>NC_140770.1:130333428-132996412 GCF_044657685.1 Stegodyphus dumicola
CATTAAGTGGTATTTAAGACTACTGGTACTTAACACAGTTACTTACTTACTGGTACTTAACACAGTTGCTAGAAAAATATTACATAGTGAAAGACAGGGTACAAAGTCAGAATCTGAAAACTTATTGACTTACACTAAGCTATTTAATGCTTGAAATATTTATGATTAGATAATATCTTTTACATCATCAATATCTAACAGTGATATGATATACTTTAAGTATACAGTAAAACCACTCTAACTTTTCCATAATTTTGTACAATTTTGATATTTAATGGAGGTGGTTACTTCACAAAGCATGATTCTCAGTGATAATTAATATCAATGTTTGTATCACCAGAATACTTGACATAATCACTTAAAGAGGTATAGTTGCTAAGGAAGGTTTTTCTATACTTCAAACAATGGTTTACATATTTTAAAAAGTATATTTTTCTGACACTGTTATTTAAAAAGTGTATAACTCCTTCTACTCTTAAGCATAAAAATTTGAAATTTTTATGCTTAAGAGTCATTTATTTAGTTGTAACTTACAGGAAGATATCTTAAATGCCTAAAATGTTTTAATTTATGAAAAACAGCAGTTAGAGTATATTGAAGGGTGCTCCCTGTATTATCAAGGGAGCGCAAGTTTGTGCAATTCTCTGATGTTTTCTTAAGTGAAAATAGGTCGATGTGTACATGGATAAAGTCAAGGGAGTGCGCGATGCCAAGTTTGTACAATTCACAGATTTTTTTTAAGTGAAAATAGGTCGATGTGTACATGGATATTGAGTATGTGCAATCTGTCTTCGTGTAGCGGCGGTTTTTGGCACACAAATCGTCGCTACACAAGCCAAAATAACATGGTCAAAGAATTGCACAAACTCGGTATCCATGTACTGCCAAAAATCGCCAAATTTTGCCAAGGGGCACCCATAAATATGCTTTTACCAAAACAAGCTTTAAGGTATACTGTCAATTACATTTTAAATTCCAGTGATTTTTCAACACTAGTTCAAATACTCTAAGCATATGTTTGCATAAGTTACATAACTTTTGCATCAGCAAAATTTATAACTTAGCAAATATGAACTATGAAAAAAAATATTTGAGCTTACCTTGACCCTTGGATTTACTAAATCTATGACACTTTTAACGCCAAAGAAATTCGATGACCGAAAATACGCGATGATTTATTTAATCTGGTTTTAAAATGGGTCATTTTAAGTTTGGCTATATCAACAACATATTACTCAGTATTGTTGGATAGTGAATTTGTAATTCTTTTTCATTCTTGAAATATATACACATGACAGAATTGGAATAAAAATTTTAGGTTTTTCAGATGAACTCATAGATTGAACTAATTTGTTGAATTTTATCAAGTAGTTCTTAAAAATACATTCAACGATTAATTAAAACCAACTGCAATTCAAATGGATACTCTTTGTCAAAAAGGAGCAGTAGAACTTATTTTAAACATTCAGCAATAAATAGTTTTCTGAATATATTTTTTAGCGTAACGGCAGTTTCAAACATAATAAAGAGAACAACATTCATTCTAATGAGGATAATTTTGAAAATAATTCACATTAAAATATATCTCAAAGAGATTTTTAAATGAAAAGATGACACAAAAGAATTATTCTCAAAAAATACATGTTATCTCAGATATAGAAGAAATTTGGCATTGAGCTGAGTATTGAAATTAATATATGCAACTGACGTATCATTACTAATATTTCCATGATTTGATATTGAATGCTATAACTATTAAATATTAGCAAATGCATTTTATAATGAACTTTGCACCAAAATTTATAGTAAATTTATATGTAAATTTACATTGTAAATACTAGAATGTACCATTTTATTAATATTTTACTTTTCAACAAGCATAAAGGGAAAAATAGAATTTTTTTTCTTTAATGTTCCTAGTATGTTACATCATAGTTAAAAATATGTCAAAGTCACGGCATTTCGATTGCATTTTGTAAATGTTGGTTATAATGTAACTTAATAGATGCTTTATAAGTTGGTAAAGACTGTCCTGGATTTAAACTATCTTTAACACAAAAAATAATATACATTGAATACTTTTACAAATATGTAATTGCTATCCGACTATATAATCTTTTAAGGCGAACTTATCGCATGTAATAATGAAATGATATTCCATTTTTAATGTATGTTAAGTTATTTTGTCGAATTTTTTAAATATATTACATTTATTTTTTCTTTTTCGTTGAGATTAATAATAACATACATAGTGTAATAATGCTCTGAAAAATATTCTAAAGCAGTTCACGCTGGGATTAATGATAACATGTATGGAATAATAATGTTACATCTGTCAACAAAATGAAAAATATGAATATTCTAACGCGATATGTTTTAAAAGATACATAAATATTTAACATGAGAAATTATTAGACTATAGATAGAACATTAATATTAAACTTATTTGTTTTTAAACTAACATATTAACAAATTTGTTTCTGTTTATAAATATGAGCAGTTTAACTGCAGACACCTGCAGATGTAACGAATAAAAGTTGTTATTTTACTAAATGGAACACAAGCTCTGTGATTTGAACTCTAACAATAATTCAACACAGGTTTATTTAGGAGCATTAGAATTATAAGCTAAACATTAAAAGAATTTAATTATAGATAGTGTAAAGAACATAACAAATACATTACATAAAATTAGTAAAATACACGTCAAACACTATTTCGAACTTACCTCGACCATAGCAAAAATAATGGCTAACATGGCGACTATCGTTGAACTCTCCCGCTAAGACGCTGTATTTCCACCTTCTTCCTGATTGGTTCTTCTCTCTCAGCCGTTTTAAGCCACGTGATCACACGCTACGGATAAAATCCAAGCAAAACTTCTTGAAAAACTCCTGTAGAGTTTACAGTTTCGTTTGGTTCTGTGTTCGTTACAGGTATTTCCTTCGTAATTGTTCGCATTTCTGTAATTACACAAGACTTTTGTCTGTAAACTTCGAGGTTTTTTTTTTTTTACAGTGCATACGGGGGGAGTTCAACGAAACATTTTTAAGAGAGTGTTGTGGAGATTCATTTATTTTGACTAATAGTTAATTTTTAGTTAGTTAAAGCAACTTTCCTTTTATTGTCCTTTTCGCCCACGCTTTCCTGCCAGAATGCTAATCAGTTAACGCACGTATATTCAAATTAAGGAAGAAAGAAGTGCTATTTATGCGAAATTTCGAAAGGTGATTTTAGAGCGTCTTATACCTGTTTGAAAGCTAGTTTAATAACATTTTGTTTAAAGTTCGACATTACTTGTTAAACAAGAAGTGTTGGCTTATGTAAGCTCAAGTTGGACTGCAGCTATATGTGATTGAATAAAGGGTTCTTTACTCCCTTCTTCTGGCTTTAGGACCTACGGACAATTCCTCTTACACGCTTTCAGAAGTTTGTCAGTTTATGCTACCTAAGAATACTCGACTCTATATAGTTTTTCATCGAGTTATCATATTCTGTGCTAAATAAAAGTATTACGTTACTATATTTCATAATTACATAAGTGTAACAGTGAGGTAAATAAAGTTATATGTTAGTATAATGAGAATATTTTGTTTTCTTGGTCAGAATGCAACCCATGCCAGTCAACATAAAATCGTTGCACATTACGAAATTTCTACTGTAACTTTTGCGTTTAGGAGAAATAATTTAGTTAAAATTATTTATTTTTATCCAACTGGTAGATACAAAGTTTTAATTTGTAGAACAGTATTTTTCGTTATCTTGAAAATCTTAATATGATATGGAGTTGGTGTTCAGGGACTTTGCCGATCTTTTGTTTAGAGATTTTCAAACCGTATTTAAATTAGATTAGATTTCTACCATTTTAGTACGTTAAATATTTATTAGATTAGATGTAGAGGTAGATCCTTCTACTCCATTTACTTCTATTTCAATTTAGCAGAGCCATACGTAGCGCAGCTTGCAAAACGGCAGACGAGCGTGGGAAGTGCTGGAGATGAGACGCGTCAAAGCACAGAGCGGATATTTGGATCCTCCAAGATGCTTGTCTATTGCCTATAGCTAGCCAAAAGGGGCAGATGAGCCCTTTGAATGATTGAGGACGATGTGTTAGACATCGCTATATGATCCCTGGAGATTTGCTTTCACCATGAGATTACCAGCTGAACTATTAACTCTTACCTTTTTATCTTTTATATCATTTATTTAATATTAGCAAAATAAAGCAGTAATTATGCTTAAAATGTGCTCTACTATGTTTTTTTGAAGCTAAACCCTACATAAATGTTTTTATATAGTTTTTTGTAACTTCTGTACATTTTTCGGAATGTCCATTGTAAATGGGGTAATATGGCACATCGTAATCGTGCTTTATATGTGTTGAAACATGTGAGGCAAACGTTTGTCTGCCATTTGCTGAAAACGCCTTACACGATTTTCTGCAACAATACTGTAATAAAAAAATTAAACAACGAAATAAAAAAGACTCTTAAAAAATTATTTTTTACAAGCTTACATTTTTAAATAATTTCTAAATGGAAATTAATGATTGCTCATTACTTTGCATTTATATGAAGATCATAATATTTGTCAGACTCCTTATTTTAGAAGCATGCTATGCTTGCTGTTGCAAAATAATTCGTTAACTTCAAATGTGTTATTAACATCAAAATCTCTAATTCAGAAGTCAAACAACAAAAATCAGCGAAATTAAATTTTCAAATTTTTACTGTGAAAATTTGAATATATAACTGTGATTTTTGTTGTTTGTCTTCTGAATTCGTATTTGTTCGGCGTGTTATTGTGTCTTAATTATCAAAATCTCTTTCAACTATACATAACTTGTATATATATATATTCTTTTCTACTATCTTCTAATATCAGAAAAAGATATTCTTCCTAATCCGCTTTTCAAATCTGTTTAACTTACACTTGATTATTCAGAAACATTTGCAAAACATGCAATTTATCTCTCAGGTTGCACGAAAACAAAGGAAATATGTCGGGTATGATGTCAAAAAGATGTGGCACTACGTTTTCCTATAGACGTCCAAATGTCTGCGAAATTCCACGTTTCTGAAATTGTTGCGAAAATGTCGCTACCATTTCTCTAAAATTGTCACTTTTCACAGTAGTAAAGGGATAGGATGCTGTAGCGTCACTTATATTATCTTAGTGACATCCAAAAATCTGTAGGATTTCATATTTTTATCACCTATGAATCGATGTTCCATTACTACAACTTCGAGCATACATTTATTCTGATTAATTAAAAAAATCTATTTATTGATTTAAATCTTCGTCCTTAATTTTTTTTCTTTGAAGTTTTCAACGTTTTCCCATATATCGCATAACATATTTTTGAAGATTCTGAATATACGTCGTGTAAAATTTTGACAATTACTGTACAGTTTTACTAACGGAACAAGGCAGGAATAAGCATGAAGGACATCAGGACTGTACAGTATGGTTATATAGGTACTGTCCTATGATGTTACTGCTCCAATGAAGCATCTTGCAAAGCGCCGTGCTAGCTTTCTAAACTACACATGTTACAATCAATCTAAACACATCATTAGATAGATGAAAGATAATATTAGCAAGCACAAAAAAGATTTTAAAAATTGGACAAGAGTGTGTGCATAATCATAGCGAAACGCTGGCGAAGTGGAAGCTCCGAGCGTATGCACGACCGCGTGTGAGTGGCAAGTTCTTATAGTAGACGGTTGCGCTTAGACAGTTAGTGTGTTCGAGTGGTGTTGTATTTGATTTTATTTCGCCTAACTAGTAGTGTTGCAATTTATTACTCATAGAAATTTAAAGAGTGTAGCAGACTATGTATCCAAAGGATGTCTTGTTAAGCAGCGTAAGAGAAGACAGGATTCAGAAGCAGGCGATATTTGTATGTTTGGTATAACTGTTAATGGAGAGTCAAAATTCTTCTGGTAACCGTGTATATTCACCCAACTGTTAATTCAGGAGATTTTAATATGCTCTCGCTTAGTGCATTGATGAAATATTCTGTGACTACTTTTTTGACTAATAAAAATCTTAATATACATATAGAAGTTCCTATTATTATGGTGGAAAATTTCATTTTAGACGTTTGGAAAGGCATTTGATTTTATGAAACATCATTTAATCTCAGTACGGTGCCAAGTAACTATCCATGTACGTTTGGCAATTCATTTATAGGAATTACTAAGAATTTACTAGAAATATAACTTCAGACTTCTTAGATTATGTATCTTATTTCTCATATAATCGACCAATTTTACATGGCGTCATTTTGAGTCAAAAAATGTACTAAATAAAAAATAAAATAAAATACATGTTGTGTGTAAAACCTTTTGTTTCTTTATTCATTCTGTACCATCCTCACACTTCCATTAGTAATCTTACGCAATAAACACCAGCGACTCTTTAAACTACACTCATGTCCATAAATTAAGGATAATGAAAAATCAGGCAAAGGAAGAGTTAGAAGCAAAACCAATTTGACTTATTTGTAAAGCTTATTTATTAAACGAAAGGTAAAGAGCAAAAAAAGATGCTATATGTTTGATATTATGAAAAAAATTAGCGATTTTTTCTCCCTGGAGCAAATTACAAAAAACACCTATTTACAAAAAAACAATATTACATGGTTCGTATGATTGTTAATACATTGTATGTCTCTCAGACGATGCAATACAGTCCGTACAACGCCAAGGCATGCTGAGTATCAAATTATCGATCTGATCTTGGGGGATATTACACCACTCAAAATGCAATGCTCTCCGAAGTTCCGGTAGACATTTAGGAAGAGTACTAATTCAGAAGTCAAACAACAAAAATCAGCGTTATATTTACAAAATTTTCACAGGACTAGTTTCGATGGTTTTACCGAACCACCATCTTCAGCTGCCAAACCGCAAATGAACAAGATAGAAAATAATGATTAGATAAGAAAGCCTAGACAAGAATAAGCAAGTGGCGCCAACTGTTGGCGAAACCAGAACTAAAACATAATTTCTTCAAAGCCGAAGGCAAATTTGGATTGGAATTAGGATCGTTAACTAGAACAGAAAGATTTTTATAAATGTGAAATGGCTCCAGAAAATCTAGTTCTCCAATGGAAGATGTTTTTTGAATAATTTTGGCAGCATAAAAATTGAAAGTTTGATTTTTGGACCAACAATGTTGAGCAACAGAAGACTTCTGTGTTTCCTTTTTTCTAACATATGCCTCATGTTCTTTGACTCGAAATTTTAAGGCTCTCTTAGTTTGGCCAATGTAAATTAAACCACACTGGCAAGGAATCTATAAATACCCCAGGAATTCATATCCTGAATGGGGTCCTAGAGTATGGAAGTCGGAATTTTATTGATGGGAGAATAAACAACCCGAAAGTTAAATTTCTGCAAAATATGTGCAACTTTATAGCTAATTGATGGAAAGAAGGGAATGACAACAGAATTTTTATAATCTCCTAAAATAAGAGTGTGGCTTATCTAATCATTATTTCCTATCTTGTTCTTCGCAGCTGAAGATTGTGGTTTGGTAAAACCATCGAAACTAGTCATGTGAAAATTTTGTAAATATAACGCTGATTTTTGTTGTTTGACTTCTGCATTAGTATTTATTTGGAGTGTTATTGTGTCTTAATTATTTAGGAGGAGGTTGACGGGCTACAACTCGTCGGCCAAGCATGTCCCACACGTGCTCTACTGGATTCAAGTCCGGTGAGAATGCTGGCCAGTCCATACGGATGATATCCTCCGATTGAAGGCATTCGCTTACGATGTTTGCACGGTGAGGACGGGCGTTGTCATCCATAAACACAAATTGTGCGCCCATGGCGCCCCGAAACAAACGTACATGTAGTTCCAGAAAGACGTCCCGATAGATTTGGCTTGTCATGGTTCCAATTTGAACATGCAGGTCTGTTCTGAAACCCAGAATAATTCCACCCCAAACGAACACTCCTGCACCACCGTAACGGTGTCATTCAATAATGTTTTCTTGGTGGTAACGGGTACCTGGAGCTCTCCATATGAAAGTCCAGCGAGAATCAGACTGCAAGCTAAACCTGGACTCGTCGGAAAACATCACACAAGCCCACTGTTGCGGTGTCCACAATGCATGCTCTCTACTCCAGGCTAACCGCAGGCGACAGAAAGTTGCAGTAAGTGGAACGCATCTGACAGGTCTATGAGCATATAGGCCAATCTGCCCTAAGCGTCTGTACACGGTCTGCCTTGAAATTGTCGTACGAGTGGCTGAAGAGAGCTGACGAGACAGGTCTCAGGCTGTGCTCCGTCTGTTTCTTTTGGCAGTAACTGCCAAATACCGGTCCTCATTGGGCGTTGTAACTCTGGGGCGACCTATGTGTAACGTCTACTCACATTACCATCATCTTGGAATCGTTGTCAAAGCCTGGAGATGACACTCTGGGCAATTCTAAGTTCGTCTGATACTTCCAGTTGGGTACGCCCACATTCCAGACGGCCGATAATTCTACCACGTAAAAAATCATCCAAATACGTCCTTTGTGTCATAACTATTCGGTTATTGCACTGAAATGCTTATAAAGCGCCTGCGAACAAATATACTTCTTTGCCTGTATTCCTTATATATCACTTACACTCTCGTCATTGTGACGTACCATCGGTGTCATCTGGTTACTTCGAGAAATTTTCATATGATTCTTGAAGATGTGTGTAGTGATTTTACGGGTGATATATTTATTTTAGAGTTCGATTTCCGCGTGACTCATGAATTATTCTTAATTTATGGACATGAGTGTAAAAAAGACAGCCTAGCACCATTTGTTTCCTTAAGGGCTCTTTTTTTAATGTAATTTTATTAACAGTTGAGTCCAACCCTATGCTATTTATCATTTTTGACTCATGTCAAAATATTGACCTAGACTAGAATGCTATATAAATTTAATGAGATGTTATGTATTTTAAGAGTAGGAGGTTAATCTCAACCATAAGCTTGTTAGGGTGTTTCGCCCAACTCCAATGTGTCACGGGTAAATACTTCCTCCTAAATTCCTTGAAAGGCTAAAGCTTAGTTAGTCGCTTTGTTATTCGGAAGTATATACGAGCTTAAAAGTAGCGTAGACGACCAGAATTTTTGGTGTTGAGTTAGAGCTTTGTTTTAAATAATTGAATCTAAGCAACCAGGAAAAATAGACTTACCCTTTAACTTACGGTATTGTAACTTGACTTACCGTGCTTACGATAAGTCATTATTTGCTGTTCTGTTAACATTTCGTTGTTATCCGCCCAGGAGAGGCTAAATGTATTTTTATTTTTTTATAATTTCACTTCGGTTTTGTGCTGAAGGGTAATATGTCTCTAGTTTACATGTTAAAATTACCCTCTAATTAAGTTTAGAATCAATAGTTAGTTTAAGATTAATTTTTAGTTTCATTAATTATCGAAATTACATAAATTACATTTTTAATAACTGTTAATGCGATGAGCATTATTTAAGATAAGAGAAACGCTTAAATAAAAGCTACAGCTTGTTTAGATCTTCTGTATTCGAATTTTTATTTACTCAATACCCTATTGTTCTTGAAAACATTGAATTCAAGCAAGAATTATTACAACTTCTGTTTTTGCAGAATGCCTAAATTATATAATACAAAACAAAATATTAACATTTCAAAACAGTACATATAATTTACATCGTTAGAGTTAATATTTTGCTCGTCCATCTCTGACTAATTTTTCTTGCTCTAGATGTCATTAAATTAAACAAAGTTTTATTTGTATTGTTCTAACGACGAGGCTGAAGTTTTTCTAGAGCAAAGTTCTGTTCTCCTTTGATTACAGAATCAAGTGACATTCTCACAAATTGTGAGTGATCTTGAAATACACATCTGTACTCAAGTAGTTTATTTATATTACTTTCAGCAATATGAATAACATCTCAGGTTCTTAAGTTCTTAGACTTAATACCTTTGTGGCTCCATTTCTCTGAGCAGAAGGCAAAGCTATTTCGAAGGTAGGATGCCCGAAGCGCCACCTAATAGCTGACGGTATCTGTTCTTGTAACACGGAACTTGTCTCACAGCAATCCAATACATGCTTTGCATTACACAATTTAGCTCTATTTCAGTGTCAGAATCGGTCGCGAATTCTCTACATTTGTGACATAGGCTATTCTGGTTAGATATTTACAACTTACTGTGGGATTAATAGGATACACTCTAGTCTTAAATTGAAGAGCACCGTATCAATTAGATGAAAACTTTTATCCCTTTTGAAATGATAAGAGATACCACG
The DNA here is from genome assembly GCF_044657685.1 of Stegodyphus dumicola. Lineage (NCBI taxonomy): Eukaryota > Metazoa > Arthropoda > Arachnida > Araneae > Eresidae > Stegodyphus > Stegodyphus dumicola. The sequence goes on from NC_140770.1 coordinate 130,343,712, forward strand.
ATATAAGTTTGCAAAGTTTCAGAAGAATAAGAATCATTTTAAGGAGAGTTTGAGCGCCCTATACCGACAATGTTAAATTGGATATTTTCGATGTACCTTTTCTCAAAATCTGCTGTAGACCTACTCTTGAACTTTTTTGCGTTGTTAAAGTACATCAGTCTGATTATACTAAAATAAGCTTTCGAAACATTTTGGATTTTAGAATAATTTATAGAATATTTTGCCAGGCATAGTTAACCTTAGCACTTTTGTTACAAAAAACAATTTGTAAATATTGTTTCTTAGTTTATCACAAAAAGCTCATTTCAGTATATATTAGGAAACATAATAAATAAGCCATAAACATTTTACGTATTAGTGAGCAGTAGTTCATGAGAAAAGATACATCGAGTGTAAAAATATCACGTTTGGAGAAAAACGCGCTTTTGTGTAAAAATCCTCATTCATCAAAGCATTCGATGATAAATTAAAACCAGATTTTTTACAGTTATATTTTTCATAGAGATTAAAGTATGGTGTTTTTAGAAAGCTAAAAGTGTAGAGAATTTGAAAATGCAAAAATCCCAAATCATAATTTTTTGAAGATTTTTGACTTCCAACACCCCTTAAGTATAACAGTTGTGAAATGGAATCTTGAATAATAAAGATTAAGCTTTCATGGGAAGAAGCCTTAACAGATTAAGTCTTTTTTTCTCACAAACCTTAATAGAAACAATAACAACAGTTAACTCTCGTTATAAAGATCCTTTTTTCTTAAAGAAAAAGGACCTTACAATGGGCCGTCAGCATAGCGAAAGTGTATATAATATGCTGTTACCAGAAGTGGTACGTCCTGCGTCTATCTTAGTAACAAAGCGATTAGAGTAACGAGCTGACGCGTATTCATTGCATCTTTAAGTCAAAATTCCAGATTTATTTATGAATCTGAGTTTACCATGATTTTTAGATATTTTTCTAATATAAATGTATAATATTATTTCTGATGTCGTTAAATTATCTTACATAGCGAAAGAACGTTTCTCAGTATGAGCTTTGTTTACATACAAAAGCACAGTTCATGTTAATGCATGTAAATTCATGTCATGCTGAAAAATATAAACGCTTTAGACATTAATTTTATATGCAGTCATTTTAAATAATTCTTTAAAATAAGAAAGGCTCTAAAATAATTTGTATTTATAAAGAATTCATTCCTTTGTTTTGATTAAGTGAATAGTCAATTTTTCAAAATGGAAAAAAAAAAACGAGTTTAATGAAATATGCGAAAATCTAATGCATGCTTTTCAGTATATATTTTTAAAATTTTCTATTCAGTTCAATCATCCATGATTTAAAAAAGTAATATGATGAAACAATATTACATCAAAATCCAGAATATTCTAGTTGCTAAACTCTGCATACATATGTCCGGAAGATTTGTCAGGGGGAAAAATATTAATAATCGCAAGGAGCAAATTTTAATTAAATAGAAATTTCATTAAATGCGAGACAAAAATTTTTAGAAAGTTGTAATTTTCTTTTATTTGATGATGATTTGGGGGAATCACATTTTCATAACTTTATTTTTCATCATATGTTTTCACAGAAAGGTAGAAAATCTTTTTTGTTATTATGATTAATTTTGAATTTTATTGCTTAATTATAAATTTTAATATAAAATCTATAATCTCTATTGTTGAAAATTATTTATTTCCTTTTTAAATTGAATTATACTTAATAGCTATGACTATGGTATGTTCTTTCTAGGGTGAAATCAATCAAGATTTGAATATAACGTATCCTATGGTACTTCGACAAATTAGAATATGAACAATTTTTCTAAAGCTGTTTTGAAATGTATGATTCGTTGCTGTAGTTTTTTTTTAATTTCTTTTCGCTTTATGTATAGAAATAGCGAGAAATCTTTCATTGCCGCATACAAACGTTATCTTTATCTCAATATATTTTAAGTATCAAAAGCTCGGAGGTGTGTGATTTTTTTCACAATAGCAGTTATTCTTCGTTAGTTTTTATGTTCGTTAATTTTTATCGTTACTCAAACTTTATCGTTTACTATTATCAATCGTTACTATTATCGATCGTTACTATTATCGTTACTATATCGATAAAAATTGATCATAACGATACGTTGACATTACTCAAAAGTTAAACTAACGAAAAACTCAAACTAACAATTAATGGTTGGATGTTACTATGTTTTTTCGTTAGTTTTTATGTTTTCGTTAGTCTCAAAAGTTTCTTCCGTGGCACCCGAGCTAAAATTTAGCGAATGATAATTCGTCAACACCTCGATTCGGAAGACAGGAGAAAAGCGTAAAACTCTTTAAGTGGGGATGATAGATTATCCCATACATGCTTCAGAGGCATAAATTATTAGCACTTTCAACAGCCTGTATAAACACAATTTTCATATTTTAATACTTTTTATTTCGTTTTCCTGTAGCGTTCAGTGTTGATATGTAGCTAAGGAAAGTACAAGTACACATAAAGAATGTTTGTAAATGTTCATAAAAGATGTTTAGTTCAAACTGTGAACATAATCAACTACTTAGATTAAAAGAGAAATCATTTTTAAAAAAAGTTAAATAATTAAATAGGAAGTTTGAACAAAACTCAACGGAAGCTAACTTGCTTGCTAACTTTCTTCGGGAGAGGCCAAACCCGTTAATTGTTCAGCCGTCCTTCATCAAGAATGATGTTGCGCAGGGTGTCCATTGATTTTACCCCAAGAGAAGGGATCTATATAATTTAAACATCTTTTCTTCAGGTTTTGTACCGAACCATACGGTATGACAGAGGGCTGAGTTTATTAGCGTACCGAACAAGGTTGAGGAAAAAGAAAGCGGTTATATTTGAAAAAGAAGGAACTTAAATGAAATAGATCTGGAAAGTTTTGTGGCTCACTCTATGTATAATTATAGAAAAATTCCGTAAAATTTTGGCAAAGTAAAATTTTCTAATCTAAAGGATCTTCTGAAACCGGATTGATTTATTTAATTAAAACGTAGCGTACGCCAAGATCTATCCGCTAGCGCTGTCCTATCGTATCTCGACAACAACCAAGAGGAAACCAAGTTTTAGAGGTACCGATTGTTTCCGTGCTAAGTATTTAATATGTTTGTTCGAAATTCCTCTTATATGCGCAGTAGTTATTAAAGACGGGAATGAAAGGTCTCCACATAACGAACTCTTTAATTAATCGCAGACAATATTCTTCGAACCCTTGTTAATTATGGCCATGAACACAATAGAGAACAAAATCAGATTTTACGTTTAAATTAAATAGTTTGTCTCGACTTCTGCTTCAATTAACATCCTCATCTGTCAATAAGGTTTTAACTACAACTCAAATTTATGAATGTGTTATAAATATTTCTGAGTTGTTATTAAATTTTTATAAAACGTATAACTGCATAATACAGTAAAGCGCCTTCTTTCATGGGTCCAGTGAAAAAAGACATACAAATGAGAAAAACATATAATCAAAACGTCTTAAATTTTACATTTTGCTCATATTAAAGCTTAATATAAACACACTCCTGTCTTCTCTTTGATTCACTTGACATGTGTTAGCTTCAAACTAGATTATGTAATCCACAGGCAAGGGTTAGGTAGAATAAGAGTACTTGAAAAACAAATTATAAACTAATTAATAGTTAACTGTAACTCATGCCTAGTAAAGTGAATGTACGACGTGCTGATGCTGACTGTGAAATACTGTTAGCTGAGTTTGCATGCAAATTGAATGCAATCAGGGCAATAACTCAACCACAAAAAGCGTAGAAGTGTTAACTCTGCATGTAGTAACTATAAGAAGGCATACTTTGAAGATTAGTATAAGTAGCAGAGTTATGATATTGCTATATTATTATGTGTAAATTTTATTTAAAAATCATCCGTTTAGTTTATTTAAAAGATGTTCAAGGTCTAATTTTCATTTTTAAACGCCTAAGAATTCGAAATGTTTAATATTTATTATAAAATTTTGAACGATCACACATTTATATATTATGTTCATATTTAATAAATAACACTTTTATGAATTATTTTAACATGCATGAAGATATATTTTTTCCAGAGAACTTTATTCTGCAAGGTAATAGACTGTTAAAGCGCAAAAGGCAGTTGATATTCCAGTTAAAAGAAAATAACCACATCATACGGGAATGAAGAATTCTTCCATTACGAGGCAGTGTAGTCAATAGAATTTAATTATCTTTTCTTTTCTTTCGAGTAACTTGAAAAGTATTTTAGAATTTTTCAAAATCAGGGTACTGAAGATATCCGCAAAGTTCTCTCCGACATTCTATCCGAAGAATTTGTTCTAATTCTTGACCTCTCGAACACGCGTCTAGCGTGCTTCCAGACCAAGAAGGCTTACGAAAGTGAGAGAGGAAATATATTTTATACTTCCCATTTTAAACGGCGACTGAGTATTAAGGAGACATAGTCGCCAAATTCTTGTGGTAACGGTCCACCAGCTTTTAGCTCCGGCGCCACTTGTATAGTTTTGTAGAATTTTTTCGATGTCAAGAAACTGAAGAAATTTACAATGTCTTCGCAGGGACTCGAACTCCAGACCTATCATTACCTCAATCCCTTACGATCTCCTACGCACGTAGCAGTATAAAATAATTAGATCCGTTTCTATACTTAAAATTATAATAAAATAATTAATAAATATTCTTAATAAATATTCTAATATATCTTTCGGATGCTTTTGCAATGCTTACTAATCCGAGCACTTACACATTTTCCAAATCAATTAAAAGAAATATTAAGTGATACGTTCTGAGAAGTGAATTATCACCTCAAGAAATTCTAACTTTAAACAAACAAACAGATTTAAAATAACTTTAAATTTAGACAACATTATCACTTGCTAGAGATTAAATTAATGTATGCAAACAAAAAAGGCCAACTGAAACGGCTTTAAAACGCTAGCTTCTTTTCACAACTGCTAAAACTTCAACAACTTAATTCAGCCTGAGTAAAGATTTTTCTAGACCAAAACAGAAATTCAAACGTTCAACTTACCAAACACGAATATGTCCTTTCTATACAATATTCAATTCGAGACCAGCCCCGCAGTCGGCAACAGGGTAAAACTTTACCCGGCAAGGCAGATGAGGCGATCAAGCCAAAACTCTCGCACACACAGCTATCGGTAATTTTATAGTAAAATTGCTTACCACTCGAATCTACATGGATTCTAGAATGAGCCAATCGTAACAAAAAGATTCAGAAAGGAAAAATCATACAGTTAGAATGATCTTACTAGGAAACGTGGCGACTTCTCTCACAGATGTGAATAATACCACCCTTTATTATTCGTCAAACTCTTAACTCAAGTGCATGTACCTCCTGCTTACTGCCTCCGGTGGGAACTTAAGACTAATTTAACAATAAATTAAAAGCTAGGTAGTTGTGCTGGACTAACAATTTAGCTTAAGGCTAACTAGACTGACTCAACAACCCACTCGGCGATAGACTTATTAAATGGCCAAAACGCGTATCAGCAATTCAGCATAACAGCAGAAAGGACAAAATAGCAACGTGGGCCAGGCTGGCGAAATCATGCTCTGAAAAAACTTCAAGTTTTGTCTGTTTTTATGCTCTCTAAACTTAACTTTAATTTGCATCCTGTTGATTAAATGCGAGGGGAAGTTGAAGGGTTCAGAAAAGATAACAAAAATTAGAATAATTGGCTATTTAAACTAAGGGAAATCCCACAAGGCCAGAATTCCACAAACAACAATTAATTTTTGGGGGTTAAATAACTTCTTTACTTATTCCTTTGTCGTAATTAAATGCTTAATACAAGCTGATAGAAATTTAAGCTTTATGAATCAGGGAAACAAAAAGTCAGATGTTCAATCCCTTGTTGTTGAACGCGCTCTTAAAAGGCAATTAAGGAGAGGAGAGAAACCCAGACATCCAAATCCAACTGCTAACAAATTATCTTTCGCAATATTTTTATTACCAAAGTAAAGATTATTAGACATATCTATATAGAAATGTGAAAAATCAACTTTGCCCTCATTGCGATTCGAAGCATTTATATTCTAATTCTTAGCTAGCTGCGCTGCCATTTAGACCCTATGAGTATACAATTACACCATGAAAGAATGTGCAAAGGGGCAGTGCGATAAATTCTCTCAAAGTTGTACAAAGAGGTTTGTTCTTTTCTAATCACAGAGACCAGCGAATGAAAAAGCGATAAAATTTTCGTGAGAATTCAATCCACAAACTACAATGACACAACCACGTTCTCATTTCTCACAAACTTAACAAGAAAATGAAATGTATCTCTGTTACTTCAAAGAAATTCCTTTTCATTCATTTCTAGGACTCGTTTTTTTAACATCTTTTTTGAAGATTGGACTATATTCATTGAAGATGAGAATCAAGTGATCTCTGTATTGGTTTTCTGCCTACGAAGGTGATTAATGACTATACTGCGTGTACTTCCAGACACTTCATAGAGATTTTGCTGAATTTATTTTTCATTTCCTCTGATAAAAGAAATGTAGGACACCTTAAATAGTAGATGGAAGTTTTTTTCAAGTGCTTTCTACCAAGTTTTTCTTTTCTTTAGATTCATACAAAAGAATTCCAACTGTCAGAATGAAGAAAGAAGTTTAAAGATTCCTTTTTTCTTTCCCAAATTAATTACAATAAATCCAGATCGATAAAATACACTAAGGGAATAGTTACCGAAAGAACTTAATGAATTACAAAAAGGTTTCAAATCTATTATAAATGTTTAAAATAAGTTAGTTAAAATAGTCAATATTTAGGCTGATTGAAGATGCAACAAATATATTCATAAACTGTTTTTGTTATGATTCAATTTATCATTTATAATAACTCTTATACAATGTATGAAATCAGCTTTATATAAAATAACTTGTAACTATTTATGAAATAAGAGTCTGAAAATTTTGAATAATTTTTAATTAATAGTTTTTAATTAGTTCTTTTGATGACTTAGATGTAGAGCAAACATAGAATTAAGAACAGAATTTATAAAAACTAGAATATTATGTAAAATAAATACAAAGAAAGACTAATAATAATAGCGATAATAATAGCGAAATTAACAATAAAAATAACGGCAGAATGAATGAAAGTAAGGATTGTTGTTTTCAAACACTAAGAATTAATTTTATAACGTTTTAGAAATAGAAATTATTATGCTATCGATAAAAATAACAAAGTTAATAATAGAATGTATTGAAAACAAATAACATACCATAACAGGAAAGACATAACAGAAAAACGAAAATAAGTTTGATATCAAATAAGATTCAAATAAATTAGAAATGGCAACACTAAAATAAAAGAAATATCAACATAATCATAAAAGTGAGAATAAATGGCATCAAAATCGCTGTAATTTCATTAATTTTTAGGTTTAATTTAAGACTGAAATTCTTAAAATGGGCATAAATACACAAAAATTGAATTTTATATTTAAATTTTAAATGCAATTTCTTATTCTTTTAACAGGATAAAACTTATCTCATTCATATAATAAAGAAGTTTTCTCACTGCGCAGTTTTGGGGAACTTGTATAAAATACCCAAATTTAATGCAGAAACTCAGTGATAAATTTTAATTTTTTCGTATCTTTTTTATGGCTAGTTGAATACTGGTAATTTGATGCGGGTTTAAATTCAAACGAATGAGTTGACTGCATGGGGTTTTCATGACTAATAGGGTGAATGCAAATCAATTTCCCTTAAAAGTCCTTTAGGATGACCACTATTCTTTAAGCAAGGCGACCTTAACCAAATAATAAACAAGTGTCCACTAACTAATAAATTAAAACTCCACCAAGGTTTGATATTAAATGTTAGCTTAAAGCAACTCGTAATAAACAACACGAATCAGCGTAACGTGAATATAGTTATAAGACTATTGTTTCAAAGTCCAAATTGAACCTTTTTCCTCAGCTGAGGAAGCAAAAAAAACCACGAAAACGAAATATGTGTCGGCATGCAAACACAGAGAACAAATTCGACAATCGTCTAGATAATTGATCGAAATTGTAATATTTAGCTCCATCTCTTATTCGTGGTGAAAGATGAATGATGGTCGAATTTTCCATTTTAATATAATAATAATTCTAATTTTATAAGTTTACATTCTAAAGTGAATGACAGAGAACTGAAAAATAGTTTCTTGTAAAGCTGATGGTAAAAGGAGATTAGAATTAAGTCAAGGGAGCAGAATTATTCCAAGATGCAAACAAACGTTAATGAATAAATTTAGCTGCAGCGAAACAGAAAATGTGATTATTTGACCAGCAGTGATAACAGTACAGTGATAACAGTGATAAAAGTGGCTTTCCCGGCCTGAAAATAAACCTTTTGTTATTTAGTGCAAACTTTCAAAGTTTTTCTTAACATAGATGCCTACATTTAGCAATGAGTTACTTTAATTTAATTAACAACTAAATTAAAGCAACTGATTACTGAGTTTAGGAATCAACCCTCTTCTGCGACTTAGAAAAACTCTCTGTGTGCATAACAAAACAACGTCGATACAAAGGTTCGTTAGATCTTATAAATTGTGCCATTCTTAGTACACTCTGCTGTTTCATTATTATAAAGTACACTTGGATTTGAATTCTAATTAAGCTTTTAAGAATTGGCTACGGCTTATTGGGGAAGTCAAACAACAAGAATCAGCGTTATATTTGTAATTACGTTGATTCGCGTTGTTTGACTTCTCCAATAATCATTATTCGGAGTGTTATTTTGACCTACATTATAGTGGCTACAGTTTGTTGTACTTTTCTCATTTTCTGTCATGAAGTTTTTTTTTTTTTTTTTTTTTTTTTTTTTTTTTTTTTTTCTGTTTGCAGTAATGAATATTTTGTTGTTTTTCTAGTTCTTCTTATTCATCATAAAAGAAACGGTTAGTAAAATCTTCTGTGAATTTAATAACTATTTGAACAAATATGTTTGTGTTTCGCTAGACAAAATTAAATTAGAAATAAAGAGCAAAAGATAACAGACTTTTAAAGGAAACTATTTAGTAAAACTAAGGGTTTTAAAGTTTTTTTTTTTTTTTTTTTTTTTTTTTTCTAGCATGCCTTAGTGGTGTGGTGGTTTGCACGCTGTGTGCATATTCCAGAGGTCCGTGGTTCGATTCCCGGCGAAGGCGTTGCTCATTTTTTATCTTTCACGCTTCCAAAATACCTAGTGTCTCTACAGTGGCACCCGAACTAAAAGGGTGGTGGATGTTTGGCGATAGGGTCCACTAAAAACCCCAGTCGCCCTTTAAAAGAGGGATTATATAAGGTGCTTCTCCCGCCTTCCTAGCATGCCTTCGTGGTGTGGTGGTCTGCTCGCTGGGTACGTATTACAAAGGTCCGTGGTTCGATTTCCTACGAAGGCGTTGCTCATTTTTCATTTTTCATGCTTCCAAAAAATCCTAATGTCTCTACACGTTAATTTTATAAGGTGAAACTAGCTTTTGGTTAAACTAAACTACAATCTGACCTTCTAGTCTGAAGCTAAATTTTCGTCCTGGCGTTTACTACCCTGCTATAGAGCACTAAATGATTACACTAAAAATTAGCAACAACTAAAATTTGTTAACTTGAAATACAGAAATAAAACTAACGAACACTAAATCACTTCTGCTTTTTCCAAGAATAACACAGAATAAAGACAAAAATACCAGTTAAATTATTTGAATTTCAAAAATTAAACTCTACCTTGATACTTTGATTGGTAAGATAATTATCTTAAAATGTTCGTGTTTCTATATAAAATACACAACTGAAGTAACGCAATCGTTTTTATCTTCTTTATTTTACAACTCACTCAAAGTCTACGCAAAATAACTTGATATGTGCATCCAAACACTTTAATGCACAAAGAAATAGGAATGGCATTTTTCATTTATTAGCTTTTCTTAAAAAAATAAAAATTACAATAAAAATTGAATAATTCAGCAAATTTAAAATCAAGTAGCTTTTCTATGTTCTGTTAACGTTTTTCCGTTGCCCAAAGAATCGAAAAGAGAGAAATTAAAGAACCACTTAACAGAAACTGCACTCTCAGTAGTAAAACAATGAATAATGTATTGTTTGAAAAATATTCGCATAACTTTTTAGGAAAAGGATTTTAGGATGGAATTTCAAATATTTGGAGAGTTTCCGCTCGATTTCTTCCTAAATAAAAGCTTTTTTCTTTGAATATCAATTACTTTGCCCCAATAGTTTTCTTTGTAATCATATATTTGAAATACTGCTTTAGGAAAGGTTTTAAATGTAAGTAGTCATAGGAGATTTGATTTCTTTCGCTCTTGCTGACTCTTATCAAACTAGAAAAGTACACAGGTTATGACATGAAACAAAATTTAATGTGGATACCACATGACTTCCTTTCCTTGTAAGGCCTATTAAATTATACACAAATTTTGCTGCATTTCATTTAAACTTATTTTCTCGAATTTCATTATAGATATATTTCTCATTCAATTAATTCAGTTCTCCCTTCGGAGCAAAGCAAAAATGCATAAAAATCGAACATCATCATTAAAAAGTGTTAAATACACAAAAACATAAAACACCAAACACAGTCAAAAAAAAAAATTTTTTTAACATTATTTTTTACTGTTTTAGTTCTACGCAAAAACAAGCAATTCGGCCAGCGGGCAAGAAGGCAGACTTTTCGATGCACAGAACTGAAATTTTACTTTTGCTCCCACTCGGCAAAAAGACATTGAAACCTCCCAACCGGTATAGTAGTTAGCGTCGCTGACTACCGTGCTGCAGGGTCCGGATTCAAATCCCAGACAAGGCATGGATGCTTGTGAATGTATATTGTCGGTGCGGCATGGCGACACTCTAAATACGCGACGAGCCGAAAGGCCTGTCATGTGGTTTACTGGAAGGGGAAAGGGGTGGGAGACCCTCAGACCCTAGGAGGTAGGAAGTAAGATGGAGTCGCCCTAAACAGGTTTCTCCGGTACCCTGCTCTGAAGCACCGGCGATCCCTACGTGGTGACCAAAACATTGGATCATTTACCATTGAGTTCTATGGGATTTGACGCGTTCGGATGTAAATATTTTGTAATTACGTCGTAAATATACATATAAATGTATATATTTTCTTTTTCTACAACACTTCAGAGTCCTAAGTATGTGAAAACAACATATTTTTAAACAACATTCCATTCTGAACGGAATTAAATGCTATACTTTTCACAGCACAGTTTTCTCAGAATGGTTTAATTTGAGTGAAATATTTTCACAAGTTTTCGTTAATTACATTAGAAAAAAAATTAAGGTAATTCGATTTTATTCGGTTAAGGTACAAAAATTAAGATCAAAGTTTATTGTATTATTAATATTAAAATTATGCATTATTTCTTTTCTATTTATAGAGCTTCTTCCTAAAATACTTTCTTAAATATGACATGATTTTTTGGCTTCTGAAGCATCTTTTAAATCGAAAAATGCAAGTCAATTTATAATTAATGCTCTATTCGGTTCATTTTAAATTAGAGAAATATTAGGAATTAGCGAAATACTTTAAATAAGTATTTCGCTAATTCCTAATAATTAAATAGGTATTAAATAGTACTTGACTTTCTCTGAACATTTCTGAAAGGGAATAAAATAAGGTTTTTTTTTTTTTTTTTTTTTTAGTATTATTTAAAATTTGTAACTGAGTTATTATAAAATGTAAGGGGAATAATTCTTTTAATTATACTTATCAGATTTTTTTTTACCCTTCATTTCAACAATACATATTCCAAAACTCTTTATTACGTTCTTAAATGCGCATCTCATAGCATTTGCTTTACAATACCTTTTAACAGATTGCTTTCCAATACGAACAATTCTTGCTTAAATAGTTTTATAACGTATTTGTCAACAGGATTTCAATTTATGTTTACAATTCAATATTAAGATTATTATATATTTAGATAACATTTATAATCATTATAAATTAGATTTCTTCACAGTACTTTCACAGTTGTTTATAAGTGAATAAATTCTTCCTTTCAAATGCATTTATAAATAATTTAATGAATATTTAAGTATTTTGTCAAAGGCAGATACATGCTTTTTGCAAGCACATGCCTAACATTATGCAACATGCAAGCACTACCCATACATATTTCCTATTTTTCATTTCCGGCATTTGCAAATCTTTCATTTCTGTGCATTCACTATATTTTTCGTGTAAAGTAATTTACACTAATTTAGCATACACCCGAAAGTTTTACATAAAAATTATATATGAATATAATTTGAATGAAAATTATAAGTATTATTTTTAATACCCACTCAAAGGTCAGTTTTTCTTCAAAATTCTTCCACGATGGCATCTCTCTCTTTAGGCAGATAGCCCTTGCATGCGTTACTCTATTTAATCTGACCTATGTGCCTAAATACAAATATTTTAACGTACATAATTTTATATTTATAAAACGTGTAAGCCTAAAGTGATTATTTTTCAGATATATAAAATTAAAACGATGGGTTTAAAATGAGCAGCAGTAAAGCCTCTCCTCTAAAAAATTTTGAAAGGTACATGTTACAATAATATATGGATGTGAAAAAAATTTGTTTTATTTAAAACATTTTGACGTTTGGAAAATAAAATAAAAGTAGCGAATACTCTATCAAGGGTATCGAAAGACGTATACAATTTTAAAGGTACCGTAAGGTATTTTTCATTCTTTAAGCATAACATTTTTCTTAAAATCTATATTTTTGTAGTGCAACAGCTTAGAATTTTATAAAACAAATTCATACTCAAAATAGTTATCGAAAAATAACCAAGAGGTGATTTTTGCGTAAATGTCACTAAACTATACAAATTTCTATTATCCATCCCACTATGAATGTTTCTTTCATGCGAAAGTGTCCCTTTTTCGATTTCTATGGAACTGTCGTGTGTCGAAATACTATCAGAATCTTGTCAAGCGAGCTTCTGAATGTAAACAAAGAACACTCCATCTGGTGACTCAAGCAGTGCTTCACTTTTAGCGCGGGTTGGCCCCTCCTCCCTTTCCTACCTCCATGCTCAGACCCGTGCCCCCGGTGCGCTGTCCATCAAAATTCGGAGAGGAACTGACTTGCCACGAGGAATTTCATGGGCTTGAGCTGACCACCTTCAGACAAGTGGCCATAAGCAACAACAAAAAGACATCGAAGGTGTACAAACTGACTTAATCAATTTATCAACATATAAAAACAAAAGTTCACCGAGCCAGATAGCAGAGTAGGAATATATATACGATTGGTGCAGTCGATTGCAGTGAAAACAGGAGGTTCCCAACCGTATGTTTCAGCAGTCCCATGTACAACATTTCAGTGTTCTACAGCTCCTCGTTCTTGAGTTATGCGAGATACATACAAACGTACATACGTACAGACATCGGGGAAAAAAATCTGTTTTAAATTTATTTTAAATCCAATTTACAAGCATTTGGGGCAAAAGCAGTCCTTTATTCTGTTCTTACGTACAGATGTCACGCAAAAACATCCTTCAAATGGTTTCGAGAGCGGTTGAAATGGGTATTTTCGTTGAAATCTGAAATTTTTCGCCATTACGATACTTCCCTTACTTCCTGCAAGTAAAAAAGAGAGATCATTAAATACCGCAGTCATATTATTGCACGTAAAAGATTCAATTCGACTGGCAGTCATTAAAGAATATGAAAAATTTGCAAAACTTCCCCGGCTTGAGATTTAAATTGAGATTTTACAATCAAGGCTTTATATTTATATTTCAGAAGGATAGGATGTGTACCTTAATCTAAGCAATACTACAAACTTAGTATGTATAGCTAAATGAAAATTATAATCTGCAAACTTTTAACTGAAATTCATATTTATGAATTGAACAAACATTAGATACTCAATACCATTATTTTAATTTCCGAGTACCATTTACCAGTCGTGCTTTTATTCATTATATCCGTGTGTACATCGCACACGATTTTCTATGTATAGTATTATAAGTGTTTCAAAGTCTTTGCCTGGTAGGATGTGGAACATAAAAATTTAGATCTATGACATCGTGAACAATGCATAAGTAACTAAATCTTATAAAGAAAAAGTTATTGATTAAATAGTTTATAGTCTACACGTGTGCTACCTGAATTAAAAAATACAAATTCATAAATTCAGCTTTTTACAGCATTTTTACTAAATTTTCGATGTGCGGTGTTGATTAATCAAAAACTTCTAAATTTATAATTTATAATTTTTACTAGTTTTTACTAATTTTCTGTTCGTAATTTTTAATACGCAATTGATCAACGGCCGTATATTTAAAACTTGACGTTCAAAGCTTTCTTTTCAATATGAACACATTTTGCATAATTCTAGAACGATTTAAGTTGGAAAGGAGGTAAAAGACTATAAAAAACTTTAATGAAAATTGGTTAATTACACATGTGCAAACTGAATCAAAGAATTCAAATTTCACTTAAATTCAGTATTTTTACAAAGATTACTAAATTTTCGATATGCAGTGTTAATAAGTCAAAAAAATCTAAATTTAGAAGTTATAATTTTTAATATACAATAGGTACTAGGTGTATTTTAATATAATAATTTCGCGCTTTTCGAGATAAGAGAAATGTCATCGAAATGTTGACTTTGACTGAACTGCAGAAATTAATTCTCTCATAATTATTTCTTTGTAGAATGTTTAATAATAACTATATGTATTATGGAATTTTTACTCATAAAATGTAGTTGACATGTAATAAATTTAAAATTATTTCTTTATATTTGTTGGGTCTCGTTTTGTTTTTAACCAATTATTTTATGTTAATGAACTTTCCTATCCTCCTCATTTCCATTTTCCTGCCCGAATGTAAATTTCTAGCTTGCGCGATAATGAAATGACGTAGAAAGAAGAGATAACTTAAAGAAAGGTTTTATAGGGTAGAATTAAAGCGTGTTCTGTCTGCTGAAAGCCACATTGCTAAACTGATTCTGAAGCCTTGCGTTATTCTTGCCATTAGGTTTGTAATGGTGCAGCTGTTAGCTAATTTATTTTGCTTAATAAATTAGCGTGTTACTCTAATGGTGCAGCTGTTAGCTAATTTATTTTTCTTAGTTTTAGTTAATTCATTATCTTTTATTTAACCACAATTGTTAGCTTTTGTAAACACGAGTAGTTCCGTCTGTTAAGTTTTATTTTGAGTCAAACATAAGTGTCCTTTACACCTTTTCCCTGTTTGTGTGGTACTTGCAAGCTATAGTGATAATTTCCTATTAAGTCTTTACGACATTTCGTACGTTTTATACAAAGCTTACGAAACGCCATATATTATTTAATTCTTCATTCCAAGAGTAAAATTCGTATCATCATATTTTGCTTTGATTGCATTAATTAAAATAATTTATCCAAGAGACATTCCCATATTTAAGGTAACATCCAAAAAACAATTATTTCTATAAATTTTCTGAGCACTTCTTAAGAGTTAATTATGTCACTAATTTGTGTTTAAATTCTTAGAAGCATTCACTAAAATCTAACGTCAAAATTATTATATTTTAAATATATTCTTTAAATCCATGGCTTGTTTTCGAAGTTTTCCAAACACATTATTCTTGATGCTTTTTAAAAACCTATAGCAAATTCCTTCGTTTGCATTTTTCTCGGTATAACTTGCGTAAATGTATTTGTACAGTTTCCAAGTTTAGATCAGGAAGGAGAAGAAGAATTTACAATACGATTTTCAACTACTGTAGAGAGTAAAGTAAACTTCCGTGCAGCCAGTTCGATTTCAAGCTAAACAATGCTAGTGAAACTTCTTTAAAAACGAAGCAACTTTCAATATATTTTTCAGATTTTCATCACATTGAAAGGATCCATAACTACGTCATCGCTGTCGTTTCCACTCAAACGGCCTGAATTTAAGGAGCATACTGCATACATATTTTTCGCTACGTAAACATAGAAAAGTATTTTACTGCAGATTTATGGCAGTATAAAAAAGAATGCATGCGCAATGGTTTTCTTGGTTGCATTTTATCTGAAGACATGAAAAGCTATATGTGCTTTTGGACCTCAACATTACTAACTGGGACTGTTATGCATGTATAAGCTGTAACGTTGTAATTGCGTTGCTACGCTACGAACATAATTCTACTAAGAAATGTAAATTACCGCAAACGATTATCCGCAAAGAATATCCGCTGACGATGCGCGCGCTTAAAAATGTTTTTCCAGTTATTCTGTAAATTTTGACTAATAACGTTTGTTGTTCGTTCTAAAATGGCAAGAGTTCTTTCAAACTTCTTTACAAATGTATACAAGAATAAATATATATTTCTAAAAGGTATACCTTTTGCATACCAAATAAACGTTTTAAGCTGGTAAGTAAGGTACCTTTTTAAGTAGGTTTCAAACCAGGTAAAACTTCATTTTTGCAAACTGTTGATCAATAAATTATTTATTTTCTAACTTGAGAATACGGTAAAGCTTACAAATATTCTGAAGTGATTTCAAACCGAGAAGAAACATTCATGTAATTTTTCAAAAATGATAGATTAAATCTCATTGTATTGTCTTTCTTATTTAATCTCTTATTTAAAAACTTCATTAAAAGAGTTCGTGACATTTTTAACTGAATTATACACAGTAATGCTTGGTTATGTACCAAAAATGTTGCTTATATTGTGGAGATATACCAAACAAAATACATATTACTTGGGGATATATTAAAAAATTGCATAATTTGCAATGCTTTTTAGAGCTATACCAAACAGGTTAAGTAATTTTACAGTTTTGAATGTGTACTATAAATAATAATTTTATTACAAAGTAATCGTTACATCATATCAAAGCGTGGAAGAGAAACATGCCAATATGATTTTTAAAATAATCAAAATTTAATGACTATAATTTAATGGAAACGCTTTCTGCTGTTTTGATCAACGCAATGTATTCCTTCTTTTAAAAGAGCGAAAATATTCGTAGCTGTTTTCTCGGAAGTTTTTTTTTTTAATACAGAAGAAAATAGTAAAAGTAAAAACTTAAATGACCAGTAAAGAATTCAGTTCATATTTATCAGTCCAAATTTTAATATAATTTGAATAATTTAACAAATAAATTTAAAATACAGAAGATACTTAAGTATTTTCAGAATGATTTTGTTAAAGAATAAAAAAAGTAAATTTCTTGGAATTAACATTTCTGACAGCAGCAGATTATTCCAAATGAGAAATATTGTCTGCTTCATTTCAATTTATTCTCCTGTCAAAATATCTCATGTAAACAAGCCTTTTGATTCAAGGATAAATTTTCGGCCCACCAGCGGCCGAGCGGTAAAGTCGCTGAACACTGGTAGTTCGGTCCGAGGTTCGAATCCCGCGAACGGGCTGGCTGCGTGGGTGTTTTCGTGGTTTTTCCCATGTGTAACGTGTATACGAGCCAGTTTCACTTAGAAAGTCCTCCACGAAGGCATCCCTCCTCTTAGGTAGATAGCCCTCGAGGCTTTGCCATAATCACACACACAAGGATAAATTTTCGTGCTTTCCGAACAGAAATATGCTTATTCTTTTATTCAAAAATGTCATAACCTGCCCGGTATTAAAATTTATATGTGAAAATTGAGCAACATTTTTAATCGGAAAGGGAAAAACCGCCTATCATTACTTCTACGTGGAAAGAGGATTCCAAACGGATACCTGAAAAAGATATTACTGTCTTAATGTCTCTAAAGTTAACAAGTTTAACAATTAACTGTCAACAAGGGAAAACTTAGTGACTCATTCGCAGTCTTTAACTCTTTCAGTACATTTGTAGCAACAACAAATAAAGTAATAAAGCAATATTTACAGCTTAAAGAAAGTAAAAAGCATGGTGTTCATCAGCTATTACCTCGGCATGTGGCTCAACTCTGAACAATTTTTAAGTCTGTATGAAAACTATATAGCAGACGATAAATGTAAATAGTGAAGGGTATCTTATGTTACTTAACCAGTTATTATGATGTTAGTCTTTACAATTACTTCTTCTTTCCATATTCCTCACCAGAATGCAAATTATTGGTGAGTATTTAAGCTAAGATTTTTAGTTTTGAGAGAGAGTATTTCTAGCATCTCGTACGGGCTACGTGGCTAGTTTCTGCCATTTCTAGCCAATGTAGATTTTTGGCTTTGCGGTTCTCTCGCCGCTCATATTTTGTAACTGATGCACCAGTTAATGCATTGAGCCAGCTTTTAGTTTAGCATTTAACTGCCTATTTTTAGTACTGCTCAACATTTAATTTAAATTTGTCTGTTCTATTCATTTGCATCAGTGCAAGTTGTGATTTGTTTTAGCACCAGAGCGTGCTGTTGTGTTCCAAGTTCTGTTTAAATAAAAAGCTTGTTATAACGTTTTTAGGATTTTGTTGTTTACCTCAGACATAGCATTAACTCGCTTCTGTAACCTTGACGAAGAAGCGTCAAGGTTATAGAAGTAAAATAACATCACCAGATCAAGTGTAACCCTAAAATATATTGTGACTCTTGACAAAGCATAGGTTTACCTAAATGACTGGAACAAAATAAAAAGTCTATTTATAGTCGAAAACGGAGATGACAAAAATGCACAAATCTCATTTGTCAATGCAAAGAAAATTTCAATAAGGGTTTTCATGATTGTCACTGGATTCTCTTAAAATCGGAAATTATAAATAAGAATAATGGAAGAAAATGTTAAAATCGATGCAACGTACTGTCAAGAGAATTTTTTATGTCCTATATTTACAGAAGAAATTCCACTTCTTTATACCAGGAACTTTCATAGAGTGGAACTTTATTATACTTTAAAATTATAAATATTATTATTCTTTAAAAAAAACGAAGACTCCTACAAGCATCGCATATTTACCTTCTGAACAATTTCCTACGAAGTCTTTTTACTTTCCAAACGTTGAATATTACGCCTTTGTCCTCTAGAAAACATCTCTTTCTAATCGCAAACCCACCACGATTGAAAAGTAGTGGAAAAAGAATGGAAGACAATATCCCTGGAAATTTTATGAAAGTATCTTTTATCATGGAAATCACGATGCAGGCTTATAGTCCATACAAAAGACTGGCAGATAGAACATTTAAACATCGTTTAAATGACACTCAAATTGCTCCAAATCTGTGTAAACACACTCTGTAAATTTAACAATTTTCAGACTGCTAACTATATAGGGTTTTTTTTTTTCATTTTCATTTCTTTTATTTAAGACATGTGCGTTCGACAAAATGGTAACAAATATTTTTATTTCTCAAAGAAGAGGGATCCGTAGCAGGCATTCTTAAACATACAGCGTTTTCATAAAATCAACTTCGGCTTGGGGATGAATTATCGCTGTTTTTTATTTGAGGTAGATCCTCTTTTCTTTCATATTATTATCTTTCAGTTATTACTCATTTCTTATTCCCAAGTGAATTACTAATTTATTCAAATTTCTTTTGTTTTCCGCGATAGAAAATTCCTCCCAAGTGCAACTGTTAGTTTATTTCAGCTATTTATTACATCTTTATTCCGTGAAAACAATTTTCCTAAACACATTAGTAATGGTTTTAAGTAAATTACGTTTAGTACTATACTTGAGGGAAATAATTATGCACTGACCACAAATTCCTTCATTTAGAGTTTCAAATAACCATTGCTGCTAGCAAATTTGCAAATGGAATTTTCTACGCTGTAGTTATTCATGAGGTGTTCGTGTCTTTGGCAATCTCCTCATTCATTAGATGAATCATTTCGGAGGCTACGAATACTTAAATAGTTAATTTTAATTTCCAATCTCGAAACTTTATCATTTTCGAATTTATGATCGTAATCGGTTTCATCTTCCAGTGAAACTAATTTTAAATTACCCTGCAACCTGGTAAATATTTATTCTTCCTTATCTTCTCCCTAATATAAACGCATTAATTAAAAATATTTATGTCTTTTGAAAAGACAGAACTGTACTTTTCAATTATACTATTCATAAATTTTATCAAATTATATTACTTACGTAATCTTTTAAACTTTATTATTTATATTAAATGAAATTTATATAAATAAGATTAGTGAATACGCTGTTAGTTTATTCTTGGGTCTATTTTGGGTGGTTAAATAAGCTGAGTGCCCGGGACATTTTGTAATTTTTTTTCATATGTAATATAAATATGGATCATATATTGTCAAAAAACATTTCCAAAATTATCGCTCATAAGGCAAGTAGTCCTCAAGTTAGTGTTTTGGTGGTTTGTTGTAGCAAATAGTTTAACTTTTCGTATCCTACCTTTTACTTCTTCCTAATTCTCTCTTAACTGGAATACTTCAGCCTATGTATTATAGAAAAACACATTTAACAGATTAAAAAAATCTGATGTGTACACCGCATGACTTCCTTGTACGGAATATTAAATTATACGCATTTTTCTTGCATTTCATTTAAACTTATTGGATTGAATTAAATCTACGTCGCCGACAGCGCATAAACCACAATAGAATAAATGCATTCTTTAAAATTCACTCTAGTATTTGTTTACCATAGCGACACTCTGGCGCTAGATTCACTTAAAAATTATTACTGTAACTAAATTTGTATTACTGTCAGTTTGCGCGCAGTGCTTCAGTACAAATTTTAAATTTTCGGAAAATACAGTTAGTTTTTTCTTTATAAAACAAATTCTTATACACTATTAAGTAAAATAAATAAAGAAAGATAATCATCTATGTATAAAGATGACACACTGAAAATTTCATATATGTACGACAAAAACAATTCGACTTATTAAAACTCGAAAATCAGCTAAAATTCTCACTTTTTGTGTTGCACAAAAGTGATGACTCCCCTTCAGTATTATATTTCGTTCATATCATAACTCATATTTCACAAAATTTATATAATTTAAAGAATAGAATTATCTAATCGTTGCCACATGTTCTATTCAAATACTATAATAAAGCTAGAACGATGTATAAAAGAAATTAAGCAAACAAAACAAACAAGAACAGTTTTTCACCGACGACTGAGTATTTCTCATTTAATTAATTCAATTCTCACTTCGAGAGAAGGCGAAAATATATAAAAACTCAAAATATCTATATTAAAAATTACGAAGTAAATCTCAAACACTTATTTCCTCGAAAAAATTCCAGAAAGAATTAAGCATGATTTAATTGGCAATAATAAATTAATGCATTATCTTTGTTGTTGTTAAGTTTCTCTAGATTGGCAACAAATCCACTAGTCTCCTGTTTCAAATGTAAACATCAATGGCCGCCATTAAAAACAGGCTTAGCGGCAATTAAACAACTTTAAAATTGCTGATAATTCTAAAAATATTGCACACAGATTTAAAGGCATAAAATCCTTAACCGGAAGATAAAAACAACATAATTCAATCATTTTTAAAGCAAAAAATGTACAATTTACAAACACATAAGAGTAAAGAAACTGAGATTACTGAGCCGGGTAACAGAGTGGATATATATATATTTATATACGTTTGGTGCGGCCGATTGCAACCAAAATACGAGGTGCACATCTACATGTTATAGCAGTCCTATATACAAAATTTCAACGTTCTGAGGCTACTCGTTTTTGAGTTATGCGAGATACGTACGTACGTACGTACGCACGTACGTACATACGTTCGTACAGACGCCACGAAAAATTCTCTTCATAATTCATTTTAAAGCAGTTTTATAATTTTTTTGAAGGAAAAGAGTATATTATTCTGTCCTTACGTACAGATATCACGCAAAAACATCGTTAAATTGCATTCGATAGCGGTCAAAATGGATAATTTCGTAGAAATATGCTGCCTGAAACTTTTCGCGATTACAATACTTCCTTTTTACTTCGTACAAGGAAGTAAAAAGCACGCCAAAACACAAAGGAGAAAACGACGATGTTTACTAAGACATCATTTGAAAATCAGGTTATTTCTTTAGTATCGTCCATTACCAAGTTTGTTGGCTTGTGTTATAAATATTTTTTTTTCTCCAGGTTATTGTTACTTCTAAATGGTTATTACTCTCGAAATACTATTTTGCGTTGATTTATGTTAAATGCCTTCCACTGTAAATGCACTGCTTCGCTTTCCATTCTAGTCTTTTGCTATTCTCCGAAATGTAAAATATTTATATATTTTTATATTATATATTTGGGGCGACCGTTAAAATCCGAATCCTTTCAGATCTTTTTGACCATTTGTTATGCTTCTTGTCACTTTTCAGGTTATCTGGGCAATGTTCTAAATATTATTTTTTCCAATTAACTAGCTTATGATGAAAACACCAACCTAGTTTTTTTGGCTTATGTTGCCAATAGCATTTATTATCCAGCTCTAATGCTTATATTTTTAACGTCAGTTTTACCTTACAGTTAATGCTTTTTGTTGAAATTATCAGTTATATTCCATTTCTTACTGGTCTAATTTGAAAAGATTCTTTTCTCTCCAATTTATTTAGCTTATAGCTTTTTTCAATGACCCAGTTTCGACTATTTTTATTTAAAAGATGTGTTGACGACTTAACCTTTAGATATGGGGAAACCTAGTAAAAAGTATTGGTCTCCTTCACGTGTGCTGTACTGTTTTAGTGTAAGGAGTTGGATATTCACTAACGACTGAAAAATCCGTCGTTCGAACACCAGCCAGGTCACAGTTCATTTTTAATATTTTCTGGTCCAAAATTCATAAAGATTTACAGTGTCGCCCGAGCTAAAAATTTGGTTAACTATAATTATTCTTCAGCTTGCTTTGATTGAAAGAATCCCGTGTCTTTTCCAGTCGATTTTCAAATGACGTAAGAATATAATGAATTATCTCACCCTCTCCTGAAAGCTTTCAGAATGTAAGCAGTTAGCAGCTGGAAAATTCTTGTTCCGATCGCGATTAATTTTTTATGTTTTGTAGACCAAAACCCCTTATTGTCTCAATAACCTGATGCCTATAAAATAGGCACTTCAGTTACACTTATACATTCGTGAGGGATCCTAGACAAGACGTCTGCATCTGAGTTTTTAGCTCCTGTTTTACGCATTATCTGGTTTATGCATCACTTGGAACCTAGATTGAGCTAATGCCCATCTTTGTAATCTAGCATTACGGGGTATCCCTTCCGTCAAACACAATAAAGGGTTATGGTCGGTATGGAACACAATTTTGTTTCCATAGGTCCATGTTTCGAACTTCTTTAAAGCCCAAATAATGGCATATGCTTCTCTTTCTATAGTACTCCATTTGGACAGAGCACTAGTTAATTTTTGGCTAGCCAACGTTATAGGTCTGGCTTTTCCATACTCAACTCGTTGCAATAAACACACTCCAGTACCTATTAGTGAGGCGTCTGCATTAATTTAAAAAAGTGTTAGGTATATCTGGCGTATATAAGGATGACGCCGTGCACAATGCAAACTTTAATTCTTGGAATGCCTTCTCGGCTGCACCTCACAAGGTATAGACTTTCTCATAAGATCAGTTAACGGCCTAGCTATTTATGGATAATCTGGAACATATTCTCTATAGTAATTGTATAATCCTAACACTGATCTTAATGCCTTTTTGGTTCTAAGTGACTTCAAATATTTAATGACCTGCAATTTCTCCGGATCCGGGCCGTGTCCGCCCGAGCCTACTATGTGACCTAAATACTTTACCTCAGACTTAGCAAAAGAGCATTTCTCCAAATTAGCCGTAAAGTTTAATGTCTGTAAAGTACTCAGTAGAGCTTTTAAATGTTTAAGATGTTCTTCCTATATTGACGAATAAACAATTATGTCATCAATGAAACTTTCAACATCATCACTATGTGGTCTAAGAAACTGCTTTGGCAAGTTGCGGCAGCGCCTGACAAATCGAACTGCATCACTTTCCATTGATATTGACCCTATCAGTATCAATGGAATCGGAGAAACAAAGCTTGTAAGATTTCTACTTTCCTTCTCCATAGGAATTTCCCAATACCCCTTAAGAATATCTAGCGTAAACAAATAATGTGCTGCTACTGCCTGATACCAAAGTTCTTCTGCATTTTGCATAGGAAATGAGATTATTTGACTTTTTGCGTTAGGCCGTCTCTAATCGTAACACAAACGTACGCTTCCGTCCTTTTCCGCTACGCATACAATAAGGTAAGCTATCTCATGTCTTGAAGGTTCAATTAAACCCTCTTTCTTACAAATCATCAGTTTGGTTTTTCACCTGTGGTTTCAATGTCGCAGGTACCTTACAAACATGAAATTGCTTTCTATCAACTCCTGGTTTTAACCTGATACTGTGGGATCCTACTTTCGCATATTTAATTTCCCCGTCAAATTGTCCCGGACATGGAAAGATTTGATCAATCTACTTAACTGATCTTTCATGCCCTATCTAAATTTTTCCATTCATCTGAAATACCGATCCCATCTAACAGCTTTTCTACCTTCGGGTTTCTCTGAATAGCTGCCCCTCTCCGAATTCTGCGTCAGTTTCATAAATTATTCCTACGGCATTTATGGGTTGTATGCATTTCCGCAATTTATTTTTACGCAAATGTCTAACCGATTCATCCGGCAATTTCACCAAATAGTATAGTGGCGAACATTCCCACCTGTCACGCAGAAGAATGTGGTTCGATTTCCCGTCGGGGAGCCACGCCACTGTCACCTCGTGCTTTCAGTTTGTATCTTCATTCATCTCCTTTTTATCCGTTTCTAAAAAAAAAAAACTCAGTGGCGTAACAGCCCTAATGGACCAAAACCTGCAGTTCCCGAAATCTGCTTTCTTAACCGTGGGCCCCGGGTTGCGTAAGCATATGCCCTGAAATAGTAGTCAGCTTGTCGCAGAACCCCCCCAGTGTTTAGTTCCCAAGCGAACTTGGTACTCATTTTATTGACACAAGTGATGGAAATCAAGAAATGAAATTCTGAGTCGACCTTACCCAGCCCGGAAATCGAACCCCGGACCTGCGGTGCTGCTACGCGCCGCGGGAGCCACTGCGCCACCGGGTCTTTTTTATCCGTTTCATCTCTGCGTAATTCTGCAGCTTTCTTCTATTACAATACTTTACTAATATATTCACTTATTATTATCACTACTTAATGATTTTTTTTCTTCCATCCTATTGCACAATCCAACCGGCTCCGCCACTGTCACCTCGCGCCAGCCATTCCGAGCACGAGGCTGTTTCTTTTTCTTTGTTTTGGAAACACTCACCATAGCAGGAAAATAACCTTCAACCCTTTGTACTACAATACATGTAACTGTGCACAAAATGAGTACAGATACATGTATTGTAGTAAGATGTAGTAACATAGATGCATGCGGTAACGTGCAACACACATAGTAAGATATGAAACGATTGCAACGATTATGCAATTACTATACTATGATACTCTGCACACAATATTATGACACATCCAATAACGATAGATTCAACTTTTGCAATCTGATACACATCAGCTGTACAGAAATTACGCAGTTTCATGCCCTGAGACGTTGCATACATAGCAGTATATTATTTCACCTGATACTCAAAGTTTTGCTAATCACTGTTATATATTGTAGATTACTGAACTGCTTTTGGAATTAACCTTCTGTTCTGCTATTACATATTTTATTTTTGGCCCATACTGACCAGCTGATTGTTTCTGTTTCTTTAATTGCCCCTATTTTTTCTGCAGACGGTCCATATAGACACCGACCATTATCCTCAATTCAGAAATGAATGAAAAGAGGTATCTCTTATCAGATAGAGCTTCAATTTAGCCTTAATTAGCCTTTAATTTACTCTTGCTTCTCCAATGAGGGGGGATATGAATTTCTCGTTTATTATTAGATAAATGTTTCATTGCCGTTTGGAAAGGAGATGTTGGCGATTTACGCATTTGATATACGAAGTGAGATATATAATTGGGTGGCGTAATTTGTGTCTGAATTTGCTCTTTGGGTCGGTTATCGTTGTTCTATTTTCCTGTGCGTATGATGAAACAGCAAGTGCAGAGATGGACCTTCAGTTACTACACTTATTGAGGAAGCCCTAAGGCTTAATGAAAGATCGCTGCAATGCGTTCTTACATCCAGACGGGAAAGTGAATTTCTCTATATTGTAGCTCATATACTACTTGCACAGTAAGGTTTCATGTAGTGCTGTAAGTCTGATTCGAAATGCAGAATCATTAGAGATAAAAGGGCACTATAAAAATGAAAACTAACTATTTAATTAGTTTTAGTTAGTGATACAGCTTCTAATTATTAGCCTTAATTATCCTTAAAATATGCACTCAAAAATTAAAAACAAGTAAAATCCAAAACTTGCGAGCAAGCTTTGAGGAGATATTCCAGAAGATATTTGCTAAAATACGTCAGCGAAATACGCATACATATTTTTATACTAAATTTAAATCAAAACAGTTTTACATATTTACAGATATCGAAAAGATTTTCTCAACAACGCGACCTAATTTTCTACATGCTAATTTATATTACCTACATTAAATTCATAGACAAAACACAATTACTTCGAGTGATAAGGGGAAGAAAGTTCTGAATAAAAGAAATATAGCAATGAAATAAAAATAAATAGACCTAATTAAAGATAAATTTTTATGATCATCAAGATGGGAAAAGCCATCTATTATTCAATAATAAAAAATTTGGCAAAACTTATTTCTTAATACTAATTTTTTATATCTTATGATGGGGCCTGTTAAACGATGTTCGTAATGAAGTTAATGTGCATTATAGCTTCAGCATCCGTATTAATGTTACTTGTCTTCAGAAGATATTCTTTGATATCCGCAGCTTATATAATCTCTGTTACTTGTTTTTATAAAATTTCTATTATTTACAAAAAATTGGACTTTCTGATTTTTTTTTTTTTTTTTTTTTTTTTTTTTTTTTTTGTAATTTACTTCTAATTTATTTCATTTTTGTTCATTTTATATCATTTTAAAGTTGTATAACAGAGAAAGCAAACTTACTTTTGCTGGACTGCGAAGGATTTAACTAACTTAGCAATGCTACTTTATCCTCAGTAAACCAAATCAAAATTCTAGAAATTTAAGATGTCTAACTAGACATCTTAAACTTCTGTGACACAGCGGCTTGCAATTTAGAAACATTGGTCACTTAAATAACAAGTTTAAGTCAAATTATTAATATAAACACTACATAATATTTTAAATAAAGCTCACATTACTTATTCATTGCTTAAGATTTAAAAAAAAGGGGGGAATACGGCACAAAACTGACATTGCTTAGAACTGACAACCTCTCTCTGGCTCAGGATCGACAAGATATTTCAGAAACCGGCTTCGGCTATATGACGATGGTGGTTCAATGACAGTATCAGTCCTATGATGGCGTGTATCCTGTGCAAGTTTCCACAAATAAGGATGATAATATAATTAATTCTTTTCCGTTCGATTATTCAATGGAAAAACAAATGAAGATATAAAGTGAAGACTCTTTGCTCACCTATTTCGGATTCTTGCCTCCATACTGGATGTTCTTCTTTTCGATAACAGCGGACATGATGGGAAACTGACTAACCCATGACAAATAGACGGTACCCCTTTCTTCGTCAATAGTTAACAGTCCCCACGATTATACCTATCTCTATTGCGCAATGCAAATTGCATGCCCGTGTCGTTTCTAGACCGTGTCGCTGTTATGCCAGTGTCGACTATATGCTTTCGATACGATCTACACTGCATACGTCCGTGATAACTCTATGAAAGTAACAAATATGCATTAGTCTTTTTACTCATTATCACTTCATTATCAAAATTTGTATTTTATTGTGCCGATCGTATGCCAGTAACTAGTGTTTGTAGTAACAGATTTCGGTTTCAAGCTGTGTCGATCCTACGCAGCATTTTAAAAAAAAATAGGGAAATTTCGAAGTGTTATCATCTAGTCACGTCAAAGAATACTTTATTTTTATAAGTAGCTATCCTAAAGTAGACACTCTATAATTTTTTTTCAACAATTTTGCATATAATAGCCTCCTCCGACAGCAAATATATCCTCTGCCTCCTGGGATGCTTTACGGCAGAAATGTGAATCCTTCTTCCGTTATCGGATTCCATGACGTGTCCTTTCTCATTAACATTCCAAAGTCGTCGGAAAGCGATAGATCTCCTGCGAACTGGCAAAATTCCCGGCCACACCGAGCCAGCGCGGATCCCTTTTGAATTATTTATTGTGGGAATATTTGGTTTGTCATTTGGATTTAACTCTCCGTGAAATATTTCGTTGGCCTAGCAACAAATTGTTAGCTGAGAAGCATCAGGTTATGGGAAGGTAAAAGAGGGAGGCATTTCACTGCATTCTGCTGAGTCCTCTAGGAACTGCCGTTAATAAATGACCTCTCATACTGGAATTTTACTTGAAAAATAATATACTAAAGTCATTAGTAAAATACTTTCTCACATTTTAGAGTGTCTCGGAGAAATGTCCAATTTTTAATAAGTTTTTATTCATTATTTATATATGCAAAAGAAGGCTGCACTGAAACAGTAAGTAAAATGCAGGATTTTTACGCAGTCCGTAATGTTCGAATTGTAAAATGGGTGTTTTTGCGCTAGTAATAAAAATGAATTAAATCGCTGATTATACAAGATCTTCAACCAAATATAAAGCCGAAATCAAATCAACAATATCAAAAGATATCCTAAAGCGGATGTAAAAATCCGGTTAAGAATTGCAAACATATAGGAAAGGATGACGAAGCGATTTTACATTATATTCAGCGATTTTTCGTAAAGCCTTCTTCAGCTAGAACGAAATGAAGAAGTATCATCAAGTAAAAGAAAGGTCAAAAAATTTCAGAGAACTTTCTAACTGCTAAATAACGGCGCTCTCCATGATGAAGGAAAATGTAAAGCAAATGGAAGGAAATGAAAGAAAAGCAAGTGATGTCATCTAGAATTGAAGTATGGGATGAGATGTGTTGATTTGTTTATAAACTGGTAGAAGACATGAATTAGTATTCAAGTCATTGGCCAATGTAGATATTTATACAACGTCCTAAGAAAACGTAATTCACCATCAATATGGAAAATTTCTGGATGATTTTGGCAAACGTAAAACTGAAATTATTTTGTCTCAAGTAGAAAGCTTTGTTGTGTAGGTATAATAAGATCTCGAAATTTCTTTGCCATTTCATTTTCTCAGAGGTACTTGTCTTTCATTGAATAGCAGGCGAAAATCGGATAGGGCAGATTATTTAATAGTGCATGTAAGTAAAATGTAGTGTAACTTACAATAGCGTTAACTATCTATATTCAGCAAACATATGTCCAACGTGTGCTCACTTTAAATACTTCATGTCATGGTTTCCTACTTTCCCATTATGAATTTATCATTTAAACTGTCTTGTTTTTCTTAGATCGGAAGTAATATATACTTTCAGATTAAGTTGAAAACCTTCCCACATGTACCTGGAAACTCTGGCGTACCTGGAAACTCTGGCGTTTCTGGGAAAGAAATATACAAGGCAACGAGTTTTAAGAATAAAATATAAGTTTGCTGTCTCCAAAACAAACCTAGTGACTCTACATATGACACCCGAACTAAAATGTAATAGACAATAATTTAGCTTCACCTGAATTTGTCCACTGGGCGTACTTCTTCTCAGTTGCTCTTTAAATGTAGAAGAATGCGTGTAATTTTCTCTTTCCTTACTATGTATTTTGAGGTGTAGATGAAGGCAATCAGGAAGTTCCGAGTTCGAATCCTGGAGAAATCATCGCGGAGTTTTCTTTTTCTTCCGCATTCAGAATGAGCCTAATGGACTCTGCAAGCTTATCTGATTGGGTGGGCAATGGGAAATAAAAGTATTCTTTTATACCTGTGCAGAAGAAAAACGTCAGACGGTGTAATACGCACTTGGGATTCCCAAGGACTTCTGCATTCTGCTCAAAGGGAAGTTATGTTCTTCTTAGAAACTGGCAATCATCTGAATCTCGCGGCTATTGCTAAGTAGGACAGGTTTAATTCATTGAAGATGTTTGTTTGTACAGAAATAAAGATATAAATTCGGATAATTTTTTTTAATAAAAAATTTTCATATATTTTTATTCTGCTATTTCTTGCAGAATTCTCATATTTGCAAAGATTTATGTAAACTGAAACACAGCTTTTCTGTATTTCGGAATTACATTACAAATGCAGAGTAAGGAAGAGGGGGAACAGCTTTTATGTGTTTATCTGACTTATTATGAAGGAGGTTTAACATATAAATTTAGGGTCTAATTTGGTTTGCCCTACCAACGAAGGTCTTCCAACTTTGAACTCTCAGTTTCTCTCATAAAAGTATTTATAAATCTACTTCTAGAAATACGTAATAGTAATTCGTAATAGATTGAATGCACAAGTCCGATAAATGTTAGTAGAATTTATTTTTATAATAAGAACTGTAACAAAACGCTGGGATTTCCCTCAGAGATATTCGTACAATATCAAAATATGACACAATATCACACAGCAATTTTTTTTTTCAAACTACTAAAACGTTAAATAGAACGCTATCCAAAGCGCACAGAAAGCTAATCCGATCTCACCGCGAATTCTCTATAATCAATAATAACTTAATAAACAACTGAACTGAGATGTTTCTCTACGGCTTTTTAAAGCTTTTTAATCGGGCACGGAAATGTTCCCGTAATTTCTAGTTTTCTCGAGGTTTCTGGAAAGCAAAAGAGTAGAATTACAATACAATTACATTCATTCGATCTATATATATATATATATATATATTCGATATAAGCGAAATATACCACTGATTCATTACGAGATCTCCAAAACTATACATCGGACTGACTGGAAATTTTGCATAGTTACTCATTACACGATGTAGACGCACACTAAGAACGGATTTTAAGTAAATCCTGTTCGAAATGGATTTTTGTTATACAATAGAAGTTTCTCATACATTTACGTTTCAAATTTAAGTTCAGAATTTTCTTTTATTATTGCCAAAACTAGATATGAAATACAATGTTGCCAATGAATGCATTTTCCTCTAAAATTACTAAATTAGTAAATAACTCGCATCTATCCAATGAGTACAAGCAGCATTTAAATGATAAGGTTAATAATAACATTTATATTTAACTATTACCATAAGTTTCATGAAACTAAATGTTATTATTAAGAGAAATAAATTATTGTGATGAAAAATAAAAATGTTGTTGTTATTTGTAAATATATCTATACATAAATCAAGGACAAATAATTATAATTGATTAAAAAAATTGATAACAAAGATAATAACATTTATTTTCATGAAACTTATGATAACAGTTAAATGCATTAAATCTTAGTTTTATGTTGGCAATTTTCTGTGGTGTAGGTCTACTGAGTTTCCCGCCAAGTTAAATAATAGGGATGCATCCCAATAGATAGTACCTCATGGGTGATGTGGAAATCTGTGTATGAGAGATTCACTGACTGGCACTGTATTTCCCGACTTTAAATTTAAAAAAATTACATTAATTATCGATTCGAAATTAGACATTTCGTTCATATAAGAAGTCTAGGTTCACATGCAAATAGATAGTGTTCCCAGCAAAGCAGGCGTGTATCAGCTAGTCTAAATATAAATTACCAGATATCTGTTTATTAAATGCGTTTTACTTTTTATGGTTTTACTTTTT
The DNA here is from genome assembly GCF_044657685.1 of Stegodyphus dumicola. Lineage (NCBI taxonomy): Eukaryota > Metazoa > Arthropoda > Arachnida > Araneae > Eresidae > Stegodyphus > Stegodyphus dumicola. The sequence goes on from NC_140770.1 coordinate 130,375,344, forward strand.
CGGCGTAGCTTTCTCTTAAAACTCGTCACGCGCTGCATTGCGCGGGGAAATAAAACAATTTTAATTGCAGTTCTACTAAAAACAGAAAACTAAACACAAAATAATAATATTAAAAACGAAGATTTTTGATTGCCAGTGGCGAACTTGATAATTAATTTTAAATTTCGTGATATCCCCGAAAGAATGCTACATCGCCAAATACAGTATAATTTCAATGTTTTATCCTAAAAATATAATAAATTTTCTGATTAAAATACAAACTACACTTTACTCAAAATCTAACTGGAATACGAAAGATGTATAGTTGATTTTACTCATTCAGACATAAAATACGTATTTTATATCATTAATTCTAGCATAAAATTATATTTTCAAGCAATCCAGTAGTAAATTTAAGTGTAATTTTACTGTCAAAAGTTATTAATTTTATTGTTTCTCATTTAATCTGACTGATTTATTTGGCCTATTTATTAAGAAATTTCTTTTTTAGTTTTACAATATTTATTCTTCATTTTTGTATTGAATTTCTATAATGAATATGTTGATGTGATGTGATGTGTGTGATTATGGCAAAGCCTCGAGGGCTATCTGCCTAAGAGGAGGGTTGCCTTCGTGGAGGACTTTCTAAGGGGAACTGGCTCGTATGCACGTCACGAAAACGCCCATGCAGCCAGCCCGTTCGCGGGATTCGAACCTCGGACCGAACTACCAGTGTTCAGCGACTTTACCGCTCGGCCGCTGGTGGACTAATGAATATGTTATTTTTCTATTTTGAATACGTTATTTCTATTGGAAGAAATATAGTAAATACATTTCTCCCAATAGAAGATTAAGAATTTTTCATTTTCCCTGTACCCATTTTAGGTCAAGAGAAACTCTTCAGTCTGTGCTTTGAAGTTAATTTTATTATGCAATCAACTTCATTATCAAAATCTAAAAATTAGAGGCAGTGATTTAGACTTTTAATTCTAAACTCTGCCTTTATTTGTCACTAGAAATATGTGTAATGTGGACTGGATCCTGTTTCAGAATTATTGAGCAGATATAACAGATTTTATACCGGAAGATATTAAACTGAAAAATTTGATTACCGATTTGAATAGCATTTATTGATTTGAAACCCAAATCAATAAATGCTCAAATAATTGCAAAATAATAGATGAAAGTTTTGCCTCATCAATTAAAGACACTGTCTATGGAAATGAATGAAACTGCACTGGAAAGTGAATTAACAGTTGTTTCGTCAAAACATGCATTTGGGGTAAAAAAAAAACCTGCCGAAGTTGCAATCTTTTATCATGGGATTACAAGAAAAAAAAACCGATATAATTTTCGCTCAATACAAATAAAAGATTTTAAAAATTCGAAATTAGGGAGTAATGAACATATTTAAAATGCGATGTATTCAAAATTAAGACAATAACAAATAAAGGAACTTTTACGTTTCGCCGGCGTAGCTCTCGCCAAGCTGACTTCATTGGCGATTCTATGTAATTGCATGCCAGTATTGAAAGAAGCAATCAAGCTGTTAAGAAATGGCTGCGACTTGTTTTGAAAATGAGGAGTAAAAGGTTACCAGCGAGGATATTCCATTTGGCATCGGTTGTACCATTATTGGTGACTTTATCGCCTGCGCCGGCAAAATGGAAAAGTACCCAAATAAATGCAGTGTATTCAAAATAAAAGTTAAGAAGATAAAAACTTAAGCAGCATTTTTTTAAAAGAAGAAAGCATTTTTAGGGGTTCATATTTACATTACTCATGAAAAAAAAACATAAAACTCTTGTGAAATTTGCATGTTCACCGTGATTTAAGCTCATATTGAACTTAGCTACATTCAGTGGTTTTACCGCTTACCAGTGGCCTTCCATTTTTTTAATCACTTTATTCGATTCAACTCGCTAACTGCAGTTGCTATAAATCAGATTACTACTCCGATTATTTTACTAATACACTTCCATTTGTATAGACATCCATTTATTCAATCCTTCATCTGTATTTAATTTTCATCTATATAATCAGGTCTTAACCATCATATTTAATACTGTGTGTTTTGTACCGTACTAAAATGATTAGACTATGACGCATTTTTCCTCAACGAAATTATTTCTGGAATGTTTGAATCGTGACCAAATTTTCCAAGGATTAATGTTCCGTCACTTCTCTTAAACTTTCCATTTTAAATCTGTGTGTGTTGACAGAAATATGTTTACTTTCTGGTTTTATTTTTTCGTTCATTACTTTATATTTTCATTGCGTAAATCAATTAACTTGGTGACTTTCCACATTTCCAAACTATATATTGAAAATTTTTAAATTCGCCAAACATTGTTGCATAGCTAGACCTCATCATTTTTTAAAATTTTTAATATCTTATTTTTAAAAAATTAGCAATTAGTTTTTTGCTGTTATGTATTCCTAGATAAGGAGATTCACATGCATTGTTTCACAAAAATTCAAAATTCAGAGTTGAATGATGAGTAATCTTATGACCGCTTCCCATCCTATCTCAAACCAAACTGATAATCACAAGCGCACAAATGAAAATCCTTCGTACTTAAATTGCAAATAAAGAGGATAACAAAAAATGAATTCATCTGCGTACAGCCTGAAAACTCATTAATAGCTAAGCTAGTTTATTTAGTAGTTAAATATTAACGTCTGAGGACCTGGCTCCTGTACTACGTGACTATAAATAAAAAATTAGCACACAGTCTGCATCAGGACTCTACAGAAATTTGAATTGGAACTACAACTTTCTGGGCTTCCGTTACAAAATCTCTCTCTCTCTAAAATTAGTTTCTCTATTATCTAAACTTACTGTGTTTGAGAAAACGTAATAGTAGAAGTGCATGAAAGATTCAATGTAAGAAATAAAGTGCGAATTAAAATCAATTTTACAAGCATTCTGTATTATTTATTGATATACCGTGCTATTAGCTGTACTCAGGTAAAGACCCATTCTATATATTTATCTATAGTATGAAAATATTTTATTCCTGTTTTGAAAAATATTCATAAAATAATAAAAAACATTCTGCCGCCCAGTCAGTAAAGTTGTTAGGGAAGCTGACTGCAATGCCGAAGGGCTTGGGTTTGAATCCCGAAGAAGGCATGGTTGTAACTGTCCGTCCCTTCATAGGAAAGGCAATGGTGGCCCACCTATTATGTGCATGGCTAATAAAGAGACCACCACATCCGGCCTTGCATAGATTAATGGACTGGGTTACATTTGTTATTTTTCACAATCTGCCATTGGAAAAAAAAATAAAAAACATTCTTGTTAACAGCGGCAAAATAATAATGAATTTTCCTACAATTAAAAAGAACATAAGTTTTTAGTTACAGTTTCACTGTTTCAGTTCAATCTAATAAATGGTTCTTCAAATTATTAACACGCATTCAACCATGAATTCTTAAAATTTTTGTTTCCCTCAGAGTTCTTCAATTAATAAAATTAAAAATTTTATTTATTTATTTATTTGAGTTTTACTAATTTTCAACTAATTGTATCTCTTTCTTATCTATGAAATTTTATTTATCTTATATATTTTACATGTTTCAGGCATATTTTATACAGCTTTATTATCTTCTTTACATGGCTTAACATCTATTTTCTTTATACATCATACATATAATACTCTTTTATTTCTTATTTCGAGATTTATTTTAATATTTTCACATTAATGTATAAAATAGAAGAAATGGAAGAAAATCATGCCGAAACATTTCTAATAACATTGTTTTCTTCCATAAAAAAATAGGTTTAATGGAAGGAAAACTTGTTAATTTGAAATTTAAAATTTTTCAGAGTTTAATTTTAAACTCACATTTGTTTTGCGGAAAATCAAGGAAACAGATATGGACACCGTGTTTTTCAAAAAGCAAAAATTGTTTGCGCTACGAAAGAGAAATACTTTACTTAAACAGCTGAAACAAAGTAAATAAACAGCTGAAACAAAGTAAATAAACAGTGAAAAGAAAGCAAAGGTCCTGTAGCCATATATTCAGCAAATCACAGAAACAAAATGTTAGATAAGGCTTTTCTTAAAAGTTTACAAATAAAGAATTGAAAAGAGGCCATAGTTAATAACAACAGCTTTCCAATAATTGAGTTCTTGAGCCATGGATTGACTGGAAAGGAAGTCTTTTAAAAGAAAAAGGTGTAAGTGTTCACGGAAACCATTTTTTGTTTAGAGAGATGATCTGGTGTGGCGAAAAAGGCGAATATAAAAATGTTTTCGTTACACTCTAGTGCTTAAAATAAATTCATTTAATGTAACTAAAATGTTAAGAAAAAGAGAAAAATCGAAGACTTTATTTCGAGAGTAAACTGAATTACTTGATCAACAGAATGGGTCGGTGGTTAGAACGATTTTTAAATCACAAAATCAATATCATTCTAAGATTTAATTTCAACCGGATTGAAATTTTTACTTAGTTTAATAGTTTTACATAAGACATTATTATTGAATAACTTGTAGAATAAAATTACTGAAGAGCATTTTGATATTAACTTCAGTAGAAATTATTTGCAAACTGATACACATTATTGTAAATTTGCATCCTGCGCAAAAAAAAAAAAAAAAAAAAAAAAAAAAAAAAAAAAAAAAAAGAATAATTCTGTCTCCTGTTCTATTAGGCTGAATGATGAAATTCAAACTGCATTTTTTATATCTCGAAAGCACGACAAAGTATATATTGTTACGAAATGTCCAGGAACGGTAAGATGGGTTCCCCGCAAAGCAGTTTTAGGGTTGCCATAAAATGGCAAGAGAAGGCAGGGTTGCCACATTTGGCGAGAAATCGCCCATTTGGAGACGAAACTGGCGGTATACCATGGACGGATGGAGAACCTTCTGGAACGAATTCTTACCGGTTTAGCCCAGAATGTTCTCGAACATGAGCCAAAAGCTGTATAAATCCTGCTGGTTCGCAGTTAGTGCGAGTGTGCCTCGTCTAGAGTGCGAGCTAGAGTGTCTCATCTAGTTAGTCCGTGCGGAGACGTCGTGTTGACAGCCCGCCAGCGAGTGCCGAGTGGGTCGAAGAGTGTATCGCGGTAAGTGCATCGTCGAGAGAGTGTGTTAAGCTCCGGGAACGACTCAACCGAAGAGTCGGGATCTGTACTCTGTGTGTCGTCGAGTGCATCGCGAGTTGTAGAGTGGAGAATCTCGAGAGTACGTGGAGTACCGAGAACGACAGAGCAGAGTCGGAAGCTGTATTATAGTGCTTTGCAGTGAAGCTGTTTCCACCCTTTGTGCCTGATAGTGTGAAGGCTGTGTCGCTGAACGTGTCAGCGTGTTTATAACAGTCCGACGACTGTAAAAATGATTTTGGAGCTCTCCTGATTAATATTTCTAAATAAAGTGTGTTTCGATATTCCATCAAGTGCTGTCGTAGTTATTCACTCCAAATCAGCACGAACCTGTGAAGAAAATTAAACGTAACGATATATTAGATTTATATACTATATTGCATTGTTCTAGCATAGGTATATTGAAATAAAATCGGACTTTTTCTTAAATGACATGAAAATGTTTTTCCATATTTTGATTCTACGATTCAAATTATGCTTTAATTTTAAATTTTGTAAAATTTGGTATGAACTTTACGGAGAAATTCAAAAATTTATCTTGCCGCAATTTTTCTTAAAATTTTCAACTGCTCGTGCGATTTTTACAAAACTTGGCAGTTTGCCATAGTTTGACTCGTAGAATCGAAATATGGAAAAACCTAGGCATGTCATTTCAGAAAAAGTCCAATTTTGTGTCAAAATACGTATATTAGACAATGCTATATGTAAATCTAATACATATCCTAAGTCGAGACATGAAAAACGCAAGGTGAATTTCGTCAATCGGTCTAGTAGAACGTAAGATACAGAACTGTCATTTTTTTTTCTCAGTGTATATATATGTAGTTATTTATATGTTAATTTGTATACAAGTTTCTTTTGTATAATTGTATATTATTTTTCGTTCTTTTATTTATTGTATTTTGCTCAATATGTTATGTTTATTTATTATGTACGCTTTTCAGTTCTTGCCAATTCGAAGTTTCGGGAAAATGCTAAATGCCCTAAAAGCAATTTTTTCCCAAGCTTCCAAAATTACTTATCATATTCCTTTGAGAAGCCTTAAAAATAAAAATTTGCAAGCGACAGTCAGTTCAAGTATTTGCGACTGTTTTCCTAATGAGTATCTCGTAAGGTAGTTAATATTTTAGACTTTGCTCTGCGATGATTTTTTTTAGGATCTGAGATATATATAGTGTTATAAGATATTACTCCAGCCTTCTTAGTACGCCTTCGTGGTGTAATGGTCAGCACACTCGGCGCGTATTCGAAAGGTCCGAGGTTCGAGTCCCGGCCAGAGTAATGATCATTTTTCTTGCACTGTTGTTTCAAAATAACCTAATGTCTTTACAGGGTGTAAAGAAACATTTTGCCTTTGTTTTATCCTTGGGTTATTTATAACTGATTACTTTGTCAATAGAAATTATTATTTATTTCAATAAAGACTCAAGCCTTTCTATATATCTTGCCTAGTTATTTAAGAAGATATTCTATGAATCCATAACATCCCACTCATATGTGCACATTGTTTTCATTGAAGGAAAGTGCTCAAATTCTACAGTGTGTAGTGGTTAAATCTTTTGTGAATTAAGTATGAAAGAGACTTTTACTAATGAAAACTCTTCTACAGAAAATAGATGAATTTCTTACGTAATAAATGAAGCTTCGTAAAATACGCGATTTCAGGGAAAAACTCTTTCGTGAGTAGCTTAGGCAACATCTTTACGTTTTGATAATAACATTCCTCTATAGTATTAATCTGATAATAAAATGCTACAGTCTGATTTAAATCCATTTGACTTGTGCTCTTTGTATCTAATTACTGAAATTAGTACGATGCTATTATCCTCATCTCTGAAGTCAATTTTCTTTTTCTGTGACGTTACTTCTGAACGTTCATTATGAATTCCCCATTCGTAATTCCCAATCGTTAAAACTAACAGACCATAGGAAAGACTTGAGAGCTCAGACACAAAGCCATAATTCAATTACGAGAGAAAACTTCTGATTGGATCATTTTCCATTAATGAACTACAGCAAGCAGAGCAAGTGGCATATAATTTTCTCCCTTTCTAGCATAAGTGTTATTTAGTAAAGTTACGCTGATAGGATACAAACGCTTTGAGAATGTTTATCCTCATTGGTATCTACAACTATGAGAAAAAGCAGTTACAAGAAGCGATTTAAACTACTACAAATCGAGAGGGAAATGTGGCCATTATTCAAACATTGGTTGTTATCGTTTCAGACATTAATACGTGAGCTATACCTTTTATGAAAGCAAAAAATGTGTTTTAATTGTCACAATAAACGTTAAATTAATACGTCAGTATAATATACTCTCGGAGATTGAGTATAAAACAGGAAGACGATTGGAATACAACCTAGAAATATCTTGTATGTTATGAGTATCTGGTTCTGCAATAACAAGAGAAGAAATATGTGCACACTGCGTCTATAACGTTTTAGGCCTCAGTTTCTTCAAAATCCGAAACTGAAGGAAACAACATTCTTACTCCTTAGCCTTGAATAGATGATCTTTATAAATCTATACAACGTTTGGCAGTTCATATAGCTGCTCCATTGTGCAGCTCATCCTTTATACTCAACTTTTTATTTATATATCTAATTACGACTTCCTGAATCTCTTCAGTCATATACAAAAATAATTAATTGACCTTTATGGAATATTAAGGAAACACCTTTAGGATTGCCTTTAAGAAAGACAATGCAGTTCTCAAGGGTCAAGACGAATTAATAAGGGGTGGCTGAGAACTGTGATATTTTTCTTAATGCTAGAAGCTGATTGCCGAGAATACTGTTGTGTGACAGCCTATTGTCGTGCAGCTGAAAACAGTTATTTGATTGAGTGATTCAGTCTCTGAGTTCTCTTAAGAAGTCTATCCAATGTGTCTTTATAAAATATAAAATTCATCTTATGTAGCTCAGAAACAAATGACTTGAGAATTATCATTTTTCCATCGAAAATATATAATGTATGTATATATATGTTATCTCGAAGATGTTGCCTTGGAGTAATTCTCATTACGTTGTAATGTCGTGTGGGACCAACTTGTCAGCAACTGTGGTAGTGACTGCTACTAAGTGTGAAGTTACACAGACACGTAAGAAGGGTTTAAAGCCCTTTTTATTCAACCTTTAAAATAACAGCTGCGTCCACTTGACGCTCACAAACTACCCGTCGGTTTAACTGAAACAGAATGTAAAACTGGAAAATAATGACTAGATGAATAAATAACGAGATCACTATCCATGAGGCTCTGAGATCTTAAACTAACCTAACCGCGTTCTAAAATACCGCTGAGATTCAGCGAGATTACTAATTAAGCAGTTGAGAGATCCAACAAAATCTGCCGAGATAGGCACACAGGCCGACACGCGCGGTTCTAAAATTTCTACCTAGCAACCTTCACGTTCGCGATTCAAGAAGTACACCTACAATCTCGTTTTCCTTCTATTTAAACTCAACTTACTTCTGCTAAATTTGAATATACTGCGCGCTGTACTACAATTTACATACTCTAGCATTGGCAATTCTAGGGGAAAATAGAGGCTGGACAGGAAAGATAACTTAAAATAAATGTTAGTTAAAATAAATATAAACCATAAACCCTACAACGTGATCACAAAAAAGACATTTAATTTGGACGTGGAGAAACTTTTCATATTTCAGACCCAAACACAGAATAGATATATTTCAAACATCTTTAAAGAGAAAAAAATAAGATGTCCGTTAATAAAAAAATTAAATTTTCAGTCTATGCGTCATTAATCTTAATTACGTCATCCGTTCTCACGAGATTTTTCTTTTGCTTCGTTTCTGTTGCAGAGCTTTCAGCAGGTTTCATTCATTACTTTGCAGCTGTATTCAACACGTCGTATTCAGAATGTTGCAGAAATCCTGAATACATACACTTATGCATCCCGATATGACAGGTCCTGGCGATACGAAATATACAGTAAAATCTAAAATAATTTTATAAAAACGAAGGAAACAAAAAGTAGTTAAGAATGAAGTGGATGCGAGGGATCTTTTTCAAACCCCGGCCGAATCCCCACATTAAATCGTGGTTGTTGTCTAAGGGAATTATCACTCTACGTGCACAAACAAGATATTTAATTTGGATCGATAAATTTGAGACACAAACACAAAATAAATATCTTTAAAGACAAAATGTCCTAATACTTAATTAACAAAAGTCTTTTTTCAGTCACTGCATCATTCATCTTAACTGCATCATGCTTTTTCTTGAGACCCTCTTTACTTTTTTTACTGCAGAGTTGTGTTGCGTTGCAGGAATCCTAGATACTTAAACACACTGATATATGTATATGTATATATATATATATATATATGTCTAATCTTAACGAACTATATTTCTACTTCTTAGACTTTATAAACTTTCGAATTCAAACGGAGCAGCAAGCATTTCTATGTTGTTAGTAACAAGGGAGAAAGAGAATGTGACGTGTCCAAAATAAAATCTCCATTCGGTGTCATTTAGTTTCAGTTCAGATATGCCCCTATTAGCTAAACTTAAGTTCTGATTTCCAAATTTGAAACTAACTTTGGTTGAAGCCTTATATAAGTGTCTGCGGGATTGGCGTTATGTTCCAGAATCATAAGATATTTTTTGAGAGCAGAAATGATGAAAAATGAGCAACGACTTCTCCTCGAATCGAACCACGGACCTCTGGAATACGCGCCCAGCGTATTCCAGGCTACCACACCATGAAGGCATGCTAAGAAGGCGGGAGAAATATCTTATAATGTAAAAATCATTGACATAGAAATAAATTTGGAAATCGTACAGTTTAGAGAGATTTATCATAAGTCTTTATTATTTTAGAGCAGAAAGACAAAATAACCAGTAGAGCGTAATTAACCAATATAACAGAGACTTAAGGGACTATTGCAAACTTTAGTAGTATATACACTTATATAAAAAGTGATTAAAAATTCTGACAGAAGTGTAAATGCAAGTACAGGAGACCAAGATAAACAGATTTTTAATGAATGTACGTGAGAAAACAGTACGTTGAGATGGTACAAGGAGGAGCAAATAAAAATGCTTTACTTGCGTAAAACGTTATTCCTCCAGATGATTTCGAGAAACATGCATCGCTATATCAACCCATATTTTGCCGACACAGATTTTATCCTTTCTGAATTACCCTAAATAGTGCGTATCAAAATTTTTTGTGACTAATGGATAGTAAATTCCTACCACTTCTAACACTAATGTTGTTTTTTAAATTCTCTGACATTTTTTATGATGTCTTGAGATTTATGATAGGTTCAAGCAGAGCGGATAGAAATTAGTTCCATAGTAGTCCATGAATAACAGCCGTCCCACATGAAGAAAATAATGGACTCCATTATGAATTGCGTGAATTGCGTTCATTATATCAGGCACTACTATACTGTTGTCTTAAAGCATTCTACATCAAGCTATTAAGTCTAACACTACTTTTTCCTGAACGTCATAAAGTATTAAATATACATTTAAAACAGCTTTCGGAAATTCAGCAAAACTCAGTTTCGAGCTGGCTTTAATTTTAAAGAAATACTGAATATATATTTGAGGGAATGAGGAAGATGAATAAAACAACAATTTGAGCGCAGTTTGAGTAAAAGAACATCAAAAACTCTTATGTGAAATCACGCGCTTAAAATTTCACATAGAAAATACATTTCAGAAAAAAGGGCATTTATAAGATTTGCAATCTGTGAAATTTCCAAAAATTAAAAATATTGAATAGCAAAAATATAATCATTTCTTCTCAGAATCAGTCGATTTTTGAAGACCATAGCTATAGCATACATTTAAAAAGAAATCTTGTTTCTGAATTTTAAAATTAAAATTTTCTGTGTCTTGTGTACTTATTTATATAACATTTATTTAAAGCTTGATACAACCTGAATTTTTAACTAAATTATATATTTTTCAGCATGTGTCATCTGAGGAAAGGACACTTCTATTTAAGGGACAAAATGTCTGATGCGGTGGGTGTTCCTTACTGGGAGGTACTACTGTAATTCCATTTTTATGCCTGGGACTATCATCTTCAGGAACTCCTTTTTAGTAATATTATGCTTGTTTTCTTCTACCTGTAGCTATGGAAACTAGTTCGAACAGACGCATCTGCCAAAAAAAAGTAATATGTTTTAACTATTTGATTGAAAATACGGATTATATTTAATAAAAGTCCATTTCATAGTCAATATCATTATTGCAAGTTGCAGGATGGTGTCGCATGGAATATAAGGCAATTTTTCTGCATTCAACGACCACCAGCAGGCAAGCAGTTGCTAACACTATAGTTTTGATCCGCCACCAGCTGCCGAGCGGTAAAAGTCGCTAAACACTGATAGTTTGGTCCGGAGTTCGAGTCCCGGCAAACTGGCTGGCTGCATGGGAGTTTTCATTGTTTTCTTATGTGTTACATGGATACGAGCCAGTTTCTTTTAAAAAGACTTTCACGGGGCATCACTCCTTTTCCGTGTAGTGTCTATGGGTGGAGCACGTAATAAGTAAAAACAATATTATTTTGATCCTGATTTAAATCTCTTCAAATGGGCTGATGGGATAGGCCTTTTTGTGGTTTTTTTCCCCCACTGCAGTTGGAAAATCATACAGTTTCCCTTAGGAAATTTTCCTTAGTATCACTTTCCATTAGGCAGATAGCCTTCGTGTGCTATGCCATAACTAATAACATTCTGCCGGAACAGTTCTCTACAGACACTTGAAAATTATGCTTGTTCATTTTTTTACCTGAAGCTCTGTAAAATAGACCGTACAGATGCAATTACTTATATACAATTTTTTTAATATTTAGTTATGGAAAATATATGCTGCGTTTAATAATAAATTAATTCACACTCAAGACCGTTATAAAAAATTTTAGTACACAAAACAAGTAAGCAGGATGATAATGTACCAGGGTCATGTTTCTACCAGCTAAGATAGAAAAATGGAATACAAACGAGAAGACTAAATGAAGTTTTCGTGACTTAGTTTCTAGGTAATATAAAAAAAGATGAGTTTCCTTAGTGAATTCCACACTAAGACGTCTTATTCTATAGGCGTTCCATACGCGTAGTGTTGCTTTTAATTAATCAAATCGACATATCTGTCTGTGAACACCATTATACACAAATTTATTTAGCTTATTTTTTAGCTCTACATGAAACAGACAAAATTCATTCCTTAACTACATCTAGCTTTAATTATATGTTTTTTTAAAAAATTGCTTAAATATATGTAGTATTTAATAAAGGTTTAATTAATAATTTATATTGCTTTTTCAAGCTGCAGTACACGCAGAAATTAAGCAGGATGATTTCAGATGGAACATACAAACCATCTTATACTCCTTTTATTATTTAACAACTCGCTACCCACAATGATGAAGAAATTTGGATATATAGTAATTAACTCTAATTTTCAATTACGATCACGATTTCACTAAGTTATGCAACAGAAATTATTAGGAGCAGTTACTTTCCTACTTACGTAATTTCAATTACCTGCTACAATTGCAATTACATTATAATTCTTATTATAGAATACATAATTGTAGGTTATGCAATTACTTTGTATTTAAATTTACAATTACAATGTGATTGCAATTACACTGTAATTGTAATTAGATTAACACAATTACTATGTAATTGTAGTTATGTTATACACGTTTTTTGCAAATATAATTACAATTTAATTGAAATTACATTGTAATTGTAATTAGGTTTCACAATTACGATGTAATTATAATTATATCATTATCGCAGTTACATTGTAATTGTAAATGCAAAAGCAATTACCTTTCAACTGCAATTACAAAGTAACTGTATAATGTAATAACAGTTACAATGCAATTGCAGTTAAATGCAGTTGTAATTGTATTTACATTTTGCCCAACTCTGGCAGCTAGCCCGTTCGCTTGAGTTTGAACAACTAGTGATTAGTGATTAAATTAGAAAAATTATAGCCATTAATATTTTTAACCAAAATTGGGGTTAGCCAAGAAGGGTTCTTAGTCTCAAAACGGCATTTTGCGTCGGTTCTCTATAGATGGCTGTTTCATTTTTCAAATTGTTGCCAACAAATATTATCACTCTGCACTATATTTTAAGAAATCCAATAATGGACAATCTGCATGAATGCAAGTATGCTTCTCGCTTTGTGAAAAAATAACGGTACCTTTGTTTTGGTACGGAGTCATCACATTCTGAATAACTTAGTCCTCCACCAGAACACGGGCACCTGGAAGCACAAATTTGCTTTATTGTCTGTTTCATATTTGTAATACTCTGACAAAGTTTTGATTAAAAATCTCAACGATTTGAAAGCGACCAATGGCAACATTGTACGAAAAGAACTTTTTATCTCCAAGCGCGGGACCGTCTATCGGAAATTCTAAAGATAATAAGATATGCTGTTTTTAAATATTTTTGGCCCAAATGCTCTCGAAACGTCTATGTGTGTGTCATTGAAACCTCCGCCCCCTTTGAGCGTAATTTGGAACCTGAAAGAGTTTTTATTTGGGGGGGAAAAGAGTTCTTGATGGGTCAAGTAACATGTAAAAGTTGAATTATCTGAGCAGTGACTTTAACGAATGATTCATCGCCATCTGTGCATATTCCCAAATACATTTTAATATTCGTAAACTTTACTATAAATCTTCCCCTTTTCATATTTATCCAGCTGACAGTAAAATAATAATATTTTATCGATGTTTTCTTTATAACGAAATTAATGTATAAACAATATTTACTCAGTGGATCTAATATATACTAAAAACTGAGTTATTTTTTAAATATCAATTGTTCTGTAGAAATAAATCGTAGATTTTGTGCTTACTTTAAGGTTTTATAACAAGTTATTCGAAATAGTCGTGGCTAATTCAAAAAATTCCATTGTTGACTAATGTCGTTTGACGAAAGAAGTTTTCTAATTTCGTACTTTCGTGAAGTATTTCTACATACCAGCCTCTCTTTCCCGAGGTTGTACGAGCTTTCTAGTTTTCGAAATTAGATATTAAACTTCTTATAACGTGAATAAATATTTTTCGCTAACAATCATAAATTTCTCAATATATTTGTTTCTTTATTTGAAGACTTTAATAGTCGTTCGAACTATTCTTTTAGTTTATAGTTTCTTTTAGTTTTAGTTTATTGTCGGACTAATAACGTATCTAAGTTTCAAGATGCTGTGTAAATTTTAATGATTGCATCCTCTCCATAGCAACTTACAAGAAATCTTGCAGCATATTTACGGCAAATAAAGGGGGTGTTCATTATAGTCTCGGTTGCTGAAAGTAAAGCCAGAATATTGTTAAAGAAACATCTTACCACATTACTTGTATAGAGGCCAGTTGTTTCTTATAATCCAGTTCTTGGAGACAATGCACTAATAATGAAAATGAAAGTCTAGTATGTACAAAAATAATCTTCCAATTATTAAAAAAATTACTAAAAATAAATTTAAATATCTGAAATTACGCGCAAAAAGGCGGTTTTTAAAGTTTTGTGTGTTACCTTTATCGCACTTAAACCATAAAATTCAAGTCAACAGCAATATCTCAAAATAATTTTAAAATGAGCATATCTTTAGAATTTACAATGCACAGTCTCACGCGCTGGAGATAAAAATGTCTTTTTTTTTTCCTTACAGTTTTGCCATTACTCGCTTTGAAATCGTTGACTTTTTTAATCAGAAATTCATTAAAGTTTTACAAAATATGAAATTTTGTAATTTAAAATAGATGATAAAACAAATTCCAAGTCCGGGCTTCCAGATCCTCATATCCTAGTGGAGGACAACTTATTGAAAATGTGATGTCTCTAGGTACCGTTGTTTTTTCGCAGTGCGAGAAACATACATACATTCATTCAGGTTCTTCATTATTTAAATTCTTTAAATATAGGGTGTCCCAAAATTAACGCAAGATTTGAATTTGGCGCCACTTTTGCATTAAGTTGTTCGCAACCCTGATAAAAGAACAGTTTGAAAGCCGAGAGTTTAGGGTTAGTGAAAATGGAGCGTTATACGATACAACAACGTGTCTTCATTATTGAACAATATTTTAAAAATAATGTGTTTAGCGGCCGCAGTTCGAAAATTTTATACAAAATATGGTAAAAATAGTGTTTTAACATCGTCAACTGTGAAACAGTTAATTGAAAAATTCATGGAGACTGAATCAGTTGAAGACGCTAAACACACCGGTCGTCCAAAAACAAGCCGTTCAAATGTCAATATTGAAGCAGTGCGTAAGAGTGTTGGTGAAAACCCAGGAATATCAATTCGGCATCGTGGACAAGAATTGCAAATTTCAAAAAGCTCTCTACAGCGTTAACTCACAAAAGATCTGTGTCTTCATGCTTACAAAATTCAATTAACACAACAACTGAACCCTAATGACCATGAACAGAGAATTCGTAAAATGGATTATTAATTATCAAAAAGTGGATGCTGATTTTTCGAGCAAAATAATCCTAAGCGATGAAGCACATTTTCACCTCTATGGCTTTGTTAATCGCCAAAATTACCGTGTTTGAGGTGTGATTAGCGCAAAACAAATGCACCCACACTGTTTGGTGAGGATTTGGGGCAGGAGGCATTATCGGAACATAATTTTTTGAGAATAAGGCTGGTCAAGCAGCAACTGTTAATCGTGCTCGATATCGTGACATGATAACACAGTTCATTCTGCCGAAATTGGATGACACTGATGTGGCCAATATGGGGTTTCAACAAGACGGTGCCACATGCCATACAGTCAATGAAACATTTCAATTACTGCATGAGACAATTCCTGATCGTGTAATCTCTCGTTTCGGTGATCAGAATTGGCCCCCTATATCATGTGATTTAACACCATTAGATTTCTTCTTATGGGGTTATTTTAAGTCAAAGGTCTATGTCAACAATACCACAACAACGCGTGCATTACAAGAGGAAATTAAACGCTGCATCAACGAAATTTAGCCACAATTATGCAGAAAGGTTGTGAAATATTTCAACGAAAGGGTGCGTATGTGCCAGCAAAGCCTTGGAGGGCATTTTCCCGATGTGTTATTCCATAAATAATCCTATCCTATGTACTTTATGATTCACTTAATAAATGTCTAAAGACTAAAAACTCTCTTTCATATTGAATTCAAATCTTGCGTTAATTTTGGAACACCTTTTATAATGCGAGGCTCTAATATTTGGTGGCAGCAATATGAAAAGGGAACCGACATTCATAGTGAACCAACGCAAAATAAATAGCCCTTCTGGGTTATTAATTTTGCCTTCTGGGCTATTAATTATTAATTAAATTAATTCCTTCTGGGCTATTAATTCTCTTTGGGCTAACAATAATTAAATAGTTAAGACTATATTATTGGACGATCCGCCCAGACGGTATAGTGGTTAGGGAAACCTGATTGCGATACCGAAGGGCCTGGGTTCGAATTCCGGAGAAGGCATGGTTGTAACTATCCGTCCCTTTATAGGAAAGGCGACGGTGGCCCACCTATTAAGTGCCTCTATAATAAAGAGGCTACCACATCTGGCCTTGTATAGATTAATGGACTGTGTTACACTGTTACTGTTCACAATCTGCCATTGGAAAAAAAATAGTATTGGGCGATCTTGACCTTCCAAATCTTACAAATTTAACTGCTTGCCAGCCATGAACTACCTGTGCACAAGTAACTTCCTCTGGCTGATATGGGGTGGGCATATGTAATATTCGGCATTTAGTTAATTTCTTTACACAAGGATTATAGAAAGCCCGATTATCCCTTTTAGAGGTCGAACTCGGACCAGCTATTAATTGAACCAATCAGTTGAATAAGCGAACTGATTGGTTCAATTAATAGCTGGTACACCGCAATAAGACACATAAGAAATGCATCAACTATTTATATTCTCGCCTACCTACCGAAAGATAAATGGAAGAAAGCCGGAAGACATCAGCACAGAATCCTATTATGAATTATCATCCATTATTTTAAGTTTGAGAGAGATTTATGAAAACAATACGAGTCTAGAATGAACGTTAATATAAAATCTCTTCGACTTCCGTTAGTATAAAATCTCTTCGATTTCTTCGACTTCCGGAATAGAGATTTTCAGATTACCGACTAATGGACTAACTTGATATATCACAAAAAAGAAGAAATGCTTTGGTTTGATCTCTTATAAATTTACTACTTACTTAAGCGAAAGTTGACTTAGTTTACTACTCGTATTTTTGGTAGTATCCATATAGTACTACTTGTAATTATTTGTTTTATTAAACAAATATTTTTCATTAAAGATATTACCAGCATGACGTTATTGAAGCATTTCATAAATATAAGAGAAAAGAATCAGTCTGTAAAAGTGAATCTCTGCCAGTGACAATCACTAACCGCTATTCGTTGTGGTTTGATTCGCTTGTTTAGATTATAGAAATTCATTTGAAAGCTGTCTGCCAAACGTATGCCTTCGTGTAGGATTTTTTAAAGAGAATCTGCCTCGTATTTATGTTAAATATAGGAAAATTGAGCCAGGCCGTTTGCCGAGAATTGAACCTGAATTGAGCTCTCAGAGTTCAACAGTTTTATTGCTCAGTGACTGGCGGGCTGTTTTGTTGAAAATGTTGTTCGCTTGTAGCACGAAGGTTTGAGGAAAATTTAGGAATATCTCTAAATTTAGGAGATTTTATGTTCTTGTTGATATCACAAAATATAAATATAGTATAGTATAGCATAGTATTTTTTTCTATTTTAAAGTTACAAGTGATATAATAAATAGAATCACCAAATTTCATTCGGTTTGCTAACAATTTTTTATAGTTATCATTTCTGGTTGTTACTTAGCTTTTGGAAACCAGTGTAGCTTTTACAGTGGCATCCGCACTAAAACGGAGTATAATTCATTAACACAAGGATCTGATCAACCCGGATCTCCTATTTCTCCACAGGCACCTTTCAAAGAATTATCGGTTACAGCCGAAAACATCGCGGACGAAAACGTCGTGGAGAAAACAACGGAAACCGAAAACGTCGTGGTACGAAACATCGCGGGAGAAAATAAAGCAAAGGGAAAACATCGTGGTACAAAATATCGTCGTCGAAAATAAAGCGGCTCAAAAACTTCGCAATTTAAAAACATCGTTGTAAAAAAATTAAGTATCTACAAATCATCGCAGGACGATAACATCGCAGACATGCGATTTTAATGCTTTAATAATGATAAATGGATATTTGCATAATGATTTGTGAGTGCAAGATGGAAAGAAGGGTAATTTTTACTTTCATATTTTTTATTAAATAATAAATTTTAAAGAAGAAGAAATCTAAACAAAGCAAGAAATAACTTTAACAAAAGTGAAGCAAATAATCTCATAATTAACTTAACAATTTTTCATAGATAAGGTCACGCAGTTACTTATCTTTTTTTTCTATTTCTTTTTAGATTACACTTTTCATGAAAAATTACGAGCAAAACTTTATAAAAAAATAATTTATTAATGACCTTTGTTAGTTAACTTTGTCAGTTTAAAATTCGATTAAGTGCTATAATTTGCATTAATTTTCTATGTTTAAGTTTCCATATTACATTTTCAGCAAATATTTATTAGTTAATAAATAAATATGAAATTAAAAATTATCCTCCTTTCCATCTTGCGCTCACAAATCATTATGCGAGTATCCTTTTACAATTATTAAAGCATGTCTTGTAAACGCATGTCTGCGGTGTCATCGTCATGCGATGATTTGTAGGTACTTTATTTTTTTACCACGATATTTTTGACGACGATTTTTTTAAACTGCGAAGTTTTTGAACCGCTTTATTTTCGATGACGATGTTTTAGAACTCAGATGTTTTCTCTTTGCTTTATTTTCTCCCACGATGGTTTGTACAACGACGTTTTCGCCTTGCGTTGTTTTCTCCGCGATATTTTCTTCCGCAATGTTTTTGCCGTGGTGTTTTCGGCGGATACCGAATTATCGTACTTCGCTGTGCGAATGTAAATGTAAGTGGTGTAAACGGTTAGCATATGCAGCTAGCAATTGAACTAACTGAGGTTCGAATCTCGGGAAAAGGCACAACTGATTTTTCATTAAGCAATTTATTATAAATAAAAAAACCTTCTTAATAAAAAACTTAAAAATATACAGGGTCATTATCTGCACAATTCTTTGCTATCGGAGATATATACATGAATGGCCAGTTTATAATGACAAGACTATTCAAAAGATATAGACTATTCATTATAAATTTTTATTTCTCATTATTAATACACGTTACTTGTTTCGAAATATTGTACTAGAAAGAGGACTGGAACTTATTCAAAGAACTAAAACTATAAATTCTTCAGCAACGTATTTACCGATAATACTACTGATTTCTCATAAATTCTTAATACTGAAATCATAGTTTATCCGTCCTTACATATCGCTGATCCTTTATATCGCTACCAGTATATACCGCTCGACCTTTAGTGGGTATCCTGTCTAACTCACTAAAGCGACCACCCCACAGAGGCGTCATAGACCGCTAAGGGCTTAAATAGACATCCAAATGTTTCATTGTGTGTGTACTTGTGATGCTTGTGGGAATCGAGACGTGCAAAACCGATATATTAATTAAATACATATTTTAATCTCTAATTTTTAAGGACATAGTTGCAAATTCTGTCTGTCTTCAATAATACGTTTTTGAGATACCTTATCTTTACTTGGAAAATATAGTTCATTCACCTAATGTTCACAGCCTTAATTTGCATCGTTTTATCGATTAAGAGTGTTAAACCAAGAAAAGACGAGAGATGAAAGCGCTTCAAACTAACATACACTAATGGTTCAAATATAACCAAAATAATTGAATTGCTAATTTCTTTTGGAGCCTCCCGCTAATCACTTAGCGTGCATATTTATTTTGATTAGAAGATGCGGCGACGGTATCGTAAATTGACGGAATGACATTTTAAATATTCGTACTTAATGACTGAAAGTAATAAGCTAAGGAATCTGTAAAAATCCTTTTCCAGAAAATGGACTTCGCATGTTTAGTAACAATCTTTAAAAAATGTTTAAAAGTGTATTAAGTTGTCTTAAGAGAAGTGGTAATTGTTGCTGATGAAATATAAAGAGGTAAATGAACTTTAACAGGTATAAACCAAGCTTAAGATACCACAAATACAATTATTTTACGACAGATATGATAACATGGTCATTAAAAGTTATGATAACCTGTTCATTTTCTTTTAAAAAATGCACTCACTGTTTTATTAAAAGCTATAAAAATTACAAAATACATGCGATATTTCCAAGTAAAATAATAAAATTCATTGAACAAAGCAAATAAAGTGTGGGTTCATTGAACTCGTATTATACCGCATTAAATGTTAAATAAGCACTACAACAGCATATTTCTATATAGAGAGTTAACCAGTGGATGTAGGTCAGTGATCAGTATAATGGCTATATTATTTCATTCTATATTTCAGTTCATTCCAGTATATTTCAGTACAACTGGAGTGCACATTCTAAAGGAATTAAAGCTAGAACTTTCCTCTCTCGCTAGGATTTATTTAGGTTATTCTTTGTATGGTTAAATTTGTATTTATAAGTTTCAATTCACGAAAGAAGTGTTGAAAAGAACGACACACGTATCCAAAATCAATATGTGTATCGTACTTCGATTATCTCAAAGCTGAAAGAAGCTCTGAAAAAGCTTTGTTCACCAGCAAAATTCTTGAACTTGAATTCTTTAGATTTCTTTCCATGTCCCCAGTAGACTCCTTTCTGAGACGGATTGTGAATAAACAGTATAATGAACGCTGTGGGCTGATAGTGCAGAATTTTGTGCCCAAATTACAGAGGCGATAAAATTGTTTCAAGCCCGTGGAATGAGCATCGCCCAAACAGAGCTCAAGTTATAAACGGCACTAAAATGAAGGTTACTTAAATTTTTGAAAAATTCTATATAGATTTATAAACCATACTACAATAAACACCCTGATTTCAAATATATGTAAAATATTACACTTTATTTTAAGATATCAAATATGCATGATAATTTGAAACTACAAAAACAGAAAACATATACTTTAACCTGAGTAAATGAAGTATGAATGCATATTACGATTAGCTTGTGTACTATGCCCCTATGAGCATTTATGAGTTAGTAGGTTCTCAAACGTTATTAAACCTGTTTCAAAGATATCATATAGATCAGGGTTTCTTAAACTTTTCTCAGTCGCGACCCTTTTTTATCACTGAGATTTTTTCGTGACCCCCAGGGCCCCATAATTTACAAAAATTTTGTGGAACCCCATAAGTATTACACAAATCCAACACACGCGTGAGTGAAACTGTCAATTTTTTCATTTGTACTGTAATATACTATTGCAGGTTTAGGTCATTAACTTTAATTTGTAATTTTAAGACATAGAACAATGTTAAAATTTTAAATAAGTAGCAGGCGAAATGACACAGTCACGTGCAAAGTAAGGAAAAATGAACGTTTGCATTATAAAAAGAAATGCGTCGAAACGTTTTCGTTTTTTTCTTTGTCTGTATTGTCTTATCTTTATCTATTTTCAGATACATTGTGTAAAAATATTTGGTAATTGTAAAATTATTATAATAAGTTAAAGGAATATCAAAACTGCTAAAATGTCTGGCGATCCCCAGCTGCAGGACTCGCGACGCCCTTGGGGTCGCGACCTACCGTTTAAGAAACCCTGATATAGATAAAAAATAGTTGGGGCTTGATTAAAAACTGATCAGAAATAAATACACGCATCCCCAAGACATATTATTCTAAAATCATCAACTTTAGAATACGGAGAAGATTTAACATTAGAATTCATAGGTCATCATGAAAAGTCATCAAGAAAATCCAATTCCCTCAGGGCTGTTATGGTAATGAAAGAATGTTATTTTCTGATAGGAAATGAAAATGTATGACAATGCAAGTCTTAACTAGCAGTAAACCCTGTCACAAGAATGAGTAAAGTTACTATGTTCTGGACGAAAGTGAACTGCATGCAGGTTGGTTTGTGTGCTATGTCCCTTTTTCTTATACAGATGGAAAAACTTAAAAATGAGTCATATACATTAACATCTGAAACCAAATGATTACATCATAACCCTGTTCAGTAGCGAGCTATGAATCAACACTGATGTTAAATATCGATTCTCAATGTACATTTCAGTTCAGATTCTCAATGAACAACATAACCTTTCATCGGATGTCAGTGAAACGCAGTGTTCTAAAATAATGTTGGTTTGCTTTTCAGGTCAAGAGTCATGTCAGTGACCATACCAACCTGCATTTTTATTACCAAAAGCCCAGTAACATTTCAAAAGTAAAGAAAATAACATATTTAAGCGTTTCAGGTGTTTACAAGTTCATACTTTCTCTTAAGGATGAAAACTCTCAGATTCACAGATCTTCTTTACGTAGATGACAAATTTGAAACTGTGTAAAGACATTAGGTTACTTGGAAGCAGGAGAGATGAAAAATGAGCTACGCCCCCGCCAGGAATCGAACCCAGCGTGCAGACCACCACACTACGAAGGCATGCCAAGAAGGTGAGAATAATACCTTATATACTCCTCCTTTCAAAAGAGCGACTGGGATTTTTAGGTGACCCAATCACCAAATCCTGGGTATGGAGAATCATCATCCACCACTCTTTTAGGGCCACTGTAGAGTCATTTGTCATTAGGTATTTATACAAAGCAGGAAAGATGAAATGTAAGGAATGCTCTGGCCGGGAATCGAGCCACGGACTTCTGGAATACGCGCTCAGCGTGCAGACCACCACACTAAGGCATGCCAAGAAGGCGGGAGAAATACCTTATAACTGAAGCTATCATTTTAATAGATTTTCAATCATAATCTCTCCAGCTTAATGATACAGAGCATGTTCTGCCGTTCAGGATATGTTCTGCGAAGTGCGGCAAAAAACGGTATTGATGCTACGTCTGAGAGCTCATTAGTTGTAGTCAAATTAATTTTAATTCTTTATTTGAAATTTTAAATAACGCTCTAATATTTAATAGCATAAAGATTTTGCTGACTTGCAGATTCGTAGACCTGCTTTTGGAATACTCTGAATTGCCAAATGCAGCGAATTCATCCGAAGAATAATGATCTGAGATCCATCTGAGAGCGCAATGATTCATCTTATCTGAAATTCATCTGAAGAACGAATTTTCCAACAACATGAAGCCATCAAATCAGTGATCTTTCAGCAGAAATTTGTTTAGAATGAAAGTGTTTAAAATGTTTGAATGGATTTCCCATCTTCCCGATTTGAATGCAGAGAGACATTACGAAAAGGGATATTATGAGCTTTATTACATTATAACGAAATCCGATGAGCACCATATGACTTCCTTGTTAGAAATAATAAATTCTACGCAGTTTTTTCCTGCATTCTAAGCAGTTTTTTTCCTCGAATTTCATTAGAAATATATTTCAAAATCAATTAATTCAGTTCTCCCTTCATAACAAAGCAAAAATACATAAAACTAAAAAATATCTTTATTAAAAATTGAAAAATATGAAACACCAAATCCAGTTAAAACAACTAAAAACAATATTTACAATTAAAATTAGCGTTTCTACGCAAAAACAAGCAATTCGGCCAGTGACAAGAAGCCAGATTTTTCGGTTCACAAAACTGAGAGTTTACTTTTGATCCCACTCAGCAAACAGACACTGAAGATGCAAAAACTGACTTAATTCACTAGTCTGTTAAGTTTTAAATTTAAAAAATATGGTCCCTTTGGCAAAAAAAAAATTAGTATTAGCAGCACTTAAATAACTTTTAATTTGTTGATAATACATGCACTACAACTATAACATGCAGCTTAACTAAAGGCTTAAAAACCTTAACCGGAAGATAAGAACAACATAATTCAGTAATTTTTAAAGGAAAAAGTGCACAATTTCCCATCATATAAGAATAAAAAACTGAGCTCCAGGAGCCGAGTAACAGATTGGGTACGTATATAAATATATATATATATACATTTAAACAAATTTAAATTTTAACAAACATGTATATACGTAAATAAGCAAATTTAAAGTTAAAATAATTTTAAAATGTGCAAAATATATACATATATACATATGTACACTGACTACCAATAAGTATTTGGACACCTGTGATAGAAAAGAAAAACTAACTTTACTCAAAATCAATAGTTGGTAGAGCCTCTACGAGAGGTAATTACAGCGTGGACCCTCTGGGGCATACTTTCCACAAGTCTTATGACAGCTAGTAGTATATTTTCTTACACTCGGCTTGGAGAAGACATAGAAGTTCCTTCACCGATTTTGCACGGGTAGTGCACTCCTGACTTCGGCGATGCAACTCGTCCCAGAAGTTCTCGATAGGGTTCAGGTCTGGACTTTGGGCAGGCCAGTCCATTCGATGAACTCCATTGGCACCATAGCAAGCCTTTGTTAACATCGAAACATGACAACTGGCATTGTCGTCCTGAAAGTAACAGGGGTCCAACCCGTAAAACAGCCACAACGTAGGAAGCACATTGTCATCCAAAATAGTGCAGTAGGCATCGGAGTTGAGCTTACCATGAATGGGAACCAAGGGTCCCAGCCCATACCAGGAGAAACACCCCCAGACCATAATTCCACCTCCGCCGAACTTGACTGTTGGCACAATACATTCTGGCAGGAGACGTTCTCCAGGTAGACGCCAGACCCAGACCCTGCCATCCGAAAGGTAAAGGGTGAACCTTGATTCGTCACTCCAAAGAACCCGTTTCCACTGATCTACGGTCCAATTTCGTTGGTCTGCCGACTCGGGGCACATTCCGACAATCACCGCTCACCTTCCACTTCTTAATCACATAGGCCACTGTCGATTTTGGGTACTTCAGATCGCTAGATATGTCCCTTAAGGATCGGCCACATTTGTGATACCTGATAATTATACCTTTCTCGAAATCAGAGAGCTCCAAACTGCGAGGCATCTTGCATGCGACTAAAGCCGATGCTGTTTCCTAGACGATATATACCGACGGAGTCCGTGACGTACCTTAGGACCGCAGATATCGTCATTTGCATAGGTGTCCAAATACTTATTGGTAGTCAGTGTATATATATATTACTTACTAAAGAAATATTGATTATACTATCTCCTAAGATTAATTTTAGTAGAATTATTTAAAAAGAATGAATCCAAAGTTAGTAAGTTTAATTCCGAAAATTGTTTTAAAGTAACTTGAATGTAAATTTTTAAAAATGTTTAACGGGGACTTGAATTAAATCATGAACAACAAAATTTCAATTGTAAAAAGAAATTAAATTAAAAGCAAGTAATCATTGCCATTAATCGGAAATTAGTTGACTTTTCAAGGAGAACAAACCAACTCCCGTTCATTGAACAATAATTAAGAAATAAATACGACGGTGTTTCGTCCTTTACTCAAGTAATAAGGCGATGCCAAACTGGCAATTTAAGTTAGGCGAAATATTTCCGTGAATTGAAGGGATCAAGAACCAAGGCAGAGCACCAAAGAACTCATTCTGATTAAGCATTTTCGCTAATTCAGTTTTGAGTGAAAAGCAATTTATGCAGTACAATTAATAAATTACTGGAGTAATTGTTTCCCGACACCCTCGTGTTTATGCATTTTAATTCAAAACTATTTGTAAAAAAATTAAACATTGGAACACCTTCGTATTTATTTCTTAATTATTGTTCATTGAGTTATATTTCATAATGCCAATTTCCAATGTTTAATTTTTTACAAATAGTGTTGAATTAAAATACTCAAACACGAGGGTGTCGGGGGGCAATTACTCAAGTAATTTACCAATTGTACTGCATAAATTCCTTTTCACTCAAAATTGAATTAGCGAAAATGCTTAATCAGAATGAGTTCTTTGATGCTCTGCCTTGGTTCTTAATCCCTTCAATTCACGGAAATATTTGGCCTAACTTAAATTGCCAGTTTAGCATCGCCTTATTACTTGAGTAAAGGACGAAACACCTTCGTATTTATTTCTTAATTATTGTTCATTGAACGGTAGTTGGTTTGTTCCCCTTGAAAAGTTAACTAATTTCCGATTAATGGCAATGATTACTTGCTTTTAATTTAATTACTTGTTTTTAATTTAATTTCTTTTTACAATTGAAATTTTGTTATTCATGATTTAATTCAAGTCCCCGTTAAACATTTTTAACAATTTACATTCAAGTTACTTTAAAACAATTTTCGGAATTAAACTTACTAACTATGGATTCACTCTTTTTAGATAATTCTACTAAAATTAATCTCAGAAGATAACATATTTGTTTAGCAAATAAATTATTATTAACTTACTTTGCAGCTATTGCGCAAGCAGTAGTATAACTTGATTTCGCACTAAGTGAATTTAAGATCATACAACATATATATGCATATCTGTATACTTTTGGTGGGGCCGATTGCAACCAAAAAAGGAGTGCATAACTACATATTATAGCAGTCCTATATACAAAATTTAAATGTTTTGAGACTGCTCGTTTTTGAGTTATAAGAGATACATACATGTATATGTAGAGACGTCACGAACAAAATCTCTTCTGAATCTGTTTTAAATCCCTTTTTGCAACCCGTTTAGGGAAAAAGAGTGCTTTATTCTGTCGTTACATACAGATGTTACGCAAAAATATCGTTAAATTGCATTCGATAGCGGCGTTTCAAAATAATATTTTCGTTGAAATATAAATACCCGAAAATTTTTGCGATTATATAATACTTCCTTTACTTCGTGCAAAGAAGTAAAAACAAATGAGCTCACGGAGCTGAGTCAAAGAGTGAGTATACATATGTAAAACTTTTGGTGCGGCCGATTTCAACTAAAAAGGGAGTTGCACTACATATTATAGCAATCCTATATACGAAATGTAAACGTTCTGAGGATACTCGTTTTTGAGTCCTTTATTTTGTCCTTGCGTAGAGATGTCACGTAAAAGCATTGTTAAATTGCATTCGATAACGTTCAAAATGTGCGTTTTCGTTGAAATAGGATATCAGAAATTTTCGTGATTACAATACTTCCTTTGTAGAGATATTAGGTATTTTTTTGGAAGCAGGAGACTTGAAAAACGAGCAACGCCTTCGCCAGGAGTCAAACCACTGACCTCTGGAATACGCGCCCAACGTGCTGACCACTACACTACGAAGGCATGCTAAGAAGGCGAGAGAAATACCTTATACCTTTACTCCGTACAAGGAAGTAAAAACCCGCTATGACTACCTACTTAAGTTGAGAGGTACTTGCGTGATACGCGTCCTAGGGCATCCAGTTTGTTCACCGGGATTTGAACTACCACTCTTCAGAGATCTAACTGCTCGGCCGCTGGTGAGCCCTTGAATGCAAAAAAAGTCTTTGGTATATTTTATATCCTTAACGAATAGCATGCAAAGAAGATATCATCAGAAAATTCCAGCTAAATACTACTAAAATAGAAATGTCAGTTTGACTCTTTCGCCATTTGCTGACAAACTAATAAAAGTCTTCTTGGTTTGTTTCCAACTAAACTAGTGCTTGAAGTGGATTGGAAGTAAAATATTTTTTAAGATCCTGGATGTATGGAAAGGGCATTTTGCTGTTGAGAAACGTTTTGCATTAAGCTGTGGAAAGAAATGTTTCAGCAAGATCTTCTATTTTAGTAAATTTACAATTTAAACATTTTTTGTAAAATTTAATTTAATTTTTCGTTAATTTGATGCTCGTTAAATCTGTAGGTACTTCGATGAAACTCCCTGATCTGAATAACAGTTAGCGATGCTGAATGCCGTATCACTGGGTCAGATTCGAATCCTGACGAAGGCATGGATCATTATTAGAGCACAGTGTATGCAGACACTTAAAATACTGGCGAGCCGAGAATCCTCTGGAGGGGTTTTGGGTGTAAAGGGTTAGAACGGTCCTATCCGTCCTTCCTTCATTAAATTGGGTGGAGTGCACTATCATTGGGGCTTGTTACTCGTATGACCAGTGGCATAATTCTTGGAGCACCAGCTGAGATATGAGCACTATGATAGATAGACTAAATATTCATCAATCCGACAGTCCAAATCATCCAATACTTCTAAGCAGTAAATACTCATACAATCCAGTAAACGATTATCAGAATCAGCTTTTACTTCAGCTAGGCGATTTACTAGAGAAATATTATTAAAAGTTAAATACCAAACTCTCTCACTTAATCTACAAATTTGCTAGCTGTTTAAATATCAGCAGACGTACATTCGAATAAGATTGATAAAATAAGCAGAAGTAACAAGATAGAATTAATGCAAAAGTAGTATATTAACTAAAATGAAACTGATACTTACTGATTGCAAATTCAGCTAACAAACAATAACTTTTTTTTATTAAAATGTATCAAAATTATTTTTTTCTGTATTTATTCTATTCCCCATTATTCGGAAAATATATATTAATGTTACACATAAAATAAAATTTCTTACTAATTTTTGTATTTTATCATTTACATATCAGAGATGCTTATTGTTTTATTAATTAACCTTGAACTTTTTCTCCAGCCCGTCATAAAAATTACTTGCGCTAATGATATTTGCATTTCAGAAAAGAAAAACCTGAAATCCCTCAAACTATAATTTGCTTGCCAAGAAGTGCAGATAATTAGAATTTTGATTAACACGGTAACTGAATAAATGATGCATTTAAACCTTCACAAGAAATTTTCTAGAAAAATATTAAAATACAAAAGCAAATAAACCGATAGCCTAATTAAATGAACTAAAATGATTAAAACATAGAAGCGTTTTTATTTCCCTACCATATACGAAGAACATTAAATTTATAAAAACAATGTGATGTTGATCGATTTATCCAAATACAAATTCGATGTATAAATATTTTCACTAGACGGAATTCTCTTTCGTGTATGTATTTTTGTTTTCATATATGTCAACGCGAATAAAGTTTGGAAAGCCGAGTTTTTTCCAGGTTCTGACAGATTTCGTTCCCAGCTTATGAAATAAGCTCTGTTTTTCATAAAATTATATATGTTGGCCTTCAAAATGTTCAAGATTTATTACATTAATTTTTCAGTGTTTGCATGTGCTTTTACTTTGTTTGAACTGTACGAAACTATGATATTGAAGTAAAAAACCGCTCCTGCATTTGGAGCATGAGTTACGCAAAAACCTTTTGTCTATATTAAGTTTTCTGTCAGTAATACTTCTTGTATTCATTAGGTTTAAAAAGTAGTTTGAATCAAGAAATCATAGAACTGAAGGTAATATGTATGAATTCTTTTATACATTCTAACCGTGGATTTCCCAGGTTATAAATTAATTCATAATAAAAATAGGCTTATTGATTTGACTAGTTGTTAGTGCAGTCCACTTCCATGTTGAAGGTTTCAATTTCAAATCTTTGTAGAAATACGGATATTCTTAATTGAAGTATGTGTGCAGAGAGTAAAAAATACAGACTTGTGAAAATTATTACAGATTACTGATAACTTCCTTGCTAAAGTATGCAATGCTAAGATTAATAATAATTTATTGCCCATTCACTACATTTAATGATACATAAGATATATAATGAATTATGTTTTAAGCTATATTAATGCATTTCAATATTTAATATGATGCTCTTTGGCTTTTAATAATACCTGGATTATTTTTTACCTTAAAGACTTCGCAATATTGTAGGTGTTTTTTACAATCCCATATTCTCTGGGTTCGTTGAAATAGTTTATCCATTTTTGTTATTTCTTCTTCATGCAATTTATTTTTTAACTGATCCGAGATTCCCTGAGGTCGTATTCATATCAGGTTTGTTTCCAACTAAACTAGTGCTTGAAATGGATTGGAAGTAAAATATTTTTTAAGATCCTGGATGTATGGAAAGGGCATTTTGCTGTTGAGAAAAGCCTTGCATTAAGCTGGGGAAAGAAATGTTTCAACAAGATCTTCTATTTTAGTAAATTTACAATTTAAACATTTTTGACGTGTCCGGTAATATAAACAGATATGCAGCATCAAATCATTAAAGATGAAGGGGGCTTCATTTTTGTTAAAACGCAATTCCTCTTCTTTGTCTACTGCGAACCGGTTGAAATCTGCCATTATGCATTTAAATTGAAATCTTATTAGAAAAAAACAATTTATTGGCAAAATATACAAAGAATAATGAAAGAAACATTCTTCAGTTAGAAATAGAGTAAGATGATTTTAAAAAAATTAAAAAGATGAATAAAATTTCTTTGAGAAATAATTAAATTTGTAATAAACATTACTTTGTTGCAGTCCTGGAAAACCGTGTGGAATAAGGTTGGCCCCAAAAAATTGTTTGTTTATCAAAAAACATGTCAACTTAGGTTTGCTATGTGGTCTGCAAGCCTCCAATCCAGATTTTAGAAAATATATTCTTGCAGTAGTAGCTCTGGCTGACTCACCAAAATGTTACGAGATTCATTTTAATTGTGTGGAGGACGATCTATGATTTTGAAGGCTCATTCTTGTAAAAATTCTGTCTTCTTGTTCAGAGAATACTTTTTTCTACGTTCGCAGATGACGTAATAATTGTGAACTGGAACTTTTAACTCAAACCAAAACTTTTCACTTCGTGTTCTTCCATCTTTCATAACTACGCACTTCAGGTTTTGCCTCTGTGCTTCTTAGACGCTGTTTCATTCTGATCTGTACCTATTGCAACAGCATCAAAAATGTAAATTTTGTTCAATTAGGCACAACTAGAGTGCCAAATAATTGTGGCCACAAAAGTCAACTGGAAAATAAAAATGGAATTAAAACCGCCTCGACTGCCAAGTTCTTTAGATATTACCAAGTCAACATATTAGCATACTACGCAATCAGAATTCTTCAATATGGATCTAAGTACACATCAACAGTGTTTTGGTTTTTCCTTGCTCTTATTATATCATATATATATACAAAATTTAAAAATCAACAAATTTAAATGAATGAATAAAATTAATTAATCTACGTACTGAATTTATTACATCAGGGAAACAATGAAATATTGTTAATTCTTATAATAAAGTCAACTTACAAAGTTCTTATTGAAAGACTTTATTCATTTTAATGCTAACACTTAAAATATATTGTTGTTTCTATTTTTAAAATGAAATGAAACACATTTGATTTACATAATGTTTTCTGAAATAAAATGTAAATTGGAAAATTCTGGTAAATTATGCAAAAAGCAATAAAGAAAAATATCACATAATAGTACTTGCACAAAACTATGGTTAATGTTGTACAGTAGAGATACATAGCGGTAGGGCAGAGATACTTGTGGACGAGAAAGGGATTTCGCAAACTCTATAACGGAAACGGAGCATGCCGCAAATAATACAGAAACATGGAGAAAAATTACAATTTTTTAAAATATTAAAAGCAATCTTGCAATGTTTTAATAATAACCCGAAAATGAATCTAGTAATATTAACCTGAATACCTGTAGGTAATAATAACCTGAATTAAAACCATGATCTTGCAAGGTTTTAATAATAACCTGAACTTCAATAGCAAGTTTTTTTCTGTTGTAATTGTATTCAGGGT
The DNA here is from genome assembly GCF_044657685.1 of Stegodyphus dumicola. NCBI lineage: Eukaryota > Metazoa > Arthropoda > Arachnida > Araneae > Eresidae > Stegodyphus > Stegodyphus dumicola. Next base: position 130,407,027 of record NC_140770.1, read on the forward strand.
GGAGAATGAATCATACGTATTATAAAGCACATTGATCTCAAACCTGTAAGAGAATTTTGAATCAGTTTCACAGCAAGATTTAATTTTATTAATTTAATTTATCTTATCCTTTGAAACTATTTTTGAACCATTCAGCCACCTTCATTTGTTTCAAGGATAGAATCCATGAATCATCAATACTGTTGCTGCATTTCTGCTGTATTTTTCTTACCATTTGTTTATTAACGTAAAAATAAAATTTCTTAGAACGGAAAATGTAAAATCTTGTAGTGCTTAATTCCAGTCTCATGTAACTATTGAAATATTTAACATTACTTACTCGGGTTAAAAATGTTCTCTAAGCGAAGATAACGAAAGGGATAAATAATAAAACAACTTATGAGAAAAAAAATATGAAAGATTTCAGATTTTATATTACTCCCAAAGAGGCGTTTTATTAACATTTTGTATGTTATCTTAATTTATTAAATATCATGCGCTTCGCACTTAAAATGTATAAAATTCAATTAGACAGCCATACCACAAAATGTTTGAAGACAGCGTATCTTTAGAATTGCCGGTATACAGTCTCGTGCGCTGGAGATATTTTTCTTCTACAGTTTTGCCATTGCTCGTCTTGAAATCGTTGAGTTTGTTAATTAAAAATTCGTTAAAGTTTTACAAAATGTGAAATAGATAATAAAACAAACTCGAAATTCAAAATTCGGCCTTCCAGGTGTCCACGTTCGGGTGGTGGATTATGTTATTCAAAATTATATGACTCTAGGTGCCGTCGTTTTCTCAAAAATATTATCGCCGTGTATTATTTTAAAAGAAATTACGTGAATTATGATGTATCATTCACTTAATTTTTTTAAATAATACACGGCGATAATATTTGGTGGCCACAATTTGAAAAGTGATTCAGCTTTTTACATTGCTTCAACGGAAAATCCCGTTTTGAGACTATTAGCCCTTCTAAACTAATGCTCATTTTGACTAATAACATAAGCACCAGATGGGAAATCTATACCAAAGCGCTATTGAACAGAAAAGCAAACTTCTGTTCATATATCAAAATCACACATGCTCTTACTCCTTAGTAAAAGAAAAGGAAAAAGAAAATGGGGTCAAAACAGCAAAAAATGACTAAAATAAAATAATTAAGTAGAATTTCAAAAATCAAGAAATTAAAATATGTAATACGTCAAGTACAATGGGCGAGGGATGCCAACTTTTAATCTGCCTGAAAACGCACATGCACAGGATCTATCTTTTAACGTAAGATTTCTTTCACTGCGCATATGCAATATTCGTCCTCCTGGGGAGATGGCCTTCTCAGAGCTAGAAACGCGCAACGCAACGAAAACCTTTTCCAGGAAACAGTTTTTTCAAGCCTTAGTTTGAATGGAAAGTTTCTAGTCGCAACAGTTGCGTTAAGCGATCTGTTTCACTTACGTATCTGCAATATTTTGCGATTACTAGGGATTTTGCTAGGGAGAGAAAAAACTGCGCTACTAGCTCTACTTGCATAGATCAACCAATCAGAGAAAACTTCTGCTTCTGTAGATACACCAGAAATTCTCAATATGGCGATGCCTGTTTTTAAGAACCACCTGTGTTGAAATCAAAGTGATTATTTTAATGGCCATCAATTTTATATTGTTTTTCATAATTAAAAGAAATAGTTTAAAATGTCAAAAATTACTGAAATATGTTTTGATGATTCTAGAACGACTGAATGAGCGATACAGTGCAAAACTTGAAAGTTAAAGTATTAAAACTCTCATTTTCAGTCACTCGAGAATTTTTCACTCATAACAAAGAATTAAGTTGGCAAGATCGTATTGTCAGCACTAGTACTCGGGCCTTTGGCCGAAGTAACTATTATTCATGGACTTCATATAAAAAAGAAAACAAAAATTAACAATAAGAATAATATCAAAGTTAAATAGAATAATCGCTGCATCCCTGCACATATTATTGACTTTTAGACATATTACTCTTATTCATTTTTGTTTCATTTAGTACTTAATCAATAAAGCATGTCTTGCTGTTGCATTTTTCATTCATGGCGTTGTTACGATTTAAGAACTTGTAATAATTAACAACAAAAATTTAAAAACTTACTTCATGTATTGTAGGCAAAAGTTTTAAAGACGTTACAGCAACAATTTCGAAATTGTTTTAATCATAACGCTTAGCGTGTGAGCTATAGAAACGAGCTTCCCATAGGGTATAGTAAGTAGTTAAGGGAGCCTACTGCTGTATCGAAATGTCCCAGGTTCGAATCCTGGAGAAGGCATGGATATTTGTAACCGCATAGTGTCAATGCGGCATGGAGACACTCTAAATATACGACGAGCAGAAAATCATCTCGAGACGTAGTGGTAGGAGACGCTTGGATCCATGTCCCGGGGTGCTCTCCATGGAAATTGGGGGCGGAACTGAGTGAGTCGAACTCACACCTGTATGGTGCTCAAGGCTCTTGTCAAAGATAGGCACAATCTTGCTCTCCTTGCCCTAATAAAGTTCATGGGCTCCTTCTGATACTACTGTCAGACAAACAAGATAAGTTGCAACTCAACAATAAGTCACTTTAATTTATGCACGGAATGCTTAAGACTTTAAAGTCAACATTTACACAGTGCCAATCAAAAATACACGAATCTAATTCAGATGCAGCTGTGACGTCTTAATCATCATATCAGTCAATAGTATGTTGTGTTGTTTAGGGCATTTAAAGTTTCTTAAGAAAAACTAACCATATGATTTTAAGTTCTTGGAAACAAGCACCATTAACTAGCTACGGATAGCGTGGAGTGGATAACCATAGATAGCGTGATCAAGCTTTTTTCATGAATTCTCAGGACAACAGATAGCATTCTATTTCTAAAAAAAACTTTATTAAATGTTTTATGGCTCACATTTAGAGCAATCTTTTTTTTTTTAGTCCGAAGGGGCATTGTCCCTGAAGGACTATTGTTTTCGTTTTACAATTTTGCGTTGAATCACTATAAATGTCCGTTTCACTTTTCAAACTGTTGCCACCAAATTTTAGACTCCAGCATTATATTTGAAGAAATTAAAAACCAAAAATCTGCATAAATGTATGATATTTCCTCGCATTTGCTAAAACAACGGTACATAGAGCCATCGAATTTTGAATGACGTAATCCTACTGCGAATATGAGCATGTGGAAGCCCGAATTTGAAATTTGGAATTTGTTTTATTATCGAATTCATATTTTGAAAACCTTTAACAAATTTTTAGTAAAACTCAACGATTTGAAAGCGAGCAATGGCGACAGTCTACGAGGGGGGGGGGAAACTTTTTATCTCGAGCGCGCGGAAATCTGTATCGGAAATTCTAAACATAGGCTCATTTTAAAATTATTTTGCGACATTGCTAATAAGTGAATTTTATGGTTTAAGGGCGAAGAACATGATATTTAATAAATAAAGGTAACATGCAAAACGTTACGAAAACGCCCCTTTGGATGTAATTTAAAATTTGAAACCTTTCAGATTTTTTTTAATAGAAAATTACTGTTCTCATGACAAGTGCAGTCACAGACATTGGGTAAAATACGATTCTATTAAAGATAGTAAAAAGAAGAAAATTCAGAATAACACAGACAAAAATCTGAATTCTTAAATTTTAAGATTTTAATATAACACTTTAGCCAATATTTTAACATAATAATACATAATGTTGCTAGCTCACAAAACTAAATGTTTAAATCTAACCACAATTAAATCTCAACAGGAAAAAAAACAGAATTTCAGATTCGAATATTCGGGCATTTGGCTTTGAATGTTAAACGGTTTAAATAAGTAAATACGAAAATATTTAAAAAATTCCATTTGAAAAAAATTACTCTGGAAAAAAAAATTAAAACATACAGAGGGAGAGATAAAGAGAAAGAAAAACTTATGCGTAAAAGATTTAAAAAATATTACGCTTCGAATAAAATTTTAGAAAGATACACAATGGACATCTGTTGTAGGTTCCCATAACACTAAAGTATTATATATATTATAGAAGTTTATTCTACCCACACCACTTGTGAATGATTAAAGTAGAATATTAAAACAAATTTACCAGTCAAATGGACAGATTTAGAACACAAGCTTCCTTTCACAACTGCTAAAACTTCGACATAACCTGAGTAAAGATTACATACTTTGCCTAGACCACGACAGAAATTCAAACATTCAAGCTTACCAATCCCGACGTTTCAGACCAGCGTTGGAATCAACAACAATACTCTATTCGGCAAGGCAGATGCGACCAATCAGGCCAAAACTCTCGCACAAATAAAAACACAGCTATTCGTAATTCACTAAAATTTATTTTAAAACTGCTTGCTACTCAAATTCTGGAATGAGCGAAACTTGTGGCGAAAAGACGCAGAAAGAAAAAAAGTAAATTAAATAACGTTTCATTTGTAAAAATTTAAAATAAATGCCAGATGTGGATTTCTAACTTTTCTGGGTATATCATTTTCAGCATGTTTCAGTTACAGTGGTTCCTCGATTCTTATATTGGACTGATATTGTCAGAGATTCATAAATCAATCTGGTGGCGAAAAGAGCCTGAATTCTTCGACAGCAGAAAAGGAGAAAGTGTTTTCTGCCAGAAGGCTGACAAACAGTCACACTGTATGTAGCGTGTCTTACTGTTGTTTCTCAAAAACTTTATTTTTGGTAACATTTCCGTTCTATAAAAGATATTTCTCCCAAATGAGATGTGATTTCATCTAAATGGCTATGATAGGAGAACGTGACCGAAGATCCTGAGTACGATGTTGTAAAAATCTATATGTGTTTGCAAAGGTTTTTCTCTGAAGAGTCTTGTCAAGGCTATGAATTATCAACACCTTCTTTTAAACAGCCTGTGGTTATTTCAGAGGTTAAAGTGGTTATTTCAGCGAAAGTGGTTGTTGCCAAAATTGCTGAGTAATATGCTTTGAAAATCCGACCAGAGTGGCCAAAATGGCTGAAGCCAAAATTGCTAAGTAAGATTCTTTGAACATCTGCATGTGTTTGCGAATGTCTGCGCCTTGTCAAGGCTATAAATTATCAGGCCCTTCTCTGAATAAGATCTGAACGTTGACAACAACCAACGACCCATATTCTTTGGTAATTCATTGCTTTATTTCAGGACAATATAAGTCACCTCTGGACACTGTACGATGATGGGAAACATTAAAATACATTCCATCTTGAAGATTCTGGAAGCATTTTCTGACGGCAGAATCATATCTAAACTTACATAACACAAAGACTTCTCATAATAGGCCTAAACGCATATGATCAAGAGATCTTTTAGTATCCCCTTAGCTTCCCAAACACATCCTTCCGAATAATGTCACATACCATACATTCCTAGAGCATCTTCGCTAGATTCGCTTGGCAGTGTACGGAGATATTGTGAGGATTTAAATACCTGCTTATCACCTTCTATGAATACCATCAGGATCTTCATTGGTAACTATTGGAACAATAAAGGATATTGTGATGATTATGTCTTTTTATGGCATCCTACGGATATCCTTAAAGTGGCACTGTCCTACTAAGCTTGTAAATTTCAGTTTATGTAATAATTCTCAAATAGACTCCAAAATATGGAAGAACTTAAAATGAATCTTAAATTTTCATTACAAAATGCTTTAGGAGAAAATTTTGTTTTCATTTTTAAGATGACGAATTAAAACTTTTTATAACTCTTAAATATCCAGTAGCACAAAAGTTAATTAATCTTGCATCCTTGGAAAAAAACAGCTGTATATAAAAATTAATGAGTGTGCTTGCTTTCGTGTCTCCAAATTCGGAAAACCAATATTCTTAGAAGAGCCATATATCATTCATCATGAAGGTCATCCGGAAATAATAATACAAATATACTGAAGATGTTAAAGAAAAAGGCCGAATTCATTGTCAGATCAACATCTTCAACACATCATTGCATATTTCTAAATACAGCAATACATGCAAGTCATTCGCAGGATGTTAAATTACGAATGCCTGAGAACATCTAAAAATCCAAATCTTCAGGATATCCTAAATGTATTCTTGCACATTCCGATTTAAGGGGAATGTCCTTTTAATCATCAAGATCTCCAGCCCTTACCCTTCAAGAATACATCATACTCAGACGCTTAAAACAATATGCGCTCGGAAACCATATGCATACTTTAGAAAGTGAGTATCGCTGTCTCCATTTAAATATAGATACGGCAAGGAAAGCTTCATATATAATTTGAAGAACATAGTAAAACATATAAACAAACTAGGACTAGAAGGAAGTTATATAAGTTGGGACTTATATTACTTAACTAGTATCTTATATACACAAGCTAGTATCTCACTGACAGTAACATCATATCAAATTCAGAATTTTATATTAGCTAATCGATAAATATTACGTCTGTAGCTTCGTTAGCTTAATCTTTAAGCACTTTCTACAGAAGAGTACGATATTGCCAAGCTACGTTTTGCTCAGTTTTGAAAGGAAATTCCCATGGAAACGGATCAGAATGAGTTTCGCTCTCTTTTTTTTTTTACCGCTAAATTCTTAAGTCGAGTATTTAAGCGCCATGCTGCAAATCCTTACATGCTTATAAATATTCATGCTCAGAAACTCAAACCTGGGCCAAGGCTATGGCAGCCGGCTTCCTTATTACTTTCTTCTACGAAGTATAAAGGAAGTATTGTAATCACGAAAAATTTCAGGTACCATTTTTTTAACCAAAATAGCCATTTTGACCGTTATCGAATGCAATTTAACGACGTTTTTGGATGTCATCTGTACATAAGGACAGAATAAAGAATAAAGAAAACTCTTTTTCCAAAACGAATTATAACACATTTAGAATGGATTCAGAAGAGTTTTTTCCGTGGCGTCTATACGTACGTACTTATTCATCTCGCATAACTCAAACACGAGTACCCTCAGAACGTTGAAATTTTTTATATAGAACTGCTATAACATGTAGTTGTGAACCTCTCTTTTTAATTGCAATCGGCCTCACCAAAAGTATATATGTATATATAGTATATATGTATATATATATATATATATATATATATACTATACACACATATATACTATACATATGTATATATATATATATGTATATATACATATAGGCCCACTCTGTTACTCGACTCAATGAGTTCAGTTTTTTATTCTTATATATTGGTAAAATTGTGCATTTTTTGCTTTAAAAATGATTGAATTATGTTATTATCTTCTGCTTAAGGTTTTTATGCCTTTAATTAATCTGAATGCAATATTTGTAAAGTTATTAAGAATTTAAAAGTTGTTTAATTGCTGCTGAGCCTAATTTTTTTATCATAGCAGCCATATTTGTTCACATTTGAAACTTAGCACAGAATAGTGAATTAATTCTTTCTCCACCTTCAGTGTCGTTTTCCTGAGTGGGGCAAAAAGGAAAATTTTAGTTTAGTGCACCGAAAAATCTGCCTTCTCGCCTGCTGCCTGAATTTTTTTTTTTTTTTTTTCGCGTAGAAACTGTAATTTTAATTGTAAAAATTGTTTTAGCTATATTTGATGTTTAATGTTTTCCTATATCTTTCAATTTTTAATGAAAATATTTTGCGTTTTTATGCATATTTGCCCTGCTGAAGTGATAACTGAATTAATTGAATGAGAACTATATCTCTAATTAAATTCTAGTAAATAAGTTTAAATGAAATGCAGGAAAAATGATTTACAGTAATCCGTTCAAAGAAGTCATGTAGTATACACATCAGCTTTTCTTCATCCAGTAAAGCGATGATACAAAAAATATTCTACAGATAAAACGTATACTGTAATAAAATACGTACACAGACTGTTTCTACGAAGGATATATTTTTAGACTGAAAACTCTGTCCATTGTTTACTACATTAATAGTATAAAATAAGTATTTTTTGCAAACGATTAAGATGCAGAGACCAAATTACTTTCTAGAAAATTCACTTTGTTCCATTATGAGTAATGTACTTTCACGATATCAAAACCAAAATCAAGATTCTTCGATCCGCTGATTAGCAACAACGTGTGATCGTATTGTCAGCGTCATTAACAGGATTTCTTTGAATCAGTTATGAAAATAAATAACCTTCTACAATTTAAGTTTTTTTAATTAATTTTTGAAATTTTGAATTTGTTATGTCCTTTCAGACTAAATTCGCGAACACTCCCTCCAGAAGATTTTTCAAAAAAATTCATTGGAGGAAGAAAGCATTGCTGTCAGTTGTAAAAACAACTACTGAACTGCAAATGTTCCTGTTGAGAATAGGTCGAATTTAGTTAAATGAGCAGTTCGATAATCCTGGCCACTGTTTGTGATAAGTTAAAAAGAATGGGCAAGTGGACGGGAAGTGTTTAACTTGATCATTTTTTACTTGCTTAACTGAATATGACTAAATGCAGGAAAGCCGTCTGCCTAAAGAGACGTGAATTTATCTTGAGGACTTTCTGAAGATAGTAGCTCCTATTCGTGCTGCGCATAGAGAAGAATTCTCACCTAACTAGTTTGTACTCTAGTCATTCGTGGATTAGCTATAAAGCAGTAATCACTGAGTAAGAGTTCCATGTAATCACTTAATTCTGAACTGAATCACTGTGTTGCTGGAGAAATTGAAGGGATTGATTGCCGGCTCCAACGGCAACCGTATTTATAGGATTGACCAATATCGATCGAAACTTCTAGAAATATTACTCTTAGAGTTTCTAAATTCATTTCTCGGAAATTTCCAAAATGTCGACAAACTGACGAGAAATTGCCAAGGGGCGCCAAGGCTCTTCCAGAGAGATTCTTTATATATATATAAGCGGCTAAAGTGTGTGTCGCCGAAAATTTATTGTTGCCACTCGGAAAAATGAGCGCGGAAATTAACGTTTCCACAGTTTTTAATCAATATCTCATCCTATTAAAGTCGTACGAAGATGAGAACGGTATCGATGGATTCGGAGAATTTTTTAGAATCCGAGGATACGCTTCTCGTTTTTCAACTCGACGCTGTTCCGTAGATATTCGAGAAAAAAGAATTTGGCCCGTAGCCAAATCTCTCTAATAGGGAAAAAGGGGAAAATGTAAGAAAAACGTAGGGGGAAATTAGTTTTTAATTAATATCTCGGCTAAATAAAGTCCCAAGAAAACGCGAATGGTCAAAATGGCGTGCCACGGACCTGCGGAATCCAACGGTGGGCTTCGCTAAGTCTCGGATCAGCAGTTTCGGAGGAGATAATGTTACTTCACCCCATATGTATATGTGCGGCTTAAGTGTCTGTTTGTCGCCGATAGTTTATTGGTTGCTTGCGTAACTGTACTAGCCAATGGGGTGAAGTTGCCATGGCACAGGCTTGTCGTTTCAATTGAGACGTAGACAATTTCCTGTAAAACTTGCCTTTGCTATGACCATCCATAAGTCTCAGGGCCAAATGCTTAAGCGTGTTGGCATTTTTTTACTTGAGCCTGCATTTAAACACGGTCAACTTTATGTTATGTTGCCTGTTCAAGAGTCCACGAAAAAACGGATGTAAAATTAAAAATAATGGATGGTCCTTTGCAAGACGAGCTTAAAAATGATGGAAAGATCTACGCAAGAAATGTTGTCTACAAAGAGATCTTTGACATGTGAATTAACATTTTATTATTCAAATCACCTGTATTTATTGAGCTAGCGGTGGCTCTTAAGAAATGTACCTCCAGTGGTTTCCTTCATTGCACTCTATTTTAAGCAATCAAGGAAGTAGAAGGGGGAAACGCCGTGGGGCAGTAAGCAAAAGGGGGTCCTCACCACCTGCCCTGGGTAATTCAGTTTGAATTAGCAGACACCTTTGCACAAATCACTTTAATCACAATTTATAATATCTAGAACAGCAGTCATTTCGTATGACCGCCGAGCTTTCTAGTTTGATTATATCTCAGCTTCTAGCTGATTTCTCTTCTTAACTCAGCATCGATCGATTAAGAATTAGAAATCTACAGTTTAATACATAAAATAAACATTTAACATAGCAACAAATTCTATTAAATAAAAAATTAGGATAAAAATATTCGTGTCAAATACATGAAATAAACAATAAATAAATAAAAGCAATTCACTATGCTATAAAAATACATTATAACATAAATGCAGTTAAATAGATATAAATACTTTCATAAATTTAGGGTAGTATGCACTCGGTTTTCTAAAAAATCAAATTCGTCTCTCAAAAAAATGAAAAGCTAAAATAATAAATAAAAGTGAAATTGGATGTATCTTTAGATAAATACCGCATTGACAATTGAGTTAAAAGACATTACAGATTATACGTAGGCTTACGCCATATTTTGGATTAAATCGCTCTAATGAGGGTGTCAATAATGATTTCTCATATTTACGGTAGTATAACAAGCATTTACTGTATCAAATTTTATTCTCATTTATTTTTAATATTAACTCTAAATTTTTATTTGCGTTTCGGATGAAGACAGAACTTCTTAAAGGGTATCTTCATAGAAAAAAGAAAAGGATGCAAGTGCCCTTTGGAATCCACGGTTAAAATCGCGCAATTTCTAGAATCTGAAGAAATAAATTCTCTTTCATTAAATGAATAAGGTGTGCCACTTATTACATTCATTATCTGCCTTATTACTTTCGTTCTGCTTCTTACCCTGTGGCGTCGTTTTAGTCTCTGGTATAATTATGTCAATACATCATTTTCCTCCATGCAAACATCGATTTTCTTTCATTAAATGAGTGCAGCTACCGTTAAATTGAAACTCATCGAAACGAAAATATAAAAAAGCAACTTTGCGCTACAGTTGAAAAATTTGCTACTAATAAAATTTTCAGTACAATATTTGTCATTATGAGCGCAAGCTGTTTAGTTTTCAACAGTAAACAACAGAAAAGCGGTTAAATTAATTTTAGACGCATTAACAAGCATATTAAGCTAAAGACAGAAACACGCAGAAAAATGTTGAAAATGCTCTTTTTGCATAAAATGCACTTATCTTAAATTGAATCATTCATTTTCGGTTCTTTTGCCTCTGTTGATATAATGCAAGTCTTTACAAAGGAGCTGGAGAGATAAATGAACATCGTGACTTTAACATATCCCATAATTAGAAATTTATTTCAGGTTGACTTATGTTAATGTAAATATGAATTTCTCTTCCCCACGGAAAATAACACGATCCTCTTTAATATTGAATTCTTCATTTTTATTTTAGTTTTCATTTTTTATTATATACGTATATTACAAATCTTAAAAAAAAAAGTCTCCAAACTCTATACTGTAGCGGTGCGCGCCTCCAACTTGCACGCAACCAAGATGTCACTGTTGAAACTGGATAAATGACAGAGTCTTGTTAAGGGTTTAAGTCCCTTTTTATTCAACGTAATAAATTACAAGTGCGTGCTCTTGACGCTCACAAACTACGCCAACTCGGCGGTAAAATAAAAATAATAACCTGAAAAGAAACTAAAGACAAGACTCTAACTACGAGGCTCTCTAAAAGTAACTAACCTCACCGCGTTTTACAATACCGCTGCTAATTCAGCAAACTTGAAGATCACTTGAACGATTAACAATTCTTCCAGGCAAGCACACAGGCCGAAACGCGGGGTTCTTCAATTTCTGGCTAACTACCTCCGCGCTCGTGAAGTAAGAACAGCACATCTCGAACTCGTTTCCTTTCTATTTAACTCAGAATACTTCCGCTGATAATTTGAATCCTTGCGCGTTCTACTAAAATTTACATACTCTGGCATTGGCAGTTCCAGGGGAAAGTAAGGCTTGACAGGAAAGATAGTTTAAACTTAAAATAAATGTTAGTTAAAATAAATATAAACCCTACATTAGCCGCTGCCAGAATTTGGAAAACTTGGAAGCAGGTCCTACAAACGACCTCTTGTAAGTTTCTATAATTCTGAACTAACTCTCGAGAACCTCGTTTACACAAAAAAAAATCTTATGTAACAAATTGTATACTAAATTTCTGTGGATACTTATAACTCTCTCTTCTTACAACAACTTTTCCTGGACTTCATCAATCAATCTTGGTCTTTTCCGTCCAGCATCTGGAAGGAATAAGTATCAGTATCTTTCTAAATACATTATAATTTACACTTTCTTGACACAATAAATTTTTGTTTTTAAACGATTCGTTTTCCTTAGTTATTGCTTAATTCACATTCATTCAATTTTTCAAACATTAATTTAACTTTTCCCTGGCTCTTCACCATGTGTGGTGTCAAACGGGAATATTCGTGTTTTAGTCTTACAACACTTTCCCTAACCACCATGATTTGTTAGAATTCAACGACCAAATAGACACACCTTACTCGACATTCTACAACTCAATGAGCTACTTTAATACTTAAATTTTGAATTCATTGCTTTTGAGCCTTTTACTTTTAGCATCTAAAATTTTATGCTTCTAGACTAAATTCTACTTTTACATAACATTCAAGTATTTACGTATATTTACAAAATTCTAAGACATATGATTTTTACAATTTACTATAAAATGAATAATAGAAAATAAATTTTTACTTTACTCATTCTTCGCCAAGCTGGCGGCACTGAAACTAAAATTCTTATTAATACAAGAATACCAAGTTATTTTTATCTTCGGCCAAATTTTGGCTTTAACATAACAGAATTAGTCTTTCGACCAACAGAAAATGCTTGTTCTTAGCTTTTATACTTAAAGAAAATAATACTTTTGCCTTAGCTAAATAAAGTAAAACAAAACTAAGTCTCAACCGAGACATATTGACTTTCGTCAAAACATAGAACTTCGTACTTATGCATAACATTTCGGAACAAAAGAAAAATTTTATAGAAGATTTTAACTTATCTTTGAGTTTTCGATGATTGAAACTCCGTCATTCTTTTCTGGCAAAATTGTTCCCACGTTATAGGTTTCATGGACGTCAATCTTCTCCTTACTGACCTCCGAGTGTCGTCCACATTAGTTTTTCTTTTGCGTCCTCTGCATGCTGGCCTCTTGACGGAGTAACCGTCGGGTTGTTGTCGTTTCCGTTTTTCCATGGGACGGCTGGTCTTGACGTCCTCCGGTCTGGAGTCCTTGAATTTCTTCTGTTGTTCCTGGTATTTTTGTTCCTCCTGCAGCCGTTTCAGTTTCCGCAACGGCGGCCTTGCTGGCACCTGACTCTCTGGCCCTGGGCGCGTTTTCCTTGATGTATAATTTCTCCTGCGATCCGTTGTAGGTATTGTTGTGCTCTTTACCACGGTTTCTTTACGCGGTGCATCTGCCTTCTTGTTTTTCTTAAATGCTGGAGTTTGAAGTTTTTATTTTTTCTTTTTGCTACCGACGTCCGGGTTGTAGAAGGGCTAGGTCTCTCTTCAGTTCTCTGCTTCTTGGGTGGTGGAATAGTTGTTGTTATTTCTGGACCTTCTACTTCGTTTAGACTTGAGTCCTGCAAGAAACTTTTAAGGATTTCAAAATTATTTGGATTATAGTATTTTTTCACCTGGTCGGGACTTGCTTTACAGATCTCCCCTCTCTCGTTCTTAAGATATAATACGACTCCTTTGATTTCCTGAATTACATAGGGGGCTTCAAATTTTGGAGCTAGCTTTGCCGTAAAATTGTCTGGGGCACTTGATAAAGAAAATTTCCGCTTCAATACTTTATCCCCAACTTTAAAATCTGCTTCACGGCGTTCTCTATCATAATATGCTTTTTGCTTATTTCTTGCCGTATCCGAGCTTTTAAGCGCCTGATCAATAAGTTTTTGCACATATTTCTGTTTAAACTCTTGCTCTCTTTGTTGCACAAAGAATAATTTATCTAAAAGCGTAATTAACTTTCGGCCTAAAAATAATTCTGCTGGGCGTTTTCCCGTAGTATCGTGATTTGCCGTTCTTAAAGCATAAGCTAATTCATTTATGTAGCCATCCCAGCGCTTGTGATGTGTGCTCACGTAACTGCGAATTATTTTTACTATGTTTTTATTCACTCTTTCTGCTATGTTTGCCTGTGGTCTATACGGAACCATTTTGATATGGCGTATGCCAAGTCCATTGCATATGTTTTCAAATATTTGACTAATGAATTGTTTTCCGTTATCGCTAATGACTTTTATCGGTGCACCGTATTTTAAAATGTATCTGTGTAAGAATGCATCTGCGACTGTTTCGGCTGACGCGAGTTTAAGTGGAACAATTTCTGTCCATTTTGAAAAATGATCTACTATTACTAAAAGAAAACGATTTTTATTTAACTCGCTCTGGGGGAAGGGACCAAGAAGATCTATGCCTAAAATTTCATTCGGAAATGTAGCGCGAATGCTATTTAAGTACAACGGCCGGGCTGTAATTAATATCATTTATTAACTGACATTGATTGCAGGACCTGACATACGCCGTTACTATTTTGTATAATTGCGGGAAATATACCGCCTCGCGTACCCTTTTTAAAGTCTTTCTGACCCCTAAATGACCCGCTGTTTTCGCGTCGTGTAATTCCTTCAAAATGCTTAATCGAAGCGAGGCTGGGATGACTGGTTTGTACTCAAGATTTTCGTTTGTTGTTTTCGTATAAAATAATAAATTATCTATTATTTCATAGTTTTCTGCTCTATTTCTTATCGCATCGATATCTGTGTGCTCAAAGCTTTCGGGGTCTTTCAAATATTCATAGATATTTCCAAATTCAGGATCAGCTTTCAGTTCAGTGATAATCGTATGTCTAGAATCTAAAATTTTTGAAGTCAACACAGCGCATTTAAGTTCATTTCCTTCATCGTCCAGTTTTATACGAGAAAGTGCGTCAGCTACATTGTTTTCCTTACCCGGTTTATATTTTATTCTGATATTATATTCTTGGAGTTTTAAAGCCCATCTTATTAACCTGGGCGTTAGGTTTTTCCCCGAGTAAAGTCTACCAACAGCCGCATGATCCGAAAAGACTGTTACTGGCGCTTTGCCGAAATAAACTCGAAATTTGTGTGCAGCCATTAATACGGCTAATGTTTCTCTTTCTGTAGCTGTGTAATTCCTTTGTGTCTGATTCAACGTTTTACTAAAAAAATGCCAGAGGATGGCTATTTTGCATAAGAACCGCACCCACCGCATAGTCTGACGCATCTGCTGCAATTTCCAGGTTTTCGTCCCCCTCCGGGAATTTTAAAACAGGGGCATTGATGAGCGCTTCTTTTAATTTTTCAAATGCTGTATTTGCTTCCGCTGTCCACGTAAATTTACCTCTCTTTCTTTTGATTACTAAGAGTGGTTCAACAATATTAGCGAAATCTTTTATGAAAGACCGATAGTAAGAACATAACCCAAGGAAAGAAGAAAGTTTCTTGGCTGTGTTGGGTGGTGGGAAATTCTTGATAGCTTTTATTTTTGAATCTTGCGTTTCTATACCCTTTTGCGAAATTTTATAACCGAGATATTTAAGTTCTTTAGTTACGAACTTGCATTTTGAGGCGTTAATTGTGAGACCGGCCTCTTTTAATAATTTAAAAACTTGTTCTAGGTCATTAATGTGTTGTTCCAACGTACTACTCGTTATAATTATATCATCTAGATAAATTAAAGTTGATTTTCCTAGGACAGGCTTTAGAACAATGTCCATCGCTCTCTGGAATGTTGATGGGGCCCCACACAACCCAAAGGGCATGCGTAAAAATGCATAAGTGCCCGATTTTGTTATAAACGCGGTTTTATGTATGTCTTCGGGTCTGATAGCTATTTGATAGTAGCCAGACGTTAAGTCCAAAGTAGACATGTATCTTGTCGATTTGATCTGTCTAATAATTTCCTCCATAACCGGCAAAGGGTAAACTGGGAATTTAGTAATACTATTTACTAAATTCCCAGTTTTCTGTAATCAATAGCAAACCTCCAAGCCCTTTTATCCGAAGGAGGAAACTCGTTCTTTTTCTTACATAGTACGACTGGACTCGCGTACTCTCTATTTATGGGCGTTATTATTTTATTCTTTAACATCTCCTGAATATGTTCTTCGATGATTACGTCTTTTTGTTTGTCATAGCGGTAAGGTTTAGTCCTACAAGGTTTTTCGGCAGTTAATTGTATCTTATGCGTAACTATTTGACAATTTCCCGTCTTTTCTGAAAACAAGTTAGAAAAATTACTCACCACTTGCTGTATGGCTTGCCTTTCATGGTCATTCAGATGGCTAAGGTCCACTTGCGGTTTCTCTACAGGTTCCACCACCCTCTGGTCCATCTCCAGCACCACGGAACTGTCTTCAAAATTCAATTTCGCCCTCGCGGCCCTTAAAAACTCCATACCTAAAATAAGAGGATTTTGCAGATTCTTCACTACAAAAATTAATACTTTGAGGCTTTCCTCTTTTAACTGTATGTTTAATGATAATTTCCTGATGCAATGACATATTTTGCCTTGCGCCGCTATAATTTCCGTATTTTTGGTTTTAAATAATCGTACCCTATAAAAATTCTTTTTGAAGAAATTTTCGCTCATAAAATTTTCTTCTGCTCCTGTATCGATGAGGGCTTCTACTGGTACATCGCCAACCAGGACTTGTATAATTGGTAGATGTGAGTTTTTTACGATGACCGTATTTAAATGTCTTTTTGAGGGTTTTTTTAAAACTTCCGGGGTCTGGACCCTGCCTTTCACAGGCCCCTCTACTCGTTTAAAGCTTTCCTTTCAATTTGTGCCTTCTGGGTACGCGGATGTTTATTTTCGAATTTTCTTTTTGGGCCTTGACTTTCGAGGTTAAGTTAGCTTGATAGCTCTTTCCCCCATAAGAGCGATTTCCATTTCTGGTTTCCTCATTTGAAGATTTCCTTCGGGTACTTTGAGAATACGTTGCCCCTCTAGCTTTTTCCGCTATTCTGAGATTTTGAAACTTCACCGCCAATTCGAAGAGCTCCTGCAATGTGCTTGGGTTTCTAATTTTGAAGTAGTCTTGAACAGCGGGTAACAATCTTGGTAAGATTATTTCAATAATCTCCGCTTCGGGTTTCTTCCCATACAGCATATCCGTCAGCTTAATTTTTCGTAGAATAAAGTCCGTCAACTCTTCTATATCCCGTTGGTAGAAACTATATAGTTCGGTTTCCAGCCTTGCTCGATCTTTCACTATGGGAAAGGCCTTTACTAACGATTTTTTGAAATTTTCAAATGTATATGTCTGGCTTCCAAATACCCCTAATAAAAATTTGCCCATATTTTCCACCATAGCGCGGCCTGTCCTCTTAGTGCGGATGTGGCGATGGCAAATTTTTGTCTTTCAGGCACAGGGTAGAGCTTAAAGTGATTTTCTAGGCCTTCTAGAAATATCGCCACCGAATTTTTTCCGTCGAAATTGACTTTTGGCTTGATTGACGCTCTCAAAGTCTGGACCAGGTATCCAAATCCTTCCAATTGGCTTGTCATTTCTTGGTGTTGTCCAGCGCTTTCCATCCGATTTTCGGCCATTTCAGTTCGATAAGTGTTCGGGCGCCAATGTAGCGTTGCGCGCCTCCAACTTGCACGCAACCAAGAGGTGACTGTTGAAACTGGATAAATGACAGAGTCTTGTTAAGGGTTTAAGTCCCTTTTTATTCAACGTAATAAATTACAAGTGCGTGCTCTTGACGCTCACAAACTACGCCAACTCGGCGGTAAAATAAAAATAATAACCTGAAAAGAAACTAAAGACAAGACTCTAACTACAAGGCTCTCTAAAAGTAACTAACCTCACCGCGTTTTACAATACCGCTGCTAATTCAGCAAACTTGAAGATCACTTGAACGATTAACAATTCTTCCAGGCAAGCACACAGGCCGAAACGCGGGGTTCTTCAATTTCTGGCTAACTACCTCCGCGCTCGTGAAGTAAGAACAGCACATCTCGAACTCGTTTCCTTTCTATTTAACTCAGAATACCTCCGCTGATAATTTGAATCCTTGCGCGTTCTACTAAAATTTACATACTCTGGCATTGGCAGTTCCAGGGGAAAGTAAGGCTTGACAGGAAAGTAGTTTAAACTTAAAATAAATGTTAGTTAAAATAAATATAAACCCTACATTTGCCGCTGCCAGAATTTGGAAAACTTGGAAGCAGGTCCTACAAACGACCTGTTGTAAGTTTCTATAATTCTGAACTAACTCTCGAGAACCTCGTTTACACAAAAAAAAAATCTTATGTAACAAATTGTATACTAAATTTCTGTGGATACTTATAACTCTCTCTTCTTACAACAACTTTTCCTGGACTTCATCAATCAATCTTGGTCTTTTCCGTCCAGCATCTGGAAGGAATAAGTATCAGTATCTTTCTAAATACATTATAATTTACACTTTCTTGACACAATAAATTTTTGTTTTTAAACGATTCGTTTTCCTTAGTTATTGCTTAATTCACATTCATTCAATTTTTCAAACATTAATTTAACTTTTCCCTGGCTCTTCACCATGTGTGGTGTCAAACGGGAATATTCGTGTTTTAGTCTTACAACACTTCCCCTAACCACCATGATTTGTTAGAATTCAACGACCAAATAGACACACCTTACTCGACATTCTACAACTCAATGAGCTACTTTAATACTTAAATTTTGAATTCATTGCTTTTGAGCCTTTTACTTTTAGCATCTAAAATTTTATGCTTCTAGACTAAATTCTACTTTTACATAACATTCAAGTATTTACGTATATTTACAAAATTCTAAGACATATGATTTTTACAATTTACCATAAAATGAATAATAGAAAATAAATTGTTACTTTACTCATTCTTCGCCAAGCTGGCGGCACTGAAACTAAAATTCTTATTAATACAAGAATACGAAGTTATTTTTATCTTCGGCCAAATTTTGGCTTTAACATAACAGAATTAGTCTTTCGACCAACAGAAAATGCTTGTTCTTAGCTTTTATACTTAAAGAAAATAATACTTTTGCCTTAGCTAAATAAAGTAAAACAAAACTAAGTCTCAACCAAGACATATTGACTTTCGTCAAAACATAGAACTTCGTACTTATGCATAACATTTCGGAACAAAAGAAAAATTTTATAGAAGATTTTAACTTATCTTTGAGTTTTCGATGATTGAAACTCCGTCATTCTTTTCTGGCAAAATTGTTCCCACGTTATAGGTTTCATGGACGTCAATCTTCTCCTTACTGACCTCCGAGTGTCGTCCACATTAGTTTTTCTTTTGCGTCCTCTGCATGCTGGCCTCTTGACGGAGTAACCGTCGGGTTGTTGTCGTTTCCGTTTTTCCATGGGACGGCTGGTCTTGACGTCCTCCGGTCTGGAGTCCTTGAATTTCTTCTGTTGTTCCTGGTATTTTTGTTCCTCCTGCAGCCGTTTCAGTTTCCGCAACGGCGGCCTTGCTGGCACCTGACTCTCTGGCCCTGGGCGCGTTTTCCTTGATGTATAATTTCTCCTGCGATCCGTTGTAGGTGGTGTTGTACTCTTTACCACGGTTTCTTTACGCGGTGCATCTGCCTTCTTGTTTTTCTTAAATGCTGGAGTTTGAAGTTTTTATTTTTTCTTTTTGGTACCGAAGTCCGGGTTGTAGAAGGGCTAGGTCTCTCTTCAGTTCTCTGCTTCTTGGATGGTGGAATAGTTGTTGTTATTTCTGGACCTTCTACTTCGTTTAGACTTGAGTCCTGCAAGAAACTTTTAAGGATTTCAAAATTATTTGGATTATAGTATTTTTTCACCTGGTCGGGACTTGCTTTACAGATCTCCCCTCTCTCGTTCTTAAGATATAATACGACTCCTTTGATTTCCTGAATTACATAGGGGCCTTCAAATTTTGGAGCTAGCTTTGCCGTAAAATTGTCTGGGGCACTTGATAAAGAAAATTTCCGCTTCAATACTTTATCCCCAACTTTAAAATCTGCTTCACGGCGTTCTCTATCATAATATGCTTTTTGCTTATTTCTTGCCGTATCCGAGCTTTTAAGCGCCTGATCAATAAGTTTTTGCACATATTTCTGTTTAAACTCTTGCTCTCTTTGTTGCACAAAGAATAATTTATCTAAAAGCGTAATTAACTTTCGGCCTAAAAATAATTCTGCTGGGCGTTTTCCCGTAGTATCGTGATTTGCCGTTCTTAAAGCATAAGCTAATTCATTTATGTAGCCATCCCAGCGCTTGTGATGTGTGCTCACGTAACTGCGAATTATTTTTACTATGTTTTTATTCACTCTTTCTGCTATGTTTGCCTGTGGTCTATACGGAACCATTTTGATATGGCGTATGCCGAGTCCATTGCATATGTTTTCAAATATTTGACTAATGAATTGTTTTCCGTTATCGCTAATGACTTTTATCGGTGCACCGTATTTTAAAATGTATCTGTGTAAGAATGCATCTGCGACTGTTTCGGCTGACGCGAGTTTAAGTGGAACAATTTCTGTTCATTTTGAAAAATGATCTACTATTACTAAAAGAAAACGATTTTTATTTAACTCGCTCTGGGGGAAGGGACCAAGAAGATCTATGCCTAAAATTTCATTCGGAAATGTAGCGCGAATGCTATTTAAGTACAACGGCCGGGCTGTAATTAATATCATTTATTAACTGACATTGATTGCAGGACCTGACATACGCCGTTACTATTTTGTATAATTGCGGGAAATATACCGCCTCGCGTACCCTTTTTAAAGTCTTTCTGACCCCTAAATGACCCGCTGTTTTCGCGTCGTGTAATTCCTTCAAAATGCTTAATCGAAGCGAGGCTGGGATGACTGGTTTGTACTCAACATTTTCGTTTGTTGTTTTCGTATAAAATAATAAATTATCTATTATTTCATAGTTTTCTGCTCTATTTCTTATCGCATCGATATCTGTGTGCTCAAAGCTTTCGGGGTCTTTCAAATATTCATAGATATTTCCAAATTCAGGATCAGCTTTCAGTTCAGTGATAATCGTATGTCTAGAATCTAAAATTTTTGAAGTCAACACAGCGCATTTAAGTTCATTTCCTTCATCGTCCAGTTTTATACGAGAAAGTGCGTCAGCTACATTGTTTTCCTTACCCGGTTTATATTTTATTCTGATATTATATTCTTGGAGTTTTAAAGCCCATCTTATTAACCTGGGCGTTAGGTTTTTCCCCGAGTAAAGTCTACCAACAGCCGCATGATCCGAAAAGACTGTTACTGGCGCTTTGCCGAAATAAACTCGAAATTTGTGTGCAGCCATTAATACGGCTAATGTTTCTCTTTCTGTAGCTGTGTAATTCCTTTGTGTCTGATTCAACGTTTTACTAAAAAAATGCCAGAGGATGGCTATTTTGCATAAGAACCGCACCCACCGCATAGTCTGACGCATCTGCTGCAATTTCCAGGTTTTCGTCCCCCTCCGGGAATTTTAAAACAGGGGCATTGATGAGCGCTTCTTTTAATTTTTCAAATGCTGTATTTGCTTCCGCTGTCCACGTAAATTTACCTCTCTTTCTTTTGATTACTAAGAGTGGTTCAACAATATTAGCGAAATCTTTTATGAAAGACCGATAGTAAGAACATAACCCAAGGAAAGAAGAAAGTTTCTTGGCTGTGTTGGGTGGTGGGAAATTCTTGATAGCTTTTATTTTTGAATCTTGCGTTTCTATACCCTTTTGCGAAATTTTATAACCGAGATATTTAAGTTCTTTAGTTACGAACTTGCATTTTGAGGCGTTAATTGTGAGACCGGCCTCTTTTAATAATTTAAAAACTTGTTCTAGGTCATTA
Source organism: Stegodyphus dumicola (assembly GCF_044657685.1). NCBI lineage: Eukaryota > Metazoa > Arthropoda > Arachnida > Araneae > Eresidae > Stegodyphus > Stegodyphus dumicola. The sequence continues at coordinate 130,428,714 of NC_140770.1, forward strand.
ATGTGTTGTTCCAACGTACTACTCGTTATAATTATATCATCTAGATAAATTAAAGTTGATTTTCCTAGGACAGGCTTTAGAACAATGTCCATCGCTCTCTGGAATGTTGATGGGGCCCCACACAACCCAAAGGGCATGCGTAAAAATGCATAAGTGCCCGATTTTGTTATAAACGCGGTTTTATGTATGTCTTCGGGTCTGATAGCTATTTGATAGTAGCCAGACGTTAAGTCCAAAGTAGACATGTATCTTGTCGATTTGATCTGTCTAATAATTTCCTCCATAACCGGCAAAGGGTAAACTGGGAATTTAGTAATACTATTTACTAAATTCCCAGTTTTCTGTAATCAATAGCAAACCTCCAAGCCCTTTTATCCGAAGGAGGAAACTCGTTCTTTTTCTTACATAGTACGACTGGACTCGCGTACTCTCTATTTATGGGCGTTATTATTTTATTCTTTAACATCTCCTGAATATGTTCTTCGATGATTACGTCTTTTTGTTTGTCATAGCGGTAAGGTTTAGTCCTACAAGGTTTTTCGGCAGTTAATTGTATCTTATGCGTAACTATTTGACAATTTCCCGTCTTTTCTGAAAACAAGTTAGAAAAATTACTCACCACTTGCTGTATGGCTTGCCTTTCATGGTCATTCAGATGGCTAAGGTCCACTTGCGGTTTCTCTACAGGTTCCACCACCCTCTGGTCCATCTCCAGCACCACGGAACTGTCTTCAAAATTCAATTTCGCCCTCGCGGCCCTTAAAAACTCCATACCTAAAATAAGAGGATTTTGCAGATTCTTCACTACAAAAATTAATACTTTGAGGCTTTCCTCTTTTAACTGTATGTTTAATGATAATTTCCTGATGCAATGACATGTTTTTCCTTGCGCCGCTATAATTTCCGTATTTTTGGTTTTAAATAATCGTACCCTATAAAAATTCTTTTTGAAGAAATTTTCGCTCATAAAATTTTCTTCTGCTCCTGTATCGATGAGGGCTTCTACTGGTACATCGCCAACCAGGACTTGTATAATTGGTAGATGTGAGTTTTTTACGATGACCGTATTTAAATGTCTTTTTGAGGGTTTTTTTAAAACTTCCGGGGTCTGGACCCTGCCTTTCACAGGCCCCTCTACTCGTTTAAAGCTTTCCTTTCAATTTGTGCCTTCTGGGTACGCGGATGTTTATTTTCGAATTTTCTTTTTGGGCCTTGACTTTCGAGGTTAAGTTAGCTTGATAGCTCTTTCCCCCATAAGAGCGATTTCCATTTCTGGTTTCCTCATTTGAAGATTTCCTTCGGGTACTTTGAGAATACGTTGCCCCTCTAGCTTTTTCCGCTATTCTGAGATTTTGAAACTTCACCGCCAATTCGAAGAGCTCCTGCAATGTGCTTGGGTTTCTAATTTTGAAGTAGTCTTGAACAGCGGGTAACAATCTTGGTAAGATTATTTCAATAATCTCCGCTTCGGGTTTCTTCCCATACAGCATATCCGTCAGCTTAATTTTTCGTAGAATAAAGTCCGTCAACTCTTCTATATCCCGTTGGTAGAAACTATATAGTTCGGTTTCCAGCCTTGCTCGATCTTTCACTATGGGAAAGGCCTTTACTAACGATTTTTTGAAATTTTCAAATGTATATGTCTGGCTTCCAAATACCCCTAATAAAAATTTGCCCATATTTTCCACCATAGCGCGGCCTGTCCTCTTAGTGCGGATGTGGCGATGGCAAATTTTTGTCTTTCAGGCACAGGGTAGAGCTTAAAGTGATTTTCTAGGCCTTCTAGAAATATCGCCACCGAATTTTTTCCGTCGAAATTGACTTTTGGCTTGATTGACGCTCTCAAAGTCTGGACCAGGTATCCAAATCCTTCCAATTGGCTTGTCATTTCTTGGTGTTGTCCAGCGCTTTCCATCCGATTTTCGGCCATTTCAGTTCGATAAGTGTTCGGGCGCCAATGTAGCGTTGCGCGCCTCCAACTTGCACGCAACCAAGAGGTGACTGTTGAAACTGGATAAATGACAGAGTCTTGTTAAGGGTTTAAGTCCCTTTTTATTCAACGTAATAAATTACAAGTGCGTGCTCTTGACGCTCACAAACTACGCCAACTCGGCGGTAAAATAAAAATAATAACCTGAAAAGAAACTAAAGACAAGACTCTAACTACAAGGCTCTCTAAAAGTAACTAACCTCACCGCGTTTTACAATACCGCTGCTAATTCAGCAAACTTGAAGATCACTTGAACGATTAACAATTCTTCCAGGCAAGCACACAGGCCGAAACGCGGGGTTCTTCAATTTCTGGCTAACTACCTCCGCGCTCGTGAAGTAAGAACAGCACATCTCGAACTCGTTTCCTTTCTATTTAACTCAGAATACCTCCGCTGATAATTTGAATCCTTGCGCGTTCTACTAAAATTTACATACTCTGGCATTGGCAGTTCCAGGGGAAAGTAAGGCTTGACAGGAAAGATAGTTTAAACTTAAAATAAATGTTAGTTAAAATAAATATAAACCCTACATTTGCCGCTGCCAGAATTTGGAAAACTTGGAAGCAGGTCCTACAAACGACCTGTTGTAAGTTTCTATAATTCTGAACTAACTCTCGAGAACCTCGTTTACACAAAAAAAAAATCTTATGTAACAAATTGTATACTAAATTTCTGTGGATACTTATAACTCTCTCTTCTTACAACAACTTTTCCTGGACTTCATCAATCAATCTTGGTCTTTTCCGTCCAGCATCTGGAAGGAATAAGTATCAGTATCTTTCTAAATACATTATAATTTACACTTTCTTGACACAATAAATTTTTGTTTTTAAACGATTCGTTTTCCTTAGTTATTGCTTAATTCACATTCATTCAATTTTTCAAACATTAATTTAACTTTTCCCTGGCTCTTCACCATGTGTGGTGTCAAACGGGAATATTCGTGTTTTAGTCTTACAACACTTCCCCTAACCACCATGATTTGTTAGAATTCAACGACCAAATAGACACACCTTACTCGACATTCTACAACTCAATGAGCTACTTTAATACTTAAATTTTGAATTCATTGCTTTTGAGCCTTTTACTTTTAGCATCTAAAATTTTATGCTTCTAGACTAAATTCTACTTTTACATAACATTCAAGTATTTACGTATATTTACAAAATTCTAAGACATATGATTTTTACAATTTACCATAAAATGAATAATAGAAAATAAATTGTTACTTTACTCATTCTTCGCCAAGCTGGCGGCACTGAAACTAAAATTCTTATTAATACAAGAATACGAAGTTATTTTTATCTTCGGCCAAATTTTGGCTTTAACATAACAGAATTAGTCTTTCGACCAACAGAAAATGCTTGTTCTTAGCTTTTATACTTAAAGAAAATAATACTTTTGCCTTAGCTAAATAAAGTAAAACAAAACTAAGTCTCAACCAAGACATATTGACTTTCGTCAAAACATAGAACTTCGTACTTATGCATAACATTTCGGAACAAAAGAAAAATTTTATAGAAGATTTTAACTTATCTTTGAGTTTTCGATGATTGAAACTCCGTCATTCTTTTCTGGCAAAATTGTTCCCACGTTATAGGTTTCATGGACGTCAATCTTCTCCTTACTGACCTCCGAGTGTCGTCCACATTAGTTTTTCTTTTGCGTCCTCTGCATGCTGGCCTCTTGACGGAGTAACCGTCGGGTTGTTGTCGTTTCCGTTTTTCCATGGGACGGCTGGTCTTGACGTCCTCCGGTCTGGAGTCCTTGAATTTCTTCTGTTGTTCCTGGTATTTTTGTTCCTCCTGCAGCCGTTTCAGTTTCCGCAACGGCGGCCTTGCTGGCACCTGACTCTCTGGCCCTGGGCGCGTTTTCCTTGATGTATAATTTCTCCTGCGATCCGTTGTAGGTGGTGTTGTACTCTTTACCACGGTTTCTTTACGCGGTGCATCTGCCTTCTTGTTTTTCTTAAATGCTGGAGTTTGAAGTTTTTATTTTTTCTTTTTGGTACCGAAGTCCGGGTTGTAGAAGGGCTAGGTCTCTCTTCAGTTCTCTGCTTCTTGGATGGTGGAATAGTTGTTGTTATTTCTGGACCTTCTACTTCGTTTAGACTTGAGTCCTGCAAGAAACTTTTAAGGATTTCAAAATTATTTGGATTATAGTATTTTTTCACCTGGTCGGGACTTGCTTTACAGATCTCCCCTCTCTCGTTCTTAAGATATAATACGACTCCTTTGATTTCCTGAATTACATAGGGGCCTTCAAATTTTGGAGCTAGCTTTGCCGTAAAATTGTCTGGGGCACTTGATAAAGAAAATTTCCGCTTCAATACTTTATCCCCAACTTTAAAATCTGCTTCACGGCGTTCTCTATCATAATATGCTTTTTGCTTATTTCTTGCCGTATCCGAGCTTTTAAGCGCCTGATCAATAAGTTTTTGCACATATTTCTGTTTAAACTCTTGCTCTCTTTGTTGCACAAAGAATAATTTATCTAAAAGCGTAATTAACTTTCGGCCTAAAAATAATTCTGCTGGGCGTTTTCCCGTAGTATCGTGATTTGCCGTTCTTAAAGCATAAGCTAATTCATTTATGTAGCCATCCCAGCGCTTGTGATGTGTGCTCACGTAACTGCGAATTATTTTTACTATGTTTTTATTCACTCTTTCTGCTATGTTTGCCTGTGGTCTATACGGAACCATTTTGATATGGCGTATGCCGAGTCCATTGCATATGTTTTCAAATATTTGACTAATGAATTGTTTTCCGTTATCGCTAATGACTTTTATCGGTGCACCGTATTTTAAAATGTATCTGTGTAAGAATGCATCTGCGACTGTTTCGGCTGACGCGAGTTTAAGTGGAACAATTTCTGTTCATTTTGAAAAATGATCTACTATTACTAAAAGAAAACGATTTTTATTTAACTCGCTCTGGGGGAAGGGACCAAGAAGATCTATGCCTAAAATTTCATTCGGAAATGTAGCGCGAATGCTATTTAAGTACAACGGCCGGGCTGTAATTAATATCATTTATTAACTGACATTGATTGCAGGACCTGACATACGCCGTTACTATTTTGTATAATTGCGGGAAATATACCGCCTCGCGTACCCTTTTTAAAGTCTTTCTGACCCCTAAATGACCCGCTGTTTTCGCGTCGTGTAATTCCTTCAAAATGCTTAATCGAAGCGAGGCTGGGATGACTGGTTTGTACTCAAGATTTTCGTTTGTTGTTTTCGTATAAAATAATAAATTATCTATTATTTCATAGTTTTCTGCTCTATTTCTTATCGCATCGATATCTGTGTGCTCAAAGCTTTCGGGGTCTTTCAAATATTCATAGATATTTCCAAATTCAGGATCAGCTTTCAGTTCAGTGATAATCGTATGTCTAGAATCTAAAATTTTTGAAGTCAACACAGCGCATTTAAGTTCATTTCCTTCATCGTCCAGTTTTATACGAGAAAGTGCGTCAGCTACATTGTTTTCCTTACCCGGTTTATATTTTATTCTGATATTATATTCTTGGAGTTTTAAAGCCCATCTTATTAACCTGGGCGTTAGGTTTTTCCCCGAGTAAAGTCTACCAACAGCCGCATGATCCGAAAAGACTGTTACTGGCGCTTTGCCGAAATAAACTCGAAATTTGTGTGCAGCCATTAATACGGCTAATGTTTCTCTTTCTGTAGCTGTGTAATTCCTTTGTGTCTGATTCAACGTTTTACTAAAAAAATGCCAGAGGATGGCTATTTTGCATAAGAACCGCACCCACCGCATAGTCTGACGCATCTGCTGCAATTTCCAGGTTTTCGTCCCCCTCCGGGAATTTTAAAACAGGGGCATTGATGAGCGCTTCTTTTAATTTTTCAAATGCTGTATTTGCTTCCGCTGTCCACGTAAATTTACCTCTCTTTCTTTTGATTACTAAGAGTGGTTCAACAATATTAGCGAAATCTTTTATGAAAGACCGATAGTAAGAACATAACCCAAGGAAAGAAGAAAGTTTCTTGGCTGTGTTGGGCGGTGGGAAATTCTTGATAGCTTTTATTTTTGAATCTTGCGTTTCTATACCCTTTTGCGAAATTTTATAACCGAGATATTTAAGTTCTTTAGTTACGAACTTGCATTTTGAGGCATTAATTGTGAGACCGGCCTCTTTTAATAATTTAAAAACTTGTTCTAGGTCATTAATGTGTTGTTCCAACGTACTACTCGTTATAATTATATCATCTAGATAAATTAAAGTTGATTTTCCTAGGACAGGCTTTAGAACAATGTCCATCGCTCTCTGGAATGTTGATGGGGCCCCACACAACCCAAAGGGCATGCGTAAAAATGCATAAGTGCCCGATTTTGTTATAAACGCGGTTTTATGTATGTCTTCGGGTCTGATAGCTATTTGATAGTAGCCAGACGTTAAGTCCAAAGTAGACATGTATCTTGTCGATTTGATCTGTCTAATAATTTCCTCCATAACCGGCAAAGGGTAAACTGGGAATTTAGTAATACTATTTACTAAATTCCCAGTTTTCTGTAATCAATAGCAAACCTCCAAGCCCTTTTATCCGAAGGAGGAAACTCGTTCTTTTTCTTACATAGTACGACTGGACTCGCGTACTCTCTATTTATGGGCGTTATTATTTTATTCTTTAACATCTCCTGAATATGTTCTTCGATGATTACGTCTTTTTGTTTGTCATAGCGGTAAGGTTTAGTCCTACAAGGTTTTTCGGCAGTTAATTGTATCTTATGCGTAACTATTTGACAATTTCCCGTCTTTTCTGAAAACAAGTTAGAAAAATTACTCACCACTTGCTGTATGGCTTGCCTTTCATGGTCATTCAGATGGCTAAGGTCCACTTGCGGTTTCTCTACAGGTTCCACCACCCTCTGGTCCATCTCCAGCACCACGGAACTGTCTTGAAAATTCAATTTCGCCCTCGCGGCCCTTAAAAACTCCATACCTAAAATAAGAGGATTTTGCAGATTCTTCACTACAAAAATTAATACTTTGAGGCTTTCCTCTTTTAACTGTATGTTTAATGATAATTTCCTGATGCAATGACATGTTTTTCCTTGCGCCGCTATAATTTCCGTATTTTTGGTTTTAAATAATCGTACCCTATAAAAATTCTTTTTGAAGAAATTTTCGCTCATAAAATTTTCTTCTGCTCCTGTATCGATGAGGGCTTCTACTGGTACATCGCCAACCAGGACTTGTATAATTGGTAGATGTGAGTTTTTTACGATGACCGTATTTAAATGTCTTTTTGAGGGTTTTTTTAAAACTTCCGGGGTCTGGACCCTCCCTTTCACAGGCCCCTCTACTCGTTTAAAGCTTTCCTTTCAATTTGTGCCTTCTGGGTACGCGGATGTTTATTTTCGAATTTTCTTTTTGGGCCTTGACTTTCGAGGTTCGATAAGTTAGCTTGATAGCTCTTTCCCCCATAAGAGCGATTTCCATTTCTGGTTTCCTCATTTGAAGATTTCCTTCGGGTACTTTGAGAATACGTTGCCCCTCTAGCTTTTTCCGCTATTCTGAGATTTTGAAACTTCACCGCCAATTCGAAGAGCTCCTGCAATGTGCTTGGGTTTCTAATTTCGAAGTAGTCTTGAACAGCGGGTAACAATCTTGGTAAGATTATTTCAATAATCTCCGCATCGGGTTTCTTCCCATACAGCATATCCGTCAGCTTAATTTTTCGTAGAATAAAGTCCGTCAACTCTTCTATATCCCGTTGGTAGAAACTATATAGTTCGGTTTCCAGCCTTGCTCGATCTTTCACTATGGGGAAGGCCTTTACTAACGATTTTTTGAAATTTTCAAATGTATATGTCTGGCTTCCAAATTCCCCTAATAAAAATTTGCCTATATTTTTCCACCATAGCGCGGCCTGTCCTCTTAGTGCGGATGTGGCGATGGCAAATTTTTGTCTTTCAGGCACAGGGTAGAGCTTAAAGTGATTTTCTAGGCCTTCTAGAAATATCGCCACCGAATTTTTTCCGTCGAAATTGACTTTTGGCTTGATTGACGCTCTCAAAGTCTGGACCAGGTATCCAAATCCTTCCAATTGGCTTGTCATTTCTTGGTGTTGTCCAGCGCTTTCCATCCGATTTTCGGCCATTTCAGTTCGATAAGTGTTCGGGCGCCAATGTAGCGTTGCGCGCCTCCAACTTGCACGCAACCAAGAGGTGACTGTTGAAACTGGATAAATGACAGAGTCTTGTTAAGGGTTTAAGTCCCTTTTTATTCAACGTAATAAATTACAAGTGCGTGCTCTTGACGCTCACAAACTACGCCAACTCGGCGGTAAAATAAAAATAATAACCTGAAAAGAAACTAAAGACAAGACTCTAACTACGAGGCTCTCTAAAAGTAACTAACCTCACCGCGTTTTACAATACCGCTGCTAATTCAGCAAACTTGAAGATCACTTGAACGATTAACAATTCTTCCAGGCAAGCACACAGGCCGAAACGCGGGGTTCTTCAATTTCTGGCTAACTACCTCCGCGCTCGTGAAGTAAGAACAGCACATCTCGAACTCGTTTCCTTTCTATTTAACTCAGAATACTTCCGCTGATAATTTGAATCCTTGCGCGTTCTACTAAAATTTACATACTCTGGCATTGGCAGTTCCAGGGGAAAGTAAGGCTTGACAGGAAAGATAGTTTAAACTTAAAATAAATGTTAGTTAAAATAAATATAAACCCTACATTAGCCGCTGCCAGAATTTGGAAAACTTGGAAGCAGGTCCTACAAACGACCTCTTGTAAGTTTCTATAATTCTGAACTAACTCTCGAGAACCTCGTTTACACAAAAAAAAATCTTATGTAACAAATTGTATACTAAATTTCTGTGGATACTTATAACTCTCTCTTCTTACAACAACTTTTCCTGGACTTCATCAATCAATCTTGGTCTTTTCCGTCCAGCATCTGGAAGGAATAAGTATCAGTATCTTTCTAAATACATTATAATTTACACTTTCTTGACACAATAAATTTTTGTTTTTAAACGATTCGTTTTCCTTAGTTATTGCTTAATTCACATTCATTCAATTTTTCAAACATTAATTTCACTTTTCCCTGGCTCTCCACCATGTGTGGTGTCAAACGGGAATATTCGTGTTTTAGTCTTACAACACTTCCCCTAACCACCATGATTTGATAGAATTCAACGACCAAATAGACACACCTTACTCGACATTCTACAACTCAATGAGCTACTTTAATATTCTTAGAAATTCAAGTGTAGGTGGAGAACCCTACAAAACACATTCATTCTAACTTCCCCCTCATTCATCTTTAAACATGCAGGCTTTCGCTCTAAAGCATGACTTTATCTACAGTTTAATACGTAAATTTTGAATTCATTGCTTTTGAGCCTTTTACTTTTACCATCTAAAATTTTATGCTTCTAGACTAAATTCTACTTTTACATAACATTCAAGTATTTACGTATATTTACAAAATTCTAAGACATATGATTTTTACAATTTACCATAAAATGAATAATAGAAAATAAATTTTTACTTTACTCATTCTTCGCCAAGCTGGCGGCACTGAAACTAAAATTCTTATTAATACAAGAATACGAAGTTATTTTTATCTTCGGCCAAATTTTGGCTTTAACATAACAGAATTAGTCTTTCGACCAACAGAAAATGCTTGTTCTTAGCTTTTATACTTAAAGAAAATAATACTTTTGCCTTAGCTAAATAAAGTAAAACAAAACTAAGTCTCAACCGAGACATATTGACTTTCGTCAAAACATAGAACTTCGTACTTATGCATAACATTTCGGAACAAAAGAAAAATTTTATAGAAGATTTTAACTTATCTTTGAGTTTTCGATGATTGAAACTCCGTCATTCTTTTCTGGCAAAATTGTTCCCACGTTATAGGTTTCATGGACGTCAATCTTCTCCTTACTGACCTCCGAGTGTCGTCCACGTTAGTTTTTCTTTTGCGTCCTCTGCATGCTGGCCTCTTGACGGAGTAATCGTCGGGTTGTTGTCGTTTCCGTTTTTCCATGGGACGGCTGGTCTTGACGTCCTCCGGTCTGGAGTCCTTGAATTTCTTCTGTTGTTCCTGGTATTTTTGTTCCTCCTGCAGCCGTTTCAGTTTCCGCAACGGCGGCCTTGCTGGCACCTGACTCTCTGGCCCTGGGCGCGTTTTCCTTGATGTATAATTTCTCCTGCGATCCGTTGTAGGTGGTGTTGTGCTCTTTACCACGGTTTCTTTACGCGGTGCATCTGCCTTCTTGTTTTTCTTAAATGCTGGAGTTTGAAGTTTTTATTTTTTCTTTTTGCTACCGACGTCCGGGTTGTAGAAGGGCTAGGTCTCTCTTCAGTTCTCTGCTTCTTGGGTGGTGGAATAGTTGTTGTTATTTCTGGACCTTCTACTTCGTTTAGACTTGAGTCCTGCAAGAAACTTTTAAGGATTTCAAAATTATTTGGATTATAGTATTTTTTCACCTGGTCGGGACTTGCTTTACAGATCTCCCCTCTCTCGTTCTTAAGATATAATACGACTCCTTTGATTTCCTGAATTACATAGGGGGCTTCAAATTTTGGAGCTAGCTTTGCCGTAAAATTGTCTGGAGCACTTGATAAAGAAAATTTCCGCTTCAATACTTTATCCCCAATTTTAAAATCTGCTTCACGGCGTTCTCTATCATAATATGCTTTTTGCTTATTTCTTGCCGTATCCGAGCTTTTAAGCGCCTGATCAATAAGTTTTTGCACATCTTTCTGTTTAAACTCTTGCTCTCTTTGTTGCACGAAGAATAATTTATCTAAAAGCGTAATTAACTTTCGGCCTAAAAATAATTCTGCTGGGCGTTTTCCCGTAGTATCGTGATTTGCCGTTCTTAAAGCATAAGCTAATTCATTTATGTAGCCATCCCAGCGCTTGTGATGTGTGCTCACGTAACTGCGAATTATTTTTACTATGTTTTTATTCACTCTTTCTGCTATGTTTGCCTGTGGTCTATACGGAACCATTTTGATATGGCGTATGCCAAGTCCATTGCATATGTTTTCAAATATTTGACTAATGAATTGTTTTCCGTTATCGCTAATGACTTTTGTCGGTGCACCGTATTTTAAAATGTATCTGTGTAAGAATGCATCTGCGACTGTTTTGGCTGACGCGAGTTTAAGTGGAACAATTTCTGTCCATTTTGAAAAATGATCTACTATTACTAAAAGAAAACGATTTTTATTTAACTCGCTCTGGGGTAAGGGACCAAGAAGATCTATGCCTAAAATTTCATTCGGAAATGTAGCGCGAATGCTATTTAAGTACCCGGCCGGGCTGTAATTAATATCATTTATTAACTGACATTGATTGCAGGACCTGACATACGCCGTTACTATTTTGTATAATTGCGGGAAATATACCGCCTCGCGTACCCTTTTTAAAGTCTTTCTGACCCCTAAATGACCCGCTGTTTTCGCGTCGTGTAATTCCTTCAAAATGCTTAATCGAAGCGAGGCTGGGATGACTGGTTTGTACTCAAGATTTTCGTTTGTTGTTTTCGTATAAAATAATAAATTATCTATTATTTCATAGTTTTCTGCTCTATTTCTTATCGCATCGATATCTGTGTGCTCAAAGCTTTCGGGGTCTTTCAAATATGCATAGATATTTCCAAATTCAGGTTCAGCTTTCAGTTCAGTGATAATCGTATGTCTAGAATCTAAAATTTTTGAAGTCAACACAGCGCATTTAAGTTCATTTCCTTCATCGTCCAGTTTTATACGAGAAAGTGCGTCAGCTACATTGTTTTCCTTACCCGGTTTATATGTTATTCTGATATTATATTCTTGGAGTTTTAAAGCCCATCTTATTAACCTGGGCGTTAGGTTTTCCCCGAGTAAAGTCTACCAACAGCCGCATGATCCGAAAAGACTGTTACTGGCGCTTTGCCGAAATAAACTCGAAATTTGTGTGCAGCCATTAATACGGCTAATGTTTCTCTTTCTGTAGCTGTGTAATTCCTTTGTGTCTGATTCAACGTTTTACTAAAAAAATGCCAGAGGATGGCTATTTTGCATAATACCGCATAGTCTGACGCATCTGCTGCAATTTCCAAGTTTTCGTCCCCCTCCGGGAATTTTAAAACAGGGGCATTGATGAGCGCTTCTTTTAATTTTTCAAATGCTGTATTTGCTTCCGCAGTCCACGTAAATTTACCTCTCTTTTTTTTGATTACTAAGAGTGGTTCAACAATATTAGCGAAATCTTTTATGAAAGACCGATAGTAAGAACATAACCCAACGAAAGAAGAAAGTTTCTTGGCTGTGTTGGGCGGTGGGAAATTCTTGATAGCTTTTATTTTTGAATCTTGCGTTTCTATACCCTTTTGCGAAATTTTATAACCGAGATATTTAAGTTCTTTAGCTACGAACTTGCATTTTGAGGCGTTAATTGTAAGACCGGCCTCTTTTAATAATTTAAAAACTTGTTCTAGGTCATTAATGTGTTGTTCCAACGTACTACTCGTTATAATTATATCATCTAGATAAATTAAAGTTGATTTTCCTAGGACAGGCTTTAGAACAATGTCCATCGCTCTCTGGAATGTTGATGGGGCCCCACACAACCCAAAGGGCATGCGTAAAAATGCATAAGTGCCCGATTTTGTTATAAACGCGGTTTTATGTATGTCTTCGGGTCTGATAGCTATTTGATAGTAGCCAGACGTTAAGTCCAAAGTAGACATGTATCTTGTCGATTTGATCTGTCTAATAATTTCCTCCATAACCGGCAAAGGGTAAACTGGGAATTTAGTAATACTATTTACTAAATTCCCAGTTTTCTGTAATCAATAGCAAACCTCCAAGCCCTTTTATCCGAAGGAGGAAACTCGTTCTTTTTCTTACATAGTACGACTGGACTCGCGTACTCTCTATTTATGGGCGTTATTATTTTATTCTTTAACATCTCCTGAATATGTTCTTCGATGATTACGTCTTTTTGTTTGTCATAGCGGTAAGGTTTAGTCCTACAAGGTTTTTCGGCAGTTAATTGTATCTTATGCGTAACTATTTGACAATTTCCCGGCTTTTCTGAAAACAAGTTAGAAAAATTACTCACCACTTGCTGTATGGCTTGCCTTTCATGGTCATTCAGATGGCTAAGGTCCACTTGCGGTTTCTCTACAGGTTCCACCACCCTCTGGTCCATCTCCAGCACCACGGAACTGTCTTGAAAATTCAATTTCGCCCTCGCGGCCCTTAAAAACTCCATACCTAAAATAAGAGGATTTTGCAGATTCTTCACTACAAAAATTAATACTTTGAGGCTTTCCTCTTTTAACTGTATGTTTAATGATAATTTCCTGATGCAATGACATGTTTTTCCTTGCGCCGCTATAATTTCCGTATTTTTGGTTTTAAATAATCGTACCCTATAAAAATTCTTTTTGAAGAAATTTTCGCTCATAAAATTTTCTTCTGCTCCTGTATCGATGAGGGCTTCTACTGGTACATCGCCAACCAGGACTTGTATAATTGGTAGATGTGAGTTTTTTACGATGACCGTATTTAAATGTCTTTTTGAGGGTTTTTTTTAAAACTTCCGGGGTCTGGACCCTCCCTTTCACAGGCCCCTCTACTCGTTTAAAGCTTTCCTTTCAATTTGTGCCTCCTGGGTACGCGGATGTTTATTTTCGAATTTTCTTTTTGTGCCTTGACTTTCGAGGTTCGATAAGTTAGCTTGATAGCTCTTTCCCCCATAAGAGCGATTTCCATTTCTGGTTTCCTCATTTGAAGATTTCCTTCGGGTACTTTGAGAATACGTTGCCCCTCTAGCTTTTTCCGCTATTCTGAGATTTTGAAACTTCACCGCCAATTCGAAGAGCTCCTGCAATGTGCTTGGGTTTCTAATTTCGAAGTAGTCTTGAACAGCGGGTAACAATCTTGGTAAGATTATTTCAATAATCTCCGCATCGGGTTTCTTCCCATACAGCATATCCGTCAGCTTAATTTTTCGTAGAATAAAGTCCGTCAACTCTTCTATATCCCGTTGGTAGAAACTATATAGTTCGGTTTCCAGCCTTGCTCGATCTTTCACTATGGGGAAGGCCTTTACTAACGATTTTTTGAAATTTTCAAATGTATATGTCTGGCTTCCAAATTCCCCTAATAAAAATTTGCCTATATTTTTCCACCATAGCGCGGCCTGTCCTCTTAGTGCGGATGTGGCGATGGCAAATTTTTGTCTTTCAGGCACAGGGTAGAGCTTAAAGTGATTTTCTAGGCCTTCTAGAAATATCGCCACCGAATTTTTTCCGTCGAAATTGACTTTTGGCTTGATTGACGCTCTCAAAGTCTGGACCAGGTATCCAAATCCTTCCAATTGGCTTGTCATTTCTTGGTGTTGTCCAGCGCTTTCCATCCGATTTTCGGCCATTTCAGTTCGATAAGTGTTCGGGCGCCAATGTAGCGTTGCGCGCCTCCAACTTGCACGCAACCAAGAGGTGACTGTTGAAACTGGATAAATGACAGAGTCTTGTTAAGGGTTTAAGTCCCTTTTTATTCAACGTAATAAATTACAAGTGCGTGCTCTTGACGCTCACAAACTACGCCAACTCGGCGGTAAAATAAAAATAATAACCTGAAAAGAAACTAAAGACAAGACTCTAACTACGAAGCTCTCTAAAAGTAACTAACCTCACCGCGTTTTACAATACCGCTGCTAATTCAGCAAACTTGAAGATCACTTGAACGATTAACAATTCTTCCAGGCAAGCACACAGGCCGAAACGCGGGGTTCTTCAATTTCTGGCTAACTACCTCCGCGCTCGTGAAGTAAGAACAGCACATCTCGAACTCGTTTCCTTTCTATTTAACTCAGAATACTTCCGCTGATAATTTGAATCCTTGCGCGTTCTACTAAAATTTACATACTCTGGCATTGGCAGTTCCAGGGGAAAGTAAGGCTTGACAGGAAAGATAGTTTAAACTTAAAATAAATGTTAGTTAAAATAAATATAAACCCTACATTTGCCGCTGCCAGAATTTGGAAAACTTGGAAGCAGGTCCTACAAACGACCTGTTGTAAGTTTCTATAATTCTGAACTAACTCTCGAGAACCTCGTTTACACAAAAAAAAATCTTATGTAACAAATTGTATACTAAATTTCTGTGGATACTTATAACTCTCTCTTCTTACAACAACTTTTCCTGGACTTCATCAATCAATCTTGGTCTTTTCCGTCCAGCATCTGGAAGGAATAAGTATCAGTATCTTTCTAAATACATTATAATTTACACTTTCTTGACACAATAAATTTTTGTTTTTAAACGATTCGTTTTCCTTAGTTATTGCTTAATTCACATTCATTCAATTTTTCAAACATTAATTTCACTTTTCCCTGGCTCTCCACCATGTGTGGTGTCAAACGGGAATATTCGTGTTTTAGTCTTACAACACTTCCCCTAACCACCATGATTTGATAGAATTCAACGACCAAATAGACACACCTTACTCGACATTCTACAACTCAATGAGCTACTTTAATATTCTTAGAAATTCAAGTGTAGGTGGAGAACCCTACAAAACACATTCATTCTAACTTCCCCCTCATTCATCTTTAAACATGCAGGCTTTCGCTCTAAAGCATGACTTTATCTACAGTTTAATACTTAAATTTTGAATTCATTGCTTTTGAGCCTTTTACTTTTACCATCTAAAATTTTATGCTTCTAGACTAAATTCTACTTTTACATAACATTCAAGTATTTACGTATATTTACAAAATTCTAAGACATATGATTTTTACAATTTACCATAAAATGAATAATAGAAAATAAATTTTTACTTTACTCATTCTTCGCCAAGCTGGCGGCACTGAAACTAAAATTCTTATTAATACAAGAATACGAAGTTATTTTTATCTTCGGCCAAATTTTGGCTTTAACATAACAGAATTAGTCTTTCGACCAACAGAAAATGCTTGTTCTTAGCTTTTATACTTAAAGAAAATAATACCTTTGCCTTAGCTAAATAAAGTAAAACAAAACTAAGTCTCAACCGAGACATATTGACTTTCGTCAAAACATAGAACTTCGTACTTATGCATAACATTTCGGAACAAAAGAAAAATTTTATAGAAGATTTTAACTTATCTTTGAGTTTTCGATGATTGAAACTCCGTCATTCTTTTCTGGCAAAATTGTTCCCACGTTATAGGTTTCATGGACGTCAATCTTCTCCTTACTGACCTCCGAGTGTCGTCCACGTTAGTTTTTCTTTTGCGTCCTCTGCATGCTGGCCTCTTGACGGAGTAATCGTCGGGTTGTTGTCGTTTCCGTTTTTCCATGGGACGGCTGCTCTTGACGTCCTCCGGTCTGGAGTCCTTGAATTTCTTCTGTTGTTCCTGGTATTTTTGTTCCTCCTGCAGCCGTTTCAGTTTCCGCAACGGCGGCCTTGCTGGCACCTGACTCTCTGGCCCTGGGCGCGTTTTCCTTGATGTATAATTTCTCCTGCGATCCGTTGTAGGTGGTGTTTTGCTCTTTACCACGGTTTCTTTACGCGGTGCATCTGCCTTCTTGTTTTTCTTAAATGCTGGAGTTTGAAGTTTTTATTTTTTCTTTTTGGTACCGAAGTCCGGGTTGTAGAAGGGCTAGGTCTCTCTTCAGTTCTCTGCTTCTTGGATGGTGGAATAGTTGTTGTTATTTCTGGACCTTCTACTTCGTTTAGACTTGAGTCCTGCAAGAAACTTTTAAGGATTTCAAAATTATTTGGATTATAGTATTTTTTCACCTGGTCGGGACTTGCTTTACAGATCTCCCCTCTCTCGTTCTTAAGATATAATACGACTCCTTTGATTTCCTGAATTACATAGGGGCCTTCAAATTTTGGAGCTAGCTTTGCCGTAAAATTGTCTGGGGCACTTGATAAAGAAAATTTCCGCTTCAATACTTTATCCCCAACTTTAAAATCTGCTTCACGGCGTTCTCTATCATAATATGCTTTTTGCTTATTTCTTGCCGTATCCGAGCTTTTAAGCGCCTGATCAATAAGTTTTTGCACATCTTTCTGTTTAAACTCTTGAGTACAAACCAGTCATCCCAGCCTCGCTTCGATTAAGCATTTTGAAGCTTAATCGATTAAGCATTAAGCTCTCTTTGTTGCACAAAGAATAATTTATCTAAAAGCGTAATTAACTTTCGGCCTAAAAATAATTCTGCTGGGCGTTTTCCCGTAGTATCGTGATTTGCCGTTCTTAAAGCATAAGCTAATTCATTTATGTAGCCATCCCAGCGCTTGTGATGTGTGCTCACGTAACTGCGAATTATTTTTACTATGTTTTTATTCACTCTTTCTGCTATGTTTGCCTGTGGTCTATACGGAACCATTTTGATATGGCGTATGCCAAGTCCATTGCATATGTTTTCAAATATTTGACTAATGAATTGTTTTCCGTTATCGCTAATGACTTTTGTCGGTGCACCGTATTTTAAAATGTATCTGTGTAAGAATGCATCTGCGACTGTTTCGGCTGACGCGAGTTTAAGTGGAACAATTTCTGTCCATTTTGAAAAATGATCTACTATTACTAAAAGAAAACGATTTTTATTTAACTCGCTCTGGGGGAAGGGACCAAGAAGATCTATGCCTAAAATTTCATTCGGAAATGTAGCGCGAATGCTATTTAAGTACCCGGCCGGGCTGTAATTAATATCATTTATTAACTGACATTGATTGCAGGACCTGACATACGCCGTTACTATTTTGTATAATTGCGGGAAATATACCGCCTCGCGTACCCTTTTTAAAGTCTTTCTGACCCCTAAATGACCCGCTGTTTTCGCGTCGTGTAATTCCTTCAAAATGCTTAATCGAAGCGAGGCTGGGATGACTGGTTTGTACTCAAGATTTTCGTTTGTTGTTTTCGTATAAAATAATAAATTATCTATTATTTCATAGTTTTCTGCTCTATTTCTTATCGCATCGATATCTGTGTGCTCAAAGCTTTCGGGGTCTTTCAAATATGCATAGATATTTCCAAATTCAGGTTCAGCTTTCAGTTCAGTGATAATCGTATGTCTAGAATCTAAAATTTTTGAAGTCAACACAGCGCATTTAAGTTCATTTCCTTCATCGTCCAGTTTTATACGAGAAAGTGCGTCAGCTACATTGTTTTCCTTACCCGGTTTATATGTTATTCTGATATTATATTCTTGGAGTTTTAAAGCCCATCTTATTAACCTGGGCGTTAGGTTTTCCCCGAGTAAAGTCTACCAACAGCCGCATGATCCGAAAAGACTGTTACTGGCGCTTTGCCGAAATAAACTCGAAATTTGTGTGCAGCCATTAATACGGCTAATGTTTCTCTTTCTGTAGCTGTGTAATTCCTTTGTGTCTGATTCAACGTTTTACTAAAAAAATGCCAGAGGATGGCTATTTTGCATAATACCGCATAGTCTGACGCATCTGCTGCAATTTCCAAGTTTTCGTCCCCCTCCGGGAATTTTAAAACAGGGGCATTGATGAGCGCTTCTTTTAATTTTTCAAATGCTGTATTTGCTTCCGCAGTCCACGTAAATTTACCTCTCTTTTTTTTGATTACTAAGAGTGGTTCAACAATATTAGCGAAATCTTTTATGAAAGACCGATAGTAAGAACATAACCCAACGAAAGAAGAAAGTTTCTTGGCTGTGTTGGGCGGTGGGAAATTCTTGATAGCTTTTATTTTTGAATCTTGCGTTTCTATACCCTTTTGCGAAATTTTATAACCGAGATATTTAAGTTCTTTAGCTACGAACTTGCATTTTGAGGCGTTAATTGTAAGACCGGCCTCTTTTAATAATTTAAAAACTTGTTCTAGGTCATTAATGTGTTGTTCCAACGTACTACTCGTTATAATTATATCATCTAGATAAATTAAAGTTGATTTTCCTAGGACAGGCTTTAGAACAATGTCCATAGCTCTCTGGAATGTTGATGGGGCCCCACACAACCCAAAGGGCATGCGTAAAAATGCATAAGTGCCCGATTTTGTTATAAACGCGGTTTTATGTATGTCTTCGGGTCTCATAGCTATTTGATAGTAGCCAGACGTTAAGTCCAAAGTAGACATGTATCTTGTCGATTTGATCTGTCTAATAATTTCCTCTATAACCGGCAAAGGGTAAACTGGGAATTTAGTAATACTATTTACTAAATTCCCAGTTTTCTGTAATCAATAGCAAACCTCCAAGCCCTTTTATCCGAAGGAGGAAACTTGTTCTTTTTCTTACATAGTACGACTGGACTCGCGTACTCTCTATTTATGGGCGTTATTATTTTATTCTTTAACATCTCCTGAATATGTTCTTCGATGATTACGTCTTTTTGTTTGTCATAGCGGTAAGGTTTAGTCCTACAAGGTTTTTCGGCAGTTAATTGTATCTTATGCGTAACTATTTGACAATTTCCCGGCTTTTCTGAAAACAAGTTAGAAAAATTACTCACCACTTGCTGTATGGCTTGCCTTTCATGGTCATTCAGATGGCTAAGGTCCACTTGCGGTTTCTCTACAGGTTCCACCACCCTCTGGTCCATCTCCAGCACCACGGAACTGTCTTGAAAATTCAATTTCGCCCTCGCGGCCCTTAAAAACTCCATACCTAAAATAAGAGGATTTTGCAGATTCTTCACTACAAAAATTAATACTTTGAGGCTTTCCTCTTTTAACTGTATGTTTAATGATAATTTCCTGATGCAATGACATGTTTTTCCTTGCGCCGCTATAATTTCCGTATTTTTGGTTTTAAATAATCGTACCCTATAAAAATTCTTTTTGAAGAAATTTTCGCTCATAAAATTTTCTTCTGCTCCTGTATCGATGAGGGCTTCTACTGGTACATCGCCAACCAGGACTTGTATAATTGGTAGATGTGAGTTTTTTACGATGACCGTATTTAAATGTCTTTTTGAGGGTTTTTTTTAAAACTTCCGGGGTCTGGACCCTCCCTTTCACAGGCCCCTCTACTCGTTTAAAGCTTTCCTTTCAATTTGTGCCTTCTGGGTACGCGGATGTTTATTTTCGAATTTTCTTTTTGTGCCTTGACTTTCGAGGTTCGATAAGTTAGCTTGATAGCTCTTTCCCCCATAAGAGCGATTTCCATTTCTGGTTTCCTCATTTGAAGATTTCCTTCGGGTACTTTGAGAATACGTTGCCCCTCTAGCTTTTTCCGCTATTCTGAGATTTTGAAACTTCACCGCCAATTCGAAGAGCTCC
The DNA here is from genome assembly GCF_044657685.1 of Stegodyphus dumicola. Taxonomy (NCBI): domain Eukaryota; kingdom Metazoa; phylum Arthropoda; class Arachnida; order Araneae; family Eresidae; genus Stegodyphus; species Stegodyphus dumicola. Next base: position 130,448,948 of record NC_140770.1, read on the forward strand.
TGCAATGTGCTTGGGTTTCTAATTTCGAAGTAGTCTTGAACAGCGGGTAACAATCTTGGTAAGATTATTTCAATAATCTCCGCATCGGGTTTCTTCCCATACAGCATATCCGTCAGCTTAATTTTTCGTAGAATAAAGTCCGTCAACTCTTCTATATCCCGTTGGTAGAAACTATATAGTTCGTTTTCCAGCCTTGCTCGATCTTTCACTATGGGGAAGGCCTTTACTAACGATTTTTTGAAATTTTCAAATGTATATGTCTGGCTTCCAAATTCCCCTAATAAAAATTTGCCTATATTTTTCCACCATAGCGCGGCCTGTCCTCTTAGTGCGGATGTGGCGATGGCAAATTTTTGTCTTTCAGGCACAGGGTAGAGCTTAAAGTGATTTTCTAGGCCTTCTAGAAATATCGCCACCGAATTTTTTCCGTCGAAATTGACTTTTGGCTTGATTGACGCTCTCAAAGTCTGGACCAGGTATCCAAATCCTTCCAATTGGCTTGTCATTTCTTGGTGTTGTCCAGCGCTTTCCATCCGATTTTCGCCATTTCAGTTCGATAAGTGTTCGGGCGCCAATGTAGCGTTGCGCGCCTCCAACTTGCACGCAACCAAGAGGTGACTGTTGAAACTGGATAAATGACAGAGTCTTGTTAAGGGTTTAAGTCCCTTTTTATTCAACGTAATAAATTACAAGTGCGTGCTCTTGACGCTCACAAACTACGCCAACTCGGCGGTAAAATAAAAATAATAACCTGAAAAGAAACTAAAGACAAGACTCTAACTACGAGGCTCTCTAAAAGTAACTAACCTCACCGCGTTTTACAATACCGCTGCTAATTCAGCAAACTTGAAGATCACTTGAACGATTAACAATTCTTCCAGGCAAGCACACAGGCCGAAACGCGGGGTTCTTCAATTTCTGGCTAACTACCTCCGCGCTCGTGAAGTAAGAACAGCACATCTCGAACTCGTTTCCTTTCTATTTAACTCAGAATACTTCCGCTGATAATTTGAATCCTTGCGCGTTCTACTAAAATTTACATACTCTGGCATTGGCAGTTCCAGGGGAAAGTAAGGCTTGACAGGAAAGATAGTTTAAACTTAAAATAAATGTTAGTTAAAATAAATATAAACCCTACATTTGCCGCTGCCAGAATTTGGAAAACTTGGAAGCAGGTCCTACAAACGACCTGTTGTAAGTTTCTATAATTCTGAACTAACTCTCGAGAACCTCGTTTACACAAAAAAAAATCTTATGTAACAAATTGTATACTAAATTTCTGTGGATACTTATAACTCTCTCTTCTTACAACAACTTTTCCTGGACTTCATCAATCAATCTTGGTCTTTTCCGTCCAGCATCTGGAAGGAATAAGTATCAGTATCTTTCTAAATACATTATAATTTACACTTTCTTGACACAATAAATTTTTGTTTTTAAACGATTCGTTTTCCTTAGTTATTGCTTAATTCACATTCATTCAATTTTTCAAACATTAATTTCACTTTTCCCTGGCTCTCCACCATGTGTGGTGTCAAACGGGAATATTCGTGTTTTAGTCTTACAACACTTCCCCTAACCACCATGATTTGATAGAATTCAACGACCAAATAGACACACCTTACTCGACATTCTACAACTCAATGAGCTACTTTAATATTCTTAGAAATTCAAGTGTAGGTGGAGAACCCTACAAAACACATTCATTCTAACTTCCCCCTCATTCATCTTTAAACATGCAGGCTTTCGCTCTAAAGCATGACTTTATCTACAGTTTAATACGTAAATTTTGAATTCATTGCTTTTGAGCCTTTTACTTTTACCATCTAAAATTTTATGCTTCTAGACTAAATTCTACTTTTACATAACATTCAAGTATTTACGTATATTTACAAAATTCTAAGACATATGATTTTTACAATTTACCATAAAATGAATAATAGAAAATAAATTTTTACTTTACTCATTCTTCGCCAAGCTGGCGGCACTGAAACTAAAATTCTTATTAATACAAGAATACGAAGTTATTTTTATCTTCGGCCAAATTTTGGCTTTAACATAACAGAATTAGTCTTTCGACCAACAGAAAATGCTTGTTCTTAGCTTTTATACTTAAAGAAAATAATACTTTTGCCTTAGCTAAATAAAGTAAAACAAAACTAAGTCTCAACCGAGACATATTGACTTTCGTCAAAACATAGAACTTCGTACTTATGCATAACATTTCGGAACAAAAGAAAAATTTTATAGAAGATTTTAACTTATCTTTGAGTTTTCGATGATTGAAACTCCGTCATTCTTTTCTGGCAAAATTGTTCCCACGTTATAGGTTTCATGGACGTCAATCTTCTCCTTACTGACCTCCGAGTGTCGTCCACGTTAGTTTTTCTTTTGCGTCCTCTGCATGCTGGCCTCTTGACGGAGTAATCGTCGGGTTGTTGTCGTTTCCGTTTTTCCATGGGACGGCTGGTCTTGACGTCCTCCGGTCTGGAGTCCTTGAATTTCTTCTGTTGTTCCTGGTATTTTTGTTCCTCCTGCAGCCGTTTCAGTTTCCGCAACGGCGGCCTTGCTGGCACCTGACTCTCTGGCCCTGGGCGCGTTTTCCTTGATGTATAATTTCTCCTGCGATCCGTTGTAGGTGGTGTTGTGCTCTTTACCACGGTTTCTTTACGCGGTGCATCTGCCTTCTTGTTTTTCTTAAATGCTGGAGTTTGAAGTTTTTATTTTTTCTTTTTGCTACCGACGTCCGGGTTGTAGAAGGGCTAGGTCTCTCTTCAGTTCTCTGCTTCTTGGGTGGTGGAATAGTTGTTGTTATTTCTGGACCTTCTACTTCGTTTAGACTTGAGTCCTGCAAGAAACTTTTAAGGATTTCAAAATTATTTGGATTATAGTATTTTTTCACCTGGTCGGGACTTGCTTTACAGATCTCCCCTCTCTCGTTCTTAAGATATAATACGACTCCTTTGATTTCCTGAATTACATAGGGGGCTTCAAATTTTGGAGCTAGCTTTGCCGTAAAATTGTCTGGAGCACTTGATAAAGAAAATTTCCGCTTCAATACTTTATCCCCAATTTTAAAATCTGCTTCACGGCGTTCTCTATCATAATATGCTTTTTGCTTATTTCTTGCCGTATCCGAGCTTTTAAGCGCCTGATCAATAAGTTTTTGCACATCTTTCTGTTTAAACTCTTGCTCTCTTTGTTGCACAAAGAATAATTTATCTAAAAGCGTAATTAACTTTCGGCCTAAAAATAATTCTGCTGGGCGTTTTCCCGTAGTATCGTGATTTGCCGTTCTTAAAGCATAAGCTAATTCATTTATGTAGCCATCCCAGCGCTTGTGATGTGTGCTCACGTAACTGCGAATTATTTTTACTATGTTTTTATTCACTCTTTCTGCTATGTTTGCCTGTGGTCTATACGGAACCATTTTGATATGGCGTATGCCAAGTCCATTGCATATGTTTTCAAATATTTGACTAATGAATTGTTTTCCGTTATCGCTAATGACTTTTGTCGGTGCACCGTATTTTAAAATGTATCTGTGTAAGAATGCATCTGCGACTGTTTTGGCTGACGCGAGTTTAAGTGGAACAATTTCTGTCCATTTTGAAAAATGATCTACTATTACTAAAAGAAAACGATTTTTATTTAACTCGCTCTGGGGTAAGGGACCAAGAAGATCTATGCCTAAAATTTCATTCGGAAATGTAGCGCGAATGCTATTTAAGTACCCGGCCGGGCTGTAATTAATATCATTTATTAACTGACATTGATTGCAGGACCTGACATACGCCGTTACTATTTTGTATAATTGCGGGAAATATACCGCCTCGCGTACCCTTTTTAAAGTCTTTCTGACCCCTAAATGACCCGCTGTTTTCGCGTCGTGTAATTCCTTCAAAATGCTTAATCGAAGCGAGGCTGGGATGACTGGTTTGTACTCAAGATTTTCGTTTGTTGTTTTCGTATAAAATAATAAATTATCTATTATTTCATAGTTTTCTGCTCTATTTCTTATCGCATCGATATCTGTGTGCTCAAAGCTTTCGGGGTCTTTCAAATATGCATAGATATTTCCAAATTCAGGTTCAGCTTTCAGTTCAGTGATAATCGTATGTCTAGAATCTAAAATTTTTGAAGTCAACACAGCGCATTTAAGTTCATTTCCTTCATCGTCCAGTTTTATACGAGAAAGTGCGTCAGCTACATTGTTTTCCTTACCCGGTTTATATGTTATTCTGATATTATATTCTTGGAGTTTTAAAGCCCATCTTATTAACCTGGGCGTTAGGTTTTCCCCGAGTAAAGTCTACCAACAGCCGCATGATCCGAAAAGACTGTTACTGGCGCTTTGCCGAAATAAACTCGAAATTTGTGTGCAGCCATTAATACGGCTAATGTTTCTCTTTCTGTAGCTGTGTAATTCCTTTGTGTCTGATTCAACGTTTTACTAAAAAAATGCCAGAGGATGGCTATTTTGCATAATACCGCATAGTCTGACGCATCTGCTGCAATTTCCAAGTTTTCGTCCCCCTCCGGGAATTTTAAAACAGGGGCATTGATGAGCGCTTCTTTTAATTTTTCAAATGCTGTATTTGCTTCCGCAGTCCACGTAAATTTACCTCTCTTTTTTTTGATTACTAAGAGTGGTTCAACAATATTAGCGAAATCTTTTATGAAAGACCGATAGTAAGAACATAACCCAACGAAAGAAGAAAGTTTCTTGGCTGTGTTGGGCGGTGGGAAATTCTTGATAGCTTTTATTTTTGAATCTTGCGTTTCTATACCCTTTTGCGAAATTTTATAACCGAGATATTTAAGTTCTTTAGCTACGAACTTGCATTTTGAGGCGTTAATTGTAAGACCGGCCTCTTTTAATAATTTAAAAACTTGTTCTAGGTCATTAATGTGTTGTTCCAACGTACTACTCGTTATAATTATATCATCTAGATAAATTAAAGTTGATTTTCCTAGGACAGGCTTTAGAACAATGTCCATAGCTCTCTGGAATGTTGATGGGGCCCCACACAACCCAAAGGGCATGCGTAAAAATGCATAAGTGCCCGATTTTGTTATAAACGCGGTTTTATGTATGTCTTCGGGTCTCATAGCTATTTGATAGTAGCCAGACGTTAAGTCCAAAGTAGACATGTATCTTGTCGATTTGATCTGTCTAATAATTTCCTCTATAACCGGCAAAGGGTAAACTGGGAATTTAGTAATACTATTTACTAAATTCCCAGTTTTCTGTAATCAATAGCAAACCTCCAAGCCCTTTTATCCGAAGGAGGAAACTTGTTCTTTTTCTTACATAGTACGACTGGACTCGCGTACTCTCTATTTATGGGCGTTATTATTTTATTCTTTAACATCTCCTGAATATGTTCTTCGATGATTACGTCTTTTTGTTTGTCATAGCGGTAAGGTTTAGTCCTACAAGGTTTTTCGGCAGTTAATTGTATCTTATGCGTAACTATTTGACAATTTCCCGGCTTTTCTGAAAACAAGTTAGAAAAATTACTCACCACTTGCTGTATGGCTTGCCTTTCATGGTCATTCAGATGGCTAAGGTCCACTTGCGGTTTCTCTACAGGTTCCACCACCCTCTGGTCCATCTCCAGCACCACGGAACTGTCTTGAAAATTCAATTTCGCCCTCGCGGCCCTTAAAAACTCCATACCTAAAATAAGAGGATTTTGCAGATTCTTCACTACAAAAATTAATACTTTGAGGCTTTCCTCTTTTAACTGTATGTTTAATGATAATTTCCTGATGCAATGACATGTTTTTCCTTGCGCCGCTATAATTTCCGTATTTTTGGTTTTAAATAATCGTACCCTATAAAAATTCTTTTTGAAGAAATTTTCGCTCATAAAATTTTCTTCTGCTCCTGTATCGATGAGGGCTTCTACTGGTACATCGCCAACCAGGACTTGTATAATTGGTAGATGTGAGTTTTTTACGATGACCGTATTTAAATGTCTTTTTGAGGGTTTTTTTTAAAACTTCCGGGGTCTGGACCCTCCCTTTCACAGGCCCCTCTACTCGTTTAAAGCTTTCCTTTCAATTTGTGCCTTCTGGGTACGCGGATGTTTATTTTCGAATTTTCTTTTTGTGCCTTGACTTTCGAGGTTCGATAAGTTAGCTTGATAGCTCTTTCCCCCATAAGAGCGATTTCCATTTCTGGTTTCCTCATTTGAAGATTTCCTTCGGGTACTTTGAGAATACGTTGCCCCTCTAGCTTTTTCCGCTATTCTGAGATTTTGAAACTTCACCGCCAATTCGAAGAGCTCCTGCAATGTGCTTGGGTTTCTAATTTCGAAGTAGTCTTGAACAGCGGGTAACAATCTTGGTAAGATTATTTCAATAATCTCCGCATCGGGTTTCTTCCCATACAGCATATCCGTCAGCTTAATTTTTCGTAGAATAAAGTCCGTCAACTCTTCTATATCCCGTTGGTAGAAACTATATAGTTCGGTTTCCAGCCTTGCTCGATCTTTCACTATGGGGAAGGCCTTTACTAACGATTTTTTGAAATTTTCAAATGTATATGTCTGGCTTCCAAATTCCCCTAATAAAAATTTGCCTATATTTTTCCACCATAGCGCGGCCTGTCCTCTTAGTGCGGATGTGGCGATGGCAAATTTTTGTCTTTCAGGCACAGGGTAGAGCTTAAAGTGATTTTCTAGGCCTTCTAGAAATATCGCCACCGAATTTTTTCCGTCGAAATTGACTTTTGGCTTGATTGACGCTCTCAAAGTCTGGACCAGGTATCCAAATCCTTCCAATTGGCTTGTCATTTCTTGGTGTTGTCCAGCGCTTTCCATCCGATTTTCGGCCATTTCAGTTCGATAAGTGTTCGGGCGCCAATGTAGCGTTGCGCGCCTCCAACTTGCACGCAACCAAGAGGTGACTGTTGAAACTGGATAAATGACAGAGTCTTGTTAAGGGTTTAAGTCCCTTTTTATTCAACGTAATAAATTACAAGTGCGTGCTCTTGACGCTCACAAACTACGCCAACTCGGCGGTAAAATAAAAATAATAACCTGAAAAGAAACTAAAGACAAGACTCTAACTACGAGGCTCTCTAAAAGTAACTAACCTCACCGCGTTTTACAATACCGCTGCTAATTCAGCAAACTTGAAGATCACTTGAACGATTAACAATTCTTCCAGGCAAGCACACAGGCCGAAACGCGGGGTTCTTCAATTTCTGGCTAACTACCTCCGCGCTCGTGAAGTAAGAACAGCACATCTCGAACTCGTTTCCTTTCTATTTAACTCAGAATACTTCCGCTGATAATTTGAATCCTTGCGCGTTCTACTAAAATTTACATACTCTGGCATTGGCAGTTCCAGGGGAAAGTAAGGCTTGACAGGAAAGATAGTTTAAACTTAAAATAAATGTTAGTTAAAATAAATATAAACCCTACATTTGCCGCTGCCAGAATTTGGAAAACTTGGAAGCAGGTCCTACAAACGACCTGTTGTAAGTTTCTATAATTCTGAACTAACTCTCGAGAACCTCGTTTACACAAAAAAAAATCTTATGTAACAAATTGTATACTAAATTTCTGTGGATACTTATAACTCTCTCTTCTTACAACAACTTTTCCTGGACTTCATCAATCAATCTTGGTCTTTTCCGTCCAGCATCTGGAAGGAATAAGTATCAGTATCTTTCTAAATACATTATAATTTACACTTTCTTGACACAATAAATTTTTGTTTTTAAACGATTCGTTTTCCTTAGTTATTGCTTAATTCACATTCATTCAATTTTTCAAACATTAATTTCACTTTTCCCTGGCTCTCCACCATGTGTGGTGTCAAACGGGAATATTCGTGTTTTAGTCTTACAACACTTCCCCTAACCACCATGATTTGATAGAATTCAACGATCAAATAGACACACCTTACTCGACATTCTACAACTCAATGAGCTACTTTAATATTCTTAGAAATTCAAGTGTAGGTGGAGAACCCTACAAAACACATTCATTCTAACTTCCCCCTCATTCATCTTTAAACATGCAGGCTTTCGCTCTAAAGCATGACTTTATCTACAGTTTAATACGTAAATTTTGAATTCATTGCTTTTGAGCCTTTTACTTTTACCATCTAAAATTTTATGCTTCTAGACTAAATTCTACTTTTACATAACATTCAAGTATTTACGTATATTTACAAAATTCTAAGACATATGATTTTTACAATTTACCATAAAATGAATAATAGAAAATAAATTTTTACTTTACTCATTCTTCGCCAAGCTGGCGGCACTGAAACTAAAATTCTTATTAATACAAGAATACGAAGTTATTTTTATCTTCGGCCAAATTTTGGCTTTAACATAACACAATTAGTCTTTCGACCAACAGAAAATGCTTGTTCTTAGCTTTTATACTTAAAGAAAATAATACCTTTGCCTTAGCTAAATAAAGTAAAACAAAACTAAGTCTCAACCGAGACATATTGACTTTCGTCAAAACATAGAACTTCGTACTTATGCATAACATTTCGGAACAAAAGAAAAATTTTATAGAAGATTTTAACTTATCTTTGAGTTTTCGATGATTGAAACTCCGTCATTCTTTTCTGGCAAAATTGTTCCCACGTTATAGGTTTCATGGACGTCAATCTTCTCCTTACTGACCTCCGAGTGTCGTCCACGTTAGTTTTTCTTTTGCGTCCTCTGCATGCTGGCCTCTTGACGGAGTAATCGTCGGGTTGTTGTCGTTTCCGTTTTTCCATGGGACGGCTGCTCTTGACGTCCTCCGGTCTGGAGTCCTTGAATTTCTTCTGTTGTTCCTGGTATTTTTGTTCCTCCTGCAGCCGTTTCAGTTTCCGCAACGGCGGCCTTGCTGGCACCTGACTCTCTGGCCCTGGGCGCGTTTTCCTTGATGTATAATTTCTCCTGCGATCCGTTGTAGGTGGTGTTTTGCTCTTTACCACGGTTTCTTTACGCGGTGCATCTGCCTTCTTGTTTTTCTTAAATGCTGGAGTTTGAAGTTTTTATTTTTTCTTTTTGGTACCGAAGTCCGGGTTGTAGAAGGGCTAGGTCTCTCTTCAGTTCTCTGCTTCTTGGATGGTGGAATAGTTGTTGTTATTTCTGGACCTTCTACTTCGTTTAGACTTGAGTCCTGCAAGAAACTTTTAAGGATTTCAAAATTATTTGGATTATAGTATTTTTTCACCTGGTCGGGACTTGCTTTACAGATCTCCCCTCTCTCGTTCTTAAGATATAATACGACTCCTTTGATTTCCTGAATTACATAGGGGCCTTCAAATTTTGGAGCTAGCTTTGCCGTAAAATTGTCTGGGGCACTTGATAAAGAAAATTTCCGCTTCAATACTTTATCCCCAACTTTAAAATCTGCTTCACGGCGTTCTCTATCATAATATGCTTTTTGCTTATTTCTTGCCGTATCCGAGCTTTTAAGCGCCTGATCAATAAGTTTTTGCACATCTTTCTGTTTAAACTCTTGAGTACAAACCAGTCATCCCAGCTTCGCTTCGATTAAGCATTTTGAAGCTTAATCGATTAAGCATTAAGCTCTCTTTGTTGCACAAAGAATAATTTATCTAAAAGCGTAATTAACTTTCGGCCTAAAAATAATTCTGCTGGGCGTTTTCCCGTAGTATCGTGATTTGCCGTTCTTAAAGCATAAGCTAATTCATTTATGTAGCCATCCCAGCGCTTGTGATGTGTGCTCACGTAACTGCGAATTATTTTTACTATGTTTTTATTCACTCTTTCTGCTATGTTTGCCTGTGGTCTATACGGAACCATTTTGATATGGCGTATGCCAAGTCCATTGCATATGTTTTCAAATATTTGACTAATGAATTGTTTTCCGTTATCGCTAATGACTTTTGTCGGTGCACCGTATTTTAAAATGTATCTGTGTAAGAATGCATCTGCGACTGTTTCGGCTGACGCGAGTTTAAGTGGAACAATTTCTGTCCATTTTGAAAAATGATCTACTATTACTAAAAGAAAACGATTTTTATTTAACTCGCTCTGGGGGAAGGGACCAAGAAGATCTATGCCTAAAATTTCATTCGGAAATGTAGCGCGAATGCTATTTAAGTACAACGCCCGGGCTGTAATTAATATCATTTATTAACTGACATTGATTGCAGGACCTGACATACGCCGTTACTATTTTGTATAATTGCGGGAAATATACCGCCTCGCGTACCCTTTTTAAAGTCTTTCTGACCCCTAAATGACCCGCTGTTTTCGCGTCGTGTAATTCCTTCAAAATGCTTAATCGAAGCGAGGCTGGGATGACTGGTTTGTACTCAAGATTTTCGTTTGTTGTTTTCGTATAAAATAATAAATTATCTATTATTTCATAGTTTTCTGCTCTATTTCTTATCGCATCGATATCTGTGTGCTCAAAGCTTTCGGGGTCTTTCAAATATTCATAGATATTTCCAAATTCAGGATCAACTTTCAGTTCAGTGATAATCGTATGTCTAGAATCTAAAATTTTTGAAGTCAACACAGCGCATTTAAGTTCATTTCCTTCATCGTCCAGTTTTATACGAGAAAGTGCGTCAGCTACATTGTTTTCCTTACCCGGTTTATATTTTATTCTGATATTATATTCTTGGAGTTTTAAAGCCCATCTTATTAACCTGGGCGTTAGGTTTTTCCCCGAGTAAAGTCTACCAACAGCCGCATGATCCGAAAAGACTGTTACTGGCGCTTTGCCGAAATAAACTCGAAATTTGTGTGCAGCCATTAATACGGCTAATGTTTCTCTTTCTGTAGCTGTGTAATTCCTTTGTGTCTGATTCAACGTTTTACTAAAAAAATGCCAGAGGATGGCTATTTTGCATAAGAACCGCACCCACCGCATAGTCTGACGCATCTGCTGCAATTTCCAGGTTTTCGTCCCCCTCCGGGAATTTTAAAACAGGGGCATTGATGAGGGCTTCTTTTAATTTTTCAAATGCTGTATTTGCTTCCGCTGTCCACGTAAATTTACCTCTCTTTCTTTTGATTACTAAGAGTGGTTCAACAATATTAGCGAAATCTTTTATGAAAGACCGATATTAAGAACATAACCCAAGGAAAGAAGAAAGTTTCTTGGCGGTGTTGGGCGGTGGGAAATTCTTGATAGCTTTTATTTTTGAATCTTGCGTTTCTATACCCTTTTGCGAAATTTTATAACCGAGATATTTAAGTTCTTTAGATACGAACTTGCATTTTGAGGCGTTAATTGTAAGACCGGCCTCTTTTAATAATTTAAAAACTTGTTCTAGGTCATTAATGTGTTGTTCCAACGTACTACTCGTTATAATTATATCATCTAGATAAATTAAAGTTGATTTTCCTAGGACAGGCTTTAGAACAATGTCCATAGCTCTCTGGAATGTTGATGGGGCCCCACACAACCCAAAGGGCATGCGTAAAAATGCATAAGTGCCCGATTTTGTTATAAACGCGGTTTTATGTATGTCTTCGGGTCTCATAGCTATTTGATAGTAGCCAGACGTTAAGTCCAAAGTAGACATGTATCTTGTCGATTTGATCTGTCTAATAATTTCCTCTATAACCGGCAAAGGGTAAACTGGGAATTTAGTAATACTATTTACTAAATTCCCAGTTTTCTGTAATCAATAGCAAACCTCCAAGCCCTTTTATCCGAAGGAGGAAACTCGTTCTTTTTCTTACATAGTACGACTGGACTCGCGTACTCTCTATTTATGGGCGTTATTATTTTATTCTTTAACATCTCCTGAATATGTTCTTCGATGATTACGTCTTTTTGTTTGTCATAGCGGTAAGGTTTAGTCCTACAAGGTTTTTCGGCAGTTAATTGTATCTTATGCGTAACTATTTGACAATTTCCCGGCTTTTCTGAAAACAAGTTAGAAAAATTACTCACCACTTGCTGTATGGCTTGCCTTTCATGGTCATTCAGATGGCTAAGGTCCACTTGCGGTTTCTCTACAGGTTCCACCACCCTCTGGTCCATCTCCAGCACCACGGAACTGTCTTGAAAATTCAATTTCGCCCTCGCGGCCCTTAAAAACTCCATACCTAAAATAAGAGGATTTTGCAGATTCTTCACTACAAAAATTAATACTTTGAGGCTTTCCTCTTTTAACTGTATGTTTAATGATAATTTCCTGATACAATGACATGTTTTTCCTTGCGCCGCTATAATTTCCGTATTTTTGGTTTTAAATAATCGTACCCTATAAAAATTCTTTTTGAAGAAATTTTCGCTCATAAAATTTTCTTCTGCTCCTGTATCGATGAGGGCTTCTACTGGTACATCGCCAACCAGGACTTGTATAATTGGTAGATGTGAGTTTTTTACGATGACCGTATTTAAATGTCTTTTTGAGGGTTTTTTTAAAACTTCCGGGGTCTGGACCCTCCCTTTCACAAGCCCCTCTACTCGTTTAAAGCTTTCCTTTCAATTTGTGCCTTCTGGGTACGCGGATGTTTATTTTCGAATTTTCTTTTTGGGCCTTGACTTTCGAGGTTAAGTTAGCTTGATAGCTCTTTCCCCCATAAGAGCGATTTCCATTTCTGGTTTCCTCATTTGAAGATTTCCTTCGGGTACTTTGAGAATACGTTGCCCCTCTAGCTTTTTCCGCTATTCTGAGATTTTGAAACTTCACCGCCAATTCGAAGAGCTCCTGCAATGTGCTTGGGTTTCTAATTTTGAAGTAGTCTTGAACAGCGGGTAACAATCTTGGTAAGATTATTTCAATAATCTCCGCATCGGGTTTCTTCCCATACAGCATATCCGTCAGCTTAATTTTTCGTAGAATAAAGTCCGTCAACTCTTCTATATCCCGTTGGTAGAAACTATATAGTTCGGTTTCCAGCCTTGCTCGATCTTTCACTATGGGGAAGGCCTTTACTAACGATTTTTTGAAATTTTCAAATGTATATGTCTGGCTTCCAAATTCCCCTAATAAAAATTTGCCTATATTTTTCCACCATAGCGCGGCCTGTCCTCTTAGTGCGGATGTGGCGATGGCAAATTTTTGTCTTTCAGGCACAGGGTAGAGCTTAAAGTGATTTTCTAGGCCTTCTAGAAATATAGCCACCGAATTGTTTCCGTCGAAATTGACGTTTGGCTTGATTGACGCTCTCAAAGTCTGGACCAGGTATCCAAATCCTTCCAATTGGCTTGTCATTTCTTGGTGTTGTCCAGCGCTTTCCATCCGATTTTCGGCCATTTCAGTTCGATAAGTGTTCGGGCGCCAATGTAGCGTTGCGCGCCTCCAACTTGCACGCAACCAAGAGGTGACTGTTGAAACTGGATAAATGACAGAGTCTTGTTAAGGGTTGAAGTCCCTTTTTATTCAACGTAATAAATTACAAGTGCGTGCTCTTGACGCTCACAAACTACGCCAACTCGGCGGTAAAATAAAAATAATAACCTGAAAAGAAACTAAAGACAAGACTCTAACTACGAGGCTCTCTAAAAGTAACTAACCTCACCGCGTTTTACAATACCGCTGCTAATTCAGCAAACTTGAAGATCACTTGAACGATTAACAATTCTTCCAGGCAAGCACACAGGCCGAAACGCGGGGTTCTTCAATTTCTGGCTAACTACCTCCGCGCTCGTGAAGTAAGAACAGCACACCTCAAACTCGTTTCCTTTCTATTTAACTCAGAATACTTCCGCTGATAATTTGAATCCTTGCGCGTTCTACTAAAATTTACATACTCTGGCATTGGCAGTTCCAGGGGAAAGTAAGGCTTGACAGGAAAGATAGTTTAAACTTAAAATAAATGTTAGTTAAAATAAATATAAACCCTACAATACTATACGCAAGTACCTAATTGATCCTCTTCAATTTTTATTCTATTAAACTTCAGCGTCCCATCACTAATTGTTTCTACTCTATAAGCATTTTTATTTGTTTTCATTAGATTTATTTTCATTTTCTTATTTCTCCCTATCAGTTTCAGCACCCACTAACCACATTTTTCAGACTTCCCATTAGTTTTTTCTGTCTGTAAACAGCCAACATATTGTTAACACTAATTCAAGGCTCTGACCCCACCCCTTTTAATCACTTTAAACAGCCATTAATACAAATTTATTTTTCTGATAGCTTGCCTTCATATCAGCCTAAAGTTTCGTAACAAATTCCATCCAATTTTATTTAATTTTCCCTTTTCTCTATCGCTCATCTCATCTCCCTCCAAATACCTCGTCTTTTGCATCATCTTTTAATTCATTTTTATTTATCTCATATCTCTTATTATTAACCTAGAGCAATCTAGAAACCTCCATCTATCGCCTTATACTAATATCTTTCATCTGATTCCACTCTCGATCCTAAACAACCCCCGTCAGCTAACCCCTTTTTAAATTTCTTTTTTTTTTTCCTCCGGTAGTCTCTCTTTTCCGAACTAAAGCCTTCCAACAAACTCCCTTTCTCTTCTTTCAACTTAACCTTTCTTCTGACATCGCACTCAACTCCCTCTGACTCCCCTTCTTTTCACCCTCATATTAACCATGTTTTAACTACTCCTGTTCTTCTCTTCTAATTAATGTAAAGCCTCCAATCAAACTTTCTTTTAGTAATACCTTCCCACAGAATTATTTTCATTTCCTCTGACCCTCTTAATCTTGGCCCCTTTTAGTTAATTAATTTTAAGACTTCGGAATAGTTCTCGCAGCACAAAAAATCTTAACTCTGTAGTTACTTAACTCTGTTATTATAATTTTCAACCATTTTCATCTTACACGCTGCAGTTGTGCGCACTGACTCACCTACTGATCAGCTAGTTTTATCTGATGAAAAATGAAAGATAGATGCACTGCAACATTTGAAAGTCGCCTAGACTTGGTAACACTTATTTCGTCAAATTCAACCATCCATGAGCAGAAAGTGCATTTATTCTTTAAAGATTGCACAGATATTGTAACGTCAAAGAAGAGGAATAAGTTTCATCTAGCAACGGAAGATCGTGAGCATATAGGTAAGGCTCTTACTGCTCTTCATACCCTCGCTTTGGAAGGCCCCGCATATAGAACATCACTACCATCAGTTGATGCAACTGTAAATACAGATTTTTTACTTTATCCGGCGTCTGCAACAACTACTACAAACAATCTGCCGTCAGAGCACATACCCAAATCGTGCATATTATGAAATGGATAGTGCATGGCAAACACAGTATTTAATGTATGTAGAGTTAATGTGATGAAAGATATTGAACAAAGCAATTATGAATATTCCTCTGTATGGAATGTATTATACTTCATGTATGCTGCGGGTTGCCAAACAAGACACCTGTACTTTGCATGTGATATTCACAGCAGTAAGTAATTTTTGCTTGTTTTAGCTTTCTGTAAAAATCCCTCAGTGTGCATTTTTAACAGTTTTGTATTAATTATGTTGTATATAACAAAGAGTTACTACCACTGCCTATACTATCTAATCAAGAGTAATGTTCAATGTAATATGTAGCCCATACACACAGTGCATTAAGTGTAGAAATGAGTTTTGTAAGGTGCCCTAAATATAGTGCAGTGTTCAATGCAATATGTATTATAAACATTTTAGTGTATTGAGTGTTTTATATATAGCAGTGTGTTAACATACAATATGACCAGTAGAATGTTTAATTACAAAGTTACTTTTTGGTATGATTTAAGAATACAGCAAAATTTATGCCACAGTTAACTTTTAACATGTTTTTTAATCAAAAGTAATATGGGCTGTACTGTGTCCTTAAATCTGCATTTTGTATATTATAAATACAGCACAAAGTAAACAACGTGTATTTCTGTGTGCAAATGTGTAATTTGTTTGTAATATGCAATTTTACTCTTTATTTAAGAGCTCTTAATTTATTTATCTGTGGCATCAAGTTATTTGTTTAAGCCTGTTTTATATAACTAAGATATGTACTATATAATCAAGTTATGTCTTATCTAATCAATTACATTGTTTAAAGTCGATGTTGAATTGTCAAGAATAATGTTCAGCGTAATATGTTGCAAAAAATATATAGTGTATTAAGTGTAGCATTGAGTTGTAAATGTGCTTAAATACAGTGCAGTGATCAACGCAATGCATATTATGAAATGTATGGTGTAGCAAGTATGTGTAGCAGTGTGCTAACATGCTATGTAGCCAGGAAAATGTTTAATTCCGCATGCAGAAAAATCTATATTTTGCCCTTGTATTGTTTTCGGAGTGTAGCTTCCGATAGTTGCGGGATCCGGACGATACCCGATGAGTCTATGTAAGCCATCCGGTCGTCCGGATCTGCTCTCCCCTGTCACCTGTATCCTGTTTCAAAACGAAATAACCTAATGTCTTTACAGTGGCGCCCGAACTAAAAAAAATGGTAGATGATGATTCTTCGCCACCAGAATTTGGCGATTGGGTTCCCTAATCTCCAGTCGCCCTTTGAAAGGGGGAGTATATAAGGTATTTTCCCGCATTCTTGGCATGCCTTCGTCGTGTAGTGGTCAGCACGTTCGACGCGTATTCGAGAGATCCGTGGTTCGAGTTCCGGCGAGGGCACTACTCATTTTTCTGAATCCTGTTTCAAAACAAAGTAATCTAATGTCTCTACAACCCAAGGAGCACCAAAAACTCTTGAGCCTCACCAGAACAATAAAAAAAGTTAAAGACAAATTATATACCTAAAATATTCACATGTATGCTTTAAATTGCCATGCCCCCCTTAAATTAGAAGAACATATAATCCGCGTTGTAACTCGAAGGCGCTTGTTCATTTCATGGTAGTTTACTAATGGTTACTTACTAAATGTAGGTGAGTGCCATAAGCACTGATTATAATTCAAGAAATTTTATTTGCTCAGTCCTGGATGAATTTAACTAAGGCTAGAATTTACAAAGTAATGAATCGATTACTTATCGGATTATCTTGAATTGTACAAGTTTTAAAATCCTATCCTCTAAAAGAAGATGTCTGGTGTAATCATTGTAGAAGAGGGTCGCTTAGGAGACTTAAACTGTAACAAAAATCGACCAGACCTCCGACAAGTATTAGATCGGAGCTAATATTTAAACCGTAAGATAGCTTGCCACTCAATAAGACTTAATTTTCAGTTAATTCTCTTTGTCATTGAAACTCTTTTGCTTCTGCTTTAGTTTTTATTACCCTTTCGATCTTAGCTATATGAGATGAATCAGGGAGAAAATCGAACAGCTTCTAAATCAAGCTTAAGGTTTAATTATTAGTAAAACTTGATATAAGAATCACAAGTTCTGTAAGCGTCTTTTGTTAGGTATCTCTTATCTGCTCAAAACCGTTCTTGATTTATCACACTTAAATAAATTATTACATAGTTGTCAATAATTCCATAAATTCCAAACATGTTTATTTTTCTGTTCAAAAAAAATAAAGAACCGCAAGATGGAGGTCATATTTTTAAGACGGTATAAGGTATTTCTCCCATCTTCTTGGCGTGCCTTCGTGGTGTGGTTGGTGTTTTGCACGCTGGACGCGTGTTCCAGAGGTCCGTGGTTCGATTTCCGGCGAAGACGTTGCTAATTTTTCATCTTGCCTGCTTCCAAATTACCTAATGTCTCTACAGTGGCGCCCGAACTAAAAGGGTGATGGATGAATACTCTCCACACCCAAGATTTGGCGATTGGGTTCCCTAAAAACCTCAGTCGCCCTTAAAAAGGGGGACTATGTAAGGTATTTCTCCCACTTTCTTGACATGCTTTCGTGGTGTGGTGGTCCGCACGCTGGGCGCGTATTTCAGAGTTTCGCGGTTCGATTCCCGGCGAAGGCGTTGCTAATTTTTCATCTTGCCTTCTTCCAAAAATACCTACAACGGTTTGGGGAATTTTCGGCTGCGAACATTTTATCGAAATACCTTTATGTTCCCGTAATAGCGTTGGAAATTATGCATTCTCCTCTACCCATGATAAAATTAATAGTTTAAGAATGATAAGAGATTCCTAGTTCTTTTTCTACAAATAAAAACAATATCTTCCTTCTGAAAAACATATTAGCCCTTGATTGATAATGATTAGAACATTTATATCAAGTGGTTCAAGCTTAACAGTACCACCAAATAAATCTTCTAAAATAGTAAATGTCTAAAAGAATTTGGTGTTTATTCATTTAAAAAAAGACATTCCTATTTTTCCATGTTATATTTTTAAAACACATTTGTTGTAATAAAATTCCAAGCAAAAATGCTCGGAAATGAGTCTCTTAGGTCTCCATTCTTTGAGAATGTGAAATTCTTTTCTGTACCAAAAGTAAAAGCGCTAATGTTCTTTATTTTAACTGGCATCCTTTCTTTTATTAACGATGGGAAATTTAAAATTTGAACATTTAATTGTTTTAGAAAATAAGAATTTGTTGCCATTTCTAATGAAGTAATTATTTCTAACACGGTCATGATTTAACCTTTGACAGTTAAGATCTTCATTCTTCCGTTATGTTTTGTTCTTTTAAAAAAGGAAATTATTTCTTCTCCTTTCTTTTCCTGCCTTCATTCTTTCAAATTTCTTTCATACCTTCATGAAATTTTCATTCAAAGTACTATCGTTTAAGATGACTAAACTATTTTAGTGCGAAAATCAATTAGAATTCGTGAGTTTCTGAAATTTAAACATGTTAAGATTATTTGAATTTATTTTTTGTTCTCAGATTATCACTGTGTTTGTATGCATTTGCTCATAACTACACAATTCATCAGCACAATATTAAAACATTCACAGGTTCTAGTAATTCAGGCTTAGTCATTAACTTTCTGTAAAGCAAAAAAGAAAAAAAAACTTTTTCTGATCAGATACATTCAAATCTGCCACTGATACATCCGTTGGTTAAAATGAATGAAATTAAGTCCATGGTTAAATAATTAGTTCAGTTAGCAAGAGCATATGCAGTTCAAGTACCGGCAGTTAGAAAAACCATGTATATGTAACATATCTCCTGATTAAAAGATAAAAACTAAGGGTGATTTAAATAGTTTCGCTTTAAGAAGCTAACTAATAAGATTTAATATTTATACTCTATATTAACTTTATCTGTTATTCTTCATAGTGCTTTCTTAGTTTTCTTAGACTATTTCGTATTAATGTTTTCTGATATTTATTCTATAATTTAATATAATTTAAAACGCAAAGATAATAAGTCGTTTGGCAATAGAAAAGGTTTAAAAAAAGTATTTGATTTTCAAAGTAAATTAGATTTAACTTGTCGCTACCAGTATTCATCAATTTTACTATTCTGCTGTTTGCAGGCTTTTCTGAGGAATCTTTTAGACTAGAGTATTGCTTAATAACTCGTAGGCGAGTAGAAAACCACTCCGCCAACATCAGTAGAACACCTTCAACCAACCACTTATCTTTATATTATATTTCCATCCCCATTTACGGGATATGCCTGAGTAAAAAATTTGTGATTTATAAAAGGTTACGAACCATTTCTTTTCAATTCAAAAACTGCTCCTGTGAATGTTATGATCATTTCAAGGTTACATAATAACTGCAGTTTATTAGCTGATATTAAATATTTTAAGCATCGATGATGCAGTTTTATTTCGAATTATAGCTTAAATTTCATCAAAAGTTAATTAACATTTAAAAAAAAAATTTTAAATATATTTTGATTAATTTTTCTTAGTAAAAGATTAATCAAATTAAATAAAAAAACAACCCCTCTCGCCAATAAATAAAATTAGCCAAATAATAATACCGTTCCCACTAATAATATCTATGCAATAACTCGAAATTTTTGTAAAGGTTTCATAGTAGACTTCTACTTAAATAATGCGACTAGTGGCGCCATCTCTAGACTTTTTTCTAATATTTTATATCGTTGTTAATTATTTATATATTTTATTCCTAAGTAAGGAAATTATTTTTCACATATAGGTTACAGAGTGACTATTTCCTTGCGTGTTTTTCAAAAGTGTTTCATTATTTGTTACATTTAAAAACAGAAAAATGAATTATATTCCCGGCTTAAAGAAATTTTATAACTTTCATCAAAACATAAATAAGAAAACTGAGTTCATGCAAACTAAATATTTAGGACTACATGAACTTTCGCACAGGGGAAAAAGGAAAAAAGTAAAAGTTGAAATAAAATTTTGAAAACTAAATTTTATTTGTTAATTATAAAATGAAAAAAGCTGCTAACTAAGTTACTTACTTAGATCCATTACTTCAATGCCGAATTCCAAATTTAAATCCCTTTTGGAAGGCATGTAGTGATGCACAACGCCATTACCATCAGTGTTTGAGAATGGATTCATAGTCAACTGAAAAACTTCTAAGAAGAGGGCATTAAAAAGCTTCCAGAACTTTATCAAAAACGTATCAACTTTGAAGGGGAGTACGTTCAGGATTTTTACATCATTTACCGAACTTCTTTACAGTTCCGAAACTTTCCACTTAGCGCATTTTTCCATGGATAAAAAACATAAAAATACTATGATAAGTTATCAGGTGAATATTCGAGATATTCTCAAACCGCAGTTTCAATAGTCGGCCCTCTGGCAATATGTGGCCGTTTCGTGAAACATTCTTCCATGCTTAGCAAACCGATGGACAGGAAGCAGCATTATAAACCTCATATAATTTTTTTCAGGTTTTAAGGATTGAAAATGTTATAAAGGTATTTCTCCCGCCTTTTTGGTATGGTGGTCTGCACGCTCAGCGCGTAATTGAGAGGTCCGTGGTTCGATTCCTGGAGAATGCGTTGCATATTTTTCCTCTTGCCTGCTTCCAAAAAATATTTAATGTCTCTACAATGTGAGTGAAGGAAAAAGGCAATAATGATGAGGATTATCGAATTTTATCATAACAAGGCGTTCTTGATGTAATAATTTAAAAGTCCGTGGAACAATGAGAAATGAAAGACCGGTATGAAACTGCAGGCGTGGGGAATATATAAACAAGTTATCAGACCACAAGCATGAACAAATTAAGTCGGAATTTAAAGATGTTGACCTGGTCTTCTCGATACATAGTATTGCTTATGACATCATGATTTTTCTACCCACCGGACTTGTACTAAATATTAGAATCTCGCAACAAACAAGAAACGTTAGAATGATATGTTTATGTTTAGAGCCATTGTTTTTTGAATAAAGAAATAAAATGTGTATATAAGCGCAATCTAAACTTGATAGGCACAGATTTTGAACACTTAAGCTTCTACTTTCTCGAATAAGAGGTAAAGGTGTGGTTTTATTTTCTTTTAACCACATGCTTTCGAATTTTGTTTCCTTACCTGCACATTTGAAATGTCGTTCCAAAATCACGATATGGATGACGAAACGAAAGCCTTTTGGGCAAATAGTACCCACTTGTTAAGAAGTTTTACAGACGCTAATAATGATAGTGTTAAAGATGGGAGTAATAATGATTTAGAATATTTTTGCGATCGAGTTTTGGATTCGTTGAGTGAAATGAAATTATTAGATAATAGTATTCAGAATTTATTCTCCGATGCAGAATAATGAATCTGATATTTTACAATGTGAACAGTATAGAGACAGTATCAAACACACCATTTTTAAAGCACGTAAAGATGTTCCAAATACTAATTCAGAAGTCAAACAACAAAAATCAGCGTTAATTTACAAAATTTTCACATTTGTTGTTTGACTTCTGAATTAGTATTTATTCGGCGTGTTATTGTGTCTTAATTATGTTCCAAATGTTATACATGTAACTGCTAATAACGTTGTAGTTTCTAATTTGCTCCCAAATACTCCTACACCCGTTTCTCTTTCCTATAATTTAAAATTACGGATAGTTAAACTTGAACCCTTTCATGGGGATGTAAAACAGTTTCAAAGTTTTAGGAACTATTTAAATCTTCTGTCGACGAAATTCAAATCTTTCATCCACTTATAAACACGTATTTGAGCTTTCTTTAGAAGATGAACCTAAGAGATTATTTGATAAGACAAGTATTGTCGCGGACAATTATAAAACTCGAAAAAATTTCTTATTAACAAATATGGTGATAAAAGTGGAATAATTTAAGCTTACCTTGATGTTCGGTAAACATTACGCCAATATGACATTCATCACCCACAGTTTTGAATGAAGTTTGCGTTGAGTGCAACAGAAAGATACAAGCTTTAACTACTTAAGGAGAAAATATCGAAGCATGCTGTCGGGTCTTAGTCCCCAAAATTTTGCTTGCGTTTCCTGATGACATGTGTAGAAGATGGATTTATTCCGGCTAAAATAAGCGATAGTTACCGCACCTTCAGCAGTGTTCCGCAAAAAGAGAAGGAACAGTTACTGTTCAAAAGATAAAAAGTGAGAAACCACATGATTGTTCATTTATTTCTTTTACAGTAGTTCTAAATTTTAACTCTAAAACTCAAAATCATTCAAAGAAACCTTCAGAATTTTACGAAATCTGCGATGATAACGGACATTGGCCTCAAAATTATGAAACGATACTTGATATTGACGCGAGTGTTCAAAATCCAAAGAGTACAGTTAGATATTTTCTGTGTATAAATTCAGAATTAACATCAGAAAATGTTCTGTCAAAGAAATTTTTCTGTGCATTAAATGTAAAATGCACCATACTTCAATCTTTAAAAATCCAAATACCGTTCTATTGATTAGTAAAAGTAACATGAGGAACGTTACTTTTACCAAACAAATGGGTGTATTTGCTCCTAACTTTACTCATGTACAGATGTATCGAATCTACATTACTGTCACATTTGGCATTATGGAATTAACTCAATACAATTTAGATAATAGAAGCCAGTGAAGTTTTGTTCATTCACATATTAACATCCGGCATTTGGCATAAATCTGCAGTCGCCCTAAATGCATTCGAAAGCAATAGCACTTATGCATATAATTCCATGCGTCATTAGATATTGCACATTTTGTTCGCAAACAAAAACTGAAACGTGTTTGTCCTTATGACACGTCACAGAACATAACTATTAAAGTATTGATTGGTGTAGATGTTTATTGGAGTTCCGTCTGTCAAATTAACGGAAATCCTTTCAATGGTGCTTTCTATTTTTGGTTGGATTATTAGCAGATCTCGTTCCAAAACTACTATAACTCCCTTATCCGTAATTCTCAATGTTAATACATGAATTGCCACACATAAAATGGATGAAGATGTTAAAAGATTTTAGGATTTTGAAAACCATCGGTATTGCATTTTCTAATGTTAGAGAAATGTCCATTAATGATAAAAAAAATTTTGAAATGTTTACACAGTTGCTACGAAATAGCAAAGGGCCATCGACTTGTAAAGCTGTAATGAAAACAAGAGGCCATTTATCTTGCAACAACTATGATGTAGCCCTGAAACGTTTGCATAACTTATGCAGAAAACTGACAGTTAATCCAAACTTAGAGTAAATTTACATGGATTGCATGCAAGACTATTTTGATACGTTCATGATGGAATTTCAGAAGTTTTTCTGTCGACGAGGATTCCCTCGCAATATTTGTACTAACAACGCCGCAATCTTTCATGCGGCAAACAAAGAATTGGCCTCGCTTTGGAATACTATAAGGGCTAATACAGTCCAAAATTTTTATGCTTCAAACGCAAGAGATTAAAAATTTATCGTGCCATGAGCGGCTTAGTGAGAAGTTGATAGGAGAGTTTAATAGAATTAATTAAATGATGTCTTAAAAAATCGCTTGGTCTTTCGTTGCTGGGTAAGGAAGCACTTTCTACTGAATTAGTAAGCACAGAAGCCGCCCCGAACACAAGTGAGGCATTGATGACTACAAAGAAGCCTTGACTACTGTTTTTTTTTTTTTTTTTTTTTTTTTTTTTTTTTTTTCTAACTGATTAGAAACTGACAACGTTGTCACTGAAACTGACTTTGAAAAATGAAAACGAAACTTACCACATTATAGAATGCAGCAAGATTTATTGGAATCATTTTGGAAGAGGTGGTCTAAGGAATATCTTTTGGAACTACGTAGTTGTCATCAGGTACACAATATCTACAAATTAGTTCCCATTAGGAAAGAAGACGCTGTGCTTCTACAAGAAAACGTTAGACCTCGGCATTTGTGGAAAAGGAACCTTGTTGAAAGGGTAACCGAAAGCGGCGACTGAAAATGCAAACCATGCGTACTGTGTGTTAATTGCAAACACATGACTAGACCGGGGAAGCTGGTCTTACCTCTTAAGGTTGTCCCAAGAGGTAAGTCCTCATGAGCTAATCTCCCTCTTGAGGTCCTCTTCATAGACAGTGCTCAGTCGCGATTTTCCTGCTTGCCGAAGTTTCATTGAATCTTGGATTTGAGCAAGAGAACAAAAAGCGTAAGAATATGTTTATGTTTAGAACCGTTGTTACATTGAATAACGAAATAAAATGTGTTATGTAAACTCAAAAATTATCATAGTTCGTCTTTTTGTTTGGTATGTTGTCCTAAAGAAAATATCAATACGGCTTGGTATGTGACAGAAAGTTTTTAGAGAAAAGCTGAAAAAAATTGAAGCGTATTTTATTATTTTAACGTAAATCCTATTTACAGAAAGGTTCTTCTAAAAATGTATTTTCTTACGGTAATTCCACATCGATTACAATTCCATAATATTATGGAACATTTGTGTTTTATCCATACCTACCAGTGTTATTAATTCGTTTATGAACAGAATCAGCCGAAACGTAAAATTCTCTCAAAATTATATACTTGTGGCAAAGAGGTCTCACACATGAGAAGACCTTAAACGATATATACATATATATATAAACTTAAAGCATCTAAAGTTAAAAGTTAAAGTCATCTAAAGTGTTCAAGTCAAAGCAATGCTTCGACTCCAATTAACTTTTAGCTTTATATGCTTCAAGTTTATTTTACTTAATCCTGCAGCTATAGCTCAGGACGTGTTTAAAAAATTTGCTTTTCATCATGTCCACAGAAGTCCGTACTCAGCCTTTATTTTCACAGCCGTCGGACGTGCATGCATGCTTCTAGTTGCAAAAATGTTTTAAATGATTCAGATATTCATATTTTGCATAATTGAATTTAAAGAAGCCAGTTTTATAAAAGTTAGGAAGTCTAAACTTTTGTATTTTTCTCCGTCCTCTTATTTAAGAAAATTTTCTATTAGTAATGAAAAATAAAGAGCAAATCAAAAGACTCTCGTAAGTTAAAAACGACTGAAATGTTTGATATTAAAGTAAGAAATCGTTATCAGGTGCCATACACAAATTGAAGAGCGAAATAATTGAATTTGTACATTGTAGAGACATTAGGTTATTTCGAAGCAGGAAGAAGTGAAATGAGCAGTACCCTCGCCGGAAATCGAAACACGGACCTATCGAATACGCGTCGAGCGTGCTGACCACTACACCACGAAGGCATGCTAAGAAGGCGGGAGAAATACCTTATAACATAACTAAAAAAATTATCATAATTAAAAAAATCGCCATATGACTTTCTTGTACGGTCTACTAATTATACACATTTTTTGCTGCACTTCGTTTAAACATATTTCCTCGAATTTTATTAGGGATATATTTCTCTTTCAATCAATTCAGTCTTATTCTGATTCAAGGCAAAAGTGCATAAAAACGCAAAACGCTTTCATTAGAACTTGTAAAAAACGAAAAAAAAAAAAATTTAAAATAGTTAAGTATTTTTTTTAATTAAAATAAGAGATTCTACCCAAAAACAAGCAATTCGACAAACGGGCGAAAACAAAATTTTGGTGTACCAAAGTTTAAAGTCAATACAGTGCCCCACTAGGAATAGCTACAATGAAGTTGGTGCACCAACTGACCTAATTCGCTATACTACTACGGGTTTCAAATATAGACAAATTCGCTACACGTTAGGCTTAGCTCTACTTTTAAATTGTTGATAATTCTACAAATATTGCATGAATGTTGATAAAGACATAGAAACGTTAGCGGGAATATAAAAACAACATAATTCAATCACTTTTAAAGCAAAAAATGCACAATTTACCAAAATGTAAAAAAAAAAAAAAAAAAAGCTTACCGAGCCACAAGAGTGCCTATGTGCTGCGTTTGTTACGGCCGATTGCAGCAGAAACGGGAAGTGCAAAACTAGTTGTTACGGCAGTCGAATGATAAATTCCAAAGTTGTACGCCTAATCGTTTTAGAGTTACGCGAAATATATGCATACGTACGTATAGCTGTCACGAAAAACTCCTTTCTGAATACATTTTACAGTCAGTTTAGAAAAAAAGAGTCTTTTATTATGTCCGGACGTACAGATGTCAAGCAAAAAAATTGTCCAAATGTATTTGAAAGTGGTCCAAATTGATATTTTCGTTGAAATAGGATACCGGAAGTATTTTTAAATTACAATACTTCTTCTACTTCGTACAAGGCAGTAAAAGCAAATAAATGAAATAGTGACATATTATAATGCATGAGCATGCCTAAACTATTTTCTAGCGTCTGAAGTAAAAGTGACAAGTGATTAGCAGTGCTTTATATAACGGTAAGTGATTCATAGCGTGTCATGCTTATTTACATAGCATAGCGTATAAAATTAATTCGGCCCACCAGCGGCCGAGCGGTAAAGTCGCTGAACACTGGTAGTTCGGTCCGAGGTTCGAATCCCGCGAACGGGCTGGCTGCATGGGTGTTTTCGTGGTTTTCCCCATGTGTAACGTATATACGAGCCAGTTTCCCTTAGAAAGTCCTCCACGAAAGGCATCCCTCCCCTTAGGCAGATAGCCCTAGTGTGCTTTGCCATAATTAAATACACCAACACCAACACCATAAAATTAATTCTATTGAATTCAGAAAGAACTAATAAATGGGGTAATAATATTACAATATAAAAGCATTTATAAGTTATTGTCTAGCATATGAGGTGTAAGTAAAGATGGGTTAGTAGTATATGAAAGTGGTATTCCTTGCATTATATTTGTCTACAGAACATGGCATAGCGTATAAAATTTTTTCTGTTGAAACCAGTTGAACAAAAACAAAACTGAGAAAGAAGTTAGTGAATGATGTAATGATATATTATTACAATACAAAAGCATTTATATGTTATTTTCTAAAAGTAGACCTTTATATTCAGATTTTATATGTTAAGGCTATTTAAAAATTCCGGGCATTTAAAAATGTTTTTTGCGTTTTATCTTTTTAACTGTTTTCGAACTAATTTTATACGATCCTGACAACACTCATAAGAAAACAACGCGTGAATTTTAGTATTGATAAGCTTTCGCAGAAATTCTTAAGTTTCTCATGAGAAAAATTACCAAAAAACATTTTAAAAGTCTATAAAATTCAAAATTTTATTTTTCTGTGATATTTCATCCTATTTTAAAATCCATACACAGTTTTGTGTACCATTCGATGTAGATTGATTTTGCAAAATATTCTAGATTTCTAAATATATCTGAGACAAGAGGGACATTTTAAATATAAGTATAAAAATGTAAAAATATGTACTTTATTTTTATTTTTTTCGAAACGTAGTAGCTTTGTCATTATGAAATTAAATATTTAGGTAAAAATTTGTACAATATACATATTTATAAAATTTCGTGAAGTTTTAACAAAAAGGAATTTTTTTTTATTTTAACGTCCCTTGTCCTCTAACTGACATTATGGCAATGAAAGAGGAGAAACTCTATCATAGTGTTACCGGTAACACTAGCATTATTGGGCACTTGAAAACCCATCACGGCAGGAAAATTCTTCAGGTGCAGGGATGCTTAAGTTACTGTTGGATTTAGAACATTTGTAGAGACATTAGGATATTTTGGAAGCAAGAGAAATTTAAAAATAAGCAACACCTTCGCCAGGAATCGAACCACGGACCTCTGGAATACGTGCCCAGTGTGCAGACCACCCCACCACGAAGGCATGCTAAGAAGGCGGGGAAAATGCCTTTTACATTCACCTCATAAGATATAAGATCTTCGATGAAACCTTAACTAGATGGAATTTCGCAAGTTTTAGTATCTGATTTCCTAAATGACTTGCCATTAGTCTTTCTGCGTTCTTTGCGGTTTCCGAAATACCGCTTTATCACATCAACCGGAGTCGATGTGAAGCTTTTTTTCGAAATATGTCGGTCACAGTACCATCAGTTTGGAGATAAATATGTGGAGTCACAGAGGTGACATGACCTGAATCCGTTAGAATAGTGGTTCTCAACGTTTTGAAAAACTCGTACCATCTAAACGAAAACTGAAAACATTTACTACCACCACTTTAGTACTACTGCCATCACCACTCTTGAACAAAGCTCAGATCGCATAAATTTACGAGTGTCAGAGAAAAAAAACTGAGTCAGGATGTTGGGGTTTTAATTTTTGAATTTAATAGTTAAAAATACTTTGCTTCTTTGCGTACCACCTGTTGAGAACCCCTGCATTAGACGTCTTGTAGAATTACGTAAAATTTCAGGAGCACA
This sequence comes from Stegodyphus dumicola, assembly GCF_044657685.1. Classification (NCBI taxonomy): domain Eukaryota; kingdom Metazoa; phylum Arthropoda; class Arachnida; order Araneae; family Eresidae; genus Stegodyphus; species Stegodyphus dumicola. The sequence continues at coordinate 130,477,329 of NC_140770.1, forward strand.
TTTGCATTTTGTAATGCTACTAATTTGCGAACTCATGTTAGCCAAGCATGCAATAACATTTTAACATTTGTAGAGAGATTAGTTTCTTTTGGAAGCAGAACATGTGAAAAAAGAGGAATGCCTTCGCCGGGAATCGCACCACGGACCTCTCGAATTCGCGTCGAGCATGATGATCACTACACCACGAAGGCATACTAAGATGGCGGGAGAAATACCTTATATACTCCCCCCTTTTAAAGGGCGACTGGGGTTTTAGGGGTCCCAATCGCCAAATCCCGGTGGTGAAGAATCATCATTTACAACCTTTTAGTTCGGGCGCCACTGTAGATACATTAGTTTTTTTTTTTTTTTGGAAGCAGGAGATGTGAAAAATGAGCAATGCCCTCGCCGGGGCTCTAAGCGTGGACCTCTCGAATACGCGTCGAGTGTGCTGACCACTACACCACGAAGGCATGCTAAAAAGGCGGGAGAAATACCTTACATATTAATATCCGAAATTCTGAAGATTATCCAATAAAAAAGCGTTTTAAACGAAGACGGACGTATATTGTTACTAACTGTGCACGTGCCAAATGCATAACTACCGGTATTGATATTTTGCAACGCTGTAGCGTTATTTTTTCGTATTATAATAAAACGAATGTTGCTGACACATATGAATTTCATTGGAAAATTTCTGTCCGCCTTATAATGTAATATACACGATAGTGGCATATTTATATCGATTATCGATTACTGAAAGATCTGCATTAAGTCTTTTCTTCGTATAACTGGTAAACGTAGAATATCATTTCATAGATCATAACTTCCTATGATCAGTAACCTCCAAAATTCGGTTCTAGACGGGCTATAGTCTATCTCATATGGTAGGCGTAACTTACACGATTCTAACTTCACACCGAGTCAAGGTCTTAACATCGAAATGTAACTCCGATGTCATACAGTCTGTACTCTATTTTAATGCATGCATTTTATTATGTGAAGATGAAATCAGAGCTGAAAAATATGATTATAGAATTTATAATTAGGCTTTGAAAAAAAAATACCTTTATATTTGATAATTTTTTATTGAAATTAATTTCAAAATTTGGAATTTTTATCAGCATTTTCAGATTTAATTTTTCTTTAATAAATGTGAAATGCAGCAAGCTGAAATACAGTTCAGAAAAAAAAATTATTTTTAATTAATATATGTATTTCATTGCTAGGCTGACTTTTCCCACATACTGAATTCTTTCCCTTGATGAAATTCCCTAATATTTTACCGTTTTCATGGAAATAGTATTAAGTTTTCCTTTGCGAGGGAAACGTATACTGTTAATAACGAATAATGTTAAACTCTTTGCTTTACAACTTTTAAACAGACTTTTACATTTCAACAAAAAAGCAAAATATTTGTAAGTTAGCTTTCTAATTGATTCTAATAGTAATAATCAATTTTAATTGGAACAGGAAGAATCGATTTACAGTAAACACAGTTTAACAGAGGATCAACAATAAGAATCGATTCTAATTGAAAATATCTATATACAACCAATATTGCGTTTTCATTCAAAAGTTTATCAAGTGTATTAATGTTAGAGATGATGTTACAAACAAGAAGAGGTTATGAATCCCCATAAGAACTTCACATTTTCAGATTTATATTTCATTAATTTAAGCTCTCTTTCTAACGGATTTCGGATGTTTACTGTAACACTTCTATATCTTCATATCACGAATTCCGGAAACACGCAAAGTATGGGAAATGTCACGTGCATATTTGACGAATGAATGCCACGTTGCGGAGTATCAGAGGTTAACAGGTCGGAAAATATTGTCCTCATGATCTCAGGCGACACCGTTTTAAATATGGCACGTAAGACGGCAATTTATACATGAACGCTTCACGTTAATTTAGATCATATTTAATGCATGCGATAAGCCTGTGCTTTAAAGAGCTTCCGTGCATGATGAAATGAGACAGTAAGTTCACTGTGGCATATGGAAAGTTTAAAAGTAAAATAATCACTGGAGAAAGAATTTTTTATAACGCAAAGGGTGGGGCAAAATAAAAGGTTATAAGATAATCTGTACTATAGTAAAAAGAATCACTGATTCGAAAACTTAATAATATAAAATTTACGGAAAGTTTTACGGAACAATTCTAGCTGTCCAGTAAATAAAAAGAGACAAACGAAATATAAAAGTCCACAATAGAAAAGGTAGTACATAAAAGGCGAATACATACATTTACGTATTAATTTACTCAATTTTCTGTTTTATTATTTTTGCTTATATTATTTTTCTACTTTCGTCAACTGCCACCAGGTTGAAAATTAGTATTATTTAAACTAGTAGTATTTAAACCTAGTAATATTTAAACCTAAAAATCTGGGTTTAAATGTTTTAGTTGTATTTCTGAGAAAGCCTTTGGTTGCTATCACTAACCTGTTACTTACTCTATCACACCTTCCCTGCGACTGAATTTGTGTTCCAACCATAGATTTGCTAACCACATATGCTTCGTGAATATTTAGGGCGGAGCCAATGTTTTTCTCGGCGCATGTTGCTTTATAATTAATATCTGAATTTGATTAATACTTTTTTATTTTTTTTTCCTGCAAACAGCAGGAATTACGTTTCTATCATTGCATAGTTTGTATAACATGTTAATAAACAGCTTTTTTTAGCTTTTCTAACATGTGAATTTGTTCTTATTATGCTTTAAGAAGTATAACGGGGCAACGAGTCGTCTGTCTGTCTTTATAGTTCGAGGAACTGGCATTTCTAGAACCGTACAAATAATAACATCGGTTAGCAACATTTTGTGTACGACTTTTTAACATCTCTTTTGTGTATTTTTAGTTTTGTCATATGATGTAAAACAACCAACGACCTCTGACTATTAGAGATAACTTAAAAACGAAGGCACTCCATGAAAATCCTAAAGTTAGTTTTAATTAAAATAATTAATTCGTTGATTGGTTTATTTCGATTACGGCAAACCCACACGATAACTAAGGGGAGGAATGCCTTCGTGGAAAGCTGCATAAGGTAAATTATTTTATATTTGCCTTACACATGAGGAAAATCCTAGAAATCTCATATGCAGCCAACCCGTTCGCCAGATTCTGAACACACATCTCAAGTACCAGTGTTCAACGATTTTACCGTTTTCCGCACGATTCGTTGAAAATGAATAATCTACGAGTTTTTGCCAAGAGGAAGGATCAGAACACATAACTTTCTTTCTATGGTAAATCCGGTGGCAAATTGTTTGAAACAATTTCAAACAAATTGTTTGAAATGGACAATGGAAAGCATTCCTTCCACTGCACAGACAGCTTTCGTGTGCTTCTCTGCGTCAAACTTAGAATCAAGAGTGGACTATTGTAGCATTCGTTTATGCAAAATTTGTTTCATTGTTCGAATGGACTGCTCCCAGTATGTAATTTACTGTCGACGGTTTCGTAATAACTCCTCTGGCTCAAAACGAATGAATAGATGACATGAATATCCCTTGCAATTAGGAAGTGCGTAAAATCGTAAGAAAATATTTAGAGAATAAAATAAACTGATGACGGTGGAAAGGAATTCTTCAGCTGAAATTACATTGCCAATGATTTTGAATTAAATATACCTGAATAACTGATTATCTGAAATTAGGTAATCCTTTCAGAAATTCAATTTCAGTAAATTTGCAATGCATTATAATCCATTCAGCAAAATACATAGAATTAAACAAATTTTATTTGTAAAAAAAAATTACTAATTCCTATTTTTATTTAATAAATTTTTTATTGCAGCTGTATTCAAAATCTCTCCATTGTACTTCGGAAATCTGAATTATTTAATTTAGAAATTATTATTGTAAACTTTCAGCATGCTGAAAGTTTACAAAATTTTCAGCTGCTTTGATTAATGAACTATAAGATCACTACAACAATATTTTTTCCTCGGAAGAAAAGCAAGCGTTAGACATTATGGTGTTCCTGAAGAACAGAACATCATTCCATACGTTCATTACCGAAACTGAAGGTTGATTTTAAATTCAGTTTTTGACTAAAATCAGCTTTCACTTTTCTTACGAACGATCACTAAAGTCTAGAAACCTGAAATCTGCTACTTTTTTATTATGGGATCAAATATATGCGAATATTATCCTATGTCACTGATGATGTTTAAAAATATTATGTAGTAAAGAAATCCACAGAAACGGTCTCTCTGTTGTGAATACGTCTTAGTTACTCTTCAGACAGTACTCAATAGGGATAGTTACTGAATTACCTTTCATTATGTGTTATTTTGTGTTCTTGCGAATAAAGCACCATTTGGTGAACTTACCTGTAAGTAAACATTTTCCAAATAAAATATCTTAGAAATGAAATTTTAAAGGGAATCATTTTATGAATTTTTGCGCTAATTGGATCACTATAGATTAAAGCATCATAAAAATACAGAATTTTTTATGTTTATTGATATTTTGATCACCTTTTATTAATCCAACAGTATTTTCATATAAGAGTTTAAGAGAATTTCAGTTGAGTTTGAAGTTCCTCCAGAAAAGACAGTTAGGGAAAAGCTACTGTGAAATGTTGCTTTATCATTATATTAAATTTATCTTTTAAGATTACATTACAAAATCTGTTTATAAAATATTAGCATTTTTCTCTTCTTTAAACACATCAGCTGCCGTATAAGATCTTGTTTTTTTAGCTATCATGCAAAGTGTCTAGATTTCAAAGTTTAGCCTGCCGACTTCTCGCACAAGCGTGAAGAATAACACAACCGAAAAAGGGTGTAAAAAGCGCTCTCTTTATGTGTAACCTGAATATGAGCAAGATTCCTTAAAATGTCAACCACGAAAGCACTCCTTCCTTTATGCAGACAACTGTAGTATGTTTTGCTTTAATTAATGAACTTAGCGTTCCTTACTTTAATAAAGTGCTTTATAAATGTTTAGAAATAATGTAAGGAAAGCTTAAATGGAAAATGCTGACTGAAGATATGCTTTTAAATTAAAAATCTGGTTTCGGCATTTTAGAAAAATGTAAATAATTTTTTTCAAATAAAGAAAATAGATAAATATGTATTATTAATTCAATATCCATCTCATTCATAGTAATTTGTTGAGTGTTTTTCTTTGTAAGAAACTTGTTTCTGACATTTTTATAAATCTCAGAGTTATCAATATTTATATCCTGAACTCAGTTCGGAAAATAATTCTTACCATATGACAATTTTATTTCTAATAATATATGCTTGTCGTAGGACTTGAAATAAATTTTTCCAATAATGTCAAGTATTCCCTTTTGGGAATGCGGGAGATGAACTAGTTTGCGTAGGCAGAACTGACTAAAGTTACGATACAAGAAATTCTGGAAGAGCAGTTTCTTGCGAAATATGGTGTTCGAGACGTTTTATGAGTTTCAATTTTCTCTTGGGAATCGGAACTTAGAGTCATAACACCTGTCTAGGACAAAATTTGTCGAGATACCCTAATTTTTTTCAGGGGGGAGAGGACTATTCTCTAAGATTTCTTGTTGCTACACTGAAAAATGTAAGTTCTTAATATTCTTGATAATTTCGCAAATATTATATTCCCCGTTGTTGAGAGAAAAGTGTGCTTTTTGGTGATTTACGTAAACTATATTCCGGCGTAAAACGCGCACCTGTAATTTCAAACTATATTTTTTAATTTTTGGGTATATCTCGATATTACGAGCACCTTTTTCATTACCAAGAAACCTGACAGGTACTCTGCGCAGCAAATAAAAAAAAAAAAAAAAAAAGGACAGTTCTATATCTTCCGTTCAACTGGGCCCATTGACGAAATTCAAATTGCGTTTTTCATGTCTCGAAAGCGTGACTTAATAATACATTTAATTATAGCATTATACTAATACAGGTATTTTGGCACAAAATCGGACTTTTTCTGAAATGACATGCCAATTTTTTCCCATATTTCGATTCTACTACTCAAATTTTGCCTAAATACTAAATTTTGTGAAATTTTGTGCCAAATTTATGGAGAAAATTTAACATTTACCTTGGCGCATTTTTTTCAGTTTGCGCTAAGAATAATTCGCTTGGCGAACTTCTTAATTTATAGTAACCTATTTTCCTTTCCCTTTTTTTCATTGTAAACGAGCGGGAAAAAAGTCATCGTTCATTATTTCAAATAGTTTTAACAAAGTGCGTAAACATATTTGGGTTATTATCGCTTATAACAATTCTTCCAGATTTCAAAACGCTCCACTGTGTGAATTCATGTGTGTCCTAGGAAATTTTGAATAGAAAGCTCTAGTGTTTTGAAGGTATACTTAGAAATACATCTACTTTAAGATGATGGTAAACATTTTATAGGCAATTTAAAACTTTTTATGAAACTTTATATATTTAAACTTTTATGAAAATTACAAATACAAATTTAAAAAAATAAATCATAAAAAATGGGTGAATTTTATATGGAATGGACCTAAATTTCGAATGCTGGAAGAAGGAATTAGGTACGTTTAATGAAAAAGAGATAGTAATAAATATATATCACATTCAATTAACATTAAGGAGCTAAACTTTTGAGAGCTACTTTTTAAAAACTACTTGTGCGATTTTTACAAAACGAGGCAGTTTGGCAGAATTTGAGCCGTAGAATCGAAATGTGGGAAAAAAATGGTATGTCATTTCAAAAAAGTCATATTTTGTGTCAAAATGCCTACATTAGAGCAATGTTATACATAAATCTAATATATATCCTAAGTCGTGCTTTTAAGACATGAAAAACGCAACTTGAATTTCGTCAATCGGCCCAGTAGAATGGAAGATACAGAACTGTCCCTTTTTTTTTTCTTTGCGCAATGTACATGATATCTTTCCAAGTCGTTTGTTCGAATAGTTTTTGAAGCTTTCGAACAATGATTATACTAAATTGACAAGCGATAAGGAGAACTAAATAATTCTGCAAAGAGGTCAGGTCATATTCAATGACGATGTGCACAATAATATTATTCTAGGGTTCGAGAAAAGAGCAAATAATGTTTAATACGAATATACTTCCGACAGTAAGGATTTTTTGGAATTAGGAGACAGAAGATTTCTCTTTCTGTGATCATTTGAGGCTATGATTTTGAAGTAAACATTGAAGTAATATGGCTCCTGCCAGAATTGCCAGTAACAGCATTTAAGTACACGTAGAAATTAAATTTTTGTATGCTGATCTTTTCCTTACTTATAAATCTATCACTTTTATATCCGGCATGCAACGCTCGCCCTTAAATTTCGATTTCATTTTTGGTATTAGAAGTACGCATTATGCCCTGGAATATAGATAAGGTAGAATTCCAGAGCATAATTTAAATGGCCAATCAGAAGGCATGGTTTAACTCAAAAGAAGTTCTCTTGAAACCTTATGATCCGAGGCTTTGAAGCTTAGTTTCCATTGCTGTCTGCTTAAGCTCACGTATCTTTAAGAATGTGTTCCATTTTCTGAATGATCTGAATAATAATAAATATTTATTACTGTTATCAATACCTTTGCATGCTTTGTTCATTATGTGACATGATCCGCTGATCCTTGTCTCTCCTGACAATGTCTTTAAACACATTTACTGTTAATCAGTTAATTTTCTGTAAGTCAACAAATGATTTCTCCAGTTAGATTGTATAAAACAATACGAACAGAAATCACGACCTATAAAGTGTTTTAAAAAAAAAACAGAGTTCCATTCATTGAACGTACAGGCGAAAACTCTGAACTTTAATCCCATGAGGTATTTAAGAGAGACATTATTAAAAGAAATATATTCCAATGCATCACATCTTAAAGATTTGATTGCGTGTCAACTTCAAATGATAGACCTGCTGGACACAGGTGGTTAGGTTATATGTGAACCACGTGAGAGCTGTCTGCTTCCTTCTGAACTTATGGGACACCCACATGTGACAGTCTTGTTACCGAAGGATTATAAATGTGATTTTATATTTTCGACTTACTTCGACTGTTAAGGAAATATTATTTTTCAAAGTTTTTTTACTTTATTAAAATATTTTTCGTCATTATATAAATGAATGAAATATAAAAGAATTTATTTTATTTAATTTACTAAAAATGTATGATATCTCTATTTTTTGCAAATAAAAATGTGTGTCTCGTTTGATCTTCTCGAGAGGGGACGTCAATTTACTAATCTATGTTTCTGGTAATTGAGTAAAATATCTTGATTAACTCAGGTATTCTTTTATAACTATCAAATATCGTATAGAAATAAGTCTAATCTGAACTAATTCCTTAGAAAAACTAATCACCAATAAGAAGAAAACGAGAGCCAAGGTCGAATTCATATCTAATTAAAATATTCTTATCTGAGCATAAGCTCATTCAAGCCTTGTCATACCGTTTAATTTAAGAGGTCTGCTAGAAGCCTAAATTAACTAACTTTAACTTTTGCTACAGGGAATAAAGAACTTCCATAAAGTTGTTCTTATCTTCCCGCTTTGATAAGTTTTCAGTTGTTCGTTGATTAAAAATGTCTGCTTGATATTGTTATGAGAGGTTTTCGGAATAGTAAGAAAATGAGTAAGTTAAAAATCAATCGGTGATGGATAGTTCAAATTCAACCCAACTTAGAAGGAATATTTTAAACGTTAGCCAAAAAAAAACGTTGTTAAAAGTGCGAATTATATGTTGTACTATTATAATTGATTATTTAATTTATGATAAATTACACTAACATTATCTATCTTAGGAGAACAATAACTTCGTGAAGGGCTTCCTGAAGTGAAACTAGCTACTGTTCACGTTACACATGTGAAAAACCATAAAATCTTCCCTGGTGCCAACCCATTTGCCGAAATATGGAGCCGGGTCGAACTACGAGAAGAAATATACTCAGAAGTCTTGCCCTCTCGTCCACTGGTGGGCTGTAATATCGCAATGAATTACGAGAGATATAATATAGAATTGAAAGAGCAAGTTCTTCTGAAACAAATATATTATTTCATATAATGTGAATTAACCTTAAGGTAGTCTTTAAGACTTTGGAAATAAAAACTATTTTAGTTAAAAATCAATCTATTTTAGTTAAATATAGTTTAATATACCTTTGACATATATGCTGCAGAATATTACAAAAGACGTTTTTGCAAATCAAAAATGATTGAAAAACATAATTATGCTTCACGTGGTCTTCAACATATTTGCATTACGGCCTATTACAGTTACGGTCCAAAACAGCTGCTATGTTACGAGCGGATATGCAACAAGTATTGTTTCAGTTTTAGCGTGCCCATCCCTAGCAGCTGCATAATCGTGAAATAATTTTCACGTTTTTCCTCTTACAATGAGATTATCTGTAATTTTTATTTCACAGAACAATAGAAGGATGGTAAAAGTATGAGTTCGTAAGTTTTAAAAAATTAGGGATATTATTAGCAGATTTTTCTTGAAATAAGTTGTAACATTCACATATAAAAGGCAACAGAGTTAACCATTTCCTACAGTCTGAAGTATCTTCTTAGCCCACAAGATGAAAGTGCTGTTATTTTCTGGTCTTTTTCTCCTTGCCAGCTGCGCAGCATCGAAAAACAGTTTCTCTCGAGGAATAGGAAATGGAGGAAGAGGAAATCTAGGTGGATTTGGACGCTTTAGGGGACCTCCACCACCCATGTTTCCCAAATGCAAAGAGTTCGAGCAAGCTGTCAACGAGAAAATGGAAGGTAAGTTCTTTTCGGAGATAATAACTAATTCTTGTTTGTTTGTGCTTTACTCGCAACTCTTCTTCGTGTAATACTCTAAGATTAAACTTAATTTGTTATTTAACCATACCTATTTAGCATTCTTTTGTTTGAACGAATTTTCATTGTCACTTGCTCTCAGGCTCCAGGTTTTGTTGTGCCGTCAAAAGAAGACTTTTTTCATTACTCCTACTAATTTCATCCTAAATATCTGAATACTGTTTCGTTACAATGGATCATTTTGTTAAGCAAATATTTGAAAGTTTTATTCTAATCTGTTTTTAAAATTGTTTTCCTTATTTCTGTTATTGTCAAAGCACAACTGCAAGGATTTAATTTATTTATATATACTTTTGTCACTCGGAATATAAAATATACACTCATGTCCATAAATTAAGGATAATTCGAAGTCACGCGGAAATCGAACTCTAAAATAAATATATCACCTGTAAAATCCCTACACACATCTTCAAGAATCAAATGCAAATTTCAGGAAGTAACCAGATGACACCGATGGTACATCACAATGACGAGAGTGTAAGAGAGTGATATATAAGGAATACAGGCAAAGAAGTAAAATTGTTCGCAGGCACTTTATAAGCATTTTAGATCAATAACCGAATAGTTATGACACAAAGGACGCATTTGGATGATTTTTTACGTGGTATAATTATCGGCCGTCTGGAATGTGGACGTACCCAACTGGAAGTATCAGACGAACTTGGAATTGCCCAGAGTGTCATCTTCAGGCCTTGGCAACGATTCCAAGATGATGGTAATGTGAGTAGACGTTACAGCACAGGTCGTCCCAGAGTTACAACGCCGAATGCAAAGCGGTATTTGGCAGTTACTGCCAAAATAAACAGGCGGAGCACAGCCTCAGACCTGTCTCGTCAGCTCTCTTCAGCCACTGAAACGACAATTTCAAGGCAGACCGTGTACAGACGTTTAGGGCAGATTGGTCTATATGCTCGTAGACCTGTCAGATGCGTTCCACTTACTGCAACTCATTGTCGCCTGCATTTAGCCTGGAGTAGAGAGCATGCATTGTGGACACCGCAACAGAGTCCAGGTTTAGCTTGCAGTCTGATTCTCGCCGGACTTCCATATGGAGAGCTCCAGATACCCGTTACCACCAAGAAAACATCATTGAACGACACCGTTACGGTGGTGCAGGAGTGCTCGTTTGGGGTGAAATTATTCTGCGTTCCAAAACTAACCTTCAGGTTCAAATTGGAACCATGACAAGCCAAATCTATCGGGACGTCATTCTGTAATAACATGTACGTTTGTTTCGGGGCGCCATGGGCGCACAATTTGTGTTTATGGATGACAACGCCCGTCCTCACCGTGCAAACATCGTAAGCGAATGCCTTCAATCGGAGGATATCACCCGTATGGAATGGCCACCATTCTCACCGATCTTGAATCCACTAAAGCATGTGTGGGACATGCTTGGCCGACGAGTTGCAGCCCGTCAACCTCCTCTACATGTCTGCCCGAACTTCGGAGAGCATTGCTTTTTGAGTGGTGTAATATCCCCCAAGATCAGAACGATAATTTGATACTCAGCATGCCTAGGCGTTGTACGGACTGTATTGCATCGTCTGAGAGACATACAATGTATTAACAATCATACCAACCATGTAATATTGGTTTTTTGTAAATAGGTTTTTTTTTGTAATTTGTTCCAGGGAGAAAATATTGCTAATTTTTTTAATAATATCAAACATATAGCATCTTTTTTGCTCTTTACCTTTCGTTTAATAAATAAGCTTTACAAATAAGTCAAATTTGTTTTGCTTCTAACTCTTCCTTTGCCTGATTTTGCATTATCCTTAATTTATGGACATGAGTGTATTTACTTTTTGTTATTGATTTCTAAAAATTTTATTTTAGTCTATAATTAATTGTTCTTTTGCATAAAGCTATATACTTTATGTTGCACATTAGTAATACGTGCAATCGTTTAGCAAAGTCCGTAAGTCTCATTTAATTTGTAATAAATTGAGTAAATCAGAGCGTCCATTTATATTTATTGATAAAGTTGTACGGCCATTAGGTTACTTTGAAGCAGGAGACAGGAATACGAGCAATGCCTTAGCCGGGAGTCTAACCCTGGACCTCTCGAATTTGCTTTCAGTTACACCACGAAGGCATGCAGAAAGAAGGGAGAAAATATCCTATAACGTTTATGATTATATCTTATCAAAGTGTTTAATTACATATATATCCTCATTCCAAAATAAACATTAAGTAAAAGAAATATATTTTGGGTCATAAAAATAAAAAACAAATATTTTATACGAACATTATAAAAGAAGAAATAATAATAATAGTGGCCACATATGCTACGGAAGTATGTTAAGAAATATACTTTCGCATACTTCGTTTCTTTACTGATTTATTTTGATACCAGAAGCATAAGCTGAAATTGGTTAACATCATCTGAAATTAAATGTTCATTTACTTCATCTTTAATTTCTGCCTTGGTTACTACTTATATTGTGCCTTAGAAAGTAAATTTAGTGATTATCGTTATTGAAATTATATGTATTATAATTCCCATGGATATCAAAAAATGCCATGTACGGAAATGAAAGACATCTGAAATTTAAAGATTAACCTTCCCAGAGATGCATTAAAAAGAAGCATTTCGAGAAAATTATGTGCTAGTTACTTTATAAGGTATTTCTCCCTCTTTTCTCCATGCCTTCGTGGTGTAACGGTAGCACGGCGCGTATCCGAGAGGTCCAGGTTCCATTCCGGGCGAGAACACTGCACATATTTCATGCTTCCTGCTTCAAAAAAGCCCAATCACTCTATAGTGGCTCCCGAATTAAAAGGTGGGGGATGATGATTCTTCACCACCAGGATTTGGCGATTGGGTCCGCTAATCCTCTTAACTCGTTCGGACTACTGTCTTACGTGCCGCGGGGCTAATCACTCCTCTCTTTGTGACTAATCTCAGGTAGTTAAGTTCTCTGTCCATGAATAAGGACTTCTTATCGATCTCCCTTATCCTCCCCTTAGCCCATCGGCTTTTCTTTTCCTTTTCCATGGCGTATGCTCTTTCTTATCCAATTCAGATTTTATTAACAAAGATGTGGTGGTAATTGCATTTAACTGCAAAAGTACTCCCTAACAAGAACGTCGTGGTCCTTGGTCCTAATCCCCAGTTGTCATTTAAAAGGATGAGTATATAAGTTATTTTCTCCCTCCTTTTTGTATGCCTTCGTGGTATAACGGTAACACACTCGGAGCGTGTTTGAGAGGTCCAGGTTAGAATCCAGCAAGGGCATTGCTCATAATCTCTAAAGTTTTAAAACCAAAAGTTTCTGCTTCTTTGTCTGGTTGATCCAAACATTTTCAGCCAATATTACCATTACTGCTGTTTTTCACCTCCTTGTTTCGGTTCATCTACTACTAGTCCCATTTACTCATAAAAATTGTATGGTAATTTTTTTTTTCTGGTTTTTACAATCTTTAGCTTCTTTACCGCATACCTATCTTTATACATTTTTGACAAATTGCACTCTACAGTTAGCTAACCCTCATTTTTAGAGAATTTTGAAACGTTTCGTAATTGTATTCTTTCACAACGCCGCAAATAAAGGAGATCATTCTCCTATGTACAGTTTGTATAAACGTTTATATAAAATCTGATAACATCACAGATAAGTATTAAATGCGTACATTTTTACTCTTTTAGAAATTGTCCTTCTCTCACTCTTTACTAATTTTTTTTAGTAGCAAAAGATAACCTTGATTTTATCCATATCAGGAATCAGATCTATCACGTTATACGTTTTTGTTCTTTCGGAAAGCAATTTTCGTTTCTGTACCTAGATTTTCAGTAGATTTGCTTACCGATTCAGATATACTGATCAATATTTGTATATGAATTTCAGAATTCGTATGTTTAGAATGCTTCTAGACAAATTTAACATGAGTATTTCTGCTAACTTTGCAGTTAGTTTCAAAACACACATTTTAATATGGTTTTAAACATGTTTCTATGGCTGTAGAACAAATAACAAAATGAAATTTTTCTGAACTCTGTTTAAGTAATATCCTTTATACACTCGTGTCCATAAATTAAGGATAATGCAAAATCAGGCAAATGGAGAGTTAGAAGCAAAATAAATTTGACTTATTTGTAAAGCTTATTTATTAAACAAAAGGTAAAGAGCAAAAAAAGATGTTATATGTTTGATATTATTAAAAAAATTAGCGATATTTTCTCCCTGGAGCAAGTTACAAAAAAAACCTATTTACAAAAAACCAATATTGCATGTTTGGTATGATTGTTAATACATTGTATGTCCTCCAGACTATGCAATACAGTCCGTATAACGCCTACGCATGCTGAGTATCAAATTATCGATCTGATATTGGGGGATATTACACCACTCAAAAGCAATGCTCTCCGAAGTTCCGGTAGACATAAAGGAGGAGGTTGACGGGCTGCAACTCGTCGTCCAACCATATCCCACACGTGCTCTACTGGATTCAAGTCCGGTGAGAATGGTGGCCAGTCCATACGGGTGATATCTACCGATTGAAGGCATTCGCTTACGATGTTTGCACGGTGAGGACGGGCGTTGTCATCCATAAACTCAAATTGTGCGCACATGGCGCCCCGAAACATACGTACATGTTGTTCCAAAATGACGTCCCGATAGATTTGGCTTGTCAAGGTTCCAATTTGAACATGCAGGTCAGTTCTGGAACCCAAATTAATTCCACCCCAAACGAACGCTCCTGCACCACCATAACGGTGTCGTTCAATGATGTTTTCCTGGTGGTAACGGGTACCTGAAGCTCTCCATATGAAAGTCCGGCGAGAATCAGACTGCATTCTAAACCTGGACTCGTCGGAAAACATCACGCAAGCCCACTGTTGCGGTGTCCACAATGCATACTCTCTATTCCAGGCTAACCGCAGGCGACAGTGAGTTGCAGTAAGTGGAACGCATCTGACAGGTCTACGAGCATATAGACCAATCTGCCCTAAGCGTCTGTACACGGTCTGCCTTGAAATTGTCGTACCAGTGGCTGAAAAGTGCTGACGAGACAGGTCTGAGGCTGTGCTCCGCCTGTTTCTTTTGGCGGTAACTTTCAAATACCGGTCCTCATTCGGCGTTGTAACTCTGGAGCGACCTGTGCTGTAACGTCTACTCACTTTACCATCATCTTGGAATCGTTACTAAAGCTTGGAGATGACACTCTGGGCGATTCCAAGTTCGTCTGATACTTCCAGTTGGGTACGTTCACATTCCAGACGGCCGATAATTATACCACGTAAAAAATCATCCAAATGCGTCCTTTGTGTCATAACTATTCGGTTATTGATCTAAAATGCTTAAAAGTGCCTGCGAAAAATTTTACTTCTTTGCCTGTATTCCTTATATATCACTTTCTTACACTCTCGTCATTGTGACGTGCCATCGGTGTCATCTGGTTACTTCCTGAAATTTGCATATGATTCTTGAAGATGTGTGTAGTGATTTTACAGGTGTTATATTTATTTTAGAGTTCGATTTCCGCGTGACTCCGAATTATCCTTAATTTATGACATGAGTGTATTTAGATTGCCAATGATAAGCGTCTAAATGTAAAGTTTGTTTCAATAACAAAAAATAATTAACTTTTAAAATAACCATTTGTTTCCATAACTTGCAGAATCAGTATCCTTATTACTGTGTGTGAATAAAATAATGTATGCAATAAAATGTTCGTTTGTAGGATCTAAGATTATTATTACTATTACTATTGTTATTATTATTCTACTCCTTTCAATTAAGAATAACAAACTACCATAAACGTAATGCTTTACTTTGTGTTTCATGTTATGTAAGTCTCACTAAAAAGGGCTATGTTAAGGAAATTATAAGATTTCCTTAAAATAATCATTTTTGATGGTTATCGTGCAATAAGTTAACAACATAATGATTTCTTTCTGTTAATAGTTGTTTATAGTAGCAGGTATTTAGATATCTGTAGCAACAAAATCCATGATGAAATCAGTTCCATAAACCCCTTGCAAGGAAGTCGTCACTTCCATTCATGAAGACTCATGCTGGTAATGTCACTTCGTTCAAGTACATTCACTTTTGAATCTGTCTGAACTTTTCTGTCTTTAAACAAATGTGTCGAGTGAAGTAGGTACAGGATTATTGTAGAATATAATTGTTTTATATACATATTATTAACAGAGCTAAAATGAACTTTTGTAAACTACTATCGGCATTTTGCAATATGTGAATAAGTCCTATTTGTTACCTCAGTCTAAAGATTTGAAATACCTCATTTTTTAAATTACGTTACCTAAGTCTCTGAATTTCCAGTTTTCAGTGATCGAAAATATCTTGGATGATCGATTAGTAATGAATAAAAAATGATTTAAACGCCATTCCTCAAATTAACGTTTAATTAGATAAAATTCAGAGATTGACCTTATAAATCGAAAAATATGATACATTTTTCATAATAACGTAAGCTTTTGTTACTTCATTCTGTTAAAACTAAAAACTGAATGAAGTATCACATCATGCTAGTCTGCAATGGTTTACTGATATCATTGGCAACTTAACGCGGGACTATGAAAGGATACTATTTTAAATGCTGTCGCTTTCTGTCACTTGCAGAATCATAGTTCGCTGAATCTGCAGCACATGCGCAAACCTATGGTGTTATTTACAAAAAATTTATTTCTCATGTTATTGGAATAAAACCTCTGCTATCAGCAATGACAACTGTACAAGATTCTCATACGTTGATTACTGGATTCCTTATGTGCATTCTAGGTCAAATGCTACCAGCTTAGTTCCAGGATTTTCGGCGTCTAAGGTTATCAATACGATTGTCGCCTCTTATATATAGAAATATTAAACTATTCCAGGGGTTGGGACCTACATGTCCCGCGCATTCACTATTTTAAAAGTATCTCAAGAAATTTCAGTAAATTATGGATATTTAAAATGCAATCTTTAATATGGACTAGGAAGCGTAAGATCCCGTTGATTTGTTTTACTGCTCCTTCCTGTACAAATATCTGACTAAATGGCCCTTATACTTAAAGCATTGGTCCCTATACTCCACGAGAAAAGTTTAAGGAATTGAAGGCGAAATACACCTTTATTTATTTGTCGTTCTTGAGAACACTTTTGCTAACGCCCTCCTTTTGCTCGCCGGACCTCGAACCATGGACATCTCGAATATACGTCGAGCGTGTTAACCACTACACCACGAAGACATGCTAAGAAGACGGGAGATCTACCTTATATACTCCCCCTTTTAAAAGGCGACTGTGGATTAGGGGACCCTTCGCCGGGACTCGAACCACGGACCTCTCTATTACGCGTCTAGCTTGCTAAGCACTATACGACGGAGGTATGGTAAGAAGGCGGAAGAAATACCTTATAAACTATATGATAAATTATTTTCCTTTTTTTATTGCATGAGTTATTAAATCCATTTTAAATAAAAAATTAATTGTATAAAAGTATTTCTTATTTTATTGAATTTTTCTTTGATATAAACGTTTAAAAAGTATAACTATTATTCTGTGACATACTTTATACTTTATGCACTTCTAGATTATTTCCTATTTTGGTAATTAAATATTTTATTTACATAGGTAAGACATATATGTAATTATTGTTAAGCATATGGAAGGACTTGTTGAAAAATATTTATTTTTCAGAGAAGAGAATGAGCGGCGAAATCGGACCATCTAACTGCAGGAGTGGAAATATGGAGGTTTGTTATATTTTACAATTTTTTCCCTTTCATCACCCTTTATTAGCCTTAAGAATAAAAATATATTGCATTTTATGAACTTACTGATTAAGAGAGAAATTAGAAAACTTTAGTTAATTTCATTGAAAGAGTATCACTAGAAATATTTTGCAAATACATACTGCATCTAATCTCACAATAATTAAACTTAATTAGCTTCTTTATTGCAGCTTTAATTAGTTGTCTTATCGTATCTTTGCAACTAAAACAGAACCCTAATTATACAGATAACATATAAACCTAAATATTTATGAAAACTACGTTTCATAGTATGCATACGAACCTTGTGAAGTTTCGGGAAATTAAGCATTTAAAACGGGAAATTACAAAGTATAATTCTATTCTATTAACTCGTCTCCAGCTAATAAGGATTCTAATCCTACGCTATAACATATAGAAAATTCATTCATCAAGCTTCAGGTCGGCAGCTCATTGATTCAGGCTAAACAATTGTACTGGGTGGTTTCCACAGTATTCTCCCTAAACTACAAATTCGATCGTGTTTAAAATCAAATTAATTGACATTCTGATGAGTTAAGTTAAGAACAGCAAAAATGATATTTAATAATGCATTCAGAAAATGTAAAATTTGAATAAAATAATTTTTAACTTCCCAAGTTCGGAATTAACGTAATAAATAACGTAACTGATGAATTAAATTTGTAGTTTTATTGTAACTTACTATAATACTTTTACTTAATTGCATATCATTTTTATGAACTCAGAGATTCGATAATTTTGAGTTAGCTAGATACAAGTAATCATACGCTCGCAATTACCACTGTTAGAAATAACAGTGGTAATTGCGACCTAGTAACCATATTTAAACAGAACCATATTTATTTATTTGCTAACCTAGTAACCATATTTAAACAGAAATATTATTAATCAAGTTATAATTACCTATTCAAATATACTTATCTGCTCATCCTTAAAAGTTATATCTGTTTGTGGATGAGTTACTGCTCTTGCTAAAATTTGACAATGGAGACAAGGAATAAATGTAAAAATTAATTTAAATATTTTTTCCTTATTGCTGATGAACTTAACTTAGAATAATACAACACAACATTAAAATCTTCTTGATATAGCAACTTACATTTGATAAAGCTTATACCGCCAGTAAATTTACACGAACCTACAACCTAACTGCATAGTATAATTAAAATTCAACTAATTTTGTAGCACTTATCAATAGTGCCATTGCTAGGTTTTAACCTCTGTTCTTATCAGTGGCTTTTCTTTCGGTGAACTATAGCAGCGGCGACAGCAGCCAAGTATCTACTACAAATCATGCCGGTTAAGATTTCTCTTCTGTTTTAACATACGCCAACTGCCATAAAATCTGCATAATCTTCTGGACTGAGTTGAATGCATGACAAAACGAGACTTGAAGGAAGAATCAAAATAAATTTAATGGTTCATTCAACGTAAAAGAAATATCACAAAATTAGATCAAATTTACCATTTATTGTGAATAAAAATTGTTTTATGAAACACTTTTTATAATCTAAAAGCGTAAGCAAAATTAGTAGATTTAATTTATTGTAAATCTTGGTAAGATTTGTTTCATATAAAATATTTCTCACTTTCACAAATGTAAGCAATAAGTGGCGATTCATCGCATTCCTTGCTCTTAAGCACCAAGAAATCATTTGAGTGGAGCTAACATACAAGTAACAAAGATCCACTTGCTCTGACATAATGAATGCACATAAAACCAGTACAGAAAATAACTTAACTAACATAGAGAATGCTTCTTTTCTATGCAGGAAATACTACCAAACTACATTTAGCTAATGGGTCATATAGATAAAAGGATAGGAAGAAGACTCACTTAATAACACTTTGACGAAAACTAGCGCTCTTTTCCTCTGGCAGAATGTAGCAGCTTTCGCTTTTTTCGCTTTTTGCGATAATAAAATTCGCAAAAAAGACAGTAACATCTGCAAGAAACTATAAAAACTTCTCTTCTGTACTGAGAACTGAAGATAAGTAGTCTCCGAAACGATAAATGAATATTAATACATTTCCGCACCATTTTTCTTATCCCATTCACTTTGCACAGAATGCCAGCTATTCGAATTCATTATTCACAGGCTGGGATGTACTTCGACTGCTGCTGAGAAAGGAATTCCGACAGGATTCTTTATGCTAGTGGGCCAGGTGTCGAACATAACGCTTAAGTCATTCATCAACTGTCGCCTTGAGTTCAACTGGAAGAAGTGCAAAAGTATGCAAATTCCCTGACAGTGAATCCTAGATTTAAAACAGATGTTCCATCGTGTTCACATATTTTTAAGTCATCCATTACAAACTGGTATTGCAAAAATTCCTTTTTGTGGTAAACAGTAAATTTTGTTGTTAAAAAACGTTTAATTTTTTCCTTTCTCGTAATTATCATTACCAAACTATTGTTGTTGTTGGGACATTATTAATAACTAAGAAATTCATAAGAATTTCAAAATTACACTAATAATTACAAATCTGCAAAAATTAAGCGCAGTCATAGTAATTAAACCATGATTTCCTTGAGATGATTTATTTACCATTTGGCTTTAATAGCAGCAGGTAGGCGTCTAAATAATCGTACTTTCAATTTTAAATTATTTAGGCTTATTATACTTAAAAACATAAGCTTTTATTCATTACTCTCTAATAAGCGTAATTTTCTCAAAATTTTATACAAAGGTCTTAGAAATCATTTAGCGTTACGTTTCATCATATTATTCTTTCAGTACTTCCTTTAGAAAAAGGCTTATCTACAGAATTAAAGGAAGAACTAGCAAATTGATTATTATACAACTCATAGGCTCCACTCCCTCTATTATGTTAACACATACAGAAATAGCAATAACAATGCTAAACATTTGTAGAAGCGGTTTTAGGTCTTAGATATTTCTGAAATTATTTTTTTTTAGAAAGTTCTTTTCACAATTAGCAACACATACAAGAATTGTAAGAAACGCTTGCAGCAGTCGTTCTGAATTCATTTTAGGAAACCAAACTGCAAAATTCAAGTGGACGCCTTTCAGCGTCCTTATTTCGTTTTCCGTACCAATAACAAAAATATAACTCTGAAGTGGATGTCTCTTAATGAGGGATTTTTCTTTATTAGTGTCATCGCGATCAAAATTAAGCTGGTATTCGTATTTTTCATTCAAACTTTCTTGGCTACTTGTGTGATAAGTAGCATTCTCTAATTAATAATTACCTCTTTCCAGCTATTTAAGGTAATTCCATGGGGGGCTGAGAAATAAAGAATCTAAAGTTGGCTCCTTGAGAGTATCTAAATATAGAGGAAATGTTTCGACATGACTGCAGTGTGTAGTTGTTAAAATCGCGCAGTGATTTGTTTGAATATTTTCTCTAAGGACGAAAACATTTTTCTTCTCGAAGGTTATTTTCGTATGGCAATTCAAAATCTTGTTATTCTTCACCTGTTTCTGTCATCGACCCCTGTGAAATAATATTTAAGCGCAAAATATCGCCCGGAGCATTCTGCCCTTTCCCTCTCCTATAGCTATGGTACTTGTCAATATTTGATCATGTTTTTTTTTTTACCAGTGCATCTCTGTTTAGTTTGATAGACGTTAAGACTGCGAAGAGTATATTCTAGATGTTCGACTGTTAGTCTGGAACTTTTGCTCTTATTTTACCCTTTTTTAATTACATATATATGTATACATTTAACATGTATTTCAACATGTAAATGCTTTCAGGAAGAGAACAACCTGAACAAGAAATGTTTGTGAAGCTCTGGAAGTATATTTTAAGGAGATATAACCGATAAATATTATTCTTAAATAAATTACTATTTTGCCTTTGCATACTTAATTACAACTCTTTACATTGTATTTACAAGTTTGCTGATAAATTGATGTCTACTGAGAATGAGCAGCACGTGCACTTAAATCCGTTGACGCTTTCTGAAATCTTACTCAAATGGACTTAGATAAACTGCAATAAATATATTTTCAGCAGTTTATCTCAATTTTTCTCGAGAGATTTCTAGAGTGAATTGCGTTGCTGCTCTTAAAGTGAAATTGCTGTAACTTCAGTTTAATTTCGAGTGATGCGATTAAATGAAACATTATTATTAAATTCTTTAGCTTTAAAAGTGCATGTTAGTTCATTTAAATAAACAGTCAAATCCATTAAAGTTATTCTAACTCATTCCCTCTTGAACTCACACTTTTGTTTACTTTACCACTGTATCATAAGGGTAGCTTCAATACAGAGCCGCAAGTTAAACGTCCATTAATAAAAAGCGTGGAAATACTATTGAAATTCTAGATCTTGTCTCCATGCTTTTATGTTATTCAATCAATATAATTTGATATTATATATCAATGCTATTTCTCGCAATCCTTTTGCACTCACTTTTTCACAAACATATACGTATTGTTTTGTGCTATGAGTTCGTGGAAATATATAACTAGCCCAGATGAATAGGAAAACTTATTGAAAAAAAGAGTAACTTTTACAGGCAAGATGAACAGCTATAAATAGCGAAAGAGGAAAACAAAGATGTTAGCCAAACATTCTCCTTAATGTGTATGGAATATTCAAGATCACTAAAACCGTTCGCAAAGCAAAATCTAATTCAGTAATAGAGCAGAAGGCTCATCACTGCAAAGAAGACCAATTATTGAATCCAACTAACTGATGGCTATTCATACGTTATGCTTGAAGTATTCCTGCTTGGAGGAAGATAAGTGCTTCAAGAAAAGTTCAGTGCTTCAAGTTCTGCTGAGGCTTCATAAATTCATTTTTCAGAAATCTTCGGAATGTTGCAGAGTTGGCAAAACTTAGCCCAAATGCTGTGTAAGCCAGTGAGGTGGATCTCCGGCTTTTCTGACTCTTATTAATCTTTAAACTTCTAATGTCAGCAAAATTAAAAGATGTACAAGATAATACATGAAATAAATAATGTTACGTTTATTTCTTCACACATCAGTTGTTACTTTACAGAGTTCGTGCGGAATTGGAGTGAATAACAACGACACTTGATGAAGTATCGAAATACACTTTATTTGCCAGTATTGTCAGGAAAGCTCCAAAATACGTTTTACAGTCGTCGATGAACTACTATAAACCCGCCGGAACAATCAGCGACACAGCTGTCACGTTATCAAGCTATCACGGTGGAGACAGCTTCATTACAAAGCACTAGAATACGGCTTCCGATTCTGCTCGGACGTTCTCGGAACTCCACGTACTCTCGAGATGCTCCACGTGATGCACTCGACGACACACAGAGCACGGCTCCCGACTCTTCGGTTCAGTCGTTCCCGGAGCTCAACACGCTCTCTCAACGATGCACTAACCTCGATACACTAAGAGATTCTTCGATGCACTCGACGACCCACTCGGCACTCGCTACCCGGCTGTCAACTCGATCGACTCCGCAGGGATTGACTCGCTAGACGAGACACCAACTCGATACTAACTAACTCGCACTCTATGCGAGGCACTCTCGCTCGCCCTCTCGACAAGGCGCACACCCTGACTGCGGACCAGCAGGGTTTATATAGCTTTCGGCTTGTCTTCGAGAACGTTCTGGGCGAAACCGGTAAGAATTCGTTCCAGAAGGTTCTCCATTTGTCCATGGCATATCGCCAATTTTCTAGCCAAATATGGCAACCCTGCATTTTCTTGCATTTTATGGCAACCCTAAAACTGCTTTGCGGGGAAGCCATCTCTCCGCGCCTGTACATTTTGTAACAAAATAAAATTAAAAGATCTACAAGATAATACATGAAATAAATACATAAAAATAAAAAAGGATAAAAAATTCCAGAATAATTAAAATGCACAAGAAATAAATATAAAATTATCATAAAAATAGTGTTAAATAAATAAATTATTAAATAAATTATTTTAAACAAATACATAAATATACAGAAATTTAAAAAAAACAAGCAGATAAATACAAAATTTTTCAAGATACATTAACTTTTCTAGAGCACAGCAATCATGAATACATGCACACTTACAAAACTATTGTTTTATATGTTTACAGTATCATGAAAGGACATCTGCATTAAATTAAATTCCATTATATTGAGTATTTAACCAGCAGAATTCAACCTTCAGTCTGTCTTTAAAATGTACTGAAGTTAAATTCTTACCATTTGATTCCGAAGGCAATCATCACTCTAACCTGAGAGCCCTACAGTGCTTTATCCTGGTTTAATAAACCCAGTTAACGTTTTACGATTATTCTGAATAGAGTATAAATAAAACATTAGCCAGATAAGTTCATACTCTAAATAAGCGTTTTACTCTAAATAATCCTAGGCAACGTTTTAGACACATTTCAAATAGAGCAATGACCTTCAATTTTTGTCAACTGAACGTATATATAAAATTTTAATTTTCCGTAGACTATCCTATTATATTCTCAAAACAATAATTAAAAATGCGTTGGAAATAAATCGATATCGATTACCCTTTTGCATAAGATGAAAATAAAACTATTATTTCAATATATGGAACATCTGAATCCTTATATTTGACAAATCTTATTTAAGATTAGAGGCCCGGAAAATCAAATGTACCACCTTTTTTATTCATTCGAATGCTCATGAAGAATACTCATGAATCTCATTCATGCTTTTAGCATGAAGAACAAACTAATATTAACTCAAATCTTTGAAAAGATTAGTTTTATTGCATCTAATTGAAATCAGTATTAAAAAAAATATGATTGTTTCAATTTCAATAAGCTTGAATAGACAGTATCATCTCGTAGCGGTTCTGATTGCCATACTCTTAATTTTCTTGAAAAAAATCTAACGTTTTGATTTTTAAGTTTATTTCTGTCGCTTCATGTCCTACAGTTTTAATTATATAGATAAGTAGATACAAAAGTTTCCTAACTGATATATTTAAAGTTTTAATAGCTTCTTTTTCAGCATGAGTTCCTATGTACCTCGATACGTTTTTCACACTTTTTATGAGCAACTCTATGGTCCTGAAACCGTAATTGGAAGATTTGTGTTCAAAATGTTCCGTAACTTTTTACACTACCAAAAGTGACGGTTGACCGTTCGAGCTAAATGATATCAGAAACTATTGCTCATATCCAGGTAGAGATGTTGAGTAATAATATTGAGCGTAACAGCAAGGTCAAGGAGATAACAGCAAGTTGAAATGACTATTTTGAGCATTCTACGGAACAACTTCACATAAACAAAGTCTCTGCGAGAATGGTACCCTGATTTCTTTCAGCAAATAAAAAACAACAACGTGTCCAGTACTATTCAGAAACAACAATACGGGTTTAAGGAGCTTGGCCACTTCTCTTAGAACTCAGGTCCGCTCGGCTGATGCGAAGTTTTTTGAACCCATCCTTTCCTGTAAGAGACAGATCACCATCCACGTGATCCAAGCGTTGTTTCATTTCTTTCGGATTAAAGCCTTCTTTAGCCAAAAATTTAATGAGAGAATGATAATCAGCTTTAAACATTTCTGACCAAACTAGGGCATTATTTCATTTAGTAAGAAGTCGAATACTAATATATACTATTTCTGTAATGAAATTGCCAAATTTATTCATTTAGCAGTTATTCAAATTTTTCATCTCTTCAAAGACACTTTTCATATTTTATTACTTAAAATTTCATTCATTCATTGCCACTACATCTCTTCAATAGCCCCTACATGCTACAATTGCCACGACTGATTCATTGCCACTTCAGGTGAAAGGAATTTATTAACTAGTAATTTTTTATATGAACACGGAAAACGTTTGAATCACTTACACATTTCCTTTAAACTGCTTAATAAATATAGACGAATTTTTATAACCTGTATTCTTAAATTTGTTTTACATTAAATGAGAACTTCAAATTCTGTTTTAATTAAATATGTTTAATATAAATCAATCTTTTTCTTTTTTCATCTTGTTATTATTCAATGAAAGATTCAAAGGATTCTAGTGATTTAAGAAACTTTTAGGATTAGAGAAGAGCTCAGTAATTTACTTAGCTCTAACTATTTCATTAGGTTTTTTTTCATAAAAAAAGTTCATTTCATAACGTTTTAAGTAAGACAAAATAAAAAATATTTAATTTTTTTTACTATTTTTAAGTTGAATTTGTAGTAATGAAGCTTCCGAATTTTTATTTTGATTACTTAGTTGTGTAGAATATCAGAGGTTTCGCAGAACACAGTTTGAAAACCGCTGAAGTAGAGTGTAAACGTTTCAGGTAAATTTTAAAGTAAGCAGAAGTTTTTGGAGCTATTTTGGGGCATCCATAAAACATTAAAAAGGAATCGGGGGAGCAGATATCATTACATTCTCAAGGATTTCTTTTTATTCCCTCTTAACTGTCCGCTTCGAGTATTTTTTCTAGAAATCCTCAGTTCCATGTTTTGAGAATCTGATTCTTTACACTGTTTAGCATTTTGTAATTGTGATAAATTTCAACGTGTGGTTGCTTAAGCGGAGTATTTTAGTTCATACTTATGAATTATTATCGGAACATATATCTTCTTGCTGCATTTATTTCCGATAAGCATAGTCCTATTATTAATATTGTAGTCCGGGAAAAAAAGTGATTACTCGTATTAATTTAAAAAAAAACTCTCTTCTTTTTGATTTAGTTTCATTTTTGCATTTGCACCTTTGTTTTAATTTTAGCTATTACATATCTTCCTAACTATATTATTTGAATAAATCATTTATCATTACATAACTCTTCTAAAAATACTTCCTCGAAAAGTTAAATATTCTGCCAGCGATTTTTTATTCTCTAATATTTTTAAATAAGCCATTCTATTCCATTGCACTGTATATTTTTCAAAATAGTTAGACAAAAACTTAATTTTTTTTTCAAATTCGCTTTTTCGCATATGGCTAAAATTCCTAAAACTACAACGAATCCTCTTAGTGCGACCGCTTCTTTAAGATGACCATCTCTTATCCAGAAACTATAATTATTTTTTTCTCATTTTTTCTCACAAAAATGTTCCTATGACTATTTGATTCCGTAAAAATAGAATTCATGTCGATGCTTACAATAACTAGGACATTTTCTGGGGTATATCCTGAAACAAGACATTGCACTAAAACCCGGGACGCCTGTTCTTTTTAACCAAAATTATTATTATATTTACGAAATTTATTTTGTAAATATTATAAAGAAGTGAAAACAAACGTATAAAAAAATTAACGGAGAATAAATTATTATGTTTTAACAGGAATGTCGTTTTAACGACCTCTTGAAAGCTCGCCAGGAGGTTACTGTAGAACCGACAGAAGAATGTTTAGATCAAGTGAACCAATATATGAAAGGCACACTGATGACCACTGAATCGACTTCGAGCAACGATTATGGAGATTCGGATGCTACTCTTCTCTAAATACTTGCCTTTGAGACTTCCTTTGTATGCTTTAGGTTTTCAAATGCATTAATAAAGTGCTTTTATTTTTGGAGTAAAATTTTCGTCTGTGAAGTTATTTAATGCATTCATTACAAACAATTATTGAACTTCAATTAATATGCTATTCTGATAGACAATAAACATATTTCTGTTTGAATAATATGATTTTAAATAAACACATTGATTATGCAGGGTGTCTCAAAATAATGTTTACACTCTTTGAACGTTCATAAAACAGAGAATATAAATATTCATAAAATTATTTAAACAAGACTTTGGACATTTTGTATCTGAACCTGCAATGTCTACAATAAGTGTGCATCAATGATACTGAGAATCCTCTTAGTTTTACTTCTGCCGGTGATAGACACTTTCATGAGATGGCAGAAGTTATCAATTTTTTTTTTTTTTTTTCTCTAGCGAATACGCGCCGACCGTGCTGACCACTACAATGGTGGCGAAAAATAATCATCCACCACTTTTTTTAGTTCGATCGCCACTGTAGAGACATATGTTATTTAGAAGCAGGGGCATGATAAAGGAGCAATGCCCTCGCCGAGAATCGAACCACCGACCTCTCAAATACGCACCAAGCGTGCTTACCACTACACCAAAAAGGCATTCTAATAAGGCTGGATGAATACCTTATACACGCTAAACTTTAGTTTTACAGAAAGACTTTGGAAATTTTGAAGGAATGAACTTTCCTGAAGACTTTTAGAAATTTTATACGTAAATGAATGATTTACCGAGGCGACTAGCTTCCGATTACATTGTAAATGAAATTCAGATCAAATTAAATAAAGAAGCAAATTGCTATCTGTCTTCGTTGATGGCTACCTGATACCTGAAAGCTAACTTACATCTCTAAAACTTAAAACAGATCATCGAAAATTTTAAATACAATTTTTGATGATGAGAAATACCTCATAATATACATACAAACTATATATAAACTAAAAATTTCAAACAGAAGATTGCGGCACATGGCTTCGCATATACTATGTACAAGGTAATAAATAGACACGTAATAAAGCGGCACTACTTACTGATATGGTCATGTGAGTCGGCAAAATTTTCTACTGCACAGGGCGCTGTTTTCTTTGGTGTAAACAATAACAATTGCTTACAAATGTTAAAAATATAATGTTAATAGAAACAAAATAAAGTGAACTATAGACGACGTAATATCAATAAACAAAATCTAAGCTAGAATTAAAGTCAAATAAAAACAGACAACCAAGCAAAGCAAAGCATAAATCAGCCTGAATATTAAAAAAATATTAAATTTCCAAATACTGCTAGTTAGTTACAAAGGAATAAAGTGTTAACGGAAATCAAATGAAAATTTAGCATCAAAAATCAAAACTGCAAAAGATTCAACAACTAAGGAATGTGTAGAAGTTAAAGTACAATATTAGCCGTAAACTCGGGAAAGAAACACTAACAGAAGTCTCAAACATTTCCAAGTAAATGTGAATCAAAAGAATTAAATTTTGTTTTGTAATATGCGTCACCAAATTTAGCCTCATTATATTACTGAATAGATTTTTTTAACTTATCTTTTGGAAATGAACAGATTAGTATGAAAACCAGTTAGTATCTTTCGTGACTTTGATGTGAACATTATAAAAACAACTAAAATGAGTGTAATAAAAAATGCTTCATGTAAACAATTTAACAATGCAATTAATATACTTTTTCGTAGAAACCTTGTAGAGACATTAGGTTATTTCGAAGCAGAAGTGATGAAAAATGAGCAATGCCCTCGCAGGGACTCGAACCACGGACCTCTCGAATACGCGTCGAGCGTGCTGACAACTACGCTACCTTTTAAAGGGCGACTGAGATTTTAGAGGAACCAATCGCGTGCTGACCAGTACACTACGAAGGCATACTAAGAAGGCGGGAGAAATACCTTATAACCTCTTCAAATAAGTAAGCCAAAAAGAAATAATAGACAAATAAATAAATATATAAAGTGTATTCTATAAACATAACAAGGAGGAAAATAAGATAAGGTAAGTTCTTCTTAGTAGGAGAAGAAAAGCGGGTTATCGAAATAACTAGCAGAGCAAACTTTAAAGCCATAATTACCAAGCTATAATTTACATTCACAGGGTTTTAAATCGAACTACAGTACTACCTAACTTGCAGTTACTTACAGAGTCCTGCTGCTTGGGAAAAAAAAGAAGGAAAGGTAAACACTCCTGAAAACTTTGATAAATAATACTTTTCTATTCTTGAAACTTCGACAACGTTGCTAAGCTTTCAAAAAATCGCTAAATGACGCCAACTTAATTACACAAATTTTCACCAAGGCACAATAAGAAGGTTTTTATTCATATTACCCGTTCTAGACTTGTTTTTAATATTCAAATATCAGATCTTCGTAATTAAAGAATCCACAAAATACTGCGTGTAGTAAAGGCATACAAATATATTTAATAGTCACAAATTAAAAATTAAATAAAATATGCAAAAAATAGGTGTTAAATTACAAAATAAAGTACATTAATTATATGACTAAATAAGTGCATAAATTAAACCAAATCTGTAACTATACATAAATGCATGAAAATCAAAATATAAACAAACAAATACAAATCCTAATTAGTATGCACAATAATATCAAACTCTATGAAAACTAAGATAACGTAAAAACAGAAACAATTGACCTTCTTTGCTCTATCCTTTTCTTTGACTGTTCATCCTTAAAATCACGATAATATATTTATATATCACATTTACTATACCGTGTTCTGATGACAGATGGAGGTTTGACATCGACAAGTGAGAAATACATATAACATATTACTCAGAAATTCCCGTTAACTTCGAGAGACGACAGAAGGATAATTTTTCTTTTATCTCGCAGATCTCATCAAGACAAGAATAACTAATGGTGTAAGTTATAAGAAGGAGCTTGCTGTTGGTATGATTCCGTGTTTCCCTAAAAGTCTCAATGCTATTTTTTCTTTCCAGAAGATCCATTCATTTAATAAATAAATGCACATAAATCTTACTTAATATTTGGGGGATTCTTTTAGTTTTATGGATAGTAACTTCGAATTCACGGGTAGTGATAATGAATAAATAAAAAAAATGAATCTGTGAAGATATAAATGTAAGAAAAGTACAAAAGTATATTTACGATGTCATGGAAACCAAATCATTTCTCTACTTAGATAAAAAATGAATCTGTGAAGATATAAATGTAAGAAAAGTACAAAAGTATATTTACGATGTCATGGAAACCAAATCATTTCTCTACTTAGATAAAAAATGAATCTGTGAAGATATAAATGTAAGAAAAGTACAAAAGTATATTTACGATGTCATGGAAACCAAATCATTTCTCTACTTAGATAAAAAATGAATCTGTGAAGATATAAATGTAAGAAAAGTACAAAAGTATATTTACGATGTCATGGAAACCAAATCATTTCTCTACTTAGATAAAAAATGAATCTGTGAAGATATAAATGTAAGAAAAGTACAAAAGTATATTTACGATGTCATGGAAACCAAATCATTTCTCTACTTAGATAAAAAATGAATCTGTGAAGATATAAATGTAAGAAAAGTACAAAAGTATATTTACGATGTCATGGAAACCAAATCATTTCTCTACTTAGATAAAAAATGAATCTGTGAAGATATAAATGTAAGAAAAGTACAAAAGTATATTTACGATGTCATGGAAACCAAATCATTTCTCTACTTAGATATAAATAAAAAACAAAAAGCTTAGATGCAATTAAAGATTGGGGTGGGACAATTGTAAATAAAATATTTTGGTGTTTTTGATTGATTTTCCCCCTCATCAGAAAGCAGCCACAGCATTGTCAGAATTGACGTTTTTTAATTCAGTTCTAGATTAATTGTCTTTAGCAACTAAATTTTGAACATAAATTAAAATATGATGCCATATTTTCTTTAAAATTATATCAGAAGTAGAATTTTTTCAAAGCGATAAGCAACAAAACAGTATGCCTGCGGTTCACAAATAAATAAATTTAATGAAGGATAAAGATTAAATATATCAAAATTCCAATTATTTGAATGTCTTGTACTTCTTTCTAGATCAGGGGATCTGAAACTTTTCAAATTTTGTACCACATAAATATTAAACACAAATATATGTACCACCATAAAAGCATTTCGCCATTAAATGTCAATGCATCCTAAATGGAGTGTATATAGTCAAAGAATAAAACCGTTTAAATATATATTATTTAATTATATTCGTAAATGAAACTTTTATGTTGCTATAAAATATAAATAAGTATACTATGACTATATAAATATATAACAACTGTGGTAAATAGTGAGTAACAATATATATATTAAGCAAATACAAAAGTACAAAAGCAAAGAGGACACCTGAGTCACAGGGCCAGCTCTGACAAGATACGTTTAAAAATATATACACATTCTGTCTTTTTGACATTTTAGAAACTCTTCAAGTCTTGGTAATGGGGCAATGTTGTCGCTTTTCAGTTCCTTAATTATGTATTCTAGTTTCTTCAAAAGCGCAATTTATTTTATTTATTTCCAATTTATTTTATCATGTACTATAAAAACAGTGATATTGTCACCTTATAAACTACAATTCAATTCATTCAATTTTTCAAAAATATCGGATAAGTACGCTAAAAGTGATAGCCAGATTTCATCAGTAAAGCAATGATGGAGCTCAAATTTGAATTCCGTCAGGAATTACTTAGGCCTCTACAAGTAATTCAAAGAGTCTAGTTATTTTTTTCCTTGTTAACCACCGCACTTCAGTGTGTATTAGGAGCTTTTTGCGGTTACTATCCATTTCATTGCACAAAATAGTGAACAGACGTGAAATAAGTGCCCGATATTTAATAAAATTCGCTGATTGATATAAACAGTCTGTAGATTGGTCTAAAACAGAGATTGATATAAAGCAGTCTGTAGACCTGTAGGCATTGTTTTGGTAGTCATTGCTTCACGATGTATGCTGCAATGTGTGAACTTTGCATCTGGTGCAACTTCTTAAATTTTGGCAAAAACTCCACCAAACTTGAAAAATATATGTGTTTTTGAATAATAAAGAGTAAAACAAAATGTTAAAAGGGGCGCAATTTTACAATCATTTTGAATATTCTTTTAATTTTTTTTCTGTAAAAATTATACCACTAAAAATATAGTAATGTACCACAGTTTGAGAACTGGTGTTCTAGATCATGTTTAGACTATTTACGTTATAAATATTCGCAGAGAGATAAGATAATAAAGATTTTGGCATTGCAGATTTTAAAATACAGAGGATATGTAAATTACTTAGTTAAAATATCTTCAAAATAATGCGAGAAATAAATACTTATACTAAAATAGAATTTAAATTTATAAATAAATAAAATTTATTTATAAATTTTAAAAACTACATAAATTTAAATTTATACAAAATAGACAATAAGTGAACATAAAATTACAATGATAAATATACTATTTAAATAAATAAAAACTGATGCATAATAATTCAAAAGTACATCAAAACTAAATCATAAATAAAAGAAAACTAATACTTCTAAAAGAGATATAACATTACTTTTCCGATTTTAAAAATTTCATCCTTTCAATTCTTCACTGTATCTCTTGTTTTTTATAGCATTATGATGACAAATTTTAGTTCAAAGAAATATTCTTTATTTATCATTTTAAAATACCTTACTTAGTTAAATTTGAGTTAATCGTTATGAACGTTTCATGTACTTAATAGAGGTTATTTTTAGTCCTGTATCGTCGTTCTCCAGCATTTCAGAATCTGAGTAAGCAATTTTTAAACTAGGAGCCGCTGACAACTTATTAAAACATGTCATCTAGAACAGCTTTCGGAGAAATCCAGTATTCCATGTAACAAAATTAAGGTGAGTTAATTTCCTTCACCCGAAGTTTGCTTACGCTTTAATTAATTGTTATGACAAGGCTTGATTGATATTATGTTAAGATCAGAATATTTTGATTGGATATTAACTATACCAGGACGCACGTTTCCTTCTTGTTAGTGATTAATAGCTATTTGGAATTAGGAATTTAGAATATTTCCTTTTTCATATTAAATTTGCTTTTTATGGTGTGTATAAATATATAAGTTGTATAAGAGTTTTTTAATCATAAACTAATATTAATTAAATTACGCCCAAAAAATTGGAATAATTTCCTTACAACCAAGGGATATTAAAATTGCATATGTATTTTTGCATTCATTCATCTTTAACCATAAACACTATATTTTTAAGAAATCATTATAAAATTAAATATAAGATGAAAAATGTATGTTCCTGAAACTAGTTAACTATATCTAATTTTTAATGAATAAAATGCTTTATTTCAATTGAAACGTTTACTTTTATTATATGCAATTATTTGAAATCGGTACTGACAAAGAAGTTTTTCCTCCGTTACTCATAAAAATATAAGTTTTTTTTTTCCCCTCCTTCCTTTCAGTACGCCTTCGGGGTGCAACAGTAGCCCACTCGGCGCGTATTCGTGAGGTCCAGGTTCGAGGGCACTGCACATTTTTCACATGTCCTGCTTTAAAATAATTTAATGAGTGTACAAGTGAAACCCAAAATAAAAGGTGGTGGACGATCATTCATTACCAGTAGGATTTTGCAATTGGGTCCCCTAATCCCCAGTCTTCCTTTAAAAGGTATTTTCTCCCTCCTTTCGGCATGCCTTCGTGGTGTAACTGTAGTACACTCGGCGCTTATTCAACGTATCCAGGTTCGAGTCCCAAACCCGAGGGCTTTGCATATTTTTCACATCTTTTGCTTCAAAGAAATCTACTGTCTCTACAAAGACGTTGATACCTTTTCCTCTTGTCGCAATAAAAGATATGCTACTGTAAGAAATAACTACAAGGACTTTGTTACCAGACTTTGTTTTTCATTTTTAGCTCCAAAATTGTTCGAATTCTCCTTAAATTCAACTTCAACTTAAGTCATAGCAAAATTCATCGTTCAGTTCTTAAAGATTCCAATCCTGATTTCAATTTCTAGGGAAATTTATTCTGTCTGTACTTAGTGAGGTTTGAAACGTATTAACCAAATTGAAGCAGCGTTAAAATTTTGCCTCGAACAA
Source organism: Stegodyphus dumicola (assembly GCF_044657685.1). Lineage (NCBI taxonomy): Eukaryota > Metazoa > Arthropoda > Arachnida > Araneae > Eresidae > Stegodyphus > Stegodyphus dumicola. The sequence continues at coordinate 130,511,355 of NC_140770.1, forward strand.
CCCGGATCCTATGCTTGAAAAAGAAATAAACAAATCTTTGGTAATTAATTATAAATGATTACTTAGCCACACTTTTGACTTGATTCTGAGAAGCTTTTCTGCAATTTTAATCATTGGTGTTCACTTCCACGCCTGTCGAATTAATTTCTACCTTTTTGTTGCCCTGCGTTGGCAACATGCTTTTGAGATTTGTCGTTCGTAGGATTCGGTCGCTAAAAGCGTAGCTGGCCTGTAACGGTTGTAATTATTATTTTATGCTTATCTGTACTTCTGAATTATTACTAAATGTTTACGTGTGAATGTTATATTATTAAATGTATTCAGTTTGGTTGAAATAGACCGAGAGTGACTGAATTTATTAAGTATAATCAAAGTCGAAACTGCGTCGTCCATGTCGGCGCCATTCTAATATGAGGTACGTAAACATCATTTGGAGGCACGCCGACGAGATCATATCAAGAATTCGTCAGCAGTTCAAATACAGATAAGTGATGATTTTTTAGTTCGATTTACATCTAAATTTGATTCTTGAAGTTTTATATCTATTTTGTATTGATTTTGATTTTGAACTTGAATACTTCGATTACTTATTATGGATCAAGCTACTGTCATTAGATTGCGTGGTAGGGCAAAAGCGGCCTTCACAAGGCTTCAGAATACTATTTCTTCCGATTTATCTAAAAATGAAGTAATTTTGCATCTGGAGCGCTTGGAAAGGATTTATTCAGATTTTGATAAATTTGATGCCCAATTACCAGAACAGTCAGAAATTGAAGATTTTGAATCGAAGTATTTTAGTTTGAAACTTCAGTATCAAAATTTATTAGATGTATTAAATGCGGCTAATTTGCCAAATGTTACAGGAAATTCTAATATGAGTAACTTTAAGTTACCTAAGTTGAATATTCCTATTTTTTCGGGTAACTTTAATGACTGGATGAATTTTAAAGATTTGTTTGTTGCAACAGTGCATAATACTTCTTTATCGAATATACAGAAATTTCAGTATTTAATCGGATCACTTGCTGATGAACCAGCTTCTATAATTAAACATATTCCGTTATCAAATAATTCTTATGAAGAAGCATGGGCAAAATTGCTCGCTAGGTACGATAAAAAGAAACAAATCGTACAATCGTTAATTAAAACATTTATGGATCAAAAATGTATTTCACAGGTTGATAATGTTAATTTACGGCAATTAGCTGATACTTCCGATGAAGTTATCAGAGGTTTAAAAGCTCTTGGTGACGAAGCAACTTCTAGGGATCCATGGTTAATATTTATGTTGCTTCAAAAGGTAGATTCAGAAACTCGAAAGTTATGGGCACAGAAAACAGCGGAAGATGATTTTCCTACATTGGAATCATTTTTTGAATTTTTAAATTTAAGGTGTTCTTCTCTCGAAATTATCATAAATAAAGAAGCGGAAGCTAAAGTTGTTGATAAAAGTAGTAATGTTAGTTCTAAAACATTACAGAATTCTAAATTTAGTAATACTAAATGTTCGAAATGTAACGGACTTCATGCGTTATATAAATGCGTTAAATTTAAGAATTTGGATGTTACTGCTAGAAAGAACTTTGTACGGAAACGAGGATTGTGTTTTTTATGTTTAAATTCACATCTAATCAAAAACTGTAATTCACAGTTAAAGTGTAATTTGTGTAATTCAAAAACGCATAATAGTTTGTTGCATGAAGATATTAAAGCTAACAACGTACAGCTTTTAAAAGCGCCAAATGAAAACGAAAGCACTCCAGAGAGAGTTTTGAATGAATCATGCGAGGGTCAAGGTCAGGTAGTTGTCAGTAATACGATTCAAAATTCCAACTCGGCGATTTTGCCTACAGTTCTCGCACTTGCATTTTCCAGTGGCGAAGCTATCGAAATTAAATTATTGCTGGATTCCGGAAGTGAAAGTTCGTTTATTTCTGAACGAGCTGTTCGAAGATTAGGATTAAAAAGAACAAATAAAAGGTTACTTTTGCGTGGAATTGGCCAGCTTCCACAACTCGTGGTTCTGTTGATTTTAAAGTTCGGTCAAAATTAAATAATCAAGTAATTGATGTTAACGCATACATTTTGGATAGGTTAACTTTGCCATTGCCGGAACAAGTGATTAATGTAAAGCATATAGAATACATTAAATCTATTCCGTTAGCGGATCCGAATTTTGCTCAACCCAAAGAAATTGATTTGATTTTAGGAGCTGATTATTTTTTCTCCGTTTTAAGATGTGGCCAAATATATGGTTCGAAAAATGAGCCTGTAGCTCAAAATACAATTTTCGGTTGGGTGATTGCTGGGAAGGTCGGAAAGAATATGGAAGGCCCAAAAACAGCAAATGCACACTTCATAAAGTTAGAAGATAATATAAATATTGATTACGAACTTAAACGTTTCTGGGAAATGGAGGATATTGTCGATGTTGGGAAGAAGGAATTTCTGACACCTGAGGAACAATTTTGTGAATCACATTTTCAAAACACTCATGCTGTTAATTCAGATGGGCGATTTGTTGTAAAACTTCCATTTTAAGTTGGGTGATTCAAAACCGGCAGCAATTTCTAGGTTGCGTTCCATGGAACGAAAATTCAAAGATAATCCGGAATTTGAAAAACAGTATAAAGATTTCATACGTGAATATGAACAGTTAGGACATATGACTGTGATTAATGATGATTTATCTAACAGATCGGATACAGAAAAGTTTTATCTTCCTCATCATGCGGTAATTAAACCTTCTAGCACAACGACAAAATTAAGAGTAGTTTTTGATGCATCGTGCAAATCTGAAAATGGTATATCATTGAATTCTCTTTTAGGGGTAGATCCGAAATTACAAAGAGATATTTTTGAGATTTTGATTAATTTTCGATTTCCTAAAATTGTTTTCACAGCCGATGTAGAGAAGATGTATCGTCAGGTGATGGTAGCCCCTGAAGATCAGAATTATCAATTAATACTTCGGAGATACAATTCCAGTGATAAAATGCGCACGTACAAGTTGAAAACAGTTACTTATGGTCTTTCCTCTGCTTCATTTTTAGCAACTCGATGTCTGAAGCAGATAGCTTTAGAGTCTAAAGAGGAATCAGATGTATCTCGTATATTGCAAGAGGATATGTATATGGACGAAATATTGTCGGGTGCAAATACAGTTGATGATGCAGTATTTGTCTGCAAGAAAATATCTTCAATTTTACATGCACGTGGTTTTGATTTGAGGAAGTGGAATTCAAATTCTGTCGAATTCTTAACTGAATTTAAGGAACATTATTCATTGAATTCTGATTTTGAGATATCTCCTAATTCGAGTTCGAAAGTCTTAGGACTTTTTTGGAATTCAACTACTGATACCTTCAGTTTCAACGCTACACTGCACATCAACGCACCTATAACAAAAAGACGCATATTAGCAGAATCTGCTCGCATTTTCGATCCTTTAGGTCTCTTATCTCCTTGCACTATATTGATTAAAATATTCTATCAAAAACTATGGTTAGTTAAAGGCGACTGGGATTCAGTTGTTCCCCAGCATATCTCAGATGATTGGTTTAAATTTCAAGAGACATTCAGTCAAATAAATAATTGTGAAATTCCGAGATGTGTCATACTTACAACGGACAGTGTTATCCAACTATATGGATTTTCTGATGCATCTTCGCAGGCTTATGCAGCAGCCATTTACTGTCGCCAAATGTGCAATGGTACGGTTAAGGTTAATCTTTTGGTATCAAAGACTAAAATCGCGCCTATAAAGCAAGTATCCATTCCTCGATTAGAACTCTGTGCTGCGTATTTGTTGACCAGATTAATGCGATCTCTATTGAACATTTTAAAGAAGTTTGATTTTGAAATTTTTGCGTGGACGGATTCCAAGGTAGTTCTGTCTTGGGTATCTGCTCATCCACGTAAGTGGAAAACTTTTGTGGCAAACAGAACATCTCAAATCATAGAAGTGATACCTATTAAACATTGGAATCATGTTCCCTCTAAACAGAATCCTGCAGACATTGCTTCTCGTGGTATTGAACCTCAACTCCTACCAAATTGTACTTTGTGGTGGAATGGTCCACCATGGTTGCGTCAGGAAGAGGAAAAATGGCCTGAATATGAATTAAAATCTGAAGATGATGCTGAAGTAAAGGCCGAACAAAGATCTGATCCTATTTTTATTTCTCATATACGTGAATCGAATGATTTATTAGCTAATTTGCTCGAGCATTATTCTTCGCGTTATAAAATTGTTCGTATTCTGGCTTACTGCCAAAGATTTATTAATAATTGCAAGAAGCACCATGTTACTCAGAACATTTCACGTAGTGGCATAGCTGCCTTATGCCGCTAACATTTCTAGAGATTCGAGTAGCAGAAAATTTCATTATTCGTTGGATTCAGAATCATCATTTCAAAGATGATTTACAATGTATTAAAGAAGAGAAACCTTTACCCAAGAAGAGCCAACTACGTTCTTTGTATCCATTCGTAGATAAAGATGGTCTCTTACGGGTGGGAGGACGTCTTCGAAATTCATCTTTAGCATTTAACATCAAACATCCTGTCATACTTCCTTCTCGACATACATTTAGCGAATTACTAGTGAGAGAACTTCATATTACTTACCTTCATGTTGGTCCTTCTTTATTATCACACCTCATCAGACAATCTTACTGGATAATTGGAGGAAAGAAACTGATACGCAGTTGTGTCAACCATTGCTTTATATGTCATCGATTTAAAGCTGCTTCAAATCCGCAATTGATGGGTGACTTACCTGAACATCGTGTGACTTTGGAACGACCTTTTTACGCATCTGGTGTGGATTACGCTGGTCCTATTACCATGAAATTTAATAAGGGTCGTGGCTCTAAAACAACGAAAGGCTATATAGCTCTGTTTATTTGCTTGTCGACTAAAGCTGTGCATATAGAAGCAGTCAGTGACCTGACGGCAGACTCGTTTATCGCTGCACTTAGACGTTTCATTTCACGTCGCGGTGCACCACGGCACATTTACAGTGACAACGGTACCAATTTTGTGGGAGCATGCCGAAAACTACAAGAACTAAATCAGATTTGGTCTTCCTTGTATGCAACGTAATCGGTTTCCCGAGAACTAACTAAGTCATCTGTTGAATGGCATTTTATACCGCCTGCTTCGCCCCACTTCGGAGGAATATGGGAAGCCGGCATTCGCTCAGCGAAATTTCATCTGAGAAGAGTATTGAAAGAGACTCTTTTAACCTTTCAATAACCTCATATGAGTTATAAAATAAGCAAAAACAGCACTATAATAAGGAATGGAATTTTATCTTGGATGGCGAACTTAAAGGCCTTTATTTATTGGAAATTATACTGTCCTTAAAAATAAACAATTATGAAATGCCAGTGACGATCCTACATGTTCACCCAGTACTTAAAATGCAAGGTGTAAAGGTGTAAACATGCATCTGCATTGTCATAATGTCCTCGAAAACAACACTCCAGCTATATACATGAATGGCTCAAGCATGTAAGATAAAGTTGGCAGCACACTACTTCTTCAGCACGGAGAAGAAATCTTAGTCTATGGAAGCACCGACTAAGCGATAATAGGCAGAAGCAGAAGCAGAAGGCAGAAGCAGAAGGCAGAAGCAGAAGAGATTTCCAGAGTTATCCAGTACACCATTCAGCGAAACCTACAGGACATCACCATCCATACAGGTAGCATGTCGGTATTTCTGTCAGTACCCAAACATTACCACACTTCCCTTAAATTACGTAAATTTAGAGTTATTTACGGAGTCATAAAGACAATAGCATCCCTCTCTTCTAAGTGAAAGCGCGAGTTGGGGGATTGGAAATCAAACTGCTGACAGATTATCCAAGCAAGCAACGACAGAAAGTATTTATTATCCCCAACCAGCACTTTGTCATGCTCATAACTGAAGAAACAACTGAAACTCAAGGTACAAATCAAATGGCAAACAGAGTGGTTAGCAAGGCTATATTCTGCAGATACTACTATGTAGAGACATTACGTATTTTTTAGAAGCAGAAGAGATGAAAAATTAGCAACACCTTCTCCGGGATTCGAACGACGGACCTCTGAAATACCGGCCCAGCGTGCAGAACCACTACACCACGAAGGCACGCCAAGAAAGCGGGAGAAATGCCTTACATGCTCCCCTTTTCAAAGGGCGACTGGAGTTTTTAGGGGACTCAATCGCCAAGTCCTGGGTGTGGATAATCCTTATCCAACATTCTTTTAGTTCGAGCGCCACTGTAGAGACATTAAGTATTTTTGGAAGCAGAAGAGACGAAAAATTAACAACACCTTCTCAGGGAATCGAACCACGGACCTCTGGAATATCGGCCCAGCGAGCTGAACCACTACACCCTGAAGGTACGGCAAGAAAGCAGGAGAAATACCTTATAACCACATCACCCAAGTAGACTACAAACACAACATATTTAACAAAAGTTAACAAAATTTATTATAGAACATGGTACCTTTTCTGAATATTTTAATAGACACGGCGTTAGCAACACCGATCTCTGTGTCTGTGGCGAAATTGGTACCGCAAACCATTATCTTACTGTTTGTCCACTTACCAGAGAACCCGACTTTAAAATCCGCATTAACAATACAGGTGACAGGTGACGGAGGACGGGGACACAACATGTCTAACAAAGGTAAACTGGTATATGTCCCTCGCCCTCCACAATATACAAGCCCATTAACAATGCACAAGCCTTTCGCAAATTTAGGGTAAAACAACATCATTTGGTGGCAATGATGTGTCAGGTTATCGACACGCTTTCAAAACTTGGAGCCGACCTATACCTCGAAATATAATTTTATACTTCTCTAATTTTAATTAACTTTTTGGGGGGGTAATAGAAACAGTGCCTAGAGTAAGAATCTACTATTTAAGTTTGTTTCTAGAAGTTTAATTCCCTGTACTACACTGTATTTGGATATCGCGCAATATACATTAGTAAATTTCTGTAAAGTGTTTTCTTTGTAAAGTGTATTTACAATGTGTACTATTGTATGTTCTTCTATAAAGTAATTTGAGCATCTGAAATAGTGTAATAATTATGTAAATTAGATAATTATGTCCTGAGACACAGGGCCTGCAATATCTTACATTGTTATATGATTGTATCTTGTAATGCTAGATATGCAGAGACACGCGAGACAGTACTACTTAACCTCTTGGTAGAATGATGGTCAGCCAACTGGGAACTGTCCTTGGAAATGATTCCTCTATACTCGACAATCGAGATGCGGGATAAGTCACGCATCCTTCTTAGAAATATTTCTATGCCTCTCCGAGAGTACTACATGGAAAATCACAAATGTTTCGTGTCTGAATAAATGACCTTTTAAGTTAACGTAGGTTGCATAAGGTTTTTTTTTTTTTTTTTTTTTTTTTTTTGGCTTTCTTCCTTACAATATAAACGTGAATAAATTTCTCATCTTATTGAGTAAAAATCATATTGTACTGAAGACATGCAGCGCTGGGTCAACATGTGCCTAGAAGAAGACAACTACTTTCGTTATGTGGTGTGAACGCATATAATTTCCTCATAATATTACATGAGTTTCAAAAGGTTTTTTGACAAGTTGTATTATTTATTATTCTTGACCAAATATAAAAAATTAATTTCTTTCTACACCTTATATTAACTAAATCCATAAACATAAGAATGGATCCATAAATGTAACGTGAAGCGAATGAATTTTATGTTACACTATTAATGAAGATTAAATGTATCTTGTTTAAATTTCTAATTACGGCATTACATTGCATGATTTTGCCTTTATGTGCGAAACAATAAAGCTTTAGAGTGATATTGGCATACAGACATAAAAGATGAAGACGAATGCTTAAGGCTCTTTTCTTCTAACAAATATACAATCTTGAATCTGCAGATGGTTATCCTTATTCAAGCATATTTCACACGCAGAAACCATATAAGCGCTTAGGCGGATAAACCGCTGACCAATAATCCTATGCAAACATTTCACATTTTTACAGTATTTAGCAAATGGCGAAACGACAGCTTGCGGACGACGTATGAGAAAGACAAAAAGAATTGTGAAATAAATTATAATTATTCTTTTGACATAAAATTAAGAATGGTGAAGTTATATACATAATTTCTCAATAGTGGAACACAATGTCGCTTTATTTCTATTGTTTTAAAGTTTCGATTTAGTTATAATTCGATAAAAGATTTTACTTTCACTTTCGCCGTTGTGTAAATTCATACTTCATTAGCATTATATAAAAGTTATATGACAGAGATTCATTTAAAATAGCACTCTTCAGAAACATTTATTATAAGCGTATTATTATTTTTACCCTAGAAGAAAAAGAAACAAATTATGAAAGACATTACTGGCTATCACAGAGTTTAATCTTTCATATATATATTTAGCATTTTTGAATGATTCTTATTCTATCTTTGAGTGTTCAATGAATTTATGTATTGAAATATTTAACAAAACAAATATCCTTTTTTAATTATAAAGTATAACTGTTGGCCATTAAAATTGCAAAATCATGATGGAAAGAAAATACAAAAAAAAAAAAAAAAAGATATTTATTGTGCGTAAAACAGTATGGCATGAAGACAAAATGATTAAATTTGTAAGCAGTTTGGAGGTTTACATGGGTGCGAAATTATTAGACAGCTGCCACTCCTGGCAGCTAAAACGGCCCTTAACTGTTTAGGCATGGAGTCGAACTGGGCTTGGATGACAGAAACGGGCGACTCATTCCATGCTGTTTCAAACCTATGCCACACTTCATCAACGGTATTAGCTAGTCTCTCAGCAACCCATGACCAGATGTTTTCCATGGGGACAGATCTGGAGACTGTGCAGGTCAGGGTAACAGTCGAATGCCATGAGTTTCAAGAAAGGTCAGAACACGAAGTGCAACATTTGTTCTTGCATTATCCTGTTGGAAGATGTGTTTGGCAGTCCTCGAAGATAGAGCACAACTACTGGACGTAAGATATCAGAAATGTACCGATCTGCGTTCAAATTACCGTCGATCCGAACTAGGCATGTGCGTGTCCTGTACACAATGGCTGCCAAACCATCACACCAGGTGCAGTGATGCCGATATCGAATGCAAGCAGGCGACATGTGCTCTCCTCGGAGCCTCCAGACACGTATACGGTCATCAAAATACTGCATGCAGAATCCGGACTCGTCTGAAAAGACGACATTGTACCACTCCTGTATCCAGTTTTGTAGTTCAGCGCACCACAGTCGCCGTCTCTCTCTATACTTCATTATCAAGCGAAGCCGAAGTATTGGTCGCCGGGCTTATTGTCCACGCTGCTGCAGACATGGACGCACCATACGACCGGATACTGGGTATGCTGCAAACATGCCCATTTCCTGAGTAATAGTCCGTGATGTGGTTGTACGGTTTTGCAGGGCTGACCTCACAATATGTCTGTCCTCTCGGGCGTTAGTCATAGGAGGGCGTTAAGATTCTGCATGCCGTTCAGTATGGCCTTCAGCAATCCATTGATTCCATATTCGCATGACAGCGGTTGGATGGCCGCCTGTGCGACCGCCGATATCACGGAAGGATTATCTACACTTTTGATAGGCAATGATCCTGCCTCTATCGAATTCCGACACTTGCTGGGAAGCATTTCTTATTATTCGAGGCATAACACGATATTATGAGCAAACTCTGACCTCACAAAGCGCTTTTCGAATGCGAAATCCACTACGCAACTTTTCTTTTATGCAATGCTTCAAACGTCGTTTCTCCCTCCTGCGTCATCTAAATGCTCTGAAATACTGATCATTTGCATACCCTAATCTCTTCTTCCTTTCAGGTAATTTTGATGTTCGTCAGATCATTCATTCCTGGTGTTGCAGTTTTAAAGGCCAGGAGTGTATAAATAATCTAACGTACTTTAATACTTAATATTTGTTATAATTAACCGGTAATGACATTTCACTGTTATCAACTGTGCATAATTTATTTATTTTAATTTAATTTATTAAAATTTTTTAATTATGTTAATGAGAATCAGCTGTGCAATAGAATTTTAAATATCCAAACAGTGGGAACCATAGTTGTCAGGATATTTAGAAAATTCGGGTAACGGGAGTTCTGTGTAACTGGATTTCAGTAACTGAAGATCTGGATAAAGGGAATCCGGTTAGCTGAATCTGGTAATGACTGGAGCTTTATTGCATATATATACATATATAGCTAACTTTCTAATAGTAAATTAACAATAGCTCTTACTACTTTTCATTCCAAAACTCACAAAATAATAACTTCTCTAATATAATCTTTACTTCCTGTAAATCTGGAAAGTGATTCCCTCTTCTGATCTGTATTTTACAATTATTCCTGGAATGGGGTGAGATCTTAACCCAGCATCCGAATATTAATCTGCTTTCTAACTGAAATATAATTCTCTTAATGTCAACATTCTTGAAGTGTGATCCGAAATGTAATCTGTGTAAAAGGTCTTTGCTGCGCCATTTCGCTCTCTTCTTTGGTCACCTCTTGTCTTTGCTCGCTCTATTTGTTCGCCTCTTTTTTCATTCTTCTGCTTTGCTAGAGCAACATGTTGATACCTTCTGCCTTCAAAAAGTATATTTTTCATGCTGATCGTATATAAAGCGTTCTTTAAGAACAAGCTGCTGTGACGCCGATTTGATTTGTGTTGCATTACATAAAAATGTTTAAATTCGTCCACGTTTCTGGTTATTGCATTCATCTACCACGGCAAGTTATTAGAACGAGCGTCTTCTTCCAAATTTATAATAAATATAATAATATAATCCAAATTTTATAAAATATAATATACATTAATAGTCATGTCAATGAGACTTATTTATATTTCTTTATTTTTCAGAGAACAGACTAAATGGTGAAGGTGGACCTTCCAGATGTCAAAGTCGCAACATGGAGGTTTGTTATGCTTTAGTGATTCTTTTTCTCCGACGTTCTGTGTATTTAACGGAAAAAGGTTTACATTTTATAAAATAATTGCTTCATTTTTAAGACAAAAACCAGCCGTCTGTAAACACATTCACTATCGCCAGAAATATTGTCCTAATTCCTGAAACAATTTTAAAATATTTTTTCTCTTAAATCATTATTAAATATGACTAATGCAAAACCATCTATTTTCTACCTATGAAACTTCGGAATGTACAAATTATAAAATGATAATGTTACTTACAGTTAATTTTTTTTTTGTTCTATAAAAACTGTATGTTAAGAATAATTCACAAAAAAAGGTAAGCGGACTGTAATATCACTAGTTTATTTTACATAACTCTTTGAAATAGACGGAATGCCGCCCACGTGACGACACAGCTCACATCACTCCAAGCACAGTAGCAATTAATAAAAAACAAAAAAGAAAAGTATACAAATCACATAAATTATGAGTTGAAAGTTCGTTACCATAGCAACCAGAATTGAATCATCAGGCGGCAACGCCATCTATCGTTGCAAAGACACACTAGTAATTCGTTTGGTACGAAAAATACTAAACATAGCCCCCGGCCTTGAAGCCTTCTAAGGGTTCAAAAAAGACAAATAGTTAAAGCATACATAATAACATTAACAAAAAAATTAATTGAAAATATAACTAAAATTAAAGTTCAATAATATGAAAAAAGTCAATAGTTCATAGTTCATATTAGTCATGATTGGGGATAAGACACAATTTAGTAACAGCTCGTATCACCAGCGGCTGTATGGATTGTAGCCACTCGAACTTTTTTATCACTACCTGGATGAATTAAGGCAATTCTTCCAATTTTCCATTGGTTTGGAGGCAGTTGTTCGTTTTTGATCAGAACTAAATCCCACATTTTAGATTTGGAGACGCACGAAACCACTTAGCACGTTGTTGAAGTGTTGTTAAATATTCTGCACACCATCGTTTCCAAAAATGTTGCGCAGTCTGTTGAACTAGAGACCAACGTTTAAGTCGTGAAGATTTCACATCACTCAAGTCAGATTCCGGAATGGCAAGCAAAGAGACTCCAATCAAAAAATGACCTGGAGTCAATGCACTAAAGTCGTTTGGATCACTAGACATCGCACAAAGAGGACGGGAATTCATACACGCTTCCACTTGTGTAAGCACTGTTAAAAATTTCTAATTGTAAGTTAGAAGTGTGGATCCTAATACTCGTTTAAGATAAAATTTCATGGATTTCACATTAGATTTCCACAAGCCACCGTAGTGAGGAGATGTCGGAGGATTAAATAACCAAGTTATACCTTCTGAGGTAATGTAGTCACATAATTCACTGCTTTTCTCAATGCGTGCTGCATTTTTATAAATCTCCTTCAGTTCCTTACTAGCACCTTTGAAGTTAGTAGCACAGTCACTCGAAATTTTAGATGGTTTGCCTCGTCGGGCGATAAATCTTTTTAGAGCTGCTAAAAACGTTGAAGTTGATAAATCACTGACTAACTCCAAGTGTACAGCTTTAGTTGAGAAACACACAAAAATGGATACGTAACACTTGAAAGTTTTTGTTCTTCTCCCAACTTGGGACTTAATAGAATATGGACCAGCATAATCAACACCGGTGACTGCAAAAGGTCTTGATGGTTGAACTCTGGGCGAGGGTAAATCACCCATGATCTGGATCACAGTCTTGCCTCGATTTCTAATACAAGGAATACATCTGTGAATAATCTTTCTCACTACGCTTCTCACCGCAAGAATCCAAAACTGCATTCGTAAAGTGCTTACTAATAACTCTTGACTAGAATGCAAATAATTGACATGGTAATGAGTTACGATGAGATTAGTGACATGTCCTTCCTTTGGAAGCAAAATAGGATGTTTGCTATTTTCAGGAATGTTTGCAGTTTTTAAGCGACCACCTACTCGAATGACGCCTTCTTCATCAAGGAAGGGAGTTAATTGTATTACTCGGCTGCTCACACCTTTTAATTCTCTCGATGTTTTTAAATAAGATAGCTCTTGAAGAAAATATGATTCTTGGACATTTTTTATCACTGTTTTTGTAGCTAATCGAAGCTCATCGATTGTCAGAAAACCTCTCAAAGGATTTTCGGAGAAGTTTCGACAGTTGTAAATAAATCTTAGGCATAATACAACTATACGACGTAATTTTGTCCAAGATGAATACCGTTTAAAAATGTCATTTTCCTTTACCGCACAAGATACTGAAATGCAAGTTTTTCTTTCTTCTCTAAGAACTCCTTCATAATCTACATCAGCAAGATGTTCACTGTCAGGACATGGTTCGTAATCTTGTGAATATAACCACGTAGGTCCAATGAACCATCGCTGACACTTCAGAAATTCTCCTGGAAACATTCCTCTTGTACCTGAATCAGATGGGTTCCGCTTTCCATTGATATGGTTCGACCTTACATTAGGAATTGTATTCTGTATTTTAGCAACGCGGTTTGCAACAAAGGGTACCCAACGGTATGGTTCTGCAGAAATCCAGGACAATACAACAGTTGAATCTGTCCAGGCCAAAACTTTACGTATAGGAAACTCTAAATGTTCTAACACTGATTTAAGCAAATTCACTCACAAACCTGCGGCGCATAACTCTAATCGAGGTAATGATTGCACTTTCAGAGGGGCAGTCTAGTTTTTGTTTTAGTTCTAGTTTTTGATGTTAAGAGTGTTACTTTGATGTCCAAATTACGTGACACCACTGAACGCAAATAAATTGCTGCGCAGTAGCCTTTCTCGGAGGCATCACAAAAAGCACAGATATCAACATAGTTCACGTCAGGAATCAAAACAAATCTCGGGATTTTTAATTGTTGAATAAGATGTAAATCATTTCGTAAAGTCTTCCATTTGTTAGCAATCTCATCACTAACAGGTTCATCCCACGATAAATGGAGTTTCCACATGTCTTGTATCAAGATTTTGACATAAATAATACAAGGAGCAAGCCAACCCAATGGGTCAAATATTTTCACTATATCAGAAAGGATATCTCTTTTAGATTATTTAAGCTTTTCACCATAAATGGATACGGAAAAGTTAAAGTAGTCTTCACGGGGGTTCCAATTAATTCCTAAAAATTTGATTGAGCTATCGTCTTGAATTTTCATAGCCTCAGAATCATTTCTCAACTCCTGGGGTATATTCTCTAACACTGACAAGTCATTGGATGACCATTTACGCAGAAGAAATCCTCCACGTTCTAACATTTGAAAGAGTTGATTTACTAGATTTTTGCACTCTTCAGTGTTTTGAGCACCTACCAAACAATCATCTACAAAAAAAGTTTGAAGTACAGCCTTCGAAGCTAAAGGATAGTTATTCTGCTCATCGTAGGCAAGTTGGTATAAAGCACGAGTAGCCAAATATGGAGCCGAGGCAGTGCCGTATGTGACAATATTAAGTCGAAATTCTTGAATAGGATCACTTGGACTGTCCTGCCAAAATATCCTTTTAAAGTTTCTATCCTCTTCATTAACTAGAATTTGTCTAAACATTTTCATGATATCAGCTGTGACAACTACTGGGTAACATCTGAATTTTACCAAAACTGGAAACAGCTCTTGTTATATTCTGGGACCTGTCATCAATATGTCGTTAAGAGATAGTCCTGATGAAGACTTACTAGTAGCATTAAATACCACACGTATTTTACTCGTAGAGCTAGATTCCTTAATTACTGCGTGATGTGGCATGTAGTATGCCTGACTTGGGGACTCTGAACTACGGACTGGTTCCATGTGCCCGAGATCCAAGTATTCCTTCATGAAATGTTTATACATATCATATGTATCAGGAGATCTTAAGAGATTTCTCTCTAAAGATTTAAATCTTTGTAAAGCAAGATCTTTAGAATTACTTAACATTGAAGGGTTATCTTTAAATTGAAGTTTCACTACATAACGACCATTTTGATCACGGAAGTGTGTTGTTTTAAAGAACCCTTCACATTTTTTATCTTCACTTGAAATACGTTTGACTTCAGGAATGGAGTCTAAAGACCAAAATCTTTCAACTAATTCGTTTGTATTCAACTGAAGATTATTCACTGTAAAAGTGTTAGTTAGATTCGAGTCATCAGTAATAGTGTTCCCGGAAATGATCCAACCCAACTGAGAACAAATTGCAAAGGGTAATGATTCTCCTCTCTTTATGATGTCTCCCTTAAGCATAGTAAAAAATACATTTACACCTAACAAAATATCTATAGGTTTTCTTTCATAGAACTTAGGATCAGCTAAGACTAGATCGTCAAAATGATTCGCAATTTTAGAAGGAAGCGACACGTTAGGCACATCTGAAGTTATCCTTGGAATCACGAATGCATATGTTCGAAATTTGGAATTTGACTCAAAGTGCGGGGTACAGATTAATTCCACTTCTCCACTTGTTCCAGTGTTGAACGAACCAAGGCACGATACTTCAATTTTTTTGTTAAATCTACCTAACTTTAGTTTTCTGACACACTGTTCACTTATAAAGTTGGCTTCACTGCCACAGTCTAGTAAAGCCCTGCAAGGAATGGCTTTACCATTGGAATCACTAACTTTAACGAGAGCAGTACACAGTAATACACGTTTTGATTCACCTTTAGAATAACTAAATTGTCCTGTACATGTTGTGGCATTTGTAACGACTTCATTCTTGGGTAAGAACACTTCGGCTCTGGGGGAGAGTGAGGAAGTTTGTTTTGGTTTCTCATTTTCACTAGTTTTGATATTTCGATCAAAATGAAGAACAGTATGATAAGGTAACTTACACGTCATACATTTATGTAAACTACGACAGTTTTTCACTAAATGAGGCTGAGAAGATAAACAATTAAAATAAAGTTTGTGTTTCTTAACAAATTCGATTCTTTTTTGGACACTTAAGTTTAAAAACTTACGACATTTGTGAAGAGAATGATCTTCCTTGCACATTATACAACTGTTTTTACTCGACACTAAAGAAGTTAATTTGGAATTAGAAAATTTCCTAAAATCTTTAGATTGGTTTCTACTATTCTGAAGGGTTCTAGCGTGGTCTTTTAGAAACTTGAGTAAATTATCTAAAGTACCTAATTCATCTTTTTTCAAAGTTCTTTCCCACCAAAATTTTATGTTTTTATCTAATTTATCAGTTATCAAATAAACAAAAAGAACATCAGAAAGATCAGAAACTTCTAGCTTAAGAGTTCTCAAAGAGCGTATACATTCATTTACTACATCAACACAATATAAAATAGCTTGAGCTGAATCAGAAACATTTGGCAAATTAAACATTTTACGTATTAATGCATTAGTTAATTCTCTTTTATTAGAATAACGTTCCTGTAAAATTTGCAACGCTATATCATAATTAGCATCAGAAATAGGAATTGAATAATAGACAGAGCCTTTTTTTTACAAGAAGCCTTTAAATATTGAAACTTCTGACATTTAGAAATATTCGGATTGTTATCTACACTAGCCTTAAAAAGATCATAGAAACTAATCCACTCATCTATATTTTCCCCTGTAAAGGTTGAAAGTTCTAATTTTGGTAATCGAACGTCAGACGAATTTACTTTTGCTACACTACTTGTTTCAATAACAGAGTCACTGGAAAGTTTCTGTAACTTTTTATTTATAGTTATCCATAATGCATCTAAAGTTTCTTGTATTGTTTGTTGTTCCGTAATGAATGTATCACAATCCTTTTCAGGACACAACAAAAATATTTCCTCATAAATGGAACGAAGCTCACTGTTAAAAGCATTTAGTTTCGTTTCGAACAACTTTACCTATAAAATTTCTGCTTGTTCTAAATTCGAATTTACCTTGCCTTTAAACGTTGTTATATTGCTTTTTAGAACCTTCTTTTTAGTTAAAACTGGTTTCAAATCAGCCATTATGAATAAGAATAAATATGATACTAACAACTCTAGCAAAAGAAGATGAAATATTGGAATGTACTCACGCCAATGTTGAGGTTTCTACGCTACACCATGCCACGGGAATATTCCACAAATCGAAACTGATTTAACCACAGATGTCACACGCATAATCCACAAATAGAATCGAAATTACACCAAGCAATTATTAATCCACAAATCGAAAGTGATTTAACTTGCTAATATTTGAATAAATCACATCATATCCAAAGTTCGCTAACTCTTCTCTCCGGTCGCTAGGGCCAAGAATGTTAAGAATAATTCACAAAAAAAGGTAAGCGGACTGTAATATCACTAGTTCATTTTACATAACTCTTTGAAATAGAAGAAATGCCGCCCACGTGACGACACAGCTCACATCACTCCAAGCACAGTAGCAATTAATAAAAAAACAAAAAAGAAAAGAATACAAATCACATAAATTATGAGTTGAAAGTTCGTTACCATAGCAACCAGAATTGAATTATCAGGCGGCAACACCATCTATCGTTGCAAAGACACACTAGTAATTCGTTTGGTACGAAAAATACTAAACACTGTATTTATTTGAAACTTCATAAATTAAAATGCATAAAAACAAAATCATTTAAATCTTACATTTTCGTACTAAAGCCTCTTTCAATATGAAACATTTTCAAAAACATGTCTCAAATTTCAAAAATATGTGCTGTAGTATGCAAAGGAAGGGAAATAATGGTACTGAAAGAGAGATGGTGGTACTGTCATCCAACAAATCTTCAGTTTTTTCAGAAATTTATCTCAGAGCATGGTCGTGAATCCATAGAGTAAAAAGACTCTTTCAGGCGATGATTCATATCTGTGGACCTTGGAAGCCGGATTAGTTTTCCAACGTCACTGCTTTGTTCGTTGAACTATATGTGTAAAACTTCTGATGAATGGACTGGCGCGTTATGAGCTGGAAGCAATATATCGCTCCGAAAATAAAAAGCGCACGAAGAGGGGTAGATGAACGGCCAATTTCTCAACGAAGAAAGAGATAGAAGTAGAAGAGTCATCGGTCCGTCTCCATTTGTTCACCAGATAACGCCTCTATCCAATTTCCATCTAGAGCATGTGACGGCTACTGTGAGAATCGACTGAACATTCAACCAGGCGACTTTGTAAAATATTACTTTCCTTGCTGCAATATTAATAACTTGATCAAGTTAATTTGTTCTAATTTGTAGATAAATGCATAAATTTTAGTCTTAAAGCAATATAGTCTTAAATGCAGTTCTAATTATAGTAATGAATAGTCTCCTAACGCAAATATTGATGAATAAATAACACGATCTTAACGCAGTTAATAATAAATAAAATTTTGAATATCTATCTTGTCAAGGCTTTATCCATCATGGTGAAAAGACACAATGCGGCCCTCGTAATAATGCCTTAAACAGTTACACCATTACCACCGGCCTCTGCAACATCGATCTGACTCGGGGGATGCAACGCTTGGTACAGTTTACGCCACAAAGAAACTCTATCATCCGCCAGCAGCAGCTGCAGTGTCGATTCGTTGGATCAAATTCCACATTTCCAGTCTTCTAACAGCCCACTGGCGATGTGATTTGGCAAACTGAAGTCTGCAGTAATTTTCTTAACAATGTCTGGAGCATATAGACCTGGATTTGAAATGCAAACGTTCCAGTGGTTTTGAAATGCAATGGGTCCAAAATAACAATTTGCTGATACAATTTAGTTTCATCAGTTGCTAATGAGCCATCCTTGTGAAGATATTAGAAGAAGAACTTGCATTAAAATCTGTCAAAATATGATATAAGGTTGCGCTTTTAGACGCTGATACGAAGCGAGTGAGTCTCCGAGCATCTCGGTTATCATTCGCTGGTTTTTGATCGTATTTCGCATGGTCTTTCCAATTCTGTGGAACTAATAGTACACCTGCCCATGGTACTGTATGACATGCCAAGTAGTTCATCGGTTGCTAACATCAAACATCCGGTCTTGCAATTGCTGACAACTTATTCGCAATCAAACTGGTTTAGATTGTTACCTTTACCCATTTACAGTGGTTCTCAAGTTTTTAACCCCAAGTACCTCTTTCACTAGAATATCATTCCTGCCACCTTTGCAAGTCTCGAGAAATGGGTACGTAAATTCATTTAAATTTAGATTATTTTTTAGTTTGTTTTATAAATTAAACAACACATAGTAAATGTTGATAAACAGCAAAACTTAAATAAATGTTATATTTTATATTTATAAACTAAATACTTAACCGATAATTTAAAGGTTGACCTCATTCACTCGCTGAAGCTATAAAATGCCGCCCCCGGTTGATCTCTGATATTATACTCCGTGACAATGACGACAGCCAGCGGCTTGCAAACCACTAGTTTCCATAATGCTCGTTTTCAAAATCGAATCTCAGATATGTATGTTAATCTGCTTTTCAGTTTAATTTGGTTAAAGATTAACCAAATTAAACTGAAACTTTTCAGTTTTGAAGGAATCTTTGACCACTAATTCAGATAATCTGAAAACAGGTGAAGTAAACAGTTGTTATCAGATTATCTGAATTATTGGTCAAAGATTCCTTCAAGTGTATTAAAATGAAGCGTTCTTAGTAAGAATAGACAGCAGAATTGACGTGATGCATTTAGTTGCCATATTCGGGCGTAAGTTTAATCCACTCATGAAAATATTCACTTACGAATAGAAAGGTCTATGGTGCAAAACTAGATGACTAAAATTATGGCATTTGCAGATTAGATTTGGTCGATAGCGATTCAAACCCACATTTCGTCCATAACGATTCCAATCACTGCCGTTTCTGAAAAACACCATGTAATGCGTTAACTGTTACTGGACACATATGTTGTGACTTACCTCACTTGTCTGAGAATAACATCAGAACAAGCCCACGAAATACCTCGTGGCAAGGAACGCAAGATACGCCTGTCTTTGACAACAGCCTTGAGCCCCATACAGGTGACAGTACGATTTAGATCAGTTCCGCCCCCAGTTTTTGATGGAGAGCACCACGGGATGACGGGTCCGACAGTCTCTCATCCCTCTCCCCTTCCACCAATCCACACGAGAGGACTTTTGGTTTTCCGCATATTTAGAGTGCCGCCCTGCCGCACCCACACTATACATTTACAAACATCCATGCCTTCTCCGGAATTCAAACCGGAGGCGTTCGGCACAGCAGTCAACGACGTTAACCACTATCTCGTTTGGGCTGCACTCGACACATATAACTGCATTTATCTCGTGTTACTAACAAAATATTTATAACTCTCAAGCATCATTTTGTAATAATCCTAATACCTGCGCAGACATTCCTCGTAGTTCATCTTACAAATTATGAAAATATAGACTGAAACTGCACACGTAAGTCAATTTTTATTTCAAAATTATTAGCTACTCTCTAAAACACATTTCAGAAATATCGATAAAGCGTTAAAAATAAAGAAGAATAAATTGTTTTATCATTACAGGAATGTCGTTTTATCGAGCAGATGAGAACTCGACTAGATCTTACTGAAGACTTAAGACAACAATGTCTGGAGCATGTAGACAGTACTTGAAATGCAAACCTTCCAGCGGTTTCGAAATGCCTTCTGATGTTGAATCTCTCTTTACTAGACTATGCATGTCTAAATTTTTAGATGATCTAATAAAGCACATCTTGAAGCTATCATTGGTCCATTCTTGAAGCACTAAAAAGGCAAAATTCATTTAATTGATTTCAGTTCATTTGACTGAGTAAATACACAAGCAACTACAATGCTCAAATAAATATTATTTTGTACATTGGTGAATATTCATTCTCTAAATAACGTAAACGTTATATTAAAACTAACACATTGTCCAAATGGAAGAGAAACATATCAATATAAAATTTTAAATTAAGCATAAAAGCATGTAGATTTTGAATACAATTCTGTCGATTTGCTCGTTGTGACTAATCTTACTTGTCTGACCTAATCAGAACAAGCTCACGAATTTTATCGAGGTAAGGAGAACAAGATTGCATCTATCGTTAGCAAGAGCTTCGGATCATGTAGGTGACAGTAAGGTTTTGCTTTGTTCCCCTCCAGTTTTGAGATAGAGCACCCAGAGGGGGCAGTCTGAGTCTAATGGAAAATTGCTGAAAGACAACATAAATAGAAAACATAATTTAACTGTTACAAAATAAATTTTTAAAAAATAATAAAAAAATCGGAAAGGTTTCAGATTTTTAAATTACGTCCATAGGAGCGTTTTTTTAACGTTTTGTGTGTTACCTTTATTTAATAAATATCATGTTCTTCGCATTTAAACCATAAAAATCAGTTCAACACCAATATCGCAAAATAATTTTAAAATGAGCATATCTTTAGAATTTTCAGTGATCTCGCACGCTGGAGATACAAATTTTTTTTTTTTTTTTTTTTTTTTTTTTTTTTTTTTTGTTTTTTCGTACAGTGTTGCCATTGCTCTCCTTTAAATCTTTAAGTTTCTTAATGAAAAATTCGTTAAAGATTTACAAAATATGAAATCGATCATAAAACAAATGCCAAATTTCAAATTTGGGCTTTCAGATGCCCATATTCCCAGTAGGATTACGTTATTCAAAATTGGATGGCTCTAGATACCGTTGTTTTATCACAAAATGCGAGAAACATACATACATTTATGCAAATTCTTCATTATTTAATTTCTTCAAATATAATATAGGTCGATAGTATTTGGTGGCAACGATTTGAAAAGTGATACAGCCTTTTAAAATTTTCAACGCAAAATCGCAAAACGAAAATAATAACTCCTTCCAGATGCCCATATTCGCTGGAGGATTACGTTATTCAAAATTTGATGTCTCTAGGCAGAGCCGTGTCAAGATATTTTTTCACCTGAAGCAAAAAGGTAAATGAGCGCCCCTATATATATATCAAAATAGCTTATAAGGTATTTCTCCCGCCTTCCTAGCGTTCCTTCGTACTGTAGTGGTTCTGCACGCTGGGTCGGTATTGCAGAGGTCCTTGATTCGATTCCTGGCGAAGGCGGTTGCTATTTTTCATCTTTCCGGCTTTTCCAATTAACCTAATGTCTTTATAGTGGCGCCCGAACTAAAAGGGTGTTGGATGAGGATTCTTCACCGCCAGGATTTGGCGATAGGATCCCCTAAAAACCCCAGTCGCCCTTTAAAAGGGGAAGTATATAAAGTATTTCTCCCTAATCCCTAGAGTGACTTCGTGATGTAGCGGTTAGCATACTGAGCCGGTGTTTCAGAGGTCCGTGGTTCGATTCCCGGCGAAAGCGATTGCTGATTTTTCATTTCGTCTGCCTCCAAATAATCTAATGTCTCTACAAGCTATATTTGTATTAAACATAAGTAAATGTATTAAAACAAAATATCATAATTCTTATAGCATAATTATACCATAATTCTTAAAGTATTTTTAATCGTAGCTTTATAAATTCAGAAAAATAATATAGCCAATTATTTATAACTTTCAAATGAAAATGATAAAAAATTCTTTTTTGATAAATAAGGAATAACATCGAAATGCACATTGCATTAATTTCCAGGTTTTCTTGCAGTTCTTCCTGTCGTTTTATTAATTTAAGTTTGCCACTAATAATATTTATTAACACTTATTTCCACTAATAATAACTAACGAATTTAAAAACATAATTAAAGTAATTTTCGAATTCGTGTAGCCAATTTGGCGCCCCTTATAGTGTCTCGGCTTCGGCTCTAGGTCCCGTTGTTTTATGACAATGCGAGAAACATGCATACATTTACATAGATTCTTCATTGTTTAATTTCTTTAAATAATATAATACAGGGCTGTAATATTTGGTGGCAACAGTTTGAAACGTGAATCAACGCAGAAAGTCAATCGACGCAAAATGCCGAAACGAAATTAATAGCCCTTCTGGGCTAAAATAATAGGTAAAAAATTCCAGAATATGCGGATTTATTCAACATTAGCCGATAAAACATCCTATAAAATTCATGAAAATAATCTCAAAAAATTCGTTTGCAATAAAATTACTGCCTCAGTAACAATCGAAAACTTCCAAACCGTTGCACATGAAATATTCTGTCTCAATTTATGGAATTAAAGAAATCCGAAATTAAAATAGGAATTTTCTCTTCTAAAAAAGGAATTAAATCTATTTAAATGGCGTGGTTCAAAACAATGAAAACTTTTTATGCAAATTGCGAACTCTAATTTGATGGTAAAAATAATTTATCCGTCTGAAGACTTGATTTAATTTGCTATGATGTTTTTATTCCTTTAGGCGCTTAACAGCCATCGCAATTCTTACAATTAGATTTACATTTTTGTGAATGATTCGGTTTCTCAAAGAAGCAAACAATAAACTTAATTAAGGTTTCCTCACAATTTCCACAACTTGTGTTTGAGATCAAAAAGTGTTTTTTTTTTTTTTTTTTTTTTTTTTTTTTTTGTTAAAGACCGTGGAATTTTAAAGTTATTTGTTTTAATTAAAATTAAAGCAGGCTGAGCAATACTAGAGCGAAATTGAGACGTTTTTCGAAAAAGTGGAATTGAGAATGTATTTCATCAAAAATGTGATTTTGACTAACATCTACAATTTGGTTTTCCCATTTTTCGTGATAATTTATATTAAGGCTGCATTAATCATCCACGCTGCTTTAAAAGCTGTTGCCAGTTTCGCAGAAGATATTTATTTTTCCTGGAAAACTGCCAAAGCGTAAGCGGCGTTGATGACTTTGCGGCAGAATATCTTTAATCTTCCTTTTACTCTCAGTATATCAGAGTAATGTGAGAGATTTAAAAACAATAAAGCGCATCTTAATTTTTTTTTACTTTTTTCCCTTTTTATCGAAGCATCTATTTTATTTAATTTATTATATTTCTTCAAAATAAAATTGTACACTTCCATCAGCAAAATTTATGTTTACTTCAATTTGCAGTTCTTGTTTAGATAACAATTTCCATTTATTTTAATCTTACAATTCATGTTTTATATAATGTTACAATTAATGCTTTATTCGTTTCTAAATTGAAGTAAATATTGACATTATTAAGGTAATTGACAAAAAGACTTTTCACGAAGTGCATGTAACAGGAATGGCCAAACTTTCAATAAGAACCACATGTAGGAATTCAGGATAGATCGCAATATTTTCAAAGTTCCTCATTAACATCATTTTAAAAGTAGTGAAACATGTTTCAAATGGAAAAAAAGTCTGATTAACTCTTTAAAAAGAAATGAAATAAATTAATTACTTTCTTTTATGCATTGAATAATTTTAGTTTACCATATTGCATACATATAGTTTATCTACATAAGATTCGCACTGTTATGTAATATTGTTCCTTAATTTTTATTATCAGTAATTTACTGTTTCTAAATTTTGATTCTGAGTAATTGAATTTTATTAACTTTATTTTGTTAGTTCAGTTTAAAGTAGCTGATTTTTTTTATTAAGTTGTAATTGCTAACTTTAAAATTTGGTTTGGTAATGTTAATCTTTTTATCCTTAAGGTGAAGTTTGGTTTTAACTTGTAATTTTTGCTATAAAAACTTAAAATTTAGTTTATTTATTTGTTTTTATACTGTTTTGCTTGAGGTTGTTTTGGTTTGACCATTAAGGTTATTTAACTTTTAAATTTTAAAGTTTTCTGTTTGTTACTCTAGTTCGGTGTGTAAATTTAATTAGTTTTTTTTTTTTTTTTTTTTTTTTTTTTTGTTTATATTTTAACCCTTTTTTTTGGTAAAACTATGATTCCATATTTTCTGACTTGGGTGGTAATTTCGTCTTATGTAATGAAGAAACTTAATTGAGAGAAATGAATACTTTTCCGAATAACTGCGTAATTATAGTATTTCGACAGTTATAATGAAAACTTATGTATTTGAATGAATTTAAACTTCAAGTACTAGAATTAAAATTCAGTACATATGATTACTGATAATCAAAATTAATAATCAATATTGCATAACAGCAACCTGCGGGAGCCGCACTATGGCCATTTCTGGTATATTCTCGCCTACAGAATGCTAGTCTGCTTACTAGTAGCAAGTTCACTTCATTTTGTAAAGGTTATTTCAGATAATACGTTATTTTTTAATGCTATTTCTTTTCTGTACCTTCTATTTCTTCCAGCATTCATTGACAAAATGCAGAGAGATGAATGCTGTGGCATCTGTCCAGTAAAATCATTTAGGCTAAGATGCTCACCTAACCGACTTTGTATTTTTAGTACGTGCATTTTTCTGTTTGTTAACAACCAAGACTAGGCGATGTGTGTTTTAGTTAAATCAATTACTATTTATGATTATTTATTGTTTTATTTTTTATTAATTTACTTCTATTTCAGTTTGATTTTCCAAGTCCTTGCTTTAATTTTTTTTTAATTTGTGCCTTCCTGTTAGATAGCTACCAGTCTTGTAGAGACATTAGGTTATTTCGAAGCCAGAGAGATGAAAAATGAGCAATGCCCTCACCGGGACTCGAACCATTGACCTCTCGAATACGCGTGGGCGTGCTGACCATTACATCAGGAAGGCTTGCTAAGAAGGCTGGGAAATACCGTATATACTCCCCCTTTTAAAGGGCGACTGGGATTAGGGGACCCAATCGCCAAATCCTGGTGGTAGAGAATCATCATCCACCACCGATTTTTCGTTCGGGCACCACTGTAGAGACGTTAGTTTATTTCGAAGCAGGAGGGATGTATGGTCACTTTACTTAACCTGTTCCGCCAATTTGAGTTAATGGCACTACAGGGTTAGGAAGTCATCCTAGTCGTTGCTAACAATCTGACGGCTATGCCGCCTCTCTACATTTTACATTAATTTTTAGTTTCTTGGATATAATTTTTTTCATTAACTTGCTTCATTATCTCTAAAATGCTCTTGTTGCAGTAATAGTCCGTGAACAGTCTATTCACAGGATATGTGATGTAGTCGGAAGGAAAGAACTGCTGTCGAGGGTGCTCTATCAGAGGGCAGGAGAGCAGGTAATGAAGTGCGTCCGCGTCTTGACCGCGAAAACCGCAAGAAGAGTTGACGTCTCGCTTGAGGAATCGTTTGTAATACGGTGGGAATTTCCCGTATTTGGTACACGCCTGGAGGAAGAGTCGGTTGCATTAGAGCCTCTTCAGAGTAGATATTGGGAAGATGTTGTAGTAAATCTTCCTGCCATCGTGATGTCTCTTGGAATGTTGTCTTGAGGCGCCTTTTTGCAACTTTTACGGAAAGCAGAACTTCCTTGTCAATTTCTGTTCTGAGAGCTGCGGTCTTAGCTAGTTCATCAGCTCGTTCGTTACCTTCCTGCCCGGAGTGTCCTTTTATCCAGTTTGTCTTTAAAGGGATGGTGTATCCTAATGTCAAGAGGATCTCTCTAAGTGCTGCTGTGTGCGGATGTTTTGGAGGAAAGGAATTCAGCGCATTCAGAACGCTCATGCTATCTGTGAAGATTGAACTGTGAGTTGCTGTTTGCATACCTAACCATAGTCCCGCTTCTTTGAGAGGGAAGCACTCGGCTTGGAAGACTTAAGCGGGGTTGCTTAGACAGAATTTTGCTTGATAAATTTCTTCAATGTTCAAAAAGACCATGAACACTGCCCCTACTCGTCCTGAAAATTTTTGAGCCGTCAGAGAAAATCTCTCTTTGTTGTCGTGAGAGTGGCGATTTGCACCAGGGAAGGATGGGTAGATCTCCTGGGTGTAAGACAGGGGTATCTTGAAAGCTTTCTATGCTGGCATAGGATAGATGTAAATCTTCTTTAATGTGAAGGTCCTCTATGTAATGTAGAAGTCGGTAGACTGATCTTTCTAATTCTGCTTTTAGGTCAAGTGGAAGCGTGTCAGCTAGACCTGAAGTGCTGAGGTTGATGTGGTGCTATACGCTCTGGTGACTTTTAGCAAGATTACTCGGTGTATTTGATGAAGTTTCTGACATATTCTTGCTGTGCCAGTCATCCAGATTGTACAGACGTAGATATATGCGTTTAATTGCATTTAGGTATAGCTAACAGGCACCCCTTTTGGCTCTAGTTGTCTGTGATTATCCTGTTTAGTTTAAGGAGAAATAAAAGCAGGGAAGATGAAAAATGAGCAATGCCCTCGCCGGGACTCGAACCACGGACCTCTCGAAAACGCGCCGAGGGTGCTGACCACTACACCACGAAGGCATGCTAAGAAGGCGGGGGAAATACCTTATAACTTGATACAGATTAGATCAGGAGGCTCAGTCATAACATACATCATTGCGCATACCCAGTTTATGAGCATCAAATATTACTTCCGTAGAAAGAAGCATTCCGATTTTTTTGGATTCCACATATCCGAACTCCAGCTCTCCGGATAATTTGTCGTTTCTTTTAGGCCAAGCAAACCTTAATAATCTGTTTAGGTTGCATGCCTTTTCTTATTGATTCAAATTGCAAAATGTGTGATGCATACACATTAAGTACGTACTTTTTCGAAGAATCTGCGAAAAAAAATCAATACAAATGAAAGCGTATGATATGCAGAATGCAGAGTAAGTAGTAGTATTCTATTCTCAAAAAGTACTCTATAAGCAGTAGGTACAGTCCGCACAAAAGAAAAAAAAAGGCAATTTTATATCTCTTTTTCTACTTTTTTACTTATTGACGAAATTTAACTTGCATTTTTCGTCTCGTAAAGCATGACTGAAGATGTGCATTATATTTGCATATAGTATTGTTCTAACATAGGTATTTTAACACAAAATTGGATTTTTCCTGAAAAGAAATACAGATTTTTTCCATATTTTTATTCGGTGACTCAAATTATGCCAAACTGACAGGTTTTGTAAAAATCGCAAGAGTAAGTTTTAACAAATTACTTTTCAAAACTTTAGCTCCTTAGAGTTAAACGAATTTGGCATATATTTATTAATATCACTTTTTTGTTAAACTTACTCAACATCTTCTTTCACAATGCAACTCAGCTTTAACCCAAATAAAATTTGAAGCTATTTTCTGATTTAGTTTTTTAATTTTAATTTTTAGTAATTTTTATAATTTTTTTCAAAAAGATGCTTTAATTTTAACCTATAAACGTTTTACCATCGACTTAATGTAGATCTGTTTATAATCATACCTGCTAAAAATTTGAGTTTTTTATTCAAAACTTCCTAATATATACGTAAATTCGCATATTGGCGGATAAATTTGGCATCTTTGTTTTAAGCTGTAATAATACCAAATGTGTACGTATCTAAAAATAGCAATTATGATTAAAAATATAATATAAAAAATAATTATTTGAAAGAATGAAAAAGCACCTTTTTTTGCACTCGTGCACAATGAAAAGGAAAATGAAGTAGATTACATAAATTAAAAATTTCGTCAAGTGAATCATTTTTGGCGCAAACTGGAAAAAGTACGCTAAAATATTTTTTTTTAGTTTCTCGGTAAGTTTCCCACCAAATTTTTAAAAATTAAATATTTAGGAATAATCTGAGTATTAGAATTGAAATATAGAAAACTAATCGATATGTCACTAACGAACGACAAAGGGGCTTTCAGACCTGTCTGACCTGGCTTTACACGGTTTATAAATGCCCCAACCTCCAGAGGCGATCTGAGGGGGCGCCATCCCCCCGGTCAATCTAGAGGGATTTTAAATGTTACACTCGAAAGAATTACTAAAAATGAATCAATGCAGTGGTAGACTTCAAGCATCCACGGAAAATAATCTAAATCACATGGTAGGCACCGTTCGCTCCTTAGTATTGACCGAGGACCCTCAGCAAACCTTCGATATCTCACCATGTAAACGTGCCCGCAGCCAAAGGGCAGACAAGTACCAGTACGGACCCTACCAAGTCTGAACCTACCACCGAATAATCGACTGTGAAGACTGATTGTTTACCCCAGAAGTCGAGGTTATCTACAGTGGTGGCCGGCCAAAATTGTGGACACTTTTGGAAATTTTTATGTTTTTGAACTTTGTATGCTTATAGAAAATGTTACGTTTCGCAAAATGCAAACTTGTATATATCATTTCAAAGAGAATTTATTACTGAATTCAATACAAAACACAAAATTTAATTATTTGCAATACAAAAAAGTTAGATGTACTTTAATATAAATACAAAACACATTATGGAGTGGTTTGTTGTAATGTCTAGCTTTCCTGCCCAATCACTGTTCTTGTTCTGAGAACCAATCAAATGTTAGTAACTGCCAGTAGAAGCTGACATCATGTTTACACTTGAAACAATTCATTATTTTGCTTTGTTCTGTAGAAGGAGGACCTGTTTCTTATACACTGCAATTACAAGTAGGAATTTTGTAACAATTTTTAATATTTAGTCAAGAAGCAACGACATCAAATAAAAGAGTAGATTGGACACCTAGAAAGAGATGTAATATTATTGTGTTACTAGAAAGTGGTCTTTCCTATGCTGAAATTGCAAGACAGGTGGGTGGTTCAGTAACTACATCTGGAGTCCGAAAGTTTCATTTACGATATCAGGAGACAAATTCAATAAAAAACAAAGAAGGAAAAGGCCAAAAAAGGTGCACCACATCTATTGATGACAGAAGAATAAAAAGACTATGTCTCCAAGATAGAAAAATGTCATCAGCGGCCATCAAAAGGGATCTGAATGATGCTGGTGTTTCTGTCAGTTCAAGAACAATCAGGAGAAGATTAACAGATGTTGGACTGAGAGGTAGAATTCCACAAAAAAAAAGCCTTATCTTAATTTTCAGCAACAAATAAAGACTACAGTGGGCAAAGGAACACATTAATTGGACAGATGATCAGTGGTCACATGTTATATGGAGTGATGAAACTAAGATATCGTTATTCGGTAGTGATGGGCGAAAATATGCAAGACGTAGAATAGGAGAAGATCTACATCCTGACTGCATTCAAGCAACTTCGAAGAACCCAGTTAGTGTTATGATTTGGTCATGCATGTCAGCAGATGGTATTGGTCTCCTTCATGTCATCGATGGGACACTGAATCCCAGAAAATACATTGACACTATTCTAGAACCAAAACTTCTACCTTCCATCAGAAATCTCTTTCCCAACAATACTTCGTTTATTTTTCAGCAGGATTCTGCTCCTTGCCACACGGCCAAAATATCGAAAGAGTGGTTTCGTACAAAGAGCATTAAATTGTTGTCATGGCCAGGAAACAGTCCTGACTTGAAACCTATCGAAAATTTGTGGCACCGTTTGAAAACTCTTGTCCGAATGAGGCGCCCATCAAATAAAAAAGAACTAATTGAAGCTATAATTGTTTCCTGGCATCATTTAATAACGAAAGAATAGCTTAAAACTCTTGTCAACTCAATGAAACGTCGATGTGAAGCTGTAATCAAAAATAAAGGGTACCCTACTAAGTACTGAAAACTCACTGCAATCATCACTATCTTATGTATATCGATAACTATTATCGTTTAAATTTTTGTATTGCAAATAATTGAATTTTGTGTTTTGTATTGAATTCAGTAATAAATTCTCTTTAAAATGATATATACAAGTTTGCATTTTGTGAAATGTAACGTTTTCTACAGAGGCTGTTCGCACATTTTTTAGACAATTTTGGTAAGCGGTAATAAAAATTCGTTTGTTGCAAGAGAAGTAATTGCGATTGTACTACGTTTCTAAAAGTCAAAATTATCGTCTGTGGCTTGAAGTTTTGTTTTTTATTCAAAATGGCGAATTTAACAAAGCCGTGGTTCGAAGGCTACATTTACGCTCTTTCCGAAGAGAAATATGCATACTCCGTTATCCAAAAACGATGTGAGAGTCGTGGTTTTGTTATATCTAAAGAGTCGATAGGAAATATCATCAACAAGAAAGGAAAAAAACCTCAAATTGGAATCTCAAGTGGGACAAAAATTCCAAACAAGTATCCAAGGAAAAAACGGACATCTTCGACTATTGCAAAGGTACGTTATTTAATGTTTAAAAAAATCCCCCCTAGTCAAAGGACAGCTGCAAAATTATTAAAATGATCGGTGTCCACTGTAAAAAAAAATGATAAACGTTGATTTAAATCTTAAGAAAGCGAAAAAACGCAATGTGCATGGTCTTCTTCCAAAGCATATCGCTCAACGCAGGACACGCTGCAGAATTCTATATGAGAAACACTTATCCAAAGACAAATGGAAAACAATTGTCACAATATATGACGTATGAATGTATTTAAATAAATGTAACAAAAAAGAGCCATTTATTATCATAAAAGTGGAGAAAAAAATTAAGTACATGGTTCAAAGAATCGAAAGCAAGTTTTTCTAAGGGATTCCTGATTGTTGCTGGTTTTTCTTATAATGGCAAGTTAAAAATAAAGAGAGTGCAAAAAATGTCCAGGTTAACTCCAAATACTATCAGTAATATATTTTATAGCAATTTTTCTGAATGAAATGTCATCGCTTTACCCACAGTGCCATCCATCTGTGAGACTCCATCAAGACAAAGCTAGCAGTCACCCATCAAAATCCACTGGAAATTTCCTAAAAGAAATGGAACAAAAAACTGGTATCAAGGCCATACTCTTCACTGATATCCCTAATCTCCCGATGTGTCACCTATGGATTTTTGTGCTTTCGGACTTTTAAAAACTGCATTATCCAAAATTTGTCCCAAAACCCTAACAGGACTCTGGAAAGCTGTTCGGGAGGAATAGCATAGAATACCTCTTCTGCCACTTCAAAAGGCATTATTATCCTGGAAATTGCGGTGTCGAAAGATAGTTCAGAATAAGAGATGTCAAATAGAACATTTAAAACACAAGAATTTTATGTAATTTAGTTTTGTGAATACAATATACATCGTCTAAAAAATGTGTGAACACAAATGTGTGTGTCTATATAAGCATACAAAGTTCAAAAACATAAAAATTTCCAAAAGTGTCCACAATTTTGGCTACCACTGTAGATATTGATCTAGCCAGTACGCTGAGATGGTCAGTCTCAGTCGACTCCCAGGGATGGTATCCGAACACAGTCAGCCCAGTCGAGAAAAATTCCGATTTTGTGTTAAAATAACTATATTAGAACAATGATATATATAAATCTAATATATAGTGTTACAGATTTTGTATTTAATTTGCTATTTTTAGTAGAATTATAATTAAAATTGCTTTATATCCCCAATGCAATGCAGCACGAGAGAAAGCCGGAAATTAAAAATACAGGAGTATGCGCATTTAACGCTTAATCAATAGATATCTCGAAATCGCTTTTGCTTTCCAGAAAACTCGAAAAATAAAAATTATTAGAATGTTCTCGTGCTGATTAAAAAGCTTTAAGAAGCCGGACAAAAACATCTCAGTTCAGTTGTTTACTTAGTTCTGTTATTGATTGTAGCGATTTCGCGGTTCGATCAGATTAGCTTTCTTTGTGTTTTGAATTGAGTTCTATTTATATTTTAGTAGTTCAAAACATACTGTAAGGAACTTAAGTTTTACTAACGTTTATTTTATTTTAAATCTTTACTATCACTTCTTATTTTCTACTTCCGGCCAGAATTATAAGCGTTAAGGTTTTTATGCAAAGTTTGTCTGGCGAACGCCAAGTATTTAAGTTGTGGCTTTTTGCCAAGCGAGACAGAGGAAGTCGAAGCAGAAGTGAGTCGAAGCAGGCCGCTTGCCTTAGAAGTTTTACGCAGTTGCTTGTTGCCTTCCAGGCCAGAGGTTTTAATCCTCTTGATAAATTTTAAACGTATTGTAGTGTTCACAGTTCTCTGTACTACATACGCTTCCTGTTAATATAAGGCCAATCTTCCACGTTTATTATTCTAAAGTTAAATTAGAGTTTAGTTTTATTTTTATACTTTTACGTTTTGACCCTAAGTAGCGGGTCGGTGTATTCCGAAGTACGGAAGTTTTTGTAAATAGAGAAAATAAAGGGTTTTGTATACCCTTCTTGTGTATCCTGTCTACTTCCCACAATTAGTGAACATAGCTTTAGTAAGCTCTCTGTTCCGAGTCAGGTCCTTGCATGTTCCCGAAGAAGGTAAGAAGGAACATTGAACCTGATAGTGGCGCCCAACGAAGAAGAATAACCATGGCCGAGTTTCAAGAAGAACCTGTGCTGCCTGCAGAAACGGCTCAGAATCCAGAAATGCCAGCTGCCACCCTGGAAGGATTTGGTTACATAGTCCAGACCATGCGCGCTTCAATGAAACCAGAAGCAACATTTAATGGAAACTCACCGGTAACCAGTTTTTTGGAAAAATTGGATGACCACTTCATGCTCTACCCCGTGCACGAGTTTCAAAAAGTTACCTTAGCTACCAGCGCTTTGAGGGGCCAAGCGCTTAACTGGTTCAAATGTATAGGCAGAAGTCTTTTGGGTCAAGCAGGAAGTCCCACCTATACTTACGAAAATTCCAACACTGCCCTACTAAAAGCCTTCCCTGTTGTAAGGGATCGTGCGAAATTAGAAACGGAACTTTTTAGTATATATCAACAAAGAATCGAAAACCTCTCAAGCTTTATTTTAAGAAAAATTCACGTCTTCAAACTCTTGTATGGAAACCGTCCGGATCCTGAAATAATTCAAGTGATTTTGCCGAGGTTACTGCCCCAAGTGCAAGACTTTATTGAATTAAGAAATCCGACTACACTGGAAAAGTTATTTGAGCTAGCAATCCAGTTTGAAAGTAGAAGAACGGCGGACATTGAAAGAAGACGCCAATATCAACAGCGAAACCAATTTGGTGCGCCAAGACTACAGCAAACTCAAGCACACGGCTACGGAAGCAAAGCGAATAAGTGGCCAAGGAAACCCGAGCATTCAAAAACAGCCAGCGAACGTCGACAGTTCAATAGCAATCCAGGAAAAAAGTCTCAAGGCCAGGGGAAAAAGAGGGAAAGCACGGATATGAAAAATAATTTAAACTAAAACGGATTTCTGCTGACGGGAGGGTGCGGAAATCCAAACGCCACGAAAACCCCTCTTCCTACAAGTTAAATACAGTAATGGTGAAAAATTTGACTCTTCCGAAGATTGAAGTGTTGGTGAATAATATCTCAGCCACCGCACTCCTGGATACCGGCGCGCAGTGTTCCTGTGTGGCAGAAGATTTTTTTAGGAAGTATTTTCGCAAATACCGCATATATAATTCGGATAATACGACAGTGTTAGCGGCGCAAGGAGAAAAATGTAAGTGCATAGGTAAAGTACCGTTGTATATCCGTATCAAGGACGAACAAGTGAAGGTGATGTTTTTTATAGTAAAGAATCTGCAAGCACATATAATCTTAGGAATACATTTTCTTTCAGACGCACAAGCTACGCTGGATTTTAATGAAGCGTCCCTTAAGCTGACAATGAAACCAGTGCGTACAGAAAAGGCTGAACCGCCGATGGTAAATCTTGACCACCTACCTAATGACGAGCAAGGAAGAATCCGACAAGTGGTAAGTGAATTTGCTTCGTTATTTAGTGATATTCCAGGATTTACTCAGGTTACTAACCATAGTATTGACACCGGAGATGCAATGCCAGTTCGCCAAAAACAATACCGGTATGATAAGAATAAGGAAAAAATTATAGAATGGCATATTACCGATGTGCTACGTAAAAAGATCATAACGCCCATCTCAAGTAGTTATCCTAGCCTGGTGGTTTTATGTAAGAAAAATAATGACTATCCTTTGACGCATCCAAAAAGGTGGAGACTCGCTATTGATTACCGTAAATTAAACTCCATAACTAAATATCCGGTATATCCGTTACCGATCATTGAAGAAATTCTAAGGAACATAAAATCAACCAAATTTATGACGACTTTAGACTTAACGACTGGTTATTTTCAAATAGGGGTTAGGCCTGAGGACGTGCCTAAGACTGCTTTTATAACCAAGTCTGGCACTTATGCATTTTTGCGTATGCCGTTTGGCCTTTCAGGGGCCCCGGCAACATTTCAGCGATGCATGGACATTGTGTTAAGACCTGTTCTTGGAAAGTCCACATTTATCTATTTAGACGATATCATTATTACTAGTGATAATCTCGACCAACATGTACAGGATTTAAGACAGGTGTTTTCTTTATTAAATGAGGCCGGTCTAAAAGTTAATGTCGAAAAGTGCAAATTTGCAGCCCCTGAATTAAAATATTTAGGTTACAAAATATCTCAAAAAGGAATCGAGACAGACGAATCAAAAATAATCGCTGTACAAAAGTATCCGACTCCAAACACGGCAAAGAAGCTCTCTTCTTTTCTAGGACTTTGTTCATATTATAGGTCCTTTATAAAAGATTTTGCGGCTATCACTGAACCATTGTTAAAATTAAAAAGGAAAAAGGCAAGATTCTCGTGGACGGCCGAAGCCAATAGTGCTTTCTAAAAATTAAAACAAGCATTAACGCAAGCCCCTGTGTTGAAATTTCCTGAAAAGGATGAGAATTTAGAAATTTCAACGGATGCTTCGGATTATGCGGTAGGAGCGGTACTTTCGCAAAATCAGCAACCCGTGGCATTTTTTAGCCGAACTTTAAATCAAACACAAAGAAACTATTCCGCGACCGAGAGAGAGGCACTTGCAGTTCTGTTAGCAGTGCAAAATTTCCGAGTCTATTTTGGAAAGGTGCCGATAACAGTGTACTCTGATCATGCGGCGGTAACTAGATTGTACTCAGGGAAAAATTTATCCCCAAGGTTAATAAGATGGGCACTCAAGCTGCAAGAATATAATCTGGTAATCAAGCATACCCCCGGAAAGGAAAATATCGTAGCAGATGCCCTATCAAGAATGAAAATAGACGAACAAGGTACTACCGTAAAGGTGGCAATGCTTACAGCATGTACAATAAATTCCCGAGAAACTGTAGTAACCGAACTGGGTAAGGATCCTGAGTTTGGAAGCATTTATGAGTATTTGAAGGATCCTGAAAATTTTAGCCACCAAGATATTGTGGCGATAAGAAGGGCGGCCCATTACGAACTAATAGATGGTCTATTATTTTATACAAAAACTACGAATTCCAACAACGAATTTCGACCTGTTATCCCAGCTAGTCTTAGATTAAATATCCTGCAGGAGCTCCATGACAGCCCTTTAGCTTCTCATGCTGGTATTCGAAAAACTATCCAACGCGTACGCGAGGCAGTCTACATTCCTGAACGGCAAAAGTTAACAAGGGCGTATGTCCAGTCCTGCCCAACATGTCAAGCAGTTAATTATATTAATTTCCGCCCGGCCGGGTTTCTAAATAGTATTAAATCCGAATTTCCAAATGAAATAATTGGCATCGATTTATTGGGCCCTTTCCCAAAAAGTCAGTTAAATAAAAGTCGCTATCTCCTTGTTATGGTTGATCATTTTAGTAAATGGACCGAAATTGTTCCCTTAAAACGAGCCTCCGCGAAATTAGTTACTGATTCTATTTTAAATAAATATATTTTAAAATACGGGGCGCCCCTAAAAGTTATATCGGATAATGGTCCTCAATTTGTAAGTAATATATTTGAAGACATGTGCCAAAAACTGGGCATACGTCATTTAAAAATGGTCCCGTATCGGCCGCAATCAAATATAGCGGAACGGGTCAATAGAAATATAGTGAAAATTATCCGTAGTTATGTTAAAAATTTTCATAAAAGCTGGGATAACTATGTCAATGAATTTGCTTTCGCCCTTAGGACCGCAAAACATGATACAAAGGGCAAAACTCCTGCTGAGTTATTTCTAGGCAGAAAGATTACAACGCCGTTAGATAAATTATTTTATGTGCAACAAAGAGCCCCAGAATTTAAAATGGGTGATATAGAAAAACTAATTAAGGAAGCAAAGAAGAATACGGAAGTAGCACAAAGAAAACAGAAGCTCTATTATGTTTTGAAACGAAGGGGAGTAACTTATAAAGTAGGAGATGAAGTTTTGAAAATTAAGCATTCACTTTCTTCAGCACCAGAAGATAAGACTGCCAAATTTTTTCCACGATTTGAAGGACCATATGTTATAGAAAAAATAACTCACGCTGTAGTAGTGTTAAAAGCCAGAAATGGGGAAACCTGCTCCGCAAACATTGATCAAATCAAACCCTACTTCGATCGTAATAAAATGCAAATATTTTCAGATCTTTTGCAGGATCCGGCACGGCAGACACCGCAGGCACAAGCTCCAGAGGTGGAAAAACGACAAGTACAAGGACAAGCCATTAGGAGGCAGGAGCAATTGAAAAGAAAGTTTCCCCGCTGGAAAACTGAAGGTAACAAGAAAAAGAAGCCGTTCCACCGTCCAGAAAAGAGAGCTCACGAACACCCCCAGAATGAAGAAGGGAGAAGTACGACGAATCCAAAGAAGGCCAGGAGAAATAACGGCAACTATAACCCGGCTCTAAAACGGAAGATCTACTCATCCGACAGGACTCTCCGCAGCAAATGTCGCCGAACTGCGGAAGGGCCATCAGCGGCGGAGGAAAAGTTACAAGGAAAATTTGAACGGCCAGCAGCGAGGTCCAAGCAGGAACACGAAAGAAGGCTCCCGGTTCCGCCAAGACCAGCTGCCATCAAACGGCCAAGACCACAAGCAGAGGAGAAAAAGAAGGTATTCAAGGGTGACCGAACTGGTGAAAAAAGGAAGCTTCCAGAGGAAGGCACTGAAGGGCGAGCCCGTACAAGAAGGAGGATAAATCAAACTACTATCTGCAATACCTTTAAGGACTGGGCCCAGAAAAGGCTGTCCGAATATCACAAAGATAAGTAAAATTTTATGTTACTTTGCAAACATTAAGTTAATCTTTAATTCTTACTGCAAGTGGCAGATTTCAAGAAGTTTTACCTCATGCGAGGTCTACCTTTATCGCCAAAAGGGCGAGAAATGAGTTGTTACTGATTTTGGTATTATGTTTTTCAATTACTCGCGCGTAAAACTAAAGCTGATGTATAATAGCGTTGTGTAAAGACTTAAATATTGTAAAAAGTTATTATATAAATTTTATTTAAAACATTCTAGCAAGAAAGAAGTTTTAGTCTGAAAGACTTTTTGAAATGTAGTATTTCAATGTAGAAAGAATTGGCACTTGCTTTGAAAAGAATAGAAGTTAACAATGTACTACTAATGTATGTTTTCAAATGTGTAAAATTAACAGCATGTTGATATGTTCTTATATACAATGTGAACTGTTGTTTTAAATGTTAAGAAATACCGTGATATGGTAAAAGTGAATGTTAAATTTTTTTTTATTCGTGTGACTGTAAAAAGACTAGATCATGGTGAATATGTGTTAAAGGTTGAATGATGTAGTTAGGCTCTCTGACGCTACACTTTAGAGTTAGCCACTTTTAGAATACTACCTCATGGTTTAGAGTTGAAATTAGGGTGTGTTACGAGGTCTTGTATGTTGAATTTTAACACGTTAGTGTTTTGATTGTAGGAGGAAGTGTGGAACACGTAGACAGAAACACATTCGTGTTTGGTGTTCTTTTACAACACATGTCAGAGAGCACGGGGAGAGATAATTAAAATAGTCATGAATGAAATAAGAATGTTAAGAGAAATATAGTTATACATGTTACTTGCCATTTCATTGTGTAACATTTCATTAAACTAGTTTTCCTTCCAGAGATCTGGAAGGAACCAGAATTGAATAAGAGCTCCTGTTTGGATGCAGTACAGATGAAAAAAAAATTGTGTATCCTGGGAGCTGCTATTGTAAAAACAAATTTCTTTCTTTTAAATTTCTAGTTTCTAGCGAAGTATGTTTGTAAAAGATTGGTCTCGCGTTAGATTCTAGAGCTAAAAGTTTTCAACAAGGTCGTTTTAGACCTCAGTTTCAAACTAATTAACTCTGGCGGGAAGTATGTAAGGATCTTAAGTTTTACTAACGTTTATTTTATTTTAAATCTTTACTATCACTTCTTATTTTCTACTTCCGGCCAGAATTATAAGCGTTAAGGTTTTTATGCAAAGTTTGTCTGGCGAACGCCAAGTATTTAAGTTGTGGCTTTTTGCCAAGCGAGAGAGAGGAAGCAGTGAGTCGAAGCAGGCCGCTTGCCTTAGAAGTTTTACGCAGTTGCTTGTTGCCTTCCAGGCCAGAGGTTTTAATCCTCTTGATAAATTTTAAACGTATTGTAGTGTTCACAATTCTCTGTACTACATACGCTTCCTGTTAATATAAGGCCAATCTTCCACGTTTATTATTCTAAAGTTAAATTAGAGTTTAGTTTTATTTTTATACTTTTACGTTTTGACCCTAAGTAGCGGGTCGGTGTATTCCGAAGTACGGAAGTTTTTGTAAATAGAGAAAATAAAGGGTTTTGTATACCCTTCTTGTGTATCCTGTCTACTTCCCACAATTAGTGAACATAGCTTTAGTAAGCTCTCTGTTCCGAGTCAGGTCCTTGCATGTTCCCGAAGAAGGTAAGAAGGAACATTGAACCTGATAATACTACTGTGATATATTTTGCGATATTGTACGAATGTCTCTGAGGAAATTTCAGCATTTTGTTTTATTTCTTGGGATAAGTATAAATTTTATTAACTTTTTATCAACTTTGCATTCAATCCATTACGAACCCGTACACACCAAGCCGCATTTGCGACAAGCAAAACGAAAATTAAATTTCGTCTCTCTCTGTGCGTGTTGAGTGTACAGTGTGTCATCGGTATAGGCCGTTGCAGAGATCGGGTTAGTGAAAGAGAAAAATGGCTGAGAGGGAGAAAGATGAGCTCAAGTCAGAGACAATAAATGCTCCCCAACCGGGAGTAAGGATGTGACAGCGTGCAGCTGAAAAAGCCAGTATACTCCGTCACTTCCTGTGTTTAGCTTTCTGCGTTGAGAATAAGAATTTGAGTGTTTTTATTATTTACTTTTTAAATTATGCCTCTTCATCGCATTTATTATCTATTTAAATAAATAATAAGAATTATAATAATGCTTTGAAAATTGTTTGTCACCCGGGCATTGAACGGATATTTCAGCTAGTGTATCTATAACAAATTATAGAATTTGGTATTCATTCTTTGGTAGCATAAACTAAGTCCAAACTCCATGTACGTGTACAGCGAATTATCGCTGTATTTGACACTTACTGCAAAGACTTAAAAACAAACCATTTTAATCAGAAATTGAACTTAGAACGCACGTTTTGTGCTTACAATCCAACCACTATTTGTGGCGAGGTAATTTAAAGTAGCAGTCAATTTTAAATTTAAAACTAATAGTACCCAAAGGCTACTAATATATTTAACTCAAAGTTGGCTCGAACTGCTCACCGGCGTAGCAATTTAAATGACGGCAGCAATAACGCAAAGTCGAATTCTACAATTTTATCTAAGCTAGTAGACACCTAGTAACATAACCTCGAAGACAGTAACACAGTTTTACAATCCGAAAAACCTCACTTTAAATACTCTTAACTTGATTTACATTCTGGTACGGAAACGGAAAGGAGATGTGACAGTAAAAATTAACTTATACAACTGGTTCGATTAGCATAATGAAACTACACGGTAACGCATGGTAGAATATTTCGATAACCGAACGTGCATAAATATTGTTACGGGTTTTGTATTTATTTAGCATTTTTAGCAGAATTTGTAATTAAAATTGTTTTATATTCCCGTGCAATGCAACACCAGACTTATTTGAAGAGAAAGCTACAGAAAAATTAAAATACAGATGCACGCGCATTTAACATTTTAATAAATAGGTATCTCGTAATTGTATTCTTTTGTTATCCAGAAAAATCGAGAAAATACCAGAGCATTGCAGGATTCAAAAGCTTATAAAAGCCGAAGAAAAACATCTCAATTCAGTTGTTCACTTATTGCTGTTATTGACTGTAAGCGAATTCGCGGTGAGATCGGATTAGCTTTCTCAGTGCTTTTGAGCTGAGTTCTATTCTATGTTTTAGCAGTTTAAAATATAACTACTGTGAGATATTGCGATATTGTACGAATATCTCTGAGGAAATTTCA
Organism: Stegodyphus dumicola; assembly: GCF_044657685.1. Classification (NCBI taxonomy): domain Eukaryota; kingdom Metazoa; phylum Arthropoda; class Arachnida; order Araneae; family Eresidae; genus Stegodyphus; species Stegodyphus dumicola. Next base: position 130,552,159 of record NC_140770.1, read on the forward strand.
GCATTTTGTTTTATTTGTTGTCATAAGAATAAATTTTATTCACTTTTCATCGGACTTGTGCATTCAATTTATTACGAGCCCGTAGGCACGCAACAATATAATAATGCTACTCAAAAGTATGTACTGCATTTTACTAAGAACTATAAATGCTGCGTATACACGCATTAAAATTGTAATAAAGTCGCTCGTAGGGTAAAAGTTTCATATTTATAACTAATATAATAATAATGTCAAATAGTTAAATATAGAAATAAAAGGCGTATCTATTTAATTATTTATTTGGTATTTTATCTGTAAAAGGAGCTTAACTGAGCTCATTGTGTGAATAGATCAACTCCCTCATATAATGTAATATTAAAAATCCATTGTAAATTTAGTAAAGTTTGATCTCTATTTCCGTTCCAGATTTAGCCGAGGGGAATTATTTTCGAAAAGTTTCCATTGTTAGAATATTTCTGTTAACTCTGCACATGTTTGCAATAAAAACTATCACATTACGAAATCAAATATTATCCTTAATTTTCATATAGTAAATGCTGTGCTTTATTTATCAGCTAATGTTATACTCTCCCACTTTTTAAAATTCTATTATTAATACTCAAAAGAGAAATAGCTCTGAAATCTGACTGAAAAATGATGAAAATAAAGTCCAGCAATTTTAAAAGAAGTTTAGCGTGTATTCATTCTACATTAACAAATTTTCAGCATTTATAGCCGCAAAAAAAATTGTTTTCAGTAAAGTATTATAGAAAATTCTTTTATGGTTAGCAATTAATTAGAATGATTTAAAAAGCCTATTTGTTTGAAAAATTATTTGTTCATAATTTTAAGACGATATTAGCAGACGTACTAAACAGGATTCTCCCAATTTCAGCCTATGACTCAGACAATTGATCAGTTTGACCCAGTTATTTGTTAAAAAGTTTAAAAATTTGAAAGCTTTTAGATTTTTAATTACGACCAAACGGACGTCTGTTTTATTTACACACACATACATAGTTCGAGAGCTTTTGGGCTGATGCGCCTTTTGTCTAAAAATGTTTAAAAACAGCATATCTTTAGAATTTCCGACTGAAAATTTAACTCGCTGGAGATTAAAAATGTTTTTTTTTTTCATACAGTGTTGCCATTGCTCGCTTCGAAATCGTTGAGTTTCCTAATAAAAAATTCGAAGTTTTTCAAAATATAAAACAGGTAATAGAACAAATTCGAAATTCCGAATTCGAGTTTACAATGCCCATAGTGGAAGGACTACGTTATTCAAAATTTGATTGCTCTAGGTACTGTTGTTTTTTCACAATGCGAGAAATATATATACATTCATGCAGATTCTTCATTATTTAACTTCTTTAAATATAATGCAGGGCGATAATATTTGATGGCGTCATTCTGAAAAGTGAAACGGATATTTATTGTTAACTGACGCAAAATGCCGTTTCGATACTAACAGCGCTTCTGGGCTAGAGCCCCTTCGGACTGAAGAAAAAAAAAACTTAGAGCCTTCAGATTGTCTATTACGCTCAAAGGGATTTTTTTTTTCATTTATACACACATATACACGTTTCGAGAGCATTTGGGCTAAAAATATTTAAGAACAGCATATTTCTAATACAGTCTCGCGAGCTGGAGATAAAAAATGTTTTATTACATACAGTGTTGCCATTGCTCGCTTTGAAATCGTTAAGTTTTTTAATTAAAAATTCGTTAAAATTTTACAAAATATAAAATATTTAGTATGTATTAGTAGCTGTTAGTATCGAAACGGCATTTTGCGCAGTTAACAATAAATATCCGTTTCACTTTTCAGAATGACGCCATCAAATATTATCGCCCTGCATTATATTTAAAGAAGTTAAATAATGAAGAATCTGCATGAATGTATATATATTTCTCGCATTGTGAAAAAACAACAGTACCTAGAGCAATCAAATTTTGAATAACGTAGTCCTTCCACTATGGGCATTGTAAACTCGAATTCGGAATTTCGAATTTGTTCTATTACCTGTTTTATATTTTGAAAAACTTCGAATTTTTTATTAGGAAACTCAACGATTTCAAAGCGAGCAATGGCAACACTGTATGAAAAAAAAAACATTTTTAATCTCCAGCGAGTTAAATTTTCAATCGGAAATTCTAAAGATATGCTGTTTCTAAATTTTAAAGATTATAAAACAAATTTGAATTCAAATTTCGGAATTTCAGATGAACATGGTGTATGGAGAACTACGTTATTTAAAATTTGTTGGCTCTAGGTACCGTTATTTTTCACAATGCTAAAAGCATGCATACATTCATGCAGATTCTTCATTATTTAATTTATTTAAAAATACTTTTTTTTAAATATAGTCATTATTGTAAAAATAACTATTTTTGCAATGATTATTTTTATAAAATGAGTTGCAAATGCCGTGTGCTCTAAAAATTATTTTACAGTAATCAGAGCCAAACGCATTATTCAATTTTAATTGTAATGTCTATAATATTTAATCCCCTATTAACATATAAAAATCATTTCCCCGTAAAGTTTTCTGATAAATAATATAGTATAATTCCAATATATAAATTTAGTAATTCATTAGCATATATTTCTATAAATTTATATCAGTGTATTGGAAAACGAAAGACATTATTGCATAAAATGCACGGTTTGGAAATTAGTATAAAAGAATCATTATATATTATAGTCATTAGGAATGAATGGCAAGGTCATAGGGGTAAATTATAGAAGAAGATTAAATATTTGATACCTTTCTTTTCTCACTTTATTATAGACATTATGCATGTTATATTATAGATATATTTATATATGTAATAAAAAGCGATAAAATATATAGAATTAATGTCAACTAAGACTATAAGGTATTTCTTCCACATTCTTAGCATTCTCCTGCTTCGAAATAAACCAATGTCACTACAGTGGTACCCGGACTGAAAAAGGTGGTGGATGATGATTCTTCACCACCAGGATTTGGCGATTGGGTTCCCTAATCTCCATTCGTCCTTTAAAAGGGGAGTATATAAGGTATTTCTCCCGCCTTCTTAGCATGCCTTCGTGGTGTAGTGGTCAGCACGCTCGTCCCGCATTCTAAAGGTCCGTGGTTCGAGTCCCAGCGAGGACATTGCTCATTTTTCATGTCTCCTGTTTCCAAATAAACCTAATGTCTCTAAAAGGTAGTATTCTTTGGTCTAATTCTGTAACAATAACATGTCTGAAATCACTGCAACGCTCCATAGCGGTTATCTGTGGGACGATCGCTAGTAAATGTCGACCTTACGTCACCGGTACCTAATGACTGTAATGGACACAGATGCTTTTTAATCTAATTTTATTTTAATAATCTGTCAATAATTTAATAACCACCGGTCAATTTAATAATCACCGGTGATTTACACACCTTCTCACACCAGTGATCAGGGTGGTCACTGGTGATTGTCATCATTATCCGGTGACTATAATCAATAGATCTCTCACCAGTGGCCATCCGCTGGTAGGCCTTCGTGATCAACAGCTTTGAGTCGATATATCATCATAGATCTATTTATATTTGCTGCACCTCTCTGCACTGAATATCAATGACCTTGGTAGGCACGATTGTTTCCAGTTAAACTTCATTTGAATAATCTGTCTAATTTTTGCTGAACCATCCAACACTAGTAACTACCAGCCTAAGAACTGATGATCAGTGGTGATCAGCGTTTCATCGATGGCATAAGAATGCACTGGTGGTCTGTGGAGAATACGTGATTCACAGATACTTCAGGATGAACCCTTAGTTACTCGCAGACACAGAAACTTAATTAGTTGGTGATCTACAAAACGACTCGCCGGTAAATTCAATTTAATTTTATTTAATAATCTATTTAAATTTACTTTGCCACCTTACATCGACGGATTGATCTATAAATTTCCGTCTACCGATGATCAACTATCCAGTGACTGGCAGCAATGTTAAACACTGATGAGAAGTACCAGCATCCTTCGTTTTAACTTTATTTTGATAATATAATGAAATATGTAGAGATTATATTTTTCTAGCAGGGCACATGAAAAAGCAGTTTGTTGTGTGTTAATTAATAATTGTGTTAATTAATAAAAGACGTTTATAAAACCAGCTATTACGTATTTTAGTACAGAATCACTTGGGATTTTTAATATGGACTGCGTATCTCCCTAGGGTTGCTTATTGTTCCATTTGAAATCTGTACTCAAGTGGCCTCAGTTCTGGGGGTAACGCAACACGAAAAGGGATCTCAGATAAATCCCTACAATAAAATCAGGTGGATAACTATTTGGTTTTAATAATTATCTATCCATTCTTAATATACACTGACTACCAATAAGTATTTGGACACCTATGCAAATGACGATATCTACGGTCCTAAGGTACGTCACGGACTCCGCCGGTATATATCGTGTAGGAAACAGCATCGGCTTTAGTCGCATGCAAGATGCCTCGCAGTTCGGAGCTCTCTGATTTCGAGAAATGTATAATTATCGGGTATCACAAATGCGGCCGATCCTTAAGGGACATGTCTAGCGATCTGAAGTACCCAAAATCGACAGTGGCCTATGTGATTAAGAAGTGGAAGGTGAGCGGTGATTGTCGGAATGTGCCCCGAGTCGGCAGACCAACGAAACTGGGAGACAAAGACCGACAACTGCTGCCCAGAGAAATTCGGAAGAACCGCACCCAACCGATGGCCCTCATGCTCGAGGAGTTTCAACAGGCATCCGGGAGTATTGTTTCAATGAATACCATCCGTAAGGTAGCACATCTGCTTGGTTTTCATGGTCGTGCTGCTGCCCATAAACCTTTGATCACAACCGCGCGGCTCGGTTAATGTGGTGCAAAGCACATCGAAATTGGACCGTAGATCAGTGGAAACGGGTTCTTTGGAGTGACGAATCAAGGTTCACCCTTTACCTTTCGGATGGCAGGGTCTGGGTCTGGCGTCTACCTGGAGAACGTCTCCTGCCAGAATGTATTGTGCCAACAGTCAAGTTCGGCGGAGGTGGAATTATGGTCTGGGGGTGTTTCTTCTGGTATGGGCTGGGGCCCTTGGTCCCCATTCATGGTAAGCTCAACTCCGATGCCTACTGCACTATTTTGGATGACAATGTGCTCTCTACGTTGTGGCAGTTTTACGGGTTGGACCCCTGTGACTTTCTGGACGACAATGCCAGTTGTCATGTTTTGATGTTAACCAAGGCTTGGTATGGTGCCAATGGAGTTCATCGAATGGACTGGCCTGCCAAAAGTCCAGACCTGAACCCTATCGAGAACCTCTGGGACGAGTTGCATCGCCGAATTCAGGGGTGCACTACCCGTGCAAAATCGGTGAAGGAACTTCTATGTCTTCTCCAAGCCGAGTGTAAGAAAATATACTACTAGCTGTCATAAGACTTGTGGAAAGTATGCCCCAGAGGGTCCACGCTGTAATTACCTCTCGTAGAGGCTCTACCAACTATTGATTTTGAATAAAGTTAGTTTTTCTTTTCTATCGCAGGTGTCCAAATACTTATTGGTAGTCAGTGTATTAAAAGACCACTTCCTGGGATTGAGTCGCGACCGGCGAATTTCCTACCATTGAACTGTCTACTTGTAAAGCTTGCCTCGCCAAAAAGGATGAGGCCTTATGGTAGCATTTCTCTGCAGGAGTGGATGTGCAATAAGTTAACCTATAAGGTAGTTCTCCCGCCTTCTTCAGATGCCTTCGTGGTGTGGTGGTCTGCACGCTGGGCGCATATTCCAGAGGTCCGCAGCTCGATTTCTGGCAAAGGCGTTGCATATTTTTCATCTCTTCTGCTTCCGAAATAAACTAGAATGACTCTACACTGGCGCCCGAACTAAAAAGGGCGGTGGATGATGATTCTCCCCACCCAGGATTTGGCGGTTCCCTAAAAACCGCAGTCGCCCTTTAAAAAGTGGAGTATATAAGGTATTTCTCCCGCCTTCTTTGCATGCCTTCGCGGTCTGCACGCTGGACGTGTATTCCAGAGGTCCGCGATTCGATTCCCGGCGAAGGCGTTGCATATTTTTCATCTCTCCTGCTTCCGAAATAAACCTAATGACTCTATAAACCTATATTGCATAGCATATTTAGTAAGTATATTTAATATACAGCTTTGCAGCAGTAGTAACAAATGCTCATTTTCAATACATGCCTTCACTCTTTTTAAGATAATACCGCATACATATCGGATGTTTCCTTGAGAGAATGTTATTCTGTGTTTTCTGAATTTCTGAATGCAAATCATTTGTATTTCTTCCGGAAAATTAAGTGTGGAAAAAGCTTTCAGGCCCACGCATGTTCTAAGGCAGATTATATTTAATGAATGTATAGGATAGAAGTACTGACGTATTACCCGCAGAACATATTTTTGCTTCAAGAACTTCACTTTTCGCAAACCATTGACGTCATGCTCCAGCCCAAACATAAAATATTCTTCATGACATCTATTGATTCGTCATCCTTGAGAAAATCAAAAGAAGTCATCGATGGGAAGTAGTTTCTAGATCTCTCTAACGTAAATATTAAAGTTACGCTCGTTAAATTATTCATATGACGTAGGAGGTTTATGCTAAATATAGAGCATCAGGTTGATTTTTTACTCAGATTCGTTTCCTGATTTTATTTTATAAAGTAGCAATTGCGCTATTTATTGCAATTTAATAATACCAGTTCTGGAGTTTTCTAGATTAAAACTAGAGAAATAAGTTCTTTAAAATTTTCAAAGCGCGAGTTGTTAAAATATGTGGATCGTCGAACAGCATTTGTTTAGAATAAATTTTTTTATTGTTATTTTTGATAGATTGAAATTTTTTGATTTTTGATTGGTGAAATTAATCATTGACTGTATTTGCGGTAAATGCACATAATAACGCATTTGTATATTAAAATTATCTACATAAATATAACTACTAGGTGTTAGATATATAATACAACAATAATACTTCGTAGTGTAAAATAATGTAATAAGAGCAAATTATGTACCAATTTGGTCATTATGATTTTCGGAATTCAGTCTTTACCTTCTAAAGGGAAAAGGATACATAATTTTAGTAGTAGTTTTAATAATATTTTTTTAGTAATTTTTAGAAATAATTTTAGCAATTTTAATAATATTTTTTCAGTAATTTTAACGATAATTTTGACTAAGGTTTTTAATAATAAAGGACAACGTAGTTATTGCTGATGAAAAGAGAAAGAGTCAGCGAGACTTAGAAATTTTTCGATGAACCTTACCTGGAAAATATCGTATTTTCTCTTCTAGTTTCCCCATATTTTACAAATTTTCCTTCATTTTTCTCGTGTATGAAAGTCAAGAAGGAAACATTATGTATTTTTCCGCAATTTATGAAAAGTGGGCATTCTAAAGAATGCCTGACATTTTGGGTCAAACTATTAAATATGCTCATTATTTTAATATTATATATACTTTTTATATGTAATATCCAAGCAATATACAAAATGACAAATTCTATTTAAGCAAAATATTAAAGAGTTAAGAAAAGACTTTTATTGGAAATACATAAATTCTATAGAATGAAAAACGCTATTTAAGAAAATGATAAAACAGTCCAATGAAAAGGACTTTATTGAAAAAACGAATGTACAAAAATTAAAGAAATACAAAATAAAGTATAAGATTTTCTTTTTGAGGCAAACAAGCGAGTGCTATAAGTAATATTTTATACTTTTCCGATTTGTCTTTTGATATTGCATAGAATGCCTAGGAAATGCGTGAAATAACAATCATTTCATACGTTGATGTCCAATTCTGGGCATTCTATACATTGCCTCGTCATTCTATACAACGCCTGTTTTCAAACATTGGTCGGTAACATACATGATCTTAGCTTTCACAGAAAATATTGAAGATAAAAATATCTAGGAAAAATAAAGCAAGGAGAAAACGTTGTTCTACAAAACATGAGGAAGAATGCAAGCAGAATGCATGTTAATTTTAAAATATCTTAGTAGAAAATTAAGCGGTTAAAAATACTTTATCATCAATGTTTACCATAAAACTTATTAGACGAAATTTGATTCATTTTTATCTAAATGCTCAGTTAGCGATATAGGTGACCGTAAAAAATGCCATCAGGAAAAATACTCACAGAATAACGCTCATAGGTATAAAAGCTCACATGCAAAAGGCAAAAAAAGGAAATATGTGCACATAGAAAAAAGCTCACATGGGAAAATGCTCACTTAGAAATATACTCACACAGAAAAACGCTCACGTGAAATATGTCCACATGGACAAATACTCTCACATTAGCCTCTTAAGGGGCGGTATATAAAAGCATGAAAACTGCAGTAAAGTTTTGCACTGTAACATTTTTTACCACTGCCCCTGTATGACACTTTTGTTCCTGTAACTGCCAATAATTAATTTTTGTTTTTTACTCTATTTTTGCATACTTTTGATGTGTATCTATAGAAATTGATGTCTGAATGTAGTTATTTAAGTTTGGAGCCAAAAAGGTTTTAAAGTTTCTGCAAAATTTAAATTTTAAAAATAAAATTAACATTTTAGGCACTTTGATGATGCCTCTCAGTTGAACATTATGAAGCAATCTTCGAAAAACCTCCTAAAACCACAAATTGTTGCAAAGGCTTTCATAACGCATTAAATTCATTATTTAATTGTAGCCATCCCAGTATGTGGTTTTTATTTGACGTACTGAAAAAAGATTTAGTAGCGGAATGAAAAAAGATTTATTAGATTTTCTGCATGGATACAACGTTATTAGCTAATGTAAATACAAGATGTACTAAAGTAAAAAAAAAAATATGAAAACTTAACTCAGAAATGTTACATTTGGTAATCGCGAATCATGTAAGAAACTATGATGTAATCAATGATAAAATTAAATATTTTACGTAATTTAAATAAAATAAGCATTTCTATTTGTTTATTCTTCTAAATGTTTATATTATAAAATTTAATCTTTATATTTTAGGGTAATTTATCTTTATTATTATTCCATATTTCTAAAAATTAAAATTGCAATAATTTTTACTGTATATTTTTTCATTTTTACTTCCTTCCTCTTCACCTTTTCTTAATTCAAAACGGCCCATTTGTTAACTGAATCTACCCATAAGTTATGCAGTTTTTGAAATATTGTAAGGATCTTAAGTTTTACTAACGTTTATTTTATTTTAAATCTTTACTATCACTTCTTATTTTCTACTTCCTCCCAGAATTATAAGCGTTAAGGTTTTTATGCAAAGTTTGTCTGGCGAACGCCAAGTATTTAAGTGTGGCTTTTGCCAAGCGAGAGAGAGGAAGCAGTGAGTCGAAGCAGGCCGCTTACCTTAGAAGTTACGCAGTTGCTTGTTTGCCTTCCAGGCCAGAGGTTTTAATCCTCTTGATAAATGTTAAACGTATTGTAGTGTTCACAGTTCTCTGTACTACATACGCCTCCTGTTATTATAAGGCCAATCTTCCACGTGTAATATTTTAAAGTTAAATTAGAGTTTAGTTTTATTTTTATACTTTTACGTTTTGACCCCAAGTGTTGGGTCATTGTATTCCGAAGTACGGAAGTTATTGTAAATAGAGAAAAATAAAGGGTTTTCTTTACCCTTCTTGTGTATCCTGTCTACTTCCCACAGTTTTGAACATAGCTTTAGTAAGCTCCCTGTTCCGAGTCAGGTCCTTGCATGTTCCCGAAGAAGGTAAGAAGGAACATTGAACCTGATAGTGGCGCCCAACGAAGAAGAATAACCATGGCCGAGTTTCAAGAAGAACCTGTGCTGCCTGCAGAAACGGCTCAGAATCCAGAAATGCCAGCTGCCGCCCTGGAAGGATTTGGTTACATCGTCCAGACCATGCGCGCTTCGATGAAACCAGAAGCAACATTTAATGGAAACTCACCGGTAACCAGTTTTTTGGAAAAATTGGATGACCACTTCATGCTCTACCCCGTGCACGAGTTTCAAAAAGTTACCTTAGCTACCAGCGCTTTGAGGGGCCAAGCGCTTAACTGGTTCAAATGTATAGGCAGAAAGATTATAACGCCGTTAGATAAATTATTTTATGTGCAACAAAGAGCCCCAGAATTTAAAATGGGTGATATAGAAAAACTAATTAAGGAAGCAAAGAAGAATACTGAAGTAGCACAGAGAAAACAAAAATTATATTACGACTTGAAACGACGGGGAGTAACTTATAAAGTAGGGGATGAAGTTTTAAAAATTAAGCATTCACTTTCTTGAACACCAGAAGATAAGACTGCCAAATTTTTTCCACGATTTGAAGGACCATATGTTATAGAAAAAATAACTCACGCTGTAGTAGTGTTAAAAGCCAGAAATGGGGAAACCTGCTCGCAAACATTGATCAAATCAAACCCTACTTCGATCGTAATAAAATGCAAATATTTTCAGATCTTTTGCAGGATCCGGCACGGCAGACACCGCAGGCACAAGCTCCAGAGGTGGAAAAACGACAAGTACAAGGACAAGCCATTAGGAGGCAGGAGCAATTGAAAAGAAAGTTTCCCCGCTGGAAAACTGAAGGTAACAAGAAAAAGAAGCCGTTCCACCGTCCAGAAAAGAGAGCTCACGAACACCCCCAGAATGAAGAAGGGAGAAGTACGACGAATCCAAAGAAGGCCAGGAGAAATAACGGCAACTATAACCCGGCTCTAAAACGGAAGATCTACTCATCCGACAGGACTCTCCGCAGCAAATGTCGCCGAACTGCGGAAGGGCCATCAGCGGCGGAGGAAAAGTTACAAGGAAAATTTGAACGGCCAGCAACGAGGTCCAAGCAGGAACACGAAAGAAGGCTCCCGGTTCCGCCAAGACCAGCTGCCATCAAACGGCCAAGACCACAAGCAGAGGAGAAAAAGAAGGTATTCAAGGGTGACCGAACTGGTGAAAAAAGGAAGCTTCCAGAGGAAGGCACTGAAGGGCGAGCCCGTACAAGAAGGAGGATAAATCAAACAACTATCTGCAATACCTTTAAGGACTGGGCCCAGAAAAGGCTGTCCGAATACCACAAAGATAAGTAAAATTTTATGTTACTTTGCAAACATTAAGTTAATCTTTAATTCTTACTGCAAGTGGCAGATTTCAAGAAGTTTTACCTCATGCGAGGTCTACCTTTATCGCCAAAAGGGCGAGAAATGAGTTGTTACCGATTTTGGTATTATGTTTTTCAATTACTCGCGCGTAAAACTAAAGTTGATGTATAATAGCGTTGTGTAAAGACTTAAATATTGTAAAAAGTTATTGTATAAATTTTATTTAAAACATTCTAGCAAGAAAGAAGTTTTAGTCTGAAAGACTTTTTGAAATGTAGTATTTCAATGTAGAAAGAATTGGCACTTGCTTTGAAAAGAATAGAAGTTAACAATGTACTACTAATGTATGTTTTCAAATGTGTAAAATTAACGGCATGTTGATATGTTCTTATATACATGTGAACTATTATTTTAAATGTTAAGAAATACCGTGATATGGTAAAAGTGAATGTTAATTTTTTTTTTATTCGTGTGACTGTAAAAAGACTAGATCATGGTGAATATGTGTTAAAGGTTGAATGATGTAGTTAGGCTCTCTGACGCTACACTTTAGAGTTAGCCACTTTTAGAATAGTACCTCAGGGTTTAGAGTTGAAATTAGGGTGTGTTACGAGGTCTTGTATGTTGAATTTTAACACGTTAGTGTTTTGATTGTAGGAGGAAGTGTAGAACACGTAGACAGAAACACATTCGTGTTTGGTGTTCTTTTACAACACATGTCAGAGAGCACGGGGAGAGATAATTAAAATAGTCATGAATGAAATAAGAATGTTAAGAGAAATATAATTATACATGTTACTTGCCATTTCATTGTGTAACATTTCATTAAACTAGTTTTCCTTCCAGATCTCTGGAAGGAACCAGATTTGAATAAGAGCTCCTGTTTGGATGCAGTACAGATGAAAAAAAATTGTGTATCCTGGGAGCTGCTATTGTAAAAACAAATTTCTTTCTTTTAAATTTCTAGTTTCTAGCGAAGTATGTTTGTAAAAGATTGGCCTCGCGTTAGATTCTAGAGCTAAAAGTTTTCAACAAGGTCGTTTTAGACCTCAGTTTCAAACTAATTAACTCTGGCGGGAAATATGTAAGGATCTTAAGTTTTACTAACGTTTATTTTATTTTAAATCTTTACTATCACTTCTTATTTTCTACTTCCGGCCAGAATTATAAGCGTTAAGGTTTTTATGGAAAGTTTGTCTGGCGAACGCCAAGTATTTAAGTGTGGCTTTTGCCAAGCGAGAGAGAGGAAGCAGTGAGTCGAAGCAGGCCGCTTACCTTAGAAGTTACGCAGTTGCTTGTTTGCCTTCCAGGCCAGAGGTTTTAATCCTCTTGATAAATGTTAAACGTATTGTAGTGTTCACAGTTCTCTGTACTACATACGCCTCCTGTTATTATAAGGCCAATCTTCCACGTGTATTATTTTAAAGTTAAATTAGAGTTTAGTTTTATTTTTATACTTTTACGTTTTGACCCCAAGTGGTGGGTCATTGTATTCCGAAGTACGGAAGTTATTGTAAATAGAGAAAAATAAAGGGTTTTGTATACCCTTCTTGTGTATCCTGTCTACTTCCCACAGTTTTGAACATAGCTTTAGTAAGCTCCCTGTTCCGAGTCAGGTCCTTGCATGTTCCCGAAGAAGGTAAGAAGGAACATTGAACCTGATAATATATACCATAGATATTTTCGTAATTTAGATAATTTTTCTTTAAAAAATTCAAGTAGGTGTACGATGTTCAAATCTATTAATTATTCATTCATTAACGTAAGGATATTTCCACGTAGATTATTTATGTGGGCTTATTTCCATGTGAGCATATTTCTATGTAAGCTTTTTTCCGTATAAGCATATTTGTAAGTGAGCATTTTCCATGTGAGCTTTTTTCTATGTGAGCATATTTATGTGTGGGCTTTTTTCCTGTGAGCATTATTCTATGAGCATGATTCCTACGGGCCTTTTTCCTAGAACACTACATACCACATCCTGAAGTCCCACTTGTCTGAAAAATTCAGTGAACAGATATGAAAAGCACGTGCAAAGAATACCAGGGCAAGAAATCTTAGAAATTCTTGATTTGGAGGTTGGAGATTATACAAGAAAATTAGAAGCTTCTAAATTATACTCTAAAAGTAATAGGGTTAAAAGTATACAAGAAGAGGAAAATTTGAGTGAATAATGTGTCTGTTCTATAATCTATATTCACAGTATTTATGACTCAGATTTATAAAAAGTTGCAATATTTTTTATACAAGTGTTCTTGGTACGGCAAAAATGGCGGAAAAGACAAAAACGTCCAATGAATTCGTCATTAGCGATAACTCTTATATAAGTAAATTTTCTAGAATCTGGTTTAAAGCCAAATGTGCGAAACCGAAATGAAAAGTCATAAATGCATAATTGGTAAATTTGCGAAGGCTAGATGAGACAATTTGATTTGCACGTTTTGTAACGCAGAGAGGATTACGAAAAACTTCATATTGTTTGCATGGAAATAATTTTAGTGCTGCAAAAGTAAAGGAAACACTATAAATCCGAAATTTTCCTAGTGACACCAACAGTTACAAAAAACGAGTAAAATACCCACAATTGAACTTTAAAAAAAAAAAAAAAAAGCCAATCTGGAATCACTAAACAGAAAATTACAACTAAGATGAAAATACACCTTACAGTGAAACTTTTCCAAATACAGGCTGTCCACGACTAATCGGTTCCTGAAAATGTATGCGAATGTTGAAAATAATATTTATTTTATCATAGCTATATAGTATGCATTTATTACGTATATTATGAGTTCTTAATTATGTATTAACTTAATTATGTATAAGTAAGACTTTCAAGTGTTTTCTTTATAAACTTGTCAAGCGTTAGTTGAATACCACCCATCAGCTTTCTTCTTCGTCTCTTTTCATAGTAAATTTCACTGTATTCTTGTTGCTATATTAAGTATCCAGTTGACAGATGTACTGAGGTAGATTCAATCAAATCATTAACATCCTCGCTTTTGAAGTCTAGTTTAATTAATTCATTAAACTGTTTATTTTATCTGTGACAGTTTCTAGAATTTCTTCAGAATTTTTAAAATCACTAATCATTTATGGACATAATTTTTCCTTGTAGCCTTTCATTATTGAATCTTATTTCAGCCCAAGAGTCTCCAGTATTGTTTATTGCGCTCCATAAATTATAATCTTCCAAAACTCTCTTAATATAGGCCCACCTTGATGGCCTGATTTATTATTGCCTTCATTCCACTTAAATGTAGCTATCACTATCCGATTCATGGGCTACATGAGGCAGATAGTATTGGAAAAGAAGAAACACAATACTGGTTTCCGGGTATAAATTCTGCAGAGACTTTGGGTATCCTGGAGATTGTCTGTCAATCTCCTGTCTGTGAATATCCTGAAGCAAAGCTTCAAACTGCAAAATTTTTATCCTTACAATATTACTTAACTAGCGGCACGAAATGAAAATTGAGGCAATCTTTAAATATTAACGCAATAACCAACTCGACAGTTAGTTTTCCTACTTTCTGGAAGCTTAAAAATAATGCTTGCAGCATAACATTTTAGTAAATTTCGTGCAACGATGCATCATTAGTATGTTCATTAACATTTATTGATGTGCTCGGAAGGACTATTTCTCGATAAAGGCTAGTTCTCGAACACGGAACCTGAGAACTCCTGTGATACACCACCTCTTATCAATTTAAGTAGGAGCAATTGCACTTAAGCGAACAACTTAAGTTTTAACTTAACGCAATATCGACAAAAATCATCAATCATAAAAAATTTAGCGAAGCAGCTAAAAAATTGTGTGAAAGTCTAGGGCCACGTGTACATCCTCCAGTTTAATTCAGAGTACTAAAGGAGCTTCTGTAAGTACTTTAGAGGATTTTGAGAATATATTTTAGGAAAAAGGAACTACTATAAAATGAGTTTTCATTAAAGCTATATTGCCTATTCAAACACGAAATGTGATAAATGCGAGAGTAATAACCATTAAAACATGATATAATTTATATAGTCAAGAAGGCCTGTCAGCTTAAAACTATATCCATTTTTCAAGTATATAATGAACCCTTTTCATAGACTTAAGAGCATAATATTAATAATGTGCACTTTCGTTATACTATTAGCTAAATGAAATTCTGTTTTCTTTTGAGAAAAGTTTCTACATCAATTCCTACCATTTATTTAACGTACTGCAACAAAATATTTCCTCATTTCATAGTTTAAAAATATCAAACTAAAAGAAACGAATATATTTTCATTCCGTTTAAAAGTAAGTATAAACATGCACTTAAATACGTGATACCAATAAAAGAAGTTAATGTCTAATATGAGGAGTTATTTTTTGCATTACGATGATATCGTGTCTTAGAAAAATACAAATTATTGCCATACCCGCTGAAAATACTTTTTGCAAGCCTCCTACTTGAGGAATTGAGTAAAAAAGGACACAGCTGCGGTATTTTTATAAGTTTTCGTTTCATATGATAAGTGCAAAATATACGATAGGTGCAATAATTTGCAAAGAAATAATATTCTAGCATTTTTTTAATATTTGGTTTATTATTAGTTCGAAATTTAGATTTTGTGTATTTTCGCAATGCTTGGTTTTTGTTCATTTGCTTATTAATATTTTGTTCATTTTATGTAATAATTTTATTGTATATTTTTATCTAATCGAATGAATGGCTCCTTATAGTGTTTATAAATGTTCATTCTGTGAATAGCATTGTAGATCTTTGAATTGATGGGTATTTGAATAGTGAGGATAGCTGAACTGGAATCAAAGATATTGTGATATCTAACTTTCTTTGCCATCAAACAGTTAGTGCGATCTTACTAGGAGACCTGGCTACTTCTCTCTCAAGCGTGAATAATACCAGCACAGTGATATCTAACCCTCTATTACCAGGGGTATCTAACCTTCTGCGTTATCATACAGTTAGTGCGATCTTACTAGGAGACCACGCTACTTCTCGCTCAAGCGTGAATAATACCAGTACAGAAGAAGGGTAAAAACAAACCCTTTATTATTCGTCAAACGTTTAACAAAATTGTACGTACTTCGTGCTCACAATAACACGACTATTTGCGATGGGCTTAAGAATAATTTAACAATAAATTGAAAATGGTAAAGAGTAGTGCTATACTACTTAAGGCTAACAGGCTGATTCAGCAACCAACACCGGCAACAGAATTTTAACTAAACGGCCAGAAGGCGTATCAGCAATTCAGAGTAACAGCAGAAAGAACAAAATGGCAACGTGCACTAGGCTAGCGAAATCACGCTCTGATTAACTTTCACTTTTGGCCCGTTTAAAATACTCTTTTTCACTTTAACTAAATTTTCATCCTGGCGAGGAAATGCGAGTGAAATTGAGGAGTTCAAAAAAGGTAAGAGAAATTAGAATAATTGATTATTCAAACTAAGGGAAACCCTACAATATGAGCAGAATCCTCCTGTACTTGGCAACAAAAATTATTGCCGAACGGTGACAATCTGAAAGTTTCTGAAAACCGTATTCTAGATCCTCAAAGAGCGATTTTTCTGCAATCTTCGAGAAATTTTTCCCCTGCCCCTTGAGAAAAGCTATAAATAGGGGCAGCATCGGAGCCGTGAAGAAGGTAATCAATTTGCCCGGAATCAGCGACTGTTTTACTAGAGAGCCTCTCTGTTGGCTATTACTACCACAGTCTGCGCATGCGCGAGTAGCTATTTATTTCAATAAAGTTTTATTTTCTTCCTGTTTATCTGGTGGAGTCATTAGATCTCTATCTCCAATCAATGTCCCATCCCCTAAATCGTATACGAAACATATGTTGAAAAAAATTACGTTAAAGAAATGGCAAGCTGAATGGGAAAATGCAGAAGTAGGTAGAAGGCTTTTAACTTCTACAAGAAACCCACATATGATCCAACCTCTTATAACTTCTTCATCAACATCTTCTTATCTGAACATGGTCCTTTCCCCACGTACTACTTTGCACGAAATTTGAGCGATTCAGACAAGTGCATATGTGGGGAAAATGAATACCCAGAGCACTATATTTTCAAGTGCCAGCTCACAAAAGAGCTACATTGCAAAGAAAAGTCATAAATTACGCCTGAGTACATTAAATGCTTGCTAACGATCCCTCATTTACAACAAAAGGTTTCCTTGATTATGAAAAACCTTTTCTCATATAAAAGAGAAGACATATTTCAAGATGTTATCACATCCTGTATAAATACCTCTTATTCCATAACTTGCAAAAATAATGCAAGATTTCAGAAATATTGCAAATGTCTGAAACAGGCTAAATATGGTATGAATAGTTTTTACAAAATAATTACATTAAGAATTTGGACTGTATTAGAAGATGAGGGGGAAAAATCTTGTAATAATTAAACCATTAATTAAAAAATAATACACGACTCTATTAGATATATTAGTGTGAATGTAAGTATTATGTGATTTTCTAATGCATATTTTCTGTGTTTATGATACATTAATTTACAAAATAATAATGTAAGACTTCAGTGCTGATGCAATTGTGTGTAACAAGTTAAAAATGAAAGGGAATGTATTAATAAGATAATTCGCCTTAGGAATACAGCTAAGTACAATGAGATCCACAAAAAAGTTCTTCCCCAATTAGTTCCTTAAAAAGATGTTTATTGTAATTCGATATACTAATGTAAATACATTGTTTGTATGATGTACAATATACAATGTTCTATGTACAATGAAAGTTTGTATGATGTATGTTCGAAGTAATTATGTTATATTAATCTGCCATAATCCAACTTTTGTTAATAGGTTAATTTCTTTGTAATAATTGTATACTGTGTCTTTGTAATTGGATATTCAATACGTAAGTCTAGTATTAATGTAAAATTACTATGTAAATGTGTTGGTAGGCTAGCATCCGATGCGGGCCAACCAAAAGTCCAGTGGGGTACAGTAGTGCGGCGGAACAACACCTGTAAAAGTCGCTGACGAAGTGCTGGTGCTCCGTCCACTTTTCCCTGTCCCTGGTGGAGTCATTAAGGAGATCTCCACGAAAACGCAGCACGCAACAATATCATAGTAAGTTTTTCCACCATTTAGATTGCTATTTTAAATACAACGTTTATGGAATTTCTGTTGATTAGTTATTGAACTAGTTAACCTATACTAACTGCTTTGCTTAATACTGTGTCAGAATATATAAGTAGAATTTGGATATAAAGATAACACTTAAATTTTATCTATCTTTTTTTGTACAACGCATTGGTTATTAAAATATTCCACCAGACATTGACCAAAACTTAAGTGTTACATCAAGTTTTAACCATTTGAATTATTTTTTAATTCCAGCAATTTTAGAAATTGAATTTTTAGATATCTGCTTCCTTTCATAACAATATTTCCCCGTAATTTGATTTTTAATTAGTAATTTTTAATTTTCTTGATGTAAAACAATTAAAGTTACAATTAAAGTTTAACAGAAAATGTCTGTTAAACTAGACAAACTAAATTATTGACTTTAAAAGAGAATAGATACTCCGAGCAACTACTTTATTTTCAATACCAGTAGATTATATTTAAGAATAAAATTTTCAAAACATACTTTTCGAACATTCCAAAGCACACTCTCAATTAAAACTCTACCACGAAATTTAAACTCTTTTTGCAAGGAATGTGGTAGATCAGTGAGTCCCTAACCATATTTTCACCGGGTATCTCTAGGCTGGCTGTTATCACCTCTAGCGACAGTTCCTGCTAAATGGGACTTTTCTGTGAAACAAGATTCTGGTAGCACTGGTTTAAACGGGAGGATTCCTAGAAAAAAAGAGCCCCGCTGGAAGCGAAGTCCCGCCTAGCAACGGATAGCCATGATGTGGATACGAGGGATTTTTTCAAACCTCATCGAAAATGTTTCGGCTGGAGCTCTGTCCCGGGTAGAGATAAAACAATCAGACGAACGTTCTTCTTCTGTTCTGAAGGATCACGTGATCCCAAACTGAGCGATAATCGATTACTGTTTGGCGTTCAAGTCTTTGTAGTAAGTGAAAATGGTAACCGAACTACGTGGGTTTCCTATAAATGTGCGGCTTCTGAGAATTGTCTCTTTTGACGTCCAGTCCTGCGTAGCCGAAACATAATGTGATTAGAACTTTGCGCGTGCCGTTTGCTGTGCGGCCACGATAAAAATAATTTAAACTTTCAGTCAAAAGTTGTATAAAATTTGTATCGTTATATTAAAATTTTATAGTTAATAATTAAGTAGAGAAATATAAGTATATTTGCTTTTTAAAAAATGTTTATAATTTATCCTCTAAAAGAGGCCTACCAGACGTCCCGGTTTGATCGGGATTTTCATAGTTTGAAGGCATGGTCACGCCCAGTTTATCATTTTATCTCTATTATTTGTCAAAATTTTTAAAATGTCAACTATGCATGCATTAGAAATATTTTAATGCCTCCTTGCACCATTGTACTGTCGCTCAGACAGTACAGTGGTTAGTGACGCTAACTGCCGTACTGATGCAGCCAGATTCCATAGACATAGACGTTTGCAAGTGCAGAGGATCTTTGCGGCAAAGAAACACCCAAAATACACGGTGAGCCAAAAGTCTTCCGAAGTGGTTGGTGGAGGGAGTATCCTCGCACCACTCTTCAGGAAGTAAGAATTCTGTGGAAGTAAGAATAAAAGGATATGCCCTTCTCTCACTACGGTTGTATATATGTTACTTTTTGACGAATATTTCAACACCCATCAGATGTCATCTCAGAGCTCACGTGACTTTGTTCACGCCCCTTTCTACATCTCAGCTTCCTGCATCGCCCAGCTCAAGCATTTCTCTGCCTGCAGCGCTCTTAGTAGCATCTAAATCAAGACAGCCGGAACACAGCACACAATTATTACCTGCTGATCACGGCTTAAAGAGGAACTTGGAACTTGGAACACTACGGGTGGCGCAATGCTACCAAGCTTTAGTAGCCAAAAGGGGGTGTTTGGTTTACATCCACAGCAGGGTGACATCGGTTTGGTGGTAATTTCACACACGACAGCTCCGCACAAGCCGAAAAGCGAGAACACTTTCCCTTAAAAGAAATATTCATTGTTGGCTGCGTTAAGAGGAATTTGTATAGTTTAGTGGCATTTCCGAACAAATCACATCTTGGTTATCTTTCGATAACTTACAACAGCGAGAATCAAGGGTGAACCAAATTTTGATTAGTATTAAAAGAATTATTTCCTTACATTTTATAATAATTCAACTACAAGTATTAAATATTATTAACACCCTCCCTCTTATTTATACCTTTCATAAATACTCTTAGAAAGAAATTAGAAATCAGCAACAATATTTAACATACTTCATTATTAAAATAAAAGATTTTATACTTTGAAATGAACCAAAAAGCACATTCATTACAGAGTGACTAGGATTTTTGATTTAAAAGATGACTCAGAGGCTAAAAATCATCTCACTTTATAAAGTGATTCAGAAAGAAGCTCTGTAGATAGAAAAGAAGATAGTAGTAGATAGATTTTAATACAATAAACTTTAATTTTTTGTAATCGTTAACCGAATAAAATCGAATTACCTTAAAATTCCTTTCTAATGTAATTAGCGATAACTTGTAAGAACACTTCATTCATATTTAGTGAAAACTTGGATGGCTGACCCTATTTCACAGTCACCGGGGCGAACGATTTCCTTAAGTATTTTAACTTCTTAGTACGAGGCGCATAGTGTGAAGCCATAAACGAAAGTGACACCAGACTTGGCACAAAAATACACAGGGAGCTTACGGGCACCCTCATTCTAACGTTACGAGAAATTTCGAGTATTATTTTAAAAAGGGTGCCTACTAAGAAACCAACCTACGTGCAAGAATTCTAAGTTAACTACTTTATTTTCATAGGAGATAATATATTCAATAATCTACTAGAAAATATATACTATATCCAAGGAAATGGAAATGTAAGCATCTCGGATAACCAAAACTAAGTTAATAGAGACTAAAATTTAAATCGTATGAACTTATTTCGTCTCTGAAATTATTTATTTAAATTTCTCAAAATAAGTACACTAATTCTGCATTTAACATTTGAACAAACTGCTTTATATTGAGTTAAATAAAAAAATCCATACGATGTTTTATTTCATAACAAAAATTTATATGAAACACTTGGAATAAATGTTTTTGAATTGCAGAGAAGATCATTGATTTTACATAACATTTATTAACTTCTTTTACTCAGTATTCTGATTATTTACTTACTTAAACTTCTGTTCTTCAGTTTATTCGAATGTTATCTAAATAATATATCTAAAAATAAATAATTGATGAATATAAGAAAATAAATTTCTAAAAGGCAATATAAAATACTATATAGAAACGCCACTTTTTTTAGGAGATAGTGGTTATCCTTTGAAGCGATGTCTTCTTACACCAATCAGAAACCCACAACTGAGACTGAGGAAGCATTCATCAAGAGATTAGTATCAGCTCTAAACATCATACAGCGATGTAATGGATTGCTCAAGTCCAGATTTAGATGTACGTTGGAGGAGAAAGCACTTCATTACCTTCTAACAAAAGTAGCACAGATCATCAATACATGTGTTGTTTTGCACAACATCAGTGTTGCAAATAAGATTGAATATCTGGAGCCGATAATTAAAGACGATTGTATTCCACAATTTGTAGACGACTGTTATGACTCGCTGCTGAACGAAGGTCGAGAAATACAGCAAAATTTAATACGGTTATTAAGGCTTTAGATGAGTTTTCTCTTTTAATTATTAAGTTGATTGATGTTGTTGTGTTGTTATTATTTTTTAGATATATACTGTATATAAATAAAAGCTTTTTTCCACACATTTTTTTTTCTTTTTAGGAAACAAATAATTTATTATAGTTTACAATTTACTACTATTCATCGTATTTTTGAACAAACAAAATAAAAATATTTAAAAAAGATGAGGAATTACTTGCAGTTATGGAAAATCCGAGATTTAAAAGGCTATTTCAAGCTCCATTTCTTCATACTTATGAATTTTCGTTTTTATATATTATGAAATAATATAAAAGGGTGCTGCAATGGAACCTCTATTAACCAGGGTTCTGTAAACCAAGATGTCTGTTAATGAATTGGGAGAAATCATTTGAAAACTGTTAATTTTAGAAAAGGTACAGCGAAATTCAGGAACATTCGTGAGTTCTCTTATCAGTCCACGATTTTTTGGCCTTTCTTACCGACAATGAGTCATTTAACGGCTTTAAAACATAACGGTAAGAAATATCTTTATCCATGTTAATACAAAAGCAATACTAATTGACAATGAATTTGTAAACATGTTTCAAAGAATAAAACAATTATATTTTGAAATGAATAAATGCATAAATTCGCGTATCAAGTTTTAAAGTTTTAAATGGCGAAGAAATCACTCGCTGCGGAGAACAATAAAGGTTTATAATAACAGTTAAGAATGGCGATGAAACAGGCAATGCGAAAATCAGGTCTGCTTAATTTAGCCTTAGTTTTGGTTTATTTTGACTAAGGCAAAGCGCACTAGAGATGACAAAACCTGTCTTTTATGGAATTGTATCAGAACGGTTCGCTTATCGGAATGAATTGATTCCTTTTTACAACTCGCTATTCAGTGGCAATAACCTTGATAAAAAAGATTCGGAAAGACGAGAGAATGAAGAACGATTGACCCTTATTAGCCTGTTGAGGATAGAGCGAAGAGCGGAAAGAATCGAAAGTGTAGTGAAATCAAGACCGGTTAGCAAGGCTGTAGGGAATAGAGGAGGAATCGAATGAGAAATGTGATCCGAAGAATTAACTTAATCAAACGCTAACCTCTTCTCTAAAACCTTCTTTCTATGCAGAATTTACAATAAAATTCTATAATAAAAACTTTTCAAGTAGTTGGGAAATGATGAAAATTAAACTTAGCTTTAACATGGGAGAATAAACATTCTTTTCTCTCCTAGAATTTAAATCAATATTTTCTGGAACATTTCCAACAACAGCTCTGTTCCTTTTTTTTTTTTTTTTTTTTTTTTCAACCAGTCAGGCGTAAGCTAGCTCAGTAAAGTGAATCAGTTCGTGAACGAATAACAGATACCTATTCCTGGCACGCTTCCAATAAGAGCTGTCTGTGAACTATAAAAGAACTACCACTCCAGTTTCTGAAATCAGAACAAAATTTACTCAGTAAAGTGAATCGGTTCTCTGAACCAGTTCTGGAGCGGATTCTCCACAGTGATTAGCTGCCTAAAAAAGGAATGCCTTCATGGGGAACAGTTTAAATGAAAGTAGTTTGCAATCTAGGAAAACTCTCATGCAGGCCGCTCGTTTGGAGAAATTTAAACCAGGACCGAACTACCAACGTTCAGCGATTTTTAGTGCATGGCTACCAGTGGTCGCTGAAATTTTAATATTTTTTTAATATATTTAGAGTAATAACTTGATGCTTCTCTTACGAGTCTTTTATTAATCAAATACTGTTATGATCATGAGTAAGTTGTCAGAGAATAAAACTGTCACAAAGAAAGGGATTATCAAAAAGAGACCTTTTCGAAAACAAAATTAATATCTCATAAAAATGCAAGTCGAAAATTTGACAAATTTTTACAATTTGCGTAAACTTTGATGAAGTTTATTTATTTCAGTTTCTTCAGGAAATAAAATTTTGTGTGGATTATTTTTTAATTTAAAGAAACACATTTTACCTAGTATTAAAAGTGTTTCTTAAAATATTGATAGTAGTGCTTGCGTACTCTTATTTTTAAAATTTTTAATAAACAGTTTCTGGAAACCTCGTCGAAAGAAAAACTGACATACTATAAAATTTAGTCACTAGTAACTGAGTTTTCGAATCATCCGAGATGATCACGATCCCATTTACTTCGGCTAACAGAGTATTCAACTGCATATTACAAAATAACTGAAACTGAGCTGACGGGATTTCATTTATACATTAATTTTCTTTTTTAGTGCATATAATGGAAAATATAAAAAATTAGCAGACAGACCACGTAGTTTACAAACATGCGTATAGTGGTGAGGGCACTCGACTACGAAACAGTAGGGCCCAGGTACGAATCCCGAAAAGGCATGACTCATAACTCACATCTGTATAAAATCAGTTGTAGCATATGGCTCTGTGGTAATTATGCTACATTGATTTATTCTGTTACCACTGTGATGAGTGCGGGAGGCATATAAGCATTCTGTACTGCGCCACGCGCATAGGAAAAAATCCGTACTTGTGATTGACGTAAAAATTGATATGTGGATGACATCTTGCTTATGGAATAATAAAATTATAAATGCCTTCAAAGATGATGTTAATATCAGAAGCAATCTCAAATGCTTAGATTATGTAAATAACTGTCATAAATTTAGTGCAAAGCACATTAAATTACACGACGATCTCGACTCAAATATAAAGGCATATGTGCTAGTAAGTATATCATGATTGAAATTTTGTCGCATTCTGTTCCTTTCACATTGCAGAAAATATTTCCTTTGCAATTGTACATGTTATTTCCATGTTAAGGTCCACGTCTTTATCACTTCTAATATTCCGTTGCCTTAAATGAAAGAAAAAAACGCATTCAGTATATTCGCTGAATACACGTATATAAAAAACTTTCTTCTCTGATAACACTATTTTTATGCAAAGGTACAAATACAAATCGTATATTATACATTAAAAAATAGGCAGTATTCATAAAGTACAGATTTAGGGGAAATATTCAATTTATACATAGTTATCTGTATTCCTGTGTTCCAAATCTATAGTAGTCTACCTTCAAAAATAAATTTTAATTTTTGAGACTGACTACAAAATATCGTGAATTTACTGTGTATTATGTTAGCTCCTAACGTTTTTGCTGTTTGTGAAAACTGATTTGCCTCTTGCTTTCGGAGATTGAATCTGCAAAGAATCCATATTGAATAAACATGAATCAATAAATTAATAATCACAAAACCTTTAATATGAATTCTTTTAAAATAAGAATACATTTATTAAAAACCTCTGCACATAATATTAATACATAATTACATTGAGGGAGTTAGCGATACTGATTTTCTTCTCTATGAAAAAGAAAAAGCACTATATTTTTTATATTAAATTCATCATACTACAGTGCCGTAATAAGAGTAATCCGCAATAAAAATTCAACACACGTCATTAACGATAATAATCTTTTTGGTACTGCTATCAAAATGTAAATAAACGTTATGGAGGTGTATTTTCGAGCCCAAGCAAAGTCAAGGCTTTCCTAAGCGTAGAGAAAATGATGTCATTGGAAGCCGTATCCAATCACGGGGATGGATTTTTCCCTATGCATGTGGTGAGGTACAGAATGCTTATATGCGTGCGGGAGATGTAACTATATACTTCAAATCATTTGTTGCATTAAAATAATAAAAGGAAAGAAAATAATTACAAATCGCTTTCCGCATGCAAATCATCTTCCGACCGATTACTAAAAACTATATTATTATTATATGCAATTTTTAGTAAACTATCCCATGGAAATAAACTCTCCTGAGAAGATCTCCCTCTCTGAAAATGACCAGTATATTTGAGAGGAAAATAGGCATTTCCTTCTTTAAAAAATCACTTCTGAAATCATCTGGGCTATGAGTTCTAAACATTGCTGCCTTGTCTCCAATAGCACCGACAGCGTGAAATCTTCCGAGAACAACAAAAGAACCATAGATCTTAATTTTCATTATACCCACAGAATAAGTCTAAAATATTATGAACACTTTCCTCTTGAAAACCAAAAGTTTACGACATGATATTTTCACGCCAACAATTTATTTCTGTTCCTGTCACAGCACTTATTATGCACGTCACTGTTTGGCGACGTAGCATCTATTCAAATAATTTCCAGTTAAATTGATGTAGATATTGAAGAAGTATAGTCTTATAATAATGTTTGTTCTTGTGCTGCCATCTATTGAAACAATAAATAACTACAAAAATGAATCGTAATTTCAACAGAAAAACTATAAGGACGTAGTAAATGAGAGAGCATCTTGATTAAAAGACCCAGCGGAAAAAATTTTGAAAAGAGCTTTATAATGTTGAAATGATATTTTGCCATGCCTTCCCTTTACAAACGAACTAAAAATCTCCGAATTTTAACATTTGCACCATCGGATAGACCAGTATTTTCAATCGCACTTTCTTAAAATGAGATGCAGGATTTTCAGTAGTAGTCTTAGTGCTATAAATGACAGTATCGTTAACAGTTTTCTAAATACTTCATGTACTCTTCAGGCTAGAGAAAATTCCTCCAACAGGGTAATATACACTCCACTCAAACCTTTTTTTTTTTTTTTTTAATCACTATTTTTTTTTTTTTTTTTTTTTTCTAGGAGGGGGTATATATATATGAACTTTTACGTGCGATTTGTTTACACGGTATACTTAAAAAAAAAAAAAAAATTAAAATACATTAAAATACATAATATAAATAAAAAGTAATAAAAATCGTAATTCAGAAAGAAAGTTACAAAGCTCCGAGAAAGTCAAAAATAACATGCAGCTTAAAAACGAAACCAACAGATGCCCCCAAAATATTGATATTACATTATAAGGTATTTCTCCCGCCTTCTTGGTGTGGTGGTCTGCACACTAGGCGTGTATTCCAGAGGTCCGCTGTTCGATTCCCGTTGAAGATGTTGCTAATTTTTCATCTCTTCTGCTTCCAAAAATCCTAACGGATACACTGGCGCTCGAACTAAAAAGGTGGTGGATGAGGATTCTAAACACCCAGGATTTGGAGACTTAGTCACCCTTTAAAAGGGGTAGTATATAAGGTATTTCTCCCGCCTTCTTGGCATGCCTTCGTGGTGTGGTGGTCTGCACGCTGAGCGCGTGTTTCAGAGGTTCGCGGTTCAATTCCCGGCGAAGGCGTTGCTAATTTTTCAATCTCTCTTGCTTCCAAAAAATTCTAATGTCTCTACAACATCACCAGTTTAATTACGGAGGTTTCAGCGGTTATTCGAAACGAAACTTGAAGATGAGAAGCCGAAAACATCTCAGTGTTATCATCAGAAATCGTAGCGATAGCATTGATGGTGGAAGTTTTGATATTTTCAGTGAAACTGATGTTAACGAAATGGTTCAGGGCGATACCGTAAGTGGCAGTGACATTATTAAGGAACGTGCACGAACTCAATTAATTCACAATAATTTAATATGTTCATTATAATGTAGATTTTTTGTGGCAACAATGATGTTTTGTTTGCATATACTTTGAGGGTGATAGCGCACGGAATGTTCTTTTTGATATGTTTAGAATGCTAAATAAATAGGTTCGTTGTTAATTAAAAAGGTTTTCTCTGTGAAATATATATCCATTCGTCCGAAGTTATTAAAATAAGTTAAAAAATTTATTAATTTCAAACAGACATTATAAATCACTTAACATATCCGAACTGATGACCAGGAAGGACCCAATTCTGTTACTGAAAATAACACCTAACCTGTAGGGTTTTGGAGCAAATAGGAAAGTTTATTATCTTGCAACCAATTCTAATTCTAAAAGAATTTTAAAATTCCAGTATGAGCTTTGATCTTGTACGTCTGGT
Organism: Stegodyphus dumicola; assembly: GCF_044657685.1. NCBI lineage: Eukaryota > Metazoa > Arthropoda > Arachnida > Araneae > Eresidae > Stegodyphus > Stegodyphus dumicola. The sequence continues at coordinate 130,579,821 of NC_140770.1, forward strand.
TATCGCGACGTATAAAAGATACTAATCATAAAAACCGTCGTCTCAAAAATTGATGACTGGCTAGATTATATTATCAAAAATGTCAACTCTGAACGAGTGCGAGGTAGCACCTTCAAGGGGCCAAAGTGATTCTAAACCAGTTCTGCACAATAAAATCCACGTTGCTGACTTTCTGTGTACGTTTAATAATAATAATAAAACAATTTTTATATGTGCATTATGAAATTTTCGTACATATAATGTTTAATTTTTAAACAAATAAAAGATTTTAAAATGTCCCGTATGTAAAGTAATTTTTGCCTTGATCGGAAAACCACTTTCTAGCTACATCGTGAGGTTTTGAGAGTATTTTATATGATGGACTTCTTTAATGGGTCTCTATTTGCAGTTCACCTTTTGTTAATGCGTTGCAAACAATTTATTGTATAGCTGCTTTTGAAGTTTCAGAATACTTTTAAGCATTTTTATGCGGTTCCTATTACACCGAACAAAACCAGGTTTGAGGATACTTAACAATGAAAATCCTATAAAATCTAAAAATATGTATAATTTAAGCAAACTCTACTGGCAATAATTATTTTCGTTGAAAGATAAGCTCGTGAAAACGGAACAGAAAGCAATTATGGCTTATTAGTCAGACAATTTACTACACTAGTTGATTTTAAACAAGAGAACGACTTCAAAATTTGTGAAAAAAAATAAGGTAGTTGCAGTGCATACAGTCAAAAGCAGCCTGTTTCTACGCGTAAGTTTGATTTATAATCTTCCAAAAGTTTTAAGTTATCAGCAAATAGTCACATTTTAACAATTGTTTATTTCTCAAGTTTTACTTTTTAATTTGACTAGATTAAGTATTTTAAATAGTATGATTAGTTAATTATTTAGCTGGAATTAGTATTTGAAGTAATACAGTTTATTAAATTATTAAATTAAAGTAACAACTATGAAAATAATTAAATTTATTAAAAAGTAACTTCAGCATTTTTATCGGAAAACTAAATACCTGTATTAAAGCGCAGGAATGAAGGAAGCTTTATTTTTAATGAGAGTGTATTTTGTTATGTTTCTGTTATTCTCTCAGATTTTATACCACATTTTTATAAGCATTGGTTTAAGAATTTTAATTGATAAATTATTATCAATTTGTACAGTACTACTAAGGTCCTTTAGGCTTCGAATTATGATAAATTATAAAATATCTGTCGTAGCTAAGATACGGAAATTCTATGTTGACCAAGAAAGAATGCAAGACCAGTCAAATTCTGAAAACATGTAGTTGCTTTCCTAAACATTGACTCAAAGATCTTAATTTGCAAAATACTCTTATCTCTTTGCACAAATATTAGGCAGAAGAGAAAGAAATCAGTAACGAGACAAACCAAATTTTGAAATATTGCCCGATATCTGGTTTGTATCCCCTTCAAAACAGTCTCATTCTGGATCATTATCATTATCATTATAAGGGCACAGCCCCGATCCTCCTAGCCGGCCGTATAATCAAAAAATCTAATGTGTACACCACATGACTTCCTTGCACGGAATATTAAATTATACGCATTTTTTCTTGCATTTCATTTAAACGTATGGGATTGAATTAAACCTACTTCGCCGACAGCGCATAAACCACAATAGAATAAATGCATTCTTTAAAATTCTCTTTGTTTACCATAGCGACACTCTGGCGCTAGGTTTACTTAACAGTATTATATTTCGTTCATATTATAAATCAGAATGCACAAAATTTATATCATTTAAAGAATTATCTAATCGTTGCCACATATTCTATTCAAATACTATAATAAAGCTAGAACGATGTATAAAAGAAATTAAGCAAACAAAACAAAAAAGGAAACAGTTTTTCACAGACAATTGAGTATTTCTCTTTCAATTAATTCAGCTCTCACTTTGCGACAAGGCAAAAATACAGGGTGATTATAATTAAAGTTTAAGTTTCAAAACGCTATAAAAAAAGAACCACTCATGAAAATGACGTCAAATTTGAAAGGAATGTTATTGAAGAAGGCGGAAAGCGTATGGCAGAAGAAAAAATTTAGTTTCAAAAGTTAGCAACAGATGGCGCTGCAAGCGGAAGAAGACGTAAATTAAAATGTTAGTTAAATTTCAGTGTTATAAAGCCGCCAGGTACCAGGCTGTTCCTCATTTCGCGTCTCAGACGTTCGCCATGGGTGTTTCACTGCAGGACCGCGCTCTGCTGGTAAAGCTGTATTACAAGAATGATGATTGTGCAAGAGTAGCTCTGCAAAAATTCAGTACACTGAAGGGTATAAAAGAAAGCGTTGGTCCAATGAGTGTCTTAGGTCTAAAGAAAATGATGCAAAAATTCGAAACGACAGGTTCGTTTGATGTGCAATCTGGTAGAGGGAGAAAACGAGTGCATTCGACGGTAGTTGAAGAAGTGGCCACAGCATTACAGGAGGGGTCGGCCGGTGGTGTGCAACCGTGCAGTGCACGAGGAATTGCCCGAACATTGGACAGGCCTACGAGCACGGTGCTGAAAATTATACGAAACATCCTGCAATGCTATCCGTACAAAATTGGCCATGTGCAGGAGTTGCTTCCGCTTGACCTGACAGCTAGGGAGACGTTTGCGTTAGAATTCCTGGCTCGCAGGGAAGTGGATAATGAATGGCCGTGGAAAATTTTGTGGACAGATGAAGCCCATTTCCATCTGACAGGGTACGTGAATACCCAGAATTGTCGAATATGGGCAACAGAAAATCCACTGGCAACGCACCCCGTACCACTTCATCCTGAAAATGTCACGGTATGGTGTGGCTTTACGGCATCATTCATCCTAAAACCATATTTTTTCGAGCAGACGGCTGCTTCCGGTCCTGTTACCGCAACCGTCACTGGTCAGAGGTATGCGTCTCTTTTGCGCAACCACGTGATTCCAGCTCTGCAACAGCGTGGATGTGTGGATGAATTCATTTTTATGCAAGATGGCGTTCCTCTGCACATTGCACATCCCGTGAAGCAGCTGCTGAGGCGCCATTTTGGAAATGCTCGAATTATCAGCCGTCATTTCCCTACAGCCTGGCTGTCCCGATCGCCTGATCTTACTCCGTGTGATTTCTGGCTGTGGGGATATCTGAAGGATGTTGTGTTCCGTGCTCCAATTGCAAATTTAGCGGAATTAAAGGCACGCATTTCGCAACACATTCTGAACATCACCCCGGAGACACTGCGATCCGTTGCGGAACATGCTGTTTGTCGCTTTCAACTTGTTGCACACAACGGTGGATACCATATTGAACATGTTTTGTGCCAGTCTCGCGAGAGTTCCGAACTTCTTTGATGAATGGTTCTTATGCGGTATGTCGCCGCAAAACTCTTGAAACCGATTTGTCCCTTTCGATGTGATATGTACAGTCATGCAAATAAAATTATTCAACAATTCTAATTTCTCAATGCGTTTTAATGTGTAACTTCTACCTTAGCCATTGTTTTACGAATCGTTTATCGTTTCTCGTCGTGATTCTGCCGTTTACAGCGCCATCTGTTGCTAACTTTTGAAACTACATTTTTTCTTCTGCCATACGCTTTCCGCCTTCTTCAATAACATTCCTTTCAAATTTCACATCATTTTCATCAGTGGTTCTTTTTTTATAGCGTTTTGAAACTTAAACTTTAATTATAATCACCCTGTACATAAAAACTAAAAATATCTGTATTAAAATTTACGAAATAAATCTTAAACACTTATTTCCTCGAAAAAATTCCAGAAAGGATTAAGCATGATTTAATTTGCAATAATAAATAAAGGCATTATCTTTGTTGTTGCGAAGCTAAGTTTCTCTGGATTGGCAACAAATCCACTACTCTGCTGTTTCAAATGTAAAAAAGCAATGGCTGCCATAAAAAAAAATTGCTAGGCTTAGCAGCACTTAAACAACTTTAAAATTGTTGATAATTTTAAAAATATTGCATACAGATTTACTAAAGGCATAAAAACCTCAACCGGAAGATAAGAACAACATAATTCAATCATTTTTAAAGCAAAAAATGTACAATTTACAAACATATAAGAGTAAAGAAACTGAGATCACTCAGCCGGGTAACAGAGTGAATATATATATAAATATATTTATATATATTTGGTGCGGCCGATTGCAACCAAAATACGAGGTGCACATCTACATGTTATAGCATCCCTATATACAAAATTTCAACGTTCTGAGGCTACTCGTTTCTGAGTTATGCGAGATACGTACATACGTTCATACAGACGCCACGAAAAATTCTCTTCAGAATTCATTTTAAAGCAGTTTTATAATTTTTTTGGAGGAAAAGAGTGTTTTATTCTGTCCTTACATACAGATATCACGGAAATACATCGTTAAATTGCATTTGAAAGAGGTCAAAATGGGATATTTTCGTTGAAATATGCTGCCTGAAACTTTTCGCGATTACAATACTTCCTCTTTACTTCGTACAAGGAAGTAAAAATGGGACTGGCTAGAAAAAACAAAAAGTCCAAAATCTGAGTCTCATAACCGAATTCCAATTTTGTCTTTGTTCGTATTTACAATTTTCATTATTTCTCTGCAAAATCTTTCAAATTTGAATAGTTCTTTTTAAAATCTTCCTTAAAATTCCTTCTAGTCTCATTCTGGATATGTGTACATATCACAGCTCTTCGCTCGTACTACCGTTGAAATACTTTCTGTCTTTCATTAGCCAGAGAGTGTCCCATATGGTAGACGGTTATTGCCCCGCTAGAAAGGGGAACGATAAAACGCAGGTACTTAAGCAAACCAAAGACTCCAAAGGAAACAACAAACAAGAAGTGCTTTGAAAATCATGCTAACACTTAACCGGACGGGTCAGGTTTCCTGTTCTGACTTCCTAAGAACATAGAATCCTTCCTACCACATATAATTACCTTTTTTATTTAGAATTTTTATTATGTGTTAGTTTTCCTTTTTATAGGTATTGGTTTCATTCCTTGTTACCATTAGTGGTACTCTTTGGAATCGGATTCAGAAATGTAAGTATGTATGCGCGTGTGTATGGATGTATATCCGCATATGTGTACGTGTATATACGCACATAATACATAGATACATATTTATATACATTGCATACATAAACTCATACATCCATACACACTTGCCATACGTATATATTTTTCTGACTTCGATCGCGACTCCATTAATTATAGTACTATCTGTCGGTTGAACCTACTCAGTGGCGTAGCTAGGGTGGGGCAAGGGGGGACATCTGTCAAAGGGCGCAGCATTCAGGGGGCGCCAAATTGGTGTTACGAAATTTTAGAATGAAATGTTTTCCGTTCTTGGCACAGAGAAAAGGGCGCAAAATCTTCAGTTGTCCCCGGGCGCTAAAAACCCTACCTACGCTTCTGAACCTACTGAGACATGAGACTTTATTATGCCGCGTTTAGCTAGTGTACAAACTAGCTTTTTGCTTGCTCAATACAATGCAGATGCGCTAGGGAGCTAAAAGTAGAAAATTACATAATCTAAAAATTACACATCATGAAGAAAGGGGAGCCGTAACGAGCTCGAGAAGTGGCGCCATCTATTTTGCCCTGGGAGAGTTAGACCATTCATCGTTCTGAAAAACCTGAAAAGAGAGTTACAGATTTTCTTGCATATCACTAAAGTACAATGCAAGTTGTAATTTGTCTTCTTGCGAATTCCTGTTTTTAAAGAGTTCAGCAAACTTCAGTAATTTACTGAAAAATTCAGGACTTTATTTAACTGCGAACCAGAAAATAAATCTTCCATCAGTCCATCATCTCAACATGAGTAGCTGACGCACGCGCAGTAGCTCTGATATATGAGGATGCATTCCTGAGATTATAATCGTTTTTAGCGAGAATTTTAGTCAACTCTGGTGTTGATTTAACTTCAGATTTTCTTGGGCGAATGTTGGGAAAAAATTCACAACTTTTATAAGCAGATTTGACATCAGGTTTAGTGTGAAGTTTAGGAAAAAGCTCACCTACTCCGTAGTTTTACGTTTTAAAAACCTCATTTCTTAAGTAAGAAACGTGCTCGTATTCACATTACTCATGCGGAAAACTACGAAACCCAAACATGTGACCCTTTCGCCTGGGTTCGAACCCAAGTCTAACGATCCGTATTCGACGTTCTTAACAATTCAGCTATCGGTGGGCCAATAGCGTAATATATAAACGCATAAATTAATAAGCAAATTTTGCGGAACCTCCTAATACATAAATCATTTCAATATCTGCAATAAAAAGTAAATTTTAACAGAAGCAAAAAGATAACAATCCGTTGCATAAACCGCATCTGCAGTGACCATAAATCATAAACGAATGAAAACATTTGCCAAAACTGCTTATATATAATCTTTGATTTGCATGGAATAGGACTTCAGCATATGTGATATTCTTCAATAAGTCATTTAAATTTTTTTTCAAATTGCTAGTTAAAATTTTAGATGTTTTCTGAGATCTAAATATATTTTTTTTTTCCTGATCATATTAGTAATTCAATATTTCTTCGTTTTCATAGGATGGCAGCGTGTGCAAATCATGCGCTATGGAAAGAAGCACTCAAGAAGGAAATGAGAATATCTGAACTACATCCAACGAACATTCAACCGAAAGTGCTCAGGTACGCAAAGTTTCACAATCATTTGAGTAAAACTTATGAACTGAAGATTTTCTCAAAGAAATTATATCTGTTTGAAATTAGGTTATTTCTGTTGAAAACGTTACTTGTATGCAAAATTTTTCTTTCAGTTGCTACAAACAGGCATTTAGAGTTTCAATGCATATTTATATTAATAAAGTTACATTTTAATTATCACACGAATGCGTTAGAATATAAAAATGCAAATTAAATTTGTACAATAAGATTAACTGTTATTTCTCCTTGGTACTTGCTTGTTGGACAGAAGTAAACGATAAATCGCAAAATATAGTTATAAACTGGAAATTAACAATCTTGGCGACAGTTCAAAAATACCAGCTCAATAATATATCTGAAACAGAAATAAAATTATATTTAATTAACAACTGAAATTCAAATGGAAGACACACTTGAAGATATTTTGGTGGTTAGCTATGCCGACAGATATCTTTGAACATAGTGTTTTTCAAACATATAGTGTCTTTCAAATAGGGACACTTAGAATTACATGAGTCGAAATTTCTCCAGTGGAGCTATGGTATGAAAAGAGTGGACGGGAGATCACTGGATCTGTACCCGATGTGTTTTTCATCAAAAGTCGGACAGAGCTGACAGCTGAGCGAATTAATGTTATCAATGATAAGGACCCAACGAGAGTAACTAGCTCTACGCTCTGCCTCTTGGCCACGATGAATTCATGGGCCTGCCTTCAGATCAGTAGACTTAATAACAATATGAGCATTATTCAGTTCTTTAAATCTAAGAAATTGCATCCTCTTTTTGTAAAAAAAAAAAAAAAAAAAAAGTACTAGGTAAATAAATTGCTCTGCTTGATGTTAACATAACCCACAGCGAAAGGTAATAAGAAGAGACAAGAGACAAAAACACAAGAGACACAAGAGACAAAAACAATAACCAGAGAGTGACGTAGAGGAAACTATACGTTCACTTGGAGGGTGACTCAAGCAAAAATGAGTAAGCATATGTCACTATGAAAACTTTGTAAAAATGTTAGTACTATTCAGATATTTATAAGGATAAAAATTTTTATCCGGATACTGGATGATTTCATCGTTAGGCGTATTAAATTAAATACATTTTTGCTGCACTTCATTTAAACTTATCTTCTCGAAGTATACTTTACCAATACCAATAATGAATTATTGCCGGTTTATCGTACGACGTTACCAGCTCTGCTGAAATAATGCCGTGAGAGCGGCAATTGAGATTGTAATCTACGTGAAGGGTATTGTGTCCGTGGAACGGTGACTTGAGTCCGGGAGAAGAAGGGGTTGTCGATGCCTTCGCTCAGGAGAAACTGAAGCTCTGGCAAAGAACGTCAAACAAATACTAAAACAGTTGAAAACGATTACAAATAAATGATAGAATGAAAAACTATATAGTACATTATATATAGATACGTATGTATAAAATATCCAGCAGGCTTTAATTTATGTGACAAAGTTTTCATTTGCCAGTAAATGGGCGGCGAAAGGTCGAAGTAATTTTTTGTTGTCAAGAATCTCATAACCGAAAATTTCTGAATAGTTGACAGTCCGGCAATTTATAGCCTTGGTGAAAAATCTGTCATTTAGATCATTAAGTAGTGTATGCATTCTCGAGATCTTAAGATCTCGGTGCAGAATGTCCGTGCTTACTACGAAATGTGCGTTTGTGATTATTCTTAACACCCTATTTTGAAGGGTCTACAGAATTTTTTCGTTGGCTGGTGTGTGGGCAGCCCATGCTGGTGATGCATAAGTAATAACCGGTCTGATAACCGAGACGTAAATATGACGTTTGCATTTCAGACTTAGGGTTGAATTTCTACCAAGCAGGAGATATAAACTGTGGATTATGTTATTCACTTTTCTTCTTATATTCTGAATATGATCCGTCCATGTTTGCTTTTGATTTAGGATAATTCCAAGATAGTTGACTGTTTTTACCCTTGGCACAGTTTCATCGGAGAGTTTGATGTCACATTCTAGTTGTTTTTTAATTTTATGTCTCTGAATAATGATAAGTTGGGATTTTGCAACATTTATGCTAATTCTCCATTGCGTGCAGAACTCAATATCCGTGATCTTGTTTTGGAGCTTGTTAAGTGCAAATTTGACATTTACAGACTTTATAGCAATCACGGTATCATCCGCGTAGTATGCGAGGAATGAGTTATCATCTGCTCCTGGTTTGGGAATGTCGTAAGCATAGTACAGATAAAGAATCGGGCCAAGGATCGAACCCTGGAGAATACCTACTCTGATTGGTCGAGGAGATGAAAAGTCTTTACCTTGTTTGACGATGAAAGTTCTTTGACCTAGGAAAGAGCGAACAAGTTTGACAAACTCTTTCGCAAAGTTCAGCTTATATAAAAGTCCATAATGCCAAACTCGGTCTGTAACTTTTAGGTTTTGTACAATCTGTTTTTGGTTTTTGAATTAAAATAACAATAGCTGTTTCCCATGGGATGGGAAAGTAGGATTTTGAAACGCTGGCGTTGATCACACTCGTAATTTTTGTAATGCAGTTCATTGGTAGGTTTCTTAACACGAGGTTGGTAATTTTATTAATTCCAGAAGCTTTTTTAACTTTGAGATTTTTGATTACTTGAGATATTCCTTTAGGTTTTGTGAGCTTTAAGTGGTTATCCGTGGAGTAGTTAATTGCTTAGCCCTGAGTCGACAGAAAAATTAATTTCATCAATAAAAGCGGAATCACTGGGTTTTATAGACGGTTTGCGGCGAAAATTGGTTATATAGACGGTTTGCGAAAACTTCTGCTTTTTCAGCATTCGAGTATGTAAGTTTGTTATCAAGTATACTTATCAGGCCTACTATTTCTTCTTATTGCCTTTGCGAACATAACTAGAGTCCTGAGTAAGAACAGGGTGTTTACTCAAAGCTATGTTCCTGAAAGTGTAGAAAATACAGTACAAGTGGGAAGGGTTTAACTACCCTTTATTCTTCATAGTTTACAGCTAATCCCGCACTTAGGGATACAAAGACCAGTACTTATGATCTAAACGGTAAAAATAAGAACTACAAACTAACTAAATTTAAATAAGAGCTAAACTCAAACACTTTACAAAGACTAGTAACGCGAAGATTGGCCTTTTATGAATGTCTTGAGAACAAAATGTCTTGAGGTATGTAGTACACAGAATGCGGGAAACCTACAATACGACTTCAGTATCAAGAGGACTAAACTCTGGCCTTAAAGGCGGACAGCAACTGACTGAAAAGCTGGCATAAAGTAAGGTGGCGAGAAGTCTCTCTCTCTCTCTCTCTAATTCCTTCTTGGCTAAAAGCCACAACTTAAATACTTTGTTTGCAAGCCCAATTTTCATAACTAAAACTAGCCGCTTTTATTCTGGCCGGAAGTGGAAAATAAAAGGAGACAGTAAAGTTTTAAAATAAAATAAATGTTAGTAAAACTTAATATCCTTACATACTAACATAATCAATCGATCTCTTAAGGCGAATTGAAAATGACATCAAAAAATTGCAAATTTTGAAACTGAATATCCCGATCAACTTTGTCATACGGATGTCAAACTTCTTTTAATTTTTTGTCATAAAAAGTATAAAACTTTCCCTAATATAAGTATAGGAACTCCGAGACCACATTATTTAGTTAGATTTTCTTGTGAAAAATTAATTTTTTTTAATTTGTTGTTGCAAAAGCATGAATATTTGCCTCATTTAAAACACTTCTGTAACTAGAAGTATATAGATGACCAACGATTGCGAAAATAAAGGCCATATAAGAGAATGGGTATTTATATTATATATGTATATATATATATATATATATATATCAGTAAAGACATCAAGTAAGAAATTTAGAACTAATTTTTCACAAAGACCAAAAATTGAAATTCATTTTGTTTTTAAAAAATTGTTTTGTTATTAAATATGTATATATATATATATATAATAGTAATTTATTTACTAAAGCAATGACGATATTTAATTGGTTTATTAATTTTCATATTAGAAGTTTGCATTTCTATTTTTCATGATTTAAATTCAAACTCCTTTAAAAATATTATTTTCGGAATTAAATTTCATACTTCTGAGTTACTTCATTCAGAGCACAAGTATTAGGAAATTTATTTCGATTTCAATTAATTTCAATTAATTAATTCAATATATATGTATATATTAATTCAATATATATATATATATATATATATATATATATATATATATATATATATATATATATAAATTGAAAAAGAAAATGTAAAGCTAACTGGTAATTAGACGTAAGACCTATCTGGTCTCTAAAACTTTTGCGCATAATGCTGCAAAAAGATTTGAAAGAATAGTAGTAGGTAGGAACATTGCAGCTACCTTGCTAAAAAGTTACCAGGAGCTGTATCTCCACGAAATGTTGTAACATAGTACTACATAAATAATAAGAAATTTGTCTGGTAAAACTGGAAAAACTGTATACGCGCTATAAAACTGCCAAATTTTAGTGCGGAAGACTTGCTAATGCACGAAAAAAAATTAATGAATCTGACCGTTGTTAACTCACATGAAAGTTACATGAAAAATAGATCGACGGAAAAAAAAATATATATATATATAAGGAAGTTACAAAAAAACATGGATTATAAATGTCAATATATAAAATGCCTATACATAAAAAATTAATATTAAAAATTGCCAATATATAAAAAATGCCTATACATAAAAATTAAAATAAAAATAAAAAAATAGAATGAACACACAAAAAGCATCAAAAACAAGCTACAAAAACAATAATTAAATAGCGGAAAATGGTTAATTAGCCCACTCGTACTCTCAGTTGGCTTTTCAAGGTAAAAAAACTGTTCTACGAAATAGGCTAAATACCATTACGCGTTTCGTCGAAACAGACCATTGAAGCTCTTGTTCAATGCGAAAAAATTTTTTATAAAAGAATATTAGTATTTCCGAAAAAAAAAATTTTTTTTTTTTTTTGAATAAATCCTTTTCTGTAGCTCCATTGCTCTCTATATATATGTTTGTTTCTGCCAGTTGCAATAGAAAAGAGAGATGCTAGATATTATAGGAGTTCCATATATAAAATTTTGAACTTTCAACAGTTAATTAATTGGTTTTGAGTTACGTGGATACTTAAACATGCATCACGAAATACAGACGTCACGACATACATGCAGACGATAAGGAAAAAAAAAGTCCCTGGTGCTAAATCCTTCTTGACTTTCCTGAAGCTGTCAGCTAATTCGAAAGAACACAATTTTTACTACTTTTAATTTTTTTTAAGAAACGTTAAATTATAAAATAATGTTCATTTTCTCATCCACAGAATTCAAGGAACCTGTGATAAGGTATCTCTCCACATATACCCGCAAAATGAATGCTTGCATCCAGTTACAGAAAAGAAGCAAATAGTTCATGGAGTTTGCCAAGAAGATAAAATTAGGCATCCCTTTGTCTGCCATATGGTTCCTTCTGCAGCAGGTGATACTCTTGCCTATGTACCAATAAAAACGGTACCGGAGAATTTTGGCATAGAGCCTGTATCTATCTCTGAGACAAATTATAAGCATTCGCATCAACAAAATAATCAAAAACAAAACTTCGAACTCTTCTTGCATCCATGTAAACCTAACAGCAGTTGCAAACACGTAAGCAATACCATGCACAGTCCAAGTCCATTAATTTGCATGCCCTTGGTGACGTCTACGAGCAATCCAATACTTCCTTCATCTGACATTACACCAATGATTACAATGAAAAGGAAAGAGAAATTAGTATATCCCCTTCCTCTTCAAACACAAAGCGATAAAACCTTACCCCTTGTCACATGCATGAGTCACCCCCATACGTTCCCATTATTACAGGAGAAAGAAAGTAGGATGTTTAATATATTGACAAGGCCTATATGTCAGCAACCTCATTACAGTGGACCACCTAATCTACTGTCAATGATAATAAAATAATAAACAAAGCTAAGGCATACACAAATAATTGCATTATAAGTGATGCTTTCAAGTTTTAATGTTTAAATAAATGGAGTTTAATATCCTTCCTTTTTCTTGGTTTCATTGCACTTCCTTCTGAAATATCACTGACATGAAACATGAAAATGTTACTTATTTTCATATTTCGGTAATTTTAACGTCGTAACATAAAACTGGCCTTAAAGAAACACTTATGATGTCACTGATGTGCATATTTGAAACAACAGTGTATATTCCGAATACAAAAATAACAGTTGTATAATAATTACGACTATGTTTTTATCTATTTCAGTTTGTTATATATAATACATCAGCAATTCATGTAACTACGTTTCTTATATTTATAAATTCTAAGCAATGTTTTGCAAAATAATTAGTAAGGAGTAAAAAAATTAATTTCAAAGTTTTATCACTACCCTCACAGTATTTTGTATGTTTGCACCTTATATGTCAGCAATTTTATCGAATTGTTATATGTAAATTTTTATATGTCAGCAATTTTATCCTTATATGTCAGCAATTTTATCGAATTCTCAGATTACATCTTTAGAAAACAGTAATATAATAGAGAGGGAAAGTAATAAAATAATTCTTCAAACTTCTTGTGCTCTGACTCCCATATTACTGTTTTGCTAATGTTAAAGGTTTTGCACAAGTTATTTGATTTGTCTACAGTTTTGGCTTTAAGTAGTGTAAAGTTTCTCAGCTGAAACATTTTAGTTTTTGCTTCCTAAATGCATCAATATGGTGATATAATCCTTTTGTTGTATTGTTCTCCATTGTACAATAATACTTCCGTTCCCTTTCCTATTACCACTATCACTTCTTTACACCACTATCACTTATTTGTAGGCTTTTAAAATTTCCTTTTTGTTACAAGAAAGATAAGAAACAGGAATTTTTAATTGCATAGTAATGGACAGGATCACGTTTTGTGAATTTGATTGTTGTGAATTGTGAAACCGGCATTATAATGCGCTGCTTATCAAATAACAACATTTTCATCACTGAAGAAACTGCTGTCCATGGTTGCATAAAGTGAACCGAAAAGGTTTGGTGCCTTTCAGTAGATGATTCTGTTTCCGTCGAAACTCGAAACCATGGCCAGGGGCTGAGATGGCAGTCTATATAGCAGTTATTGAATCATTAAAAAACTATATGGGTCTAGTTGTTGTGCATATCATTTTAGATTTAGACTCGATAATTGACCGAACTATTGCGAAGAGCAACGTTGGCGGTTCCTGAAATAAAGCCCTGGGGCACATGACATAATGAAATCCGGACGTGGAAGCAATCTCAGAAGAGAAAACGGAGAAAAGAGGAAGAAAAAAAGTACCAAAATGAGCAAGTCAATCTAATCAGACAAGTTCTCAAAACGTGACGAGCGATCAGAGTTTTCAAGAAGAATCCAAGACAATGCAGGTTCATTGACAACAATATGAGAAAAATACACTACAGCAATGGTTTCAATGACAAACTCAAAATCTTCAATACAACTAAATACAACACAATTCAATACAACGATACAACACAATTCACTACAGAAATTCTGCAACAACCTAGGCTATAAAGTTACAACACAACAATGCGAATTACATCACAGCAATAGCTAACACAATTTCCAAAGTTGTTAAAGTTGTCATCTTCTCCCATGAAGGTGTGTGCTGCCAATGGCTTGAAGCTTCGATCTTCGAAGAGAATTTCATAATTAAAAACTTGAGAGTAATTTACGAAGTCACACTGCACAGCTTTGTTGAAGAATTTTTCATTGCATCTTCTGATATAACCTGGAATTGTCTCAAGTTTTAAATCTCTATTCTATGTATAAGTCATTACGAATAAGATAGTGGGAGTCAGTAATAATGCGCAGAAATTTGTTCTGTACAACTTGCAACTGATGAAGCTGAGTTTGAGTAACCGTGTTCCAAGCAGGAGCAACATATAGCAAAGTATTGGTCGAATTCGGGTGGTATAGACATGTCTTTTGGCACGCAAGCTAAGATTTGAGTATTTTCCAATGACAGGGAGAAATCTGCACCTGATGCCAATGGCCTTGCTCTTGACACTTTTAATGTGGTTAGACCATGTGAGTCTTTGATTTAAAATGATTCCTAAATCTTTAAATATCATTTTAGAATTTACATCTGAGTTTTTATAAAAGTAAAAAACATCAAAACATGTCATGTGCTACAATAAAGATGTTACTAATCCTCAGGTCCAGCTTTTGCTAGAGGAGATCAACGAGTTTATTCACCTTCAAAAAGTCATAGACTAGCATACGAAACTTAACCAGGTCGTCGCATGATGAAGTCAGACACCGAAGGATATGTGCCGGAGAAGCCTGCTCATTGTTACATTTCGAGCAAATACATAGACGGAGGACAAAAGGCAGCCTCTGTTAGTCCAAAGTGCCCACTAGCGGCCGAGCGGTAAAGTAGCTGAACACTGGTAATTCGTTCCGAGGTTCGAATCCCGCGAAAGGGCTGGCTGCAGGCTGCATGGGTGTTTTCCTGGTTTTCCCCCATGTGTAACGTGTATACGGGCCAGTTTCCCTTAGAAAGTTCTCCACGAAGGCATCCCTCCTCTTAGGCAGATAGCCCTCGAGGCTTTGCCGTAATTAAATAACCTAACCTAAACTAACCTGTTAGTCCAAAGACCTGAGCACCAGAGGTACAGGACTGACTTAACTCGTTTGCCTGTAGGTGTTTAGCTGAGTATAGTGGGTACAACAAAGTATTAAGTAAAATACAATTATACAATATCGCATACACTTGAACTAATCCAGTATGTATAAAAAACGTGATAACGCATAAAAAGAAAACACTATATCATGAATGACACTGAAATTTGAATCCGTGTTAATTTATCGCATCTGATCATATTCAATTTATGTGATATTAAAGATACAGTATCACGCTGAGTAAAATTACCTCAATTAAAAATGCATTCAAGTCTAACATCAAGATTCACTAGAAATACAGAGAGAGTTCAAGGAATGAAAGTACAAAAGTATTTAAAATACACAATGCTGGTAATATTTTTTTACGATGCACACAAGGGTGTCCAGCAAGCAAAGCCTTCGCAAAGGGCTTTGAAAGAGATACTGCCTTGTATCTACGTTAAACATGAAGAAACCTTGAAAACTCCCATGCAACCAGCCAAGCCATTCGCCGAGATTTGAAACTGGGTCGAACTACTGGTGTTCAACGACTCACGGCCCACCAGCGGCCGAGCGGTAAAGTCGCTGAACACTGGTAGTTCGGTCCGAGGTTCGAATCCCTAGAACGGGCTGGCTCGAATCCCTAGAATAGGGGTTTTCGTGGTTTTTCCCATGTGTAACGTGTATACGAGCCAGTTTCCCTTAGAAAGTCCTCCACGAAGGCATCCCTCCTCTTAGGCAGATAGCCCTCGAAGCTTTGCCATAATCACACACACTCAACGACTCACGATTGGTGGGCATTGGTTAACTGTTGCGCATACTTACAAATACATTATATGCAACAACACTCTGTACATTAAATAAAATAAGCACTGTTATGTATAATAAATAAGAAAATATCTGATATACTTCTTTCAGTACACTAAATGCAGGTAACTTATGCGATGCATTGCTTGTATAATACAAATAGCATCCTTATATGAACGAATACATTTCACCTGAATCCAGATGTATTAAATACAAGTTATGAAATACACATAAAATGTATTGAGCGCTAAAAATAGAACTATAAACATTGTGTACCAGTATTACAGTGTCGAGTAGACACAATTCTCTGTGATTAGGCCTTTTCATTTCCTATTATTCAAAGTTATAAATAAATAACAATTGTACTTAAGTTCTGTTATTATTGAAGACCAATAAATACTGTTACGAATTTATATCTAAGTAAATAATTTTAGTGAAATTATGTGTAAAACTGTAGTACTTTTTTTTTTTTTTTTTTTTTTTTTTTTGTATAATGTAACATGAAAATCTAAAGTGGTGACGCTTTGCCGGAAAAGTAAGAATACAAGGGCAAGTCTATTTAACATTGAGTAAATGACTATCTCGCTAACTTGGCGAGGTATCACCAAGCTGGAGACTGTTTTGGAGACTAATTTTTATCGCCAAATTTGGCGACCAATTGTCGACATTTTTGTTCTGTCCCTGTGTTACCGTAATGTGTATCGTAATTAAAAAACTATAATTTATTCCATAAGTAGCTAAACTGTATCAGCACCCATATGCTTTCCAGTAATTTCAAGAAGTACTGAGATTTCTCGGCGGCCATGTGAAAACTACGTAGGACCTCAGAAAGCATCTGCTTTCAGTTCTTGAGAGCAATTTCGTAGTATTGAGGTACCCGTGAGAGCTTTGCCTTTTTAGATGCGCTTCGCATTTCCTTGTGTTTAACATTCATAGTAACTGCCGGCCAGACGGTATATTGATTAGGGGAATACCGAAGTTCTCGTGTTCCTCCACAATAAAAGGCTCACCACCTCTGACCTTAGGAGTAGTCAGTACTGAATAACCAAATGCCTGCCATTGAATTTAAAAAATCTTAGTAATTTGAAGTGTAACTACTGATTCACTCTCTGATACTGTGAAAAAAGGTACGAATATTTTTGTGAAAAGTTTCAGATCTGTGAAGAGTTTCTTTTCATAAAATAAATTTTATCAAGCGATCATCGGTCTTGTGTGCATTCAATCTATTACGAACTCGTACGCGTTCAAGAGTTCAGATGCATTTAATTAATATTACAAAAAATACACATATTACCAATATATCTAAACACTTCTAATTTATACACATGCAATCCTATCATATTAACTACTGGTTTGGTTTACTTGATTGCGACAAGAAACCCTACGGCAACGGTTCTCAACCTTTTGACTTACATTTACCGTCTAAACAAAAACTGAAAAACTGTACTACAACCGCTACTTCAACGATTAATTTTCAATTTCTCAATAGAAATATTGAAAAAATATACATATTTTGCCATTTGCACAACCTATTGTCTATTTGTATTAAATATATTAAATTAATAATAAATATTTAACGCTCATAAAAAATATTAAACACTCATAAAAATATTAGACACTCATAAAAAATTAAACACTCATAAAAAATATTAGATTAAAAACTGGTTACCATTTTAAAGACCAAAATTTAATTCTAAAACTTAGTGTGAAATTTAAGCCTATTTAAGAGAGTTCAGTTTCATTATGTCTGGCTTTATTTCACTTAGTTTTATTTGTAAATTAGCATCCACTTTTAATTTTATTCTGTATTTATTTTTCAAATATAACATAGAAGAAAATCCTTATTCATACAAATAGGTTGTGTAAAAAGGCTATAAAAATTTGATATCTTTATTTTAAATTCTTT
Source organism: Stegodyphus dumicola (assembly GCF_044657685.1). NCBI lineage: Eukaryota > Metazoa > Arthropoda > Arachnida > Araneae > Eresidae > Stegodyphus > Stegodyphus dumicola. The sequence continues at coordinate 130,597,820 of NC_140770.1, forward strand.
TTTCGGTCTAGCCAAAAGTTAACAAGTATTTATTTTCGAAATCTTCAATTATGAAAGTTGAATCTTCAATTATGAAAGAATTCATCACCTACGTATCAACCCTTTTCCGCTTAGTCAATACTAGCCATTTTTCCATTTTGGAAATCTAGGCTTGTTTCATTATTTTTTCACAAATATTTAAATGCACAATATATTACGAGTTTTTGAAAAACAGTCCAGAATATTCTTAGATCGCGTAGAAAAATAAGGAATACAAAACAGCAAGAAGACAAAATACCTGTTGCTAGAGATAATAAATCAACGTAAAAAGATTATTCTAATCTTTTTAGACAATGTACTCATTCCAAGTAATATCATTCTCAGACAATTCTCATTATCAATTGCTTTGAATATTTCATTTGCTATTGATTTATCACGAAGAGATTCACAAAATAAGTACTTCTTGGCAATTCCTTTATCTTCTTCGAAACGTATGTGAACTAATAATTGAACAAAGTTCTTTATATCAGTACTTTTATCCAACTGTGTAATGCGAAATAAAGTGTATCTTTTATGGAATCTGCCATTTCAAGAATTCATCGACTTACTGTATCATTTCTTAATGGAATATTATTATGTTGATTAGTCCTTTTTCGTTGAATAATTTTAAAACGATATCTTTAGCTGCTGGGAATATAAGATATTCTCCAACAATGTGAGCCTGCAGTCTTGGCAATTGTTAAGCTTACTAGTTAATTAACTTCCAATGATTTTTTCTCTTGAAATGACAAAACCTTTCATTATTTGTTTATCATTTTTGAAGTCCGATAATTTCCTCTTAAAATAATCTTCAGATTTACACTTTAAATTGACTTGCTTAGATTTAAGATGGAATTAGTGGAATAAGTGCATTTCCTATGCAGTAATTACTTGGAATAAGTGCATTGCCTATGCAGTGATGGATTTCGGGCAATAACAGGAAAACATTCCGGTGTTTTTTCTCAAATAAAGAAAGTTGCACCTGAAACTAAATTTACATTGTTCCATTCGTCGTGAAGCTTTAAAGAACAATGGTTTCATACTTTGTTTGAATAATAGCTCCCTCAAACAACACATTGAGGTGGTCGGTCCATTTCATCTCCATTGCAAGTAAACTCAAACGATAAATAACTTTCATTTTATTTCCTATAAACAATTTTTCTTTACTTTTCAATATCCTTAGTACTAGTAGATTGCCCTGAATTCATCACCTGCGTATCAACCCTTTTCCGCTTAGTCAATACTAGCCATTTTTCCATTTTGGAAATCTAGGCTTGTTTCATTATTTTTTCACAAATATTTAAATGCACAATATATTACGAGTTTTTGAAAAACAGTCCAGAATATTCTTAGATCGCGTAGAAAAATAAGGAATACAAAACAGCAAGAAGACAAAATACCTGTTGCTAGAGATAATAAATCAACGTAAAAAGATTATTCTAATTGAAAGTAGAGCAATATGAGCCAGGAAATGATGACACATAAAGTCTAGACGTGCTAATAAATCGATCAGCTCTAAAAGAATGAAGCCTTAAATGCATGGATTTTTATTTTTATTTTTTTAAGTAAAAAATACATTAAAATTGGTATCAAATAAAATAACAAAAATGCTAAAACAAATCTAAACTAAGTTTCAATTTTAATTTTTGAAAAAAAATATTATTACGTTCTACAAAATATAGTAGGCAAATGTGTAGTAACAATTTTATGCAATAATACATACCTTATAAACGTTTTAAAACTTTGAATACATCAAAATAACAACAAACACAAATGATTATGTCCACACCCTACACATCAACTCACAATAATGGTCGTTACACCGTTAGTAGTGCCACCACACTGAAACTTTCAAAACTATACAGTATGTAACTATACAGTATAAACAGTATGTAACCAATTGGCTACACTATGCAGTAAGCTAAAATTGTGTTTTGATTTGATTTACGTGACAAAATATGACTATGTTGCCAAATGGCAACTACATGCATTTAAGGGTTCATGAGATACTATTATCTTTTTTATAGGAATTTATTTTTATTTCTTATTAAATATAACATCCATTTCTATTACTCCTTTTTAAAACATCATTTATGACAGATTTTGTTATGTCTATGGCTCGAAGAATATGTGAGGAAATAAAAATGGATTATTTTGCTTAAGTGTATGAGCGGCTATTGACACTGAACAAAGCTAAGATCGCATAAATTTACGAATATTACAGAAACAAACTTAAATAGGTTGTTAAGATATTTAATTTGTGTGTGTGTGTGAGAGAGATTATGGCAAATGCCTCGAGGGCTATCTGCCTAAGAGGACGGATGCCTCGTATACACGTTACACATGCGGAAAACCACGAAAACGACCACGCAGCCAGCCCGTTCGCGGGATTCGAACCTCGGACCGAACTACCAGTGTTCAGGGACTTTACCGCTCGGCCGCTGGTGGGCCTATTTAATTTTTGAATTTTATAGTTGAAAATACTTTGTTTCTTTGCGTACTACCAATTTTTCTCTTGCTTACTACCAGTGGTACGTGTACCATCGGTTTAGAATCGCTGCCCTAGGGTTATCTGCGTAAAAGAAGAAATACTTTTGTGGAGGACATTCTAAGAAAAACTTGCTGGTATTCCAATTAACACTTGTAGAAAGCTACGAAACCGCCCTTGCAGCCAGCCTGTTCAGCTAAAATCGAACGCAGGATGAACTAGCAGTGTTCTGCCACTTTACCACTCGGCCGCTGGTGCACCTCATTAATTACTTAGATTATTATTTTTTTGAATTGTTAGCACTATGCATAACAGAAACACGATAACAATCGTAGACGGTGTACATTTAAGCAATTAAGAATGAATGACAACAGTATAGAATACAGAAAGAACGTGTTAAAAGTCCCTAATTAAAAATTTTTTAAATATTCAATTTCATTATTAATATTCAATTCATTTTTTTAAATATTCAGTTTAGTTGCAGTAACTTGGCAAAGGTACTAAGGCAAGTTCTTCAATAGTCTGATTTTTTTTTATTATTATTAAGGCTTTCTTCTTTCATATTATTCAAGAAATTGAGTATACACAGCATGAATTTAAATTTAGCATTATTAAATAAAATATTCGACATATAAATACCTACTAATTTTGTTAAATATGTATGTAAGCTTATTATACAAAATTCTCTTACGGTAAATGTTAATGACATAATATTTCGAGTATAATAAATACATGTAAAGATTAACACATAAAACGTCGTTAAGACCATAAATACCTAATACATTATATCAGGGATGGGCAAACATTTTCGGTCGCGGGCCAAAAATCCAAAAAAAAAAAATTTTAGTTTGGCAAGCCAACATAATTTTTTCTAAAATTTTAAAAACAATGTACAAGTATACAATTTAAATATGTTAATGAGATGAATGAAATTGTGATTTCATTTTTAAAATTTCCTTATATTGAGCTTCGAAGTGAGATGTACTGATTCGAAGGAACGAGAACAAATGCTCATTTGTCAGTAGGCTTCTGAAATAAGTCTTCCTAAGATTTATAGTTGAAAACACTTGTTCTCATAGTTAAGATGAAGCAAACATCAGCACTGATTCTCTGGGCGTGAAATATTAAATTTGGGAAACTTACTTTCGATAATGATTTGTAAAACTCTGAATTTAGAAACAACCCGTGGCGACTCGTAATAAGCACTGTGGAACTGCAGCACCCCCTATTTCCACTTATTATTATTTTTAATATTTAATATAGTGTGTCTTTTAGTCTTTAATTCTTTCTTTATGCTTTTACAATACATAATCCTTAAGCTTAATGCCAGTAGCCATCCCTCTATTTTGTGAAAAAGGTACGACAGACAGACAGACAAAGTAGACAGATGTATTGTTTTGCACCCGCTAAGTCTTTCTGCACCGATGGGCGAAAAATCAAGCATAGGTGCGAAGGAAAGGTATTTAGAAAGGGGGGAAATTTCGTATTTGAGGAGAATAAAAAGGAACTTCGTACATTTTGTACGAGTTCAAAAGGCCAGGAAGAAGAGATGGGACAAAATAAAATTTAAAATAAATGGCCCAAAAACAATAGAGGAAAAAAAAGAGCCTATAGAATGAAAAGGAAAAGAAGTAGAAAATATCCTAAAATACGATTGTGTCCGTGAGTGTAGATAAAAGGAGAAGAATCTGTCTTCATTTACAATAAAGTGTCTCACAGGTGTGTGTGTGTGTGTGTGTGTGTGTGTGTGTGTGTGGTGAGTGTGTATGGTAATGGTGAATAGATGTGTTACTGGGAAAAAAAATACTGACGGTGTTAAAATGCTTCATATCAAGGTATTTAGCATGGAATACAAAATTATATGTATGCTTACATCCTGAGATATTAACAAAAGTCATCAAACAAAAGTATATATTAATTTAACTAAAGTAACTTATGCTATTGTCGTTCCCAACATTTTCATGCATTTTTCAAAAAACAGCAGCAGACAAACAACATAGAACCATATACAATACAAGACCACAATAGCACACACACACAAAAAAAAATATATATGTGTGTGTGTGTGTATGTGTAAATTACTGAGTATATGTATTAAAAGCACAAATTAAACATAGTATTTATTAATTTAACTATCATAATTTATTACAAGATTAATTATTTTACTACTATAATTTATTACTAGTTAATTAATGCTAGTATAACACAATGAGGCACACTGTTATTTATATAAGCTCATAGTTCTAAGAATTTATTTAAGGCAGTGAGGAATAAACCATCCCTTACATATGGACATTTAACAGATAGCAAGGAACAGCATGAGAAAAAATCCGTGAAGTATAATATTATTTAAAGGCAAAAATAATATATTTAAGCGATCTAAAAAAAAAAAAAATAGAGAATCCAGAAGATCCGAGAGGGAAATAGCGCGTTGCCCAAATTTTCCCTCTCACGAGATTCCTCAAAGCAAGATAAGAAGAGTGGTGACAGACGTGAACTGATAACGTTGGCGTCTCTTTGGAATTGTTTCACAAAGGAAGCCACAAGTAATGAGCAATTTAAAGTATTTTTTAATGCTAAAAACTGATGAAAAATTAAAGTTTATTGATTTAGAGGCACTTATTTATAGAAATTTGATTTATTTTAGATGAAAGAAAAGTACTTATCTTAAAATTCCAGGCTTAGTAACAGATAGCGTAGTAATCCAGGCGTAGTAAATTCTCACATTGTCCGCTGTTTTATTCTCGTCAACATCGGAGAGAAATTTTTTTGAAAAGATATAGGTTTTGTAGAAAAAAAAACTATTTCACAGTAATTTAATTGAAAATCACCAAGGGGAAAAGAATTTTTTTTCACTTTTTACGGAGCGCTGCGAACGTGCGGCCGCTTGCCTCGGTGATCGCAGCGCCTCCCCAAAAAACGTACGAAATTCTTTGTTTGGAACTGCGCGCTTCACAGTTCCAGCGACGTGGTGTGTGGCTGTCCTGCGCATGCGCACACAGAAATGGCAGCACGCGAGCCGAGTAGAGAGAAGAGCACTGTCGCTCTTGCAGTGCCGAAATTCTGGCATGTTGTTGGAAACGTGTGATTTCTTTTTATTCCGCGCGTGTTGTATTCCTCCACAGGGTGGAACTTCACCATACGAACCACAAACAAAGTTGATGAAAATTTTCAACCTTTAAAGAATTGCCTTACTGAAATTCAGTCAACGTCAAATGCAGATCAAGCTATTGCAAAAGCAACAGGAATTTTAAAATATCTAAATGATGATAATTTCAAGTTTTGCTTAGAGCTTTTTTATCAGATGCCTCATGTTGAAATAATATACAACTAAATGCAATCCAGAGAAATTAGTGTGTTTAAAGTTAACGACTATGCAACATATTTCAAAACTGCTATTTTAGAATTAAGAAACTTAAAATACTGTGAGAATTTTTCAAAGACACTGATGGCAGAAGCTAAGGAAATACGTGACTTTATAACTATGTATAGATATAATGCAAAGATATTCTTCCACTAAACACTTAGCTGCTAAATTGTTAAACAAAATATGCTTTGCTAGTTTTAGGAATGAACATTCTACAGAAGAAATAGTACTGAACACTGAAGCATATACAATGACTGACAAAGAAAAGCTTGAAACCGAACTAAAAGTATTCTATTGTGGGTCTGATATCCATGAATATTGCAAATTAATTGAGCTACTGAAATTTATCTTCGAAAATAACCTAGATACATTCTTAGTGAAATTACGAAACAGATAAAAATTCTCTTGAGAGTTCCCATGACTACATCAGAGGCAGAACGCTGCTTTTCAACATTTAATTTTTCTAAGAAGCACTAGGAATTCGGAAAGATTAAGTGCGCTTGGATTGCTTTCAATAAACAAAAATTTCCTCAGTTGTCATCCAGAGATCAAGGAGAAAATTATTGATCTTTTCGAGCAAATTAAAACAAGAAGAATGGATTTCATTTTTAAATGAATAGAGAAAGATTGAACTGTAACAATTTTGGTTAAAGTAATTAAGAAATGTTTAATTTTTTTCTTGTAAGATTTCATGAAGTTTCAAAATAAATTTTCTTTTTATACATGTTTGTTTCCTTTTAGACAATTGTGCCCACCAGCGGCCGAGCGGTAAAGACGCTGAACACTGGTAGTTCGGTCCGAGGTTCAAATCCCGCGAACGGGTTGGCTGCATGGGCGTTTTCGTGGTTTTTCCCATGTGTAACGTGTATACGAGTCAGTTTCCCTTAGAAAGTCCTGCACGAAGGCATCCCTCCCTTTAGGCAGATAGCCCTCGTGTGCTTTGTCATTAATTAAATAATCCAACCCTTTTAGACAATTTTTAAAGGTTAATTTTTTTTTTTTTTTTTTTTTTTTTTTTTTTTTTGGAACAGCACCCCTACTAATTTTCACCACGAGCTGCCACTGGAAACAACTGCTTAAGATTATTGTTAAATTGCAACCAATTAATTCAAGCTGCAAATCTGACTTCACCACTGCTTCACAATTTAAGTTGAAAGGCATGGTAAAATTATCCAATTCTGTTTGAATGACACTGAAATCTTGAAATCTTCGTTCGAAATCAAAATACAGTTTTTTCAAGCCACCTTCATAATTCTTAAGCTTCTCTTCATTTACTGAGGATACTGAATTTAATCTCGGGAGATGAGACAAGTCGTTTTTAGCTAGCTGCCCAGCAAACAGATTAAGTTTTAAGTTAAGATTAAGTTTTTTCTGAAAGGTCTAATTCTATATGTCCCATATGTCTGCTCCCAGAGAAAGAGATAACGCTTGTTGGAGCCAATCTAGAGCTATAAATAAGAAAAAACTTCCTCTTTTAACACTTTACCGATTGAAAGCTGTCTCTGCTTGCTATTTCCGCAATTTATGTTTTGTAGAACAAAAATAGAGAAAGTAAAAAGATCATCAGTCCTTTGAAAAAAAAAAGGAATAAAAAAAATAATATTTAAACAAACTAGAAAAGGAGATGGATATATATTATATATTTCTTTTAATTTGTTTCGGACCGGCAAATTAAAATTCTATCCTCGGGCCGCATAGAACCTTCCGCCGGGCCAGATTTGGCCCGCGCACCATAGTTTGCCCGTTCCTACATTATATCATATGCATAACCTTGCTAGTTAAATACTACTTAAATGCTGTTACAGCTTTACTACTAATTACACTAAGAAACTGCAAAACGACTTTGGAATCTAGCCACTTAGAATTTTTTCCAATTCTGTTTTGATCTACTTTTAATTAAAACTAAAAAATCTGTTTAAATCTTTTTTGACCTACTTTTACTTAAATTACTTTTAAATTTACAATAATTCAGATTCCTCTGTGAAGCAAATACTGCAAAATCGATTCGATCGAAATGGGCTTTATCAATACAAAGAAATTTAAATCTCAAACAGATTAGATTCCAAACATTAGAGACAAACTGATACAGCTTTCTATACTCTCATTAATTTCTAGGTACAGAATAAATAATCTTAATTTGAATTTCCTCTATTTCAACATTTAATTATTATTATACTACATCTTTTCCACCTCTTGTAAAATTCATGTTGTTGTTGTTGTTGTTACTAATGTCACTTGCCTGATGCAACCAGAAAACTCCCACAAATTATTGTCGTACCAAGGAGTGCAAGATGCGCTTTTCGTTGACCAGAACTTTGAGCACTATTCAGGTGGCATTCCAACTTTATGCTCAGTTTCCCCTCGGTTTTGAAGGACAGCACACAGGGGGCGTAGACACGAGGATCTCCTACCCCTCTCCTTTACCACAACCAGAGAGGACTTTCGGCTCGCTCATATTTTGAATGTTCCCACGCCCCCCACACACACTATACATTTACAAACATTCATCATTTCTGCAGGATTAGAACCCTGGCTCTTCGGCACAGTAGTCAGAGTCAAAAACCACTTTACCGGCAAATTCTGTAATGAATTTTGGTTAAATAATAAATTACTGTGGAAAATTTTCGTAATTAAGACTTATTCTACATAGCAACCAATATTTGAGATAGATATGTTTCAACTTCAATTATTCGACTTTTTATTTAGAAATATCTCGGAAGGAAACTCGAAATCACGGCTACAGGTAAACAGACCGAACTTTAGTGACATCGCAGATGAACGAGACCTCGGAAAGGCTATAGGATGTCTAAGAAGGAATTCTAGTCCGCGGCATTTCGTTTCATTCCGCTTTGCGTTTATCCCACTTTTATCTGAGAGTTGAACTTGTCGCAAAGTAGTAATCTCATATTTCCTGATTACTCTTAGCCTGTGTTAGAACCCAGCCTCATTTTTTATTTTATTTTCATAGTTTGTCACTGCAAGAGTGGCAACCATCTGATCTTTGTTGTAGTTTGTTGCAGTTCTATGGATTTTGAAAATAAATATGACGCTGTAAAATTTTATATGTAAAGTTATTTTATTTTAAGTTTATTAGGAGAAAGGAGAACGGTTAGTTCTTGCAAATCTCGAACAATTTTGGTGACGATGGAAGTGATCGGTAAAACAAGTCTAGGTAATTTTGTTGGTTTTATCGAATTTAATTCTATTTGACTTTATTGAATTTATTTTTATTAAGTGGAATCGTTAATTGAGAAACGAAAACCTGTCAGAGCGTCTTTTACGAGAACAATTAATGCGATTTTGCAAGAATTATAAAAGGAAATTCCTGATGCAAAATCTGTAAAAACGAAACTTATTACTTTAGAACGTTTATCTGTTGAACTTAATGCATTTGATACTCAAATATTAAATTCGGAATTTTCTTCAAATGATCAGTTTGAAAGTGAATGGGCGAAAATTGAAGAATACAAAGAAAAAATAGATTTAATACGAGTAGAAACGGAATTATTCTTCAATCGCCAAACGACACTATCCATAGGCAGTGTTCCGCCGAATTCCAACAAACGGAAACTGAAATTACCTAAAATTGAGTTAAAACAATTCGGTGGCGAAATTAAAGATTGGTTACCGTTTTGGGGGCAATTTCGTCGAATACATGAAGATGAAGAAATTCAAAACGAGGATAGGATGCATTATCTCGTTCAAGCGACCGTACCTGGTACGAGACCAAGGGATATTGTAAATAGCTTCCCTGCAACTGCCGAAAATTATGAAAAAGTTATAGAAAGCTTAAAAAATAGGTTTGGCAGGGAAGAATTGTTGGTAGAATTCTATATTCGGGAATTATTAGGTTTGATTATTAAAAATGTCACTCATCAAAAGGGAAAATACAGTATATCAGAATTGTATGAAGTTAGAGTCGTATTTGCGTTCGTTGGAGTCAATAGGAATGACAAGCGATAAATACGCTGCAATGCTGTTTCCGCTCGTGGAATCTTGCATTCCCTAGGAAATTTTACGAGTTTGGATTAGAAATTATGCATCAATAATTACAGCGGAAAATTCTCACTCTGAGAAATTGAAACAATTATTATTGTTTTTAAAGAATGAAGTGGAAGGAGAGCAGAGAATTTCTTTGGCAAAAGCTGGATTTAAATTAATTGATTTGGGTGCCAAGAGAGAAAGTAGAAAAGATAAAAGGTACCAGAGTGTTTCGTGCCTACAGCAAATGATTTATTCTCAGGCCATAATAAAGCAACCAATTATAGTGAGAAGAATTCTTGCATATTTTGTGAAAAATTTAATGAAAGTCGAGATTGCTTTGTTGCTCAGAAGATGCCTCTGAGCCAAAAGAATGATGAAAGTAAGAAAAAGAAGGGTTGCTTCTTCTGCATCAAAATTGGACACAGGGCCAAGCAATGTAAAACAAATGTACGATGTATGATATGCTCGAAAAGACATTGGGGTGTGATGTGTCCGGATTTGCCCCCCAATCAAAAGAGCAATGATGTTGAAAAGAATAATGAAGAGGAAACACATAAAGTTTCACTTGCGAGCACTAATTTCCTAGATGTAGTGTTTCTTCAAACACTATTAATTAATATAGATGCAAACAAAAAGCAGAAGACAGTAAGAGCACTTATCGATACAGGATCGCAAAGTTCATACATATTAAAGGAGACTGCTGTAGACAAAGGGTGCCAAGCAATTGTATCTGAATCTTTAATCCATGCACTTTTTGGAGGAGTAACAACAAAGAGATAAATTCACAAACGCTATGAAGTGAACGTTAGAAGCCTAAGAAGTGATTTTACTAGACAACTAATCTTGTTGGAACAGTCGAAGATTTGTAGACCAGTAGTCAGTTTATAGCCTGGACCATGGATAGAAGAACTAAGACAGAAGAATATCCATGCATCTGATGTAGGAAAAAAGGATTTGAAAATAGAAGTTCTTATTGGAGCTGACGTCGCAGGTGTTCTGTTAACCGGAAGAATTCAGAAATTAGAAAATGGGCTGACTGCTGTGGAATCACTACTTGAATGGACAATTATGGGAAAGATAAAAGATAACGTTTCAGAAAGAAACTCCTTGTCCATGTCTTCAACCATAACATCGATGTTGACTCACAGCAGTGACATAGAAAACTTGTGGAAGCTAGAAGCACTGGGAATTACAGATGCCAAAGAAAGTAAAACTGACTAAGAGTTAGAAGAAGCAGTGTGGGATCACTTTCACAAGACTCTGAAGAGGGTGGATGATCGCTATGAAGTCAGTTTACCTTGGATCAACGATAAAGAAGCTTTACCAAGTAACAGAGAAGTTGCTGAAAAGCGATTGATTTCCACGACAAAGAAGCTTATGTTGAAAGATAAATTTGAAACATACAATGCAGTGTTCCAAGAATGGCTCGAATCTGGGGTAATAGAAGAAGTAATAGAAGAAGAGGAACGAGTTAACAATCATTATCTTCCCCACAGACCAGTCTTCAAAGATAACTGTAGAACAGCAGTAAGGCCTGTATTTGACGCTTCGTGCAAGCAAAAAGATTTCCGGTCACTTAATGACTGTTTAGCAAAAGGTCAAAATTTGATTGAATTAATACCTAGATTGCTTCTTGAATTTAGGCAAGGAAAAATAGGGATTATCTCAGATATTAAAAGAGCTTTTCTTCAAATATCTGTTCAAAGATCTGATCGTGATTTTCTAAGATTTCTATGGTGGAAAACCTCGGAACAAAAGGAAATAAGAAAATTTCGCCATTGCAGAGTAGTCTTCGGACTGAAATGCAGTCCTTTTCTTTTAGGAGCAGTGATCAACTCTCATTTAGACCAATGTGAATCTTCTTTGAAGGAAGTGGCTACGAAATTGAAAAATTCCTTCTATGTTGACAACTGTGTCACTTCAGTGAATTCGAATGAAGAAGCAGAATACTTTATTGCAAAATCAACTCAGTTAATGGCAAGTGCTAACTTTGACTTAAGAGGGCGGGAACAAACAGAACTGAACAGTGGAAAATCTACAATGAGCGAACTATTGAAAGTACTTGGTCTTCTGTGGGATAAATATGAAGATTCTTTGTTTTGTGACATCCCTAATATCAACTTGATTGATCTCTCAGTGACAAGACGAAACGTTCTATCGATTGTACAGAGAGGTTTTGACCCAATAGGTTTCACATGCCCTTTTACACACCTTCCAAAGTTATACTTGCAAAGGAGCTGGGAAACTAAATTGAGCTGGGATGCAGAGCTACCTGAAGAAATTAAAAGAAAATTCTTGAAGTGGGTCAAAGAATTACCCTTGTTATCCTCTGTGAAGATTCCCAGACTACTTTCATTGACAGAAGGACAATCTTTTAGTTTGCATACGTTTGCCGATGCTTCACAGGGATCTTATGCAAGTGGAGTATATTTGAGAAGTCAAAATAAAGAAGTCAAAGTGAACCTAGTGCAAGCCAAAGCACGAGTGGCTCCCTTGAAAAAAAATAAGTATACCACGACTTGAATCGCTTGCTTGTCTTATTGGCGTGCACTGTTCTGGATAAAGAACGTAGAAGTTTGGAGCACTTTTGTGAACAACAGAGTTTCAGAAATTAGAATCCTATCGGATCGTGAAAATTGGCATCATGTACCAGGTGCGGAAAACCCAGCCGATATGCCATCAAGAGAATGCTCTGTGAAGAAACTCATTGAATCAAGATGGTGGGAGGGCCCACCTTGGTTGGCACTGCGGAAGAAGAATGGCCTCGTTCTATCCCAATCGATAATAAAGAAGAGGTTAATACTGAAAAACGTAAAGCAGTTATAGTTTCGTTAAGCAATGTTAGCGATATGTCTTCACAATTCTTTGGCTATTTTTCAAAGTATAAGAAAATACTTAGAATGATTGGGTGGATACACAGATTCATAGGAAATACCCGAAAGAGGAAAGAAGAAAGAGAATCAGGAGAGTTAAAAGTTTATGAATTGATAAGGGCTGAGAAATCTATCGTGAAGATTATTCAACATGATTCTTTTTCATCTGATGATATTAAGGAGCTGAAGTCAATAAGTGTGTTCAAAGATGACGAAGGAATTTTACGTGTCAGGTCTAGGTTGACTGAAAGGAAAAACCATGAAAATTTTATTTATCCTATGTTACTTCCGAAGAATCATAAGATTGTGGAGAAATTGATAATTGATAAACATCTCTCCATGTCTCATGCAGGAATTCACGTACTGATGTCAACACTTAGAGAGACGTTTTGGATCCTGAAAAGTAGAGCTACGATTCGAAAAGCTTTATATGCATGTGTCAGGTGCAGGAAACATGGAGGTAATCGACTACAGACTGTGCCTGCTACTCTACCAGAAAACAGAGTTAGAGAGGCTCGTGTTTTCGAGATTGTCGGCGTTGATTTAGCTGGCCCATTAATTTTGAAGGATAAAAGAAAAGCTTGGATTTTACTTTTCACATGTGCGGTTTTCAGGGCGGTCCATTTGGAACTGATTTTGTCCCTTTCAACTCAAGGAATTTTACTTGGTCTTAGAAGATTTATTGCCCGTAGAGGGAGGCCATCGATAATTTATAGCGATAAGGGAAGCAATTTTGTCGGATCCAATAATCTCTTGAGATCGATTAATTGGAATACCATTGAGATAGAAGCCGCCACAAACAAGATCGATTCGAAGTTCAGTCCACCCGCACCACCATGGTGGGGTGGCTTTTGGGAACGACTTGTTCAAATGATTAAGAAGCTTTTGCGTAGAGTCCTAGGCCAGTCATGTCTGAATTATGAAGAATTGATGAGTGTGCTGTGCGACTGCGAAGCAACTGTGAATACCAGACCACTCACTTATGTGTCAGAGGACTCTGATGATCTCATCCCTTTGACACCATCCTTGTTTTTAGGTGAAATTCCAGTCTTTAGAGTTCCTGACTTGGATTATCTTGATAAAGTTGATTTCAACAAGAGACTGAGACATTTACAGAATTTACGAGAGCTCTTGAGAAAGAGATTTAGAAATGAATATCCCGGCTTGCTAGTGCAACGTCCATCTACAGTGCCGATTTCTCAACAGATAAAAATCGGTGATATAGTTCTTATCGAATGTGATGACAAACGCAAGGTGTTGTGGCCTCTAGCAAAAGTAATTGAACTATATCCCGGAAAAGACGGCAACATTCGAGTAGTTCGTGTCAAACCCATGTCTGGAGAATTAGTTCGACCAATCCAGAGAATATTTCCTCTCGAAATACCTTCATCTTTGGAGTCAGATGAGGCAAATGAAACTGAGACGCAGGGTGAAGACAGTTTAGTCTCAAAATTACCAAAGAATAATTCAGCTGTAGATTTATCAAAGGACATTAAGACTGTCGTGACTAGAAGTGGACGACAAATCAAAATTCCATCTAGATTTCTAACCTGAACACTACTTGAGTTATTTTAGAGTAGAAATTCAAGAACTTAATTTTTTTTCTTTTGTTTACTATTTAGCCTTAATATTTGTATGGACAGTATTTTTTATTATATTTTGTTTTGATTGATTAAGTATATGTCATCAATCAAAAGGTGGGAGTATTGTTAGAACCCAGTCTCATTTGTTATTTTCTTTTCATAGTTTGTCACTGCAAGAGTGGCAACCATCTGTTCTTTGCTGTAGTTTGTTGCAGTTCTAAGGATTTTGAAAATAAATATGACGCTGTAGAATTTTATATGTAAAGTTATTTTATTTTAAGTTTATTAGGAGAAAGGAGAACGGTTAGTTCTTGCAAATCTCGAACAGCCCGAACTGTAAACTTACATCTCTGGACTCAAAACTTTTGATTTCTCTATCTGCATCACGTGATCACGCTACATTCTTGATTCGTCCACCCATATCATATGAAGCTACAGTTAACGATCGCTCTTTGCCGTCGACAGCCATTTTCCTTGCCCATTCGATACTAGGAATAGGTTCTCCTTTTATTTTAAATTTCGGACTTTCCTATTGGAAAATTTCTCTTAATTTTGTATATAGGGCAACTCCATCCGAGAATAATCTGAGGTGCTGGAAATAACATGCTATATTTCACGCTAGCGCCATCAAAAACGAAAATATCGGAGTATCAAAACTTTCGGATATTATTCGAAGAATACACCTTTACACCAAAAGAGAGAGAGAAGTTTATCAAATACTGCATTTTTAAGTAAATAATAGAAACATATTTCTGTAATAATAGAAAAGTGTTCTAATAATAAAAAAGTATTCTAATTCTGTAATAACAGAAACATATTTCGTAGTTATATGAGAACTGAATAATACGAGATTATAGTGTAGTTATATAAGAATAACTGAAACAATTTTTTCGCAAGCATATACATAATGTTTCAATACTTGAGTTTTCAAAACAGAAAAAGTTGTAAAATAATACACATCCAGCTTCCAGATCCTTAAAGGAGCCAAGCTGGCGAAACCAAGGCTCTGGGGTGATGGCGATAAGGAGCGCGCCTTGCGCCCTCCGATAAGTGTGGCAACCCTTGAGGAGAAGTTTCTTACGAGTAGCGAGGAGAGCGACACAGGCAGGCTGTCGGGCAGTGTGCGCGAAGTTCCGAAATAAAGCTTAATTTTTATTGTGCACTATGTCTTGTTAATATTATATTAATGCAGTAAGAACATAATCTGTGATATGGAATTCGAGGATTGGTGGCAAAAACATAACCGGAAATCTCCATAATGGTAACCCGGACTGTGTTAAATCGTATGAACAGTTCTCAAGCACTTTCGGTTTTGACTACAAGCCATCACTCAAGATCTCCAAACCAGAAGTAATGGACTACATCGGTTTTCGTCCTCCGGATCACAGATGAGTAGTAAGTATAGATCATTTTATAATTCTGTTTTTACTTATCATTTAATTTAATTTTCTTTAGTTAAATTTTTGCTTTTATTTTGGCTTAAAAACCTTGCACAATGTCTGATGTTTATGCCGTCCAAATTCCGGTTTATAACCGATCAGACCCATCTTTATGGTTTATTATGTGTGAAAGTACCTTTGCTCTTGCCACCCCCAAACCTATCACAGAATCCATTACTAAATATAATTATGTAGTTTCTCATCTTCCTCCAGATATCGCATCATTAGTACGGGATTTACTTATGAAACCAGACCCTATTGATCCATATGCAAAGCTTAAAACTGAGTTAATAAATCGTTCAGGAGAATCTTCTCAGCAAGAAATTCGCCAATTATTATCTGGAGAAGAATTAGGTTCTCGAAAACCTTCCGATTTGCTTAGAAATATGAAACGTCGAGCAGAATCTTTAAATGTTCCTGATAACTTAATGTTAGAATTATTCCTTCAACGTTTGCCTTCGACTGTTCAGTCTATTTTGGCAGCGGTTTCCAATTTAACTGTAGATAAAGCTGCAGAAATTGCCGACAAAATTTTAGAAGTAAATCCAACCCCAGGGACTTGTGCCGTTTCTCGCACAGTCGATCAGTCTCTTGAGGATAAATTATTTAAACAAATAGAAAAATTAAACAAACGTATTGATCGCATTTCTCTTTCTCGTGGTCGCTCGCCAAACCGCGGAGATCGCAATAGAGAAAGAAGCAATTCCAAAAGGAGAGATTATTCTGTTTGCTGGTATCATAGACGTTTTGGGAAAAAGTGTAGAGATGACAAATGTACAAAACCTTGTTCATGGCAGGGAAACGAAACCAGCAAAGAATAGAGGCGACTTATTCTTTGCCTCAAGTTTCACGTCGCCTGTTCGTTCGTGACCGTAGAACAAACCTTTCATTCTTGGTCGATACCGGCTCTGACGTGTCCTTACTTCCAGCAAATAATTCTCAAAAACGGAATTCGTCCCAACAAACACTTTTCGCTGCTAATTCTTCTACTATTCATGTTTATGGTCAAAAAACACTTTCTTTGGATTTCAAATTAAGACGACAGTTTACATGGACTTTTCTTATAGCAAATGTTAGTACACCCATTCTTGGAGCAGATTTTCTCCATTTCTTTGAATTGGTGCCTGATCTCAGAAACAAATGTCTCAAAGATTTAAAAACGCATTTTAAAACCGTCGGTTGCTTGAAAAATGCAAGCATTTATTCAGTAAAAACTGTATTTAGTGATACACCATATCACAAAATTTTAAAAGAATTTCCTTCAGTTACTAGATTACCAGATCCTAACCAACCTGTTAAACACAACACTGTTCATTATATCATAACTAAAGGTCCACCTGTGGTTGCAAAACCTCGTCGGTTAGCTCCAGATCGCTTAAAAATAGCAAAACAAGAATTTCAAACTATGATGCAATTGGGGCATTTGAGACCTTCGAGCAGCAATTATGCATCCCCACTTCACATGGTTCCAAAAAAAGGGAAGTCTGGAATGGAGACCTGTAGGAGATTATCGAGCATTGAACACTCAAACAATAAAAGACAAATACCCTATTCCATGTTTAGCCGATTTTACTGCTGCATTGCACGGTACTAAAATTTTTAGTCATGTCGACCTGATTAAGGCATACCATCAAATACCAATTAACCCAGCCGACATTCACAAAACCGCCATATGCACACCATTCGGTTTATTCGAAAGTATCCGTATGCAATTCGGCTTATGCAATGCATCTGCGACTTTTCAACGTTTTATAGATGAAGTCACGCGGGATTTAGAAGGCGTTTACGCTTTTGTCGATGACTTGCTCATAGCCTCTAAAGATTCTGAGGAACATTGCAGGCATTTGAAAGCTTTATTTTCCAAACTTCAGGAATATGGACTTTGCATAAATGTTTCAAAATGCACCTTTAGTCAAACGTCTATTGATTTCTTAGGTTTTCACCTTAGTGAAAACGGAATTGAACCTCTTCCTGACAAAGTCAAATGTATTTTAGATTTTCCTCAACCTACCACTCTCACTCAGCTTCGCCGATTTTTAGGCATGTTTAACTTTTATAGATGTTTCATACCTAAAGCAGCACATATTCTTTCTCCTTTAATAAAATTGTTAGAAGGCTATATTAATAAAAAGGAATCTCGTTCTCGTGTTCAGGATTCATCCCCACAATTAAATTGGAACGAGAATGCTGAACAAGCCTTTATTGCTGCCAAAAATGCCATTGCTCAGGCTACCCTTTTGAGACACCCTATTCCCGGAGCCCAACTAAGCATCTGGGTAGATGCCTCAGACGTCGCAATAGGCGGCACACTTATGCAATTGTCTCAACAAACATGGGAACCTATAGCATTTTTCTCTATGAAACTCAATAAAAGTCAACAGAAATGGTCCGCGTACGATAGGGAATTATTTTCTATTTATTCTGCAATTAAGAAATTCCGACACATGTTAGAGGGCAGAAATTTTATAATTTATACGGATCAAAAACCGTTAATATACGCTTTTAAACAGAACCCTCATAAATGTTCACCTCGACAATTGCGACATTTAGATTTTATTTCTCAGAACTCTACTGATATTAGGCATGTGCAAGGTTCAAAAAACGTCGTTGCTGACGCTCTTTCAAGAATCGAAATTGATTCCATAACAAAATCTCCATTTTTGGATTTTAAAAAATTTTCAGAAGCTCAACGGCATGATCCGGAGGTACAAGACCTTCTCAAAAACAACACATCATCTTTGAAACTGGAATTTAAACCATGCCAGTATTCTGATGGTAATATTCTTTGTGACATATCAACAGACATTCCTCGTCCATTTGTTCCGAATTCCTTTCGCAGACTCATCTTTAATCATCTGCATAATCTGTCACATCCAGGAATTGCAGCTACTACGAAGCTTATTTGTTCTCGTTATGTATGGCCCGATATGAAACGTCATATCAAAAATTGGGTGAAATCCTGTGAATCTTGCCAAAAATCGAAAATTACTAGGCATACTAAAGCACCACTGGGCACATTCTCTCTTCCTGATGCACGTTTTTCAGAAATCCATATGGATATCGTCGGACCGTTACCTCCATCAGAAGGCAACGTGTACCTTTTGACTCTAATAGATAGATTCTCCAGATGGCCTGAAGCCATTCCCATCCCGGATATGAAAACGGAAACCATTTGCAGAGCCATCTTCAACTGTTGGATATCTCGTTTTGGCTGCCCATCGATCATAACAACAGACCAAGGTTCTCAAATGAGATCCGCACTTTTTGCAGAATTCACGCGCATTTTAGGTACGAACAGAATCACAACAACAGCCTATCATCCAATGTCCAACGGCATTGTTGAACGATTTCATCGACATTTAAAATCTTCTCTCAAGGCTCACGAGACCAATAACTGGACTGAAACACTACCAGTTGTTATGCTTGGTATTCGGACAGCCGTAAAGGAAGATCTACAGTCATCTTGTGCTGAACTGGTGTACGGCACAACTCTCAAGCTGCCTAGTGATATGATAACGTCATCTAAGATATCTCCGTATGACACACAATTTATCACGAATCTTCGGCATAGAATGCAACAGTTGAATCCAATAGCAACATCTGCACATTGCCAAGAAAAATGTTACGTAAGTGCTACCTTAAAGTCGTGTACGCATGTATACTTACGTGTCGATCGAGTAAAGCCACCTCTGTGCCAACCATATACAGGTCCGCATAAAGTTCTTTCTAGAACAGACAAAACTTTCACAATTGATGTTAACGGTCTGAAATCTACTGTGTCTTTAGACCGTGTGAAACCAGCCTATTTACTTTCGGACTCTAATTTGCCTGAACTGAAAACAAATAAAGACTTAAAGACAGTTCAGCAGAATAAATCTGCAAACGAACTCTCTAAGACACAAACTGTCACCAGATCGGGAAGACATGTTCACTTCCCTAAGAAACTTGCTTCTTACGTAACAATTTAAAACATTTCTTTTAAAATTCATATCTTAACATATTTCTTGTTATTTCATGTTTATTATATGTGTCAATACCTTGTTATATATTGAATTGCATTTTGATCTTTTCTAATTTTATATTCTAATTTTGTAATCATAAAAAAAAAAAAATACCCGACAGCACGGATACTCTGAGATAATTTCATAACCTATGTCGTTCCTTTGAATAGCCATTAAAGGAACTGGGGGGAAACTCTGTGGTGATGGCGATAAGGAGCGCGCCTTGCGCCCTCCGATAAGTGTGGCAACCCTTGAGGAGAAGTTTCTTACGAGTAGCGAGGAGAGCGACACAGGCAGGCTGTCGGGCAGTGTGCGCGAAGTTCCGAAATAAAGCTTAATTTTTATTGTGCACTATGTCTTGTTAATATTATATTAATGCAGTAAGAACATAATCTGTGATATGGAATTCGAGGATTGGTGGTAAAAACATAACCGGAAATCTCCATAGCTCCGAACAATATCAAGACAATCTGATCCTACGTTTGTCATAGTGAACCAACCAGCCTACTTCACTTTTACGAGCACGGAAGTAAAACTGAATTTAGTCAATTCGTATTGGCAACCGCTTTTTAAATGTACTATGTATAGTGTCAGCGCGAAATTTGATAACTACAGCATTTTATGTAATTTGGATGCAATAAACGTGTGTTTTCTGAGATTTTTTTTAAAATTTTCTGTTACTGTTTTAGTTTTAGGTGATTTTTTTTGTAAGTTAATCTTGCTTTGTAGCTATTAGAATGCAATAACCATGTAATATTTTCCACTCCAGTAACAGCTCAGTTCATCTGCTGCAACGACTGTTATGATAATCAATTAATTTTATTTTTCTTTTTATTTTAGGAAACTAGAATCTAGAAACCTTAAATCAGATATGAAGAAGGCTTCTCCGAGTTTACGAATTTTTAGCAAAGGTAAATTTTAATTTTGTTTGATCTGATTATGATTAGTTGGTAATTTATGCCGAAACGTCAAATCAGTATGGAATAAGTCAGGTTGACTTCTGCTGAATTTTGTAGAAATATTTAATTTGTTGCTGACCAATGGCTAATTTAGCATTGTTGATCTGGAAATCGGAATGCCGAAATAAATTTTGAAGGTTAAAACGCACTAATAAGGAATTAAATGAAAAAATATCTGGTGTGGAAAGACTGTCAACTTGGCAATTTTCTCACGATCTGACGGGTTCTGTGCAGTAGCGCTTCCTCAAAAGTTGTAGCATCTGGCTTACGTTCAGCAATTTTGTCATATGTAATTTATCATTAATATTATCATTTTACAGGAAATCAATATGACAGATTAGATAAATGCATTAAGATTTATTTTAATAATCACATTTCATGTTAAGAACATGTTATTCTAGTTAATTTGTTTATCATGTTTGTGCCTCGCATATTTCAAGCTGTATTATTTTTTTAAAAAAAGTGTTCTAATTTTGAATTAATTCCGAGATTACAGTATATTGTCAATGAATGTCACCAAACCCTCTAGGTGGTAGATAAATTGTAGAACAAACAATACTTCCTGATTACCTGCACCTTCAGTTTCAACATGCGGTAGAGTAGCTGTATTTATAACACATTTTTTAGCATACATGTTGCAAAAGCCAACACATGCATGTCACATTATACACATGACTGATTTGGACTTGGAAAATTTTTGGATGTAATTTAGACTTTGAAAAAAAAAAATTATACAATTTCAGTTGCATTAGGTGCTGATCTTTGGAATATGGTAACTGGTAGTTTGGCGACATTTTGGAGGCGATAAAGGTTACTACCTAGGACTTTGGTAATAATGTGAGAAGCACTCAGTTTCGATTACGCATTATTTTGTGTGAGGGAAATGAGAGATCATGCGATATGTCATGTGACATTAATGGACGAATTACAGTTGTTTAATCGGAAAAGGGGGGAAATCTGGAAATTTCGTATTTAGCTATATTCTGTGTTGTGTGAAACGTGACATTAATGGACGAATTACAGTTCTTTAATCGGAAAAGGGGGTTAATTTGGAAAAGCTTCATTGTGTGTTGTGTGAAAAAGTGTTGATTAATTTTCGGATTGCATGGCGCTATGTAAAGTGAATTCTAAATTTTTAATGCGTTTATCTGATAATAATAATAAGTTGAGATTGTGTGAAAGGAAGGATATTACAAGTTTAAATGGCGGTGCAAGAAATATGGTGAAAATGGACATTTTGTGAAAAGGAGTGTAAGGAAGTTGCTGAAAGTAGTTTGAGTATAGGTGAAATTTTATTAATTTCTTATTTACTTGGTGAATAGACTTCCAGTTGAATACTGGATTTAGGATTTAGAAATTAGCAGTAGTACTGCAGCGACGTAATGAAGATTCTGAAGAAGATTATTTAAGTTAGTATTTTTAATCATTTGAGGATATTATTTTTATGCATTGTTCTAAATGTAAGGAGTAAATAAATTAAAATGGTATTATTTGAAAATTGTTATTAGCAATGATTTAGTTTAAAGTACTTAGGATTGTAATCTAATTTTTATTAATTTAATGTATGTGCTTATTTATATTTTAAGTAGTGTTTTTAATTTAATTATATTTTAATTTAATGATCGTGATTTTGTGAGTTATATGTTTGTAGTATTTTGGAATATGTTTGAGTAGTATACGTTGAGTATTTTCATGCATTTTCGTGAAATTTTTCTAATTTATGAGAAAAAAGCAGTGTACATGGATATAGTGAAGAGTGTGCGCAATGCCATTTTTGTGCAATTCTGGGATGTTTTCGTTGATCTTTGGATAATGGTAACTTGGCGATTTCTTGGCGAAAATTTTGCGACCAACTCTGCTACAGCAACCCTCTATTTTTTTTTTTTTTCCGCCGCCATCTTGTTTTCACAATGTAAAGACATGTTTCTTTTCTTTTTATTTACTGAACACTTTTTCCAACAATCTACTAGCCAAATTACACTTATACTAAAATTTTATCTAACAAAACTGCTTAATCATGGCAAATATTCACTGCAAAATTGGGAAAAAGTGCACAATCGCAAACTCCTTGCGCGTTTTTCACAATAACACATACACATAAACCATGTACACGTCGACTTATTTTTACTTAAAAAAACATCCCAGAATTGCACAAAAATGGCATTGCGCACACTCTTCACTATATCCATGTACACTGCTTTTTTCTCATAAATTAGAAAAATTTTACGAAGATGCATGACAATTTTCTGAATTTTTAAACCCGGTAAAAAGAACATATATGAAATTACCTTATCGCGAAAAAGTATATACCCTTTCCAAATATGAACATTTCCACGTATAAAATAAATAAAATATCTAAAAACTTTTACCTCTAAATTATCTATTATATTATACACGTCACCAACGAATTCATACCGCAAACATTACAAATACTTAGTGTCAAATATTTAAATTATTTCCATGCACGTTTACTTCAACTAAAACGTATACCAAATTCCTACAAACATAAAATTCACAAAATAACTATCATTTAATTAAAATATCACTAAACCATGTACATGTCGACTTATTTTTACTTAAAAAAACATCCCAGAATTACACAAAAATGGCATTGCGCACACCCTTCACTATATCCATGTACACTGCTTTTTTCTCATAAATTAGAAAAATTTCACGAAAATGCATGAAAATACTCAACGTATACTACTCAAACGTATTCCAAAATACTACAAACATAACTCACAAAATCACGATCATTAAATTAAAATATAATTAAATTAAAAATATAAATAAGCACATACATTAAATTAATAAAAATTAGATTACAATCCTAAGTACTTTAAACTAAATCATTGCTAGTAACAATTTTCAAATAATACCATTTTAATTTATTTACTCCTTACATTTAGAACAATGCATAAAAATAATATCATCAAATGATTAAAAATAGTAACTTACCTAATCTTCTTCAGAATCTTCATTACGTCGCTGCAGTACTACTGCTAATTTCTAAATCCTAAATCCAGTAGTCAACTGGAAGTCTATTCACCAAGTAAATAAGAAATTAATAAAATTTCACCTATACTCAAACTACTTTCAGCAAACCACGTATCCTTCCTTACACTCCTTTTCACAAAATGTCCATTTTCACCATATTTCTTGCACCGCCATTTAAACTTGTAATATCCTTCCTTTCACACAATCTCAACTTATTATTATTATCAGATAAACGCATTAAAAATTTAGAATTCACTTTACATAGCGCCATGCAATCTGAAAATAATTCAACACTATTTCACACAACACACAATGAAGCTTTTCCAAATTAACCCCCTTTTCCGATTAAAGAACTGTAATTCGTCCATTAATGTCACGTTTCACACAACACAGAATATAGCTAAATACGAAATTTCCAGATTTCCCCCCTTTTCCGATTGAACAACTGTAATTCGTCCATTAATGTCACATGACATATCGCATGATCTCTCATTTCCCTCACACAAAATAATGCGTAATCGGAACTGAGTGCTTCTCACATTATTACCAAAGTCCTAGGTAGTAACCTTTATCGCCTCCAAAATGTCGCCAAACTACCAGTTACCATATTCCAAAGATCAGCCAATTATAGTTCTTTAATCGGAAAAGGGGGGGGATTTGGAAAACTGTAATACTATATTATTTTGTATTAAGCTTCATTGTGTGTTGTGTGAAATAGTGAAAGTGTGCGTGCCACGTAATGAAGATTGTGAAGATTAGGTAAGTTAGTATTTTTAATCGTTTAAGGATATTATTTTTATGCATTGTTCTAAATGTAAGGCGTAAATAAATGAATATGATATTATTGGAAAATTGTTATTAGCAATGATTTAGTTTAAAGTAATTAGGATTGTAAGCTAATTTTTATTAATTTAATGTATGTGCTTATTTATATTTTAAGTAGTGTTTTTTAATTTAATGATCGTGATTTTGTGAGTTATTTGTGAGTTACACCCAGAGCCACGTAAAAATCAAAATATCAATCATACTCAAATGGCTTTTTCAAACCAGGTATTCTTTCTGATTGAACGCTTCACATAGTGACCATCTGAACTTTTCTTCCTACAAACCCATTCAAATCCATCTAAACGGTTTTTACGTTCGACTAGATGCATATCCTTCCTACATACAGAACACTTATAATGCTACTAAGTAAACCTTCATTTACACACCAGTCAATTAAAACTCTTTTCCCCTTTCGCTCCAAATTGGGCAGAAACTTCAAATTAATCTTACTACATTCGGCCATTCTATTGTCTAAAGAATCAAACCAGCACACACCACAAAAACGTTTACAAAACATTCCATGATTTAAAATTTCCCAGAATCATGCACCTGATTATGTAACAATAGAGTTTCCATAACATTCGACTACTCCGGCTACCATAAATGAAACAACAACTTGGCGATAAATCGAACAACTTTGCCATAATACAAGGGGTACCTTAAATTCTACTGTACCCGTTCACTTTTATTATGTTCTAGTAATCTTGTTTCATTCATTAAATTTCCAATTAGGCACAGCTTTAATATTAGTCTTTTTTGGCGAGAAATTTTTTTTGGGGTGACATTTGGGTGCGATAAATGAAGAATTTTGATAACCTTGTTAGGCTAATCTTTGGAATATTGTAACAGGTAGTTTAGCTACATTTTGGAGGCGATAAAGGTTACTACCTAGGACTTTGGGAATAATGTGAGAAGTACTCAGTTCCGATTACGCATTATTTTGTGTGAGGGAAATGAGGGATCATGAGATATGTCATGTGACATTAATGGACGAATTACAGTTCTTTAATTGGAAAAGGGGGTAAATTTGGGAAAATATCTGCAGTACTATAGTATTTTATATTAAGCTTCATTGTGTGTTGTGTGAAAGGGTGTTGATTAATTTTTGGATCGCATGGCGCTATCTAAAGTGAATTCTAAATTTTTAATGCGTTTATCTGATAATTCAAAAGAATAAGTTGAATGGTGTATGAGTGTAGGATTAATTGCAGATAAGTATGAATGTCCAACATGTGGGAATGAGATGAGATTGTGTGAAAGGAAGGATATTACAGATAAGTTTGAATGGCGGTGCAAGAAATCTGGTGAAAATGGACATTTTGTGATCCGCCATGCACTCAAGATTTTGTAGAAGATTAGGCAAGTTAGTATTTTCAATCATTTGAGGATATTATTTTTATGCATTGTTCTAAATGTAAGGAGTAAATAAATTAATATGGTATTATTGGAAAATTGTTATTAGCAATGATTTATTTTAAAGTAATTAGGATTGTAAGCTAATTTTTATTAATTTAATGTTTGTGCTTATTTATATTTTAAGTAGTGTTTTTTAATTTAATGATCGTGATTTTGTAAGTTATATGTTTGTAGTATTTTAGAATACGTTTGAGTAGAAGTAAATGTGCATGGAAAGAATTTAAATATTTGACACTAAGTATTTGGAACCATTTTTAATGTTTGCGTTATAAATTGGCAGGTGAGGTTTATAATAGATAATTTAGAGGAAAAAGTTTTTGGATATTTTATTTATTTTACACGTGAAAATGTTCATCCTTGGAAAGGGTGTTTTTCGCGATACTTTTTCGCGATCAGTTAATTTCATATATATCCTTTGTACCGAATTTAAAGATTCACAAAATTTTCATGCGTTTTCGTGACATTTTTCTAATTTATGAGAAAAAAGCAGTGTACATGGATATAGTGAATAGTGTGGGCAATGCCATTTTTGTGCAATTCTGGGATGTTTTTTTAAGTAAAAATAAGTCGACGTGTACATGGTTTAATTATATTTTAATTAAATGATAGTTATTTTGCGAATTATATGTTTGTAGCAGTTTGGTATATGTTTCAGTGGATGTAAACGTGCATGGAAATAATTTAAATATTTGACACTAAGTATTTGCAACTATTTTTAATGTTTGCGTTATAAATTCGTTGGTGACGTTTATAATAGATAATTTAGAGATAAAAGTTTTTGGATATTTTATTTATTTTATACGTGGAAATGTTCATCCTTGGAAAGGGTATATATTTTTTCGCGATCAGCTAATTTCATATATGTGCTTTTTACCGAGTTTAAAGATTCACAAAATCTTCCTGCATTTTCGTGCAAGTTTTTGTAATTTATGAGAAAATGGCAGTGTAGATGGATAAAGTCAAGAGTGTGCACAATGCCATTTTTGTGCAATTCTGGGATGTTTTTTTAAGTAAAAATAAGTCAACGTGTACATGGTTACTGTGTATGTGCGAATCTGAAAAACGCGGCAAGGAGTTTGCGATTGTGCACTTTTTCCCAATTTTGCAGTTAATATTTGTCATGATTAAGCAGTTCTGTTCCATGAAATTTCTAGCATAAGTGTAATTCGGCTAGCAGATTGTTGGGAAAAGTGTTGAGTAAATAAAAAGAAAAGAAACATGTCTTTACTTCGTGAAGACAAAATGGCGGTGAAGAAAAAAATAGAGGGTGGCTGTAGCAGAGTTGGTCGCCAAATTTTCGCCAAAAAATCGCCAAGTTACCATAATCCAAAGATTAACCCATTGTTATTTATGGTAACCCTAAATACTGAGCTTGAAAACATGCCGCCATTTCTATTCACATAACTTTAACGAATTTGGTAGGTATCAGAGTTATGATGGCGCGAGGGATAAATTGCATGTTTTTCTTAGTTACTTACACGTTAGGACTTTTAAAATATTTTTAAAAAAGCCAAAATTTCATAGTTAAAACTGATGCTTTTGATATTACGTCATGTGACATTTTTTTCGTATGTCAACTCTGCATATTATAAACTCTAACCTCCCCCCCCAAGAAAAAACACATTTTTAATAGCATGAGGTAAACTCTTGATGTTTCCTTTGCTAAGGAACCACGTGCAAATTTAGACTTCTTGCATGTTTCTTAAAATGGGCAATGATCAAAATTACCATGGTCTAAAAATATTTTTTTGCCTCGTTTCTTAAATTAGATCTATACGGATATGTAATTGCTTGATAGACCAAAATCAGGTTTCATTATTGCTTTTATAACATTTTTATAATTAATCTGACTATAAAAAATATAATATTGCTTAAATTATGGAATATATTGCTTATAATTTACAGTTCTCAAATTTCGTAAATCTCAGAATCTAATAGCTGTATAAGAATAACCTTCACTGAGTATTATTACTGTTTATTAATAGTATGTTGGCATAACAGTCGACTTTTTATTTTAAATTTTATGCAAATTTTCTACATTATTTAAACATTTAATCTAACAGAAATTTGAATTTTTTGTAATAAAAACTCTGTAATAAAAGTAAGAGTACAATTTATATATAAAAATTTGACTATGTGGCAAGCACTTAGATACCGATTTCAATGTCTTTTAATGTAGTTATTATAAAGTTTAGATATATTCTTATTAATTTAAGATATACTCTTATTCTATTATAAAGTTTAGATGTACAAAACAGAAGGCACACTTTGTGCTTACGACTCAGTCAACCACTGTGGCAAGATAACTTATGATAACAATTAAGTTCAAATGTAAAATTTGAATTCAAATAAACTTGTAGCAAACAAACAAATCTTATCTTATCTAGCAACCTACTAATGTGGCCCCGAAAGGCAAAAGACAGTTTGTTTTACAAACTAAAAATTTCATTTGGATTCTGGTGGGGAAATTGACAGTAAAGATCCTAAACATAAAACAACTCTGGTTACAAAATAAAGGAACATTACATTATTCTTTGTTCCCTGATTAATTATTCACTAGATGAAATAGTGTAATGCATTTTTGTTTGCATCATATACAAATTATTTATTTTATTTAAATGTTGTGCAAAACTGAACAGGATTTTGCAAACATATTGACCATATGTTTTAACCTATAGATGCAACACTTTTTCACTTTAAAAATAAGATTTAGTATTAAGAAATAAGAAAATAAAAAGAGAGAAACAGTATTTATGAACAGAAAATAAATATATATGCAGGCTAGCAGAAGAAGGATGCTTTCATAAAGGACTTTTGAAGAGAAACTGGCTCAGAATCTTATTACATGTAAGGAAAACCACAAAAGCTCCCATATAGCTAGCCTGAACTACCAGTATTCAGTGGCTTATCACTCCACCACTAGTAGATTCCAACGACTGTTCGAATCTTTCACAGAAATCATCAGTTATGATAATCGTTGTTGTGTATTATTACTATTAGTACAAAATTTACTCATTATGATAATTTAATTTGAGCTTTTAAATTATAATCATAAATTACTTGAAATAAATTGAGTAATTAAAAAATACACACTTTTTAATATTTTTACCATTTACAAAATTTAATTCACAAAAAGTATTTCTAACACTGGTACAAAATTTGCTCGTTTTTAATTTAATTTGATTTATTTCAATTTGAAATATTTTTTTATTTCCTTTGAATAACAGAATCTAAGAAACTAAAGTGACATATACTAGTTTGAAATGCACTTATTAACCTTTTGTAAATTTCATTATTCATAACATAAAAATTAACCTTTAAAAAATATAAAATTCAGTCAAAAGTCGTTAATTCGGACACCCATAATCCAGACCTCAAAGCTACAAACTTTCTGCGCATGCGTCACGTTGACGCATGCGCATAGGCGTTTACGCGTGCGCGTAAGACCTTTGTTGGAAAATATAACTTATTGTAAACCTTTTACTGCATCATCTCTCCTCCTTTAAATGTTTATTTAGTTTAGTCCTTATTTTAATGTAATATAGTAGTTACTTCTACTTCTTTTTCTTACTGCCACTGTTTGTGTTGAGAACGGACTGTTTGAACCTAATTGAGATGCAAAAACGAAACGTGATGTTACGTCATCTGAAAAGCCGATTCGTGCCGCTAGCTGATTGGTTGCCGTGAGATGACGTCATGCATACTTCTAGGTATAAGTATCTCGCGTCGCTCTGGCTCAGCCCTTCGGTGGACTCCCTGTTGATCGTGTTACTGCTGTATCATGTCAGAGTATATACCGCAGTAAAAGTACGCCGGTATAACGTTGCTCTGATCTACGCTGCCTCATTTTCTGTTTTGAAAGTCTTAACATGGACCGCATCATAGAATTTATTGCTGCAGAAATCACCAGCCTAGAATGTGTCGAAAAAGCTGATGGCTTGCTTTCTGAAAAGGATGCAAGTGATCTGAAGTTTTTCCGGCGATTTAAAATCTTCGTTGAAAGAGAGATCCACAACGAAAGAACATCAGCGTTACCCAAACCCAACATCCTTCCTGTTATACCACAAGGTAAACCTGTGCAAGGGTTTAAGCAGAACGTCAGACAAGCTTCAAGCCCGGCTAGATCTGATGAGGAAGCTTAAAAAAAGTATAAAGCTCTAGATGAAGAACCTCGGATTCAGATTCTGGACCAAGAGGAGTCATTACGAAACGACCAAAAAAGCAGAAGAAGCCCGCTCTAACGGAGCCCGCTGATTCGTCAGTAGTAGAGATACCGGAGCAACCAGCTATGGAAACCATGGAAGTAGCCGAGGATCAACCGGTGGCCAATCAGGATATTCCAGCATCGAAACGTACCCCTCCGATCATTGTGAAGGACTTATCCTTTCACTTTATCAAGTTGCAAGGCATTTTGGCTGGTTATAATCTATCCCCATGTAAGGACTATCATGGGCAACAAATAAAGGGAGGATTTAAAATTCAGGCGTACATCCCGACAATTTATAAACAAGTAGTGAAAGTTTTGAAAGATGAAAAAATATCCTTCCACTGCTTTGAACTCCCTGAGTCAAAGTTAGTGAAAGTAGTAATCCGACATTTGCCATCATATGTGACCTGCGCCGAAGTAGCGGAACAACTAACAGATCGTGGATACAAAATTGAACGAGTCGACCAGCTAAAAAGACAACGAGACGGAGAAATAATTAATTTGTCGTTATTTCTAGTCACGCTGGAAAAGAAAGAGAAAAGCAAAGAAATTTATCACGAAAAATTCATGCTCTGCATGAAGGTTGAAGTGGAGAGATATAAAGGAAGAGCAGGCCCCCTGCAGTGCTTCCGCTGTCAGGGCTTCCACCATGCTCAAAGTCACTGTAATCACGACGCTCGCTGTTTAAATGCGGCGAAAAACATCAATCCTCTATGTGCACAAAATCCAAAGATACTCCTCCTAAGTGTGCCAATTGTAATGAAGTCGGGCACACTGCGAACTACAGAGGGTGCATTAAGTTTCCCAAGCCTAAAGCTGCTGTGCAAAAATCTTACGCGGATAGATTTGTTATCAACAAATCATACTCAAGTGCACTCACTGCAGGACTGGCTCCCGAAAGTGTCACGGAAGCTAAGCAAGTGCTTCATGAACTGAAAACTTTCGTTGCACTTATTAAGGACTCGCGGTTACCCCTACTTTTTAAACAAAAAGCACATGATAAAAACACAACTGAAGATAGCACCGAAGAGGCAGCCAAATAATGAACAATCGGCCCACAAGTGTTACCCCAATTAAACTCTGCATCTGGAATGCAAATGGACTTAATACCAAATTTTTAGAATTTCAACATTTCATTCAAGAACATGATGTGGACATTGCATTAGTTACAGAAACTCATGCACAAATGTGTCACCGGCTCAAAATTGCAAACTTTAGAGACTACAGATGTGATAGGACTAGTCATCGTGGTGGTGGTGTATGTATATATGTTAAAAATATCTTTTCTTCATGTTTAATTAGTGTATCAAGAAACTTTAATATGGAAGTTGTCACCGTATGTGTAGTACTACCTACTTTCAACAAATTGTATTTTACTGCGTGCTACAATCCTCCTAATAATATGCTTACAGATTTAATTTTAAATAACCTCTTACCTTCCAACTTACCTACAATTCTAGCTGGAGATTTGAACGCTAAAAATGTTGCTTGGAACTGTCGAAGATCCAACTTAAATGGCAAAGTTTTACATAACTTTATTATCAATAATCCAGTTTCCATTTATGTGCCGGATGATTTCACCTATCGTCCGGAACGCATTGAATTTTCAGACATACTGGATATTGCACTTTCCACAACGACACTTCCTATGGTCTTAGACGTGAAAAAGGAACTTTCCTCTGACTATCTTCCTGTACTGGCATATTTAGGAATCACAAAGACAATTAATGGAAAGTATCGCACCAAAGTTGATCGGACTCTTTTTCAAAACGTTTTAGTGACAAGCAATTTAGCTCTAGGTAATCTTAATGACACAAATGGCATCGATAAAGCAATCAGTGACGTACTGCAGTCCATCCAGGCATCGATCACGGAGGCTACTGAACATCTCACCGCTAAGGAAAATGCTTTTCGCCTCCCCCGGAGCAACGTGAAAAGATGCGGCAACGCAATAGGCTCCGCAAAGAATATCACCTGACATGGGATCCGCTAATCAAAAGCATGATTAATCGACTTGGCAAAGAAATTAAATACGAAATTAATTACTTCAAAAATGAAATCTGGGCAGAAAAAATTTCTAATCTCAATACTCAGGATGGCTCTCTTTGGAAAATTGTCAAAAATTTTTTAAATACTTACGCAACGAACAGACCCATTATGCACAATGGAAACCCAGCCATTACGAATGAAGAAATGTTGGACTCCTCATGTTGGACGTGGCGAAAGCCTTCGACCGCGTCTGGCATGAGGGATTAATTATCAAACTAATGAGCTACAACTTTGAACCCGAACTACTTCGCATCCTTCACTCATTCATCACTGAGAGGAACTTCAGAAGAAGAAAACGAAACCGTCCTGTAAATAACAACCTTCTCCTGTTTAATGAAATTGTTCCCATAGTTCGCCAGGCCAAATACCTCGGGGTCACTATTAATGATAAGCTTACCTGGACACCGCACATTAACAATGTCAGGAATCAAGCCCTGAAAGTCATTAATTGTCTCCTACCCATCTTAGGAAAATACTCCAATCTTGATCTACGCAAGAAACGACTTATCTACTTGACTGCTGTGAGAACCATCCTCACATATGCATCTCCTGCATGGACTGCGGCAAAACCTGCCGACATTAATAAACTGCAAATTGTGCAAAATAAATTCTTGAGAATCGCTACAAACGCCCCTTACTGTGTGAGGAACTCTGTGTTGCATAGTGATCTACGTATTGACACCTTAAAAGATTTCCTGCACAAGAGCAACGAAAACTTTTTTCAAAAAGCATTTAACTGCAGTCAGTTAAACTTTTTTCAAACCTTAAACTATGAAATCCTTGCAGAAGACCAATTTCTATGTCCGTTTGCTGCATTTTCATTAAATGCCGACGATAATCATCCTACTTAATCTCCCAAAACCAAGCAGCATCCTTCGAAGCCACAGTTCGGGAGGGTGGCCCCTCACGTGACCTAGGACTTAGAAAATTTCTATCTCTGCTTTGGATCACTCAGTGCTACTGAAATGACTGCACATATCTGTACATATTTTACTGATTATTTTACTTTATAACCTTATTTTTATTCTATCCAATGTGTATATATTCCTCAATAAGCTATTTACAACTGCATATTTTCTGTCAACTGAGCACTACTGAGACTGATGGACTCTGTGCTATGCCACGCCCAGTGCTCATAAATTTTGGACTTTGCAGCAATTTCACGAACTGTTAGTGAAAACTCTTGTGAAATCCATTGACTGGAACTCTTGCCCTTCAGAGAAAAATATGTTTTCATTATTTGAATGACAAATATTTTTAAAAAACAAGTTAAACAAGTTTTCTTAGCCATCACATGACATGGCTCCACTTTTGATTTTCTACGCTAACATTGTATATTTGTAAATACTCATATTTAACCAAGATTCAATAATGGAACTTCATTCTGAATAACTATATTTTGTTTTTGACTTTCATCATTTCAACTTTTTTGCATATTTGTATCTGATTTGTATTTTACACCACCCCACGATGTTACACTCTTTAGTGGCAAAGTGCTACACTTTCCCTTATTTTCACATCTTGTCTCTGCGACACCTTTGTTCTGTTTTTAGTACTTCCAGGAACCCTTATTAAACGACAACTGGCAAAAAGCCTGCAATCCACGCAGGCTAAGTCCAGTATAACAGCGGAAAATGGAATGGAATGGAATGGCTCAGCCCTTCCATTCCAGTCTCCTTCTAGTTCCTGCTTTCCTGGCACTTGAGTGAGCGGTTTCCAGCCCCTTCAGAAGGATGCATGCAGTCCGGTGAATAAAGTGCCTTGGTTCCGGTTCGCGGGATGTCTGTTCCTGAATAAAGTTCCTTGGTGCCTGTCCGCGGGATGATTGTTCCGGAATGAGTTCCTTGGTTCATATCCATAAGATGGTTGTTCCAGAATAAAGTTCCTTGGTTCCAGAGGCTACCATGTGAGTGCCTGCGGTGGGCGGCATCCATGTTCTTCAATGAAGGCGGCATTTAAAATACGTGAGCGGCGATTCCTCGTGCAAACGGAGTTAGGCGGGTTTTAAGTGCTTTCAAGAACTTGATTTAAATTTTTAGGTGTTTTCTCAACCATTGATCATGGACATTTTGAATGTGTAGTCAACTTCATTTTTAGGCTGCATAATTAATGTTTAGGACATTTTTGTATTGAATGCCAGTGTTTTGGAGACCAGGTAAAAATATTATTTGATGAATGATGGTTATATTTTTCTAAGACTCTGATATTGTTTAAATTTATTTTCTGTGTTTTTATTCTTTATTATATTGTTAATAAATTGGTTAAATTTAAAACCTTTTATTTATTTTTTTTTTTTTTAATGCATGCGCGTTTAATGTATAACGGACGGTATAAGCTAAGCTAAAATTATCTAATTCTGTTAATGTTGCAGATTGCGTTGTTCTTTAATGTTCGAATTGGATCCGCCTTATTATTTTTTGCAGACTGTTAGAGCAATTTCATAAAAGTAAGCTTGAACTTTCGATTATGTCAAATAGAATTTCCGATATATATCTACTAATATGTAAAGGATCTACAAAGCGAAAGTATGTTTCGAAATCCGAAATCTGTTTATCAATTTCATGCTGCTCTGCGGCCGGGGGGGGGGGTACGTCGCTGCGCGCAATGAATAAGAAGTTGATCTGTCAGCACTATCCTTATCTTCAGGGCAGATATTTTTATTTTATTTGGCTTATAATTCCTTACTAAATGTAGTATTTTATCTCGATGTACTCTGTCTTTGATATGATTTAAATCAAGTTCCTCGTCATTATAATTTCCTTCCGATAGTGAAGAAAGTGACACAGAGGTTATTGAAAACGAAAAAATTTCGATTGACAAATTAGTCGGTATTCTCGACACAGCAATTATAGGACTTGAACAGCAGAACTTGGTAACTAAACAAGGAATTATGTCTGTTTAATAGAATTAAAGAGAAAGTATTATCACATGAAACGAAGCAAATTAAATAAATAAATATTAAGCTTTTTCTTTTTGTAAATTTTGATACCCTTTAGATCATAATTGTTCTTTATTTCATAAATTACGGTTTCATATTTTTAATTTTGTAATTTCTGCATGCCATCTTACCATATTTAAACTGATGATCGATAATCCGGAATCACCGAAGTCCCGACGAGTCTGGATTAATGACTTTTGACTGTATTAGCTAAATACTAATATAAGTATTAACTAACTACTTAAAATATTAATATTTAATACATTAATATTATATTTTGTAGTTTAAAATTTTTTTAAATTTCATTACTCATAACGTAATTACTGCCATAAATTCATTTATGGCAGTGTTTCAAGAATTTTTCACAGTAGTACTAGAAATGTTGAAAATTAGACAGTTTATTCTAATCAAGAGGTTATTTTTTAGGATTATTATTTAGTTTATTTTGGGTTTTATTTACAATCCGCCATTTTTTTTCCGATCTTCAAAGCCCAATCTACCTTGGCGACAGAAGTTTGCCGCCAGAACAAAAAATCACCAAAAGGACCAATACTAAAGCTGTTCCAATAATTGTTCTTTGTCCTCCAATAATAATTAAAATTATTTATTTTTTTAGACATTGACTTATTTTTATGTTACTGATAAAAGTTTAAAGCAATTTAACATGAACTCAACAAAAATAATTATAGAACTTGTAGCATAATTTTCAGTATATTACATTTAATTCTTGGATAGTTACTTGGCACCTAGAATGATGTTTGATAAAATCAAATTTTCATTTCGTATAAAATACAACAAACACCACATGAGCACACTGACTGTCTACCAGATGACCTTACCACTTAGATAAATAAAATGCAGAAAGCAGCACCCAAACACTCTAACTATCTATGCACAACTATCTACCAGATGACCTTGCCACACACACACATGAAACTTTAAGACAACACCAGAATTTTTATATTTTTCGTGTGTTACTATGCGTATACCCTTTGTAAAAATCTTTATTTTTT
The DNA here is from genome assembly GCF_044657685.1 of Stegodyphus dumicola. NCBI lineage: Eukaryota > Metazoa > Arthropoda > Arachnida > Araneae > Eresidae > Stegodyphus > Stegodyphus dumicola. The sequence goes on from NC_140770.1 coordinate 130,633,977, forward strand.
TTATCTGTTATTATTTGTTAATGTGCTCTTTCATCTATCTAATGATGTATTTAGATTAATTGTAACATTTGTAGTTTTGAAGATATAAGCATTCATGCTCATCTCAAATAGTGTCATAATTTTTTCTTTTCCGTCAGACCACTATGGAGTAATGTAATCCTACATTGAAAAGATACTGGCATTCAGTTTTTATTTCAGGTCGGAGATGATGATGTGGGGGGCATTTGTTGAAAAATATAACTTATTGTAAACCTTTTCCTGCATCATCTCTCCTCCTTGAAATGTTTATTTAGTTTAGTCCTTATTTTAATGTAATATAGTAGTTACTTCTACTTCTTTTTCTTACTGCCACTGTTTGCGTTGAGAACGGACTGTTTGAACCTAATTGAGATGCAAAAACGAAACGTGATGTTACGTCATCTGAAAAGCCGATTCATGCCGCTAGCTGATTGGTTGCCGTGAGATGACGTCATGCATACTTCTAGGTATAAGTATCTCGCATCGCTCTGGCTCAGCCAGGCTTTTTGTATATTCCGGTTCGAGCAGTCGCACATGAAGGTTCTCTTAGCATGGCTCTCGGTTTTATTAAGTCAATTTGATTTGTCTGCCACTATCAGTCATTAGCACTTAAAAAAGGTTGCTCACAGGTCTTAAGTGACCAAAGAGTGGTAAAAAGGCCTTATTGCGATATTACTGTTTCTCTTTTTTCAGACGCAGTTACTTAGGCCGTCTGATCGTAACGCTGAAATTATTTGTGCATTTATTTATCTTGGTAAATTATCCTCATTGTGATACCTACTTGTAAGATGGCTACCTTCATCCAACAACTGGTCACTGAGTACGGCAGATTATCTGATCTCGTAAAAAGAAACGAGACTCTTACCCCTGCCAATGAATTTGCCTACCGTATCCTAATCAAAATGATGAATTTCATCTCCTCGGAAACATCCACCCTGAACCCAAGAGATTTTCCTCCACTTACGGAGGAAACATCAAAAACTGAGGCAATGGATTCTACTGACTTCACCCAAACGAGATTTAAGAGACCACGCAGTCCCAACAATGAAAATTTGGAACCTACTGAAAACCTGCATCATAACAAATTCTCCGCATTAGAGGATGATGTGGAAGACTCCCACTGCCCCACGACAACCCACTTCTCTGCCAAACAGGGTAAAAAGAAAAACAACAAATCCAAGCCTAAAACACCAAAATTATCTGAAAGTGCTACTAAAGTTCTTTCCATCGGAGCCATGCAACCACCTAAATCTCAGGAAACCATATCTGGAATGTCTAAACCACAGGAAGCCATCCACACACCAAACCCCCAGGCAGCAGCCAATGAAACTGCTACCCCAACCAACAGCGTACTTCCGACCAAAGAGGAATCACAGGAAGAAGTGCTCAGCGGTTCCGCAGACACGGAGGGTTTCCAATATCCCAGGAGAAACACGAAAATTCTTCTGATTATGGTTCAGGACACTAACATCACCTGGAAAAAGCTGAATGATCTCCTTGAAAAGGAAAAAATGGACTTTAAAGCAAAAATGAAAAGTGACTATGACTTTGAAATCAAAGTTTTCAGTAGTGATATGCATAGGCAGATCACCGCCTTACTGGATAAAAAAGAAATTAAGTATTACACACATATGCTGCCGGATGAGAAAATGCTAAAGGTTGTTATCCGTAGCATTCCTTCATATACTCCTCCAACAGAGGTTGGTGAAGCCCTTGTGAACCTAGGGTACACAATTAATAAGGTTGTTCAACTTACGAGAAAGCGTGGCACAGAAATTCAAAAGATGCCTCTATATCTCGTCATCCTGCCTAAAAGCGACAAAGCCGGAACCATTCATGAACTAGAATACCTGATGAGACTTCGTGTCACAGTCGAGACCTATAAGGGCAGACGAGGCCCCACTCAATGTTACCGCTGCCAAAACTTTCACCATGCTCAAGCGCAGTGTCACCTCCCTCCGCGGTGTGTAAAGTGCGGACAGGGGCACGAATCCAAAACTTGCACCAAACCATCAGATGAGCCAGCCACCTGCACAAACTGTGGTTTAAATCACACCACATCATTTCGTGGATGTAGCTACTTCCCCAAGCCCCGGCAATATTCACAAGGGAAACATGTTGTACTCGGACAGAGTCATCATGAATAGTGCTCAGCCACCCCAAAACAGGCAAGCACCTGAAATTGCCGAGCTCTCAGCAAAGCTAGAAGAGGCCAAATCATTGATAGCAACCCTTACAGCTGCTATCTCTATCCTGAAGGACACAACTACACAGCTCAACGCTGCTGCAGCGCAAAACTCAGTCATGCCTCCCCAGAAAAGTCATGACTAATTCTCATCAAAGTTTTTCTCCGATTACGATTACTCTGTGGAATGCGTAGAACATCACACAAAAAATACCTGAATTCCAGGACTTTTTAATTCGACATGAAGTGGATATCTACCTTGTCACTGAAACGCATGCAAACTCGAAGCACAATATCAATATTGCAAATTACAACACCTATCGATGCGACAGAATTAGACACCGTGGTGGAGGTGTCGCCATCTATGTGAAAAGAACTCTTTGCTCAGGTTTATTATCTGCAGATAATACAAAAGCATTTGAAATCGTCAGTGTTAATGTGGTACTACCCAAAATCGGACATACTAAAATTTGTGCACTCTATAACCCACCGGATAACAGAATCTCAGCGCATGATTTACATTTTTACCTACAAGACTCAGCTTCCACAATCATTGGAGGAGACTTTAATTCAAAACATGTGGACTGGGGCTGCAATCATAGCAACGCAAATGGTCATACCATCAGAGACTGTAGAAAATTATCCCATCTTCCTATACACACCCGAAGAGTCTACGTACCGCCCAAATACTCCTCGCAAAAGACCTGATATTCTCGATTTTTATCTCACAAATTTTAACATACCCCTTGCAATAGAAGTAACTCAAGAGCTGTCCTCAGATCATGTCCCCGTAATGGCAAGATTGGGATACAACAAGCCGGAAGATACTAAGAAAAAGAAAATTGTGGACTGGAAATTAATTCACAACCTCGCAATTACATCTCCCATAAACCTGGGTCCTCTAAAAACCACTACTGATATCGAGAAGGCTGCAAAAATCTTTACGAACTCTCTTCAGGATTTCCTTGCACTAGCAACTACAGAAAAGATGCATTCCTATCATTACAGCGCCCTACCCATGCATATCCGTGAATTAATCAAGCAACGGAACAGAACCCGCAAACTTTACAATCATACCTGGGATCCTACCTTAAAAGCACTAATTAATAGACTCACCAGAAAAATTAAATCTAGTATCCAGCAGCATCGAAATGAATCTTGGAATTTAAAAATAGAAAACTTAAATATTGAAGACGGCTCATTCTGGAAGTACATCCGTAAACGAAAAAACCCAGCGATCAACACTCCTCCTATCAGAACTCAATCTGACATTGCCTACACCGATGAGGAAAAAGCAGCAGCTTTTGCTGACCACCTGACTCAGCAATTCACACCCAACGACTTGCCTGCGGACCAAACCAGCATTGCCGCCATTACTGACCACGTCAAAAACTGGCTTAGCACGCCATTGGAACATACCGCTGTTAAACTCACTACCCCAGGTGAAGTTAAAAATATTATCAAGAATTCAAGTAATAGAAAAGCTCCTGGACCTGATCAAATTTCAAATAAACTCCTAAAGCAGCTCCCGCACGGTGTCATCTGCAAATTAACATCCATCTACTACGCCTGCCTCACGAACTCTTATTTTCCGAATGTTTGGAAACACGCCTCGATCTTCCTAATTCCAAAACTCAAAAAACCACCTGATAAACTTACTAGCTACCGGCCTATAAGTCTCCTGTCTACGGTGGGAAAGATTTTTGAGCGAATTATTTACAACCGACTGCAAAATCACCTTGACTTCATCCCAAAAGAACAACATGGGTTCAGGAAAGGACTCTCTACCACCCATCAACTGGTTCGTATCTCAGAATTCATAGGATCGGCACTCAGAAATAAACAAAGTATTGCTTTTCTCATGCTAGACGTGGCCAAAGCTTTTGACCACGTCTGGCATGAAGGCCTGATCTATAAGCTCATACAGCTGCATATCCCGAGAGAACTCGTCCTCATCCTCAAGTCAATCCTCGAAAATCGTACTTTCTCAGTTAGACAAGGTGATTATCATACTAATCCATATCCTATCCTGGGAGGGGTCGCCCAGGGTAGTATCTTAGGACCCATTATCTACATTATTTATGTTTATGATTTTCCTACCTTCCCAGAAGATTACAACTTTCAACTAGCCTGTTACGCGGATGACACCGCTCTTATACAAAAGTCCAGAAAGCCTAACAACGCTCTCGTCCAACTCCAAAATAAAATGAATCAGGTGGAGGAATGGTGCAAGAAATGGAGAGTGAACATTAATGCGGACAAATCCCAAATTCTACTCATCCGGCGCTACAAGAAACTGGATAATATCTCCACTACTGTAACTCTATTTGGAAAACCAATCCCGCTTGTAACCCAAGCTAAATATCTTGGAATCACCTTTAATCGAACTTTCACCTGGTCAACGCACATAAATATTACAAAGGGAAAAATCTTCGGAATCATGTGCAAGCTTTTTCACCTCCTAGCTGAATCTTCAGGTCTTAGCCTAAATAGGAAGAAACGAATTTACACGGCAATCATACGACCTATTATAACTTACGCATCTCCAGTCTGGGCAAATGCCAAACCGAACGATTTTAAAAAGCTGCAAGTTATCCAAAACAAGTTTCTCAGGGTTATCACAGGAGCTCCGTATAATATCAGAAATAAAAACCTGCACCGAGACTTAAAAATTGAATATGTGAAAACTTACATCAACAAGCTCAACGAAAATTTCTACAGAAAAGCAAATCAAAATAGCATAGCGGACTTTTCTAATATTTTGAATTATGAAATCATAGAGGATGATTATTAGAATAGGCCCTTCACTGCCTACACCATTAATATGTTGAATTTGCACACCTAACTTAAGCAGCATCGAGTAGGGTCATTTTCCGAGAGGGTGACCACCCACGTGACCGGCCTGAACATCTCAAAGTGCCTTGCTTCTATCCACCAGCGCTGCCTCCTGATTCACCAGCCCCTGATCCCGGCTTTCCACCTCTGGACTTTGAATTTCTTTTAGCCCCCATCACCGCCACCAGAGGGCGACACACCTGACTGCTGTTTATTTTCTTCTTTTTCCTTCCGCTCACTGCTCCCTCCATGGGATTTATTCTGGCATTTTTCATCACCATGCCCATTGTGGAATTACATCAGGTTTACAGGGAAGTACTGCGAATGCAGTAGACCCCCTGTATAAATACTTCTGTATCAAAGTATGGCTCAGCCAATTGGTGGATTCGAGTTGCTCGCAGCTCGAACGTTCTATGAACGTAAAAAAGCACTGGGGTACTGCTGCAAAAACTCATGTGAAGAAACTTCAATCTTTTCAAAGTAAGACCTTACGTATGGCCCTTAATGCAGCCTGGTACATCCGTACAGATGTGATTCATTCGGACCTTAACATTAAACCTGTTGATTATCTTATCAAAAAACTTAGTCAAAATTTATTCCTTAAAATTGAACAGATTGAAAATCGAGCACTTCAACAGATGCCAGCATACGACCCTTCTATTCGCAGCTCACAGAAGAGACCGAGAGCCGTGATTGGCCGAGAGTTCGGCATCTACCCACCATCTAAAAGGGCAAGACACGCCCTCTCAACATCAGTTCCAGCCCCCGCGCCATGAAGGAAAGACGTCTCTTCAGCGAGCTGCCATTCGGTCCTTGATCCTTGAACGTGAAGGTGCACATCATGAGCGCTCCGACGGAGATGGGCTCTACTGCCGAAGTTACTACACGGATGGACGTTAGCGTCCCGCCTGAGACACCTGCCATCATGGAGAGTTGTGTTGGACTTCCCCAGCAACCTCAATCGGATATTAACGAAAACCTGGATTATTATACGGAAAAGCTAATGGACTTGGAAAAGGAAATTGATGCTGTGAAGACCGCTATTAAAGCATGTCAACGACTACACGCGGTTTCTGACCCGGATACCACTACAGATATCATGACGAAGAACTTGCGCATGCTCCAAGCTCAAGCAGCAGAAATAAGAGGTAAGTGCAATTTATCTTGCTCTTCAGGCATTGTCCCCCCTGTTATTTCTAGTATGGAAAGGAAAAATGAGGAAGTTAAAGAAGAGAAAAATTAGTCATGGCAACATAATTATAGATAATGATGGTTTTAAGTTACCCGTAAAAACTGCTAAGCAGCAAAAATTAGATAAAGTTCCATTAAATTTAGAAACTGTTAATCGATACTCTGTATTAAATAAAATTTCTAGTAATGAGGAAAATGTTAATGCTGGTAATAACCCAGACGGACAGGCTGTGCAGCAGCAGCCGACCAACAGCCAATCACAGGCTATTCCCCCCATAATGGTTAATCCTGGAAAACTGACCCACGAAGCTTTTCTCAAGGAATTAGCTCTGCAAACTGAAGCCAAATTTTTGGGAAAGGTTAATGGTGAACTTTTGAAAGTCCTACCGCGCACTGCAGACGACCACAGAATCCTGACATCTATTTTCCTGGAGAAAAAAGTTAAGCACTACGTCATCAACGCAAATTACGCTCGTCCAATCAAAGTGGTTCTCAGAGGACTGTCTATAACCACAAAACCGGAGGGTATAGCCACTGTCTTATCGGACAAGGGGTTCGGAAAAAGTAAAGTCACACAACTTACAAGACGAAGAACCAAAGCTCCCATGCCTTTATTCCTTGTCCAAATCATCAAAAATGAAAAAGCGGATGAGATATATCAAGTCACCGACCTCCTTCTCTTTGCTGTTTCAGTAGAGAAATATATTTCAAAGAATCAGGTGCCACAGTGCTATAACTGCCAAAAGTGGCACCACTCTTCTGAAAATTGCCACTTTGCACCATGATGCGTTAAGTGCTCACTGGAACACAAAACCATGGATTGCCCGACCAAAGGAAGGATGGAAGAGCCCAAGTGCGCCAATTGCCTCAAAAACCACGTAGCCTCATACCGTGGGTGTGAGAAATTCCCACGAAATAGACCTACCCAGCAAAAAAAAAGGACAGCGTTCTCAGAAAAGGCATCTCCTACGCAGATATGGCAAAAAAACATAACAATATGCTTAATGGAAATGCTAATTTTTATCCCACAGAATCGGCTACTGCTGCACAAAATATGCACTCAATGACAAATGAAAATATTAAGCTCAGTGATCTAAGCAATGCTTTAAAAAATCTAAATGTGACTAATAGTGATAACCCCAATAGTAAAAGAAAATGTTATGGATAGCCAGGAGAAGCCACAAGGCTCTGAATTCCTTAATTTCATGAAAAACATCGCCGAATTTAACAGTATTCTAGGAATCAATAATATTAGATTGATGAATAATATCTTTAAAAATTATTTACCTAAAATGAAAACCTTGTCTGACCCTGTAGATAAGCTATTTATGTTCTACGAAATTGTTAGTGAGATCAACAATCATGTTTCAGAACAACCCTAATATGCCTCTCACTCTTGTCACGTGGAACGCAAATGGATTGCTCCAAAAAGCCTATGAGCTTAAGGAGTTTTTACATGAAGTTTCCCCCGATATTTTACTCCTACAAGAACACATGCTTGGTACCCGAAATTATTTCAGAGCTTCCAATTATATTACACATCGATGGAACAGGCCTACCGAAGGTAGATTTGCACCAAGAGGAAATGCACGAGGAGGTCTGCTAATCTTAGTTAAGCGCTCCATCCCTCATCATGTCACTCCACTACCACAGCTTTTAGCGGTCGAAGCCCTAGCTATTACACTCAGGCCAAACACATCACGACCAATCACTATTATCTCCACCTATTTTCCTATACACTCACCTACAAATTTTGTCAGGACAGATTTGCAAACACTTTTAAATACTAACATCATAGGTGGAGATTTCAACGCACACCACCGCGAGTGGAACTGCTGGGATATCAATCAACACGGACGAGTCATACACGACATTGCCCTAGCGGCCAATATTCACCTGGCAGTACCAGATAAACCAACACAGTGTGGGATAGGTAGACCATCAATTATGGATTTTTTCATTTTAAAAAACATCAACCCCCCGAGTTATGTCGAAAGTCTGACAGAATTGTCTTCAGACCACAATCCGGTGATGATGGAAATATCTACCGACTCCTACAGTACACCACACAAAAGAGCCCTTTTCACAAACTGGGCAGGTTATGTCAAAGCTCTAAACAACATTCAGTACCCCACCACCACGATACACTCAAGGGATGCGTTAGACGCTTACACTGAAGAATTTACAGACGAGCTTCAAGATGCCTTACTCAAAAACAGCAAAGCAATGAGAGCTAATAGAAGATTCAAGAACAGTGCCATCCGGGAGATGATCCGAAACAGAAACCGCATACGAAAGCAATGGCAGCATTTCAGATGTCCCACGGACAAAATTCTACTTAATCAATTAAACCAACAAGTGAGGACTCTACTGAAAAAACATGCACAACTTGACTGGGCCAGACACTTAGAAGCATTATCCACAGATGATAACTCACTGTGGAGTGCTGTATCTAAATTTAAAAGACGCAACACTAATATTCCGCCCATTAATGGCCCAAACGGGATCGCATACACCGATTTTGAGAAAGCTGAGTCTATTGCAGATCACTATGCATCTCAATTTCGCACTCACATTTCTAACCCTCATACAGAACACTCGGTTTCGGCACTCATCACACAATTCCAAACAAAAACAACACACCCTTAATTATGCCATCAGAGGTTATTAGATATATCGAGAAGAAAAAGAACCGAAAAAGCCCTGGTATTGACAAGATCAGTAACAAGATGATTAAGGAAATGGGAGCAAAAATGCTATGTAAATTCTCCAAATTATTGAACGCTATGCTCCGCCTACATCACTTTCCAACCAATTGGAAAACTGCAATCATCGCACCGATCCTGAAACCCGGAAAAGACCCTACGCTGGCTTCCTCCTACAGGCCGATCAGTTTACTGTCGACCTTAAGCAAAATCGCCGAAGCAGTCATTCTAAATAGGATCCAAGAATTCTTCGAAGAAAATCAAATTCTCATCCCACAGCAATACGGATTCCGGAGCAAACACTCTACAACTCATCAATTGTACAGAGTCACAGAAATGATTGCTGAAGGATTCCAAAAAAGACACATCACTGGAGCACTCTTTCTCGATATTTCGAAAGCCTTTGATTGTGTATGGTTACAGGGCCTCACATACAAGCTAATCACTCTGGGTTTCCCAGATTACATCATTAATTCCTATCTATACGATAGACACTTTGTCGTTCGTTATAACAACACTCACTCTACACGGAAAGTAACCCTTGCGGGCTTACCGCAAGGAAGTTTACTTTCGCCCACATTATTTTCTATTTATACGAACGACATCCCTCACAACCCTCTCACCACACTAGCACTCTATGCAGACGACATTGCGATCCTCTACCAAGCTGCGTCTATTTGCGCAGTCGTACAGGCACTACAAGAACACATCCATGCATTAGAGTCCTGGATGATTAAGTGGAAAATCAAGATAAATGTTGAAAAGTCGGAAGCTGTTTATTTCACGAAGAAAAGGATTTTCGACTTAAGTAACACCTTCAAAATGTACGACATCAGCATTCCCTGGGCCAAGCAAGCCAAATACCTCGGTATCATTTTAGACCAAAAACGCACTTGGGCCCCACACATAACATTTGTTTTGAACAAGTTTCGGGGTACTAAAGCTTTACTCAACCCCCTTATTGCCCGAAACTCCGTTTTATCTATACAAAACAAACTTCATGTATATAGATCCATGCTGCGACCTATTATCACCTATGCCTGCCCAGTCTGGAGTTATGTGTGCAAAACTCACATGCTGAAAATTCAGCAAAGTCAAAATGTTATGCTGAGGATTATATCCAATAGTCCTTGGTTCTTCAGGAACGAGGCTATTCAGAACGAGTTAAATATTGAAAGCATTAGCATACACGTAGCAAAAATAGCACAGAAATTCTTCAACAACATCGAAAAGATCAACAACAGCTCTATCCCAAGACTAAATTATGATTATACCAGCGAAACTAACAAAAAAAGACCCGGAGCAGTTCTCCGGCACTTAATTTAATTTTTTTTTCTACTGTTTTAAGTACTGCTTTTATGCATTTCCATTTTTGCTTTATGTTTGCATACCTTCACCGTACATATGCAACTCTTAAAAGCACATGCTCATGTGTCGCCATCTGTCTTGCAGAATAAGAATCACTAATTCATTTCACCAACACCTCGTATGTTACAATCTATCTTATTTTAATTCTTAGTCGAGAACGCATTAAAATTAGGCCAACTTATTTCAGTCCAGGATCCCTTTACTTCTCATTATTGTATTGTATCTTGATAACTTTCCTTTTATTATATCAAATAAATGTACTCAGGATTTCAACCAAGTTTTAACTTTAAAATTCTCCCCCACCAATGCCTGTCGAGCAAGAAAATGCACTCTCTTTCCAGGACTCCCATTGGATCACATGACCAGTAGCTCCTCCCATCTAGCCATGGACTTGCCCTGTTAGCTGTCTCTCACTCATTTGAGCGCCGGATGTTGAAGCAGTAACTGTTACGCCTATCTCTCTTGATGGACGTTCTAACTTTACGATTTGTAGGTACGCAAGGCTCATGAATTGACTGTCGCTCGGAATTGCTTATCTTTACCTATGCCATAATACAACAACCACTGAATTCTCTTGAGGAAAAATTATTCTTCCTCTGTTATACTCTCCAATATGTTATGCCAGGAAAGATATGCCTGTCTACAATGAATTCTGCACAGGATATGGCTGTCCCAGCCTAGGAGCCTGCTGAAGTGCCCAGCACCTGAGCCTTCAGCGAGCTGCCATATAATTGCTTATTCCGGCAACAGCACCGGCAATCAAGATCTTCATGCAAAGTTATCAATCTGTTCGCTTAGAATCACATCTCCCGCAGATTTTAAATCTGCCTAAGAATATTTTCAATGCGTTCCCTTTTATTATTTGCACTATCCTACACAAGCCGCATGCCAATGAGCCATTATTAATCGTAAACTCTTTCCTATCCGCTTTTTGCTTTAGTGTTTGTATTGCATTAAAAAATTTAAAAAACCAAAAAAGTATAAAATATAAAAGTATAAAAACCTAAAAACTTATAAAAAAATTATGATGTTAAAGTTTTTAATTTCGTATTCCTATTCCTAAACTTTCTCGAGCCTGTGGCTCCCTCTATTGAGCATCAAGTCAATTACTTATGCAAAATTTTTCCTATTTCTGCTCACTATTAGTAATTCTGATGTGGATGTAAATGGTTTTGAACCATAGGCACTCCGAAACTTGAAAATCATTGGCATTGGCTCAGCCCTTCTAGTTCCTGCTTTCCTGGCACTTGAGTGAGCGGTTTCCAGCCCCTTCAGAAGGATGCATGCAGTCCGGTGAATAAAGTGCCTTGGTTCCGGTTCGCGGGATGGCTGTTCCTGAAAAAAGTTCCTTGGTGCCTGTCTGCGGGATGATTGTTCCGGAATGAGTTCCTTGGTTCATATCCATAAAATGGTTGTTCCAGAATAAAGTTCCTTGGTTCCAGAGGCTACCATGTGAGTGACTGCGGTGGGCGGCATCCATGTTCTTTAATGAAGGCGGCATTTAAAATATGTGAGCGGTGATTACTCGTGCAAACGGAGTTAGGCCGGTTTTAAGTGCTTTCAAGAACTTGATTTAAATTTTCAGGTGTTTTCTCAACCATTGATCATGGACGTTTTGAATGTGTAGCCAACTTCATTTTTAGGCCGCATAATTAATGTTTAGGACATTTTTGTTTGTATTGAATGCCGGTGTTTTGGAGACCAGGTAAAAATATTATTTGATGAATGATGGTTATATTATATTTTTCTAAAACTCTGATATTGTTTAAATTTATTTTCTGTGTTTTTATTCTTTATTATATTGTTAATAAATGGGTTAAATTTGAAACCTTTTTATTGTCTTCAATGTCTGCACAAACATATTATCTCAGGGAGCTTTTATTGCTACTACAGCTAAATGTTTAATTTTATAAACTTTAAACTTTGCTTTAGCATCATTTTGTTTATGGGCCCAGCCCCCGAATTATTTTTTAGTGCAGACTTTTGAAGTTTAAAGTTAATTTAGGACTTCAGAGATTGGGAGGCGGTTTTTATTAAAATTCAAATATGGCTACTGTTAGTGTCATGCATAATATTGCTAAACTTGAGGCATGTAATTACTTTACATGGTCCAAAGATATGAAATTTGTTTTAAATGAAAAAAATGCATGGCTTTTGGTCAAAGGTATTGAAAAATGTCCTGATTTAAATGATGTTAAGGGTATTACAAAAGAAATTATTGCCGACTATCAAAATAGAAGTCGATTGGCATTATCATTAATTTATATGAATGTAAGCCCTGAATATAGAAACTTGATATGTGAAATTGATGACTCGGTAGTGGCATGGAATACGCTTGCCAAATACTTCCAGCCAGATTATCGGTCTAGACATATGTCCCTGTTTTCAGAGTTCTTAAATTGTAAAATTAAGCCAAATGAATGTATTAGTTTCTTTTCTTCTAGATTAAAACGCGTAACTGAACAATTAGCTGATGTTAATCTGGCTGTAAGAGACGTATATATATGTTTCCAGTTTCTTAGGTTCCTTCCAGATAAATTTGATCAAGTAATTCAGAATGTTTTGAGGTGGCCAGATGAAAAGTTCATATTTAAAAATGTTGAACTTGAAATACTAGCAGAGGAAACGCGTCTTGGTTTAAGAGAGATGGATAGGGAAAATTCTAATAAGACTATAGAAGTCCAAAGTACTAACTGTGAACACAAATTTAAGCAGATTAACAGGGCTCAAGTGTTATAAATGTGGCCGTCTAGGTCATATTCAAAAATACTGTAGAATGAGAGGTAATTTTTCCAGATCACCCTCACCTGCTTTTTCTGTTTTCTCCGCTGTATCTAGTAGTAATAAAACATCTTCTAAATGTAAGAATAAGCCCAAGTTGAGTAAAGGTAAAAATAATTCCCATGCTCAGTCCCATTTTATAGCTCAAGCTAATGTTAACAATTTGGAGGAAATGATAGTTGGATTTTTGATACTGCTGCATCTCATCATTTTTGTAAAAATCATGAATTGTTTGATACTTTTTCTCCTGTGAAAAATGAGAATATGCTAGTAGCTATTGATGGGGTAACTTTTCTAATTCATGGGAAGGGTACTGTTAAAATGAAATTTGGGGATACGGTTATTTTGCTTAAAGATGTGTTATACTCACCTGAACTGAGACGAAATTTAATATCTGGACCTAGGGTGGATATCAATGGAGCGAGATTTTATGGTAAAAATGGGCAAATTAAAGTTACTGATGATGAAAATGAAACTTTGTACAAAGCTAAGTTGATAGGAAGTAACTATCATGTATTCCCGAAAATAGTCAAAAAGGGGGGCAAATCTGTAAAATTTGAGGCATCCACAGTTCAGCATAATAATAGTGAATTATGGCATGGTCGGTTTGGTCATATAAATTATGGTGTTATTGTCAGGATTAGTAAGAGACATTCAATTCGAGGTCTTCCTGTGTTAAAGCACTCACCTAATTTGTTTTGTGAACATTGCCAAATCAATAAGCAAAGACGAATCTCCTATAGACCCTTAGAAGGTATTCAAGTAAAGAGGCCGCTTGAAAGGGTTTTTTCTGATGTATGGGGACCTATTAACATTCCAGGTAGGAATAGTGAACGTTATTTCGTTTCCTTTATTGACGAATGTTCTCGTTACATGGAAGTGTACCCCATTGTGGAGAAAAGTCAGGTGTTTGAAGTATTTGAAAGGCATATAGCACGTGCGGAAAAATCTTTGAACCTTAGGTTTAAATACTTTAGGACTGACAATGGGCGAGAATATGATAATGATCAATTCAGGTCATATTGTAATAAAAATGGTGTAAAACACGAATTTACAGATGTATATACTCCAGAACAGAATGGAGTTTGTGAAAGATTTAATCAGACAGCTCTCAACAATGTACGTGCAATCTTACGTGATAGCGGAATGAGTTCCGAATTTTGGTCAGGTGCAGTAATGTATTTTGCATATTCATTTAATAGAATTTGTCATAAGGGCCAAGATAGAACCCCATTCGAATTGTACACTAAGCGGAAACCATCAGTACGTCACCTTAAGGCATTTGGAACGATTGCCTATGTGGGAATTCCAAAGGCTAAAAGACATTCTAAGCTTGATCCAAAGGCAACAAAGGGCCGATTTATTGGGTACAGTGTACGAACAAAAGGGTACAAAATTTGGTTGGAAAATGAGCAAAAGGTAGTAGAAACCCTAAATGCTACTTTTAAAGAGTCAGTTGGAATGCAGAAAAGTGGCAGTGGAGCTGCACTGGGCACCCTTCCTGATTTGGAATCTGAAGAAAGGGTAGAGTTCCAATCTACTGATACTCCAGTTGGCTATTTTCCTGAAATAGAGGAAAGAACCGATACCAATGTACCTTCTTCTACAATTGGCACTGACACTCAATCTACATTGAGACAAGTAACTTGGCTTCGTAAACCTGTTCAAGGCCAGACGGCACTCGTACGGATGTGTATTATTTTGAGAGGGGGTCTAATCAAAGACTACGATCACCAAATGATGTAGAAAGGTATTGCACCGAACATAATATTCAGTATGATCCTACCTTGTTTGATTTTAAGGGAAGCAATACTTATAGCGGTGAAATCGACCCAACTGGCACTCCTTCAACGTCATATACTCGAGATAGCTGACTAGATGTTTCAATTCCAAACACTTATAACCAAGCAATGAAATCCACAGAAAAGCTTAAATGGATAGAGGCAATGGAAGAGGAAATGGCCAACATGCGAAAGCATAAGGTATGGCATCTTGTTCCACTTCCTAAAGACAAGACTCCACTGGGTTGCAGATGGATTTTCAACATTAAACGTGACGAATTTGGAAACATTGTTCGTTTTAAAGCTCATTTAGTGGCTCAGGGTTATTGGCAAATTAAATTCGATACCTATGATGAAAACCTACTCTCCTGTAGTCAACGTTTCAGTAATAAGGCTCTTTTTCTCCCTTTTAGTTGCACATCTTGGATGGGCAAATATACAATGTGACGTAAAAAGTGCCTATCTCTACGCTTTTTTATCAGAGGAAATTTACATGTCCCAACCTCAGGGTTTTTTGTAGAGCGAGATAAAGAAACTTTTGTGTGTCGTTTAGATAGAGCCTTGTATGGTTTGCATCAGAGTGGGCGATTATGGTACTACGAGTTGGATAGAACACTATGTAACCTAGGGTTTTTCAAGTTTGAATGGTGTAATTGTGTCTATCATTTTAAAGATTTTGTTTTTCTGTTGATTTATGTTGATGATATAGTTGTGTTTGGGAAAAGTGAAGTTCAGGCCAAAAGAATATTAAAAGTCCTGAGTTCACATTTTGATTTAAAAATTTTAGGTAAAACAAGAAAGCTTTTGGGTGTGGAATTTGAATATGAGAACAATAGTGTTTTAATTCATCAGCAATTATATATAGAAGACATAGTTGATCGATTTAAGTCTTTTAAAATACAAATTACTTCCCTTCCAATAGTTAAAGGTGTGAAATACTCAAAGTCCCAGTACACAAGAAGAAACGACTGAAATGATGAATTATCCTTATAGAAATGTTTTGGGATGTCTCTCGTTTCTTTGCAATCGTACTCGTCCGGATATAGCTTATGCTGTTAATATATTTTCTCAGTTCCAAAGCAATCCTGGTAAGTTTCACTGGGAAGGATTACTTAAACTTTTAGGGTATGTTTCCAATACCAGACAGCACAAACTTAAACTGGTATGCAAGGAACTGAAGCTCAATATATATTCAGATTCGGATTTTGCTTCAAGCAGGGATGATATGGTGTCTATTGGTGGACAAATAGCTTTGTTGGGAGAATCATCTGTATCTTGGCGTACATTTAAAGAAAAGGGAGTGAGTTTGTCTACTATGGAGGCTGAATTTATCTCCATGACTGAATCAGCAAAAGAATTAGTTTGGTTTAAAAACATCTTGGATGAATGCATTCAGTTTAAGGTTGCAAGTAACTATGTTTCGAGGCCAATATTGTTCGCTGATAACATGGCTGCTATATGTTTTGAACCTAATTGAGATGCAAAAACGAAACGTGATGTTACGTCATCTGAAAAGCCGATTCATGCCGCTAGCTGATCAGCCCTTCTAGTTCCTGCTTTCCTGGCACTTGAGTGAGCGGTTTCCAGCCCCTTCAGAAGGATGCATGCAGTCCGGTGAATAAAGTGCCTTGGTTCCGGTTCGCGGGATGTCTGTTCCTGAATAAAGTTCCTTGGTGCCTGTCCGCGGGATGATTGTTCCGGAATGAGTTCCTTGGTTCATATCCATAAGATGGTTGTTCCAGAATAAAGTTCCTTGGTTCCAGAGGCTACCATGTGAGTGACTGCCGTGAGCGGCATCCATGTTCTTCAATGAAGGCGGCATTTAAAATACGTGAGCGGCGATTCCTTGTGCAAATGGAGTTAGGCCGGTTTTAAGTGCTTTCAAGAACTTGATTTAAATTTTTAGGTGTTTTCTCAACCATTGATCATGGACGTTTTGAATGTGTAGCCAACTTCATTTTTAGGTCGCATAATTAATGTTTAGGACATTTTTGTTTGTATTGAATGCCAGTGTTTTGGAGACCAGGTAAAAATATTATTTGATGAATGATGGTTATATTATATATTTTCCTAACACTCGGATATTGTTTAAATTTATTTTCCGTGTTTTTATTCTTTATTATATTGTTAATAAATTGGTTAAATTTGAAACCTTTTAATTTTTTTTTTTTAGGCATGCGCATTTAATGTATAACGGATGGTATAAGCTAAGCTAAAATTATCTAATTCTGTTAATGTTGCAGATTGCGTTGTTCTTTAATCTTCGAATTGGATTATTATTTTTTGCAGACTGTTAGAGCAATTTTATAAAAGTAAGCTTGAACTTTCGATTATGTCAATTAGAATTTCCGATATATATTTACTAATATGTAAAGGATCTACAAAGCGAAAGTAGGTTTCGAAATCTGAAATCTGTTTATCAATTTCATGCTGCTCTGCGGCCAGGGGGGGGGACATCGCTGCGCGCAATGAATAAGAAGTTGATCTGTCAGCACTATCCTTATCTTCAGGGCAGATGTTTTTATTTTATTTGGCTTATAATTCCTTACTAAATGTAGTATTTCATCTCGATGTACTCTGTCTTTGATATGATTTAAATCAAGTTCCTCGTCATTATAATTTCCTTCCAATAGTGAAGAAAGTGACACAGAGGTTATTGAAAACGAAAACATTTCGATTGACAAATTAGTCCATATTCTCAACACAGCAATTATAGGACTTGAACAGCGGAACTTTGTAACTAAACAAGAAATTATGTCTGTTTAATAGAATTAAAGAGAAAGTATTATCACATGAAACGAAGCAACATAAATAACTTACATTGAAAGAAATGTTTAATAAAGTAAACAAATAAATATTAAGCTTTTTCTTTTTGTAAATTTTGATACCCTTTAGATCATAATTGCTCTTTATTTCATAAATTACGGTTTCATATTTTTAATTTTGTAATTTCTGCATGCCATCTTACCATATTTAAACTGATGATCGATAATCCGGAATCACCGAAGTCCCGACGAGTCTGGATTAATGACTTTTGACTGTATTAGCTAAATACTAATATAAGTATTAACTAACTACTTAAAATATTAATATTTAATACATTAATATTATATTTTGTAGTTTAAAATTTTTTTTAATTTCATTACTCATAACGTAATTACTGCCATAAATTCATTCACGGCAGTGTTTCAAGAATTTATCATAGTAGTACTAGAAATGTTGAAAATTAGAGAGACAGTTTATTCTAATCAAGAGGTTATTTTTTTAGGACTGTTATTTAGTTTAGGTTGTGTTTTATTTACAATTATAATTTATTACTTACAATCCGGCATTTTTTTCCGATCTTCAAAGCCCAATCTACCTTGGCGACACAAGTTTGCCGCCAAATCAAAAAATCACCAAAAGTATCAATACTAAAGCTGTTCCAATAATTGTTCTTTGTCCTCCAAAAAAATTTAAATTATTTATTTTTTTTAGACATTGACTTATTTTTATGTTACTGATAAAAGTTTAAAGCAATTTAACATGAACTCAACAAAAATAATTGTAGAACTTGTAGCATAATTTTCAGTATATTACATTTAATTCTTGGATAGTTACTTGGCACCTAGAATGATGTTTGATAAAATCAAATTTTCATTTCGTATAAAATACAACAAACACCACATGAGCACACTGACTGTCTACCAGATGACCTTACCACTTAGATAAATAAAATGCAGAAAGCAGCACCCAAACACTCTGACTATCTATGCACAACTATCTACCAGATGACCTTGCCACACACACACATGAAACTTTAAGACAACACCAGAATTTTTATATTTTTCGTGTGTTACTATGCGTATACCCTTTGTAAAAATCTTTATTGTTTTTCTGTTATTATTTGTTAATGTGCTCTTTCGTCTATCTAATGATGTATTTAGATTAATTGTAACATTTGTAGTTTTGAAGATATAAGCATTCATGCTCATCTCAAATAGTGTCATAATTTTTTTCTTTTCCGTCAGACCACTATGGAGGAATGTAATCCCACATTGAAAAGCCATGAAAACTACTAACTTGCACCTGATAAGTTACTTTTACCTTTTAATCAGTAAAAAATTGCCAAATTTCTCCGAGGTGGTTGTGTTAATGCTCAAGTACCCAAATTAATAGGAGCCATAAGAGATTCAGTCAATTTAGTGTTAGTATCTTACATGCTAGATTATATACAATCTGT
This sequence comes from Stegodyphus dumicola, assembly GCF_044657685.1. Lineage (NCBI taxonomy): Eukaryota > Metazoa > Arthropoda > Arachnida > Araneae > Eresidae > Stegodyphus > Stegodyphus dumicola. Next base: position 130,653,063 of record NC_140770.1, read on the forward strand.
CTCCACTATACAGGCCTTTCTTTGCAACTATTGATCATATACATATACAGTCAAAAGTTGTTATTTCGGACTCCCATAATCCGGACCTCAAAGCTACAAACTTTCTGCGCATGCGTAAGACCTTTACGGCTGCACATATGTGTGTGTGCAAGCGCATAATACGTTTATGCATGCGTATTTAATGTATAAAGGATGGTATAAGCTAAAATTACCTAATTATCTATTTCAGTTAATGTTGCAGATTGCATTGTTCCTTAATCTTCGAATTGGATCCAGCTTATTATTTTTTGCAGACTGTTAGAGCAATTTTATAAAAGTAAGCTTGAACTTTCGATTATGTCAAATAGAATTTCTGATGCTGGAGCTCCCAAAGGATCTACAAAGCGAAAGTATGTTTCGATGCCCATCAAACAAAAAGTGGAATTGCTGCAAAAAAATGGATAAAGACATGAAGAAAGTGACAGAGAGGTTAGTGAAAACGAAAAAATTTTGATTGACAAGTTAGTCGGTATTCTCTGCACAGCAATTACAGGACTTGAACAGCGGGACTTTGTAACTGAACAAGAAATTATGTCTGTTTATATAGAATTAAAGAGAAAGTATTAGCACATAAAACAAAGCAACTTAAACAACTTCCATTGAAAGAAATGTTTAATAAGGTAAACAAATAAATATTAAGCTTTTTTTTTTTTTTTTTTTTTTTTTTTTTTGTAAATTTTGATACCCTTTAGATCATAATTGTTCTTTATTTCATAAATTACAGTTTCATATTTTTAATTTTATAATTTCTGCATGCCATCTTACCAGATTTAAACTGATGATCTAGAATCCGGAATCGCCAAAGTCCCAACGAGTCCGGATTAACGACTTTTGACTGTACTTCCAACTACTAAAATGTTTTAAATGGTGTAAATATTCATGGTTTATTATTTTTTAAGTTTTAAAGGTTACTCTTTTAAAAATTACAAAATTTAACTTTTCATACATTCTTCTTGTTTCTTTATATTTAGTAAAAATTGATTAAGATATCAAATTTTTGATTTGGGATACTTATATATTAATCATGTACTTGGTCCATTAAATGTGTCCTAGTCCTTCATGCGGAATTCTGAGCCACATTTCTATCTGAAACTCTTTCAATAAAACGTCAACAGTCTCTCTGCACAATCCATCAAATAGCCACTGCTGCAGGAGTATTTAGTTGGCTTTGTAGAAAGGCTTTCGTTGACTTCTGTTGTTTTGTTAGGTCCTCTGATTTTACCAAAAGCTGTTTTTAGAATGCTACGAAATCAAATTTCTCACGGGTGCTTGTTGCAATCTATTATCTGTTTTGTCGGCCATATACTGGTGTACCCCTACCTTTTCAACAAGTGTCATTTCTTTCAACCAGCTCTAAATGAACCAGAGTTTGGTCGCTAACAGTGGCGGCTTGTTACAAGCACTGTGGAACTGCAGCACCCCTATTTTCACTTATTATTTTTAATATTTAATATAGTGCGCCCTTCAGTCTTTAATTCTTCCTTTATACTTTTATAATACATAATCCTTAGGTTTAATGTCAGCAGCTGTACTTTACTTTGTGAAAAACGTACGAAAGTCTGTTTTTGGAACTGTGCGCTTCACAGTTCCAGTGTCGTGGTGTTTGGCTGTTCTGCGCATGCGCATACAGAAAGCAGCACGCGTGCCGGGTAGAGACAAGAGCACTGTCGCTCTTGCAGTGCCGAAATTCTGGCATGTTGTTGGAAACATGATTTTATTTTACTTTGCGCATGTGGTATTCTTCCACAAGGTTGAACTTCATCATATGGACCATAAACAGAGTTTGTAAAAATTTGCAACTTTTAAAAAATTACCTTACTAAAATTCAGTCAACATCAAATGCAGATCAAACTATTACAAAAGCAACAGGAATTTTAAAACATCTAAAAGATGATAATTTCAAGTTTTGCTTAGAGCTTTTTTATCAGATGCCTCATGTTGAAATAATATATAACTTACAAGGTATATCTCCTGCTTTCTTAGCGTGCCTTCGTGGTGTAGTGGTCAGCACACTGAGCCAGTATTTCAGAGGTCCGTGGTTCGATTCCCGGCGAAGGCAGTTGCTAATTTTTCATCTCTCTGGCTTCCAAAAAATCCTAATGTCTCTACAAACTAAATGCAATCCAGAGAAATTAGTGTGTTTAAAGTTAATGAATATATATGTAACAAATTTCAAAACTGCTATTTTAGAATTAAGAAATTCAAAGTACTGTGAGAATTTTTCAAAGACACTGATGTCAGAAGCTAAGGAAATATGTGACTTTATATTATGTATTGATATAATGCACAGATATTCTTCCACTAAACACTTAGCAGCTGTTAAATTGTTTAAAAAGAAATGCTTCGCTAGTTTTAGGAATGAACATTCTACAGAAGAAATAGTACTGACCACTGAAGCATATCCAATGGTTGACAAAGAAAATCTTGAAACTGAATTAAAAGTATTCTATTGTAGATCTGATATCCATGAATACTGCAAATTAATTGAACTACTGAAATTTATCTTCGAAAATAATTTAGATGGTGTTCTTAGTGAAATTACGAAGTTGGTAAAAATTCTCTTGAGAGTTCCCATGACTACATTAGAGGCTGAACGCTGCTTTTCAACATTGAAAAGAACGAAAACTTTTCTAAGAAGCACTAGGAATTCGGAAAGACTAAATGCACTTGCATTGCTTTCAATAAAGAAACATTTCCTCAGTTGTCATCCAGAGATCAAGGAGAAAATTATTAATCTTTTTGCGCATATTGAAACAAGAGGAATAGATTTCATTTTTAAATTAATAGACAAAGATTGAACTGTAACAATTTTGGTTAAAGTAATTAAGAAATGTTTAATTATTTTCTTGTAAGATTTCATAAAGTTTCAAAATAAATTTTCTTTTTATACATGTTTGTTTCCTTTTACACAATTTTAAAACAAAGGTTAAATTTTTTTGGAACAGCACCCTCACTAATTTTAGCCACGAGCCGCCACTGGTCACTAATATAATTCTACAGCCTTCAAATTAATTTTTTTTTTCCGAAATTTAAGGAAATAATACAATAATAACAGTTAATTTGTATCTTTGTTCATAAAAACTAAAGGTAGCTTATTGAGAATTAATCAAGGCTGCATCTGACAAAAGTGGAGTGAGTGCTTTATGACATAATAAGTGTATTATGGATATTCACAATTGGTGCTAATTGTACTGCTTGGCAACAGTTTCATGGCCAACATGAAAATGCAGGTATCTGATATTGTTTTCAACCTGTCTTTAGCGGTTGGTTAAAAAATAAATTTAGAATCATTTGAGGTTGATTTTTTCCCCTCTGTTAATGCCATTCAGTGATATTCTGTTATTTACTATTGTGCAGCTTTCTTTAATTTATAATTCTGTTATATGCGATATGACAAAAGAACTGTCACATAAGTAATTTCAGAATTTTTAAGGATAAAAAATATCATTTTAATATTTCCAAGTAGTTTTATTACTTTAGAATCATAATCATATGAAAAACATTATTTAAACTAAAAACATTTTCCATTTCTAATTTATGTAAATAATGTTATGAATTGGTTATGTACCAATTCTGGAGCCGCTTTTTGTCTTCTAGAACACTAAGTCTGCGAGATCTCCTTTTCAGAAAAAAAATTATTATTCATTGATACTTTTTATTATAATCTCCATATCAATGTTCATAACTTAATCTCTTTACATCAGAAAATGTTTTCTGAACTAATATTTCATTTTTAGGTACACTGCACACACGCACAAAAAAAGGGCCAGTTCTATATCTCCCGTTCTACTGGGCCAATTGATGAAATTCAAATTATGTTCTTCATGTCTCAAAAGTGTGACTTAGGATATATATTAGATTTATATATAGCACTATTCTAACATAGGTGTTTTGACACAAAATCGGACTTTTTCTGAAATAACATACCAATTTTTTTACATATTTCAATTCTACGACTCAAATTATGCCAGAGTGCCAAGTTTTGTAAAAATCGCATGAGTAGTTTTCAAAACATTAGCTCTCAAAATTTTAGCTCCTCAGTGTTAATTGAATTTGGTATATATTTATTAATATCTCTTTTTTTACGAAACGTTTTTGATTCTTCCTTTCACATTTCGAAATTTAAGTTCATTCCAAATAAAATTCACCCACTTTTTATAATTTATTTTTTAAATTTGTATTTTAAAATAATTTTTATAAATTTTTCGAAAAAAATTTTGAATTATAACCTATAAAATTTTTACCATCATCTTAAAGTAGGTATATTTCTAAGCATACCTGCAAAAGATTATGATGGACATCAGAACATGCTTTCGCTTTGTAGATCGAGAATCGGAAATTCTTTTTGACATAATCGAAAGTTCAAGCTTACTTTTATAAAATTGCTAGAGTTTTTTGTTTAACATTTTCTAAGATGTACACGAATTTACATATTTTCCTGTTTTGAAATTTGGCATCTTTTTTTTTTTTTTTTTAATGATAATAATGCCAAATGTGGTTTATGGATTTTGTTGCCGTGAATTGCCACAGCTGTTTTTAACCTTACATTTTCAACCTTAATTTCAAATAAATTTTTATGGTTAATTATATGAAAATTTTTCCCTCAATGATGCATAATAAATATTTATTAACACTATATGAAAAGCTATTTTTTTTTTTAAATTACAGATGATATTCAAATTTTTAACTTTTTCAAAATTAGTTTCTTTCTTTTTTTTTTTAAATATATGTAGGAGTAAATTTTTAACCTTCGCCATGTTATTTTTATTAAAATCAAAATTAAATGAAAATTGACCGCTCTCCATTTTATTAATTGAAAAGAGAATTAAATTATGTATTCTTTTGTCAAAAGTGGAATTTTTTTTATAGCTCTTAGAGATGCATGTGGTTTTAATAAACCCTCCACAAAAGATGAAAGAAATTTAATAAAGCAAATAGAAGAAAAAGAAGATAGTAAATTATTGGAAGAAACAGTGTCGGATGGTAAGTAATAATTTATTACAATATAATCATGATGGCTATCGATTAATATGGTAACCACTTCCCTAAAATGGCTACTTGAGAAAGTGGCTAATATTTCTGAGAACATAAATAAATAATAATATTTAACATCACTTTATAGTTGTCTTCACAGAACGACAAAATCATCTGGAAGTGTGCCTGTCTTAGAGATATTTCATTGAAAAAAATAACTTAGTTTAGCTTTCTGAAATTCCCATCATGAAAATGGTATAAATCGATTTATAAATGTAGATTTATTCTTTTTGTACTTTTTAAATGTTTTTAAGAAATGAATCGAAAAAGAATCATGATAAGAAAATGCATGAAAAAAGCAGCATGAATAGAGAAATAGGTATCATGGGAATGTATTGCATTTAATTACAATTAATTTTAAAAATTATTTTTGACTCCTTAAAATTTAAGGGAAAAAAATGTGTTATAAGTCAAATCTGCTTCAGTTATAAAATGCAGCAGTTTTTTGCATTTTTCTTTTTAAATCTTTTTATTCCGGATATATGTCATTAAGAAAAGTTATATGTAAATATTAATCTTTGATTAGGACACTTTTGAAATCTCAGGAATTTGGGGTATTTCAAGTTGACAGATAATTTTAGATATTTTAGTTAAAAGAATTTACTGTTGATTTTGATTTCAACATGTTTCTATTTAGAACCATGGCCATTAGAGATAAAGACATTAATCAATCAAGGTATCTCCCCACATGTTCTTATATTAGCTTTATGCTTCATTTTTGCTAAGGTTATTGAGTTCACACTTTTGTGTATGTGTGAAAACATGGCTGACAATCTTTAATTTACCAAATAAAGAAGTGGATGCCATGTCTGTTTTATTTATATAGTTATTTAGAAAAAAGTCTTTTTACCTGACAGACAGGTATGCAGAAATGGCCACAACTTGAAACTATATGTTAGCAACAGAACCATCTGCAGATGTAATGTTAAAAATTGTAAAAAGAAGGGCTTCTGTGTTGGAAATTAGTTATGTGGTTCCAGAATATCATTCTTTATTGCTATTAGATTTATGTATTCTTGGGTAGAAGAACAGCTTAATATGTGTGAAAGTGCTGCAATTGATTGGAATATTTGCATATGAGAAGTGTGTTGGATGCGAAAATTCAGTGGGTGAAAGAACTGTCCTGATAAAATATTTTAAATTGATGAAAATTTGTTCATCCAACATAAGAACAGCAGCAGCAGAGTACTCCCACAACAGTGGATTTCTGGAGGAAGATAGTGAGTGCTTTATCATTCAAATCTTGCATAGAGCTGCTGATACATTTATGGACATTTTCAACATGTGCAGGATGGATCGGCAATATACTCAGACTGCTGGAAAGTATATAAACACACTGAAGAAGCTGGTTATAGTCATTTTAATGTAAACCATAGGTATAATTTCTTAGACCCAACAACAGGTTTTACTCACCCAAGGGGTATAACAAAAAAACAATGGAGCACAGTTTGGCATCCCACTGAATCATATCTTTGGAATTTATGTGGAGAAATTACATAGGAAAAAATTATGTTTTTGATGAATTGTTGAAAGCAATTTCGGAAGTATATTCTTGGCAGAATGATTATTAAAAATATTCTTAAGAAACAACGTGGGTATTACTGTTATTATTATATAATGTGTCGTTTATTTTTACATTCGTACTTCACGAGCTTGGCAAAATCATAGGTGTCCTCTTAGCATAATCCTAAGGTCAGGGCCATTATATTAAGGAAGTATCATGTTAATATTTTGCTCTATACATTCAGCAACTCATATTTTAAAGTTGTTGCAATATGAACTGTGAAATATGTGTAGTTCAACAGCTCACTATTGCAGATGGTTTGCTGTCATTTAGAGATAATTTATTTAGAGAAGACTTTGTGATGACAATTATAGATTTCCAAATTGGTTTTGTCTTGTTCAGGGGGATTTAATTCAGCTAAACAAAGTGCTGAAAGAAAAAAACTGAAGCAGAAGTCTAGTATTTCATTTTATTATTATCACAGGTTAATGAAAATTACAATTCAGTTAGAAAGAAAAATAGTGTGGCAAAGGCTCTGAAAAATTAACTTTATAGTTAAATTTTTGAAATATTGTAAGTCAGTAAATTTTTAAAATATGGAAATATTTACAAAGGAAAATGATTATATTATAAATCTTGTTCATGAATTTTAAATATGTTACTTGCTTATTCGTCTGTTTATCTAATTTTGCGTACAGAAGTATAGGCACTATGATATATTTCAGAAATATTTTACTACCAATCATCTTCAACTTGAAGATATTCATAACCTTTGTATTTTATGTTAATGTCAATTGCTAACTGTTCACCTGGAGATTGCAATTTATTTACATTTTAACCTACTGACCGTTTGCAGTTAAACCCCTTTTCTATAAATGCTCCTTTACTCCTTTGCAGTCCATGCTGTTCTGTGCTTCTTTTATTTGTTTCATTAAGTATACCAAAGAAATTTTTTAATTAATTCATCTGCATTTTCTATTGAATTCATACACACTATCAAAGTAGTCATTATAACAGAGATACTGGAGTGTAATTATTTCAAGATTTATTATATCTAGGTATGCTTTTGGTCTTGAAACTCATTTTTTACCACAAAATGTTATCGGGAAGTTTTGTTTAAAAAAATATTCAATAATGAAATATCTGTATATATTTCTAGCATAGGAAATTGTTGCCATTCAGCATTATATAAGATATTTATCTTTAATTTTTTATCCTCAAATTCAGCTATTTGAAAGCAATGTGTTGCCACTGCCACAAATAGAATACTATCATCTCCATATACAAGCGTGTCGCCATTTAGTAAAGCATAAGATATTTAACTTTCATGTTTAATCCTTCTGCTGGTGAGTAGAAAACTAAATGATTAAAAAGCAACAAATGCAATTCTTAAAAATATTTTCTCTACTTTTTAATCTAATTAATTTATATAAAATGCATTTAAATCACAAAATGTCTAATTAGTAATATTAAATATTTTTATGAAATGATATTAGCTAGACTCGTTAAAATCATTAAACACTTTTTTCCTTTTTATGGTAACTCTTTAAAGGAGCTGAGTGCTTGAACAGCTAATTTTCTAAGTAATAATCTAGTAAAAAAAAGTATGGCAACCCTTAACACTGTTTAGGAATTCTAAAGTTATACTGTTTTTAAATATTTTGTGATTTTGCTCTTGAATTTGTTTGGCATAAGTGTGAAGGAAGCAATGCATAATACTAATGTTAAATTTTTTTTTTTTTTTTTTTTTTTTTAAATCGTATAAGTAGGGCTGAGTTAGATTAGTATATTGTGATACTACACAAGAGTATAAAAAACCTTATGCAGCATTAAAATTGATTGGATGTTTTGATTCCCCACCCCAATAACTTCCGTTATATAACAACTGCAGATTGGCAGCAGTATCTGTTTCTAAATTTAATACTACTTTTATTTTCTATGCTGAAAAGGTTTATTCTTTTGAAAAAAAAAAAAAAAATTACAAACATACTGAAGTGTGATTTAGAAATAAAAGTGACAAATTGCAATGGCATCCAAAATAGAACTGAATCGAAGGAATAATATTAAAGATATAATTTTGTTTAAAGTTTTAGAGATTAACAAATAGACTAGAAAATGTTGCATGCATATCTGTTTTGAGATTTACATTCAAGGATTTTAATAATTTGTTGACCCTGATGTCATTTTTCAGAGTCACAGTGGGAATATTTGAACAGTGATTCTGTTCTATGTGATTGATTGTTGAAGCAGAAAATAATATGACATAGTAATACAATAGAAATTGACTGATGAATATGATGCTTCTGTTATGGAAATCTGTTATATGACATCATAATCTTTTATAAATAATTACAGTAACGTAAGATAAATTATATAGGGAAAAAATACAAACAAAAAGTATTGCAAAGTAAAAAAAAAAAATAATAATGATTAGAATATCATAATTAATTACTATACTCAAGAATTTTCCTATCATTGTATATATTAGAAATTTAATTCATTCTTTTTGTTTATTTAGAGCAAAAATATTTTATTTTGCTATCAAAAATTAGGTATTTATTCATCAGCTCAATGAATATTTAATGGGCTCAGTTTACTTACAGCAGATTTATCTTAGAGAATAATGTTATAAGCAGGGCTGTGGAGTCAGAATCGGAGTCGGGCAGATTTTGCAGTAAAAGGAGTTGGAGCTGGTGTCGCTAAAAACAGGTTGACTCTGATTCCAGTTTTCGTTGGAAAGTTTGAATTTGAAATTAAATTTAAATGAATTGAAAAAAATTAATGACAAGCTGAGTTATTATTTTTATTTATGGACTGTATACATTAATAAATAGTTATTTTCTATTTTATTGATCTATTAATAAATAAATATAAGGGAGGAGGATGGATGTGATATTTCGCATTAGTGGTTAAACTGATTCATTTAGTTACAAATCTCACTGATAAATTTAGGTAAGCAGCAAGAACTCTTAAAATTGATGCTATTCATAAAGCGAGCAGGAAAAGGAGCAATTATTGACCAAGCTATGCGATAAGGAAGTATATATTTGATGATAAAGAGCATTTTAGAATTAAGAACTTTTTTAGAAGATGTAGATAACCATAATGTTTCACAAACAGAAAGACCGTGGAATGATCTTGCAGAATTGTAACCTCTTCTTTCTATACCATATATAGCCACAAAAAAGCTGTAATCTGAAGACAGGAGGCGAGAATGGAATGTTTGTTCTTTCTGAAATGGAGAGATTATTGCAGAAGGAATCATTTCTTCAATGAAGAGAAGAGAAACTAGTTTGCTAGATAATGAGATCTTGTTGGGTTCAATATATGGAGATCTGAAACACCGAATTTTCTTGGATGATGAACAAATTAAAAAGGCAAAGAAAGTCATCCATGAGCTTTCATTAAGAATGAAATTATTCTCAGAACAATTTGAGAATTTGAATCAGAACAGTCAAACTGCAGACATTGCAGTTGAGTCTCTATCATCCTTTTCCATTGATGAATTATATTTTTTGGATAATATTAAAAAGGCTAAGGCAGAGCGAACGAAAATAAAAAACAAGAGCCTTTAGATATAAAAATGAAAAAATACAAACAAAATTTCTACATGGCCTTTGAAGAAATAAAGAAATATGATTGCGTTTGCAAGATGTCTCTTTTAGAACATATAAAAATCTATCCTGAAAAGTTAAAAGAAGTAAAAGAACACCTCTTCTTCCTACTCAAGTTAGTGTGGAAAGACGATTTTCAGCTCTGAAGTTTATCAAATCGGATCTATGGCCATCCAACAAAGAAAATCTTGCCGAAGCTATACTGTTTCTTAGAAATAATTAATGCCAGCTTTTCCATTTCATAATAAATGCTAATTGATATAAATAATTTGCTATGCCATTAATTTTTTCTGTAGCATCTATTACTTCTTTTATATTAAAAAAATAAGCTGTAACCCTATTAAAAAAAATAATCTGTAACCCATGTGTATATGTTTATATATATATATGTATAATTTTTAAGTTTTAAATTACTTCAAAACATCTTTCAAAATATAACTTGAATAAAACTAATATAACTATATAACTTATATATATATACTTATACTTATATATATATAAACAAAATATAACTTGAATAACTTGAATAAAAAAAATATATAGTATGGGTTCACTCTTTTAAAATAATTCTACTTTAATTAAACTTGGGAGATGGTATAATCAATTAATCAATATTGTTTAGAAAATAAATTATATATATATGAGGGAGTCAGAGTAGGTCATTTTCCCTACGGACTCCACACCCCTGGTTATAAGTATTATTTATGTTTTCAGAAGCTTTAGTCTTTTTTAGAGATAGTCTGCCAAGGAAAGTGGTCACCATGGGAGATTTCATATCATTTAAAAATGCTTTTAAAAAATATATACATGTGCAGTAGTTAAAAACATTCAAGGGAATTAATTTTAAATAGATGTTGTAGCTCATTTTGTTGTCAATGAAGCTTAGTGTTTCTGACATTAATATAAATACCTTAATAATGTTTATTTGTCTAAAATTTTCTTCTGTCATAAAGTTTTGATGCTTATAACTTCCTGTGGTCAAAAAATAAATAATTAATTATGTTTTTATTTTCATGTAAACATTTATAAAAAATGCTTTTTTTTATATTTTCAGTTTTTAAAATATGTGTTTTGAAAATTTTAATCATGGAGGATTTGTCAAATAAAAATTTTCCCTTCTATTTTGTTATTATATTAAATTTTTTTTATTTATTTACAGTTGAAGCATCTCCAGCTTCTGTTTTCCAGGACTCTAAAAAAATGGTAAATATATCAATTTCTTTTACACGATTTAATATTAAGGACATAATTGTTTAAATTTTTAAGACTAGCAATGAAAGAATTAAAAATGTTTGCAATGTCATAGATTTTCATCTCATCACCGGTCAATTATGGCCCAATATCAAAAACTATTTTTCTGGTGATTTTGTTTTATTTAGTATTTGTTTGCTTAAAAAAAAAAAAAAAAAAAAAAAAAAACCTGAAAATATGTTACTGACATGAACGTACTCCAAAGAGATTTTAAGTTGTTCTGATTCTAAAACTTGAGAATTTTTAATATAATTAAGTTAAGGTAAGTGAAAAATGTATTGTCATTTACCTATGAACTTTCCAAGATTTTGAATGAAATATTTTTGTAACAATTTTAAGTTTAGAATGTATCTATAAAATATATCTGAATTTTAATCTTGGCCTCCCAGTCACTAAGAGAATAAGACCACTGAACACTGCTAATTTGATCTAGGTTCAGATTCTGGAGAACAAGCTGGATGCATAGATTGTTTTCCTTTTAGTAGCATCAATAGGAATCTGTTTCCTTCAGAAAGTGTGTTATACGTGAGGGTTACCTGTCTTACTTATGTTCTTTATTTCATCAAACAATTAATGTGCTTTAAACTGGATTTTAAAGTAAGAACTGAAATAAATTTTATTAATAAATGAAAATTGAGGAAGAGGTATATTTCGAAAAAATTTTAAGTAAGAATACAGCATAAGTGTATTGTTAGGATTATATTCAGTTTTTTCTGCTTTAGTATCTCCAATAAAAAGCTTTGGTAAACTTGTGGCTTTTTTCTTGGAATGCCTCCTGTTGAATCTAATTTCTTTTTTGTTAAGATCATTTCTATATTGCTATAAAAAAATAAAATTTAAAAAAAAAAAAAAAAAGCTTTTGTCCTTGTTCATGCATTCAGGATGAACATTTTGCAAATAATGCTTTAGCTTGGTTGGTTTCAAAGAATCATTCAACAAAACTTTGTAACAAATAACATTTTGAAATCTTTCTTCCCTATTCACGGTAATGAAAGAGAAACCATGTTGAATGTATTATGTTCTTTTTCTGACATTCATTTTGTTCTGTCAACAAATATAAAGTCGGCAAAGTAAAAGAATGAGCGAGCAGAAATCATTTTTCAAATATCAAGTTCAGACAAGATAAGGAAGAACCAATACAGTATGACAGGCCACAATAATGCAGGATGAAATAAGCACATGCTAGAATCTGAATATGCACTTTCCACCAATTTCCCCCCCCCCTTGAGATGGTGAATGAACTCGACAGCAAACCAGGTTCCCCTTCTGCCTGCTTAACTTAGATTGCAGCAAGAAGTGGATGGAGTCAGTCTAACTGCCACTAAAACTATGAAATTAACCTCGGGAAATCCTTCTGATATTTCATTGTTGCAATGACAGAAAGCTAAATAAACTTAATGAATGCACAGAAGTACTCCCCCTCCCAAATAAAAAAGTAAGTCAAAAAGTATTAGGAAACTTTTGGCTGTCACCCCCTTTTAAAGGCTTTTGCCCTGCACATTGATTCTTTGCAATTAACTTTATTATAAACCACTTAACTCTAACTCATCTGTTGTTTAAATCAGATGAATCTTCTGCTGAGCTACAAATTTATATATAGTGAAAAAGGGCATTTTTATTTTATATATATCATTTTACACAGAACATTGTATTTCAGAATACAAAAACAAGACACTTCTTATGTAGCAGAGAAAGAACTAGAACATTAACCATTTTTTAATAAAAATACTAATTTTGTATTTTAAGTGATTGGCTTCTCGTGTACAAATAATTGTATAAATAAATATTACTTCTCAGCTCTTTCTCTCAGTTTTTCTTTTCTGTATTATATTTAAGAAGTTATATCAGATTTATATTCTTACGCTTGTTTTAACAGTTTATTCGGTACTATTCCGTTTTGAGGACCATAAAAAATCGCCAAACTATTGTTGATGCCAGTGCTGCCAAAAATAAGTGCGGAAACCCTAACACAAGAAAGGAAGTATAATAGAAAATAACTATCTGAAGATTATTGTTTTAATTTATATGGAGGGTTAATTTCATATACAGTACAAAGTCTTTAATCCGGACTCGTTGGGACTTCGGCAATTCCAGATTAGGGGTTTTTCCGGAATATAGATCATCAATTTAAATCTGATAAGATGGCATGCAGAAATTATAAAATTAAAAATATGAAACCGTAATTTATGAAATAAAGTTTAATTATGATCTAAAGGGTATCAAAATTTACCAAAAATAGCTTAATATTTATTTGTTTACTTTATTAAACATTTCTTTCAATGTAAGTTGTTTAAGTTGCTTCGTTTTTTTGTTCTAATACTTTCTCTTTAATTCTATAAACAGACATAATTTCTTGTTCAGTTCCACTGTTCAAGTTCTGCAATTGCTGTGTTGAGAATACCAACTCGCTTGTCAATCGAAATTTTTTTCGTTTTTAATAACCTCTCTGTCACTTTCTTCACTATCGGAAGCGGTACATCGAAACATGCTTTCGCTTTGTAGATCCTTTGGCAGCTCCAGAATCGGAAACTCTTTTTGACATAATAGAAAGTTCAAGCTTACTTTTTATAAAATTGCTCTAACAGTCTGCAAAAAATAATAAGCCAGATCCAATTAGAAGATTAAGGAACAACGCAATCTGCAACATTAACTGAAATAGATAATTAGGTAATTTTAGCCTAGCTTATACCGTCCGTTATACATTAAATGCGCATGCGTAAACGTATTATGCACATGCGTGAACGCATTATGCGTTGGTGCATGCACAGAACGTTTGTAGCTTTGAGGTCCAGATTATAGATCATTCCGGATTAAAGACTTTGTACTGTAATACCTTTTTATTATTATAATTTATATAAAAAAGCCTAAACATAACTGAATGGAAGCATAAGGGTAAATAACTATTTCAGATCATTGTTATAATTTATATAAAAAAGGCTAAACTTAACTGAAAGGATTCCTGCTTCGCTCTTTCACTATCGAGTTATCGCTAAAACATAATTTCATCTCTTTTGTTGTTGAAACATAATTTTCTATAATGAATGATGCCTTTTCATTGAAAAAATTCTATTGCAGACTTTTTGTCATGGGCAATTCTCAAATTGTTAAATCCATAGGATATCAAAAAAAGGATTTAAAAATTAAACTAATATTTCAATGGCATCTTAAAAAATATAGAACTATCTAAACTTACGCAATTTGAAATCAGTGCGTACGCTAGATTTGGCGCGCTGTTAAATGGGCGCTTTTGCGCATACATTTTCGCTGCGATTTTTACAGTCCTCAAAACGGAATTTATTCTTTCTTGGTTAACAAAATTTTTAATATACTGAATAATTCTTGAATTTATTGAATTTCTCACTACTCAATAATTTAAAAATTGTATTAGCTAAATTGTTATGAGAAGTTAAGAAAAGTTAATATCTTTAACTTTTCTGGGGGGGGGGGGGAAAAATGATGCTCTACTTCAATATGTTTATTTGTATTGAAAATTCCAATTTTTATCAATTTATTTACACATTGCTTACCAATATTTAATTTATTTATAGTTTTATTGGTTATTTCTTTAAAAAGTTTTTAAAAGGTAAAAGTTCTTTAACATAGTTTACTGCTGCTATGTATTCAGCTTTTGTTGTCAAGAAAGCAGTTCATTATTGTTTTCTAATACTCCAACTCACATGGTCCTTCATATGGAATCACATTTAGTAATACTTGTGCATATTCTTTCCTCACCTTCATAATCTGCATCACATAAAACTAAGAACAATTGAACAATGTATTGAAGTAGAACAGGTTGTTGAACATTAGTAATGAAGACCCAAATTTAGAGTACTTTAGATTTTGTACGTATTTGCTTCTAACAGCGTTAAATTTGGACAAGTTTTGTTAGACAGATATAAAACATTACCAATAACTTCTCTGTAATGAGAATTAACTTTTCCTTTTTCATTAGATATTATTGATTCTAGTCCTATTGAAGTGTCTGTTTCTTTATGTTCAGTTAGTCCATATTGTTCAAGGATTTCTAGTAAATATTCTGTTTTAGTGTCATTTCTATCCATTTCCATGCATAAAAAATTACTAGGATGTTCTTACACTTTTACCGCAAGTTCATTTGACATTTCTTCAAAAAATCTTTTTATCTATTTCCTCAATTTTCGAATCAGAGCACTATCATGAACATTGAAGAATCATTGTTTTAAATATACAAGGTCCGGCTATTAATTCCCAGGACTGATGTAACTGTAGGAGAACGAAAAGTCGGAAGATGGCCCTAATGATTGCATATTGAACAGCGTTTTCTTGCGCATGTGCAGTGCAATCGGCGGCATTCTGAAGTATGTGGCTTTTGTGGAAAGGCACATTAAAACATAACTCTTAAATTCCTAGTGTCGAAGTGAAAATAGAGCAAAGAATTAACATTAAATTTTGCTTAAAATTTGGCAAGACAGCTGCGGAAACCTGCGAAATGTTAAAAGAAGTTTACGGCGAGGAAGCATTATCCCGCTCAAGAACTTTTGAATGGTTTAAACGCTTTCGGGATGGGCACGAAAGCATCGAAGATGATCCATACGCACACCGCAAGCAATTGAAAAAGTTCGCGATATGGTGAAATGTGATTGTCGATTGACTACTTGAGTACTCGCTGATGAATTCAACGTGGACAAAGAGACGGTTCGGCGAATTTTGATGCAAGACCTAGGCAAACGCAAGATTTGTTCCTCACCATTTAAGAGACGAACAAAAGTGATTGAGACTGGATGCATGTGGTGAACTTTTCGCAATGCTGATGCTGACCCTGCGTTCTTGTATAGGATAGTCACGGGAGATGAGTCTTGGTGTTATCAATATGACCCTGAAACCAAACTCCAAATGGCTGTCTCCAAATACACCAAGGCAGAAAAATTTCGATTTGAAAAGTCCAAAATCAAGGTTATGTTGATCGCTTTCTTCGATTGCGATGGATTCATCATCATGAATTTCTTCCTCCTAACATGACTGTCAATGGACAGTTCTACACAGAAGTTCTTGACCGATTTCGAAAACGAATTCATAGAGTGAGGCTTCTTTTCAACAAAATGGGAGTTGGCTGCTGCTACATGACAATGCCCGCACACACATTGCGTTGCCTGTGATGCGATTCTTATCCCAGCATGGTGTCGTTGAAATGCAGCATCCACCATACTCTCCAGACCTAGCACCCACCATCTTTAACTTTAATATAACCATATCGCCATCTTTAACTTTAACCCACCATCTTTAACTATTTTCTGTTTCCTAAGCTGAAAAATTCGCTGAAGGGAACAAGATTTCAGGATGTCGAAGCCATCAAGGAAACTGTAACATCGCTATTAAAGAGCATTCCAAAAGAGGACTTTAAAACTTCTTTCCGAAATTTGTACAGCCGAGCACAGACGGCTGGTGATTATGATTGAATCATATTAAATGGCCATGTGTTTAACCTTTTTATTCTTCTGAGTTATTCCACGAGTCCTGGAAATTAATAGCCGGAATTTTTACATCTCTCATATTTGGTTTGAATTAGATCTTTTTAAAAATTCTGTGGAACAATTATTCCAGCTGAAAAGAACTTGTCCATAAAGAGCCTTCTGTAATTTGAATAACTTATTTCCACAATAAAGCCTTCTGGAACTTTCACATAAATATTTTCTTTTATATTTCCACACAAAAAAATGGTTTTTATGTCAACTTGCATCATTTCAGATTTGTTTTTAGTTGCACCAAGTTTAGCTTTGAACTAACAATTTCCTTTTGCATTAAAAATCCATTTACTACTTAAAATTTTCTTATTTTCTGCTTCATTTTCATTCAGAACTTTCCAAGTTTTGTTGCTAATCAACCTTATGATGGTTATCAACAAGCTTGTATTTCAGTTACACAATGCAATGGGTGCAAACAAACACAGTTTGCATTACATATTTGCAATTGACCGATTCATGTATATTTGAGAAGAAAGAATTGCTTAATCTCACCAAGAGTTAGAAGTTCTACTATAGTTTCTAACCATATTTTTCTTAATTTTCTCATGATATTGATTCCTGGTATGACAGTATTACAAAATATCTATTATTTGCTGATAATTTTTTGTTTTTAAACAATCACCCACATTCTAAGTTTCATGAGTTCCATTTCCATCTTCATTATCATTAGCTTCTAAATGATAATTTTTGAAATTGAAATTGCTTTTATCTTATTTTCTAAATTTTGGATATCTTCACACAGCATTATATTTGCATCTTTATTTTTGTTTTCATTTACTGAATATAAATTTTCTTCAAACTCAACATTTTTGGATATTTTTATTATTCTTGCACTTCTATCCAGTAATCTATAGCCGTTTGCTCTATATCCAACAAAGATATGCATTTTATTTCTTGAATCATGCTTTTTAATTGGTTTGTTGAACATATGCAATTCTTTCAAAAATTTTCAATCTTGATAAATTAGGCCTTTGTTATTCCATTGCCTTACTAGTAATGTTCTTTTTTTATTGGACTGTGGTTAAAGAAATACACTGCAGTTCGATGAGCTTCTCCCCACATCTCATTTTCCAGTTTAGAACTGCAAAGAGGGCTTTTATTTTTGTATTAATATTCGGTTTATTATTTTTATTTTTCTATTTAACTAATGAAAGAAGGACAGAATAACCTGAAATAATTCCTTTGTTTTTCCGCCATCCTTTTAAATTTTCACTAGTAAACTCTCTGCCGATTAGCAGCTGAATGTTAAAGTTGCTGATCAATAGTAGTTCAAATCCTGGTGAATGGGCTGACTGAATGGATGCTTATATGGTTTCTATAGGTAACAGGATACGAGCCAGTTTACCTTAGAAAATCCTCTGTGAAGGCATCTCTTTTATTAGGCAGATAGCTTTCGTGTGTTTTGTCTCAATTAAATAAGCCATCCACAGTAAATTCTTCTACATTTTCACATCTTAATTTTGATACTGTCATATTCTGTTTAGCTTCTACTTCTTTTACATAATCTTTTATTGCAATAAACATTTCATATTTATCTTCTATCAAAGGTAACATTAAAAATTTGTGTAGTAATAAAAAAAAAAGATATATTTTTCTTTTTTTTTTCCATGTTATTGGATTATCTGGTCCACACACATCATTAAGAATAATTTTTTGAAGGTCTCTTAGTTCTTCTTTTAAAATTGAAAGATATCTTGTTTGTCTGGTTTTCATATTTCAGTCATCCATTATACAATCATAAAAGTTTTTATACTGTTAGACAGCAAAAATGATTTCTTTATATTTCTATAACCAAGATGTCCTATGCCATAATATATCTTCAGTTGCTATTCTTTCATTTCTTGGAAGCACTTGCATTCTTAGGAACTATATCTTACTAACCATTTTCAATTCTAGAACCATCTTTTTATTTTATTTCTACTTTGTTATTTAAAAAAAATTAACTTCAGTACCATTCAATTCTGTGACTCAAATTATGCCTAAATATTTCATTTTGTAAAATTTGGTGCAAAATTTCTAGAGAAATTCAAAAATTTATCTTGGTGCCTTTTTTGTATTTTGTGGCAAGAATAATTTATTGAAGAACTTCTTAATACATGGCAACCTATTTTCCTTTCCCTTTTTACATCGTACATGAGCAGAAAAAAATTCATATCGTGCCTACTTTCAAATAATTTTGACAAAGTGCCTAAACCACATATGATGTTATTATCGCTTTCAACAAATATGCCAATTTTCAAAACAGGCCAATATGTAAATTCATGTATATCTTCAGAAATTTTGAATAAAAAAATCTAATTTTTTTGCAGGTGTGCTTAGAACATCTAATTTAAGATGATGGTAAAAATTTTATATAATTCAACATATTTTTCTAAAAATTATTTTAAAATACAAATTTTAAAAGTAAATTATAAAAGAGGGGCTAATTTGATTTGCAATGAACCTGAATGTGAAAGGAAGGATCAAATAAGTTATATATATATATATATATATATATATATATATATTAATAAATATGTACCAAATTCAATTAACATTGAGGAGCTAATTTTTTAAAAACTAACTTGTACAATTTTTTTGCAAAACTTGGCAGTTTGGCATAATTTGAGCTGTAGTGAAATGTGAAAATGTAAAATGTGAAAAAAAATTGTCCTATCGTTTCAGAAAAAGTCCGATTTTGTGTCAAAATACCTGTATTAGAACAATGTTATATATGAATCTAATATATTTCCCAAGTCGTGCTTTCGAGACATGAAAAACACAAGTTGAATTTCATCAATTGGCCCAGTAGAACGGAAGATATAGAACTGTCCCCCCTTGTTTTTTGGAGCTGTGTACATGTTGTCAACTAAGTGCCTGCAACCATTTTAGCAAACACCTTTCGAATTTGTGTAGTTTAATACATGCATCAATAGACCTTTATCTACAGAAGTTGTATATATTTCAGCTTTGACATCTTTCTTACTCCATTCTAATTTTTTGAGTTCATCTTTCAGGTCACTTAAATTTTCATTTCATGTTACTATGCTGTACGAATCAGATGACATTAAATAATAATAATATTTGAAATTTCCATACCTGAAATGTAAAGTAACATCTTTTGACTTCTTAAAATAATTAACTTCATTTTCCTTATTGTCATTTTATTTATTTTAGAACAAATTTAATTCACGTTGATTCTTCAAATAGTTTTTTTTTTTTTTTTTTTTTTTTTGCAAATTACTTTTTATTTACTCTTGACTCGTGTTTCATTTAAACCTGATGATCTATCTGCTCTGCTCCCAAGTTAAGAATTTATATATATGTGAAAAAGTATATTTTTAAATTTATGCATTATTTTATTACACTCAATAGCATTATATTAGAGTGCAAAACAAGGAAAAGAACTTTTAACATTAACCATTTTTGTCTTTTACTTTAAAATATTACAATTGCTCTTTGCTTGTAAATAATTAGGTAACTAAAATTTAACCCTCAGCAAAATTATTTAGACATTATTTTAAATTTAGCTGTGTTAAACTATTAATGTTTTTAATAGTTTGCTTTAAAAAAATCAAATTTATAATGAAAAGCTACTTCTGTTAGCGAGGCTGACATTGGGTCTGTTCAAATCCTGAATTAAGTGTGGACATTTGTACTTGTAATGGTTTTGCAACATATGAGACTTAAAATCTGTTAGGTTCTCTTGAGAGCTTGATGGTAAAGGAAGAGAAATACAATATCTTTGGATCTTCTGCCTTCTGAGCTTGAGTTCCAAAGAAGAAACGAGCAGTTGTAATGGCAGTGTCTTTGATAAATGAATGCATTTAAAGTTTATCATTTTAAAGTGGTGGTAGAATAGGTCACATGATCTTCATATTCTATCCCCTAGACATTCTCATTTGAAACTCGAAAGGAACTTATTGGCCAGATAAATTCCCTGCGCTTTTCTTTATTTCAAACAATTCATACCAGTGCAAAATTTAATAACTTGATTTTTATAAATTCTATTATTTCATACTTCTTAATGGCAAAGAAATTATTTTAAACTTAACCATTACAATATATTATATTATGTTTTATTATATATATATTTATAGGCATTTTCAGATGTTTGTGTTCCTACAACAACCAGAAATGCATTGTCTGATATGAAATTAATATCTGAAAATACAAATTACTTTGATGAAAGTCAATTAGAAGCTGTAGATACTGATGCATCTTTAAAGCATTGTTATGAACAACGAATAAAGTGCAAGTCTCCAACTGATGATCTTGAAAAGCTTGAGGCTTTATGTGTTCAGTCTCCGAGTTTCACAAGTTTATATGGACAAGAAAACAGCCGGACTGCATGTAGTTATCATTCACCAACAACAACAGAAACAAAGAATAGCTCAAGTTTTAAGCAAAGTATAAGCATCATCAGCAGTGAATTTGTAAACAAAAGTAAGTATTTTTTTAAAATTTTATTTATATAGAAACAAAATGTTAAATGGATTTAAAATTTTATTTATCTTTTGTAAATATATTATTTTAATTGATTCTTAGCTCAATAACCTTCCAAAAATTGCTTACTTTTTTCACTGGGGTATTTTTTAAGGCAACTGAATTTTTAAATTAATTTTATGTAAAAAATAAAGAATATATACAGAAAGATAAAAATTATAATTACCTCTGTAATGATGGCCTTTTGTATACATATAGATAAATTACCTCTGTAATTTTGACTTTCTTCAAATACACAGAGTAGTATAAAGTACAACGTTGAGTATCCGGAATGATTTAAATTTCAGACCCGTTCCCCATAATAAAGCATGCAAAGAATCCCAGTTCTTAATTTAACTTCAGCATTAAAGAACATACTTCGTTATTGAAGAAACAATCATTTTAACATAAATTTGTGGGATCAATAATTTGCTCCGTAGCTGCGTATCTGCTTCGCATACATCTTAAATCGAAATATTCTACATAGAAACATTGTTGATTTGACACCAACTAATATTTTTTATCTCTGACATCAACCTGATGGATCATCATTTATTATATTTTTTGTTTCACCATTGCATGTTTATCAACACATGACAACTTGAGCAATGTCTCATGTAGCGATGCAGGGGAAAAAAAAAAAAAAAAAAAAATGTTGTTGCTGTTGTTGTATTAGCAATTCAGTAACAAAGAATATGGTAACCTTTTCTGTTGACATTATGCTTTGTAATGATTACAAATTTAAGTTAAATGCATTGAGAAATGCTGACGAGAAAATTTTAAAAAATTCTTTCCATATGCTAAAAATAGATTTTGTTAATGATACTCTTAGGCCAAAAGATTAGATTCCATGCTATTTGAATTCAGAATAACTGATTTAATATTCACATAAACCCAGAACTGGCACCAAAGCTCTTATGGCTACACCGGGAGTCAGAATTTAGGGAAGACAAGATTTTGGGAATTTAGAGAAGCACCAAGCAACAAAAGTAAGGGATGACAAAATTTTTAGATCCTTTGGTGTCAAAATTTAGAACTTGGAGAGGTGCTTGGTAGCAGAATTTAGGACCCACAGAGACAGCATCAGGCGGTAAGATATCTAGCACCGGCTCTCGATAAGCCTTAATGATATGTGGGAATTTATTTATTCAGGGCTCAGATAAGCCTTTAGCATATGCAAGAAATAGACGTGAGTATAATAAATAACTAAGATAACACAATTAGGCTTAACTGTCTCCGAGTGCGATAGAAGCAAGACAAAATTTAGACAGCTTGTCTTTTATCTCCAATCTCATGATACATGGCCGATAATGTATAGCAGACGCTAAGCTAGGCTAATTATTAATTAAACTAGACTAAAATTATACTTCACTGATTCAAAGGAATTTTGGTTAATATAGCAGATTGTACTATTCCTTAACTTTCTGATTTGATCCAGCTTATTATTACTTGCAGGCTGTTATTACAGTCTCAGTGTATGATAGAAGCAAGACAAAATTTAGCGGAACAACTTGTCTTTCATCGACAGTCTCATGATACATAGCTGATAATATATAGCAGACTCTGTTAAGCTAGGCTAAAATTATACTTCACTGATTCAAAGCAATTTCAGTTATATAGCAGATTGTGCTGTTACTTAACTTTCTGATTTGATCCAGGATAATATTTCTTCCAGTCTGTTATTACAGCAATTTTATGAAAATTAAAGTTTGAACTTTCAGTTATATCGAAAAGATTTTCTAATTATGGAGCTGCAACAAGATCTACAAAGCAAAAGCATGTTTTGATGTCCATTAAACAGAAAGTGGAATTGGTGCAAAGAAAATGGATAAAGGAATATCCATCTTAAAATTATGCTAGGGCTATGGCATCGGAAAGACAACTGTATATGACATAAGAAAACAGTAAAAGGAACTTTTTAAAATTTTTTTGTGGATTCCGACACCACCCTCACAATGAATAACAGAAAAATTATTGGTTATGCTCAGAGTGATGATTGAATGGGTCAGACAGCATCACAGTGAGGGCATGCTATAGACAGGTCCTCTGCTAATGCCTCAAGCCAAAATATTTCATGAAGAAATGAATTTCAAAATTGCCTGGTATAAGGCAGTTAAAAATTTCAGGTGAAAAAGCTTCAGCTGATACTGAACCTGCTCAACTATTTGCAGATGAATTCATTGAACTCAGTAATAGTGAAAAGTTATTCCCAGAACAAATTTACAACTGGTCTTTTCTGGTAATATATACCTTTGCAACCTCTACAGAAAAGGATCCAATTGGTATCAAAGATTCCAAAGCGAGACTAACTAGCACAAATGCTGCAGGAACGCAATGCACAAGTATAAACTTTCCGTAATTGGACCTCGAGCATTTAAAGAAGTAAAAATTTTCCCCATTATATATTCTGTAAATAAAAGAGCATGGGTGACACAAGTGTTAAAGAATGATTGGTTTGAAAATCATTTCATATCAGACGCCTGGCAACATTTGAATTCATTTGGTTTGATTTTTCCGTAATTGGACCTCGAGCATTTAAAGAAGTAAAAATTTTCCCCATTATATATTCTGTAAATAAAAGAGCATGGGTGACACAAGCGTTAAAGAATGATTGGTTTGAAAATCATTTCATATCAGACGCCTGGCAACATTTGAATTCATTTGGTTTAACTGATGATTCAAAAACTGTCCTGATTGTAAACAAGTGTATGGCTCATACTTCACAAAGTTTTCGTGAAAGGTAATCTATCTCTATTATTCAGTCCTCCAAATTGTACATCAATCATTCAGACTACAGATATCGGAATAGTGTGCACGCTTAATTACAAATATGAAGTAGCATTTTTAAAGTCCATGTTAAATTTCTTAAATAATGGCAAGACTATTCAAGAATTTAAGAAATATTTTAGCATAAAATCTACTTTGTGAAGCATCCCAAGATCATAGGAGGATATGTCTTCAGATACTTTAAAAAATGCATGGCATTATTTATGACCAGGTACCATATTTCACGGTGAGGATAATGAAGATGATAGCCATTAATTTGAAGGTTTTCGGATATCGCTAACGAAAGGTGAAAGTTTCCAATAAATGTATTTTGTAAAGAAATGTGGAGAAGCGGTAATAAACAGAGATAATATAACAGAAGTTTTTCATTGTGATGACAGTGCTCCATTCATCAATCAATCAACAGACAGCAAAATCTGTATTATGATTCTAGATTCAGGAAATATTGCTATTGATAGTGAAGAAAGTGATGGAGATGTTATTGAAAACGAAAAAATTTCGTTTGACGAGCTAGTCGGAATTCTCGACATAGCAATTACAGGACTTGAACAATGGAACTTTGACACTGAACAAGAAATTATCTGTCTTTAGCAGTAAAGAGAAAGTATTAGCGCAATAAACAAAGCAACTTAAACACCTTACATTTTTACTTCCTTGTACAAAGTAAAAAGGAAGTATTGTAATTGCGAAAAGTTTCAGGCAATATATTTCAACGAAAATATCCATTTTGACCGCTTTCAAATGCAATTTAACGATGTATTTGCGTGATATCTGTACGTAAGGACAGAATAAAAGACTCTTTTCCTCCAAAAAAATTATAAAACTGCTTTAAAATGAATTCTGAAGAGAATTTTTTGTGGCGTCTGTACGAACGTATGTATGTACGTATGTATCTTGCATAACTAAAAAACGAGCAGCCTCAGAACATTGAAATTTTGATTATAAGACTACTATAACATGTAGATAAACACCTCGTATTTTGGTTGCAATCGGGTGCGCCAAACGGATGTAAATGTATTTATATATATATCCATTCTGTTGCCCGGCTCAGTGATCTCAGTTTTTCTTTACTTTTATATGTTTGTAAATTGTACATTTTTTGCTTTAAAAATGATTGAATTATGTTGTTCTTATCTTCCGGTTGAGGTTTTTATGCCTTTAGTAAATCTGTATGCAATATTTTTAAAATTATCAACAATTTTAAAGTTGTTTAAGTGCTGCTAAGCCTAGCAATTTTTTTTTTATGGCAGCCATTGCTTTTTTACATTTGAAACAGCAGAGTAGTGGATTTGTTGCCAATCCAGAGAAACTTAGCTTCGCAACAACAAAGATAATGCCTTTATTTATTATTGCAAATTAAATCATGCTTAATCCTTTCTGGAATTTTTTCGAGGAAATAAGTGTTTAAGATTTATTTCGTAATTTTTAATACAGATATTTTTAGTTTTTATGTATTTTTGCCTTGTCGCAAAGTGAGAGCTGAATTAATTGAAAGAGAAATACTCAATTGTCTGTGAAAAACTGTTTCCTTTTTTTTTTTTTTTTGCTTGCTTAATTTCTTTTATACATCGTTCTAGCTTTATTATAGTATTTTAATAGAACATGTGGCAATGATTAGATAATTCTTTAAATGATATAAATTTTGTGCATTCTGAGTTATAATATGAACGAAATATAATTACTGTTAAGTGAACCTAGCGCCAGAGTGTCGCTATGGTAAGCAAATAGAGTGAATTTTAAAGAACACATTTATTCTATTGTGGTTTATGTGCTGTCTGCGAAGTAGATTTAATTCAATCCAATAAGTTTAAATGAAATGCAAGAAAAAATGTGTATAATTTAATATTCCGTACAAGGAAGTCATGTGGTGTACAGATCAGATTTTTTTTCATGCTATCTAATTTAGCTGTTTACAGCTCAGTAAAATGATGGAACTCTAACCACTTTTTTCAGTGAAATGAACGTTGTCATATTAAGAAGTTTTATGTGTATTAAATGTTTTATCTTTATAATGTGTAAATAATTGAATTCAACTGCACCATGTAAATCCAGCATTTATAAATCAGTTACGGATATTTGTTTTATATCATTTCATTCCATGATTTTGTCAAAATTCAAAGCATTGAAACATCGAGTTTAAATGTCTGAGTTTGAGATTGTTATTACAAGTCATTCATTATTCATCTGAGTAATCATTTTCGACACTGCATTTTTAATAATTTTTCACATAGCTGGAAGCTGTAGTTCACTAGTATAAAATGGTAAGAAAGAAACAACTCTTCTTTCCCATTGTTTGAAGGATAATTCCTATCTGCATGTGGACACATATGTTGTTTAAATATTAGTATTAAATTTGTTTGCAGTTTAGGCAAAACTTCAAAAAAAGAACAAACTCTTCATTAAATTGAGAATTTTCCATCAGAATTATTTTAGGGAGGAAAATTCAGTAAATCAAGTAAATAATTAAATTCTTATTTATTAAAAATTCTGATTATGCATACAGAAATTAAAATTAATTAAAAACTGGTAAATAAAGTAAGAAGTATCCTCAAAAGTTTATCCTGATTACAAAACCTAACTCAAGACTTGTTCACAGGTGCATTGAACCTCAAATGCATAAATTGCCAAAATTTATAATCATATTGAAAACATTTAATAAACTTTCACATATGCACTCCTGATAGCATACAAAATATTCAGTGAGTACTCAGTTTCATGCCACATATTTTCAACATTTCTGGTGTCACTGTCTGAAAAGTGTCTGTGATGTGTTGTCACAAAGTTACAACATCACAAACTGTTGTGTCTTATGCAATGTCTTCAGCATATTTTCCCAAAGAGAGTAATCTAGTGGAGAAGGAGAAGTGTATGGCATAAAACTGAGTATTCATTGGATCTTTTGCTTGCTACCAAGGCATTATCTGTGCACATTCATGAGTTATGTTATTTAATCAGGGTAAACATTTGTGGACACCTTGTATTTGTATGATGCCTGTTAATTTTATACTTAAATGAACCTGAAGGACTTTTTCTAAACTATTGCATTTAGTATTTTATAATCATTAGTATTCCTTGTGCTCTTTGTAAATAAAATAACAACTGAATATTATTTAAAAAAGAAATTAAATTTAGTTTTGCAATAAAATATATTTTTATTTCAGAGTCTAAATTTTCTGCATCTTCATCTGCAATTTTGACGCCTAAGACATCAAGTGTATCCCATTGGGAGTATGAAAATAAATATAGTCCACTTCTTAAACGATCGTCTTCAGCAGTTGATAAGGATGTAAATTCTACACCTAAAAGATTTGCAGTAGAAAAAATTGGATTAAAAAATAAATCATCTTACATCAGGACTCCTGTTTCATCATCCCAGTGGGAATATAGAAACAAACATAGTTCATGGTCATCTTCTGAATCTGATAAAAGTCCAAATTCTCCACTTGAAAGACTTGAAAAAAAGAGAATTGACCTGAAAAGTAGAACTTCTAGTATATCACCAAAGGTTTCTAGTGCGGTCCAATGGAAGTATGATAATAAATATAGTCCGGAACTTAAACGGTCATTTTCTTCAATTGATGATGATAGTGATTCTGTATGTAAAAGTTTTCAAGGAGAAAGAATTGATCTAAAAGATAGTTCTTTTTATATTAAGTGAGTCTTTTTTTCATTTTATGTGTTTAGTTATGTAATTGAAATTGTTAACTTGCTAAAGGAAAGCTAACACAGTTCTTTTATATTTAAAAGTATTGAGGTATGGAGGCATATAACTTTTTTCACAGTGGCCTTTAATTGCAGAAATTTTTATGATCACTTATGATCTCATTTTTCCCTCTCTGGTTAGATTATTGTTTCTCAACCTGAGTGTCATTGTTCAGTGGTGGGTGCTGAGGAGATATTTTGAGTGGGGAGAGTACTAATAGGCAACTAATAATATGCTTTGGAAATTTTGGTTGTTTAACATTTCTGAAATAAACATTTAAATATTTACATTTGATTATACAAGGTGATTCTAAATTGTTTTTACAAATTAAGAGGGGTGATAGTACCCATCCAGAGGAGCAATAATTACCATAAAACATAGGGTCTGTTACCCCTCTTAATTTGTAAAAACAGTTTAGAACCACCCTATACATCTTTTGCAAGAATCATACAAAATTTTGACAGTAGACTCTCCACACAAGTCAATCCATGCTGCAAGTAGTTTCCTTTCTATAAGCTTTTCATGAGTTTGCTCATGGTGTTTGTTACTATGGTCAAAAGTTTGTCATTGATTCTTAATTTACTTCCTAATAAGCTATCAAGTTCAAAATTTGTGCATATACTCTTTGTTGATATAATGTATTGTAAAGCAATTTTTTTTTTTTTCAAAATTCGATTTAAGTTTTTTAAATTTAATGTTTAAACAGTTTTTCCCTTGTATCGTTATTTAATGAACGTATTAAAAATCTCAGAAATTTACTGTTTGCATGATTGGATAGAGTGAAAAAAATGTTATTTAGGTAAAATTTATGTAGCATTTTGAAAATCATTTCTGATTTTTTGGTGAATTCTCAAAATTCTCTCCTTTTTTCAACTATTTGTGTTTCTGATTTTAAAATTTCAACATCTAAAAATCTATCGATTACAAAATTTTGGACTTTTCACAGATTATAAAGTAAATAACAATATAAACAAATTTTGCCCTTTTTCCAAAAACTGCTTTTCAAATTGTTGCTGCCAAATATTATCACTCTGTATTATATTTAAAGAAATTAAAAAATGAAGAATCTGCAGAAGTGTATGTATGTTTCTCACATTGTGATAAAACAACGGTACCTACAACCATAAAGTTTTGAATACGTAATCTTCCGTTGACAAGAAGTTACAGACAATAGATCCACATCAGAGCTTTGAAATGCCTATGTGGTGTAGGTGGGCGGCAAGGTTTTTATAAATATTTTAATATAAAATCTGTAAATATAATATTTTACTGAGTAAATAGTTACTAGGTAACTGTCCTTATTCAAAATATTTCCTGGTAATATTTAAGCTTTCCTTTGCTATTTTTATTTCATTCTGTAGTGTTTTTTCAAAATGCTGTATTTGAAATTCCGTAGATGAATATTTCATTGTTCATTTCTTAAAAAAGAAAAGAAATCAAATTTTCTTTCTTAAACAATTCTTTTTGTTGGATCCTCGAATTCCTAAATAATACATCTTAAGAATGTATAATTATTAGATTACGGGACTTAGTTTTACAAAAATATCTTCGTCGTTATATTCTGAATAACATTTTTGCTGAGACAGTACCAACAAAATCCAAGTTCAATTTTGAAAAATCTAAAACATAGCCTAAAGCAGGATGTTGCACTAACTACCTGCTCATTCTGAGATGGGCTCACCAACAGCCAAATAGTAAAGTCGCTGAACACTGATATTTCTGACCTGGGTTCGATTCCAGGTGAACAGGCTGACTGCATAGGTGTTTTCATGGTTTTCCCTATGTGTAACTTGTATACAAACTAGTTTCCCTTAGAAAGTCTTCAAGGCATCCCTCTCTTAGGCAGATAGTGCTCACATGCTTTGTCGTAATTAAATAAATGAAAACGATCTGGGATATTTGATTACTTTCTTTAAGGTCACATTTTTCCTATCCATGTGTTTTTAAATTTATATTGCTTAATAACCTTGTAAAATGTGTTAATATATAATAAATTTTTCATTAAAGACACCCGTTTTTACTAATTTGTGAAGTATTAATTTCCCATTTATCGTCTGTCTCCAGTGCTATGGTTATTCATAATGCAATCGTTATTGCATTAATGTTGTGTCGAAAATCTACATTTTGGAATAATAAAATTTCAAAATTTGGAAAGATGATAAAATTACAAACACTAGAAAACGAAATTCTTTGTGTGTTTGTGTTACTTTCTCACCTTTATCTGGATAGCTTCAAGTTTGATAAAATAATGATGTAAGGTAATGCATTGTGTTTTATATATACAATATTCAAAATTCAGATCTCTGGATCACCAGCAACATCTTTTTTTATTAGCCCAGAAGGGCTATTAATTTCATTTTGGCATTTTGAATTAATTCGCTATAAATGTTGATTTGCTTTTCAAATTGTTGCTGCCAAATATTATCACTCTGTGTTATATTTAAAGAAATTAAAAAATGAAGAATCTGCATAAATGTATATATGTTTCTCACAGTGTGATAAAACAACGGTACCTACAACCATGAAGTTTTGAATACGTAATCTTCCATCGAATATAGGTATCTGGAATCCCTAATTTGAAATTTGTTATATTATCGATTTCATGTTTTGTAACACTTTAATGAATTTTTGATTAATAACTCAACGATTTCAAAGCGAGCAATGGCAAAACTGTACGGAGGGGGGGGATTATTTTTATCTCCAGCATACAAGACTGTGTATCGGAAATTATAAAGATATGCTCATTTTAAAATTATTTTATGATTTAAGTGCAGAGAACATGATATTTAATAAATAAAGGTGGCACACAAAAAGCTAAAATCAATCTATCTGTATGCTGCTTTAAATGTCTTTTCATGTCAGTGGCGTAATATAAAATCCGAAAGCTTTCAAATTTATTTATTATTATTTGCTGTCATTACTGTATGCCACTTAGTTCAGTGCAGCTTGAGAAATGACTAATGCAATGACATCTAAACAAATTTTGTTTAATATTAGTAATTCGTAATTGAATACCAAACAGCATGGTAGACTTTATATTGACATTGCTCTTGCTGATGATTAGACTTTAGCTAATTTTGCTGTAAAACGTAAAGGTTACATTTAGTGCTATTTGAATCAAGATTAACTGATTCTTTATTCAGATAAGCCCAGTATCAGTGCCAGAGCTGGTGTGGCCACTGCAGGCAGCTAAATTTAAGGGAGGCAAAATCTTTAGAATTTAAGAAAGGCACTGGGCCACAAAATTTTTAGAATTTAGGGAGGCACTTAGCAGCAAAATTTTAGACTTGCAAAGACTACTTTGGACTGACTGTAAAATGTCTAGCAGTAGCTGTGGGTAAGCTTTCAGTATATGTGGGAGTTTATTTATATAGTACTTAGCTATATTAAATATATTTCGTGTTATTTGACCCCAATTAAACAACTCGTGAGTAAGCAACTATTCTTTATGAGGGATGAAGAGCTACCTTCTTTACATTGCTGAATTGCTGATGGAAACAAAAGCAGTAGGATAAAGAATACTTAATATTTAGACATTACAGTAGCTCCCTCAGCAGATAGAACTCATATTCAAAGATCAGTATCCAGTTTTAAAGTCTATATGACGCCCACTGCGCATGCTAATAATGTGCCAAGCCAGCAATGAATAATTGCATAGTTTCTGTTATATCAGCTAAGCTTTAAGCATGTACATAAATATAAAAAATAACTAATATAATTCTGCCTTAACTTTGTTAGCATGCAATAAAAGTAAGGCAAAATTTGGTGTAACAGCATGCCTTTAGTTGCCAGTCTCATGACACATCACCAATGGTATATAATGGATACTAGCTATAGGATGATTGTCATAAGTTTATTCATATTCAGATATTACAAACAAAAAGCACAATTTTCCAGTTAATATAATTTTTGAAGGTAGGGGGAGAAAGGGTAATAAGTAAAGATGTTATAACAGAAGTTTTTCATTTCGATGACAATGCCCAGTGATCAATCAACTAATGGATAGCGATGTCTGAAGTATGGTTCTAAATCCAGAAAATATTGCTTCTGATAGTAGAGAAAGTGGTTGAGGGGTTGTTGAAAAGAAAAAAAATTCAATTAATTTATTGAGAATTCTGGGGAGCTGCAAAATTCTCAACAATTTACAGGCAATTACAGAACTTGAACAATGGGAATTTACAACTGAACAATATGTCTGTCTATAAAGTACTATCACCAGAAATGAAAAAAATTAAACAACTTAAATTGAAAGAAATATTTAGTAAGTAAATAAGCATTAAATATTTTTATTTATAATTTATTTTATAATCTTAAGGCCATAAATTATTTCACATATCACTATTTCATATTTTTCATTTTATAATTTGTACATGTCATCGTACTAAACTGATGATCTAATATATGAAAAATACCGAATCCGAAACTGCTGGAGTCCTGTTAAATCCAGGTCTCGGACTTTATATAATGAAATTATATCATTTACATTTTGTTATTCATCATTTAGGTGAATGTTAGAAATATAAATGAAAGAAAATTTATGTTAAATGGCTTATTACTTCTTCACCCAATGCATTTTCTCTTTCTAATGTCACTGTTTAAATACTGAAACAAATATGTAACTTGCAAAAAAAAAAAAAAAAAAAAAGCGATAAAAAGATTTTATTGGGAAAAATATGGCTGTTATTGTTTATTATAAATGAAATCTAATAAAACTTTGATTTCTTATTTACAATTAATATTAACATAAAAGCAGATGTTTTAAATAAAAATAATTTTCTATAATACTTGTTAAACATTGAAAGTTTAAATCAAAATAACTTTTTGCAATTCATTTCCTTGAAGATCATTTAAAAAAAAATTGTTTCTTTTATTTTAGGTCTCCTTCTCCACGATCAAACCAGTTTAAACTTGATAAGCAAGTTGGAAGAAGAAGCTTTCCTATTGAAAGTAAAAGTCATTCATCAAATGATTATAGAAGAAGCTGTGCTGCTGATCAAACTCCAGATATTTCAACTGAAAACTGGACTAAAAGGTTTAAGGGTATCTTGCCTAGTTACAGTCTCCAGAACCTTATGTCTTTTAAATCTGATTCAGGATTTATTGATGCTCATTGTCATCTTGACTTCCTTTTTCAAAGACTAAACTTTGAAGGGACATTTTCAGATTATAAGAAACAGCTTGAAAGTACATTTCCTGAATGTTATCAAGGATGCATTGCAGTATTTTGTAACCCGTTTACATTTCCAAAGGTGTTTTTTTTTTTCCCTCCCCTACCTCTCACTCTCATCTTCATTACCACCAATATAATTGCTATAGTACGAACATTTAAATATTGAGCAAAGGTTGATGATTTAAGCTATTAATACATTTTATTTCAGAAATCGATGTGGCAAAAATATCTGGAGGAAGAAAAGGTCTGGGGGACATTTGGTTGCCATCCTCATAACTCAAAAAATTACAATGATGAAGTAGAAAGAACACTGTGTGAAGCTTTGCAGCATCATAAAGTCCGTGCATTGGGTGAGATTGGATTGGATTATTCTAACAGGTATAATGTTACATAAATCTCTCTCCCCCCTTTTTTTTAAAAAAAAAAAGAATGTTTGTTCTATAAAAATGATAACTGCATTGTTTAATTAAAAGTATTTATTACCAGCAAAGGTTTTGTCACGGAATAATAAAGTATTCATAAACTAAGCTGAATTTCTAAATCTTAGAAGTTCTTATCAGTTCTTTGTAAATTTAGAAGAAACTTAAATAGAAAAATCTTTCTACGATGATTCTTCATAAAAAATATAAGTGCATATCTGACAAGTCTCCTGGTTTTTAATTCTTTATTTTTACTAAGGAAAATGTTTCCCAGTAATAAATGGAATTTATTAAACTAGGAAATTTAAAGTATGCAAAATGATTTTCAGCATAATATTTCTTATTAAATTTGTTTTTATCTCAATTATTATAATCTGTTATAGACATTTGTGCTATGCTATAACATTATTTTTAAGAGGATTCAGTACTTTTCTTTTACATACCTGTCATATATTTGTGTGTGAATAGACAAATGGTTTGGTCCCCAGATAGCAGTATCATTGGTTCTTGGCACCTGCTTAGCTTCTCTTTCATGGGTGCATAATGGAAAAGTACCGAAGATTCAACTAATCTTATCAATTAATACTGGTATTTAATTTTATTTTACATTAATGAATGGTGCTGTGTAAAAAATATAAGAAATTTATAAAACAAAATTAGCCAAAGAATGTAAAATTCAGAATTTCATTAAATGTTAATATAATTTACATCAGAATCTCATCATAAATGTAAGTTCAACAGCCTGAGTCATGCCTTACAAAGTCAATACTGGTGAATTTGAAGTTCTTGGATTGCCACTCAACATGAGAACTTCATAGAAACTCCTTATTTTTTATATTTCAAGGCTGGCAGCTATTTGAATGAACTATGAAGAGGTTTAAAATAAATAGTTATTTCCTTAAATTTAACAGGACTGCACAAATTATTGTTTTTCCTGTGGCAATAAAACAATAAATGCAGAAAAAACATTAGCTCTGAAAAAATTAGCATTATATATTCCAAGGAAGATTAGTGCCATTAAAGGAGCTCTTATAGATCTTGAAAATGTATACCTTCTTCCCTGCTGCACATCAAGCTAGGTCTTATGCAATGTATACAAATAGCTAGAATTCACATATTTGAGAAAATAATTTTCTGGTATAAGTAAAGAAGGGACAATTATGGAACTACAAATTAGAAAATTATTTTTCCTGGCTATCTCTTAACAGTTAAAGAAGCTCCTCATGATAGACTTTCAAAAAGTTGCCAAAAGTTTGGAGATACACAGAGCAGAGATCTAATAAAAATTGATGATTTTTTAGAAGTCATTCATAAACATAAGATAAATATGTCTTTAAAGCTGCACATTCCAGCCAAGATTTCTTGCATGTTTATTGTAGATCATGAATAGTAAACATAAGAAGCATTTTTGACAGAAAATTCTAATACTGAGAAATAATATCAAAGTTGTTTGAATATTAATGTCCTTATTGATTATGGCTAAGTCTTTATGAGAGATGTTTTCAGGCCTAGTGCAACAAAAAGTTATTCATCTCCACATTTTGCATGATTTTCTTTTTCAATGCACACATAAATTTTAATAGTGTTCACAGAAAGTCTATGTGTAATGGAAAGATTCAGATTGCATATTTTAATTCAACTGTAGAAATATTATCAGATTAATGTATTTTGATTCATTTGAAAGCAAACTAACAAAAAAAAATAAATAAATAAATAAATAAATAAATAAAATTTCCAATCATAAAATTCTTTAAAGTTTGAAAGCTGAAATCTATTTTATTCTGATAAGTTTTTATCTAATAAGTGTATCTGATCTGTTCTAGGAATAATTGTTTACAGGAAGTACAAAAAAGTGTACTTAGACGACAGTTAAAGATTGCTAAGAAGGAAGGGCTACCTCTTGTTATTCACTGTAGAGAAGCCAATGAAGATTGCATGGAAATATTAAAAGAAGTAAATTTGAATTTCATTTCATTTTATTATCCTGAAATGTATTTTATAAATCTTTGGAACAACTCAACTGTGTTTTCTGTTTTTTAACTCTGTTGCTGCTGTGTGAAGAATTTTAGCTTCTGTGAAGCTTCTGTATCTATCAGCATACTTGCAATTGCAACCTTATAGATATACTTGATATATCCTAGAAGGTCATGATTTTTACCATGTGACCTGGTTGCTAGTGCCACCATTTTATTTATTTATTTTTTGTAGTAAAAGACCTGTTGTTGATAAATGCTGTTTTTCAAGTTATTAATGGCAGTGCTTGTCAATAGATGGCATCAACAAAACCTGATGTTCATTGCTGCTCTGATAGTGTCTATCCCTGATCTTGGTCCTGCAGGCCCATGCCATGAAGTCTTAAATGATTAAGCTAAAAGTTCATTTTTATTTAAAGCATTGATGTGTACATGTCAAACACTGTAAGTAATCGTACTGCAGAGCCTTAAAATGTTCACAAAGATAAGGAAAATCATGTATATTTGCCTTACATGTTGTAATCTAAATGCTGATATCAAACTTCAGACCACTAAGAAGTGGGAAACAACATACTCTGACTACTACTCAATAATGTCTGCATTTAACGTTACAAACAGAAGTTGTAACTCTGCAACCAGTGTTGGAGGATTTCAGAGGCATGTAAAATGTCTGTCTCATGACAATTTTAGGGGTAAAATTCATCTGATACATAAGCAAGTTCAGAAAGCTCCAAATTCACCTGGAAATTAAAGAGGCATTACTGATTCATTCTGCAAATTGTACCATAGAAAGCAAGTGCTCCACACAAAATGCTTTGAAACTCTTAAAAACTCATGGCTAGTAAAAGTTTTTGTCTTCAGGTAATGAATGCAGTTACACAAAAAGGCAACATGCAAGCCAACCACCAGCTGCTAAACCCTGATGGATGAAAGATCTTTGATGCAAAATAATTTTAAATAAAATTTTCTGAAATATTAGGAGGAACCATGCATTTGTTTTGAGTCTGTAATTAAAATTTAAATATTCTGGAAAATCAACATTTTTACACGGGACAGTGCCAACTGATATTTTATGTGAAATGTTAACACTGTGACTAATTTTCAGTTTTTATTTTGATTCATATTCTCATGATACGATGAGGAAATTGCTGACTTACAATAACTTGGTTTTATAATGGCTAAAAATTAAGATTTAAATATGTATAATTTAAATAGCAATTTTATATCTCATTGTAATATTATATCTGCAGATTTTATATCTCATTGTAATGTCTTGTAAGTGAAGTAATATGGATGAAAATTATACCACAGTAAAGAGGATGGGTCATGCTGTGGATTTAGATTTTAAGATAAAAATTAGCAAAGCTAATCTGAATGGAGGGAAATAGTTCATGAAGAAAAGTTATCATAAGTGTGTGCTTATAATTGTGGAATGGGTGGTGTGTAACAATTTAAATGTGTTTTCCAGTTGAACGAAAATGCGTAAAAAGATATAATAATTATTTTTTATGACAGATATGACTATTAATAATTGTTTATGTTTTATAAGCATCGTAACTTTCTTATGAACATCGGAGAAAATCTGATATCAAATTTAACTTTACGTAATTATCTCTCAAGTGGCAGCCCTATGCATTTTGAGTTCATGGTTCAACTGCAAGCAAAAAAAACTGGATTCATTTTCCTGAACATATATTCCTTACTCATAAAAAAACATCTAATAAAGTGGTGTCGGGCGTTTCAACCATAACTGTAGAAGTGAAACAACTTTGCAGTGCAAACAATGCGTAATACCTATACATTCGCGTACATACCTTTAAACCATATCATAGCCTGTAGGGTTATTAAATCTCTTTATTTTGTTTAGTATTGTGTTATGTTATTCTTTTCATGTAAAATTCCCCTTACCCCCTCAACTCCTCACTTTTTTTTAATGATTTCAAAATTTAAATGAAATTTCCAGAGAGCAATTTATAAAATCAGGCAAAGCAACAAACTTGTGTTTGGCATAGATTTAGTCAAGACGATTTGGAGCTCAAACAGGTACAAGACCCTCTACATTAGAAGCAAAGAAATCTGCAATGAAGGGAAAGCCATGTTTATATTTATTTCCAAAAGGAGTAAAGCATGTGAGAAGATAGCACCATTCGTCATTAAAAAGAACCAGAAATAGTAATGAAAATTGAAAAAAATAAGTTATTAGAATTTTAAAAGCATTATGTAGGACTGGATAGGAGTTAAAGCCGTTAAGTAAACAAGACAAATCTTTGTGAATGTGAAAAGCTTCAAGAAAATCCAAGAAGCTTTTTGGATATTTTTACAAATTCAAATCAGAATTATGATTAAATTGCCAATATGATTAACTATTGAAGACTTGTTAATTTCACCTTTTCAGACATAGGATTTGTGTTCTTTGATGTGGAATGTTAATGCTGTTTTAGTTTGGCCAATACATCTCGGACACCGACAAGATATGCTATAGATATGTTTTGCTTTACTTATTTTGGGTATAAATACAACTGTGGCTTTCCCTTCATTGCAGATTTCTTTTTTCCTGATGAAGAAGGATTTGTACCTATTCACCCTGAAAATTGACAGTGTCTTGATTAAATCTACACCAAACACAAGGTTATCAGGTAGGCAATCTCTTTCTTCGAACAAGGTCTCCTGCCAACTATATGAAAGGGGGGAAATAGAAAGGTAGCCTAAAATAGCACGATTTTTTATATGAAAACCTACAAGAAGAAAAGAAAAAGTTTGAAATGGCACAGTCTTTATTGCCACTTCCAGGAGGCCTGAAGCTGAAAAAACTGAAAATGGGTATCATATTTCCAATCCGTCATTCCTCGTAGCGGACAAGGAATATCTTTTTCTAATCAAGAATAACATTTTTAAATTTAAAACAAATACACATCTGCATCTTGTACAGTAAAATTTCTTTCGATATACCTGTGCATACTTCATCTTCTAAATTTTAGCTGAATGCGCATATTTATTAATCATCTGTAAAATCTAAATTATTTTAGAGAACTTCTAACTTTTTCCATTGCTTTTAAGCGGTAATCGAAAAAATTTTAGAAATCGTAGTGGTTACTCAAGAGACTAACTGCTAGTCTGAAATCAAATGTGCTGTCTTGAATCCCACATTAGACTTGGGTGTTTTTTGGGTCCTTCTCCACCTCTTGTAGATGCAAAATCGGTCTATCCTTTGAGGTGCACCCTGGGCAAAGCTTTCAGTGGTGAGATGCCAAAATGATCAACGAGTTTGGCTGTTTAATTAAAGAAAGTAATAAAAAATATATTTTTTATTTATCTATTTTGCATGTATGTTTGTGCATGTGTATGTATACTTGTATAGATTTCTTTTTACATTCGCAGTTCACTTTTTAGGATCATGACTTGCATTACGAATGTAATTAGTAATTCTATATGATGACCTTTAACTTACATTTTTCCTCCCTTTTATCTTACATTATAAACATATAAAGTTAAATTAAAAAGTACATATTTAGTAATTTATTACTCTTTTTTAAGATTTAAATGTCATCAGCACACTGTTCTTGCTGTTAAAAGATCTAATAATTAAAAAGTTTGATTTAAGGTAGCTATGATATCACCTTGAATTAATTAATTGGAAAAGTAGATTTAAATCTTAGATACTAATATGGAGTAGAAAATTAGTTTTTCTTTCTAGTGCTTTAATTATCTTTTCTTAAAGTAGCAAATTTAATTAAATTATAGTATTAGAATCATTGAAAAAGTTTGTAACTGCAAAATATTTAATTTAATATATACGATTCCAGGTGGATTTATGAAAGAACATTTTGTGTAAATGTATTTGCTTTTTCTGGAACTTCCCCTCTACAATCAGTTCAAACTCTATTTAATGTATTAACATCTTATCAAATGTCATCTGCCCATTTGAACTGGAAGTTATATTTTTCTTGTAGTGCAGCTTAACACTGGATTATCAAGGCAAGTTACCCATGATCCAAAACATTCGTCATTGTCTGTATTATCTTTGATTTTTCAGAACAAATCTTTGTAAATGTTTTACTTTCTATAAATGTTCTAAACCATTATTTTTTGAAACCGTTGGATAAAACTGAATGATTATTATAATTTTGATGAGATGTTGTGTCTAGAAGACTGGCGGTGAAATGGAGCGATCTAAGAGGTCTTTTTGCCAATAGTGCCGTAAAGAATTATGTAGGAGTCTTGACTAGTGATAACATAACCTTAATTTTCTACTCTTCACATCATAGAGATGGAGCTCAGCGTCACGTATACGTAACTTAAAAACAGAACGATTTATTTGAATTTTTAAATGCCAGTAGATGGTGCTAAATGGTAAAGTTTTCAAATCAGTTAAGTCATGTGGCTTTTGACCTTCACGTTTGAACATAAGTTTCTGTTCCGTGCTTATGGTGTCGATATATTTATAGGTATAAACAAAGTGGGAATCACTGCTCTTTAAGTTTATATGGATCCAATGTGTTCGTTTATTTCAGGTTATTTTTTTGTTTTGTTTGTTTGTTTGTTTGTTTGTTTGTCATCATCTTCATTTTTATTCTTTGCATTTTTAGTTATTAGAATGTGGGGGAATAATTTGCATAATTTTTATTTAGAGAAGAAAAATGATTGTGTATACTATAATTTAGAGAGAGAGAAAGAGAGAAGAAAGATGATTGTGATTGATATATATGCACATATACTAGAGTTTTGTATTAAATTCTGTCTACTAACACATTTTGTTCTATATTGTTCTGATTTTCATAACCTTTGTAATAGGGTGTCACTTCCTTCTGCTATTTTTAAGCTAAGAATAAGCAATTCATCTCATGTTTGTGAAATTAAAAATCTTGGAATTAAATGCACGGTTCTGTAACATCATTTTTACTGACTGTGCTTCTTTCTTAAAACGTTACTTAGAATGGTTTAAGTTTAGCTGTAACAAAGCTGGTTCATCACAGAAAGGTGATGCTCCAGTGACTATTGTGCTGAATGATTCTTCTGAACTATCAGAAATGGGCTTTGACAAAATTAAAGGTGTTGTCAACAGATTACTTACATTTCTTGAGCAATTCCAGAAAAAGAAGACTGCAGCAGAAAAACTCAAGCTTGCACTGTGCTTAGTTGAACTTCTAGACGGCATGGATGTTTAATTTCACATCTCCTTATGTAAGATGACTGATCTAGTTAAATCTAACATTGATAGTTGGCACCACATTACAGTGGCTTTTCACGATATCTCGGTTTGCTCCGCCTTGCCTGATTTGCGGCCCCTCCTTCTCTATCTTTCTCCGTTTCTCATCAGAGATTTTCCCACGTCCAGAATTTTATACGTCGTGCCTTCGGGCTTTTTTTTCCCCAAGAACCGGCAAAGTTACTTCCTGCAATAATTCGGTATATTAAAGAGTCCAAGACTGCCATATTGTAGTTTCCCGAATCTCATATTTTCAGCCTTTCAGCAAAAGTATTGGAATAGAAATGACATCACTATTGGGTGGAGTTAAAAAGATGATATAAATAACGCATGTGATTGGCTATTTCATTTGAATGTTAAACTGGAACCAGCTTTTATTGTTATTATAATACTTTATAAAATGTGTTATGCATGGTAAATTGTTACATCTTGTCTGAATATACATAAATGCACATGAGGCTGGCTTAACTATTAAGCAATATATGCACGTGCTTAGGGAATTAAGAAAAAGGGTCACCACAAAAATGCCTCTAGGTATTCAGGAGAACGGGCACCACAATTTTCCCATTACCATGCACTTAAACAAAAACCAAGAAAGAGTAATAATGAAAAAGAAAAAATAATATTTATGAAAAATGAAATGAAAATTTGTAAATTTTTAACAGATATTAAGAAAAGTTGCATTTTATAAAAAAACATTAATATAACATATTATATTGAAAATTATACACCGTGACTTTCAAAACAGTGTACATAATATTATATGCAAATAATTAGGAAAAGAGAAATTGTGTACAGCTTGCAGCTTTGCAAGCTAGATGCGGTGGCAACGGCAAATGGAAAAGAGATTCTATGTATATTTTTACAGAGTATTAAAATATGCACCATCCAATTCCGGTAAATAATACTAAAAATGCATTGGGGCAAACCCCAAACGATCCAAATCATTTAGTAGGCGTGATTAGAAAATAAGAGTAGCATATCAGCAACGCTTTCATTATATGAAGAGTGAAAAATGTAGTTTTTGCAGAAATGTATTCAGTTCTGAATAAAACAAAACCTTAAAGAATATTGCACTTCTGCATTAAACATTATGCACCAGTTTAGTGCTAAAACATTAACCTAATGTTTCAACTTATGATCTTTTTTCTTCTTATTATTATTTACATTTAACAACATCGATTAGTGAATTTTTGCTTACCTTTCTTGATGAATATCCACAGGAACGCGTCGAATTCCTTTTCATTTTTATCGCACAGAAGCTTTATTTACAGCTATGTACAACAATTGTCTGCTTACATTAAAATATTCATCATGTTTTTTTTTTTTTTTTTTTTTTTTTTTTTTTTTTTTTTTATTGTTGCCACTACATCTATCTTAAAAATCCGCAATGCAGTAAGAAAAATATAACAAGCTAAAAGTAAAAAACGCTGCGCCCTCTCTACATAAACTGTAACATCCTCCCCCTCGATGAACTCTTGGTTCATCAAAGGATTGGATTCTGAAGTTATCTTAAACACTAAATGTTTTTAATGTTCTACAAGTTTAAATGTTCATAGATGCAGTGTTCTCAATTTAAGTTCTTTGTATTCAGTTCAAAGAGTTCAAGTTCTAATGGGTACAATAACTGCACAGGACGACGAAGATGAGTTCCATTAGCTAAACGGATAGTGCAAGCCCTTATTTTCCCATCTCGTCCTGGATGACACTCTTGTACAACTCCCATCTTCCATAATAATCTTGGTAATTTTTTTTCATGTACTAGAACTACAGAGCCTTTCAAAAGATCTGTTACGGCATTACCCCTCTGAATTTGTTTTACGTTTCTAATTTCAAGTAAGTATTCTCTTTTCCATCTTTTCCAAAACTCTTCTAATAACCTTAGCCGGTATTTATATCACTTTGTTAAATTTTCTTTAGTTGAATCAGGTTTAAGAATTTTGCCAGATGGTAAGGATGTCAGTCTTCATCCAACTAGAAAATGAGCTGGCATCAGCGGTTCTGGTTCTCCAACTTCACTATAAACATACGTCAGTGGACGGGAATTCAATATCGCCTCAATTTCAATTAAAACTGTTTCCAGCTCTTCAAATTTAAGAGAAGCCTTCATGAGCATTTTCTTCAAACGTGGTTTGATAGATCTAACAAGCCTTTCCCAAAAAACCGCCTTCTCCACATTGAATTTCCTCTCTACCTTTATTACCAAAATAATTTTGAACTTCTGTGTCCTTGATGGTATTCCATAGTTTTTGTAAATCCTTGTCTGCTCTTTTGAAGGTTTGTCTGAATATATTATTCGACATACTCCTCTTCTTGAAATAAATCTTCTAAAGGACAGAAGAAAATTGTTTGCTGTTTGGCTAGACACTAGTTCCAGATGCACTGCTCTGGTTACAGCGCATGTATACAGAGCAATATAAGCTTTCCCAGTTTCATCCTTTGTACTCATAGGACCAGCAAAATCAAGTCCTACAACTTCGAAGGGATTTGCCTCTGTTATTCTTTCGATTGGTAAAGGAGCGATATCCTGACTTAGTGGCTTAGCTTTAAATCTGTAGCAAATCACACACTTGTTAATATTACTCTTTACACCTTTACACGCTGTCAACCTTTAAATATCCAAAAATGTTCCCTAACTAAAGTTTCAGCTACACCAGCGTGTGCTTGCGTTTCATGACAATCTTTAATGATATGATCTGTGAAATGAGACTTGTCAGGTAGTATTGCTGGGTATGTTTTATTATAGCTTAACCCAGCATTTTGAAGCCTTTTTCCTACTCTGAGTATTCCATTTGAGTCTACAAATGGATTTAATGTAAATATTTTCGAACTATGTATGCTTTGTTTCATCTTTAATTTCCTTATTTCTTCTCTAAGATTTTCTTCCTGAGTTTTCTTGATCCAGAAATTCTCTGCTTCATTCATCTCTTCAGCCTTAACAGGTCCAATTCTTCTTAGTTTTGGGTTTTTCACATTATTGATAAATCTGAAAACATAAGATGTTATTCTATATACTTTTTTTATGTCACTAAAGTTCTCGATAGGAATGATATTTTCAACAATACAGTTTGCTGTTAAAATTTCTTGCTTCTTTCCTTTTCGTTTCTCAGAATTTGTTATTTTATCATCTTCATTAAAATTTCTCGAAGATCTGGGCCAAACGTTGTTATCTTTGACAAGCCAAGATGAGCCATACCACCACAGTTCATTTTTTGAAAGGGTTTCTACCTTCTGCCCTCTCGTCAATAAGTCCGAAGGATTCTCATTTCTGGGACAATAATTCCACCAATCTGGTTCAGTTTTCTCGTGGATTTCTAGACACCTATTTCGTACAAATTGTTTCCATTTTGTTGGATCGGCCTTGACCCAGTGTAATACAATTTCTGAATCTGTCCACATATAAATCTTCATTTCTATGCTTTTCAACGAATGTCGGATGTATGTGATGAGTCGAGCTGCTATGACTGCTCCTAAAAGCTCCAATCGAGGTAACATAACAGTTTTTATGGGAGCAACTCTTGCTTTGGACATAACAAATGATGTTTTTGTTAACTCATTTTTATTGTATCTCAAATATACAATGGCACCATATTCCTTTTGGCTACTATCTGTAAAACAGTGCAATTGAATGTTCGACAGATTACCTTTTGACAGATTGTTTAAATAATGTCTTGGAATTTCAACATTTTTTAATTTAGGAATTTCATTATGCCAGGTTTTAAATCGGTTTTGCAATTCTTGATCAAGTGGTGCATCCCATTGATATCCTCTTTGCCAACATTCTTGCATCATCATTTTAGCTGCAACAACAAAGGGAGATATGAAACCGATAGGATCGTATAGTTCGCTCGCAACTTGAAGAATCTTCCGTTTTGTTATTTCCTCAGCTGGATCCTTGAGTAATTCATCTTTGATTCGAAATTTCAGTTTATCTGCTTCATGATTCCAAATATATCCTAACAAAGTGCTATTCATTCCATCTCCATTAAACTTCGTATTTTCAGTTGCATTCCACATCGCATGTAATTGGGCGTTATTGCTCCTCCACTTTCTCATACTGAAACTAGCAAGCATCATAATCCTTTTCACATCTTCATAAATTTCTACAGCTTCTTCTTCATCATCTGTACCATGAATCAAATCATCTACGTAAAAGTTTTCTTCAAGAAGCTGACAAATCTTCGAATATTGTGCTTTCAACTTTCTTGCGTGATGCTTTATAGTTGCTGCTAGTAAAAAGGGGCTACAGGTTGCTCCGAATATTACACACGTCATTCTTAAAATTGTC
Source organism: Stegodyphus dumicola (assembly GCF_044657685.1). Classification (NCBI taxonomy): domain Eukaryota; kingdom Metazoa; phylum Arthropoda; class Arachnida; order Araneae; family Eresidae; genus Stegodyphus; species Stegodyphus dumicola. The sequence goes on from NC_140770.1 coordinate 130,698,016, forward strand.
GGTTGCTCCTTTTCGTTTGAGTCCAAAGAAATTTTACTGCATTTCTGTCCTCAGGCTTCAACAAAATTTGTAGAAAAGCAGCTTCGATATCTGCAGCAAATACTATTTTGTGTTGACGAAATTTAATTAGCAAATCTAATAATTCATGGTTTAAATTTGGTCCTGAATGTAAGCAATCATTTAAAGATAAACTGTCATGAGTATGCGAGGAAGCATCAAATATGACCCTTAATTTTGTAGAATCGTGATCTTCTCTAATTACACAATGGTGTGGCAAATAATAGATGTTTTCTTCAGAATTCTTCGGAGCTATTCCTTTATTTAGATAATCTTCAATTACCTTTGAATACTTGTTATAAATTTCAGGATTTTTTTTAAACCTTCTAAGTAAACTGTTCCATCTGTTTAAGGCGATGTTATAATTACTACCCATTTTGTTCATATTGTCCTTCCAAGGTAATGAAACTTCATAACGATTGGTTTTATATTCAATAGTTTCTTCAAATCTACTCATAACTTCAGTGTCATTTTCATTTATTGAATAGTCATGTATTCTAATTGCATCTAAATCCCATAGCCTTTTTAGAGCTGCACTAATTTCCAAAATATGTGCATGTGAAGTATTCTCAACAACATTCATTAACGTAATTCCGGAACGAAATGTAGAAACATTACTTAATGCTTTAGTTCCACTTATAGTGTAACCAAATAAGGTTTCAGAGGCAACAAGACCCTTTGATAATCTCTTAACCTTCCCAGTGGATTAATTTCTGGAGTTTCAAGAGCTTCAATTATTATTTTCCCAGGTCCACATACATCTTTAAGAATAACCTTAACCTTTTAACTGTAGGCTCAGTAGAGCCGAAGGTGTAAATATGAAGTCCTTCTTCCCCCACAACACTTAATTTTAATTGTTTTGATACTTCTGTCAGGATGAAAGATTTATGAGAGGCAGAATCGAAAATGAGTCTTACATTTTCTTCTATTCTGACCTAAAGCTATTGCATTTGCAGTTTGTAAATAAACCCTATTTTTGTTATCTCTTTCCGAAATTGACGCCACCACTGTGTCTGTTTTAAGCTCACCTTTATTTTCCCGTTTATTTTCAAATTTATTATCATGTAAAATAGTATTATGCCTTAATGAACATAAATCACAGCATATATCCGAGCTGCAACTGGCAAACGTATGAGACTTACGAAAACATAAATAGCATCTGTTAGCCACTTTTAATTTTTTTCTTTTTTCCTCAATCAGAAATTCCAAAATGTTAGTCACTGTTGTTTCTGTGTCAGGGGTTAAAGATCGATTTAACTCTAAAACTAATTAGCTAGGAAGTATCCTCATTAACAGTGGGCATAATAAATAGCTGTAAGAATTCGAAGTAACGTTAAGGGAATCAAGGCTTCTAATTTCAATTTCTAAGCTATCATATAAGTTACGTAATGTTTTAATATCATCCTTTTTTTTTTTTTTTTTTTTTTTTTTTTTACTGGCTTTAAATTCAGCAGACAATTCATATGTGCGTTTATTAAAATGTCCTTTCTACCAAACCTTTCTTTCAGAATATTTATTGCCTTAGCATAATTTTCGGCAACTAATGGTAATCCCCTTATTGACATTAAAGCTGTGTCCGTTAGTAAAGATGTGAGGTAATTAAATTTGTCTACATCCTTTAAAGCAAGGTTATTATGTATAGCAGATTCATATTGAGCCCAAAAACTTTGAAATTCACATATTTCGCGTTTAAATTTATTTATGGTTAGTTTTATAAGTTTAGCACCATTTGTATTTGTGTTCTCTACCATATCTATAGTAGCAGAATTAGATAGCATCTCGTTTAATTTAACACATTTTCTATTTCTAAATATTTTACTGATCTTCGATTTACACAAGGTAATTTTATTTTTATATTCCAAGCTATCCTGTATTTCAGTTTCATACTCTTTTTCATCTGTTAGGATAGATTCGATTTCAGTGTTCAATATTAGTATACTGTTTTCATTTTCATTTAAGATGGATAAATCATCTTCTAATAAATGAAATTTAATATTATCTGATTCTATTTCCTTTTCCAGTTTAGCTATCAGTCTTGTTACTGATGCTCTTATCATTCCTCGCTTCTTTTTTAGTGCTTTTAACTTATCCATCTTAATAATCAATATTCAATCACTAATTGAACGATAATAAATACTTAAATCACAATATATCTAAAGATCACTGTTATCTCGGAATTTCGGCACCATGTTGCAACTTATGATCTTTTTTCTTATTCTTATTATTTACATTTAACAACATCGATTAGTGAATTTTTGCTTACCTTTCTTGATGAATATCCACAGGAATGCTTGGAATTCCTTTTCATTTTTATCACACAGAAGCTTTATTTACAATCTCGCTTATGTACAACAATTGTCTGCTTACATTAGAACATTCATCGTGGTTTTTTTTTTTTTTTTTTTTTTTTTTTTTTTGTTGCCACTACATTTATCTCAAAAATCCGCAATGCGGTAAGAAAAATATAACAAGCTAAAAGTAAAAAACGCTGCGCCCTCTCGTGGCCAGCTACATAAACTGTAACACCTAAGTAAGTATTTTAAGTGAGAGGCGTGGTCAATAAAATGTCACAGAATTTTTATCTCAAGAATGGTGGTATAAACTGCCTATTATAGAGACCACAAATAATATAAAGCTTTTGCTTGTCTTAAAAAATTCTCTTATTTTTAATTGTTTTTAATTAAATAAAATATATTTGCTAAACTAACCCTTAATATCAATGTTTCTATAAAAAGTATAATTCAAGAATAACAATAATTTTTTTTTTTTTTTTTTTGAGTAAAATAGTAAAATAACGGGAAGGTATTATAAATTTGATAGCATTAAGAAAGAGCGAGATTGGAAAAATAATATTAAATAAACAAGAAAAATTATCAATGATGTGAAAGTACTTAGTTCAAAGGAACCCAGTTGATTAAATGAAGAAGCTTTACAGATAATTTTTGAAGATCCTATATTAAAATATAATTGACCATCGTACTAAGCTAAAAAAATTCTTTTTTCCTTTTGAAAATTAATTCATAGTCCCTGACGAGAATTTTCAGTTTGGCCAATATACACGAAATAGCACAATGCATATCAAACAATGCTAAATTATACAAGAATTAAAAGCACATATGAGATCTTTAAGAATCGAAAAATGAATTTTATCTGATACTGATACGTGAAAAAAAGAACTTAAATATTGAACTTATGGAGAAGTCAAGAAATTTTGTAATTGATAGTAAATTTAAGTAATTGGGTACGTGTCAGTTAAACGTCACTGTTGGCTTAGTGTCCTGTTGACTAAATGTCTCAACAGTTAATTGTCCCATAGCTAAATGTCCTGACGGCAAATTCTGTGTGTCGACTAAGTGTCCATGTCGGTTAAATGACCTGTCAGCTAAGTGTCACGGACCCGAAACAGAACATTATAAAGTGCATTTTACCGTCAATAAGCTGAAAATTAAAAGTATTAATAAATGTCGTTCAGTTTTCACCCTTGTAAAGTGGTGATTTCTCACATGAAGTAATCCTGAAACTGTTAAATGAATCTTGTGACGAAGATTCATCAGAAAATATGCATTTATAAAGATATTTATATGTTTTTATGAAGCTCAGAAACACCATTATGTTAAATGTAAAATCAATTATATGTAAATCATTTGGTGTCTCTTCATTGTCATATGAAAAATAAAACATATTTCATCTTAGCACATTGCATTCTTTAATCATACATGTATCGAATAGAAAAGAACAACCAAAACCATAAGTATTTATGATTTCATTAAGTTTAGCACTGACATTTATGCATTGTAGACTAAATGGCTAAAAAATATGCCATGAAGTCAGTATCATAATGCTCTCGAATAAATGCTTTAGTAGTTTTTTTAATAAAATTTGGTAGAAACAGTGCTAAGAGGGAAATTATATTTCAAGAAAGCACTTGGACAAAAACTGCACCTAAATTTCAAATTACTGTAAGGACTGTTAAGTTGCAACGTGTAAAGACCACAAAACTACAGCTATGTGATAAATGGAATACAATCTGTGAGTGGGTTGCTTATACCATATTCATTCATATATTTTTTTGCCTAAGTTTTGAAAACTTTTTAAATATTCACATATTTGTTCTCTTTCCTCAAGGCATTCAGAAAGGCAAATCCCCCTAAATTTAAAAAAAGAGTTAAATACTACAGACAAAATTTTTAAATGGAAGATGTCAAATTAAAAACTCTGTGTTGGTATCATAGATAAGAGCACATGAGAAAGGGTGGTTGTAGTCTTCTTAATGAGGAAGTGACTTGAAATTCTGTGCATCCAACAACCAGTTGTTCTTCTGGATAAGAATTTACTATTAGTGCTGGACAGCTTCTGTGAGCATCTCATGGAAAATGTTTAAAAAAAAAAGAAAGAAAGAACAAACCCATCCTATCATCATTCCAGGAGGACTTGCATTACTTCTACAACCACATAAGATTTTTGAACATAACTGCTCAAAGACTGCTACTGTAATTAATGTTTATTTTGAACTTCTTTTTTACATTTTTTTTTTAAATGAGCTGTGTGCTTTGTTATGAGTTTTTTGCAGTTTTAGTTAAAATATTCACCACTATTATAGAATCTTATATGATGAATGAAATTTAAGACATGTTCTAAATGTAATATAACTTTATGCATCATATTTCTGTATAAACAAATCTTTGATTTTTCTCTCCTCAGATTATTCCAACTGATTATGTGATTCATTTACACTGCTTTACGGATACTTGGACGTGGGCCCAGAAGTGGCTTGAAACATTTCCTAACCTCTGCATTGGAATTACGAATGTTGTAACATTCCCATCTGCGGAATCAGTTCATGAAGTTGCGAGGAATATTCCACTAGATCGTTTGCTGTTAGAAACGGATGCTCCATATTTTCTTCCAAGAATAGTAAGAATTTAAATATTTTTATAAAAATAGTTTTTTGGTGTATAATCAGAAGAGAAACATGCTAATGTATAATTTAGAAATTGGGCAAAAAAACAACCTTAAGATTGCCATAGATTCTGAATAAAACTCTATTGAATTCATAGGGCATACTACTTCAAAGGAAAACTCAATCATCATTTTTTAAGCATACACAAGAGATAAAACAAAAACATTGCAAATGAGGATATCTTTGTTCTATCTTTCCGTCCCAAAGTGATTAAGTGGCTTTCCAGTACTTGCCCGTGGTGGTAGAGTTTATCAACAGGTCAAATTCCATTGTTGGGGAAGTGGCAAAATAGAGGCAAACAAGAACCCCTTTCTAAGAATTCCAGTTATAAAACAAGAGAGAAAGGCATGTAAAAATTATGATTTGTGTCAAGGCCAATTTTTTAAGAAGTATTCTATAAAGACATTTGTTGTTAGGCAAACAGCCTCAATTTCTTTGCTGTAATGAAATACCTAGTCTAATGTAATTGTTTAAATGAAAATATGGTGATAGTGGTTTTTGTTTTTTTCCTCCCAAATTCATTTAAATCAATTGCTTCTTTTTGAAATGTAGACTGAGTTTTCAAATGATATTTCAGATTTTATAAGCTTATTTTCACATGACAGATCATGTATGCAATAACTATATATTACAACTGCAATCTGTACTGGGTACTCCCAGCCTTTCTCTTGCATCAACATTTTTTTTAAAGAAGTTTTCTTCATCGACCCTCCCCCTTACATTTTTCTTTGTAATATACAGCATAAAACATAATCATAATACAGATACTTGCACATAAGTAATTTAATTAACAATTAGACCAAGAATTTGGAAAAAAGTTTTGAAAAAAAATATGTTAGATTGTTTAATTTTTTTGTATTATTATTATTATTATTATTTTATTTTTTACAAACAGACAAGTTTTTAAAAACAAAATAACATTCTAATTCTAAAAAGTTAGATTTCAATGAACGTGATGGCTGCACTTGATTTATTGATTCAGTATTTTTAATACATAACATAAGATTTTTTTTTTTAATTCTTAAATCACTTCGTAAAAAAAAATCTTCAGCTTGGATCTTGTATTCTGCTGTAAGGTATTGATTTGATAAAAGTCTGGTTCTACTATATAAGAAAAAAATAAAAGGCAATAATCTTATTTAGTAACAACTTTTATTTAGGGATATTTCTCTTGGATCACTTTTAAAATTACAAAACGTAACATACATATATGTTTTGAATAAGACTTTAGCTTGAACGTCCTCCTTCATTACAAGTCAACTCATTGAGGTTTATTTTTTTTATATTGCACTTTTTTGCATAAAAAAGTATTATTGATTTTTAAAATAGATATAAAATAATTTTTAATGTATTCTTCCCTCAGATTTATTTTATTTGATTTTTCCTTACTATGTGATATAGCTTTACATCAGTAAACAATTGACTATATATTTTACAATATCATCTGTGCATGTGTGTATATGTAATCAATGGAATCTTCATTATGCTGATCAATTAATTGCCCTTGCATTTGGCTCTACAATTTCATTGACCTCCAGACCATCAATACCAATCCCTTTGGAAACCCCTCACTCTACAAAATTAAATTTAAAATGTTCATTAAATGATAATTATTCCTTAATATATATTAATTTACTTATATTTTATAGACAATATTTAATGTAAAAAATTTGCGCGTTTTGTCATGTACAACGCATCTGTATAATTTTAGGACTAAATTTTCTGCATTCCCCATAAAGCTGTCGCATGAAATGTTTATAAACACAACTTATTCCCAAAAAAATATCATCTGTTTACAATGATATTTTATTATTAGATGCATTATAATTTCAAGCAGTGTAGATGTATGCATTGTAATTTCATGCAATCAATACCTGAGACAAGTATTCAATAGCTGAACAGCAAGAAACATTAAATTTTCTTTCCACAGTGCATCTGTTGTCAAGTAGCTCACTGCAGTTAAAATGCGAAGATGTGTAACTATTCTTAATTCCTCTCTTCCTCATGTGTGATGACTAATTTCAGATTTCTGCAGAATATTTTCTGTTTTAAAAAGTTTACTGTCAAAGGGCACCATTTCAATAGACAACTGGGAGCATTCCAGGAGCAGATACCTATGAAATAAACAGAAGTTTTGTTAACATGCTGAGAGATTTTTGGAGTGTAGAGAATATATGTAAAAGGCTATAATTATCGTTGCTTTCTTCAGTCATCCAATTTGTACTGACATGATCGATCCATAGACATTTTCTTAATAACTGTGCCAGAGGAACAAGAAGTGACAACAATAACAGTTTATGCAGTAAAATAAATGGCTTTAAATAGCCTAAGGGAGGCGGGACAGAAATAAGGCAAATTTTTTCTAACAGATGAGGAATACTGCAGATCACCAAAATCACTCACAGGGTGAAATCTGTAGCAGTAATCACAAAGTGAGATATTCTTTTAGCAAAACAGTCACAGAATGAATTATCAGAGCATTCAACTATCTCATTACTACTGATAATAAAGTAGATTTTTCATTTGTTGGGCTTCAGAAACTTCTAAAATGTTGCTAGATTAGTGAGATATCGCAAAGTGTGGTAAGAGGCTTTTCTGCCTTATTCTCTGATTCTGCTTAAGCTATCTTTACAATTTAAATGTGATATGTGAAATAATCACATACAAATGCATTAAGTAGCCAAGTTATTCAAGTAAATAAAAATAATTAAAACAAATGCATAATGAAATCATGTAAGTTGCTTTTTTCTTCTACTATTAGAATGTTTCTTTAAATGAAATTATAATAGTAATAAAATTTGCATTTAATTAAATATGTTTTAAAATATCTATTCAGATTGCTAGGGGACGACGCTGGTCTCATCCAGGTATGGCCATACATGTTGCTGTTCAAATTGCTGCTCTGAAAAGTATTCCCCTAGAAAGAGTTCTTCGAGTTACTTCAATGAATACAAAAAGACTGTATCATTTATAATGATGTATCCTATTTTTTTAAATTATGCAGTTATTGACCGGAAAGATTTATTTATTATATGTCTAAATTAGATTATAATAATTTTTTTTTTTTTTTTTTTTTTTTAACATCTGAAAATTTATTTGTTTGAAATACTTCATCATTCTAATTTTGGAAAATTTCAGTTAAAATTGCTATCTTTCGTATTGAATTTACATAGTTGAAATATTTATTTATTTACAATGTTTTATTTTCATTTGTTTGTCTTCCCCCCCCCACACACACACACACAAACACAAGGTTTTTTGGCTGACTGTCCATTTGCTATGATAATAGTTTTGAGGAAACATCCCTATGTGAAACAGCTTTTTATGGCAAATAATTGGTCCATTTTCTTTCATCAATACAGGATCTCCACAAATGATGTATAAAATTCTATCCTCCTGCATGGTGAAAAATACGATTTCCTCCCTTCTTTTAGGAAAGAAACAGGAAACTGTTTAAATATGACGATACTGTTCGACTGTGGATTTTAGATAAATATGTTAAAGAGGTATGTCAGGTATTTGTAAGGAGCTCGAGGAAGTTGTTCTGCTTTAGCTGAAAATGCCAGTCAGTGTTCTTCACAACATGTACGTCTGTAAGCACATAAACTGCAAATAAGACTCTGATATATTGGCAGTGAGTGCAGTTGACATGCATTAAATCAAGTACTGCTTTTCTTCCTGTGATCTGTTTTAATCTGTTTTAATGATGAAACAACATTCCATGTAAGTGGGAAGGGGTAGAATTTGGGAAGAGGAATCGGAGAATATCCATATGATAAGAGGAATAATATATCCCTGAGCATATTGTATAATGTAGTATAGTGATGGACAGCACTCAAACTGTTTTCTACAAATCAAACTGCTATCTGGACATGTTACTATAGTTTTTGTTATATCACAAATTAAAGATATTTCTGACATTATTTTTCAACAAGACATTACCTGCATATTGAGCTCTAGTAGTTTGATGATGTTCAGATAAATATCCAAGCCAGTGGACTTTATAAAGAAATAATAGATAGCACAGAAACTAATAATTCCTTATAACTTTTTTCATGTAGAGTTATATCAAGAATATGGTCTACAACAGAATTTCTTAAACTGTGGATGCGTGTTACGGGTCCTGCATCAGGGAGTCGCAAAAAATTTAGCAATTTTGATATTTATTTAACTAATTATAATAATTTTATAATTGCAATATATTTTTGCATAATGTATCTGAAAATGGATAAAGATAAGACAATACAGACAAAGAAAAAATGAAAACATTTCGACGCATTTTTTAAAGTCAATGACCTAAAACTGCAATATTACAAGTGAAGAAACTGATAGTTTCACTCATGTATGTGTCGGATTTGTGCAATGCTTATGGGGTCCCACAAAATTTTCATAAATATTAGGGAGTCGCCACACGAAAAAGTTTAAGAAAACCTGGTCTACATGATATCATCATGTCTACTATATACTACAAGCTTGAATTACTGCAGCCCTTGAGTAAATGGAAATATCATTTGTACAACCTGTTTGCGACCCAGTGTTTCTATATCGTGTAATTCACAAATTTGCCATTTTTGATGAACCTGTGCGATTAAAATTTATGTGTATGGAATTTTGCAAAAGTTTTGCTACTTGCTCTTTTCCTTGTGCTAGGTTTTCACAACTTTAAGCTTTATTAATATGTCATAAAACACTTATACGTAAAATAATGTATTAACTGAAATTAATTCACTGAGAAGCATTAACAGTTAAAATACATAAAAAAGTAATGAACTGGAAAAAGAAACTGCCGGCTCAAAAAAAAAAATAGCACAAAAGTGCTAGCAATCCAAACTTGAGGAAGCACTTGACAGTGGTTATGAACAAATTAATTTTAAAATTAAAATCTAAATTAACCGAGAATTAATGAAAAGTAAAAAATGAAAGTTTAAACTATGGGTAATTAGCACTGTAGTTTTAAAATTTCCATCAAAATTAAGATACATACCAATAATCGAATTTCAGTCTGTAACTTACAAAACCAATGGAGACTGAATTTGTGATGAACCAGAAGTCATATGAACATGCATAACTATGATTTCAACTAAATCATATAATATCTGGTGCCATGTTCTACTTTTTATGACTTTTTTATCCTTCTTCTGCTACTTTAATTGAAAATTTTCTGGGAACACTAGTGGGGCCAATGGTGCACATACAGAAACACTTTGCCGTCCAAAATTTAAACAGCAATCTTTGCATTAAGCTGTTTAATACAATGTATAATTTCATTTTATATGCAACCTCAAACTGTATACATCATTTGGACTCTACAGAATTTTACATTTGGAACAAAGTTCATCATTTTGTAAACATGGAAATAAATTTCATCCCTATGTTTCATCCCTATTTCCATGTTACAACCCACAGACTAAAAGAATCAACATGTTTAAGTAGTATTTTTACAAATGATTACGAATTTTGACTTTTGCAAATTATAGAAACCTGTGAAAAGATGCCATAAAAGTTTAATATGTTAGAGGCTATACTTTCAAAATAGTATTAAAAGAATCAATTGTACTAGTGTCATTGTGGGATTTTCTTTTGGCAATATAACTGAGAAATATGACTATGATATTAAATAAAGTAACTAGACAACATAAAAAATGAATTTTAATTTAATTTTAAAGGATTTTATAAATGTGGATAATGATACGTCATGAGATTTGGTTCGTAGAAGATGTCAGAGAATAAAAATTCAGTTGAAAAGAAAGCAAAAGTGAGAATTGCTCCCACTTATGAAGAGGCAGTAAATAATTTGTAGATGCTTCACCATTGTATAGAAAATCGAGAAATTTTTCAATTGTTATCATTTAGTACTCATTGAAAAGATGTAATAACGGCTATTTTTTTTTAAATTTTATGTTATGTCATTAGTAAGCTATTTTATATACAATTGTAATTCTGACTAAAAAAAAGGATATTCCCATTTAAGAAGTTTTTATTTGTGTTCCTTGAAAAACTTAGTGGATTCTGCTGCATATTTATAATTTACAATAAAAAATGCATATTTACTGTGCTATGCATTCACGTTTTGTTAAATACTAGCCACTACGTGGCCAGCCCTTGTCTGGTTTATAAATATACCAGAGAAATGCCTAAGGAAAATGTACTGGAAAAACATTAAATTTAAAAACTGCTCAAAATTTTACTCTCCGGAATAACTTTATAAAAAAAATTCAATAAAAATGTATTACATGTAAAAAAATTGCAATGAAATACGCAACATCCCTAAATGCAAATATTAATTATCCTAATAAATAAATTAACCAACTTCCTGTTGCCTTCTCTTGACTAATGTCCAGTACCCAAGAGGAATATTAAATTTAAAAACTACAGAATTATTGCCCTCATATTTCTGTGTGGCAACAGCGATATAACAGCCATTGTTGCTGATGTAATGAGAGGGAATTATGGATTTGATGCAATTTCATCAAAAAACATAAAATTAAAAAATATTATTCGAGTTTTTAAAAAAATGCTTCGATGTGCACTGGCTATTGTCTAGATCAGGGTTGCCACGCTACCTGAAGAACCGGGAAAAGTCAGGGAATTTAAGTATTTTTGTCAAAATCTGGAAAAGTCAGGGAAGTTCATACAACGATCCCGCCAAAAAAGCGATTTTTGCGCCGACGTCGGAAGAGATAACTTTTTTGGCGAATTATGTATCACGTGAGTGTCATTCAGGTAGCTGGCATAGAGCCAATTTTCGCAGCTCCAATTTGATTGTCTTTTAGAAAGGCAAAGCAACTTTCCCGGTTAGAATCAAAGAATATGTATTGTAAAGAAAGAAAACCTCTCTGCAACAGACGTGGCTCCGTTCCATCATAGAGGGAAACAGCTGTGCATGTCTGATATATCTGTTGCCAAAGCTCGAAACTGGTGTCGAAGTTCGAAGGTCACGTTATCAAGAGTTCATAAAATGAATATCGTTTAAAATTTCGTTAACGACTTGCGCTAAAAAGACGTGCCACGCACGTCGAGATGCTTCTGTCTCAAACCGTGAGTGATGTGAACACCACGTCGATAAGCATTTATCGCAAAAATGAAAATAACGTGGTGCACACGTCGCCTAACAACGAGATTATTTATTTCTCGAGTTACAGCTCTGGATTGCACTCGCAGATGCGGAGCGGCGTAAATGAGACACTTTACCGCTTGTTATATTGTAGCGCACGGCACCGCAACTGTGAAGTTTAGTCTTAGCACAAGGGGTTAAACTCTAAAGGAAAAGAAAACATTTTTTGGCGCAAGTAAATTAATTCATGGATTAGTTATTTTCAGGGGAAAAAAAAAAAAAAAACTACGAAAATCCGTTTTTAAAATTATTGCGTGGATTTTTCTCAATAATTTTAAAAACGGATTTTCGTAGTTTTCTTTTTGTCAAAGAGTGTTTCTTCTTAACACGTGTTTCTCAATTTCCTGTACACATCGCAGAGAGGGAATTTCTGGCCACCAGGTTCCGTCGCCAAATCCCTTGGCAAATTTTCCCTCCGCATTCTAACGGCGTAATAGCATTTTACTTGTATGGAACCTTTTCTTCTTTACATAGACGTTCTTTGGTTAGAATAATAATGAGATTTGGCGACATCATGATGCGCAGTAAACGGGTCATTTTGGTCTTGGCGACAATTTTCAAAATCCGCCCAAAACCTTACCGTATACTAGAATTTTACAGCAAAATCTTTTTAAACCTTTTTTTTTTTTTTTTTTTTTTTAAATAAATACCTTGCCATTTTGCAGTAAAATAAAAAATAGTAATCAGTCATCTAGGCTAGCCATGTAATATAACTATATTCGCTAAAATATCGTTGATTATTCTAATTCAATTTTTAAGTAATTATTTTTATGTTATTCATATAATTTAATGTTGCTTCTTCCCTCTAAATTTATTTATTATTAGTAAATAATATTTCCAAATTTCAGGAAATTTTCTCTGGCATAATCCAGAAATTAATTCTAGCAGTATGATGACATACCATCACGAAATTTAATGCACATATTTTTTCCTTATGTATGCTGCGAAATAAATATAAAATACCTCAATTTATTAAAATAGATTTCTTTCTTCCGTTTAGCTGCAGAATGTCTGCAAAAAAAAAAAAAAAAAAAAAAAAAAAGCCTTATTTTGTTCCAGATTGGGAAGATTCTAATCTCAATCTTCAGTGGAGAAAACAACTCCTATTATAATTATATTTGTGTTTTCAAGTGTTAAGGTGCCTTTTAAGAACATACCTCACGCAAATTAAATTTACCTAAAATCTAACCTAACTATTTAGCATTGCGTTGTGATTTATAAGGACCGGATTAGCCTCGTCTTGAACTGGTGATGATCATGAGTAATAAGTAAATAAAACATACATTTGTTATCCAATGTATATATCTTAAAATTTATTAAGTGGAAAACTAAACAAAATTATCAAACAAAGTATACCAAGAATAATTAAGAATAAATGTCCTCTGGGATTTATTGAATAATTAAGTGAATTTGCTACACAATACAAGTAATACCATAATTAATTTACCTCTTAGCACAGCCAACGTACATTACGTGGATAGACTGGAATTTTCTTGAAACACACCTGGAAAACCTGGAAAAGTCAGGGAATTTCATTCTCCTGTTTGAGTGGCAACCCTGCTAGATGTATCTATATACCAAATTTTGTAGCCCTGGGTCTAATTAGCTTATGCACAGCACGAACAAAAGATGCACACATGAAATCCCCTTCAGATTCTCTATGACATGGTATGTTGATATATATGCTAAATTACTTTAAAATTGCAGTTAAGTAGGTGCTTTCACTGATTACATGTCTGCTTTATCAACCAATCTGAAGAAAGACTATTTGATACTGCATGTTCCATTTTATGTCCAAGATGATTATCTGTACGTGCAACTTAGAATGGATACAGTAAATGGTGTTAACAGTGGAAGATCTTCAAAAAACATTAGGGGATTCAGACTGATGAAACAGACGGGTCTATCAGAGCATGATTTCCTTCACTATAAATCTTCAGCAGATGTCTGTGCTGCAGAATTTTTTTTTATCATTATATAATATGTTTTTTCTTGTATGAAGGATTTTGTTATAACTTCCTGCAGGAGCTTCATATTTAAATTGCTAACTTGTTAGGACTTATAAGAAAAACTTGTGGGTATCCACATTATGCATGGGGAAAACAGCCATGTAACCTACTCCTTTGCTGAGATTTGGAATTACCAGTGTCCATTGGATTTATCACTCATCTGCTGATGGGCCCAAATATTTAGGAGTTCTGAACTCAAAATTTATGCTTAAAGAAAATATGCAGGTAACTTCTAAACTATTAAAAGCATTTTCGAAATCATGAGACAGAAACCAAAAAGTGTTTTACCATTTCAAAAAAATAATTCCTTTCGTACATTATGTTGCACCCATCTTAGCCATTGACCTTAGGCAAAGTAAATTTTGCATAGTATTTATTGAAGCCCCACTGCCATTTAAGAAACTCCATAATTTATCGTAATTTTTAATAGACACTATCTTAAGCAATCCTTAAAGTCACTCAAATAAGTTAGGAAATACGTATAGATCTACAAATGAAAAAATACATATTTATCTTGAGGATGACCCTCCAATTGAATACCATTCCGAACAACTTTGAAACATTTTCATATTGTGGAACAAACTCTTTCTTTCCAGCTTGCATGCTTTGCAGTTCATTTTATTTTCTTCTTCAAAATTCTTAGCCCAGTCTCAACTAGTGTGCCATTGCACTTAAATATGCTATGAGAATTCTTGAAGTGGGTTGCCAAATTTTACAAATGCATACAATACAAATTATTTTGTATGTACTTATATATAGTGTGACTGTTCTCATGAAGTACAAAATTTTTTTCTTAAATGGTGCATGTATGAATTTTCTGCACCTGTAAATACCCATACATAAGCAATGTCAGAGAAGTAATTCAATCAGTTCTAACTTCCTAGTGCGGACTGGCTAAACCAATGCCAATGCATCTCGGATTGTTCGATGTTTTAACCAAAACATAGAACTTTTAATTCTGAATGCGTCCATTGGAAACCAAAACAGCAAATTTGAAATGCATATGCCTATTACAGTTCTGGAATTAAAGTCATGTCAGCGAGCACTATACATGGAAAGGAGACTCCGAATTGTACAGTGTATGTATAGATGTGAGAGGGAGATATGTTTCCCTTTTTCATATCTTCCTATTCCCAATGATAATATTTGTTGACACAGCCAGTATAGCAGTTTAGTTTACTACTGAAGCAGCTGTCCACTTGGTGTGTGCTTAGAGTTAGGTTATGGCATGTATATTCGCTTTTGCATCTGAAATCTTAAAAGTAATATATGATATGTCTGTTTTAATAATTTTTTGACAAAATTATTTTATTTTAAAATGGATTTAAAAAAAAAATAGCTTAAAGAGATGATGATGTTAGTGATCAGGCTTACAAGCCTGAGCCCAATACAAGTAAATATGTTTCCTCCATTGAAAAATGTAATGTTCATCAAAAAAAGTAATTACAATTTCTTAAAATTTGGATTTACATATGCAACGGAAAATGTTCAAACTATGCTCAAGTGTGGGGTTGTCAACTGCCCAAACAGTGCTATAGTCTGAGCAAGCTGCTATGCTGTTTGCTCACTAATCACCATTTGCTTGCATGGAAAGACAAAAGCTACTTTCAGAAAACATTATCTGCAAAATCCAAACAATTAAAAGCAATTTAATGCTTCTGAACAGCTTAAATAGCTTTTTATGATGTAGCTGAATTAATTGCTCTTAAATTAGAAACCTCATAATTTAGCTGAATTATATTACTTGCTTATCGTAAAATTGTAAAAAGAATAATCAGTAAATCAGCAAAAACTGAAATGTGTATAATACCACTTTCAAATGACAAAATATATCGCACTATTAGAGATTTGCTCCTAAAATTTAAAAAAAAAAACTGCCAGAAATATTGCAAATTCATATTTTGCTCTGCAAATCGGCAAAATAACTGACAGTACACGAAAAGTATTCTTATTTGCATTCTTTGATTCATTCATATTTGTGCATTGGCATTAATACAGACAGTGCTCTGTCTATGAAAAGATCTTGATCTATGAAAATATTTATACCACATGTAAGGTATATTTGTACCACAAATGTAATAATAATGCAGATATAGTTATCTATTGTTTTTTGCATCGTAAACACTCATTACAAAACAATACAATCAGAACTGAAAATAGTGCTTGAACAATGTGTTAAAATGATAATAGAAAATCAAACCGTTCAAAAGTTGCTTATTTAGTCAATTATGCCATCCTATGAAGTCTAAATACAAATAATTTTTACTGCACACGAAAGTTAGGTGATCGTTCAGACAGAAAATTTTATCTCGCATGCGTGTATTAAAAAATGAGATAAAGATATATTTTGAATAAGGTAATAATGATTTTGTTAATTTGTTAGATGACAAAGTATGATAAGCTAAGCTAGCTGGCTTCTCTGTTATTCTTAATAATGTGAATGCAAGTATTCAAGGGCCAAAAGAAAATATTTTAACCTCAACCGATAAATTGTTGAGATTTAAAATATATATACTGCAGTCAAAAGTCTTTAATCTGGACCTCAAAGCTACAAACTTTCTGCGCATGCATAAATGCATAATGCATCTACGCATGCGCACCTTTACACATGTGCGTTTAATGTATAATGGACTGTATAAGCTAAGCTAAAATTATCTAATTATCTATTTCAGTTAATGTTGCAGATTGCGTTGTTCCTTAATCTTCTAATTGGATCCAGCTTATTATTTTTTTGCAGACTGTTAGAGTAATTTTATAAAAGTAAGTTTGAACTTTCGATTATGTCAAAAAGAACTTCCGATTCTGGAGCTGCCAAAGGATCTACAAAGCGAAAGTATGT
Source organism: Stegodyphus dumicola (assembly GCF_044657685.1). Taxonomy (NCBI): domain Eukaryota; kingdom Metazoa; phylum Arthropoda; class Arachnida; order Araneae; family Eresidae; genus Stegodyphus; species Stegodyphus dumicola. The sequence continues at coordinate 130,714,995 of NC_140770.1, forward strand.
TTCGATGTTCATCAAACAAAAAGTGGAATTGCTGCAAAAAATGGATAAAGGCATATCCTTTGTTTCTCTAACCATTCCGAAATCTGTTTATCAGTTTCACGCTGATCTGCAGGGGAGGGGGGGGACGTAGCTGCACACAATGAACTGGAAGTTGATCTGTCTACTATTCTTATCTTCAGGGCAGAAGTTTTTATTTTATTCAGCTTGTAATTCATTACTAAATGTAGTATTTCATCTCGATGTACTCTGTCTTTGATATGATTTAAATCAAATTCATAATAAATATCACGAAAACACATCAAATAGTTTTCTGGTTGCAATTTTCTAATTTCGACAATGCGTAATGTATGCTTTACGCATGCGCATGTTGAAAGAAATGTTTAATAAAGTAAAAAAATAAATATTAAGCTTTTTTTTTGTAAATTTTGATACTCTTTAGATCATAATTGCTCTTTATTTCATAAATTACGGTTTCATATTTTTAATTTTATAATTTCTGCATGCCATCTTACCAGATTTAAAATGATGATCTATAATCCGAAATCGCCGAAGTCTCAACGAGTTCAGATTAAAGACTTTTGACTGTATTACTTTATCAAAAAATAAAGTACAAGAAGGTAGTTTAGAAAAGTTTGAATGAGTTCCAAAAGGTTGTTTTAAAATAGTTACAGACATTTGAAAATACTGGAACAAAATTCCTTTCCAAATTTAAAATAAAAAATCTTGATTGTGTTGAAAATCTATTTGTGATAAACAACACATTGTTGTATGAATTAACTTTGAAAGAAAAGGAAGAACTAATTTTGGTGTGTAATAACCACAGTTTAATTTCAAAACATTCAGAATAATTAAATCATTCTAGTTTAATCTTAGATGCAATTATCTGACAATATCACAAAAAGCTTCAAGTGTGTTATATAATTTTCTGCAGTTTATTTGTGTGAATTCAGATTTTCGGCTCTGACCATCATAAAAAAGAAAAGAAAAAGATTCAGTCTATTAAATCTGAATCAAGAAATGAGAACAGCGTTATCATTTTTACTCCCAAATATAAATAAAATTATCAAAGAACACCAATCTCAAATTTTGCATTAAATGTAATTTGTAATTTATCATTGAAAACATTTTGATTACCCCATAATGCAATTTTATTTCATATTTCATTCAAAATTATTATCTTATGCTGTTTTTATGAACTGAAGGTACATCAATCAATTAACCAAGTAAAATTCTTTTAAATTCCTCTTGTTAGTATGCCGCTAAATTTTTAAATTGTTAAGCGTGTACCCTGACGGAAAAAAGTTTGAGAATCGTTGTCCTAGACAGTCACGAAAATAATCATACCCTTCTTCTTGGCAACTGAGAACTAACTTGAAAGATGAATAAGAAAAGCTTTTTGTTAATTTCATTGTAAAGAGAGTCAAAATAATCTAAAGAAAACTTTTCAAATTCTATCTGTGGGTTGTACAGGTTGTTAGGATTATGTAATAACTTTAATAATTATTTTAATGAATTATATGCAGATTAGTACAATTTAAGGCTAAGAGAAAGTTAGGTGATTTGAATTTGGCAAAGCACGTGAGGGCTATCTTTCTAAGGAGAAGGATGCTTTCATGGAAGCCTTTCTAAGGAGAACTATGTAGTATTCATGCTATACGTCGGGAAAACCAGCCTGTTCGTTTTAAATTGATATGCTTAAGCAATTAGGCACAGAAAGCTTTAAAATTAGACACTATAATTAAACTTATAAGTGAACATTATGTGTTACTGAATAGTTCCAAAAAAATGGATATAGAAAAGCTAAAGCAAAGGAATTGGTTATATCTTTAGGGATGTTGTTCAATCTAGCTATGAAATCAGAAATTACCCAATTTCGGCAGAAGAAAATTAATGACAACTAAGAATTTTTAATATTATAGTAAATTTTGCAACTTTTCATCGTAACAGGCCATTGTTGGGCAGAAAGAGAATATTCTGTTTTTTATGTTATGTAACAGTTTTTGCACTGTTGCTGCATATGTTGTTGATGTTTTTCATTTAAATATAATAATAATAAAATGACAGTACAGGCCAAATTTTGTTCATACAAAATCCAGATCAACATTAATAGCCACCAACGTCAAATCGTGGAACTCAATGAATTCGAACAAGATAGACATGGCTCTTATATCTTTGACAGAACAATTTGAGCAGTTAAAAAATCATTGTTCTGGTGTGTTTTGTGTTATTTGTGACATTGCCAAAAAATAAAGAATACCTCAGTAGCAGTTGTAATAACTGTTATTCAAGTGTTCCTTATTTTTTAGCAATTGTAGATCCTCTAAGTGACACAAAATAAAAATGTAGATATTACAAATGCCTTAAATCTAGAAGTGCTATGTTTCCTATTATCACATACTGCTGTCAATACCCCGGTACGTTTAGAACAGAATTTGGAAGACATTTCCCTAAATGTGCCAAAAGTTTGTACGCTTTTGTGAGCTAAAGCTGATAAAAAATTATTCTTAATCTTCATTGAAAGAAGAATGTCTTTCTCTCATAAAAATAGAAAGGCAAATTATATATTTATTAAACACTAACAAGTTAATTAAGATGTTTGCCGCTAAAGAAACAGGTAATGTAGGAAAAAGTTATCTAAAAAGGAATAAAATTATGTTTATGTGATTTTATGCGACAAAATCGTCACAAATAAACTCAAGTTATATGAAAAGATGAGTTTAACAATAAGCTTTATTTTTTTATACGTTTTATTTCCATGTAGAAACTGTTACATGTTTTATAATTTTGACTTTAAATAAAAATAGGCTAGACTTTTATGATATATAATTTTGCACATTGCATAGTAGCTTAAAAGTATTATATATTAGAAATTTTTAAGTTATTTGTGTTCCATTATTTTGAAAACTATTCAATGACAAAAATATTATTTAAATACTAATAAAGCTCCGAATAATTATTAGCAAAATTATTAGGGATAATGGTTTATATAAGTGTATGATAGCACGATAGAAAGTATAATATTAAAAGAATCCCGTTAGGGGGCTTGCAGTCTCCCAACTTGCGAGGAGCCATAAAATTTCTTAAACCTGCTCTGAACTTTGGATAAGGATAACTAGACCACTGAAGATTTTAGGCTGTGTTCAGACGGCGACGTGAATGTCACAGAGGTATAGTCAAAGGAATAAAATGCGTGAATTCCGTTCACACCTGCGACACAGGGTCTAAGCCGCACCCACTAATTGACACACTTGTCTCGCCGATCGTTTTGTATGTGCTCGCCAGCCCGGTTAGGTACTATGGACAAAAAATATTTTTTAAAATAACTGTTCATTTATATTTTTTAATTGTTAAAATATGGTAAGCATTAATAGTCATAAGAGGTATCTTGCAAGACGTTATAAAATAATTGATTGCTGACTGATGAACTTGATAGCGAACATGGAATCTTATTGTTTCATTCCGATGTTAAATAGCTCAGCAGGGAAAAAGTACTTCAACGATTTGTAGAACTTCTTGCGCCAATAAAGCACTTTTTGGGATCTGGAAACGAAAGTCATAAAGAATTGAACATAATAATTGGTTGTCTGATCTGTATTTTCTCACAGATATAACAGCTAAACTGAACGAAGATCTCCAGGGAAAAGAAAAAACCCTTTTTCAATTGACTGGGGCTATAACTGCTTTACAGATAAAGTTAAATTTGTGGATAAATCAGATAAAAGAAAACAATTCACCCATTTTCAGAATTTATCAAGCCATATTAATAACCACAAGGCAATTGAAACAGAGAAATACTCGGAAAACCTAATTGCACTGGAAAATAACATTGAACTCTGCTTCTCTAATTTTCATAAAGTTCAACCAATATTATTATTCATCTCAAACCCATTTGCCGAAATCACATAAGATAGGAAATATGTTTAACAAAAATGCTGATGTTTTGGAAATGTGCTCGCCTTAGGTCAAAGGTTGGGCACCACCTGGTCTACAGCTTTCCCGCTCTGTTTTCCCATTCAAGTTTCACGCGTTCGCTCTGCTTGGCCGACGCTTATCCCAAGTCGTGTCGAGAGCCCTAAACCAGATTTTGTGACGTAGCACAGACTGGTTGCCTGGCAACACAGCTCAGCTTAAACGACTTTATGCCCTTTATACCGTCATCGGAACGCAGCTCTTGGAGTCCAAATTAAAATGCAGCAGATTAGAATTTTTGTAAAGGGTTGTAGAAGCAGTTTCATTATTTCAGCTTGAGCAACAATAACCAAGAAAATCACCGTAACTTCTGACTTTCCTTGATTAAATTTCCTTAATTAATCTTCCTTGGTTCGAACTTTCCCTGATTATATGCTTAAAAATTATTCTAGGTTAAATTAAATTTTCCTTGATTGAATATTAATTAAATTTCCTTGATGTTCCTTCAAACTTGACATGATTTCGTTGATTAACTTTCCTAAATTAATTAATTGATTGAACTTTCCTTGATTGTCCTTCGATTCCTTAAACTGATTCAAAGAATCATTTTTCCTGATGGCAAACCGTATTAATAGGAGAACGAGCTGTTTGGCCTAATAAAGATTATGTGTTGATACATAACTATGGTCTTTCAAAAATACGCCATGTGATAATCTCATAATACAGTCAAAAGTCGTTAATTCGGACATCTATAATCCAGACCTCAAAGCTACAAACTTTCTGCGCATGCGTCGCTTTCACGCATGCGCACAGGCGTTTACGAGAGCGCATAAGACCCTTACAGCTGCGAATATGTTTGTGCGCATGCGCGTTTAATGTGTAACGGAGTTATACGCTAAGCTAAAGTTATCTAATTCAGTTAATGTTGCAGATTGCGTTGTTCCTTAATCTTCGAATTGGATCCGGCTTATTATTTTTTGCAGACTGTTAGAGCAATTTTATAAAAGTAAGCTTGAACTTTCGATTATGTCAAATAGAATTTCCGATATATATTTACTACAAAGCGAAAGTATGTTTTGAAATCCGAAATCTGTTTATCAATTTCACGCTGCTCTGCGGCAGAGGGGGGGGGCAGAAACGTCATTATTAGATTATGATAGATTAGAAAGATTATGTCAAATAGAATTTCCGATATATATTTACTAATATGTAATTTGTATCTACAAAGCGAAAGTATGTTTTGAAATCCGAAATCTGTTTATCGATTTCACGCTGCGGATTGGAAGTTGATCTGTCAGCACTATCCTTATCTTCAGAGCAGATGTTTTTATTTTATTTTGTTTATAATTCCGTACTAAGTGTAGTATTTCATCTCGATATACTCCGTCTTTGATATGATTTAAATCAAGTTCCTCGTCATTATAATTCGCTTCCGATAGTGAAGAAAGTGACCCAGAGGTTATTGAAAACGAAAACATTTCGATTGACAAATTAGTCGGTATTCTCAACACAGCAATTATAGGACTTGAACAGCGGAACTTTGTAACTAAACAAGAAATTATGTCTGTTTAATAGAATTAAAGAGAAAGTATTATCACATGAAACGAAGCAACATAAATAACTTACATTGAAGGAAATGTTTAATAAAGTAAACAAATAAATATTAAGCTTTTTCTTTTTGTAAATTTTGATACCCTTTAGATCATAATTGTTCTTTATTTCATAAATTACGGTTTCATATTTTTAATTTTGTAATTTCTGCATGCCATCTTACCAGATTTAAACTGATGATCTATAATCCGGAAAAATCGATAATCCGGAATCGCCGAAGTCCCGACGAGTCCGGATTAACGACTTTTGACTGTACATTGCATTTCTCACAAAACAGCCAGGTGATGAATTTAATTCTTGCCATCATAAAGGGAAGAAGAGTAAATTCGAAGGACTCAGAGATGCATATGTAAATATTTGGAAAACCTATTCTTGCAGAAGAGACTTTATTGCCAGTGCAATTTACAATATTACAAAATATTTTGCAGACCAATCTTGCAGATATCTTTCCTGATGAAGGGAGACCTGCACCTGTTTCCCTGGAAATCGATTGAGTTCCTGACTAAATCTATGCCACACAAGGTTGTTGCTTTGCCAATTTTATCCTACCATAAATCTTTAAAAAAGTGTGGAATTAGCAGTGCATTAGGTGGAAATAAGGATGATATTGTGTTTTAGGAAAGTGGCAAATCTAGTTACAGTGACAACCTAAGTGAAAGTAACTATGATTTTAGCAGCAGTGATGATGAATTTCGGGGATTCTAAGAAACGCTGATGTATTTGCTAATTTTTTAATGCAACAGTTCCGTTTTCGTTGTATAAAGTGTTATTAAAATAGGTACTTTAATCCTTTTGTCTAAGTATTTTTCCCAAGTGTTAACCTGATAAATCACTGTGCGTCTTACAGGCCAGGAAATTGAATGTAGTATAAATCGCCCTTCATTTCGTATCAGTGCCGATGATTTCTATAAAAAGGGTACCTTTTTAAAAAAGAACTTCTTAACGAAGAAAAGCCGTTTTATGTACGGCATAATGTCTAAAAATACCGTCAAATTAAACAGTAATCTTGACTTTAATGCTTTTGTATGCATTTCTTGAATTGGTTAATAAATGTAAATTTTTAATTTAAAAAATGTATAATATAATTTTATTTAGTTACATGCTAGTTATCTGTGTTATTGCTTCGTTTCTAGTATACACCCACCCCTCCCGGAAAAAAGCGCTTTGCTCCTCGATAGCGAAAATTTATCGATTTTTCATTAGGAGAATTTGCCAGTTTTTCCCCCAGTAAAATTACAACTATGAGTGAAATATTTACAGTTATCTACACATAAATTGAATGTTTATTTAAAAATAAAACATTTCCTAATTTTTTTATCTCTTTTCTAGTTTATATGAAATTTCAAAATTTAACGATATCAGTTAATGAAATACTTGCAAGTAATATATTGGTTCTGCGAAATATATTCTTGATTCCAAACCTTTCGTGAGCCCATCGCTCTTAATAGAGCATTATTCTTAGAATGCATTATTAGTCCCAAGGGGCAATTTGACCCGAAAGACAATTCATTTCATTTTGGCATTTTGCGTTGAAAACTATAAACGGCGAATCACTTTTCAAATTGTTGGCACCAAAGATTATTGCCCTGTAATTTATTTAAAGAAATTAAATAATTTCTCGCTTATGATAAAACGATGGTACCTAGAGCTATCAAAATTAATAATCAAATAGAATAACGTAATCTTCCATAGAATATTGGCATGTGGAAGCCATAATTTGAATTTAAAATTGGTTTTATTATCAATTTCATATTTTATAACACGTCTACGAATTTTTGATTAACAAACTAAACGATTTCAAAGCGAGGAATGGCAACATTGTACGGGGGGGGGGAAATTAATCTCCAGCACGCAAGACTCTGTAACCGCAATTCTAAAGATATGCTCATTTAAAAATTATTTTTCGATATTGCTGTTTAACTGAATTTTTATGGTTTGAATACGTAGAACATGATATTTAATAAATAGAGTTAACACTCAAAACATTAAAGAAACGCCCCTTTGTACGTAATTTAAAATCTGAAACCAGATTTAAATTTTTTAATTAATTATTTTTTTTTTTCTCTTTCATCGGGATAATCTAGTTTCAGTATCTTACGAACGCATGTTTGAGAAGAATCATTCAGAACTTCGGATCAGCACTGTGATCGTCTTTCATAGCCTCAGTTTTAGGAAAAATCTTCAATGCAATCTCTTGCCGAAAGAGTTTCTAGTAATTCAAATTAATAACTTTGTATTTTCAACTTAATGTTGTTACAATCTTAAGAATGTCTGTAATTTCATTCTTTTATGTGTGCTTTCGTTCCGTAAATGGTTATAACGTTCCACTGGGAATCGCTGTATCTGTGATTCTAATTGTCTCAGCACGGTTTCCAAATCTTGTTCAAATAGTCTTTTTTCTCTTATTAGAAAATAGTAACTACATTTTTCTACAAATTTTCACTTTTTCTGTTTGTTACAGAGATGATATAATTCTCTTATTAAAGTTTTAGCTCCTCAGCTCGAATACGTAATTTAGTTTTTAAGATTAAATCATGTTTAGAAGTTACTGCAAACTTGTTATTACATTTTAATACCTATAAACAGTGCTTTGATAGTATTCTGAGGATTCGGAACAATTTAAATAAAGAAATGAAATAAGATTTTTTTCATTAAATTAATGCTTCTGAACACGAATATTAAATTTATTTTCTAAGACTGGCTCTTGTTCAAAGCTTACAGCAAAATTTATGTTACATTCTAATAGCCATAAACAGCGTTTTGCTCATATGTTGAGGAGGTACTCGTATGTACAGTGGAACCTCGAGATACAAGTTTAATTCGTTCCAGCATTGAGCTCATATAGCGAATTTCTCGTATCTAGAAACAAATTTCCCCATTGAAAATAGTGGAAATCCAATTAATCCGTTCCGCACCCCCAAAAATCTCATTGTCATCTCATATTCAGTAGACTTTGTTTTTCGGAGAAGGTCCAGGTACAGATTCTTAGCCTTAGCACAAATGATAGCCTCCGACGCTGAATCGCCTTTTAATTGTTTCTCGTTAATCCACACCAACAACAGCTTCTCAGTATCATCTACGAAGTTTTGGAAATTGCTAAGAAATAACGATAACTCCTTTGGCCACATCAAGTTTCTTAATTTCTTCTTCAGAATAGTGCAGATAATCGATGTCGAACGGCCGTGAGTGAAAGAAAGTGTTTGCCAATTCCTTCACTCTAACACCAAGCTTATGTTCAACTATGATTTCTTTCTTAATTTCAACGGTCATGGCATCCTTCTTTTTTTTTTTTTTTTTTTTTTTTTTTTTTTTTTTTTTTTGCAGCACTATCTGAAGCAGCAATCTTTTTAGGTGGCATCGTGAAATAATTATTTTCAGGTTAAATGTAAAATGTAATTTACTCACAAGCGCACAAACACGTAGATCAAAGAACACTGAGTGATCTGACGGGGGTATTCCCCGAGCTGCCGGATCGGGAAATGGGCCACGCATACCAACAGCCTGGCTCGGTGCTCGTTACAGCAGCGTGTTCATAAATAAGAATTCAAAACAGTCCGTTTATGATCTGAAGTAACAAGAAAAGGATTGTTGAACCAATACGAAAAAATCGTGAATTATTTTCTGCATCAATTTATGCTTTGCATAATAGCCATTTTAGTTCATTAATCATATTTATAATTAATGAGTTAAAAGTGTTATTTTACTATATTTAGAATTAAACATGCTTATTCTCTGATTATAATTTTGCCATTTTTTTGTTTATGGGAACTTTATCAAATAATTTTAAGTTTAATTGTTCATTAAAATTTTCATATTTGTAATGCATTGTTGTTGTGGCTATTCTCGCTTGTGTACCTATTCAGAACAAACCCACAATATCGAGGCAAGGAGTGCAAAATTATGTCTGCCGTTCGTATGAGCCTTGAGCGTTATGTAGGTGACAGTGCGACTTCCATTCCAATTTTAAAGGAGAACGCCCCAGAAGACGGGTTCGAAAGTCTCCAGCTCCTGCTCTCTTACCACCAAATCACTCGAGAGGGCTTTCAGTTCGGCTCGCCGTGTATTTTGAACGCCCCCATGCGATACTGACACTAAATATTTACAAGCACCCATGCTTTCTCTGAGGTCCGAACCTGGGCTCATTGGTATACGACAGTGGCTTCACTAAGCATTCTTTCGTCTGGCCATGTATTGTGTTAAAGATTATTAGACATTTGTTTCTAATAATAAATAATAATATAATCAATTATAATATAATAATCAATAATAATAATGTAAAAGTCAAATTAATTTCTCTTCAAAAATACAGATAGAGCTTCATTTATAAAAAGTTTAAAATGATATCTGATTCTCGCATCTTTACTGGAAGTAAATGCTGCAGCATTCGCATAAACAAAACAACAATAAAATGTATCATTTGCTACATCATTTTAATTTGTATTATGAAATAGTGATGAAACTCGTTTAGTATGCATATCCGTTACCTTGTAACGTAGGTTTATACACGAAGAAAGCTGATCCATTACAAAAAAAGTTAAATATTTTGTTTATTTTTTAATTTTCCAGAAGGCCAAAAAAGGGAAGATTTTTATGAACAAGTTCTTTTTCCTGTCAAATAACATTAGAAAAAGTTAGAAATTATTAAAACTGGGAATCATACTAAAGCTCTGTGCTACACATGGACTCAAAATCTGTATATTCTATACAGCCAGAAATTTAAATTGGGGTTTGGCTTATTAAATAATCCAAAGGTCAGAAAAATCTCTAAAAATAGGTCAGCTTATCAGCAGACTTCATCAAAGATAAGGTTTGTTTGCCTACAAGACGTCCTCGCAAATTATCCATAACCGGTTATATTATGAAATTTTGGATTAAACTGACTATTAGCTGTTAGTGAACGAATAACTTTTTAGTAGACTTTTGCTTCAAGGTAAAAACAAAATTTTCAGCGTAACGTAATTTAAATAAATCTTCAAGACTGAATATTCGCTAAGATCCGTGCAGGTTTCTGACAATCCAAATAGCAAATTATTCAAAGTGATTGACCTTATTTCACATTGCTTTGCTTTTTGAAATATTAGCACAGAATACAAGTAATACATGAAATTAGAGAAAATGTGTCCAAGATTTTTTTGTAAACCTTCTATATTACTTTTTTTATTTATACAAACAGCGCAGAGACCATTCTTGTACTTGCTTCAGCATTTTTTCCCTCCGCTCCATAGTTTCCGCATACTTTTAATGCGAGTTTTTGTGATTTTGTAGGCTTCTAAGCAGTTTTCAATCTACTCCCCAAAAAATAAGGTAACATGACGTAAAGTCTGTTGATATAGCAGGCCAGTTTTCAGCTTTGAAATGTGAAGTCTTATGATTATGAAGGCCAGGTGATAAGGAAACAAAATTTAGGCTGTGAAATGTACGATCTGATGATATAGGACATCAGTTTTGAGCTTCGTAGGTTTCTTGACATTGGTAGGCTAATTGCAAAGTACGAAACATAATGTCTTATGATACAGGGAGGTAGCTGTGAGCTATGAAACAATTCTTATGATACAAATGGCTGTTACTGAAATGTGACTACGTTATGTCTGTAAATGTACTTGACAATGTACTGTATGTAATATGTAAGACATAAGAACCCAATGAAGTAAGATCTTGTGGCAGACAATTTTGAACTGTTAAGTGTACAGAAGAGGCCAATTCTGATCAGTGAACTGCAAGTACTGGTGACACAGCAGGCCACTTCTAAAGTGAAAAATTCCCATGACATTAGGAGACCAATTTTGAGCTAAGAAACATAAGATCTGGCGACTTAAAAAGCCAGTTTTGATCTGTGAAACATAAGTGCGACCCAATATTCAGCTGTGAAATATAAGGTTTAGTTATATAAAAGTTCATTTTTGAAAATATAGAATGTTAATTTTGAATTGTGGAACGCAGGTTACCGACTTGATTGAGATCCATCCAGTATGAAGAGAATTACTTCGTTGAGGATATATAACATTCTACATCAGCATCAAAGTGAGATTCTAAATAAGATTGCTTTTTTGATTTGGTATATATAAAATGAACATGTTGTTAAAAAAATATGAAACTTTGTTTGCTTAAAAAATGTTCTCAGTCATTCTGAATAACCTGTGCGCTGGAAATCCTAAAAACAGGATTAAATTGATTCGAATTTTGGGGTTTTCTAAATTTTCAGGCAGGCACAGGGGCTAGCGCGTCGCGCAGCTGCACCACCGAGGTTCGATCCCCGAGCTGGGCAAGGTTAACTCAGCCTTTCATCCCTTGAGGGAGTCGATAAAATGAGTACCAAGTTCGTTTGGGGACTAAACAGCGGGGGGTCCTGCGACAAACTGACCACTTGTTCAGGGCATATGCTAACGCACTTGGGGGTCCAAGGTGAACAAAGCAGATTTCGGGGCACTGCAGGCCGTGGCCCACTAGGGCTGTTGCGCCACTGAGTTTAGTATTTTTTTTTTTTTAAATTTTTAGGCAGAGCTCTTTAGTTTAAGGAGAAATAAAATAGGGCTGTTAAATTTATGTTGTTTTTTCATTAATAAATTAAGTATCCTTAAATTAATAATGTAAGAAAACAAAATCAACAATTGAATAAGATAGAGGTGAAAAACTTAGAAGAAAAAGTTTATATATGTGTGTGTAATTATTTGAAAAATGATATCCCATCTGAGAATATGTTAGCAGTCCTGCCGATTTACCATTCCTTTATTCTTGAGAAGCGCATTCTGAACTTGAGCTACAGTGAAATAGGCGCAATATGTGCATCCATTTTGTGCATTCCTACACTTTCATGCCAATTAATTTCCATAAAATTAACGAAAGCTAATAGCGCAAAGCAAGAAGGTTGATAGAACAGGAGAGAGAGAGAGAGAATTTTTTTTTTCGATTGTGCGACGAATCACTCTCTCTTAATGTCCGTTTCACTTTTCAAACTGTTGCCACCAAATGTTATCACCCTGTATTATATTTGAAGAAATTAAATAATGAAGAATCTGCATAAATGTATGTATGTTTCTCGCACTGTGATATGCTCATTTTAAAATTATTTTGCGATATTGCTCTTGAACTGAATTTTATGGTTAAGTGCAAAGAACGTGATGTTTAATAAATAAATTTAGCACACAAAATGTTAAAAAAACGCCCCTTTGAACGTAATTTAAAATATGAAGCCTTTTAGATTTTCTTTTTAAACTTTTTTTTTTTTTTTTTTTTTTTTTTTTTTTTAGTTAATAAAGTTTCAGTTTCCGAATTTGAATTCATCATTGGCTGAAGCATTATTGGCATATGTGGTCGATTCATTAGTATTATACAAGAATCGTAATGACATAGATTAATTTTGAAATTATGTAGTTTAGAAGGATTTATTATAAGCAGTTATTATTATAATTAAGTTATAATTAAGACACAATAACGCGCCGAATAAATACCAATTCAGAAGTCAAACAACAAAAATCAGCGTTATATTTACAAAATTTTCACGGGACTAGTTTCGATGGTTCTACCGAACCACCATCTTCAGCTGAAAAACCGCAAATGAACCAGGTAGGAAAAATGAATAGATAAGATAAGAAAGCCTGGACAAGAATAAGCAAGTGGCGCCATCTGTTGGTGAAACCAGAACTAAAACATAATTTCTTTAAAGGCCGAAGGCAAATTTGGATTGGAATTAGGATCGTTAACTAGAACAGAAAGATTTTTATGAATGTGAAATGCCTCTAGAAAATCCAGTTCTCCAATGGAAGATGTTTTTTGAATAATTTTGGCAGCAGAAAAACTGAAAGTGTGGTTTTCGGACCAACAATGTTGAGCAACAGAAGACTTCTGTGTTTCCTTTTTTCTAACATATGCCTCATGTTCCTTGACGCGAAATTTTAAGGCTCTCTTAATTTGGCCAATGTAAATTAAACCACACTGGCAAGGAATCCTATAAATACCCCAGGAATTCATATCCGGAATGGGGTCCTTGAGTATGGAACTCGGAATTTTATTGATGGGAGAATAAACAACCCAGAAGTTAAATTTCTGCAAAATATGTGCAACTTTATAGCTAATTGATGGAAAGAAGGGAATGACAACAGAATTTTTATAATCTCCTAAAACAAGAGTGTGCCTTTTAGTGTGTTGAGATGAGAATTTTTTAACTGCTCGATTAATAATGTTGGGTGGAAAGCCCCTGTCAATAGCTATTGCTTTTAAATAATTTAGTTCTTCATCAAGGGCTAGTTTGGAGGAGCAAACTTGAAGAGCACGGAAAACATAGGAATAAAATGAAGCTAACTTTTGTTTAGTCGGATGACATGATTTAAAGTGTGGTGGAAGGCAAACCGATGAAGGTTTACGGTAAACCGTAGTACTGAAGTTGGATGTGTTACGTGTGACCAGAATGTCGAGAAACGGAAGAGAATTGCAAGTCTCAAGTTCAAAAGTGAACTGAATAGCAGGATCAATAGAATTCATTGTTGAAAGAACTTTATTTAAATCATCTTTATTACCTTCAAACAGAGTAAAAGTATCGTCTACGTAGCGGAACCATGCCGGGAAGTTTAAAGTTTCAAAGAATTTTGATTCATAATAATGCATGTAGATATCAGCCAGGATGGGACTGAGGGGGCTTCCCATGGCTAATCCCTCAGTTTGCTTGTAATATTTATTTTGGAAAACAAAATGTGTTTGTTTCAAACAGAGTTGAGTGAGAGAAATTAGCTCATCAATTTCGATGCAAGAGAAATGAAATTCGCGAAGTCTGGTTTCTAGACATCTTAATGCAGCCTCCACTGGGACATTGGTGAATAATGATTTTACATCAAAAGAAACCATGAGTAAATTACTAGGAGAAATGTTTTTAACTTTTTTTACAAACTCTATTGAATTTTTTATGGTGTAAATGTTATTGTCTAATAGAGTTGAAAATCTAGAAACTAAATATTTAGCTAATGGATACGAGGCAGTACCTAAATTTGATACAATAGGGCGGAAAGGAATACCACTTTTATGAATTTTGGGAAGAGCATATAATCTGGCACAATTCGCAACAGATGGGATAAGTGAATGTTTTAAGTTGCCTGAAATGATTTGCGAAGATTTGATCGCAGTTTTTATTTTTGACAAGTCCGAAGGTGAAGGATCTTTAGGGATCGGATTATATGGTCCTTCGTTTAAGAGTTTAGTGACACCATCGATGTAAGTGTTCCTATCCATGACGACTATCTGGCCACCTTTGTCGGCCTTTGAAATAATAATATCCGGGTTAGAATGAATTTCACGCAATGTAGCTCTTTCTCTCGCAGTTAGATTTGGTTTCAAAGGTTTATTATTGAATTTCACATTATGAGCGATAAGATGCCTAATCATTTCTTTCTGTGAATCTGAAACTTTACTGAACTTGAAAGCTTTTTCGATAGGAGCCAAAATCTTTGGAATCGAGGGTTTACAGGTTTGTGAGAAGTTAAAATTATATTTTAGAATTCTCTCTTGTTCTTCTGAAAGACTAACATTAGAAATATTAACTATTGGCTTGATGTTTACAATGGGAAGATTTTTTGAACTACTTGAACTGGAAGATTATAAAAGAAGTTTTTCGAATTTAACTGCAAGGGTGTTTTTATGACGGTTAACTGCATTCTCCGTTCTAGACCAAGACTTTTGTTCAAGGGCAGTGAATTTTGGATATGATTTAGCGAGTTCCAGATTTTGCAGCTGAAGATGGTGGTTCGGTAAAACCATCGAAACTAGTCCTGTGAAAATTTTGTAAATATAACGCTGATTTTTGTTGTTTGACTTCTGAATTAGCAGTTATTATGTTTAGAACACAGAGAGGAAATACCCAAATTAAAAAGATATATTATCCGACTATTGGAAATTAAAGTTAGAATTTTGTTTTACATTATTTCTGTCTTATCATATATATATATAAGTTTATTTTACCTAGAAACTCTAAATATCCGGACCATTTTATTTTCCATCAGTCAATTAAGTATTTAATCTAATATAAGAATGGAAATTTTACATGTTTATCTTTATCAGATTTATTTAAGTAGGAATTATTCAATTAAAACTATTGCACTTCTTTCTCAAAGAAAAAATAATACATTAATTTTTAGCATAAAATGCCACACACATACATATTCGCCAAAATGTCACTAATGCAATTACTCTGCATGTTGTAAGAAAAATGAATCTAATGAAAGGCAAATGGCATATTATCATCTCATTAATTTGGTTTAATTTTTATTTCCAGAAGTATTTCTTTTGATTCAGCCATGACTTATGGTGTAAGCAGAAAGCAGTAGCATGCAATTGCCGACTGCTTTTCCATCAGTATTTATCAGCTGCATATTTGCCGAATGCTGTAGGTCAAATTACACACATTGGGCACTATGGTTTGAATTTATTTAACAACTTTTTAAACATTCGTGTAATATTTTTTTTTTTATTTTATTTTTAATCAGAGAAGCAATGCTGTTGTTAGCAATCTCACTTTGTCTGACGAAACGTGGTAAGAGGTCAAATGGCGCTGTTGTTGGCCATGAGCACCATATAGATGGCATCCAGACTTCAGCTCAGTTCCGCCCCCAGTTTTGAAAGACAGCACTCCGGGGAGACTGGGCCAAGGGTCTTTTTTCTACACTTACCACCAACCTCTCGAGAGAACTTTAGACTCGCCGCGTATTTAGAGTGCCCCCATGCCTCGTAGACATTATATATTTACAAACATTCATGCCTTCTCCGGAATTCGAATCCGGGCCCTTCTATACCCGGGCAGGTAACGTCGCTAACCACTATCACGTTTGGGGCGGCTGCAAAGAAGCAATTAAAAAGACATAAATTTAACAACAGGCTTACTTGTTCTTGTCTTAGGAGAAAAAAAAAAAGAAAAGAGATTCGGATATCTGATAATTCCACTGCACTGATTTTTGTCTAAATAATTTTATGTAAATATCTCTTTATACTATTTAAGAGGGAAAAAAAGGATAGAAAAAAAACTTATTCGTTCACGTTATATTCATAAAAAAGCCACAATTATTTTACCTTTTTCTATAAAACGAATTAAAAAAATTCAGATATCGCTCCCTCTACAAGGTAGCTCGAAGTTTAACGCATGCACCTACAATGCTCAACGGTCTGTAAAGAAAAGAACTTCCTCTTGCAGATAGTTAAAAATAAATGCCGAGGCATTGCCTCAAAAATTAATGCATTTTCTCCTTAATGTTTATGATGCAAATCCCGTCACTGCACGTTGTCAGAGCGGAGATGGGGATGGTGTAAGTTTGCATTTTTTTTCGCCTGATCGCCTGTTCGTGGGATGGTTCAGTGACTTACTTTCAAAAAAAAGGAATAAAGCGAGAGTTTATATCATACCTTATAAGGGATTTACCATCTTGCTTGAAGCCGTGTAAACTTCTGCGCTCTGAAGACATGAAAATGAGAGCGAATCGTCTATAAGAACTGAATTTGCGATTGAATAATTCTACACTGCTTGTTTGGGCATTTCGCCGTTTGTTCTCCTTTTTACACCGAAGTTAAATAATGCAGTTCACTACAAATTTGACAATATTTTAATTTATACTTTTAAAACATCATCAAAAATTATGAAGCTTTAAGGTAAACTTTCTACAGATATAAAGCAAAAGGATATTGCTGAAAAATCACTATTGCTTGATGCATTCTTAAATAAGATATATATTAAAACAAAGTCCGCATTTAAAACTAAATCAAATTTTCTGTAATTTTACTATTGTTTTCTATTTTATAGTAATTGGGGTCTTCTTATAGTGCTGTATTTTGAAAGAAAAAAAAAGAGTATAATATATGACTAAAATATTACTGTTAATTAACGAATAAACACAGGAAAAGAAATAAAATGCAAGATATAAATTGCCTTCATTGGTCAATAAAATATTAAACTTGATAATGAATATGTATAGGTATACATCCCTATAAATATTAATAAAAACGAATGCATAGTACATTAAATCACGAATGTAGCCTTAAATTCCAAAAATCAGAGTGTCACATCAGAAAATATAAGAATTTGAAGAAAATTTTCCATATAATTATGTTTTAAGCAGTAAATAGTAAAATTTAATGGAAAAGTAACGAAGCTGAAATTTCATGTAAATCATTAAATGAGATAACAGAAAAATAGTTTCACATTCTGCTTGATGTTTATTTTTACTCATTTATTTATTTTCCAATTTTATTATTTCTTCAATTTCTAATATTCCATACGTTTACTTTCAATTTTTTTGCTTTTTATGAATGTATTTGGGATTTCATATGCTTCTTAGTAATCCTTTAATTCTTATTCATAAGGCGTATTCTTAATCGTAAAAGCTGCAATTTACAAGAGTTTGATTTACATAGTTCTTGTTACTGCATCTGTGCGTAGCCCTCTATTCATGAAAATTTTAACTATATTTTTTCCTTAAAAAAAAGGGGTGGAAAGAAAAAGAAAGAAAGAAATTCTCCTTCACGAGAATAACTTTTTCGCAAGCAATTCTACCAGTTCCTTAAATTTTTATGAATTTTTAAAATATTTATAGACTTATGGGACACCCTGTATATATAAAGCGATTGATCATGCCAATTTTCCTTTCAATTAAGTTTTCTAAATAAAAAATTCCTTTGCTGTAAGATGAATTTTGTTTCTTTTAGTTAACAATAATCCATACAAGATTTTATTTCGTGACCAAAAAATTCATGAAAAAAATTTGAATAAACAAACTATATCAAAATTTACTCAGATTGTGAAGTTTTGTGAAATTTCTTATCTGCTGTTGAATTGACATTTGTTTTTGAAAAAGCGTGTAAACCGTTTGAGTAACGGCTTATTACTCTATCAGCTACCATACCAGTTTTTGATCAGAAAAAATTCCACGGGAAAAGCATCAAAACGCTGCTTTAAATATTAAAGTGCTTTGCTCAAAGTTTCAGGACCTATTAGTGGCTGAGTAGTAAAACCGCCGAATACTGACAGTTCGACTGGGGTTCAGACTCCAGAGAATGAGCTGGCTGTACGGAAGTTTTCCGGATTTTCTCCATACGTAATATATACCTGAGTCAATTTTCATTAATATGTCTTCCAATCCTTTTCAGCAGAAATCCCTCATGAGTCGTAATTAAAACAGATCAGAGCAAGATATTAGCAAAACGGATTTTCATATTTTTGCAATTTTATTGTTTACCAGATATATCCGCTAATGACTTTTTCGTCGTTTACAATTTGAAAAATTTCATTTTTTATTTATTATACTTACTCATTCTTACAAATCATCTTTTCATTCTTTGTGACATGTCTACGAGTTAATTGCCAATTAGCGTCGCTTTCATTATCAACACATGCGAATTGCATTTTTTACATAATGCACAATAACAAAGCCTTTTAATGACCTATTATTGATAAGCAAAGAACAAAGATCAACCATTGATAAAATTTACGAATGTTACTGATTTTCCTTGTACCTTTTCTAATGTTGCTATATTTCCCCAATTATTTCTTAAAATTCATTGCCAGCTCAATTAACGGAGATTTTAGTTGATAGAGTCTTAGCTAACAGAAATTTCGGTATATATATATATATATGCAATAATAGCAAGGAAAAGACGGAGCAGTGTTGATGCGTACGTAGATCCATATTGAAGAGAAAGAATTCTGATTGCGTAGAATGCTAATATGTTGACTTCGTAATATCTAAAAACTTGGCAGTCGAGGCAGTTTTAATTCCATTTTTATTTGCAATTGACATTTGTGGCCACAATCACTTGGCACTCTAATCGTGCTTATTCACAGAGCATTTATATTTTTGATAACAAACAAGACAGCGAAATTACATCCTAGCAGGGTAGAGAGCGAAGATGAAGTGCGTAGTTATGCATGATGGAAGCACACGAAGAGAAAAGTTTTGGTTTTAGTTAAAAGTTTCAGTTCCCAATTATTACATCATCAGCTCTGCGCAGAGAACATTCTGGCATGTTATGTAACAGCTAGTATAAATACAGAGTTCGCGCCATTTTTTGTCAGACTGTTTTCTCCTCCTGCTGCTATAACACCTTTGCTGCCGCTCTTCCCATCTGTCTCCCGTTGTTCGGATAGTATAACGCAGTAAATTTAAAGTTAATCTTATTTCATTTAAATCACTAATGAATATGCAATCTTGGAGCATTTAGTCTGAAGTAAAAATATCTGCGGTGAGAATTGAATAAAGATGTGGAATCAAAACAGCTAACTTCTTTGTCGTCATTGGAGGCCGCCTTACACTCAGCCACAACAATGCCCGGATTCTGGTGTAGTTATAGATGCCAAGCTTCGTCATTCCTGTGACCATCCGCAAAATCATTACACGTGTGTATATACTCGTGTGTGTGTAAAGTAATATAATATGGGCTTAAAAATTTCATAATCAAAACCATACAAAAATAAGCTATCAGAATTGCAAATATATAATCCAAAAATACAATATTATTCCAAAATACAAATTTTTAATGCAGAATTAGTTAAAGTGAACAGCAACAAAAAGGAAATTTAGAATAATGAACAGGATTAAGGCGGATAATGTCTTTTTCAAGGGATGAATAAATAACTGCAAATTCGTCTATAAACAATTCTATAACAATATCATCTATAAACAATATCGGATGCGATATGACCAAACTCTCTTCTTAGTGAACGTAAATAAATAAATATATAAAAACGTGTACCTTGGTGGCAAAGCAAGAAATCTTGTATTTCAGAATAACAGATAATAATCCTAGAAAATAATATCTCGAATAAAATAAGCTAAGTATTATTTGTATGTATAAAGTAAGTAAAAAAGCGCAAGTGGACTTTAAAGCTAAAATCTAGCTCTATCACTGCTAAGATTATAAATTTAAATTTAATTATTAATTTTTCATTTTCGATTATCTCCTAGGAAACGAAAAGTAAAAACTGTTGTAAAAATTAATCTTATCAAAATTTAATTCTTTAGAAGATATGGCTAAAATTACAGAAAATATACTTAGTAGAAGTTTTAACCTTTGCTAGTCAGTAAGTAATCAGTAATACAACTGGGTTAAGAAATTTTCTCCTTCCTTATCCCATGCCTTCATAAGGCTATCGAGAAAAATCTAGAAGTAAGAACAGATAGTAATTTTAAGCTCAGACTATTATATATAAATGCATTATAAATCTCATTTTAGCTTTAATGTAATTTAAATATTTATTTTTCTCTTCGAATGCCGAAAATATTTGCAATGGGTTATCCGAAAGTGAAAATAAATCTTATTAAAAGTTAATTCTTTAAAAGATGTAGATAAAACTACAGAAAAAATACTAGAAGTGTATCTCTATCTCTCTCATCCGTAGTGTATCTCTGTCCCTCTCTTTAGTTCGTTTAAAAAAAGTTCTAATATGTGTAAATTGATGTGTTATTTCTATAAATCGTATGCATCGTATGGGTTTGACGGAAGAGAAGAAAAAAATAAAAAGACGGAGAAAGAGGAGGCATATGCATGCTTTGCAGTACAACATATTCAGTATGAGAACCACTGAACGCTACCATTTTTTGCAGTTGTTTCCCAAAATTGCATATGGCATGGCTGAAAGAACAAAAAGGCAAGTTTAAAATCACATTTACAATGGAGGTTTTTGCATAGATATTACCCAGTTGTTTACTTTTACTTCGCTAACCACATTGATGTTAATTTCGAACTTTGTGAAGGCGATCATCTATTTGGAAGAGTAAAGGCATCAAGTACTGTAGAACAAAATTAAATAAAGACTGTAGAAACCTTTTGTTGGAAGAAGGTTTCTTCTGTTTTATATATATATATATATATATATATATATATATATATATATATACAATTCGAAGCGTTCTACCAGATAGGTAGTAAATTCTGAACTGAAAGTGTCTGTTCTTTTTTTGTTTTTTTGTTTTGCGAATCGGAGGAACATTGTTCATCTCAATACCAAACTTAGGAAGGGGAAAAAAATTCATTTGATCTCCAAGCAAAATTCTCTTAATTGAATAGAAGCCTGAAGTATTTGAATCCAGCTGCAAAAGAAATAATAGTAGTAATGAAACTGAATAAAAAGAATTTTTCTCTGTATTTTTATTATACATTTAAATTGCTTTAATGACAACTAATAATATAATACAATATTGCTAATAATATATAATATTGCTAATAATATAATGAAATTGGTGAGTAAGTTGTAACGTTTTTCAGTCGTATTACTACCTAATGATCAGATTTGTTTTCACTTCAAGAAGTGCTGACTTTTCACTTGGATGCAGTTTTTTTTTTTTTTTTTTTTTTTTTTTTTTCCATGTATCCTATGAATCTGCTAGTATTTCCTGTTATGGGTATATACTTCAAGAACATATTCTGTATCTTTTGCGTTGTATTGGAGTCTTTAGATTATTTTGAAACAGGACACGTGGAAAATGTGAGATGCCCTTCATGAGATTCGAACCTTGGACCTCTCGAATACGCGTCGAGTATACTTCCAATTACAACACGAAGGCATGTTGCAACGAGGGAGAAAATACCTTACATAAGGCGACTGAGGATTAGGAGACCCAATCGCCAAATTCTGGTGGTGACAAATTATCGTTCACTATCTTTTTAGTTCTGCCGCCACTATAGAGCATTAGATTTTGGAGCAGGAAGCATGAAAAATGTGCATTATCATCGCTGGGACTCAAATACTAGACTTCTCGAATACACGTCGAGTATGCTTCCAATTACACTATGAAGGCTTGCGGAAAGGAAAAAGAAAATACCTTATAGCCTCTCGATTTTTTTTTTTTTTTTTTTTTTTTTTTTTTTTTTCGTACGATTTATTGCAATAGGATTTGCTTTTGTGGGGCAACTACATGTACTGATAATATATGAAATCGTTTGTTAAGTTTTTAAATTACCTTTTAGTTTTTGAAATGTATCACTATGTTATTTGTGACATTGAAAGTGGTAATAACTTCTTTGATAGGCCATAAACCAGTCATTAACGTTCTTGCTATTATCTTCATTCATGAATTGGTTTATAACATTGAGCATTGTTTTACATGCCACTATGTGCAATTAATAGCTAGTGTATTCTACGCGTGGGTGTTATTGGCTGTAGGTAAATCTTACTCAATAAAGTATGAATAGCGGAATATGTTTAATGAATAATCCTTACTGATTTTTGTACTAAGGGACGCAGTCTTCTCAGCGTGTAAATATTAGATATCAGTATTTTTATTTCCTTGTACGAAATAAAGGAAGTATTGTATTCACGAAAATGCCGTATCATAGTATCCATTTTGACCGTTATCGAATGCAAATTAATGATGTTTTTGCGTGACACCTGTACGTAAGGACGGAATAAAGGATTCATTTTTCCAAAACGAATTATAAAACTGATTTAAAATGGATTCAGAAGATATTCATGAAAGAATGAAATGGCGTCTGTACTTACGTAAGTAAGTACGTATAACTCAGAACCTCAGAGTGTTGAAATTTTGTATATAGGATTGCTATAACATGAAGTTGTGCACCTCCTATTTTGGTTGCAATCCGCCTGACCAAATATATATATATATATTTAAAAAGTCGAGATGATAATCCAACTAAGCAGTAAGAATGTCAGGATCCTACCTAGCTCTGTTTCCGAAATACATCATAATAGAACGGTACTTAACAATAATTAAATGTGAATAAAAATATTTTTAAGTACTATAAAGTTGAAGAACATAACTGTTTTGATATAAACAATATCAAAACAATTATGTTCAAATTTGAAAAAAAAAAATTAACATTTGTTTTGATACTACTTGTTTGCCATTTATGTTCTTCAACTTTTTAGTACTTAAAACAAAATTTATTCACTTTTAATTATTGTTAAGTACCTTTCTATTATGATGTATTTCGAAAACAGAGCTTACTGCTTAGATGGATTATCATCTCGACTTTTTAAATTCATTTAAAATTAAACAGCACTCGGCGTTAATTTTGAGCTTATTTGTACTATCATACTTTTTTATTTTTTAGTAACGGAACTTTACGGAACGGAAGATTACATTCTAATTTGTATATATATATATATAAATTACATACCCACTCTGTTACACACTCTCCACACTATATATACCCACTCTGTTACTCGGCTCAGTGAGCTCAGTTTTTTTTTTTAATTTTTATATGTTGGTAAATTGTGCATTTTTGTCTTTAAAAATGATTGAACTATGTTATTCTTAACTTCCGGTTAAGGTGTTTATGCCTTTAGTTAATCTGCATGCAGTAGTTGTAGAATTATCAACAATTTAAAAGTTATTTAAGTGCTGCTAAGCCTTTTTTTTTTTTTTACTACAGCAGCCATATGTGTTTACATTTGAAACTTAAGATAATAGTTAATTAAGTCTTTCTGCACCTTCAGTGTCTTTTTGCCCAGTGGGACCAAAAGGAAACTTTTAGTTTTGCGCACTGAAAAATATGCCTTCTTGCCTGCTGGCCGAATTGCTTGTTTTTGCTTAGAAACTGAAATTTTAATTGTAAAAATTGTTTTTTTTTTAAATTGTTTTAACTGTATTTGTTGTTTTATGTTTTTCTATATCTTTCAATGTTTAATGAAGACATTCTGAGCTTTTATGTGTTTTTGCCTTGCCGCGAAGTGAGAATTGAATTCATTGAATGAGAAATATATCTCTAATGAAATTCGAGAAAATAAATTTAAATTAAATGGAGAGAAAAAATGCGGATAATTCTATATTCCGTGCAAGGAAGTCATGTGGTGTGAAGATCAGATTTCCAGTTTCAGTGATCAGAGTCTTGGTCCTAAAGGGATAACTTTATGCCAAAATGATACGTTAATGCTGTAGGTAGAATAAATACCGCCTTTTCCTCTTTCTTCTGACCATGTCTATTATCTATCAGTTTTATAACAATTAAATTTGTATGCGAAAAACAAAAAAAAGCCTTCCAGGCTTAAATTCAGAATTTTTCCTAAATTGACACTGAAGAATTCTGCAAGATTATACAAGGTAAGGCAGAATGTTTTTGCTTGAAGAAGAAATATCAGTATCTGTTAACTTCGACAGGCATTAAAATTTTGTACAAAATCATCGACAGTCTAAGAATTTTATTTAAACTAAATTTATATTTTAATGCGGAAAGTTGTAAAATCTGTGTTTTTTTACTATGTTTTAGAGCCCAGTGCATAACACAGCAAAATGTATATACATTTTATGCATATAAAATCTGCGTATATGTTTCATTGCATAAACATTCCAGAGCAGCAAACTTTGTAAACCGAGGAAACACATAAAATTATAATTATTTTTCATGGGATGATTTAAAAGCTGGAGGCAAGGACCAAAACTTATTATGAATAATACAACTAGTTAGGTTTAAAACTAGAATGGTTATTTCACCTAAAAAGAAACAATAAATGAATCAGTGTCATAATATATACTTGTATTTGGTGGTATGATTCGATGATTCAGAAATTGAATGATTTAAAGAGAGTAAAGCTATTTTCACCACTCAGAAGCATTACTAACCAATAGCAGTTACAGGAAATTCTGTGGACGGATATTTTTTTCCCTGTAAACTCTTTGATTTCGATTCCAGGTATTGGAAATGCTAATGTTTACAATAAACACCTGGACACGGATCGGTCGCATGTTGCAAAAAAAGCTTCATGAACGCTCGGCATTCAACCTCTCCCCTCTCCTCCGTAATGACGTCGTTTTTTTGACAATCGTTTGCTCTTGTTAATGTTGTTTGCTTTGATAAAGGACTGTCACCTAATTTATGGTCTTAAACTGTGTGAACGGCAAACTGTTTTGGGGAAATAAAAAGTACTTTTGAATTGCATTCTAGAATTCTCCTAATTGTTTATGTGTCTTTTAAGTTTTGTCTCAAAATTGTGCGATGGGGAAAAAAGTGGAATTTTCCTTCAGAATGTTTTCATAATCCTACAGTTTGGTTAGATGCTGTTAGAAATTGATAATAAAAAAAAAAAAAAAAAAAAAACCAGTTTATTGAAGTTCCGCGGATATTGTAGACCCTAGTAATGTGTTTTGGGAAAATAAACTGTAGATACTACTGAAAGACGAAGTATCGAATTCTAACTAGGTCTGTGAAAGAACAAAGGTTATAACAACCTTTTTATTTTAACTAAACTGAACAGAAAATTCACTCCGTCGGTACTCACAATTTCACCACTACTTGTGGATAAGGTAATTTGAATAGAAAGTAGTATGTACTTTCTGTACATATTACTATACTTTCTGTATAATCACAATATCACAATAAATTTGAAAGTTTAGTTACACAACTGGCTCCTACTCACCCTTTAATCGGTTGCACACAGCAAAGCCGAACCTAGAATATCAATATAATCTAAAGTAAGTGGCCAACTATTCAACTACAAGGTTACTAGATCAACCACGGAGCATAGATTCGGAACTAACTCACCTACATCGAACTCTTAAAATCTGTGTTTCCGAACTTCTTAGTTTGCATATACGTCATTTAAATTTCCATTCTGGCAGAAAATTGAAATTTGAAAGGAAAGAAAAGTTTCTTAAATTAAAAATAATTGGTTAGAGCAAAATAGAGTCTTTACAATATTACTAACTATTTTGCAGATTTTATGAAATATACGTTATGTATATGGGCATTTTATATTCATCAGTAGGTATAATAAGGGGGTTTGGAACCATTTGGCGCTGTGGCGCTCACAGACGACGGACAAGGGGGGGAGGAAATTTACGGAAGAGCCCGTGTGGTTTGATACGTCACCAACTACGGACGCGTCGCATCCTGTTCGTGAGGTCATCACGCATTATCACCTGGAATTATCTTGCTATTGCTACGTCAGCCACATGTTTCATCCCGTTTGTGTTGTAATCCGGTTTCATGTCCGCGCTTATCCATTGACGTAAAACTCCCCGCTGCTCTGATGTCATACTTAATCCGCAACCTGTGTGCAGCATGCAGATACATGTTAGAATTTCTAGAACATTCTGTTTAGTTCAGCAATGACCGCTAGAGGGCAGTAGTCTTACCCATAGTGCATTCTGATTGGTACTCGTGGATCCTGACGAAGTTATTAACCATTATTTTTAATTGATTATACTATTTGATTTAATATAGTAGTATTTAATGAAAAACGTTCATGTATTTACATGTAAATGTCATGTATTTGGCCATCTATGGCATGCGAAACGTGGACGATAACGCAAAGCCGTGCTTTTATCTCCTGAATCCTATTATTTGATTATTATTTGATCGTATGTATCCTCTTTGTTCATTTAACTTTGTGCAGCGGAAACCAGCATGAGGCTGATGGATTGCACATAGAGAATTCTGTTCCAACTTGCTCAGACCTTTGTACATCCTCGATAATGAATGAATTCATAACTTTAAATTTATTTTGTTTCTATTTTAGGTTAAGATATTTTAAATTTCTCATTTCTTTATCTTACAAACATAATTTACGTATTTTTCTTTTCTTCTCGCCGTTAAATTAAATGTACTAATTTTCACACCATATTTTTCATATACAAACATAAGATTTTCTTTTTTCCTCCCATTTTTAAGTTTTACATTCTTTCCCCCCTGCCTTTAACTTGCAAAAGTAATAGATTTTATAAAAGTAATATGTTTTCATAATTTTTTTTTTTTTTTTTTTTTTTTTTTTTTTTTAGTCCAAAGGGATTTGAATCCCGAAGGACTATTAGTTTCGTTTTGGCATTTTGCGTCGGACGGATAAATGTCGGTTCACTTTTCAAAATGTTGCCATAAAATGTTAGAGTCCTGCATTATATTTGAAGAAATTAAATAATGAAAATCTGCGTAAATGTATGTATATTTCTCACATTGTCATAAAATAACGGTACATAGAGTCATCGAATTTTGAATAACGTAATCCTCCAACGAATATGAGCATGTGGAAGACCAAATTTGAAATTTGAAATTTGTTTTATGATCGATTTCCTATTTTTTAAAACTTTGACGAATTTTCGATTAACAAACTCAAGGATTTCAAAGCGAGCAATGGCAACGTTGTGCAGAAAAAAAAAACATTTTTATCTCCAGCGCGTGAGTCTCTGTATCAGAAATTCTAAAGATATGCTCGTTTTAAAACTATTTTACGATATTGCTGTTGCACTGGATCTTATGGTTTAAGTGCGAGGAACATGATATTTAATAAAGAAAGGTAACACACAGAATGTTAAAAAACGCCCCTTTGGACGTAATTTAAAATCTGAAACATTTCAGATTTTTTTTTTTTTTTTTTTTTTTTTTTTTTATTTTACAAAAGGTTTTTTTTCTCTTCGGTTTAATCTTTCCTTTCCGTGTTTTACATTCTTCACTTTATTTGTTTTACAAAAGCTGTACTTATTTTCATACGATTTTTTCTTTCTTTTTTACGAACTCGGTCTTTTTTCTTATATTTTACTTCAAGAAGTAATTTTTAATTTTTCTTTTATACGAGTATAAAAGTATTTTTTTAATTCTTTGAAGAATTTTCTTCTCTCATTTCTTTTTTCTTTCTTTTATTTTCCTCTTAAGGTTTTTCTTAATGTTTTAAATACTTATTGATGTTACACCTCCATTTCTCAAAGCGTAAAGTTACATATATATTTCTCTGTCTATGAAATTTAAGCTGGAACTTACACGCATATAATTTCCCTCTAGAGGCTTTCATGGATAATATTTTCTGCAAATTTAAACCAATAAGTACGATGTTCAGCTCGGAATATTTTTTTCAAAGGGTATGATCATTAGTTTTACAAGTCTCAAAGCTTTTTAATATATTCCTTCTAACTTAAGATATGCATTTCAAGTTGACAAACGCTGAACTCTTACAGCTTTTTGAGGATGATTTTTAAGTTATGATACATAGCAAATAAAATCCTACATAACAGGGAATATTGACATGAATTTCCAAATAATAATGCAACGTAACTTCAATATATTCAATTTAACTGAAAATACGCATTTCAAACTGACATTACTTTACTTAAGCTCTTTAAGTACATCCGATATTTAATTTTTTACAGATATGAAAAACATTTTTGCATAAATACCATACAAAACATATAATATTGACATGAACTCCATATTATGGTTAAACATTGGTAACTTAAATGAACCTTTAATACATTTTAGTGTGAATTAATCTTAAAAAGAAAAATTCAAAATGAAATGCTTCACAAATTTATATATTAAGCAAACATTCAAGAGAATACCTATATATCTAGAGATATTATTTACACTAGTTTGTAATGTAATTTATTAGAACAGTCGCAGAGGTATAGGAGAGGTATGCAATATCCATGAAAAAAACTTCCTACCAAGCCAAAGAGCAATAGTGAAATATAACATATAAGAAGGGGGGAAATGTCTAAATATGGAAAACGTGAACAAGGAATGAATATTTTTTCTGAAAATATCCCGAATGGGATAAGTCAGGGGTAGGAACCTTAACCAGTTTCAGGAATAGGGCCTGAATACTAATGAAGTATTTTTAATCATATTTTAGTCTATAATGCATTTATTTATATTAAAATATTCTGTTTGAAGAATATATTCTACACTTAGAAGGAAATCGATAAATCAGAATGATTTCATTTTCTGAAGATTCAGGTTCAGAAATATTACAACTCAAAAGGAAAAAATAGGTTAGAGCGAGAATGAAGTATTCCGTAACCAATAAAAAATGTTTTTCTTCCTAAAAAAATTAAGGTGAAACTTTTTCCACCTAAAAAAATCTAAATGAATTTTTTTTCGACTTTTCAAAATCAAAGTGGAGATTTTTCTCCCTAAAAAAGTTAAAGTGAAACTTTTTCGACCTAAAAAAATCTAAATGAATTTTTTTTGACTTTTCAAAATCAAAGTGTAAATTTTTCCCCTTACATTTTGAATTTAACATGGGTTTTCCCATTGACAAAATAAAAGTGGAGATTTTTCTCCCTAAAAAAATTAAAGTGAAACTTTTTCGACCTAAAAAATCTAAATGAATTTTTTTCTTCCTAAAAAGGTTAAAGTGAAACTTTTCCTGTGTAAAAAAATCTAAATGAATTTTTTTCGACTTTTTAAAATCAAAGTGTAACTTTTTCCCCTCACATTTCGAATTTAACATGGGTTTTCCCATAGACAAAGTAAAAGTGAAGATTTTTCCTCCTAAAAAAATTTAAATGAAAATGTTTCGACCTAAAAAAATCTAAATGAATTTTTTTCAACTTTTTAAAATTAAAGTGTAACTTCCCCCCCCTTACATTTTTAAATTAACATGGGTTTTACCACAGACGAAATAACAGTGGTGATGTTTCGTCTTAAAAAAATTGAAGTGAAATTTTTCCAACTCAGAAAAGCAAAATGCTTCATTTGAGCCCTAACGGAAACTGCACTGAGCATTTTTCGCCTTAAGGAAACAAACATATTCAGATATTATCATCAAGGTTTTCTACTCAGATATATTTTTCTGCTTTTTATACCATTACATTTCCAATGAAATTTGATTCATTGCCGGATAGTTAAATGTTTGTTATTTTTTTTTCGCATCCGAATGCATTTCATGTCTCACATAGGCTCATTACAACCAAGTTAGAAGTTAAGTGAATACTTCCTGAAATACTGTACATTTCATTCTGAAAAGTATCTTAATTTTGAATTCTCTAAAGTTTTTTTTTTCCTGCATTCCAAGTAAATTTTGTGCATAAAGTTTTCAGTTTCGATGGAAGTTATTTACGGATGACTATAGTGTTATCGTGTTTCCATAAACCTTTTGAAAACATTGAGTATTACCAATTTTTAACGTTACGGCCAGTGCAAATCATTGAATTTTCAAATATTTTCTTATTTATCTTTTACATTGCCTTGTAAAGATTTTGGAATAAATTTTTATTAAATAGTTATATTGTTTGATTTAATAACGTTTTGCACGTTTGGAAGATTTAACTTCAATAACACTACCACGCTGAATCAGAAAATTAGGAAAGGAAATGTAATTTTTCATCTTAGTATACTATGGGAATAGAGACTGTTAACCCAGCTCATACAGAATATTTTCTCGAAGTTACCAAGAATCACTGACTTGCACTGTAATAGATTTTTCTCATGAAGTCTATATCTTTTTTAAAAGAAGTTTATATACTAATTTCATTAGAAACATGTCTAAGAAAATATCTGACATTCATGAGAAACATGAGCACCTTGATTTAAATGACTAGGAAACTAAGAACTATTGTTTTGTAAATATGTTTCTCTTTTGACTCAAAAGTTTCTTCTTTATCATATTCTAAATGAACCGTATATAAATAATATATTGTATTGATGAACCAGTGTTATATTTTAACTTATTAAGTGACTATGAGAAGAAAGTCATGTTTTGCCCTAAATGCTCATTTTCAAGTAGAATTTTACTAACGCACACATGTGTTTATTGCAGTTTTTGATCAAATCTCAAAGGCTGAAATGAGTGTTTCATTACCAAATTTGTACTTCCCGACTTCATTTTACTGAAACGGAAACATTCATAAGTTAGTGCGAAGAAACATTTGTACATGTTGTGCTTTTTGATTAATTTTCATACCATCTGATTATCTTTGAAAATTTGTTTTTTAGTCCAGTGCTAATATATTGCTAATTTTCGCTTTTTCAGTGTCCTTCGTATGTGACAAAAACTCAGTTTACAACCTTTTCTTACTTAACAGCTTGCATTGCATTGCTGAACCGGGACCATGCTTTCATTTTTATTACATATCATGCAAATATTATAAAAAAGGCACAATTTTTCCTTCTGTGTTTACAATTTGAATGAACATTTTACTATTACAGAGACTTCTTTAGTAAAATCTCAACGTTAAACTGAATGTTTCATTACTAATTTTGAAGATTCTGGATATATCCTACTTGAACGTTCATAACTGGTTAGCAAAATAGTTTACACATGTACTCCGTTGTACTCTTGGTTAATTTTAAATTGTTTTTCATCTGTAACACTTTTCATCTGTAATGAACTATCGAAATGATTATTAACTATCCGCTTTTTGCAAAGTATTTCGTAGACACATGTGTTCAATACAGAAAAATTTTCTAACTTATCAGTATTGTTACCAAAATAGAATGCAAAATTTCCCTAAAAATGTATACATTTATTTCTTTAAAAACACGTACAGAATACCCACATTTAATAATTAAATGAGTATTTTCCTATATCAGAACGAAAATTTTTAAATAATGTCATGTTGCATAAAATTTATGAATTTGTGATATCGTTGGCTTTTTGCAAACGCTTTGAAAGAGTGTGCTCTCGATACTCTTTTAAACAGAAACTTTTTTATCTTTGTTATTGGAAACTATTTTATCTTTGTTGTTGATATATGCCAATGGATTCTTGATACTTTTTCTCTTGGTTTATCTTCAGCTTATGCGTTATTTAAATACTTAAAAATATATTTGTAGATCATTTATGTTGACACTTGTGATAGATTTCCTGGATGTGTTTTTGGAAAATGTATTTATTTTATTCACATGAATGAAACTAACGTTTTCTTAAAATTTTATTATTTAGAGTATTAGTCAACTATGATAGAATGCCGGATTTATTCCCAGTATTCAACATTCATATGAACTTCAGTATTCTAAATCTCTTACGTAACTTTAATTTTTCCTATCAATAATAAGAAGACGAATGGAATAAATGCAGGTTATGCAGACATAAGGTAAAATTCTGGAAATAAAAGAAAGTCTTCAGATCTAGGCAATTCCGTAGAATGTGCAAATATTCATTCTATTTGAAGCTTATTTTTGAAATTACACAGCATAAAAATGTAAATTTACTGAAAAGAGATGTAATGAAGATCAAGTACTCTGCAAAACCTGGACGGTAATTTTACAAAACTAGTTATACGGAAGATTTCCATAAAGTGGTTCGAGCGAAGGAAACACGCCAGCAGTCTCCTAAAACTTTAAGTGAGCACCTGATCTTTGCTCTTACAAAAGTTAAGTAGAATTGTAGATTCTACGTAAGAGCGAAGATCAAAGACCCACTTAGAGTTTCAGGAGATTGCTGGTATGTTTTCTTCGCTGGAACTACTTTATGGAAATCTTCCGTATAACTAGTTTTGTATAATTACCGTCCAGATTTTGCAGAGTACTTGATCTTTTTAATCCTTGTACGAAGTAAAAAGGAAGTATTGTAATCGCGAAAAGCTTCAGGCAGCATATTTCAACGAAAATATCCACTTTGACCGCTTTCGAATGCAATTTAACGATGTTTTTACGTGATATCTGTACGTAAGGACAGAATAAAAGACTCTTTTCCGCCAAAAAAAAAACTAAAAAAACTGCTTTAAAATGAATTCTGAAGAGAATTTTTCGTGGCGTCTGTACGTACGTGCGTACGAACGTACGTACGGACGTACATACGTTCGTACAAACGGACGTACAAACGTATATAAATATATTTATAAATATATCCACTCTGTTACCCGGCTCAGTGATCTCAGTTTCGTTAATCTTATATATTTGTAAATTGTACATTTTTTGCTTTAAAAATGATTGAGTTATGTTGTTTTTATCTTCCGGTTAAGGATTGTATGCCTTTAGTAAATCTGTATGCAATATTTTTAGAATTATCAACAATTAATAAGCCTAATTTGATAGCGGCTATTGCTCTTGTTTACATTTGAAACAGCTGAGTACCGGATTTGTTGCCAATCTAGAGAAACTTAGCTTCGCAACAACAAAGATAACGCCTTCATTTATTATTTAAATCATGCTTAATCCTTTCTGGAATTTTTTCGAGGAAATAATCGTTTAAGATTTACTTCGTAATTTTTAATACAGATATTTTGAGTTTTTATGTATTTTTGCCTTGTCGCGAAGTGAAAACTGAATTAATTGAATGAGAAATACTCAATCGTCTGTGAAAAACTGTTTCTTTTTTGTTTTGTTTGCTTAATTTCTTTAATGCATAGTTCTAGCTTTATTGTTATTGTATTTGAATAGAACATGTGACAACGATTACATAATTCTTTAAATGATATAAATTTTGTGCATTCTGAGTTATAATATGAACGAAATATAATACTGTCGCTATGGTAAACAAAGTGAATTTTAAAGAATGCATTTATTCTATTGTGGTTTATGCGCTGTCTGCGAAGTAGGTTTAATTCAATCTAATAAGTTTAAATAAAATGCAAGAAAAAATGCGTGTAATTTAATATTCCGTACAAGGAAGTCATGTGGTGTACACATCAGATTTTTTATAATATTTGCATGATATGTAATAAAAATGAAAGCATGGCCCCGGTTCAGCAATGCAATGCAAGGTGTTAAGTAAGAAAAGGTTGTAACCTGAGTTTTTGTCACATACGAAGGACACTGAAAAAGCGAAAATTAGCAGTATATTAGCACTGGACTAGGAAACAAATTTTCAAAGATATAATCAGGTGGTATGAAAATTAATCAAAAAGCACAACATGTACAAAATGTTTCTTCGCAATAACTTATTAATGTTTCCGTTTCAGTAAAATGAAGTCGGAAAGTACAAATTTGGTAATGAAACACTCATTTCAGCCTTTGAGATTTGATCAAAAACTGCAATAAACACATGTGTGCGTTAGTAAAATTCTACTTGAAAATGAGCATTTAGGGCAAAACATGACTTTCTTCTCATAGTCACTTAATAAGTTGAAATATAACACTGGTTCATCAATACAATATATTACTTATATACGGTTAGTTGTTCATTTAGAATATGATAAAGAAGAAACTTTTGAGTCAAAGAGAAACATATTTACAAAACAATGGTTCTTAGTTTCCTAGTCATTTAAATCAAGGTGCTGATGTTTCTCATGAATGTCAGATAATTTCTTAGACATGTTTCTAATGAAATTAGTATATAAACTTCTTTTAAGAAAGAAATAGACTTCATGAGAAAAATCTATTACAGTGCAAGTCAGTGATTCTTGGTAACTTCGAGAAAATATTCTGTATGAGCTGGGTTAACAGTCTCTATTCCCATAGTATACTAAGATGAAAAATTACATTTCCTTTCTTAATTTTCTGATTCAGCGTGGTAGTGTTATTGAAGTTAAATCTTCCAAACGTGCAAAACGTTATTAAATCAAACAATATAACTATTTAATAAAAATTTATTCCAAAATCTTTACAAGGCAATGTAAAAGATAAATAAGAAAATATTTGAAAATTCAATGGTTTGCACTGGCCGTAACGTTAAAAATTGGTAATACTCAAAGTTTTCAAAAGGTTTATGGAAACACGATAACACTATAGTCATCCATAAATAACTTCCATCGAAACTGAAAACTTTATGCACAAAATTTACTTGGAATGCAGTAAAAAAAACATTAGAGGATTCAAAATGAAGATACTTTTCGGAATGAAATGTACAGTATTTCAGGAAATATTCACTTAACTTGGTTTTAATTAAACAGAACTCGGTTGTAATTAGCCTATGTGAGATATAAAATGCATTCGGATGCGAAAAAAAAAAAAAAAAAACATTTAACTATCCGGCAATGAATCAAATTTCATTGGAAATGTAACGGTATAGAAAGCAGAAAAATATATCTGTGTAGAAAACCTTGATGATAATATCTGAATATATTTGTTTTTTTAAGGCGAAAAATGCTCACTGCAGTTTCCGTTAGGGCTCAAATGAAGCATTTTGATTTTCTGAGTTGGAAAAATTTCACTCTAATTTTTTAAGACGAAACATCACCACTGTTATTTCGTCTGTGGTAAAACCCATGTTAATTTAAAAATGTAAGGGGGAAAAAGTTACACTTTAATTTTAAAAAGTCGAAAAAAATTCATTTAGATTTTCTTAGGTCGAAACATTTTCATTTAAATTTTTTTAGGAGGAAAATTCTAAAAAGTCGAAAAAAATTCATTTAGGTTTTTTTAGGTCGGAAAAGTTTCACTTTAATTTTTTTAGGGAGAAAAATCTCCACTTTTATTTTGTCTATGGGAAAACCCATGTTAAATTCAAAATGTAAGGGGAAAAATTTACACTTTGATTTTGAAAAGTCGAAAAAAATTCATTTAGATTTTTTTAGGTCGGAAAAGTTTCACTTTAACCTTTTTAGGAAGAAAAAAATTTAGTTAGATTTTTTTAGATCGAAAAAGTTTCACTTTAACTTTTTTAGGGAGAAAAATCTCCACTTTCATTTTGAAAAGTCGAAAAAAAATTCATTTAGATTTTTTTAGGTGGAAAAAGTTTCACTTTAATTTTTTTAGGAAGAGAAACATTTTTTATTGGTTACGGTATACTTCATTCTCGCTCTAACCTATTTTTTTCTTTTGAGTTGTAATATTTCTGAACCTGAATCTTCAGAAAATGAAATCATTCTGATTTATCAATTTCCTTCTAAGTGTAGAATATAGTCTTTAAACAGAATATTTTAGTATAAATAAATGCATTATAGACTAAAATATGATTAAAATTACTTCATTAGTTTTCATGCCCTATCCCTGAAACTCGTTAAGGTTCTTACCCCTGATTTATCCCATTCGGGATATTTTCAGAAAAAATATTCATTCCTGTTCATGTTTTCCATATTTAGACATTTTTTCCCCTTCTTATATGTTATATTTCACTATTGCTCTTTGGCTTGGTAGGAAGTTTTTTTCATGGATATTGCATACCTCTCCTATACCTCTGCGACTGTTCTAATAAATTACATTACAAACTAGTGTAAATAATATCTCTAGATATATAGGTATTCTCTTCAATGTTTGCTTAATATATAAATTTGTGAAGCATTTCATTTTGAATTTTTCTTTTTAAGATTAATTCACACTAAAATGTATTAAAGGTTCATTTAAGTTACCAATGTTTAACCATAATATGGAGTTCATGTCAATATTATATGTTTTGTATGGTATTTATGCAAAAATGTTTCTCATATCTGTGAAAAATTAAATATCGGATGTACTTAAAGAGCTTAAGTAAAGTAATGTCAGTTTGAAATGCGTATTTTCAGTTAAATTGAATATATTGAAGTTACGTTGCATTATTATTTGGAAATTCATGTCAATATTCCCTGTTATGTAGGAATTTATTTGCTATGTATCATAACTTAAAAATCATCCTCAAAAAGCTGTAAGAGTTCAGTGTTTGTCAATTTGAAATGCATATCTTAAGTTAGAAGGAATATTAATTCCGAAGTCAAACATCAAATATCAGCGTTATATTTTCAAAATTTTCACAGGACTAGTTTCGATGGTTTTACCGAACCACCATCCTCAGCTGCAAAACCGCAAATGAACAAGATAGGAAATAATGATTAGATAAGATAAGAAAACCTGGACAAGAATAAGCAAGTGGCGCCATCTGTTGATGAAAGCAGAACTAAAACATAATTTCTTAAAAGGCCGAAGGGAAAATTGGATTGGAATTAGGATCGTTAAGTAGAACAGAAAGATTTGCTTGACTTCGGAATTAGTATTTATTCGGCGTGTTATTGTGTCTTAATTATAGAAGGAATATATTAAAAAGCTTTGAGACTTGTAAAAATAATGATCATACACTTTGAAAAAAATATTCCGAGCTGAGAAATTTTTATATTCTAAGTAGGGAAAAATATGATAAAGTTTCACTTCCGTGACTGAACATTAATTCCATGTCCAGACATCCTTTCGTTTTAGATGTTTTACACAAATATGGCTCTATAGTGAATTTAAAATATTACATTACAATGTGGATATTCTTCTCTGTAGTTAAAAATTCCATAGCTTGTTAAAAAACAAGCTATGGAATTAATAAACAAAAAATAAACAGCATTATTAATCGGAAAGTGCAAAACTGTCAGTCATTACTTCTACATGGAAAGAAGACTCCAAACAAATACTCGAAAAGGTATGTACTGTTTCTAATATTCCCGATGTTAAATAGTTGGTAATAAGAGAAAATCCGCCGACATAGAAATAAATTACAAAGCCATTAAGTACATCTGTAGCAACAATAAATAAAATAATAAACCAAGATTTACAACTTAAAAAAGCTAAAAACTTAATGTTTACCAACTTTTGCAGAGGCAAATACAATTAGTTGAACCCTGTATGAAAACTATTTAACAGAAGATAAATGGACACACATTATGGCACTTGATGAAGCATCGATGACTGCCTAAATGACTGTGGGAAAAAAAGTCTATTTGTTATCGCAAATGAAGAGAAAAAAATATATAGACCTGGATCCATCAATACAAAGAAAGTTTCAATAAGGTGTTTATGATTGTCGCAAGATTCTCCTATAATAAGAAATTAAAAATAAGAAGGGTAGACAAGATTGTTAAAATAAACCTACTATCAAGAGTTTGGTTGAAAATTTTTTAAGTCCTATATTTACATATGAAATTTTATTTCTTTTCCCAGTGGTCTTTAAAGAGTGGATCTTCATCAATATAAAGCAACAAGTCATACTTCGAAAAGAACCATTCCTTGAAAAATGAAGACTGCTGCAGACTGCAATGTTACTCAGACTTCTTCTCTCCTCATCAGAAAAATTATCCACGATGCTTCATATTTTTAAATGTTTATTACACATACAAAAACTACACACTAGATCACTAAAACTAAGCTACTAATAACTGAAGCATACTAATTATTTCAGGGTAATTTCATTTTCACTAATTGCTCCTATGAGCCTTACCCTTTCTGACCTTTCTCTAGGTCTCTCTCTCAGAAAACTAAATATTTTGGCGCCTCTCAGACTGAGAGCTAGCATTCTCTATGCATCTCGTTAGTTGACGTCACTAATACATCACACAGGTATTCATATATACATTTTCAGCGTATTCCTTCGAAGTCCCGTGACGTTTCACTTGTAGACTATAGTGCCTTTTGTCTTCCCCCCCCCGGGGGTCGACTGAGAGCAATCCCGGCGTTCTGCTTCGGTCAATATCTAAGCAGACTCGACTTCTGGAGAAAAATTAACAGTCTTCACTGTGACTAGAACCATCGTTTGTGGGGTAGTAAGTTCAGGCTCGGCAAGGACCATATGGTACTGTCTTGTCTGCCCCTTGGTTGTGGAGACGCTACAAGGTTAGATTTTGAAGGTTGTCCGGAGCGATTGGCGGCCCCTGGTCAGTACTGGGGTGGACAGACTCCTTGTGTTCTGTTTGTTGGCGAATGTGTCACTGGCTAAGCGTTGTATACCCAGACTTTGTGATCACAGCGTTGTGTGCCCAGACTTTGTGAGCATTTCTGTCCCCTCAGGTTGGGCGTGGGGTTAGCCTTCAAGGGTTGGTGTGTTAACTGTGTATGGCTTCATTTATAAGCTATGTCTGGCTGCCCCTTAATCCTGGCGTGCTGCTGTGACTTTGGTCTTTTGAAAGCACAGACCCACCATGATTAATGAACTCTGGAAAGCAGTGGAAGAGGATTCGAAATCAACACCCATGGAAATTCAACTAAAAGCCCTTCCATCATGGAAATCATGATGCAGTCTTCTAGTCTAGAAAGAAGATTATCAAATAGAACATTTAAAAAAATGCTCCTTATAGTTCAAATATTAATAAAGTGTCTCTAAAATCGTTCTAAAACGCGTAAACACTCTCTTTAGTCCTCTATTTGCTTTGATAAATTAAGAACTGAAAAAAATAAGAGTTGATTATAAGTATATTCAATCATGGTAAATTGAAGACTATCCTACAATTTTTACTAGAACATAATCGAGAACTTCAGGGCCTTTGTTTATTGACAGGCAGGGATATCATAATTTACATGTACGCATGAAACCATTTATATACTAGAATACAAAACTTTATTTTTGTCTAAAATATAAACAGTAGAACTTGTGCTGAGTATTAATTTCAAAACAACGAATGGAGAGTGCCAAAAACCTTCGAGTCTATCTGTTTTGCATTTTATTACTCCTGCATACGCTCCAGTGGAGGATAAACGCGATGATGAACGCACTTACTGAGACAATAATCGTGAAAGTCATGGAAAGTAGTTCACGGTGAAAGTGCTTCAATGTCAAAACAGCCCATCGCATACTTTTTTTAAATTGAGAGCAAGTCATTTACAATGCTATTTTCTCGTTTCCTCGCAGTTTGTAAAGTCTTTTATGTCAGGGAACGACCTGAAAAATCGTCACGAATGCTTGATGGATGTTGACAGCTCAAATTGTATGACAACCCTGTTGTTAAAAATTAGTGAAGCAACGTCTAGAAAAGTCAGTAGCACATCAGATTTCAGTCGGTTTTTGCTTGCACAGTTCTGCCTCGTAGACCTTTAAGATTAATTGATACGATGATTTGAAGCTTCATTTAACATTTAAAAGTAATGCGTTTGTTTTATTTACGTAAACGACTATTGTTCAACCAAGCAACAAAATATACATACAAACAATTTAATTAATTGTAAATGTTCATAAAAATTATTAGATGTTATAATATTATAAAAATATTTTTAAATACTTTATTCCTATAATATATTATACTTATTCCTAATATATATTTATTCTTAAATTATTATAATTCCTAATATATATTTACTCCTAAATTTTTTTAACAAATATTCTATATTCGTATAAAGCAAATACAAAATTAAAATTTAATTAAGAAAGTTAAACTGCAAAGAAAAAAAAAAATAAAAATAAAAATAATTATTATTGCTGAAGTAATTTATAATATCATTTAAATTCTAAGAGCATATGTAAATTAATTGCACGTATCTAAAACCATGAAAAAATATATTATTCCAAAAAATGTGCTTTATTATTCCAAAAAATTGCATAAGTGAATAATTGTTGAGCAGGTAGGAGACAAACTCATCAAGGGAAAGTTGCCCCCAAAGCTAACTCTTCAATTACTCATTTCGTGTTTCGTCATCCATATAGACAAGGGCAAAAGTAAAATTCAAAACCAAAAGTAAAACCAAATGTTGCGAATTACCTGAAAAAGAAATTTAAACAGAGGGATTTTAATAAAATAGCAAGTAAATGACTAGAGTTAAAATTAATTAAAGGTCAATTAAGTGTAGAAAACTAATTTTTTTAGAAAACCAAAGTAATTTAGAAACTCTTGCCTACTGGAAACTTCTGCAACACGAATTATGTATGTAAACTTAAAATAAACTATAGTATATATATATATAGTTGTATAGATATATATATAGTTGTATCCATATACATATATATATATATATACAACTATCAAAATATAATAATAATAATAATAAGGCCAGTAAATAGCAAGTTTTAATTTAACTTAAACCCTCTCTATGATGACTAGCAACGGCTTCGCATAATTTTGATCTTGAGTAGAGATGGTCATCTTTGAGAAGCTGAAGATCAAAGATTATGATTTTCGATTTGTTCTATCAAATCTTTTGTAGTGTGCTAAAGATAATATTGAAGTAGCCTTATGTAATTGCTCATTAATACCTTCCCCCAGGGTGTCGACTGGGAGCAACCTCTCGGCGTTCTGGCTAAGATCTGTACTTAGACTCAGCTCCTGTGGTACGCAATCAGTCTTCACAGTTCTTAGAACCATCTATTCTTCGGTAAAAGACACAGACTCGGCAGGGACTGTTCTGATACTGTCTTGTCTGAATCTTGGTTGTGGGGACGCTACTTGGTTTGATATCGAAGGTTGACCTTAGGGGTATGGCTCCCTTTGGTCAACACTGGAGGATAGCCTTTGACCTCACTCTTTCTCTCTGATGTTCTCATAATTATCTTCGAAAGTGACCAGCTGCAGCCTGGTCACCATTGACCTGTGTACTTAAAACTTTGTGCATTTTTGTCCTCCGGGGTTGACCGGGAAAGTTGTGTCTCCTTGGATCGTGTTATGATCTCCTTGGAAGAGAAGTGGATGCATTTAACCGTGTAACAGCTTGAAAAAGACCCAGGTCTGAAGAAGAACGAAAAGGAAGCTGAATAGATACCCCTCGTAAGCTTTAGTGTATTCAATGAAACAAACAGGCAAACAAACCAGAATGAACTTACAGTTCAGTTCTTTATTCTATAAAAATAATTTTACTGCTATAGTAAGAATAAGAAAAGCAATTCTTTAATTTATATAGCATATCGTATCTGGAACGAATTGTTGTATTCTGAGCAGACTTTAGATTACAAGTTGGAAAAGAAACTGTAATTTGTTTTCTTCAGTAAATTCGGTTCTTTCACATTACATAGATTAAAAAACTTTATACTGTTTATAAATACTAAAAGCAACAAAACAAAATAAAGAAAATTCAAAACGCATTAATTTATTTTTTCCTGTTAGATATGTAATTCAGTTTAATCTGTTCTTGTATCATTACGTTGATTAGGATCCGCGTGATTGATTTTTAATTATTTATGGTTGATCTTTACATTATGGTAACTTGGCAATTTGTTGGCGAAAATTTGGCGACCAACTCTCCTACAGCAACCCTCTATTTTTTTTTCCCCGCCGCCATTTTGTCTTCACGAAGTAAAGACATGTTTCTTTTCTTTTTATCTCCTGAACACTTCTTCCAACAATCTACTAGCCGAATTACACTTATGCTAGAAATTTTACCAAACAAAACTGCTTAATCATGACAAATATTCACTGCAAAATTGGGAAAACGTGCACAATACCATCCTCCTTACGCGTTTTTCAAAATAACACATACACATAAACCATATACACGCCGACTTATTTTTACTTAAAAAAACATCCCAGAATTGCACAAAAATGGCATTGCGCACACTCTTCACTATATCCATGTACACTGCTTTTTTCTCATAAATTAGAAAAATTTCACGAAAATACATGACACTTTTCTCAATCTTTAAACCCGGTAAAAAGAACATATATGAAATTACCTGATCGCGAAAAAGTATTTACCCTTTCCAAATATGAACATTTCCACATATAAAATAAATAAAATATCCAAAAACTTTTACCTCCAAATCATCTATTACATTATACACGTCACCAACGAATTCATACCGCAAGCATTACAAATACTTAGTATCAAATATTTAAATTATTTCCATGCACATTTACTTCAACTTAAACGTATACCAAATTCCTACAAACATAAAATTCACAAAATAACTATCATTTAATTCAAATATCACTAAACCATGTACACGTCGACTTATTTTTACTTAAAAAAACATCTCAGAATTGCACAAAAATGGCATTGCGCACACTCTTCACTATATCCATATACACTGCTTTTTCTCATAAATTACAAAAATTTCACGAAAATACATGACAATTTTCTCAATCTTTAAACCCGGTAAAAAGAACATATATGAAATTACCTGATCGCGAAAAAGTATATACCCTTTCCAAATATGAACATTTCCACATATAAAATAAATAAAATATCCAAAAACTTTTACCTCTGAATCACCTATTATATTATAAACGTCACCAACGAATTCATACCGCAACCATTACAAATACTTAGTGTCAGATATTTAAATTTACATGCACGTTTACTTCAACTAAAACGTATACCAAATTCCTACAAACATAAAATTCACAAAATAACTATCATTTAATTAAAATATAATTAAATTCAAAAACATTACTTAAAATATAAATGAGCACATACATTAAATTAATAAAAATTACCTTACAATCCTAATTACTTTAAACTAAATCATTGCTAATAACAATTTTCCCAATAATACCTAATTCCTTTACTTCCACCTTACATTTACAACAATGCATAAAAATAATATCCTCAAATAATTAAAAATACTAACTTACCTAATCTTCATCAGAATCTTGATTATGTGTCCGATACACTTTTCTTCCTTCTGTTTCAGAATCTTTAAAATCATACTTATATTTCACAGCAAGATACCAGGTAAAATAAATAACATAATAAAACATTTTTATTTCTCTCTCGCACAACCTTAAAGAAACATTTATTACTACCCTTTTCAATACCACTAAATACCCATTTCGAATTCACTTTAGTTACGGCCATGGGATCCAAAAATTAACAAACACTGTTTCACACAACACAGAATAAAGCCAAATACAAAATTTCCAGATTTTTTCCCGATTAAAGAACAGTAATTCGTCCATTAATATCACATGACATATCCCATGATCTCTCATTTCCCTCACACAAAATAATGCGTAATCAGAACTGAGTACTGCTCACATTCTTAACAAAGTCTAATTGACCTAATCTTCTTCAGAATCTTCCATACATGGTGGATACACTTTTATTATGGATTCAATAAAATTATTGAACGATTTTTTTTCCGAATTTTTCCTCCAAACTTCCTCCGCTAAATAAAAAGCAAAATTCTCCTTGTCACAAAGCCTCGGAATGGCGCTTTTTATACCACTCCAGGTGCCCTCTATTGTGTTGGTATGCGCACCTGTTTCCGGATCTTTAAAATAATATTTGTGGTTCACAGCAAGAT
The DNA here is from genome assembly GCF_044657685.1 of Stegodyphus dumicola. Taxonomy (NCBI): domain Eukaryota; kingdom Metazoa; phylum Arthropoda; class Arachnida; order Araneae; family Eresidae; genus Stegodyphus; species Stegodyphus dumicola. The sequence goes on from NC_140770.1 coordinate 130,758,919, forward strand.
GCTTAAAACCTTCATCTTCCAAACATTCATATGATTTCCAGCAATCTGAAATAATTATAGTACCCGGTAAAATATATTCTTTTATAAAACTCAATAAACAATCTTTACTTCTATCTCGCACAACCTTAAAAAAACATTTATTACTACCCCTTTCAATCCCACCAAACACCCATTTTCCTTCCACCCTCCTACCTCTCTCATACTTCCGCTTCCCAAACTTACTCTCATCAATTTCCACAATAACATTCATACCACCAAGCATACCCATATCATTTTCGCAAAATTCCACGCACACTTCCCTACAAAAAGAATTCCAATCAGCTGCAGTCCTACTACTAATTTCTAAATCCGAAATCCAATAGTCAACTGGCAATCTATTCACCCAATAATAAGAAATCAATAAAATCTCACCCATACTCAAACGACTTTCAGCAAACCACGTACCCTTCCTTACACTCCGTTTCACAAAATGTCCATTTTCACCAGATTTCTTGCACCGCCATTCAAACTTATCAGTAATATCCTTCCTTTCACACAATCTCATTTCATTCCCACATTTTGCACATTCATACTTATCCGCAATTAAACCTACACTCATGCACCATTCAACCAATTCTTTTGAATTATCACACAAACGTATTAAAAATTTCGAATTCACTTTAGACAGCGCCATACAATCCCAAAATTATTCAACCCTACTTCACACAACACACAATGAAGCTTAATACAAAATAATATACAGCCACAGATATTTGTCCAAATTCCCCCCTTTTCCGATTAAAGAACCGTAATTCGTCCATTAATATCACATGACATATCCCATGATCTCTCATTTCCCTCACACAAAATAATGCGTAATCGGAACTGAGTACTGCTAACATTATTACCAAAGTCCCAGGTAGTAACCTTTATCGCCTCCAAAATGTCGCCAAACTACAAGTTACCATAATGTAAAGATCAACCTTATTTATTTATTTATGATGTGATTATTTGATTCATACTTTAGAGACTAATTTTTTTCCTTTTATTTCTTTTTTTGAGGGGAAGCCGGGGGAAAAAGTGAATTGCACACTCTTCGGTATTTATGTGACGAATCTTCCAGTCGCCTGCTGAACAGGTTGCCATTTTTACGCCCTTAAACCATGCAGTGGGGGCGATGTGATAATTCTTGTATTCTCCTTCACTCAATTGGCGACTGAAGAGAGGATGAGACCTTGTCAACATAATCCAGGTGGTAACGAATTATTATCGTCCAGCAACTTAGTTCTGGTGCCACTGCAGAAACGTTAGAATTTTCGAAGTAGGAAGCATGAAAAATTAGTTATATCCTTGCCGAGATTCGAGCTATGGATTTTCTATTTGCTGGCTGAACGTGCTCTTACACCACGCCTGGGAGGAAGGCATAATTATTTTTAACATAATCTTCTTCATTTCAAAACTGAGATTCACAAAATCTCAATCTAAACAAGTTGTGGGTACAAATCTTCCCCTCCCACTTCAGTTGAATAATTGTTGAAATTAAAAGGGAAAATAGCTTTAAATAAAGCAAGAATAAACATAAAAAAAAATGAGTTTGATTGTTTTAAAGTTTAAATCTTAGACATTGGATGGGAAATCCGTTTTTCTTAGTATAAATTTTAATGAATAATTATTTAACATAATGTAATTCTTTGACATAATGTATTGTCTTTCATAAGTTATAGTATCGCTAAACAAATTTTGAGTTATTCTTCTCATAAAAAATATCTGATTTCATTTAGAGATGAATAATTAAAGGAAAATAATTTATGTTTTGGAATTTCATTTTTAAAATTTGTAATCATGAGAATAAATATACAGGCAATTAAATGTAATTATAATACAATACATAGCACTAATATAGCTATAGTTATAAGTTATTTTATGTTAGCACCGCTTTATCATTAACGCATTATCATTATTATATCTTAATTACTTTGAGTGCCTAGTTATGATCTTAAAAATTCTTTTGAATTTTAATTTTGAAATCCTTAGAAATCTGTGGAATCCTTAGAAATAATCTAATCTGTGGAATCCTTAGAAATCCCTAATCTGTGGAATCCTTAGAAAAGCTGCATGGAACCTTAGTATTCTGCAGAACACTGTTTGAAGATACTGCTTTTTCCATTGGTTCCTAAATTCTATACCAGTATCATTTTATGTGAGATTGGCTAAGCAAAGTGTTGGCTTACATTTTAAATTCTGTAAAATGTAAACAATGGATTACAAGATACATGACCACTTATACGTCAACGCATGTTGCATTAAATCTATATTAATCTTCCTCACAGTCGAGAACAGGAACTTGGCCTAATATTCTGGTAATTAAAATAAACATTTGTAATAGTTCTGATTGAGACATTATATGGATTAACAGGAATCTAGTATAACATTGGATAAGTCAATCTATACGAATGTAATATAGTTAAGAATCTCTGTTCGGTGTCAACTCCATTCGACCATGACTTCCGGTAGGTTTGAAACAACAACGACCTTCAAGTATCTCTGAAACATTCCTATGAAACATTCCAATAAATTTTAAAGAAGTCTAAAAGTTTATCAGGAGGTCAGGCCAATAAACATCAAGGAGTCTGTTGACAATCGATTAGTATTTGAAGATGGAAAACTGTTATTGAGTTCATGTTTAATCTATAAGAATAGGAAGCACATTAGAGAAGCTAATGGAAGTTTTACCAGTAATATTTAGAATTCTATTGATATATATTATATGCATTAATTTATAAGGTATTTCTTCTGGGAGAAATATAAGTACTGTATTCCTCTAATAAACAGGAGAAAATTTTATGAAAAATTATAAAAGAGAAAAAATATGTTTAATGCACTGTATTTGCAGAATATGTGATTGGGGGGGGGACTACACATACACAGGACAAAAATTTATGTGCCAAAATTTTTTTGAAGAAAGAAAATCTGATTATTAGATAAAAATTAAGTTGTAAATATCTGTAACTTTAGCTTCATTTTCACTGTGTTATTAGATGTTTTCAGAGTAATATAAAGCATATAACATTATTCCTTTCCAATCCCTCCCCAGAAGAAATGGCACTTTTTCAGCCAAATGCTTAAGTATGCATACAGTGGACTTTAACATTTTGTAGTTTAAAAAAACAACCATTTAGGGTTGTAATTGAGCATATAACCATTACTAGAATGAGCGAGTAAAAGTCAAAGAATAATTCATTTTATTCATTCCTAATTTTTTACTTTGATTCAAATAGGCTAACTAATTACAATATTAGTCAATAACGAATTTTACCATATTTTTGATAGAAGTTTAGTTAATTTTCCTTATCCTTCTGGTCTGAAGCTACGATAAAAAGACAGTATCATCTAAACTTTGAAAGGAAAAGACAAAACTATTAATTTCTGAATTATTACCTATCAGTTGAAAACCTTCAAATTGCTGAAGTAGTCTATAGAAGCCAGTTTTATGAAAGAGCTTTCCTTTTCCTTTTAATTCAGATTTTTACAACCTCATTCAAAAATTTAAAGCTTTCAGCACTGTATTTGATGTCCAATATTGTTGCAAATGGATGACCGCATTCAACATGGACTAAAATTAATACCAAAGCTGTTAGAGACGTATAAGTAAACAGCCACAATATCTAATCGAAAGCTGCCATTACAAATGAAATATTTCGTTCTCGCAAGATGTGAGATATTTCAGTTCATTCTCCCTGTCCATTCTCTTCAGCATATGGTATGCTAACGTTTCTCAAACTGTTTTCAAGTGGAGACGACTTTAATAATTTAATGTAGAATGTTCGAAGGGAAGAATTACCTTACGCTTGTCGAAATTCGAAGGCATAGACGAGCCTGCCTATTTTTGCACAGTTCTTCTTTGTTTGGATGTATACTGATCTGAGATCGGCAAACACGTCAAGTCGATTTCGGTCTTTTGTTCTTATTTGAGTGGAATGATGAAAACCTTTTTCTTATACAGATACGGAGAAGCAAACTGAACTAAAATTTTTAAATTACCGTTGTATATTTCATTATATTATGTTTCCACAGATAATGATGTCCAGAAATTAACCTTCTTTCTGCTTGGAATTTCATTTAAGTCCGGTCTTGTTAGAGACTTCAGTTGTTCTTTCCATTCAATGACAGCTTGTTATTTTTAAAATCAGGATGGAAATGATCACGAACCCATGAAAACTCGTTATATTTACCACTTGAAAACTAAATTTTGAACTGTAACCTCAGAGTTTTGAAATGCGAACATATGCTACTCATATGTTATTCAGTATAATTCTTCTCCAATAACGATAAACAATATCATTTTTTGATAAAAGCGATTCTAAGGATGAAAATGGTGAAATATATTTCCATTTGACACAACTAACCCACAAACCAGGTTTTCTCTCTAAATCTTTAATTTTCTAAAGGTACTGAGAACAAATGTTTAGTTTTGAGAATACAGCTCATAGGTATGGCAATGTACTTAACCACATGTCATCAACAAGAAATTATGTGAAATCTGAAATCTTGTTAATTTCATTTACATTTAACAGGACATTTTCTAAAATCCATGAAGACAACAATAGCAGGCTTCGAGAACCACACTTTGAGAAAAACTGCAATATGCCATTCTAAAAATACGACCGCGAAAGTGGTTGAAGCTCCGTTGGCGTTATTGGCTGGTCTCCGTTATACAGAATTTCCGATGTATCATGAGATTTGGCAACTAAAGATATGTTATTCCACTAAATTTGTCACTTTGCAGAAGTTAAGCCTGAATAAAGCTTAAAACGTTGAAGAAGTTAAGCTGTTACTGATTTCTTATATTTAGCGTGATTAGTATGGAAGGTAATTTTGTATTTTCACACTGTGAAAATTTTGTAGGTATAACGCTGATTTTTGTTGTTTAATTTTGTATGTTTGGCATGTTCGAAGATTTATTTTGGATCACCTCTAGGGTAAGATTATGTAATCAAGAATACGAAAAGAAAGGACGAAAGTACGTTATTTTGCTGAATGCCTGTTAAAAGATGAACTTTTCAACTTTCATGAAAACTGTATAGATGAAATAAAAAAACGATTTTTGTAGAATGAGGTTAAATTAATTTATTATGTTAAGCTCTCAAAATTTATTTGCCTAGGATGAGACATGCTGTTATGGAAGGCATGAATTTGAAAAGAAATTTTGTGATAACAGTAAACATAAGATGAAATATCAAACAAAAGTACATTTGGAAATAAATGTAAAATAATCCTACAGCATTAATTTAAGCAGTTTATAAACATCAACATGAGTGAAAAAAGAATAACGGCTATTTCCCCATACGCTTGTTCCCCAGTAAATAAATTCTCGCATATTTCGGCACAAAACCCACCTCAAACGCTTTTCTAAAGTCCCAGTAAATAATCGGGCATAAAGTGAACAAATTTCACACATTCCGAAGAACTTCACTCGCGCATTGCTGAAGACTGAATTGTAAATACATCACCAAGCCAAACATAATGTAGATGTTCTTTGACCAAGCGACAAAGGTTGAAAATATGCCTATTGCGCATGCCTGAAGCATAAACCATGCTAGGGCTAGACGCTAGCATAGTTTATGCTTGGTTTATGCTATGGTTTATGGTTACGCTACTTGCAGAGATCACTTCCATTGAGAATACAGTCAAGTCAGTCGCCACCGAGGAGAGACAGATGAGTGTGGTAACGAAGAAGATGCTCAAAAAGAAGCCAGATAACAGGTTATGTGTAGATAGTCTCCGATTGTTCAGTCTCACTCACCACTCAATTAATTAGTGACAATAATTGTGCAATGAAGGAAGCAGTTAGATTTTATAGCACTAAATGTGCGTGCAGGCATTAGTTACAAATTGCATCTACTTCTTCCGTGTACCTAATGTCTTCAACACTGATTGCCCATAAATAGAAATAAGTATATGTTTATCTACGGCTCAAATTCTTCCTTAAGAATCCAATAATGTATAATTCAATTGACATGTAAAATTGTAAATATGCGTAGGTCTGCCAATTAAATTATAAAATGTATACGCTTTCTATATTTTTTGATTAAATTTTGTATAGTACAATGTTCTTTTTTCTTCCCTTTGATGGCACTCTGTATCTGTAAAGTAGTTCATGTACTTCGTTTGTGAGATGAATCATTTATTTATTTGTATTTGTATCTGTACTTATAAATTAAAACAATATTGCATAGATTTTATTCGCATTATAATATTAGACATAAAAAATAATAAGAAAATTGTAATAGATCTATGAATATTTTACAGTAGCAAAGGATAAAATCTATGCCCAGCAAAAATCGGATGATTCATCTTATTTGGGATTTAAAACATGCTGGATCATAAATAAAATACGCTGGATTATTGGACTAAAATTATACCGAAAAACGCATTGCAGCATTTTAAGAGTTTTTTCGTATTATTGAATGTATTGAAAAATGAAAAAAAAAAAAAAAAAAAAAAAAAAAACTGCATATAAAACTCTACAATGACTCAAACTTATTAGTAAAAAAATTTATTCGTAATTAACTACTTTTTTGCTTTGAAATCATTATGACCTGTTTTCATGTATAACTGTGTGTCTGCTGCATAAATTCAGATCTTTTCAAAAAAAAAAAAAAAAAAAAAAAAAAAAAAGGCATTGGAAAAAAAATCTGAAAGTTTTACAGATTTTAAATTACTTTCAAAGGGGCGTTTTTTTAACATTTTATCTGTTAACTTTATTAATTAAATATCACGTTCTTGGCACTTAAACCATAAAATTCAGTTCAAGAACAATAACACAAATTAATTTTAAAATGAGCATATCTTGAGAATTTCCAAATACACAGTCTCGCGTGCTGGCGATAAAAATGTTTTTTTTTCATACAGTGTTGCCATTGTTCCCTTTGAAATCGTTGAGTTTCATAATCAAAAACTCATAAATACTTTATAAAATATGAAATCGATAATAAAACAAATTTCAAATTTTGGCTTCCACATGCCCATATTCGCAGTGGAATAACGCCACTCCAAATTCGATGGCTGTATATACCGTTGTTTTATCACAATGCGAGAAATATACATACATTTATGCAGATTTTTCATTTCTAATTTCTTCAAATATAATGCAAGTCTCTAACATTTGGTGGCAACAGTTTGAAATGTGAAACGGATATTTATAGTGATTCAACCGAAAATCGCAAAATGAAAACGATAGTCCTTCAGGGACAAAGCCTCTTTTGATTAAAAATCTACATCTGAAACCTTAGATTTTAATTTTTTTTCTTTTTTCTCCCCTTTTAAATTGGAAGAATAAGAATTATTTATTTATCTCTCCAAAACCAAACCTAGCGTGAAATACACCTTTTTCACTTTGCAAAATAAGTATTAAATTTTAATAATATTACCAATCGTTAAGCTTGATTCTTTTTAGTTTGCAAAATATAATGTTTTCGGGTATTTTTTATAATGTCCACATATCGAAGTATAAATATCTAAGGCCTATGAAAATCTGGCCTTTTAAAGACAGTACATTAAAATAAAGAGTACGAAGATGGTCAGGATTCAAAAAGTGATCTCTCTTCATATATCTTGCACGTGACCTATCTTCATATTAGAAGTAATGTAAATATTATATGCAGTAAGCACTATGTAAATATCAATGAATAAAGTTTTGTTTGCCTGTTATTTGACTTCTAAATTAATTAATAACGATAATTAAAATTAATTCGCACATCCAGATTTTATGAAATTTTAATTGATATTGTTATTTTTAAAAGTTTATTTACTGTTTACTTTATTTTTTGTTTTCTTTTATAGAAAATAGATGGAATGTATAAGGTATTTTCTTTCCTTTCCGCTTACTTTCGTTCTGTAACTTAAAGCCCGTCCGTCGCATAGTCGGGAAGCCTGAACTCGAATCTCAGCGAGGACATTGCACATTTTTCACGTCTCCTGCATCAAAAAGCCTAATGATTCTACAAATGTTGCATATAATGAGACAGAATATATAAATCGCAATTAATATTTTATTGTGATTTTCAATCGCTACGATCTCCGTGGAGAAAATTCTGTTTAGTTTTTTACCTAAAACCTATAATGTACCTTCTAATCTTTAAGACCTAGGTGGAGAAAAATTTTGAACTCCAAATTCGTATACAGTGTAAGTAATCAAATCACTAAAATCTGGAAGATCACTAAATTCTGTTTAGTTTGAATGAAATTTTCACTGTAGGTTAGGTTACGTTATTTAATTACGTCAAAGCCTCGAGGGCTATCTGCCTAAAGGAGGTATGTCTTCGTGGAGGACTTTCTAAGGAAAACTGGCTCGTATACACGTTACACATGGGGCAAACCACGAAAACACCCATGCAGCCAGCCCGTTTGCGGGATTCGAACCAGTGTTCAGCGACTTTACCGCTTGGCCGCTGGTGGGCAAATTTTCGCTGTAAATAATACAGTTTTCAATTACTAATGTCTAAAAAGAGAAAATTTTGCTCAATTTAGGCCGCAAATTCTTATGCAATATAATTAATGCAGTGCATATGTGGAAAAGATTTCTTAACTTCCTACTATAAGCTCACATTTTCCCTATATCTTATTCAAATTTTCAATTGTTAATAAAATACTTTTTATTCATCCACTCAAGTTCAAATACATTTTTTTAACTTGTAGTGGATGACACTGGATGATACAGTTTTTTCACATATTAAATTCAACGAAAACTCTTCGTAGCAGGTCAAGCATATGTCGCCTTTGGTCGTGTGAAATCATTAGATGGAATATTAATTGAAGAACTGGACTGCTCAAAACTCATTGGAAAGGTTCCTTGCAATAATGAAGCATTATAAGAGATGGATAAAATGAGAAATTTTAGACCACCATCAGCTTCATAAATTAGAAACAAAAAAATGTTAATAAAACTTTTCTTTGTTGACCTAAGTAGGAATTTACTTTAATTTTTTTTATATTACTTGATTAACTTTAGATCAGAAATCGATATACAGTGTAAATAATTAAGTTTCTAATCATTAATATCTAAGCGGCGAAAATTCTGTTAATTCCGACCAGAATTCCACATGCAATGTAAATAATGTAGGCAAAACTGTCCCTTTAAGAACGTTCTTACTATTTTATCCTCTTCGTAATATGCTCAAATTACACTAATCCTGATAACTGCATATTCAAAATAATAATTTAACTTTTTATTGCCAAGTTAAAAGTGCCAATATTGCATTCTCTGCAGGTCAAGTACGAAACGCGCAACTTACACGCGATGCGATTCTTCACGTGCTTTCCGAAAAGTTGTTTTGGCGAGTTTGGCGAGAAAAAGAGTTTTGGCAGAAAATGAGCGGGAAACTTTATTTTCCTTTGATCAGTTTCGAAGTTCGCCCTGTGCGCGGATGAGGTTCTAAGTTATCAGTCAGTGGAGATTACTACTTCTCTTCTCATAAAGGATTCTTTAACGGTTTCATGCGCATCGTAATGTTGTGAATGAAACTGGATAAAATCTTGCTGAAAAAGGTAAGAGCTATTCTTTCATCACGGGAGTTTTTTTAGAACTTTTTAATTTTTAGAACATTCAAAATTCCAGTTGCTTATTTTTCTACAGAATTATATAAATATTTTTGCCGTACTATTCAACTAGTTTGAATCGATTTAATATTTATGATAGTACGTATTATTAAAATTTTTAAATAACGTTTATTTACGTTCCGTAATTTAAACCTTTAATTTATTTTCATAAATAAATAATTTGTTTATAGTAAAATAATTCATTCATTAATTATTGAAATTCGCCGGTATTCAGTAATATCTTTCCCTACATCGCTGGTATTTTAAACTCAATTTTATTTTCATGCATTTAATTTTATTTTCATGATTTTTTTTTCTCAATTTTCTCAATTTTATTTTCATGATTTGGTTAGTTAAAATCTGGAAAATTAAATTAAAATATGTATCTGTATTATTATATTCCTTTTTTCCCCTTTTCTTTTTATACGCAAAAAATGTTTACATGTTTTGAATAGAATACGAAAAGTATTAAATGTTGCATAGATTAGTGCAAAGTATTTAACTTGCTCAGTTATAAAAAAAAATGCACAAAGACAAAAATTAACAAAATTCTGTAATATTTTTGGTGCTTTTGTCATAATAACATGAAGCTTTTTTCCAAAAAGGTTGTTATAACTGTAGGAATTATTTTTGCAATGCTTATAAACGAAAATTATAAAAATAAAAGTTTCATTCGTTATAGCTAAATAGCTACACAATAGTATCACAGTAAAAAATTAAATAGGCAACATTTTAAGTTTAAAAGTAAAAAAAGATGTGGGGGGGGAATCTGAAAGCTTTCAGATTTTAAATTACGTCCAAAGAGGCGTTTTTTTAACATTTTGTGTGTTAGCTTTATTTATTAAATATCATGTTCTTCACACTTAAATCATAAAATTCAGTTCAAGAGCAATATCGCAAAACAGTTTTAAATTGAGCATATTTTTAGAATTTCCGATACAAAGTATCGCGCACTAGAGATAATTTTTTTTTTTTTTTTTTTTTTTTTTTTTTTTTGGTACAACGTTGCTATTGCTCGCTTTGAAATCCTTGAGTTTGTTAATCGAAAATTCGTTAAAATTTTACAAAATATTAAATCGATAAAAAAAACAAATTCCAAATTTGGGCTTCCACATGCACACATTCGCAGTAGTATTACGTTATTCAAAATTCGATGGCTCTATGTACCCCTGTTTTATCACAATGTAAGAAATATACATACATTTCTGTAGATTTTTCGTTATTTAATTTCTTCAAATACAATGCAGGACTCTAGCATATGGTGGCAACAGTTTGAAAAGTGAAACGGACATTTATAGCGAACAAACGCAAAATTGCAAAACGAAACAATTGTCCTTCAAGGACAAAGCCCCTTTGAACTAAAAAGACGAAACAGAGTTGAGATAATGACTAGTTTTTTATATACATCTTCTTAAAAGCTGCAAACTATAATTTCTTTCATAGAAATATTTGAGTTAAACAATATTTTGCTACATCTGAAATAATATATTTTCTATTAGAACAATATAACATGAAATATATTTTATTAAAGTCCTGCGAAATGTAACACAATAGAGCTACAGGAAATATGGGGAAATAAAAGTGAGGAATATGTTCAGCTTAAATCTGGTTTTCCTGCAACAGTGATAGAACTTACTTTTATGGAGGGAAGGGAACAGATTTTTAAAAAACCTTTTTTAATTATTATCGTTCATGAAATCCGCTCATTTCACTAATTTTAGTCTAATTTATTTCTTTACATGAATATTATTGAGTATCCACATTGTGTGAATTTTATCAAAAGTACATTTAAAAAGGTAAATGTAAAGTTGAAGAGTCGCATGGAGGACTATTTAAAAGCATCTGGTTCATATGCAGGTTGCTCATGAGGAAATCCACAAAATAACTCGAATGCCTAACCCATTTTTTTTTTCAGAGAACACAATTTAACCCCCACATATTTTAAACCATTATGAGTTCTCTATCTCTGGTGGATTCGTGGCTTTAATAGCCTTAATTTCCTTCGAAAATTGCTTTACAGTTATTCGAAAGAACTGAAAATTTAATAAAAATATAAAATCATTTGACATAACTCTCCCGTTTCCTTTTTGAGCGTTGTTTTTTACTTGAATAATCAATCTGCCTTTAATCTTTTCTGAAAATTTCAAGTTGGCATTTAAGTAAACAAACATTAAAAAGTTACTTCTCGCAACAACAATTAAAAAAATGTTGAGAATAAAATGTTAAAGCAGTTAACAGTAATCAAAATAATCGGTGAAATATGAGTAAATTTCTAGGTTACAAAACGTAGTTTTGAACCTTCTTCAACTGCTAGAGTGAAAATAGTGAAAAAGAAACACGTGCGTACGTGAGGAAAAAAATAATTCGAAAATGTTTTAACTAAATGGCAGGAATATCATTTTGCATAACACATAAGCAATAGATAATAATAATAATTGCTTATGCATTTCGTGTTCATCAGTTTTACTGAGAAGAAGGTTTTATCTAACCTTATGAAATGTAATTCTGCAAATTCTCTTACCTTATACTAATTCACGCAGAATATGATTCATTGCTTTAACATTTAAGTTACTTCATATTTAATATGCAAATACTGTAAGATTACTTTTCCTTAGAAATGGTTTGAATACATCAGATTGATGTAAGATTCTAATGGTTTTTCATTGCTTACCCTGCGTTTCGTGAATGCTCACGGATAAATGCATCTGCATCTATTGACCAATTGACAAATTTAAGTACTTTGTTCTACAAAGATACTACAGTTATATAAATGCCTATATCTTAACCAGGGATTTGAATTCTCTGAATTCTCGCCCGCAAAGATTGGAATTGACTTCGTTGGAAATGCTGGACTATATCTTTCGATTACTGCTTTTTAATCCCATAAGAAGCAAGCGGTAAGTTTGCTGAACACTAGTTAGTAGTTCCAACCAGACTCAAATCCTGACGATCGGACTGATTGCATATTTACATGGTTTCCCATATATAACGTGAGCAGAAAACGGTTTTTCTTAGAAATCTTCGCGAAGACATCCTCCCCTTTAGTAAGATATTCTCGTGTCGTTTGCTATTATCTAAATAATTGAATCGAGCCAGTTTTTAGATATTCATAGTATGAAGGGATATAATTGCCAACAAGGTTATGAAACAAATTATTTTCGTGATACTTCCACTTTAATAAGCCCCCCCCAAAAAAAAAAAAACCTGAAATGTTTTATATTTTAAATTACGTCCAAAGGAGCGTTTTTTTAACGTTTTGTGTGTTATCTTTATTTATTAAATATCATGTTACCATAAAATTTAGTTCAAAAAATAAATCGCAAAATAATATTAAAATAAGCATATCTTGAGAATTTTCGATACACAGTTCGACGCGCTGGAGATAAAAAGCCCCCCCCCCTTACACGTAGAGTGTGTGTTGCCATTGCTCGCTTTTAAATCGTTGAGTTTGTTACTCAAAAATTCGTTAAAGTTTTACAAAATATGAAATCGATAATAAAACAAATTCCAAATTTCAAATTCGGGATTTCAGATGCCCATATTCGCAGTAGGATTACGTCTTTCAAAATTCGATGGTTCTAGATACCGTTGTTTTATCACATTGCGAGAAATATACATACATTTATGCAGATTTTTCATTATTTAATTTCTTCAAATATAATGCAGGACTCTAAGTTTTTTTGTGGCGACAGTTTGAAAAGTGAACCGACATTTATAGGAGTCCGGCGCAAAGTGCCAAAACGAAAGTAATAGTCCTTTGGGACTCAAATGCCTTTGGACTAAAAATGTTATTTGATTTATTGCTTTTATGAATCATTCTTCTCATATTTTATTATCTCTCATATTATAAGTATTTTATGGCTCCTTTCTGCATGCCTTTGTAGTGTATAGCTTAGCACACTCGGCGCGTATTCGAGAGGCCCAGGTTTGAGTCCCGGCGAGGGCATTGCTCATTTTTCACGTATCCCGCTTAAAAACAAAAAAAAAAAAAAAAAAAAAAAAAAAAAAATCTAGTGACTCTACAAATAGGAATTATTTTACACCGGTTATCTTTTCAAACACTTAAATATTAAAGCAAGTAGTAATTTCTGTTAAACGTTTTCTTTTTTGATGCAGGAAATGGATTTCATCGAAAGATTGAAACAATGAAGTTTCAAAATTACTTTTTATGATATCATGAATACTATTATCACTACTATTTTATTGCGAATCCTATTGTTTTTTAAAAAATTAATCTTAGACCTAATAAATCGAATTTCAACATAGTTGTTTCTTATAAGGATGTTTTAAAATTACTTTACTACTTTTCCTTAATTTATTCTTATTGAGCAAGTGCTGCAGCTAGCCAATCATAGGCTGGGAATATTTTTAACCCAAGATTACTGAATTTTCTAGTTCTCTTGACGCCGTTGAATGATATTTAGGTCTTCAAGCACCTTACAGTGTTAAAATGAAGCTGCTTTATAGTGCAGAGGAGTAGTTTAACATGTCTTTAAGCTTTCGTTTTGAATGTAATGAACATATAATCACAAAAGAATTAGATATAGCAAACAAAACCTTCTGTTTGGCGTATAGTTTAACCAAGACTCTGTCTATTTCGAGGGCGGGCAGATGCAGGCCTCTAATTATCAAAAGTGTTTTTTTTTTTAAATAAGTCCTGAAAATGAGGGACCTGTACCTGTTCGCCCTCGAAATCGATAATAACATTGGATTTTTTTCGAAACAGGAAAACGGAAAATCAGTTGTATCCTCAAAACCACACTTCAGTATTTGTTGGAAGTACTAAACACTTACAACACAATTGTACGAATAATTCCTTAGTTTCTTCTCTTGTTAAAGCGCAGCTGGAAAGAGGCACAAGATCCAGTCGACCAGATTCAGGTAGGGACGAATCGCTGCCCACGACATTTTTATTTGGGATATCCCTGTAGAGAACATTAGTTTCAAGGGCTTAATATTCTACGGCTTCGTAAAAGATTCCAATAACGGATAGTCCAATGTTAGCTGGGCTTGCTGACATCATGACAGCAAGTACAAGGGAAAATAAATATTTCTTATAGCCCATAAATTTAATTAATGTTTCAAAATTTGTGACAGATATTGTGATATTACGAGCTATAATTTGTTGCTTTAGAACAGGCACCTCAAGGCCATTTTCTTCTCTACCTGGCTTGCCTCGTAATGATAGCAACGATTGCAGCAAAAGTTAGTCGAGTCCTCTGATTTGCTAAAAATCCCCTATTCCCTTCTGGGCGCCGGTGATGACACACGTTACGATGGTAAATAAAAAACGGGTTACTGCGACCAATTTTTAAGTAACAGACTGCAGGTTAGTCTTGATTTACAAAGCTTCTTTCCCAAAATTGTTAAGTCATTTTTTCTGGGAAAGGTGGTAATTGTAAGAATACTGAGAGGGAAATATAGAGTTTGGTTTACGAAACTATATGTTATAAGGTATTTCTCCCGCCTTCCTAGCGTGCCTTCGTGGTGTAGTAGTTCTGAACGCTGAGCCGGTATTCCAGAGGTCCGTGGTTCGATTCCCGGCGAAGGTGTTGCTTATTTTTCATCTCTCCTCTTTCCAATTAACCTAATGTCTCTACAATGTAGGTGTAAGCGCAGAAGGTTTTCTCATAGTGGATATTGTAGAAAATGCATATATAGAACAGAAAATAGAGGTACCGGGGGGATCGTAAAATACTGAATAGGAGGGAGACATGCTTCCTTCGTTATTAAGTAAACAAAGAAGACGACAGGGATTTGCACTCACTATTCGAGAATAGTCTGGGTGAATCCATCATTCGAGGAGGGCATCGGGTCAAGCATTGCCTAAATTATGTCAGTGTGATGTAGAAACAAGAAAAAAACTACGCTTTATTAACTATAGTAATGTTTTTACTGGTAGCATATCTTTCTAAATACGGAATTTTTTTTTCTACGCAAGTTTATATGATTAAATGTAAAATTTTGCGTAGGTTTCGTAAAAACATACTTTTTATTACCTTAAGTAGTTTAGAAAAAAACTCTTTTTGACATTAGAATTAGTTTTAGAGCAGTTTTTCCAAATCTTTTGCATAATTAGGCTACGTTAGTGCGCCGTTAATCCACACACCGGTCTAGCAAATGCTACTTTTGCACAATACCTAAGATCTTTAATTTATCTTTCAAATAGCAAAGGCCCACCAGCGACTGAACGGTAAAGTCGCTGAACACTGGTAGTTCGGTCCGGGATCGCATCCCGGTGAACGAACTAGCTGTATGGGCATTTTCGTTGTTGTCCCCAAATGTTAACAGGTTTATGAGCCAGTTTTCCTTAGAAAGGTCCTCCACGAAGGTTATCCCTCCCCTTAGGCAGATTTATCTCAAACGCGCGAGACTGTTGCCACTCGGAAAAATGTGTGCGAAAATTAGCGCTTTCAGAGTTTTTAATTAATATTTCGACTGATTAAAGTCGTACTAAGATGGGCATAGTCGAAATGGCTGCCAACGAAGTTTTGGAATCGGGAATAAAGTTTGGTGGCGATAGCTATAGTAGTGACTGAGTTATTAGTGAATAAACACAAAGGGTTTGTTCTTTATATATATGGATTTATAAATTTAAAATTATAAACAACTGAATTATACGTAAAATGGGAAGCAGCTGTTCAAATAGAAGAAATAATTATTGATCCTAAATGATAAAACTTAAACAATATTTTTCAAAAATGGAAAGTAAAATGAATTAAAACGATAAAGCGGAAAGGAAATGCATTTTCAGTGTCTTTACAACATTACAGACAAATTTGTAATCTACACTTTAAATCTTTTCCTGCACATTGTATAACACTCCCCCCCCCCCCGCGTTACACGGTTTGCAAAATGCCATTTCATGAATTTTTTTTCTATTTTGAGTAGCATATGATCATTAACTTATCTTTAAAATTATAATGAAATGTTATTAAACAGGGTTGCGTACGGATTTAACAACAACGTACGTTCTACCCAATATTTCTCATTTTTTGAAAATTTATCTTTAAAATTATAGCAAAAAATAAATAATTATTTAAAAATATACTGTTCTTACTAATTTTATTACCATCACAGTAAAGTATTTACAAAGATCCTTTGAAGTATTTGATGATATTTGTAATTGACAATAACATTTTGTCAAACTTATGCTGTTGATGCAATTAATAAAATTCCTTTCTAACGACATATGTTATCTACATCCACTGTAATAATATAATATTTGCTTATATGGTTACTCGTTCAAAGAATAAGAAAAGAAAGAAACAATAAAAAATACCGGTTTTAATACATTACTGGGAAAGCCAGGAAAATTCTTAAATTACTTACCACATTTTTGAAATATTTTCTTCTTAATGAAACATGAAATGCAAAATTAATCATAAAATTTTCAATTACATTCAAATTTTTCACACATCACTACATATTACGGTTACTTTGTCTCCACATTAGAAAGACTAGATCATTTGCTTTCGTGCATTTCAAGTAATAATTTCAGATTTTTTAATACTTTTTTTAATATCTTTGCACTCAAACGGTTCGTTAATTGTATTAGCTAATTAAGCTATTTATTTATAATTAGGCAAAAATCAACCTTACTATAATATTAGTTTCTAAAGTAAATAAATAAATAAAAATAAAAAATAATAATTAAATAAAAAAGAAATACAAATAAATAAATAAACAAAAATAAAGATGTGTATTTCGAAAGACACTTTGATGGGTTGGTTCTCTGTCCTTCGAAGAGAATATTGTTCTTCTCTCTGAAGAAGAACTAAAACAGGCAGTGCAGAATATAGAACTGTAATACTAAAAGCTGCCTCGATATTTCCTGACGCATATTTTTCGTAGTAATTAGCTGTATGAATTTTGCTTCAACAATCGAGTCACTCTCCATCGTTCAACTGTCCAGTAACATTTCCAGTAATCCAAAATTAGTAGGACGCCAAAAATGTTAACTCTGTAACATCCCTTTATAGAGTCTAAGATTCAGAAAACAACAGAAATTGAAATACTTAAACATTCCCTTATGTAGTTAAAAAATTACAGAACACCGGAAATTTGAATTCTGCGCCATGAATTAGTATAATGGTGTAGGAAGTGGTGAAATTTGGTTAATTCTTCTGTGATCAAGTTAAGCTGATGTAATCCGAGCTTTCTCGATTTGACGGCAAGCGGACAATACTCAAACAGCACGCGTTCCAAGTAAAATGCCGTTAAATTTAATGTATTAAAATGCTATCTAAATACTAACTTCAACACAATACTAACAAAAATGTTTGGCGACTTGTTTAGTTCCCTAGTCCACACGTTAGTATTTCTACGTTAAAATTGGCAGACCAAACATGGGCACAAGTGCACTTACCCTAATTTTTCGTGAGGTCTTGCCATGTACTTAAAGATAAGACTTACGATAACATATGACAACAAGAGGTTTGATTTGGTTTCTTTGATTATGCAGAGCTTATCCGCTTAAGAAGGGAGAGTCCTCCGTAGAGGACATTCTAAGAGAAACTTGCTTGTTATACACGGAAAAAATCCATGCATCCAGTCCGTTCGCCTGGAATCGAATCCAAGTCGAATTACCAGCGTTCAGTGATTTTGACGATCACAGAACTAGAGTTATGCACACCAAGTTGTACTTTCTCTTAATTATAATTAATTTCTCTTAATTCCGCTTTGATGAAGGGAGACCCTTCCTGCTATCTGTTAAATGCATTCGAGCCTATTGTATTAAATTTAAGAGCAAACAAAAGCTGATTTTTTTCCTGTTATTAAATACGAACCAAGTTCAGAAAATTCTAATGTACGAATATCAAAATCGCAATAACAACCTTGTATTTCGCGTACATTTATTAAAATACTCAATCGATTTCGAGAGCAGCTACAGGTCCCTCCTCATCGGGAGAACGAAATTACTAGAAAGGTACAAATATCCTTCTATGACTTATATAGGTCACCAGTGGCCTAATAGATAGGACCGCCGAGCACTCGTATTTCGACCCCTACGAATATGCAGGCTGAAGGAGTATTTTCGTCATTTTCCATATAACTAATGTAAATATAAGTCAATTTCCTTAAAACGGTACGAAGGAATACTTTCTCTTAGGCAGATAATCCTAATTTACTTTGCCACTATCATTAAAAAAACTAATCCTAGATTTGATCCTAGAGATTATCCTAGAGTCTAACCTAAATCAGCTAACTCTAGATAGTCTGGAATCTAGACTACCACAGAAATGGAAAGGAATTCCAGATAGTCGATCCTACAGACTGGATTTCACTCTAGAATCTGGTCCTTGTGTTGATCCTAGATCTAATTATAGGGAGATGTGTGTCGATTTTCGAAAAATATCCCTTCTATTCATGTAAAAATGTGTTTAGGTTTTATGAACGAAATTTAGAATTTATTTATTAGATTATATTGCAAATATTTTATGTATTACCAGCGCAAAACTAAGGTAGCGCTCTATAGACGATCATTCAAAGCATTAGGATAAGTAGGAAGCTAAATTGTTTGGAATTGTAAATATATGATTGTTGTATAAAGTGACTTTAATGAATGGATAATGTTGCCCTCTTTCAGGTTGTTATATTAAAAGGTGTCTCCACAATCCTCTGTAAGAGATCAAAATTGTCTTTGCCCACCTCCGCACATCATGAAAATTTAGATTTGATTCATAGAAACATATTATGAGAAACGTAATGTAAAATTAGGCGAAAACGCAACCTTAATCTGACGTAGATTTCATTAAAACTCTATTGATTTCAGTTGCAGTTCAGACAGGTCCGTCTTCTTTAGAAGCAAAACGGTTTAACGAACTGTGTAAAATGGTTCAATAGGAAACATAAGGCATGAAAACTTAGTTAGCCAGCTTTCTCTTTCAGTGCATTAAAATTTTGCATTTTACTGGAGAACTAAAATAAAGGAGAGGAACACAATATTTTCCAGTTTTACTCCTTGTGCAAGTTCAAAAGCTGTTTCGCCTATGACTTCGAAAGGTGGCTTAACTGGAATTAGCTTCAGGTGAAATTTATTCAATTAAGCATATGTTATCATTTTAAATCGTACAACAACAGAATTCCTACACTTCGTTTTTGAAGGACATTACAAGGCTGCGTGCTACATTTGAACCCTCAGAAAACTAGTTTTGTGATCCCCCCCGCCCCCCAAAAAAGTAGACGAATTAAATAATTTTCATGAAATAAAATTGCCTATCTTGCATAAATCAATACTAGCAGAAAATATATATGCAAGGAAGTAGATGACCTTTCTTTCTTGTGGAATGATATTTATTTATGTAAAAATTGACATGACTTTCATATTTTAATCACGAAAGATGTTGTATTTTAATCAAAGCAAGCGACATTATGCGACATGTTTCCAAGAAACTAGATTGGTTAGCCAATTTATAACCACTTTATTCATGTAGAATGTTGAATTCTTTCATCACTGGCAGTATATAATAATAAAATATTTAGCAGAAATAAGTGCATAAGTTTTTCGAAAAGGTTGCTACAATTTATATTTCTTTAAATATTCAGTCAGTATTGAGTATTTATTTAGACACTTGTTTCCGATTGCAAATTTCTTATAATAGGATAAAGTATTATATGAAAGCGTCTTCAATGCGTGGAAGAATTCAGTATAAATAATACGTAAAACTTTACAGTATAATTACCCATGCAGTTTTTATAAGAAAAATTACAACAAAGTATTTTTCTTTTCTATTTTTCCACGTTAAAGATCACGCAATATTGTTATATTTCGTTCTAATTTTAAATATTAATTTTTCTGTGGGATGGTAAAAGTTCCACACTCACACATATAATACAAGGTCGGCACTAGGTTTAGCCGCTCTGCAGGAACTAAATTCTACCGCCCTGTGCCTATGAATTCTAAACATTTTGCCTCCCCTAAATTCTGTCGCTCGCTGCGACGACACTGGTTCCAGTGGCGCCGGCCCTGCATATATATATACTGGGTGTCTCAATACTAATATTACATATATTTTTAGTAAAAATAGAATGTACCCAGTAGGGTATGTCCTATTTTTAGTTCAAAGGGGCTTTGTCCCTGAAGGACTATTGTTTTCGTTTTGCGTTGAATTACCATAAATGTCTGTTTCACTTTTCAAACTGTTGCCACCAAATGTTAAAGTCCTGCATTATATTTGAAGAAATTAAATAATGAAAAATCTGCATAAATGTATGTATATTTCTCGCATTGTGATAAAACAATGGTAGATTAAAGCCATCGAATTTGGAATGACATAATCCTCCTACGAATATGGGCATGTGGAAGACCGAATTTGAAATTTGGAATTAGTTTTATTATCGATTTCCTATTTTGTAAAACTTTAACGAACTTTTGAGTAACAAACTCAAGGATTTCAAAGAGAGCAATGGCAACACTCTACGGGGGGGGGGACTTTTTTATCTCCAGCGCTTGGAACTGTGTATCGGAAATTCTAAAGATATGCTCATTTTAAAATTATTTTGCGCCATTGCTATTGAACTGAATTTTATGGTTTAAGTGCAAAAAAAAAATGATATTTAGTAAATAAAGGTAACACACAAAACGTTAAAAAAAGTCCCTTTAGACGTAATTCAAAATCTGAAACCTTTCAGGTGTTTTTTTTTTTTTTTTTTTTCTTTTTTTTAATGTTGTTTACGATCCTACTTGTTATGTGTCGAAATCATATAAGAAAGTAGGATCGGAAATGGCATATGCATGCAGAAATATATGCAGGGAAAAACCAGAAATGAAAAGATATTACGCAAATGAATGTGCATTTTAATAATAAATGTACATTCACAAAAGCAATAGATTCCAAAGAAGGTGGTCGCAATGTCCACAACAAGTTATAATGCAGGCCTCACGTCTCCAGCGCATGGAATTTCAAATATTTTGGAAAATTCCTGGCATGTCTCCGACTTTCTCACCAGCTAATGCAATGCGCGCTACCATTTCTTCAGCGCTGTCAACGGAAGTGTCATATACAAGTGTTTTTCGTTTGCTTCTATAAGTATTAAAGGCATGGTAGATCCGGTGATCGAGCAAGCTAATGCAGCGAACTACAAAGTTCGCCATATACAACGTCTGATGGCTCTGTATACCAGATGTATTTCGGCTATCTCTACGTTCGTATAATAACCCATTTTGCTATCCTGTACTGAAGTTTCCCGACGAGAACACTCGGACCAAGGCCATGGACACCGTCAAGGACCCTGCATTACTATGTGATTACGAATCTTCTAGGTGCACCTTTTCCCTGGTAGAAGTTTGTAATCCTGGTACTGAGACATCCTGTATAGTTTTATGGGTTCCGTCAAACAGTGCCCGTCAGGGGCCGAGTGTTAAGACCACTAAATACTGGGAGTTCAGTTCGATCAAATTCGTAAGAGCTGGGTGCATAGTTTGTTTTCGCGTTTTCCCCCATGTGCAGTTTGACTGCAAGGCAGTTTCCTTCAGAAAGTCCTCCACGAAATCATCCTTCTCATCAGGAAGATAGCCTTCGTGCTTTGCCAAATTCCATTTCATTCAACAAAAAATACTATTTGAGAGGTTCTCCAACAAAGTTTGAAGACTATTGACCTATACATTTCATCATATTCTTTACGAAACTATACTTTGGATGTTATGTTCATTTTAAACACTTCAAGGATGTATTTATTGTTTATGAGCACATTTCTTTTTAAGCATCTGCACGAAAATGTACTTTAGACCTATGAGAATAGAAGATCTTGAGGATCCTAGACTTTTAGATATGATTCTGTCGCCAAAAAATGTCCTCTAGGATTTTTTATAGTGCAATCTTCTCATGACATGCAGCATCGTCTTGTTACATCCATTAGTGATGTTAATTTTCCTACAGTAAGGTAATGAACTTGTTGACAATTAACATTAATTATCTTGGTAAGTTGTAGCATTCATGAATGTTTTAAAGAGAAGCTAATAATTTATCACATTATGATACATCAGACAAAGGTTTTTGCCAAATGCAAAGGAAGTTCTGTAAATAGCTGCAGGTTTTCAGAGCTCCATGTTTGATAATTTTGGTGAAAGATATATTCATATTGATGAAACCACGCCTTGTGGACAGAAAACATCTATATCTCCATATGTCGTTCCGGATAAATTTTTCATCAAGACAAGAATCAGAGGCTCCCGCGACATACAGTTTGAAAATGCTGAACAGCTACTCGTAAAGGATTCATCAAATTATTTAAGTTCCCAAAGAATTTATTCTCCTGAAACTCAAACTGATTTGTCATCGTCTTACATGTAACCTAATATTATAGAAATCTGAAAAATCACTACAAACAAAATAAATGCATAAATATGTGCCCTTCAACGAGCTACTTACACTGTAAAAAAAAGTTCGCTCTTTACAGGAAAACGTTTTGTAAAGTTACAGAAATCAAAAAGTTACACAAGAATTTCCTGTAATGGTAACAAAAGCAAACTGTGGCTGGTACAGCTAATTTGCCTGTAACATTACAGATAATGTTTCAGTAGCCGCGCGGAAGAATCACGTGATTGACTGAAAATCAGCCAATCAGAAGAAAAGTGTTTGAAAGCTAGTTGCAGAAAAAAACATGGCTGAATGCATGTTGGTTGTATAGCGCAGGTAAGTAAGAAAATGTTTATAATTACGTTTGAAATATTTTTTGTTAATTTTATGCAGATTATTCTCATGCACTTTGCACTGTTATATGTAGTGAGTAAGTATTTAAACGTTTAAGCTTTGCGATTAATTAATATCAGTGTTCGTAATGAGTTGAAAGAGTGCAGAATATTTATTCCAAATGCAGATCTAATAGTAGTATTTTGTCATTGTGCATCCGATAAATTACGCCTTAAATTGCCCGTATTATTATTTATAACTAATTATTCTAAAATTTAATCACTGTTGTGGTATTTAATTGAAACGGTAATGTGGTTGTTGAAAACAAAATTAATCATGTTAGCGTTCGTTTGCAATCGTCTGACCAAAGAACGTTTGACATCTTTTTCCCGGCAGGTCTTGCGAGAAAAGTTTATGTAAACATTTAGAATTCTGAATGTAATGTATATATTTTTTTTTTTTTTTTTTGCTTACTAGGTTTAGTTTATTCTTTTTCTAGGATTACCTAATTAATTATACTTGGTTTATAATTCAGTCTAATATGTTTGTATACGAGTGTGTTATGAAGTAAAATTACAAAAACTTGAACAATGCGGTCGAGAATCTCGTTTATTCTTTAGTGTAATAATATTATTTTTTCAATGGTATTAATTTCTTACGAATATGTTATAATTCCAAAATGAAGTAATTATATTGATTAAAAATATGTCGCATCATACTTTTCGTAATGTTTTGGTTTACTAACTAGATGCAACTTAATTATTCCATATATTTTAATATACCAATATCAACAGGGAAAAGATGGAAATGACCTAAAATATTTTTCTAAAAATTCGTTAAACTAGTTATAAAAGAAAACTAAAATTTTGTACATTATTTCCAAAAATATTCCATTAATATTTTATAAGTTACAAAATTTATTATATTGTATATATAACTACCATTGCATACTTATAAGTTTTTAAACATTTAATGTAGAATTTAGGTTGATTTTATTTTGCCCAATTTTAATACAGTTTTGAAGTATGATAGTCTTGTTACTAGGATAGCATGAATCTGCTAATACAAGTTTAATGTATTTCTTGACAAATGTTTCTCTTATTCATGTAATATAATATATAAATCATAAAATAAGTTTTTTTTAAATAAATTATGATTGTGTATTGGAATTTAACACAATTCTGTATCTATATGTTAGTATTAAAAATAAAATAATAATACATTTTTAATGAAGCATTGATTTTAGGATTAACAACTGTAAATATATATATATACTCACACATGAATAAATGGAAATGCAAGTTACTTTTCCTTACAAAGCCGTCCATGAATATATACTTCCCTTTAGACTGATAGCCTTTGCATGCTTTGCCATATTCTATCAATCCAAATGATGCAAATATGCAGAAAATTTTACTTTCTTTGAAAGTTAATGCAGGAAATAAAGTTCAGTGCATTTGTAAACTACATTAGTTCTCTTATAGCTTGGTATATTTAATTGTCCAATGATTTACTAGTCCAAACTAATGCAGAATTCAGATATTGTTCAAATAAAAGAAAATTAATAAGGTCTGATTGCACTGTGTAAAACTTCCAGCTTCACACATGTGCAATATTAATTCTATATATTTTATCTCATTTTATTGATTAATTTAATAGCATTTCGTGTGACACTAGTAGAAATTATTTATTAAATTTTATGCAGTTTCTGATCTACGTTTTGATTTTGTTATTAATTACGTTAGGTTACATAAGATTTAAAATTATGTAAGGTACAAAAACCTTCTGCATCTATTAATATATGCTGAAGTGAATGAAATTATGTCAGTGAAATTTTTTTAAATCAAAAACAAATTTCTGTGGAAAATTAAACTTATAAATTCTAAATGCAAACAAAGGAGTGAATTTGAAAGTTATCAAATAAGCCAAAGTGTTGGTAATTTTTGCAGTTTTGCAGAAGAATTTTTATACTGTGCAGAATGGGAATATGATGTTTGGTTTTGTTAGTACAGTCAAAAGTCGTTAATCCGGACTCGTCGGGACTTCGGCGATTCCGGATTATCAATTTTTCCGGATTACAGATCATCAGTTTAAATCTGGTAAGATGGCATGCAGAAATTTTAAAATTAAAAATATGAAACCGTAATTTATGAAATAAAGAACAATTATGATCTAAAGGCTATCAAAATTTACCCAAAAAAAATATTTATTTGTTTACTTTATTAAACATTTCTTTCAATGTAAGTTGTTTAAGTTGCTTCGTTTTATGTGATAATACTTTCTCTTTAATTCTATAAACAGCCATAATTTCTTCTTCAGTTACAAAGTTCCGCTGTTGAAGTCCTATAATTGCTGTGTCGAGAATACCGACTAATTTGACGAAAAATTTAGGGTAACTTCTTTTGTGAGCGCCTTAAGAGAGACAAACATTACCTAAATCATTAAAACAATTTCAGAATCCTGTTGCTAAAAGAAAGCTTGGGGGAAAATGTTGTCCGAGTCCCAGTGATTCATTTCGACCAATATGTAATATTGTTTTAGAAATTTAAGGTAATAAATATAATATTTTTCGAATGCTAAAACAGTTCGAGAAATTTATTCAAGTTCTGAATTCTGAATATAAGTATACTGTATATTATATTTAATAACTATGGTGGCTTCATTTATGAAAAGATTTGCATATTGGCTGTTTTTGTACAATGAACCTTCTCTAAGCTAGCTATGCGTGATTCCTGAAGATTTTGATCTTTAATGATATTGGGCATCTTAGAGAAGTTATGTTTACTAATTAGTTATTTTATGAGGAATGCTGGTTAAATTTAAAAAGTGATTGACTGAGGTAGCTTGTAGTAATGAGATGGTTCACTGTAATGCAATTTTGTAAAGTATTTAAGCTGTTCCTGATTACTTAAGATATTATAAAGAAATATGATTAAAAGTGTTACATGAGCACATGTTTAAAACATCTATTAAAATAATTTTTATAAACTTTTTAAGAGCATGATTATGATTTTAAAAGAAATGTTTTTTTCTTTATTTAGTAGACATGGTTTACAAAGAAGGGGAAAAACCATTCATTTTTTCCAAGCAGTCGAAACGAATTTTTATGAAATGTTATATTGTGTTATTTTTTAATTAATTCTTTTTTTAAGGTTTTATGTAAAGTTTATGAATTAAGTAATAAATTATTTTTACTTCTGTATTTTAATTAGCATATTATTTGCTTCATAATGTTTCACAATAAAATTATGAATTCAATAAACTTCATAATTAACATGCTGTAATATATATATAGAGAGAGAGCATAAAGTTTGTTTTCTGTTGTCACATGTATATTTCACAATTTTGTATGCAAATCTCGAAATTTATAATAACTAAGAATACTTTTTAGTATCACTTTCTAAATGGTAACTATTAAGCTTAAAGTTTTTGTTGTATCATAAATTATAATACGACGTTTAGCTTAAGAGAGCTTCTCCTGACGCATGCGCCGTTCGCGTTTATCCGCGCGGTGATGAATGATGACGTAACTGTTTATTACGTATGTATGTATATGTATACCATTCTTACTTCTTCGCCCTTTTTTCTCTGCTGTATGCAACTATGTTTAAGTTAATCTCTGTCATTAAAAATGTTCATTGATATTAAACGTTAAGGGTAAAAACGTTATGCAGTTGCCATCTATTACTTCAAACAATAGCAGACTGTTGTCAAACACTGAGTGCAGATAAGAATAAAAAGGTTAGTTGGACGTTGTAATTCAAGCTTATGAACAAAATTTTGAATTCCTTGTAGTAACAAAATAAAGTTCATTGCTATGTTAAATTCTTTAATTTACTGAAAATGTCATTTTTTAGAAGGAGAGAATATAATATTTTTGAAACATAAAGAACAGCTGTTCTGAGTTCTTCATAAAAATATTTCACAAAATGTCTTTTATTGTAATAATATGATCATATCAACATGCAACACGTTTACTCATATAAGTTAAATCTAAAGGAACATGTGTCTATTTTAACTAAAATTACTAAAAAGAAAGTTCTAGAAAATATCTTAATAATTGACACTAAAACATGCAAATAAAGCATACTGTTTTTTTTTCTCATCTATTTTACAGGCCAAATATAAGTTCCAGATTCCATTTCATTATTTTATATAAAGGATATACATGTAATTTAATGTAAGGAGTAGCATATCAATTTGAACTTAATTATCAAGTTAAACTAAAATCGATTATTAATCAAAATGATATATATACATACAGATATTGTTTTACTCAAAACATATTGATTTCAATGTATTTTATTATAATAAGCATCATTTTATACAAAAATCTATTACTTTTATAGACATATCCTTTAGTATTTCATCTATAAAAAATATATTCTACACACATATAATTACTTAATGAGATATTAGAAGGAAATAATCTGAAACCTTTACAGATACAACCATTGGAATTTTACGTAAGAAAAGTATCTTCTAATCACATAATAACTTGCTGTAATAATACAAGCAAATAACCTGTAACGGTTACAGATATATCTGTTGAGATCTTACATGAGAAAAACATGTTATTTTTACATAATTATTTGATGTAATATTACACGCAAATAATCTGTAACCATTACAGATATATCGTTTGGGATTTTACATAAGAAAAATATGTTCTACTTACATAACTATATGCTGTGATATTACAAGAAAAAGATCTGTAACCATTACAGGCAAAACTCTTGTAAAGTTACAAAGAAAACACCTGTTGCTGTTACTCAAATAACCCATGGCATCCCAGTTTCCATGAGTTTTCTTAGTAACCTTACAGATTTTTTTTTTACAGTGTACTTTTAAGCTGTCTTTTTTATTCGGTGTGCTTTGCCATAGTTTTAAATAAAAAATGGGCAATAATATGCTCAATAAATTATTTCAAGGGACCAAATAGTTAACTAAACACTTTTTGTTCAAGGCAGAATCATCAGTCATCAAAAGAGCACGTTTGATTTATTAAAAAAGTGATCTCTGAAAATAAACTTTAATTTAAATCTCGATATGAAACATTGAAAAATTAATTCAATAAATTCGCTGTTTGATGTCTTTAATTGGAAAAGTGTGAAAACTTTATATTTTATAATGCATTAAACAATAATATTTTTAACTGGAATTTTTATTTAAATGTGGTTATTCAAAAAATTAAATTTCCATTTCATGAAACACATAAACTGCAAATTAAGTATCAGTTAGAGAGAATATTACAAACCTTTATTTCTTTTATGTTTTATAACTAAAATGCCACATAAATGTCCATGTAATTGCACTTGAATGAGGTAATTTATTAAATTTTGTTGAAATGTTTATATACGTAATAATAGCAAGGGAAAAAAAAGATCAGTGTTGATGTGTAATACTCAGATAGGATAGATTGTCGATCCATATTGAAGAGGAAGATTTCTGATTGCGTAGGGCTCCCAAATTTGTGTTAATATTACATATGTATCGTTCGAAAGATTAAAATCTAGGTAAAAAAGAATCATGAAAATTTAGCCGTTACCAAGAATTACGTTAGATATATTAAGTACGTGTTATTTTGAACTTTTTGAAGAGTTTGTTTTAATTGCTTAAGTTTACATATGGAAGATATATCCTGTTCTTTATTCGTAGAATATTTAAATTTTTTCATTATTATTATTAGAATGAAATTATTCTGCAAATAATAATACGACATCCTTTTAGTTTTCAATGATAATATTGTATTTATCGTTTAAATCATCGAAATTTTATTATTTTTAATCCAGTTTACGGCAAAAATACTTATCTTTTTATATAATTCATACATTTTTAACACATTCATTATTAATTCTTGCAATATTTATATAATTCCATTAATTTTATGTCTAAATTAGGATTGCGTAATGAAAATTTAAGTTTCATACTTGGTGGAACACCAAAAAAAATTCATGTTATTTGTTTTATTATGTTATCCACTTCATTGCAATGGAAAGAAACTGAATGTATTCGGTTCTGAATTAACATACGGGCAAAATACAGCAAAGTTTTACAAAGACTTTAAGATTTTAAAACTCGTTCATCAAACATCTGAAGTTAAGAAACTTTAATAACCAGACTTCCTTCTTTTTCTATGTATGGGAAATAAAAATAATTTGATCATACGTTTCCGCAATTTACACTTTATAGCGTGAAAATGAATTGTCGTCTGTTATTTAAAATGTGAGACAGAAATAATTTTATATCTTCTGTATGTGTTTGAAGTAACAGGAAATGCCCCAACCCGAAGTTGACAGACTATTTTATTGCGTCTAGGTGGGTCGAAGTCTGAACATCAACAGGTCATCGACAAAAATTTATCTTTTATTTTTTGCAGATAAATTATGATGCATCATCGAAAGAAGAATACAGCAACATAACTCTCAACACTGCATTGAATAATGTTGATTTCATATAACGCTGTTTACCTGTTCTCTGAACAGGCACTTCATTTATGATATTTTGTCGCCAGTTATACTGGAAATCAAAGCAGCACTAGATCTGTACTGATTCATCATAAGAAAGTCTTCATAACAGTACCCCATCATTAAAGGTACCGGCATCTTTATGCAAGTCAGTAACTGTTCTCTAAGATAGAAATTTTCATTACAGTGTTGGCTAAATAAAGGTTCTTGTACCTTTATGTTGATCAGTTTCAGACTTGCAAAAAGTTACATTCATAAAAATGTGGCCATCTTTGCACCAAGAAGAGTTGTGTAAGTAGAATTTTCATTTTCTTTGAGATTAGCAAACTAAAAGGAGACACTTACAAACGGTGCCCCAACATAAATGTGTCTGCTCCTTTATGGCGTTGGCTTTTAAGAGTTAGAAACTATCCATTGTAAGAGGTGGGAGCATCTTTTGAAGGTTTCTCTCTCTTTGAGTAGTGGCCATCTTAAGCCGAAAAATTCTTAAATTTTGAAATTACTCGTAAATATCTCTACCAATTTTTGTCGTAAGAAAGTCAAATTTTTTATGTTTTAACTTTTAGAAATAATATAAACCATAAAATATAAGTAAAAAAAGAAAAGAAAATCTGAAAGATTTCAGATTTTAAATTACGTCCAACGGGCGTTTTTTTAACATTTTGTGCGTTACCTTTATTTATTAAATATCATGTTATTCGTACTTAAACCATAAAATTCAGTTTAAAAGCAATATAGCAAAATAATTTTAAACTGAGCATATCTTTAGAATTTCCGATACACTCTCACGCGCTGGAGGTAAAAATGTTTTTTCTGTACAACGTTGTCATTGCTCGCTTTGAAATTCTTGAGTTTGTGAATCAAAAATTCGTTAAAGTTTTACAAAATATGAAATCGATAATAAAACAAATTCCAAATGTCAAATTTGGGCTTCCAGATGCCCATATTCGCAGTAGGATTACGTCATTCAAAATTGGATAGCTCTAGGTACCGTTGTTTTATCACAATGCGGGAAACATACATACATACATTCATGCAAGATTCTTCATTAGTTAATTTATTTAAATATAACACAGGGCGATAATATTCGGTGGCAACAGATTGAAAAGTGAAACGGACATTCAGAGTGATTCGACGCAAAATCGCAAAACGAAAAGAATAGTCCCTCAGGGATAAAGCCCCTTTGAACTAAAAATGTACACTGCTCAAAAAAAAAAAAAAAAGGGACAGTGCTATATCTCCCGTTCTACTGGGCCGATTGACAAAATTCAAACTACGTTTTTCATGTCTCGAAGGCGCGACTTAGGATATATATTAGATTTATATATAGTACTATTCTAACATAGGTATTTTGACACAAAATCGGACTTTTTCTGAAATAACATACCAATTTTTTTACATATTTCGATTCTACGACTCAAATTATTCCAGAATACCAAGTTTTGTAAAAATCGTACGAATAGTTTTTAAAATATTAGCTCTCAAAATTTTAGCTCTTCAATGTTAATTGAATTTGGCAAATATTTATTAATATCTCTTTTTTTACTAAACCTTTTTGATTTTTTTCTCTCACATTTCGAAATTTTGGTTCATTCCAAATAAAATTTACCCATTTTTTGCGTTTTATTTTTTAAATTTCTATTTTTAAATAATTTTTATAAATTTTTCGAAAAAAATTTTGAATTATAACCTATAAAATTTTTGCCATCATCTTAAAGTAGGTGTATTTTTAAGCATATCTGCAAAAAATTAGACTTTTTTATTCAAAATTTTCTAAGATATACACGAATTTACATAATTTCGCGTTTTGAAATTTGGCACCTTTTTTTTGAGCGATAATAACGCCAAATGTGGTCTATGAATTTTTGTTACACTGAATTGCCACAGCTATTTTTAACCTTAAACTTCAAGTAAAATTTTACGGAGAATTAATTATATGACATTTTTTCCCTCAATGATGCTTAATAAATATTTATTAATACTATATGAAAGGCTATTTTTTTTAAATTATAGATGATATTATTCAAATTTTTAACTATTTTTTTTTTTAATTTCTCTCGTATCTTTTCTTTTTTTAAAAAATTTAAGAGTAAGTTTTTGAAAGAGTAAATTTTTACCTTCGGCGTTTTATCGTCTGCTACTTTACTTCGTTTAAATCGAATTGTCTAAAACTGAGAATTTTCGTTTGATATTTATATGAATTTTATGACATTAACTGCATAATTTATTTCTAAACAAACTGTTGCTTTTGAAGTGGCTGAAACAGCGACTGATACTATTATCCATATTTTTAAAGCACAATATATTTTTATAGAAACATAATATTTAGAATAATCATTTTTTATAAAAGTCAAATTATGATATAAACATACAACCCTCTAGAGACTGGATTAATGGAAGTTCAATGGTTATGTAGAAATGATCTGCAGCTACTTAATGGCTGGATAAGTCAGCAGATTCTGTGGACAAGTAAGAATAATTATATAAACGACACCAACATTCTGGATTCAATAAACAACGAGGATACGATGTTTACTAAATGAATTTAAGAAGTTTTAAAACCTAAAAAAGCAACTCATTTTTTTTCCTAAAATGTATTTTTGTGCGTAGCGTATTTTCATTATATCCTTAAAATTCTAATTTAGAATGTAATTGCCAAGAACTGAATCCTAATCATCAGTAATATAATAAGTAATTATTGCGGTTATTAATAAATCCTTCTTATAAAGTAATTGCAAATATTTCAAAAAACTTTCTGTCTGAATGCAAACATTTTTCTATGCAAATATTTTTAATTTTATATTAATCAAGATTGCACACCATATTACTTATTTCCACTTCAAGTCTTACCGTCAGTTTTAGTAGAATTTACAAATCAATTATATTTAATTAAGGATTGGATTGGATTATTTAATTATGGCAAAGCACACGAGGGCTATCTGCCTAAAGGGAGGGATGCCTTCGTGGAGGACTTTCTAAGAGAAACTGGCCCGTATACACGTTACACATGGGGAAAACCACGAAACCGCCCATGCGGCCAGCCCGTTCGCGGGATTCGAAACTCGAACTGAACTACCAGTGTTCAGCGTCTTTACCGCTCGGCCGTTGGTGGGCTATTTAATTAAGGAATGACCATCTAAGTTAAGAAACAGCGTAACGTAACAACATTTCAATTATTGGTTCCGTATCTTTCATGTTACTCCCGATTGGCTAGCTACATGATTTTTAATGAGTATTCGGATTTTACTAGTAACTTCACCTGGAAATCGAGCTTAAACTAGGTTAGTTGGTTATTTGAACATAGAAAGAACATGGGAGCTATTTGATTAAGATGCTTTCATAGAGAATCTTTGTAAAGAGAACCTAAAAAACTACGAAAACCAACCATGCAGCCTGGGTTAGACTGAGCAGCAAACAATTAGTATTTAACAATCTTTTCTTTTTCAAATGCTAGGCGACGGATGAGGCTCCAATTAAATCTCCAATTTAATATTTTATTTGTAAATATTTAAAATATTGTTGTATTCTTTGACACAAAAAGCAGAATTTAAGTTTTGTTAACTCGTTAGTAAACTACCAAGCCGTAGTGCAAATGAATATTCAATTTCTTTGGCAATAATTGTATTCACTTAATATTCTTGGAATATGAGCTAAAGAAGGAACATTCTCGGAAGATTAAAGAAGTGTTTAAATCCAGTGATATTAGGTTTGTCTTACAAGCTCAGGATCAAAACGATTCTGCAATTGCCCGAGTAGTTGACTTGTAAATGGATGTGAATTAAGCAGATGACTTTTAATCTTACAATATTCAGCCAGAAAATGAATTCCAAATGTTTTGTATTGCATGACAATGCATCTTTTCATTATTTTCAATAACCAGTCGGAGAACCGCTTGTGTTCGGAAAATAAGTATGTGTATTCAATCGTCCTGCATGTTCTTCAAATTTGTCTTCTTGTGATTTTTTTTCCTTTCTCAAAAACTAAAGTTGCCTCTCAAAGGAAAGTTTTTTGACATTGAAGAGACAAAATTAATATGACATCTACTTTTAGAGGCATGTCAAAAACAGATCTCTACAAACCCTCTCTTCCATTACATGCTGTGCAGTCAGACAAAAAGTTACATCAGCGTAAATTCTATAATCTATTTTTATTACACTCTGATTACTTTATTAACATACAGTGAATATATACTAAATCTTTTACTTTAGCTTAAGTAATTCGGAATTTTTGACGGAATTGTTGTCGGAACGAGGACTTAGAAGATAAGTCAAATTGAATATTTCGATAACCCAGTAAATTCAAGTTCGAAATTTCAATATTTTATTTTCGGAGGGAGGGGAAATGTTTTCAGTTTTGGTCCATTATACTAAGTATATTTGCTTCGATTTTTTATTTTTCCATAAAAGCGAAAATTTTACGCATGGTATACATTTAACGCATAGCTTCAAATTAAAATTTAATAATATACAGAGTGGTTATAATTAAAGTTCCACATTGAAACGGTCATAAAAGGAAAACTACTGGATCAAATGTTATCAAACTTGGAAATCGTGTAAAGGAGGTCATGGGAATTTATTTTCCGCGAAAAAAAGGAAGTTTGAAACCTCACCACCAGGGGGGAAATGGCGCTGTATGCAATATTGTTAAACGAAATATGGGTCGGAATCTAACTTAACCTTTTGTTAAACGGGTTTAATATGTTGTATACCCTTAAGAAACTTTGAAGTAGGCAAATTACCATTTAAATACGTTAAATTCGATAAATGTCGAGTGCGCCATCCCTGTAAGTGAGAATTTCGTCCGTGAAAACCACGAATTAGCGATTAGAAAATGTGAGATCGCAAATCACTCTCACAAGTGCGTACAATCTGGAAATCGTTTTCTTACAGATCGCCAATTTGTAATTTTTTAAGCCTGAATTCGGTACTAAAACATGAAGATACTGATTCAAAACGCTTTTAATCGATTTGGGCCAAAAAAATCTCTCATGTTATCTGTCTAGTTCCATTGCATTCTCCTACTGCATTCGATTGCATAACAGTCATTTCACACCCTTTACTGTTGAATGACAGCTAGTTTTATAACTGAACCATTTTTTCTGAAGAGCAGTCGACAGCTGGACCACTGCGATTGCAGCTCACTTAGAGCCAATATTAAAATGTTTCGTGATACATGAACTGCAGTAACGTGGCATTTTAGATACTACGATTTTTATGCAGGGCTGGGCAACACCTGAAGAGCGTCGCATAGTTACTTAGGCAACATTTCACGAATGAACGTCTTATTGGCCAACACTTCCCCTCTTCCCACCAGACATCAACCTCTGTGACTTTTGTCTCAAAAGCACTGTTTATGGTGATAATCTAAACAATTTGGCAGAAATGAAAAATGTGATACACTGTAACATTCCTCCTGATATGCTATGTGTAACGTGTATACGAGCCAGTTTCCCTTAAAATGTCCTCCACGAAGGCATCCCTTCCTTGAAGCAGATAGCCCTCGAGTGCTTTGCCGTAATCTAATAAACCAAACCAAAACCAAACCTGATATGCTAAGAGCTGCTGTTGAGAATGCAGTAACATGATTTAACTTGCTTTCGGAAAATGCTGGACGCTACATTGAACATGCTTTGTAAGACGTTTCGGAAAATATTAAACACATTTTAAACAGATGTTTTCGTGTCTTATTTCATTTAACAATATTGTATACAGCGCCATTTTTCCCCTGATGGTGAGTTTTTGAACTCTTTTTTTCCGCCGAAAATAAATTCTCATAACCTCCTTTACACGATTCCCAAGTTTGATAACATTTGGTCCGGTAGTTTTCCTTTTATGACCATTTCAAAGTGGAACTTTAATAATAACCACCATGTAAAATAAGCTTTAAAAGTCTGACAGTTTGGTTCAAGTCCCAACTTTAAAAAATATATATAAAAATATAAATTTTTATATTAATTCTCTTAGAAAGCATGTTTTAAGAAGCTAATTTTTCTCTCGCGTTATAGATTTTATAAAAAAACATGATCTTTAATATGATTTAGATTGTTTCAGCCGATATAAGAATCGGGTCACTCTGTGGTACAGAATAAACCCTGCTGGACTGTTTTATTTCTTTGTCATTTAGCAAAAATCTTTTAATTAAAACATTTATCCTTTGGACTTCGCTTTAAACTTTATTTATAGCTAAAATGACTAGAAAATGAAAAGCTGTCTTTAGCTGAAACGCAATTCATATAATTGATATTTTAAAAAATTGACAAGAATGCAAAATGTATGGAAGTCTAGCAGTCGAAAAATCTTAATTTTCTTGTGTGAGCACTGAAAATAACTGTAGAAGGAAAGAAGAAAATTAGGGAGAAAAGTAAGCAAAAATTTGCAGGGAAATTTGGCTGTCAGACGTACCAAGATGTTCAAAAAGTTGGACGCTTTCGAATATACTTTCAGGATACTTCAAAGAATTTAAGTGTTCAAAGAGAAAACACTTGGACGAGTACACCAGCAAATACCATCAATTGAGCTTGTGTTAACAGAAAAGACAAAACGATATCATTGCAGATTAAAGTGAAGAGCGACTGGTTTTAAACTATATGGTTGTGTAAATTACATTATAGAACATCATATCGTATCATAAATGGTGAATCCCATGATTTACTCAATCGAATTATTTGAAGATTCAGGAGTTTATCCAGTGATGTATGTGGATGTCACCTAAAGATGTTTTTTTTTTCCCTTCCTGATGAAACAGCGGCCGAGCGGTAAAGTCGCTGAACACTGGTAGTTCGGTCCGAGGTTCAAATCCCGCGAACGGACTGGCTGCATGGGCGTTTTCGTGGTTTTCCCCATGTGTAACGTGTATGCGAGCCAGTTTCCCTCAGAAGGTCCTCCAGGAAGGCATCCCTCCCCTTAGGCAGATAGCCGTAGTGTGCTTTTTCATAATAAAATAAACCAAAACCTTTTGATGAAACCAGTCTTTCCTTTCATCTCATAGCTTCAAAATGTTTAGCCTCTAAAGACTGATAAAGGCTCTGACGAAATACTTCGTGAAGAACTTTCTAAGGGAAACCAGCTGTCATACGCGTTACACATGAGAAAATCCACGAAAACGCCTATGCAACCAGCCCGTTTACCGGGGTTCGAACCCCGGAGTGAACTACCAGTGTTCAGCAACTTTACCGCTCGGCCGTTTGTGGGCGTTTATGAAATGGAAGGCGATAACTTTATTTAAAATGATTGTCAGAAATACCAAAATGTTTCGAAAAGTTGGATACTTTTCAATATACTTTCAGAATGCTTAAAGAAACAGAGAAGAAAAATAAATATTTTCGTAAAATTTAGTATTCGTATTTTTTTTAATTTAAAACTTTTCAATCTTATGATATTTGATTCTTGCGATTTCAAAAATAAAATATTTGACTAAAATATGAATAACATTTTAAGAAACCAAATGTAGGATAAAATTGTGTAAAGCAATAAGCACAATGATAAAACTGTTTAAAGCAGTGTATGCAAGTCATCCCAAGTTAAAATATCGGTTATACATCTCTCTTATTTATATATATTTTTTCTGAACGGAACATTGAAAGGCGTGTAAAACTGTGCTTTACTGTATTTTCTCTTTTAATATAGTATGCAGTTTTCAAACGCATCGTAGTCTGGGTTACAAAGTATTCTTCCGAAAAAAACGTAGTTCAAATAAATAAAATCAAATTCTGGAAAATTGATATTAATAAATATATTTAAAATGCTCAGTTCGAAGGAATAAATAGAAAATTTTAAAACAATTATCTGAAGAGACAATGCAACACAAACAATTAAAATAAAAGTATAAAAATTTAAAAATGACCTAAAATAATAGCTATGACGAAAAATATATATAAAGAAAACTATTTGAAAAAAAAAATAAATAAATAAAAATAAACGCTGCACCTTTATTTACGCAGTTCGAATAGGTAAATAGAAATTTTTAAAACAGTTATTCGAAAAAAAAAAGTGCAACTTAAACAATTAATATGAAATTCGAAAAAGAAAAAAATTACTTAAAAAAATAAGTTATAATTAAAAATATAATATAAAGAATATTATTTGGAAAAAAGGAACGATGGTGACTTTTTTTCCTAAGGAAACTGGGTTGCCATATATTAAGAAGTTAGCCAAGTGAAGTATTCTTGGCGCAAACTGACAAAAAGGTGCCAACATAAATTTGTGAATTTCTCCGTAAATTTCGCTCCAAATTTTACAAAATTTCATATTTAGGCGTAATTTGAATCGTAGAATCGAAATATGTAAAAAAATTGGTATGTTATTTCAGAAAAAGTCCGATTTTGTGTCAAAATACCTATGTTAGAATAGTGCTATATATAAATCTAATATATATCCTAAGTCGCGCTTTCGAGACATGAAGAACGCAATTTGAATTTTGTCAATCGGCCCAGTAGATCGGGAGATATAGGACTGTCCCATTTTTTTTTTTTTTTTTGAGCAGTGTACCTTTTTTAGTTACCGAAACATGAATATTTGTGTCTTTTAAAACACTTTTGCAAGTTTGAACTAGCGGTTCAAATATTAAAGGAAGCATATAGGTTTTTGTAGTTATACATAGTGCACATGAAGCGTTTAACAAATTCTCGAGCACTTAACTACTACAACAACTACTCAGTCGAATGTTTTGAGCTTGTGTTCCCCAAAAGGCATTTTATGAAATCATCATTTGTAAGGAATGAGTTTTATTAGATACGTGTTTTCATCCCTACAATATGATTCTGCACAAAAGCTATTCCATCGACATTCGTAACGAAATGTCATGTTTTATAATGAACTCATAATAGAAAGAGGAGAATTTTTTTTTTCATCATCATCATTATTATTTTTCTTGTTCAATAATAGTGTTTATAGAAACAACTATGCTTCAAAATGGAAATCTTCTTAGAAAATGATGCATGCAATTTCTAAAAAGAATGAAGCGAGTTTCTTACGAATGCTTCCTGTACTTCGTCGTGAAATATCTCTAAATCGAGTACTGTCGGAAGGGGGGAGGGTAGAGTTCGGAATTCCTCTTTCTTACAGCGTATGTGTTTTATGTGTATCTCTATTTAATGTGATTTTTTATGCGTGCACTGTAAAAAAAAATCTGTAAGGTTACTAAGAAAACTCATGGAAACTGGGATGCCATGGGTTATTTGAGTAACAGCAACAGGTGTTTTCTTTGTAACTTTACAAGAGTTTTGCCTGTAATGGTTACAGATCTTTTTCTTGTAATATCACAGCATATAGTTATGTAAGTAGAACATATTTTTCTTATGTAAAATCCCAAACGATATATCTGTAATGGTTACAGATTACTTGCGTGTAATATTACATCAAATAATTATGTAAAAAGAACATGTTTTTCTCATGTAAGATCTCAACAGATATATCTGTAACCGTTACAGGTTATTTGCTTGTATTATTACAGCACGTTATTATGTGAGTAGAAGATACTTTTCTTACGTAAAATTCCAATGGTTGTATCTGTAAAGGTTTCAGATTATTTCCTTCTAATATCTCATTAAGTAATTATATGTGTGTAGAATATATTTTTTATAGATGAAATACTAAAGGATATGTCTATAAAAGTAATAGATTTTTGTATAAAATGATGCTTATTATAATAAAATACATTGAAATCAATATGTTTTGAGTAAAACAATATCTGTATGTATATATATCATTTTGATTAATAATCGATTTTAGTTTAACTTGATAATTAAGTTCAAATTGATATGCTACTCCTTACATTAAATTACATGTATATCCTTTATATAAAATAATGAAATGGAATCTGGAACTTATATTTGGCCTGTAAAATAGATGAGAAAAAAAAACAGTATGCTTTATTTGCATGTTTTAGTGTCAATTATTAAGATATTTTCTAGAACTTTCTTTTTAGTAATTTTAGTTAAAATAGACACATGTTCCTTTAGATTTAACTTATATGAGTAAACGTGTTGCATGTTGATATGATCATATTATTACAATAAAAGACATTTTGTGAAATATTTTTATGAAGAACTCAGAACAGCTGTTCTTTATGTTTCAAAAATATTATA
This sequence comes from Stegodyphus dumicola, assembly GCF_044657685.1. Classification (NCBI taxonomy): domain Eukaryota; kingdom Metazoa; phylum Arthropoda; class Arachnida; order Araneae; family Eresidae; genus Stegodyphus; species Stegodyphus dumicola. The sequence goes on from NC_140770.1 coordinate 130,798,680, forward strand.
TTCTCTCCTTCTAAAAAATGACATTTTCAGTAAATTAAAGAATTTAACATAGCAATGAACTTTATTTTGTTACTACAAGGAATTCAAAATTTTGTTCATAAGCTTGAATTACAACGTCCAACTAACCTTTTTATTCTTATCTGCACTCAGTGTTTGACAACAGTCTGCTATTGTTTGAAGTAATAGATGGCAACTGCATAACGTTTTTACCCTACCTTCAAATAATTTCCTTTGAATTAACAGATAGAAGTCTTTCATTAAAAACCTAATATCATGCTTTTTGAATAAGCATAAAACTTCACCAACTGACCTTAATTTTTAAAGCCTTGCTTCCATTAAAATTCTTGATGCTTAATACAATTATGCCTTTAACAAATTTGTTTCAAAAATTAATACTTCAGTTTAACTTAAAATTTAATGCATTTTAATTTTACCTATAATTTTTTACAAACGTGATATGTAATAAAACTGAAGAAATAAATAAGCCTAAATAGATTGTAATATCAATGAACATTTTTAATGACAGAGATTAACTTAAACATAGTTGCATACATCAGAGAAAAAAGGGCGAAGAAGTAAGAATGGTATACATATACATACATACGTAATAAACAGTTACGTCATCATTCATCACCGCGCGGATAAACGCGAACGGCGCATGCGTCAGGAGAAGCTCTCTTAAGCTAAACGTCGTATTATAATTTATGATACAACAATCCTTCTTTCGACGTTTGGCGGCTGAAAAAAAAATAAACATTAATCATTTACAGTTATTCCAATTAATTTACAGCACTTAGAATGTTTCGAAGCAGTAAATGTTTTTGTCAGTACATCTGCAGGCATTTTCTCTGTTGGCACATATTTAACGTCTATTTCATTTCTTTCATAAATTTCACGAATGAAATGATGTCTAATATCTATGTGTTTAGTGCGTGAGTGATAAACAGCATTTTTCATAAGCTTCTGTGCACCTTGATTATCACAATATATAATGGTTGGATAATCAGCAGTAAAATTTAATTCTTTAAGAAAACGACGTAAATAAACTGCTTCTTTGGCACTTTCTGAAAGACTGATGTACTCTGCTTCAGTACTTGATAATGCAACAGTTTGTTGCTTTCGTGATTCCCATGTTATCGGATTTCCAGCTGGCTTGAATAGGTAACTGTGGTGATGGCAATAAGGAGCGCGCCTTGCGCCCTCCGATAAGTGTGGCAACCCTAGAGGAGAAGTTTCTTACGAGTAGCGAGCAGAGCGAAACAGGCAGGCTGTCGGGCAGTGTGCGCGAAGTTCCTAAATAAAGCTTAATTTTTATTGTGCACTATGTCTTGTTAATATTTATATTAATGCAGTAAGAACATAATCTGTGATATGGAATTCGAGGATTGGTGGTAAAAACATAACAGGAAAAATCACCATAATGGTAACCCGGACTGTGTTAAATCGTATGAACAGTTCTCAAGCACTTTCGGTTTTGACTACAAGCCATCACTCAAGATCTCCAAACCAGAAGTAATGGTTTTCATCCTCCGGATCACAGATGAGTAGTAATTATAGATCATTTTATAATTACGTTTTCTACTTATCATTTAATTTCATTTTCTTTAGTTAAATTTTTGCTTTTATTTTGGCTTAAAAACCTTGCACAATGTCTGATGTTCATGCCGTCCAAATTCCGGTTTATAATCGATCAGACCCATCTTTATGGTTTATTATGTGTGAAAGTACCTTTGCTCTTGCCACCCCCAAACCTATCACAGAATCCATTACTAAATATAATTATGTAGTTTCTCATCTTCCTCCAGATATCGCATCACTAGTACGGGATTTACTTATGAAACCAGACCTTATTGATCCATATGCAAAGCTTAAAACTGAGTTAATAAATCGTTCGGGAGAATCTTTTCAGCAAGAAATTCGCCAATTATTATCTGGAGAGGAATTAGGTTCTCGAAAACCTTCCGATTTGCTTATAAATATGAAACGTCGAGCAGAATCTTTAAATGTTCCTGATAACTTAATGTTAGAATTATTCCTTCAACGTTTGCCTTCGACTGTTCAGTCTATTTTGGCAGCGGTTTCCAATTTAACTGTAGATAAAGCTGCAGAAATTGCCGACAGAATTTTAGAAGTAAATCCAACCCCAGGGACTTGTGCTGTTTCTCGCACAGTCGATCAGTCTCTTGAGGATAAATTATTTAAACAAATAGAAAAATTAAACAAACGTATTGATCGCATTTCTCTTTCTCGTGGTCGCTCGCCAAATCGCGGAGATCGCAATAAGGAAAGAAGCAATTCCAAAAGGAGAGATTATTCTGTTTGCTGGTATCATAGACGTTTTGGGAAAAAGTGTAGAGATGACAAATGTACAAAACCTTGTTCATGGCAGGGAAACGAAACCAGCAAAGAATAGAGGCGACTTATTCTTTGCCTCAAGTTTCACGTCGCCTGTTCGTTCGTGACCGTAGAACAAACCTTTCATTCTTGGTCGATACCGGCTCTGACGTGTCCTTACTTCCAGCAAATAATTCTCAAAAACGGAATTCGTCCCAACAAACACTTTTCGCTGCTAATTCTTCTACTATTCATGTTTATGGTCAAAAAACACTTTCTTTGGATTTCAAATTAAGACGACAGTTTACATGGACTTTTCTTATAGCAAATGTTAGTACACCCATTCTTGGAGCAGATTTTCTCCATTTCTTTGAATTGGTGCCTGATCTCAGAAACAAATGTCTCAAAGATTTAAAAACGCATTTTAAAACCGTCGGTTGCTTGAAAAATGCAAGCATTTATTCAGTAAAAACTGTATTTAGTGATACACCATATCACAAAATTTTAAAAGAATTTCCTTCAGTTACTAGATTACCAGATCCTAACCAACCTTTTAAACACAACACTGTTCATTATATCATAACTAAAGGTCCACCTGTGGTTGCAAAACCTCGTCGGTTAGCTCCAGATCGCTTAAAAATAGCAAAACAAGAATTTCAAACTATGATGCAATTGGGGCATTTGAGACCTTCGAGCAGCAATTATGCATCCCCACTTCACATGGTTCCAAAAAAGGGAAGTCTGGAATGGAGACCTGTAGGAGATTATCGAGCATTGAACGCTCAAATAAAAGACAAATACCCTATTCCATGTTTAGCCGATTTTACTGCTGCATTGCACGGTACTAAAATTTTTAGTCATGTCGACCTGATTAAGGCATACCATCAAATACCAATTAACCCAGCCGACATCCACAAAACCGCCATATGCACACCATTCGGTTTATTCGAAAGTACCCGTATGCAATTCGGCTTATGCAATGCATCCGCGACTTTTCAACGTTTTATAGATGAAGTCACGCGGGATTTAGAAGGTGTTTACGCTTTTGTCGATGACTTGCTCATAGCCTCTAAAGATTCTGAGTAACATTGCAGGCATTTGAAAGCTTTATTTTCCAAACTATGGACTTTGCATAAATGTTTCAAAATGCACCTTTGGTCAAACATCTATTGATTTCTTAGGTTTTCACCTTAGTGAAAACGGAATTGAACCTCTTCCTGACAAAGTCAAATGTATTTTAGATTTTCCTCAACCTACCACTCTCACTCAGCTTCGCCGATTTTTAGGCATGTTTAACTTTTATAGATGTTTCATACCTAAAGCAGCACATATTCTTTCTCCTTTAATAAAATTGTTAGAAGGCTATATTAATAAAAAGAAATCTCGTTCTCGTATTCAGGATTCATCCCCACAATTAAATTGGAACGAGAATGCTGAACAAGCCTTTATTGCTGCCAAAAATGCCATTGCTCAGGCTACCCTTTTGAGACACCCTATTCCCGGAGCCCAGCTAAGCATCTGGGTAGATGCCTCAGACGTCGCAATCGGCGGCACACTTATGCAGTTGTCTCAACAAACATGGGAACTTATAGCATTTTTCTCTATGAAACTCAGTAAAAGTCAACAGAAATGGTCCGCGTACGATAGGGAATTATTTTCTATTTATTCTGCAATTAAGAAATTCCGACACATGTTAGAGGGCAGAAATTTTATAATTTATACGGATCAAAAACCGTTAATATACGCTTTTAAACAGAACCCTCATAAATGTTCACCTCGACAATTGCGCCATTTAGATTTTATTTCTCAGTACTCTACTGATATTAGGCATGTGCAAGGTTCAAAAAACGTCGTTGCTGACGCTCTTTCAAGAATCGAAATTGATTCCATAACAAAATCTCCATTTTTGGATTTTAAAAAATTTTCGGAAGCTCAACGGCATGATCCGGAGGTACAAGACCTTCTCAAAAACAACACATCATCTTTGAAACTGGAATTTAAACCGTGCCAATATTCTGATGGTAATATTCTTTGTGACATATCAACAGACATTCCTCGTCCATTTGTTCCGAATTCCTTTCGCAGACTCATCTTTAATCATCTGCATAATCTGTCTCATCCAGGAATTGCAGCTACTACGAAGCTTATTTGTTCTCGTTATGTATGGCCCGATATGAAACGTCATATCAAAAATTGGGTGAAATCCTGTGAATCTTGCCAAAAATCGAAAATTACTAGGCATACTAAAGCACCACTGGGCACATTCTCTCTTCCTGATGCACGTTTTTCAGAAATCCATATGGATATCGTCGGACCGTTACCTCCATCAGAAGGCAATGTGTACCTTTTGACTCTAATAGATAGATTCTCCAGATGGCCTGAAGCCATTCCCATCCCGGATATGAAAACGGAAACCATTTGAAGAGCCATCTTCAACTGTTGGATATCTCGTTTTGGCTGCCCATCGATCATAACAACAGACCAAGGTTCTCAAATGAGATCCGCACTTTTTGCAGAATTCACGCGCATTTTGGGTACGAACAGAATCACAACAACAGCCTATCATCCAATGTCCAACGGCATTGTTGAACGATTTCATCGACATTTAAAATCTTCTCTCAAGGCTCACGAGACCAATAACTGGACTGAAACACTACCAGTTGTTATGCTTGGTATTCGGACAGCCGTAAAGGAAGATCTACAGTCATCTTGTGCTGAACTGGTGTAACATCTTGTGCTGAACTGGTACACAACTCTCAAGCTGCCTAGTGATATGATAACGTCATCTAAGATATCTCCGTATGACACACAATTTATCACGAATCTTCGGCATACAATGCAACAGTTGAATCCAATAGCAATATCTGCACATTGCCAAGAAAAATGTTACGTAAGTGCTACCTTAAAGTCGTGTACGCATGTATACTTACGTGTCGATCGAGTAAAGCCACCTCTGTGCCAACCATATACAGGTCCGTATAAAGTTCTTTCTAGAACGGACAAAACTTTCACAATTGATATTAACGGTCTGAAATCTACTGTGTCTATAGACCGTGTGAAACCAGCCTATTTGCTTTCGGACTCTAAATTGCCTAAACTGAAAACAAATAAAGACTTAAAGACAGTTCAGCAGAATAAATCTGCAAACGAACTCTCTAAGACACAAACTGTCACCAGATCGGGAAGACATGTTCACTTCCCTAAGAAACTTGCTTCTTATATAACAATTTAAAACACTTTTTTAAAATTCATATCTTAACATATTTCTTGTTATTTCATGTTTATTATATGTGTCAATACCTTGTTATATATTGAATTGCATTTTGATCTTTTCTAATTTTATATTCTAATTTTGTAATCATGTAAAAAATACCCGACAGCACGGATACTCTGAGATAATTTCATAACCTATGTCGTTCCTTTGAATAGTCATTAAAGGAACTGGGGGGAAACTCTGTGGTGATGGCGATAAGGAGCGCGCCTTGCGCCCTCCGATAAGTGTGGCAACCCTAGAGGAGAAGTTTCTTACGAGTAGCGAGCAGAGCGAAACAGGCAGGCTGTCGGGCAGTGTGCGCGAAGTTCCTAAATAAAGCTTAATTTTTATTGTGCACTATGTCTTGTTAATATTTATATTAATGCAGTAAGAACATAATCTGTGATATGGAATTCGAGGATTGGTGGTAAAAACATAACAGGAAAAATCACCATATAACCTGTATACGATTTTCTAGTATTAACATCAGACGCCCAGTCGGCATCGGTATATCCAATAAGTGCTTTTCCAGTCTTTCGAAATTTTAAACAATAATTTTTAGTTCCTTTTAAGTATCGAAGAACGCGCTTTGCAGCCAACCAGTGTAATTTTCCAGGATTGTTATTAAATTGGCTCAGGTGACTGACGGCATATGCAATATCCGGCCTAGTAAACACAGAAAGATACATAAGCGAACCAATTAGACGGCGATAAGGTGCGTTGTTCATTTCTTCCTTTTCAGTTTCAGAAGGACACATTTCTTTACTTAATTTTACACTAGGATCTAAAGGAGTTGCTACTGGTTTTGCATCTTGCATATTAAACCTTCGTAGAATATTATCAACATATTTCTGCTGAGATAAACTAATAGAATTATTATTTACATCTTGATTAAATTCTATTCCAAGACAATAATGAAGTTTGCCTAAATCTTTAACATGAACTTCTTTAGAAAGATAACCTTTAAGTTCAGCATATAAATCACAGCTATTTGTTGCTATTATTAAGTCATCAACATATAAAATTAGAATTAACTCACCTTGAGATGTCTTCATCCTGTATACACACTTATCTGATTGTAATGGTTGTAATCCAAAGTTTTTGAGTTTTTTGTCTAATTTTTCATACCACTGTCTTCCACTTTGTTTCAAACCATAAAGAGACTTTTGCAAAGCATAAACATAATCAGGATTATTTTGGTCTTCAAAACCTTTAGCTTGTTCCATGAAAATTTCTTCTTTTAAATCTCCGTTAACATAAGCCATAACAAAATCTAGTTGATATAACATAAGGTCTTGTTCAGCACTGTATGCAATCACAGTTCTTATAGAACTTGCTCTGGCTACTGGAGCAAAGGTTTCATTAAAATCAATTCCACGTTCCTGTGCAAATCCTCTGGCAACCAATCGAGCTTTTCTCTTTTGAACTGTTCCATCTGCATTATATTTCGTTCTAAGAACCCAGCGACATCCTATTACCTTTTTGTTCTGTGGTCGCTTTACCAATTTCCATGCACCATTTTTAACAAGTGCTTCATACTCACTTTGCATAGCCTTATGCCATTCTTCAGCATAACTTCCATTTAATGCTTCTTCTAATGTCGGATTTGTATCTTCTTCAGCAATTTGTGCTTCTTCCTTTTCTATGTTTATATTGTGGTACTCCTTTTTTGGTCTTCCTGGCTTCCCAGTCTTGACTTTCTTTGGACGACCTGGCCCCCTTTTAATCTGCATTTCAGGTAGTGCTTCGGAATCAGAATCTTCATTATCAGATGATTCAGCAGATGCTTCTGCCATATTTGAGGGGTCTTCTGTTATTTCATCAGCCGATATTTGATTTACATTCAGAGGTTCTTCCTTCTTTTTATCAGGAATATTTTCGAGAAATAAAACTTCTAAATCTTTATCATAATTAGTACAGTTTTCAAATTCATCAATGAATCTAACATCTCGGCTTATAACGATTTTTCTGGAATTTTTATTCCACAGCCTATATGCTTTCGATTCATTTGAGTATCCTACAAATATATGTTCTTCTGATCGAGGATCGAATTTCCCTTTAGACCTTTTATTAAGTACAAAACATTTTTGTCCGAATACCTTGAAGTGAGATACAGTTGGCTTGATGCCAAAAAATAATTCATAAGGTGTTTTGTTTACTCCCAGGCTTCGATTCGGGCAACGATTACGAATACAAACAGCACAGTTCAAGGCTTCAGCCCAAAAGGATTGGGGAAGATTACTTTGTAGTAACAAACATCTGGCCATTTCAGTTAAAGTGCGGTTCATGCGTTCAGCTCTCGAATTCTGTTGAGGAGTCATTGGTGCAGAGAATTCTCGTTTAATCCCGCATTCTTGAATATATTTATTAAATTCTTCTCCGCGATATTCGAGACCGTTATCAGTCCGAAGGATTTTTATTTTCTTTCCTAGACGATTTTCGACCGCAGCTTTGTATTTAATGAATGCCTTTTTCACTTCATCTTTAGTTTTAAGGAAACTGACTTCGACATAACGCGATTTGTCGTCTATGAAAGTAACAAAATAACGCGAACCCGCATGGGATGGGACTCTCATAGGTCCACACAAATCTGAGTGAATCAAGTTCAGTAATTCATCACTTTGAAATTTTGATTCTTTTTGAAAAGGTTGCACAGTTTGTTTACCTCTGATACAGACTTTGCAGTCTTTTAGAGATTCAGTGTTATTAAAATTTAAATTTCTAACCATGTTATCAGACTTAAGTCTTTTCAAATCAGACTCATTTAAATGACCTAATTTAAGATGCCACTTTACAAAATCACTTACCTGTGCTATTGCAGCTGTTTCAGTGCTTGGATGTATATAATAAAGATCCCATGACGAATAGCCTGCACTAGTATAGATCCATTTGGTTCTATTATTCTAGCATGTCGTTCTGTAAAAATCACTGAACGATTATTTGCAGTAGCTTTAGATGTTGACAGCAAATTACATTTTAATTCCGGAACACATAACACATTTTTGAGCGTAAGTTTAATTGTCTTATTTCCGTTAGGTACTGTGATAAGGACAGTTCCAATTCCTGTAATTTTTGCTGTTTTGTTAACTGCTAACTTTATGGTTGAATTCGTTCGAGGGTGAAATTCTGAAAATAACCTTCTGTCATTGCACATGTGAGATGTACAGCCACTGTCTAAGTGAGGTAAGTCCCATGAGGAGGTCTTCTGATAAGCATTGTTTACTGCTAAACTAATCTGCTCTTCATAATTAGAAGTCATCATAGAACCTTGATTTCCCTTATTTGATTGCGCATATTTTCTATCAGCTATTTTCTTTCTGCATTCAGATGCCTTGTGCCCAATTTTCGAGCAGTAATTACACTTCAAATTTCGAAAATTTCTTTCAGCTGGAAAATTTTTGTTTGAATTTACCTTCCATTTTTCATTTTTCTTCTGTTCTTGATTTCTTCTTTTATAATCAGTATAGTATGCATTCTGTGAATCTTGAGACGTTTTCCCTTTTCTTCCTTCCCATTCTTCTAACATTTTGATTTTCAAAGATTCGGGACTAGGTAACTGATCTCTTGATTCGATGGCGCATCTAAAATTTTCAAAATTTTCTGGAATACTATAGAGCAGAAGAATCGATAATAAATCATCAGCTATGTCAATTTCCATTTGTTTAAGCTTATCAACTATTTCGAAGAAATTATTCAAATGTTCAGACATCGTTTCGCTTTCCACCATTTTTCTAAATAAAAGCTGTTTTAATAATGTAGCCTTCTTCGCAGGTCCTTTCGATTCATATACGGCTTTGAGTTTATTCCACACAGCATTTGATGTCACACAATGCTTTATATGACACAGTTCACTAGGATTAATAGCAAGAATTATATCTGCGCGAGCTTTTTGATCAGCTTGGAGCCATTTCTTTTCGTCCTCGGTTCCTTCAGCAGGTTTTAGCGCTTCACCGGTTACATAATCCCAATGGTCGTTTTTAATCAATACTGCTACTATTTGTAATTTCCAACTGTCAAAATTATCTTTTCCGAGCTTTTCTATAGTAGTCAAATGCGACATAATGTAATACAGTCTCTCACAGCCAAAAACCAAAATTGAGCGCTATAAAAATAGGCTTAACTGAACGCTGATCAGTTCTTACCGTTGATTAGACGTAACAGTTCTTGCACTGAATTAGGCTTAAGAGTTCAATGCTCGAAAACTTCAAAATGTTCATTTTAAAATAGGTATTTTGTTAATTAAGCACAGTTGAAACGTTCCTGGGACCATAACCATTGAAGAAATAAATAAGCCTAAATAGATTGTAATATCAATGAACATTTTTAATGACAGAGATTAACTTAAACATAGTTGCATACAGCAGAGAAAAAAGGGCGAAGAAGTAAGAATGGTATACATATACATACATACGTAATAAACAGTTACGTCATCATTCATCACCGCGCGGATAAACGCGAACGGCGCATGCGTCAGGAGAAGCTCTCTTAAGCTAAACGTCGTATTATAATTTATGATACAACAAAAACTTTAAGCTTAATAGTTACCATTTAGAAAGTGATACTAAAAAGTATTCTTAGTTATTATAAATTTCGAGATTTGCATACAAAATTGTGAAATATACATGTGACAACAGAAAACAAACTTTATGCTCTCTCTATATATATATATTACAGCATGTTAATTATGAAGTTTATTGAATTCATAATTTTATTGTGAAACATTATGAAGCAAATAATATGCTAATTAAAATACAGAAGTAAAAATAATTTATTACTTAATTCATAAACTTTACATAAAACTTTAAAAAAAGAATTAATTAAAAAATACGCAATATAACATTTCATAAAAATTCGTTTCGACTGCTTGGAAAAAATGAATGGTTTTTCCCCTTCTTTGTAAACCATGTCTCCTAAATAAAGAAAAAAACATTTCTTTTAAAATCATAATCATGCTCTTAAAAAGCTTATAAAAATTATTTTAATAGATGTTTTAAACATGTGCTCATATAACACTTTTAATCATATTTCTTTATAATATCTTAAGTAATTAAGAACAGCTTAAATTCTTTAAAAAATTGGATTACAATGATCCGTCTCATTACGACAAGCTACCTCAGTGAATTACTTTTTTAATTTAACCAGCAATCCTCATAAGACATAACTAATTAGTAAACATAACTTCTCTAAGATGCCCAATATCATTAAAGATCAAAATCTTCAGGAATCACGCATAGCTAGCTTAGAGAAGGTTCATTGTACATAAACAGCCAATATGCAAATCTTTTCATAAATGAAGCCACCATAGTTATTAAATATAATATACAGTATACTTATATTCAGAATTCAGAACTTGAATAAATTTCTCGAACTGTTTTAGCATTCGAAAAATATTATATTTATTACCTTAAATTTCTAAAACAATATTACATATTGGTCCAAATGAATCACTGGAACTCGGACAACATTTTCCCCCCAAGCTTTCTTTTAGCAACAGGATTCTGAAATTGTTTTAATGATTTAGGTAATGTTTGTCTCTCTTAAGGCGCTCACAAAACAAGTTACCCTAAATTTTTCGTCTGCATAGTGGTCGTTTTCATCTTACTAACTGATTTGCTAGTGGATTTTGGGTGCATGGCCTATTATTTATGAAACAATAATAGTGAACAGCTTCAAGAAAATGGGGATATCTAATGCTCTTGATGCTATATTCCCACTTATTTTTACTAATTTTATCTTCCGAAAATTGAGAGGGAAAAATTAAACGAATAATTTAATTTCCAAAGGACACAGTCACAGTAGGAATATAACAAATGAAAAGTAATCATGTATAAACTACTACTATCACAATATTATTTCTTTAAAAGAAACCTCTATTTCAATAAGAATACACATAATTGCAACATCTAATAAGTTATCTCATTTCTTTATAATTTGAATTTCTCTCATTCTCATTGTTGTTCTTGCAATTCCTTAAGCCTCACATCATACATAAATAATTAGAGAAGATGAATATGCAGCTGATATGGCAAAATTGCACAGTGAATGGCAGTTGGTATTTCCTTTCACTATCATAGATCATTTTTTGTATTAGGCTGACATAATATTCAACAGTTAGAAGAGAAAGATTCATCTGTCAGCAATCCTTATCTTCAGGGCAGATGTTTTTATTTTATTTGGCTTATAATTCCTTACTAAATGTAGTATTTCATCTCGATGTACTCCGTCTTGTTTATGATTTAAATCAAATTCCTCGTCAATATAATTCGCTTCCGATAGTGAAGAAAGTGATACAGAGGTTATTGAAAACGAAAAAATTTCGATTGACAAATTAGTCGGTATTCTCGACACAGCAATTATAGGACTTCAACAGCGGAACTTTGTAACTGAAGAAGGAATTATGGCTGTTTATAGAATTAAAGAGAAAGTATTATCACATAAAACGAAGCAACTTAAACAACTTACATTGAAAGAAATGTTTAATAAAGTAAACAAATAAATATTTTTTTTTGGTAAATTTTGATACCCTTTAGATCATAATTGTTCTTTATTTCATAAATTACGGTTTCATATTTTTAATTTTAAAATTTCTGCATGCCATCTTACCAGATTTAAACTGATGATCTGTAATCCGGAAAAATTGATAATCCGGAATCGCCGAAGTCCCGACGAGTCCGGATTAACGACTTTTGACTGTACTAACAAAACCAAACATCATATTCCCATTCTGCACAGTATAAAAATTCTTCTGCAAAACTGCAAAAATTACCAACACTTTGGCTTATTTGATAACTTTCAAATTCACTCCTTTGTTTGCATTTAGAATTTATAAGTTTAATTTTCCACAGAAATTTGTTTTTGATTTAAAAAAATTTCACTGACATAATTTCATTCACTTCAGCATATATTAATAGATGCAGAAGGTTTTTGTACCTTACATAATTTTAAATCTTATGTAACCTAACGTAATTAATAACAAAATCAAAACGTAGATCAGAAACTGCATAAAATTTAATAAATAATTTCTACTAGTGTCACACGAAATGCTATGAAATTAATCAATAAAATGAGATAAAATATATAGAATTAATATTGCACATGTGTGAAGCTGGAAGTTTTACGTTAAATACTTTTTTTAATTAAGTATTTTTAAAAATTACCCCTTAGAGCATGGGACCTTTCGTAATTAGAACTTGCAAATCCACTTCGCTAGTCTTTCATAACATTGCTTTTCTTTTATTAACAAGAAATATTGCATTCAGTTATTTAATTTAAGATTTCCAAAAATAATGCTACTGAAAGGCATGAATACTTACTTAAATTTGAAATTAATTTAGTTGACTTAAAATAATATTTAAAAAAATAAATCTTCATATATACGTCTAACAATCAGACCTTATTAATTTTCTTTTATTTGAACAATATCTGAATTCTGCATTAGTTTGGACTAGTAAATCATTGGACAATTAAATACCAAGCTATAAGAGAACTAATGTAGTTTACAAATGCACTGAATTTTATTTCCTGCATTAACTTTCAAAGAAAGTAAAATTTTCTGCATATCTGCATCATTTGGATTGATAGAATATGGCAAAGCATGCAAAGGCTATCAGTCTAAAGGGAAGTATATATTCATGGACGGCTTTGTAAGGAAAAGTAACTTGCATTTCCATTTATTCATGTGTGAGTATATATATATATTTACAGTTGTTAATCCTAAAATCAATGCTTCATTAAAAATTTATTATTATTTTATTTTTAATACTAACATATAGATACAGAATTGTGTTAAATTCCAATACACAATCATAATTTATTTAAAAAAAACTTATTTTATGATTTATATATTATATTACATGAATAAGAGAAACATTTGTCAAGAAATACATTAAACTTGTATTAGCAGATTCATGCTATCCTAGTAACAAGACTATCATACTTCAAAACTGTATTAAAATTGGGCAAAATAAAATCAACCTAAATTCTACATTAAATGTTTAAAAACTTATAAGTATGCAATGGTAGTTATATATACAATATAATAAATTTTGTAACTTATAAAATATTAATGGAATATTTTTGGAAATAATGTACAAAATTTTAGTTTTCTTTTATAACTAGTTTAACGAATTTTTAGAAAAATATTTTAGGTCATTTCCATCTTTTCCCTGTTGATATTGGTATATTAAAATATATGGAATAATTAAGTTGCATCTAGTTAGTAAACCAAAACATTACGAAAAGTATGATGCGACATATTTTTAATCAATATAATTACTTCATTTTGGAATTATAACATATTCGTAAGAAATTAATACCATTGAAAAAATAATATTATTACACTAAAGAATAAACGAGATTCTCGACCGCATTGTTCAAGTTTTTGTAATTTTACTTCATAACACACTCGTATATAAACATATTAGACTGAATTATAAACCAAGTATAATTAATTAGGTAATCCTAGAAAAAGAATAAACTAAACCTAGTAAGGAAAAAAAATATATACATTACATTCAGAATTCTAAATGTTTACATAAACTTTTCTCGCAAGACCTGCCGGGAAAAAGATGTCAAACGCTCTTTGGTCAGACGATTGCAAACGAACGCTAACATGATTAATTTTGTTTTCAACAACCACATTACCGTTTCAATTAAATACCACAACAGTGATTAAATTTTGGAATAATTAGTTATAAATAATAATACGGGCAATTTAAGGCGTAATTTATCGGATGTGCAATGACAAAATACTACTATTAGATCTGCATTTGGAATAAATATTCTGCACTCTTTCAACTTCATTACGAACACTGATATTAATTAATCACAAAGCTTAAACGTTTAAATACTTACTCACTACATATAACAGTGCAAAGTGCATGAGAATAATCTGCATAAAATGAACAAAAAATATTTCAAACGTAATTGTAAACACTTTCTTACTTACCTGCGCTATACAACCAACATGCATTCAGCCATGTTTTTTTCTGCAACTAGCTTTCAAACACTTTTCTTCTGATTGGCTGATTTCCAGTCAGTCACGTGATTCTTCCGCGCGGCTACTGAAACATTATCTGTAATGTTACAGGCAAATTAGCTGTACCAGCCACAGTTTGCTTTTAACCTGTTACCATTACAGGAAATTCTTGTGTAACTTTTTGATTTCTGTAACTTTACAAAACTTTTGCCTGTAAAGAGCGAACTTTTTTTTTACAGTGTGCGTAAAAGGGAATGTGCGAACTTTTACTGAGTGGGCATAAAAGGTGTACTAGAATTTAATATTTACGAATCCGAAATAGTTCTTAAATACGTCTAATTTGCAAAGGAAAAAAAATGGTTTTTAACTGTGATATATTTCTGATGAAAAACAAAGCCTGTATTTATTTAGTACGTATAAGAAAAGGAATGTTTTTGTCTATTTTTTAGTCCAAAAAGACAACTTGCCCCGAAGGACTATTTCTCGTTTTAGCATTTTGCGTCGAAAACTTTAAAAAGCTGTATCACTTTTCAAATCGTTGCCACCATATATTATTGCCCTGTCTTATATTTAAAGACATTAAATAATGGAGAATCTGCATAAATATATTTATTTTTCTTGCATTGTGATTAAACAACGATACCTAGAGCCATCAAAATTTGAATAACGAAATCTTCTATAGAATATGGGTATGTGGAAGCCCTAATTTGAATTTCAACTTTGTTTTATTATCGATTTCATATTTTGTAATACTTCAACGAATTTTTGATTAAAAAAACTAAACGATTTCAAAGCGAGCAATGGCAACACTGTACGGAGAAAAAAAAATTACCTCCAGCGCGCGAGATTCTATATCGGGAAATTCTAAAGATATGCTCGGCAGATAGCTCTCGTGTGCTTTGCCATAATTAAATAATCCAAAATCCAATCCTGAAGATATGCTTATTTTAAAATTAATTTGCGATATTACTGTTGAACTGAATTTTATAGTTTGAGTACGTAAAACATGATATTTAATAAAGAAAAGTAACACACAAAACATTAAAAAACGCTTCTTTGGACGCAATTTGAAACCTTTCAGACTTTTTTGTCTTTTAACTATTTTTTTAAATTATGCTTTTCCATATTTTACTCATGACAGCGAAAAAAATGTTTATATCCTTTTAATGTATCGTAATTCGCATCTACTTCACGCTTAAATATGTATACGGTTTGAAAAATAAATATGAGATAATTTAAGCTTTTGTTTCATGAACATAAAAATATCTGTGAGTTGCATATGTTCCCAGTAATTGAAACGGATGTAGTTCGCGAAGCAGGTTTTATTTCATAATCTTATTTCTATTTTTAACTTATTATTGCTTAATGATAGAAATAAATGTTGTTCGATAATAACTATATATAAAAGATGATAAAAATTAAATAACTGTATACCTTCTCAAATATTCCCGTAAAAATGCATTCTTTAATTTACTTATGATTTGGGTTTTTCTACCTCACACTCATGCCGGATGGAAGCCTAAAAACAGCCGAGCGGACAAGATGCCTGAACAACTGGTAACTGGACACCGATTTCAAATCCCGGTGAACGAGTTGACTGCATTGGCGTTTTCATAGTTTTTTCTATACGGGAAATGAATACGAAGCAGTTTCCTTGAGAAAATTTCCCACGAAGGCACCCGTTTTTTTAAGCAGATAGCCTTTGTTCTGTCAATACCTAATAAAGCGAAATCTGTGCTAAATAGATCTACCGTGGATTATATTTTAAAATAAAACGTTTAACGTTTGTAAAAAGGCACAGACAGTTTCATTCATTTAGAAATACATAATGATAAATAAACTAGCTACTGAATCGCTCTAGATAGACAATTAAAAATATGTAAAAATAAGGGTCATTGGAGATGCAGAGGGAGTTTTGAAACTTTTCAGAATTACAATTTAATTAATGATCGGAACGAGAATATGAAATAATGGAATAGTAGAAATGAAGCAAAAGATTTATTTATACTTGTATACTTATGTTCACACTTGCTAATTTTATATCAAAAATAAATAGAAATGAAGAAAATTTAATTTTTTTTAAATCAGTTTATCAACTCTTTCAATTACAAGTAATTATCGCATTCGTCTATGCAAGCTGTCATGATATAAGTACTACACGTGCTACTAGAAAATCCGTGGTTTGAATTCCGCGAGGGCACAGTTAATTTAACACATTTTCCGCACCAAAGAATCTAGTGGCGCTAGAACTAAGAATTTTATCACAAACTGGATTCAGTCGGCTGCGTTTCTTGCCCCACCCATGTCGCCCTTTTGAAGTATGGGAGAATGTTAGGAATTACCGCATTACTCCTCACATGCTGTCGTTGGGTAAATGTAATTGGAAGATCCATTTTAAATTCCTGCGAGAGTCGAGCTGATTTCTCATGTTTCCCTTTTTAAAACAAATCTAAAAATATTTGTCATAGTAACTACTATTAGAAATTTGCATTGAATGCTTTTTAATTAAAATGCATGTCATACAATAATAGAACAAGCTTTTCATCCTCACCCAGACTGTTATCGTTTTAGTTTAATTACTAGGAATGTTCATGTTACACATTTAGTAACCTACCAATATTTTCTGTTGTCTTCTTGTATAAACACTTGAAAAACAAATGTAGGCTTTTAAGATATTTAGGTATAAGAGCCATTGCAAGAAAAAAGAATCACAATAGTTACTGAAGGAAGCTAACGACACTTCTAAACGTTTTTGTACCATAAAACTGTTAAAATCTTCAGAAGTGATTTAGAAATGATGTAAGGGGATTTAAGAAATTTTATTTTTTTACGCTTACTTTTTTTTTTTTTTTTTTTTTTTTTAACTTTTGATAAAATGTTTTTGGTGACGTACCAGTCATATATTTCATTATTTTGATTGCTCAGGAAATGCTTCTTCGCTTGTTTTGGCTTTAGAAAAAGACAAAATAAGTGATGAGGCATGAGTTCGTATATTTCCGCCAATGTGTGCAGCTGGCGTATTTTATGTGTGCAGCCAGTGTTTTTCTCACAATAATAGCAACTGCCAATCATTTAATTCTTGCGACGCATTTTATTAATTCAAGTTTTTTTTCTTTCTACACTATAAAGTATAAACAAATAAAAAAAATCTGGAAGCTTTCAGGTTTTATATTACACCCAAAGGAAAGTTTTTTTTTTTTTTTTTTTTTTTTTTTTTTTTTTTTTAACGTTTTGTGTGTTACTTTATTTCTTAAATATGTTCTTCGCACTTAAACCATAAAATTCAATTCAACAGCAATATCACAAAATATTTAAAAGAGCATATCTTTAGAATTTCCGATAGACAGTCTCGCGCGCTGGATATATATATATATATATATATATATATATATATTTTTTTTTTTTTTTTGTAAACTCGTACAGTGTTGCCGTTTCTCGCTTTGGAATTGTTGAGTTTCTTAGTCAAAAACTAATAAACTGTTTACAAAATATGAAGTAGATAAAAAACAAATTCAAAATTCAAAATTTGGGCTTCAAGATGCCCGTATTCGGGTGGAGACGTACGTTATTCAAAATTTGATGGCTCTAGGTACCATTGTTTTACCACAATGCGAGAAATAGACATACATTTATGCAGATTTTTCATCATTTAATTTCTTTAAATATAATACAGATTTGTAATATTTTGTGGCAACAATTTAAAAAGTAATTCGCCGTTTATGGTGAATCAACGCAAAATGCCAAAACGAAATTAATAGCTCTTCTGGGCAAATTGGGCCTTTGCGCTCCTGCTAAGTATAGTATTTAGAGTAGGGATCTTTAAAATATGTTCTGAGAAACTCTGACTTCCGTACAATTGCTGCAGAAGTTCCGCAAAACAAAACTGAATTCAGAAAGAATTTTTTAATGCTATTGAGGGTCTCAAAGAATTGAATTATTTCGATTAAGGGAAAGTACTCCTAAGAGAGATTCCTGCTTAGATGACTGTTTAAAGGAAACTGGTTTATGTTCACTAATTATACTTGCACATTGGAAAACCATGAAAGCTATCATGCAACCAGCCATTTCTCCAACACTGGGGCTCTGATCAGTTACCGGTATTCAGTGATCTTATCCACTCTGCTATACTGTTAAGTTATGAACCGCGAAATTCAACACCTAAAAATAATTAAGTAAGTAATATTTTTTTATTTCTGTCATTATTGTTGCCTATTATACGAAATAGAACAGTTTTTCTGAAGGAGATTATGATGAAATGACAATTTCCTTTTGTAACTTAGATTTGTTTCTAAGAACGTTTTTAAACATTTACTTTTCTAAGGATAATAGAGGTTCCTTAAGAAAATTGTAATTTCCTGAGTTCCCTAAATCGGCGAAATAGATTTACGGGTTCTCTGAGTAAAAATTTGAAGAACACCTATTTAAAGTGTCGCCCATTAGGGGAGCCCACTACGGTACTGAAGGGTCTGAGTTCGAATCCCAGAGAAGACATGGATGTTCGTAAATGTATTGTATCGGTGCGACATGGCGGCCCTCTAAATATGCTGCGAGCCGAAAGTCCACCTTTGTGGACTGGTGGGAATGGAGAGGAATGGAAGACCTCGGGGTGTTCTCCCTCAAAATTAGGGGTGAAAAATATAAGTCCAACCTCTCTTTGGAGTAGGCTCTGGCAACTATTGTTCCATGTCATATGGGCACGACGACAACAACAACCTGTTGGAAGTAATTACTTTCATTTATATATCAAACTAGGGAATATATCTGTCATGCTTATGATTGTAATATACCAACACACAAGCAATCATATAATCAATAACAACCCTACACAACAACTTTCTTAAACGCGCTCAGTGTTTCAACATTCACTCAATCAATTTTTATAACTCTAATTCAAGTCTTTTCTCCTCCGGTAGAGAGATCTTCTTACTCTTGCCAGATTCCTTTCAAATCGTCTCAATAAGTTAACTAGCTAAAATCTTATTTCCATGCGCTATAAGTACATCGCATTTATTTCTTACACTGTGTGTAACACCACAGCCTCTGGTTCTTGCGGCTCTGCGATTATTGGGAAGCTTGTTAAAAATTCAGTGAGGTTTGAAGTGCTTTTACCTGTACAATTATTTATATGCATATACAATAATAGCAATGGTAGTAATAATAATATAAGTTATGAAAGAAAACTACTAATTCGAGTTTAGCAATAATCTTTTTTAATTCCTCATTTCAATTTGGTTACTTCCCATTCCTGTCTTAACACTACTAACACATTGGTTAACGAAAAATCATAATAGCGATAGCTCGTCCAAAAACAAGCCAATCCGTATAAAATTTGAATACGTTGCGAAATAAGAATTGTTGAGTAAAACTGCAGTATGCACACTAGTAGCGCTGCAGTAGGAATGCGTCATCTGCTAGGAGTATAAAATTTCATGTTTGAGAGAAAGCCTGTAAATTTCGCTGTGATACTGAGATAAGAAATCTGAGATAGACAATAGGCACATCAACATATTCACTGGACTGCTGATCAGTGAAAGGTTGTTCTCTTCTGGATGAAACCATAACTCCATAGCTATAGTAAGCGATATTTGATTTAGAAAAGACATGGAACCCGTTATCATCCATCAGACTTTCTAAAAGAGATGCATACAGAGGAGGTAGTGTCTGTAGTAAGGGTAGTATATTTCTGGATGGGCCCACAAACCTCCATGTCTTTCCACGTGGAACCATGAATGCTCAGGCCTACAGAGATGGCATGTTTGATGCTTATGTGCACCCTTATACCGGAGCAATTGGTGATGATTTTCTGCGACAGGACTACATTGCTAGACCGCACAGGCCTCGCATCGTGGATGATTATCTTCAGCAACAAACAATTCAGCGCATGGAGCTCGATTATATACTCGATATAGCTCGATTACAGGACCTGAATCCTATCGAGCATGTTTGCGATGCTTTAGGAAGATGTATAAAAAAGAGGCTGCTCTCAATCCTTCTCTTCATACCCTTGCCGCGCTTGTAAGTGCTTGGCCAAGAGCAATGGTTCTCACTTCCTACGGAACCGGTGGACCGTACATTTGACAGCATTACACATATCGTTGTATGTGCTATACTGCTTCTAGGGAAGATCAAACACCTTACGGAAGGTAATTTCCCTATACCAAATTGACACATCCGATTTGTTCATTTTATATATATACTAATTTCTATAACACCATAATTGTCTGGTAATTTCTTTTCATGTAATTTTGTGCTCTACTGCGTGTTGTATGCTACGGCTCAGTTCCATTAAATTTTACATGTAACTTTTTGAGTAATCGCCATTTCTGTGATTTTTCCTTAATGATAAGCAGTGTATATGAATCTAAATTTCATCATCTGAAAATTAATCCGCATTGCGAATATTTTTATCCATTCATAGTTCAAAATTTAAACAAAGTAATCGACTCTATAAATATCGCTTAGCTAAAATGCACGCTTACTTTCTTGCCTTCCTCTCGCTGTACCAATATGTGCTTCTCATAGCTCTGCTTTGTCCATCCAAGGTGCAAATAGCTATATAAAATTGTGGAGTGCATAGCGCACACATAATAATGATGTGTGAACATGTTTATATTTATCCAAACTTGCTTTATTGCGAAATAAAACTATGTTAAATCTATGGCCACGTCGGCAACTCCATCCGTCTATCCCTTTCCAAGTAATTGCCATACCGATAAGCAACTCAGTTTTAAAAGCTATTTCTCCAATCATATTATTATTATATATATATATTTCATCTGGAACAGAACAGAAATTCAAGATGTTTAATGGCCTCGTAATATTTTCACCATATAAGAGAGATTGTGAAGTCACCATTATGTAGAGATACATGTGTCAATGCAAAGACGACATGCTTGTTTTTATATCCACTTCTTTAATTAGATTAGAAAATATGCTAGTTTAACACATATACTCAGGTAACAAATGTAAATATCAGATGCGAGTCGTTTGACACAATCAAAGAGAAACCTCAGGCGTTAATCTACGTTATTGGGTAATAAATAAAGAAACAAATTTCAAAGAATTCATGGTTCATAATGAGTTAGACCTCCTAAGAGGTGCTGGCTGCATGGGCGTTTTCGTGATTTTTACAGCATGTAACGTGAGTGCGAGCCAGTTTCCTTCAGCAAATTCTTTACGAATACATTCTTTCACTTAGAGAGGCAGCCCTCGTGTGTCTTGCCGTATTCAAATAACCAAACCCAAATAATTCAAATTCGTATTAGTAACATCAGCAAGTTAAACACCCTATGCTAATTGTATTCCATGACAACATAAAGAACAACTAAAAATTCATCCTGGAATGGATAAAAATAATGCAAGCGAAAGGTGAATCAAAATGAATTGCACAGATTTTGAATATTTTATTAATAACAGTGAGAAAAGGATAATTTATAAAGTTAATCTAAGTAACCGTTACTATTTTCCCAAGCGAATTATGTGGCAGAAATTATCAGACTGATAATCTTTTATTATGACTTAAGATGAGGTAATATATAACGTCAAAGCACGCGAGGGAAATCGGCTTTTGTGTAAGATCTCAGACTGATAACAAGTTCTTAGTAAGTCTTAGTGTGTGTCTTTACGTCTCATAACAGGAAATCCAGCAAAATTCCCATCCAGTCAAACTCTCCTGTTAGGAATCGCATGAACTTGGTATGAGAAGTTGAAGCCTAATTATTTCATCTACTTAGTCTACGGTGGGAATATTACTGTGGATGCGCAGTCCGCGATGTCTGTTGCAGTGCATGTTTAGCGGAATTTGTCCGTCTCGTGAATTACGTAGGTATTATGCATCTTGTTTTTTCCCGGTATGAGAATGATTAAGTGTTACGCATATTATTAAATTTATTCAATTTTATTTTATTGAATAAAATGGCAACAGTGGTCCACCGGGTTTTGTTGCAAACAAACAGGTTATTAATAATGAATTTCTGAAATTGCAATGGTGAACACAGAATTAGAAGGAAATTTGCTACTTTACAGGTCTTAATCTGTAATTATTTTGCTATTTTTTAAATTTAATTTACTGGTCTAAGTGTTTTAGAACAGTTTTAAATTATTATTTCACTAATTAATTTTATTTACTTATACAAATGGCTTCGTATAACTAGTGGCGCTATCGCTGTCTAGTAATTCATCAGTTTCTGTAAATATTACAGTTATGCATCTGAGAACATTCCGCCATTTTTCATGTTCAATAAAAATTTCTTTTCTTTAAAAATAATTCATAAGAAGTATTCATTAATTCATAATTAATAAATTTTTCATAAGAAAAAATGTACATGTATTTATAAATAATATTATGCAAAGAACCCACATTAGCCTAAGCCTTAAATTTAGAAAACTAATATATTGAGTTTTTTGCATAAAAAGTTTTAAAGTTTCATATGAGGAATACAAATAGGATTCAAATATAGGATATCGCTCTTGTTAATTGTCTTTCGTTTATGATTTGTGTACCGTATCTTATTTGAAAAAATCTAATCGAATTTTTGTTTCCTACAAGAAGCTTTATACTGTCTAGGTAGAATGAACGGGGAATCAATAGCAATTGAGAATAACCCAGAAAAATAAGATCTGAACTGAAACGAGAGCACTCTCATAAATTTAATCTTTCAGTGATCTTCAAAAGGAGTCATCTATTTCTACAGATGGCTGCACAGGAAATATTAACCTGATTATAAATTTAAATAAGATAAAAAATTTAAAACAAAAACATGCTTTTATTTCATTTAAAACATTGTTCTGTATAATTACTGTAATACTATTTTTTCCCTGTTGTACCACCTAATGTGTTAGGATTTAAAACGTATTTCAAAGGCAGGTTTGGTTTCAAGAACTCTAAAAATGTAGCCGTTGAATAGCAAACCAAATCAAACGCCTTTTTAAATGTCAGTATAGAAATATTACTGCTATTTTTCGGTTTATAATTAGTCAAGAAAGCAATCTTAATTTGGCATAGGTTTCTAATAAAATTTTTTATTCTCCTGAAATAAAGGGGACCTGTGATTATTTGAAATACAGATCGTCCATATGCTAGCTTGGTATGTTAACCACATATACTACGATAATGCGCATATAGGAATGCTGTAGTTCCCTATAACAGGGTTTCTTAAACTGTGGGTCGCCATCCCCAAGGGAATCGGGGGATCTGCAGCAGGGGGTCGCCAAAAATTTAGCAGTTTTGATATTTCTTATTATAATAATTTTACAATTACCAAATATTTTTACACAGTGTATCTGAAAATAGATAAAGATACGACAATGCAGACAAAGAAAGAAACGAAAACTTTTCGACGCATTCTTTTTTTAATATAAACGTTCATTTTCCTTGCTTTGCACGTGACGCTGTCATTTCGTCTGTTACTTATTTAAAATTTTCAGATTGCTCTATGTCTTAAAATTAGAAATTAAAGTTAATGACCTAAAATTGCAATAGTATACTACTGTACAAGTGAAAAAATTGATAGTTTAACTCACGCGTGTGTCGGATTTGCGCAATACTTATGGGGTCCCATAAAATTTTTGTAAATATAATGGGGTCACAAAAAATCTGTGATAAAAAGGGGTCGCGTTTAAGAAAAAGGTTTAAGAAACCCTGCCTTATAGGATTACTAGAACCAGCTAGATCATCATTCCTTGATTATAGTAGCTCAGAACTAAACAATGAAGCGGATAATAATTGAGAAATTATACAGTAATTTTCGGGGCTTGGTTATAATAATATGTTCTTTTGATTTTTGTTGTTACTAATGTTCTCTTATTTTGTTGAAAACGAAGCTCCTTTCTTTCATGTCTTATGTGAATTAAAAATTTAATTAGATGCCTGTCATATGAAACTCAGTCAGATGAAGGAATCAAGAAGAGGTCATACCCCACAAGCCCTCTATATTTGTGCCTAAATGATCTTATGTACTTTAATGTCTCAGAGAAATGTTGATCGCTTCGTCCAAGCTTTCTGAGAGCCCGCTATGTCTATTACCCCTTCTTTATGACCATTGAGCAAAGTTTACTTTCCTTAAAATAAAATTGCTAGTTGCCATTTCTTCGTGTGACTGTATGATTGTCCACGCTGTTCATGGGACACTACCATAGTATCATTCATGTTCATGGGACACTGCCATAGTACATTCTTCACTTCCTCCAGGAAGATACTGATCCGTCAGAAAGAGTACAATTGAGTGTATAATTTATGCGTATCCTGTATTTCCCTGATAGCTTTTCATTAGTTGATGTTCCCAAAATCAGTTTAGTGTATCCTTTGCCCCTTAGTGGATGAGGGCTACTCATCGATGGAATGCCAATGACTTTCGATTTCGTGTGGCGCATTCCTTTCGCGTGCCATGCTGCGACGTCGTGTGACTGACTCACTGAATTCATTACTCAGATGAAAGGTGCCTCTGCTACCCCAGGCGGATGGAACAAGACTGTCTATCCCTTCGGCTATCTGTTCGCTAGAGCGCACTTTCTCCCTGCTATTACCTCGTCCGTTGTTGCGTGAGAAGTCTCTTCTTCCAGAACTAATCTGTCAGAACTGACTGTTTGTAACTCTTTTCCTCTTTCATCCACTCTTTCCATCCGCCGTACTGGGGAAGGTCGTCGTACGCAGACGAGAACTTGCGGGCCGCGGAAATCGAACCCAAGCTTGCTGATTCAAGCATCCGGGATGAATCATTTATAATCTTGTCCAGAAAACCATACTCCAAATTTCTTCGTTAATAGTCCGACTCTATTTTAGTTACTAATCGTTAATCTCTTTTGTCCACTTTTTATTAAATTTCGGATCGCCGATTAGGAGAAGTTTTATTTCCAGTTGAGACTAACCCAATTTAGTGAACTTATTATGGTTTACTGCAAATTGTTTCTCGGTGAAATTTCTTTTTTGCTTTGTGAAACTTTCGGTATATCATTTTTGAGGAAGTGTATATTTATTTAATCTTCTTTACGTTCAGCGTAGCGTGAATCATGTTATAAAATGACTATGTTTTGCTATTATTTGGCTGTTATGTCATCCATGATGTAATATATAGGAATTTAAACAACTTTGAAGAAGTGCATCTTTTATTTCAAGTAATGTGACTAGCTGTGGCCATCTTCTGCAAACTTGAGGACCAAAATAAAGATATGAGCTGGACCCACTGGCCATGTAAGATGTTTTATTTAGCCAATATAGCGAAGTAAATCCTGAAACCATATTTATTCCTTACATTTTAGTTATGTCTATTACATATCTTAAGATATTAATATAAGAAAGATGAAAAACTTCATTATGTCATCGATAGGCCTCATAAATGTTGTGTTTTCTTATGTAAGAATTGCTGGTCAGATTACTGTACAAATTTCACAATCTGCAATTTGATTATCTTAAATGACTGTCCTGAAACATGATGCCTGTACCCATTTACAATAGGTAACATCTTGAAATATGCACCTGTACAACTATGTATATCGCAATGTATATCATGTAATGTAATCCATTTTATTTGAGCTAATTTAACCCTGAAAGTTAGGAGTGCCGTTAATGCCTCCGGTGGTGGCAGAACTTGCAGTGTTACCTGGAGTCACAGTTTCCATCACGAATCAAGGAATGATGCCGGGATGGTGTTAGTTTTCTAGTTAGTATATGAGGGCTAATAGCTACTTACTTAGGGTAAATATTAGGGAGGGCCCTTCACTTCTACATAACATAACATATCTTAAATAATTCTCATTGTTTAGACTATGTAAGAGCTCGATTGAGATAATTTGGGGATTAAGGCACAGCATTCTTTCTAATAGCCCATTTTAAAAGTTTTCATGAGGGAGATCAAAATTATAAAGAGCTAATAGGATGAGTTTGATTTTCCTAATATAAAAAATTCATTTGCAGAGAGGGACTGCTTCAATATTGAGAGTACAACACACTTATTCCATGTTGACGCAGATGACAAAAAGGCTTGTATGTGAGCCTAATAAGCTAAATGTTCAGTTTAGTTGTAGGAAAGTAAAATTATGATGGGTTGTGAAACAAATATGACTAAGAATATATAAGCCACTTGTAAAAATGATATTTTTAGAAGTTATTAGTGTTTAAATGGCTTTTTCCGTTTTTCTCAAAATGTGTTTTGTTAACTTTCGGTACACTTTTCTTAGAAACTGTTCACGCTGAAATGTTTAAATTTGCCACAGTTGTTTATCTTAACTATTTCTTTGAAACTATGCAGGATATAAAGTTTATGATCATTAAGTTTGGATATATTAAAAATTTAATACAATTTTTTTCTATGATTTTTAAAACGTTTTCCTAATTTATTTTTAATATTTTTTTCTTTTTAAGTAAAATATAAAATACTGCTTATTATTCTTAAATGATATGTTTTTAACCATCATGCAACATTTGAAAGAGTTTGATGCAGTATTTTTTATGAAAAGTATACCAAACTAGCACACCGTCACAAAGGATTCGTCAAGAGTAAGAGAAATTAAACAACTGGTTTTTAAAAATATTAGGCTTTTAATTTACATATTAGGTGTTTTATATAATTTAAAACCCGTCTATTTTAAATGAAAGAGTGTACGTTTATTTTGAGAAAAGTTATACCCTAATAACTTTTGTTTCGAAATAGTTGCATTTTGCCAGTCGATATGTCACCTGTCCCCTTTACATAGTTGATGTTTTTATTCAAAATTAATCAAGCAAGAGAACTATCTGAATTAACTTTTATAAATTTCTGACCGTTCATCCAGCATAAATATCACTCGCATCTTTATAATTGCTAAGAGGCCGAACTCTTCTCATTTAGATGAAAAAAATGTTACAGTACATGCTATCTACAGCTCTATCTTCCTTAGAGGAATCAACACATCGTTTTTTTTCCCTTTGTGTGTGTGTGTGTTTTATTTTGCTTTTTTGTTTTGTTCGTTGTGTAGTTCTGATTCACCATCTTCTGATTTCTATGAACCGGAAGAACTCTCTGCAAGTAGGTAATAACATAAAGTTACATGCAACTGAATCACGTTTTTACTTTTCATGTCTGGAATGACAACAGAGCTAGCTGTATTCTTCACATCATAAGGCATTTTCGGATGACTGATGCACTTAACAATGTTCGTGACTCAGAAATATAGATTATATTCGCATTCTTTAGTCCAATCAATAATAAATCACTTAACTGATTTTAAAGCTGCCTTCCAGCACAAGTTTTAACTTCCCTAAGCATCATGTTTTAGTTTTTCTTTGCGATACAAATTAAATGTGTGACTTTGTTAGTACAGGATGGTTATGATTAAAGTTACCCTATTTAGACCCATGTAGTGCCCGTTCTCGTTGGTATACCTAGTTCGTTGAAACTTGGTATATACATTATATGGACCACGGGGAAAAGAAAACTCAAATTAAAAATTTTAGTTCAAAATTCGACTACCAGATAAGGAAGAAGCACATGAAGAACAAAAAACACAAACTGAAAATACAAAACCTTATTTAGTCACAGCATTTGTTCAATGTGCATTCCATTTGCTTCAATCACACATTCAACGCATGTTATAGCATATTCAACAGTAGCGCAAGGTCTTTTTGATCAGTCACAACAACATGATCTGTTATCCTTGTTTTCATTTCGAGTATAGTCCGAATGCACCCTCCATACTATCTCTCAACAATCCCCAGAATCAGAAGTCACAGGAATTCAAGTCCGAAGAACAAGGAGGCCAGGCATTCGACCTACGTCTCGAAATTACTCAATCATCTCCAAAGTGGGCACGAAGCAGTGCCTTGACTGGTCCCGCAAAGTGAGGTAGTGCACCATTTTGCATGAAGACAGTCGTCTCTAATCATTCTCGTTCTTATAAGGCAGGAGTGACTTGCTGCTGAAAAAGAGTGCAGTAACGATCACCCGTGGCAGAACATCTTTGAGAGCCCTGAGAAATGTTCTCCTCAAAGAAAAAGCGACTAAAAATAAAATCAGCAGTAAAACCACACAATACGGTAGTCTAATCAAGATGCAGAGACATTTCATGCGCAACATTTGGACTTGCAGTATCCCATATGAGATAGTTTTGATTACTATCTGCTCCGACTATGGTAAAAAGGGACTCGTCCGACCACAAAATGTTCCAAGGTCATGCACTGTCAACGGCTATTCTGTCTAAAAGAAGACTAGCAAGGTGCATTTGCCCTGGTCTTCGGAATGCAACTCTTACAGAACTTTGATCTTGTACAAATTACGTGATACCGCTCGAGGACTTGTCGAAGAATATTAAGAACCAGATTCCATTCCGAGCATGGCAAGAGAGACTCTTTCCACAGTTTCATTTGAAATCCGTTCCCGTCGTCGTTTTCGCGGTGAATAGAACTCCCCAGTCTCTTCAATTTCAATAATCATCCTTTTCAAACGATACTTTGACATAGGCTCTTTTTGTAAGCGTCCATACACTCACAAAACTTGATCAATAAAGCTCGATATTTCACCTTTAAAGGAATACTGAAGGATGCTTTTGCTCACCGACTACTGACTTTTTAAAACGCTCAAAAGTTACATAACATCCTTTCTACATTGCATGAAAGCGATATCTGTCGGTCGAAATTTGAACTACTAATTTTTATTGCAGATTTCTTGTTTTAATGATCCATGTCACGTATGTACCAAGTTTCAATGAATTGGATCTACTAGAACGGGCTTTGCAGAAGTCTAAATAGAGTAACTTTAATAATGACTATCCTGTATATTGGAGTTAAATTTAAATGTAAAATCATAAAGCATCTTTTTTATGACGTGTAGTTAAAATGTATGTTGAGTAAAATAGATTTATATATTTCAGAAAATAGTAATCAAAGGTGTAGGAGTACAGAATTTTCTATGTACTCTAGAAAATCCTTCTTACAGGCCTGGCAGAAGTCAGTAAGCATGTTCGTTTTTAACGTCTTGTTATCATTTTTAAATATCTGAATTTTTATTCCATTTCGTATTTCGTACCGTTTAATTCATATGTCTGACGCGAGTCTACTGCAGGAAAATTTTGTAACTTTTATGCTAGATATTTTGTTTTATCTAATGCGAAGCTAGCATTTACATACAACTGAAATTTTAAGATGCAGAGCGAGAATATTATCAAAACATCTACAGAGTTATGCTTACTATCAGAAATTTGATACACTTCCTTTACAAAAATATTGCCTACACCCATACTCATACCTAAAGAGTGAAAAATTAAAGGAAAAAAGGATATCATATGAAAGGTAAAAGTTAAAATTAATTCCGAGAAATTAATTTTAATTTATTTTACTCCTTTCATACATATCACTAATTCTTGTGGAGGAAAATCTCACTAATAATTAAGGCTGAATTTCAGTTTCTGATTTATAGTATGACTGGCTTATTTAAACAAGGAGAAATACAGAGTACATGTACATAATCTGTGCTGTAAAATGCATTTACGTAAAAGTGTAAGGTTTATGTTAATTAATCCATTATTTTTTAGTTTATCTTTAGTATCACATATACTTTTTCGGCTTTCAACAGAATGTAGATTTTTTAACGAGTATGCACAAGCGGAGTTCTTAAAATTAGAGGGAGAGAGCCTATGGTAGCGACGTTCTCGCCCAGCTTATTAGAATTATTCAGTTCAGCGAAGTTTATTTATACATTATTCTGAATTTATATTTACTTTACTGAATCCCCTTGAAGTCTCACACCTAATTAAGTGTAGTTAAATTAGTGAGTGGGCTCTCTTCAAAATGTATTTCGAGCTGTTAAGTCCATTTGTTTATATCTCATAAAATGCAATCGATGTTAGAAGTCTTTTTATGTGTGTCGTTTGTTTGTAATGATGAAATCTTTTTCACTTCGCTGAATGTATTAAAATTTGTTATACTGCTATCTGGTCTCATTGGTTCGGTGGGCTCTGAAAACTGGTTGTCCTTCAATTTCGGCGACTTATCGTGGAAGAATATCTGTCTTCCTGTTTAAGGAGATGCTTTTTAACTCTCTTTCAAGGATTTGTTTTAATTTTTTTTTACCCTCGAGAACGCTAAATTTGTTTAATAATTATTAAGTATTTTTGCAACTCAGCGATGATCGTGCATTTTCATTCCTAAAATCATTTCATTTCAAGCAAATAAACTTTTTGTCATTCATTTCTGGGACTAAGCAGCTTAATCTATCTATGCCATATGCATTTTGAAATGCACGTTCATTTTAAGTTGAATTACTTTTTAACGTTGTATTAGTAAATTTCAGATATAGTTGGTGTTGGTGTATTTAATTATGGCAAAGCACACTAGGGCTACCTGCCTAAAGGGAGGGATGCCTTCGTGGAGGACTTTCTAAGGGAACCTGGCTCGTATACACGTTACACATGGGGAAAACCACGAAAACACCCATGCAGCCAGCCCGTTCGCGGGATTCGAACCTCGGACCGAACTACCAGTGTTCAACGACTTTACCGCTCGGCCGCTGGGGGGCATAATTTCAGATATAATTTCGCTGTGCAGTTAAACTGTGCATACACTTTCATTGCGACTATTAATGATATAAATTAAACTATAACATAACTAATAAATTTAAACATTGATAAAGTAGTCAAAACTGCACATTCAGATAAATTAAACTATAGGCTGGCTCATACTGGCATGTAAGTTTAAAGTATCCGTCTGCGAAAGAATACAAAGTCGAGTTAATTACTTTTAGTTAGAGTTGTCAAAATATTCAATCAGTACTATACGAATGCCAGAAACTGTTAATATTATTCAAGACCCTCACACAAAAAATTAATTTGCATTCTGCTGAGGAATACGGAAAGAAGAAGTCATATTAAAGATCAAAATCATAATAATTAAAGTAAGTTAACATAAAGTAAGTTATTTCATAATAATTAAAGTTAACATAAAGTAAGTTATTTCAGAATTAGTAAAGTAAGTTATTTCAAAATTAGTAAAGTAAGTTATTTCAGAATTAGTAAAGTAACATAAAGTTAGTTATTTCAGAATTAGTAAATTAAGTTATTTCAGAATTAGTAAAGTGACATAAAGTAAGTTATTTCAGAATTAGTAAAGTAACATAAAGTATATTTTTTCAGAATTAGTAAAGCAACATAAAGAAAGATATTTTTTAAATTTAAAAATCAAATTTTTTTAATTAAATAGTATTACAATGATTTTCAAAATGTGGAGAGACAATTTCTGATGGACTGCGAAAAGGTTTGAAATGTTCTTACTCTCTTGTAATTACGAATATATTTATAATTACAATTAATCTTTAATAATTATACATGTTTATTTTTTACTGCTTCGTTATGAAGTTATTCTCTTCTAGGAATCTCCTCCCTCCTTTTTCTCCGAGTAGCTTGTATATTTTTGCATATGAATCGTTACAAATCACGACTATATATATACATGAGAGTCAAAATGAATCTCAACTGGTAAATGCATGTGGATCTATATGCATTGAAAGGTTTGAGAGACATTAAAGTATAGGCGAATGTTTTATGACTTATTGAATGACTGAATTTTGTATATTTATTCAGCTCTTAGAACTTCTGTCTGAAAGAGTATCATAACCTTAAAATGCACGAACTCTAAATAATTTTTTTTGAAAAATTATAATTTTTCTTTTTATTAAATCTTATTGATATAAAATTCTTCAACTTCTATGTACAACATTATCCAAGTTATGTTACTATATTATTGAAGTTATTGCTTTTTAGCAAGACATGGGAGCAAACTTTCTTTACGTTGAATGTGAATAAACAGTTTTTTGTATTTGATATAAAACTATTACCTTGGGGCTTTGTCCCCGAAGGACTATTGTTTTCGTTTTGCGATTTTGCGTTGAATCACTATAAATATCCGTTTCACTTTTCAAACTGTTGCCACCAAATGTTAGAGTCCTGCATTATATTTGAAGAAATTAAATAATGAAAAATCTGCTTAAATGCATGCGTATTTCTCGCATTGTGATAAAACAACGGTAGATTAGAGGCATCGAATTTGGAATGACGTAATCATCCTACGAATATGGGCATGTGGAAGACCAAATTTGAAATTTGGAATTTGTTTTATTATTGATTTCCTATATTTTGTAACACTTTAACGAATTTTTGATTAACAAACTCAAGGATTTCAAAGCGATCAATAGTAACACTCTACGGGGGGAGGAAACCTTTTATCTCCAACGCGAGGAACTGTGTATCGGAAATTTTAAAGATATGCTCATTTTAAAATTATTCAGCGACATTGCTATTGAACTGAATTTTATAGTTTAAGCGAAAAGAACATGATATTTAATAAATAAAGGTAAGACACAAAACGTTAAAAAAACGCCCCTTTGGACGTAATTTAAAATCTGAAACCTTTCAGATTTTTTTTTCCTTTTATATTATATTTTCGCCCCGTTAAGCTTCCTAATATGGAATTTCTATTTATATCCATATTTATTTATTACTTACTTTGTCCTGCTCTGTTGTTAGTAAAAATGTAATTCTTTGTTGTAATACTTGAAGTTTTAAGAATAAACCTAAGGATAACCTGCAGATAATTTTATATCACATTCAGCATAAGATATTTTTCCCGCCTTCTGGGAATGCCTTCGTGGTGTGGTCGTCTGCACGCTGGGCACGTATTCAGAGGTCCGCGGTCGATTCCCGGTGAAGGTGTTGCTAATTTTTCATCTTACCTGCTTCCAAAAAAATCCTAATGTCTCTACATCTGTAATAACATTTATCTTGATATAAATATTTTTTCTAAGCAAATTTATAGCCGATTATTTTGTTGGCAGTAATGAATTTCGAAAATAGGCTGTGTTTCAAATCATACTAACATTTTTTGATATACCCATTTGTTATTTCGTAGAAGGTACTGAAAATGCGTATCAGTTATATAAAATAATGTGACTTTTTAATTCGTGTAAAAGCTTAAATGTAGTCATTAAAATTTTCTATGTGTGCTTTGAAATTAATTGAACTCATTTGTGTTTTTGGAAAAACGCCCGAAAGCTATACATTGCTACACTCGCTCTATGGCACGTTTCAAGGCAATATTTGTGGCATACATTCATAATTTGAAGTGTTTGAGCATAAAAGCTGTTACGATGCTAAAGTTTACTCGGGAAAATATTTCTCGACAGAGAAATCATTCCAATTTTGGGAAGAATTCTTTGTTTATATGTCAACGGACACTGGTCGGTCGTGTCGCCCCGTATGTTATATGGAGCGCATCATCGCCGCCTTTGACCTAGAGGTTATAATTAGCAATTTCAAGATTCATGTGCAGAAGGAACTTTCTTGTAGAGACAATAAGCGGGAAGATTTTACTGGCACTATACGAAATAGGTCACGTGAATGATAGAAAGGACATTGAATTTATTGGCAATAATTAGGAATTATTAACTAACTATAATTAAATTAGGAACAAAATTACCCAATGAATTTTTTTTTTCTTTTTCTTTTTCAAGGGCTATTAGTCTCAAAACTCGAATTTACGTTGTTTCGCGAGTCTCTTGCCATACAGTAGAATGTAAGATATTTATTTTTCAAGTTTAGCCTGTCTGTTATTAATTAACAAATAAAGCTATTTAAAAGCAATAGATGCCGTTCTTAACAATACTACTTTTTTAGTTTACCTGATTGAGTTAAATAAAAGTGCATTTAATTTATGATATATTTAATTAAAAACATTAACTATATTTACAGAATTACGTTACATTTTTTAACTTTTCAAACATACAGAAGATGTGTATAACACTCTTGTGTTAATCTAAAGGTATATTTATCTAGTATCTTGTAAAATGTTTCGCTCTACCCGAACCATCTCTAATAATAATCTTTATTGATAAGCCATGGGTGACCGTTAAAAACTGAACCATTTCAAACAAGTTTTTTTTTTAAACATAGAAATTGATAAACTATATGGGTAACAGATTTTTATAGCATTTGCACAAAAACAATGTTTAAATACGGCTTTTAAGAAAAGAAAAAAAAAAAAAAAAAAAGGTGGAGAAGGTGTTTATTTCTCAAAAGAACTGCTTGAGTTTTCCTAATTAAAAAACTATTTCCTTTATTCGTTTTGTTAGATTTCCACCCCCCTCATTTTTTTCTTTTTTAAAATTTTTATACTAATAACTTGAACTTTTTTAAAAAAATATGCAAGTACTGAAGTATAATTGTGCACTTTTAACGTTCTCATTATTTTATGTTTTTACTATTATGTATTAACTACATTTTGAGAATAACATTTTTTTTTTCTTCTTCTTATATTTCAGTTTTTCCTTTTTTACAAAAGGAAAATTTCAAGATGCATTCATACAGGCAAATGTGTAACAATAATATATCGGTATACAGATCGATGAAAAAAAATTAACCATGACTCGTCACTATTTTTTAGAATTAAGTATTATTTCAGAATTAAAGTATTTTTAATTTAAGAAAATATTATTACTTTGAACTCTTCTTCTAGACTTTTATTCGCACCCTCTTTTTTCCCTTCATCTTTCAATAATTTGTATGGAATAGATTGATCAATAAAGTATATAAATGCTGAAAGTGTTCAATACTTTTTTTTTATTATTTTTTAGCCAAAAGGGGCAGTAGTCTCAAAATGGCATTTTGTGACGTATTCACGGCAAATCACTTTTTAAATTGTTCCCACCAGATGTTATCACTGTGTATATAACAACTGTGTTTAAAAGCAAATAGGTTTTATAAAATCGGCATGATTATATGTACGTTTGAAAAAACAACCTAACATAGAGCCATCAAATTTTTAATAATTTAATCCTCCACACGAACATGGGCACTTGGAAGCCCGAATTTTGAATTTCGAATTTCTTTTATTATCTATTTCACATTTTGTAAACATTTAATTAATTTTTGGTTAACAAACTCAACGATTTCAAAGTAAGCAATGGCAACACTGTACGGAAAAAGCACTTTTATCTCCATCGCACGTCACTGCCTAGCCGAAATTCTAAACATATGCTGTTTTTAAATATTTTGTCATATTGCCATTGAATTGTTTATGTGCGGAAAACATGATATTTAATAAATAAAGGTAACACACAAAACGCTTAAAAACGTCCTTGGGGTGTAATATAAAATCTGAAAGCTTTTAGATTTTATATTTTTTCATTAGTCTATTGCTCATTCCTTCATTTTGACAAGAATTTTTTAAGATTTCTTCTTTTATCCTATTCTTGCTTCCATCTTTCTGTTCTTTTATCTAAGCAAACTTTAAAGATTTTTTGTAGCATATTTTTAAAACATTTGCATACGTAACCACAATATCTAAACATGGCTAGTACGCAAAAAACAAAGGAAAAAAGGACTTAAAATAGTTGTAAAACTTCAGAAGTGGTAATTGAAATGACTTACCCCTGTCAATGTATCCGATAGGAAAGGTTTGAGAGAAAAATAATTAATTAATTGCTTTCATATTTTCCGAAATAACTCATTTATTTTTTCCCCTG
This sequence comes from Stegodyphus dumicola, assembly GCF_044657685.1. Taxonomy (NCBI): domain Eukaryota; kingdom Metazoa; phylum Arthropoda; class Arachnida; order Araneae; family Eresidae; genus Stegodyphus; species Stegodyphus dumicola. The sequence continues at coordinate 130,834,723 of NC_140770.1, forward strand.
TATGCGTAACGCTGATCCTTAAAACAATCGGTTTTGCGAAAAAAATATGCATTGTTATTTATTGCTAATAGAAGCTCCTTGAAAACCCTGATTTCTTTTTAGATTTTTGAAGTTAAAAACCATGAAATTTAAAGTGCCTGAGTTAAAAATTCAAATTAATTGCGTACTAATTAATTACTAAAGTGACATTCTAGAAATTAGATCTAAAAACTTGCTTTGAATCGAATCCAGTGTTATATATGTTAGAGACAGATGTGGGTTTTCCCAAATGGAAACATGACGCAAATCTGTTACATAACCATTTTTTTCTTCTACTATGTTTATAGATTTAGTGGTAATGGAAGAGAAATGTATAAAAAAACTTCAATCAGAAAAACGGAGATTACAGTAATACTCCTCCAAGGAGAATTTGCCATTAAACACTTAAAAAATCGAAAACAAAAATGTATTAATTTTTTAAAATTTAAATCGCTATAGATATTTAAAAGGAACTGTATCGGATATGCAACTTATCACGCTAGAAAAATTTTATATAAACTGCAACAGAACTCAGATTATCAGTTGGACATAAACGCATTTTAATTCTTATAATATGCATATTGTTAAAAAAGCGAATTAAGGATTTAAATTACTAAGAATTACTTTTACTGCTTTTAAACTTATCAGTTTGTTAATCAATAACAGTCTGATTAAATATAAAAGGTAATTTATACTTATTTGAATATGCCATAACAAACAAGAGCTATCTGCCTAAGAAGAGTGCAGTCTTCTTGAGAGATTTTCTGAGAGAAAATGACTTCTGATTACATATTTTATTTTGCTTTGACATGGTTTTATACAATAACCGAAAAATAATGCGGTTATTCTATGTACAAAGAAAAAAGATTAGTAAATTCTGATTATGATTGAATTTAGCGGAAAGTGGCTAATCACTAAAAAAGCATTAGAACAAGTAACTATAAAGACTTAATAATCAAAGAAAATAAGCAAGGAAAGAATGTAGTGAAACAGCGCCTGTCATATATGCCATCAGTGAGAAGTTTAATCCCCAATTTTCTTATATTATAGTCCTCAACTTTCGCTGTAGGATATAACAGTGCAGCGAGGTGAATCAACTGCTTTATTGCTTATAACTTCGCTTAATTGAGAAAAAGTTATTAAAAGTACGAGTGACCCATTAACTCAGCAGACCTTATAAAATGAAATCGCTAGTTATTTCTTGCAGTAAATCCATACGGAACCATTCGAACCAAACGACATATTATCAGACAAGTAAAAAAAAAAAAAAAAAAAAAAGGTAGAAAAGTAGTCGATAAAATTATAATTTAAATTTCACTGTGAATCAGTTATTTAGCAGGTTTTAAATGTAGCAGATCTCATCGAAATAAAGCGAATTCATTTTAGACAACCCTCTTTTGCGAATACCCGGAGATTTAAGGATTTTAGACGGTCTTTTTCAGCGAATACCCCATGATGATTTATTCCGTTTGATTATGAATGATCATATGATTTTTAAAAATAGAGGAAGAAGAAACTGAATTCCTTTTGTGTGCATGATTTTTAAAATTTTAATATTAACACTTAGAAATGATTTCCTAGTAGGAATTCTTAATTCAGAACTTGCTTTATGACGGCAGGAAGAATTTTGAGTGGCTATGCAAGTGTGTATAATCACCTGTTCGCCCCCAGATGGAAAGTGTTTAGTGATTCTGACTGTCATACCGAAGGGCAGGTTCGAATCCCGGAGAAAGCATTGATGTAAATTGCCTGCGCCTTCATAGGAGGCAACGCTAGCCCACTTATTAGATGCCTTCGCTTTCGAAGTGAAAGTGACCACCGCTTCCGGCCTTAGTAGTGGCTAACGTTTATCCCGATTTGTACCCGCTTTTGGGGGGAAAAATAACAATCACTTGTTATCTAACGTATAATATAAGTTGCTTGAAATTATTGTTACAAAATGTACAGGCGCCGTAAGATGGCTTCCCCGCAAAGCAGTCTTAGGGTTGCCATAAAATGGCAAAGGGAGGCAGGATTGCCACATTTGGAGACAAAATAAGCGATATGCCATGGACGGATGGAGAACCTTCTAGAACGAATTCTTACCGGTTTAACCCAGAATGTTCTCGAACACAAGTCGAAAGCTATATAAACCCTGCTCGTCCGCAGTCAGTGTGTGCCTCGTCTAGCGAGCTGAGAGTCAGTCACTGAGCGAGCGTCTCGAAGTCTAGCGTCGAGTTGGTCGTCGAGTGCATCGAGAGAGTCGCGAATTAGTGCATCGTCGAGTTTTGTCTTAGACTGTGCTGAGTCGAGAGCTATACTCTTGTGTATCGTTGAGTGCATCGCGAGTTGTAGCTTGGAGAGTCTCGAGAGTACGTGGAGTTCCGAAAACGACCAAGCAGAGTCGAGAGCTGTACTCGGGTGCTTTACAGTGAAGCTGTCTCCACCGTTATTGCCTGACAGTGTGAAGGCTATGTCGCTGAACGTGTCAGCGTGTTTATAACAGTTCGACGACTGTAAAAGTGATTTTGGAGCTGTCTTATTAATATTAGTAAATAAAGTGTGTTTCGATACTTCATCAAGTGTCGTCGTTATTCACTCCAAATCTACGAACCCCGTACGAACGTGAAGGAAGAAATAACGTAGCATCATTATTAATAATCAATGCTTTATTTATGTATCAACATCATTCACGAATGCAACATTAGCGCATTTGAGCTGCCTTTAGACATTGTGTATTCCTGTTCTAGAAATATATGTTACTGGCCTTTTTGTACACTAATATATATTTCTGAAATTTCTGTATTATGCTATAGTTTACAGTGAAATTTACTACCTTATTTTTATATACGAGTTTTATGAGTCCATTTGTTTAGTTAAGATCATTTTTATCCTCCTCCTTCTACCGAACAGTTTCTAGGAATTTTGCATATATATCTATTTGCTATGGCAAAACAAAATTCTGCAGCGATGTTTGTTGAAATTCAACGCAACTTTTTATTTAATTTAGGGCTGAATTTTTCTTACATGTAACTTTGCTTATCGATCTAGCTATAATTAGACCAAAATTTTTAACTTTATACCACCAAAGAGATTAAATATAAAAATCTTAAGAAATTTGTTTGAAAGCTTCTGCCTTAATTTTTCTAATTTTTGTACTTTTTAAAACTGATTTTTTTAGAAAAAACTAATATTTAGTTTGTGTTATTGGATTTTTACATCAAAGATTTAATTTGCCATTGCGAGAAGCTTTCACGATTTTAAGTGAAACAGAAACCGAAATTTTAAATTAAACAGATCCTGAATTGATGCATCAAATACGTCAGTAAACCTTGAAATATAGATAACATTACGTGGTACGTAATGCAGTTAAATTATTTTCTTTAATCATTGCTATAATGATTAAAGAAAATAATTTTCGTATGCCAGATGCTTTTCTCTCGAAATGGCATTTTGCGTCGAATCACTATAAACGGCTGTATTAGTTTTAAAAGTGTTGCCACCAAATATTATTGCCCTGTATTGTATTTAAAGAAACTAAACAATGAAGAATCTACATGAGTGTATGTATGTCTCTCGCATTGGGAAAAAAACAATGGTACCTATACTCATCAAATTCTGAATAACATATTCCTCCATTCCGAACATGGACACTTGGAAGCCCGAATTTTTATTTGGAATTTCGGAATTGTTTTATTATCTATCTCAGATTTTGTAAAACTTTAACTAATTCTTGATTAACAAACTCAACAATTTTAAAGCGAGCTGCACGGTATAAAATAGGTTTATATCCAGCACGTGAGATTGTCTGTCGGAAATTCTAAAGTTTTGCTGTTTTTAATATTTTTAGCCCAATGTGGCATTAGCCCAAATGTCCTCGAAACGTGCATGTGTCTGTAACGCCATTTTGGGCGTAGTATAAAATCTGAAAGCTTTCAGTTGTTATTTTTTTAATTTATTTTTTGAAAGCTTTTTAAATTACACATTTTAAGTTAAACACAGTATGAAATAAAAATTAAATTAATTTCAATTATTAGGCATCACAATATTCGCATTCATATGTGATTAAAAAAAGAAGTGGGGGCCGATATTAAAACAATTGTCAGACAGAACATTTTTGGCTTGAATGTAATCATGCTGAAATATTTCATGTTTAATCTACCAGGATTGGTGCAGTTTAAAATTCTATTAATATTCTAATGTAATTCTTGTATGCGAGTTCCGCGATTTTATCTATTTGGAAATGCATTGTGACAGCTATAAAATGTAGTTTTTTTTTTTTAATTTTTAGTGCATTTAACTAAAACTGCATAATTAAAAAGATTTATTAAACACATTTTTAAATTGCTCAATTTAACTTCCATTACGCGCTTTTCACTGAAATGTTTTTCGCAACAGCTCTTATTTTCATACAATTAGCAAATTCATTTACTGCAGTAAGAAAGAAAAAGTACTTGAAAATACCCGAGGTAGTCGGCCATCGCCAAAAAACTATTAACTTTTACCTAAAAAATAGCTTTTACCTAAAATTGCTTATTTGATTTAAATTTCTGCACCAGAGTCTATGGTGATGATAAAATTTCTATAAATTTCTTGTTCATTTTCGTTTATGCTTTTAAGGTGTACAGAATTAGTGCATTTTTTTTACGCTTATGCTTCGTTCCCATATTTTGTGATCAGCTTTGAATCAACAGTCTGATTCAAGGAATGATTTGACTATTCGTGCAAAGCATATCTTATATTCCTTTTTCCGAATAGAACTCGGAGCACTTAATTGAGTTTGATGATTCTTTTCGAAAAACTGATTTATTATTTCAACCAAGAGTTTTCACTCAACGGTTTATATTTTCTACAAGCAAATAAATAATTTAAAATGATATTTATTCCTAGAAAGAGAAAATAATTTTCGTGGTTTGTGATACTGTAAGGATTATGTTAATTTTATTAACGGTTAAATTTTGAGTTAAACTTCCTTTCCTATCGCTTCTTAATTTCAACTTACCACTTCCGGTCAGAACGTAGTTTTAGAATTACGTCTGAATGCTAATGAGGCAGAGCGGTATTTTAACGCGAAGTTCTACTGTCTTAGTGAGAGAGATACCAGATATTCTGGCTAGCACGCGTCCGCCTTTTTAGGCTACTCTCTCGTAAGCTATTATTACGCTCGGCCGTACTTTAGGCCCTTGATAGCTTCGCAGTCACTTAGCGCTAAGAGGCTGTTAGAATTTTGATATCTTCGGCTATATCTTTTTAGTTAAGATTAGTTTAGTTTATTTCTTAGTTCTTTAAGTTGAAGCCTGAGTGTCGGCTTTATTGTACAACTCCAAGACGAAGTTTTGTTAAACTGTAGTTGGAATAATTAAATTGTTATTTCACCTTTCTTATTGTTGTTTTCTACCTCACGAACTCAAGCGATTATTCGCTTACTAGTTCTGAAGATTTTTCCCTTTCAACTGAGAAATACACAGTGGAGAATCCTACAATACCATTTTTCAAAAAGCTTGTTTTTTCTTTAAATGCAGAAACCATTTATTCATATTTGCTCTAGATTTGTAAATCTTCATTAATACAATACTTTTTTTCTGTCATAAGTTCCTGGAGTGAGAATCGAAGTGAGAATAAAATTTCTTCTTGCGCTCGCATTTATCTGCTTTTAAAGCTGTTTTAAATAATACTGGAAAATATGCTCTATGCTCCCAGACCGTTGTAAAGATCCTATTCTATTTTATTTTATTTCACTATTATGTAATTTATGTTAGATTTTTATTTACTGTCATTTTTACGAAGCAACCTTCCTAAAAATGACAGTAAATAAAAATCTAACATAAATCTAACTGGAAGCCATTTTTATAAGACTTACGATATTGAATCAATACGATATTGAATGACAGAATGATCAAATTGACTATTAAGGCGCAAACAGGTACAGACGTCTGTAAATTAAGCTTTATATTTTGAAATTTTATACGTTCAAAAGTTTTAGTAAAAGTCGCGTAATTACTCCTTCGAATGTAAAAAACAAGAAATTTACTAGAGGTCAGAGTGAATCGCTGTCGCACTTCAAGTATTAAAATATGCGCATTCTTATTATTTATTACGAGAGATAGTCATGTAATGCTCTGAAGACTTTACATTTTTTTCTGATAATAAGTATGAAGATGTTCTTCTTCTGGAATAAATCATTGAAACAGTTTGTAAAATACTACATTTCTGAAACGCCACGGAAGTTCTGTCAAATAAATAAAAATTTCAAAGCAAACATATATACGAATTACAGTTAAAACAAAAGTCATTTTTCAAACTGAAATATTGTGCAAATGTTTGATGCTGCAAAATAGTCAATTTAATTATTATTAGGCCATTTTTTATTTAAAATTCAGAATTAGTCTTATGAAACTTAAAAACCATTTTTAATCCAAAGGGGCAATTTGTCTCTGAAGGAGAAATGTTTTCGTTTTGCGATTTTGCGTTGAAAATTTTAAAAGGCTGTATCACTTTTCAAATCGTTGCCACCATATACTATCGCCCTGTCTTATATTTAAAGAAATTAAGTAATGAAGAATCTGCATAAATGTATGTATATTTCTCGCATTGTGATAAAACAACGGTACCTAGAGCTATCAAAATTTAAATAATGTAATCTTTGATAGAATATGGGCCCAAATTTGCCTTAATTTGAATTTTAAATTTGTTTTATTATCGATTTCATATTTTGTAACACTTCAAAGAATTTTTTATTAGAAAACTAAACGATTTCAAAGCGAGCAATGGCAACATTGTACGGGAAAAAAAATTATGTCCAGCGCACGAGATTCTGTTAGGAAAATTCTAAAGATATGCTAATTTTAAAATTAATTTGCGATATTGCTGTTGAACTAAATTTTATAGTTTGAGTACGTAATAAATGCAACACACAAGCGTTAAAAAAAACGCCCCTATGGACGTAATTTAAAATCTGAAACCTTTCATGTTATTTTTTAGTCCAAAGGGGCTTTGTCCCTGAAGGACTATTGTTTTCGTTTTGCGATTTTGCGTTGAATCACTATAAATGTCCGTTTCACTTTTCAAACTGTTGCCACCAAATTTTAGAGTCCTGCATTATATTTGAAGAAATTGAATAATGAAAAATCTGCATAAATGTATGTCTATATCTCGCATTGTGATAAAACAACGGTACATAGAGCCATTGAATTTTGAATGACGTAATCCTCCTACGAATATGGGCATGTGGAAGACCAAATTTGGAATTTGGAATTTTTTTTATTATCGATTTCATATTTTGTAAAATTTTAACGAATTTTTGAATAACAAACTCAACGATTTAAAAGCGAGCGATAGCAACACTATACGACGGGAGAAAAAAACCTTTTTATCTCCAGCGCGCGAAAATGTGTATCGGAAATTCTAAAGCTATGCTCATTTTAAAATTATTTTGCGACATTGCTACTGAATTGAATTTTATGGTTTAGGTGCAAAGAACATGATATTTAATAAATAAAGGCAACACACAAATCGTTAAAGAAACTCCCCTTTGGACGTTATTTAAAATCTGAAACCTTTCAAATTGTTTTTTCGGGGGGGGACCTTTTTTTTTCCCCATCATAATTTCATACTCTTTTCAAACTGAATAATCACATAGAAAACGGGGGCGTTCTTTCCTCTCGAGCTCACAAAAGGGCAAGAAAATTTTATTATCAAACTTTCCAGAATCGATTTAATTGCTACTACTATTGTATTTGTTAACTATACAACTAGGCTCGATAGCTTTGTGACAGAAATTCTTTGGTTATGTTTACCTAAATATTATTATTTCTAGGTACTGAGTAGGTTCTAGGTATTAGTTATTTTTTGAGCAGCAGAATTTGTTTAGGAATTTAACAAAACTATTATGCAATTGTTGCCACTTTACACTTTAACATTTCTTTTCTTGAACAGTAACTAATGGCTGAGTGGCTAGAGTTTTATTCGCGCATTTTTACTCAGATATTTTCATTCCTGGTCAATGTTTAATTTTTTTGAGTCTGTTTTTGCAAATCGAGTCATGATCACCATCTGACCCGCTTTCAGCCGGTTTGTTGAGTGACCAGATAGAGGGAACGCTTCTACTCCCTGAGGTAACTCAATGACCTGTTGGATGCTATATTGCTCAGAGCCATACGGAAAGGTATTTTTCATCCGAAAAAGAAGCATGCCTTGAATTGTACGAAAAAATCTCGTTGTCACCGCAGCACTTCCTGTACCTATGGTTTTCAAGAAAGAAAAGTGAATGATTGTGATTACATTCTTCTTCTTATTTTTTATTTCGAGTTTTCTTTTTTTTTTCCATCAGTTATTTAACTGTTAGTTGTCAAGTGGTACGTCATCTGACTGCAATAATAGTTACCATCAGGCATGATGTGCCTCTTAAATATGTTATTATTACCTAGCAGTGAAACCAGTTGTGGAAAAGAAATATACAACAGCTTCTAGAAAACTTCGTAATTCAACAAAATACGAAATTTAGAAGCGTTACAAGGATGATACCCCTCTTCCCATGAAAGAAAATTGGATATTTTTTTTTTAATCCAAAGGAGCTTTGTCTCTGAAGGACTATTGTTTTCGTTTTGCGATTTCTGCATCGATTCACTACAAACAGCGAATCACTTTTCAAACTGTTGCCACGAAGTATTATCGCCCGTGTTAAATTTAAAGAAATTAAATAATGAAAAATCTGCATAAATTTACGTATATTTCTCGCATTATGATAAAACAACGGTACATTGAGCCATCGAATTTTGAATGACGTAATCCTCCTACGAATATGAGCACGTAGAAGACCAAATTTGAAATTTGGAATTTGTTTTACTAGTATTATCGATTTCCTATTTTGTAAAACTTTAACGAATTTTTGATTAACAAACTCAAGGATTTTAAAGCGAGCAATGACAACACTCTACGTGGGGGGGGGGGAACCTTTTTATCTTCAGCGCGTCGAACTGTGTATCGGATATTCTTAAGGTAGGCTCATTTTAAAATTATTTTGCCACACAGCTGTTGAACTAAATTTATGGTTTAAGTGCAGAGAACATGATATTTAATAAATAAAGGTAACACACAAAATGTTTAAAAAAAAAAAAAAAAAAAAAAAACGCTGCTTTGGACGTAATTTAAAATCTGAAACATTTCAGAGGGTTTTCCTCCCCCCCTTAACTTTAAAGTGGAAGTATCACGAAAATAATTTGTGTGATAACTTTGTTTGCAATTATGTCTCTTTATGCTATGAATATCTAAAAACTGGCTCGATTCAATTATTTAGATAATAGCAAACCACACGAGAACTATCTTCCTAAAAGGGGGGATGTCTTTGCGAAGAGTTTTCTAAGAAAAACCGTCTTCTGCTTAACATTATATATGGGAAACCATGTAAATATGCAATCAGCCCGATCGTCAGGATTTGAGTCTGGGTGGAACTACTAACTGGTGTTCAGCAACGAATTTTTATCTCCAGCGCGTGAGTGTCTGTATCAAAAATTCTAAAGATATGCTCATTTTAAAACTATTTTGCAATATCGCTGTTGAACTGAATTTTATGGTTTAAGTGCGAAGAACGTGATATTTAATAAATAAATGTAACACATAAAATTTAACAAAACGCCCCTTTGGATGTAATTTAAAATCTGAAACATTCCAAATTTTCTTTTTCTTTTTTTTTTGGGGGGGGGGGAATTGTAAGAATTTTTATCCGATTTTTTCCGTTACTAAGTAGCACGCAAGATACACTTTTCTACGAAAGATGTATCCACCAACATTACTATAAACCTTCTTTTTGTTTTATTCAAATAACTAACTAAAGCGATATATTTCTTGACTTCAGGAATATGTTACCACAAGACAAAAAGAAATGGGCGGGATACTAGATCTTCGCCAGCAGTTTTTCAGGTATCCCCTCCCCGCCAATTCCTGTATAAGGTATTTCTTCCGCTTCTTAGCATACCTTCCTGGTGTAATGGTCGGCACACTCGGAGCGTATTTGAGAGGTCTGAGGTTCAGTTCCGGCGAAGCCATTGCTCATTTTTCACGTCTCTCAGCATCAAAAAACCTAATGTCTCTACAGTGGAGCAAAAACTAAAAAAGGTGGTGGATTATAATTCTCCCCCATCTGGATTTGGCGACTGGGTGCCCTAATCCCCAGTCGCCCTGTAAAATAGAGAGTATATAAGGTACTTCTCTTGCCTTCTTAACATGCCTTCGTGGTGTAATGGTCAGCACACTCGGGGCGTATTCGGGAGTCCCGGCGAGGGCACTGCTCATTTTTCATGTTTTCTGCTTCGAAATGACCTTATGTCTCTACAACTGTACCGCTTCGTCTCGATTTTGGTGGAGAATACTAGGGAAAAGATGGATCAGAAGGTCTCCCACCCATCTTCCTTTACCATGTAACCTCTCGAGAGCTATTCAATGGAAGCTTTTCAGCTATTCAATATTTTATGTGACCGTATGTCGCACAGATATTATACACTTACAAAAGTTGATGAATTTTTCGCGATTCGATTCCGGATCTAACGTTACAACAGAAAGCATCGCTAACCGCTATGGCCCACCAGCGGCAGAGCGGTAAAGTCGCTGAACACTGGTAGTTCGGTCCGAGGTTCGAATCCCGCGAACGGGCTGGCTGCATGGGTGTTTTCGTGGTTTTCCCCTTGTGTAACGTGTATACGAGCCAGTTTCCCTTAGAAAGTCCTCCACAAAGGCATCCCTCCCCTTAGGCAGATAGCCCTAGTGTGCTTTGCTATAATTAAATACACCAACGCTAACCGCTATACTGATCAGCGCAGCAGAATATCTCGACAGGCTAGAACAGGACTTCAGGGATTTGCCGAAATCAGCTGATGATGAATTATCCTTGGAGTTTTCCTGTTGGCTCATATATCTTTTTAGACAAAATGTTTTATCGGGTGTGGGCCTATAAGGGAAAGTATTTATCTTTTGAAGATGGCAAATCTTTAATCAAAATTTTATCTTTTGGGGATGTTGTACTGATTTAGTCTTCTCTGAGGATGTCTTCTGATTTTATCAGTTTTTGTCTTCTGAGGATGGAATACTTTCCAAATCTTCTGCTGTAAATCCCCAATGCTCCAAAGTTTCCACTTAGGAGAAACGGTCTCAGGTGGCATTGTCAGTTAGTGATAGTAAATACTACAAATTTAGAGTACGATTAATAAATAAAACTTTAGTATTCAGATTTATCAGGATTTCAGTCATGCTAAAAGTAAATTTCAATTCTTGAACAATGGTATCCACAGACCTATTCTTGAACAATGATACTATTGACAAATCCTCAGCAGAAAGTGCATGTTGGATCTGGAAAAAAATTTTCTTGCGTAAAAAAAAATGTTTCAAATAATGTTGTGAAATAATTCATAGTAATGCTTCGACAGGGGTTAACTTATGTAATTAACATTTGGGTCAAAAGTATCTATCACCATACTCAAATTTTTAAGTTATTTCAAAACACTTGATTGTACAAACTCCTAGAGTTTATTTTAATCTTAAAATATTTTAAAAAAATTATATTAATATACCGCTATTTTAATAGAGGTCTCATTTCAATCAATTTCATGAGATGCCATTTATAATATCTAAGACAAATAATGAAAAATGCTATCAGCAACTTAAAATAGCAATTGTTAACTACTACAGAGCTGTAACCTTGTACAAGAGCTTCTAAACAGAGGCAAAATGATTCAGGGCAACTGAGAACTGAATGCGTACGACTACTGAATGAATTCAAATATGAAGAATGGATTACTGAAGTCGCTGAACACTGCAGTTCTACCCGAGGTTCAAAGCCCGCGAAGGGGCTGGATGCATGGGCGTTTTTGTGGTTTTCCCATGTGTAACGTGTATACGAGCCAGTTTCCTTTAGAAAGTTCTCCACGAAGGCATCCGTCACCTTAGGCAGATAGCCCTCGAGGCTTTGCCATAATTACATAAACCAAACAAAAACTTTCCTTAGACACATAGCTTTGAGCGTTTCGCCCTATTCGACTGAACACTGAACAAACATATTCTATGTGTTTTAAACATGCAAATTAAGATTTTAAATTAATAGAAAAGTACTAACAGACTGCTTCAAAGGAAATTTGAGAAGTTACCAGAATAAGCCCATTGGCACTTGTTTCTTTAGTCGATTATAGCAAAGCATACAAGAGTATCTGCCTAAAAGGAGGGATGCCTTCGTGGAGGACGTTTTAATGTATATTAGCTCATATTCACGTTACACACGAGGAAAAACGCAAAACCTCCATGCAGCCAGCCCATTCGTCAGGAACACTTCTAGAGACACTAGGTATTTTTGGAAGCAGGCAAGATGAAAAATGAGCAACGTCTTCGCCGGGAATTGAATCGCGGAGCTTTGGAATACGCGCCCAACGTGCAGACCAACACACCACGAAGGCACACTAAGAAGGCGGGAGCAATACCTTATATACTGTCGGACTATTTCAGTTTAACGTCTCGACCGCTGGTGGGCCTAATATCCATACTCAGGTCAACTTCCAACTTTGAGAGATCATGCATTGGACCCCTGATGTGTGTGTATTTGCAGACATTAAATAATGTATGGACACTTACCTAAACACTATAATTACACTTCAATGTAACTTTTAGGGTTAATATTCCGGAAGGTGAACGTCTAAAATAAAAGTTCTTGAAAAAGTAATTTTAATTTAAAACCACTACTCCTCAAAAGGTTAATAACTTGTACCAAAGCTAGTTAAAAAAATTAAAACCTACATCAAAGCTGGGGAAAAAAAGCAATTTATGTTCTATTCACTTCATGCAATATACTTCCTGAGCGAATTTAATAATAAACTGCGCAGTATAATTCGTTCCACTAATGGTAAAATGATCATCTCTTTATTGTTCCACGATTGGTTGAAACACTTTCTTCTTAATTTTAGCTCTATTGATTCCGCAAATTAAATAGCAAGGAACCTTTACATTTAATAATGCAAAATAAATGAAAGTGTTTTTCATTTTTATCGGACTTTTTTAGAAGACTCAGTCAATCTCTTAATTGGAAAACATGTTTATAACACAATAACTAGCAGCTACCCGTTCAATTTTTGTTTGGTTTATTTTTTTTAAGAAGGAAGTTTTGTTTCCTTCTCTGACTTACAGAACATTGATTGCGAAATATAGTGTTTTTTGTCCTGTCCTTTGTTCTGTTGGGTCTGTAAACAATAGGGCTCCGTTCAAAATTGCATGTCTTTGTGAAATAAATTCTGTTTCTTACTTGTGTTGTGCGCGATGGAAGATATAGATTTCTTAATGGGTTGACCTTGGCCTTGAACTTGTCCACTTTGAAATACTGAGGTCTATGAGAGGCCATCGACGTTCAGCCTTTGTATTGAATTCTTCCTCTTTTCACTCTCTACATTATTAGCTTTACTTTATAGAGGAGAATTTACGAATGGACAAATGGATAAACTATTTCAGATCTACGATAGCTTGGCTTTTCTTTACTTCCCCCTCGCCTGGTAAAATTAATTAATTTTCTGTAACTTTTTTAAGTAACTGTGGTCAACAAACTTTCAAACTGCCCGGTTCTTTTACAGTTAATATCATTTGTTTTCTAAATTATTGTCTTTAAACTTTACTGAAATTTTAATAAAATATTTCCTACTTTTAAATTTTAAAAATTAGATTAGTTTTTTCTAAACAAAAAAATGGGCTTGACAGGAATTTAAAGGTATTTAGAGATCTTGGCAATGCTCCTTCTGAGATTTTTCATTATCAATGAATCTTACCCAGAGATTTGTTTCTTATCATAGTCAGCGTGCGCGGAAATATAAACGTCTTTAGGGATTCTACAGCTTAAAAGTTTGATTCATTTCGAACACGTTTCTGATTTAATTTTTTTTCAACATTTCTTTCTTAAAATAAACAATATAAGTAAAAAATTACTTTTCAAACAAAATTGCTTTTAACCAAAAGCATTCTTTAGCAGAAGTCAGTGTTGACGTCAGTCAGTGAAGTCAGTGAAGTTCACAAATGCTTCCTTTCTCTTTTTTTGGTCCGAAGGGTTTGGTTTAATTTCGTTTTGTAATTTTACGTTGATTAACTATATTAGCGTTGTTTCACTTTTCAAATTGTTGCAACCAAATATTATCGCTCAGTATTATATTTAAAGAAATTAAATAATGAAGAATCTTCATAAATGCATTATATTTCTCGCATTGTGATAAAACAGCAGTACCTAGAGTTATCCAATTTTGAATGACGTAATCCTACTGTGAGTATGGGCATCTGAAAGCCCAAATTTGAAATTTAGAATTTTTTTATGATCGATTTCATATTTTGTAAAACTTTAACGAATTTTTGATTAACAAACTCAAGGGTTTCAAAGCGAGCAATGGCAACGTTATACTGGGAGAAAAAAAACATTCTTATCTTCAGTGCGCGAGATTATGTATCGGAAATTCTAAAGATATGCTCAATTTAAAATTATTCGGCGATATTGCTGTTGAACTGAATTTTATGATTTAAGTGCGAAGAACATGATATTTAATAAATAAAGCTAACACACAAAGTTATAAAAAAACGCCTTTTTGGACGTAATTTAAAATCTGAAGCCTTTCAGATTTTTTCTGTTTTGTTACTAAATTACAAAACTACTCCAATAAAAAATTAGTTTATTTTTCTTATCTCCCGCCAACCTTGCTTTCTGCATTCATATAAAGACTTCATTGCATTTTTCTCGGAAAAATGCAATGAAGAATCCACTAAAAATTGTTACGGGTACTTGAAGCCCGTAACAATTTTTAGTGGTTAACAGGGAATAGTATGGTTTAAGTAAAGCCCACAACAGTTTTTCAGGAAAAACTATATTAAAATATAATCCAAAATTTTCTAATTTTAGTATTTGCATTTTGGGTTAGAAATGGCACTTGAAGCCTACAATATTTTTTAATGAAGAAAAGGAAGCTGAATTTTGCTTGATGCTCATAATAGTTTTCATTGTAAAATTATATTAAAATATAATTCAAAACTTCCCAATTTTAGTATTTAAAACTTTTAAAAGTTATGACAACATATTAGGTTTTGGCTATAACTGATGAAACGGTCATACTTTACTTGAAGTTCTAAGCAGATTTTCGTGAAAAAACAATATTGTGAATTATACTTAAAGGAATAATATAGCAAATGTAGAGAACATAATTAATATAAAAAATGTATGGCAGTACTTTATTGATCTTAAGATATGCTGCTTTTAAAGATTTTGTTGCTAAATTTCGTGTGTCGTAAGTGTGGAGAAAATTGTATTTAACAAATTAAGATAAAATGACAAATAAAAAATATAATCATCTTATTATGAAAAAAATTTTTGAATTACGTTTTCAATAAAATATAGTTCAGAATTTCGTATTACAGACTTTTCTATTTATTGGAGCAACAAATTAGATTTTATTTACAAAGGATCAACCAGAAGTGATACTTTACTTAAAGATCTTTGCATGAAACATGTATCTGGCGAGAGGTCATACGCTAGTTCCATCATATTTTTTTTTATATTCGTTAATTTTTAAATATATATGTTAACTCTTTTTTTAACTAAATTCTGAAAATGAAATTAATCACTTAGGTCTGAAAACTCTGCTTTGGGAGATAATTTATTCAATATATAAATTTTTGTAAACATGATTGAACGTTTAGCTAAATGAGTGAACTTAAAGCAGGAAAATATAAAAGTTAAGAAGCTTACGGTTATCTTATCTTAATAAAAATTGTTATCAAACTGTTAAAAACTTCTTAAACCTATTACACATTTTTCTTCATATTTCTGTAATGTTATTCCAAGCACACAGTCTTCCCGTTAATCTCCTTCGAACCTCATTTATTTTCTAGCTGCTGCTTGTTTATTTATTTTCTGAAATTTCCAACATATTAATTTGATCCCTTTTTTACATTATTTATTTCAAAAACACATTTATAATTATTATTCACATAATAATATTTTTATTCTTATAAGCATGAACATGTGTGGATATCAGTATTAGTTACGAAGAATTATGTCATATCAACG
Organism: Stegodyphus dumicola; assembly: GCF_044657685.1. Lineage (NCBI taxonomy): Eukaryota > Metazoa > Arthropoda > Arachnida > Araneae > Eresidae > Stegodyphus > Stegodyphus dumicola. The sequence goes on from NC_140770.1 coordinate 130,850,786, forward strand.
TCAAATATTTGACGTAAATATTATCCATGCAAAATTCCTCGCTAAATAGTAGGCTAGTGCAGTGTTATAATTCTTGTAAATATAACGCATAATCTTTGAGAACATTTAAATTACACTTTCAGTGTTCAAAATAAAGCTTAAAGGAAAGAAAAGTGCATTAAGAATTTTTTTTCCTTCCAGCTAAAAAGAATATAACACTATAAAATAAATGATAAACAAAAGAAGATTCAATAAATTCGGATTTTCAAATTATGTCGAAGCACACTGTGATTACTAATCTGTCGAAGTGATCAAAATGATATGTATTCAATAAAAATACTTAAATAAAGTGCTTTGAAGGCTTTAACTAACCTTACATATTTTAAATATTTGATCTCCATAACTGCAAATTAAATTTCAAATAATCAGAAACATCATCGAAAATTTATTTATAAATTACGGTTTCTTTTCCATTTTTTGTTCCGCAAAACTTTTTAGTTTATCATTATTTGTTATTAACAGATCCCCAAACTTCATTCAGTAGTTTGATTCACGGTAAAAAAAGCAGCAAACATTTTTTTTTTTCCTTCAAGTCAAAAGAAGCTTTGTCCCTGAAAGACTTTTTCGATTTGCGATTTTGCGTTGAATCACTATAAATGTCCGTTTCACTTTTCAAACTGTTGCCACCAAATGTTAGAGTCTTGCATTATATTTGAAGAAATTAAATAATGAAAAATCCGCATAAATGTATGTATATTTCTCGCATTGTGATAAAACAACGGTACATAGAGCCATCGAATTTGGAATGACGTAATCCTCCTACGAATATGGGCATGTGGAAGACCAAATTTGAAATTTGAAATTTGTTTTATTATCGATTTCTTATTTCGTAAAATTTTAACGAATTTTTTTAGTAACAAACTCAACGATTTAAAAGCGAGCAATGGCAACACTCTGCGGGGAGAAAAAACCTTTCTTCTCCAGCGCGCGAAACTGGTGTATCAGAAATTCTAAAGATAGACTCATTTTAAAATTATTTTGGTACATTGCTGTTGAACTGAATTTTATGATTTAAGTGCAAAGAAGGTGATATTTAATAAACAAAAGTACCACACAGAACGTTTAAAAAACGCCCTTTTAGACGTAATTTAAAATTTAAAAACTTGCAGATTTTTTTTTTTTTTTTTTTTTTTTGTCAGTCCAAAGGGATTTGAATCCCGAAGGACTATTAGTTTCGTTTTGGCATTTTGCATCGGACTCATAAATGTCGGTTCACTTTTCAAACTGTTGCCACAAAATGTTAGAGTCCTGCATTATATTTGAAGAAATTAAATAATGAAAAATCTGCATAAATGTATGTATATTTCTCGTATTGTGATAAAACAACGGTACATAGAGTCATCGAATTTTGAATAACGTAATCCTCCAACGAATATGAGCATGTGGAAGACCAAATTTGAAATTTGAAATTTGTTTTATGATCGATTTCCTATTTTTTAAAACTTTGACGAATTTTTGATTAACAAACTCAAGGATTTCAAAGCGAGCAATGGCAACGTTGTGCAGAAAAAACATTTTTATCTCCAGCGCGTGAGTCTCTGTATCGGAAATTCTAAAGATATGCTCGTTTTAAAACTATTTTGCGATATTGCTGTTGCACTGGATCTTATGGTTTAAGTGCGAGGAACATGATATTTAATAAAGAAAGGTAACACACAAAATGTTAAAAACGCCCCTTTGGACGTAATTTAAAATCTGAAACATTTCAGATTTTATTTATTTTTTTATTATTATTATTATTTTGTGTGTATGTATTCTCTTTTCTTGTTATTAATTATTGTCATTATTATTATTGTTGTTGTTATTGTTTATTGTCATTATTATTAGTCCAAAGGGTTGTTCCTGAAGGACTATTGTTTTCGTTTTCTGATTTTCCGTTAGTTTACTGTAAATGTCCGTTTCACTTTTCAAACTGTTGCCACCAACTATTACAGCCCTGTATTATATTTAAAGAAATTAAATAATAAAGAATCTACCTAAATGTATGTATGTTTCTCGCATTGTGACAAAACAACGATACCTAGAGTCATTCAATTTTGAATGACCTAATTCTCCTGCGAATATGGGCATGTGGAAACCAAATGTGAAATTTGGAATTTGTTTTATTATCTATTTCATATTTTGTAAAACTTTAACGAATTTTTCAAAGCGAACAATGGGAACCTTGTACAGAAAAAAATTTTTATCTTCAGCGCGTGAGTCTCTGTATCGGAAATTCTAAAGATATGCTCGTTTTAAAACTATTTTGCGATATTGCTGTTGCACTGGATCTTATGGTTTAAGTGCGAGGAACATGATATTTAATAAAGAAAGGTAACACACAAAATGTTACAAAACGCCCCTTTGGACATAATTTAAAATCTGAAACATTTCAGATTTTGTTTTTCTCTGCTTTAGTCAATTTTTTTTTTTTTTTGGTATGTGTGTATGTGTGTGTGTGTGTGAAGCGCGATTGAAATTTTATTGTCAGAGCGAGCATATGATACTTTCTGTCAAGTATTAATTCAGTTGGATGTTCTCTTTCGGCTCATACTTAGTGAAGAAGAAACTTGTACTCATAATTTTTTGTCGTAATATGTTATACAAATAATATCGAAAGATTTCGTGACTATGTTTTGATTCTGAGTGTATTTGCACAAATATTAGCTGGCCGCAGAATCTGTGTTCTCGGTTATTTTTAATCAAACGTGTACTTAAGAAAGGTCGAACCATGTTTTCTCCTCCTACACAAATTATGGATTAATTTGCTTTTCAAAAGGAAAAATTCTTTAGTTTTAAGTTAACAAGTCGCTTGCATATTTTAATAAATAACTGAGCTGAAACTATTTAATAATTAATGTAACATAATCTTATTTCAGTAGTTTAGTAAATTAATTACTAATTTAAAATTTATTGGCCTAAAAGATACGTCAGTTCCGAATATGATATTAGTCTCGAAATGGCATTTTGCGTTGAATCACTATATAAGGCGTATCACTTTTCAGATTGTTGCCACTAAATATTATGGCCGTATATTACATTTAAAGAAACTAAATAATGAAGAATCTGCGTGAATGTACGTACGTTTCTCTCAAACAAAGAAATAACGGTGCCTAGAGTCATCAAATTTCGAATAACATAGTACTCCACGCGAACATGGGCGCACCTGGAACCCCGAATTAGTTTTATTGTCTATTTCATATTTTGTAAAACTTTAACGAATTTTTATTAACACATTCAAAGATTTCAAAGCGAGTAGTGCAACACTGTCCGGAAAAAAATACATTTTTATTTCCAGCGCGAGAAATTTCCTGCGCGTCTGTTGGAAATTCTAAAAATATGCTGTTTTCAAATATTTTGTGATTTTGCTGTTGAATCTAATTTTATGTAGCGTAAGAGCAAAGAAAGTGATACTTAATAAATAAAGTAAATACACAAAACGTTAATAATAAAAAGACAGAAAAAAGATGAGTTAAAGCCATCTTAGTAATAAAACTGAATACTGATAGGATGATCCGAGAAAGGACTGAAAGCATCAGAAAAATGTATGCCAACACCTGCATCGGGAATTCTAAACTGCTAACCTTACATATTTTAAATACTTAAACTTTTTTTAGTTTAAGTATTTAAAATATGTAATTGTTTAAGTATTTAAAATATGTACCATTTCTTTCCAATGCTTTTAAAATTTTTTCAATTTTGCTGTTAAATTATATATAACATAAATGCGAAGAAAATGATGCTTCATAATAGAACTAAAAAGACCCCGCCCCCCCAAAAAAGGGTTAGTGGGAGTGAGCGTAACAGCAGATTGGTAGATTGCGAGCTCAGCGAGAGCGTAAAAAACCCTTAACAAACCCTTTTGGGAGACCATTAAAATATGAAAACTTTCATATTTTTATATGTTTATTTATTTGCATAATTTTGATTTAAATAACGTGATTTTGATGTGGTTTTAGTTTCGCTGACTATTAAAGTAAATTGCTTTTAAGCATTCAAAAACATTTTATATTTATTATACATCATATAAATATATTAAGAATTAAGCATGTGTTTATAAAATATTCCTCATAAACAATAGTCATTGATTGCAAAGCTTGAATATGTTGCATTCTCCCCCCTCCTTCTAAAAAGTGTATTAAAAAAAGAGACTGATACTACATATTATACTTGTATATAAATATTATATACTATATAGTATACTAATATTATATCCTAATGCTATATACTGTATTGCATATAATATTATATATTATATACTATACTGTGTACTAATATTATATAGAATCTGATCTGCCTCCTCTTGATAACGATGTATCAGAATTTAATTGCATTCCTTTTCCTTTTTCCTGCATTTTTATGTATTTCTTCTGGTTTTAAAACACTGAGTTGATGGGTTTATTTCACAATTTTATTGGCAGATTTCTCGATTTTACTTGCTTTAAATTTCGTTTCTTTCATGTCTTTGTGGTTATGGTTCTAAATTTCTTGCTATTTCTTGCTAATAATACTATATACTTTAAAAAAGTTTAGAAAGAGTTCTTAAAATTAAGTTTATTAAAAAAACTAATATACGAATCTGCGCTTTAATGTTGCAAGATCGATACTATATACCAGGGGTGGCCAAAGTGCGGCTCGCGAGCCTGATATGGCTCTCGCAGGCAATTTGTGCGGCTCGTGCATTTAAAATATATGTATGAAATATGGTAAACTAAAACTATTCAGTGTCCAAAAAGAAGTAATTAATTAGTTTAGACTCTTTCTACAAAGTTATCAGGGATGTCTTTCTATTTAAAACCTCCTCCACTACTTCCAGTGGCGTAGCCAGGGTGGGGCAAGGGGGGACATCAGTCCCCGGGCGCAGCATCCAAGGGGCGCCAAACTAATGCTACGAAATTTTTTAATGAAATGTTTTCCATTCTTGGCACACAGAAAGAGGCGCAAATTCTTCAGTTGTCTCCGGACGCAGGAAATTCTAGCTACGCCCCTGACTACTTCTATAATGATGTAAATATAAACTTGTGGCTTTTAGAAAATCTAGATGCGGCTCTCGAACATTCCTGAATTCAAACGTGCGGCTCTTACTGACATAAAGTTTGGCCAACCCTGCTATATGCAATACTATTTTCTAATTTGAATAAGTATGTTACTGTATACGAACAAGTATACCACTATGTATACTTAGTACTTCTGACAGTACAAGGATGAATGTGTTTTATGACCCGGAAGTATCTGAATTAAGTATTCTTTAAATATAATTTACTTTTAATTTTCGTTTAATTTCTTTTTTAAAGGATTATTTTGAATTTTTATCAAAAATATGCATTTCACGGTTGCAATTTAAAATAAAAATTTCTGTAGTCTTCCATCCGATTTGGCGTTGGCTACCACGAAAAGATCTAATAAAATAAATGTCAAGAGTCCATTGAATCAGTATTTGGTAAACGACCGCTTACGTGAACTGTGTCCTTGAATTGTTTTGAGTGCCGTTACCATCGGCTGCGCAAACAGAAGTAAAGAGCCCAGCTGCTAGCTTTTGTTGGTTTGTGATCTGAATGTTTGTAAACTGAGTGGATGTATCAGGGCTTGAACTGGCAAGAATCCATTTCTTTCCAATGTTATCTTCCTCAAAGTGTAATCCACAGAACACGGACGATTGTCACAAACAGCGATCATAAGACTAACAAAACAAAAAAGAAAAGAAAAAGAAAATCTAATAATTTATCAGCTAATTCAAGACCTGTAGAGCATAATTGATGTTGTTTCTTTCGTATTCTGGACAGTTTTGATAATTTTGCTTATGTAAAAGGACCTTAAACCGGAAGCTGTCGGAAACAATCCCTCGAGATAATGTCTTTTAAGACACTGACATAAAAGACAATGTCTTTTATTTTTTCGGGTAACCTCAAATGCACAACAAATCTTCTTGCGACCGAAGGAAATTTTAAAGTAATAGCATCCAAACCTTTAGAAACTTTTGTGATCTCAAGGAAGTGACACGATATTCGTTTTTCATAAATGGAACTATTGTAAAGTCAGTATAAACTGTATTCATCGCTATGTTATTTGAAAATAGACTTAAGAAGAAGATTATAATTTTAGATGATTTGAACTTTTCGTCATCTATAAATAAAATTCCAGATACTTAAAAGCAAATATTAGCTTTAAATATAAAATAAATATAGTACATCCATTAGCAACTATTTTAAAACAATTCATTATTCAGTACATCTTATATTTCATCAAGAAAGTAAAGAAACATGGCGTGAGATAGAAGCATATCTTTTTCTGATTGGACTAAAATTAATGAGTTTTAGTCTTAAATCAATTTATTTCGTTCCTTAAATTAGAACCAATTGTTCTATGTCCAAAAGTTCAAAAAATATTTACTTTTTAATTAAAAATTATTCCACCAATGTAAAACTTTAAATTAAGCAAAAAAGCAACTTTAATTTGATGCATATTTTGAATACATATCTATCGATTTCGAAGACAATCAAACTTTAGTTCTTCCTTCTTCAAAACCTACACCAAACTCAGATTTTTTAACTTAAATTTAAATATTTAGCTGTACAATTATATATTTCTCCCGCCTTCTTAGTATGCCCTCGTAGTGTAGTGGTCAGCACGCTGGGTGCTTATTCCAGAGGTCCGTGGATCGGTTTCCTGCGAAGGCGTAGCTCATTTTTCATCACTCTTGCTTTAAAAGCACCTAATGTCTCTTCAGTGGCGCCTGAACCAAAAGGGTGGTAAATGATGATTCTCCACGCCCAGGATTTGGCGACTGCGTCCCCTAAACACCAGTCGCCCTTTAAAAGAGGGAGTATATAAGATATTTCTCCCGTCTTCTTAGTGTGGTGGTCAGCACGCTGGGCGCGTATTCCAGATGTCCCTGGTTCGATTCCTGGCGAAGGCGTTGCTAATTTTTCATATCTCCAACTTCCAAATAACCTAATATCTCTATACAGTTTTTTTTAAACTGTGTAGAGACTTTATTCTAGAAAACTATAACAGCACATAATAAGCAGTGGTTTCATTTCCAGTAACCGAAAGCGGACAATTTTTAGCCTATATATATATATATGTATGTATTTCTTTTTTTTTTTTTTTTTTTTTTTTTTTTTTCATTTTCGCTCTATCAAATACAGTTTTTATTGTCATTAATTTAATAAATTGTTGTCTTAAATATGCTACATGACATTAAAAAAATATTTCAAATTTATATGCATCCCTTCTTTTTCAACTTGCTGCATAAGATCTTCATGGAATGGGAGTTCAATAACAATCTAAAATAAAATTTCATGTTTTTTTGTGGCAGTTTTAATTACTTTTATAGAGATAATGTTAGAAAATAATCACTTTCTTTTAATAGAGAAAAAAGCAATAAGCAGAATAAAAGTCCCGGAAAAAAAAGGTGTTGTGAAAGTGAGTGACGATTAGTAGAGGGTAACGAGAGAAAAAAAAAAAAAAAGAAAGAAAAAGCAGATACTCGAAATTTAGCATTTTGACGTAATCTAAACGGACAATGCTTTTCTTTTTTATACCCAACTGACAGGTAACTAAAAAACTGAATAAGAGAACAATGCTGCTACGCATGTTGAAAACGCATGTAGTTGGTTGTTACGCATGTTGAAAACTGAAATTACACTTTCATTAGAAGGATTAAAATTCATTCATTAATTCATTTCGTTAATTAGTACATTCATTTCATTAATTTATTTTATTAAAAGGATTATTTTTTCATTAGACGAATTAAAATAAGGGAAGGGAATAAAAATACTGTTGTAAGAAAAGAGAGAGGGGGGGAATGTCTAACGCAAGTTTTCAGGTCTCGGTGCGTGAAGACCTGAAGTATAAAACCCTAGAGAGTAACTAATGCTTTACAGAACTAACTTATGCATGCATTATTATTTACCCGTATCAAAACCAACCTCATCTCATCGAGAAACTGCAATATCGCAAACTCAGAACTGCAGGAAATTATTACTTAAAAATGAATTACCAGTTTGTCTCCTGAAAAGAGAATTTCCCATTTACTTACAGATTCTAAGAATATTCTGAACCGTTCTGCACGGTTAATAATTAATAGCTCTAAAATACATTAAAAAACGCGAACAGCAAATGATTTCTTGGAATTTAAAGCTTAAAATACCTTGATATTTACTTATATTAATTATCAGCGGTCGAGCGGATGAAACCGCTGAAACCAACCGTTCAACCCACTCTCTAATACTAAAGGATGGACTGGTTGCATGGCGTTTTAGGGATATCACCTTGCGTAATGTGAATATGAGCTAGTTTCCTTTAAAAAAAATCCTCCATGAAGATATTACTTTCTTCGGGGAGTGACTGTAGAATGTTCTTTGCCTTAATCTAATAAATCCAACCCTTTTGACTAAAAGCAAACGCAATTCAGAAATTTAAAAGAAGTTGTTGAATTTTGAGTATTAATGACAATATTGAGTAAATATTGAGTACTGAAAATTTAATGCCTTGAATAACAATTTTAAAATAATTATATTATAAATTATAGTTGCCTCTTTCCTACATTAGTCAACTAAACTAATGTATACACGTATACATAGCCAAGCTATGTTAATATCACTGTACTGAAAAAAAAACTCTGAAACAGTTACATGTAATTATACTATATTATAAGACCGTCATTTTTTTTTTACGTGTGCTTGGAGGCTTTAGACCGAAAGCTTCCAGAATAAGATTTTGAATTTGGACACTCTACCTTCCTAGTATTATGTACTACGTCATAATTTGAAATTATGAGCAAATTTAAGTAGACATAAAACAGAATAGCCTATTTCATCTATCATTAACAGGAGATAGCTTTGATTTTAACCAAATATATGAAACGAAACTCTCAAATTTCTTATACAAGATTTTATTTAATAACAATAATAGCGCCTATTTATCGATAATTAAATTATTTATAACTTCTGTTTGTATCAACAGCCGAATCTTATTCTTCTAATCCACCACTATCTTCATCTTAATTGATTTCTGAGTCTTCATATCCTATGATACATCCTTTTCTGAGTCATCTACAGCCTGTATGGTGCAATATTTTTAAACGGATATTTCAGTTTTGCTGCACTATTTTCTGGGATTAGTTTCAAAACTGTTGATACTCATTCCGCCATTTTTTTCATGCTGATGAGTTCTTTATTTCGCAGGAAGGTGTCAACAGCCAGGATTCATAATTCTTTTCATAATCCCATATATATTTTCATAATCCCATATATATTTGCTGAAAGAAAGAGGTTTACCTAAAATCTTTTGGATGCTATACGTGGAGAGCGGGAAAATTCAGGTAAAAGATCGGCAACTGTAAGACATCATGGATTACAAGACATATCCCATTTTTCAACATGTTTATAGAGGATATTTTCCCTTTCCTTCCAGCGTGCCTTCGTGGTATAACGGTAGCAAACTCGGCGCGTATTTGAGAAGTCCAGGTTCGAATCCCGGGGAGGGCATTACACGTTTATCACATCTCCTGCTTCAATATAATCTAATCATTCTACAAAGAAAAGAACTTCTTAAACTCAAAGTAATATGGCAACATCAAAATTATTTTACTTTCAACTCAAATTTACAAAGTTATTTCCGATATATAATCGGAAATATATATTATATAGAAAATAAACTGAGGTTTTCTTGCAGTTTATTTACATATCCAATTTTTGAGATTCCTTAATTCGACTTACTGCTGTCTATGAATCGTTGAAAGTTTCTCATTCGACCCACGTTTAAATTCCAGCAAATGGGCTAGTTGCATAGAAATTTTCGTAGTTTTTCCATTGTAACGAGAATAAGGGCCAGTTTCTCTGGAGAAAAATGTCTTCCTGAAAGACATCCTTCCTCCTTCAGCAGATAGTCCTTTCTGTGCTTTACCATACTCCAAGTTAAAAAAAAATATATTTTTATGTATAGTAAACTAATTATAAGTAGCAAGATTTCAAAATTAAACGTATATTATTAGGCGCCGAGTGAAATACATTTATATATGCAAACATATGTGTATAATTTTGGAACTGTGTATCCATTTACTTATTCATTCCAAAAAGCACATGTAGACACTGCGTTGGAGAGCAGACGAATAAACTGTCGGATGTAGAAGCTTTGAAGGCAAGTCAACGAGAACATAATAACGTGTAGACACTGTATGTATCTATATTTCCTTCTCTGTCGGCTGTTTTCTCTCAGTAGTATGGCTGTGGGTATCTGAATTACTGGGCGGAGAAGGGGAATGCTCTATTATCAGCTCGTCGTGCCATGAAGGATCCCTTAATGGGCGATGTAGACTCATTCAGCCATCGCATCCGACAGTGGAGCGTGACAGTCGATAACCCAAGAATCCTCCAGGATGGTACTGAGAGTTGTTTCTTTCCTCCTCCCCTTGAACCTTGGACACGCTATGTTCCTTAGCAAGTGATCATTTTATTTCTTAATTCGTGAGGCAGCATTAATCAGTCTGATGTAAGGAAAACCGTTTTGTAGTTCTTCCTTGAAACCAGAATGCAGTGCTTGCTACTATAAGTTCATGTGGTTCTTGGACATTAAAGTTCCCAATTTCTGCAAAAATATCTTTAGAGAAAGAAAAACCAGAATTTCAATTATCCTCCTATAATTTGACGTTTTAAAGATCTTTGTCATCGCATAGTTATTTGTCGTACTTTAGTAGTGAATTGTAGTTTGCATTCTCGAGCATAGTATATCTCAGGGAATCATTTTTCAGTCATGGATTTTTAGGTGAGATGACAGACAATAGCTTTTTTAAAAAAAATCGGAATTTATTCTTCTCTTTTCAACGACTATCTTTTAAAATACAAGCAAATAGATTGCACGTTTAAAAAATGCATTCACTCGTTAATTGGTAATCCTCTGACAAGAAAAAATTGTAGATGCACATTCTGCGATCTTTTTCTTTATGTGATAAATAACATTCTAACTTTCTTTGACAAACTTGAAGTCCAAATAATTCCAAATCCCAAATAATCTGTTTTAATTTTCAGACTTCTTTACCATTATTATCTAAGATCCGAACTTTGTGTAGTTCGTATACAATCCCATCTGAAAAAATTTAGGTCTTGTTCTGAAATATAACCAAAAAAAAAAAAAAAAAAAAAAAAAAAAACACCATTAAAATAATAATAATAATAATTACAAAAAATCTGATGTAAGGTTTCAGATTTTACATTACGTCCAAAGGGGTGTTTCTTTAACGTCTTGTGTGTTACCTTTATTTATTAAATATCATGTTCTTTGCACTTAAACCATAAAATTCAGTTCAATGTCGCAAAATAATTTTAAAATGAGCATATTTGCGATACGCAGTTTTGCGCGCTAGAGATAAAAAGGTTTTTTCTCCCCGTAGAGTGTTGCCATTGCTCGCTTTTAAATCCTTGAGTTTGCTAATCAAAAATTCGTTAAAGTTTTACAAAATATGAAATTGATAATAAAACAAATTCCAAATTTGGGCTTTCAGATACCCAGATTCGCAGTAGGATTGCGTCATTTAAAATCGGATGGCTCTAGATACCGCTGTTTTATCACAATGCAAGAAACATACATACATTTATGCAGATTATTCATTATTGAATTCATCAAATATAATATAAGGCGAAAGTATTTGTGGCAACAATTTGAAAAGTAATACGCCGTTTATAGGGTTCCGACGCAAAATCGCAAAACAAAAACGATAGTCCATTAGGGAGAAAGCCCCTTTGGAATAAAAACATTCCAAAAAACTAAATAGGAATCTGTAACGGATAAATTTATTCCCTATAGGCCCATCTTGCAAAAAATTTACTTACGTTAGGCTGATACTGAAACATTCGCGTTATACCAGTTCTGCATATTTATTCGTGATATGACGATTTTGTAAATTTCGTCACAGCTAATTCTGCTAATTCATTTACCTTATGCCGATTCTACATATTTGTTCATGTTACCCCGATTTTGTAAATTTATGTTACTCAGATTCTGCAAACTTGCTCACATTACATTGATTTTGAAAATTTATGTTACGCTGGTTCTGCAGATTTACTGACATTCGATCTATTATGCAGACTTACTCGTAACGTCGATTCTACAACTTTATTCAAGTTACGATGATTTTTCAACTTTACCTACGCTAAACCAACTCTGGAAATTAATTTGTGTTATGCCGATTCCTCAAATCTGTTCCGGTTACGCAGATTCTGCAAATTTATTCAAAGTACGTTGGTTCTGCAAATTTATCTTACCCCTATCCTGAGAATTTATTCGTATTAGGCTACTTTTTGTTGCTCATTATTAAATGCTTTAACATTTACGTACCATTTTTCTTGACACTTACTTCTCAGTTCGTTTATATGAATACCTCTGAGACCAACTGCTTTACATTAACGCAATTTAAGTTTTTCTGGCTCTTAATTTCTCCTTCTTCTTCTAACTAAAATCTTCTTTCTTATTACTATGTATTTTCATATTCTACCGTTAACCGTTGTTGTTATTTTTACGAAATGCACGCTTTGTTCGTTCTTACCATTTAACCTGGCTTATGTATACGAACTAATCCTGAACATGACCTGTACGAGTAGCCTCAGGCCGGACCACTGGAAGAACTTGGGTACTTAACATGAGCTCGAGTGACCTTATCTATGTCAAGCAAACGCCTTTATAAGAGAGTTGTTTGAAACATCCCGGACTTTTCAAATCACAAAACCTTGGGGATAATGTTTCTTTGATGTTTGCGTGAAATCTCCATCTTTTTTTAAGAAAATACTTTCACGTACTATCTGAGCGTGAGCAAAAATCTCTCCAGTTATTTCATTCATGTGACGTTACAGAAGCGAGAATTTTTTAAAGCTAACATTTCTTTAAAGGAGGAACTTTTAAGAAGAAACATATTGCCCTGGGAATATCAAAATTACGTATCGAAAACTATTTACCTTACAAATATTTCTAACTTTTTTTAAAAAAAGTTTTTAATGCATTTGGCCCGTCATAGTATCACTGCCTGTTCATCAATTTTAGTTATATTCTAATATGTTAGTCCTATTGACAAAAAAGTCTTAAATACTAAATTTCAAAAGGTTTGGATTACAATTTAATAGTTCATTAAAAACTGTTATGGGCTTCAGATGAAGTACAACTTTCAGTTGTTCATTAAAAACTATTATATAACTGTTATAATTTAAACCTATTATTAATTTTAAAGTAATAGTAAAAACTATTATGTAAAATTTATTATATTTTTAAAGTACCACAATTTCTAGCTGTCCGATTTTACGTAAAATCTAATGGATTCTTTATTCGAAATATAAAGTACGAACAATAGACATTTTTGTAAGTCCAATAGAAGAGTTATCATGGGCGAAAAAACGTTCTGCATACACACACACTTAAACAGCCTAAAATTACTGTAAAAATGAAAAAATAGAAGTAAGAAACTTAATTCATGTTTATTGACTCAAAAATTAGTATCGAATTATTGGACCGAAAACATTTCCCTTACCTTGTAAAGACATTAAGATATTTTTTGAAAGCAGGAGAGATAAAAAATGAGCAACGCCTTCATCGGTAATCGAACTACGGAGCTCTAGAATACGCGCCCAGCGTGCAAACCACCCCATTACGAAGACATGCTAAGATGGCGGGAGAAATACCTTATATACTCCCTCTTTTAAAGGGCGATTGTGGTTTTTAGGGGACCCAATCGCCAAATCCTGGGTGTGGAGAATCATCATCCACCACCCTTTTAGTTCGGGCAACACTGTAGAGACATTAGGTATTTTGGAAGCAAAAGAGATAGTGATAGTGATAGTGACGGAGGACGTGGCCACCACCCCTTTACTATTAAGTTAATTAGCATATAGGGCCACGTCCGCCCTTATACAGAGTAAAGCCAGAGAAGCCACATGGGAGGCTTGCACAAGGCGCCCAAACCCAACGCCTGGACCATCCGGTTGGCAGTTCCGCGAACCAAATGCCACCGGGTAGACACCCGTCCAAAGTGCCCGGGTCCAGTGATTTTGAATCTGAGCAACGCCTTCGCCGAAAATCGAACCACGGACCTCTGGAATACACGCCCAGCGTGTAGACCACCACACTGCGAAGGCCTGCTGAGAAGGCGGGAGAAATACCTTATAACCTAGGCACATAAGTTGGGGGGAGGTAAAAAGTTAATATTACTTGTTGTTATTAGGATTATTGTTGTTAACATTCAAAAAGCGTAAAAGTTATTTTTGGACATCTTGTACCTAAATGATTTTTAGAAACTAAATATACATAGGATGTATAGCAAATTATTGAAATAATCATATACAATAAGATATATCAGAAGTTCATCTATGATATATCAGAAGAATACGATTTCATTATAAACGCTACCGTGTATTAAAAAAGTTTCAAACTTTTGCTGTTCTTCAGGCACTTGAACTTAAACGCCAATCACACAATAAAGGTTGACGTTGCTTTCCTTTATTTTTTATTTGATCACGTGATCTCTTGAAGGGAAACGTTTTGGACGATGCTTTTAGAATCGAATTCTAAAAAGAAATAAATTCACTTTGTGTCAAAGAAGAAATGAGAGTTTAACCGAATCTGAAGAGCCAAATACTCTTTCAACTGTAAATGAAAAAATTCCTGTTAAAAGAAAAATTTGTGTCGACGAGAATTCCGTTATCGATTTGTTTGCTGCATTCTTTCGACATTTTTTTCTTTCTTTTATGTCAATTTTAGAAATTTAAGAAGAGCTTTCATTCGGTGAAAGGTGAAGATACTGAAACAACAGGTTTTTTTTCGCCATAGCATCCTTATTAATGTAATAGGTCGCATGCCATCCCCCGCTCCAGAAAATAACTTAGATTTTGAAAACATTAGATGACAGTCTCGCACTTTAGGCGGAATTTTCTCGTAGTATAAATAAAAATAATATCCACTGTCCCCTTCTTGACTTAAGTAATTTTTTACAGTTAAATAAACTCAACTAAAAAAAAATTTTTTTAACTTTACCATTATTTGTTTCCTAATTTCTTTTTCTGGCGTAAAATGATGTAAACAAAAAAAAATTTCAGTGCATGAAAATGTCTACAACCCTCTGCAAAAGAAAATTTATCTTTTCCGTTAGAGTTCAACAGGAGCCAAATAGTTTTCTCTTGAAAGACATATGTGCTAAACTAATATTTTCAGGAGGAAAAAGAATCACTGTTAGCTCAGTTTGTGTGAGGTAATAATGTTCTAAACATAAAAATATACGTTCCTTCAATTGCTTACTTCAATAAACAATAAGCGAGATAAAATAGCACTCTTTGAAAACATTTTATTTACAAAACTTATTTTGTTAAACAAGAACTTGTTATTATACTAAAAGCAATGCACTTACGTTAATGTTGCCCGATAAGCAACACTGGCGCGTAATGTACTTCTGTAGAGAATTATTTGGTTCATGCTACCCAATGATGGAAAAGATCCAAGAAGATTACCATTTCAATAAAATTAATGTGCAGCTAGCCCCCAGCTTATTTTTTTATGGACGACAACGCTTGTCCACGTGGGACTAATCTGGTGAACTATTTTCCTGAAAATGAGGTTATTAACCAAATGGATAGCGAGACAGATCTCCAGACCTAAACTTTGACGGAAGGAAATCCCTCTAGAACTTGGTAAACAGAGTTGCTGCAGGAGTGAGATTGATTGTCAGAGAAACTCATAATTACTTCAGTTTCCGAATGGGGGCATATTGTGAGAGCTGTACAACTGTTAGAGGAAAGTATGCCCCCTATTAACCTTCTTTTCTGTTAGATCTTGTAGTTCGTTAGAACTGCAGCGATCATGATCATGCATGTGTACAGTCACCGTTGTATGGTATACATAAATATGTGTGTGTGCAGATATATATATATAAAAGAGATAAAATATGTAGAATCAGCATCGACCAAATGTGACTAGTTTTCTAACATGAAAGTACAAACTGAAAATCATTAAATCAAAAACTTGGACAACAAAAGTGAATTGGAAACTTCGGAGGGGAAAAAAAAAAAAAAAAAAAACACTATTCAGAAACATGGCTGTTTAGATAATTCTTCAGGTTGCTCTGACAAAGACCGAAGAATTATCGATTATTATTTAACTCTGGAAGGATTTTGTTTAAAATCCATGTGAATATTGTTGTATTTTTTTCGTTCATTTACTTTTAGTTTCAGTTTTGTTTTCCAAGTTTGTGATTCATTTGTTCACAATTTGCGCTTCCTGTTAGAGAATTAGCCGCATTCGATCGATATTCGATATTGCTTCTGTTTTTATTTCTTTCTTCCTCAATTCATTAATTTTGCAGCATTTTGCGCAAAATTACTAACATTTATTAATTAAATATTATTCAGTTAATGTTATATATATATAATACAAAATAAGTTTAAGTAAATTAAAATAATATGTTTAAAATCCATCTCGTATTCAATTCGGACTAAACCATATTAAAAAAATACAGAAATACTGTGGCAAACTGCATGATAAGCCCAAAAAATTTCTAAACAAACAAACAAAAAAAAAAAAAGATCCTCTGCATCATCATCATCATCATCATGGGTTGGTCTGATTTCGTTTAGTTGATTAATGGCAAAGCACATTGTTAAGCTGGCTATCTGCCTAAAGGGAATAATGCCTTCGTGCAGAAGTTTTCTGAGGAAATTGGCTCGTTTACATATTATATATAAGGAAATCCACAAAAATGCCCATGCAGCCAGCCCGTTCGCCTGGAATCAAACCAAGATCAGAACTACTAGCGTTTAGCGATTTCACCGCTAAGCGGCTGGTGGGATCATCAGGGAGCGGCACAGCGAAAGAAGTATATGAACCAGTTTCTGAACCAACAAAGATACAAATTAAATTTTAATACTTAAAATCATCTCAGAAAATTAAATAACGTAATCTGTGTCTTTAGTAGTAGCCTTACAGGCCGTAGTAAGTAGCACAAAAATTAGAAAAATAGTATCAGAATTATAAACAAGCAAAAAAAACTTAAAAATATAATGCAAATTATTTTCTGTTTAAGCGGACCGAGTTCAAACATGTAAACAGAAGCAATCCAACATAAGACAAAGTAATAACAAGCGGAAATTTAATCCAGAAAATATAAAAATAAAATAAAAAGTTCTTAGTCCTTAAATCTGTAACATTAGAGCCAATAAAGTTTTGAGATGAAGAAATGTTAATTTGACATGCTTTGTGGCTAAATACTGTTCTTAAATCTAACATGTGCTAAGCAATGAAATTAGATTCACTACAAATTTTAAACTAATTAATAATAATAATAAATTAGGAAATATTCTAATTTAACATAAAATATGGTATAGTAAACATTAATAATCTGTAAAAGAGGAAAACATTAAATTTTCTGGATTATAAAACCGAAATAGATCTCCAAATTTTATCCCTAAAAAAAATTGGTAGGTAATATGAAACGCAATGTTACATAAAAATATGCATGACTGAACAATGCATTTTTATAATATGAGAGATCTTAGATTCTATCTCTTCGCAACAATTTCTGATCCTTATTTGCAGCGGGTAAAAACCACTAAAAGTAATAACACCCTTCCAAAGTGTTGCAACAGCAGCTTTTTAGCAGCTGAAGAAACACAATAGGTTTATAAGCAATATAGTCTTGTGGAAGATACTTGCACATGCTCATTTCCTCGTCTCCCACTTTCTTGACACATGCGTCATATTCCAGAAAACTAATTGGCATTGTTTTTCACCCCATTTCTCCTAATTTTAAAATGGGTATTCCGACATTTAATCTATTTCAGTAGTGCAGATGATATGGTGCCTTGTAATATATCTTTTCTGTTTTGTTGTGGTGATATCTTATCGTATTTTGTTTTGTACTACTTATTGCAGTAATAACGTTGATATGGTTTTTATCATAAATTCTTTGTGGTTCAGAATTGAGGTAAACAATTAGGGAAAGGGACATACGCATTACCGCTAGAGTTCGTTCGATCTTTTGCCAAGGTTATCTACTGATTTTTCAAACATTCTTCATTTTCTCGCATTATACAATTAGTGTCCTGGAGGGAAAATAAATAAAAATAATAAAATAAAATTTTGAAATGTATTCATTCTGAACAGCAAAGATGTATTATAATACACTACGCAATTTAATTGTTGCAAATGAATTAGTTTATCATTTAGCAGCAAAATATCCAATAAAATAATATTTCTATTAAATATCAAATTAATAATATTTAACAGAAATATTATTTATTTCTGTGAGTCGTAATCTAATCTAAATTTTTTGCGATAATCAAATAATCTAATTTAACTTTATCTAAGATGTAATCGACTCCGCTCACTATTTTCTCTTTTCTCATTATGTCTCCTATCAAATCTGTATAAATAAGCATCGCGATTAAAGGGAGAAGATACGTGTGTATTGATTTTTCTATCTTGCATAATAAAGCTCTCCACGCACACACTTTAATTATAATATTAGAATTTGGGATACATAATTTTAAAATATGACTCCAAAAATTAAGGTATGACTTCTCACTTTCTTATTTGTCTGCGTAGACTAATTATCTTTAGGTATTCATAAAGTCACAAAAAGTTAACTTTAAAAAGAAATTACATTTATAAACTCAGAAACTATTCGGTTTCTTCAGGTCACTGAAGCAATTTGTGTTCTAAAACATGATCATCTGGTTTCAGGGCTTTTATGTGCTATGCACACCTATTGACATGTAAACACAAACTGACGTCTGTACGTACGCACAGAATAAAGGATCGTTTTTTCCTGAATGGAGTTGAGATGAATTCAAAAAGAAACTTTTTTGTGACGTCTGTATGTACGCACGTATGTATGTATCTCAAATAACTCAAAAACGATTGGACATAGGGACGTATGGGGGACTGCTATAACATCTATTTGTGCATATTAGGAGTTTGAAGTCCGATAAAAATTGACCGGGACATTTAATTTCAAAATTTGAAATTTTTCATTTCATTTTCAACTTTCCTTTTGAGATCGGTTAATTAAATTATAATAACTCAAAATAAGTTTAAATGAAGGAAAAGTGCAGCAAAAAAAATGTGTATAATTTAATAGGCAGTATAAGGAAGTCATGAGGTGTGTACATCAGATTTTTTAATTATATTTATATTTATTTATTTTTTCATTTATTGTTTTGTTGCTTTAAGAAGAAAGCCCTACATCAGTTGTCTCTGAAATCTGTAAAGTTTTACGTAAAAATCGTTGGCAGTTAAACATTCCTCCCATCTCCTAATTTTATCTCTACATATAATAAAAGAAAGTTTGTTTGTGTGTGGTGTTTTTCGTTTGTGCTGCGCGTTAAGCTAATAGACCCAGGGCTACGAAATTTGGTACGTAGGTGCATCTAGGCAAGAGCCAGTACACCTCGAATCGAATCAGGTTTTTTTATTATTTTATATTTTTTGATGAAATCGCATCATTTTGAATAGTTTCATTCTTTTAGAAATGTGGTTTTGGAACAGTGTTTCATTCATTGGTTTGGAACTGGACTGCTGACTGTTTTCTCTTGAAAATATGAGATTTACTGCTTATTTCATTGTAATTTTTTATATTATATTTTAATTATACATAATTTCAATTATATAAAAAGTTTTGCATAATTTTGTTTTAGGAAACAAAGTTCTTAACTTCCTTTATACTTTTTGAATTCTTAAGACTTTGCATCGAGATGTTTGTTAGTTTATTTATTAGGATAATTAAGATTTGTATTAAGGGATATTGCTTATTTCATAGTAATTTTTTTTAATATATGACACATTTTTATCTTTTTTTTAGTCCAAAAGGGGTTTGTCCGTGAAGGACTATTATTTTCGTTTTGCGATTTTGTGTTGAATCACTATAAATGCCCGTTTCACTTTTCAAACTGTTGCCATCAAATGTTAGAGTCCTGCACTATATTTGAAGAAATTAAATAAGGAAAAATCTGCATAAATGTATGTATATTTCTCGCATTGTGATAAAACAACGGTACGTAGACCCATCGAATTTTGAATGACATACTAATCTTCCTACGAATATGAGCATGTGGAAACCCAAATTTGAAATTTGGAATTTATTTTATGATCAATTTCATATTTTATAAAACTTTAACGAATTTTTGATTAACAAACTCAAGGACTTCAAAACGAGCAATGGCAACATTGTACAGAAAAAACATTTAAACATTTTTATCTCCAGCGCGCGAGTCTCTATATCGGAAATTCTAAAGATATGCTCATTTTAAAACTATTTTGCGTTACTGCTGAACTGAATTTATTTTTATGGTTTAAGTGCGAAGAATGTGATATTTAATAAATAAATGTAACACACAAAATGTTAAAAAAAAACACTCCTTTGGACGTAATTTAAAATCTGAAACATTTCAGATTTTTTATTTATTTATTTATTTGTTTTTGATAAAGTTGTTCTGCAGAGTAAGTGCAGAGTAAGTTGTGCAGGTTTTAAATTTAATGTTGTGTTCAATGTAAGCATTTTTATTGTATATTTAAAAGCCAGACGAAGGCTGGCCGCTCAGCGGCTAGTAGTCTATAAAATAGCTTAAAAGTTGTACCACTGTTTAACAAGTCTTCGAAATCGAAAGCATGGGTAACAATTCATAAATAAAGCAATAGTGCAACTCCGCAGTTTCGTTCTTGGCCAAATCTTTCACTCAAGTAGCATGTTGTCGCAGGGGCTGACAGTCACGTTGTGTCGAAAATGAAAAATGTTTTTCACGGTTTGTTATTCTGAACTTGAGTCTCACAGAGTCCGAATTATGTAGGCCAAGAGACGCCACACGACCTTGAACTGCTGACGGCCGCCTGATCTGACAGGTGGGATGCGATTCGCTCGGAGAACGAAATAGTATCCCTCTGTTTCCTTTTTCACCCAGCAACACACCTGTCGATGAAGAGCAAAGAAGTCTTTCAATGAATCTGTTCGCGAACTGATTTCAAAAATCATAGCCAGAAACTGGTAAAATATTTTTCCAAGTCGATCAAGAATATATGTTTTATGTGACAGTGTATGTGATGTCTTTTATACATCTAAAACATTGTAAAGACTCGTGGTTTAGATCCGGAACAAGTATGAAACACGCGTTATAGGTTTGTGGAATGTATGATACACGTAAATCCTGAAATCCGAGTTTGTACGTATCGAAGTTACAGTACGGTGAAATTATTTTTTATTTACGTGAACGAGCAAGATGTATTTGTTTTATTGACGACAGAGTAAGAGAATTAATTTTTATTATCATCTATTTGGAAGAGTATGTCTGTGTGTATGTGTCATTCGTTCGTGCTGCGAGTAAGCTAATAGACCCAGTTCGATAATTCAACAGCAACAATGGCACGCAGCCATTATTGCTGATATATCACTGTTGCCATTGTTGCTGATATCAGCACTGTTGCCATTCGGAAAAATGAGGGAAATAATTTTTCTCTTGAATATTGGACGGTTGTGGAGAGAAGGCAACGGGAAGTTGGTTACTTTATTTATTAGGATAATTAATATTTGCATTAAGGGATATTACTTATTTCATTGTAATTTTTTTATATGTAATATATTTTTATTGCAATTTTTTTGATACAGTTGTTTTGCAGAGTAAAATTCTGTGCAGTTTTTAAGTTTAATGTTTGGTGTTCCCTTTAGGCACTTTTCCGGCACATTTAAAAACCACACGAAGGCTTGCCGCGTAGCGGCTAGTAGTATATAAAATAAAAATAAAAATCTTATTTTAATTTTACAATACTAAAAATTAAAGAAATAATTTATATTTAAGTAAAAGCAGGATGCACAGCTTATTTCTCTGGAGCTAAAATTAAATTTTTTAAAAAAAATAAATAGAACAGTTAATAAAATAAGAAACATAATATGTATTATTAAGTTTTTCTTTTCGACCTCAAAAGAGATGTGTTTGTTTTGAAGTAACTAAGTAAAATGTACCTTGACGAAAAAGTCTATAGGTGCGGTTATGTCTCAGAAAATGACAAATGGAAAGTATCCAGAAGTAGCATCTGGCGATTATTGCCGCTGTGTGAAACAAAATACCTTTTATTTATGTTCCACGTTCCCTCATGCACAGCTGATTCCCAAAATGTTGATATTCGACAAAACATAAAACCTTTGATTTACTTTTCAAATTTAATCAATTTGTTGTTGATTAAAAAACGTGCGATTTGAAAGCCATACATACATGTCTTAATGATTTAAATTTTTATTTTATTTTATTTTTTAATAATATATCTGAATTGATACAAATTACAGTGAATTTAGAAAATTAGAAAATATCCGATTGATAGTTTAAATAACATTTGCACCACTGTTTTAATTAGTGAAAGATGTTTTTAACATTGCATGTTACGAAATTATACAGAATAATTATTTTAAAAACTATATTCTATTATAATTTTAACCTAAAAGGGGCTATAAGTTTGGAAAGGGATTTTTATGTCTGTTCACTATAAACGGCGTATCACTTTTCAGCTTGTCGCCCTTAAATATTATCGCCCTGTATTATTTTTAGAGAAATTAAATAATGAAGAATCTGATGTATGTATGTACATTGTGAAGAAACGACGGTAGCCATTAGGTTTTGAATAACGTAATCCTTCACCCGAACATGTGCACCTGGAAGCCCGAATTTTGAATTTCGAATTTGTTTTAATTTTTATTTCATATTATGTAAAACTTTAATAAATTTTTTATTAACAAACTTAATGATTTGAAAGCGAGCAGTTACAACATTGTTCGAAATATTTTTGTCTTCAGGGCGTGAGACTGTTGCCATTCGAAAAATTCAAGATATTTATCTTTCAATTTTAATTATCACACCCTTTTCTGCGACAATTAGAATCTGAAAATTTTCAAATTATATTTTTTTAATTTTTATTTTTTAATATATTTTTAATTTTTAAACTTTCGAATGGTAAGCTTTATTTTTAAGTGTTAGACTATAATCTAAACTTTTCATGTCGTAGTTTTTTTATTTTGCTCCAAGAAAAAGAGTATTTGTTATAATAATATTCCAATGAATAAATAAAGAATAATAAGCCTATATAGAATTCGCAGTTGCAGTTACGATACATGGTAATATTCTTACTCTACATTCTGCATATCATACGCATTCATTTATATAGAAATTTTTTGTAGATTCTTTGAAAGTAAGTGCTTAATGTGTATGTATCACTCATTTTGCTGTTTAAATCAATAAAAAAAATGGGTATGTAGATAATCTAAACAGATTATTAAAGATTACTTGGCCTAAAAGAAAGGATAAATAATCCGAAGAGCTGGAGTGCGGATATATGGAATCCAAAAAAAAAAAAAAATTGGAGTTTTTCTTTACGTGTTACTTCTTTACGAATGTGTTTACTTCTTTACGAATACGTGACGATGATAGACTAAGTATGCTCAATGATATACGTTATGACTTATCCTCCTAATCTAAATCTAATCTAGATCAGGTAAAAAATGCATTATTTATATCAGATAGAAAGCATAGCAAATATCGTTTGTAAAACCCTTGGACACCTTATGCAGGTTACAGTAAAAGTTTGCCTATCTCCGTCCAAATTTTAATGAGAAGATCACAGCGAACCAAGGGTCCTCGTACCTTCCCTCTCTTACCTTCAACCTCTCCAGAAGACTTTCCGATAGAAATTTAAATGCCTTCTTGCCGTAAAGACAACCATTCGTAAAATTTCCAGGGTCTAAATCTAGGCACAACACTATGCAGCAAGCTGTCCTACTGCCATGACGAACGTAGATTTTATTAAGGTGACTTACTGATTGTGTGGATAATGTCGGTAACTACTTACGTATCCGTGTTTTCGTGAATAGGCAGTGTAATATTTTCTTATTTAACAAATATATATATTTATTGTCCTTCTTATTTGAGTGTCAACGCCACATTTTGCATCCTAAAACCGTTGCTCAGCAACTTCAGAAAAAAGTTTGAAAAAGTTATTCTGAAAGATTACCATTTAGTAGATGTGTGAAAATTTATCAAGAAAGAAAGTTTAATAGTGAGATGCTTTAACGTGAGATGCTGGAGTGAGAGGTTTTAACGGATAGAATTATATTTTAAATTATCTATCTCCGTGAACTGAGAATAAAATCTGTATTTTACTAAGCAGCACATCAGTTAATTTGCTGCAACAGAACGTTAGAGCAGTATCAAGGAAAATATAAAGTTATAGAGATATCAGTTATTTTTTGGAAGCAGAAGAGAGGAAAAATTATCAACGCCTTCGCCAAGAATCGAAACACGAACCTCTGGAACGCCGGCCCAGCGTACAGACCAGCACACCACGAAGGCATGCGAAGAAGGAGGGAGAAATATCTTATAAAGTTATAAACTGCAGTGAACAAAACGTGGTCTTAATATTACTAATTTATGAAAATACCTTTTCAGTATATACAATATACTGATTCCATATGATGCCCATATTCACAGTAGGATTGCATCATTCAAAATTGGATGGCTCTACGTACCGTAATTTTATCACAATGCGAGAAACATACATTTATGCAGATTCTTCATTATTCAATTTCTTCAAATATAATACAGGGCGATAATATTTGGTGGCAACAGTTTGAAAAGTGAAACGGACATTCAGAGTGATTCGACGCAAAACGAAAACAATAGTCCCTCAGAGACAAAGCCCTTTTGAATTAATAACTTGGTTTCTGAAAAATGCAAGTTCACCAAATATTTTGCATCCTCAGGTTGAGTCATCAGTATTTTTTTCAAGCAGGAAACATGAAAAACGTGCATTCGTCTAGTCGGGATTCGAGCTGCAGACTGCTGGTCAGAAATGCTTCTAATTATACAGCGAAGGCACTCCGTAAGGAGACAGAGAAAATACCTTACTATTTATGTTATGATTTTTTCTGGTGTAAATCTATTGGTACTATAAAATACTAAAAAATTCATTCCCATAATAGATCCTATTCTGTTGAGCAAAATTTCCCGTGACACTGACATTTACCAACACTCTTCTGTGTTATGAAGAATAATTTCTCAAAAGTTGCATCATAAGGTGTTATTTAATTCCTTTGGGTCACAAATCGAGTTGCGTAGCATAAATGAAGCTGCCTCGTATTTGCATTATCAGCCTACTCATCACTGCTGACCGAATCCGGATGATGATATCTCTTGGACAACCTTAATAAAATTCATCTTTTCTAAAATTAGACCTTGAAAGAACAATCACTGGAGCAACTCGTCTGGCATGAAATGATTCATATTGACCCCAAACTTGAACCTTAACAGCTCTTTGTTGTTGATCGTGAATAGATAAAATGATAAATAGTTATGCGCTTCGCGCTTCTTTTAAAATACTGTTGTGAGAAACATTCAAGAGCCTTGTGTCAGCTTAGTAAATTCTCACGTCACTCTGAAATTCGTAATAGATTTCTCAAATCTGAGCTGTGGTGTCTGGATAGTAAAGTTCATTTCTGAAATATTTTGAAATTTCATTAAAAACATTAAAGTTTTCTTATGATTTTCATATTTGTGGCGAAACTAGAAAAACAACAGTTAATTGTGATGGGAGTAATGATTTTATCGAGGTATGATAAAGATTTTGTGATTATTTTTGCGAATTTGTAGCTTTTTCTGAAATTTTGCAAATATTATATTTTTTCCTAGGGACCTTGGCCAAACCTGCTAGTTTCATGTCTTATCTATTATTTTTTAATTTCTGTTATAATAAATTTGTAATATTAATTAGTGAACTTATCATATTTAGATAATTAATGTAACGCTTTCATCAGAATTTGAACAAAAAATATATACCAAAGCCTTCTGTTTCAGAATCTAAAATAGAATTTAAAATTTAAATTATTTTTCCGTTCCGCTAGATCTGAAACACACGAAGATGATCATTTGCTAATAAAAAAATCATAGTCAGGATTGTTGATAGATGATTGTTTGTCGAATCAAAGTCATGATTGTTTGTCGATACTTATCAGTACTCAAAAACAGTGCTGATGCTGAACTATGTCCTAAATTTAAAAACATTAAACCGGAAAAAAAAAAAAAAAAAAAACTCTGCAGAAGAAAAAGGGCAGAAACAGGGAGAAATTATTAGTTCAAAGAGGCTTTGTTCCTGAGGGGCTATTGTTTTCGTTCTGTGATTTTGCGTTCCTTCCCTATAAATATCCGTTTCACTTTCATACTGTTGCCCAACTGTTAATGTTATAGTCCTGCATTATATTTGAAGAAATTACATAAAGAAAAATCTGCATAAATGCGTGTATATTTCCAGCATTGTGATAAAACAACGGTACATAAAGTCATCCAATTTTAAATGACGTAATCCTACTGTGAATATGGGCATCTGGGAGCCCAAATTTGAAATTGGGAATCTGTTTTATGATCAATTTCATATTTTGTAAAACTTCAACGAATGTTTTATTAACAAACTCAAGAATTTCAAAGCGAGCAATGGCAACGTTGTAAGGAAAAAAAAAAACATTTTTATCTCCAGTGTATCGGAAATTCTAAAGATATGCTCAATTTAAAATTAGTTTGCGATATTGCTCTGGAACTGAATTTTATGGTTTAAGTGAGAAAAATACGATATTTAATAAATAAAGGTAGCACACAAAATGTTAAAAAATCGCTCCTTTTGACGTAATTTAAAGTCTGAAAGCTTTTAGAATTTCTTTTTTTTTCATATATTTATTTACAATAATATTGTATCGAACTCCGTTCAAAAATGGAAAAATTCTTCTCATATAATAGCTTTAATAACTTAGAAAATTTTACAAATGCACATATAAATTTTTAAAATGATATATATAACATAATGATTATTTAATTAAGTACAAGTTATTATTGCATTGATCCTTGTTTTTATAATTTACCCAGACGTTTTGTCAGAATACTGATAACGCAGATTATTTTTTTCTTTAAAGAATAAATTGTAGAAAATTTTTAAGGTCTCAAGAATGCTTCTGGTCTGTGTAGAACAGCTACAATTGTCAATATCTTTGAAAATGTATAAAGACTTTTTTTTTTTTCAAAATCAGAATGAAACTAGGTTTCTAAGAAATTCTCTCATTCCTCTGTTCCTGTTCTCTTGGTATGCGTGTTTAACATGTGCAGCTACTAACTGGAAAATACGTACTTAATCACGATAAAGACACGTCTAGCTTTACATGTTTCCAATTTCCATAAATATAATAGTCTCTATATCATTTCCATAAACATAATAGTCTCTACATCGTTTCCATAAACATAATAGTCTATATTATTTCCATAAACATAATAGTCTCTACATCATTTCCGTAAACATAATAGTCTCCATATCAGTTCCATAAACATAATAGTCTCTACATCTACTAAAATGTAGTAGATTAAGTACCCATCACGACTTGGATTTGGAAAGTCTCACCCTTTAAGTGAAGGACAAAGTGAGGAACTGTCGTATTCCCCTTAAATGCTCTCGAGATGTAAGTGGTTAGCCTATCTTTCTAGCAGCTGAAAGATCTGTGCTTTCAATCTTGCCTAGGATACAGATAATTTGTAATGATTTTTTATATCTAAAATTCTGTGCAAAATTGCATAATTTGATAACAAATAATAATTTCCTAATGTCTAAGAAAGGCGTTTAGTAACTTCAAACTTTTAACATGATTCGATTTAATGTTTTTGATTTGTTCTTATTTTAAAATCTAGAATGGCCTGCTTTTCACCATATATAGATTTTATTTCGTTTCTACCAAATTTAAAAGGATCGATGAAGGTACTGAGTTTTTCAAAGATCCTGAATACTACTTCAGAATGAAATCTCTTTAAAATAATCTTTCGCGAAAGCATCTTTTCCTCTAGGCAGATAGCCTTAGTGTACTTTGCCACAATCCCAGTAACTCAGTCTATTCTATTGGATTTCTTTTGTATCGAGAAGGAAATGAATGAAATGAATATTGAGATTCCGTTATCTAAATCAGAAGGATTCGTATTTTAAGTTATAAGTTATTTTCTCTCTCCTTTCTGCATGCCTTCGTGGTGCAACGGTAGCACACTTGGCGCACATTTAAGAGTTCCAATTTCGAGTCCCGCGAGGGCATTGCTCAATTTTCACGCCTCCAGCATTAAAATAACCTAATAACACTACAGAGGTGCAAAAACTAAAAGGTGCTGGATAATGATTTTTAACCACCAGCATTTGCCGACTGGGTCTCTTATCCCCAATCGCCCTTTAAACGGGGAGTATATAACGTATTTAGTCTTTCCTTTCTGCATGACTTCGTGGTGTAACGGTAGCACACTCGGCGCGTATTCGAGAGATCCAGGTTCGAGTCTCGACGCGGGTATTGCTCATTTTTCATGTACTCCTGCTTTAAAAAATACTAATGACTCTACAAAGTAAATAGAAGTTATGAATAAAATGAAAACATCTGTGCTCAGTTTGAATGTGCCTGAAATAAATGGATGTTTGAGACTTGTGACTTTTTCGCAATGAAGCGCTTTCATAATTTAAAAAACCACTTCTTTCTTCTTTTTCTAGTTATATACACATGCAGAAATTTTTCTGGGTGAAGGGATAAAAAAAGATAAATAAATCCAATGCAGTTTAAATACATACAAATTCTCAAGTTTGTTTATCTAGAGAGTGCCTAAAAGCACTTCAAGTTTTGAAACAAAGTTTCGACCAACTACCAGGTATGTATGTAACCGAAACTGAAGGCCACTTTAAGAAATATACCACTAAAAAGATAATAACAGCCCTTGGAAATGCGTAATGGATTTCTGAGCGAAATTTCCAATGGGAATCTCTCGAATTCTTGCGAAACGAAAAATCCATTACCCTTGCCCAAAACTGGGCGGGAGGTTCTTCATCTACGGTTACCTTGTTTTCATTCCACCCCCTCAGTACCCCTTAAGAAAGATGTTTATTTCGAGTCGTGGGCGATTAGCTTAATAGTAAACTCAAATCGAATTAAACTGCACTTAGTTATAAGCTCATGTTTCATACCTAGCTTTATCCACAACACCTCTTTGATCTGCAGGCATTAATTCTATGACTGCTGATATAGATTCAGTTCGTTTTCAACCATGGAGCAATGAATAACTTAATGTTTCAAACTATATTATTGAAGGCTCACCAGCGGCCGAGCGGTAAATTCGCTGAACACTGGTAGTTCGGTCCGAGGTTCGAATCCCCCGAACGGTCTGGCTGCATGGGTGTTTTCGTGGTATTCCCCACGTATAACGTGTATACGAGCCAGTTTCCCTTAGAAAATCCTCCACGAAGGCATCCCGCCCCTTAGGTAGATAGCCCTAGTGTGCTTTGCCATAATTAAATACACCACCACCACACCAAACTATATTATTTAAAAGATGATATTGGGAGGTAATCTTCCCTCAGCCGTTGTTCACTGATTATAGGGGTAAACTTACATTGTGCCATAATGATTAAATAACAAGTCGGTAATTTTCCACATGCCTAAAGCCAGAGATCAGAACATAAAAAAATAAAAGAAAATGCTTATTAACTGTAAACTGTTATTCGGTATGGTTCAGAAAAGAAATTCTTTTCTATGTTTGATTTTTTTTGTTTATGCAAATAAGCTTGTACTGTAAAATTATAATAATAACATGCTTTAAAATAGATATTAAAATAAATGAAGCGTAGACTTTCAGATCATAATTCAGATTTTTATTCAGAATAATTAATATATTTAAAAATAGTAATCCGTAAATGCTCATATTTATTTGAACTAATACTCCTTTTTCTGAAAGGCTTTGTTTTGAATGAAATCATATTTGAAGGCAGACAAATAGCATTCAAAAATTAGGAAAAATTTGTATTTCTTTTGAGAATTCTAAACTTCTTGATAATGAGCACAGAAAGAGGAACTATTTTTAAATCAGTGATTATTAACAAAAATTATTCGAAAACGAAACATTGCAGATTTGTGGGTTAATATAACCTTTCTAAGTAGAAGGGGATTTCTTATCCTTACGATGTTATTAGTCCAAAGGGGCAACACTTGCCTTGAAGGACTATTAATTTCGTTTTGGCATTTTGCGTTGAAAACTATAAACGGCGAATCAATTTTCAAATTGTTTCTACCAAATATTATCATCCTGTATTATCTTTAAAGAAATTAAATAATGAAGAATCTGAATGAATGTGTGCATTTTTCTCGCATTATGATAAAACAACGGTACCTAAAGTCATCAAAATTTGAATAACGTAATCTTCCATAGAATATGGGCATGTGGAAGCCCTAATTTGAATTTGAAATTTGTTTTATTATCGATTTCAGATTTTCTACACTTCAAACAGAGCTTAATTTCTAAAATTAAAAGTGCCGGAGCCCTATCGAAGACCGTCAGCAAAAAGGAACAAAGTAAATAAATAAATAAAATGACTATTAAAATCATTAATAATTTTTAAATTAAATAGTGAATTATTATAAAATTAATTAATAATTAATTAACATTAATAAATAATATTGATTAATTATTTAATTAATAACTATTACTTAATTACATACAAATTAATTATTATTTATTTAAATATTTAAAATTAAATAAAATGTAAAGAGATAAACTAAACTTTGATAAACGACTTTTAATGTAATTCTATGGCAAAAAATAAAATTTTCGAGATCAAATTTCTACTGAAATTGTTTTTCAGCTACATAAAAGAAGTGCCGAAGCCTTCTTATTAAGGCTCCGGTGAATTATGATTTATGATTTATCCCCAAAACAAAGAAGTACTGGCGCAGTTTAAGCTCTGACTTTTTTGATTAAAAATCTCAGCGATTTCAAAGCGAGAATGGCAACACTGTGCGAAAAACAAAACATTTCTATCTCCAGCGAGCGAGACTGTGTATCTGAATTTCTAAAGATAAGCTCATTTTAAAATTACTTTGCGGTATTGCTGTTGAACTGAATTTCATGGTTTGAGTACGTAGAACATGATATTTAATAACAGTTAATAAAGGTAATGAACATAATATTAAATAAAGGTACCGCACAAAACGTTAAAAAAAAAGCCCCTTTGGACGTAATTTAAAATCTGAAATCTTTCAGATTTTTTTTTTTTTTTTTTTTTTTTTTTTTTTTGTAAGTAATAGTCTTTTTTCTGATAGGCTTTGTTTTGAACGAAATCACAGTTGAAGGTAGACAAATAGCATTCAAAAATTAGTAAAAATTTTTATTTATTTTTAGAATTCTAAACTTCTTGATAATGAGCACAGAAAGAGGAACGTTTTTTAAATCAGTGGTTATTAACAAAAATTATTCAGAAACGAAACACTGCAGATTTGTGGGTTAACATAATCTTTTCAAACTAAGTAGAAGGGGTAGGATTTCTTATCCTTATGATGCTATTTTGCATTAATTTATTTTTTAAGAATTCAATAGAATTACAACGAAGTCAAATTTATGTAAAAACAAATATTTATACTGAAGAAGCATATTGATAATAAGAATCGTAAACAAATCATTTGTGATATTTCTTCAAAAATTAACTTAGACTTACTAAAGAATTTTACGATTAAAAATATTATAATTAAAAAGTGTTAGAATTCAATAAAATTGAATTTTTTTAATTTTATTGGAATTATTATTTTACCAAAAATGAAATAATTAATTTGAAAGTAAACTATTCCTTAAACCTTAGCAAAAATGATACCAGCAAGGAAAAAAATTTGAATAGTTAAAGGATATGCGTATATGAAGAGCTAGCAGTGATAATAGTTGACCATCGCTGGATAAATAAATAACTGCAGCTGCAGTAACGAATTCTCGAAGTAACTGAATTTGACGATGGTTTATTATTCAGTTTTAAAGATGGACGCATTTTATGCGAAAATAAACAAGGATAATCTGTGATTCATCGAGCCGTAAAACTAACTGAAAGGACCCGTATTTCAAATGTATTTGTTTTATTTAAGATCTAAATTATTCTTGTGGCTATACATTTACCGCTATTATTATTAAATAATAAATTCCTCATATTGCAGAAAAATGGCGGGACCTAGAGTCCCCCAAATTTTAAACACTCGTAGTCCTTCACCCGAACATGTGCAGTTAGAATTCCGAATTTTGCACTTCGTATTTGTTTTTTATTCATATCATATTTCGAAATTTAATATTTGTGTTAATGAATTTTTGATTATCAAATTCAGCGGTTTAAAAGCAATGTGTTCCCACTTGCCAAAGTATAAAGTATTTATGCTTCAGATTTAATCAGAAATGCCAGCGATTTTTTTTAGTGTTGCCACTTGCTGAAGCGTAAGGTAATATTTGACTTTCAAATTTAATCAACAAACTGAATAATTTAAAATAAATGTATTATTACGAATTTGGTATTTAAAAAGCTAATGTTAGTTCAATTATAAATTAAATGGTTTTATTTCTCGCGCAGTGCAGCGCGTGACGAATATTAAAAGAAAGCTAAGCCGGAAAATTGAAAATACAAGAGCGCGTGCATTAAATAAATAAATAACTCTTTTTCATTTCGAGAAAGTACTGGAAAATTCTAGCGCGTGATTTTAAAATGTTATAAAAGGAGGAAAACATCTCAGTTCGTAGTAGTTGCTTAGTTTGTTGTTGTTTAGAAAACTGCTCTTGTTGATTGTAGCGAATTCGCGGAATAGCGTTCTTTAGCTGTTTTGAATTACGTTCTATTGGACATTTGAGTATTTAAAAGAAAACTACTGTGAGATATTGTAATCCTGCATGATAATGTGAGAAAATTTAAGCATTTTTGTTGTGATAATAATAAATTTTTGTTCATTTTTCATTGGACTCGTGCATTCATTTCATAACGAACCCGTACGCACGCAACAATTTTTGGTGTCAGGAGTGGGGTTTGAATGCCAATAACAAGAGCGATGGAAGAGCAGTTAAGGCAGTTGATATCACCCTTTGCCTCGTTTAAAGAGGAAATGAAAGAAGAGATGAAATCTAGCCAAGGAAAGATGGAAGGGGCCGTCAACTCCGTTAAGGAAGAAATGAAATTGGGCCAGGAATCCGTTAAGGACGAAATGAAAGCCATTCAAACTGGTCAAGAAGAAATAAAAAGAGAAATTACCTGCATAATAGAAAATAAATTTGAAGCTTTGGAAGGCAGAATTGACACAGTTGAAAATAAAGTTGGACAAATTGAAGAAAAAGTTTCTTCCGTAAAAGATCAAATTGAAGAAAGAATTTCTTCGGTGAAAGAAGAAATAGAAGAAAGAGTTTTTTCTGTAAAAGAACATATAGAAGGGAGAGTTTCTGCTGTGGAGGAACGAATTGAAGGAAGAGTTTGTGCCGTCCAACACCAAATCGAACAACAAATTGATGAGAGAGTTTCTGCAGTTGCCAAAGAAATGGATACTTTAAAGAAATTCGTAGCTACGGCAGGGAGCAAGAGTGATGATTTTAAATTCTTACCGATGCCTGCTCGTCCATCTCTGAAGCTATCCACATATGATGGGAAGACATCCTGGGAAGTGTATAAGACCCAGTTTTCTATCGTTGCGGATGCGAATGGATGGGATTCCCAAGCTAAGGCCTGTTATCTCGTCGCTTCTCTGAGAGCAGACGCAGCGGATATCCTGCAGACGCTTCCCGAAAACCAGAGACTAGACTTTGAAGCTCTATCCGGCTCATTGGAGCTGCGCTTTGGTGAAAAGTGTTTGAAAGATTACAGCAGGCTTCAACTAAAATCCCGTCAGCAGAAGCCCACCGAAACACTTCAGGAGCTCGCCACGGATGTTGAAAGGCTGTCACATCACGCCTTTTCGGAGGCCCGACAGAAACAAGAGAAATCCTGTCGCTGCAATATTTCATCGACGGCATCCGGGATCCTGAAATACAGAAAGCTCTTCGAATGGCAGATGTAAAGGACATAAAAAGCACTCTGTTGTACGCCATGAAGTTCGAGGCAGCAACTAGTAGAGATCGCTACCCAGTTAGAGCAACTAGTAGAGATTAGTTAGAGCAACTAGCAAGCAACTAGTAGAGATCGCTACCCAGTTAGAGCTGTGCGAGTCCATGAGCCAGTGGATCAACTGATGGCTCGTTTGGATGATTTAGCCAGACAAGTCGACGCTTTGATACGGAGTAGGAGCGAGAAGAAAGTGGCTCTAAGGTGTTGGAGATGTGGTAGTGAAGGTCACCTAAGACGGAATTGCAGAACGCCCCAGGGTACGGAATATAAAGCAGAAGATTTTATCAGACAAGTCAGTGGCTTGAGACGGAACAGAAGTGAAAAGAAACTAGTTCTAAAGTGCTGGAACTGCGGAGTTGAAGGCCACATACGAAGAAACTGCAAAACACCCCGAGGTACGGAAAATAAGACCATTTCCCAGCAACGACGCAGTAAACAAATTAGTGACCATATCGAGGAACGGAGGTTGCCAGATAATGAAAAACCTTGTTTTAAAGCGCTTAAAATTTATACAGTGAGTGGCAACAGTAACGGACTGTCCATTAATGGGAATATCGATGGAGTTCTTTGCAATATGATCATTGACACAGGAGCTAATGTTACCATCATTAGGAAAGATTTAGCTGAACAGTTTAAAGATAAACTTATTTGGACGCAATCCTGTGTTACCCTTCAGACTGCGTCTGGTGATAAGATCGACATAACTGGGAAGTTAAACGTAAGCATCACGTTTGGAAGTGCCGCCTACCATCACACGGCATATGTGGCGGATATCATAGATCCATGCATACTCGGATTGGACTTTTTAAAGAAATACAATTTTTCCTTAGACTTGAAAAACAACAAACTGCTTTCAGCATCTGATGGCATGACTATCCATCCTCAAAAAGGATCCTCGCCTGGAATTGCCGACGCCTTGTCCGAAAGATCCAGCTCGGGAAGCTGCCGAAATCATACTAGGGTCGAAAAGAAACGCAAGACTACCAGCTCTTCTCCAGCCCAGATGCTCTTCAGTCGAGACCTTCGTCTGCCTTGTGACCGCCTGTTTGATCGCCGTACGGATGCGCCTTCATCGCCTGAGGAACACATCCAAGATGTCCAGGCCCGTTTTGAAGTGATGCCCCGTTTCGCACGAAAGCGAGTGAACTTGGCGACGGAGAAAGTGAAGACCAGATACAACACGAGAGCTACTGGACATAGATCCAACAAAGGAGACAAGATGAGGTTGTGGAACCCGATTCAACGAAAAGGACTCAGTCCTAAACTACAGTCACCTTCGGATGGTCCATGTACAGTGCGGAACAGACTGAATGACGTCTCCGTAAGTCTTCGAACTCTAAACCTAAAGTCGGTCATTACGACAGGTTAGCTCATTACTATGGCCATAGTACGTAATGTAAATAATTGTAAATAGTATAAGACCATGGTCCTTTTTGTTTTTAAATGTGTATTTGATTTGTTTTATTTATTGCATTTATTGTTCATGTTGTTTATTATTGTAATGTAATGCTTATTAATGTATTTATGCCACAGTTATAAGTTTAGCTTCCTGTCCAGGGATTGTACTACCCGGGACGTGCAGTCCTTGGGAACGGGGCAGTGTTACGAATTTGGTATTTAAAAAGCTAATATTAGTTCAATTATAAATTAAATGGTTTTATTTCTCGCGCAGTGCAGCGCGTGACGAATATTAAAAGAAAGCTAAGCTGGAAAATTGAAAATACAAGAGCGCGTGCATTAAATAAATAAATATCTCTTTTTGATTTCGAGAAAGTACTGGAAAATTCTAGCGCGTGATTTTAAAATCTTATAAAAGGAGGAAAACATCTCAGTTCGTAGTAGTTGCTTAGTTTGTTGTTGTTTAGAAAACTGCTCTTGTTGATTGTAGCGAATTCGCGGATTAGCGTTCTTTAGCTGTTTTGAATTACGTTCTATTGGACATTTGAGTAGTTAAAAGAAAACTACTGTGACATATTGTAATCCTGCATGATAATTTGAGAAAATTTAAGCATTTTTGTTGTGATAATAATAAATTTTTGTTCATTTTTCATCGGACTCGTGCATTCATTTCATAACGAACCCGTACGCACGCAACAGTATTCATCGGCTCCTTTTCTACAACTTCTTCTGACGTTGGCAACCTCTAACCAATTACATAATTCTCCAAGCTGAGTGAAGAAATGGAGACGCAGACGAGCGTTGAGACGCTGCGACGGAAGCATGGATGATGCAGCTTGAAGTGTGAAATCAAAACAATAGGAACTTTTTTGATGATGTGATTCAGTCTGATAATGCGATGATACTGCATTGTTATGATGCTATAGATTGAATTTCTCATTTTATTTTCATCTTACTTCTTTTCATTCTGTACATATTATTTCATGTTAATTGTTTCGTTATTAAAAAGCTGTAGAATGCCACTACTTTCTTCGTTATTAATCCCAACCTCATCCTACATAAATATGTAGCCATTGCCCAGTAAAAAATACTTTTATATATCACGCTTCAGTATATTGGCATTTGGCAAAGTACTGTGTATTTGATTTTAGCTTCAGATTTAACCTGTTACTGATTAATAAAATTGAACTTAATTAATTTTTCTTAATTTAAAGTAAAAACAACTTTTATATCCTTATTGTACGAAAATAGAAATATTTTTTATTAAACTGCATAATCCTGGTTCCAGTAAATTCCGATAAATGAAACAAAAAATAAAATCTTCTTACTAACATTACAAAAAATATACATTTGGAATACCTACAGACATTCAGGCAGATAGCAAGATACAGTGCGTACTTTGCGATAAATTATAAATACAATCATGCAGTAACAAAACACAGTTATCTAGTTTATATGTATATTTGAATAAACATCCATATAAATTGTGCTGACCTTCAACACGAGGATTCTGTTGTATAGCGTGGAATAATAAGCTTCGGGATATGTATTTTAATTCAACAAAAATATTGTGTATTAATTTTCGAGGTCCTAAGAATTCTCGAAATTAAGCTCATGTGACTTGAACAGTGGAAAGGAAAATCTTTTACGTTCGAGAAAACATAGCTAAAGCATAAAACTACTTTCCGTTTTCTAAAGCAATTCAAAGAGGATTATATCCATATATCATTCTCTTTCTTTTTATTTTTAAAAATGATCCTCGTTATGAAAAGTTTTTTAAGCAGATTTTGGATAATGGTAAACACTTTGTCTCATTAAAGCGATAATTTATGACGAAAAGCGAGAATCGTTTCGGAGAAACATGTAGGATGGAATCTTTCAAAACAAAAGCGTCTGTATGGGGAAACTGTTGCCCATTCTTTTTTCATTCCCGGAAATGGCCCGAAACAAGCCATGGAATGTCACGATGTTACCAAACAGATTCTGAGCACCGGGAGGGGGGAGGATGAACAATTTGTGCACACAATTTCACTCGAAAATAGTATATTTCAAACATATTTTTTTATCAGTAGAGCTGTTAAAAAGAATAAATCAAATTGTTACTGAATGCAATTATTGCTAATCTGTTGTTGCTATTGCCCCAAAAATGTTGGTGAAAAATTTTCATGAAGAGAATTTGTTGGATATTCATATTTGGCAATCTGTTATTGTTCTTTAATGTTATTTTCTAACCAAACACT
Source organism: Stegodyphus dumicola (assembly GCF_044657685.1). NCBI lineage: Eukaryota > Metazoa > Arthropoda > Arachnida > Araneae > Eresidae > Stegodyphus > Stegodyphus dumicola. The sequence goes on from NC_140770.1 coordinate 130,888,384, forward strand.
TAAGACTTTTCTAGATTTCTTATGCCTATAAAGTGCAGTAAAATATCTGGAACATTAATGACACTTTACTTCACATTTATTCACTAGTTAATTATTTCTAAACTTTATTGTCCTACCAGTGGCAGAGCGGTTAAGACCACTGAATACTAAAAGTTCGGCCCGGGTTTGATCCTAGACGAGCGGGATTCTGTATGTATAATAATATGTATTTATCTGTATGTATCATGAGTAGGCGTCAATTTCCTTTATAGAATTCTTCATAGAGGTGTCCTTCTCTAGGCAGTTCGCCTCGTAGGCTTTGTCCTATTAAAAAAATGTAATCATCCAAATGTTATTGGTACGTGCTAAATGACTTACCACAGATCTATTAAAGATTTACCTCATTATATGACTTTTAAACAATGGGGGAGGGGGTGAAAGGTTTTTTCCTTAAATTTTGTTTCATAGTCATTTGTCATAGCTATTATCACAACGAAGACTTTTAATTTGCACATTACAAACTATCTTAAAAATTTAATATATATGTATCATAAATTTATTAATTATAAAGTGATATTCATTTGTTTTGTTTGCATTGTTACAAGATAAATATAAATCTCTGTAAGTACTGTATTTAAATACAAGGTAAACAGATCGCCATAATATGGCTGTTGTTAAATACAAAGTAACACGTGTAAAAAAATGCACTAGAACTTAAGCCAGCTTAACAGTTCTGTATCATACTTTAAAGTTCAGTATTGCATTAATAAATAGAATTTCATACTTAAAACTGAACACTAAACTTATATTATTGTGCTTAAGTACAAAGTAAAAAAAAACTAGCTTTAGTTATTATGAGGGACGAAAGACAACCGTGTTTCATGTTCAGTTCCTCTTTTAAAAATAAAATTTAAATAAATAAATTTAAAAATCTGAAAGGTTTCATACTTTAAAGGTAGCACAAAAAGGTTTGTAAGGGTTTTTAATCTCTTCCTAAACTCACCGTCTACCAGTTTTCTATTACATTCACTCCTACTAACCTTTTTTTTTTTTTTTTTTTTTTTTTTTTTTTTTGTGTGTGTGTGTGTGTGTATGCGTCTTTTTAGCTTTATTATTAAGCATAATTTTCTTCGCCATACACAAATCGAAAGCAAAATTATAAACATTTTAAAAGCAGCACAGCACTGTACGTTTAGAATTTCCGATGCAGCTTTAAGTGTTGTACATTTTACTGTTTTTTTTTTTTTTTTTTTTTTCTCTCAGTCTTTTCTCAGTTTATCCTATCAGTGTTCAGTTTTCTTACTAAGATTACTTACTCTTAATAATTATAAATTTTATAAAATAATTATAAAATTTAAAATCTTCATGCAATAAAAGCAAATTTAATGACTGAGTTTTTAAAAATGGGCATACGCATATTAAGAAAATTCAACTGGCATTTAATAAATCAAGTACTTTATTAAAATTCTTGAAGACGTGATTTTCTTAGTATAATTTGATAAAAATATTTCAAAAACTGCTCAAATATTCAGCATTTACCCAGAATCATTTTTGAATCAAAATAGATACTGAAAGGAGAACACTATTTCAAGAACTAATACGAATAAACACCAACATGAAACGCTAAATTCTGTCTCAAAAACTAAAAATGTAGCACTCAGGACTACAAGATGACATTAGTGATTAAGATTCACTGAAATTCTTTGAAAACGTTGCTTTCTTATTTTAATAAAGCTTTTATTGGACATCAGAAAAATTACAATTTTCACATCTGAGTTGAAGTGTTTAACGGCATTTAAATTAAGATTTGAAAATTCGATTGAAGAAAGCGCATTGAGTTTTCATATTTCGTTTCTTTTACAGATTTCGTGAGTTTCAAGGATTCAAATATCAAATCCTAAATTTAAGAAATAATTATTCTTGTTTAAAACTTATAAACCAAGTACAAAAAACGTGAATGTTTTTATGACGAAACTTAGACGTCATTGACAATATGACAACACCATGTATACAGGAAATAAACTCGCTTTTATCTGATGTTTCATTTTTTCATTTTAAACATTTATCTTTTAAAATATTTGGAAAGAATTAGAAACAGGACCACCAGACAGCAGACTGAACGTGTTTTTCCATCTTAATTGCTTTTAAACAGGCGATTAAAGACTAGTTTGAACTACTGAGATTATTGAACACGGAAATAAGGCACAGCAGCATGAAATGAAAGTGGCTTAGAATGATAAATAAAATGAAAAGGATGACATGCTTTTCCTTTCTGTGTCACTTTCTGTGCCTTCGACTGGGGATATAAACAAAATCTTTTTAGAACCGATAGGTTGGTAAGTTTTAACTTTAACAAAAAATATTTTTCTTCTCACTCAACAAGGAGAAATTAGGTTCAGATCTTTATAACGTTTTAAGTTGTTTTTAAAAGCATACCACTTAATTTGCAATTTTATCTCAAATTCAGCATCTGTTGAACGAGGAGCTGCAATGCTTTTCATACTGCCAATCGTTAAGGAAAGATACTAGAGCAGCGAAATTTCACATAACATAATCTTGTATCAAAATAGAGCAGCTCAAAAATGCGAAACTTATAGAATTTTAAAAGTAAGGTCATCTTTCCAAATTTGATAGCAAGTAACTGAGTAACCGAGCAAAAAAAAAAAAAAAAAAAAAAAAGAGAGAGAGACAGTCTCGCGCGATGGCTATAAAAGTGTTTTTCACCGTACAGTTTTGTTTGCCATTACTCGCTTTGAAATCGTTGAGTTTGTTAATCAAAAATTCGTTAAAGGTTTTACGAAATATGAAGTAGACGATAAAATAAATTCGAAATTCAAAATTCGGGCTTTCTATTGCCCAGGGTGGAAGGCTATGTTATTCAAAATTTGATAGTTCTAGGCACGGTTGTTTTTTCACAGTGCGATAAGCATACATACATTCATGCAGATTCTTCACTATTTAATTTCTTTAAATATAATACAGTGCTATAATATTTTTTGGCAACAATTTGAGAAGTAACACAACGCTTTTAGTGATTCGACGCAAAATGCCGTTTCTAGACTAATATTCCCTCTTGGCTAACGTCCCTTTGGGCTAAAAAAAATCGTTAAACTTTCTACGTATTCCGAGACATAAATTGTGTCTGATTATAATCATTTTAAGCTTTAGAATTGGCTGTTCAAGGTCAGTTTTTCCCTTCTGGCTTGCACTATAATCAAAGTAACTAACCTCACCTGCGGAAGATAGCCGAGTCCCCTAATTTTTTCTCCCGACTCTATTTCGTTTAGCTTGTTTCTATAATTTCATAAACTAAAATTAGTGAGTAGAATGTTGAATTATTCTGGAAAACTAAAATCATTTTTGATCATCAGCATTAATTTTTTTTCCCCCGAAGAAAAAGAGCAACCCCAAATTTTATTCTTTTAATTATCTAGGAATATTTATTTATAAGTTAAACAGTAAAAGTTTCGGAAAACAAAATGAAAAGAAATAATTGAGAGAACTAGATTTTTACAAGTTAGCAAATACAGCTCAATTTTATAAATAAAGTTTTAGTAGGATGAAATTATTTTATAAACTAAAGTATTTATTTTTTTTTTTTTTTAATTCTTGCAATTTGAAAACTGTAATTTACAGAGTCTAATACTTCGAAGAAGTATTTATCATTAGTTCGTACTTGAACTTGAATCGTTCAATTCCTTGGTTGTTATAGTAACTCCCATCAAAACCGAAAAATGAGGAAATTTATGACCTATATGTAAGTAATTGTCATTCGTATTTTTATACTAAAAGACTTAGTAGTGCAGAGATGATTCCCTTTTAATGACAAATGCCTTCTATGCCTTTCTAACGCTTTCCTGTTTTTTTATTAATAAATTTAAGATTGAACTTGAAGGTTTTTAATTATTTAAGTACAGGATAAAAAAAGGGCAAATTAAATCTATAAATAAATAACAAAAATTAAGTGTATTCTAAAGCTAATTGTATTTTTTTTCCGCAACTCGCCTTATTACTAGTATGCTTAATTTTAATTCGTTGGCTATGTATTATAAAAAGTCCTTTTAATTAATAAAATATATTGAAGCACCGTTTGTACATATCTCAACAGTTCGCTCTAAAAAGAGCCAGCCGTATACAAATAAATAAAATAAAATAAAATAAAAACGCGTATAATCGAAATTTCAGCTTAAAACTGTGAACAGTTAAAACTGTGAACAGAATTATGATACAACTTCTAAACTAAAATTACACTATTGAGGCTGTATAAATTTAATTTGATCACACTGCTTTTAGTTTATTTTTATTCATATGACTTCTTTGAGGTTTTTTGAAATACTTTTGAAAAAGTTATTATATTTCCTTTTTGAAGTCATAAAATTGAATATAATCAAATTATAAAATAGTTAATTTAAAAACGAGATAGAATGTAATTTGATTATAATTGCTCGCTTCGAATAAACACATTTCTCATCAGAAAAATTTGATACATTCCCACATAGATGCAAAATTTAATTTTTCCTCTCGAAAAATACCTTGAAGTTTCATCCCATGTACCGTTTGGTTTTGAGCTCCACTTATAGCAATAACAAGAAAGCAAATAGCAAACAACAACCTATCATGAGCTGTTACCAAATGATACACTGTTTACCAAATGGTGCAGGAATGAAATATAATCGCCTTCAGCAAACTCGTCTGGTCAGCAGACTCCAGTATGTAAGCTATCCATCCAAGTGACTTCCTTTCCTTGCCAGCCAGATTTGAGCATGTGTTCAATATGAGGTATCGCATGTCTTCATTTCTCTCCTCGTATTCTAATGTAAAACTCCCAAATGCTACCGAAACAAAGAATTAACTTTTTGAATAGATTATTTGAACTGTGAGAAAAAAAAAATAGCGATAAATTAATGAGGGACGTAAAAGCGAGAAATGTATAAACGACGTTTCACTGTATAAGTTTTTTTTTTTTTTTTTTTTTTTATTTCATGTAAGTAATTATTGACAGGCTGCTGTGTAATATATCAATACTCATTTGGAAAATTTAATATGCATTTACTCCTATAATATGTGACATAAAAAATATGCATAAAATATTAATTACTTTCTTATTTTTAGGTTGTTTGCTTACTATCCTGCGGCAACAAAAAGGAAAATTGAAAACCCATGCTTAGGATAGCATCGTAGTTTGTTTTTCTTGTAAGTACTTTACCATTTGCAATTTTAGAAATTTGTCTACTAAATTTCTTTTTTTTTTTAATTGCCGTTAAGTATTCATTTTACCTTGATTTATTTACCTCTACACGTTTAAAATATTCACATGATGAACAAGTCAATATATTAAAAATTTTTAAAGATATGAGCTTATAGAGTTAAACTTCGACAGAATAATGAAAACTCTTCGGAGCTTGAAAAGAGTGAAAATTATTATGATGATTAACTACAGTGTCAAAAGCTAGGTTATAGTTCTATATATATATTCTTTCTTTACGGCGGGCACTAGCCATTTTTAGGCTTTCGCCACTACTAAAACCGGGAGCGGTGGTGATTTTATTATGGAGGCACCTCATAGGCGACCACCATTACCTCCTATAAAGGAACAGACAAATTACATCCATGCCTTCTCCGGGATTATATATCTATATATATAGTATAAATTAATAGCATTTAATTAAATTTCTTTAATTTTTTTCATCCGTTTATATATATAAACAAATATGTATATATATTAATGTGGAAGAAAACGTTGCAAAATTTACTTTATTTATTTATAAAATATTTCTTAGCCTTTATATAAATAATTGATTAATTATAGGATATAAAGCAAAAAATTGGAAAGAAATCCTAAATTAAACAACACTTATGAATGCACATACAGGCATATGCAGGTTCTTTTTACAATTTCGAAGCTGAGGAGGTAAAGTTAATTTTCATTTTACCATTTCTTGTCTTTTATACAATCCTCTTAACTTCCAGCTTTAATTTTTGCCTGTTTTTTGAAAAATGTATTTTTATTATCCAGTTTCTAGAATTTCTACGCATTGTGTTGGAACAATTATATTTTTAGCTTTTGTCGTTTATTTTGAAAATTCAATTTATTTTATAGATTGCATTTTGACTTTTACATTTCACTTTGGGTTTCAACAATGTTTCTTTTTTTTCTAGTACCCCATATCTTGTTCCTATGTTTTGGTTTGGCTTATTGACTATTTTCCTTCTTAAATCTAAATTGAAATTAAATTTTTGAAAATTTAGTTACCTTTAGCTTCTTACTTTTTATTATTATTATTATTATTATTATTATTATTTATTATTTATTATTATTATTTCCGCGTTTATAAAGGTTAGGCAATTTTGCCTTTTCTGTAATTTTGGCTTTCCCAATTGTCTTAGTCTTAGCAATTTGTATATACTATCTCTTTGGTATTCCAAGTTACTACTTAAAAAAAAATTAAATCAAAAACATTGATGATTACATTTAAAAAAATTTTTAAATTGGTAATACTACTCTAAATTTTGTATAAATATATTCTCATTTAATTTAAAATTTAAAAACGAGTTTATTCGATTTATTTCTTCTACACGTCATCCAAATAAAATTCAGAAACGTGGTTCTGTGTTTAATTCTTTCTGCTGCTTCTTTACAAGACTAAAGAATTATCAATTATTGTTCATTAGTTATTAATTTTTATTTAATGATTATTGATTTAGTTTTCTTATTTTACTTTTATTTCAGTTTCGTTTTTAATGTTTTTTTCTTTCAGTTCCTTTTATTTTGTACCTTTCTGTTGGACAGTTTATCACTCTTATAGTACAGTTCAATATCTCTCGCTCTACTGGGCCGACTGACGAAATTCAAATTCGAAAACGCGACTTAGGATATATATTAGATTTATACATATATTAGATTTATATATATTATCGTCATTTCGTCATTAAATTTGAAAACGCGCCAATATGTAAATTCATGTATATCTTAGAAAATTTTAAATAAAAACTCTAATTTTTTGCAGGTGTGCCTAAAAATACACCTACTTTAAGATGATGTTAAAAATTTTATAGGTTTATAATACAAAAATTTTTTTAGAAAAAGCTATAAAAATATTTGAAAATACAAATTTTAAAAATAAATTATAAAAAAATGTGTGAATTATATTTGGATTAAGCCTAAATTCCGAAACCTGAAAGAAGGACTCATGTCAGTTTAATAAAAAATCTGATGTGTACACCACATGAGTTCTTTGTACGGAATATTAAATTATATGCATTTTTTCTTGCATTTTATTTAAACTTATCAGATTGAATTAAACCTACATCGCCGACAGCGCATAAACCACAATAGAATAAATGCATTCTTTAAAATTCACTTTGTTTCCCATAGCGACACTCTGGCGCTAGGTTTACTTAACAGTATTATATTTCATTCATATTATAACTCAGAATGCACAAAATGTATATCATATAAAGAATTATCTAATCGTTGCCACATGTTCTATTCAAATACTATAGAACTATGTATAAAAGCTAGAACTATGTATAAAAGAAATTAAGCAAACAAAACAAAAAAGAAACAGTTTTTCACAGACGATTGAGTATTTCTCATTTAATTAATTCAGTTCTCACTTCGCGAGAAGGCAAAAATACATAAAAACTCAAAATATCTATATTAAAAATTACGAAGTAAATCTCAAACGCTTATTCCTCGAAAAAATTCCAGAAAGAATTAAGCATGATTTAATTGGCAATAATAAATGAATGTGTTATCTTTGTAATTGCGAAGCTAAGTTTCTCTAGATTGGCAACAAATCCACTAGTCTCCTGTTTCAAATGTAAACATCAATGGCCGCCATTAAAAACAGGCTTAGCGGCAATTAAACAACTTTAAAATTGCTGATAATTCTAAACATATTGCACACAGATTTACTAAAGTCATAAAATCCATAACCGGAAGATAAAAACAACATAATTCAATCATTTTTAAAGCAAAAAAATGTGCAATTTACAAACATATAAGAGTAAAGAAACTGAGATCACTGAGCCGGGTAGCAGAGTGGATATATATATAAATATATTTATATACGTTTGGTGCGGCCGATTGCAACCAAAATACGAGGTGCACATCTACACTTATAGCAGTCATATATACAAAATTTCAACGTTCTGAGGCTACTCGTTTTTGAGTTATGCGAGATCCGTACGTACGTACATACATACGTTCGTACAGACGCCACGAAAAATTCTCATCAGAATTAATTTTAAAGCAGTTTTATAATTTTTTGAGGGAAAAGAGTATTTTTTTTTTCTGTCCTTACGTACAGATATCACGCAAAAACATCGTTAAATTGCATTCGATAGCGGTCAAAATGGATATTTTCGTCGAAATGTGCTGCCTGAAACTTTCGCGATTACAATACTTTCTTTTTACTTCGTACAAGGAAGTAAAAAAGAGCTATTAATATATCAAATTCGATGAACATTGAGGCGATAAAATTTTGAGAGCTAAATCTTTAAAAACTACTTGTGCGATTTTTACTAACCTTGGCCGTTTGGCATAATTTGAGTCGTAGAATCGAAATATGGAAAAAAATTGGCATATCATTTGAGAAAAGATATGATTTTGTGTCAAAATACCTATGTTACAGCAATGTAACTCTAATACATATCCTAAGTCGCGCTTTCGAGACATGAAAAACGCAAGTCGAATTTCGTCAATTGGCCCGATAGAACAGGAGATATAGAATTGTCCCTTTTTTTTTTTTTTTTTAAACATAGTAATTCTCTATTGAATAAGATAAAACGCATTGCCTTGATTGCCTTGCCAAATTTTCACTTAAATTAAAACGCCAAAACTGTTGCATAGGGGGAAAAAATCTAAACACACTATTTTGTAGAGCACACAATTCTCTATCGAATAACGTAAAACGAATTGCCAAAACATTATATTTTTCTTGAAAAATTTTCACTAAAATTAAAACGCAAGATGGCCAACATAATACTTTTGTTTATTTATAAGCACGTAGATCGTGTATATTGTAAAAGAATAAAATAGTGATTAATTCCGCAATGATGCACTACAGAAAAATTTCTTAAAAAGAAAGAAAAGAAAATCTGAAATGTTTCAAATTTTAAATTACATCCAAAGGGGCGTTTTTGTAACGTTTTGTGTGTTACGTGTATTTATTAAATATCATGTTCTTTGCACTTAAACCCTCAAATTTAATTCAATAGCAATTTCGCAAAATAGTTCTAAAATGAGCATATCTTTAGAATTTCCGATACACAGTTCGACGCACTGGAGAGATAAAAAGGGGTTTTTTTTTCCCATAGAGTTTTGCCATTGCTCGCTTTTAAATCGTTGAAGTTGTTAATCAAAAATTCGTTAAAGTTTTACAAAATATGAAATCGATCATAAAACAAATTCCAAATTTCAAATTTGAGATTTCAGATGCCCATATTCACAGTAGAATTACGTCATTCAAAATTAGATGTCTCTAGATACCGTTGTTTTATCACAATGCGAGAAATATGCATACATTTATGCAAATTTTTCATTATTTAATTTCTTCAAATATAATGCAGGACTCTATTTGGTGGCAACAGTTTGAAAAGTGACATTTATAGGAGTCCGACGCAAAATGCCAAAACGAAAGTGATAGTCCTTCGGGACTCAAATCCCTTTGGACTAATAAACATGTTACTATTTATCAGAATAGAAATATGAAATAACAAATTAAACAGTCTCTTTTAATGGGTTACTCTGTATGAAAAGTTAAAATTTTATCTGACATGTTCCTTAATAATTAATAGCTATTTATTTTCTTCGCTTAGAACTGCGCATGTTATCCACTGTACAGCATCAGTTGCTTGGCGTAATAAAAAGCCTCTACCCCGGGTTCAATTGACGGAGCTTGAGCGTCTGCTTTAAAACACTGTTTCATCCATATCCCCCTTCTCCTTCCCCTCGCCGTTCGTTTCCTATCGCCTACCAAATGCGATGCTGAAGAATTGCGAGCATGATTGCGGTTTTCTTGCATCGGCAAGAGGAAGAGGTTGCTATTCTCTCCCGCTCGTCTCCGCATATCCACACACACACCGTGAGAAAATCTCGATTCAGCGGAGAGGAAAGCACTCTTTTCCTCTAATGGTGTAGAGGAGGGAGGGGAACTTATAGTCTGATGCGGGGGAAGCGTTCGGATGTCGATGAACTGGTCAGTTCCGTGGCCAGTTCCTCGTAGGTTTTTGACTGCGCTGGACGCCCGCTGTGAAAAGATGTTGAGCCTGCTGTCATCGAAAGCTCATTGTTGCTTTTTTGTTCATTTTATTCCCTTCTGTTTTAATGGATATTTAATTAAATCTATGGTAAAAGCTGAGATATCTAATGAACTCAAGTACAAGATGATCCTGCATTTTTGAGTGAAGGAAAATAAAAATGATTAGACATAAGATGCCAGGTATGGACCTAAAACTAAAATAGATAAACGTATTATGCTTTTTTCCCAGTTATATACGCTTATTTTCGAAACCATGACGGCTTCGCATGTCGTAAAGGCTGAAATATCAAGTCGCTTCACGTGCAAGATGACGATATATTAAAAAAAGAGAGAGGAAGAGAGAATTATATGCAAGCATATTAAAATATACGTAAATTTTGGGATAAATATACACATTAAGGATAGAAAGTCACTTCTGGAGTAGCAGACCATTTCCTAAGTCGACATTTTACGCTACGTGTGTGTATATATTTTATTTTCTAGCTGGATGCTCTAACAGCAATACTAGAAGCATACGTACAAAAAGAAGATCATATTATCCTTATAAAATTCCTTTTCGTTTCTACTTCAAATAATTCTCTTATTTGAAGTATTTCTTAAATATTTAAAGGGAATTATACAGTTTCTAAATTAAAATTTGAAATCAATATGAGAAAATTGGGGAATATAGCAAAAAATTACTATTTTATGTGTTAAATGTATAAAATGCAGTAAACACTCTTCTTGAAACTCCTCCTTTAGATGACTATCTTTAACAGTGACCAATATTTTTGAGAACATAGGTACTGAATATTATCTCTCTAAAACAACCATCTTGGCAGAAGACCAAAATTATCTAGAACCTTAGATGGTCATGTTAAAAAAGATTCACTGTATATAGCAGATTCTAACAATAAAGTAAACTTCATGGAATGGACATTATTAACTGTACATAAAATTAGGTAACATACATAAAGTCATTAGGTTATTCTGAAGCAGGACATGTGAAAAATGTGCAATGCCCTCGCCGGGACTCGAACCTTGACCTCTCGAATACGCGCCGAGTTTGCTACCGTTACATTACGAAGGCATGCTGGAAGAAGGGAGAAAATACATTACATACTCCCCCTTTTAAAGGACGACTGGGGATTAGGGGACCCCCATCGCCAAATAATGGTGGTGACGAACTATTGTCCACCACCTTTTTTAGTCCAAGCGCCACTAGTCATAAGGCTATTTTGAAGCAGGAGATGTAAAAAAATGTGCAATGCCGTCGTCGGAACTCGAACCTGGATCTCTCGAATACGCGCCGAGTATGCTAGCGTTTCACCCCGAAGTTTGAAAAGGGAGAAAATACATTATACGCACGTAAGACTTGATAGGATGTCTTCTTGATCCCCAATGTAAGCTTCGCATCTCTGTACTCGAATCTTTCACTAAATTACTTTATAACAGGACATGGACCCTTCCCCACATATTTCTACGGAAATTTGAAATTTGAAGAAATTTGGCAAATTCTGATATCTGTATATGTGGGGAACATTGAACTCCTGATCATTACACTTTCTCATGCCCCTTAACTGAGGATATTCACATAAAATCCCCAAGAACTGATCTCCTGGCATTCCAAAGGTTTAAAGATAAACATCAGTATCCAAAGTTTCAGAAAATTATGCAGCGACACTTTTCCTAAGGCCTAGATCTCTGTCAAGTGTAAATCCACATACTGCTTAGTGAACTTTTACATGCTGTGATTATGGAAAAAAATGGCTCCGCTCGTGAACGTTATAAACTGCAATAAACCAATATATCTGAAATAACCCATGGACACCCACCTCTTTATCATTATTATTACAATTCATTTTAACACTGTGTTGCCAGTACTAATTATAATTATCTCATTATGTTTATCTGTTTATTAATTATGTTTATCTCCTATTTTATTGCACCAAATCAGATGTTCAATTTATCTTGTGAATCTCAAATTGTATTCCGACTGTTTTGTAATCTACTTATGTCCTACATCATTATTTTTAATAAATACTGGATGCGGGGCGTACTGTGGGATTGCACAAAGTACCATAATAGGCAAACTCTAAACCTTTTGAAAAGCTTTAGTCTATATGTAAATTCCTATAAAACTTGCAAATCCTCCCTTTAAAAAAAAAAAAAAAAAAAAAAAAAGAGTTAGTATTAAAAAAAAAAAAAAAAAAAAGTTAGTATGGGAAGGCATTACCAGTTGACCTATGGTACATCGCTGATGTTCCCCATACTTTTACCTTTACCTTTACCTTCATAACGGTGCTCGATCAATAGGATGTCTTCATAACGGTGCGCACACCTTTATGCAAGTCCTTCCTTTTCTAAAAGCCTAAAACATTCATAGGAGTTCCGTGGCATAAGGGTGTCCGGACTTTTATGAAGATCGGTTTCTAATTTGAAAAAAGTAATATAAAGATGTGATCACCTTTATGCAAATCGCCGGTATCTTTAAGCAAGGAAATTACTGTACTAAAAAACTAAAGTCTTCATAAAGAAACCCGGTATAAAGGAGCCTGCATTCTTATGAAGATAACTTTCTAGCTTGAAAAAAAAAAATATTCTTCATGAAAAAGAAGGGCATCTTTATGTTGGGGCAATGCTACGAAAGTGGAATTTTCGTTAGCTCTGTTGATCAGCCTAGACAACTGAAATCCTACTAGCTTAGCCATAAATTTGCCTTCACTTTTATGCAGATTGCTTTTTATAACTTAAAAACTGATCTTTGTAAGCAAGACGCAAGCTTTATAACAGGGTTATCTTTATGAAGGTTTCTAATTCTTCGAACTGTGGTCGACTTCCATAAAGGTGCTGGAACCTTGGGACAGGTCACCGATATGAAACAATTCCTAATTAGATACTGTATGTCACTGACCAATTAGCATCCGTCCGACGACTGTTGTTAAAGTAACTTCTCTATCTTAATTTGCAGAGTTTGATGTTCTTTGGTAGTATAAACTTAAGTCCATACTCCGTGTAGACGTAGAGCAAATTATCATTGCGTCTAAAAAGAACTGTGAAGTTTTAAGAAAGTTTAACAAACCTTTTTATTAAATCAGAACTGGAATTTTAATGGACGTCTCGTGCTTGACAAATGCAGCCAGCTACTTAATTAAAGTAACAGTCAATGTAATGGCGATGTAAATTAAAGTAACAGTCAATTTCAAGACTTAAAACTAAGTCTAATAGCCAAGGCTACACAATTGATTTAACGCGAAGTTGGTTCAAAGTTATCTTTAGCGTACTAATTTAAATATCTGCAACTATAATGCAAAGTCGAAGAATATAATCTCATCTGAGTTAGCAGAAACTTAGTAACGTGGCCTCGAGAGCCAGAAACACGCTCTGTCTTACAATCCGAAAACCTCACTTTTAATACTACTAATCTAATTTGCGTTCTGGTAGGAAAACGAAAAGAGAAAAGTGATAGTAATGATCTAAATCATAATAATTGGTTAGATTAACGTAATGAAACCTTATAATTATGAAAACTGACAAAATTTCGAGACATTATAAAAATTGCCAGACATATGACACAAAGAGCATGAAATGCACAAATGCTGTTGGTAAAATTGTACCGATGGGTTGGCTCGACGTTAAGTTGCCGCTAAACTACAACTTATAAAAAAACTCAATATTGTAAAATGAACTAGAATAAAGTACGTCTCTAGAATTAATTCATAAAATCCTTATAACACATGATCAGTACTGAGGAGAGTCGTCCAGACGGCATAGTGGTTAGGGTAGCCTACTGAAGTACAGAAAAGCCTGGGTTCGAATCCCGGAGAAGTGCTCTCCCTCAAAATCGGGGTTGAAAATAGAGGTCCAACTTCTCTTTGGAGTAGGTTCTGGCCACCATTCTTCTATGCAATATGGACAACTCTACTGTGGAGAAATGGTTGCTTTCAGGAAGGCCTTACCAAAAGCACCGGAATACGATCGACCAGCATATGATCCAAGCAACTTAAGCAAATTCAATAATGATGTAATAATGAGTGTGCAGAGACATTAGAAATTTCGGAAGCAGGCAAGATGAAATATGATCAATTGCCTTCGACGGGAATCGAACGACGGACCTCTGGAATACCGGCTCAATGTGCTGACCACTACACCACGAAGGCACGCGAGGAAGGCGGAAGAAATACCTTATATACTCCGCTTTTTAAAGGGCGACTGTTTTTTTCTCTTCCCCCCTTTTTTTATTTTATTTTATTTATTTATTTATTTATTTTAGGGGGAGTCAATCGCCAAATCCTAGTTGTGGAGAATCTCATCCAACACCCTTTTAGTTCGGGCGCCACTGTAGAGACATTAAGTTAATTGGAAAAGCTGGAAAGATGAAAAAATTAGCAACCGCCTTCGTCAGGAATCGAACCACGGACCTCTGGAATACCGGCTCAGCGTGCAGACAACTACACCACGAAGGCTGGCCAAGAAGGTGAAAGAAATACCTTATAAGTATAAAGAGGGCTAAGGCACATTTGACAGGATTGATACTATTTAGAATATCTACCCACATAACATCAATATGGTATAGGATTGAAACCGTCGTATTAGGATATAATAATGAGTAAAAAGAGACTAAGACACATTTGACAGGACTGATGTTATTTAGAATACGTACCAACATAACATCAATATGGCACGGCTAGAAATTGGCTTATAATCGGCATTGTCGTAGCGCAGACAAAGGCACGCAGTCAAGAAGATAAGAATTTAATAATAATAATAATAATAATAATGCTAATAATAATTAATATTTATAATGAATCGGATTGATGTCGCATTTTTAAATGCAGTACCGATCCTTTTCTGGCTGACGTTCAGCTTCCTAATCACAGATTCTTTACAGTGCTCACCCTATGCCACATTTTCCAACTGTGCGCATCTAATCAAAAGTAAAAAAATGGGAAGAAACAAAAGCAAAAGGAAATTGCTCGCTAATTTTGGATCTGCTAAGGAAATTTCTTATTCTTTGATGAACGGAAAATATGTTGCCAAAAAATTTAGGAAAACTCTTAACCTGTCTGTCTTAAGTCTGTGTCTCTAATGCTTATAATGTTTCTCGCTATGCGGAATTGTTTAGCCCTCCGGCATGAAAACGAATTTTATACTTGTTCTCAGCTTTGTTGTTCTTGTAGGAAAACAAATCGATCTTAGATAATGCGGTGCAGCCGATCGTAATCGATTTTTTCTGCATTCGCGAAGAAGAAATTGTGTTCTACTCTTAACTTCCTCTTTTATGCATATTGTTATGCGTTATTGTCCATTAGATTATTATCAATGAATTGAAAATTAATACTTATTGTTAGTAATTTAATGTTTCCTATGGGATAAATTCTTCAAACAATTGTACATGCTTTAGAGAAGCTTTTACAAGATATGCTTTCTTTTATATGCCTCTCCACAGCCTACATAATACCAAAAATATATTACATAAATTGAGAGCATTATGTAGACCACATACGAAATGTACAGGAAGATACCAAGACTTCTAAATCAAATATTTCAACCATATTCTTTCAATAATTTGTTGCAAACCAAAATGAGAAGCTATATTTGTTTTTGGTTGTTGATGGTAGCGAATTCGCGGTGAGATCGGATTAGCTTTATCTGTTTTGAATTAAGTTCTGTTGAACGGTTTAGTAGTTTAAGAGATAACTACTGTGAAATATTGCGATATCGTACGAACATCTCTGAAGCAATTTAAGTAGTTTGTTTTAGCTGTTGTGATAAGAATAAATTTTATTCACTTTTTATCTGATTTGTGCATTCAATTTTATTACGAACCCGTACGCACGCAATAATACCTTATATTTTAATAAGCTTACTTAACATATTTTTTTCAGTCTGCAGGTCGTTTAGCACGCCTTCGGTTAATCGGAAGTTCACTGAGTGTAATAAGATGTCCTTACAAATAAGAGCAAGTTAGAGCAAAGGTATTTTCTGAGAAGAATTATTAAACTGTTCTAAATACTACACCTTGATGTAAAAATAAGGAAAGACATTTTCTTTTAAAAAACAAAGTTTAAAGATTAAACTATAAACTAGACTAGCATATATCTTTCATTATGGCAGGCCCTAATTTAAGGACCTTTAATACTTTGATTTCATTTTGATCCTTGCCTGAAAGACTAAATTATGAGTCAAAACAGAAGGGAGATCTAAATATTGAAATTCTGATCAGAAAGGGTTCAAATGCAGGGAAATTTGTAATACATGTGCTTAAATTGGATTTTTCAATAGTATTGGGATATATAGTAGTAACTACCATAATATACTTTTCTAAATATCAAGTTGTACACAAGATAAACACTTTTCAGAAGGGCTATTTATTGCGTTGGACCAGCATTAAATCAAAGTCCAATTTTGGAGACTTAAACGAACAACTAAAAATAAGAAATAGGGAATTTATAAAATAAATTAAGAATATGTATTTATATCTAATCTGATGTCCTCCGTTGAGCATTTATAATAAATAATTTTAAATTAATTTTATTTTACTTAAATTAATTGTAAACTATATAAAATATTTTGTTCTACTTGTAGTTTCGATAGCAAAGGTCAATAATTGTTAGATATCAGCCATTAGACACAATTGAATTGAGAACTAGGTTTCATGCTTAACGCCATTGTTGCGTTGCGGAATAAAATAACTCTATTGCAGTTTTATTAAGTTTGCTCTAAATATGGTAAAGCACTTTAGATTTTACGACTTGCAAATCGTAAACAATTGATTTTGATTGAACTGCGAACTGCGGTAATATTTCATCGCCTTATTTGATGTTCACATTTTATCCGGAATCTTTTACTTTAAAAGTAATGATCCGTTATGGATGTGCATCTAACTTTATCGTTAAATTCGTTTCATTTTCATCTTTCATGGCTCTTTATGGCTATTTTTTCATTTTTATCTTCATGGCTACATCTGACGCGCAAATATCATAAGGAAAGAAGTTAATACTTGTACCTGTAACTGCAAAACAGATTAAGGAAGGAAATGTATAGTATTTCCAATCAGATTATTCACCAGAACTTAATAGTTTTGCTGTTAAAGCTCGGAGGTAACGAAACAAACACTGTTTCAATTTATTTAATAGCTAACAGAATGAATATGATATGATTCTGTGTTAATGATTTCAGATGCAGTAATTTATTTACAGAATAATTTTAAAGATGAAACACAAGCCTTTGAATATATTTTTCCAAAGTGGAATTAGTGATAATGGGAAAACACCTGTTTTTCAATGTCTCCAACTAAAATATTTTTAATTAAATGAAAAAATATTAATGAAATGAATTTATGTCTTAATTTTAAGATTAAATCTCGTATCATAAATTTCATTCTTGTGAAGATTAAGTGCAACATGATTTGCATGAAACCGATACCAAAGTTATCGGTGTGCTCTTATATTCGCGGAACAATCAGGCTACTGCGCAAAGCTTTCAGTATTACAGTTTCGCTGTTAGAGATCGCTGTACTTTCGTTCATGTTGCAATTCAAACGGAATTGAAACATCTGTCAAATACTCGCCACGATGCCACATTTTTAAGCAAAGAAACTCTGCTTTCTTTGGTTAGGAAAAATACCCCTGATATAAAAACCATCTTATTTGCCAGATTTCTCCAATTTGATTCCACTATTTTCTCTTATCAAAATGGTTTTACAAATTCAACTTCAGACAGTTCAAGCTATCCAAAAATATGTGAAAGGCCAGATTATACCATGTACCAAAACAGGCGTTCTCCCAATGATACTTCACTAATGATCTTTAAGATTCCTGGTTGTTCGACGTGGGTTCGAATCCAAGAAAATGAGCTAGCTCCATTCTTTCGTTCTTCATCTTTTCGTGTTTTTTCCCGTGTATAGCATGAATACGAGTTAATTCCCCTTAGTAAATTCTCCACGAAGACATCCCTCCTTTTAAGCCGATAATCCTCCTATGCCTTGTCATATTCAAATAAATTATTCGAAAACTCTCGGTTCTGGGAATATCACGAGCACTAGAGTTCACATAGCGGTGCTCCGCCATAAAAGGGCTTGTATCTTCTTAATTTTTTTTTTTTTTTTTTTTTTTTTTTACAATATAGAAACTTGTTTCCATAAGGGTGAGGTTATTTTTATTCCAAGGCACCCTTATGAAAATTCCTGTTTTCCGCTATGAGAAAGCACCGTTATGAAACAGTCGCGGCTTAAATTAAGGCATTAAGGAGAATAAGATTAATAATGAGGAATCGCCGTGGATTCTTAAGAATGAAGATGTTACAAATCCAAACTGTTAGATAATTGTCAAATTTAATGGCCCGACTGGCCTCCAGAATTATTAAAGTTGTATGCAATTTATAAAGAAATGATTTTCAGTTTTTAACAAAAGCATGTCATGGGACATTTTTTGTTACTGCTAGACAGAATATTCTGGACATTTAACAAAACTCAGTTTGTGAATAACATAGGCGGTGTTTTTTAATTCAAATTTAATTTTGTATGCTAAAGTTGGCAGCTTAAAGAATTTCCTCTTGGCTACTACGTAGAAGAATGCCCATCATCTCCACCTAGAATTACAAAGCAAACTCAGACCACAACCATTTGCCCCATTGACCCCAAGCAGGAAACCGGTTGACCTGTAACCTGCGGCTGTGTCTTCCTGAAGGACTTGTGGACGGTAAGGTCACCCACGACTCATTATCCTTGAGCACGTTTAAATCTGAGCCAGGTGATGATGCTGTACAGTGCAAGCATACATAATGATTTTAACTTGCAAATTATCCTCGCTTTCAGATGGAATGGTAAATCATGTTAAAATTTAATGTTGAAGGCCAATTCAAACTGACGTTATCATCCAGAGTGTGAGGAACAGTTAGTTCCATGAAGGCTTTTTGGACGTTTCAAGTCTCAACAGTAAATAATTTTTAGCGGAAAGAAATAATTTTTTATTTAAATTTCATAATGCACGTTAACTATAGTGTTAATTGCTTGTGAATGAATGCACAGTATTTCGGATAAATTCTTGATTACATAAAATCCCAATGCTCTTCTCTCGCTAAAATATTCTTCAAGATTTAGTTATATGTTATACGAAACTTTAAGCATTTTACAGCAAATGAAATGCCTATTAATTAAGCATAAACAAATAATTATCATGTTGAAAGCTGTGTATTACTAGTAAGCACAATGGAGTCTTGATCACCAAACCATCAATATGTTCTGTTCTATTCAATATACTACGAAAACGCAATTAATTCACCCACCAGGCGTCGAAATATCTGATCGAATTATCAAGATGCATTATCAAAAATATTATCTTTTAAATACTTTAACAGACAAAAGTAATGTATTAACAACTTATATCCAACGAAAAAGCAGTTTACCAATAAATTTATTTTGCATTGTTAATTTGCTTAGCTGATGATTAATTTTTGCAACAATCGCATAATTCTTTTTTTCGCTCCTACCCGTACGAATTCAAAATTTAATTTCAATTTTATTCTTTCAAATATTAACATCTGTAAATATGAACTATAAATATCATCTGTAAATATGAATCTAATTATAAATATCATCTGTAAATATGAATCTAATTATAAATATCATCTGTAAATATGAACATCTGTCTTTAACATCCCATTAATTTTTGAAACCCTTCCATACTGAAACAAAAGGAAAACTATGCACTAAAATGATACTAAAATGATCATTGCAGTCTCATACACTTGGTAAAATGAGCTCAACAATGATAAATTTGTTTTTACTGAAACAAAAAATAGCTTCTGGTTTGGTAAAGGAGTCGCAAATCATCTGACTTAATCGGAAACTTTCGGACCAATCTGCAACGTCAAATATTATTTGAATGATTTAGTGAATTCATTGTTTCTTAGTATCTACTGACTCTGTTACAGAGAAGAGGGGTTAGTGTATTTAATTATGCCGAAGCACACTAGGGCTATCTGCCTAAGGGAAGGGATGCCTTCGTGGAGGACTTTCTAAGGGAACTAATGGTTATGATTTTTTTTTTATATATTGATGAAAAAATTAACCATTACGAATTTGTTATTTTATAACACGTTAAAAAAGAATTTGGCTTTATTTTGCTTTTCAAAAACTGTTCTGTGCCTTAAACCACCACTTTATTAGTTTATTTTTATTTATCTATTTTTGTTGTCTTAAAAAGGCGCTGCTCTAGCGTTCCCTTTGACTGTATATTCGAGGTTGAATAGATGAGCGATGACCGATAGAAAGATTTGAAAAACAAGAACCGGTTTCTTCAATTTATTCTAAACTATGTGTTGTTCCGAAATATCAGAGAACTGAAACATTATTTTCATACGATACAAAATGGCAACATCTCGAACTGTATGTTAACGAACCAAAAACAATAAAATAAAAAAGGTGGATGATCATTTTTCATTTCTTTACGGAAAACATGGAAAAGAATGGCTTTGTATGGAGGGGAATAAACCGTGACTTCCGTGCTTAAGTTTATCTCTGTGCCGATTACGCCCTGTTGATGATCTTTATTTCGTTTAGATGAGGAAGGAATGTAAGTGGAGGATCCCTTACAAGAATGCTCTTGATCATCTTCTTTAGATTTCCAACAAACAGAACAGGGTCATTTATCATCATTCAGGGACTGCATTTCTGATGTGACAGTCTAGCGATTTGAAATTAATTAAAATTTTCAGTTTAGGATTACATTTACTTATTAATACTTTTCATAATAAATAAAGGTAAAGGGTCTGTTACTTACCGAGGACTTTCATTTACTTGTCGTTATTTTAACTGTAATCATTGCAGCGAATGTTTTAATTAAAAAAAAAGTTACAAATTCACGTCTTCCAATATTTGATGATTCCGAACAGTATAAAACAATTTTTAACGAAACGTTAATAAGTAATTAAAAAAAAAAAAATATGACAGGTTTCAGATTTTAAATTACGTCTAAAAGGACGTTTTAGTAACACTTTGTGTGTTACCTTTATTCATTAAATATCATGTTCTTCGAACTTAAACCATAAAATTGTTCAACAGCAATATCGCAAAATAATTTTAAATTGAGCATAACTTTAGAATTTCTGAAACACAGTCTCAAACGCCGGAAATAAAAATGTTTTTTTCTGTACAACGTTGCCATTGCACGCTTTAAAATCCTTGAGTTTCTTAAACAAAAGTTCGTTAAAGTTTTACAAAATATGAAATCGATAATAAAACAAATTCCAAATTTCTAATTTTGGCTTCTAGATGCATATATTCGCAGGAAGATTACGTTATTCAAAACTGGGTGGCTCTAGGTACCGTTGTTTTATCACAATGCGAGAAATATACATACATTTATGCAGATTCTTCATTATTTAATTTCTTTAAATATAATACAGAGAGATAATATTTGGTGGCAACAATTTGAAAAGTAAAATAATGCTTGTAGTTCTGGAAAATGGCCCCTTTGGACTAAAAAATTGCAAAAACTTTCAGCTTTTATTTTGAGCTTCTTGTGCATCACAAGAAAATTTTTTATCTTTTACAATGAGACATATAAGCACCTCAAAAATTTTAAATAATATTTTAATAAAAAAATATTAATTAGTTCCTGTGCACAATATGCATTCCAACGTTCTAATGAAACCAGTTTTCACTGTTTAATTAATTTATTACAAAATTTTATAAACATTATTTTTAGTCCAGAAGAGCTATTAGTCTCGAAACGCACTAAAAGCGTTGAATCCCTTTTAAAATTGTTACAACCAAATATTTTCGTCTTATATTAGATATATTTAAATAAATTAAACAATGAAGAATCTGCGTGAATGTTTCTCGCATTGTAAAAAAAAACACCAATATCTAGAGCCATCAAATTTTAACGAATGTGGGCAACTGCAAGCCCGAATTTTGAATTTAAATTTTTTTTTTTATAATCTGTCTCATATTATGTAAAATTTTAACGAATTTTTGATTAGCAGACTCGATTATTTCAAAGCGAGCAGTTTTATCACCAGTGCGCGCTATGGTCCACCTGAAATTCTAAAGATATGCTGCTTTTAAATATTTTAGCCCAAAAGGATATTAGCCCAAACACTCTCGAACCTGCTTTCGAAACTTGTATATGAAAAGAACGCCCCTTTGAGCGTAATATAAAATCTGACGGCTATCAGATTTATTTGTTTATTTATTTATTTTTAGTGTAGAGGTACTATTTTTTGGGCAGTCTTATAGTAAAGCATCTTTAACACGAATTCAAGCAACTGAAAAGTTAAGAGTTCGTGTTAATTCTCATTAACTGGGAGACCCAACTTTATTTTTGACAAATTGCTTTTTCTACGCACTAACCACTTACAGTGTATATGTACATACGTCTTACATACGTATGTCCTATGTAACATATAAACGTATATAACGTGCATACGTATTTTAGTATATCATCACAGAAAACACTGGAGTACTACATTAATTATTGCACTGTAACTTAAGAAAATGTCCCAGATATTTTTCTGAAGAAAGATTTCTGTGTACTGCGCTGCCACAGACGAGAACGAAAATATCTGGTAATTTCACGGCCAACTGTATTCATGCCTTCTGTAAAACCAGCGGTTAATTCAGGAGTTGCGGCAAAGGACTGTAAAGTATCTAAGGTGTGCAACACTTCCTGGCGGGTGGGCAGAATGATATTGTTCTCCTTATTTTCTTGTGATGCTATTTCTTGCACCTCACAGACGACTGCTTGTATATCCTATTTCACTTAAGGACACACCGCCACATCGTCATCTGCATTAAAAAACTCCCCAAAACTAGCACTACGGTTCGCAACGTCTTGTAGAATATTCCATTCATCACGTGAAGTGGTATCGTTGTCATCATCTAAGTTTTCAACAGGACTTAGCGTCTTTATGTCTTCAGGGTTTTCTAAAACAATTACGTATGTGTTGTGATGAAAGCGATAGCTTTTATTATCAAGCACGCTCCAGGTTGGCATTTCCGTCTCTTTTTCAGCAGTTGAAATTGCTGCTTACTAGTTACATTGCGAGAAGACTTCTTCATAAAAACAATAACGCTGAAGGTGACTTGTTGAACTCGGGAGGGTAGTGCACCTTTACATTGGTCAAGTTCAGATCATGTGTTTTACAAGTCTATACCTATCCAATCGCACAAGAACATGCCTATCATGAGCCACCATTCGACTATTAAAACGAAGAAGCCACTTATGAAATGAGGAGCTGTCGATCCAAACTTTCTTATGGTGGGAGTCGATACAGGGTAATGTACTGTTTGTACTTTACCCTGTATCGACTCCCACCATAAGAAAGTTAAAACAACGGGGTTTCTAGGACTTACCGATCATCCACAAATGGTGTTTATCACTGCCATCTATATTACATCTACATTAAATAATTTTGTTTTTAAAATGTCTAAATAATGCTTCCATTGAGTTTGCAGTAAGAAAAAGAAATATTGTCTGTCATATCCGCATGTTCATTTTGTATACTATAATTTTATTGTCTTTGTTAAAATGTATTAGATAGCCATACGAGTTATAAGGTATTTCACCCGCCTTCTTCGCGAGCTTTCGTGGTGTGGTGGTTTGCACACTGGGCCGGTATTTCAGAGGTCCGTTGTTCTATTCCCGGGGAAGGCGACTGCCCATTTTTCATCACTCCTGCTTTCAAAAAATACCTAATGTCTCTACAGTGACACTGTAGAGACATTAGGTATTTTAGAAGCAGGCAAAATGAAAAATGAGCAATCGTCTTCGCTGGGAATTGAACTGCTAATCATGGCCCAGTGTGCAAACCAGTACACCACGAAGACTCGCTAAGAAGGCGTGAGAAACACCTTATAAAGTATTTAAATATTGAACATGTTGTTAATATCACTGTATCTAATTTTAACAGCAAGATGATTCGCCTGGTTTTGCTGCTGCTCATCGTCTCTTGTACGAGCCAGGAGCTACGAACTGATCCAGCCCCTATCATCTATCCTGGGCAAGTCAATATCGGCTTTTTGTCTAATGTGCACGGTCCTCCTGCTAATGGAACTGAAGGATGCGGTCCACTGAGGCCAGAGGCAGTACAACGTGCAATGGCCGCAGTCTGGGCGGCTTATCAGGCCAATTTCCGAAAGGAAGATGCTCAGGATCTCAACATTGGTAATGAACCACTTCATTAAAATTATATAGCCACGAAGTAATTTTTAAAAGAGGCAGAAATAAATATCTGAGTTTCCCAGGAGTATTTTTGTACACTATGTCTGGAAAGTCCCTATACCAGTATTATACATTATTATAATTTAATAAAGGCTAATTATCCAAGGTTTCTTATGTGTTTACACAAATTTATATTTCTTCAAATTCTTTGTGACATTCGTTTCCGCGTTTAAGCCCCATTGAGATGAAGACTTCCAGTACATCATGGTCAAGCTGACTATGGGCTCTGGAGTGACACTCGTCAACCTGCCTCCTGTTACGCATTCACACAGAGAATAAACTGGAGTCATAACTGAGTTAAAGCTATTTGGAAGTCATGCTAATGATGACCACGTTAGGTGAAGGTCTATGCTGTACGATTCCAAGCTTCTTTAAACGTCAACTCCAAAACCACAAACACACACAAATAATTTAACGTCCGTCTTACTTCCGAAGTACAGTAAAATACAAACTCAGATGGAAGTTTAAAATAACCTTTTTATTTGCATATCAGCCTGACGGTTACATAAAACATAAAAAATATAACAGAGTACCTATTGCTAGTAAGAAATTCAGAACAAATGTTTCTGTCAAATTAAAATAGTAAATACAAAGTAATGACCCTCTACTAAGCTTTGTTCGGTTAGTGAAGCTAAAGCCGATGAGTCACTTCAGTAGCAGGGGGATTTAGCGGAGTTAAATGGCCAGAGATAGCTGGCAAGACTCTTTCTCGAACTGAGAGCTTAATTTCATTAACCATGTTTCATCCTGGTAGGCACTGACGAACGCTGAATTGAAAATAGAGGTAAAATAATAAGATTATTGAGTATATTAATGTAAACCTTTACAGTAAGATTGGGAGAAAGATGTTAAGAACGCCTGTCCAGTTTAACATCCAAGGTTAGTTAGTTTATTAAAGCAAAGTGTACGAAAACTATTTACCTAAGGAAAGATTGTTCGTGGAGGATATTCGAAGGGAAACTCACGATGAAACTCGAAAATACCCATTGTGCGTACTCGCTGGAACTGAACCCAGTTGAACATCAGTATTCAACTTGTTTTTATTCATTCCGACACTAATAGACCATTAACATACAAGGAATATCTAAAATTAATTCCTTTTTATAGTTTCAAAACATAAATGCAGGAAAGGGGTTAGAGAAAACAATGGAATTCGAAGTTTTCTTTCTATGAAAGTGAAGTAGTGTTGTTTCTTTCGGAAAACGTGGAGCCTTCAATATAATAGGTAGATTATTATTCTTTGTTCTTTTCTTGCCTGCTCTTCTGTTATTTTTATTTTAAAATCGAGTTGAGATAGATTTAAAATTTTGTCTCTAAAGGGAAAAATTTTAATATAGAAAAATAAACTTAAATTTATAAACTTATTTAAAAATAAAATTAGAATTCATCAAATTCGAACTGCATTCTTTCTTTAAAAATTGTTCAGTTTAAGTTTATCTTTTGACATTAAACACATATATCATTTTTAAACAAAGCCTGCACGTAAACTGGTCGTATTTGATGTAAACTTTATTCCATCATAGATGATTCTAATGTTTAAAAATAGTCGAGTTATTTTTATACAAAGATTTCTTTGTGTAGGTGTCTACATCTTTGATACCTGTGGCCGCGATGATGTAGCAGAGAGACAAGTTTATCGCCTTCTCGGACACGTCGGACATGTGCAGACAGCAGATTGTTCAGAAAAGAGGATTCCACCATTGTTTGGTAAGTTTGAACAAATGCTCTCACTTCTTATTCATAAGAAGTGCAATTTCCCATTTTAGTTTCGCATGGTGTTTGTTTACGTAGTGTTCTGATATTTCTAATAAAAACAGGTTGAGTTTTTCCTATTCGTATATTATATAATCAACTCCCCATTAACCAGAATAATGCCGGAGATGATATCTACGGTTAATTCAAAGGCGGATAATCCTAGAGTAGTTAAAAAGAGGAATTAACTCATATTAATAATTAACAAAAAACTTTTAATATTTTACATGTATTTCGAAGCATTTTAATCCGGAAAATAAATTTTTTTGTTTACATAAATTAAATCGTTATTCAAAACTAAAGACTGACTGATAAATAACAGTAAAATAAACATCACGAGTAATGAAGAAGAAAAAATAAAAAGAGGTAAGTTGCACTGAAGTATAACATTTATAAGAGAACTTGAATAATATCTTCGTTCTTGTCTCACATTAAAAATAGGTCATATTTTATTCTGCTATGTAATGATACAATGTTTACATATTCTTGATTATGTACAGTTAAATTACGGATTATTAGGGTTAAGGACAACTCCAAATACTACGGCATTCATCTGCTGTCCCTATTATAATTCCTTGCATTTTCCTTTTCCTTTTTACATTTTCAGTGGAGAGTTTTGCTTATGCTGATAGAGTGTGATAGTAATTTTTTCCTTGCTTAGTCATAGCGAACCTTAAATTCTTTTTTAGACAATGTCCGGTTACTTCTGCCCCGGGGTAAATGAAATGTCAGATGTACTTTTATTTAAAACATCAGATAAAATTTTTAAGCAATGTATATCTGAAGACTTTTCAACGAAGAACCTTTGAGGTTCTGAGTTCATTAAATTAGACACACTTGTTAGTTGATTCAGAATGATAAAAAGGCCTTTCTTTCTTTTCGGCCATCCACACAACGGCTGATTCACTGGGTTAAGTCCTCTTCAGCTTGCTGGTCAAAGGAATTTTAAAAAAAACTAAATTTCAGATTTTAAATTACGTCCAAACGTGCTTTTTTTAACATTTTGTGCGTTACCTTTATTTAATAAATATCATGTTCTTCGCACTTAAGTCATAAAATCGAGTTCAACAGTAATATCGCAAAATAATTTTAAATTGAGCTTATCTTTAGAATTTCCGATACAGAGACTCGCGCGCTGGAGATAAAAATGTTTTCCTCTTTCGTACAGTGTTGCCATTTCTCGCTTTGAAATCGATTAGTTTGTTCATCAAAAATTCGTTGAAGTGTTACAAAATATGACATCGATACTAAAATAAATTTCAAATTCAAATTAGAGCTTCCACATGCCCGTTACATTATTCAAATTTTGATGGTTCTACCGTTGTTTTATCACAGTGTGAGAAACATACATACATTCCTGATGATTATTCATTATTTAATTTCTTTAAATATAATACAGTGCGATAATATTTAGTAGCAAAACTTTGAAAAGTGATACAGCCTTTTAAAGTTTTCAACGCAAAATGCCAAAACGAAAAATAATAGTCAATCAGGGCAAACTGCCACTTTGGACTGAAAAAAAATCTGAAAGGTTTCAGATTTTAAATAACGTCTAAAGATTTTTTTTTAACGTTTTGTGTGTTACCTTCATATATTAAAAATCATGTACAATGTTCTTTGCACTAAAACCATAAAATTCAGTTCAACAGCAATGTCTCAAAATAGTTTTAAAATGAGCACATCTTTAGAATTTCCGATACACAGCTCCGCGCGCTGGAGATAAAAAAGGTTTCCCCCCAGTAGAGTGTTGCCATTGCTCGCTTTTAAATCGTTGAGTTTGTTAATCAAAAATTCGTTAAAGTTTTACAAAATGTGAATCGATAATAAAACAAATTCCAAATTTCAAATTTAGGCTTTCAGGTGCCTATATTCGCAGTAGGATTACGTCATTCAAAACTGGAGGGCTCTAGGTACCGTTGTTTTATCACAGTGTAAGAAACGTACATATATTTATGCAGACTCTTCATTATTTAATTTCTTTAAATATAATACAGGGCGATAGTATTTGGTGGTAATGGTTTGAAAAGTGATACAGTCTTTTAAAGTCGCAAAATGGCAAAACGAAAACCATAATCCTTCAGGGACAAAGCCTCTTTGGAATAAAAATGATGGTGTAGATGCTACATTACCAAGAGGTTTGCAAATTTGTAATACGTTACTTTCTTATGTTAATTCAACACATATTTTAGTTACTTTTCAATTTTCGCTATTAGAATTATTACTTTGAATGGTATCTTAAAATATGTTATTTTGTTTCTTGCAAATTCATTTTAATTCTTTTTAAATATAGGATTAAATAACAGATCAGATTAAGCCATTCTAAAAAATAACAAAATTTTCTAAACAGACAAATTTCAACATTAAAAGAGAAAAACATTTTTTATGTACTGGAATGAACAATATTTTAGGTTACTTCAATGTTTTTATGCTGTTTATAAATGTCTTGTATTAAATATATATATATATATATATATATATATATATATATATGTATATGGATTTCGGTGGTATTATGAATACATTTATATTATAAAAGAATACATTATTATAAGTAATAATCATACATTTATTAGAAGTTTGAAAAGAAGTTGCTCATGAAATTATTTTTAGATTTCTCTGTATATAAATTGCTATCGCAAATGGTATGTTCCAGCGATTAGGACCAACACCTAAGTAGTCTATTTAAGTGTTAATGCATGTTTAATAACCATATTTTATTTTTTAATTATAAAAACAATAAGCTAAATATTACATTATGCATTAAAAAAATAATGTCTGTTGCGGGGCGGGAGGGAATTGCAATTTCAGATAGGAGTTTAACTTCTTGAAAATGAAATTAACTTTAGGTTAGGTTATTTAATTACGGCAAAGCCTCGAGGGCTATCTGCCTAAGGGGAGGGATGCCTTCGTGGAGGACTTTCTAAGGGAAACTGGCTCGTACACATGGGGAACACGTTACACATGGGGAAAACCACGAAAACACCCATGCAGCCAACCCGTTCGCGGGATTCGAACCTCAGACCGAACTACCAGTGTTCAGCGACTTTACCGCTCGGCCGCTGGTGGGCCTGAAGTTAACTTTAACAATTCCAAAAATGTAAACAAATTTTTTTAACTTAATGATGGATTGTAGTAAAAAATTTAAAACGCAAATGATTTCTTAGCTGCGTAACATATGGCGTTAAAAATATGTTTTATTAACTATATTAAGGTGTCAACTGTTCATAAAACTCTCAATTTGATATTTTATAAATTAACAGTATTTTTGTAATTTTTTATACATTATAATAATTAAAAGTAAATATTAAAATTCCTGAGAAATTAATGAATTTTTTAATTGTTTCGTTAATCAGTAACATATAAATTAAATTTGATGAAAAATGAATTAAAGAATCCATCCGAATTGTTATCGAATGACAACATTCTGAGAACTGAATACGCGAGACTGCATAAAAGATAAATTTAAAGTTTTATGTTTCACGCATTGTTAATTCTTGTTAAATGCTGCTTTCGTTTTTTTCATGCATCAGTTTCTGACATATGATCGCAAACACGAATTTCATTTTGCTAAGGCAGGAAACTGCTCACCTCTTTCGAGGTATAAAAGGCACGATCTACTTTTGCAACAAGAAAAGAAAGCTCAGGCTTCTTTCCGGCAATCTTTTCAATGGGTATCACTGTCTAAAAATATATAAAATATAAGATTTCATAAATTCTAGTCTGTCATGAATCAATCATGAATGCTTAGTTTTACAGCGAAATTGAGCAAAATAATTAAATAAATACAATGATGCCTTTCGAAACGAATGCCTCGCACAGAAGAGCGTAAATATAAAAAGGTCTATCTGTGCATAAGCAAAGAAAACAAGCAAAAGAGCAGGTAGGGAAACTTATTTCTTAGTTTTTTATTACCACTGAAGAATTGGAAATCCTGCTTGAATAGGATTGCGAGGAAGCCTAGAGGGAACTTTGTTTTGGGATGAAGAAGAAAGAAAACAGAAAATTACTACAACAGCTGTTCACACGAGAGCTTTGCAAGGCAGAAATAAACCGAATTTCGTTGCTAGATAACCAGAAATTGCTAATCGTACTGGAATTTGTTAAAAGCATTTTGTATAAATGATATCTGAACTGAAACAAAAACTGAACTCACTTTTTCAAAATAAGGTTCGAATATGATCTCATCAGAAAACCCATTAAAAATCACCTGACTAAACAATCTGAATTTTGCATTTTTTCAATATTATTATTTTAGCCGCACTACTTACGACTGAGTGCATGTAGACATTATGTTGTTTTTAGATCTGTCATAACCCGCCAGAAGGTTGTACAGGCATTAGGATTTTTGGGAGATGAAAAATGAGCAATGCCCTCGCCGGGACTCGAGCCAATGACCTCTCGAATACGCGCCAAGTGTGCTGATCACCACACCACGAAGGCATGCTAAGAAGGCGAAGAGAAATACCTTATACACTGCCCCTTTTTTAAAGGGCGACTGGGGATTCAGGGACCTAATCGCCAAATCCTGGTGGTAGAGAATCATCAACCACCGCCTTTTTTTAGTTCGGGCGCCCCTGTAGAGATATTAGATACTTTTTGAAGCAAGAGTCTTGCAAAATGAGCAGTGCTTTCACCGGTACTAGAACCACAGATTTCTGGAATACGCGCCGAGCGTGCTGACCACTACACTACGAAGGCATGCTAAGAAGGTGGGAGAAATACCTTATACACTTTCCCTTTTTAAAGGACGACTAGGGATTCAGGGACCTAATCGCCAAATTCTGGTGGTAGAGAATCATCATCCACCACCTATTTTTAGTTCGGGCGCCCCTGTAGAGATATTAGATATTTTTTGAAGCAAGAGTCATGCAAAATGAGCAGTGCTTTCACCGGTACTAGAACCACTGATTTCTCGAATACGCGCTGAGCGTGCTGACCACTACACCACGAAGGCATGCTAAGAAGGTGGGAGAAATACCTTATACACTTCCCCTTTTTAAAGGACGACTGGGGATTAAGGGACCTAATCGCCAAATCCTGGTGGTAGAGAATCATCATCCACCACCTTTTTTAGTACGGGCGTCCCTGTAGAGACATTAGGTATTTTTTGAAGCTAGAATCATGTAAAATAAGCAATGCTTTCACCGGAACTAGAACCACGGATTTGTCGAATACGCGCCGAACGTGCTGACCACTACACCACGAAGGCATGCTAAGAAGGTGGGAGAAATACCTTATAAGATAAGCCTCAGGGTACACTAAACAACAGAGGTAAGCACGTGTTTCGTTTTAGTCACCATAAGTGAATTTTAAAGTGTTATTAAACAAGAACTGAAGGTTACCTATGAGAATACAGAACAGAATTTGATACTGTGCTTCAGTCAAATCAAATACACCCATGTCCATAAATTAAGGATAATGCAAAATCAGACAAAGGAAGAGTTAGAAGCAAAACAAATTTGACTTATTTGTAAAGCTTATTTATTAAACAAAAGGTAAAGAGCAAAAAAAGATGCTATATGTTTGATATTATTAAAAAAATTAGCAATTGTTTCTCCCTGGAGCAAAATAAAAAAAAAAAAAAAAAAAAAAACCCTATTTACAAAAAAAAAAAAAAAAAAAATTACATGGTTGGTATGATTGTTAATACATTGTATGTCTCCCAGACGATGCAATACAGTTCGTACAACGCCTAGGCATGCTGAGTATCAAATTATCGATCTGGTCTTGGGGAATATTACACCACTCAAAAAGCAATGCTCTCCGAAGTTCCGGTAGACATGTAGGAGGAGGTTGACGGGCTGCAAATCGTCGGCCAAGCATATCCCACACGTACTCTACTGGATTCAAGTCCGGTGAGAATGCTAGCCAGTCCATACGGGTTATATCCTCCGATTGAATGCATTCGTTTACGATGTTTGCACTGTGAGGACGGGCGTTGTCATCCATAAACACGAATTGTACGCCAATTGCGCCCCGAAACAAACGTACATGTTGTTCCAGAATGACGTCCCGATAGATTTGGCTTGTCATGGTTCTGATTTGAACAAGCAGGTCAGTTCTGGAACCCAGAATAATTCCACCCTAAACGAGCACTCCTGCACCACCGTAACGGTGTCGTTCAATGATGTTTTCTTGGTGGTAACAGTTACCTGGAGCTCTCCATATGA
Source organism: Stegodyphus dumicola (assembly GCF_044657685.1). NCBI lineage: Eukaryota > Metazoa > Arthropoda > Arachnida > Araneae > Eresidae > Stegodyphus > Stegodyphus dumicola. The sequence continues at coordinate 130,920,757 of NC_140770.1, forward strand.
AAGTCCGGTGAAAATCAGACTGCAAGCTAAACCTGGACTCGTCGGAAAACATCACACAAGCCCACTGTTGCGGTGTCCACAATGCATGCTCTCTACTCCAGGCTAACCGCAGGCGACAGTGAGTTGCAGTAAATGGAACGCATCTGGACAGATCTACGAGCATATAGACCAATCTGTCCTAAGCGTCTTTACACGGTCTGCCTTGAAATTGTCGTACCAGTGGCTGAAGAGAGCTAACGAGACAGGTCTGAGGCCTGTTTCTTTTGGCAGTAACTGCCAAATACCGGTCCTCATTCGGCGTTGTAACTCTGGAGCGACCTGTGCTGTAACGTCTACTCACATTGCCATCATCTTGGAATCGTTGCCAAAACATGGAGATGACACTCTGGGTAATTCCAAGTTCCTCTGATACTTCCAGTTGGGTAAGCCCACATTCCAGACGGCCGATAATTCTACCATGTAAAAAATCATTCAAATGCGTCCTTTGTGTCATAACTATTCGGTTATTGCAATGAAATGCTTATAAAGCGCCTGCGAACAATTTTACTTCTTTGCCTGTATTCCTTATATATCACTCTCTTACACTTTCGTCATTGTGACGTACCATCGGTGTTATCTGGTTACTTCCTGAAATTTGCATGTGATTCTTGAAGATGTGTGTAGTGATTTTACAGGTGATATATTTATTTTAGAGTTCGATTTCCGCGTGACTCCGAATTATCCTTAATTTGTGGACATGAGTGTAGTTACGAGATCATATGAGGAGTTTGAGGAGGAGGGAATTGTGTAGAATAGGAATAAAAAATGATACAGCGACAAGATAACAATAATGCATGAAGCATGGGGCCGATGTTAGAATTTTAGTCCGTATGCTACAGAGCGTGGAAATGTAGCTTGTATTTATCATGAGGCATGTGATATCAGTCTAAGACTGATGATAAATTATAAGATACTAAAGGAAGTACCCGATGCCAGTTAAGTTAAATTGAAAATAATGCATCTAACAACAGAGAAAACGATGCCGCTATAATCCTTATCTAATAAAGATGCAAAAAAAGTACGATTCATAGTCATACATTTTTCAGTCTAATGCGATATGGAACAAATATAAAAAATTTCGATAGAAAAATAAGATAATTCTCTCTCATTATCAGAAACAATGGCACGGAGTTTTCCATGATTTTCGTCTTTCTAATTAAATGGTTGTAAAGTCTCAAGTTTTCTCCAATATTTTACCTATATTCAGTTTCAATCGATTAAATGTGACAAAAAACTTATCATAAATGATCAGAAATCAATAATGCGAACAAACAAATAAACACAGAAACATTCTTCTTTATACATATATAAATTTTGTAAAATTTACCAATTTTTGATTACGAACTCTACGATTTGAAAGCGAGGAATAGCAAATTTTATTTCGAAAATAAAGCGTTTTTGTCGTACAAATCCTTATTTCCTCATTAAAAGTTTTGTATACATATAGTATTTTATCTTGAATATATTATATAGCATAACGAAAATATTATCATATTGTTCTTTTATTTCACTGGAAATGCACTGCGGTTTTAACTATTATTGTATAACATTATTCTTCAATTTTATTTGTCTTATTTTTTAGTTTGAGGTTTTTTATACATCCTCGAAAACATCCCTTTCTTTATCATAGCAAATTTTTGAAAAATCGCGATTTCTAAATATATTATATATATTAAATCTTAGAATTTGAGCTTAACTTCATAACAAGTTATTGGCTTTGCTTTGTTATTTACTTTTCTATTACTGTAACCTTATTTTATTTTATTTGCTTCACTGTAATATGAAACTTATGGTGATGTGTACCTCATTAATTTTATGTTACTGTGTAAAATGAACTCCTTATAGTTTAATCCACAAATTGATACCTAATTTATCTACTAATTTACATCTAGTGAACGCTTTTCTTTGTGACGAATTTTCCCCTTCGCAAACAAAGCAGAAGTCTCACTAAACTGCAATAACACAGACAAAAGATAAAATTTAGTTATAGATTTAATAAATTACGTCTTGTAATCAAACTAAAAAATTAACAATTACTTACCATCACTACTTTAAGGTTTCAGGAACACAAGGACTTAAAACGATAATAATAGTCTCAAATCCTGTATCCTAACCGATACGATATTCATTCAGCAGTGCATAAGTGAAACTCCTCGTATCAGAGTGTGCAGCAATACTGGATGACTGCCAGCATCTTCAATCTAATTTGCATTCTGGTAACTACTGTTGGAAGAAATAAAAACTACAGGAAAGAACTGACATAAAAATGATGTATTAGCTACAATAAAACTTACAAATTAGTAAATAAGTAAATGAACAACTTACAGATTACTATATAAATAAATGAACAATTAACTGTTGCTCTAATATAGTCATTTTCAACTTTAATGTGTCTGTAAAAGATAATATTTTTGCAGCAGGTCAACATTTCCCGCAAGCTGAACACATGCGATACCACAATGGTGTTTGTAAGGTTACACTAGTAAGTTTGCATGCTACGTACACGAGATAATGTGGGATATTCAACATACAAAATATTCAGTGATGATCAAGCAATAAAAGTCTGAGAGTACATTGCAAAAAGGTGATTTCTGCGGCTCAGTACAGATCACCAGAAGATACTGCATAGCTCCTGTGCATTAAACTGCCTTTCCACGATAGTTCATTGGCATTAGCAAATCTGTTCTGATAAGGCAGACGCATCTATCACAACTAACCACTCTGCTTGGCTAAAAAATCATTGACTTTCCTGTGTTTTTGTTTTTTTCTTTTTATCCTTGTCTGCATCTAATGGATGGCAGCGTATTAATCTTTATGTTGCTAATCTGGCTTAGATAAGATCTTGAGGTAATCTGGACTAAACCAGGCAATGACGTATTGTAGTTTTCCACTAGCTGACCAGCATGTTTGTTATTGCCGAAGTTACTGATGAGTGCATGGAATGTCCTGTAAACAGACTTTAAAACAGACAGCTCTTCTAATTATTGTATTTTATAATTAAATAAGTCGATCATTATATCAGACTGGAAAAAGCAACTTCCGGTATCCAGTATTTTTCTGTTTATAAGAATGATTTGTTTTCTACGAAATTTGTGCCTAATCTTGGGGAGTTTCTAAGAAAGGAATTCAGTCATGAGTGATTGCTGTAAACTAGCATGTGTGTGGTTTAAAGTTAAGGTTTGTAGCTCATGTAATTAACTGGCTTGTTATCAATTATCTTGGGCCCACCAGCGGCCGAGCGGTAAAGTCGCTAAACACTGGTAGTTCGGTTCGAGGTTCGAATCCCGCGAACGGGCTGGCTGCATGGGTGTTTTCGTGGTTTTCCCCATGTGTAACGTGTATACGAGCCAGTTCCCCTTAGAAAGTCCTCCACGAAGGCATTCCTCCCCTTAGGCAGATAGCCCTAGTGTGCTTTGCCATAATTAAATACACCAACACACCATCAATTATCTTGAGCTCTGAATGTCTGCTACTAGTATTTTTTCCCAGTTGTATTTTTCGGCCACTTTGGATGCATTCAGTTGTGATATGTCGTGCATTTAACACAGTTAAGGCGTTTCAGTACACTATCTACTATTTCGCACAGTTTTATTAATGAATAATAAGTCAGAACAACTACGAATCTTTATTTAACAAGTTAGAAAATTTGCTTAGCTCAAATAGAACACAAATAATATATAAAAAAACATCTGAAAGCTTTCAAATTTTACATTACTCTCAAAAGAGCGTTTTGTGGGTTACTTTTATTTATTAAATATTATGCTCTTCGTACTTAAACCATAAAATTCAGTTCAACTGCAACATCTAAAATAATTTTAAAATGAGCATATCTTTAGAATTTCCGATACACAGTCTCGCGCGCTGGAAATATTTTTTTTCCCGTACAGTGTTGTCATTGCTCGCCTTGAAATCGTTCAGTTTGTTAATCAAAAATTCGTTTAACAGTTACAAAATGTGAAATAGATAATAAAACAAATTCCAAATTTGGACTTTCAGATGCCCATATTCGGTGGAAACGTACGTTATTCAAAATTGGATGACCCTAGGTACCGTCGTTTTATCACAATGCGAGAAACAGACATACATTTATGCAGATACTTCATTATTTAATTTCTTTAATTATAATATAGGGCTATAATTGGTGGCAACAGTTTGAAATTGAACCGACATTTAATGTTTTCAACGCAAAATGCGAAAACGAAATTAATAGCCCTTTTGGGCTAACGTCCTTTGGCCTAAAAATCAAAGTTAACAGTCTTTACAAATATTTAAATCAAAGTGCTGAAATAAAGAACTTACAAAATACACATTTATAAGTTTAAACATCTTCAGGCTTACCTATTAAGCCATATTATCAAGATTGTATTCCATAAAAAATGTTAACATGCTGAAAAGAATGTAACACAAATACAACTAATTAAGATACAATAACACGCCGAGCAAGTATTAATTTAGAAGTCAAACAACAAAAATTAGCCTTATTTTTTCAAATTTTCACAAGACTGGTTTCGATGGTTTTACCGAACCATCGTCTTCACCTGCAAAAGCGAAAAAAAAAAAAATAACACAAATACAACGTTAGAGTAAAGTCTTTTTAAAAAACTTCTTGCATCAGAACATAAGCAGAATCCTTTCTCGACACTATATATCGTTTGGCGCTCGTTTGTTTTTGACGTTGCCGAATTTTCATTACGCAAAAATTACACTAATTTATTGTAACAGGTTGCTATGGACCACTGTAGCAAAACAATTTCAAAGTAAAAGTCACATAAGGAAAGCACTATTAACTTGATGCAATAAAATAGTCTCAAATCTTTAAAATAATTAAGTAATTGAATAATATTAAATCTCCTTTTGTTATGCGGGTATAATGAACTTGCTTGATTAATAACTTGGAAATTACAGGATTTTAAAACACGAGGAGTCATTTGTAATAATCCTGTACAGAGGATTTAGGTTTAAGAAATATCTTTGTCTCTTTTCATTTTTATGTTATTATTTTTTGGTTTGCCATGCATTGCTATAATAAAGAATGTTTGTTTGTTTACTAACCCGAAAGAAGCTATTGGGAAATGGGATTTTACGTGGAATCAATATAAATGCTTCATTTCATTTTTATGCGAGTCAGTTGCCATTTGGCATAAAAGAAAGATCTTTCAAATTAGATCTCTTTGTTGTGGATTAACAAAATAAGCTATTTGAAAGCAATATATGCAGTTCTTAAGAAAATTCCTTTCTCACTTTTAATTAAAGTAATCGTTAATTTATTTATTAATTAATTTTAATTGCATCGGATTGATTTACCTAATAAAAATACGTTTAACTAATGATCTATCTAATTAAAAATATCCAATGTTTTCATAAAATGACATTATATATTTTTATATTATTTATTTCATATTTTGTAACACTTTAATTAATTCTTGCTTAAAATATACGATTCGAAAGCAAGCAGTGGATAGCACTGTACGGAATAAAACATTTTTATCTCCATCACGAGAGTGTCTATCGAAAATTCTAAAGATATGCTGTTTTTAAATATTTTGAGAGTTTGCTGTTGAATTCAATTTTATGGAAAGTTTTATAAGTCATCTTACTAAGAAAACGGAACATTGATGTGATGAACTGAGAAAAGACTGAAAAAAAAAAATTATGCCAACATTTAACATTGCATTGGGAATTCTAAACATATGCTGCTATACTGAGTTTAAAATTTGTGTAATTTTTGCTGTTGAATTGTATATGGGATATGGACCAAGAAAACGATGTGTGATAATAATAAAGGTTTTTTTTTTTTTTTTTTTTTTTTTTTTTAATGGATAAACAGGAATGAGTGCAAAAATAGACTTGTACACGATGAGCTTAGCGAGAGCGTAACAAACTTTAACAATTCCTTTTGGGCGATCGTTAAAACCTGAAATCTTTCAGAATTTGTTTTTAAAAAAATTTTAATCATTTCTTTTTTCATTTCAGCTGTTTTGACGGAGGGCAATTGGGACTCCTTGGAAGTACCACTGAAACTGCTCAACGCATTCTCCGTGCCGGTGATTTCCACAACTCAAGGGTCTTCAAATGCGAACCTACTCAGCACTGCTCCTTCCACAGAGGCATTAGCGAGAGTAATTCTCATTATTACTACTGTTAGTTTGTGAAAAGAAAATGGGGTTATTAAAATAACTGCAAGATATTTTTACCTAAATAAAGTGTTAGCTTAATATTCAATCAAAATAATATCAAATTTATAAAAACATATAGGTGGTATTTTATTATAATTTGCAGACAATTTTTGGCTCATAAACTTACTGATTAAATATTTACAAAATTGAGTTCGATCGAATTCTGAGCTGAAGAAATATTTTGTACTCTCAGCTTTTAAAATTTTAGCAAGAATATTTTGGTTTTCCTTATCACTAGTTATATGATTTCATTTTATTATTGGGCAAACTAGGGACAGTTCTGAAAACAAGGAATCTAGAACAAAACAAATATACTTATAAGGAGCTGAGCTACTAATATTTCAGTTTGTTAGTGGGCAAACTGGGGACAATTATGAAAACGAGGCTAGAATAAAACAAACATATCTGTAAGGAAATGAGGTACTAATAATTTAGAAAGGTAACAAAAAAGTACAGTTATTTGAAATAATGAATATACAGTGGTACCTCGACATACGAGTTTAATTCGTTCCGTAACCTTGCTCGTATGTCAAATTGCTCGTATCTCAAAGCAATTTTCCCCATTGAAATTAATTGAAATGTCATTAATCCGTTCCAGTTCCCAAAACACCACCTCAGTTGTTTTTGTTAAGTGTTTTTGAATAAGAAAAATGTATTTACAAGAAGAAACATTTATTTATAAATAACAAATACATATTTCGTCACGCTTTGCTCATTTTCACCTGCAGATCGTTTAAAAAAAACTGTCCAAGGAGGTTTGTTTCTTTTTCCCTTTCAGGATGTTGCGGAAATGAGTTAGGTAAGTTTCGTTGAACAACTCCGATGCACGACCAGTTACAACTTTTTCGGGGTGATTTTTATCCACGAACTCTACAACTTTCTCCCACATTCCCAAGATTTCCTTTATGTCTTTTGTAGGGATAACCTCCTCCACCTCTGGCTCCTCTTCAAAACTAATTTTTCGTTGAACCACCGTATGCTGCTGCGAATGTAGATCGTGTAACTCCTCGGTTGTCAGCTCCTGAGACTGTTCCTGGACGAGTTCGTTCACATCTCTCTCATCCACCTTCAGACCCATGGATTTTCCCAAAGAAATAAGTCTAGTTTGAGGTGGAAGAAACTGTTAGACGCTGCACACGACACCAACATGCGCTCTCATGTTGCGGTCGTGTGCAGCGGTGTAGTGTGCGATTCCTCGTATCTCAAATCTTGCTCTCATCTCAAAGCAAAATGTCGCACACTCGGTGGCTCGTATCTCAAAACACTCGTATGTTATGGCACTCGTATATCGAGGTACCACTGTATTCATCATATATATATAAAGAAATTTAGAAACTAATTTTTCACAAAGACCAAAAATTGAAATTTATAATTCATAAATTTCAAATAATCCTATGAATGCAACAAAGAATTAAAAAAAATGTTAAAACCAAAACTTTCAAACAAGCAATACCCCAATTCATAAAAATTAATGAAATTATATGAAAAAAGACCATAACAGAAGTGGAATCCAATCAACTTCAATGTCACTTGGTCAGGGGGGGAGGAACATTGAAATGAATTGAAATCACTCTTCTTCTTCCTCCATCTTTTGTTTTTCTGTATCCAGAATTCTATGTAGTTCTAAATTTAGAAAATAAAATTAGAAATGTAGTTCTAAACTTCTTACTTTATGTCTTTACTGATAATTTTTCAGCAGCTTAGTAAGCGAAAATACTAGGCGTGTTTATATTTTGTTTTTGTTTTTAATTGTCTTGCAATTATATATATCTAAATATATATATATATATATATATAAACCCTCGAGTATAAAGTTCCAAATTTATTTAGAAAGCAACGAAAACTTTGGAAGTTTGCTGATTAAACTATTCTTAGAAGAAAGTTCCCCTAATGTAGTACTCCATTACGATTTGCTTCCTAAAATGTCGGTGAGCTATCACGCTGACTACCATCAAATTACAGATTTAAAATTCAACAGCCTTTATTTGTCTGCTTATGGTGGATTGCAACGATAAGGCAAGAAATTACGCACAATAGGGTCTCTTTCATTGGCACACTAACTTTTTTCACTTAGGTAGATTTCAAGACTACCTACCTTGAAATCAGTAGACATCATAATCGAAACTTCTAAAGCAAAATACCTGGATTTTAAAGTCAGCTACTTATTAGAGAAGAGCACCTCGGCAAAGGGGAACAATGCGGCCTCTGACCAACACTAACTCTTTCCAAGCAGATCAGCGCCAACATTTATAAATAGCACAGTTTTTCCTTCAAAGCCATGCGTTTCAGTAAACACTCGTCGTCTTTTAATCTCTCTTGCACCTATGTGACATGAATCAAAAGAAGACAGAGCAGTGTTTTAAACTTAGGGTAAGGTTGCATTACGTCGTAGAGAAAATAGCTATAAATAGAAATCGTCTTCGAGGTCGAAATTTCCATTTTTTAATTTGCTAAATCAATTTCTTGCAGTTCGTTCAGGCATTTCACCTTCTCCATACACTTCAGAAATCTCTCGTGCAGCTTCTGCGGCATTGGCGCCTCGATTAAACGCAAAAAGTGTCGAAAATGCTTGTCGACTTAACACTCCATTTTAATGATCGGAAAAATAACAAAAATTAGCTGAGACAAAACAATCAAATATGCCGTCTTGTAGAGAGAAAGATTCTCTTTCGAATAACACAAAACATTATGCCAATGCATATTATTTTTACCGCGTAATTTTAAACACAACATAAACGGCCAATACTTATGTTTCAACCCTATAAGTCGTACCACCTATATCTTAAGTAGTACAACATTTAAAACTGGAAAATTATAATAAAAAAAATTCTCTCAATTAATTTGTTAATACAATTAATTACAATGATAGATATTTTTTCATTTTCCTTTCAACTCCAGCCCATGTGCTGGAGATGAAATTAAGTCGTGTACCCATCCTTTGCCTTTTAGGCCTTAAATCATATTCTCTTCACGGCCTCCATTACAATTATTACGGGTAGACCAACACGCTGTGAAACAATATGGTTGGTTAAGCGGTAACCCCATTTTGCTGGAAAAAAGGACAGTTGGCTCCATATACGCTTAATATTTAAAAGGTACAACTTAATCGGTGGTACGACTTGCGCAATCATGCAGTAACTCTAAGAGAAATTTAAAATAATTTTTACAACTTAACAGCTTTTTGAATCTCTTGGGACTTCAGTTATCTTCAGGTGTTCGTATTTTGTAATAACCAAAAAGCGTTACTCAATAATGCCAAAAGCGTACTTTGCCTTTTAATGCTTAAAAGTTAAGTAAAATTGAATAACATTTGGCAGCATTTGAGTGTAGAGAGTATTAGAGGTTTTGGACCATAAAACATGAAAAATCAACTGTACTCTCGCTGCGAAGTTCTCCTGCACTTGAATGGAACCTGGGAAGAAGCACTTCAGCTTAATCGCTATAGTATAGATCATTTCGGATCAGAAAACATGAAAAAAATTCAGTTATGCCGTCCGCAGGATTCTAACCAAGGCCCTTCCACATGGACTGGACATGCTACCACTTATTCCTGGATAGCATGCATGAGGTTTATTGTAAGAATACAACATTTATTCACAGAATTTCATTATGAATTTGCGAATCTGCAATTAATCTAGCGACACCTGTTTTTCTTGTCTTCTTATTCGTAGTCGGGAGACTGTCGAAACTTATTAAAAACTATACTCTTCTATTTTTCTGATTAATCACGAATAAATAAAAGAAACTGATGTCAATATCAAGGATATGAGCTTCTTTTATGTGTTTATGATTAATCAGCCTGAATTAGAAGCTCTTGAATTACTTCCTTAAGCTACTTTCATTGACAGTTCAAAGAACTTGAGTGTGTCAAATACCAATTTTGATTTCTTTCAGGCTGCGGTCAGTGTCCTACGCCACCTGCGATTGTTGGAAGTTGCTGTGATGGCAGAGGATGACCCGCCCAGTCGATTATTCGAGGATTTTTCACGTCAAGCCCAAATATCTGGAATGCAGGCTATTCCTCTAGACCACGGTGTGCAGCAGGATAATGACGAATTTTTGGCAACATTGAAAGTGCTTTCTGAATATGGAAAGGTATGGCAGTGCATAGAAATTACCTTTCTAACGAAACCATTGTTCGCACAACTTTATTTTTCAAATGACTTCGGAGTGAAATATTTTAAATTAAATTATTTATATACAAAACCCGATTTTAAAAATTTGGAGGCACTTGGCAAAACTCTTATGAAGGCTTCTTCTATACTTCGTTTCAATGTAATGAATATTACTGATATGAATTATATAAAATATTTCGTAAAATAGCATAATAGTAAACTTTTTTTCCCATTTAAAATTAAGCAAAAAATCCTCTTCATTTTTCTATATATTTTGTTTTCGTGGTTTTAGTTTATTATGTGCTGTATAAAATATAAATTTTGTTATGTGTTATATAAAATATAAATTTATACATTTTAAACATGGATCTTGTTTTTCCCCTGGGGAAAAATGGGGATAAAAAGAAGAAAAGAATCTTATTGATTTCATTGTAAATTTTAATTAATTAAATTACTAAGATGAGACAAAAAATACTGTTAATTTGTTTAACAAATTAATAATCTAGTATATTATTTCATCTGTGATAATTAAAAATAGCACCTCGTATTCCCATGATATTATGAGCTGCAAATGTGGTGATTATACAATAGCAGAGATTGTCTGGGCAAGTTAGCATTAGTTTATACATAAATATTTCTCTAAACGGTAGTTGAAAAGGTTGACTATTGAAGTTAACACCAGTTTACAAATGAAGATTACTCTGAACAATAAGAGGAGAGACTGGCTTGGCAAGTTAGCATTAGCTTACGGATCGAGATTTCGCTGAGCGATAAGCAAAGAGATTGACTGGTCAAGTTAGTATTAGTTAATAAATCGAAGTTTCTTTAAACGGCAGTCGAAAAGATTGACTGGGTAGTTTAACATCAGTTTACAAATCGAGATTCCGGTGAACGATAAACGAAGAGACTGAGTAGGCAATTTAGCATATAGAGACATTAGAATTTTTTGATGCTGGAGACTTGAAAAATGAGCAATGCCATTGACGGGACTCGAACCTTGGACCTCTTGATACACACCGAGTGTTCTGACCATTACACCACGAAGGCATGCTAAGAACGCGGAAGAAATACCTTATATACTTCCCCTTTTAAAGGGCGATTGGGAATTAGGGGACCCATTCGTCAAATCCTGGTAGTGGAGAATCATAATCCACCACCTTTTTTAGTTCGGGTGCCACTGTAGAGACATCAGGTATTTTTTGAAAGCAGGAGATGTGAAAAATGAGCAGTGCCTTCGCCAAGACTCGAACCTCGGACCTTTCAATTACGCGTTGAGTGTGCTGACCATTACACCACGAAGGCATGCTAAGAAGGCGGGAGAAATAACTTATAAGAATTAGTTTACAAACAGAGATTTCACCAGTGAGAGTGAAAGAATACTATACAGTACTCACTTTTGAAGAATTTACTTTTTTTTAAAAAATTTATTCTTATTTCTTATCTAGTTATTTTAAAACCTATAACTGAAGCCTTATTTCAAGTGTTACATATTTTGCTTTCTATAATATTAACTATTTTACACATTTTAAATATTAAAGAAATATTTAGAGGAAGCCTGAAATGTGGAAACCTCGGGCAAGAGTCCGTTTACCTTTGCGTGTATCAAGTCGTTTCCTTAACATAATTCACGGATCCTCAGAATACTTTTCATGGCCTTCAAACATTTTTGCATCGGGAAGCCCTAAAACATTAATTTTCTTTCGTGAAACCCTTAAAATTACAGTTTTTTTTTTTCATTGAAAACTCTATTATCTTCTGAAACATAAATGCTGAAAAAACATAAATATATCAAGGTTATGGGGCTCTTTATATGCAAAATATAACAAAAAATCAATATTACTCATAAAAATATATTACTTCATATTATTTTAAGATAAAAATTGGAAAAAATACTATTCAGTAAATTAAATTAGTTTTACAGTTTACGTGATATTCAAAAATTCTTTCGGATTGTGGTTTTGACTTATAGAATCCTTTGAAGAGCCACCTAGAAGTCCGGGGTTATAGAATCCTTTGAAGAGCCACCTAGAAGTCCGGGGTTATAGAATCCTTTGAAGAGCCACCTAGAAGTCCGGGGTTATAGAATCCTTTGAAGAGCCACCTAGAAGTCCGGGGTTATAGAATCCTTTGAAGAGCCACCTAGAAGTCCGGGGTTATAGAATCCTTTGAAGAGCCACCTAGAAGTCCGGGGTTTCATGGAACATAGTTTGAAGAGTGAATTGCTTTGCGCAAGTGATTACATCAGAACCTTTCTCGACTTGTCTTATAACACTGGTAACGCCAGAAGATCCCAATCTCCCTTTTTTCCCCAGTTCATTTCAATTTAGCATTTTGCTTCGTGAAAATATAAAGTACTTGTATAAAAGTAGTATAAAAGTACAACATGTTCCGTAAATAAGCTTTCAGATACCTTTAATAACAGTTATCTTTAATATCAATTAATGTTCTACATGTAAATTTCGTAAATTAAGAATTTTTTAAAACTTTATTTATTATTTCATTCATTTATTTCATTTCAAAATGGCATGTAGAAAAAAAGAGTTATTTTGAGGTATTTTTTCACAATATGTATTATGGCTATGTTGTAAAATAAACTTAATGCTGAAAAGGATTCTAACTTCTAAACGAAAACTATTCGCACACAGTCACTTTGCCATTACCCGTTCATTGTTTAAAGTCAAGGAGTAAGATGTAAAAGCAAATTGATTTTTAAACTGATTATACTTTTTCCTTATAGGATCGTCTAAAAGCTGTTGTATTCCTCGTCGGGGGTGAACAAGCACTGGACATGCTTCGTTCCGTGGATGACAAAAACCTTCCCGAAATTCCATGGGTGGTAGTTACACTTTCAGACATCTCTTCTAGTTTACTGACCACTTTCGACAGGAAGCAAGTGCAGCGATTACGGAAGGTAAGGAAGGAAGGTGTTCTTCACAGTTCGTGACCATAAAAAAAAAATTGGAACAACCTGAATTCTCTTCTTCCAGTACCCGTGAAATGATCTCAAATAATGGCAGTATCACACATAAAGATCGTTAAAAATTCTATTAGGCTTAATGGATGCGTAGGAGTGCGTGCTATAAAACTGCACCCAATCTTTTCAGAAGCAGTTTGGAATAATAATAACAGTAACAACAATTACCCATTTCAAAATTACCAAGAACAGCTATTTTTCTCATTACAGTGTTCTATATTTTTCTCTTGACTTCTTTGAAAGCGTCAAAACGTGACTTATTTCAGTGATGCGCAACATTAATTGTTGCGAATTTTCTGCTGTTGGATTATCTTCTTAAAAAAAAGGTTAATTTTCGCATGTTTTCTTTTGTTGCGATGCTAAAAGAAGGGTAATCGTAGTTCAATATTTTGATAAATTTGTGAAAAGTGAATTTTATCTTTGTAAATTTTAATAGAAGTAATAGAAAAAATGTTAAAGATTTCGGACATTGCAAACTTTTCATTTACTTTGTTATTATCTTTCGGTTTCAAATGCTTTCAAAGACTGGTTTCATTTGAAAATAATTTTGATGTCACAATAAAAATAAATAAATTTTGTAATTTTTGTTTGTATAATTCCGAAACTAAACTGGGATAATAAAATATCCGGACATAAAAAGAAATCCTCACAACTGCGCCTTCCCCCCCAACCTATAAACCAGATATGTATTTAGTGGAAAGAAAGCAAGGTAAATTAATTTGCAATTTGTTTTATTTAAATTTTTATTTCGACAAAATAGTTTCGCGTAATACTTCAACAAAATATTTCATACTTTATTTTAGTAAAAATTCTGTACAATTACAAAAGTACTCGAATCTAAACAAAATAAAAATTATACTTTTCTTTCAGTTGAATAATAAATTTTTTGTTATATGGTTTTTTGTAAATTAGTTTTTTTTCTTGAACTTTTTTTTTCACATCTGTATTTTGGATGATAATACAATGTTCCACAAGAATTGATCAAAATTCAAGAATTTCTCTTACAAATCCTTGTTTAACGACCAAATCACTGATGACAGAATTTTAATTTTTACACTGAATGATGAATCGAAAAATATAATTACGAATGAAGGTTTTTCGAAATTTCTAACACATTGGACAACTAAGTTTCAGAATTGTTAGCTTTTATTATTGATATATTCAATACATTTATCATTTACCTTTCCTTGATATTGACTAGGTGTATACGTAATACTTTTTTGTCGTTGTCCCATGAGACAGTCAGATTCTAAATAAACATGACTTTCTTGCAAATATAACACAAACACACACAAAAGGGGTGAAAACGAATTTAGAACAATAAATATGTATGCAGGAAATAATGACTATATAATTTGCCAAGAATGAGGGCTCAGACTAGAACTCCCTAGAATTTTAAAGGAAACTGCTGCAAACTAAAACTTGAGAAATATCAAATATAATTTATAATTTTTATACGTTTAAGCTTGTTTTCTTTAAATATAAAATTAAAATGCATTCATTTTATATTTATTTACAAAACATCAAGAAATTAATTGCTTTTATTTTATTTATATTGTCTAATATGTCTCGTTTTTTACTTCCTTGTACGAAGTAAAAAGGAAGTATTGTAAACGCGAAAAGTTTCAGGCAGCATATTTCGACGAAAATATCCATTTTGACCGCTATCGAATGCAATTTAAAAATGTTTTTGCGTGATATCTGTACGTAAGGACAGAATAAAATACTCTTTTCCTTCAAAAAAATTATAAAACTGCTTTAAATTAATTCTGAAGAGAATTTTTCGCGGCGTCTGTACGAAAGTATGTACGTACGTACGCATCTCGCATAACTCAAAAACGAGTAGCCTCAGAACGTTGAAATATTGTATATAGGACTACTATAACATGTAGATGTGCACCTCGTATTTTGGTTGCAATCGGCTGCACCAAACGTATATAAATATATTTATATATATATCCACTCTGTTACCCGGCTCAGTGATCTCAGTTTCTTTACTCTTATATGTTTGTAAATTGTACATTTTTTGCTTTAAAAATGATTGTATTATGTTGTTTTTATCTTCCGGTTAAGGTTTTTATGCCTTTAGTAAATCTGTATGCAATATTTTTAGAATTAACAACAATTTTAAAGTTGTCTAAGTGCCGCTAAGCCTTTTTTTATGGCGGCCTTTGATGTTTACATTTGAAACAGGAGACTAATGGATTTGTTGCCAATCTAGAATGACTTAACTTCGAAACAACAAAGATAACGCATTCATTTATTATTGCCAATTAAATCATGCTTAATTCTTTCTGGAATTTTTTCGAGGAAATAAGTGTTTAAGATTTACTTCGTAATTTTTAATATAGATATTTTGAGTTTTTATGTATTTTTGCCTTCTCGCGAAGTGAGAACTGAATTAATTAAATGAGAAATACTCAATCGTCTGTGAAAAACTGTTTCTTTTTTGTTTTGTTTCCTTAATTTCTTTTATACAGCTGTATTATAGTATTTGAATAGAACATGTGGCAACGATTAGATAATTCTGTTCTTTAAATGATATAAATTTTGTGCATTATGAGTTATAATATGAACGAAATATATAAGTTAACTGTTATATAATTATTGGATTATACTTAGTTTCCGTTATATAATTATTATATAAGTTAACTAACAGTTAACTTATATAATAACTTGTAATTATTAATACTGTTAAGTGAATCTAGAGCCAGAGTGTCGCTATGGTAAACAAATACTAGAATGAATTTTAAAGAATGCATTTATTCTATTGTGGTTTATGCGCTGTCGGCGAAGTAGATTTAATTCAATCCAATAAGTTTAAATGAAACTCAAGAAAAAATGCGTATAATTTAATATTCCGTACGAGGAAGGCATGTGGTGTACACATCAGATTTTTATTTATTTATTTATTTTAAATATAATCTAACTATTTCTCTTTTATGAACTGAAATCCACAAAAACGAAAATCCTTGCAACTTCAAACCCCAGGCTTTACGGATTTTTCACCTCCTTCTGCGTTTATTGATTTGATACATAACTTCACTTACATTTTGATCAGTGTTGCGTCACTGGTTATTCCTATGCATTGTTCACGATCTCTTTTCAATGATCTGACAGTTTTTGGATGTCATTTCTATAAGAATTCGGATGTTTTAATACATAAAATCCAGAAATGTTTACAGCTGATCATTGTTTCTATCTGCCACGCGTATATTCGACATTGATCTGAAGAGATCTTAGAGATTACCATCAAGAGATGATAATCTCTAGGACCCACATTTAGGGAATATACCAGATGTGAAAGAATCTCCCAAATCAGCTTTTAAATAACAACTTTTGTCAATGTTGCTGCATATGGTCTGAAGTTCTCCATGTGAGTGAGTGCACCTCTATGATGGCTTTCGACCACCACGGACATGAACCAAATGGCGGGGAAGACTCCAAAGTAACAAGGTTGAATATTACATACTAACAACAGTTTTTACATATTGATAACTGCAGGCACTAAGCGTTATTCTGGTTATCTGCTTTAAGTTCTGAGCATTTGAAACATAATATTATTCACGGTTGTTTCTGCTTAGGTAGTGTCTTGAGATTTTCTCTATTTTATCAAGGGCTATTCTATTTTTTTGAGTGTGTTAGACGTCCACATTGCCTAGGCACAGTCCGATGGTTTCTTCAAGTGCCAGATTCTTGTATGTACACAATGGGAGTAATAATGGTCCGTGTCGCCTTCCTCTCCGCATTCGCAGAAAGGAGTATCCCTAAGTCTGAATCTGTTCAGGTATACTGGGAATGGTCCATGACCTGTCAAGAACTGTGTTAAGCTAGCACAGTGGGTCTTTATTTCCATGTTAACTTTTGGCAGTAAGCGAAATGTCCTTCGTCCTACCCTCTGCCCCTGTCCATCTACTTTGCCAATTTTGTAGCAGACTTGTCAAAGTTGTTCGCTTAATATGAGACCAAGGAAGTTTAGTTTGTCTTTCTAATATATCCTTGCAGTTCGCTGCCTGCTAGGCCAGTAGGTCAGAAGCTTCATTGCCTTGAATCCCTGTGTGAGCGGGAACCCATTTTAAAGTGGGTCTTTGCGAAGTAAGCATTGTCAGAAGCTGTTTCTGAATTCGGTATACCAAAGGACTCCAGCTGTTTTGACTTGCGATAGCCGCCAGACTTGATGCTGAATCACTGAGTATGGAGAATTTCTCCTGTTGACATGTGTTCGCATATCTAATTGCAGCACTGATAGCTAGAAGCTCTACTTGGTATACCGAGTTGTCAAGCCTAGTTTCCTTTTCGACTCGAATGTTACAACTCCATTTTCCAGTCTACAGAAGGCGCTGCCCGTGCCGTTCTCAGTTTTGGAGCCATCTGTGAAAAGGTTATTACTGTTCCTCAGAATTGGTTGGCCGTTTATGCTGATATCGTCGGAGAGATTAAAAGCTGCTGGATAAAAGTTATTACAGTTGTTTTGCTCCTCGTAGTTCGAGTGGTGATAACTATGACCCCAGAGTGTTGAAGTTTGACCCAGCCTGGTAACCCTTATGGATGATTACGGCATGTCATTTATTTGGCCTTTTCTTTCTGACGTTCGTTTGAAGAGGGTGGAGTTGCTCATAATAGATAAATTCGCCAGTGGGTTTTTTGATATGGAGCTAGACGGATCAAGTTACCTAAACATTCCTCATCAAAGAAGATGAAAGATCATAGTATAGGAAATTGTTCAGAATACTTTCTACCACGGATTCTGTCAATCCATTTTGGGACTGTTTTTTCAGCAAGCATATGCTCTCTAAATTTGTCTTGAAGCCTCTGCTGCCCTATAACCTTTGTTGAATTCATGCAGATGAACATATCGTATATGTTTCTTTTTATTTTAACTGACGCTTCATCCTTCAGACTGTGAAAAAATACACCTAAAAAGTCTGGAAAGAAACATATAACTTTGAATGAACTTGTAAAACTAATATTCACATCCTTCTGTATAGTTTTCGCTGTAAATATTTTATTTTGCTACTTTATTTGATACTTTATTCGGTGTAAAATTTTCCCATATAACAAAACAACATATTTTATTTTAGGTTCTGCTTCTTTCTCCAGAATCTTCGGCCATTCCAGAATTTGATACCTATTTCCAACAACTACTTGAAGAAGATACCATCAAGCACCATCCTCTCCTCATGGAATACCTTTCTGTTCAAGAAAATACTACGACAGGAAATGGTAATTTCTCTTGATATTGTTTATAGTAATATGTTTTCAATATAAAAAATTTATGAACATAGTTTACTAAAAATAAAAGTGCTACTACTATATTTACTTCCGTAAAGACGTTTATCACTGCTTCCCTTTTTGTGCTTTTATTAATCAAACCAAATTTAATTGGAATTAAATTAGAACCAAACTGAATAGAAGAAAAGCCTTCTCTTAAGGATTCATATAGTCTGAAATTAAAGTTCAGTATAAAACAAAGAAACGGATTGGTCTATTCAAGAATAACTTTGAAAACAAACTTGTCTTCACGAATTAGGAATTTCAAAATGAACTAAAAGGCGAAGGGAAGAAACTTTTTTGAAAATATTTTACTCTTAGCCGAGCAGTCTCTAAACTAAACTAATTAGCAGTTAGTCTGTGTCCCTAAAAGCTCTAACCAAACCGCTTCCTAAAAATCCCCCATAGGTGCGTTCTATATACTGTATAGTTTAGGTGCATTTAAAGATATCTAGAAATATTTAAAGATATCTACTACATAGATATATATAGTATAAAGATATCTACTATATAGGTAGAATTTGCGTGAGTAACAAAAACTGCACTAATTATGATTTGAAGATGTATGACATAATTGTTACGGCCTATTTTTATATTACTTGTACTTTCACATCTGTACCTAAGATATTTTATCACAAAGTATCACTTCGTTGGACTTTTCTGTTAAGTGGTCCATTGAAAAAATCAGTACGTTTTGTTTGAAATCACGATTGCTGTACCTATTGCAAGAGCATTCTGCCAAGTAAATTATCCTAAAGTTTCTCCTTCGTCAACTCTCACAAACCACACTTAACATACCCTTAGATGGCTTGCCAATAAAATAATTCCAATACTAGGAAGGTGAGTCCATTAAAATTTGATAAAGTTGCCTTAAAATGAAATTGTTGCCTATTGCTGAAATGCATTTCATTCTGAATTTTCTGTTTTAGTTATGACGCCAACTGTGTCAAGCAGCAACATTTCAAGGATTATTGGACTTCCCGCCGATGTGTCATCCACAGTTAAAGCTGTACATACTCTGGCAGCTGCTCTGAAGGCCGTCCAAAAGCGTTCTTGCCGACGAGGCACTGACTGCTTGCTTTACTTGAAGAGGAGTTTAAGTTCTTATGTAGCAAGGGCAGCTACCGGCTTAGATCAAATAGTCACATCAGAGACTCAAACCATGAGGCTGAAATTCGATGAGACAGGATCGTTAACTACAATCCGATACGGACTACGAGGATTTACAAACGATGGAGATATAATGGAGGTATATTGTTAATATATAGTGGTTTGTACATAACGTTTACTAAATTTTTAGCATGTTCACTAAGTTTTGATTATACTTTACGTGTGGCCATGAGCCTGAAATATGAACTCTATCATTATTCCGGTGTAGTTAGTTCATATAAATTGTTAATCTGGGGGTCTGCCACTTAATGCGTCATCCATCTTCATAAAAATTGCTCATTAACATCACTAAACTTTATTTAACTTTTTTATATAGAGATAATGTAAAAAATATATGAACAATGTTCACAGCATGAACAGCAAATAAATTTAAAAACGAAATATAACAGAAGAGGATAAAAAGAAACTTGTCTGCTATGTACAGTAAGTGGACAATTGTTTACTTACTCCCAAGATTAATACATTTTTAAAATTAGAAAGGTACAGTTTTCAGAAGATATGTCCCTATTATACAAGATATTCGAAATTATATAGAATTTATGAGTACTGTTGACCGTCTCACATAATTACCAATATTGTATTAAGGAACCATTAAGAAAAACTACTTTCCCTGAATTGACAACTATTAAGAAAAAGTATTTTTTGAATAATCTGACGAATGGCTCAGAGAAGTATAATTAAAACTCTTATGCTTGCTTTCATTCACAAAGAGAGTTTTTGACGTTATAAGGTATTTCTCCCTCTTTCCTAGCGTGCCTTCGTGGTGTAGTGGTTTGCACACTGGGCCGGTATTCCAGAGGTTGAATCTTACATGGTATTCGGTGGTTCGATTACCGACGAAGGCGTTGTTAATTTTTCATCTTGCCTGCGTCCAAAATACCTAATGTCTCTATGAAGTTAATTCTGACATTCTTTTGCTATAAGAGAAAAACAAAATGTCCCCTTTAAGGGATATCTTCTGTTTTAAATAAACTGCTGCTTGCATTAAGCAATTAAGGTATCTCTTCTATTTTAAATAAATTGCTGCTTGCATAGCTTCCTATTAATATCCATGGTTTATCTTATCCTTGTGGTATAATTTTGTTATAAACTGCTGCTTACATAGCTTCCTATTAATATCCAAGGTTTAACGTATCTTTGTGGTATAATTTTGTTATAAATTGCTGCTTTCATAGCTTCCTATTAATGTCCATGGTTTAACGTGTCCGTGGGGTATAATTTTGTTATAAACTGCTGCTTACATAGCTTCCTTTAACGTATCTTTGTGTTATAATTTTGTTATAAATTGCTGTTTGCATAGCTTCCTATTTAATATTCATGGTTTAACGTATCCTTGTGGTATAATTTTGTTTTCTGCTTCGTAAAAGAATGCCAGTATAACCTTCTTCAATTCCAGTGCATTTCCAATGAATGTGTAAATACCATTATCTGTTTCCAAGCTGTCAGAAAAAAATTCCCATTTGATCCTAAACGACCAGAATTTCATATTGTATGCTTTAATTGAGCATGGGCAGAATTTCCTTTCCCTTTCTCTTTGGTGACTTTTTATGAAAAGATGAGTTATTGCTGTGGTTGCATAGCCTCACGTCCGGGATATGAAAAGTCTTATGCTAAATCATGAATGGATTTGTGGATGTTCTTTTCGTTGGTCATAGGTTTTGAGTACTAGGAATGACAACAGAGCTTGTCATCTCCATCCCAATTTTATTCGTGAGTGTTCCTTGGGAAAGAATCTGATTGTAGGGTGGTCTTTTCCTTTACGACCATAAAATCAGACTTTCGAATTCACGGATTTTAAGTATATCATCTTAAAGAAACATTCTCACAAACGTCTATGCCTTTTTCGAGATTTAAATCTTAGTTCATCGGCATGGTATCACCAACTAATGACAATATGGGCCGATTGGCTAAAAGCTCAAAATTCATACCCGATTTATAGCGTGCGTTTAAAAATATGTCTAAATCTTTAAAGATCTAGAGGTAACATCTTACGATACTGCCAAAAGATATAACTTCAGAAATACCTGCAGTGCGACTGATTGCTGTTATATTTCAGTACACTGAAAAAATGAATTTTACACAGTATATCTCCATATTTCTATTTTTCGTATATTTCGTACATATATATACCTTGAACAATATCGTACCCAATTCAGATCGAATGAAATGTATAATTTAATAAATTTAATTTTAATAAACTTGCATAGTTTGCAGTACAACACAATTCACAAGTAAATATGATAAACAATGTTGATCTCGCTCACACAAAATTCTAACTTAGGAAAGTTGTTGACGATTACCAATGAATTTGAGAATTTTCCAATTTTTATTTGTTTACTTATTCTTTGGTTCTCTCACTATATTATGTAAGGGTAAGAATTCAGGTTGGTGCTTCTAAAAAGTCTAAAAAAATAAGTATATTTACCTCTGTAAAAAATGATACACACAGAAATAGCTAGTATATGTTTAAGGTGTTACATGAGTACACTACGAGTAGTCGTAATATGACAAAATAGATATGAAGAATGTCTAGGAAAGAATGAGCGTCATTTGAAATTCAAATTCACGCAAGATTCAACCTTACATCGATAGTGAGTTGTAGAAAATCTCTTTGCATTTCGGGAGAGACTCCTGCTTTATTGAGGAAAAATATTTTTTTGCATAATATTTCTAAAATATCTTTTCTCCTTGAGGGCAGAATATTTTCCCTTCTGGAGAAAGAAAAATCAATGAATAAGTATCATAGTGGAATAGTTTGCTTTTGAAAGCAAAAGGGATCCTCAACGACTGTCTTTTGAAATGCAGATTTGTAAAAATTAACTTTACGACTAATTTTCAAAAACCTGAATGGATTTGCAAAGTGAACTGAAAAAGCAAAATGAATAGAAAAATGTGAAACGAAGTGACTGAAATAAGGTGAAATGTTAAAAATAACACACTAAAATGTCTTATCCTTAGTTAGAGTTTTTTGACTCTGGTGACTAAAATAATAATTGAAACTTAAAGAAACTTAACTATAAATCACTTTTTATAATTTCCTCTTTTAATCTGACGAAATTTATATCTACTTTCACAACAAAAAATTACAGTAAAGGATATTTTTTAAGCACACTTTTCTAAAAGATTTCTGGATTTTGTGTTTCTCCTAATTGGAATTCCTTTTGAGGTAGAACTATATTGCATATTCATTGTTATTTATTAATTATATGTTAGCTACATTAGATTCTTTTTAACAGAAGTTTGACTTTGAAAAAGAATTGAGTCGTATTATTTACTTGGCCTTGTGCAACATTTTCCTGCTATTCCACCTGTTCAAACAACTGAAACCGAGTTTTCGAATGTCGTGTAGAACAACAATTACTTGAGATCTATTCCTATAGTTTCCATTATTTATTCATATTTAATGTAACCTTTCTTTCTGTGATGCCATGACCTCTTTCTTTGTCTACTAGACGAGGAAATTTATCAAACAGGAAAATTTGCACTGTGGACAATTGGTAAAGGTGTACGTTTTGAACATTCCGGTAAATTAGATTTGGTATATTTCCGCTAATCCTTTTTCTCTTTCCATATAATGGGACAGGCAGAATTTAAATCCACATTTTACTCAATCTGAAGATTTCTTCAGTGAAATAAAAAAGTCTAATGTGCAGTGGATTCTTGTTAATTCATATTTGTAACTAGCAAAATTGTTTGATATTCAGTAAACTGTATTTAAAGTCTGTTTTAAATGCAGTTTACTGACACATAAACTTAAAATGCGGTTTACTGAAACACAGTAGCTCCATAAGCTGTATAAGCTCGTTTGATTTAGCTGCCGATTGACTCATTTTATAGAACTTCTATAAAAGATTTTATATAAGATCTTTTATAAGAACATGGAGATCCTCTTTTTCGAGCAAGCAGAGAAAATATTTATTTTTTCTTTCACTGTACATTCAGTTCGATTTTTGAGCATATTTAACATGATGCAATTTTTTCTTGCAAAACATATTCAGTGGCTATTTTTACCATACGTTTGTCATGTAGCAGTTTTTTCTTCATATTAGATTCAGTTACAATTTTTGACTTTCATCTGTCTTGTAGCAATGTCTTTTTCAATCAATATTCAATTGCTAATTTTGACTAATCTGTCAGTCCTAGATTTTAAGTATTTAGTTGCTAATTTTGACTAATCTGTCAGTCCTAGATTTTAAGTATTTAGTTGCTAATTTTGATGCATATCTCCCATGCAGCAATGTTTGCTTTCATTCATATTTTCTGTTGCTAGTTCTGACAATATCTATCATGGAACCGTTCCATACTAGATGGCATTTTAGAAGAATTTTTTTCTTTCGTTCGATATTCAGTTGTTATTTCTGAGCTGTATCTATCACGTACAGTTTTTTTCTTTCATTCCATATTTATTTCCTATTTTTGTCTTACACCTTTCATGTAACAATTTTTTCATTTATATCATTTTCAGTACCTATTTTTGACGTATATCTTTCGTTAGCAGTTTTTCTTTTAGTCCATATTCATTTTCTATGTTTGACGTGTTATCTGTCCTACAGTAATTTTTCTTTCATTCTATATACAGTTGCTTAATGTGCAGCTTAGCAATTTTTTTCTTTCATCCGATATTCAATTCCTATTTTTGACGTCCATCTTTCATGTAGCAATTTTTTTCTTGTTCCATATTCGTTTTCTGTTTTTAATATATATCTATTATGGAGCAGTTTTTCATCTCATTCTATATTCAATTGCAAATTCTGGTCTTTATCTATCATGCTATCATGTAGCAATATTCTGTTTCATTCCATATGCAGTTGCAGTTTGTGACGTATCTGTTGTGTAGTAATTTTTTCTTTCATTTCATATTCAGCTGCAAATTCTGACGTTTATTTATCATGCTACCATGAAGCAATATTTTATTTCATTCCATATACAGTTGCAATTTGTGACGTATCTATTGTGTAGCAATTTTTCTTTCAGTCCATATTCAGTTGCAAGTTCTGATGTTCATTTATAATGCTATCATGTAGCAATATTTTATTTCATTCCATATGTAGTTGCAATTTGTGGCGTATCTGTTGTGTAGCAATTCCACATTCAGTTGCAAATTTTGACATTTATCTATAACCCTATCATGTAGCAATATTTTATTTCATTCCATATGCAGCTGCAATTTTTGACGTATCTGTTGTTTAGTAGTGTTTTCTTTCATTCCATATTCAGTTGTAAATTTTGATGTTTATTTATCATGCTACAATGTAGTAATATTTTATTTCATTCCATACGAAATTGACATTTTTGACGTATCTGTTGTGTAGCAATTTTTTCTTTCATTGTATATTCAATTGCTATTTTTGATGTGAAACTGTCATGTTGCAATGTTTTCATTCATTCAACACTCAGGTGCTATTTCTGACGCACAACTATCATATAGCAATATTTTCTTTTCTTCAGTATCCGGTTATAATTTTTTGCACATATCTGTCATGGAGCTGTTCCATTTAGTTGCTGTTTCTGACGTATATCTGTTACTTAAACCCTTTCTCTAATTCAATATTCAATTGTTATTTTTTGAGGTACCTCTGTCATGTAGTAATTTGTTCTTTCATTCCACATTCTCAGCAATTTTTTAAGAATGGGTCATTCGAATCCCTCGAACTTTCATGCATTTCTGTCATCTGAATCTTTTGAAGCCTAGTCTAAAACATCCTTTAACACTTTTAACATGGAACGTGTTTTTGAAAGACTGACGCAAAACTTTGATTCGTTCTGTGTGGTTATGTTACCAAGCAAACGAAAGCAAAAGCAAAATAATAATGCTTAAGAAGGAGAATAAGCCATCCAAGTATGTAGCGCTTTTTACTGTCAGTTAATATTCGGTAAAACCATCCTTAACGTTAGCCGCCTCGTCGTTCCTTTTGGTATTCCTTTTGGTTCATTTTGGTCGTTCCTTTTGGTTCCGTGTCTGATTGCGACATTATTAACACTCTCGAAGCTAAGGTTTGCTGTACAACGTTCAGACCTCGCTGAACAAGTAGCTATCTTATGTTTTCACCTGCATATTCAAGCCATTTTTCAATATCATCTAAGGCCCTGGACTGCGTAGAAGCCAATGTCCAATGCTTTATCAATCTCAGTCTCAAAGCTAATGCTGCTGTAGATTCCAACTGAACAGATGATACTGGAATTTTATCTGGTGCAGAAATCTTCGCATCTGCAACAGGAGAAGCACATGAAGCACTGACAAACTCAAAGAATTAATTACAAGTACCAGGACATCAGTGTCACGTTCTTGCACTACTTTAGCTTCTTGGTTTTCAGCGGCAATAGTATCTGAAGAATTTTATCCGACGTGAAGTTTTAAACTGACATATTCTAGGACAGCTTCTTCATTTATTATTAGTATTATTATTATTTTCTTCTTTGGCTTTTCTTTTATTTCGGTACGAAGCCTCATTTTCTTTTTCCTGTTCATTGTTAGATGCTATAACAAATAAAAAATTAAATTATTATTATTATAATCGGGTCATTGTTATTACTATCATTTATTACTATTTAGGTTTTCTATCGCAAATTCAAAGATTATAATATTTTTCTTAGAGCGGTAATTTTTTCAAAGCAATTCATCCCAAGACAGCGGACCACATAAATGATACCTATTACTTCAATTTATTTAGTTTCGATAAATTACTTATAAGATCTAACTTCCTTTGCTATCATGCAATGTGACTGGATCTCAGTGTCAAAACCTGGCGACTTCTGTCACAGGCATGAAAATGAACACAACAGGGAAAAGTATAAAAGCCCTTTAATTAACCTTAATTTATTAATTACTCTTTAATTTAGTTTAACAGAAAATCACGGATTTGCTTGCGTAAAACAGCACCAACTCCTAGTGGTGAGAACTCAAAGGTAATTTTAACAGTAATTCAAAAGGTTAAGGTGTAGTGCTAAACTATATAATTTAATTTAAATCTAACAGGCTGACTCAGACACCTATATCGGCGATATACTAACTAGACGGCCAGAATACGTAACCGCTACTAAGATTAACAGCTAGAGGACAAAATAGTAAACGTGCGCCTCAACAGCGAATTCACGCTCAGGCTAATCTTTTCGTTTCAACATTTTATATACTCTCGTTTGATTACTTAATTTACATCCTGGTAAGGAAATGCGAGGGGAAATAAGAGAATTCAGAAAAGATACTAAAATTAAAATAACTGATTAGTAAAACTAAGGAGAGTCCTGCATACTTATTACATTCGATTTATTAAATAAATCAATTAATGAATGTTATGCGTTAACAGAAAATCTATAATAAATTTTCGATGTGACTAGATGATCAGTTGTCACCAGTATCAACAGACAGAAATAAATTGTTGTCAGATCATCTATCGTATAACTAATTTAAGTTTAACTAATTTTTTTAATTTAAGCTATAAAAAATGCGCTAGTACTAATACATAATACATTTATCTATACCAGGAGTTCTCAACCTTTTTGCATCCCTATCACCATTGTTAGAAGATCATTCTCCCCTCCTTTTCAAAACTTCAATATTAAATACACATATTTATCTATACTTGGATGACTTTTTAACGTATTTTATAAATTAAAAAACAAAAAGTGTAGAAAATATTGATAAATACCAAAACTTGTATAAAAGTCGTTTTTTTTTTTTATATTCACAAATTAAAACTAAATATTTAACAGCTAAATAAAAGAATTACCGCATTCTCCTCCCAAAGAAACCTATAAAATTTCTTCCAAGGAGGGATTCCCCGAGTTTAAAGCCCCTGGTCTATACTCTGGAAAGTTGATACTTGCTGATCTGCCGTTTAAAGCCATAAACACCGACAACGAACGAAATCAGAGAATTTAAAATATTTTTAGATACGGAAGCAATTGTGTTTTTTAAAAGACAAGAGTTTATGGAGAATAGTGAGCATTGTTATGAACTGATAGCTTCCACCGTTAGATGGCGCTCCGAGCATCCTGCCTCTGAAAGAGTTTCGATAACCTAACTTCAGTTTAGGAAGAACGGATGTATTAAGCCTAATAGTACCGGAAGGCGTGTGCCTGATAATTATGCTTGTAAAAAACCATTGTATTACATGTAAATAAATTCATGGATACGAAATGTGTATACGTGTAAATAAATTCATGTCAAATATGAAGCTGAATTATCATTTACCTCTGGATTTAATGTTCGAACAGGAATCTAAATGAATGGTAATGAAAATAGTTATGACAGGCACCTACTTTGCGCAGTAGGAGATAGTTGTTGGGCAAAATATTGTTGCGGGTGTTTTCAGCTTCACTGTTTTTGCGGAGTCGTCCTCTCGTCTCCTTAATATTAATTCAATGATAGAGGTTTCGCCCGGAGTGCGGTTCCCCCCTTCTACGCTACGCTACTTCTCTGAAGATATAATTATTTCTCAGAAAGAACACGAAATCATATCCAGTGAGCAGGAAGGATGTAGATAACACTGTTACGGAACATAGGACATGGATAGTGACCGAAAATAGACTAGACAAGATTTATTAAATGTGTCTGATATGCTTCGATGGTTAGTGAAGAAAATGAGTTGCTTATCACGTTTTAAGCAATAAAAAAATAAAGAAAAATTTAATTCGGTCACCTATTCAAATACCAATTTAACACCCGAAACGATTTTAAGATAAACAGTTATGGCAGACGAACTACAATTTTATTTAATTTCCAAAAATTCAAAATAAAAAAAAAAAAAAAAAAAAAAAAAAAAAATCTGATGCGGACACATGATTTCCTTGTATGACCTATTAAATTATACAAATATTTTCCTGCAGTTCATTTAAACTTATTTTCACGAATTATTGTAACTTGAATAACAGATTTCTCGAGGCAAGTTGAAAATGGCATCAAAAGTTGCAAATTTTGAAATTAAATATTCCGGTCGATTATTTTGGTACAGGCGTCATAATTTTATTTTTTCTTAATGGATGTAAAATTCTCCTAAATACAAGTATAGGAAAGTATAGGAACGGGAGACCGCATGAAAGTTAAGATTTCGTTATTTGTCCAAAATTAGCTTTAAAAAAAAATTGACGTTTCCAAAACATGAATATTTTCATCATTTAAAACATTTCTGTAGTTGGAAGTATATGACTACGACAAACGATTGCGAAAATAAAGGCCGGGTAAGGGATAGGTATTAGGACTGCTCATTGCAATGAAATAAAGCAGGAGCGCAACTAGATGTTATAGCATCCTATGTATTAAATTTTCAACTTCTACAGCTAATTCCTTTTGAATAATGCGCGATATATACGAACATACGTAGAAAAGTCACGAAAAAAATCACTTTTGAATCCATTTTACAATCCGTTTTGGAAAAAGAGTCCTTTATTCTTTACGTGGTACAGATGTCAGCAAAAATAATAATAATAATAATAATAATCAAATGGATAGATAGATCAAACGGCAGTGGTCAAAATGGATATTTCCATTGAAATATGTAATATGAAAGTTTATTGGGATTACATTACTTCCTTTACTTCGTACAAGGTATTAAAAACTGAATAAATTACATTAAAAGGAATATTTTCTAATTTATGCTTCTTGTAAATCTTAGTCTAATTTAGGTAAATCTCATGAGGTATTCTAGCAATTTTAAAATAAGAAAAGTTCATTATATTAAACAAAATTGCATAATATTTCAGAATTAGACGAAGGAATCATTATTTTAATTACTTTAATTTTCTTTAGCAAGCTAAAGCTTTTCTAATTTAATATCAGAAAAATTAAATAAGCACCTTTCTTAAATTTAATTTATGAAAAGCAAAGAACGAAAATGTCATAGTCGATAGTTAACAAGAGGAGAAATAGATGGCGCTACAAGTGCATTCTTGAATTACATTTTGAAAAAGGCATAAAAATGCAACTTTAATTTTTAATACCCTTTCTAAGCTTTCAATAAGTAAAATTTTTAGCATATAACAGAAGTATTGCATCTTTGAGAACTAGATTTGAATCTAAATTACCATTTTTGTCTACAATTTAGCGATTGTATAATTATCAGAATCAAAAATTAATTTTCTTAATAAATAATGGAATTAAATTTTGCTTTTGACTGCGTATTTTAACGTAAATGTGGAAAGAAAGATTTAGAGAATATTTAATTGTTTATCAGAAAAACATTTTTTTAATTTCAACGAACATTTCGGATTCGTGGTTCTTTTCAACAATTTCTGTACCAGTTGTTTTAAAATCATTATTGCTGGTTTTAATCGCATAGCTGCGAAACAATGAGAATTCCATCAGTGCTGCCATCTCTTGGGAAGAATAGTAACTTAGTAATAACACTTATTAGTCCGAAAGGTGTTAGTCTCGAAATTGGATTTTGCGTCAGTTCAGTGTAAACGACGAATTACTTTTCAAATTGTTGCACGAAAATATTATCGCTCTGCATTATTTTTAAAGAAATTAAATAATGAAGAATCCGCATATATCTATACATCTATGTATGTAAAACAACGGTATCTCTGAAGCCATCAAATTTTCAATAACGTAGTCCTCCATCCAAACCTAGGCACCTGGAAGCCCGAATTTTGAATTTGCTTCATTATTTATTTCATATTTTGTAAAACTTTTATGAATTTTTGATTAACAAATTCAACGATCTAAAAGTGAGCAGTGACAATACTATTCGAAATAAAACACTTTTTATCTCTAGCGCGCGATCCTGACTGTCAGAAATTCTAAAGATAAATATTTATTAATATTTTGTGATTTTGCTATTGAATTGAATTTTATGTGACGTAACTACGAAGAACGTGATATTTAATAAATAAAGCACAGAAGGTTAATAATAAAAAGACAAAGGAAAAGTATTAGCTATCTTACTAATAAAAATGATGAAACAAGAAAAGACTGAAAAAATATAGAAATGTATGCCAACACTTACTACTTAACTTAAATATATTAGGACTTATGTTGCTAAGCAGCTTTAAGAATTTTGTGATTTTGTTGCTAAACTTTATGTGGCGTAAGTGAAGACGTTGTGAACTCTATGTGGCGTAAGTTGAACTCTGTGTGGTGAAAACGATGCGTAAAGCTAAAAAGTAAAAATTCTGGTGTATACACCACATGACTTCCTTGTACTGAGTATTAAATTATACGCCTTTCCCCCCCCCCCACTTTAACTTATCGGATTGAATTAAATCTACTTCGCCGATAGCGCATAAACCACAACAGAATAAATGCACTCTTTAAAATTCGCTATATTTGTTTACCATAGCGATACTCTAGCGTAGGTTCACTTAACAGCGTTATATTTCGTTCATATTATAACTCAGAATGCACAAAATTTATATCATTTGAAGAATTATCTAATCGTTGCCACATGTTCTATTCAAATACTATAATAAAGCTAAAACGATGTATAAAAGCAATTAAGCAAACAAAACAAAAAAGAAACAGTTTTTCACAGACGATTCGGTATTTCTCATTCAATTTATTCAGTTCTCACTTCCCGACAAGACAAAAAATACATAACTCAAAATATCTATATTAAAAATTTTGAAGTAAATCTTAAACACTTATTTCCTCGAAAAATTCCAGAAAGGATTAAGCATGATTTAATTCGCAATAATAAATGAAGGCGTTATCTTTGTTGTTGCGAAGCTTAGTCTCTCTAGAGTGGCAACAAATCTACTATTCTGCTGTATCAAATGTAAACAAACATGTCCGCCATGTTATTTAAAAATTAGGCTTAACCGCACTTAAACAGCCTTTAAATTGTTGATAATTCTACAAATATTGCTTGCAGATTTCTTAATGGCATAAAACTCTTAACGGAAAGATAAGAAAAACATAAATCAATAATTTTTAAAGCAAAAAATGCACAATTTACAAACATTTAAGAGTAAAGAAACTGAGATCACTGAGCTGGGTAACAGAGTGGATATATATATAAATATATTTATACACATTTGGTGCGGCCAATTGCTTTTGTATATAGCAGTCCTATATACAAAAGTTCAACGTTCTGAGGCTACTCGTTTTTGAGTTACGCGAAATACATTCGTACGTACAGACACCACGAAAAATTCTCTTCAGAATTCCTTTTAAAGCAATTTTATAATTTTTTTGGAAGAAAAGAGTTTTTTATTCTGCCCTTACGGACAGATATCGCACAAAAACATCGTTAAATTGCATTCGATAGCGGTCAAAATGGATATTTTCGTTGAAATATCTGCCTGAAACTTTTCGCGATTACAATACTTCCTTTTTACTTCGTACAAGGAATTCAAAATTTATGCTCGAATTTTCCTCCTCATTTTTTATTGATTTTCCCTAATTTTTTTAGCTTTCTGACCCTAGTGCTTGTTTAACATTCCCTATGAAATAGTTGATCACAGTCATTTGATAATAAAGCATTTAAATATTTGTGTTTAATAATCATTATAGTAGGTTAATATGAATTTTAGGTTTCCATATTTAATTGGGAAGTTTTTTTATTGAAATTTTAACTGAGTTCAATATGTTACAATTGCAGGTAAATTGTAAAAATATTATGTGTTTTTTGCATATTTTATAAAAGTGGTATTTATTAATCTTTTGAATTATTTTTCTTTTAGTTGGGATTTTACAGCGATGAAGAAGGATTAAGAATCGATCATGATATTTTATTTTCTTCCGATGCACTTATACATACAGAAGTAATCGATACTACGCCAAAATCAGATCTGAAACTCTCATTCAGCCTTGACCAGCTCCTGCCTTTAACCAAAAAACTTACTCTCGTAAACGAGACACAAGAAACTACAGCTTCTTCATCTGTAATGAACGTGAAAGATTATGTTGAATGGAAAATTCTTGACGATGTTGAATCAGCAATGGCAAATGAGGAGGTTTGTTACCAATTCTCTTACCTATTATTCTTGTGTTGCATTAAAAAAATTATTAATGCATTTGTAGAGTCATTAGTTGTATCAAAACAGGAGATGTGAAATATGTGTAATGCGCTCATCGGGATTTGAATTTCGGACTTTCTACTGTTCCGATGCTACTGGACATGCTTTCAAGTTACGCCCCGAAGGCACGTGGTTAGGAAAAAGAAAAATCTTACACATAAAGTCAAAAATTTTACACATGAAGTAATCAGATTCAGAGGTTAAAGCGAATTGGAAAGAGAATGACATTACAATCGAATATAACTGAATTTCAGAAGACAGTATATTAAATATTTCTTTCTGAGAAAGTAATACGGCGTATCCAGTATAAAATGCAGCTTACTAATTAGATTTCCATCGAGCAGATAAAACCACTGCATACTAATAGTTTCGATCTGAATTCAAATCCTCGTGAACTGGCTGATTGAATGAGAGTTATTTGTAGTTTGTTCCATGTATATCGGGCATGCAAATTGAAATAGATGATTATTACTGTCTAGAAATAAAACACATTTTCAAATTTATCCATAAACATCTAATTCTCTTAACTGTACAACTTTTGTAAGACTCATGCCAGTTATTTTGTAAATTTTATAATGCATTTCCATAGCCTGTATTGTAACACACATTTCCGCAGTCGGTATTGTCGTATTACTTACTTTCTCATGCACACTTAAACGTTTACTTCTCGGAGTTTCAGTTCTCGATACAAACTAGCTCAGCTTCACATTAATAAGATTTAGAAAAAAAAATGTTTTATGCAATAAGCTGTTATTTAAAAGGGTTACGATAATTAATACACTTAAGAGAAAAATAATTTGTAATTTAATGGGAATAACAAATTAAGTAACTTTCAGAATTCATCTACAATTTTATATTTCGAATAATGAAAGCGAGAGTGGGCGCCCATGATAAATTAAAAAATATAATGGCTTACACATTTGAAAATGTAATTAAATTAATAAATTTCGTTATTTAGGCATCCTACGCTTTTATTACTTGTGGTTTAAAATTGTTGATGAATTATGTAAATAAAGTTATTTAATCTATTATTCCCATTAAACTATACGACAAATTATTTTTATCCTCTTAGTGCATTAATTATCATGTCTATTTTGAATAAAAGCTTATTGTATAAAAATACTTTTCTTTTAATTTTATCTTATTTTCTGTTCTTTATTTTCAATTACACGTTATTAAGGTTGAAGTTTTTAATCATTGTTGAAAAAATTTATAATAATATATATAAAAGCAATAAATTATAAGAAAATTATGAAATAAAGAAAAATAATTGAACGTCGTTCAGCGAATGAAGAAATCGTTTTGAATATACAGTTTGGAAAATTGGATGTAAAAACAGTGTTATAACAAGTATTTTACTTAAAGCTAAAAGGAAAAACCGAATATAGCAATTCATCATTAAGTGCTCCAGATGGCAAACTCTAAAGCAGTTTGTCCGCAAAAAACATTTTTTTTCCCTCCCGCGTGCATCAGACTGCAATACATTATTTAAAAAATGTAGAGAATGGCTCAATTAATTTTTTTTTTTTTTTTTTTTTTTTTAAAAGAGCAAAAAGTTTGTTTTCATAATCTCTGAAAATTTCGAAACTTTATACCTGATAATCATGAACGTCTAAAAATAGAGCGATTTTCAAAAATTGGTCAAAAATTCAGAAATGAAATTACAATTTTCATGTAAGTTTCATTGAGAAAAAAAAATTTTTTTACCCTCTCTATTCGATGGTGGAAGCAGTAAAATTCTGGTATGTTTAGTTTGCTCGTTAAACTGTGTGTGAAAAATTATATGAATTGTGAAATATATGTGAATATATATATTTTTAAGTAGTTCTTTTTTTTTTTTTTTTTTTTTTTTCGTAAAATTTAACTGCTTTCATTTAGTGTAGTTGTTTTTACTTGGTGTTACTTGTAAACTTTGGAATTAGCTGCATCAAATGTACTTTAAAGCTTTAGCTATTTTTAATTTTCAACTGTCCTTATCATTTCAATCTTATATACGATATATAATCTTATATACTTATATATATAAATATATATATATATAATTTAAAGTAAAGTAGAAAGAACAAACGCTATATATATATGTGTGTGTGTGAATATATATAATTACAAAACACTTCTTTTGAAAACAAAACACAAACATTCCATGAATCACATATATTTCATATTATCATATTACATATGAAATATATGTGATATATATATACATATATTCACATATGAATACGGGTAAAAATCATTTAAACATTAAACGAAAATTACATTGAATTTTACAAAAATTCCTCCACCATATTGCATTGTCACCGACTAGTAGTGTATGCACAAAATTTGAACTCGAGAACTTATCAGGAAATAGACTGAAAACCGATCGCAAAATTCCAGCCACAGAGAGACACCATAAACGAACTAAATTAAAGCTTATAAAAATCGGTCCTTTTTGACAGTTAAGGGCTTAGCATATTTTCTTGGGAGTTTAATATTACAGAGAAAGGGTTTCAGAGCTCCTGACTTGTTTTTCCTCCAAGAGTTGTCGAAATTATGTATTTCTCGTAATAAACTCGTAGTACATGAATTTATTTACTTCTCAGAATAAACTTATAGATGTCTTCATCACCATCTACCATTTTATTACCTCCAGACTTTTCTTCTTTTTTCTCCTCCGTTCTCTCGTCGAGCTGCCAATTCCCTTTTTTCGCCTTTCCAAAACCAGTTCTCAGTTCTGCTACTTCGTGCGAGGGCGTTAACTGGTGCGTAATACAGCTAAAAAAAATATCCAAGAAATTGCGTAACCAATATTTACTGCACTTTATTTGCTTTTTTTATTTATTTATGTTTTTAGCAAAAGTATAAGTTTTAAATCACAATCACTAAATGACAAGAAAGATAATTTTTTTCTAATTAAAGCTGCCCACGCAGTTACTGACATTTAGTGTTTTTATTTAACTTATATAATGTATAGAAGATCACTTGGAAAATTCTTTATTCATAGCATTTGTGTTTCTAAAATAATTATGTTAAAAACCAATTTCCTAATTTTCTATTTATGACAAGTACATGTTTTTTGTGCTGGTTTCCTTTCATATAATTAATTCATATTAGGGTTATCAACTAAAATGAAAATGGCTTCTTTTTCTTCTTGATATATATGTTAGTTGTCTGTAGTTCTAGGACTAAATTACGAATTTTTTTTTTAACTTTGAAAAAAAATTTAATATATATGAAATGTAATTTCTCATACATTATTTGTTTTGTGCAGCCGGGGCAACAGGAATGAGACAAATTTTGGAATATAAAGTGGTAGGTTTATTTTAGCATCCATCTCACAAGCGTTCTCCTCGTACCTTGAGCAGAAGCCCAATTTATACATATGTGTGCGTCACGAGGCTCACCCAATCAGCGATATTAATTGAAATCACGAGGTGACGCTATCTTCTCATCAGGAGTGTTCTTAAGGACTTTATGTAATATGACAGATTTAGGAGTTTGGCGATTTGGCGGGCGCCAACAGGTTAATATATTTTATACTAAAGAAAGGATTTCGCCAAAATTTAGGAACGGGGATGCAATTTAGGTAGAGAATCGCCAACACATTATTAAGCAATATTAATAGAATTTAATTTAATCAATTGATTTAAAAATATCATTACAGATTATCCCCCCCCCCCATCTAAAAAGGCTTGCAGTCGCGGCCGTCGATCCAAGACAGTCCAGATAGTGAGAGCAGAAAATTTAGTTGTTAGGAAATTAAGTGAGTAGGAAAACTGATTGGATTTACCTCAAGGCACACAAAATGTTTACATAATATGACATAAAATATTTGAATATAATTAATACAGTATATAAAATATAATAAATGATTAATGAAATTATAATATAGTAACTAAGTGCAGAACAAATAAAGCATTAATAACATATTGCTGGTTAGCTACGCGGCAATAGGAAATAGTAATATAACTGAATTTGTAAGTTTATATCTTAGGGCATGCCATTCACAGTTTGTGTATGAGTCCGTACAATCATTAGAGTTGTCATTCAGGCTCATCTTCAGTCTTTTACTGGTCTTTGGAGATCTCCGGATCATTTAATTAGCGCTAGAATTATGGATTAGCATTGGCACTGAAAACATTTGAGATTTTATGTCACGATACTAGAGATCTTATACTCTTGTTGAAAATACAGATTTTGTTAGGTTTTTAACATATTTTGTCACTCTATTTTTCTCTTATTAATGATAACAAAACAAAATTTAACTTCCAACACACATTTTGCTAGGTTTTTAACATATTTTGTCACTCTATTATTATTGTACTTGTAATTGGGAAAATCACCAAACGTAGTTAAAGTGGGGTCGAAAAAATTTTCCTTTAAAATTTGGACTAATTCCACATATTTAGTAATTTTATGGCAGTTTTTGACATATACGCTAAATGCATTACCTTTTAGATATCGAGCTACATTATTAAGCTTCCACGTTCCATCTTTATCTAAATGAGTTTTGTTAAAGTACTCAAGCCATGAATTTATATCCATATCATTCTGCGCGTCAAAGGGAATTAATTATACTTGTTTCAGGTTCAGCGCTAGCTGCCCTTAATGAATCATCAGGATCAGAGATGTTTTCCTTAGCCATTATTCTCTTAATAATACTTTCATAAATAAAACTACTTTCATAAATAAAACTAACTCAAAAATAATACTCTTTAAATTTTCCCAAAACAATATTAAAACCAAAATACATCCTTTAAATACCAAATTTAAAATACATTTATACCAAAATAATACTTTTTAAAATTTTCAAAATAAAAACACTATTATTAAATCAGTAATTATAATTCAATAATAATAATATCATTTGCATCGCCAATCTTTTTACTAATTGCTCCTGTCTGACTTATTGTGACGAGAATACGAGTTATGAAATCGACACGAAAATACACATTTTTGTGCACTCTTAATTAGATTTTCGCAAAACACGATCAATCACCACACAAGCACAAAGCTCTCGAGAGCAACACAGAACGGCGTAGACGTAAGGAACTATTTCCATCCTCAAAAGTAGGTTAACGGTAAGAGCACATTTGATGAACGACGAACTTTCGATGGAAACACAGATCACGCATCACAGGGGGCAGAAGGATGCTTCTCTGGACGTAAAATAATCTGCAGAATACCAGAATACAGGTAACAGAAGGATGATTCTCTTGAAGCAAGAACGCCTAGAGAAAAATGCAGAAACATAAAAGTCGCACAGCGGCAAATTCATCTTAAGTGCGTAACATTTTATCCGTATAATCCTTGGGGTATTTTCTTTTTTAGATAATCCCTTTGAAGGTGGTATCCTACCGGCTTTCTGAAATGTAATTTCTCATACAATATTTGTTTTGTGCAGCCGGGGCAACAGGAATGAGACAAATTTTGGAATATAAAGTGGTAGGTTTATTTTAGCATCCATCTCACAAGCGTTCTCCTCGTACCTTGAGCAGAAGCCCAATTTATACATATGTGTGCGTCACGAGGCTCACCCAATCAGCGATATTAATTGAAATCACGAGGTGACGCTATCTTCTCATCAGGAGTGTTCTTAAGGACTTTATGTAATATGACAGATTTAGGAGTTTGGCGATTTGGCGGGCGCCAACAGGTTAATATATTTTATACTAAAGAAAGGATTTCGCCAAAATTTAGGAATAGGGATGCAATTTAGGTAGAGAATCGCCAACACATTATTAAGCAATATTAATAGAATTTAATTTAATCAATTGATTTAAAAATATCATTACATATATATATATTTTAATTTTATAATTCGAGCCAATAATCTAGCATCAGATCAGATCGGCATTTTTAATTATCGGCTCATAAAGAATCTATTAAACAAGAAAATTTAACAAACATTCTCTATTCGTAAAAAGGAAATTTAAGATGTTTTCACCTATTTTGTTTTATTAATTACAATAAAAGATTTGTTTAAATTAATTTTAATTTGATTTTCTGTAATCTAATATAGTTCGAATATTTATCTTTGTTAATATCAATTATCTTTTTTATTATGGCAAATATAAAAGAAAATAAAAAAGTGTTGTCAACTGCTAATCTTTTGTGCGAAGACAAGATTGCATTTCATAACCTACTGCATTTATTACATTCATATTTTTCATACAGGCTGATACTCATACTGCCAGTAGCACTAAGAGTGACATTGATGTGGTGGTTCCTCTTCAAGACGATGGAAATCTGCAGCATCTTTCGGATGGCAATTCATCGTTCAGTAGCGATGATGATGTAATTGTTCTAGGACCTTCTTATGCTAATGAGCACAAATCCAGATCTGCTGCTTCAAATCTGAGATCCATTTCGCTCACCAGCCATCAAGAACCTAGGATGAACGATGCTTTCAGAGCAGGTTAGGTCTTTCATCATTTTCCCACCTACTAAACATACTGAAAATTATAACCATCTTAGTTATCTTGAGATAAGTTTCTTGTCATGAATCAGTAGTTTCCCTTGCAGAATCTGCCCTTCATTCTGAGGAGAAGATTATTGCTCAAGAATCAGCAACATCCTCCTCTGCAGAAGACGTGAAGGTTGTTCGAGCAGGTCTCGGTCGACATGTTTCGGCATGGCTGGGAAGACCATGGGCACTGTCAGTACTTGGCGTCTGTGGGTTCTTAATTTTGGCTACGCTGTATATTTTAGTTTTTCTCATGGTTAAAGCCTGCGAAGGCTCACTGAAGAAAACCAACTGTTGTCTGGCTGGTGCCCAGCTTGTGGCACTTCTTTGCCTCTACATTGCTGCAGCTCTGTATACGTGGAAACCGTCTGCTCTTCTTTGTGGTCTTCAGAGGCTGATGCCAAATGTCAGTCTTTCTTTCTGTTATGGCTGTCTCTTATTAAAAGGTAATCAAAATTTGCAAATTTCTGTATTTTTTAAAATTTTAAATATAAATCTAAAATAAGAAGGTGTGCTCAAATTTTCGTTATAGTTATCGATTGATGAATTACTTGTAATCAAGACTGGATTAACCAGTAATCTTAAGCACGTGCTTAAGGCATCAAAGAAAGGGAGTTTAAAAACTACCTTTCCTTGATGTACCCCCCAAAAAAGGGAGTTGGACCACAAAAACGTGCTTATAGGTATTCAGGGAAGAGGCACCAAAAAGTTTTCTTTTGCCGGTTTTGCCATGGAATGTATGCTGCAAATTAACCAAAACCGAAAGAGGGAAGAAATTAAAAAAAAAAAAAAAAAAAAAAACTAGCCTAAACATATGTAGAAGCACCAAAATTGTAAAGTGCTTAGGGCCTTTGAAGTAATCCGGCTCTGCTTGCAGTGAACTGTATTATTTAAAAAAATCCTTTCGAAGGATTACTAAACATACGACAATACAGAAGTTCATGGAGTAAAAATCAAACAAATGGCGGTAAAGGTATATTGTTTCCAAGGTAAGGTATAGCAAAGAAGTAGGTGTGATTTGAATGGGGAAAATATTTAATTAAACGTATTACAGGTAAAGAATATTGCACCATTTTAGCAGTAATACTCACGAAAACATAAATAAGGAAAATTTAATTATGTTGCGATATTTTATTTATATAACGACCGTTAGGTATTACAAAGGTGGACTTTTAAATCTTTGCTCAGCGAATGACTTCTTAGTACCTTCTACCATTTATGTATTTTATAAATTAAAATTTGCAAGTTTCTCCCAAAGTTAATAAACATATAGAGACAACCAACATTTTTTTAGCCATACAAAAAAAGGAAAGCTTGAAAAACTGTACTTTTGCCGGGATTCGAACTCCGTATCTCCAACATACTAGCTAGACGTGCTACTTGTTTCACCACGAGAGCATGCATAGGGGCTGCGATAATTCCTTACGAATGAAAGCACCAAAAACTTCTTTAACCTAGTCAAAACCATACGGTATTCTATTCGTCTTGGCAAGTGTTGTCACTGTACAGAACATAAGGTCTTTAAACAGTAAGGACATATATTTTGAAGGAGAGAAGTAGCCCATACAATTTTGTTGCCAGTAACGAAGATGAAGTTTTTAATTGTATTAAATTAAATTAATATTTAATTGTATTTAAATTTTTAATTGTATTAAATTGTTTTTAATTTTATGTATCGCTCGTGAACAGTTCTCACAGTTCAGCCGTTTACAAAATGTGAAACTTTAATTTAATCAGTGTGTAATCGCTTATCAGTGAGGGATTTAAGTGTGTGTAATTGCTTATCGGTGAGGGATTTAAAAACAATAAATTCGCATTTTACTAATTAATTTTTTATTTTATTATTTTATTTAAACATTTCATTTGCCTAAATTAAAATGTATTTAATTTACAGTGTGCAATTGATAACTTTTATGAATAGTAGAAGCCTTATTTCTATTACTAAAAGGTGTTTCAAACGCATCTGTTACCCATATGGTATAGAATTTTATCTTTTAAATTTTTGAAAGTTTTTGTTAGAACATTTGATTAATATTTTAGATTTCACCCCCTGTTTCAAAGCACGTTTCCAGTCATCATCTTATAAGGTATTTCTCTCACTTCCTTAGCGTGCCTTGGTGGTGTAACGGTAGCACGCTGGGACAGTATTCCGGAGGTCCGTGGCTCGATTCCCTGCGAAGGCGGTTGCATATTTTTCATCTTGCTTGCTTCAAAAATACCTAATGTCTCTACAATGTTAGAACATTACTCCAGTCGCATGGGTTTATAAGTTGTATTTTCGGATAAATTAGGCATAATCGTGCATTTAGTCTATATTGCTATAAATTCCAATCTACATTTTACGATTTTTAACTATGGATTCAACGGTTTAAAAGAGAAAAATGCAATAAAAATTTATAGTATTTTAAAGATATACAGCTGCAATTTTTTTATCATGTAATTTAAATAAAAAATTAAAATGCCATTTTTAAAATTTATTTTATTTAAAAATAACTTTATTGCCGAGGATGACGTGTTGAGAAGTGAACCATTTTCGATTTTTTTATTATTTTTTCTTTAAACTTCAGAATGACTGTCAGATATAGTTTTTCCCTTACTGTAGTCTGTTAATTACGAATTGGCACTTCAGAATCATTTTTACTACCCGGCTTGCCTCGTAATCATGGTAACGACAACTGTAGTAGATAATCGAGTCCTCCGAATGCTTTTTTTTTTTCTCACTTCCGTTTAGCGTGTTTCGCTTTGTGAAAAGCACATAAATGAAAGCTGACTTGAACTGCAGTCTCAAATGGAA
This sequence comes from Stegodyphus dumicola, assembly GCF_044657685.1. Classification (NCBI taxonomy): domain Eukaryota; kingdom Metazoa; phylum Arthropoda; class Arachnida; order Araneae; family Eresidae; genus Stegodyphus; species Stegodyphus dumicola. Next base: position 130,962,698 of record NC_140770.1, read on the forward strand.
AGAACTGTGATGACAACATAAGCTACAAGTACAAATGGTGGAGGGTTGGGAAGCTCTTAAAGTGCCCATTTAAAAATACCGTATATTTCTGCAGATAAGATGACCTTCAGATAAGACAAAGTATAAATTTCGACAAAGTTTTATAGTTTTGTCGTATAAGACGACCTCCAAACTATCAATGTCCTAGAGAATTAACTTAGATCAGGGATCATCATCTGGAACAAATTTTACTTTCTCACATTTAGCAACACTGCCTATAGAAGCACGTGCCGAATCACAAACTCATATGTACCTTTTAGAAGTTTCGTTATAGGTCGTGCCGTAACTTCAAACAATCTGCATGATAAGTATAATTAGCATAAAATTTGTAAAGTGCGTGCCCAACCATGGAACCAACAAAAAGAAAGAAATATAAAGCAAACTTCAAGTTAAAAGTCACAAAAAAGGCTGAATACTTGAACAAATGTGCTGCAGCAAGGGCTTTGATATAACAGAGATGGTAAAATATTGGAGAAAGGAGGAAAATGCTATTAAAAATACCAATACAAAATTATCTATGAGAAGAGGAGTAGCTTGCTGGCCAAACTTGGAAAATAACATTGCAGAATGGGTAGAAGAACAGAGGTAGAATTGTTATATTACTACAAGAAATAAATATCATTAGGACTTATTCACTGAAAGGCAGAGCCAACCTAGAACAAGGCAGAGAATTTAAAACAACAGTAAGTTGGTGCTGTCGTTTCATGAACAGGAAAAGTTCTAGTAATAAGACAGAAAGCAAAAACTGCACCAAAGTTATCAAAATGTCTGGATCATAAAGTCACAAGTTTCTACAAGTTTGTTATTCGTTTGTTATCGATGCAAAAATACAACTTTCCATTATGTTTTGCAGTCACGTAACTGAAAACACTAAAATTCGCTTAGACGAACAATACTAAGATTGTTGTTATATACCAGAGGTGCTAATTCAGAAGTCAAACAACAAAAATCAGCGTTATATTTACAAAATTTTCATAGTTTTACCGAACCACCATCCTCAGCTGCAAAACCGCAAATGACTTCTGAATTAGTATTTATTCGGCGTGTAATTGTGTCTTATTTATACCAGAGGTGGTTTAAATTTAATGCTGCATCTTTAGACAACTCTCTAAAAAAAACACCATTCAAAGATCACTTGCGTGAATAATGGAATAACTGGATTATGAATGGCGAAAAGTCGTATACGAAAAGTAGTATGTAATTTTTATAATTAAATCATGGGAAAAAAGGAAAGGCGAAACAGTGATGAAATGCTTCAAAAAAGTGTGGGATTTCTAATGCTGTGAATGGCACTGTGGACGATTTATAACAGGATACCTGATGACGAAGCGGAAATCGACTCACTAGATACTGAATGGGACCCACATGACTAGCTTCTCAACAATGAGTCAGGATGCACTTGAGTAGCTTCTTGCCTTGGGTGATGAATGTGAGAATTTTGCAGGATTTTAAATCCACTGGCGAGTGAATTGTTTTATTTTATAATGGTTTTAATTTATGTAAGTTTCAATCTAACTTTTTTTTTGTATCTCACCTTTAAGACGATTCGAGGGGTCTTATCGTTTTATCTGCAAAAACATATGCTAACAGATTACAGTTGGGATAAACGCGGATCTGCTGCATCTGTGCTTTCAAGTTCCATCCCCCAGCCTTTTTTAAGTAAACAATTCATTCCGCTGTCATGAGTAAAACAATTCTATTTCCACTCATTTAATTCTAATACATAATATTTTTGCATTGTTCTAGGTATGTACTTAAGAGCCCAGAGCAGTTTGGGACTTGGAGGTAGTGTCAACCGTTGTAACCAGATGCTCACCCTTCTGTTCATTGTGAGTGTTCAGATTGCTCTCGAAACTCAGTGGTGGTTGATTCGACCTCCGTCTTTGGCTGAAGATACTTTAGAATGTCTCACTGGAAAGATAGAGATTTTGCAGTCCCAGCTATACATCACGTTTTTATTGCTGCTAGTAACAGCAGTGGCTGTATCTACGCGCAGGTAAGGCTTCTGAGATTTTATTCTTTATTTTCTTTAGTTGAATATGGGAGAGCGCGTATGGGTTATCTAGGAAGGAATATGTTTCTTAGGCGACTTTCTAAAGAAAATTGGCTCATATGTATGTGTATATATTGTACTTGAAAAATTATGAAAGCTTCCATATATTCAACTCGTTCTCTACTTTCGAATCAAAATTAAGTGCCAATACTCAGCGGTCTTATTCATTTGACCACTTATGGACTTCTATGGAACAGATTTAATAATTATTGCAAATAATTTTTATTTATATATGAATCCGTATCTAGAGACGCCCTGCCAACAATATCACCCATGACTTTGGTCTTCTTACAGGGATGCGGCAATCCTAGAAGTTTGTGGTATTGTTAGTGATATGTCGCCTGGTAGGGGATAGCATCATACATCTTAAGACATAAAATTTCAAGGACTCCGATAATTAGAAAATTTTGTCGAGTCGAACCGGATGAATCCTGTAGATGAAATATATTTTATTAATCTTCACTTGTGGATACAATGATTAGTAAATTTTGGAGAAATGTTTAATAGGCAATAGTTATTGATAATAATTTCTCATCAATGACAGTGTTTTCCCCCTATAGTTTAGAGATTAATTTGGCGGCTTTTACTACTGTATTTTCGTTTGGTAACTTTTTCCTTTTGCCAGTAATCGACAATGACATTTTACTTCCAGCTGTAGATTAAATGTATTCATAATTAGTGCTATAACGTTTCATATTAAGTCTTCTTTTTAAATTAAAAAATCGGACATAGCCTATATGACCTCAAGCCAATTTCATACTTCGAGCTTTAAGAAAAGTATCAAGCGATAATTTACTTCAAGCTCGCTGCTATTTAAAGTATGCAATTCGTTGATCATTTGTAAGTAAAATCCAATATGTTTACAAATACTATGGCTCTTATTATTATAAACATTACTTTCATACAATGGAATTACGCTCCCCCAAATCCAATAAATCTCATACAGATACTATTCTATATCCGATAATTATTTTTCGTCATACAAATACTATTCTGTTCGCCCATGCAATGCAAAATGCTAACTATATGTAATTATGTACTCTGTAAATCCCATATTCCCGAAAAGCAATGCAAAGTTACAGGCACGAAACCTTTATTTCTGGATTAAAATACAATGAAAACTATTAACAATCAAAATCATCAAACAGTCATCTTTAACCCACCTGTCGCCTCAAAGCAGTTCGTCAGGAACTCTTTTCCACGAGGTGAGCAATTATCTACAGAAGCTCAAAAGAATCTCCCTTTTCTCGGTGTTCACGCCTTTTTATTCTCGCTCGCAATGCAATGTCCACAATCGAAGTTGTAATCTTGTGGCAGTAAGTCTTGGTTGGAAGGAACATTCCTGAATGCTCGTCGCATGGTTTTCTCAGAAACCACTTGCAAGATCTAACCCTAACTATTCACCTGCACGAAAAACATCAGAATTCGTTGTTTTTACACAACATTCCTTTAATTTGAAAGCATCGCATCTATCATAGTACGTTCTCTGATTGCATAATATTTCGAATTCACAAATCAGGTGACTTAACAATCACAAAAATTTTAAAAGCAGCATAAATTTAGAATTGTCGAAAGAATGTTAAAAGTGTTGCCGTATATTTCTTCCAGTCTTTTCTCACTTCATGATGTTAACATTCGGTTTTCTTAACAAGATGGCAACTTATTTTCTTGTTCTCTTAGCTATATTTATTAAAACCACGTTATTCGTACTTATGCCACACAAAATTTAACAACAAAATCACAAAGTCTTTAAAACCAGTGTTTCTTTAAAATTCCTAACACAACATAAAGTGTTGCCATATATTTTTATAGTCACTATACTATTTATATTTGCTATATTATTTTTTCAAAATTAATGCATAGAGATAACATTTGGTGGCAGCATTTTTTTATTCGAAAAGTGATTCGATAGATGAGTGAAAGGCTCACAGAATTGAGAATCGAGTCTAATACATTCAGTTGTTCATAATGAGCTCATTCGCTTTTCATTTGGTACAGTTCTAAAAATATATTTAATGCTTATAATTGCAATGTGTTGTTCTCCATTACATACGTATTTTGTGTACCAAATTCGAGAAATTTTGATTTATCTCATAATATATTTTTTTACTGGTCAATGTCTGTTCAAAGCTTCAAATAAAGTAACACTTCTGGTTGATTAATTTAAGCCAAAATCTAATATGCTGTTCTCATCGATATAAAAATTCTAAAGTAATAAACCTATATTAAAAACTATATTTTAATACAGATTTCCATAAAAAAAACTGTTATAGGCGATAAGTAAAATATTACTTCTGGTTGTGCAGTTTTAGTCAGAATCAATATGAATGAATATAGAAAGCTTAACCATCGAAAATGGAAATTTTTGGTAGTTATATGTAAGAGTTATAATGGACAAAAAAAGTCGTCACATGCTTATAGACAGACAGACTGATACACAGACATCATTTCAAAAACAGTAAAAATGTGTTGTAAGGTACCTACCATGCGCTTATTCACTGAAAGCTCACAACCGAATTTTTGAACCGAAAACATTATACTAAAGGTTGAGGGGTAAAATTACTTTAATTTTTAAAATTTATCTTTTTCAATAAATTGAAAATTACCATTACCATTAAACCATAGACCGAAGAGACACAAATTAGTATGAAATATTATATTACAAAAATCAATATTTACTTGGCTTTAGTTTAGAACCATCACCAGTCTAAGAATGATTTTCCAATTTTACATGTACGTGAGGATCATGCCGCAAATCTTGTTTGAAGAATCTTTAAATGCAAAACAATCTGCACTTTCAGGGCTTTCAGACTCATTTTAATCGCCCCCTTGCTCTAGTTCGTTTTCTTTTGTTTTAATGAGTATTTAAAGCAATACTTAAAAGAAAGATGCAACTTATTTTATAAATACAACCTATATTTTTATCTGCAGTTGCGCAAAATGAAGCAATTAGACATTTCAGATATTTTTATTGTAGGTTTTAATTTATTTAAAGTATTTTCCTTCCGAAACAGAAATATATACAAAGCTTCAAAGTATATTTATTATTAGTCCAAAGGGACTTTTTTTTTTTCCTTTTGCGATTTTGCGTCGGAACCCTATAAACGGCCTATCACTTTTCAAATCGTTGCCACCAAATGCTATTGCCCTGTATTATATTTGAAGAAATTAAATGGTGAAGAATTTGCATAAATGTATGAGTGTTTCTCGTATTGTGATAAAACAACAGTACCTAGAGCTATACAATTTTCAATGGCGTAATCCTACTGCGAATATGGGCATCTGGAAGCCCGAATTTGAAACTTGGAATTTGTTTTATTATGGATTTCATATTTTGTAAAACTTTAACGAATTTTTGATTAACAAACTCGAGGATTTCAAAGCGAGTCATGGCAACGCTGTACAGAAAAAAACATTTTTATCTTCAGCGCGGGAGACTATGTATCGGAAATTCTAAAGATATGCTCCTTTAAAATTTATTTTGCGATATCGCTGTTAAACTGAATTTTATGGTTTGAGTGCGTAGAACACGATATTTAATAAATTAGGATAACTCACAAAATGCTAAAAAGACGCCCTTTTGAACGTAATTTAAAATCTGAAACCTTTCAGATTTTTTAAAAAAATTTTATTATTATTATTTTAATATCTTACTTTTGCTTCTAAAAGGAAGGAAATGTAGTAATAATTCTATTTAGTAGTACATTTTTATAGTACATTTATAATGTACCTTTATAGTTCCTGATTTTAATGTACCAAAAGCATCCTTTCCGAAATTTACAATGAGGAGGTTCTTGATTTTAATTATGTTTTAATATTTCTTTTGAATCGAAATTGATTAAATCACTAAATTGTGCAGTAATTCTATTTTATTTTATTGAATATCTTTATAGGCAAATTTGCGTAGAAGTTTACATATTCGTAGCTAAATTTCACAAAAGTTAAATTATACGAAATTTTTCATTCTTGAAAAATGTTTTCTAGTACTTCCTGTTTCGTTTTATTGAAATGTTATGAAGGATTTATAAAAAAAAAAGCATATGTTGTGCATATATGATTTTTATGCGTTTCCTTCGTAAAAGGGCGACAGAATTAAACATATGGTGGACAAAATCTGGTCATCTCTTGGACTTTATCTTTTCTCTCTCGTGCTTTTACCTAGTGGAAAAAAAAAATTATCGAGTTATTGTAAGTCGTTAGCATGTTCTACTGGAAGATCGTGGTTTAAACCCTGCCTGGGGAACAGCTAATTTTGCCTGCTTTCTGCTCCATGAAACTCAGTCATCGTTACACAATCACAAAACTCACTATCTTATATCTTTCATAAAATGTTTCTAATGAAAGCAACGTCAGTTCTGAGACTGAATTTTACCTGTATTTGATTTTTAAGCTAGCATTCTCCATTTCCCAATAAGTACTTCTTAATTAATTAGGTTAATTAAACCTAAAAATAATAATTAATCTAATAAATAAATTAATTAAGCCTTCTTAATTAAGCCTTTTGGCTAATAAAAGCCCAAAGGGGCTATTAGTTCCGAAATCTGATTTTTCGTCAGATCAGTATAAATGCGTCATTTCGCTTTTTATTCGAGTCTGTTACCATTAGGCAAAATATAAGATATTTATGTTTCAAATTGAATCGGTCTGTTATGGAATAACAAACTAAGCTATCTGAAAGCAGTAGATGCAGTTCTTAAAAATATTCTTATAACAAAATTACTTTTGAATCGGATTGATTTAGATAATAAAAAGTTTTTCCCTGGAAAAAATATGTAAATTAAAAAAAAAAATTCCGAAAAACTTTCGGATTTTATATTAGGCCCAAAGGGGTGTTTCTTTCATTTACACACCTATACATGTTTCGGGAGTATTTGGGCTAATGTGGCTTTAGGCTAAAAATATTTAAAAACGGTATATCTTTAGAATTTCCGATCGGCAGTCACGCGCGCTGGAGATAATTTTTTTTTTTCGTACTGTGTTGCCACTGCTCGTTTTGAAATCATTGAGTTTGCTAATTAAAAATTCGTTAAAAATTTTACAAAATATGAAACAGACAAAAAAATAAATTCGGGCTTCCACTTGCCCATATTTGGGTGGAGAGCTACGTTATTCAAAATTTGATGGTTCTAGGTACCGTTTTTTTTTTTTTTTTTTTTTTCACAATGCGGGAAAAATACATACACTCATGCAGATTCTTCAATATCTAATTTCTTCAAATATAATATAGGGTGATAATATTTGTTGTCAGCAATTTGAACAGTTAAAAGACAATGGCACAAAATGCCGTTTCGAGATTAATAGCCCTTGTAGGCTAACACCTGTTTAGGGTAAAATTATTAGCGGCTTCGAATTTTTCTAATTTAAGATTATGAGTTATTTCGTTTACTAATGTTTACTTACTTATGACTGACTAATGAAAAGATTTTTAAACGCTTCATTATTGTTTTTCTGTTGCAGAATTCCTTACAACCAGCCCGAGAGTAGAAGCCTCATCGCAACGTCTTTGTGCTGCCTGGTGATATTCTTGTCATGGGATGTCGCCTGCTGGTTACTGCCCGACTCTACAAGCAGGAATATAGCATATCCTTCGGCCTTGATGGCTACTGCTCTCTCTGTACTACTGGGCATATTTGGTCCTCAGTTATTTGCAATCCACAAATATGGTGGCTTTCCACATAAACCACTTTCATATGCAGACTCATTATCAACAGTGTTCACCATGTTTAAAGATCTTGATAATGCATCAAGTGGAGGCACAACGGCCAGAGGGAAAAAAAATGCAAAAACACTCGAGACGCCTTTTGCTACGGAATTAGGTGAAGGTACCCGGAATCCACTCTACAGCGATTACCAGTCAGCTTATCCATGATAAAATAAAGCCCAAATGAAGAAAGTTCCTCATCCATTCTCTCTGATATATACGTGTGAGCAATACGAAAATGGGTGTTAAGCCTGAAAACTTGGAACATCATATTTATTATTTTATCTTCGATTATACCTTCTAATGAAACTTATGTGATATTAAGACTCGTATTACTTTCTGGTGATTCTTAAAAGTGCCTTAACACAAATCAGAAATCGCTTTAAAAGGAAGCATATACTGTTGTGCATTGACTGTTAGCATTCTAATTGATAAGTTGTTCCGAATGTGGTTTCATGAATTCTTTCCTGGTATTTGTTTGTAATGTTCTTTATCATTTGTTCGCAGTAAATTAAATATATTGGTGAAAGGTATTGGAGAAATTAATGTTTGCTATAAAGGGAATTTAGGGAAATTTTAATATGGAAATCAATCTTTGCGACCATGCTCAAGAACAGTTCATCTTCTGTCCATTTGCTCAAACTGTTTTTCCAAAGTTACGAAATGTTGTCATGTCATAAATTGTAATGAAGATAATTTTTTGCTTTAAGTTGATATTTGGTGATGATAATTTTATGTCATTGTAATAATAATTTCTACGAATTTACTTACCAACATTTCATAGTTATATATATGAATAGTTATGTATGGAAACAAAGTATTTAACCTCATGTTTCAAATAGCATATTAATTTCGCATCACGATTCCTACCAAAAGAACTTCCGTTTATAATTAGAATTAACTCTTCTAACTAGTTATTAAAGGCATATTACTACTATTAGTTGCACGTACTTAATTTAGTTATGTTAAAAATAATTTAAATATCCGGAAGTATAAAATTTATCTGTTCAAAAAGTTCGCGGAATTTTCATGTCATGTGTGTTAACTCAAAATGCTTGAGTTTAGATGCCAGAGACCATTAGAGTACTTTCTATAGAAGATATGTATAAACTGACATCATACGGAACTTATACTTCGTGTTGTAGTACAAATGGAATGAAAGCATCTTTCGGCACAGTGTCGCATTTTGAGTAAAGAAATTTGAGTTTCTTTGATCAGAAATAAATTTCTGCTCTGCAATAACCACCTTAGTCGCCAGATTTTTTACCTTCTCACCCCGCTGTCTTCTGTCATCAAGATAGTTCTGCAAAATTCATTGTTTTCAGACAATTTAAGCTATCAAAAAGATGACGCTATGAGTATGTGGCTGACAAATGATGCATAAACTTAATGCTCCCAAATATGACAGATGAGCTAGTGTAAGTAAATGTATTCCGATGTATATTTCTTAGAAGTTCACAATGTAATAAATAATTTTTGACTTTTCAAACGGAACAATCCTACAAGTATTTTTCGCGAACTCTTTGAAGCCCATGAATATTCGTCGTGTTAAAAATTGCCTCAGTTATATCCACGAATTTCAATTTCAATTTGTTTTAACTATCTATTTGATAGGAGTCCTTTAAAAATCCTTATACTGAGTATTTACGACAATAATTATGAATTAGTTAGTTATCCTGTTAATGTGAAACTTATGTTCTCAAAATGTTTCAAAGAAATACGATATTGCATCAAAAGAAAACTTTAAAAAAATTAATAGCTTTAAAACTCCTTAATAATATGGTCAGCTTAAGATGAATTTCTGGTGAAGTCTCAAAATATGGTATAGATACAAATTTGTTACCTTCTCTTTTAAGTATATTTTTATTATTATATTTAAATATTGATGCTAACGTTGTATGTGTTCCCTTAATTTATTTATTGTATAGAAAAATATTCACTTTCATAAGAATTTTTTATCTTGAAACATTCCGTCCTTATGTTGACTAAAATGTTACATTTCCTTGTTTTCTTTGTTTTTATTCTTATTGTGTATATAACACAGAATTGCTTCAAAAACAGATGTCTTTTCAATAAAATATTTTCAAAACTTAAACTCTGTGTGTTCAGTAAACATGCACACGTGCTTCTGCTGTATTCCAGATTGAAAAGCATTGATACCCCTTCCAGAAAGAGAGAGAAAGGAAAATAATAAGAAGAAAATATTGTTGTTTTTCAAGTTAAGTAAAACAGTGCTTAAGAAACATTAGATAGGATCTCCGAGAATTAAAAAGTGGGATTTCATTAATGACAATGTAGTACGAGGCTATCCAGAAAGTAGATTACGTTTTGGGATAAAAAAATAAACAAAGTATAGGAAACAAATTTTATTATATACAGATGAAAGCCACACTCAAATACTACTTTTCTACATAGTCACCATACAAATTAAGGCATTTATCGTAGCGATGTACGAGCTTGGAAATTCCTTCGTCGAAAAATTCGGCCGCCTGCGCCTTCAACCACTTCGTTACCTCTTCTTGCATCTCTTGGAATCCAACTTGCACAAAACTTGTGGTAACCAAGCTTTTCGCTGATGATTTCGTGCAACAAACTTCGCGAAATTTGTGGAAAACTCAAAGAAAGTTCCGTTATTGTGAAATTTCGATTTTCACGGACTTTAGCATCGACTTTTTCGAGAAGTTCGGCGGTCACTATGCTGGGTCTCCCACTTCGATCTTCGTCGTGAACATTGGCTCGGCCATTTTGAAATCTTATGACCCACTGACTCACTCCACCTTCAGTGATAATGTTGTCCCCATACACTTCACGAAGCTGCCGATAGATTTCTATCGGTTTACAGTTTTTTGCAGTCAGAAACCTTATTACTGAGCGCACCTCGCAGCTCGCGGGATTTTCAATTAACGCAGACATTTCAAACCGTCACAGTATCTGAACGGAGCACAGCACGAACCTCTCACTAGCACGGCTAGATGCAGACTGAGCTGCGCAACGCTCTGACCCCAAGATGGCCGCGCTAGCCCCGCCCCTAGCGGACACAGACGGAAACGTAATCTACTTTCTGGATAGCCCTCGTATATATTATGTAAAACAGATTAAAATAGCTTTATTTAATTCAGAATTCACTGAGAGCAATCATGAACAAAATTATAAACTTCAATGCATGCCCATTAACTGTATTTAGTCTCAGCCCACACTCTGACAAGAACGCCTAATGTAAAGCTTTCAATTGAGAGTTTTTAGCCTTTTGATGGTCAAAATTTTGAATTCCTTTACCGGGAATATTAATTTTGACAAATGGCAGAAGTAGAATTGCGTGGAGGTGCATAAGATGGACATAAGATGGACCAATCGGAGTGCCCTGAAAATCGAGGATTCAGTTTGTCGCGGATGTGAAGCATAGTGCAGTTATAACATATAGCGGTGTTTAAGAAACTTTTAATGAACGGCTTTCTTCCAATAGTATTTTAAACGGGAGTTATCGAGCCGAAACAATAGTGCTCGACGATATGCTGCGTATACGTATTCGGGACATTTTACGAGGCAGGGGAAAATGTTTCGCCTAGTCTAGCTCGGCGTACGTCTTCTTCAAAAAAATGATCTTTGCATATGTCAGCTAATCAGATATCCTGAAAGCGAAGATTCCCTAAAATGTTTCTTACGACACGCAGTTGCGGATAGCTATCAGATCTTACTGGAGATTTAGTTGGCCGGAGCTCCATCTTGTTGAAGTAAGAGCTACAATTCAGCATGACTTGAGGGAATTTCAGAAGCATGATAAAGGACTTGAACTTCAGTCCAGTTAGAAACATATTACTGTCAAATGATACTCGAGGGAAGGAAAAGATTTGCAATAAGTCCATGTGCTGACTGAAATTGGTATTAATTTCAACAATTCAGCATGACTTGAGGGAATTTCAGAGGCATGATAAAGGACTTGAGGGAACTTCAGGAGCAATAACTCGAGGAAAGGAAAAGATCTGCAATAAGTCCATGTGCTGACTGAAATTGGTATTAATTTCAACAAACACGAAAAAAACCAAAATCATGTTATTCATTTTGAGGCATCTTAGGAAAATCTGCGATGTATTCATATGTTACATGCGGATTTTCAGAGCACGAAATTTAGCCACTATTCCCACTTACGCAATCATTTACGAGTTTTTGCAGGCATTTACATGGCACTGAGCCTCATTCACAGTGAGACCACATTTATATGCACATAATGTACCTGCACAATTTTTTTTTTTTTTAGAGAGGGAAGTATATAAATGCGCTTTCAGTCCATTTCACGTACATGCTTCACAGAAACCTCATAAAATTCCACCATTCATTCTTGCAAATACTTATATAATTTGTAAAATTTTTTTGGTTTGGTTGAGTTTTAATTCATTTTGTAGAACAATGCACATTCAATATGTGATGCTTAACAAAATTTATTAACTGTAGTGTTATGTATCGTATACAAAAACTAAATGAATACTATTAATGTTTTATAAAACATAAGAACTTTCCATACCACGTACAGCATAAATGTACATATAAATTTATAACTATCTATGTACCTATCTCAGAACTGTGGCATCATGACTAAATCACAAAAAAGCTTTAATAATTCCTCTCCGAATACGAATGGTAAAGTTTAGAAACCATTATATTATAAAAAATACTGTGTGAAAATAATGTGCCTAATGAAAACAATATGTCAAGTGATTAAAAATAAATAAAGATTAACTTAATCATTACTTCTTAAAAACCCAATCTCATTCAGCTTTTCTTAAAGTTGTTTATGTAAAAATTATTGGTTTTGAGAAAAATCTGGTTGGTTTTAAGTGCTGGTTTTAAGAAGTTTAATATCTGTGTTAGCTTAAAATGGGTGGATAGTAAGGGGCAATGAAAATGGAAAAATAAATATCGCACTTGGACTCCACACTTTGGTAAATATTAGAGAATGTTCGAGAAGAGAAAAAAAAAGCGTTTACGAATGCAGAAGAATCTAAGCAAGGTTCTACTTCAGTAATTTTTATTAAATTGGTTAATTAATTATACGGATCATTTTTAATATGATCACAAAATACAAAAATTCTTCTCTGTCATAAGTGAAAATTTCACGAACATTCGTAATCATAAATAATTTATAAATGAAAATTCTATGTTACCTATAATTATTATTTATGTTATTTTGTTATTGATAAGCTATTCATAAATGAAAATTTTAAAAATTTGCAATTTTAATTTCTCGAATATTTTGTTCGTAATGTGTGGAACTGAACTTTTAATATTAAGTTCTCAATAATGGCCTTTAAAACTTTTATAGAGTCTCAGACAATACAAATTTGTTTTCATATTTGCACATATGGCAGTGAGACCCGAAGCTTTTCTATTCGTGCTCTAACCCAAAGATAAAGCTCAGTTTTTTTTTTTTTTTTTTTTTTTTTTTTTTTTTTTTTTTTTTACCTCAGGTAACTTCTCATGAATAACATTTTCTTCTGAGACAACAAAAAATGGGGCGGAGCCCCCAGAAATTTCGCCGACTACGGTGATTGATCCGCAGTGAGGTCAAGAGGCGGAGTTCTATGGCTCTCTAAAAATAATTCCAAACTCGGTCAAGCTGTACTGTCTACCTTTATAATAAGTCAAATTGTCTGGAAAATTTTCGTGCATAATATTTTATCTCAGTATCAGACTCTAACAAACGAATCCATAATTTATATCAACATTTATCTAGTCGAATCAATATAAATCACTTTTTTCCCTTTTAATAATTTAGGTATTTAAAAAGTACACCAAAACAGCGTTTATACGACTTCCAAGGGACTGTTAAAAAGGGGGAAAAGGGCATATAAGTAAGATAAACATAATAATAGAAATGGCAGTTTGACAATAGAATTACTGACCGATCATAAATGACCATTATTTCCCTTTGGTGTATATACCAAATCGAACGGGGGTAACCTTTCGAAGAGTGATAATCTATTTTAACTGTAGATATAGATGTTGGAAATGTAGATCTAAATCTATGAATAAACGTTAGAAAATATTTCTTGTGATGTAAATGCTCTTGAGACACAGCTGGACGATCCGTGGTTCGAATCCTGCTAATGTTTTCTGGTCTAAAATGTCCTACGGGTCTCTACATATTTTAGTTTCAGAATTTACAATAGCTATTTTACTGTTATTATACAAATTTAATTTCTTTATCCAACTTATTTAAAATACTAAGTCATTTTTTTTAAAAAAAAGTTAAGAATTTCACTTTCAAAATCTTAAGGCTTTAAATTTTTATGATATTTAATCCAAAAATGGAAATGGATAAATTTTATTTCTATTGTTCACGAAAAAAGAACACATTTTTTAGTGAGATTTTAAACCTGAATTTTTCCTGCTAAGTCTTCACGCATTATTCGATGCGCCATTTGATTTTGAGATTTAAGCGTAGCACTAAAAAGCACAAAATTAAAACATGTTATCTTCAGTCCAGTTAGGAACATATTACTGTCAAATGATATCAGACTGAAGCGTATACCGTTGCTATATTCCATTCCTCATTCTGTCCATTTTAGAAACACCTTTCAGTCCATCAACTAATTTAAACTGCTGTAAAGTCTGACTTATCTCGCATCCTAAGAGTGTGAGGTGCTAAAAGAAGCGTCAGTGTGTTAAGTCACAAAAAAACTAACGTATAACTGAAACTATGCGTAAAACTGAAACTAACGTAAAACTAAAGTATAACTGAAATAGATAAATGACGCTTCATTCTCTAAGAGTATATGCAGTTAATTCTTCTTGTTCATTTAGATTATGAACAGACTGCTTGCAGGAGTAAATAACTGCATTTGAAGAAATAAGGTAAGCACAGTCGTTTCGCCACTAATGAAGGAACTCAGTCCTGATAAACTATCTGAATTAAAGGTCTTTTTAAGCTGTAAATGCATCTGAGGTGGTTATCGCTCACAAATTATTTGGACAACCAACTGTTTGGGACAACTTTAACATCAGTCTCAACCACAAAAAGGAAGACAGGCATCCTTTTACCCTTATACACCCAAAACTGCGCCTATTGCATTTCTACCTGTCAGCTGTTTTTATATTAATCGTTGTTTAAGACAACAGCTAAAACCAGTTTTCCGGTTTCTGGTAGACCATACAAAAGTTATATCATCAAGATCTGTTTCAAGAATTTTTCTTGGTATATGATATTAGATTTACACACATAAACTGCATTTATGTTTGCATATTGCAATCGCAACATGCTTAGGTTTATATTCTTGTAAAATCCAATATTGTAATATTGGATATATTCTTGCTTCATAACCGCCATTCATAAATATTTGCACTAATTTCATCTATAGCTGTATATACACTTAGTCTTTATTGTACCTATATACCCAACACGAACTGTAATAGCGAAAAATACCTAAAACAGATATTGTATTAGCAGAACTATGTAACATATGGAAAATTTGCAAAGCTTATTATAATTTAGCATCTAAAGTGCCTTTTTTAAAATTTAAATTGTATTAATAACTATAGATATGCATTATAACTAACTATGTGCATGTTATACCAGACGATGTCACTGCATGCAACATAATCTTCCTTATCTCCATGGCTAAAACATCAGGTTGAATCACCAAATTTTCCATCTTGGCGAGAAAGGGAAAGCGCTGCCAGTTTTGGCGCGTTTACCGCAGACATTAGCTAAATGTCTGCCTGTTTTTTAAAGACTGATTTACTATAGACGCGCGGGATTCCGCGCGCATAAACTTTTCGGATAATTTATTAGTTCTCGAACAGTATATAGACGTTTTCATTTAAATAAAAATTTCGCATATATTTTGTAAAACATATTCAAAATAACTTATGCTTTAGATGTTTCAGTTTAGTTAACAGAGTAAAATAAATAAAACACGAATAAAAAAGTTCAATAATGTCAAATGGGAAAAAGTTAAAGTGTAGAGTGTGCAAATAAGTTTATCTTAATGATATTTTAACAAAACTTTCAATAAAAACACTGTAAATTCATACTCAGAAAATAACTTTAGAACATGCTGTCAATTAAGTATGAGGTAAAACAAGCTTCAATCACTTTCGCTGATAGAAATAATTGTGCAAGAATGTGAAGAAACACTTTCTTTTAAATGTATGAAATATTTCATAACATAAATGGAAGAAAAACGTACAGCATTCCGAGTTCAGGAGCCTTCTGAATATGTAGATAATTTCTTATTTAGGGATGAAAACACAAAATAACGCTTCAGAAAATATTATTTCTCATGCATAAAAAATCTGTTTTATTTATCTTTTTGTTATAAAAATCTCATTACACTGATAAATCAGTAATATTCTAGAAATTATAACTTGTGTTTCTAAATTATTATTCTCAAATTATTATTTATATTTCCAAAGTTAGCACAGGAACACAAAATCTACGTATTAAATTAGAAGCGAAATTTCTTTTCCTCATTCAAAACATCTGCAATGGCGATGTTTGGCGACGAGTACATTAATCCTAAACCAATTTAATTATAGCTATCATGACATAAATTAGCAGATACTTAGCTTATTGTACACAGGAATTTCACTTTACTTGCACATTATTAAACATTTGAGAAGAAATAAACTCTGAATGAAGGAGTAAATAGTATTATGCATACTAGGCAAAGTTGAGCACCTGAACCATGTTCCCAATTATCTTTTCGGCAATTATTTACCCAAATTTCTCTTTTTCTCCCTTTTTAGGAAATTTTACCAATATATGACCTTTCCGTGAAAGATTTAAGCAAATGCACATCCGCCCATTTTACACAAAAAGTACAAGATATTGTTGCACTGCTAACTATGCAGCCCTTAATATTCCCATTTGGGCTCGCGAATGGCGGATGATTCAGCCTGGTATATGAGGTGTGGTGGTGTATTTAATTATGGCAAAGCACACTAGGGCTATCTGCCTAAGCGGAGGGATGCCTTCGTGGAGGACTTTCTAAGGGAAACTGGCTCGTATACACGTTACACATGGGGAAAACCACGAAAACACCCATGCAGCCAGCCCGTTCACGGGATTCGAACCTCAGACCGAACTACCAGTGTTCAGCGACTTTTACCGCTCGGCCGCTGGTGGGCCCTGGTATATGAGAGCTTTACTTAAGGTAAGGAATGCCTTGGTGGAGGATGTTCTAAGAAAAACTGACTCAAATCCACGTTATGCGTGGAGAAAACTACTGGAAACGCCCATGTAGCCAGTCCGTTTTCCTGAAATCTAACTCAGGTCGAACTACCGGTGTTCAGAAAGTTTACCAATCGGCCGTTGGTGAGTCTGGCAAGATCGATCCACTTAGGCGTCAGCATATCCGCCAAAAACACCGCTGTTGCAACTGTCTGTAACTTAATGTCTAGGATGAACATGCTTGGAACAGGGTCTTTGCCGAATATGTGTGTGTTACAAATCTTAAAGGTGAAGGAGGCGAATGAGAGAGGTTGTAACCAGTTATTCACAGTTAATGGTTGAAAAGGATCACTCAGTGTTATATGTATATATACAGGGTGATTATAATTAAAGTTTAAGTTTCAAAACGCTATAAAAAAAGAACCACTGATGAAAATGATGTGAAATTTGAAAGGAATGTTATTGAAGAAGGCGGAAAGCGTATGGCAGAAGAAAAAATGTAGTTTCAAAAGTTAGCAACAGATGGCGCTGTAAGCGGCAGAATCACGACGAGAAACGATAAACGATTCGTAAAACAATGGCTAAGGTAGAAGTTACACATTAAAACGCATTGAGAAATTAGAATTGTTGAATAATTTTATTTGCATGACTGTACATATCACATCGAAAGGGACAAATCGGTTTCAAGAGTTTTGCGGCGACATACTGCATAAGAACCATTCATCAAAGAAGTTCGCAACTGTCGCGAGACTGGCACAAAACATGTTCAATATGGTATCCACCGTTGTGTGCAACAAGTTGAAAGCGACAAACAGCATGTTCCGCGACGGATCGCAGTGTCTCCGGGGTGATGTTCAGAATGTGTTGCGAAATGCGTGCCTTTAATTCCGCTAAATTTGCAATTGGAGCACGGAACACAACATCCTTCAGATATCCCCACAGCCAGAAATCACACGGAGTAAGATCAGGCGATCGGGACAGCCAGGCTGTAGGGAAATGACGGCTGATAATTCGAGCATTTCCAAAATGGCGCCTCAGCAGCTGCTTCACGGGATGTGCAATGTGCAGAGGAACGCCATCTTGCATAAAAATGATTTCATCCACACATCCACGCTGTTGCAGAGCTGGAATCACGTGGTTGCGCAAAAGAGACGCATACCTCTGACCAGTGACGGTTGCGGTAACAGGACCGGAAGCAGCCGTCTGCTCGAAAAAATATGGTTTTAGGATGAATTATGCCGTAAAGCCACACCATACCGTGACATTTTCAGGATGAAGTGGTACGGGGTGCGTTGCCAGTGGATTTTCTGTTGCCCATATTCGACAATTCTGGATATTCACGTACCCTGTCAGATGGAAATGGGCTTCATCTGTCCACAAAATTTTCCACGACCATTCATTATCCACTTCCCTGCGAGCCAGGAATTCTAACGCAAACGTCTCCCTAGCTGTCAGGTCAAGCGGAAGCAACTCCTGCACATGGCCAATTTTGTACGGATAGCATTGCAGGATGTTTCGTATAATTTTCAGCACCGTGCTCGTAGGCCTGTCCAATGTTCGGGCAATTCCTCGTGCACTGCACGGTTGCACACCACCGGCCGACCCCTCCTGTAATGCTGTGGCCACTTCTTCAACTACCGTCGAATGCACTCGTTTTCTCCCTCTACCAGATTGCACATCAAACGAACCTGTCGTTTCGAATTTTTGCATCATTTTCTTTAGACCTAAGACACTCATTGGACCAACGCTTTCTTTTATACCCTTCAGTGTACTGAATTTTTGCAGAGCTACTCTTGCACAATCATCATTCTTGTAATACAGCTTTACCAGCAGAGCGCGGTCCTGCAGTGAAACACCCATGGCGAACGTCTGAGACGCGAAATGAGGAACAGCCTGGTACCTGGCGGCTTTATAACACTGAAATTTAACTAACATTTTAATTTACGTCTTCTTCCGCTTGCAGCGCCATCTGTTGCTAACTTTTGAAACTAAATTTTTTCTTCTGCCATACGCTTTCCGCCTTCTTCAATAACATTCCTTTCAAATTTGACGTCATTTTCATGAGTGGTTCTTTTTTTATAGCGTTTTGAAACTTAAACTTTAATTATAATCACCCTGTATATATATGAGTTGTTAGGATTTCTTTTCTCCTCGCATGCTCCTCTCATGTAAATTGGAATCATGTCCGGCATCGATACTCTGTAATTTTTTCGAATGGTCTAGTTATTACAACTCTATCTCTAGGTAAGTCTTCCATCATTTGGTTTATGGTTTGGTTCCTTGTTCGATAGCACGTCATGCATTTACTTATAACGCGTCTAACTCTATCTTGTCCGGAAGGTATCCAGTATAATTGTCTAATAAGAGAAAGTGTTGTTTGAAAGCCCGAATGAAGATATTTTTTGTGATAATAATCTATGAGTAATTCAGTGAAATGATGTCTTTTGGGTAAAAGAAGTTGATGTTTGTGGTCTTCTGAAAGATTGGGGAAACGTAGTCTCTCACCAACTCGTAAAAGTTCACCTTTATCCAGAAATACATTTAAGGATAAAACCTTACTATTACTTGGAACTGATCGTTTCGACTGCAGGCACTTAATTTCAGGTTGAAATTCAGAATGTTGTACACATTTGACTAGCACCTTTGTTGCATTCTGTAGTTCAGAAGCACTCAAAAAACTTTCTTTTCTTAATGGTGAATTGGTTCTACAGTTGTTTGCAAACCTTAAACACCACGCAGTAGTTCTAATCAATTTGCTGAATGACGAATACCTTTTGATGAATTCGTTCTCAATGGAATTTTCCCCTGTGACTGTTGAGTTCACTACAGCTCCCCTTCGAAGTTCAAGCTCTTCATGATCCTTGAAATCTCTTACTGATTCTGGGAGTTTAGGCCACGAATCGATACTCTGTAATAGCCACTTAGGTCCATACCACCACATGTCACTATTTCGTAGTTCAGATAACGTTATTACTTTCGTGGAATTTGTCTTTGTTCCTCTGGTCAGCATATCAGCCGGATTTTCATCTCCAGGGCAATAATTCCAGGACTCAGGTGATGTTTTCTCTCCTATTTCCATTACTCGATGTTGGATGAATGGCTTCCATTTATTTAAATCGCCCTTTATCCAATGTAACGTAACTGAAGAGTCTGACCAAAAATATGCATTCATCTGGAATCTTTCCTCTAACTGTTCTTTCACATTTGAGGCTAATCTTGCTCCGATGAGCGCCCCCATCAGCTCTAATCTTGGAAGAGACAGCTTCTTCAGTGGAGCTACTCTGGTTTTGGAAATGACAAAAGTACTTCCTATTTCGCTGTACGTCGTGACGTATCGCAGGTATATAACAGCTCCATATGCCTTCTGACTTGCGTCGGTAAAGCAATGCATTTGAATATCCCTCAATTCAGACTTGTTAGTCTTTCGGAAGTAATGTCGCGGAATGTTTACATCCTGAATCGCTGAGAGTTCATTAATCCATTTTTTCATTCTGTTTTCAAAGTCCAATGGTAAAGGATCATCCCAATCTACTCCAAGTTGCCAAATTTTCTGCATTAGTATTTTTGCCCTAATAATGAATGGACTTATAAATCCGATGGGATCGTAAAGCTTTCCAATGGTTTTAAGAACTTCTCTTTTTGTCATTAACTTTGTTTTCCTTTGAGCTTGATTAGTTAGATTTTGTGATTCTATCTTCAGAAGGTCTTCCTTGTAATTCCATTTATATCCCAATACTTTCTGTTCCAGAACTTTCTGGATTTCACCATTTCGTATTCGTCAAAAACTTCCTGCAGATTCCCACAATTTGTTTTCCATTTTCGCATGTTGAAACCAGCAGCCTTCAAAATATATCTAATATCTTCATATATGAGTTTAGCTTCATTTTCGTCTTCATCCCCGCCTATTAAATCGTCTACGTATAAACATTCGTTCAATAGTTTAAATGCTTTCTGATTTGTTTCTTTAAAGGTATTTATGTGATGTTTGATAGTAGCGGCAAGCAAAAATGGGCTGGATGTAGCTCCAAACAAAACGCGAGTCATCCTAAGTATTTTCGTGTTAGGTTTCCCATCCTTATCTGTAAGGTTATTTCCCCACAAAAATCTTACAGCATCCCTATCTTCAGGTGACAGAGAAATCTGGAGAAAGGCTTGTTCAATGTCGGCAGTAAATGCTATGCTATGTGTACGAAATTGCATTAATATCTTGAACAATGGGGGATTTAAATTAGGACCGGAATAGAAACAATCGTTTAAAGAGTATTCGTTTTTCGAATGGCTGGATGCATCAAATACAACTCTCACGGGTTTGTCAGGTCGAATAACTGGCTGGTGAGGCATGTAATAAATTCTTCCTGTTTCTTCAGAACTTGGATCAATTTCCTCAGCTATACCCATTTTTAAATGCTGTTCTATAACTGAGTGATACTGCTGATGAAGCAGTGGATCATTTCTTAACCTTTTAAACAGTTTATGAAAGCGAACTTCTGCATTTACGTAATTCGTTTTTAATTCAGACGAATGGTCATTCCAAGGGAGGTTAACCTCATATCGCTTTTCTTTAAATTTGATAGTTCTCTTAAAATTCTCTAAAATGTCATTATCTATTTTACTAATTTCCTTCCCTTGTTCTATTCCCAATGTTTCCAATTCCCAAAACTGCTTTAACTGTGTTGAGACCAATTTATCGTCAACAATAATGTCCATGTTTAACAATTCACCGTTAGAATCAGTCCGGCCTTGAAGGCACCATCCAAGTATTGTTTCGGAAGCTATAAGTTTATTTTTAAAACGTTTAAGTCTACTAGTTATTACTTCATGATAGTAATCTGCTCCGATCAAAACAGCAATATTTTTGTCACTGAATTCACAAGAATCAGCTAATTGTAGTCCTATTATTTCTTTGTTAATTTTGGAAACTGGGATATCGGGGAAAGCTAAATTAGTTGCACATATTTGGTTAGTTTCTAAAGCTTCAATTTCTATATTTAGGGATGGTTTACTTCTGTTTTCTAGTTTGACTTTAACAACATTGTAAGTTTGTTCTGTTGCCTGGTTAACCCCAAAAGCAAATACGGACAAAGTCTCCTTTCGAATAACAGGTAATTTACACTTCTCTGAAATGTCCCGAATTATAAAACTTCTCATCGATCCATTGTCTAATAGAATACGAACTGGTTCTAAATTATCCTTCTCAGAAAATGGACGTATCATCACAGTACACGTTTGTAGCAATGCACTGCGAAAAGTTTCGGTTTTTAATTGACTAATTTGAACATCTTCTTTACCGGATGGAATTGTCGACACGACCTTGTTTTTCTCCGATTTGGTTTCGAGTTGGAAACAAATAAACCTATTGTGTTTTTTATTACATATTTCGAACATTTTTCTTTCCTTACACTGCTTAATTTTATGCTGAGATTTTAGGCACAAAAAACATCGGGCTTGAGATTTTAAAATATTTCTTTTCTCCTCCACGGTTTTAATTTCGCAGCGCTCCGAATCGTGTAGTTCGTCACAATATATGCATTTACTGCTAGCGACTGGAGCAACATATTCATACGTTTTAGGCGAACTTTTTTCAAACTGTTTACTGCGCTTGTTGTTTACATTATCGTGAGTGGAGTGGAGACGATCGTTTGATTTATGCCTCCAGTTATGAATCATTTCCGCTCGGTGTTTTGTTTCTCTACTTTCATTTAACTGCGTAGTTCTTTCGCGGCTTTCTATTTCTTTACGAATAAATTCCATTAATTCGTTAACGTTCCATGTTTTGTCACTGTTTCTACTGCGACTGTATTCTAATGTTATCTCTAATGGAATTAATTTTAACAATATTGGGCAAAGTAAACTACCATAAGTTTCTGATACCACGTTCATTGACTTTAAGCATCTAATTTGAGTTTCACACTGATCATATAAATTCCTAAGATTTTCTATATCCCTTACATTTCTAACAGAGGTAAGATTTAACAGTTTATTCATGTAAGCATTTATTACCAAATCTTTTCTCCCAAACCTGTTAGTTAACAATTCTATAGCTGAATCGTAGTTCTCATTTGCAAGCGAAAGTCCGGAAACGGCATTATAAGCTACCCCACCTAGTAATGACTTTAAGTAACTGAACTTATTTACTTTCGATAATGAGTCATTGTTATGGATAGCTGCCTCGAATTGATTTCATTAGGATCCGAATTTTCGAGTTTGTGTAATTCCCTCAATTTTTTTCTTGCTCTAAATTGCCACAGTTGGATTTTTTCTTCATATTCTAGAGCGGATGAAACTTCAAGTTCAAATTCATCCTCTGGGACCTTCAAATCCTGTTCTATTAGAGTGTTTAAATCACTCTGAGTTTTTGCCTTTTCGTTTAATATGTTTAAAGTTTCTTCTATTACATTTATACTAACGTCATCTTTGCTTAATTCTGTCTCAATTTTCTTTAGTACCTTGGACACTGCGGCCCTTACTACTTTGCGTTTCGATTTAAGCTTAGCGACAGGATCTTCCATAATTACTTTAAAACAGAAAAACTTATCCTACCTTTGCAGGCTTCGCACACTTCACACCGTGCTATCCATACTTACGAATCCCATATTGTCGAATATTGGCCGACTTTCCGGCCGATGCACCAAAAAATGTGTTTGTGTACGCACTAATGTACACTAATCGAATCACGAATGTCGCTGGCTACGCATCTAATTATCTAACGACGTATCTAAATGCCACATCTAAATTTCTGCAAGCGGTAGTTCAGCTATAATTCTATGATCAAATACTCAATCTAGTTTTAAAAGGATTTATTAAAATACTAAAATTAATCTAATCTAGAATCGAATCTAATGTTACATCTCAGGAGCAGCGTTCTAGCTGCGTCATAACAAAACGAAAGTCAAGTTCTCACTGTTGCCATTCTGAGGCAGAGAAAAGTTTGTTTCTAATCAAACCGGAACATCGGCAGAGTGAAAGTTTCTAGTCAAACCGGAACAAAGGCCTTGCTGAGTTTTTCATTTTTTCTTTACCGAACTAAACCTAACGACTGTGCATAGTTACATAAAGTCAATTAGTGTCTAATAATAATATTATAATACAAAATAATACTATAAAATAATAATAAAATAATATTACATAATGTGGGAACCTTATTTTATTATAATAAACACAGGAGGAGTCAATTTATGAATTTGTATGTACAATATATTTCGATCACATAGCAGGAAAAGATAGTCCAAAAACGATATGTTTAAGTATTATCTAACCATTTTTATTCCACTGAAAATTCATCAGGTAAATATTACTTCATACTTCACTCCCCTGTTACATTACCCACCAGCGGCCGAGCATTAAAGTCGCTGAACACTGGTAGTTCGGTCTGAGATGCGAATCCCACGGAACTGGCTTGCTACATGGGCATTTTCGTGGTTTTCCTCATGTGTAAAGCGTATACGAGCCAGTTTCCCTTAAAAAGTCCTCCACGAAGGCATCCTTCTCCTTAGGCAGATAGCCCTCGAGGCTTTGCCGTATAATCAATAAACCAAACCAAACTAAACCCCTGTTACATTACAGGAATCCACATGCTCGCCAATTGCAACAAAATCGATGATGAAGATACCGCTTAGTGCTTTACTTTAGTCTCGAGCTTAATACTATACATTAATGAGAGTTTTGAGTGGATTCCGAACCGAGAAATTTTCTTCCTTACTGGTACAAATACTCTACCACTTTACTGAACCCGCTACTGAACCGTTCTGATAATTTCCATCTGAAATGATAGTTTGAATCAACGAGTTTCCTCCTAGAACTTGGAATTAATCACGAACTGACAATTTATGCTTAAATCTATTGTACGAAGTGATCTGAAGAACTTTTCACGACAGTGCAGAATAGTGTACGACAGTGCATTCTATTTTTTTTTTTTTAAACTTGATATTGATGAATTTGGAAGAAGTTACTCATGGAATTTAGGAAAAAAAAAAGCTCATAGATTTTAACTATTAATATACTCATTATTTAAAGAACAGATGAAAGAATGATTACAATTTCAATGATAAATTACATCTGTGGTCTAAAACTGGGGGACAGCGGGCCGCATGCGGCCACCAAAGCAATTTTATAAGGCCCGCGCTTGCGTTTTAATTATTTATTTCTTAAAATACCTTTCGCAAAATTTGCAGATGGATCAAGTTATTAAAAAATTAACTAAAACAGTAAGCTTAATCCTCGGACGAGTTTTGAATTATTCAAGTTGTTGCGTTGCATGAAGAAACTGAAAAGAGAAATTATTTACTATAACAAGGGGAGATAGCTATATCGAAGAGTAGCATTAAAAGAGTTTTGGATTTAATAAATAAAATCCAAATTTTACTTGCAAAAATAAATAAATAGATAGAACCATCGACTAGATTTATAATGATGCATAGATAACAGATTTAGTATTTCTTGTTGACTTAACCGAACACGTTATAAGGAAAGAATAAACTTATCGTTGACATGCATTTTTGTACTAAGCTTTTAAATTAAATTGCAATTATGGGAAACACAACTTCATTCAAAATAGTTTGTACAATTCCTACGCCTTAAATCCTGCCCTATTATTTCCAAAATATTCAATAAAAATAGCATTTTACGACCAGGGCATTCGAAAGAACGTGTGCAAACGCTTCGGCCACACAGGGAGGCAAAATTTACGGGTCGCAAAATTTTTAGAATTTTGAAAGGAACAGCGCAGTAGAATTTTGAAGTTGCAGAGCTTGCACCGGGAGCCAAAAAGTCTAGCGTCGGCCCTGTTTACCAAATCTTATTCAAGGCTTCGAAGATACATAATAGCTTTTACTCGCATTTGCCGAAAGATAAATATCCTCAGCTACGAATTTTTGCAATATGAATAATCGCTTTATTTGTGAGTATATTTATATGTGATTCAGCAGTTGAAAACTAGAAAGTCTGGGAAAAGAACACGAGAGATTGATGAGCATCTGCAGTCCTTGGAATACAAATTTATCGGAATCGAGAGCCATCAAGTTTCATGCTGTAGTAAAAAATAAACAAGTTTCTGATCTTTTGCATATGGGTATAAGTACTTTTTCTGCATTTGTTGAAGAAAAATTCAATAAATAAAAGAAAGAGGATTGTTATTATTTATTCTCACGTTTTGTCCACGTCGAAAATTTTCTCTTCAAATTTGGAAAGTTTTCATTAAATTTGCTTATTTTTAGTTTAAATAAGTTACTTAATGGTTTATTCAATATATTAGAACTATTTGAAATAAATGCCATTTTAAAAATTTAATATTTAACTGTCAGTAGGCTTCAATTGAGAACTGAACCAAGAGAAGTATTTCCCACGTAATAAGATTTAGATTTCAGATGGAAAATAAATATGAATTTGAATTTTTCCTTTTCGTTATTTAGTCCGAAGGAGCAATTTGCCCTGAAGGACTATTATTTTCGTTTTGGCATTTTGCGTTGGCTCACTATATGAAATAATTTTTGCATTTCCAAATCAGATAATGGTGGTTCAGTGAGTTTACTAATTTTAACACTTTTACATTTTTAACAATATTTTAATCCACTATATACAGAGCGTATTCTTAGGGCGCTGCCTTCAACATGAACCAACTTTATTCTTTTTAACTAAGCGAGCAACAGCGCCCTCTAGCCTTTTCCTTCAAATTACACAACACTATAAATGTCAGATACTTTTTTCAATTTGTTGCCACCAAATATTATAGCCCTGTATTATATTTAAAAAAATTAGATAATGAAGAATCTGCATAAATGTATGTATGTTCCTCGCATTGTGATAAAACAACGGTACCTAGAGCTACTCATTTCGTACATTTCCACCTGAATATGGGCATTTGGAAGCCCAAATTTGGAATTTATATTATTATCAATTTCATAGTTTGTAAAACTTTAACGAATTTTTATTAACAATGTCAATGATTGCAAAGCGAGCAATGGCAACACTCTACGGGGGGGGGGACCTTTTTATCTCCAGCGCGTGGAACTATGTATCGGAAATTCTAAAAATATGCTCATTTTAAAATTATTTTTCAACATTGCTGTTGAAATGAACTTTATGGTTTAAGTGCGAAGAACATGATATTTCATAAATAAAGGTAACCCACAAAACGTTAAAAAAACGCCCCTTTGACGTAATTTAAAATCTGAAACCTTTCAGTTATTGTTATTATTATTATTTATTATGTTTTGATAAATATCTGTACAGGATTAGGCATTTAGAGAAAACAGAAAAAAGAAACCTTAAGAAAGAATCTCACAATTTTAGCCAGGGAAAGAGAGATAAATTGTAAGTTAGAGAAATAAAAGATAAGCAAGTATAGAAGAAAACATTGTAGCAAACACAACTGAATATCATTGAATCCATTAAACCATGATACTTATACACAGCACGCCACACACACGCTTAACATCAGATCATACAGGAATGATATTCATGCATTAAGAACATATACAGCTCAATATACGTACAAATGCACGTACACACATATATCTACCTACTTACCTATATACATACACACAAGCATATATAGATATATATCGCACATATAAAAAGGCCCCACCAGCGGCCTAGCGGTAAAGTTGCTGAATACTGGCAGTTTGATTTGAGGTTCGAATCCCGCGAATGGGTGTGGGCTCTTACTTGGTTTTCCCCATTTGTAACATGTATATGAGCCAGCTCCCTTAGAAAATCCTCCACGAAGGCATCCCTCACCTTAGGTAGATAGCCCTCGAAATTTTGCTGTAATCACAAAAAAAAAAAAAAAAAAAAAGCTCGCATAAAAAAATCCCGCCCATAAGTTGCTTACAGAAAAAGCATGCATTTCGCCTGCATGCGATTTCAGTTTCAGGCTGCTGGATTACCTACCAGCGGCTGAGCGGTAAAGTCCCTGAACACTGGTAGTTCGGTCCGAGGTTTTCTAATCCTGCGAACGGATTGGCTGCATAGGTGTTTTCGTGTTTTCCCCATGTATAACGTATTAATGCGAGCCAGTTTCCCTTAGAAAATCCTCCACGAAGGCATCCATCCGTTTCGCGTAGTGCCTTAGGTCGAAAGAAGTAAATAATACAGACTGCTGGATTACAACTATGTAAGTTTCAGCACGTCTTTCAGATTAACGTATAAATTGCAACTAATTCATTAATTTTTCAGTTATAAGTTTGCTTATCATCGTTTAGGGACTTATTTTATTCTTGTTTAGTATTTTAGGATATTAGAAAATGTTTCCACGTGTTAAAATAATTAGAAATTTTCTATATAGTTTAATAATTCAAAATGTAGTAAGTACATGAAATGTTGGATGCCATGAGGCCAATCTAGTCAAGTTAGAATTAAGAACAATATTATGCTAAAGCCAAATGAGAAACCTAAAGTTTATAAATTATGCGAAAACATTAGTTAAGCATGGTTTTTCAAAATGCGATTAAATTTAAAAATCTGTCGAATGTGATTTACTTATAATGAATATATATATATATTTAAATATATATTCCATTAAAAATTATATATTGTTCGATTTCCTTATAATATACTCATATATAACATAAGGAAGCGAGATAATTTCTATTTGTGAAATTCCAAGGAAAAGGTCTTTTTTTTTTTTTTTTTTACTTCTTAAAATTAAACTTTTTAACCCATTTTTTCCTCTATTTTACCTTTTTTTTAACATATATATATTTATATTTTTAATTCTTGAGTTTTGATTACTTGAACAAAAGAGACTGGGTCAGTTTTTCTCGAAATTTATAGATTTTCCGTATAAAATCAAGTTAATCTAAAGCAGTGGGTTTATTTAAATATAAATAAATTATTCGGTTTTAACAAAGGTAAGAAAAATTGTCTTTTCGTAAATTAACAAACAGCTAGATATATACAACAGATTTTTGAAAAAGTGTTTTTAGTTCTGAAATTATTGTTACTCACTGTAAATAGCACTCTGAATTAATGTAGTAACTAACCCAAGTTGCAGCTAGTAAAGTCTTTAGATAAAGTTAGACTTCACTTTAGTCTCCCTTTTTCGGAATTCCTCCTGCCATTGGGTAGAAGGGAGGGGAATTTAAAGATAAGAATGTAAAATATATTAAGTATTATGATAGGATGACAATTTTTTTCTTTAAGTTAGTTAATGTTATTTAAATATTTTTGAATACTATTTAAATACGTCCAATATTTTATTACTTTTGCATTTATATATCCATGCAAAGAAGCAGACATGTGGGTAGATGGATAAATAGGATTATAAATTAACAATTAACAAAGCATCAAGATGCAAACTACCAAAATTACTGCAAATCAGATCTCGAAGGCGAATGAGTCATTCTCAAAATAACTGCTTTTTTTGGGGGGGAGGGAGGGGTTAATACGTTTTATTAATACATTAATTTAACTAAGTTATTAATAAATTTATTTTGATTGGGTGATGAAAGCACAATCAGTGTTTTCACTGCTTTAAGCTGTGTACTTTCGGTTTAAAGTGGTTTAAGGAATATTAAAATTTTTCCGATACGTTTGATTCTCTATAAAAGCAGTTCTTTCTTTAATTTAAAATTATTAAAACAGTTGAAGTCAAATGAAAGAACACTGAATTCTCTTTAGATGAATTGAATTTATTATTACGTATTTTAAATTTATTTTTCGGGTTTTGCAATTATAACAAGCATTTTTAAGGGAGCAAAACTCTCAAACTGTTTAATTTCCTCGAATTCTAATATTCTGGCGATCTTCATTTCGCATCCAACAATATTTAAATACGTTTTAAACACTGTTAAAATGTCAGATGCTATTTAATACTGAGTAGAGTGAATCACCTTAAAACGTAGGTTGTGCGATACAGCTATTCTTTCCATAAAAGGACTTTCCATCTGTCCTAATTTCGCCCAATTTATTTTATTATTTTTCATTTCCATTTCTCTGGTCACCTACATGAATTCGCATCCTTCTGAATCTTGGCTGGTGGGCGAACCAATCAGCTCTTTCGAAAAAAAGGTCTGTGAATGGTCCGTTCATTGCCTCACTGCGGGTTCACAAATTGTCTTTCTGCGCATGCGTGTTATTTGAAGCCGGGTCTGTGGTTAATTTTACCTATCTGCAATATTTTCACCCACCTTTTTTTAAACACATCTGCAAAAATAATTATATTATTTAGCCATGTCATCCGCTGTGTATTATATTTTAATACGAGCGTCTTGTATATTTATGAGAAAAATTTTATTTAGTGCATTCAGAAGGAAAAATTCTATCGAGTAATAGTAAATGTTCATAAATGTTTTAAGGTTATCGTTCCATGATAAATGACTTTCTGTTAATAAACTTACCTTTCCAAGAATCACTATTACTGTATAGTGAAAATAGGAGATAAATGCTTTAAGTTTTCTTTTTTCTTTTTTTTTTTTTTTTATTAAATGTACCAATAAGTTTAATGCTTTTTTCAAACAGTCGTTGATATTGCGATTACTGGAAAAAAAATTTGAAATCTATGGTATAGCTTTCCAGGAAAGCTGTTTAATGTGTTTGGAATTAGAAGGTAACTATCAAAAGCAGTCCAGCATCTCTTTTTAGCAAAGTTAATTGCTTACAAATTTAAATCTAGAATATATATTACTAAAAATTTCTTGTCCATGCCTATATATTCTACGTTGCGAGTTAATTTGGCTTATACAGACGTAATTATTCAGATATTCTAATATGTTTATTCGTTTTGTCTTATCAGAAAGGAAGGTAATTTTTTTCAACATGAGAGTCAAAAATATATTTACATTTTGTGCAAAGTTGAGTCATTAATTCTTTACTAAACAGTTAAATATTAAACTGATTTACTTTAGACCTTTAGCACTGAATGTAATTTTAAGTTCTATAAGGAGGTATAGTTTAGGATGATACGGATCTCTTAGCCCTTCCCATATTTCTTTCTTATAGGAAATAGAATTATGTTAGCAAAGTCTGCATTCAATGGCAGTGTTCAATTCAAATGAAATAGGATTTTTAATTCCTGCAATTGTTCTCCTAAGTTTTCTGTTTCAGTTACTTTAATATTGTTACCATTTTCAATTAACAAATATGAGCATTAAATTTTATTGCATTTTAAATAAAACTTTGTTTAAAAAAGGGAAAAGACGAGAAAAAAGAGCTTGAGTTTTTTTAGAACTGATTTGCCATTGAACTTGCTGCTACAAAGTTTGCCATTTTAATTTCTGATAGAAATGACTATTCAAGTTATAATAATTTGAATTGATTAAAGCGGATTTACTTTTAACTAACTGACTTTCGTACAACAAAATAAAGAAACTCTTTAACACAATTTGTATCTTAGAGGGCGCTGTGAGTGCTTTGCTTCGGCCTTAAGTTGGCTGCAGATAGCGTACCCCGCCTAGTGACGTTTCTACGCTGCATTTAAGGCGCGCCCGAAGTGTGTGAAGTACGACATTTATATCGCTCCTTAAATTTTTATTGAGAATTTTCAGCGTTTAATTAATTAAAATGAGAGAAATAGTGCATATCCAAGCTGGACAGTGCGGTAACCAAATTGGTGCTAAGGTAAAATAATTTATATTTTAAAGTTAGTTTGAAATTTTCGTATGCTTTGCTTACTTATGAAACCGAAATATGCACTCAAGATTTAATTTATGCGACATTGAAAGAAAAATCTGTTCTTAGTCTAAGGAAATTGTAGGTATTGAACAAATTTTGAGAAATTTGAAGCGTTCCAAGAAAACTAAATAAGTATTTAAAATTTTAAATGGCGGACATCTGGGAAAATGGCAAGCATCCGTTAAACCGCGAAACAAAGGCGTAATGGCGGTCATCGTGCCGACAACTAGAACAACTAGTGGTTACTTAGAAAAGAAGCAATCCATTAAATATTATGCATGAATTAATTCCTTAGGACGTTTAAATTGTAGAATTTCTATCATTGCATTTGATAAGTGGTACTGACCGTTGACTCTTAAATGTTTCCTATGTAGTTCAGTTTTCTTAACGGAAAAACTAATTTATGTAAAGTCGTTGCAGATTTTTGGAAAAAACTTTGCTATGAAAATTTTCCGATGCGCATAATTTTTCCTGTTTTCGGTATAGAACCTGTAAAGTAAGAATAATTTTTTTTGTCTTCAGAAAGCTAGTAAGAAGTTGAGACTGTATGAAAAGTCAATGAAATAAACTTGAATTTAGTTAAAATATTCTTAAGTTATGAATTTAGCCTCATTTCAAGTTGAAGATTCTTTTTTCAAAACCCTTTATATATAGACTAGAAGAGAAACACGCTAATGTGACAATCAAAATCGTAAAAACAACCTTGTATTTAGCGTAAGTATATTGAAACACTCAATCGATTTCGAGGGCAGCTAAAGGTCCTGATGAGGAGGGACCTTTAGCTGCCCTCGAAATTGATTGTTTCAATATACTTACGCTAAACATAAGGTTGTTTTTACGATTTTGATTCCATATATAAGACAAACTTTACGTGATTTGAAAACGAGAGTGTCGGTATACTTCTAGAGTAGTAGTGTATGAAAATATTTGTTATTTGAGCGATTAATGTGTCAAAATGAGCGTGATAAAATGTCTTTTTCTTGTATTAAAAGGTCACTTAAAAAAAGTGCCGTCTAATCTTAGAGCCTAGATATAATCAAAGCTATTTTATTTAACTGAAATGTAAGTGAAATTAAGCAGAATTTCTTTTGAACACCTGAGGAAAAATAGTTTCAATATCGGTCGCCAAGCAGTGGTATATTGTTAATACTAAAAGCTTCAGCTTCTCATCAGCTTGTTCTTTTGTTATGAAATAAGTAGGTACCTTTGGGGCTTATAAAAAGAACAGTGAGGTTTTATAATTCAAAATAAGATAATATTTGTAGAATGAATAATTTTGCAGCTGATTTACATTAACATTAGAAAAATAGAATTAGTATATCTAATTATATGCCGTTAGAAAAATAAGCGGCTAAAGTGCAGAATTGCCTGCTTATCTGATTGGAGTTCGTTTGGCGCTTTTTACAAGAGTAAGAAGAATTGGATTTTTGTCAATTTTCTTTGACTTTTTAAGTGAAAATAGGTCAGTGTGTACATGGATAAAGTCAAGGGAGTGCACAATGCCATTTTTGTGCAATTCTGGGTTTTTTTTAAGTAAAAATAGGTCGATGTGTACATATATATCGAATATGTGCAGTTCTTAAAAACGTGCCAAGCAGTGGGCAATTCTGCACTTTCCCAAAATAAGCTAATTAGTGTTAGCTGAATAAGTTGTATATTTTAAAATGGATACTTGTTGCGGTACTTGATTTTGCAACTAAGAGGCAAACACATTTAGTTGCCAAAATTAGCACCAATAATAAATAAATTTTTAACCTGCAACTGTTAATTATCATCAGATGCTTATATGATAGGCACTTGTATATAAACTATTTAAGTTTTGGCAGTGTAATGAAATGAGTACCATCATGCAAGATAAAAAAAAAATTGGATGAAGTAATTATGTCGAATATATTTTCTTTAGTATAGCATTTAATCCTGTGAAATTGAGCTAACACAGCTGCAAAAGTGTTTTTCATCTGAAGGCTAAAATTATTTTGTCTAAATTTTTAATTAGACAGTGATATTTATTTAAAGAAAAATTTGAGTTATTCTGTGTAGAAGTTATGACATTAGTTCAGGTTTTCATATGTGTTGAGAGGCTGCTTAGGTGTTTTCGTGGTTTTCCCTTGTGTAACGTGTTCCCCATGTGTACGAACCAGTTTCCCTTAGAAAGTCCTCCACGAAGGCATCCCTCCCCTTAGGCAGATAGCCCTCGAGGCTTTGCCGTAATTAAATAACCTAACATAATGTATTGAGTGTGTCTTGGGCTGCTTTTTGAGAATTAAGTGTAAGTATTTAGAAATTTAATTCATTCATTGTGCAATTTTAGATTTTTTTTAAAGCTTTCCTTATTGTTTTGAAATTCTAATGTGGGAATGGAATAAAATTGGTGAAATTTTTATGGCTTTATTTGTTCCTGAAAGCTCTAAAGTAAAGACTATCTTTCAAGTTGTGCAACTTCCCCCCCCCTTTTTTTTTTTTTTTTTTTTTTTTTTTTCAATATTTTTATTTTAATAATGTACTTTGTTTTGAATTTTTCAAGGGAAAAAAATCTTCCAAATTTTAGGGATGAAATTTTTAATGGAAACATGACTTCGTATCATGAAGGAATAGAAAATGAAATTTGTGTCAAACTAAGCTGCTTTGTAATTATTAAGGTAGACTGGTTTGATCTAAAATGTTCAGTTTAAAATGTAGCGAAATAAAATTGGCAAGGAAGAAACTTGCCTGATGACTAAATTTTAAGAGATCGTAAAATCTGGGTTGAGCCCAGGAAATTATTAACTAGTGCTTTTCTTAATTTTTTTTCTTTCTCTTGGATATTGGTTTGATTTACTTTGTGTTTTCACCATTTTTCCCCCTTCTTTTATGCTGAACAAATTTTAAAGCATGTTGAGCTTTTTTTTTTTAATCGAAATGATTTAATTATTAGTATATTTTACTACTAGTGTAATTTTCCTCTTCACATTTTAGTATAATTCTGAATTTGGTAAAACTGGATATTATGGGCCAGTTTGGTAAGTTTTCGAAAATTCACAAAATGGATTATTTCTGCACGTTTTAGAAAATCGCCAACTCATCAAATCACCATAGTTTCGATTTTTGAATGAGTCCTATAAAAATCCAAAGAATTCATATCTAAAACAGAAGTTCAAGAAAAACAACGAAGAAGTATTTGAAATTTAATAACTATGTATTTTATGGGATCAACTATTGATTTATGGACTTTTCATATCATCATATATTATTTTTAAGACAGTAGCAAAAATAGGTATAAAATTTAATTGCAAAATTTAAGAAACTGTAATAAGCAATAACTAGTAGGAAATGCCATAGTATAGTAAAAAACGAAAAGTGGTAAACAGTTTTAACTATGTAGTTTATATTTTTACGATAAATTTTAATTTATAATAAATGGAAGACGTTGATATTTATATTAAAATGTGTAACACGACAATAAAGATAAAATTCAAATTGGTGTGCTCATTTCAACCACGTACTTACCATAAAGCAGAAACTACAAAACACAGATTCAAGGAAAACGTTGCCTATCGTGAAATTACACATTAATCACTTTCAAAACCATAAAAATCCTTTTCACTATCATCATCATCGAAAATGAGAATATCGTCATCACTGCTGTTTCTGTCATTGCTAGTATCACCTTCTTCGAATAATGTGTCGTCTTCTGTTCCGTCAAAAGCATTACTTATTCTGCATTTCTTAAAGGACTTAACAATTACTTCAGCCTTTGCGTCTTACCAAGATCTTTTTACCCACTCGCACACTTGTGAAATAAAGGGCTGCTTCATTCTACCTGAGGGTATGAGGGCATGATGTGGCTCTCCTATCAACTTGTTCCATCGTTCTCGCACGTTTTTCCTTAAATGGCTGATTCACCGATACATCTAAAGTCTGCAATTGGCTAGTCAGTTCACCAGGAATGACAGCTATCTGGGTTTTTAATTCTCTTACTTTATTCTTTATGGTTTCAGTTCTATGGGCGCTAAACTGATCCAAAACCAAGAAAGGGTTTTCTTAAAGTGTCCACCAGGTTGCCTTGCCCATACATTCTGTAACCACAGTTTCATTCCAGCTTCGTCCATCCAGCCTTTCAGATGAACATGAACATCTTTTGGCAGTTTTTCTTTTAAATATGAAAAACGGCGGTAGTTTTGTGCCATCAGCACAACATGTTAGAACTATCGTATATCAAGTTTTTTCATGACATGTGGTTTTTATGGTTATTGATTTAGACCGTTTAATACTCAGTCTTGTTGGATGGTACATCAAATGTGAGTGGAAATTTCATCCATATTTCCTATTTGACAGAGCTCAAAAGAAATTTTCTTGCGTGCATTTATAACAAACCTATGAAATGCTAGTATTTTTTTCTTCATAATCTGCTGGCATTTTCTGTGCAATAGTTGTTTTTGTGCGTATTAATAAGCCTTGCCTTTTCATGAAGCTGTAGCACCAATCCTCAGACCCTGAAAAGTTCTGATTTTCATGTTTTTCTGCAAATCCTTTGGCCTTATTGATTACCATTTTGATTGAAACACTTATCCCAGATTTCTTCTTATCTGTCACCCATATTTTTATGGCATTTTTAAGTTCAGGCCGAGATGGAGCTGGGCATCGAAGGTTATGTTTTTGTTTTTTAGCAGTCTTCAGTTGATCTTCCTGCAGTCGCCAAGTACGTGTCATTTTTTCTGTAGGTGGTGGACCGAAATGCCTTGCTGCTGCTCTGTGTCCATGAACTTTGGCATAGTTTAACATTCCTAGTTTATACTGAATTGTGTAGCTTTAATCTCTTGTTTCCAGTAGTCATATTTTCCAGGGTATTTTTTTTTAAACAAATAGTTTTAAGCACTGATACCGAGACGTTTATACAGAGTAGCACTGACACGTGTGTTGGCTGAGTCAAAGAAAGTCTATGTAAAAAGAAGGAAAGGCTCCATAGACGTAATGTGACCGTCGAACCTGTTCGAACTTCGACATCATCTTCGAGCTTTAGCGCTTTTCGGCGATGGATATTTCACGCATGCGAAAAATAATTATGGCAGATGTAGAAAAAGTTAAGTGTGTCTATACCTTTATCCGGGCTAAAAGTAGCATTCAGTATTGAAAGTTAACCTGTCTTCTTCACGTATAAGACACAGGTAACTTTTTGAGACCAAATTTAGAAAAAAAAGTGTCTTATATTCCGTCAAATACGGTAATTACATATAATGTACTTGCATGTAATGAGAATTACTTTTTGATTTATATTTAAGTCAAAATCTGTGTTAATCAAATCTTGTTATTTTAATTCAAGTGTATTAATCAGTCATGCACTTCTGATCCCACGAATGTTAGTTGAAGAATCAGGACTTGCAAGATTTGTAACTCGGAAAGCCAAGAGCCCTTTACAAGACATCTATTCACAAAGGCCTGTCGCATCTTTCTTTTCAACTAATTTCATATTTTTACACTTAGGATATTCGTACACATTTGGAATCAAACCATAATTCATGTACCATTCTATTACACATCTTTCGCTCTTATCTTGAAATCGAATAAGCAAAATCCACACGTTCAACTTTTTCGATGCCAGCCGTTTTGCTCAAACTGTTCAAGAGAAGCACGGTGAATGACGAATACCCTGTTTAAGGGAAGCATTGCATTTAAAACCACAAATAGTGAAATGAAGAGCTCTAGTGTAGAATTGGGTGCTCCTTCGATTAGCGACAATTTAAAATAATTTGGCAATGAAACCTCTCTTCTCGTTACCATGATAGTTTTAACTTTGTTTTAGCTTCATGATTTTATTTAAACGAAAATAGGTGTACATGGACAAATTTAAGGCAGTGCGTAATGCCTAGTTTGCGCAATTGTAGGATGTTTTTTTAAGTGGAAACAGATCGATGTGTACATGGGCACAGTTTGTTAATTTCTTTGGCTTCTTATTTTGGTTTTTGTAGCGGCCATCTTGAAAGTGTGCCTTCCTGGTGTCGATCTTGGCGTCAAAAAAGAATCGCCAAGAAACAAGGGGCACCCAATTGTAAACTTTTACCAAATGAAGTTACAGGTATGAATATTCAAAAGCCTGGTTAAATAATATAAACTGTTGCCCTAAACCCTAACGATTTTCATCACCACAAAAAAAAAGGGGGGGGGCGTTACCAGATTTGGCACGGTTTCATTTAACTTGGTGACTGGTTTGTAATCTCCAAATTTTAAAGTTTATTACTTATTTTATGCTGTACTGCAATGTCATCATTTGTTTTTTTTTTTTTTTTTTTTTTTTTTTTTTACAGTTTTGGGAAGTAATTTCAGATGAGCATGGTATTGATCCCACTGGTACCTATCATGGAGATTCTGACTTGCAGTTGGAGCGAATAAATGTGTATTATAATGAAGCTTCTGGTAAGCTTTTTTCAGTTAATTTTTGTAATAAAAATCTTTTAAGTAATAAATTTTTCTCCAGAAATAATTTGTATTGAAATTGAAAGCCTAATTGGGAATACTTTTGGGCCAAGTTATGAAGCTGCCTTTATACTAGTCTACCTTTTTTTTGCTGCCAGATCAGTACCATAGAATTTAATATTATTGAATTATCTGCTCAACCTTTCTGCAAAGTTGCCAAATAGTGGCAACTAATTTTTCACGAAGTAAATATGTGAAAAATAGTAGCCTTTAAAAAAAAATTTCAATGTTCTGAAAATTGCATAAGACCAACATACATAACGGATCACTCGAAATTTCATGCAATGGTAACAAAGTAACTAAATTAAAAAATGCTTTAAGTGTCCATAACACTCTTAACCTTTATTTTCATGGTCTGTTTTAACTTTAAAAAATAAGGTTGGAGAACTGAATTCTCAGTATCGCAGAGGAACATGGTACTGCTGTCCACATACACATTTACCTATTTTGACTTTAAAGAAAATCACAATAGAAATCACAAATTCATAGAAAACTCAATATCATGCAAGAACAGCTCTTAATTTATTTTTCGAGCTGCAACACTTCTATAATAATATAACGTTAAAGAATTTGGAGTATTGATTTAAATAAAAGTGCATTTATGAGATGTGTAAGTAAAAGTATTGAATATTTTTACTGAAGTTACACTAGTTAGATTTGCTAAAATCTTGAATCTTTTTTGGTTTGAGCAAAGCCCACATCCTTGACGCAAATGGTTTGTTATGGCGTGTAAATTAAAAATAAAGTTTAAATATACACAAGTACGTGGAGGCATTTTTTAAGCAGAAATATTGAAAAGCCGAGTTTTAAGTTGTAAAATTGAATACGAGTTCAGAATGCATGTTTAAATTAAAAATAAAGGAAAGAAATGCTGGAAATTAAGAAAAGTTTGCAGAATTGTGGTAAATTTACAAAGAAATCTTATATTGCCCAGTTTACGTGCCTTACAATTTCTAGAAATTTGTTGAATACATCAATACTTTGCTTCTTGCAAAATTAATGAAAATAAAGAAAGCCGAATAAAATTTAAAATCTGTTTGCTAATTATGTGTTGGCAAGGAGCTTTTTGCCCGCCTTTATGCACTTTCTATTGTGTTTGTATGGCATCCCATTTCTGAATCAACAAAAAGCAAATTATGATTTAAGTACTCAAAACCCTCCCTACTTAACCAGTCATAGCTTTTCCAACTATCCGAATAAATTTTAGTCTCCGTCTTAATCCACTAACATCCAATAGTGCTCTCTCACTCCTATTGTGAACAGCTACCAAATATAGTTTGTCACATTCTCTCTCGACCCCTCCAGAAACCCACTGCCCCTCAACTGCATGTTCCCTATTGTATATCAGTTTTCCAAATTTGCTTTAATCTGTTTCTGCCATCTTCCTAGTGTCACCTATTTTTTTCCGATGACAGTTCTATATAACTTAAAATAGTTTCTTTTAAAATTGCTTCCAGTCTGCTGTGTTAAAAGCCAATACTTATCTTGAATAGCTCCAGTATAGTCCCTCTGAGCGTTTTCTTTCATATGTTAAGAAAAATATTTCGTCCATCCTCAACTTATTATTACAAAACCATGACCCATGTGGAATTGACTTCATAGATCCACATTCCTTCCCTGTCATACTTTACACACATAAAACCATCTGACTGACTTTAACCTTAATAATTTCTCGCATATAATTTGCCCCTTTATCAAGCCTGTTTCCTATAAAAAATCTTGCTGAAGTGTACATAAACGAAACAATCTATTCACTACGCCAGGCTTTCCTAACGTCTTCTTTCCATTTGAAAACTAAAATTTTAAATTTCCCATTAACACTCCCTGAGACTTCTCAATAATGCTTAAAACAGATGGCATCTTAATCTGAAAATATAAGGAAATCTGAATAAAGTAAAATTAAAAAAAAAAAAAAAAAAAAAAAAAAAAATCGATACAACCAGTTCACGCAGAGGCAACTTCTTGTTCCGTTCCAGTGAAGAAAATGTCACTTTCCAGTTTAAAAAATGCTGAATGCAGCAGGGTTGCCGAAATGTCGTGTTCTACGATTTGCTGCTGGGTTAACAGAAATACAACAGTCCAAAGAGTACGCCAAGCCAAAAATTGCCAGTGTGGGGGAAAGGTCACTCAAGCTGTACCTCTTTAAAATTTAAATTGCAGGATGTTATATTGGAATTTAATCAGATTGTGTAATTTTTAAAAATTATCCTTATATTAAGTGCTTAAAAAATATGCAATTGTTTATTTTCTAGGAGGAAAATATGTTCCTCGTGCAATTCTATTGGATTTGGAGCCAGGAACAATGGATTCCGTCAGGTCTGGTCCATTTGGACAGCTGTTTAGGCCTGATAATTTCATTTTTGGTAAATATATCTTTCATTCCTCAGCTTTTTCAATTTTTCAAAACCTTAGCGTGAATGCTGTTAAATGAATTTTAATGTTAGAAAAATTTTGAACTTTAGAATTTTTCTCAGGTAGGGAGAAGCTGGCAACCAACTGTGTGTAGTATTGCTTTTTTAATTTTTTCATTACTTTGTCATTAGTTTTTCTATATATGAGGGCAATCCCCAAAAAAAAGGTCTATATTTTTAGATATACAAAGAACCGTTTATTTTCTATAATTGCTACATCACTTTAAAGATTGGAGAATGCTTTATTTTTCAACATAATCGCCATTTCGGTCAATGCATTTTTTCAGACGCTGTGGCAGTTTCACAATGCCCATGTCATACCAGCTTGCTGCCATGCCCTTCAGGAAGCGTTGAACCTCATCATTGGAGCAGAACCGCCGTCCAGAAAAATGTTCCTTCAACTTAGGGAACAGGTAGAAATCACTGGGTGCCAAGTCCGGACTGTGGAGTGGGTGTGTGATGACGTTCCAACCAAAATTTTGCAGATCGACAAGCGGCGTGAGGACGGGCGTTGTCGTGGAGAATGCTTACACCCTTGCTCAACATCCCTCTTCTCCAGTTCTGAATTGCCCTTCTGAGTGAATTTCAACTGGTTTAATGCCTTTTGTGTTCTAAAATCGAATAACTGCGCGCACTTTGCACTTGGCGGTAACGTTTATCGGAAGCTCCATTTCGAATGGCTGCCAAGCCAAGACTGAGCATCCGAGCGAAGTGCTTATGTGGTAGTGGAGAAGGCACCACTCACAACAGTGTTGCCAACAACCGTATTAAAACTGTCTCCCCGTTAGACCTTTTTTTGGGGATTGCCCTCGTATTATAAATGAATCAAACAGTTGTTTGATCATTTATAATATATAGAAAAACTTGGGCAGTAGGAAATTTGAAAAATGTTAAGTTTTTAATATTTTTCACTAAAAAGTATGTCTTACAGTAGTAAAGTTCTTAAGATTTGGTTTTATCTCCAATAATTACTTTCATGATAAGCTCTAAAACTCAGCACTCTGCACTTTTGACATAATTATTAATTAAATAATGGAACTATTACTTCCTGTCATTATTACTGGTTTGGCCAATTTTTTTGCAGTTCGGCATAACTTTAGCTTTTACTTGCTTGTAAATTTGTTACTTTATT
This sequence comes from Stegodyphus dumicola, assembly GCF_044657685.1. Lineage (NCBI taxonomy): Eukaryota > Metazoa > Arthropoda > Arachnida > Araneae > Eresidae > Stegodyphus > Stegodyphus dumicola. Next base: position 131,004,257 of record NC_140770.1, read on the forward strand.
ATAGCAGCCCCCAAGATTGAATCGGGAATTGGTATTGTGTTGCATTTTTTGCTCTCACTGCATCTCCTTATGTTATTTATTTTTAATGAGGTTTTTGAATTTGCATTGTTTATTTGAAATTGTATTCATTGCTTTTTTGTGAACAGTCTTAATTACCAAATAATAAGGTGGATGGCAGGAATTTTTTCAAGGTCTTTCACCTGGCAAATGAGTGCTGAAATGGCCACAACATGAAACTTTATGCTAATGATGAAATCATTAGGAGGTACAATGTTAAAAATTGCATAAAGAAGAAACACATGTTGAAAATTTTCTTTTCGGCGGTTCCAGAATATCCTTCATCACTGCTATTAGATTTATCTATTCTTAAGCAGACGAGTTGACGTCCACGAAATGTTAACAAACAGCTATATGTGTTGAAGTGCTGCAGTTGACTGCAACAGTCACATGTAATAAAGTAATAAAAAGGATAAGGGCTAAGGATCCTTAAAAATAATCATGGGAAATGACATGCGAGTATTGTTATTGTATATTGTGTTTATTTTTATATTATCAGTTCATGAGCATGGCAAAATTATAGCAGAGATTTTGGCGAAAAACCGGAATTACCTTATTATGGTTTGGAGGCCACTGTAACAAAAGTATCCTGAATTTTTTTGCTGATAATGTTTATAACCAATTTATTTATTAAAATATTTGTAAGGATTAGCATGAATTTTTAATGGAAAAAGTACCAGTTACGGCTTTCAGAATTTGGAGCTTGCTGTTTTTTGCTGAAAAAATGTGTATTTGCAGAATTGTAAGTTTAAATGTTTTACTATTTTGGTAACATTAAATTTTTTAAAGTAAAACTCAGTTTTTCCATCGAAATCTGTAAAAAGAGAAAAAAAAAAAAAAACTTTCTAAAAAGCATTTTTTTTCCTACTTTGAACAAGAAACATGTCATTATTGGTTTTGTTTTTAAGGGCAGTGATATCACTTTTCTTTTGCTAGTGTTTTTTTTACTGGCTTTGTCACTTTTATCATGTTACTGATTAACTAGATTCCTTGATAAAAAAATTTAGGATACCACCAAGTTTAATACCTTTTTTTTAAATAACAAATGAAAAGAGCTTCTTACAAACTGAGAAAATAATATACTACTGCAGCTTCTGTTTAGAAAATGATAATCATGTATTGACATGGTTCCTGTGAAGATCAAAAATCCCTCTTGCCATAGTTTCGAGTATAATAACGAAATAAACTGTTTCAAATACCGATGTATGAGTAATAAAACAATTGTCAAAAATTATTTCTCAGTAACTTGTTATTTCATCCAAGTAAAATTACTTGGACTAATTTTAAGAGCATTTACTCTTATTTGTTTTGATTCTTTGTAAAAATCATTGAAGGTTGAAAGACATAACAAAACAGATTTAATCGTCTGTATTTGCATATTTGCCATATTCTTTATACGAGGCTTACTCAGACGCTAAACATATTCATGTAATTATTTTTGTGCATATAGTTAAATTTTAAAGTAATTAATATTCAGATTTTAAATTATTATTCATCAGAGGGCTTTTGCATATTTGCTTGGTATAATTTATATTGAAATTGGTTGACTATCGTATTTTTATAATCCAGGTCAAAGTGGTGCCGGTAATAACTGGGCCAAGGGCCACTATACAGAAGGTGCCGAATTGGTCGACACAGTCTTAGATGTTGTGAGAAAAGAATCTGAAAGCTGTGACTGTTTACAAGGATTTCAACTAGCTCATTCCCTTGGTGGTGGAACTGGATCTGGAATGGGTACTCTACTTATTTCAAAGATTAGGGAAGAATATCCTGATAGGATAATGAACACATTTAGTGTTATGCCCTCTCCTAAGGTAAATATTTCATTTTATAAAATAAGCATGCATCAGGCTAGTTTTTAATTTTATGACGAGCTTTTGTAGCTCAAAACTTTGGGGAAATAATTGACAGTAATTTCATTAACTTAAAAAATTTCAGTATAAATCAGTTTGTACAAATCAGGCTTTGCCTGATAGATATAGTGAAATTGGTTAATATCCAAGTGCATGAAAACTTAAAAAATTTATCAATTTTCGGTTACTTTGAAACTGAATATTTTATGAGCATCTTTTGATGGGCTGAATTTCAGTTCTTCTCTTATTGGAAGTGCAAATAAGTCTGCCGCTTTTTATAAAAAATTGGGCATTTTATTGTGATTATTCAAAGTATTGTCCCTCGCTGGCCACTACTTTTCCCAATTTTTCTGGCAGCATATGGATACTGCATTGTAACAACGCTTCATCTTTTGAGGCTAATCGTAAACCAACTCAATTTTCGGTATCCTTATATGATAAAATTGCTACTGAGGCAGGCTGTGTCAGCAGTTGAAACAAGTAGTAATCACAAAGAATGTCTGATTAATACAGGAAGGGGGCTTCTCATTTGAGTGTTAACCAAGTAAATTTTGACTGATGCTGTAATGTGGATATTTTATTGCAGAATAATTTTGTCATGTCTAGAGTAGTAGTTAGCATGTTTTTCTTTGAGTGCTCAATTCAGTCTCATCAATTGTGTTTGATACGAAGCCCCAGTATTGTTTTTGTTCAGTTAGAGCAACTCTTATCCATCATATGCACAACATGATTTTTCTCCCCTTGAGTATTTGGTTTGGCTGTCGATGAAGCATAACCAGGTGGTCCTCACAATTTCTTTTTGTTATCAGTGACATTTTTCATCAGTAGTGACTATATGATGCAAATAATGTATTTTACTTGTAAAAAATTGCTGGTCAACATTACTTGGTTTCAGTTCACATGGAACCCCATTTCCTTCCTTTTGAATTATTTCCAGTGACTTTAAATAATGTGAAATTGCATGTTGAGTCATTCCTAATGAAAGTTCTACTTGCATTTGGCACAAATCTTCATCTAATAAGCTTTCATTTCCGCATACTTTCATCAGTCTACTTAGGTTCATTGTTTTCGACATAAGATTCGCCATTCTTAAGCTTTTGGAACAACTCGCAACAAGTTCTCTTACTTCAGGCATCCTTACCATATGCTTTTACAAGCAGTCGATGCACCTTAGCAGATTTGTTCAGATTAAAAAAGTAAATTGGATGTTCTCACAAATGACATTCATTTGGCTCTTGACTCTATATTTACTTATCTGGATATAAGGCAAGTTTCCTCCTCCCTCCCAGTTTTATAACCCAAGTTTTTGGATGTCATCTTAAACTCGTATATTAACTAAAAATTAGCATTAAACTAAGCTCTAAAATTGTCAGTACTTGTAGTTGGAACATAGTACGTGGAATAATCCTTTATTGCATAGCTACTACTGTCACAAAAACAAATGAATCTATCAGAATCCTTCTTGTTAATGAGAGTATTATTCTGCCTAGTTCAGCATCTAAGGGCATAACCACATAGAATAGAATCATAAAAAATTATGGCTTGTCATAAGTTTGGGTAAACATAGTAATATACTCTGTAAAATGCCTGTCTGCCATGTTGAATATGTAAATTTATAGTCCAAACAATAGTCCTCGTGGAAAATATTAATTAGGAATATTCATGGGTAACTAGAACTATTTTGAAAACTGAATGGAATTACTTCTGTATTGTTTTCCCATGGAAAGTAGTATATTTGATGGTGAAAAAGGTTTTCGAAAAGGAACTTTTGTTCTATATTAATTTTATTTAATTTGCAATATAACTTCATTTTATGTTCTGAAACATCATTTTCTATTGTTTTAAGTTTGAAAATAATTTGTGAATTGCTTGTATTTAACAATCTTGTCAGTAAAAGCTACATTGAGAGTTTATCATTAAGTTTTCTGCATTATCTGATGAAAATTGCTTTTGGAGAGGGGGAGGGAGTCTGCAGTTTATCTTAGAATATTGTAAGAATTTTGGTCTCGCTTTTATTACAAGATCCAAAAGTATTAAGTGCATATCTTATTTCATGTAGTCTTTCTTAAGTACTTTGTTTATAATGCAAAAAATAGTATTTTGAAGTGTACCATTTATAAAAAGCTATTAAATTTTTAAGAATTGCTGTGCTTAAAATCTTTCTTGCCTGATTGATAAAACATTTGCAATTTTTATAGCATATCGATTGCACTAATTGCTGTAATATATCTTGGACTTAATTCTAAGCATATCACATATGTAGACAAGTTTCAGAGGTTCAATTTTAATTCACCTGTAAGATTTTTTACTTTTCCTGTTTTGTGCTACTTTTAAACTCTCTAAAATTGCATAAATTCGGTTAAAATGAAAAAGTTACATTATGTAAATTCGACTTTCAGGTTGTTTTTTGTTATTGCTTACGAGTTGTATGCATTGATTTTCTAATAAATAGAATAAGAGTGTTATGAAATATTCTGATAACTCTTATTAAATTAAATACACTTTTCTGCTGCAAAGTTCAGTAAGTTTTATATTCTTAAGCCAGTATTACCCAGAAAATGAGATTAATATGGATTATGCATTAATATTTGTTCAGTTCTCTACAGTGATTAAAATAAATGCTAAAATTAAAACAAATTCACTAAAGAAAGTTATGCATGTTACCTATGTTAAAATTCTTTAATATTATGTTTAAATTAAGCCTATTCTAGTTTATAAAAAGATTAAATTATTTCCATATAGGTTTCAGACACTGTTGTAGAACCATACAATGCCACACTTTCTGTTCATCAGTTAGTTGAAAATACAGATGAAACATTCTGTATTGATAATGAAGCATTGTACGACATATGCTTCAGAACATTGAAGCTTACCACTCCTACTTACGGGGACCTCAATCATCTTGTCTCTGTTACAATGTCTGGAGTAACAACCTGCCTTAGATTCCCAGGTCAGCTGAATGCTGATCTCCGAAAACTTGCTGTCAACATGGTACCATTCCCTCGACTTCACTTTTTCATGCCCGGTTTTGCTCCTTTGACATCTAGGGGAAGCCAACAATACAGAGCTTTGACTGTTCCTGAACTAACTCAACAGATGTTTGATGCCAAGAACATGATGGCTGCTTGTGATCCTAGACATGGACGTTACCTTACTGTTGCTACTATATTCAGAGGACGCATGAGCATGAAGGAGGTTGATGAACAGATGTTGAATGTCCAGAACAAGAACAGCAGTTACTTTGTTGAATGGATCCCTAATAATGTGAAGACTGCTGTATGTGACATTCCACCCCGTGGACTCAAGATGTCTGCAACTTTCATTGGAAATAGCACTGCCATCCAAGAAATCTTCAAGAGAATCTCAGAACAATTCACTGGTAATATTCATTGTTTAATAAATTTGATCACATCAAAATTTTTCTTATCTTTTTGCTTATTATAGTTTAAAAATGTGTTAAAAGTAAATTTAAGTAGAACTCTTCCATTAGCCATTTGCAAAATGTTACTATATACAAATTAAGGTTACCATTCTTAAAGATATTTATTATTTTCATAGCTTATCTGCATTCATTCATTTCTTTTTGAATGTAAATTTTTCACATTATAATTTGTTTGTCTCATATATGATTAAGTTTCAGATGGTGATGATTTAAAAATTTTTTGTAGTTTTAATTTAGTATCATGGTTTAGAATTAATTTTATAAGATAGTGTTTATAATTTTTATTTAATATTTATATGACAACATTGTTTTTATTTGGAGAGAGAATTACCTTGTGATGCAGTAAATCTCAAATTTTCGTGACTAATGATTTAAATTTGCATGTTATAAATAATATACTCTTTAAAATAAACATTCATAATGTAACAGAACCTTTTCATATCTTTTAGGCTTGCCATAGATACTCATTAGCTGAAAAAAAAAAGCATCTTAAATAGAAAATTAAAATTTTGCTTTATAATTATTCTAATCGTATAAAAAGTTAAAACATTTCATAAAATTTTATTATTATGAAGTGTTAATTAAGAAATGCTTGAAGTACATGAATTTCTCGAATTTACATTTCGGACTGTATGGTAAGAAAGGAAATTGTTTATGAATTTTTGTAAATCAAAAATACTGTCGTTGCTTGCTAAAAAATTAAATTAGCATGTGATTGTCGACAGTGCAGGTTGCATATACATTAGTTCTCAATACTGGATCTATTACAAAGTTTGCTTAACAGCTCTGAAAATGGCTATCTAAAATTCGTATGTGTGCTTCTGCATATGTAGTATACATGCAGCAGAACTCAAAATATCAACTGGAACAGTAGCTCATCTGGTAATTAGGAAATTCATAAAGGGCTAATCTAAAAATTTTTCATATATTTAAAGCAAATCTCTTTCAATAGCTTCTCAATAAAATTTAAACTATAAAATTGTTACAGACTAATCTGTAGCCTATTTCTGTTTTGGTGAAAGCAAAGTAATGAAAATATATACTACTCATGTAGGTACCTTGGCTAAGTTTTAACATTTATTTTTTGCTCTCCGGTTCAAGAAATTATATAAAATAAAATGTGTCTATCTTGCTCGTATTTTAATTAAAATTGAGGATTGATGTAAAGAGAAGTAGGAGTATTTATTGTCTTTTTGAGTTCTGATTTGTAGTAAATTTTATTATAATGAAGTAAAAAGGGTAAAAGTAAGTAAAAAGGGTTATCTGCTTTGTTGCAAATTATTAAATTACTACAAAATTTCCAAAATTGTACGCCATTCTTCATATTTTATGCATTCATCTAAATTGAATAACGTTGATAAAATGTATATAGTTACATTATTTAAACCAATGAAATAATTGAAAGATTAAATAAATTGGTGTATAATTTGTTCTCGAAGCAGACATATGCTGCTGAACTAAAGACTATTTAATTTTACCTTATTCTTATAGTGCAAATTTGAAGAGTGCAGTGTGATATTTTTTCATAACTAAGTAAAATTGACAAAAGAATACATTCATCATATTTTGCTGGATTAGTTCAGTTAAACAATTAATAAGAGGAATATTTATGTAATAAATGAAAATCCGACAAAACAGCATATGCCTGTATTTGACAGTGGTTCTAGTAATTCCAATCACGAAACTATAGCTCATGAGACTGATCACTAAAGCTCAATGGGTATGCTTTGCAAGCCATGTAATTATTAAAAACCAGCTGATATGAACAAAAGTATCTTTTAGCTAAGAACTTTTATTTTAATCTTATTTTAAAAATAAAGTGTAAGAAAAAGCATTGTTTATGAAATAACCCAATATATGAGTGTTGTGTAGGAATTAATTGCATGAATTAATTTTGAAATGATAATGCAAGCGTGCTATTTTGGAGATGAAATGGAAAATAACCAAATGAAGTAAGAGGTTGATTACAAATTAGTTTCAATTTGATTTTGTGTTGTCTTATTGTGATGCATGTAAAATAAAGAGAGCAGTCCATGTAATTGAGAACTAACTCTGTTAGGAAATTTCAAATAGTTTTACTGTATTGGTATTTCTAAAAATTTTCATTAAGGTTGTTCCAGTATTTTACAGAAGTCTTTTTCTTCTTTAGCCATGTTCCGCCGTAAAGCTTTCTTGCATTGGTATACTGGAGAAGGTATGGATGAAATGGAATTCACAGAAGCCGAATCTAACATGAATGATTTGGTGTCTGAATATCAACAATACCAAGAAGCCACTGCTGATGATGAAGGTGACTTCGAGGAAGAGGAAGTTGCTGGCGAAACTGCATAAACTTTTAACATTTGCTTTCCAGTTTTGAAATTTGCATATAATTTGTCTTCAATCTTGTAATGAATATTTTTTATTTTTCGAAGATTGAACAAGAACCGTAACTGTTTTGTCATAATTATCAGCTGTATGCACATTTTGTAAGAAAATTCTTTAAATTGTTTTGTAAATTTCAAGCGTGATTTCTTTACTTTGTTTAACAAATAAAAAGTGTTTTCGGGCATTGTAGTGATATTTATTCTGATTTTTTTTTTTTGTAAAATAATTTTATTTACCATAAGAACACTACCAGAATATCTGCAGCTATCTTTGCTACTTGAACCATTTTTTATAGGGGTGTCTTGAAAAAATGGATTTAAATTTTGTTTCATTTAATGATGAATTGGCAATAGATGGTTTTTTTTTCCTTTCAGTAAGGTACAATTTTTTTGTTTTTCCTTTGGTCAGCGTTTACTAAAAACAAACTTTGACCTGATTTCACCATACTTCAAATATTGAAGGTCTGTTACTTTTCTGATCACCTGCAGTGAGATTACTAGTTTGCATAGTTCACATGATATTGCAGTTCTGTTATTGGTGAGGCTGTTATTCATAAAGTTATTGTCATGAAGTACAGAGTGAACACACAGTCCTTAATTTTGAGACACTATAAATATAAGGTTTACTGTACCAAAATTTTTACATTATATTGATGGAAATTATGGTGTACATACCTCCTGTAGCATGCAAGCTTCGAGATTATAATTTAGCTACAGTCGTATATATTGAAGCATATCTGATGTAATCATTCAGATTTGTGGGTAGAAAAGATCCATAGAATTATGCTCTTTACTGGCCATCAGAGGTGAAAGGTCACTCGCAGTTAAGCCTGGTGATCATTGGGTCCAGCTCGTCCTATCGATTGATTTCGCAGGTTGTCCTTCAAAAAGCTGTATACAGATTGCAACATTGCTTTTTATAATACAGCAGCTACTTTGCTGCCAGGTAAATAGCATTTTCAATGTCTGTTTAACCTTTTACATGCCAATGTTCCATAAATGGAACATCGAATTTAAAATTTCATAAAAACACAATTTTATTAATATTGCTTTGTATAAATTATTACATGGAGAGTAAATATGGATTGATGTTTTGGTAGCGATATAATTCTAAAAGAAAAATTATCTTTATAAAAAATTCAGTATTTCACCTTTTTTCCTTCTTTTCTAAGAGCAAAATTCAGAAATTTATATAAAATTAAAAATTCAACAAATGTTTTTAAAACTCAATAAGGATATTTAAAAAGGATCATTTTATGCATAAACAGTTAGTTATCATAGAAAGATGATTATTGTTTTCTATGAGGTAGGAAATGTGGATGTTCCAGAAAGGGAACATTGGCATGTAAAGGTGTATTTTTAACATTATGAAATTACTTTGATTGCCATGAATAGAGGCACGGAGAAAGATTTTCTAAATGTGAAAAGTTCCAGTAAGTGTGGAAAACAGATGTTTATGACTTAATCTGTTTTCAACTCTCGTATATCCTCCTCCTCTCCTTTCACACATTCCCATAAGGGTTTGAAATGAGTTGCTCACAGCTGCTAGAGAAAAGTACGTGGCGTTTCTTGATAGGCTAGACGCTAGAGGTTGTTTATGACTCGGTGAAAAAGGCATTTTGGAGTGTGGATTTCATTATTTTCCCATTGTTTGCATTTTTTTTTCCAGTTCGTGAAGATACGCTGCGCTGATAAGATGGCTCATTCAAAACCATTTCAGACTTGAAGAAGAATTAGAATATTTATATACATTATCAGATGAGTGTATTGATATTTGTCAACTGCCTATAGAAGAAACTGCATGCTTGACAGATGAGGAAGATATTTTTTAGCCTGTTTTGCCAGCGGATGTATGCGGAAAAATCAAAATTTCTGATAAAATAGATGATGAAATATCTCAAGAAATTTCATTCGATCCTCAAGAACCTTCATCTTCAAAGGGAAGGAAGAATTTGCAGTGAAAACTAAATGCGAAAGAGAAAAACATTGAACATCGATGGGGGAAAAATTTAAATTATAACAAAATTCTAAAAACTGGCAGCATTGAAAATATTTGCGAAGTGTTTCCTGAACTAGTTAATCCAATTGAGATTTTTCACAAGTTCCTAACTAGAGAATAGTTGCTGCATTTAGCAAATATGACAGGTCTTTATGCAATGCAGAAAGAAGTTTTAGCTGTAGATGAGAAAACTATATTGGACAGTTTTTTGGATTGTTGTTTAGTGGGTATCATAGAGTAACTGAAGATTTATACTGGAGCACTCGCGATTTATCTGTACCAGTAGTTTCTTCTGTAATGCCAAGAAATAGATTTCGAAAAGTGAAAAAATATTTTCATATTATAGATAATACCAAGTTGGCATTAGGAGATAAAACGGGAAATTTTTTCCTTTTTATAAAGAACTGGAAAAAAACTTTCAATAGTTCGGTGTCTTCCATTTCTGCAGTGTGAATTTTTGTATGGAGATTATTTGTTACTTATTTCTACAACTCTTTTTCCTTGTTTCAGTATAAACTGCTAACAATTAATGTTAAATTCTTGCTTATCAACTATGTAATTTTTGTTTTAATTTATTACGAATGCTTTTTTCTGTGGAAGCTTCATGTCTTCTAAGAAATTTTGGTGTAGTAGCTTTGCCGTTATAAAGATGTAGGCCTTTTTCTGCTTAATCTATGTTACTTCCGAATAACGTTGACAAATTGCAGACAAAAATAAAGCTTCAAATTAAAATGTCAGTAATCATGTTTTACAAACATTGTGTAAAAAAACTTTCTCGCTAATGTTCCATTTATAGAACATGTTATAAATCATTAAAAAATTGTTTTCTTTTATCATAATTCTTAATTTGAGTTTTAAATCTATGTTTCACAATAAAATGTTTATTTTACTTTCGCTTCATAGTTTGCTGCGTAAAAGGTTAAGTGGGAGCTAGTAGCTATTTTGTAAAAATATTTTGAGTTGATTGTGAAACAAAATTTAATCAATGTTACAAGTATCTTGAAATCAGGGAGTCAGTTTTTGCTCACTCTGTATAATAAATTATATTTATGGTGCTGATGTCTTAAATCCTTTGAGAATAAGAACAATTTTACAACTTTTAAATGCATTTTAAAAAGTTAAAAATAGAATATATAGTAAATAAAATAAATCATTAAAATTAAGAACAAAGCATTCTCAGTCTTTTAAAACAAAACGCAGGTCACAGGTAAAGGGGGAGTTAAGAATTGATGAAAGTAATCAGCTCTTTTCAGTGTGGCTGTCGGTAAAGCCATGATGTGGTACTGGTGATTCAAGCCTACTGAAATTCTAATCTCATTTCTTAATGAATGGCTAAATTTTTTTAAAGAATCATTTTTGAATGGATATAAAGTAAATTTTCTGAACTTTTTGAGTTAACATTTGTGATTTTAGGTGGTTAAAATGGTAAGGAGTTTTGAATTCTCATATGGCACTAAGTATCAAGCAAATTGATTTAGCTATAAGAATTTTAATCATTCCCATAAAATGTTCTTAATTGTGGAACTGTTATAAAATACAAGCAATTCCCTCTCATCTGAAACAGTTCTTATTAAGAACTCAATTTAAGGAAGAAAATTCCTAGTTAATGAATTATTTATTACCTAAAAGTGGTAATTTGGTTTTCATTTTTAAACAATGATTTCCAAATTAGGGACCAGGACAGATTTTAATCTTCAATATATAGGAAATATTACTTAAAGCAATTGATGCATAGGTCTTTAAAAAGCAGATGTATTTTTCTTAAGTGGCTGATTTATACTGAGTCTTCACATTGTAAATTTGCAGAATTTTTGTGTGGAGTAAAAATTCCAACACAATGGTATTGTTTTGTATAAAAATGAGTTGAGTACTAAAAGGTACAATAGTAACGATGTTTCACTTGTAAAGGGGTATTTTCTAGGCTTCTCATTCCTGTTTAAAGTTGGCAGAAAGGATGGTTTAAAATAAGCTGATTGTGCTGGTGTTGCTTAATTTTAATCCAACATTTACTAAGTCAGGTAGTCTAAGATTTTAGTAACTAGCGTTTACTTGTAGCAAACGTTGCAATTAATCTATTTTCATGCTTTGTATTTTTAAAAGATGTCTGCTTGTTAGAAAATTGTTATATTGCATTGTATTATATCTTCTAATATGCGTCTTCATCAGTCATACTTATGGTATCATACTTAGTTATGTCTATTAACTTCATTATAAATTTTTAATTATACAGTACAAAGTCCATTATCCAGAATGAACTATATCTTCAAAGCCAGAAACGCCGTCCGTTATACTTTAAATGCGCATGCATAGAGCATACAAAAAAAAAAAAAAAAAATGTATAATTAAATGTCCGTACTTTACATTTAATTATAATTTATTTAAAATATACATATTTACGTTTTGTAGTTTTGTAGTAGTACCGATTACAATAAAAAGGGATGTGCACATCTAGATGTTATAACGGGCCCATATACAAAATTTCAACGTTCTAGAACTAATCGTTTTTGAGTTATGGGAAATGCATATATACGTACTTACACATCACGAAAAAATTCCTTGAAGTCATAATCATTAGTCATAGAGTAAATGGGATTACATTTAACAATCCGTTTCTGGAAGGGAAAAAAAAATAATTGTGTTTGTACGTACAGACGTCACCCAAAAAATAATTCACATGGATTCTGTAATTGTCAAAAATGGATATTTCCGTTGAAATACGATACCCAAAAATTTTTCTCGATTACTATACTTACTTTTTAATTCGTACAAGGAAGTAAAGAACTTATATTAACCTACATATTCTTATTTAAACAATACTTAAGTGCAGTATATAAATATTTCAAATCAATAAAATCTCCCTGTGGCATGCTCAAGAAAAAAATCAATAATCATCTAAATTTTCAAATTACAGACATAATATGCTCTATAAATCTAAATGTAAAAAGCAAATATAAAATAGCGCTTCACGCTATCAAAATCGATCATTTTCTTAAATATCAACAACTAAACAATATTTCAACTAAAACACATAATGTAAACAAGAGTTTGCCCGATGTGTTAACCAAAAAAGTTCGAAATTATCAATGAAAAATGTGGCACACGGGTATTGTTAGCAAATGTATCATTCGTATTCGCATAGAAACCGCATCATACGTATTCGAATAGAAACCGCGTCATTCGTACTGGAATAAACCGCATCGTACGACAGATGCGAGTAACGAAATGAATTTGTGAGTACCAAATCGGTACTTCGAGTCAACCGATGTACCCGTTACTTGGTAACGAATACATGCGGTTTGCTCTAGCTCTAATGGACGGTATAAGTTAGACTAAAATTATCTTTACTGATTCTAAGGCATTTCAGTTAATGTTGCAGATTGCGCTGTTCTTTAATATTCTAATTGGATCTGGCTTATTATTTTTTGCAGACTGTTAGAGCAATTTTGTGAAAATTAAGTTTGAACTTTCGATTATGTCAAAAAAAGTTTCCAATTCTGGATCTGCGAAAACATGTTTCGATGTCCATCAAACAAAAAGTGGAATTGCTGCAAAAAATGAATAAAGGTATATCCATCTCAAAATCATGCGAGGAATATGACATTGGAAAGTCAACTGTATATGACATAAGCAAACATAAGCAAAAAAAAAAAAAAAAAAAGTAACTTTTTGAATTTTTTCTGGATTCCGACACCCCACTTGCAACGAATAACAGGAAAAGGGACAATCATGACAAAGTGATGATTGAATGGGTCAGACAGCGTCGCAGCGAGGGTGTGCCATTGGCAGGTCCAATGCTAATGGCTCAAGCCAAAATATTTCTTGAAGAAATGAACTTAAACACAGTGCACATATTCGACAGGTTGGTTAACCAAATTAAAAAATCGCTATGGCATAAGACAAAAATTTTAGGTGAAAAAGCTTCAGCTGCTACTGAAGCTGCTGAACAATTTGCAGATGAATTCATTGAACTCATTACTAGTGGACTATTATCTTCAGAACAAATTTACAATGCTGATGAAACTGGTCTTTTCTGGCAATATGTACCGCGAAATATTGAACCCCTACAGAAAGGCTCCAACTGTTGTCAAAGATTCCAAAGTGAGACTAACAATTTTAGCATGCGCAAATGCTGTAGGAACGCACAAGTGCAAACTTTTCGTAATCGGAAAACACGCACGACCTCGAGCATTTAAAGGAGTAACGAGTTTTCCCATTATACTGCGCAAATAAAAAGAGCATGAATGACACAAGTGTTGATGAATGATTGGTTTGAAAATCATTTTATACCTGAGGCTCGGCGACATTTGAATTTGGTTGGTTTACCTGATGACTCAAAATAGTCCTGATTGTTGACAGCTTTTCGGCGCATACTTCACTTGAAGTTTTGGTGAAAGATAATGTATCCGTATTATTCTTCCCTCCAAATTGTACGTCTATCATTCAGCCTATGGATATGGGAATAGTGCACGCGCTGAAATGCAAATATAAAGTAGCTTTTTTTAAAATCTTTGTTAAATTTCTGTAACAATGGCAAGACTTTTGAAATTTTTTAGCATAAAATCTGCTGTGTGAAGCATCGCAAGATCGTGGAAGGATGTACCTCCAGATACGTTAAAAAAATGCTTGGCATAATTTATGGCCAGCTACCATATTTCATGGTGAGCACGATGAAGATGATAGGCGCGAATTTGAAGGTTTTCGGACATCGCAAACTAAAGGTGAAATTTTCCAGTTATTGGATTTTGTAAAGAAATGTGGAGAAGCGGTAATAAATGAAGATGATATAACAGACGTTTTTCATTGCGACGACAATGTCCCAATCATCAATCAATTAACGGACGGCAAAATCTGTAGTATAGTTCTAGATCCAGAAAATACCGCTTCCGATAGTGAAGAAAGTGACAGAGAGGTTATTGAAAACGAAAAAATTTCAATTGACAAGTTAGTCGGTATTCTTGACACAGCATTTACAGGACTTGGAACAGTGGAACTTTGTAACTGAACAAGAAATTATGTCTGTTTATAGAATTAAAGGGAAAGTATTAGCACAAAAAAACGAAGCAATTTAAACAACTTACATTGAAAGAAATGTTTAATAAAGTAAACAAATATTAAGCATTTTTTATGTAAATTTTGATACCCTTTAGATCATAACAGCTCTTTATTTCATAAATTACGGTTTCATATTTGTAATTGTATAATTTCTGCATGCCATACTGTCAGTTATGATCTAAAGGGTATCAAAATTTACATAAAAAATGCTTAATATTTGTTTACTTTATTAAACATTTCTTTCAATGTAAGTTGTTTAAGTTGCTTCGTTTTTTTTGTGCTAATACATCCCTTTAATTCTATAAACAGACATAATTTCTTGTTCAGTTACAAAGTTCCACTGTTCCAAGTCCTGTAAATGCTGTGTCAAGAATACCGACTAACTTGTCAATTGAAATCTAAAAAATCAAAGTTTTATCTAAGGTTTTAAATCTATGTATTTAATCTGAAATGGAAGAATTTGATATATAGTATCAGAGCTTCCAGTTTTTCTTCTTGTCTTCAAGTTGATCACCAAATCTGGTTTTTTACTCCTTTCAAGGAAAATATTTCCTGGCAATAAATGAAATTTATTGAATTAATGAAACTTAAATGGTAAAAATTCTATTTCACATCGTTGTTGATTTTAGCCAAGTTTTTCTTCTTAAATTTAATTGAATCTGAATCGTCTAAATCTGTAGTAATCATTGTAGAATTTCTTGACAATTCAAGCAATTTTTAATCAGTTTGTATTAAATTCCATTTTGCATCAATATGTAGTACTTACACTATGTATAATTATTTTATAATTAAAAGGACAACAGGTGCTGCTTAATGTGATCATGTTACGTCCACGACTATTTGGGTAATGTTAGCCAAGAAGAAATGCTTCAAAATATTAAGGAAACTTACCGTAATTTCCGGAAGAAACGACGCGGCGTTTACGTGTTTAAAACTTACATTTTTAGCGGGTGCGGCGTTTCTACCCATGCGGCGTTTAGGTGCACTAAAAATAAAATATTTCCTATGATGGTCATTGTACATAGTTTGGATGGCCTTGTCATTATGCATAGATTGGTGCTGTTCCCACACAAAAGACCACTCAGTTGCTTTTTGCGAACGTTATTTTGTTTACGTTCTTTCCCTTGAACGGACCTACATGCCTTATTCACCCTAAACGAGATCTCAGAACAATAACATTCTCCCCTCTTTCAAATCAACATTCTCATCAGTTTGAATAGTCTCTCTTCTCTGCCATTCGATGAATCTTCCAGGATCCATCCTCTTTCCACCCCTGCCTTTTCTGCAATTTTTTTCAAAGGCGGACACGACTCCACCTGCCTCGCAATAACGAACTCTGACGTATTTCCCCTTCAGCATAAATGGATTTTTCTTGGCATTCTGCCAAATACAGATCCCATCAGTTTGAGTACAAGTATTTGTCGAATAGTTTTTAATTAGGGAGCGGAAAATTTTTGAAAATGTCTCTAAACGGCACAGAAGCTATACATTTCTTACCTTTAATTTATTTTTGAGTTATGGTTTCATTTCATGCATTTTTCTTAACTGGTATGTCATATATCAGGACTTAGGTTGAGTTTTTGCATCTATACGGCCCACGACGATGTCACGCGCAATTTAATCTATTGCGGCGTTTACGCTGATGCGGCGTTTCTGTGTAATTTTAATTTTTTTCCCGCCATTTTTCTCGAGTGCGGCGTTTACGCTGATGCGGCCTTTCTTCCGGAAATTACGGTAACTAATTTATTATAAATATAAGACATTATTGAATACTTTCACAGCATTTAAAATAAAATGTGCAAAATTATGTTTATGAACTCGGTTTAATGCAAAATTTCATTTGTGAACTCTTCATTATGTTTTTGAAAAACATAATAGCCCCTTTTCAAGTCTTGCTATGTTGCCTCACTCTGGTGGTGAGGATAACTGGTCTGACTGGGCAAAGTATATCGGGGACCTAGCTCCTGGTAGGACCGTTCTAGGCTTGAAGGCCATTCAATATGTCCAGCTAAAGCAGCGGGGGAAGACCATTCAGAGGATTGCCTTCTTAGTTATTGGGTGTCACATTTCTGGACCCGGTCACCTTTCCTTTTATTCTCTTGTTTTTGACTTCTTCCTTTCTTTTTCTTTATTATGCAGGATGAGGCTTACTGTGAAATGCAGTTGCTACTCTTTTGTGTTGCACCGTCATGAGAAAACTGCTTATGCATTTGCCATGCATGGTGACACGAATGGCTGGAAAAGAAGGATCTTGGAAGTTGAGGGCGAGTTTTTTTTTCATTTATTTATTTTTAATATATTGAGAATTTCGTAAAATCTTCAGAATTATAATTACTAATTCAGAAAAACCAGGTTTTTGAGAAAGCAAAAATTTCGCAAAAAAAGCCTAGTTATGTACTGGTAATAATTTGAAAAACGATTTTTTCCCGAAAGTTTTAAAAACATCAATTTATTGTTATGCATGTCATTGTAGTCTAAAAACCCTATCAGATTCCGCAGTATTTCTTAAAACTTTATGTTATTAGATTCTCAGTTGATTTTCACACATAGGATGGACATTACATAAAATTAGCATTACATTGAATGAGCGCTAGTATATGATCGACAGTATAAAATTGAAATTATGGCAGTGATGTAGTAATGAATGAAAGTATTAATACACGTTTGTCGTTTGAATATTGTCGTCGTAGTCCAAAAGGTACATCCAAAAATTTTCTATCTCGAATATAAAAAATTTCTTTTGGAATAAATTTCTTTTGCATATAGGGATAAAACCAAGTAAGCAAATTTGAAAGTTTTGTTAGTGAAACATCTCCGTACTATTTTGACTGCGTTGTGAATGAAAGAAAAAGTGTGGAAGGCTGAACTGCAGACTTCATGATCTCCATGATCATGCTCATGTGCATTCGTCTGTCGTTGTAAAGTAGCAGTAATGAAATGTGGGTTTAAAGAAGCTTGAATACCCTCATCCTTCTATAAGCTAGTTTCTCCCTCCTTTCCATGTGCTTTCGTGTTGGTAACTGAAAGCACATTCGACGCGTATGTGGGAGGTTCGGAAATTGAATCCCGGTGAGGATTTCTTCAGTTTCCCGATATCGAAAAATTCTGAAAGACTAAGTGGCAACCAAACTAAACGGCGTTGGACGATAATTCGTCATCACCAGGATCTGGCGACTGGGTCCCTCATTCTCACTCTCACCTTTAAATGGGGTAGTACATCATTTATTTTTCTCTCTCCTTTCTGCATGCCTTCGGGGTGTAACTGGAAGCACGCTCAACGCATGTTCAGGAGTTCGAATCTCGGCGCGAGCACTGGAAAAAGATTATACCAAAAAAAAAAAAAAAAAAGTATCAAAACTAATAAAATTTTATCTATTTCTTTTACAAGTATATCAGATCAGAAACTTTAGGACCTATCTATGCTATGCTGGATGCAGGCATTAACATGACACAGTGGAAGATCGACACAGGTATAAGACCATCATGATTGTAGCCATGGCTTATTATAGCGGAAGGAGGGCTTCGGTCATCTTTTTAACTTCCTCCTGATTGTTTCAGCTTTTGAGGTATCACATTAGTTGCAATATCATTTTAAAATGTTGCATGTGGAATTTTTATCATTTTGACAAGTTCTATAGCAATGCCCTTTCAGGAAATGTTGCGGGCACCCTTTGATGTTGTCGAGTATGTAACACGACGTGAGAAATGGAATGAAATACTAGAAAAGAGGCTTTCAGAACATAAATACATAGTTAAAGCATTAAAACAATAAAATTATCTTAAGTGGTATTCATGATACTGAAGATGAAAATGGATGACTGATTCGTGAGAGTATATATTAGTTGTAATTCTGGTCGACATGTATGTAGTTTCCTGAATTTGTACTTCAAAGATTTTTATTTATTTTGTTATTTATAATTTTTAAAAATATGTTTTGTTTAATTTTTTTTTTTACAGAAACAATTTATTATGCCGAAGTAATACTTTTATTACAAAATATTTGACTTTATCGTTTTTGATATATTTTGTGTTTTGGTTTCAGTTTTGGTTTAGGTTGGAGCTTTCACAGGTTTTACTCAAGAAAATGTCCTCTATCCCTTCAGTTTTTCAGGAGGCTGGTGGCACAAGACACAAGAAGTTAAGAGACTCTCGATTCCATCCTCCGAGGGTTTTAGGGCAAAATTGGTTGTTTCTTCAAAATGTACGAATAGTATTTACATAGAAAATTGAACTTCAAAATAAAACGCGAGGATGGTTCTGTCTGTTACTAAGACTTTAGAGGTTGTATTCCTCCATCGGGGAAATCGAAGGTGCTTTCTATCTGTCGTTAAGACTTTAGGTTTGGTTTGGTTTATTGAGATTACGGCAAAGCACACTAGAGCTATCTGCCTAAGGAAGGGATGCCTTCGTGGAGGACTTTCTAAAGAAAACTGGCTCGTATACACGTTACACATGGGAAAAACCACGAAAACGCCCATGCAGCCAGCCCGTTCCCTGGATTCGAACCTCGGACCGAGCTACCAGTGTTCAGCGACTTACCGCTCGGCCGCTGGTGGACCTGTTAAGACTTTAGAGGTTGTATTCCTCCATCGGGGAAATTGGATCGTTTGGTTGCCGCGCTTCCGCGCCAGCATCTGTTGATTCCATCTTGATGAAAATTTTGGAAAAGATTTTTTTTTTTTTTTTTTTTTTTTCTGGTCTATGAATTACATGTCCAAACACCGCGATTTTGTCTGTGATTCTTTTTACAAATTTACCTTTTGTTGACAGGTGATATATTAAAACGAATAACAACAATACAATAAAACATTGGAAGCATTTACAAGATTGAGGATTGTAATAAACAAAAATTAACATTAGAATTTTACAATAATTCAATTATAAAAGGTAATGCAATAGTACAGTGCGACATCAAAAAGAAAGATATGTGCAGGGCTACGACAACTACACATAAAGCTGTTGAATGTACTGGGGAGGATATTTACAGGGGCATTATTGTGTGGTTAATGTTCGCCGTGAGCTGGTACCTGTTTGTTTTGTTTTCGGTGCTGTTGTGGTGGTATACAGATGGATTCAGGTAAGACTTAGCTGGTGTTTGGGGAAAGAGAGAGAGGTTCCAAGTCCTTGTACACGGAGCTGTTGGCAAGCATTTAAATTTGACCCATTACTAGGTCAAACTTTTCCTTATCGCTTGTTAGAAAGATGCTAATTCTTCAACAGCTACTCGAAAACGTTATGATAAGGTTTTTTTTTTTTTTAAAGTTTTTCATTATCTTCAATTTTTATTTTTTTACTTTTCATTTTTATTTTTTTAATTTTCATTTTTATTCTATATGTAGCAGATGTCGTAGTTTATTTTAAAAGAAATATTGTATATTTAATATTCAGAATTGAATTTTTAAATATAAATTTGAGTGTGAAATTTTGATAATATGGAAACAAAGAAGAAACCATCCCCTGCCCAGAATCATAAACGCAAAGCTGAGAAAGATGCTGACCTTCAGAAGCAGGCAGACGCAATGTCTCATTTCAGAAAGAAGATGAAGACAACTTCAGGATGTAAATGATGAATCAGCATCAGAATCAATTACAAAAGAACAGACATCATCCAGCCAAAGAGCATCAGCTACATTGGATGAAGTTATTGAAAGGACTGATGAAATTCCAAAGGAAGGGAATGATGATCCAAGCAAGGAATTAAATGAATCGGAAGTTAAAGATTACCCAGATAATTCGATGGAAAGATTGGCATAAATGAAAACTCCTTTCCTCATATAAATTTTATGATCCTACAAAGTGGCCAACTCTTAGCGAAAGTGAGAATGACTTTATCTGAAATGGGGGCCCTATTAAAAAAAAGGTTAATGTATCTGAAAAGTAATAATGGACTTCAATTTAGTGATGTGTATTACAAGAGAAAAATGGAAAACGAAGAATTAGTTCCCCGTACATGGCTATTATATTCCATAAGTAACAATTCTGTTTCTTGCTTCTGTTGCAAGGTATTTTTACCGATTGACAGTAGTAGCCTCGTAAAATGCTATAATGATTGGATAAATGTATCTAAAGCCTTGCATAGGCATGAGACTAGTAGAGCACATATGAAATATTTCTTAAAATGGAAAGAGCTTGAGAAATATTTGAAAAATAAAACATTTGATTCCCAAACACAAGAGATGTATAAAATGAAATGATGTATAAAAACATTTTTCAAGTGCTTTTAGGAAGACTGATTGAGATTACAAAATTTCTTGGCAGGCAGAATTTAGCCTTTCGAGGTTCATCTGATGAGCTGTACCAAAAATTCAACGGAAACGTCTGAAAATTAATGGAATTGTTTGCAAAGTTCGACCCATTTATGGAATTTCACATATTACGACCTAAAGGTAGCAGCAGTAAAGTCATTATCTAAAAAAGAGAGTCAAAATGAAATCTGCAAATTATTGACAGTAGTATAAGAGAGAAAATCTTACTATCTCTTCGAAGAGCCAAGTATTATTCTATAATTTTAGATTGTACTCCCGATATTAGCAAAACTGAAGAGATGAGTGTCGTCATACGTTTTGTCCTCTGCAATAATGGAGTATCAGAAATCAAGGAACATTTTTTAGGCTTTATTAAAATTGATGATTCTACAGGTAACGGCCTAAACAGTAACGGTAACGGGAGACAGTAACTGATATGTTGAAAATGTGGAACATTCCCCTTGATGAAATGAGAGGCCAGGGATATGACAACGCGCAAATATGAAAGAGAAGAAAACTGATCTTCAATATAATATCTTAAAAATAAATCCTCGCGCATTTTATGTTCCTTGTGGCGCTCAATAGTTTAAATATAATGATTAACGATGTAGCAAAAGTGAATGCAGATAAAGTTAGTTTTTTTTTTTTTTAATTGCAATTCAGGAATTATACAATGTATTTTCTTCTTCTCCTGAGCCATGGTCAGTTCTTTTGAAAAGCATTTCCTGTTTAACCTTAAAACCCCTCTGAAACACTAGATGGGAAAGCAAAATTGAAGCCATTCGACCTTTAAGATATCAACTAGAAATAATCTATGACGCTGTTTTTGAAATATCCGAAGGTGAATGCTTTTCAGAAGAAGTGCAACATGAAGCACGAAGTCTCCGTGCCAAAATCAAAGATTATAAATTGATTTTATCCTTGATACTTTGGCATGATTTGTTTAACACAATTAATCATTCAGCAAAGAACTGCAAGAAAAGGGGTATTCTTGAGAAAGCCAAAGAACTTAGTGAAGAAGTGGATGGAGAGCCGCAGTTTAAAACTTGAAGAAGTCCGGCGAAAGAAAAAAGAAATGTCACTTCGATTACGAACATGCTGACAAATCCCCTTAAAAGAGAAGTTTACGGCAAATGTCTTTTTTGGAATTTTGGATATTGCTTGGATATCATTAAATAAAATATTTGGTGCAATGAAAAATCACTGTGATAATTTTAGTTTTCTGCGTAATTTATCAGAATCTATAATGCAAATTTGAAAATAAAATACAATAAATTAGAAAAATTGTTACATTGAGATGACAATAAAGATATTAACGCAGAACATCTTTATGACAAAATAGTAGCTTTGAAAGACATTTTAAAGCCAGTGAATGACCCATTCGAAACACTGAACTTAATTTATGCTTCCCGAACTTTAAGATCATATTAAAAAGAATACTATTTAGTATTTTTGTTAGTGTTGCTAGTAGAGAAACATCATTCTCCAAATTCAAATTGATCAAGACATATTTACGGTCATATATATCGCAGGAAAGACTCATAAACCAGCGTTGATTGCCATTGAAAATAAAATCTATCAAAAGATAGATACAAAAGAAATTATAGAAAAATTTGTAAATATGAAATTTAGAAAAATAAATTATACTCGATGAACTATTAAAAAATCAACAAATGCTTTCTTCAAAACTTTCTTTCCCTCTACAAAAATTAAAAAAAAAAGGGGGGGGGGAGTGACTTCAGCTATTTTGCAGGCGGCCGCCGAATAACCTCGCGCCGGCGCTGAATGCATCTCTTCCCTTTGCCTTATTTGACACATAAACCACTCTAATTCTTCTTTCTGATTTCAGCTGAAATTTTTACTTTGCGTTTTTATGTCTGCATAAATCAAAGCCTAACTCATTAATGCTTTACATTTTAAGTACAAAAAAAGCTTCCTCTTTTTTTTTTTTTTTATTTTTTTTTTAGTAAAAATTAATTTACATTCAAGATTATTCTTGGAATATTGGAATATCTCTAAAATACTTATAAATGCCATCTCACAGAATTTGTTCTGCGAAGTTAAATGCAGATTACCTCGCAGTGTCACAAGTGAAGTGTGTAACCAGTTAATATTTTACCTTGGGTGTGAAATAATGCTGTCAGAAATTAGAGAAATTACCACAAGATGGCTTAGCACTTGAAGGATATCATTCCACATGTAATAAATCAAAGGTAATGAGTAAGCTGTGTCATATTTCAACAGATATTATGCACCTGTTTTAGGAACGAGTTCTCAAATTTAATATCCTTGATGCTGATGCATACATCTTGTTGTAATGCATTTGTCATTTATGACAATGATTCCCGTTCCTTTTCGGTTTATGGCAAACTCAACACCTGCACAGTTTTGTAACAAAACAAAACAAAACAAAACAAAAAAGTCTGATAGGTTTCTTTTGTGTGTTACCTTTATTTATTAAATATCATATTCTTCGCACTTAAACTCTAAAATTCAGTTCAACAGCAATATCACAAAATAATTTTAAAATGAGCATAGCTTTAGAATTTCCAATACAGAGTCTCGCGCGCTAGAGATAATTTTTCTTTCCGTACAGTGTTACCATTGCTTGCTTTGAAATCGTTTTGTATTTTAATCAAAAATGTGTTGAAGTGTTACAAAATATGAAATCGATAATAAAACAAATTTCAAATTCAAATTAGGCTTCCACATTCACATATTCTGTGGAAGATTACGTTATTCAAATTTCGATGCCTTTAGGTACCGTTGTTTTATCACTATGTGACAAATATATATACATTTATGCAGATTCTTCATTATTAAATTTCTTTAAATATAATACAGGGCGATAATATTTGGTGGCAATAATTTGAAAAGGGATTCGCCGTTTATAGTTTACAACGCAAAATGCCAAAACGAAATTAATAGTCCTTTATTGCAAATTGCCCCTTTGGACTAAAAATTTGAAAATCATAGAAAATTCGGCAAATATGATAAAAATTTACACAGTGATCTGGATTTTGAATTATTATTATTATTACTATTATGAGTATCATTAGCTGTCACGAGAGTAGAGAACTACTTAATTAGTTAGGTTAACTGCACGGGAAAAATTGAAACTTTATCGAAAACAATAGCAGGTTTTTCGACGTCAGTAGTCCAACAACAAGACAACATGAGACAAGGAAAAACAGTCCTTAATAAACAAGGAATATTGCATTTCGCTTAAAATTGCTCGCACAGCAAGGTCTAAAGAAGTAACCCCTGAACGAAAGGCTAAGTTGCACAACAATCTCAAGATTCTGGCCTAATTGACTGGCCGCCGCTCACAACTTCCAATTTATAGGGTTGCTCAAGGAGAAAAGGAAAAGTACTTCTGGAAACTTCCAAAAAAAAAAAAAAGCTATTCTAGGTCTGTAAAAAAGCACTTACGAATTATATCATGAATCTGTTGAGAAGTCTGTAAATACTGCCGACTTGATGTCAAAAAGTGTCGCAGGAAAGGACCAAAAGGAAACTTTCTTCCTATATGTCTGGTTCTTCTTGAGCTGATCTTAAAATCATTCAGCTCAGAATGAAAGAGATCTGCAGCGTAATGCAAAAAATAGGCATATACAAACATAATTAGTAGCCAAAAATTCAAAATTACGTAAAATATATAATAAACAAATAAAAAGTATCATATAAGATTCACAAAATAAATAAATTAGTAGAAACAGTACCCAAAAATACATAAAAACCAAATTATAAATAAATAAACATAAATAGTTACAGCAATATATTGCTACCAGTCCGCAATTATTACTTTTAATTAAAATTGTTATTACGAATATTTAACTTTCGGCCTTGGTCTAGCTAGGAATTTATCCTTTAAGAAAAGTTTATTATAACTGCCAAGACCGATGCTTATTTATAATCTCAAAAATACACATTCGCCCTCCAGATATAGTGAGTGACGGAGATGGTGCCATGAAAGATTCATTGTAGTGACTTTAATTTCACATAACGACCGATTGCTCTGTTACACCAAATGTTTGCTCAAGCAACAATTCTCTGTTACTGCAAGAGTTCTTTGCTATACGTTTTTTTTTTCTTGATCAAACCTGAAGGAAAATATCGCAAAGAAATGAAGTCTGACGACTGAAAAAATGAGGGAAAATTCAAGGTCGTTTTGTTATGTACCGTTCACTTCCGATTAACCAGGTCAGGCCAGATTAAAGTACAGTCGACACCCAGTATTTAAGTACAGTTAATGAATGTATAATCCAACTGCACTATTTAGACAGCAAAATACTGCAGAGACCCGCCCGAGTACCTTGAAAAACATTTTGCAGTTAATGCTTTTCGCACTTGCAAACCTAAAGAATACTGCCCACCATCGGTGGGTAGTAAATACCACCAGCGCTAATATGCACCAGCGGTGTGTATTAGCGGCGTGTGGTAATAGCCACTGAGCACTAGTTTTGACTGGTAGTTTGGTTCGAGATTTGAATCTTGCGACTGGGCTGGCTGCATGGGCGTTTTCAGGGTGTTTCTTAGGTGTAACGTGTATACGAGCCAGTTTCCAGAAAGTACTCCACGAAGGTATCCCTCCTAAGGGCGGAGTTCCTAAGGACGGAACACGTAAATAAACATTTAGAATAGTTAGGGGCCTTTCGCATATTACGCATTAGACTTACAAATTTCCGTTAATTCATATGCAAGTTTGACGATTTAAAAAAAAAAATATTTGTGTCTAATATCCATTATTTCCTAGTTCATTTATGCAGGGATTATTAAATGGAAAATGTTATTTGTAAAATTTCTTAATGCAAAGATATTTTGTGCTGTATAAAGTTCTTTGGTATGAACAGTTCTTTTTTGCATTTCCTTTATCCAAAATTTATCCATTTAGAAATTCTTTTGTTAAAATTTCATTTATGTGAAGGTCGTTAATACAGTGTAAAGCCATTTTATGCAACTTTCCTTTATGCAGAGTTTCTTTATGTAAAGTTCTTTTGCACGAGATGTGAATTTTTTATTATACCACATTATGTTTAATGATACAAAATCCTTAGTTTGTTGACGTTTATCGTGAATATAGGTTTTAACTGTGTGTCTAGTTTGGTTCACATATTTACATATGTTCTCTTCTCTACCTGAGAGAAAGTGATAATCGCCTCTATGTTTTCCTTAATTTTTTTTTTCTTTTTATTGCATAGTTGATATATTCATAGATATTGGTTTCTGGGAACATTATATGATATTTATTCGTTAGCGATCTGAAGTGATCTGGATCACCCCTTTCGCCATATACTCGCGTATCTGAGGATAAAATATTTCTTTCCTGGAAGTATGCAGGGAAGAGGTTTATATAATATAAGTTTTTTATGCATTAATTTGAAGAAGGAAATGAAGAAGATGCCTTATTCCAGTTTCTACGAAATGCCATTCTTCTCTCCATAGTAGTTTTTGTAGATATTTAAGTTTTCAATTGACGTGAGATTTCGGCCAAAGGAAAACTAAAATTTTTTCTTCATAACAAGTTCATGCCGATTTTGCTACTTCTTTCACCATCTTCATTCCCGATATTCTTACATGTGCTTTTAGCCAAGATATTTTGGGGCCATTATTGGGGTGAGATGCTATAATATCGAAACTCTGCTGTATTAATGGCGCCTTTTTTATATTTTTCAATGTTAATATTGCAGATTGACAGTCTGCGTATATTTGAATATTTTTGAGAGTATTTTCAGTACAGTATATAAAGGCGATCTTGATTGCAGAGAGTTTATGTTGACATATATTATTTTCGTTTTGTAAGCGACCTTTTAGAACTACTGTATTTTAAAGGCTTTTAGAGTAACACAAGCGCATCCTACACCAGCTTCCATTTGGAACCATGCGTATAAAAATACGTATAAAATTCTTTGCACCGTGTCTCTTCTGCCTTCCATAGCCTCTAATCTGTTTTCTATTATGGAGTATTTTCTCTTTTCATTTCTTCTTGACCTACTTCAATCTTTAATTAACGAATGAACGGCAGCTTCCATCTTTCCTTGGTCAACGTTCATCTGTTCTTTAACGGAGTGGACGGCAGCTTCCATCTTTTCTTGGAACGCAGCAAAGGGTGTCACCAGATGTCTTCAATCGCTCTTTTCAACGGAATTCAATCCCACTTCTGACACCAAAAGCTTGCTTACGGATTGGTAATGCTATGAATGTACACGGAACCGATGGTAGCTTGATAAAATTTATTTTTTCAAAAGAAACACTTTACAGCTAAGTTCTTAACCTTTTCACAAAAGTATTGGTACAGCTTTTCTCAGTAAAGCAAAGAACAATTAGTAGTTACCACTTCAAATTACTAAGACCGTTAAACGCAACGTAATGCAAAGCGCATGTAAAGAACAAAGCTCGCACGGAGATCTCTCAGTACTCCAAAGTCAACTCTGAACTAAAAACTCAGAATTGATGCTCTCTCCGGTATTATATAGTGTTCCTCCGGCTGCCAAGAAATGTCCAGTACCTTCCATTTTTAGAAATTATTAGAAGGCATATAAGGTTACAGTTACATATAAGGGCGAGATACAGTTACAGCTACATTAGGCATATAGTCTAAATACAGTTATTAATCCGTTACTACGCATTCCATGTAGGAACTGGACCAAAAAGTCGCCAAATGGTCCGCAAGTGTGGCAAAAAGATTAGTCTCCAAAACCATCGCCAGCTTGGCGATCTCGCCAATTTAACGATATATTTACGTCAGTGTTAAACCGACTCACCCCTCCTACGTTTTTTTCCTATTGTACGGTGTTTACATATTCCGAATTACGTACATTTAAATTGCGTACTGTTCTTGATAAAATGAGTCACAAATATTATGCCATTATTTTCACTACACCTTCCATCTTGTATTTTCCGTAAACAGCCTTGTTCCATAGTGATAATAATTTTTCCATTGTTACTATATAAAAAACAAATAACATATTTTTTTTCCTGTTTTAAAGAAAGGCTAATCGACACCCTGGTTTGTGAGCCTTAGGTTAACTGAATGTCTTGGACTGTCAGACTACCAGTTCCGCCATAAGGAGCTGTTATATTCAAATAATATGCTGACAGCAACTGAATATGGAGACTTTCTATCATGTTCCGTATGACAATTTTGATATAGTATTTTTGTATAACAGCAGTTTTGAGAGCAAGTAAAATGTGTTCATTCTTTACTGAGAAATCTCGTATTTGTAATTGGAACAGAAACACGTCAGGGCAAAATTAAGAATTAGGGGAAAAAAAAAGACTTCAATTTTGAATAAAACACTATCTATATTGAAGGCGACCAGATAGATGTCTTCCTTCTATAGGGGCAAAATATTTTTGCATTCGTATCTGTCCGCCACAAAATCAACAAAGTTTCATTGAAACTACGGCAGTTAAATGTTGCTTCTCTGTCTATTTTTAAACTCTTAATTTTTGGTTTATTTAAAAGAGTCTTCATACGAAAAGTCAGTTTTTTTTTTTACAAAGTAAATTGATCTAAAACGTAACCAGTTTTATGTATTCTAATAAAGAAATTAACTTTAAAAACACATTATTAAAAATATCTAAAAAGAATGTAATACGAATGTTATCCCTTGTTTTCGTATTCAGGCATAGAATTTAGAAATCGCGTTTTTTATTGAGGAAAGTTTAGTATATTACAGCTTTACTTATTTCAGTATTAATTAAAATTGAAAGTCCTGAGGTACTGATATAAAAGTAGAGCTGTTAATTCTAACAAACCATTTCTTAAATTAATGACTGAATTCATTTCAATCATGAACCAAAGGGAATCTAAGAGCAATAAAAAATAATGTAAATTTTCTTGAGGAGTTCAATGAAATAAAAAAATATGCTCGTCTATGATTGCAATCTTTTGAAATTTCATCAAGTTTCATAACTTAACATTAAAAATACTGATACTGTAAAGTATCAATAATTTTTAAAATTTAAGCTGAAAATTTTCGAGGATGAATATTTCACATTTTATTGCACATATCGATGCAATAATAGCAAGATACGTGGAAATGATGAGGGGGAAGCATTCTGAAAAATAAAAGGTTTTCTCCATCATTTTTCTTACAAATATTAGTTTCGCACTGCTTACATTTTATATTAATGCAAGTTATTGTTCAGCTGCATAATAAATTATAAGAATAGAAATCTAAGATAAATACAAAAATTTTTTTCCTAATATTTATTAAGTATGCATACTCGATTTGTTTCACTTTACAAATCAGATATAAATTTCTATATAAACTTTTCAGATATAAATTAGTCATGTTGCTGAAAGATTTGACACTACACATTTAAATTAGCCATCATTTGTAATTTTGAATGAGGGAAAAAATTAAGAGATACTACCAGTGTTTAATAAAATCAAAATCGGGAAAATATAATGAAATATAATATAAATTTTGGCAAGGAGGAGAAATCTCTTAGCTAGAACTTTATTATGTACATGGCATTTACTTTAGTTGATTAATTTTTATGAACACTTCAAAATAAATCTAATGACCACATGTTTTTCTGCACTTATTCATCGTTCGTCGTTTAGGGAAAAATGAAATACTGAAATATATTTGACCTTGTGAAAATCCTTTAAAACTTTTTTTGTGTTGTTGACACCTCAGTTATAATCTAATCCAAAAATTTTCGTGACAATTATAGAAAAAAATATGAAACTTAAAGCCTAATTTTATATTAAGCATGGAAAATGCTTCTGACGCCAGTTTGTGCTTAAAATAAAAAAAATCATAACCTAAAATGAAAAACAAGCAATAAAAGTAGAAAATTTAATAAATGTGTACATCTATCTATCCATATGTTCTTATTAATTAATTATACATACACGTATGTAGGTACTACACATATACATGCGTACACAAATTCGTGCGCGTCAGAATTTTCTTTTAAGTGCATGCAAAATAATTCCGAGTTAATGTGGGTGTTATATGAATATAATGTATGCATTCTATTTATACACACCTACATTAAAATTAATCATCATTGAAATTTCGAAAGATTTCCAGCAATTTCGAATGAAAGCACTAAACTAAAAAGAGGTTTACGTGAAGGTTAGATTAATTTATTTTAATAAAGATCCTCGTTTAATAATGGCATTTATTTTCTCAGCCAATATCACAAATTTTCATAAACTCTCCGCGAGAGGAGAAAATAACGTTTTGTTGTGCACCTGCATTTTAGGGATCACAAAAATAACGCAAAATAATTCTCGTACTTAAGATTTAATAGAAATAATAAGCTAATTTAAACTTTAAGCTATGTTGCTGAAGTTTGAATAATCTTTTCCTAGTATTTTACTGGTAAGTGTAAATGCATTTACAGTATGATATATGTGTTTTAAAAAGTTTTGCGAATTTCTTTGTATAAAGTTTAATTATTAATTAATATTAATTTTACATATGAATTATCGGCTCTAGTGTAGAATTGGGTGCTCCTTCGATTAGCAACAACTTTTTTTTTTTTTTTTTTTTTTTTTTTTTAATTTTGGCGATGAAACCTCATGAAACCTCAATTCTGGTTACCATAGTTTTAACTGTGTTTTAGCTTCCTGATTTTATTTAAATGAAAATACATGATTTAAATTTTGGCGATGAAACCTCACTTCCGGTTACCATAGTTTTAACTGTGTTTTAGCTTCCTGATTTTATTTAAATGAAAATAGATTGATGTGTACATGGAAAAATTTAAGGCAGTTCACATTGTCCAGTTTTTGCAATTCTAAGAGTTGTTGCAATTCTAAGATGTTTTTTTAAGTGAAAACAGATTGATGTGTACATGGACACAGAGTTTGTGCAATTCTTTGAATTCTTATTTTGGTTTTATGTAGCGGCCATCTTGAAATTGTGCCTTCTTGGCTCTGATCTTGTAGTCAAAAAAGAATCGCCAAAAAACAAGGGGCACCCAGTTGTAAACTTTTACCGAATTATCAATTTCATATAGTTTTTTAATATAAATATGTTCAAGCTTTTAAGATATCAAACGGATACCGTATATTTTCAAGGTTTCAGTTTTCTATTTTATACACGATGCCTAAATTTGAGGTACTTCTTGGTTCAACTAGTCATCACGTTTAGCCACCAAATTTGGCTAATTTAATCGCGAAAACGGAAAAATTCAATTTTAAGATATCACAGTTGCCATTTTAATAAAGAAGTATCGATGTGTTTTTTCGTAAAAGTTATTTAATGAATTCTATCTACATTTGCAACTTTTCTCGAAACTGCTATTAGTCTCAAATTTGTCTTTTTTCATATTATACAGATTACTAGCTCTTAGATTGGGTTAATTTTAACTGTGCTAAACATTTTAATTCACTCTTATAACCCTTTATGTTATTCGAGTTGTTATTAGGTCTGATAAGGCCATCAGATTCCTAGAAATATTCCTTCGGATGCTGCGAGAATTTGTTTCCCAGTTTAATACTTTCATTGCGATGGCCCATATTCTAAATCTGTGAAAAACGCTTGTAGAAACATTCTGTAAGAAAGATTACCGAGAACCTCTCCACGAGAATTTAAGTTACCAAAACTTCTTTGTACAGCTGTAAAAGCCCAAGTTAAAATTTATTGAAATGTATGGTTGAGACAATTGCTCTAAATTTTACTAACAGGTACGCTTATATGCAAATTAAGGCAGATGCAAAAGAGATAAATGTTTAACGGAGGTTATCCGCAACTCATGCCTTGTTGAGTGAAGAGCTGGTTTTCTGTTCGTATGTGCTAGTGCCAGTCTGTTTGAAAAAAAGGTTTAGTATTGCCCCGAGGCTGCATCGATTCCAGTTATTGTCGATTTTGCAAGTGCGTCTTAATTACGGTGATTAGCTAAAGGTAAAACAGCCATTTTATTTCAGGAACTTTTACTTTTTGGTATTATACAGTTCAACACAAATAGTCTGTTACCAAATATTGTTGATAAGTAATCAGTTAGTCATAATAAACTAAACGTTAAACCAACCGCAAATTCTTCCTCTAGTTGAAAGTCACTAGAAATTGGTCAAATAAGTTTTTCTGAATTTTTATCTGCGCTTGTATAGATGATTCTAGTTCCGGCTCTGCATATTGAACTTTTGTCATAAAAATTTTAATTGCTGTCTTTTTTTTATCTCAAACAATACTCCATTTCATTGCTTTGTATTTATTACTGTACTAGTATAGGTCTTTCAAGACCAATTTGTATTTTAAAACTGTGCTAAACTGCGTATATACCATTATTCTTCTCAGTTCAAAATATTGCCTTTCTCAATTTCCTTTCACTTTTTATTAGATTCATAACAATGAAGACTCAACGAAAAAGGAAAAACCAAGCAATAAAATCTCAGGTGCGAAGCACCAGTACTCCAATATCAGGACATCGATTACTTCTGTCTTTCCAGAATTTAAGCGTTGTGTTACCAGAAGTATCAAATACAGACAGAACCTCAGTTTATAATTTTAGTAAATCAGGCAGCCGTTTTCAAGAGCGTTACAAAAGGAAAGGAACAGGGGCAAGGAACAGGGGGAACAAAATATTATTAAAATCTTCCAATCGCAATCAAGTACAGAATAAAAAAGAAGTAGACAAACATATCGATTTATTTTCATCTTGTAATGATGTTTCACAGAAACGCAAGTGCAAAAGTAAAAATTCTTCATGTTTACAATTTTCAAGCTCTGTAAGTCCGATATATCAAGTTTATGAACATCTTAAAGCTTTGCCAAAGCATGCGTGCCGTAAGTTATCAGACACACAGCAACGAAATGGAAAGAATACCAGTGGTTTAGGTAATGAGCTTCTAGTTACAAGTTCTCATTATGCAAAAGCAAAACGTATTGTTTCACAGGATATTTCAAAAGCAAAGGATGTTTCACCCTGTTGCTGTGACAATCAGAAAATTGTAAATGACGTAGAAAATAATGGTGGAACATTTAGTTGTAGTAGTAATAATGTAAGAAATTTAAAGTTTCAGGCAGAATCAAGAAGAATCTTACATGAAAGGCGTTTGAATGTCCTTGGAAAAGAATTTAATATATACTTAGCTAAAGGCAAAAACGCTTTTGCTAAGACAGTTTCAAAAACAAGATTCGAAAATCAATTTTTGCATAAAGCAGAAGGTAAACATTTTTACAGTATTGTTTCTGCTAAAAGTTCTAGTTTCACCTACATTTCTCTGAAAAATACTTCAAAGCTGTCATTTATTACAAAACGATCTCTATCAAAAAGTTTCGAACTTACGTCTACAAAAAAGGTGTCTTATGTTAGCAATAAACCAGAAAACCTAAATAGCAAAAATCATGATTATAATAAAATATTCAGATCTACCGTAAACAAGAAAGCAAATATCAATTTTATAGGCAAAGAAAATGAAGAAAAACATCTCAAGTATTTAAATGAAGATGATATGAAAGAAAAAAAGGAAAACGTAAATAAACCAAGTACTTGCCATTCAGACATGGGTCTGAGAGGTGAAAATTATTCCACCATAATACAGAAACAAAACAGTGTCAATACGAATTCAAAAAAGACAAAGAATGTTAACAACAAAGAAGATGGCACACGATTTGTTAGAAGTGCATCCAAAATTAATACGGCTGATCAATTAGTTTCCCAGAAATGTTATAAATTAAATTGTTCTTCATTGTGTAATGTGGAATGTGATGCAATTAATATTCAAAATGGTAATGAAAAGAAAATGGCAACGATAGGTAATGAAACCAATTTAAAGCATTCTAAAGTTGATAACAATAATAGAAAGCCTATTAGTACTCCAATAAACAGCGATGAAGCGAAGTCTGCAAGTAAGACAAATAAAGAAAAAAGTCAAGTTTTAATAAATGATGCTGCAGAAATTTTCAAGAAACCTGCTGCAGCTGTAAAAATTCGAATGAAAAATGGAAGAAAATTGTATAATTGTAGAAATGCACACGTTAAATTATCAAAGCAGAACAAAAAAAGTAAGAATAGCATTCTTGATAAAACTATATATTACCCATCTACTTCCACTCCACTCGATAGCCCTGAAATTGAACCCAAAAACTTGGGATCGCTCTTTGAAAAATTATCACCAATAATTGAAACAGAAAAACGTCCGATTGAAGTTAGTCAAAGATTTGATAACCAACTGTTATTATCTTTACGAACTTATGGGAAACGCGGCGTGGTAAAACAAGACAAACTATGGATGAAGTTTGCAAACGAAAAACGTGATTCTAAGTTACCGAGGTCCGTAAAAATGCTTGTTACAAAGAATAACCATTATACTGACACGCCAGTTATTGAAGATGATATACAACTTTTTGAAACGCCAAAGAAATGTACTTGTAACTCGCGACATAACTGTCTTAATAACTGAGTTAATCGAATAGGAAGAATCTGTGCAAAGAAAAGAGTGACAGTCCGGTAGCATTTAAAAGAAAATATATCTAGATAGAGGTATCTTTTCTAATTGTATTAACATTACTTCTTTGTATACGATGTTTTGAAAGTGAACAATTCAATCTCTTAAACTGTTGGAAGCAAACTCATGGTTCCTGTTAAAAAATTTAATTAATGAAGTAAGACAGGCTGCCAGCTGCGACTATTTGATTAGATTACAAATTTTTAAAAAAATTCAAAACTTAAAATTTATTGATTCGCTTAGGATAGAAATGTTAATGTGACCAGTAGTTTGTATAGCCAGATTAGGCCCCCCCCCCAAAAAAAGTCATCTGCATAACCATTAAAATTGCTGAAGATTGATTAAAAATTTGACGAACAAAAGATAGCTACGCTAATTTAAATTATTATCTGTATTAAAATTCGAAATTTTGCTTTTAATTAAATTCAGTATTTTCTTGCCTCTTTTTTTAATCCAGCATAAGTGGTTTAAGTTATATCCTTTGGAAAATTTCCTTTCAGGATCACTTTTACATATTATGGACCAATATATTTCTCTACAAATTTTTTAATTGGATGAAGAATAAGCCTGCGAGTGAGTTTTTTCTTATAATGTCCATATAAAAATTAAAATTGTTATATATTTTTACTCAAACATGTTCCCTTCTGTCCGACTGTGCACAAATTCCGCAAAGAAGAAGACAAAGGATCGTATCAAATAATTCATTGTATTATTAGGCGAGAGGAAGGAGTTAAAAAAATGAGCCTCCTTTAAGGAACTAAATTAAAACTCTGGTTCTAAACATTTCCGACCTCGGAACCCGGTTCGAGAATGTTTTCTCCAGATCCGAGGTCCCCTGCTACAGATCTCAGAAATTACAATAAAGTGCCTAAGAGAGGAAAAACGTACCATATTTGAATTCATTTTTTAAAATTGGACTATGGTTTTACGACTAGCTATTCAAGATATATATAATCATACAGTCTTTTCGAAACTGTAAAGATTGTGCAAAAGTCCAGAGCTGATCATAAGATCAACATTTTCTGAGTTGCTTAGTGTAACCAAAATTCAAAAGCAAGAAATTTTATTATATATTAAGAACTCTGAGGTAAAAAGAATTTATTTACTTATTATTTTTAAATTGCTTTATTAGGTGCATATTTTAAACTGCTTAATTAGATCTTACTAATTACTGAAAATAATCTTTCATCTAAAAAACTTTTCTCAGTACAGCTTAAGAATAGCTTGTAGTATTCTACGATTTTATTATTTTGGCATAAAAATTTTTCGAAAATATCGATTTTAAGAATAATCAGAATTTACGAAAAATTAAAATTACTCCAGAAATACATTTTTTTTATAAATAGCGATTTAAAAAGTTTAAAATTTGAGGTCAATATTTAATTAATTTCAATGCTAAATTATATGCTAGATCCAGTATTTCAAATTATAATTGTGTAATAAACATTTTAGGCTTTTTTTATAATTTTGTTAAATGATTAATACAGATATTATTTTATTTTTCAAAAAATTACTTCGTTTCCACAAACAATTTTTAAAACATAATTATTTTAAAGGTGAAGTAATGCTTTTCTTGAAGCATTCTGCCTAGACGGAACTGAAGAATAAAATGACGTCTTCCATATACATGGCAAACACTTATTTAAACTATGAAGACGTTGTACAGCAGAGTAGAAACATGATATTACACAGCGCTTAGCACTTCTCGCTTACATGCAATACTCACCATTGACTTTGGCTAACTGCGTATTAACTAAATATAAGTATTACGCAGCAGAGAACTTGCTTATCATGCGCATGCGCTAGGGGAATCAACGGCGGTTGCCAACATACCCCCTTTCGACGTCGATTCTTCTATTCCTGAAAAGTAAAACAAAATACATATTAAACAGTATCCAATCCTATAATTGTACAATAGTTTTGATGTTTAACGGGAGTCAGGGGTTTGGTTATGACATCTGCTCCCATTTCACAGGTAGGTATGTACTGCACATCTAATTCACCGCGTTCATATACTTCACGCACAAAATGATGGCGAATGTCTATGTGCTTTGTACGGGAGTGAAACACTGAGTTCTTCGTAATTTTCTGAGCTCCTTGATTGTCGCAGTATATTGTTGTTGGGTGTTCTATGTTGTAACCCAGCTCCTTCAGGAAACGATGTAGGTAGACGGTTTCTTTGGCGGCCTCAGACCATATATTCCGCCTCCGTTGAAGATAGAGCTACACTGCGTTGTTTTCGTGATTCCCAGGTTATGGCTGAACCACTTAATATATATACAAAACCGGTGTAGGATTTTCTATCATCGACATTTGATGCCCAATCTGCATCCACAAAGGCGATGAGTGGTTTTCCTGTTTTCGTATAAATTAGTCCTTGATCTTGTGTTACCTTTAGATATTGAAGTATTCTTTTCGCAGCATGCCAATGTTCTTTTCCAGGATTGTTGTTAAATTGACTTAAGAAATTCACGGCGTATGTGATATTTGGCCTAGTAGCTACTGAAAGGTACATTAGCGATCTGATCAGATTTCTAAATGGAACATTTTTCATGTCTTCGTTTTCGTTTTTAGGACTCATCTCTTTTGATAATTTTTTGCTGTTATCTATAGGTGAAGACACGGATTTAGCATTTTGCATGTTATACCAATTTAAAATATCATCAACGTATTTCTTTTGAGAAATTTTAATTGAATTCTCACTTCATTCGAAATTCTATGCCTAAGCAATAATGTAATTTCCCCAAGTCTTTCATTTTGAAAGCAGAAGCTAAACTATTGCGAATTGTTTCATACGTTTGCTTAGAATCGGTAAAAACGATAAGATCGTCTACATAAACGATTATAATAGTTTCACTGTTAGGCGTCTTTTTAATATAAACACAATTATCTGAATTAAGAGATTTAAATTTCATAGATTTAAATTTTTCATCCAACTTTTTGTAACACTGACGTCCTGACTGTTTAAGACCGTATAATGATCTCTTTAAAAGACACACTCTATCTGAATTAGTTTCATCGCGAAATTCTTCGGGAATTTCCATGTAGATTTCTTCATCTAAATTTCCATTTACATAGGTCATTACAAAATCTAATTGGTAACCTTTGAGATTGTGTTCTACTGCGTACGCTAAAACTGTTCTTATGGAACTTAATCTAGCAACAGGGGAAAAGTTTTCAGTGAAATCGAGACCAGGGATTTGAGCAACTAGCCTAGCTTTGTATTTTTCGATAGTACCGTCGTGATTATATTTTAATTTAAGAACCCATTTACTACCAATAACTTTCTTGTTTTCAGGTCTTTTTACTAATTCCCAACCTTTTCTTGAACAAGCGAGTTATATTCTAACAGCATGGTATTATGCCAATTTTCAGCATATGGTCCATTTAATGTTTCTTGCACCGTAGGATTAATGCTTTCCTCAACAACATTTTGAGTTTGTTCATTTTTATTTACAACTGTATACTGATATTCCTTTTTAGGCTTTTCTGGCAAACCTGTTTTTATTTTCTTGGGTTGACCAGGCCCCCTTTTAATCAGGATAGGAAGCATTGATACGCTATCTAAATCACTTCCGCTTTCCTTTTCAGCTTCAGAGTGAAGTGGCGACTCGCTACCGTCCAGACGTGATGATTCATCACATGTTTTATTTATAATTTTTTCCTCCGGAGCGAAAGGCAGATTTATTTCTTGCTCTGAGTCAGCAGCAGTTTTCAAACTCGTTTTTTAAACCTCACGTTGGGCAGCGATTTCGAATGTGTGTGTGTGTATTTAATTATGGCAAAGCACACTAGGGCTATCTGCCTAAGGGGAGGGATGCCTTCGTGGAAGACTTTCTAAGGGAAACTGGCTCGTATACACGTTACACATGGGGAAAACCACGAAAACACCCATGCAGCCAGTCCGTTCGCGGGATTCGAACCTCAGACCGAACTACCAGTGTTCAGCGACTTTACCGCTCGGCCGCTGGTGGGCCCGATTTCGAATATAAGCAGCCGTATTGACGGCTTCGGCCCAGAATTCCTGAGGTAGATTGGATTGCAATAACAAACATCGCGCCATTGAAACTAAAGTGCGATTTAATCTTTTGGCGACGCCATTTTGGGCTGGCGTGTAAGGAGTGCTTATTTCGTGTTTTATTCCTGCATTATTAAGAAATTTATTACAGTCTTTCCCTAAATATTCTAGCATGTTATCGGTCCGCAGGATTCTGATTTTAGAGTTAAGTTTATTTTCAAAAGATGCTTTAAAATTTCTGAAAGCTTCTTTAACCTCATCCTTAGATTTCAGAAAATAAACACGAATATATCGAGATTTATTATCGATAAATGTTGCGAAATAAAATGATCCACCTATTGATTCGGTTCTCATGGGACCACACAAATCAGAATGAATTAGATTCAACAATTCAGTACTTCTATATTCAGTTTCTTTGGGAAGGGGGGTTGCGGTTTGTTTACCCTGAATGCATACCTTACAAGTAGAAAGAGAGTCATTTTGAGAAAAAGAAAGACCTCTAACTATGTTATTTATT
This sequence comes from Stegodyphus dumicola, assembly GCF_044657685.1. Taxonomy (NCBI): domain Eukaryota; kingdom Metazoa; phylum Arthropoda; class Arachnida; order Araneae; family Eresidae; genus Stegodyphus; species Stegodyphus dumicola. The sequence continues at coordinate 131,043,223 of NC_140770.1, forward strand.
TGAAGTTTTTTAAGATCATTTTCATTTAAATGGCCAAATCTTATATGCCACTGATCTATTTCTTTAGTAATTGATACAGATTCAAATATTGGCATGACAAAATAAAGATCATTTTCGCGTTTAGCTAAAATTACAGTTTCGTTATTAGAATTAATTATTTGAGCACATTTTTCTTTGAAAATTACTGAAAGATTATTTTCAGTTACTTTAGACACTGAGATTAAATTATTTTTCAAATCAGGTACGCACAATATATTTTTGAGTTTGATATTTTCAGTTTTAGAACCTATGCGAACTTTAAATGGGGTTAACAATTCCTTTTCCAATAGCTTTAACTATTTTATCAGCAGCTAATTTAACATAAGTATCACCTACCTCGTGAATTTCTTGAAACAGTTCCTTGCTGTTACACATGTGCGATGTTGCACCACTATCCAGACAAAAAATGTCTTTAGAATTACTATTAGTGCATGCTACGGCTTTTTCTTGCTCCAAGAAATTCTAATTTTCTGCAGACATCGCAGTTTCAATGAGGCGTTTGATTTTAGTTTCTTTACTTTTCTTCCAACATTTCGATGCTCTATGCCCATAGATATGGCAGAAGCTGCATCTGTAGTTAACTGGATACTGTCTTCGGTTTGCAGACTTATCTGGTTTCGGTTTAGGAACCGGTCGTTGAGTATACTCCCGATCTTTTGAATAGAACGCATGTTGTGGTTCAGAAAACGATGAATCTTTATTTTTGCGAGCGTTAGCTTCTTCCAACAGTTTAATTTTCAGCATTTCTGGAGGAGGCAGTTCATCACGAGATTCGATAGCTATTCGAAAGCTTTCATAAGAGTCCGGTATGCTATATAAAAACAATATTGTAAGCAAATCATCCGCAATGTTTATTTCCATTTCTTTCAGTTTATCCACAAAAAAAAATCATTTAGATGATCATTCATTTGTTTAGAATCACTCACTTTTGTAAAAAGCAATTTTTTTAGAATTGTGGCCTTTCTAACTGGTCCCTTCGATTTGTAAATAGAATGCAATTTACGCCACAGTTCGTGAGATGTTACATAATTCTTTACTTGTGAAAGTTAACTGGGTAAGATGGATAGGATTATATCCGCTCGTGCTTTTTGGTCAGTAGTTTTCCATTTAGCAAATTCTTCATCACCAGTTTCTGGTTTCGGAATTTTCCCAGTTATGTAGTGCCAATGATCATTTTTAATCAGTATTGCTTCCATTTGCAACTTCCACGTGTCAAAGTTGTCCTTGTTCAGCTTTTCAATTGAAACTGTATTTGTCGTCGTTATTTTCATTTCAGTCGACGCAGCTTGACTTGCCGAAAGAATTTAACAATGGTAGTTGGACTGCACAGTTAAGCGCTATCTGGGCCCATAACCTATGAAGAATAAAATGACGTCTTCCATATACATGACAAACATTTATTTAAACTATGAAGACGTTGTACAGCAGAGTAGAAACATGATATTACACAGCGCTTAGCACTTCTCGCTTACATACAATACTCACCATTGACTTTGGCTAACTGCGTATTAACTAAGTATAAGTATTACGACGCAGAGAACTTGCTTATCATGCGCATGCACTAGGGGAATCAACGGCTGTTGCCAACAGGAACACCAGTACAAGTAATGAAATCTAAGTCTTTTCTGTTTTGGTCCACCAGCGGCCGAGTGGTAAAGTCGCTGAACACTGGTAGGTCTAATCTGGTTTCGATTCTAGGCGAAGGGGCTGGCTACATGGGCGTTTCCGTTGTTTTCCCCCCATGTAATGTGCATACGAGCCAGTTTTCCTTAGAAAGTCTTCCACGAAGGCATTCTTTCCCTTAGGTAAATAACCCTTGCATGTTTTACCATACTTAAATTAAATAAAACGTTTTTTTCGTGCTATGTGAAATAAAAATCAATTCAGTGCTCGAGCTGCGGAATTCTTAGTTATAATCACAAAATTAGTGACTATAGAAACAATGATTGCATGAGCGATTACATACATATAAGAAACAAATATCACTAAAAATTTATATTTTCTAGATAAACCAGTGTAAGTATCTATTTTCATCGTAAAAATATAATTAAGTCAGTGTCGACTAGCAAAATTAATTACGGAACAAGATTTGTGATCATAAAAACTGTCATTACATGAGAACAAGCAAGCATATCAGTAACAAATATAGGTACTTTTCCGTTTTGCCGGTGCAAACAATAAAGTCGCCAATAATGGTACAACTGATGTCAAACGGAATATCTTCTCTGGTAACCTTTTACGCCTCATTTTCAAAACAAGTCGCAGCCATTTCTTACCAGATTGATTGTTTTTTTTTTTTTCAGTACTGGCATACAATTACATAGAATACTTACAAAGATAATTAAATTTTATCCCCTAAGACCATTCGCGGTGAGGACCATTATCCGATATAACTTTTAGGGGCGCCCCATATTTTAAAATATATTTATTTAAAATAGAATCAGTAACTAATTTTGCGGAGGCTCGTTTTAAGGGAACAATTTCGGTCCATTTACTAAAATGATCAACCATAACAAGGAGATAGCGACGTTTATTTAACTGACTTTTTGGGAAAGGGCCCAATAAATCGATGCCAATTATTTGATTTGGAAATTCAGATTTAATACTATTTAGAAACCCGGCCGGGCGGAAATTAATATAATTAACTGCTTGACATGTTGGGCAGGACTGGACATACGCCCTTGTTAACTTTTGCAGTTCAGGAAAATAGACTGCCTCGCGTACGCGTTGGATAGTTTTTCGAATACCAGCATGAGAAGCTAAAGGGCAGTCATGGAGCTCCTGCAGGATATTTAATCTAAGACTAGTTGGAATAACAGGTTGAAATTCGTTGTTGGAATTTGTGATTTTTTTATAAAATAATAGACCATCTATTAGTTCGTAATGGGTCGCCCTATTTCTTATCGCCACAATATCTTGGTGGCTAAAATTTTCAGGATCCTTTAAATACTCATAAATGCTTCCAAACTCAGGATCCTTACCCAGTTCGGTTATTACAGTTTCTCGAGAATTTATTGTACATGCTGTGAGCATTGCCACCTTTACAGTATTACCTTGTTCATCTATTTTAATTCTTGATAGGGCATCTGCTACGATATTTTCCTTTCCGGGGGTATGCTTGATTACCAGATTATATTCTTGTAGCTTGAGTGCCCATCTTATTAACCTTGGGGATAAGTTTTTCCCTGAGTACAATCTAGTTACCGCCGCATGATCAGAGTACACTGTTATTGGCGCCTTTCCAAAATACACTCGGAACTTTTGCACTGCTAACAGAACTGCAAGTGCCTCTCTCTCGGTCGCGGAATAGTTTCTTTGTGTTTGATTTAAAGTTCGGCTAAAAAATGCCACGGGCTGCTGATTTTGCGAAAGTACCGCTCCTACCGCATAATCCGAAGCATCCGCTGAAATTTCTAAATTCTCATCCTTTTCAGGAAATTTCAACACAGGGGCTTGCGTTAATGCTTGCTTTAATTTTTCGAACGCAATATTGGCTTCGGCAGTCCACGAGAATCTTGCCTTTTTCCTTTTTAATTTTAACAATGGCTCAGCGATAGCTGCAAAATCTTTTATAAAGGACCTATAATATGAACAAAGTCCTAAAAAAGAAGAGAGCTTCTTTGCCGTGTTTGGAGTCGGATACTTTTGTACAGCGATTATTTTTGATTCGTCTGTCTCTATTCCTTTCTGAGATATCTTGTAACCTAAATATTTTAATTCAGGGGCTGCAAATTTGCACTTTTCGACATTAACTTTTAGACCGGCCTCATTTAATAAAGAAAACACCTGTCTTAAATCCTGTACATGTTGGTCGAGATTATCACTAGTAATAATGATATCATCTAAATAGATAAATGTGGACTTTCCAAGAACAGGTCTTAACACAATGTCCATACATCGCTGAAATGTTGCCGGGGCCCCTGAAAGGCCAAACGGCATACGCAAAAATGCATAAGTGCCAGACTTGGTTATAAAAGCAGTCTTAGGCAAGTCCTCAGGCCTAACCCCTATTTGAAAATAACCAGTCGTTAAGTCTAAAGTCGTCATATATTTGGTGGATGTTATGTTCCTTAGAATTTCTTCTATAATAGGTAACGGATATACCGGATATTTAGTTATGGAGTTTAATTTACGGTAATCAATCGCGAATCTCCACCTTTTTGGATGTGTCAAAGGATAGTCATTATTTTTCTTACATAAAACCACCGGGCTAGCATAACTAATTGAGATGGGCGTTATGATCTTTTTACGTAGCATATCGGTGATATGCCATTCTATAATTTTTTCCTTATTCTTATCATACCGGTATGCTTTGTGGCGAACTGGCATTGAATCTCCGGTGTCAATACTATGGTTAGTAACCTGAGTAAATCCTGGAATATCACTAAATAACGAAGGAAATTCACTTACCACTTGTCGGATTCTTCCTTGCTCGTCATTAGGCAGGTGGTCAAGATTTAACATCGGCGGTTCAGCCTTTTCTGCACGAACTGGTTTCATTGTCAGCTTAAGGGACGCTTCATTAAAATCCAGCGTAGCTTGTGCCTCTGAAAGAAAATCTATTCCTAAGATTATATGTGCTTGCAGATTCTTTACTATAAAAAACATCACCTTTACTTGTTCGTCCTTGATACGGACATACAGCGGTACTTTACCTATACACTTACATTTTTCTCCTTGCGCCGCTAACACTGTCGTATTATCCGAATTATATATGCGGTATTTCCGAAAATACTTCCTAAAAAAATCTTCTGCCACACAGGAACACTGCGCGCCTGTATCCAGGAGTGCGGTGGCTGGGATATTATTCACCAACACTTCAATCTTCGGAAGAGTCAAATTTCTCACCATTACCGTATTTAACTTGAAGGAAGAGGGGTTTTCTTGGCCTTCGGATTTCCGCACCCTCCCGTCAGCAGAAATCCGTTTTAGTTTAAATTATTTTTCATTTCCGTGCTTTCCTTCTTTTTCCCCTGGCCTTGAGACTTTTTTCCTGGATTGCTATTGAACTGTCGACGTTCGCTGGCTGTTTTTGAATGCTCGGGTTTCCTTGCCCACTGATTCTCTTTGCTTCCGTAGCCGTGTGCTTGAGTTTGCTGTAGTTTTGGCGCACTAAATTGGTTTCGCTGTTGATATTGGCGTCTTCTCTCAACGTCCGCCGTTCTTCTACTTTCAAACTGGATTGCTAGCTCAAATAACTTTTCCAGTGTAGTCGGATTTATTAATTCAATAAAGTCTTGCACTTGGGGCAGTAATCTCGGCAAAATCACTTGAATTATCTCAGGATCCGGACGGTTTCCATACAAGAGTTTGAAGACGTGAATTTTTCTTAAAATAAAGCTTGAGAGGTTTTCGATTTTTTGTTGATATATACTAAAATGTTCCGTTTCTAATTTCGCACGATCCCTTACGACAGGGAAGGCTTTTAGTAGGGCAGTCTTGAAATTCTCGTAAGTATAGGTGGGACTTCCTGCTTGACCCAAGAGACTTCTGCCTATACATTTGAACCAGTTAAGCGCTTGGCCCCTCAAAGCGCTGGTAGCTAAGGTAACTTTTTGAAATTCGTGCACGGGGTAGAGCATGAAGTGGTCATCCAATTTTTCCAAAAAACTGGTTACCGGTGAGTTTCCATTAAATGTTGCTTCTGGTTTCATCGAAGCGCGCATGGTCTGGACGATGTATCCAAATCCTTCCAGGGCGGCAGCTGGCATTTCTGGATTCTGAGCCGCTTCTGCAGGCAGCACAGGTTCTTCTTGAAACTCGGCCATGGTTATTCTTCTTCGTTGGGCGCCACTATCAGGTTCAATGTTCCGTCTAACCTTCTTCGGGAACATGCAAGGACCCGACTCGGAACAGAGAGCTTACTAAAGCTATGTTCAAAACTGTGGGAAGTAGACAGGATACAGACGAAGGGTATACAAAACCCTTTATTTTTTCTCTATTTACAAAAACTTCCGTACTTCGGAATACACAGACCCGCTACTTGGGGTCTAACGTAAAAATATAAAAATAGAACTAAACTCTAATTTAACTTTAAAATAATAAACGTGGAAGATTGGCCTTATATTAACAGGAAGCCGTATGTAGTACAGAGAACTGCGAACACTACAATACGTTTAAAAATTATCAAGAGGATTAAAACCTCTGACCTGGAAGGCAACCAGCAACTGCGTAAAACTTCTAAGGTAAGCGGCCTGCTTCGACTCACTGCTTCCTCTCTCTCGCTTGGCAAAAAGCCACAACTTAAATACTTGGCGTTCGCCAGACAAACTTTGCATAAATACTTTAACGCTTATAATTCTGGCCGGAAGTAGAAAATAAGAAGTGATAGTAAAGATTTAAAATAAAATAAACGTTAGTAAAACTTAAGATCCTTACAAATTTAGTGTCTGTATTTATTCGATTATTACAAAATTTTAAACCATATTAAAATGCTTATTCCTTCAAAATAAAAAATTCTTAGAACTAACATTTGTTAACATTTTTTATGTGTATATCGTATGTTGTTGCCAACAAAGTCTGCTTGGCGAAATTTGCGCCGGCGAAACGGAAAAGTACTCAAATATCCTTTAAAAATTTCAATAAATGTTTTCTAGAAAAGACTTTACAAGATATTTGTTTTCATATCTGCTCAATGAAAAATTATTCAGTGAATTTTATGAATTTTATTCTTATTATTAAATCCACTTATATGATATTTAGTCCGGAAAGAATCAATTGATATCCAGTACTTTGCTTGAGATTGCTGAGTCACGCACTTCTTATGCATAAATCAAAATTGAAAGCTAGACATCCATATTAATTAAGATACAATAAGAAGCCGAACAAATATTAATTTATTTCCATTTTAATACTGTGCATCTGCCATCTGTATTTATAAGATCTTTGTCAAATATCAATATGGATATTAATTTAGAAGTCAAACAACAAAAACAACATGATGGTTCTGATGAGGATGATAGTTCGGTAAAACCATCGAAACTAGTCCTGTGAAAATTTGAAAATATAACGCTGATTTTTGTTGTTTGACTTCTAAATTAATATCCATATTGATATTTGACAAAGATCTTATAAATACTGATGGCAGATGCATAGTATTAAAATTGAAGTAAAAATTTTAAACTACGTGATTTCTCAAGTATTAAAAAACACTTGAGCTCATAGCGCGTTGAATGAAAAAAAAAAAATCTCTCCCTGCTTTTTTGCTGCAACTTTGAGTATTTTTTGGCAACTTTTTAAATATTGGGAAACAAAAAGTGGTAAACATTTCGAGAAACAGAAGGAAGGAATTTATCGTCGACAATTTTTTGTCACTTTATAATCGGCAATATTGTCTCTGCAGATATTAACTTCGTCTCCAAATTCAATATACCATTTTAGTTGTGATTCATAGTCTAGTGATTCACAATACTGTTCAGGATGGAAACATTCATTACATATCAGTAACGGGTTCCCTTAAGCAATTAGCACAAGCATGTCACCACGCGATTTTCTCATTACTTCTTTATGCAGATGATCTCGAATTTCTGAGCTTCTCTAGTTCTGTCACAGATAGTTTTGGGAGCGATATATTCAGGACGTTGAGAAATAGATAGATTCACCAGCAGAACCTAAACAGCTGTTAAAGTTACTGCCTCAATGGATCAGCTACCCTGCCGACAGTGTAAAATTACTCAGGTTGTCAAGATATTGAAACTCAGCATTAATTTCATTTCTGATGGGAATCATTTGCAGTTGTCGCATATTATGCCACTGCCTACTTAGCCATATCAAGCTATATGCAGCCTGCCTCAAACACGTCCACGATGTAAGTTTCCTACAATAGGAGAACAGTGGCACACTTCCCCCTTTACTCAACGCTGTTGACTATATTCAAGTCTGTACATAATTTAGTATTAATATCTACATTTCCAATTTGATTATTTATTTATCTACTGCCCATATATTTAAATGATATGTCCTCCTGCATTAGCTTATGCCCAGCTACAATTTTATTTTGTACATACAACGTCGTTACAGTTTTGCCTCTCCCAGATTGCTCAACGCGACGCGTGTGCTCAAGTCTTCCACAAAATAAAGTGCACTGTCATCTTTTAATAAGTTCCAAGCTACATTTGGTCAGCTCATTGAGTATCCATCTCACTGCGACAGTCCTAGTATCTTCTGACGAGCTGGCATCTAAGCTCCGTATGGGTAATATCCCGGTTGGAGGCAACTCGAGTGGCAACCTGTGGAAATCAGTTTTAAAATATAAATGTAAAACTTTCTTTCCATCGTAAGAAGGTGGTTATTAAAAAATACATTCTGTTATAATAATTCACAAAGAAACTTGCATTGAAAGTTATCGTTATTACTATCACTGGGGGTTCTTCGTTCTAGGCTCTGAAACTTTGGTTAATGCCGCAATTAAGGACTATAGCGACAAATATATTTCTTAACAAGTTGGATGTTACCACATTGCTACTCTGAGAGATATTGTCTTAACGAAAACCTCTCTCAGAGATCGATTGGATGGAGTATGGAGCATAAAATGTCATTTACATCGTGACCACTCTTATGACCTTGACATGACCTTTTGTGACTTTTTTCTATGGTGGTTTTGTGAAAGGAAAACGGTTTGTCCCTCTTCTTCTGCATGGGTTATATAAAACGAAACAAAGTATCACAGCTTTTATTTTTTCACTTAAAATTTATTACACCGAGGTTGGGAATAATTGAACTATTTGATAGATGTGTACCGTGTGACTGAACGTGCCCTCGTAGAGCATTTTAAAATCCCTTTTTGTAATAGACTTTCTGTATAACTTAATAACAGCTTTTTATTGAAACATAACTGACACTATTTAACTGGTGTCCGCCGATAACATCGCGGCAAAATCATAGCAGGGCGAAAACGTCGCGGAGAAAACAACGCAAAGAGTAAACATCGCAGTTCTAAAACATCGTGGTACAAAATATCGTCGTCCAAAAGAAAGCGGTTCAAAAATTTCACAGTTTAAAAACATCGTCGTCGAAAATATCGCGGTAAAAAATAAAGTATCGACAAATTATCGCAGGACGATAACATCGCAGACCTGCTTTTTTCAAGCTTTAATAATTGTAAATAGACACTCCCATAATGATTTGGAAGCGCGAGATGGAAAGAAAGATAATTTTTACTTTCATATTTTTTTAACTAATAAATTTTTGCTGAAAAAGTAAGAAGGAAACTTAATACTTAAGAATAAACTGAAGCAGAACAAGAAATAATTTTCATTATAAGAGTATTAGATTGACAAAAGCGAAGAAAATAATCTCATAATTAGCAAATTTTTATAGATAAGGTCATGCAGTTACGTAGCTCTTCCTTTTTCTAAACATTTTTAAATTATACTTTTAATGAAAAATTACCAGTAAAACTTTATAAAAAATGATTTATTAATGACCTTTGTTAGTTAACTATGTCAGTTTAAAGTTAAGTGCTGTAAGTTGCCTTAATTTTCTATGCTTAAATTTCCTTCTTACTTTTTCAGCAAAAATTTATTACTTAATAAAAAATATGAAAGTAAAGATTATTCTTCTTTCCATCTTGTGCTCACAAATCATTATGGAAACATCCATTTACGATTATTAAAGCCTGAAAAAAGCATGTCTGCGATGTTGTCGTCATGCGATGATTTGTAGATACTTTATTTTTTACCACGATATTTTCGACGACGATGTTTTTAAACTGCGAAATTTTTGAACCGCTTTATTTTGGACGACGATGTTTTAGAACTGCGATGTTTTCTCTTTGCGATGTTTTCTCCCACGATGTTTTGTGTCACGACGTTTTCGCCTTGCGTTGTTTTCTCCACGACGTTTTCGTCCGCGATGTTTTTGAACCGATGTTTTCGGCTGTAACCATTTAACTGTGTGCATTTCTTTTGTAGTGACTTTGTTTTAATAATTCAGACCGAAAGAATAAAAAATTTAAAAAAGCTGAAGAAATATGATTATTTTAAGGTGAAAGTAAGCTAGAGTTTCAAGGTATGGGGCGGGGCTAGAAAATATTTATATCAGTAAGCCAAATGAAATTTGTACTGAAAAATTAAATTTATTCTTTCACCGAAATGGACTTTTTAAGTTAAGGAAATATCCACTTATGTGCTGAAGTGTTACGTCTTTTCTTGATCGAAACATTCCCTCCTCCCTAATTTTCAAGCATAATTCTTTCGTATAAGGCACGATACCTTTTGAGAAGTAGAGCATGCATTGCCCTACTTCTCTTAAAAAACAAAAAGATTGAAAAGCGACGTAAAATAAAATATATATTTCACCTGCAAGACAGGAAAATCTTGGTGGGAACATTAACAAGCAGACAAGAAGAATTTGCAGCTCCATAAATTCACCCTCCTTCGGATCCGATGCCGAACCCATACATCATATTTATTCAGAAATAGAAATAAAAGTCCAGACGGTAAAGGAAAACTGTGAACGAGGAAAACAGCTTCTATTAATGTAGGAAAACGAAAATGAGTGCTCAACTAAAATAGGAAGATCCTAGAAAAATGAGGATATTCAAATACTGCAGACGAGAAAATAGATGACAAAAGATTCTCCGAAAAAGGGGGAAAAGAAAAATAATCTAATATGGAAGGAAATTTCAATTGCATCCCTTAATAGTTTTTCATCGATTAGTAGGATTTTTAAGTTCCCCAGATGCTTTCGCTTGCTTAGTATTTAACAATGTTGTGGAATTAAAAATTTTTTTTTCTGTCTAATAATATTTGTGTTTGATGTCTTCTCAACTCATTTCAATTCTCAATTTCTAATAATATTTGTGTTTGATGTCTTCTCAACTCAGAATAAATTGGATCATCGATGATGCGAAAGATAGGCTTAATTTTCAGTTTTTTCTTACAATTCAACGAAGGTGAAGTTTCTGCAAGCAATAATGCATTTTGTTGTATCTTCAAAGAAAGCAAACATTTTATTCTAAGGCTGAGTAGTTAATTTATATTGCATTTATATATTACTAGTACAATAATTTTGATCTTTTTCCGTAAGGAATTATCATGTTCTCCTATACGTGCTGTCGTAGTGTAAGTGATTACCACATTCAGGTAGCAACTGAAAGATAAATTGGTTCGAATCCAAGCTAGAGGACAGTTGGTTTTTGGCATTTCTCTCTCCGAAAGTTCTTAATGTTTTCTATAGTGGAGCTCGAATAGAAATGTGTTGATTTGTGATCATATGGATTTTATCGACTGCTTTTCGTACTTCTTTCCGATTAGGCTTTAATGAGAAAGAGTATAAGGTATTTCTCCGTGTGTGCTCTCGTGATGCAAGTAGTTAACGTATTCAGATCCGTTGCTCGAATTACAGAAAATATCAGGTTCAGTGTTTCTCCTTACTTGCTTGGGGAACATTGAAGAACCTGACTCGGAACAGGGAGCTTACTAAAGCTATGTTCAATAAATGTGGGAAGTAGACAAGATACACAGGAAGGGTATACGAAACCCTTTATTTTTCACTTTTTACAATAATTTCCGTACTTCGGAATACAGAGACCAACTACTTGTGGTCTGAACGTAAGAATATAAAAATATTAACTAAACTTTAACTTAACTTTGGAATAACAAACAAGGGCCTACGTGGAAGATTGGCCGTATATTAACAGGAAGCCGTATGTAGTACAGAGAACTGTTAACACTACAATACGTTTAAAATTATCACGAGGATTAAACCTCTGGCCTGGAAGGCAACCAGCAACCGAGTAAAACTGCTAAGGTAAGCGACCTGCTTCGACTAACTCCTTCCTCTCTCTCGCTTGGCAAAAAGCCACAACTTAAGTACTTGGCGTTCTCCAGACAAATTTGCATAAATAAGTTAAAGCTTTTAATCCTGGCCGGAAGTAGAAAATAAGAAGTGATAATAAAGATTTAAAATAAAAATAAACGTTAGTAAAACTTAAGATCCTTACAAAAAGACACAGCTGAATAAGGTGGTCAGTGGATGTTGCTGTTGTGCCATAAGCAGGGTTTCGAATTGCTGAGGATCACACCAAAAACCAAGAGTCATGGATATTTATGATTATACTTTCTTAGCCAATAATTAGTAGCAATCAAAAGCCTGAAGTCTTCTCAAGATGACAGCAGAAGCGGGTAATTCCTCAACAAAACTTAGTAAGTAATCTGGAAGTATGTAACTTCATGAAAACCTGGACGAAATCTGTACGTAATTTGATCAAAATCTGTAAACTGGGAATAATTCATATTCAAAATCTGGACTGGAGATTACTTGCAATGACATCAGTGGGCTCCAAATACCAGTAATGACATAGTCAGGGCACTACTACGAACATGAGTTCGAAAAATATGCTCAAATGATCTGCGATTTCACGGATATATCTAACCGTAGATGTTCGTAGCTCCCGTTCGTGTAGCTAATCTAAGGAAAAAGCAACAGCTATGAAATAATTTTTACAGGAGTAGGAGGAGGCTGGGTATGATTATTTCTCATGGAGGCTTTTTGATGGCGTTGGTCGTGTAGTTTCCAAACCAACCTTCAATCAATAATTCTTCCCTTATAAAAGAAGGATTCACCAATAAAGAAAATAATCAACCAGTCTAGCCTAAATGCCTTTGGAAGCTGTGGTTTGGGATCAATAAGATGCATGCCGGTTACACCTGGTCGTCTAGTTCTTCGTCTAACTAGTTGCAAGCATATCCAAATGATTTATGTAGATACTGCTAATTTTTTTGAGTTTAATATGTGACATTCAAATTCACTTGCAGAGGAATAAAGTTCACTGTGTGCCATTAATCTAATCTGATGATCAATTCTCTGGCTATCATTTTCTCTCATTCATATTCATCGTTGCTCTTGTGACCATTAGGATACATAACGTTGAGCAGTCAACGAATGGTGATGAAAAATGCAATCATTTTGTAAGCTGTTAAATACCATGTCCCACTAATCCAAGCAGGCTAACGTATTATTTAATAAACAGTGCAATGTATTCCTATTATAACTATTGCATGCATACAATGTTGTATCGAGATTTCAGTATCGAGCAATGTATAAGGAAACTCCAAGACAGACGCTAATACAAAGTACTATGATTAATCTTAGTTCGTCTATTTTCTCTATTCAGGTTAGGTGGTGTAAGATCATCTGAAATTAAAGATGTGAGATTTTGTGTTTTTCTCCCAACGGAGTAAAAATTTCAGTTATTCACATCTGTTTTCAGACACTTGTATTTTTGAAATTTATTTGGAAAAAAAAGGACGTTTAGTAGGTATTAAAGAAAACACTTGATTTTAACTCTTTGTATAAAGTAAAGTAATCGCGAAAAATATCAGGTATCATATTTGAACGAAAATATCCATTTTGACCGCTCTCGAATCCATTTGAACGATGTTTTTGCGTGACATCTGTACGTAAGGACAGAATAAAGGACTGTTTTTACTAAGAAGGATTGCAATATGAATTTAAAATGGGTTCAGAAGAGATTGTTTCTTGACGGTTGTAAGTATGTATATATCTTGTATAACTCAAAAACGATTAGCCATCAACAGTTTAAAATTTGTTCAAGTGGTAATTAGCCTAATGAAGCTGCCATTTGTTTATATTTGAAACTGTTAGTGGAGAATGAATTAAGTCAGCTTGTGCACTAACTTTAGTGCTTTTTTCCGAGTGGGGTGGAATGAAAAACTTTAATTTGGTGCACCAAAAAACATGTCTTGATGCACGCTGGTTTTTTTGTAGAAACTCCAATTTTAATTGCAAAAATTGTTTTTTTAAACTGTTTTTAACTGTATTTGATGTTTTAATTTGCAGTTGTATTTTGCACTTTTTAATGAAGATATTTTGAGTTTTTATGTATCTTTGTCTTGCCGCGAAGCGAGAAATGAATTGATTGAATGAGTCATATATCTCTAATGAAATTCAAGTAAATAAGTTTAAATGAAATGCAGCAAAAATGTGTATAATTTAAGGAAATCATGGTCCACATCAGATTTAAGGCCAACATCAGATTTTTTTTTCATCCATGCTTTACCATTTTTTTTTTCAAATCCTGTTTCTTGTATAAATAATTTATTCAAGACGTTTTGTAAAATAAAATAGTTTACTGAAAATGTGCTAAGAAGGAATTCACATTATAATTTCGAATACTAAAAAATTTTTGTTTTTGTTCTAAATGGCCGAACACTTGAAACATAATACATTTGTCGAGAATGGCAATACCCATCGGTCGTTTAACCATTTCACCGCAGAGAAAGTTACCTAGAGTGCATCTATGGAGGTAGGAAGTTAGATGGAGTGTCCCTAAACCGGTTTCCCCATACCCTACTTTGAAGCACTGGCGATCCCTTCTTTGGTGACCAAAACATTGGGTCATTTGCCATTAAGTTCAATGGGTTTTGACGCGATCGGATGTAAATATTTTATAATTACGTCGCAAATATGCATATAAATGTATATATTTTCTTTTTCTACTATACTTCAGAGTCCTAAGTATATGAAAAGAATACGTTTTTAAACAACATTTTATTCTGAACGAAATTAAATGCTATACTTTTCACAGAACAGTTTGCTCAGAATGGTTTAATTTGAATGAAATATTTTCACAAGTTTTCGTTAGTTACATTAGAAAAAAAATTTAAGGTAATTCGATTTTATTCGGTTAAGGTACAAAAGTTAAGATCAAAGTTTATTATATTATTCATATTAAAATTATGCATTATTTCTTTTCTATTTATAGAGCTTCTTCCTAAAATACTTTCTTAAATATGACATGATTTTTTGGCTTCTTTTAAATCGAAAAATATAAGTCAATTTATAATTAATGCTCTATTCGGTTCATTTTAAATTAGAGAATTATTGAACATTAGCGAAATACTTTAAATAGTACTTAACTTTCTCTGAACATTTCTGAAAGGGAATAAAATAAGAATTTTTTTAAAGTATTATTTAAAACTTGTAACTGAGTTATTATAAAATTTAAGGGGAATAATACTTTTAATTATACTTATCAGATTTTTTTTATTATTAATTTCAACAATACATATTCCAAAACTCTTTATTAATTTCTTAAGTGCGCATCTCATAGTATTTGTTTTACAATGCCTTTTAACAGATTGCTTTCCAGTACGAACAATTCTTGCTTAAACAGTTTTATAACGTATTTGTCAACAGGATTTCAATTTATGTTTACAATTCAATATTAAGGTTATTATATATTTAGATAACATTTATTATAAATTAGATACATTTCATAATTAGATTTCTTCACAGTTGTTTATAAATGAATAAATTCTTCATTTCAAATACATTTATAAATAATTTAATGAATATTTACGTATTTTGTTAAAGGCAGATATATACGTTTTGGAAGCGCATGCATAAATACCCGTACATATTTCATATTTTTCATTTCCGGCATGTGGAAATTTTTAATTTCTGTGCATTCACTATATTTTTTGAGTAAAGTAATTTACACTAATTTTAAAAAGTACATGTTACAATAACATATGGATGTGAAAAAAAAAATTATTTAAAACAATTTGGCGTTTGGAACATAAAATAAAAGTAGCGAATACTCTATCAAGGGTATCGAAAGACGTATACAATTTTAAAGGTACCGTAAGGTATTTTTCATTCTTTAAGCATAAAATTTTTGTTAAAATTTATGTTTTTGTAGTTCAACAGCTTAGAATTTTATGAAACAAATTCATAATCAAAATCGCTATTGTTAGTTATCGAAAAATAACCAAGATGTGATTTTTGCGTAAATGTCGCTAAACTATACAAATTGCTATTATCCATCATAACTAAGAATGTTTCTTTTATGCGGAAGTGTCCCGTTTTTCGATTTGTATGGAACTGTCGTGTGTCGAAATACTATCAGAGCGCTGTCAAGCGAGCTTCTGAATGTAAACAGAAAACACCCCATCTGGTGACCGAAGCTTCGGAGCAGTGCTTCACTTCTAATGCCGATCTGGCCACTCCTTCCTTTCTTACCTCCATGAGTGCATCATAGGGGACGGCAGAATTGCACCTTTAAGAAAGTGGAAGTTCCTCCCTCAGTATTAGTGCAGAACATCCTGTGGAGGGGTGGATCCCAGAGTTTCCCAGCTCTGTTGTCTTACCAAAAATCACTGAGAAACTTTCGTTTCGCCAGTATTTCAAGATCCCCCATGCCTTACAGCCACTCTTCACTTACAAACACCCAAACTTTCTTCGAGATTCTAAGCCTGGCCTCAACGATACAGCAGCTCGCGTCGCTAACCATTATATCGATCAGGACCATGTTGGCGATACTCAATTTTTTTTGTTGAGATATTTTACAGACTTATTTTTAAATATTCATTTTATATTAGATATTTTTAAAAATTTTAAATGAAAGCATATCATTTAAGTTCTTGTCTGCAGTTTCAAATGATTAGTTTTTAAAAAAATATTTTAGGAATTTTAAATTAGAAATAAATACGAAAGACGCCACAAAATAATGCAAATTCTACTAGAAGTTTAATTACATGTTATTATGTATATACCTCTTGTACAAGGGAACACGGGTACTGAAAGTATCGCAAAAACTACTTATTTAAATTATTCAGCTGCCTTTCACAATTTGAAGGGATGGATATTGTATGGAACATTTGAAGCGACCTTGAAGTCAGGATCACACTTCGAGATTACAATAAGAAATCGAAGA
This sequence comes from Stegodyphus dumicola, assembly GCF_044657685.1. Classification (NCBI taxonomy): domain Eukaryota; kingdom Metazoa; phylum Arthropoda; class Arachnida; order Araneae; family Eresidae; genus Stegodyphus; species Stegodyphus dumicola. The sequence goes on from NC_140770.1 coordinate 131,059,943, forward strand.
TTTATTCTGCAGAAATGAAACATAACCCGAAGTTAGTATTGTAAAACTTGTAGATGAATTAGAAAAAGAGATGGCGTCAAAAGTTAATCCTGAAACCGTCAGCCGAGTTATCAGGATACATGAATACGAGTACAATGGAGGAGTAGCGAGGAAAAATTCTTCTTGAATAAGAAGAATAGAAATTTATACATGATGCAATATCGACGGCAAGCAAAGATTTATCATATTGACATAATGTAATTTGCAGGCGCATAAAAGTTTAATACATTGGATCCGATGAACGTGTTTCCATACAACATAAGCCAATAAAGCTATTAATCCAAAAAATCTGTTGTCTTCTATTAAAATTGACCTGGAGTATGAAGGGAACATTATTTTGTTTAAAAAGGCCCAACTGAAAGTAATTTTGACGGAAGAATGAAGCGATATCGAGTGCTCCGAAGTTAAATTAGTCGAAGCCATGCCCTACTGCGTAGAAGTATAATATTAGTTAAAGAACATCCAATAAGATATTGGAGTTTATGGTATTTGTATATATTTTGCAGGCTGTTGTTAAATGTTAATTACGTATTCCATATAGCTGAATTCTCATATCAACTGAATTCGAACACAAACAAATGATTTTATTTACAGGAAAGTTGTGAATAGAAGTTTTAGTAACGAGCAGGTTTTGAAAACGGTAAGAAATGATACCATGCAAGCAAATTAGATATGTATTGTTGATTGCGTACTGGTTCCTGGTAAATTGAATGCACAAGTCCGGTCATAGGTTAATAAAATTTATTCTTATCAAAAGAAACATATCATAACTCTGGGAATTTTCTCAGAGATATTCGTACAAATACTCACAGTATCACGCAGTATAATCAGCAGTTATACTTGAAACTTCTAAAAACGTTAAATACAACACAATGCACTAACGGCATCAAAGAGAAAGCTAATCCGATCTCTCGCTGAATTCGCAACGATAACAAGAGCAGCTAACTAAACTAACTAAGCTCATTTCCCGGCCTTTTATAGTAGATTTCAGCTAGTAGAAAGATATTTCACGTATTTTCTGCTTCTGGAAATTACTGGAAAGCAATATGAGGATGGAATTACTGTTACAGCTAACATAGTGGTTAATTACATTTATTCAATTTCAATACAAATTAAAGAGATACCCATTAATTAAATGCACGTGCCCTTGTATTCTTAATTTTCGGCATAGCTTTCTCTTAAAATTTGTCTCGCGCTGCATTGCCCGGGGAAATACAGCAATTTTAATTATAATTATACTAAAATTATCTATCTAAATACGAAATTCGTAACAGTATTGTAGAAGCGGTACTTACTGTCTAGGAATATGATGTTCGTAAACTTACTTCCGAAGTGGCTGTCTAGGGGCTAATAAACTAGTCCGATTTACAAATAACTTGAATATTTAATGAAACATGAATAGTTGCTACAAACTACAAAGTAATTACATACGTAGAAGGAAATAGATGAGATTATTTACAAACGAAGAGAAGGAATCGCATTTTACGAGCAAACATCTTTGAATCGCGTCATCGTCCTAATGGCGGAATCTCCTGCCTTCGTCAGCGAAAAAGTGAAAGATTTACTCTCACAGCTTGCCGCGTCATCCGATTATAAATGAACGATGCCAACCCACAACTGCTCGTCCATCCTGATGGAATGCGGCCTCGCATTCTCGTAGCACCACTGTCTACATCTAGGGATCTGAAAAATAAAATTAAAAAACAAAACAAAAAAAGAGATTTTTAGTTACTATTGATGGAAAAGTCGTCTTAAATGGTTTATTTCAACCATCTTTTCTCATCATCTTAACATCCTCATAAATAACGGCGTTAGCTCTTCTTAAATGCTCTTTCAGTGTTCGTTCATCTTTAGCAGTCTATCTGAATACATGTATTTTACAAACACGTCTTCCTTTGATGTTGTCTGGAACAATTCATCTTCGTATTTACGTCTTCTTAAACATCATCTGAATACGTCTTCTGAATGCGTCTTTTTAGATACCGTCTGGATACGTCTTCTGAATGCGTCTTAGATATCTTCAAGACCCGTCATTCGAATGCGTCTTCTCAAAATCATCTTCTTTAAGCCGTATTTCTTCATACATTTCATCCTTAGACATCATCTTCAGTCTTCTTAAATTAGTTCACGTCTTTAAAATAATAGTCCAAGTCCATTAGTCAAATCGGGAGAAATTTGTCAACCTGGGAAAAAGTTTATAATCAGGAATCATCAAAATTGGTATTTCATTATCAAAGATCGTCTGTCCATAGTTTCAGGTATTCAGCACAGGTACTAGTCTTGAAAGGTCCTTCGGTAAAACCAACCTTCTCCACGTCGTATGTGTCATTAGGTTTCACCTTGGTGATTTTGTATGGACCTATAAACTTGGATTTTAGCTTTATACCTGGCCCTAGTTGAGTGCGTTTAATAGCTACCATATCATTGATCTTGTATTTACGAGGGAGTTTTCGACTTCGATTGTAAGTCTTTCGATTCTCTTCCTGGATCTTCCGAATCTGCTCTTTCGCCTCTTTACGTAAATTTTATCTAGACTCGATAAAGTCCTTCTGAACTTCAGCTTCTATTAGTTCTTTAATCTTCCTGTCTTTATTCGTCTTTATCTCCGTACCAAACAAAAGCTCGAAAGGTGTCGAATTGATACTCCTCTGAAAAGTCGAATTAATTATTTGCTGGACATCATTTACGTGTTTGTACAATTTCGTAGGGTCATCTACAGCCAACTTAGAAATGACTGATATGATAATGGAATTCAACCGCTCTACTTGTCCATTGGCTCTTGGTAATCCTGTTGTGATTAAGGATAGATGAATATTTTCCTTAGTACAATAATCAGCAAATTCTTGAGAAGTAAATGCAGTACCTCTGTCAGCTACTATATTGCAGGGATTTCCAAATAATGATTTTTGAATTTCAAGTTTAGCTATTACTTCTTTACTAGAAGTGGTTTTAGTTGGATGTAACCAAACAAATTTTGTAAACGAATCAATAACCGCGAAAATGTATTTATAATTCTTGTTAGAACTCTCCAAAGGTCCCAAATGGTCTATGTGGTAAGTGTTTAGAGGAATATCTTCTTTAGGTAAAGGATGTAATAATCCCTCCTTCTTTCCAGATTTCCGGTTGGCCAGTATACAGGTAATACAATTTGCGATACATTTTTCAATTTTCTCTTTCAATTTAGGGATATAAAAATGTTGTCTCACATGTTCTTCAGTACGTTTGACCTCGTTCATGTGCGTCATTAATTACTTCAATTTGCATAATCTCAGGTACTACTAGTGCTTCAATTCCATTCACCATTTTGTAAAGCATGTCATTCCGCAAACAATAATCTTCATATGGCTTAGACTTTAAAACTTCTTTTATAACTTTTATATTTTCGTCAGTTTCTTGAGCTTGAATTATTTTAAAAGTTATACCATCATGAATTACCATACATACAGGATTTCGACTAAGAGCATCCATATGTCCCATACGGGTGCCAGATCTATGTTCGATTGTGTAATCATAATTTTGTAACATTAATGCCCATCTAGATATTTTAGTACAAATGTCTTTCTGCTCATAGTTTGTTTGAATGCATTACAATCTGTCACGATTTTAAATGGTATGCCTAATACGTACACCCTGAATTTTTTAAGAGCTTCTACTACTGCTTTAACCTCTAATTCGTAGCTCGAATATTTACGTTCAATGTCTGTCGTTTTCCTACTCATATAATAAACCGGATGCATCTGATTATCAATTAAGGATTTCTGTAACAGAACCGCACCATAACCGTCAGCACTAGCATCAATGTGTATTTCGGTTTCTGCTTTCGGATTATAAATACACAAAACAGGTTCTGATGTCAATATGCGTTTCAATTCGTTAAAAGCATAAAGTTCTTTAGTTTCGAATTTAAATTTAGAATCTTTCTTCAGTAAATCACTAAGCGGTTTTGCAATTAATGAATAATTAGGTATAAACTTTCTGAAGTAACCAGTTAAACCTAAATAACTTTGAACATCTTTTACACATTTAGGTTCTGGAAAGTTAATTACTGCTTTCGTTTTAGAAGAAGAAGGATATAATTTCCCATCTTTAATTTTGTGTCCTAAAAATTCGACTTCGCGCTTCAAAAATTGACATTTCTTAATGTTTAATTCTAGTCCATATTCCGATGCAGTCTGTAATACGCGTTTCAATTTTTGAATTCCCTGAGCTTCATTTTCGGAAGGAATAATGATATAGATTACAACAATATTGTCCTTTAAAAGATCACGAAATATATCGTAGATGTATCTTTGGAAAACACTTGGGCTGTTTGCAAGACCGAACGGGACTTTCAGAAATTCATACTGTCCGTTTTGTGTCACGAAAGATGTGTATTTTATACTTTCTTCGTCCACTTCAACATGAAAAAAAACCGTTCTTTAAATCTAGTGTTGTAAATACCATTGCTGCTTGTAATTTATCAATAACATCATCAATTAATGACAGAGAAAAGCGATCGCGAATTACTTTTTTTATTCAGGCGCCGATAATCCACGCAAAGTCTCCATGAGCCACATTTTTTTCTACTTAGCACGATATTACTTGCGTAATCAGAACAGCTTTGTTTAATGATTTGTTTCTCCAACCACTCCGAAATCTGTTTATCAATTTCACGCTGCTCAGCTGGGGGAAAGCGTCGCGGCGAGCAATAAACCGGAAGTTGATCTGTCAGCACTATTCGCATCTTCAGGCCAGATGTTTTTATTTTATCGGCTCATAATTCCTTACTAAGTGTAGTATTTCATTTCTATGTACTCCATCTTTGACATGGCTTAAATCAATTTCCTCGTCATTATAAATATCACGAATGCACATCAAATAGTTTTCAGGTTGCAATTTTCTAATTTCGACTGCTTTTTTATTTACAGTTAATTCCCCTTGCCTTATAATATCAGTACCAATGATCGCTTGTAAAAACATTTCGTTTTCTGCGATAACACAAATATTTGATCGAAATGAAGAACCATCAATTTCGAATTCACCTTCAAATCTTCCTATAGGCTTAATTTTCCCATTACCAAACCTCGTTAACTGTAGATCTGCCGACTTAAGTTCAGGAGAACCTATCTTCTTATATATATCTTCTCGGATTAACGTTACCTGACTACCAGTATCTATTAAAGCATCAATTTGCAAATTATCCAAATTAACAGTTTTATGCATTTCTTTCTGACAAGTCTGAGTTATTGGTGTTACCGTTTTGGCATCTTGGATATTTTTAGATGATGTTTTCGAACAATCTACGGCTTTGTGTCCAAACAAATTGCATTTAAAACACTTAAATCCTTTACTCTTATTGTTACAAAATTTCGACTTATGGCCTAAACATCCACAATTATAACACCTTGGCTCTTTAATCTTACTAGGTATAGCGCGTGTTTTATTTTGTGTGTTAGTACTTGAATAACCCTTATTCTTCGTATCTGGAAAGCGAATTTTCTCATAAATTTTTAATTTCTCTTTGAATTCAGAAATAGTTTTACAATCGTACAAAACAATTTTGTTACTACTCTGATCTGGTATCCCATTGATTACATAATCAAAAATTGATGAATCATCAACAGAACCGCGACTGGCTATTTCACGCATGGCAATTAAATATTCGGAAAGTGATTCACCAGGTTTTAAGCGTCGTTTCTGTAACAAATTATGAAGTTGTGTACTGTTTATTTTAGAACCAAATTCAGATAAAAGATTTTCTTTTAATTTTTTCCATGATATTATACCTTTCAAAGACCTAATAAATACTTTAGCAGAATCAGTAAGCAACTTTTTAGCAAACACAATTTTCTGTAATTCCGATAACTTAAATAATTTAAAAGATTCTTCTAAATCACCAATGAAGGATTCAACTGGATATGTATCAGTGCCATTAAATTCAGAAACAGTTTCTAAGATATCACGAAAATGTAGGGAAATATTGCTAGGCATTATAATGTTTTCATTCACTGAGTTATTTATGAGAGGTAATTCTGACCGAACAGACTTAATATCATCATTTCTATCAGCATCATAAACACTTTCGTTTTCAGATAACTCCTCATCGTCATCACTTTCGGATTTTAAAAGCTTAAAATCACAAAGACTATTCAATATTAAATCACAGTTTTTATCAGGATTTGAATCATAATTAAGATGTAACAAATTACACACAGAAATAAAATCATTTGCAGTAAGAGTTTTAAGTAATTTTTGTTTTGTTTCTTCAATATTAAAATCAGATGGAAAACCGTAAAAGTTACGCAATCTAGCTCTATTTTTTCGATCACCCAAAGTTCCAAACACAATTTGATGTAAAAGTTTAATTGACTTAGTAGGCCCAGTCTTTAAAGAATTTGAAATTCTAGGAATAGAATTTAAGGTAGTCATCTTAATTCACAATATTATAGAACACTATTCTTAGAAGTAACAATGTGGAAATAATCGAAACAAAACTTACTTATTTTGTAATATTCATAATGCTTCTTCCTAGGCTCATACTGGCCTGAGCGTCCAAATCTGTAGAATCGGTACTTACTGTCTAGGAATATGATGTTCGTAAACTTACTTCCGAAGTGGCTGTCTAGGGGCTAATAAACTAGTCCGATTTACAAATAACTTGAATATTTAATGAAACATGAATAGTTGCTACAAACTACAAAGTAATTACATACGTAGAAGGAAATAGATGAGATTATTTACAAACGAAGAGAAGGAATCGCATTTTACGAGCAAACATCTTTGAATCGCGTCATCGTCCTAATGGCGGAATCTCCTGCCTTCGTCAGCGAAAAAGTGAAAGATTTACTCTCACAGCTTGCCGCGTCATCCGATTATAAATGAACGATGCCAACCCACAGTATCCTTTAATAAATAGGCAGATGAGTTTTGGAAATAAATTTAAAAGTCACTGGTGCCCGAAAACTACTATGAGCCACTGTATATAATTCAGATTAAGCAATGAATTCTAAACGTTCTTTTAGAAGAAAGAAACTTTCAGATTATTTCCTATAAATAACTAAAGCTTTGATTAAATAACTAAATAATGATTAATAACTAAATGACTAGTTTGATTAAATAAATAAATCTTTGAAAGTAACTCCAAATTAATTAACTGTAAATCTTAACGAGAGATTAGTGTCACTGGAAATACAACATAATCCTAAGCTTGCAATTCATATCTTACCAGACGTCATAGTTTCATACTTCAGATTTCGAATTTTTTGAAGTCATTGATGTCTTATGCGATTACGCAAAGAAAGAAAAGCTGTTAAATAAAATACGGAATATCTTGGGAATAGGGAATTTGAAGTGTGATTTCGCAGCAAAAGAAATTCGACTTTTAAGCATCATTTTTGTTGTATGCGGTTTTCGTTATCTTCCAGAAACATTTCTCCCTTGGGGCTGAGCAGAAAGCACGTTGTTTAACTCGTTATATCATACAAAAGTAAAATCCAATGATCCGAAAAACATGGCACTACGTTTTGAGGAAATTTCCTTTATATTGTGAAAATGAGAAATGTTTAACCTTCCTGTAAGGGAAGTCAAAAGAAATAGAACCGCCATGAAATGTATTATTTATTATTGAATTAAAAATCTTAGCTGAAATATATTTTGATTTTCAGCACTTTTGAGCAACTATTTTACTACGGCAACTATTTTATTATGGCAGCATACATATATGTTTAAGGCCTTTAAGGTTTATTTATATCTTTTAATGTTTATTTATATGTTTTAAGGGTTATTTTAACGTTATTTATGTTAAATTTTTCTGCACTTCTACTGTTTTATCTACTCCGCCAGAGATCTTAAAATAAGTTATTTAAAATAGCGAATGAGAATCTGAGTTAAGAGAACGGACATTTACGTCCGAAGCGTGATGATTTTGTTTCTTAGTGCTAGAGTACTTGTTAAGGGAGTTACATTTTTGCTTATATTTAAGAATATATATAAGAAGATGCGTTAGCAGATAAACCAGCCTTCAGTATTTTGATTTGTCACTGATCGAGCTACTATTATATCAGACTCTAAATAGTGGAAGATTATTTTTTATTTTTATTTATTAGTTCAAAGAGACAATTTGTCCTGAAAGACGATTAATTTCCTTTTGGCATTTTGCGTTGAAAACTATAAATAGCGAATCACTTTTCAGATTGTTGCCACCAAATATTAGAGCACTGTATTATATTTAAAGAAATTTAACAATGAAGAAGCTACATGAATGTATGTATGTTTCTCGCATTGTGATCAAACAACGGTTCCTAGAGCCATCCAAATTTGAATAACGTAATCTTCCGTAGAATATAAGCATGTCGAAGCCCTCATTTGAATCTGGAATTTGTTTTATTACCGATTTCATATTTTGTAACAGGTAAAGGTAAAGGTAAAAGTATGGGGGACATCAGCGATGTACCATAGGTCAACTGGTAATGCCTTCCCATACTAACTCTTTGAGAGAAAAAAAAAAAATAAGGGGGGGGGTAATTGCAAGTTTTATAAGAATTTGCATAGACTGAAGCTTTTCAAAAGGTCTAAAGTTTGCCTATTATGGTACATCGCGCAATTCCACAGTACGCCCTGCATCCAGTATTTATTAAAAATAATGGTGTAGGGCATAAGTAGATTACAAAATAGTAGGAATACAATTTGAGATTCACAAGATAAATTGAACATCTGATTTGGTGCAACAAAAATAGGAGATAAACATAATTAATAAACAAATAAACATAATGAGATAATTATAATTAGTACTGGCAACACAATGTTAAATGAATTGTTATAATAATGCTAAAGAGGTAGGTGTCCATGCGTTATTTCAGATATATTGGTTTATTGCAGTTTATAAAGTTCAGTTCACGAGCGGATCCATTTTGTCCATAATTACAGCATGTAAAAGTTCACTAAGTTTAAAATGTATGTGGATTTACACTTGACAGAGATCTAGGCCGTAGGAAGAGTGTTTTGGCCTCCTCGGTGATTGCGGTGATTTGTGCCCAGAGGGCGCACCGCACAAAAAGTTAGTTGCGTTACAGAACGTAAGGGAAGCGGACACGCCAAAATGTCGGGCGTATTACGGATAATTGAGGTAATTGCATCGTATCTGTCAGGACTTAAAAGAGAATCCCTGGTATTTATCCCTGGTATTTTATTATGGTATTTATTTTATCCCTGGTATATTGGCATCCTGGTATTTTTCATTCTTTTAAGCATAAAATTTTTGTTAAAATTTATATTTTTGTAGTTCAACAGTTTAGAATTTTATAAAACAAATTCATAATCAAAATCGCTGTTGTTAGTTATCGAAAAAAAAACCAAGATGTGATTTTTGCGTAAATGTCACTAAACTATACAAATTGCTATTATCTATCACACTATGAATGTTTCTTTCATGTGAAAGTGTCCCTTTTTCGACTTGTATGGAACTGTCGTGTGTCGAAATACTATCAGAACACTGTCAAGCGAGCTTCTGAATGTAAACAAAGAACACCCCATCTGGTGACCGAAGCTTCGAAGCACTGCTTCACTTCTAGTGTCGGATGGCCACTCCTTCCTTTCTTACCTCCATGGACCAAAGAACAGCAATGAAGTTTTGCTGTAAAACAAACAAACAAAAAAAAAAAAAAGCAACGGCAACATTTAAAATGACATGTAAAGAATATGGAGGTCAATCGTTAACTGGATCCAGTATTTTGGTATGAACGGTTTTGTGTGTGGACAAGAAGGTGTTGAGTTGAACCCATAAATGGACAGCAGTTGCAGTTTCGAACGGATGAAAACATTGCAAAATATCGACAATAGTTGCTAAAAAATCTTCAGATTCCCCTTTTAACGATAGCTGAGAAGATCAACATCAGTAACACCAGTGCTTGAAAAAGCTGTCAAGAATATTCTGAAGCTAGAAAATATTTTTCTTCTTTTAATTCTTGGTTTCTACTGCACGACAATGGACCATCATACACTTACATTCTTGTCAGGCAGTTGCTAGCAAGAAAAATGTCACACTGTAACGCATTTGTTTTTTGTTCTTACAGAGTGCTTTCGTGATGTTATTGAAAAGAACGTCCAGCTAGCATCAGAAGATCCGGAGTTCGAATCCCGGCCAGGTATTGCACACTTTCCTCATCTCCTGCTCCGAAATAAAATGCCTAATAATCGTTACAACATATCTCGGTCATTCCCCTTATTTACCAGATTTGGTAGCTGGATATTACCTGAAATGAAATCTCGTGTCAAAGATCATTATTTTTATCAACACAGAGAAGGTTCAAGAAACCATAAGCATGGACTTGAGTAGTATTCCCAAAATGAGTTCTACGACGGAATGAAACAGCTATGGATGTGTATGCATATGCATAAGCATCCAAAGGTTTTATTTTGCACACTAAGAAGTAAGAATGTTATTTTCTTCAAATTTTGATTTTGTTAGAATATAGTCATAAAACTTTGTAGATGCACTGAGTATTGTATGCGAAAGAAAAGGGTTAATTCTGTAGATGGAAATTAACTGTATCATAAATGCCGGATAAAAGGTGCTTTTGTCCAATTTTAAAATACCATTTCTTTATTCTCTTTGATTTTACCTTCAAAAAACTAATTCGCTTCTCCAATCCTGTGCAGCTCAGCAAAAACTGAATAATGAAATTTAATCTCCTGCGGTGCTATTTATTAACCAATACCGTTTCCATTATTCTTTTCTCCCTTCTTTCGCAAATCTACGCCCACATAGGTTTTATTAATCACTAGAATCTTTGAAGCATCTTTTGAAGAAATAAGATTAAATTTTTCGACCAATGGCTTCAGTGAAACATTTTCTAGAGAAAACATATATATGAAGAACTCTTCAAACTAAGATGGGAAATAAATGGAAAGCGGGCAAAGAGGAATGACGATATATTTACCTTCCGCCTACAACGTTCATAATCATCAGCTATATTACAGAAATTAAAAAAGAACCCATTCTTTCACCAAATAAAATTAAATCAAATTTAAGAAATGCAAATTGTAAAGTTACGTAAGAAACTGCCGCTTCATATATATAGATATAATAATAATAAATATTGCAAAAATAAACGAATTTGTGCAAAAATTGCCGCTTCATTATGTAATAATAATAAATATAATAATAACCGGTGACAATATTAATAAATTAAATCAAGACATTTAAGTTCCATAAATTCTCAGCTTTGGATAAAGAATTGGTACAGAATAATTTATTTATTATTCCAAATTGAATATGTATTGAATTTAAATTTTCGATTGAATTGCGTAAAAATATATATACATATATGTATTATTAGGTATTTACTCCCTCCTGTCTGCATGCCTTTGTGGAAAATTGATGCGTATTCGAGAGGTCCAGGATTCGAGTCCCGGTGAGGGCATCTCACATTTTTCACGTCTTCAGTATCAAAAAAACCTAATGACTGTACAAGTGGATCCTCAGCTAAGAGGTTGTGGACGCTAGTTCGTCAACTCCAAGATTTGGAGATTTTGACCATTGATACACAGCCACCTTTTAAAAGAGGGGTTATTTAAGACATTTTCTCCCTTATTTTCACGTGCCTTCGTGGTGTAACTGGAAGCACACTAGACGCATATTCGAGTTCCGTTGAGAACACTGCAAGTTTTTCATGTCTGCTGCTTTAAAAAAACTTAATGATTCTACAATATATATATCGGAATTTTCGGAATTAAATTTCATACTTCTGGGTTACTTCATTTAGATACATTCTATTCTATTAGGAGATAATATAATCAATATTTCTTTAGTAAATAAATTATATATATATATATATATACAGAAAGAAACAGACGGAAAAAAACTTTAAAATTAATGAATTTCAAAATTATATTCATATGTATAATTTTATAATTTCAAAATTATACTTAACATTGCCTAGGACTTAATCTTTGCTTTATTTATTCTCTATTTTACGCACTATAAGATGATCTTTTCTCTTCAAAAATTGCTTCCAAAATTCAGGTGCGTCTTATACTCGAAATTAACGTAAAAATGTCCTGTGTTTGATTTAAAATTTTTGCCAGTCTTGTAAATGGCCATATATTCGATGCCGCAAGAAACCTATCTTTATCTGGCAGCAATTGGCAACACTGCCTCCCTCCCGCCCTGCCATCACAAAACCAGAACATTTGTGTAGCCTATGATGCATCCAGTACAGGATTTACATATAAGCTACACAAACTATAGATTAGGGATCACCCCCCCCAAATAATTAAAATATAGTATAACAGACTTATGAAGGGCCCCATATCTCAAATAGCTTAGGGCTTTATCAAGTCTAAATCCTGCTCTGGATGCGTCATTGCGGTCTACTGTGCCAGTGAACTTGAATTGAAAGTGATTTGTGTTATCGGTAACACTACAATATTTTTGTTATCAAAACCAAAATATCTCAGAAAATTCCACAAGAGTATGAAGAGAAAATATTATCTTTCCATCGCTTTATTATTCAACATCGAAAGAAAACCAGTGTGGAACTAATCCAAATAGCGAATATGGATGAAACTCCTCTAACATTTGATGTGCCGAGTAACAGAACTGCTACCATGTAAGATGCTAAAACTGTAACTAAAAAAACAAGTGAACATGAAAAAATGCACTACACAGGTATCCTTTCATGTTGTGCTGACGGTACTAAGCTTTATCCAATGATCATTTTCAAGCGCGAAACCGTGCCAAAACCTTTTGAAATACCGCCAGGTGTTGTTATTCACGTACATGACAAGGGTTGGATGGACGAGGCTAGTATGAAATTATGGGTTAACAGAATGTGGGAGAGAAGGAAAGGTGCTTTATTGAAGAAGAGTAGTCTACTTGTGTTGGTTACATTAGATCAGTTTAGTAGTCATTTGAAAAATTCTGTTAAAGGGAAATTAAGAGAGGGAAATACAGATCTTGCTGTTATTTCGGGAGGACTTACTTCACAATTGCAACCTCTTGATGTCACGATAAATAAACCATTTAAAATGTATACGAGAGAGGAATGGAAAAAATGGATGATGGATGAAATCCAACATGAATTCACTCCGAAGGGGGCTTTAAAATGACCTACAATTAAACAAGTGTGTCAGTAGATAAAACAGTCATGAAGAGAAGATATTACCAATAAATTTTTCAAGAACTGCGGCATAAGTAACGCTTTCGATGCAGTGAAGACCAACTTACATATGAAGAGAAAAACGATGACGATGAAAAGGAAAGTTCAGATGAAGATTTTCAAGGATTTTAAAGGCCAGTTCGGTTTTATAAACTAAGAATTTGTTTTAGTATAGCTTTGAAATCTAATAAAAATGGTAAAAATGTTACTTTTAAAACAATTGCTTAAAAATTAAGGTGCGTCTTATAGTCCGTAAAATATGGTACACACACACACACACACACTTCCTCGCGCGCTGTCTAAGTTTTAGCTGTTGACTGCACGAGTGAAATTGATAGAACTCTTGCCACTTTGTTTTATGAGAGGAGATGTAAGATGTTGTTTTAATGATGTAAGATGATATAGATGTATAAATAGATGTAAAATGATATAGATGTTGTTTTATAGATAAACGATGTTATAGATTTTGTATTAATAGATGAACCATATTATAGATGCATTAATGTTTTATTAAATGTGTTTTGTTTGAACATGAATTGTGATTTTGAAACTAAAGAACTCATATATATATCTTGTTGCGTTTTTCTTTACGGGTTCGTGGATTTGGAGTGAACAAAGACAACACTTGGTGAAGCATCGAAACACAATTTATTAGCCAGTACAGGACAGCTCCAAAATCACTTTTACAGTCGTCAAAGAACTACTATAAACAAGTTGAAACAATCAGCGACATAGCCTTCAGGTTATCAGGCTATAACTAAGAAGGCAGCTTCACGGCAGAGCACCAGAGTGCAGCTCCTGACTCTGCTCGGTCATTCTCGGAACTCTACGTACTCTCGAGATTCTCCACGCTACAACTCGGGATGCACTCGACGATACACTAGAGTACAGCTCCCGACTCGGTTCAGTCGTTCTCGGAGCTCAAGACACACTAAGATAAAAACTCGACAATGCACTAAGTCGCGATACACTAAGAGACTCTCTCGATGCATTCGACAACCAACTCGGCATTAGATTACGAGACTCTCGCTCGCGGACTATTAACTGACTCGACTAGGCACTCGTAACTGACTCGTGATCGACTCGCTAGACGAGACACCAACTGACTCTCCGCGTACCAACTGGGTTTATACAGTTTTTGGCTTGCGTTCGAGAACATTCTGGGCTAAACCAAAAGGTTCTCCATCCGTCTATGGCATATAGCCAATTATGTGGCCATAAGCGAGTTCTCGCCAAATATGACAACTCTGCCTTACCTTGCCATTTTTTGGCAACCGTAAACCTGCTTTGCGGGGAAGCTGCTGGACATTTCGTAATATACATATATATATATATATAAAGAAAAGATGTATAGAGAAATAAATATATGGAGAAAGAGATAAAATATATAGAATTAACGTTAGGTAAAAGGGGTAAATAATCTAACAGAAAGACACAAGTCAAAAGCAATATGAATCAAAAGCTTGGAAAACAACCTAAAGTAAAAATAAATTGATACAAAAATTGAACAATAATAATTATTTATTAAGTAACGAATAATAGTTGATAATTCCGTGACCTATGTCATGGAGTAGCTGAAAGAATTATCAGTAGAGCCACGCTTCCAATTTAGATTAATTAGAAAAGAAAATGTTTTAGCGAAATTTTAAAAGGCAATTATCAAGGCATAACTTGTCAAGATGTGACTCCATGCGCATAATATACTAATCAATAGTAATAAAAGAAAGACAACTGGAAGAAAAAATTTTAATTTAAAAAATGATTAGCTTGGAGTAGCAAAAAGGTTACTAACAATTACTACAAGTTACTAACAATTAGAATATTGAAAAATCCAAAATTACAGAAAAAAAATCGCCTATGCTTTGTAAATGCGGAAATTGAAATCATAATAAAAAGGCAAAAGGCAACTTAAATTTATAAAAGTTAAATTTCAATTTAGATTTAAGAAAAAAATAGACAAGAAGAAAAACCGAAATAGGCAGACAGAATATGGTGCCAAGTAGGAGGACAAAAAAACTTTCTCAAAACCAAATTAAACGTAAATTTTAAAATTAAAATGTAATATGTATAAAAAGGTTTCAAAATAAAATTTCGGAATAAGATTAAATAACCACACACAGCCAAAAAGACAGTTGTCCCAATATAATGTCCTGGAATTTAAAACAAGGGGTTAAAAAAACGTTTTACAAAAACATATACACATTAAAATAGAAAATCAAAATAATTATATAAAAGCCAGTAAGAAACAGTGAAATGGAAATTAATTTTACCTCGTAAGCTTCCAAATGGAATTTAAGCAAGATCTTGAAGAAAATAAAAGTTGAGTGGTTGTAGTTTTAGAAAGACAGAAGCTGAGTTATAGGAGGACTGCTTTAGTGCAAATGAAAAAGAATACTTATCTTTTAATTAAGAAAGGAAAAAATTTTAATTTTAAAGATTAAAAAGGGAAATGCGATTTGTTTTTTGTTTAATTAAAAATGTAAGAATAATTGGCAGGGGAAGTGAGCAAAAATTCACGGAATTGAAGATAGTATTTTAACGGCAAAAATATCAATTCATTCAGAAACGTGGCTATGCTGATAATTCTTTCTGCGTCTCTTTTTCAAATACCAAGAAATTATCAGATATTATTCATTTTTTAATATTTAGTGATAATTGCTTCATTTTTGCATTAATTTTATATGTTTCAGTTTTCTTTTCAAAGATTTTGCTCCAATTTGTTTTTAATTTACCATTTCATGTTAGTTATCTTATCATACCTGGTTGATATTAATTCCACGTATTTTATTCTTTTCTTAATTAATTAATTTAGCAGCATTTTGTATGGCATTATTAATTAAATATTCTTCAGTTTCTTGTCTTAGTGATATTTATTAATTAAATATTCTTCAGTTTTTTTTATCTTAGTGATATTTACTAATTAAATAGTATTTTTCCATTTTTGATATTTATATATGTGTAAGATAAACAATACGTAATTGCAAATAGACCCTTAATTTTAAGTCCTAAAAAGTGTCAACTGCTTATAATGACTCACTCTAAACTGTGTCATTTCAACATTAATGCATGCCATATGATTCATAACGCTAATCATATATGCTCTTACATAAGCCTTCAGCCAATAATAATTTTAAAGCGTTATTTATGAGCCACTCAAAATAGTACATTGAGATCAAAACTAACTCATTTTGAACTAAGATTTCATCTTTTTTTTTTTTTTTTTCAATGGCGGGCACTTGCCTATAACGGTATCGGCTACTCTAAGGCCAAGAGTGGCGGCCATTTTATTGTGGAGGCACCTAATTGGTGATCAAGTTAATATATAATTCATGATCTCGATCTGTTTAGAGAGTAATTGTATTAGAGAAAAATATTATGATTATCAGTACCGCCGTTTATTAACGTTTTTAGAAATTTTTATATCCCCTCTGGTCACTTGCAGAGATGGTCGTCTTAGGGAGGTGGCCGCCACGAGAAGCTTCATTGTCTATATACTGTATATTCCGGCATGTAATGCTCACTTTGAATACAAAAAATATGATCGCAATTTACGGATGAACGTTATACGTCAAGTATCAAAATGATAGATTAAAAGTAAGAAAAAAAATCATCATATAAAAATTAGATCTTTTACATGTATTTAAATTCTGTTTATTTAAAAGTAATAGCATACTTTACTAACTTAAAAATTTTCATTATCGGATAACATGAAAAGTTCGTCATGTTCATCTTCAGTTGTATCTTCAGGCACATAATCAAATTCTGTTTCGCCTTCACCATCATTGTTACTCTGATTCATAATTAAATAATCATCATCCGTTCCATCTTTCACCAACACCAAACATCCTTGCTTCACGATTTCCAATTTTTTATATGATGAATAGACTTTATCGTGTTACTTAAAGTGTATTGTTTTACATACACATAAAGAGCTACTGAGTGGAAATTCCTAGACAACACAGTGAGCAGAAAAAAAGTAGAAAGCACAAATAAAACACACATTTGGGAGCCTTTTCAGTATTTTTAATATTTAGCACCACATGTGCTATTAACCTCGATCCTTACTCTTTTATCTGTATCACTTTTCAAATAAAAGGATGTTGTTATTAAATGCTTTTGCTATGCGTTATTTTTAAATAAAAAATATAGCAGAATAAAAGTTATATTGACAAATTTAGCACTCTATCAAGAATTTTAAAGACATGGTATTTTTAAATATTTTGTGATTTGGTTGTTGAATTTTTATGTGGGGTAAAGGCGAAAAAAGTGATGTTTAATAAATGAATTTAAAAAGGCAAAATGTTAATCATTGAGTTAGTATCTTACAAGTAAACCTTCTCTACTTTGATACTGTTTTGCCGGAAACCCATATATTTTTTGAAAGCTTATGTCACAAGTAAAAAAACTGTGAAGACTTGGGGGCAGAGGGACAAGCGTTTAAGAGCTATAGGACCCACAAAGTATCATTAAAGTGTGTATAGGTGGACATATTTTCCCGTAATGACGTCTCTATTTCTTGTATGTTCATGCATTGTCTGCTTTCGAAGTGCCTGATGGTGAAGTCCTACGAAAAGAACTGGTACCTGAAGGATGTATGGGAAAGATCCAGCCTCTGGATATTCATTTCTTCAGACACTACATATCTTCTGTTCGTTACACAACGGACACAAGCATTATCGAGACACAGGAGCACATTTGACATCGCGATGCTATAGTTTTCTGGCCCTGCAGTCCTATTCACTATATCGGTTCATCGCTCCTCGTTTCAAGAACTTGATTAAGTATGCTTTTAATAAGGGCAGATATTTGGAAGACGAACCTGGAATGTGGATTGCGTCAATGGATTACTGTTTCGATTCATTGACAAGTGATGAGTGTGCAAAGTGTGAGGCTATCGCTTTCGTAAGATGTGCCCCAGTGTGAACTCTATTTCTGCCCCTCTCACTGTTTTTTTTTATGAATTGCACACTGTCTCGTGCAATAGATTTTGTTTGAAGTCAACAACAGTCACATTTCCTACATCCCAACGCATATTGCTTCTTCCTTTATATTGAGATATCCATCTTCTTATCATACTATTAGTTCATATAAATACGTGAAACGAGCATTTTAGCGACTTTTGGTGTCATGTTTCGAACACTTTACTGACACTTTGTGGATCTTAAACGCTTGTCCCTCTGCCCCAAGATTTCACAGATTTCTGCTTGTGACATAAGCTTTCAGAAAATGTGTGGATTTCCGGCAAACCGGTATCAAAGAAGAGAGGTTTGCTTTTTAGGTTTTTTCTGTTATTCCAGAAACTATTTCAGAAACATGCTCTAAATCATTGAGCTGTATTTGATGGATCTAAAATTTGAAGGAAATAATGTACATGTAGACGAGAATGCATGAAGGAAGATTAAGTAAAATTCAAGAGGTTTGTATGAAGTACATATTCTATGAAACGGATTGAAAGGCCTTTTATTTAAAAGCGTTGAAGGGTCTTATAATATTATAATCTTATAATCTTATATCTTATAATCTTATATCTTATCTTATATCTTATAATCTTATAATATTCATTTATTATTACATATATTATACATTATTATTCAGTTATTTAGAAAGATCACAAAGTATAATTGACAAATTTCAACACATGCCATATTCAGTTTCGGTCATATTTTAGCATACAACAGCTAACATTAAAATGTTTGGTGTAATGTTTAAAGACGCTTGTATGGTTCTTTCATTGAGGAGGTTACTATTATTAAGTCTTTCATTATAATTCTCATTTTTGACAAAGCCCCATAGGCAGAACTCTAGTGAAGTATAATCAGGATTTCTTATGGTCCATGGCATAAATCTATTTCTGCGCCGATTCGGATTTTGATTCAACTCATCTCGCGCATGATTCGCGAAGTAGAGCAATGAGAAAACTCAGTTTACCTCTTATTTAAAGATTTGTAACTCAGCATTTTCTTCATCCATTTGCTCGATTTTAGGGGATACAATGATTCGCAGCGTGTCCAAGTATACCTGAAGTTGATCTTAATATCATCAACGAAAAAAGAGTAAACAATACTTCATTGTATCAGACTTTAAAAGAATTCTCGAATGTGTTCACATGTCAGATGAGGATTCCCAAAGATATAAATTTAGCAGTGCGCAGAAGCGTCTACATGGAATGAAGCCTCTCCGCAATATGGTCAAGTTCATAACATGCACAATGCGCATGCTCATAATCGTTTTAAGTAATTGAGTTAAATAACGCATTTTCGATCTACCATTTCTCTTAATACAAGCATCGCAGAAGTCCTATTATTCATTATTAAAGACCCTGTAGAATAATTTAGAATCTTTCGTAAAGAAATAGATATTACGAAAATATCTAGAAACGATTGTCGAAAAACGGTTATTTAGGATTATGTCTATAAATTGTAACGTGACAGTAAGGTAGGTCCTTCAGAAAATTCCTCGCATCATCGGAAAACATTGCTAAAAGTTTTCCCGCTTCATTATCAGAAGTTATATGCATTAAAAGTGATTTATTTCGGAATTTGAATAAACCTTTACTATTCCCACTCTAATAATACAAATAATTTTTAATACTGTACGCAATGCTGTACGATTTAAGCAGATAGAGACCAGTTTCATTTTTACATTAAATTTTCAACTACTTCTGCTAATTTAAATTATATTTTATTCTCTAAATTTGTAATTTCTAAAATTTCGTAATATTATGACAAATAATTTTTTTAAATGAAGTGTATTAATTAATTTTAATGATGGCTTCATTGTATCTGAGGGGAAAAAACAGACAAGCTATAGGATTCAATAGTCTTCAAACTATGTTCCTAGGAAGTCTGAAGTTCCATTAAATTTCTCTAAGAGTTCTGCAAATTAAAACCAAAGTTCAAAAGAATTTTTAAATATTATATCGAACACAAAACTAAATGTTTAACGTAATCAGAATATATATCTGAATATAAACCAATCCATGTATAAGTTTAGAAATAAGACTTAACTGCAAAAATTCACTCAAAAATAAAATTACTTATGCAAGCTGAATTTAAAAACGTCATGTAAGTTCAGCTCTATATACTACATCCAAAAGTTCGAATAACTAGCTATTGAATTTAGCTAGACTTATGAGAGGGTTTATGAAGGTAAAGAGGCAAGTTTTTATCGATTCGAAAAATAGTCATATAATTAAAGCAAATGTCATAACACTAGTTATACGAGCAGAAATGAAGATTATATTATCTACGAAGCGAATGACGACAGTATTTATGATGAGAAGTAGAACCATGTCAAACTCGATTTGTCTGTAGTAGATATAAACATCCAGAATTGCTAGAAAGTACCGACTCGGATATTCATACCAAAATATTTGATCCATGTGCTGAACAAAATAATTTTTTTAATTACAAGTAACCCTCGTATAACACGGTAGATAGTTTCCTAGAAAATGCCGTGTTGTGCGAAACCGTGTGCCATTTTCTTCCTTCTTTAAAAAATCTATAATTTTACTTTGCTTATTAGTTCTTACGGTGTCATTTCGATTTTTCAGCTAAGCGTAGGTGTTCATTTATTTTTTTTAACGTTAAATTATTAAATTCACAATCTTCATCAGTGGTAGTGTCCTCAGAACCGATTTGATTTACAGTTTCGGATGCCATTTCTTTCAAATATTCGTCAATTTCTTCTTCCACTAATAAATCTTGATCGTCCTCAATAGCTATGTTCACAGAAGCTTCGTCTCCGATCGACTTAGCAAGTTCTAACATGCTACCAGTTTCATTTTCTGACGATTCACGCACGTTTCTTTTTCAACTGAAGAGGGCCATTATGTTCTAACATGCATTTAACTTTGATGCTTTCAGTTCTTTCAGCAACAAAGATACGATATCGATTCAGTTCTTGATTGAAAATATCTTCCAAGCTTCCATTACATTAATTGATTTTGAATATGTTAAAACCTACTGTAATGCTCTTACTTAATCTTGTAATGCTTATGTAATATGTTTTAAAGGTATAAATAATACATTGATCCAATGGTTGGAATAACGAAGTACTGTTAGGTGGTAGGAACAGTATTTTGACATTGGGATGATTCAAATCTTGTTGGTGACATGCAGCATTATCTAATAGTGTTAATTGCCTTGAAGCTCAAATTTTTCTGCCTTAAATAATGTTCAGCGTCCGGCCCAAAACAATTTAAAAACCAATCTTTAAATATATTCTCAGCTACCCAAGCTCTCGGATTTGCTTTCTAATATATCGGAAAGGTGTTTTATTTACGCCTTTAACTACACGAGGATTTTAAGATCTATAAACTAACAAGGGTTTTGTCATTAAATTTCAAAGTACTGTAAGTGGCGTTTGTGTTTGCTTAACGCCACAAAAGTGGCGTTAGACAATTTTTAGACATCTTAAATCAGGATGCAGTTTTCTTTCTTTTTTCGATATAAAGGTTCTACTGGGCAATCTTTTTCCACCAAAATCCAGTTTTGTTGGCATCGGAAACTTGAACTGCTGTATATCCTTGTTCTTCTGGAATTTTTCAGGAAACGTCCTAGCAGCTTGACAATCAGCCGATGCAGATTCTCCTTGAATTCTTAT
Organism: Stegodyphus dumicola; assembly: GCF_044657685.1. NCBI lineage: Eukaryota > Metazoa > Arthropoda > Arachnida > Araneae > Eresidae > Stegodyphus > Stegodyphus dumicola. The sequence goes on from NC_140770.1 coordinate 131,081,722, forward strand.
GCACTGAATTGCAAAAAGCTTTTTGAAATTTTCGAACCAAGCTTTACTTACCAGAAAATATGGGTTGTCAGAGGGTTATCTCTGTTGAGGTGCTCGAAAATTTTGAATGTTTTTTGTTTAATGATATTACCATCTAACGAAATTATTTTTTGACAGGTATCATCAATCCAAATGCTGAGTGCCATTTCCATCTCCTCAATTATTGGCGCCCCCGAGGGCTAACTGCATGATTTGCGGATGTCGAAGTTCTTGCAGCAACTGCACTTCATATTTCTTTTTCATATTTCTTAATAGGGACTGTTTCTTCATCCGAATTAAAACTTTTTCCAATGTAAGATGCCTTTTCTCATTTCAAAATACGGTCGAAGATTTGTATGCGTGCTTCTAAAGAAATGAATTTCCTCTTAAACATTGTTTCTTTTTATCTTTATCGGACATGTCTGGGGGCTGAAACGTAATGTCTTAAAGACGAAAACGTTATTCTGTAACACACCGTGGCTCGACGCAGACTGCCGAACAGCAGCTTGAGACACTTTTGTTTTCAGGCCATGGAAACGAGGATTCGAATTTTGGAAGCCGAACGTGCAGATTGTGCATTTTAGAGCACTTATTGTGACCTCATGTTGTTCACCTTCTTCGATAGTGAAGTTTCTTCATTGTTATCTGGGAGGGTCATCTGAGGACATTTGTTCATACGGGTAGCGGATCTTGGAAGACAACTGGCAGAACTTACGAAACAAGAATTCTTATGTGTTTAAATGACTATATGGGTGCTTTGCACAATATGGCAAAACTTCGTGGGAAGTTCATTAAATTTCTTCGATTACTTGGGCAATTTTATTATCGTGGTAGAGCGAAACCGTGTTATAGGAAAACCGTGTTGTAGGCGGATTCTCGCAATTTATGAATCGTGTTATAGCGAAACCGTTTTACAGGATGCCGTGCTGTAGGAGGGCTACTTGTACTAATCTTTGTGATCGAATTATTTGTAAACCATTTTGAAGTTGTTTGAAAGTCGACCCGTAAACTTCCCTTACAGAAAGTTTCCTAAAAAGTCTCAGCTTGTCTACGTAAATATTGTTACGGATTTTGTATTTAGTTAGCTGTTTTTAGAATAATTATAATTAAAATTGTTTTATAACCCTTTGCAATGCAGTGAGGGACATATTTTAAGAGAAAACTATGCCGGAAAAGTAAAAATACAGGAGCACGCGCATTTAACATTTAATCAATTGATATTTCATAATTTATGTTTGAATTGAATAAATGTAATTGACCACTGTGTTAGCTTTAACTACTCTTAATTCTACTCTTTTGCTTTCCAGAAATCTCGAGAAAACAGAAATTACAGAACTTTCTCTCGACCGATTAAAGTGCTTTAAAAACCGGAGAGAGCCATCTCAGCTCAGTTGTTTAGTTCTGCTATAATTTTGTTGACAGGATTAGTTTCCTCTGCGCTTTGGATTGCATTGTGTTTAACGTTTTAATAGCTTAAAATATAGCTACTGATTACATTGCGTGGTATTGTGATATTGTACGAATATCTTTGAGGAAAAATCCAGCGTTTTGTTACATTCCTTGTGATAAGAATAAATTTTATTAACTTTTTATTGAACTTGTGCATTCAATCTATTACGAACCCGTACGCAACAATATATAATACTTGAAAACATCTTAAAATTACTTTTATGTTGATAAATTATTATTATTTAATTAATGAATTATTATAAAGACTAATATACTTACGAGACTTGCGTTCAAATTTTTCGAGAAAAATTGTAACGAATATTTTCGTTTCGCTTTCAACATAATGACTACTTTATACTAATATATATTTTCAATACTTTTCTTAACATTTACTTTTCTGAAAGTTCTAGAAACTCCACGATAATAAAAAAAAAAAATATAAGTTCCTTGAGTCGACAAATTTTAGAGACCAATCATTTAGATCACTTTCAGGCTAAATTTATGTTTTTAAACGAAACACAGACGCCATTTTACATGATTATGCTCACATAATTCACTTATTAACATACTGTTACGAATTTTATACATAGATAGATAATTTTAGTGAATAAAATAACAACATTCTGCTGGAAAATTACGAATACAGGGGTAAGTCTATTTAACATTGAGTAAATGGCTCTCTCCCTAAATTGGCGAGATATCGCCCAGCTGGTGATGGTTTTGGCGACTAATTTTTAGCCAGCGATTATTTGACGACATTTGGGTCCGGTGAATCTGTCCCCTTAATAGGTATTCTAAATAAATAACTGTAACTGATTTCATATGCAACTGTAACCAATCATCTCCCTTTCAGTAATTTCAAGAAGTAATAGAAATTTCTTGGCTGCCGGGTAAAAATTATATAATATCTCAGACAGCATCTGCTCTCAGTTGTTAGTTGTTAGTTCAGCGTGAGTTTGGAGTACTAAGATATATCTGGGTTAGTACTAAGATATATCTGGGTTAGTACTCTGGGTTAGTACTCTTTAGATGTTCTTTGCAATGTGTTGTGTTTAACGTTTTTACTAGTTTGAAGTGTATAACTACTGATTGTATTCTGTGATACTGTGAAGTATCACAGAATCTGTGTACGACTATTTTTGTAGAAGTTTCAGAACTGTGAAGTGTTTCTTTAGGTTGTTAGAGACATTAGGTACTTTTGGAAGCAGGAGGGATGACAAATGAGCAACGCCTTTGCTGGGAATCGAGCCACGGACTTCTGGAATACGTGCCCAACGTGTAGACAACCATATCACGAAGGCATGCTAAGAAGGAGGGAGAAATACCTTATAAGGTAAAATAAATTTTATAAAGTCACGTCTATGTGCGTTGATTCTATTACTAACCTTATAGAGACATTAGGATTTTTTGGAAGCCAGAGAGATGAAAAATATGAAACCGTCTTCGCCGGGAATTGAACCACGGACCTCTGGAATACCGGCCCAGCGTGCTACCGTTACACCACGAAGGCACGCTAGGGAAGTGGGAGAAATACCTTTTAACCTGTACGCAAGGAACACTGGAATAATAAGAATTAAAATCTTATTGCTACGTAAAAATATATGCAGATTTTACTTCCTTTTACGAAGTAAAAAGGAAGTATTGTAATCACGAAACGTTTCAGGCAGCATATTTCAACGAAAATATCCATTTTGACTGCTTTCGAATGCAATTTAACGATGCTTTTGTGTGATATCTGTACGTAAGGACAGAATAAAAGACTCTTTTCCTCCAAAAAAATTATAAAACTGCTTTAAAATGAATTTTGAAGAGAACTTTTCGTGGCGTCTGTACGAACGGATGTACGTATGTATCTCGCATAACTCAAAAACGTATAGCCCCAGAACGTTGAAATTTAGTATATAGGACTACTATAACATGTAGATGTGCACCTCGTATTTTGGTTGCGATCGGCCGCGCCAAACGTATATATATATATATATATACTCTGTTACCCGGCTCAGTGATCACGGTTTTTTTACTCTTATATGTTTGTAAATTGTACATTTTTTGCTTTAAAAATGATTGAATTATGTTGTTCTGATCTTCTGGTTAAGGTTTTTAGGCCTTTAGTAAATCTGCATGCAATATTTGTGGAGTTATTAATAAAACAAAAGCTGTTTAAGTGCCGCTAAACCTAATAATTTTTTTTCATGGCGGCCATTGCTTGTTTACATTTGAACCTGCAGAGTAATGGATTTGTTGCCAATCTAGAGAAACGTAGCTTCGCAACAACAAAGATAACGCCTTCATTTATATTGCGAATTAAAGCATGTTTAATCCTTTCTGGAATTTTTTCGAGGAAATAAGTGTTTAAGATATACTTCGTAATTTTTAATATAGATATTTTGAGTTTTTATGTATTTTTGACTTGTCGAGAAGTGAGAAATGAATTAATTAAATGAGAAATACTCAATGGTCTGTGAAAAACTGTTTCTTTTTTGTTTTGTTTGCTTAATTTCTTTTATATATAGTTCTAGCTTTATTATAGTATTTGAATAGAACATGTGGCAACGATTAGGTAATTCTTTAAATAATGTAAATTTTGTGCATTCTGAGTTATAATATGAACGAAATATAATACTATTAAGTGTACCTAGCGCCAGAGTGTCGCTATGGTAAACAAATAGAGTGAATTTTAAAGAATGCATTTATTCTATTATGGTTTATGCGCTGTCGGCGAAGTAGATTTAATTCAATCGAAACGAATTTAAACGAAATGCAAGAAAAAATGCGTATAATTTAATATTCCGCACAGGGAAGTCATGTGGTGTACACATCAGAATTTTTTTTATTATTATTTTGAATTCAATCAAAATATCCTTTGAAAATCAACTTTCATCTAAAAATGCAAGTTATCTAATTTCAGGGCTCACATTATTCAATTCACATTTTTTTGCATCAGTTACATAATTCTATGTTCTTACGTGGACACTTACTAAATATACTGAAGGGATTTTAATACGCTTATAAATTGTTATTATGAATGTTCTTTTAAAAATAAACTTTTCTTTGAGTTGATTTTCAATTTATTTTTTTACGCATTCTTATAAATATTATATATTTTTAACCTATTATTATTATTATTATTCGCATTTTATTTCATAACTATTATTATTATTCGCATTTTATTTCATAACATTGCTTATGTATTTTATTTCTTATAGTTCTTAAATATTCATTTTATTATTGTTATATTTTATTTCTTAAGTTGTTTAGTCTCGCGAGTAACTTGAGTAAAATCAATTTTTTGAAAAAAAAAAAAAAAAAATATGCTACTGCTTGATACGTTTTCTAAAAGAATTCCAGTAAAAATATTCCATATAGTTTAGGTATATAAGTAGGTATATATTAGGTATACCTACTTATATACCTAAACTATTATATTATATATTAGGTATATATTAGGTATACCTACTTATTCCATATAGTTTAGGTATATATTAGGTATATAACTATATCTTCCATATAGTTAGGTTATAACTGAAAGTATAAAAGTCCCAAGAGGTTTAAACTGTATACTACGGACGCATTAATAATATAGTATTTAATGCCAAGATTCAGAGTATATGTTTCGATTAAATTAAAAAAAAATATGAAATTTCATTCCGCAGGAAGGTTGAATTTTGTTTCAACAGCTTCATTCAGAATTTACAGAAAAAAAAAAAAAAAAAAAAAAAAAAAATGAACCATTAGATAACTGCACAATAACAGAGTTAATTTCATAAAAACGCAACGAAAATGTTAAACCTCAAAAAGTCTTTATTTATATTCTGCGTTCATAAAATTTATATTATAGTGTCATCATCTTACTCCAAATAATTTTAACTAAAATTGTGACATTTTATTGATATTTCATATTTTTATGAGGCGTATGTCTATCGAAAAAAGTTATGATTTAGTATATACTTTTCAAAAAATGCCTGATTACCTAATATTTTCTGCTTAATTCTATTCCCAAATATTCTTCTGCATAATGAAACACTTAATAAACGTTTTTGTGAAAAAAACAAAATATTTATTAATTGTATATAATTATATGCAACCAAATATTTATTAAGACGAGAATATTATTCACTGCATATACTTGTATGTAACCAAATGTTTATTAAGACCAAAATGTTATTCATTGTATACAATTATATTCAACCAAAATATTTAATTGTATTCTCGAACATTCTTCTGCATAATGAAACAACTAATAGCATTGTGGTGCAAAAAGTATTATTAACGCTGCAAAATGTTTTGTTTGCAAGTTTGCTGTAGCGTATTTTTTGTAAGCACAAATATAGCTTAAAAGCAGATAAGGGAAAAAAGCTTATGATTAACATTTATTTTTAATTTTGTTTTTTAAATTTATATGCGTTCAAAAATAATCTTATGGTTTAAGATTTATTTTTAATATTGTTTATTGAATTTATACCTATTCAAAAATATTTAATAGTAATATAGATCTTGAGTTAAAAAAAGGAAAAACATTGGTCATTTTTACCAAGCGTTAAAAAAAAGTTGTACAAAACGAAAAGAAACGGACTGATCCTTCTGCTCATTGAAGGGTCATGTAAAGAAATATGATGACATGTAATTCTAGAAAACCAAGGTGATATTTATTACCATCGGCGCAACCTTGAAATGCCAGTTTTCCTCCCAGCGTTTATGCACAGCGACCGAAGTAACGCATGAAGCGTCATTTTTCTCTCCTGCCACTGTTCATCTGTCAGTAAGTTGGTGTAGTAAATTGAGGTCCTTCATAAGGAAACAAAAGCGTTTGCATTTCATTACAATAAGTGCTTGAAATATTCTGAATGAATTACGTTTCAGATTGTGCAACGCCATAGATAATTTTTACTCCTCAGCTAAGGTTTCAACACCTGCGACAGAAACTTGGGAATTTTGTTTACATTCTCATGTGTATCAACGATGATGGTTGTTGTAAAAGAAAGGCGACTAATGGTAAATGACTTGCGTGATATTCGCTGTGCGTGAGAGACAGAAGAGGGAGAAAAGAGAAAGCCCATCTCTCCTTCGAACCCCCCAAGCTCCGGAGTCAGCCGGTCCGCGGCACCCATCGATAATGTATCGCAGCGGCACCGCACTCCAAGCCACTACGTCATAGCTTCGCCGGCCATCATCGCAGCTGCCGTCGATTGCTCTCCTCCTGAGGGTCGGTCGACTCCTTAACAATCCCCTGCTGACAAAACGTCACTGAGGTGTCTGTGCAAGTGCAGACTGCAGGGAATGTGACAGCTTGGAGAGCTCAATCCCTGACTGTCCCTACAGGAATAAAGAAATCGTGGAATACAACCCGATCGTGAAACAGTTCAAATTTCTCTTCCGGTCGGTTCGTGATAGTAAGGAAGAAAAGTTAAAACATAGAATTTGTTTCTCTTTGCGATCGATGGATTGAACCGTCCACGACTGACTCGAGGCTGAACTGTTCGTCAAACGTCATGCTCACGTTTCCTCGTGCAAAGCCTGCAAGGCATAAAGGGGTGTAAACGCGAGGTATCACCAATTTAATTTAATCCAGCCATGGGTAATGAGGCAAGCCAGGAAGGGGAGGAGACGGCTGTCTCACAGCAACCCCAGCGTTCTACGCCCCATCTGGTCACTCAGCAGTCGATGCCTTTACCTGTGCCGGGCCCTGAATCTCCGACCCCTTCTATGAGTCGGCGGGGAAGCGCAGGACCGCAACTCATGACCAGAAGATCATCCTCAGCCGGTGCAGGGGTGAAGAGGGGTTCCGTCGTAGAACTTCCCGAGGAAGTGGACTTGAGCAACTTATCTGAGGAGGAGAAAGCGAAGATTCTCTCTGTGATGGCCCGAGCACAGTCACTTGAGGAAGAATTACCACCAGTATCTGATAGGTAAGGAATGCACCCCAACAATTGTAGTGAGAAATACATTAGATTTACGTCGTTACGTATGTCTAACAATGCAAATAACACATCAACTCGCTCATGCTTACACATGCATGTAAAAAGCATTAATATATGTAGCCAAAACAGTGAATTCAGTTAAGTTTTGCAAAAATTCTTACCGCTTCCCCAGAAAGCTTCACATATATTCTCTTCATTCTTATGATTATTTATTTATTGAACCATATATTTCGTTACAAACGTGAAACACATGTGTTTACCATTTTAACTATATATTTAGTAATATTAGTCTGTTGTAATCAGGGGAAAATATAAGATTATGAGCCAAATGTAATCTAGGCTGTCTTTCCAAAAACAAATACGTACTTTTTTTTTATAAATATGAGTATAGTTTTGGGTTTCTAATCATATTATACGTATTTTCCTACAGTTATCTTTATATTATCCTTCACATTTCCCTTTTCTTTTATGTTTTTCTTTCATCTTTGTACCTTTCCAACGAAGAATATCTTCATATTTTTGGAACTACACTGCTTGGGAGGGCAATTTGAGGATAAGCTAATGCTTTTATTTCCATAGTTGCTGAATACTGCAACTATGGAGTGCTGCCTAAATAATTTTAAAATATAAAATCGTGTTATAAATTCGCAAAATGTTTTATTCTTCCATTGCACAAAACAGTATTACATTTATTAAAAGTATGATAGATATACATATAAAAATTAGTCTTTCATCACCTATTTCTTCATGACAAAATATTTTCATTCATCAAGATAATATAAACTTTTGAAAAATTAGGCATACACTTTATTTCCCGTTTTGACTGAAACATTGGTTAAATTCGATTTTCTTTATACATTTTATAATGTCTAAATGGGCAGCTGGTAGGTTTTCTTCAATGGATATTTTCTTTTTGATGATAAAGTTCGTTGCCAGAGCGAGTTTCTTAATTGCAGAAAAATTTCTTGCATTTAATCGGCAAGAATGAATTACTGAAAACATTGCGATGTATCCAAGAAATGTAATAAAATAGGAGTAGGATTTAAGCTGTTCAAATTTCATAAATAAGGTTATATACCTCTTCTTATAGCTAACACTATTATTCACTTATTAAATTCAATATAGTATATAACAAGGAAAGAAGAAGTGTAGTGAATTTAGTATTATAAAGAAAGGCCGTAAGTAATTAATTTGAATTGGGAAGGTAAAAAAAAAAAAAAAAAAATTAGATTGGGACGAGCATATGCATATATTTATATTAACATAAGTAAACCTAAATATATGTCTCTCTCTATATATGTATAAGTGTAATGCCGTATTGGCTTGTGTATAAGACGATGTTTTCGTTTCCAGTGCGTCCTTCTGAAACATGTCTGTTTTAAAAGTGCAGCTAGTACCTGAGAAGCAATATTAAATTATCTAAAATGTACTAGGATACCTAAAATAATATCAAGGTATACCATTATCCTTTAACTTTTGCATTAAAAGAAAGAGTATTTATGCAATTTTACTTCTCTGTTTTATGTTTAGATTATTTCGTTATGTTTCTTGTAGGTATTTCCATATAAAATTCTTGAAACGTGCGCATTAAATATAAGGCATTTGTTTCTCATGTAAAATATGTTAGACATCTGAAATGTGAAGTCTATTTATATGCGGGAGAATACTGCATTAAAATGCTCCATTAATATAATATTGTATTTTTGCTGTTAAAAATAGTTTGTCTTACATTCAATGTATTTTTATGATATTTTTATATCTTGATCGGTTACCGTCATTTGACTGAATAAAAGGCACATTTGCAACGACAAATAGGAAATTAATATGATGGATTATTATTACGAGTGATGTTATAAGGTATTTCTCCCATTTTCTTAGCGTCCTTCGTGGTGTAGTGGTTCTGCACGCTGGGCCGGTATTCCAGAGGTCCGTGGTTCGATTCCCGCCGAAGGCGTTTGCTAATTTTTCATCTTGCCTCCTTCTAAAAACTCCTAATGACTCTACAATGTAGGCAATTAATTTCCCAAAAGCGTGAAACGAAATACAGAAGCAATATGAACATGAAATGCATTAGAATAATATGCAACTCTAATTTACTGTATTAATTTAGATGAATTCAGTTGCATTAATTTTAGTTACTTAGATGATTCAGTTTTCAAACTTTTTAAATGAATTCAGACTTACAAATTTGAATTTTTTTCTGCCTTTGATAAAAACATATCCAAAATATTCAGTAATGTGAAGCTGTTATGCATTTGAATATTTCGATGACTTCGTTAAGATACTATTAAATTCGCTTTGCATTGGTATAAACCAACTCTTTCGGAGCTGTCTGTAAATGTCTTCCAGCTAAAGCAGCCAATATTCGCTTGCTGTGCCATAATTTAAGTAACTCATTTCAAGCATCATAATCCATCTCCAATTTTAGAAAATACGAATTAGATGGCGCTATTTAGTTGAATTACAACGGCACCGCCCAGAAAATTTATGAGCTGGAAAGGTTAAGAGACTTGACTGTGTAATGAAATTACAGTCTGCCGGGGATAGTGTCAGGTACCAGAGCGAAAGGAGACTGTGATATAGTAATTTGTTAATGAGCTAATGTGTCGTTGTAATAGTTACTCGCCTTTGGGATAGAGAAATGTTTATGAAATTTGGTCATACATTAGGAGAGTTACCTTATATATCTGAAGCTGTTAACGTCTATTATAACAAACAAAGGGGCTTATATTTTCAGGAAATTTTAAATTTGAAATGTGGGTTCTTATAAACTTTTCAAAACTTCGCTTTGCGTAAATCTATCACAATGGAATCTGATAAATTATATATTTATCTGTGCTTTATAAATTATTGATTTAATAAATTTTATTCTGGATTATAAATGTAATATATGGAAGATCCATAATCAGAACTAAAAAAAATTCAATCTTAAATTGGAGTTTATATTATTGCTTTGATAAATGCACATCACTCCACATTCAAAAATAAGTAAAATTTTATGTTAGTTTGTCTCTAATTATGGATTTTATATATATGATTCATGGATGAGATGCACACGAATCTGAAATCAAAACTATGCGAAATTTTAATCTTAAATTATTTACACACCTATCAACGGGCAGTATAACAACTCTAAGCTGTGGAGTTTATTATGAATCTAATTATTTTGCACTCTGGTAAAATAAAATGTAAACATGTAGCTGTTTAGTTATGGATTTGATAAACGGAAGATATGTGGAAGATTCCACAGTCAGAGCTAAAAAAAATCAATCTTAGATAGGTGTTTGATTATGGCTTTGATAAATATAATAACATAAAATTATTGCACGCCAATCCGAAATCAAAACTAAGTGAAATTTTATGTTAGTTTGATACTGATTATGGATTTCATAAATATAATATATGGGTGAGATGCAAAACAATCTGAGATCAAAGACATGCGACATTTCAATCTTAAATCATTTACACATCTATCAACGGGCAAAATAAAAAGTCTTAGATGTGGAGTTTATTATAAATACAATTAGTTTGAACAAAGAAAAAATATAAAGGGAAAAATATTACTGTTTAGCTATGGATTTGATAAATGGAAGATATATGGAAGATTGCATAATCAGAGCTAAAAAACTTCAATCTTAGATTGATGTTTGGTTATGGCTTTGATAAATATAATACATAAAACTATCGCACACCAATCTGAAATCAAAACTATGCGAAATTTCAATTTTAAATCATAACTAAATTTTTTTATGAATTATGGCTTTCATAAATATAATACATGAAACTATTGCACACCAATCTGAAATCAAAACTGTGCGAAATTTCAATCTGAAATTGACGCTGATTGTAGTTTTGATAAATAAATTATATAGAAGAGCTGACAGTAGTCGGAAATCAAAATGTTATGTGTTTGATAAGTACAGGGTGTTTATAAAGTCCCGGACCCATTTTGATGTTTAATAACTCATAAAATAATAAAGATAGATTAAAATTAATAACATAAATGGTTAGATAGACTCAAAAAGTTTCATGACCCTTGTCAATGAACTTTCACGTGTGCCCCCTTCGTCGTACGGAGAATATCAAGTCGATATTCAATTTCACGCCAGGTACCGGCAAGCATGTCGGCATCCACAGAGGCTATTGCGGTCATAATTCTGGCTTTTAGGTCATCAATGTTTGACACTCTTCTCCTGTAAACGTTGTCCTTTACAAATCCCCAAAGGAAGAAGTCCAGCGGCGTTATATCAGGTGATCTGGGTGCCAAGGAATTGGACCTCGTCCAATCCATCTTCCTGTAAAATGGTCATTCAAAGAACTACGAACGATGGTACCCCAATGAAGATGGTGCACCATCTTGTTGCAAAAAGACATTGGTTATTCAAAGAACTACGAACGATGGTACCCCAATGAAGATGGTGCATCATCTTGTTGCAAAAAGACATGTGGCTGAAGCTCTTCTAGTTGTGGAAATACGAAGTTTTCCAACATGTCTAAGTATAAGACTGATGAGATAGTCTTTTCTGTAAAACAGAAAGGCCCAATGAGTCGGTCGTGCATTAGTCCACACCACATATTAACCTTTGGGGAATCCCTTTGTGCCTCACGGTATTCATGGGGGTTTCAGATCCCCATATGCGCACATTATGGCGATTAACAATGCCAGAAAGATGCCAAAAACAAAAGAGAGAAAAATGCAGTTAATAAGCAGACGATATTTAGAAAAGTACAGAGATGACTGGAAAATGAAATTATCTGAAATTAACCCCACACGCAGACGATATTTACAAAAGTAAAGATATTCAAACCTGAAAAGGAAAATATATAAGTTATTCCATCAATAAATGCCATAAGTTTATATCTTCATTATTTTGTGAGTTGTTAAACATGAAAATGGGTCCGGGACTTTATAAACACCCTGTATAATAAATGGGAGAAATGGACACGGAGCTGAAATCAAAACTGAGCAAAAGTATAATATACGTAAAGAGATGTTCACCAGTCTAACACCACAACTAAATAAAATTCAGTCTTGGATTAAAATCGATTTTACGGAAGCCTTCCATGTACGTTGAAGAACATTTGAAATATACAAGAAGTGCCCCTCAACCCGCGTCTATCTACGCCAGATTTTGCCTAATTTTTAACCGAATAATATGGTTTTAACTGCAGTTATCATCCCTCAGATAATTATAAAATTTTTTGATTTATAATTATTCATAAAAATGAAGCAAAAACCTGTGTTAGGCGTAGAATTTTAGCATAGAAACTCTATCAATTTCGAGGGCGAAGAAAATCCCTCTTCATCAGGAGCAAAGAAATCTGGCTGCTGAAGAGGGAGTTTGTTCGCCTTCGAAATCAATAGAGTTTCTATGCTAAATTCTACGTCTAACACAGGATGTTGTTCCACTTTTATGAGTTAATTGAAGTGTGTTTCTCTTCTATTCTTCTGTCTTAGTCTTTTGTCTTTGAGGCGTGTCTTCTTTTCTGTGTTTCTCTTCTGTCTGTTATTGTTTTTCAGAGGGTAATACAGCCAGAAAACTGGCATGCCATGCATTATGGAAGTAATTTCGCATGTATTTAATAATGTTATAAGGTATTTCTCCCGCTTTCCTAGCGTGCCTTCGCAGTGTAGTGGTCTGCACGCTGGGCCGGTATTCCAAAAATTCGCGGTTCGATTCCTGGAGAAGGCGTTGCTAATTTTTCATTATTCCTGCTTCGAACTAACCTAATATCTCTACAATGTAAATCACCAAATAAGAACGGAAAACAGTTTCTAGATTCTAAATTAGTCAAATAATTCAGTATTGCATCAATAATGATTTTCGGGTGCTTTTTGTTACAAACAGTCATTTCTTAAAATACCAAATTTGGATGATCCTTGAATATATCATTTTTATGTTTCTTTTTTCATAGCTCCTAATACAGACATATTATTTGACCATGGTAGAAGTTCTTTAATGGTTTTTAGAACAGGCGAATAATACAAAAGCTCTTGCTTTATTGAGTTCTTTGTTTTTCAGTGCTTTTATTATAAAAGAGTACTCCCTAAATTATTACTTTTTGAATTTTTGTGATTCCATTATTTTTCTTCTTAGGCCTAAATCATAAGTTCCTGGATAAATTAACTAATTACTGATTAATTAGTAAATTATCATGAATTTTTTTGATTAAGGCAGTTAAATAAATATCAACAATGCTGGTGAAATGTATTTTTTTATTATCATTTATCATTCTTATTACATTCTTTTGATTATTTGAAATAAATAAAATACCAGTAGATTTCTAAATATCCGCAGTAACTAAGACCCAGAAAAATTAAAAATTAGATATCCTAAATGCCGAAATAATTGTGTTTTTTTGTTTTCAGTGGCTCTATGCAGATGAGGATATTTTCACGAGGATAAAGTATTTTATTTTTAAGAAAGATTATACAGCTAAGAAAAAGTATTTCTGTTCCTATTGAAATAAAGTAAAAAACGCACTTTTTCCACAAAAATAGAAAACAAAAATTTATTCATTTCTTTATACGAAGTAAAGGAAGAATTGTAATCGTGAAAAATTTCGTGCATCATATTTTAACGGAAATATCCATTTTGACTGTTCTCCAAATTCATTTGGACGATTTTGTTTTGCGTGATGCCGCAAAACAAAATCGTCCAAATGAATTTGTACAGATAGAATAAAGGACTTGTTTTACCAAAACTGTCTGTAAAAAGATTTTAAAATGGATTTAAAAGAAATTTTTCTTTTCGTGATGTCTATACGCACGTATGTATGTATGCATCTCGCATAACTCAAAAATGATTAGATTAGCCGGAGAACGTTGTTACTGCTATAACATCTTGGCTATATGGGACTGCTATAACATCTTGTTGTGCATCTCCCTTTTATATTACTATTAGCAATATATATATATATATATATATGTACCCATTCCCCCACTAGCCCTTCATTTTCGCAATCGTTGGTCGTGGTCAACGATTCCAATTATAGAATTATAGAACTTCCAATTATAGAAATGTTTTAAATGACAAAAATATTCTTGTTTTGGGGATGTCAAGATTTAAAAAAAATATTTTCGGCAAATAGCAAAAAAGGAATTTTAATGCGATCCCGTGTTTCTGCTCTTATATTTGGAAAAAATTTATACTTGTTATGAAAAAATAAAATTACAAAAAATTGACAAAAATTGACCGGGATATTTAATTTTAAAATTTGTAATTTTTAATGTCATTTTCAACTTTCCTTGACAGATCGGTTAGTTAAGTTACAATAATTCGAGGAAATAAGTTTAAATGAAGCTCAGTAAAAAACGTGTATAATTTATAAGGAAGTCATGAGGTACAAGGCCATATATATAATATAAGGTACAAACAAGGCCGTACAAGGAAGTCATGTGATGTCCACATCAGATTTTTAATTTTTTTTAAAGCTTAAAGCATTTTTGTTTAAACTAAGGTATAAAAATTAAATTGATTTTTTATTAAAGTTCTCTAATTGCAAATGAGTGAGTTTTTTTATTTTACCTGGGCTAAAATAAAAAAAAAAGAATTTAATATTTTTATTTACAATGACAAAACACATAACTTATTTCTAGTCAATTAAAACTAATTAAAATTTATTTAAAAATAAAATAATAATATTAACATATATATATATATATATATATATATATATATAATATTATATTTTTTCCGTTCTATAGCTAAGCAAAGAACTTTTTTTTCATTTGCTAAGACAATGTGAAAGAACTGTTTTTCTTCAATTCAAAAGAAAATAAAAAATATTCATTAGCATAAAGTAATGATTTTAACTATATTGTACACAGCTGCTTAGAAACATAAGTAATAAATTTATCTATTCATGTTTTCTACACCAATTAAGGACACATAAATAAATTAGCAAAGAGCTTAATTTTATTTGGCTACACAGACGAACAAGCAATTAGGATAAATGAATTTCTGGGTATGTGGAGTCTGGTTAATGAGTTCTTTTGTTATTATGTAAATATTATGAAAGTTTATATCGCATCTTATTCGACTTCCCATAATATAATTAA
This sequence comes from Stegodyphus dumicola, assembly GCF_044657685.1. Lineage (NCBI taxonomy): Eukaryota > Metazoa > Arthropoda > Arachnida > Araneae > Eresidae > Stegodyphus > Stegodyphus dumicola. The sequence continues at coordinate 131,097,169 of NC_140770.1, forward strand.
CATCATAAGTAACTTTCGCACGACTCTCGGGAAACGTAACATATAACACGGCATGAATATAGTATTAAGAAAAGGGAAAGACCAGCAGACAAAAATATTGTGATTTAAACATTTTATTTTCCTATCCTTTAGTTAAAAGGTTTCACTAAATTGAAGTTTAACCGCGCTGGCCGCGACCGTGAGCAAAAACACGCATGCGCCATTCGGACCGATTACTTAACGAAATCGAGTGGATGGAACATGAATATATCATGTAGTAGGTATTCTTTTTATCCTTATCTTTTTCCTGCTTAATTTTCACTGCGTTCAAAGAGCACAGATTTAAGGAGCTAGAAAATTACTTTTAAGTCATCCAAGTTAATATGATCATCATTTGTTTGGCTACATAGAGCTCAATTTTATGTTTTTGTATATTTATTTTTGTATTGTTAAAATATGAGCATTTTCAAAGCATAATTTTATGAAAAAATGTAATAAATACTTATTATTTTATAATAATTATTTCGTTATTTATTTTATTGCGATAAGTTCTGATATCATAATTATTATAACTGATCCTAATAATTTTACCATAATACTATAATTGATAATTATTAAATATCTTTTTTATTTTTGAACTAATTTATATGTTCATTAATATACCGTGAGAAAAAAGAAATCTGTCAATAATTAGTTATAATAATTATACGATAATCAATGATTATTATAGTTATTTAATTGATTATAATAATTATATTGTAGTAAATAATTATTACATTTCTTTTTGATTTTTTGGGCTAAAATCTATATGCATTATTTTACATAGTTGAAGTGGTGAGAAAAACCAAATTTATTTTAGGAAAAGAAAAAGAACGAAAACAATTCTTACATAAAAGATCGCAATACTGGCCAATGTCACGTTAAATCAACTACGATCAGATTAGAGCCTGTTCAAATGGGATAGATACCAGTTGACTTTTTGTTTTTGTTCAAAATAAAGAAAGATTATTTCTGCTAAAAATATAATTCCATTATTTTTAGAGATCTTATTTTTAAACGAGTAAGCAATAAAATGTGCCCTGTTCATGTAAAATTCATTTGGCATAAAAAAATTTTCTACATTTTTGGCCGCGTTTATTTCTGCGAGTATGAAATAAATGTGCGAAAGAAAACTGAAATAGAGTCATCCAATGACACGGGGACGTTTCCTCCTTCTTTGGTAATAAATTATTTCATTCTAGAGAAGAACGAACTCTTATATTACCTCCACAACCTGCGCATATAATTAACAGCTCTTTTGGAAGATTTTAAATGTTTTGGCAGAGTGCCAGCAAAGGTTGCGTTTGGCTCGGTCGAAATATAACTTGAGGATAAACAAGAGAATCGATACAAATATTCATATGAGTAAAAAAGTGAAGATATTTGAATAAATAATTAAATTTAGGGGATCAGTGAAAATATGAAAGTTTTAATGTGTGCTGTTATATGAAAATAAAACATATAGAGTTGAAAATTTTCTTGTAAATATCACTCTGAAAAAGATCAACCTTCTGAGAATATGAATGGTTATCATGTTTCTAAGTCGATCACACACGGATGTGCCTTCTTCTGAGATAAGTTTTGAAGTTAATTTCTGAAATTAGTCAGTTTATAAGGTATTTCTCCCGCCTTCTTAGCATGCCTTCGTAGTTTAGTGGTCAGCACAATCGGCGCGTATTCGAGAGATCCGTGATTCGATTCCCGGCGAGAGTGTTCTCATTTTACATCTCTTCTGATTCCAAAATACCTAATGTCTCTAGAAGTTGAGATAAGATTTGAGAGTACTTAGCTGAAATAAGTTAATATTTTGGTCATTAGTATACGACCGAAATTATCTGGAGCTGTGAGTGGTTTCAAAGAAGTTTCACTGCCTTTATGATGAGCACCTGTTGATATATGAGAATCAGGTTAATTAATATTATATCTGAGAATTAAAAATTGTTCATTAAAGTATTAAAATATCTTTCTAGTATATACTAGAAGGGGAACTATTTACTTTCTCTGAATAAAGCAATTTTTTGCATTGTTTTAGTACTTAATTTATACATGTACATACATCTGTTTAAATTAGGATTTTAAGCGTACATTTTTAAATGCACTTTTCTTATTTAAGCTAGAATGATAAGCTGATAGTTTGAAGGTTTCTCTAGTAATTATTACAAAACCAATTTCTTTGACTGTGCGGTTTTTTTACTGAATGTAAGGTTTTGTATTTTGCAGATCAAATTAAAATTTAAGCTTATAATTCTCCTAAATTATAACTAGCTTTTAACTATTCATTCATGAAAATGTAAAATTAATTCTTCACTAAAATCTGGTACATCTGATAAATTATCTATCCTATAAGGAAACTCTCTCTATACATAAAAAGATAAAAAAAAATTATTTACAGGTGACAAGTGAGAGCAGACCCGGACACCCGGGCGGCTTACTAGGACTATTCGGGTATCGTCCGGAATCTGCAACTGTACAACGCGATAATTCTTCGGCGCCCCTAAAAAAAGCAAACTTTGATTTTAATTAACTATAGATCTTACTATTCTTCATTTTAATTTGGGTATTTTCCCTTTCTGTCCTGCTCACCAGCGGCCGAGCGGTAAAGTCGCTGAACACCGGTAGTACGGTCCGAGGTACGAGTCCCGCGAACAGGCGTTTTCGTGGTTTTCCCTATGTGTAACGTGTATACGAGCTAGAAAGCTTAGAAAGCCTTCCACGAAGGCATCCCTCTCTTTAAGCAGATAGCCCTCGAGTGCTTTGACATAATCAAATAAACCAAAATCAAACCTTTCTGTTCTAAAAATATTAACTGTTTATATTACTATATCGATTTAAACTGCGTCATTTCAAATTAATCCGTATCATATATCTTACATAAAGCCTGCAATGAGGTACATTTTAGCAAATCAGCAAATAAGATTTGAATTGAAATCAAAACTTTTTGAGAATCAAAAATCTTTTGGCACTCTCCCGAGTTTTCTTCTGAATGCATCGCACTTTCCCACTTGCTTGCTTCCAACTAACAAGTATCGGCTCACTTCTCTGTATCCTACGTTAAGAATAAAGTTACGTTAAGATTACGTTGTCTTAAGATGTAAAAAAAAGGTGGTGCAAATTGTGCTCATGACGATATGTGAATCAGAATATGTGTCTCAAGGATTATTTTATCCAGAAATAAATTATGTTGTATCTACGGCTACATCTCCCTGCAAGTTTCATCCTTCTATTACGAAATTATACATTCTACATACCAGCATCATCTAAAACCAAAGACCATGATTAAATTATTTGTGTCTTTTCTCTCGCATTTTAAAATTACTAATTTATTACATACAGACACATATATTTTCTGATATATCTGTCTTACATATTAAACTTAAAGCATCTAAATTAATTAGTAAATTGGAATAAAAGAAAGGCAATTCCAATTCCTCTATAATATAATAATTGCAACCGTGTATAAGAGGTTGAACACAATATCAAAACGAATCCAATTAAAGAAAGAATTCATAGTAGTACAATCTCGAAAAAAAAAAAAAAAAAAAAAAAAAAAAAAAACGCGAAAGGAAAAATATACAAAATTATACAAATAAAAATTAATCTCCTTTTATTGAAACACCAATTCAGAACTAATCAGGGGAAATATGAATTAAAGCGTCATAAAAGTCGATAAATATGCTTCGAAAATATGTTTCGTTCTTCTGGTCCATTTGAGATCAAAAACCGTAAAAAGATTTCATCAAATTTTTATTAAAGACCTTAAAATGTTTCGAATAGGTTTTTCAGTTTTTAGCTGTTTGAAGCTCAGATTTAACCTTTTATTTATAGAAATCTCTAAATACAGTATTTCGTTTTCTTGATATTAAAAGTTTAGCATAATCGGGGACCTCGAGTTTTATATATATATCTTAAAGTCTTTTATAAAAATAAATAAGTTATATATATATATCTTTAATAAAAATTTGATGAAATCTTTTTACGGTTTTTTGATCTCAAATGGACCAGAGGAACGAAATACATTTTCGAAACATAATAATCGACTTTTATGAAGCTTTAATTAATTTTTCCCTGGTGAGTTCTGAATTAAAGTTTCAATAAAAGGAGATTAATTTTTATTTGCATAATTTTGTATATTTTCCCTCTCGCAAGTTTATTTTTCGAGATTGTATTAGTATGAATTCTCTCTTTAATTGGATTAGTTTTGATATTGTGTTAAAACTCTTATACACGGTTGCAATTTGCCTTGCTTTTATTCCAATTTACTAATTAATTTAAACGCTTTAAGTTTATTCTACTTCAATCCTGTAGCTATACCGCAGGACAGGTTTTAAAAAATATTTTAATTATAAATTTTAGCCTATTTTTATATTTCTCTTTATATCTTATGTATTTTATATATGCAATGTAAACTTATCTCTTCCTTATATATCTGATGTATCTTTATTAGAGGTTGATATATATTACATATCTGGCACTTCATATATCTGTATCGGGTTTCCTTGAGTAGTTGATACATTTGTCTTATATATTAACAGCATTTCATATGAGATGCTACAAATATATTCTTTGTCTTATATATGTATATATTTGGTAAAAACATTCCTCATCTTAATCTTCAGTAGCTGATATATTATCTAATATATCTTATATATCTAATATAGCTTTATCAGGTACTATTATGTGTTGCATATCTGATTATTTATTTATCTTACATAGCTGGTATCTTATATGCCTGTTTTGATATATGTATCACATTAGAAACTTAGGAACTATCATCTATTCGTGTTCCTTTCTTTTCCTATTCCTCTCATCTATTCGTTTCTTTTGTCTTATGCACTTATATCAGAATTGAGAAAGTCCCCCTTAAAGGCTTAAAGCGGCTAATTGCACCGTGCTTAATGCTTGTCCGATTTACGAATACGATTGAAACAAATGTACGCGAGTGCAGTTTTATTGCATTTGCATACTAGCCTGTTTCCCGAGGTTAATGACTTCATACGGGAGCGTGATTTGAGTGGAATTCCTGCTCCGAAATTACAGTGAAGACAAACATTTTTGCACAATCATTTCTTTGTTTTATGTGGTTGAATATTTATTGTGACAGGAATTGTTTTGAAATGCTACGTGAGAGAAGTTAGATCGATGAGTTTCTCCAGCCGATTCAGAGAGCGAAGAAGGGGAGGCGGTGCCTTATTTCTTGGCAGGATGCCAAGGCTGAGGGGTTGCGAGGAAGAGAGGGGGAAAGGTCTTTCACCAACCGCAGCGCCGCCATTAGAACGGCATTGACATTTTACGCAATACAGGCCTTCCATGAGAATTAGCTCCGAAAGAGTAAAATTGCGGCAAGAAAGTGGAAAACTTAGTTAGAAAATGAGAAAAGAGTTGAAGAAAAAACTAGCCTAGAAAAACATTACTTGCATCCACAGATACACTGTATCACGAGATAAAAATCGGGAAATAATACGAAGAATAAAGGTGAAATTTATGCATTGAAAACGTATGTAATTCTAGCCTTGTCAATATCAGTTTTACCTACCCCTGAAACATTCTATATTATTTATTTTGTTACATGTTTTAGAATATAGATTTTGTTAATCACTCTTCATGTACACCTTATCTGATGTTTTCTTACAAAAGACAGCGCTAAGTATTCGTTTTGAAGTTTTACAGTACTACGTTCATTTAGCGTACGCAGAAGATTTCAGATCTTGCAATAAAATAATTTTTGTAATTTCTTGAGGTGAATAAAGCGACTTTTATATTGAAATTAATGTAAAAAAATCTGAAAGGTTTAAGATTTTAAATTACGTCCAAAGGGGCGATTTTTTAACGTTTTTCGTGGTACCTTTATTTATTAAATATCATGTTCTACGTACTTAAACCATAAAATTCAGTTCAATAGCAATATCGCAAAAGTAATTTTAAAATGAGCATATCTTTAGAATTTCCGATACAGAGTTTCGCCCGCTGGAGATAAAAAATGTTTTTTTTTATACAATTCAACAGCGAAATTACAAAAATATTAAAAGCAGTATAGTAGTATACGTTTAGAATTCTGGATGCAGCATTAAGTGTTGGCATACATTTTTTTTAAGTCTTTTCTCGCTTCATTATACCAATGCTCAGTTTTCTTATTAAGATGTCTTTACGAACCTTTTGTTTTGGTCTTTTTATTATTAACGTTTTCTGTTTTTGCTTTGGTTATTAAATATATCATTCTTGGCGCTTAAGCCACATAAAATTCGATTCAACAGCAAAATGACAAGATACTTAATATTTCCGATGCACAATTCTGCGCGCTGGAGATAAAAAAGTTCCCCCCCTAGAGTGTTGCCATTGCTCGCTTTAAAATCCTTGAATATGTTAATCAGAAATTCGTTAAAGATTCACAAAATATGAAATCGACAATAAAACAAATTCCAAATTTGAAATTTGGTCTTCCACATGCCCATATTCGTAGGAGGATCACGTCATTCAGAATTCGATACTCTATGTACCGTTGTTTTATCACAATGCCAGAAATATACGTACATTTATGCAGATTTTTTATTATTTAATTTCTTCAAATATAATGCAGGACTCTAATATTTGGTAGCAACAGTTTGAAAAGTGAAACAGACATTCATAGTGAATCAACGCAAAATTACAAAATGAAAACAATAGTCCTTCAGGGAAAAAGCCCTTTTGGACTAATAATAAAACTAATTCGAAATTCAAAATTTAGGCTTCCAGTTGCTCATGTTTGAGTGGAGAACTATGTTATCAAAAATTTGATGGATTTAGATACCGTTGTTTTTGATAAGGCGAGAAAAATATATACATTTATGCATGTTCTTCATTATTTAATTTCTAAAATATAATACAGGGCGATTTTATTTGTTGGCAGCGATTTGACAAGTGATACTTCGTTTATAGTGATTCACCGATGCCTTTTCGAGACTATCTAACTCCTCCTGTGCCATAATTTGCTGCAAGTAACTTCAATTTTTAAATTTCTTTTTTGGCTGCTGTACGTGTTAAAATCTGAAGTAATTCATTCAGCTTTTACATACGTTTTTTAATTTTCACTTAGCTTTTTACATCAAAAATCACCTTATTCTAAGATAAAGAGCTAATATTACTTACAAAATTTGAACAAGAAAACTGAAGTTTTTTGTTCTTTCACTGACAGAAATTGCTTAGCTTGTCACTTGGCCAATACGCCTAATTAATTGGATTACTATTTTAATATTCTTCGAATTAGTAATATTTTTCTATAACTATTTTGGATTCTTCCAAATAATAATTATAATAATATTATAAGAATTAATAATTAACAATTATTATTAGGCCAAAAGGACAATTTGTCCTGAAGGACTATTATTTTCGTTTTGGCATTTTGCGCTGAAAACTTTAAAAGGCTGTATCCTTTTTCAAATTGTTGGTTCCAAATATTATAGCCCTGTATTGTATTTAAAGAAATTAAATAATGAAGAATCTGCATAAATGTATGTATGTTTCTCGCATTGTGTTACAACAACGTGACCTAGAGCCATCCAGTTTTGAATAACGTACGTTTCTACCCGAATATGGGCATCTGGAAGCCCAAATTTGGAATTTGTTTTATTATTTATTTCATATTTTGTAAAACTTCAACGAAGTTTTGATTAACAATGGTCTAAGTGCGAAGAACATGATATTTAATAAATAAAGGTAACACACAAAACGTAAATAAAAAACGCCTCTTTGGACCTAATTTAAAATCTGAAATTTTCAGATTTTTATTACTGAAAAGATTTTTATTACTTGTTATTAATACTAATAAAAAATCTGAAATTTTCAGATTTTTTATTAGTATTAATAACATTCTGCAGAATTAATAATAGTTAGATTCATATTTAGGAACATCCAATCTTTGATTATGTTAATCATTTTAGACAATATTGTGTTGCAGTTTATAGGATATCTTGAAAGTTTTTAAAGTTTTCTTCCATTTTGAATTCTGTCATGTTTTGGATAATATTTTATTCTGTTTAAAACTGATAATTATTTAAAAGAATCATATCGACAGATTTTTCAAATGATTTCGCCTTTTTCTAATCGCAAATTAAGAATAAAGTGGCGAATTTGTAATCACATTTGTTTTCTAGAATAAATAATGATAATAAAATATTAAAACAACATAAATTACGATAAAAAGTGATTGAAGAATTCAAATGTAAAATATTTTAAGTATTAGTTATTGCGTTTCAATGTAAAACAGCGTCAGAAATGCTCATACTTCATTTATTACAGGTGATGTTGTTGGCAAGTGGAGTAGTTTCCATTTTTGTTTCGTGATGTGATTTCGCCGCTCTGAAGATAAATATTAAATTTTGAACTGAGGATTGTAATGAGTTTGACTAACTAAAAGCCCTTACTCTATGCAGCTTTATGATTTTCTCAGTGTGTAAAATAAAAGAGAGACCTAGTATCATTTGAAAAATTCTTAAGGAAAGCATACAAATCTTACGAATTTCCCGTTCTTTGAACTATTTCTGGCGAGATTTATGCAAATGGCCTTTTAAGATTAAAAGTTCTAAAGAGAGTTTAGTTTTAGAGATTTCAGTTTAACTTTTCAGAGTTTAAGAGATCTAAAGAGAGTTTGGAAAGATCTTTAGATTCAAAGATCTAAAGTCCTTTCAGGCATATTCAAGAACCATTACATTTACTAAGGATTAAGTTGGAAATGAAGGTTCAATACTTACTCTGAAATAATGCTGTTCGTTACCGTTTAAGGACAGTAAAATTAATAAACATGTTTACCCAATTTTAATACCCTTAAGGCAAGATAACTAGAGCAACATTATTTAGAAACCTGGTCAAGATAACTGGAACAAAATTTATTGTTATAGAATTACTTATAACCATTCAATATGCTTTAAGAATTATATAATTTATGCTTTTCAAAGCTTGTTCAGCATTTGCAATTTTATTGCCACATTCTTTTATAAGACTTTTATTTTCTAAATCATAGCCAATAATGTGAATTAGCCTACACCATTTTGGATTTTTCTGCTCGTCTTTTGACGACGCCAATATATATTTTAAACTTATAGTTTTACTTTATAAAAACAAATTTTAGGCATTTGTCGATATGGATTATGTTACGATGAGCTAGTTTAAAACGAGGGCTAGCTATTTGTAATTATGAATCAAGCTCCCCGTACAAAACTCGATCCAAATTCTACGCTTAAAATCATTTTATTTACAATTGACAGTTAGTGAGAAACATGGCGGTGATGAAGTTTATCTGCGTAGTACACCTCAGATATTAACTATATCCTTTCCGGGATTTGGATCTCGAATCTTCCAGTTGCTAGTTTGATGTGATAACCATTTACATCATAAGATCACACACTAGGTGATTGCAAGCATTTCTTGTACTTTTTCCCTTCTTAAAGCGTGGCTAGTGAGAGGAACTTGACCGAGTCGACCAAATTTAGTTTCTAACGAATTACCTTTCACCACGTTGCCAGTTCAGGATTCATTGAGTGAACCGCTAAATTTTTGGAAGCAGGACATGGGATGAATTAATAGTGTTCTAGTTGAGATTGAAACCACAGATCTGGTAATTGATGATGTTGATAATGATTGATATTCAGCATGTCCAACATGAAACCGAATAGCATTAATAAGATTGTATTTCGTTTAACAAAATATGCAACATAAAAACGTTAGGGGAGAAATTTCAGCACTTTTCATTTGAAAAATCTAATATTGTTCTTCCAAGATTCAAGCGCTATTTTTTAATCACAAAATTAAAAACAATTTCACTTGTCATTTCTAAAAAATAAAAAGTTTTCTTTTCTAGGAATGATACTTCATTGTATCACGCTTTTAGATAATGTGTACCACAATTAATCTTTAACAGTTTACTATCAAATATAGCCGCCCAGACAGTGTAGTGGTTAGGGAAGATACTGCGATCAAAGGGCCCGGGTTCGAATTTCGGAGAAGGCAAAGGTGTAAACTGACTGTTCTCTCATAGGAGGTAACGGTGGCGGCCTATTAGGTGCCTCCATAAAAGAATGACCACCGCTTTCGACCTTAGTAGCGCCGAAAGTCTAAAAATGGCTTGTGCCCGCTATTAAAAGAAATACCAAAAATTTTTTGCAGAAAACAACTGAAGTATTTTGACAGTAAATATGCTTATTGTTTTTACCTATATCGATGCAATTCATTTCAAACTCAATTTTCTCAAGTTACGATTTAAAACATAGAGTAACCATAAGTTAGACTAGAAGAGAAATACGCTAATGTGACAATCAAAATCGTAAAAAACAACCTTATATTTAGCGTAGGTATAATGAAACACTCAATCGATTTCGAGGGCAGCTAAAGGTCCCTCCTCATCAGGAGAAAGAAATACATAGAAAGAAGAAAATAGGAATCACAGAAACACGTGGTGCTTATCAGCACTGCACGTGGTTATAACTAGATTTTTAATCAGAGTTGCACTGGCCGCCTACTTTTACTGAGCCAGGCTGTCTGATCAAGCATAAAGAAATATTAGCGAAGTTAAAATAGGGAACGAGGGGCAAATGCACATTACGCTCAAAATAGTAGGCGGCCAGTGCAACTCTGATTAAAAATCTAGTTATAACCACGTGCAGTGCTGATAAGCACCACGTGTTTCTGTGATTCCTATTTTCTTCTTTCTATGTATTTCTTTCTCCTGATGAGGAGGGACCTTTAGCTGCCCTCGAAATCGATTGAGTGTTTCATTATACCTACGCTAAATATAAGGTTGTTTTTTACGATTTTGATTAACCATAAGTTATTCAGCGCATTTAGTAATGAATTCTAAGGATTTTGAGAATGTGAGTAATTTTATTAAATATCAAATTAGGTAGCAATTAAAATTGTTTATTTATACACTCATGCGCAAAATTAAGAAAATTTGTACATTATATCGAAATTCTGAAAACCTAATGGAAAAATTGTAATGAAATGTGACATGAATATACTTTTACAACAAATAAACAGATGTCCAAAATGCACGTTGTAACACCGAATTGAAAATGAATCTAATATACAATATGCTCCGTTCTTACAGCCCGATAGGTCAAGCAGCGTGACGGCATACTGGACAGGAGGATAAAGAGTCTCTCTGGCAGTCGATCCCACTCCTACAGCAAGGCAGTTTTCAACTCCGTGATGGTTCTCGTTGGGTGATGGCTACAGGAAATTTTCTTCGTCCCTAACATGGTCTACAAGTCTGGCTGGTTAATCCATGCTTATTAATATCCTCACTTTCCAGGCAATCGTCAACCAGCTGGGCCCAATGTGAACGAGAACTGTCGTCCATTATCAAGAACCCAGGACCAACTGTGCCACTGAAATCGAATATACTCCTCTAAGATGTCCTCTCTATAGCTCACAGCAGTCAGGAAGCCTTTGTCTAACATATGCAAGGGTTTACGACCGTCCAACATGATGCCTGCCCAAACCATTACACCTCCACCACCGTAATGATCCTTTCCCTGATAAGGGAGGTTTAGTATCTGTCTATATTTTGAACTTCCGTTCAGTGAAAAACACTGCAGTGAGAGGACACTGCATCGTGTTCCAGATACAAGTGCGCCAGGAATCAAGGTCCAGGCTAAACCTCGACTATGTAAAACGTACGGTGTCTACTGAAATATGGTATAAACCGTATATTGTCTGCTAAACGGGTGTTAAACGCCCTTTATTTTGTACTTCAGTATGCGGAACGCAAACAGCGTATTTATTATGAAGCCTTCGGCAAACAGTAGACCGTAAAACTCGGGTTCCAGTGGCAGCATATAGATCCCGCGAGAGCTGTGAGGCTGTAGCAGTCCTGTGTCGCAGCGCTGAAAGATATTCATTCACCATTATAGATGTTGATAGACCTTGCTCAGGTCTTCTTGATTTGGATCCAGTGTCCTGAAATTGTTTTCACAAATTCAGACGACACTAGGCGTTACATTGAGCTCTGTAGCCACCTGCGCTTGTTATTAGCCTGCCTCTAAGCTACCAAACATTCTCCATCTCATTCCGTCATCCATACGTTTGTAGTTTCTCATTTTACCTGATACCTTATAAAATGTACCCATCTCTTACGAGAAACACGGCGAGTATCAAGAAGAAATACGAGTACATAAATTGCCGAAAATCCCTCGTGAGCTTGTATCCCGTCTGCAGTCACAGCTCCGCAGACACGCACGTCTACGCTTACGTATTCGAATGAATATTTGCATAATTCTTTAGCGGCATAATTAGTACCTTTAGTTCAATACGTTTCGTAAGAAACCCTTGCAAAGTTTCTTAATTTTGCACGCGATTGTGTATGCAAGAAATCTTAAGTATAAACTACTTCAACAGCGCATTTTATATTCCCGTTGATATTAATTCTTTTACTGGTACCCTTAAGCATCTTTAACATCATGCTTCTAGCCATCTCCTTAACTAGTTGATTATCTTAAGGAAAGTAACGCAGTTTCATTATATAAACATTTACAAATGACAAAAAAATTTGTCGGTGTTTCGTCAGTAGATCGAAATGGCTAAGATTCGGTCCATATAGCACCTTTAGACTTTTGCATGGTTTTGAAAAAATCATGTTTATGCAACCAAATTACATGTTTGGGTTACCACCAAAATGCGTGGATGTGCTCTCAAGCGAATTTAACACCACTCTTCTAACGACTTCTGGAATTTGTTGTTTAACTTGGAAAATACTACGCAGCTTCATTGCATAAACATAACGATTTATAAATGAAGCCTAAAGAAATTCTCTGGACGTGACCCGCTCCCCATAGCACCCTTCTGTATTATTTTTGACGTATCATGCATGCACAACCAAGTTAGCTGGTTACGTAAGCATTACATACCAAACTACAGTAGAATCTTAATTCACGAACGCCTTGGATCTCGAACAAGTCGGTTAACGAAGAAATTTTCTAAACGAAAATGTCTTGGATGACAAATAATGTCTCGAGATTTGAATAAGTAAGCCGGCAACAAATTATGTTACAAAATGTAGATAATGCAAAAGAGAAAATATCTTCAGAAAAAGACGAAAGGGAAATTATTAACCTTCCGTCCTTTTTACAAATTATTTGTGATGCTCGAAATTTGTGCAAAATGGGGTAAGATGCAAAGTTTCATAGACCATTATCACCCTGATAAAGCCGTAGCATAAACATTTGCAATGACTGTGCTATGTCTTGATTTAGGAACACTTTAAAACGAAGAAACAAATTTCAGTGGACAGAGGCTCAGCCATTCTCTAGCAGAGCCGAGCTGTGTTAAGAAAAAGAGTAAAGAAAAAGAAAAAAGCTCCAGAAAGATAGCAGTTACCTGAAATTATTACAGAATAAGATTTCTCTTTTAAGCAATAACAATATGCACCTTGGCTTCTTTACCGCTATCTGCTTACGTCCTTCATAGAGATACGATAAAATTTAATACAAATTTTCTTATTTTTTGTATGTTTAGTATTGTGTTAAATATTATATATATGTTAACAGTGTATAAGTTTCATGTTTAATGAATTCCATTAGTTTTACATCATGAACTTAGCTACAAAGTACTCTTTTTTCAGCAATCATTTGGGAATCAAGGAACACATTCGATCATTTTACATTAATTCTACGGGAAAGTCGTTTCAATTCATGATTATATCGGATACTTTGTCGAGACATTAGGATTTTTTAAAGTAAGAGAGAAGAAAAATGAGTAATGCCCTCGCCTGGACTCAAACCACGGACCTTTCGAATATGCGCCGAGTGTGCTGATCATTACACCACGAATAGCATGCTAAGAAGGCGAGAGGAATAGCTCATGTACTCCCCCTTTTAAAGCGCGACTGAGGGATTAGGGGACCCAATCGCCAAATCCTGGTGGTGGAGAATCATCATCCACCACCTTTTTTAGTTCGGGCGCCACTGTAGAGACATTAGGTATTTTTTGAAAACAGGAGTCATGTAAAATGAGCAGTGCCCTCGCCGAGACTCGAACCAGGACCTCTTGAATACGCGCCGAGTGTGCTGACCATTACACCATGAAGGCATGCTAAGAAGGCAGGAGAAATACCTTATAACTTAATTATCTTCAGGAACGAATTAAGCTCATGAAGTAAGATTTAATTATACGTGGATGTGTTCTAAAGCTTCTTTAATATCATTTTTTCTAACGCGCTCCGTAATTTACATTTTACCTTTAAAATATTCGGGGAGATTTATCGCATGAAATAGTCATTCATGAATGAAATATTTTAAAAAATTTGTGGCTGTACGTTAGGTAATCGAAATGGTCAAAACTCGGTTCAAATAACACTCTTGGACTTCTGCATGGCTTTCGGGGAATTATGTTTATGCAACCACATTACATGGCATTGTTGAATTTAAATGGCAAATTACAGAAGTCATATGAAAAATGATGATCGAAATGGTATGGAATATCTACGCAGAAACTGCATTTACAGGAATATTATACGTGTCACAAAAGGAGCATATGCTGAATTTTTTTAAAAATATGGGACGTGCGTAAAAATCCTGTTTGGGCTGCTCTTTAATGCATGCTATGCATGTTTTTTTATATCGTTTACTACTCATCATTGAAATGCGTTCAGTAATATGCGATAACATTTATGATAATTGGCCTAGGAAATGGAGATATATACGAAGTTTACGCATAGTTATCGCGTAGAACTTTTTTATTTCTCGTAGTAATGGTCTGGCGAGTTGAGATACTAAAGCAAAACTTTTTAAATGCAAATGCAATAATGCACATATTATAGAATGATATTCTAGAGCAGACCTAGCCAAACCTCTATATTTGGTGCTGCAAGTAAGGCTCGCGTTGCAATATAGAATAGTTTCATTTTGAAACATAATTTTAAACAGAAATCTTGCTTTTAAAAATTAGTAATATTCTGATGTTTTCAACTACACTACGTGTATAATAATTTTGAACAATTTCAAACTGGGCGTTAATCATAATAAATATGTATTAACTTTAGTTGGAAAAAAAATAAACTTTTCTGATAGTCCTCTTCTGATCTAACGAATCTCGTGATTGGATATGAAATACTCATACATTACTAGAAAGCCCGGCGGTCATACGAAATGACCGCTGTTCTAGATATTATAAATTATAATTAAAATGATTTGTGCAAAGGTCTACTGATTCAAACTGAATTACCCAAGGCAGATGGCGAGGACGCTCTTTTGCTTACTGCTCCACGGGGTTTCCCTCTTCTGCTTGCTTAATTGCTTAAAATAGAGTGCAATAAAGGAAATCACTGGCGGTACATTTCTTAAGAGCCACCGCTAGCTCAATAAATAAAGATGATTTAAATAATAAAATGTTAATTCACATGTCAAAGATCTCTTTGTACACAACATTTCTTGTGTAGATCTTTCCATTATTTTTAAGCTCGCCTTGCAGAGGACCATCGATTATTTTTAATTTTACGTCCGTTCTTTCACGAACTCTTGAACAGGCAACATAAAGTTGACCGTGTCCAAATAGAGGCTCAGGTAAAAAAACACCAACACCTTAAGCGTTTGGCCCTGAGACTTATGGATGGTCATAGCAAAGGCAAGTTTTACAGGAAATTGTCTACGTCTCAATTGAAACGGCAACCCTCTGCCGTGGCAACTTCACCCCATTGGCTAGTACAGTTACGCAAGCAACCAATAAACTATCGGCGATAAACAGACACTTAAGCCGCATATAATAAAGATATTTATTTTTTTCATTTTATTTGTTTTTTTCATCGTTGCCGGTTTTTGACGGTTGCATATTTACGAAAATTTTTCCAGCTTAGCTTTCTCATAATATTCGTCACGCGCTGCACTGCACGGGGAATAAAACAATTTACAGTTATGCAATCAACCAATGAACTATCGGGGACAAACACTTAAGCCGCATATATATAAGATATTTGATCTCCGTATGTTCTTATGTATTAAAGTAATACTTCATTTTCCTGACAACAATGGCGAAGAAAATGAACCATTATTTTCTATGCTAAAATCTTTGTAATGAGTATATCTTACAATAGTTACTTCAAGAACCAGACTGTATTTTACCTTACGTTAATGACTTGAGAACCGACTCATTGACACAGTATAATCTAAGCGTCCGCCTCTGAGAGATAGATATCTCTCAGCAGTTCTAGGGTGTCATGCCTTGAAAGGCGATATCGATGAAATAGCAGGGACATATTGTAACATAAGCAACGCAAAACTGCAAGGAAGGGGAGGCGTGATAGGTTATATTATGTAAATATACCTCATGCTAATACATAATGGCTCAGATATTACCATGATATATGGTGACAGTTTGCAGTAGAGGTCTTAGGCTGTATGTCATTCTAACATATTCAGAAGAGGTAAGCAACAGTATTTACTAATGACGCTAATTACAATAGGAAAGCAATGGCATTAATCCATTTCCAAAACAGGTAGTATATCTCTACCGACTTTGAGCGCAATCAGACTTAGGTTCCTCTTCTTCAGAAGCAAAACTTTTTTTTTTTTTTTTTTTGCAAAAGTAGTTGGAGAGCAACCATATATATAAGAAAACAGGATTGGAACTTTACTTATAATTGCAGATTTATATTCTGTGCTTTTCAACCCTTCCAAAGTTCTAAAAGCTTTTTATTAATATTTTTCTAGACAAACTGCGTCACTTTTTATTAATATTTTTCTAGACAAAAGGCGTAAAATTTATTTTTGTTTTATTATGTTTATAACTCCTCCCACCTCTGTAAAAATATTTTTTTCGTGAAGAAGAGGGAGTTATGTTTGATTACTCTTGAAAATGGAAGAGTTTTATTCAAAATATTCTAAGGTACGTGTTTGCATATTTAAAATTCTATATAGTATATTTCAGTTTTTCTTTTTAATATTATTGAAGAAATTATGTTATTTTGAATTTTATAAACTATATTATGGACCATCTGGTAAACTATGTATAACTCCATTTGCAGTGTTGCACAGATGTTTCTAATATATACTTTTAATGCAAAACTGTTAGAGGAAGAATAATAACAGTTGCCTGTAATGCAGAATTTTAACTTTACCAGTTGATTAAGATTTACTCTTCTATTGCATTATTCAAAATTTGATACAATTCAAAACTCATTTTGACTATCAAATTTCGCTTAGGATGTTTATATACTGCTGTCAGATTAACTCGAGCGTTTTTACAGAAGAATAAAGATAAAAATTTCTTTCCTAGTACTTAAAACTTCTTATGATTTAAAGTGATTTTAAAATGCAGAATAACTTTTATTTTATGAGCTGTTATACATGTTTCAGTTATCAGTTCCAGTAATGCTCCTAAATTTATATTTAGTGATACGATGGATTTAAATAAATACTAAATCTTTCTTTCTTGCTTAAGATTTTTCCTTTTTGTTTGTTTATGTTTCTTTAATTCAAAAAAATTAAGAAAAGCTAAACGTTACGCAACAATTTCTGTAATTTTTTAGTGATATCTGAATAACGTCCATTGGAAAATGAGATTTTGTCTTAGAATGTATTATCATTTGATTGAAGATTTGCATGAAGCATACTCGAGAACAGAATTTTATAAGTAATGTTAATACTTATAAAGCATGTAAAATATTCGTTATTTACATGCTTTATAATGCTTAGAATTATGCACACTCTTGTTTTATATCAGACAATTTTCTAAGTCAATATATTTTATATGAGACAGTTTTGCGAGTCAAGATATGTCGAATCAATTGAAGCTTTAAAGTTTTCTTTCTTTCATTGTTTTAATAATGAGCTTATAAATTTATAATGAAAAATTGTAGGAAATCAGTAGGAAAAAATATACCGGTTTTGTATCTTGTCTTGCAAATATATAAAAAGAAATTTGTTATTTGTCGTTTCATTTTTCGATCACTTTACTACCTTCTCTTATTTGGTGCGCGGGACAATTGTGTAACTTCCGTTCGACTCACAATCATGTGATTCTTCTCTCTGCTAATCTCAACGCTTAGTGTATAAATAAATTTGAAAAAATTATGATTTCTCTCAGCTAAAGGAAGGCCCTATAATGACCGCATATGTACTTTGGTTACAGAATTTCATAATTGTAACTTTTTTCCTTTTCTCGATGAGAGATATTTCAATCATGTTTTATGACTATAACATGTAATATATTCCAAAGTTGCCAAGCCTGCATTCTATCAATAATATCAAGTCGTTTTCATGACCCCACTTATGCCTTGGTTAAGGAATTTTATAATTTCATCTGACTCCTTTGTTTAATTTAAGCTGCGTCAGTGGCATACTGTGACTACAAAGATTATTTAAACATTCTTAGGACAGTTTCGAGGCGTTTTATTAACATTTAAAGTGTTAAGAGTATTTTTTAAATGTTTGATCTGATGAACCTTTTTTCTAGATTATGTCTGCATCGTAATTTCTGTGATAGAAGGGCTTTTCTTAAAATTTCCTGGGGTACTAAGTTTCATTTCTCTTCCACTATAAGGTATTTCTCCCGCCTTCTTAGCGTGCCTTTGTGGTGTAGTGTAGGTCAGCTCGCTCGACATGTATTCAAGATATTCGTGGTTCGAATCCCGGCGAGGGCATTGTTCATTTTTAATTTTTCCTGCTTCAAAAACACCTAATGTCTTTACAGTGCGCCGGAACTAAAAATGGTGATGGATGATAATTCTCCACCACCAGAATTTGGCAATTGGGTCCCCTAATCCCCAGTCGCACCCTTTAAAAGAAGGAGTATATAAGGTATTTCTCCCGCCTTTTTAGCATGCCTTCGTAGTGTAGTGATCAGCACCCTCGACGCGATTCGAGATGTCCGTGGTTCGAGTCCTGACGAGGACATTGCTCATTTTTCACCTCTCCGACTTCGAAATAACCTAATGTCTCTACGACACTACTTCCCAGATTCTATCAGTCGTTGTGGATTTGCGTTGAGAGAAAGAGTTCTTTTCAAGAGGCGAAAGGCAAATTAGTCCATAGGCGAAATATCAAGGACTTCGCAGAAATTCGTTGAAAAGTGATATATGAATTACCTATATCACTCTTCATTTTTTTCAAGGAATGCAGTGGTACATTTCGAAGTATAACTTGTTGTTTTATATTGATAGAGATTCATGCTTTGAATGTTATTGGGATAAAGAAATGGAATTTCTTCTATAAATATCAGACGCAAAACTTTCTTGTGATATTACGTTGAGTTGACTTTAGCATTTGTTTCCGCTCTTTTCATTTTTACTTCTCATTGTAAGAGAATCCTGCGACAGTCATAAACTCTTAACTGAAACTTTCTTTGAAATGACTGAACAAGGTTTATACATTTTTCTGTCTTCATTTTCGTGTAGTAAAAGAACGTTTTCTGTCCCAGTCATGTAGATAAAAGTCATGCTTCGTTAAAGGTCACAATGTATTTCCACTTGTCTCTTGCTGAAGAGTTCTCATACAGGATTCTACAAATTCTTCTGCGTTGAATGCTTCCATAAAAACTAGTGGACATTATGTAATTTAGCTTTTTTAAAGTTAATCTTGGTTTATTATTTAATTTATTGTTACAGATGTATTGAAAGATTTTGCAATTGATTTTATGCGTCGGAATATTTTCCTTTGTTACCAACGATTTAACTAAAGTAAAAGAAGCCTTACCAACGATTTTACTTTAGAAGTATGTATCCTCTGCACAAAAAACAAAAACAAAGAAACAAATAAAAAAAGACAGTTTCCATTATTTTTCGTTTCATTGGGCCAATTAACGAAATTTAACTTGCTTTTTTATGTCTGGAAAGCGTGATTTAGGATATGTATTTGATTTATATATAATGTTATGTGCATATCAATTCATAATGGACTAAATGCACACAGAACCGATCATAGCTTGAGAACATTTATTTTCCGAAAAGAAGCCCTTTAGAGTTCTGCAGCTTTCCACAAAAGTACTCGTGCAGTTCTTCACAGTATGACAGAGCACTTTCAGTAGTTACCTTTTTAAAATACTAAGAAGGTTAAGTACAACGCAGTGCAAAGCTTGCATCGAGAGAGCGAAGCTCTAAGAGCGAAGCTCTAAAGAGCGAAGCTTGCATCGAGATCCTCAATACTGCGAGTTCAACTCTTAACTAAAAAACAGAGAGCTGAAGCGCTTCCAGTCTTGTATAGTTTTCCCATGGTCGTCGAGAAATCTCTAGCACCTTCCATCTCTCGAAATTACTGGAATCAATTACAGTCATTCAACTACAGTACCGATCATAGTTTTACAGAAACCAAAATGTCGCTAAATGCTCGCCTGGTTTGGCGAATGATGGCGATAAAATTAGTTGCAAAATCAAGGCCAGCTTGGCGGTATCTCGCCAATTTAGTGAGATAGCCATTTACCTCAATATTAAATAGACTTGCCTCTGTAACCTTATTTTTCCAGTAGAGCTTCGCTTTCTTAAGCATTTCATGTCACATTATACAAAAGATACTACAATTTCACAAAAATTGTTTATATATATATATATACAAAATTCGTAATAAAAGCATTATTTTAACTTAGGTATTTTGACACAAAATCAGATTTTTTTTCTGAAATGACATAGCAATTTTTTCTATATTTTGATTTTACGATTCAAACTATGCCGAAATATTAAATTTTATACATTTTGTTGAGAAACGTACTGAGAAATTCAAAAATTTATCTTCGCTTTTTCTCAGTTTGCGCCGAGAATAATTCGTTTGTTTCAGTTTGCGCATAGAATAATTCACTTTATGAAATATCTTAATTTATTGTAACCTTGTTTTTTTTCCTTTCAGTGTGTATGAGAAGGAAAAAAAGTGCTTCGTTAATTCTTTCAAATAATTTTCTTTATATTATATTTTTTAATAAAAATGGTTATTTTTAGATAATTTTCTATTTTTAGAGTTTCATTTTAGATGTTTAAGTTGCATGGTTTCTTCATACAACTTTTTTGAAATTTTTTTATTTATTCATTCGAAAAAAAGATATAAGAAGGGAAAAAATTTAAAAAATTTTAATATTTTGTATTTAACAATATATTTGAATTATGAAATGGAATATTTTTCTTCTAAACATAACCTTCAAATCACTACTTAATTACATGCGACATTTTGAAAGAAGGATAAAATGTAACAGACGATAGTTCTCATTTTCAAATAATGAGCTTTGCTAAAAATTGTTATTACAAAACATTTGCTTTATTAAAAAATCTATCAAATTCGTTTTAAACGCCCTCTATATAACATGTAATAAATTCGAAGCAAGCATGAATTCTGTCAGCAAAAGTCACTTTTATTACTTTCTACATACCTTGTTTATAGAATTTTTCGATGAAATGTGATTCCTTTTATTTAATATCAGGTATTTTAATGATACATTATGAACACAACATATTGTAAAATAGAAAAATTATGATTTCTATCAACAAAAGTCCTTTTTACTGTAACATATACACTTTAGCTACAGAATTTTATAATTTAATTTGATTTTATCTGCTCAGTTTAGAAAAAACATGTTATAAACACATATGATAAATGCTGTTGCAGGTATAATTATGAATTAGTTATTATTTAATACAATAACAATTAATAATGCATTCATACAGCTGAGAGGGTTTAAGGGTCTCCTACCAATTTTTTCCTATCACCAACCTCTGGAGGAGACTTTTCAGCCCTACGATATTTTAAATGCTCTCTTGCAGCAAAAACAATATACATTTGTAAACATCTTTACATCCTGTAGGATACGAAGCATGTCAAAAAGATAAAGCAGCAGCCACAACAAACTACCATATCAAAAAGGGCGATTGTACAATTCTTACAATTTATTTTCATTCTTGTCTCATTTTATAAAATACCGTAACTTTCATATTTGTGTAAAAATTGTTATTGGAGAATATTTCATCCCTCGGACAGGAAAATCAGAGATACTGGATTTATTGATTTCACTTTTAGTTTCACATAAAAGTTGCTGAGTTGTGTTTTTGTCGATTCCAGCTCTTTTTTGGTTTTTGTTTAAAAAATGCCGGGCTTGCAATGGCATTCGTCTTCAGGGTCAGAGAAACGAAATTTCTTTCGAAAGTTACTTTTGGAAATACATTATTAGTATTTGTTTCGGCAGCTACCGTAATTTACTACTACGTCGCTTAAGGTGCTCCGAATCTTCTCTAAAATAGTTTTAAATTTCTTAAGATCTTCTACTTAATATTAGAAAAATAACTCTGCCAGCAAAAATAACTAAATCTGCAGACTCAAAATTAGACGAAATGAATGATTTAAAAATAGGAAAATTAGAAAAAATTAAAAATTGCGTTTTACGCTGTAAGAAATTAATCATCGCAATCTCCTGTGCGTGTAAGTTGTTAGCACAATTCAGCTGGCGAATAGGAGGTCCAAGGTTTGAATCCAGGTGAGAGCGCAGTTGATTCGTTTTATTCCGCGGCTCCGAAAAACGTATGATAATCTCACAAACATAATGATATCGATTTCATAGAAAACTAAGAGAGGGTTTGATTCAAGTCTCTTCTTTTTTATTGAACAAAATACTATACCCCGTAAGCCGGAATTGAGTAAATCAGGCAAGCCCCCTCCCAATAAAAAATGAAGGTGTTCAGATTTTATATTACGCTCAAAGGGCCGTTTTTCATTTATATACACATATACTGTTCGAGAGCATTTGGAGTGACGCCCCTTTGGAATAAAATATTTAAGAACAGCCTATCTTTAGAATTTTCGATAGACAATTTTGCGGCGGTGGAGATAAAATTGTTTTATTGCTTACAGTGTTGCCACTGCTCGCTTTGAAATCGTTGAATGTTTAATCAAAAATTCGTTAAATGTTTGCAGAATATGGAATAGGTAATTAAACAAATTCGAAATTCAAATTTTGGGCTACTGGGTACCCATATTCTGGTGGAGGATTACATTAGTCAAACTGTGATTGCTCTAGGTAACATGGGTTTTTACAGCGTGAGAAAAAAAATTTCTTAAAATTAAGAAGCAATGTACACAAAAATTCATCGTATTTCATTATGACTGAATCATAGAAATGTCTCGGATTTCATTACGATTGGATAAACATCTATGAAGATGATTTTTATGAGTGAAAATAAAGATTGGAAGTTCTTCGAGTTCATATTTTGTTATACTCACTTGTAAGCCTTCACCATTAAATGCAACGAATGCAAGTTAATTCTTTTTCTATACTTCCGGAATTATCATATATATGTGTGATAAAACTACGGTTTGATGACACGACATAAATGATTTGATTATGAATGCGGCACAAACTTGCATTAAAATTTTCGGTGAAACAGGACTTTTCGCATGATTCACTGTGAACATAGGATAACAAACCAGTGTAGATTTCTTCATAATTAGAACTGGCCGAAAAATGTAATGACACAACAATTTTGGAAGAACTGATTTAAGAACACTGTATTGTAGATGCTCAAAAATCCTGATAGCGTAGATACATGATGCTTAGAGCGTCCATCCATTTTGAAGAAGACAGTGGAGCCGGATTAAATTAAATATTTATTTAAATCCGCATTGATGGCTACAATTCACGTGGCACTCCAATGTTGTCTATTTCCAGAACATTTACAATTTTGATACTATAGCGAAAGAAACCATCGTAGCAGCACATAGATGATCACAGCAAAGCGTCATAACAGAATGAAAGCATAAGCGAGAAGAGAGAGAGCATCGCAGTACTTTAAAGGAAAAAGGGAGGGAGTCAAAAAAACGTTTGGTTTACAAATTACTTTGATTGGGCAAGAGATATTTGCATTAAGGGTTACGTAAGATGGCATGATTAATTTGAATGACGCAGTTTAGATTTATAGCGTTATTTTTAAGACAGAGGAAGATGAATCCACAAATTAAATGAAAAATAAAAGAGGTAATTGCTAATTAAATTCAGAAGTTTGCTTATAATATATTTTTTATCTTACACACACACATATATATATGTGTGTAAGAGGAGATACCCTCTTTAATTTGCAATAGTACCTATAGGTTTTTAATTTGGTTATTTTTCCTTACAATTCTAAAAATAGTAACTGCTTATAATAAATCTCCATAAAACTGTGTCGTTTGAAAATTAGTCCTTCTTGCATCATTTTTACATAACTAATGACGTAGGCACGTACATTATAGTTCAGCTAATAATAATTTTAAATTAAGAGAACGAAACTAATGAATGAATTGAAATGAAGCTGAGCCCAAACCGATTCTAATTTTCTGGCTTTTCATATTAGACTGCGCTTCATCCTCTCGCTTATCTGTAGTACAGCCTTGCTACTATCCTTCCGTTCTGATATCTTATTTAAAAAGTGAAAATGAGTTAATGAACATGCGCGTTTAGGGCTAATTTATTTATAACTGCATTAAAAACATTATTTCACTAATAAAAAATTATTTAACTGGCCTCCGCAAGTATCTAGGCTTCCCGGATTTAAATTAATCTATATTTAAGGTAAAATGTTTGTTAATATTTTATAACATTTTCCGGATCGACTAGAATTCCATATATGAAAGTATAAGAGATGAGAATAATGAAAAATTGCTTACTAATAATAGAGTTTAGATGAAATCAGAAAACAAACACGCCAAGTAAAATATAACATTAGTAGCACAGCAAACTTCAGTTTGAAGTATATTTAAGCCTTACTTAAATCTGCATACTTACGACTACTGCTTACTGATGACTTAAATCTACCCCAAACTCAAGGTTGTTGTTTTACTAATTTAATGCAGCTTAGATATTAATGATGACAGCAGATTCATGAAGATCTAGACGGTACACTAGATGCAATCTTGGCTAGTAGGAAATTTGCTAAACAGAAGCGAAAGCAGGAATGTTAAGTGCCCATTATGAAATTTCAGTTCAGAATAAAATAGTTTTGCTTCCATATCACTTTGATTGGTTGTTTCAGTTCGTAAATTTACATATTATGATGACTGGCTGAAGCATTATGTAAGTGCCTGCGTCATTAAAACTACTCATCATGCAAGGAGGATTAATGCTGAAACGTCGCAATTTATAAAGATTTATTTTAAGTATACTATTTTTAGGATGGAAAGCGGAAATGTTCTAATTGAAAGTTAAAGTAAACTGAAATTAAAACATTAGTGTTTTATTTTAACTATTTATTAACTATTTATTTTAACTCTCTATCTGTATACATATATGTGATATTTCGGCAGTCGTGGTGAAGCTTGGCATCAAAGTTCAGCCATTTCGTTTTGCAGAGTGGTAAAGCGAGATCCAAATGACGAGGCAAAATGATTTAGCTTTTAATTGCTTATTTTTATTTAAACCAATTAGCAGATCATTTTCCTTTTATATGAAACTCTTTAAATTACATATCCATAGTCATTTTAACTAAGTAGGATTGAATTTAAACGTTCTACGTGATAACTAATTCTAAAAAAAGGAAGGAAAGATGGACAGACCAGCGTAGAGTCTTGTAGCAACGATATTAAGAAGCAGTCTGAGCAGTTTGACTGAAAAATGGCGCGTACTCAGTATTTATAGTAGCGGTTATGTAATAGGCGCGAATGTTCTGCAAGGTACTGGTCTAGGGGACGATCCTAAATTGCAGAAAATTAATTAAAGGTTGTTGGTTCGCAAAGAGCAAAGCCATCGTATTTTTTTATATTTTACATCTTTCTCTCCTCAAAAACAAGAGGCCGGGTGAGCAAAGCATTAGTAGATTAGTGAAGCAGGAAGTATGAGGAAAGACATGAAGAAACATCCAGGACATGGCTTACAGGCTTTAACTATATCAGATCATAAATCATTATTTTTCTCATATAATTATAAAGTTTTTGAATTATACAATTGTACAATGATTTATAAATAAACACCTAACTAAATTTTATATGGAATAATAATAATAAATAAATTAAAAGCATAAAAGTCCTGAAATTTTCTGAAAATGTCCATTAAACAGTCCTTTTCCTAAAAATAATTGAAGTCGAATGAAATACTTTTTTAAAGTCTCTTGATGCGAGTAAGTCCAGCTTATTTTCATCTTGTGGACTAACAAGTTCACAAATATCATGCAGTTTTTCCAATAAATATGATTCAATAATAATTTTTGAATAGAAGATATTTAAAATTTTCCTTATAAAACTTAGGAAATATACAATTTATAAATAATATATTATGTGCGTTCATTCTTCTGATCATAGGTAATTAACAATACATTGACATATTTTAAAATAATTTGAAAATTCAATACAAAACATTACGATACAATTCAATATAAATAATGATATGATACAATAAGACCTTAACACTTTGAATCAAAATTTTGGCATGTTCTCGCCAACAGATCAGCGTGACGAGTTGGCTGATGGTTGGGGGGTGCTAGGTACAAAATATCAAAAACCCTCCATGAATCCCTTAGAAAAACTTTCTTTCGATTCTTGGAACCATGTACTTAAATTTTTTTCTCCCCTTTTATGATAATAAATGACCCTTTTTTTGTTACAATCATTTAAATACACCCATGCTTCATCTATTGTGACAATTGTTTTCCATTTTTCTTTGGATAAGCGTTTCTCATATAGAATTCTGCAGCGTGTCCTGCGTTGAGCGATATGCTTTGGAAGAAGACGATGCACATCGCGTTTTTTCGCTTTCTTAAGATTTAAATCAACGTTTATCATTTTGTTTACAGTGGACACCGAGCATTTTAATGATTTTGCAACTGTCCTTTGACTAGGGGGATTTTCTTTTAACATTAAACAACGTACCTTTGCAATAGTCGAAGATGTCCGTTTTTTCCCTTGGATATTTGTTTGGCATTTTTATCCCACTTGAGGCTCCAATTTGTCGTTTGTTTCCTTTCTTGTTGATGATATTACCTATCGACGCTTTAGATATCACAAAACCATGACTTACACATCGTTTTTGGATAACGGAGTATGCATATTTCTCTTCGGAAAGAGCGTAAATGTAGCCTTCGAACCACTGTTGTGTTAAATTCGCCATTTTGAATAAAAACAAAACTTTCAAGCCACAGACGATAATTTTGACTTTTAAAAACATAGTGCAATTGCAATTACTTCTTTTGCAGCAAATGATTTTTTATGACCGCTTACCAAAATCGTCTAAAAATATGAGAACAGCCTTTGTATGTATAGGTGGCCGGTGAAAACGGGTCCGTATACTCGTGCTTCTTACGTAGATGATTCGGGTATTGTCCGGACCCACAATTGATAATCCTTATGCACTTTGCCATGTTAATTTACTCAACCTAGAAAATTAATGATTGTTATCACTTAATATTGATATTTTGTATTAACATTTTATCAAGTAATGATAATTATCTTAGACTTTTTAATTTATTGCATTGAACTAAGCTGTAAAATCTATATTTTATTGTGTTCTAGTTAATGAGAAATGCCACGTAAAGCAATTCCAAATTTTGCCTTGTAAACAGTTTGGGAAAATGATTTTAAACTTCTTTATATTCATTTATTACAACTGACAAATTATGTCTCATATAGTATATATGCTGCAAGAAACAAATTAAGTAGCAAAATATGTTTTCGTTGCTTTTTGCTCACAATACATTTCGGTCGAACCATTTTAAAAATAAAGCCACTAAAAATCCGTTTAAAGATCCAAGGCAAAGTATCGGCAGCTACGAAATATAAACAAATAAAAGCACGCGCGATTTTCTGCTCGCTTACTTGCTGTTGCTTGTGGACACTTCTAGTACGCGTGAACGAGTTATTACATCCAAACAGCTGTATCAGCTCTTTGCGGTGCTCACCTTTTCCCAGAGCGAAACACAAATATCCTTCGGATATTCTAACCTAACATTTTGTTAATTATTTGAAGTACGTACTACCTTACTGATCCAACCTTTTTTTCACAGTGCTAGTCTATTTTCATTCATTTCATCTTTCTTCGCCGACTGATAGCGGCTAAGTGAAACATCTCATTCTACCATCTTGATTCTTCATATTTTCCTTTTGTCGTTCCAGACATTCTTTTATCTGATACAGAGTAAAAGCGCGCTCGCGCACTGTCACTCTCTTTTCATTCGACACAAGCAGGTTAGATAGATGCATGTTCCATGCATCGGTTACCTCCGCTAGAGTCGTAGAGTATTAAGCTTTAACGGCGCTTTAGGTTTGGAGGCAACTTCCCTTTGAAAAGATCTGTCTCCTGCCTGTTAAACAATTATTCGCTTAATGCAAATTAATGTAGCTTAAAAATTTTTGTTAAAGTTTTTAAGATAAAACTTTTGCATTATTATAAATTTTTTTATGTACTTAGATGTTTGCACTAAATTTAATGATGCTTTTTGAATTTGAATGATATTGCAAATTAGTTCGTAGAATCATTAATCATTTTATTTGTTTACTATTGAATTTTCATATTTAGAATTTTAATTAGCTTTATATGAAATAGCTAATGATACTGTATTTGTTAAATTCAAATTTATATATATATGGATATATATTTTACATACAATATATATATGTATGTAAAATATAAAAAATACGATGGCTTTGCTCTTCGCGAACACTCAACCTTTAATTCACTTTCTACAATTCAGGATGTTCCCCCTAGACAAGTACCTTGCAGAACATTCGCGCCTATTACATAACCGCTACTATAAATACTGAGTACGCGCCATTTTGCGTCAGAAGCTTCTCTCTACGCTTCTCATCTTTCTTTTTTTGTTAGAATGTTATGACGCAGAAAGTCAAAATTTAATCGTACTTAGTAACTCATTATTGAATGTGAAATTTGGAGAACTTCGTCGGAAAAGGAAACTGATCTGCTATTTGAATTAAATAAATATGTGCAATTAAAAGTGAAATTCCTCTGTGTCTCGTCATTTGATATCCTCCTTACCACTCTGCACATGCCTGAACTTTGATGCAAAGCTTCATCACGACTGATTCAGAAGTCAAACAACAAAAATCAGCGTTAATTCACAAATGCGGTTCATTTGCGGTTTTGCAGCTGAAGATGATGGTTCGGTAAAACCATCGAAACTAGTCCTGTGCAAATTTTGTGAATTAACGCTGATTTTTGTTGTTTGACTTCTGAATCAGTATTTATTCGGCGTGTTATTGTGTCTTCATCACGACTGTCGAAATATCACAGTTATTTATTTTTGTTATTTTAAAAAAAAATATTTATATCAAATTTTATGATTTTTTCCGCTATTGTATTTTCCTTGTTTCGCTAATTCTGTAATGCTTTTTTCTAAAAAAGGCTTTTCTGCCGCCAAGCCTTTTTGTCTTTGAAGGGGTGGATATGTAAGATAAAAATATGTGAATCAAAATTATAATTTAAATTAACGGTAAAACATTAATTCCCCCTCTCTATTCTAAAAATCGCAATAACTTCTCTGGATTACGTCTTTCTAGATCATACTATGGCCTGCGCAGCGCATAGATATAGTATGCGCAGCGCTGATGACGTAATAATTGCGAACTGAAACTACCATTGCAAACCAAAACTTTTTTCTTCGCATGCTTCCATCTTTCATAACTACGCACTTCAGCTTCTGTCTGTGCTGTGCTTAGACGCAATTTCGCTACGCTGCTTCCTATTGTAAAAATAGCAATAATTTAAGTGTTTTTGATCAGGACCGACTAGGGTGCCAAGTGATCTGTGGCCACATAATGTCGATTGGAAATAAAAATGGAATTAAAATCGCCTCGACTGCCAAGTTTTATTTACGAAGTCAACATATTAGCTTACAAACGCAATCAGAATACTTCTTCTTCAATATAGGATAAATACACATCAACAGTGCTCCGTCTTTTCCTTTGCTTTTATTATATCATATATATATATACATAGTATTGTTTTGTAATTATGTATATATATACATAATTACAAAATTAATTAATTATGTATATATATTAATATTTATACATAATTACAAAATTAATTAATTATGTATATATATAAATATATACATAATTACAAAACAATACTTTTGAAAACAAAATATAAACATGCCTAGTATTTTCGCGTTTTAAGCTGAAAAAAAAAAAAAAAAAAAAAAAAAAAATTTATCGTTAAAGCCATAAAGTAAGAAATTTAGAACTAATATTTCACAAAGACCAAAAATTGAAATTCATAATTAATAAATGAATTTCAAATAATCTTATAAATGCAACAAAGAATTTAAAAAAATAATTTAATGGAATCAAGAATAACAACTTGTGTCCGAATTTTTATGATAGTCGCCGTTGATGTTATAAAGGCAATTCCGTGCCCCGGACGACATAAGTTAGCCCTGCAAATATTCTTTTTGTATCTCATTAATTAAATATCATATTCTCACGTGTGTAAGCCACACCTGTAGGTTTTACCTCTAATTAAAAAAAAACACGTGGATAAGCCGCGGATAGTCTGTCTGCCACTTGGAATATTTTTTGTTTTGGAAATGCGAAAGCAGCTAAAATGAAAACAGAACTTAACCATATACTGAAACAAAATTTGCATTATCTTTCAAAGGGAACATTTTTCTATGTTTAGCATCTTTTATTCACTGTCACTGTCGGTACTACTGTAGTAGTTGCCTGCACTCCCAATATCATTATAACTACTACCGGTGTCCTATATAGCATGTCACCCTTAGAGTCATCTAGAGCAGCTGTTCTTAACCTTTTAACTAACGCGTATCATTTAAACAAAAATTGAAAAATTTTAGTACCACCGCTATATTTTACAATGATTGTTTTGTAGTTTCTCAATAAAAATATTAAAAAATATTTTGCCATTTGCACAACCTATTGACTATTTGCATTAAATATTCACACGTAAAAAATAGAGTTACCATTTTAATTATCAAAATTTAACTTACAATACTTTAAAATTCTAAAATTTAGTGTGAAATTTGGGCCTGTTTAAGAGAGATCAATTACGTTATGTCTGGTCTTATTTCACTTAGTTTTAACCTTAAATTACGATCCAGTTTTGATTTTGTTCTGTATTTATTTTTCAAATATAACATGGAAAAAAATCCTTCTTCACATAAATAGGTTGTGCAAGAAGAAAAATTTACTAGCCTTTTTTGAAAATGCGTTAAAATGTTTTTATTCGGTTCAGCCAAAAGTTAACAAGTGTTTTATTTTTGAAATCTTCAGTTAGAGTTACATCACAGAAAATTTCTATCAATAGTCCTTTTTCTTCACGAGATTGTTGAATTAAATAGTTAAAAGTACTTTGTTTCTTTTTGCATACTACTTATTTTTCTCTTGCGCACTACCAGTGGTACGCGTACCACCGGTTGAGAATAACTGATCTAGATCATTGGAATTTTGTAAATTTGACACTTTTCCCACCATCATACGTTATATTGAACCACGTCAAAGGCATGTGCGGGAGTTCGGCTCTATCTTTCATCAGAGAATCGGATAATTCGCAGTTTAATATGGGTTTCATTTGCTGAAACGATTGCCCGACATTTTCTTTCGAACGAATTGCATCAATTAAACATAAACAATCCAATGTAACGTTCAACCAACAGCAATGGATTTTGTTTTCAAACGTTAAATATGCGCTGCTGTATTGCCATTTGTTTGCATATGCTTATTTCTTATCTTTCGCTTTATAAGCTGTATCCCTGGTTTTCGGCTTTTTTTTTTTTTTTTTGTGTGTGAAAAGAAAAGTGCAGTTTGTACACGAGAGAATACGGTAAGTTATAAATGTCTTAGGCTTAAATTTCTGTTTTCGCTTTTCATGCTTTAAAAGGGGTGTTGGAACCCAAAAATCTTAAAAAAATTATGATTCGTATTTTTGCATTTTCAAATTTACTACTCTTTTATCTTTCTACAAATACCATTCTTTAATCTCTATGAAAATTATAACTGTAAAAAATCTAGTTTTAATTTGTAATCGACAGCTTTAATGAATGAGGATTTTTACATAAAAACGCGTTTTTCTCCAAACATAATTTTTTTTATACTCGATGTACCTTTTCTCAGGAACTACTACTCACAGGTATCTAAAATTTTTATGGCTTATTTATTAGGTTTCCTATTATTTACTGAAATGAGCTTTTTGTGATGTGTGAGAAAAATGTTAAATTTTACCATGCCTAACAAAATATTTTGTAAATTACTCTAAAATTCAAATTGTTTCAAAAGCTCATTTCAGTATAATCAGATAGGTATACTTTAATTACACAAAAAATTTCAAGCATGTATATAAAGCAGATTTTGAGAAAAGGTACGTCGAAAATGGCCAATTTAACACTGTCGGTATAGGGTTTGCTGATACCTCTTAATCATTTACACAGAATTTGGCATCTCCTTGCAACTGATTAAATTAGTTATTCCTTATTTAATTTACTACATATAACGCACTATTAACGGGTCAAGTATCTTCGCACAGTCTTTTTAGAACTTTCTGGAGTAGAAAATGCGAAAGAAATCAGCTATGGACTCCCGAGATCCGCCTGATGCTAGTCGGATGTTCTTCGATTCATGATGATTCATTCATGATTCTTCGACCACAATAGTATGTGGGGAATCAAGAAAAAATTTCTTATTTGTTTATTATTGAACGATGGAATAGTACTATCACAATCTATCAGGACAGAACTGAAACTGACTACAGAAAAAGCAGAAACAAAAAGAAAAGTGCATAGCATAACGGCTGTAATAACATTGAAGTCAAACTACTTGAGGGTTTTTTAATGAATTAATTTTTTGTAGAGGTATTTTATCCTATTCTCCTTGAACAATTTTCCAAAATCTAAGGAGAGTTGTAGGTGGACGATTGGGCAATCCGTGTTTTAAAAGTCCAAAAGCGTAAAAATTCATATGGGATACGTTAAGAGATTTAATAGGGATATAAGTGAAAAGCATGGCCTTGATACCCGTGTTTTGCTTCACTTTTTCCAGGAAATTAACAGTGCATTTGGGCGTGTGGTTGCTTGCTTTGTTTTGATGCAGTTTTACTATTTGATGGCACTGTGGATAAAGAAGTGGTATTTTATATTTGAAAATTGGTATAAAAATATGCTCCTGATAAAATGTAGCGTTGCTACTAACATTTGTCTCCAATCTCTTTATTTTTAATTTGCTGTTGCTTGAAATACCAGCAACAATCCTAAATTTCTTTGAAAAACTTTCTGTAGATTATTTGAGCCATGTTTTAAGATTATTTTCTCCTCTTTGATGATAATAAATGGATCTCTTTTTATTGAAGTCATTTAAATACACATATCATTCATCCATTGTGACAGCATTTTTCCATTTTCACCCAGATAAATGTTTCTCATAAAGAATTCGGAAGCACGTTCTGCGCTCGGCGATATTTCGTGAAGAAAGACAATGCACAGTATGTTTTTCGCATCTTCAAGATTCAAACCAGCATCAGTCACTTTATTTAGAGTTCACACTGAGCATTTTAGTGATTTTAGGAACAGTTCTTTGACTTGGCGAATTTCCTTTTAACATTAGATATCTTGCTTTTGCAAAATTAGAAACATTCCATTTTTCCTTGGATATGTATCGCAGAGACGTTATGTATTTTTTGGAAGCAGGTAAGATGAAAAATTAGCAATTGCCTTCGCCGAAAACCGAATCACGGACCTCTGGAATACCGGCCCAGCGTGCAGAACCAGTACACCGCGAAGGCACGTTAGGAAGGCGGGAGAAATACCTTATACACTCCCACATTTAAAGGACGACTGGAGTTTTTAGGGCATCCAATCGCCAATACCACGAAGGCACGCTAGGAAGGCGGGAGAAATATCTAATAGTATTTGGAGCAATTTTCCTACTTGAAGCCAAAATTTGACGTTTGGTTTCCTTCTTTGTTGACAACTTTAAGTATCATAGCTTTAGATACCAAAAACGCATGGCTTTCACAGTGTTTTTTAATAACTAGATACGAATAATTTTCTTCGGAAATAGCACATATATAGCCTTCTCTCCATTGCTTCTTTCGAAGCGCCATTTTGCATGAAAACAAAACTGCCGAGTAGCAGACGATACGTTATACTTTGAAAAATAAAGGTGCAGTTAAAAAAAATTCCAAGCAGGCGATTTTTATATAGCAAAATAAACTCGTCTAAAAATGGGCGAACGGATTTTGTAAATAGCTCACTCGTAAAATATCAAGAATATGGCCATTAATGATTACGAATGGCATTAGTGTCTTCTTTTATAATGATTTTTAGTCTTCCATTATTAGATAAAAGGGGCAATTTGCCCAGAAGGACTATTAATTTCATTTTGGCATTTTTCGTTGATTCACTACAAGCGTTGTTTCACTTTTCAAATTGTTGCCACCAAATATTATCGCCCTGTATAATATTTAAAAGAAATTAAATAGTGAAGAATATGAATAAATGTATGTATGTTTCTAGCATTGGGATAAAACACCGGTACCTAGAGCCCTCCGATTTTGAGCTAATATGGGCATCTGGAAGGCCAGATTTGAATTTGGAATTTGTTTTATTATCGATTTCATATTTTGTAAAACTAACGAATTTTTGATTAACAAGTTCAAGGATTTCAAAGCGAGCAATGCCAACGTTGTACAGAATAAACATTTTCATCTCCAGCGCGCGAGACTGTGTATAGGAAATTCTAAAGATATGCTCTATTTAAAATTATTTTGCGATATTGCACTTGAACTGAATTTTAGGGTTTAAGTACGTTTATTATTTAATAATTAAAGGTAACACACAAAATGTAAAAAAACGCCCCTTTGGACGCAATTTAAAATCTGAAAGCTTTCAGATTTTTTTTTATTATTTATAAAATGTTTTTATTTTGTTTTGAATATTGATTTCATTTGCCCAACTTAACACCTATTCTCCAGAGTAAACTTCTTTAAAATACAGGTAAATTGTTAATAGTATTTTTATGTTAATTATAATTTAGGATATTTTCTTTACCTTGTTTTTAACTGTAAATTAATCATAGTTACTATTTCCGGTATTGGTTAATCGGCAGTTGACTGTGTTTATTGCTTAAGTGCGTTCCGTGTCCAAAAATGTTTTGAAATTTTGATACTGTCCTGAGTTACACTGCAATTTTTGAAATATGGAATACAGTTGAGACAATATTCTACTACTTAATAGATTTCGCTTACTCATTTCTAAGCTAATATACATATTTTTATTTACAAGTTTAACTCTTTCTTACCTAAAATTCTGTCATATGCAGCAAGTGTTTCATACTTTCATACTCCAACTAGGAGATATCTTTATAACATTTATTCTCAGAGAATTGCTGACTGACGTTTAGTCTTCTTGACATTAGTGGAAATCGTTGTGGAGGAAAGTGATGATGCCAGCGGATGTCATCATTTTAATGGCTTACACAGGAATTCTCTGGAGAGCTTAGGAAGCGAAATGATATCATTGACCCTCTTATTCACTTATTTACAGAAGCGTCGAGTATATTGACTTCTTTGAATGGATCGTTATGCCCATCTTCTCTGAAACTGCCTTCGGGAGGACACCCGGCATCATAAACGATGCTTTGACCATGCATGACTTGAGATCTGTAAAGTATGTTCGGTTGCTTGGAAATAGATAACAAATGTCCACACACATATCAACATCCTCTTTTTGACAGCCTTCATTAAATATCTCTACGTCTCTTTGGGCTTATCATGACGCCAAGTAAGAAAATGCTGTAGAAGATCCATCTTGCTTATCTCTAATTTGTAAAAAGAGAGAACTATGCCATATGGGATTACGTAATTTGTTTTTCATAAAAAGCAATAAATCAGTATTTGCGTTATTGCAGAAAGGTTTTTATATAGAAAGACATATTTCTAAATTTCTGTGGAGGTTAGTTTTGATCGTACATTTTCCGTTCAAATTGAATAATTGTTTGTTGAGAATTGTTTTGCGAATATATCTGCATGCAGTGTATTCAACATGTATGAAGGAAGCGGTATGGATTCTTAAAACTTTGATTTCAGACATGTGTTTCCAAGTACTTC
This sequence comes from Stegodyphus dumicola, assembly GCF_044657685.1. NCBI lineage: Eukaryota > Metazoa > Arthropoda > Arachnida > Araneae > Eresidae > Stegodyphus > Stegodyphus dumicola. The sequence continues at coordinate 131,133,148 of NC_140770.1, forward strand.
CAGTTACAAATTAAAGAACAGAATTTTACGACAGTAATCAAACTTTTTGGATAAATAGTTTTTCATTAAAATAAAATGTAATATATCACTGTATAAGGTATTTCTCCCAATTTCTTGGCGTGCCTTCGTGGTGTAGTGGTTTTGCACAGGGGGCCGGTATTTCAGAGGTCCTCGGTTCGATTCCCGGCGAAGGAGTAGCTAATTTTTCATCTTGCCTTATTCCAAAAAATACCTAATGTCTCTACAGCTGAAAGCATCTTTTTATGATATATGCAATGTGTTGTTTAAAAAGGAGTGTATACTATTCATTTAAATCTTAATCTTATGTATTTATTTCGTGTTAAAGGTTTCCTACACTTTGCAAAAGTAGAATCAGTGAGTGAAACTTTCTGCAAACCGCAACAGCATAATGAGAGAAAAATTTTATCTTTACTTTACATGACAAATATTTCTGACGGAAACTAAGCCTAGAAAAAGTAATTCAAATTTCAAATTACAGAAAAATGAAATACAATCAATTAAAATAATGTTTAAAAAAATCTGAACTCTTTCAGGTTTTATATTATGTCCAGAGGAGCGTTTTTTCCATTTACAAATACACGTTTGGAGAGCATTTAGGCAAACGCCTCTTTGGGATAAAAATATTTAAAAAGCGCATATCTTTAAAATTTCCGATAGATAGTCTCGCGTGCTGGAGTTAAAAATATTTTATTTCGAACAGTGTGTTGCCACTGCTCGCTTTGGAACCATCGAGTTTCTTAATCAAAAATTCGTTAAAGTATGAAAAATATGAAATAGCTAATAAAACAAATTCAAAATTGAAGATTCGTACTTCCAGGTACAAATATTCGGGTGGAGGACTACGTTGTTCAAAGTTTGATGGCTCTAAATGTCGTTCGATTTTCACAGTGCGAAAAACATACATACATTCATGCAGATTCTTCATTGTTTAATTTTTGTAAATATAATACAGGGCGATAATATTTTGTGGCAACAATTTGAAAAGTGATACTGTCGTTTATAGTGATTCGACGCAAAATGCCGTTTCGAGACTAATAGCCCTTTTAAACTAATGCCCCTTTGGGCTAAAATAGCATTAAAAATAGGAATAGTATGATAGTCACATTGTTCAAACCAATCGAGATAATATATGTGATACAGTTTCTCCTGCAAAAATTCAGACAAAAACTAGTAGACAGGAAAGTCTTAGTGTTGTCTATGATCATGTTGAGTTAAGCTGAGTCGCCGGAGATTAGGCATAGGAGATTATGACTAGAAGAGGAAGATAATCGTCATCTCTGTTCATCAGTAATTATTTTATTTTGCAACTTCTTTGAATTCATGGAAAATTGATATGTGTCATTGCCTGATCAAGTTGGTATGAAAGGTAATATGTCACTATTTTTAATTTCTTAGAATGAAAAGTTTTTTCTATATATAGCAGTTCCGTGTGTGCAATTAGAACAGCAGAGAAAATTGCATTATACTTGAGTTTTCAGTTTTTCCGATTAAAATCGTATGTTTCTTCACTCAACCCTTTAGTCTTTTTTTTTTTCCGAACAAATACTTTTGTCTTTTTGTGGGTGCTCTTCAGATTTCTTTCGTAAGCGAAGAAAGCCTCTTTATATAAAATTTCGTAAATGAAAATGTTGCTAAACGATTGATTGTAAAAGGTGGGATGCTTATATAAAGTCTCTTAAAAATAAGATACACTGGCGATGGAAATGGCTTTCGATTTTAAATTAATTTGATTATTATTAGTCCAAAGGTGCTTTGTTCCCGAGCGACTATTGTTTTCGTTTCTAGCTGATTAAAAAAATGACGATTTTGATGCCCCAGTCACGGGGCATAAATTATCTAATTGTGTCGGAGGCATTTATGTAGACTGAAATTTAAGGCTAATTGCCTATTGATTTGGAAAAATATTATTTGAAACAGAAGATTTGGCTCTCGCATAGAATAACAAATGAAACATAATAAGAGCAAACTTGTCGATGTCGGAGTGTTTGAAGCGAATTGCGCTCCTGAGCGGCAGCGTCTAGCATTAAGCGCAACACGACTGGCGATGGCCGTGTGGCACTATGGGTTAAAACAAAGTCGTATGGGTACAAAATTCGTTTGACCCTATATGCTAAAACTTCGTTATAAGTCTGTAAGGTTTACCACTGTGTAATTGCAGTCAAAAGTGACTAACCTTAAGAACTAGTTAGCGAATAATCGCTTAAGTTCGTGTAACAAGAAACAACAAGATGGAAGGGTAACTAACCCTTTATTATTCTAATAAGATTTAACAAAAACTCTGTCTTGGAGTGTACAATCAAAGCCGACACTTGAGCTTGAACTTAAGAGACGAAGAAATAAACTAAAACTAAGATTAACTAAAGAGATATAGCCGAAGCTCTCAAGATTCTAATTGAGTTGGCCCCTTAACTCTATTTGACTACGAAGCTTATCAAGGGCCGAGTAACAGCTTTGAGAGGGATAGCCAAAAGGCAGACGCGCGCAGATCAGAAAGTCTGATTGTCTCTAACTCAGCTAGTAGACTTCGCGGTTTAAATACCGCTCCTCCTCATTAAGTATTCAGAGTGATTCCAAAACTACGTTCTGGCCGGAAGTAGTAAGTTGAAGTTAAGAATTTGACAGGAAAAGAACTTAAAATTTAACTGTTAATAAAATTAACATAATCCTTACAAGTCTATAACGTTTAATTTTAAATAGTAAAGTTAAGTTCGATATTTCTCTAGCTGATATGTAGAATACTAGTTTTTAAGCCGATAATGCTTAAAGCCAAATTTTAAGTAATTGGTGTAACTGTGAAATTTTTTGGAAGATTTCGGTATCAAAGATAAAACCCAATTGCTTAGAAATTTTGTACGTTAAACATGTTTAATAAAAAGACAACTTTTTCACATATAAGCAATATGAACTTCAGAAGGAATATCTTCATTCTTTTGTATATTTTCTTTCCGTATGTTAAAAACAAGGTTTTCGAAAAAGGTGGCTGCAACTTTATTTCTTCAAATATTGATTTCGGGCATAATTTCCACAGTTTACACAGTTTCTTTAAGTGTAAAATGTTATTAATTATAGTCTCAACCCTTTAGGGGAAAATGCAGTTAAATTAAAGTTTTATACCGTTGTATGGCTGATAACGGCCTGTTGAGTGTTGAAAAGAATGTTAAAGCTGTTGTGTGTTTCGAAGAAACGAAGAATTTGGTGGCGATGCAAAAACGTTTTCTTGCACACTGTTGTACAAGGTGAGTTCCTCGCAAACATATCATTCCTAGATTGTATCAGCAACTGGAAAGCACTGTCTCTGTACTGGAGAAGAATGGAAAGCACCCATTAAGAGCCGCGCAAAATGACAACAGCTAAAAAATTTAACACTCAGTGATAATTTTAACACTGAAAATGACACCTTTAACACTGTATTTTCTACAAGACGGCACCGGCCCACAGATTAAAAATATTGTTCATGATTTCCTATATGAAATATTTAACGTGATTGGTTTCTCACATCAGTATCTCGAACACTACGAAGGTAGGAGACAGTATCCCTCGTATAGCCGGGATATTAATCCATGTAATTTGTTTATGGGATTATTGCAAGATAAGGTTTCCGCAAGGAAGCCTGACCACTCAAAGCCACGCGGTTGCGGAGGGTTGTGACAAATGTAAAGAATCGTTTACAAAAAGTTATCAAGCAAAATTGTGGATACACTGAAAACATTCTGAACTGAACTCTCTTTACATGCTTACTCAGTTACCTACGCATTCATATTGTAATAGTTCGATGATAAATAAACGTGTAATAAACAAAACAAAGGATATGACTTTTCGTGCGCTACCCTTATATTCATAAATATCAGAAAACATCAAATAAATATTTTAAGTAATGACTATTTTTCTATCCAGATTCCGTTTATGAGAACTGAATTCTTCGATTAAAATCCACAACGTAGTAAATAATAATTAAAAGATCAGAAACTTTCCATCATTATGGAGGAGTTTACAAATTGGGTTTCTGAAAGCTTGCGAAAGGAACTTGGTGCCAGTGCCGATCTAGAGCGGAAATGAAAGATGATTAAAATGGGAAAAGGGGAGAAATATTATTTATTTCATTCTCATACAATGATAGTAATCATTATCAAATTAATTGAAGCAAAGGTGTAATGGAATTTGAAGGAAAGCAACGAATTCTGCTCTTGGATTAGTTGTTCTGAGAGCAATTAATCTACCCAGAGATGCAACTTTTTTTGTCTCTAAAATTCGGATTTTACCATGAATTAAATTATTTACGTACTTTTGAAAATATTTTCTTTAGAACGCTTTTATTGATTACGCCTTTAATCTCTTGGAAGTATCTTTAATTTTTGAATATCGCCTAACAATATTTGACGAGTTTTAATTATTTCAGTAGAAAATACACATATTAATAAAAATCAGCCCTTTTTTTCCGTTTTTCAAAATAAAAAATTTAAAATAAAATAAAATATGAAAGGTTTCCGATTTTAAATTACGTGCAAAGGGGCCCTTTTTTAACGTTTTGTATGTTACCTTTATTTATTAAATATCATATTCTACGCACTCAAACCATAAAATTCAGTTCAACAGAAATATTGCAAAATAATTTTTAAGTGAGCATATCTTTAGAATTTCCGATACAAAGTCTCGCGCGCTGGAGAAAATTTTTTTTTTCATACGGTGTGCCATTGCTTGCTTTGAAATCGTTTAGTTTCTTAAAATCAAAAATTCGTTGAAGTGTTACAAAATATGAAATCGATAATCAAACAAATTTTAAATTCAAATGAGGGCTTCTTCATGCCCATATTGTATGAAAGATTACGTTATTCAAATTTTTGTGGCTCTAGGTACACATTTTTTTATCACAGTCTGAGAAACATACATACATTCATGCAAATTCTTCATTACTTAATTTCTTTAAATATAATACACAGCAATAATATTTGGTGGCAACAATTTGAAAAGTTTCCAACGCAAAATGCCAAAACGAAATTAATAGTCCTTCATGGCAAATTGCCCCTTTGGACTAATAAATAAAATAAAATCTAAAAGTTTTCAGGTTTTTATGTTACGTACAAAAGGGAATTTTTTTAACGTTTTGTGTGTTACCTTTATTTATTAAATATCATTTTCTTTGCACTTAAATCACCTAACATTCAATTCAGCAGCAATATCGCAAAGTATTTAAAAACACCATATCTTTTGAATTTCCGTTAGACAATCTCGCGATCGAGATAAAATTGATTTTTTTCCTTACAGTGTTGCCATTGCTCGCTTTGAAATCGTTGAGTTTGTTATTAAAAATTCGTTGAAATTTTAGGAAATATGTAATAGATAATAAAAAAAGTTCAAAACTGGGCATGCAGGTGCCCATGTTCATGTAGAGGACTACATTATTCAAAATTGGACGGCTCTAAGTACCGTCGTTTTTTTTACAACGCTAGAAACATACATACAACCATGCAGATTCTTCATTACTTAATTTATTTAAATACAATACAGGGTGATAATATTTGGTGGCAGCAATTTAAAAGTGATTCGCCGTTTAAAGAGAAACGCTATAAAATGCTTTTTTGAGACTAATAGCCCCTCTGGGCTACCGCCCTTCCTTAATAGTTGCTTTAATACAGTGTTCCAGTGTTAATCCTTCCTTAATCAAGTGTTAATTCTTCTTAAATTCAGTGTTCCTTAATAGTTGCAAAAATTATCCAAAATAACAATTTTTCATATTTTTTTACCAATAACTCGATCGTTTAATTTGCGTGAAAAAAAGTTTGAAAAGAATTTGATTGACTGAAAATATAAAATTCTACTGTTTATTGTAAACAGATACTTCTGATTGCGTAGTTTTTTAATTTCTTAATCTGATTAGCTTAATCAAACTCGGAATAGTTGGTTAATAATTATTTAAATGTTATCTAATAAATGTAACTTACAGATAACCACTGTAAGTGAAGTAAGTCATTAGGGAAATATTACGAGGGGACGTATACTGCAGGGATGAGATTCAAAATAGAAAGATGTCGACAAAACTATGCAGAATTCTCCTTTTAATTATGATGTTCTTTTAACTGAATGGCAAAAGAATTAAAAATGCACTAACAAGGACAGCAACAATAGCAACAAAATAAAATTCTAACTGTTGGTTGTAATTGAATTTGGTGTTAAACCGTTAAGTTACTTACAAGTAAGTCTTTAATTTATTTTAGAATTTACCCATTAACACCATCATCGATTTCTGATAAAAGAAGGTGAAGCAAAATTAGCTTATTTTGTTTCTAACTACGATTACTTAACTTAAAAGAACTAAATTTTCACTTGTAGCTTTTCTGAAAAGTAGGTAAAGACTTTTCAGAAAAGTTTATTGGATTTATTGATATGAAAACGTTAATCAAACGACGAATTCCTGTAAAATGTTTTACTCATTATTAAATACATATGTTAAGTCATTAAGACTATTTAACTGTAGGATTACGTAATTTTTTCTCTTCTTGGCGCCTTGCATGGCGCAGATGTTCATTACAGCAACCCTGTAAACGCTTACTCAGTTTTATTTTTTATTGCTGTTGTTGTTAGTAGTAAGTCATCGCTTGAAAGATGGCACGCATTTGATTAAAGTTGTTGAATAAAATATTTAGTACAGTCCACTTCTAGTTAATTTGAAATTGTTGTATAACAACGCACGAATCGCATGAACACTTTATGGCCCGTCGAGCCACAGGTAAAAGATATCGTTGCTAAAATTAACTTTTTAGAACATTTGTAATACTTTCGTTTGGTTGTATTACGGATAGCTTCATATAGAGTGTTTGGAATGCTTTCGTTTTCGTGTGGATTACGCAATTAAGATTGAATACTGTGTCATCGTTCATTTCCGGTGTTGCTGTCGAGAAATCTGCAATCACGGTAAGTGATAAATTATTTATTTGTTCATGATGAGTGAATTGAAAGGGATTAAAGCTAACAAAAAAAGTTTAAAATGCAGTATCAGAAAGTTTAAAAATAAGGTAAATTCTACAGTGGATGAAGCAGATATTTCCTTATTGGAGTTATACGAATCAAAAATATTAGAATTTAAAAAGGAATTAAGTAACATTTTCGATTATTTATTTGCACATTGAGAAGAAAAGGCCACTGACGAATTCATTAGCGAAAAGGAAAATGTAGTAGATAATCTCGATGAAATTCATTTGAAAATTAAAAGAAAAATTTCTGAGATCTGTTCTCAAAGGAATAGCTGCTCAAATGAAAACGGTTCGAGTAAAGACATAATTGTTTCGGATATAAAATTGCCTAAATTGTCTCTTCCAATATTTAGTGGGAAAATTGAAGAATGGATTGAATTTGAGGATTTATTTTCCGCAGCTGTGCATAAAAATAGCAAATTAACTAATGCGCAAAAATTGCAATATTTAAAGAGTTCGTGTAAGGCAGACGCTTTAAATATTATTCAGTCCATTCCAATTTCTGATTCGAATTATGACATAGCATGGAATCTGTTGGTTGAGCGCTATTGCAACAAAAAAGATTTGATCAATTCTATCATAAAGAAATTAATTTCTATACCTCAAACGAGTGATTCTACTTCGTCACTTTTAAAATTTATCGATAAGGTGCATGAATGTTTACGATCCTTGGAAGCATTGGAGCAAAAGGTGGAGGAATTTTCAGACACGTTAATTGTTTATTTATTAGTTGAAAAGTTGGATAGAAATACTCGGTGTTGGTGGGAAAGGTCACTTAAAAAAGACGAGATAGGAACGGTTAAACAACTGACATGTTTTTTGAAGGAACACGCTCGCACCCTATCACATTACAAACCTCCGCATGGGGAATCGAAACGTTCATTTAATACCAAAGCTCTTACATCACTTTCGGAAAATTCAAAAAATTGTCCTTATTGTAAAGCTGATCATTTATTGTTGAAATGTGCGCAATTCTTAAATCTAACAGTCAAGAAACGATTGGAATTTGTAAAGACAAAAAAACTATGTTTCAATTGTTTATCTTCGGTCCACACAATCAAGGACTGTAAAAGTTCTAATACATGCAGAAAATGTCAGAAATTTCACAATTCGCTCTTACATTTTGATCGAAATGAAGAGAATTTCGATAAAGCAAATGGCACATCGAATCAAATCACAAACAAGACTAATAAATTAAGCAGTAATCTTTCTCCAAATGCTGATACATTTACTCCAATGGCAAGCAGCCAAAAGGTTAGTGACACTAATGAAACCAACCAAGCAAAGTCCATTAACGGTACTACGCTGAATATTTCCAGTTCTTTTAATAAACAAGTTCTACTTTCAACTGCAATTATTTTCGTTAAGGGTAATGATGGAAAATTTATCTCGCCGAGAGCCTTGCTGGATTCCGGTTCTCAAAATAATTTCATTACTAAAGAAGGTGCCGAGTTATTGAATTTTAAGAAAAGAAAAATAAACGCTTCTATTTCAGGTATCAATGGTACAGTTATGGGTGTTAAGGAAAAAGCTATAGCAACCATCGCTAACGCTACTAGAGATTTTATTCGTACCTTACAATTTTTTGTTGTTCCAAAAATAACTCGCGTAACGCCTGCTAGATATATAAACATTCCTGATGTTAAGCAGTTGCAACTCATTGGTTTAGCTGATCCAGAGTTTTATAAACCTGGTCAAATACATGTTTTATTATCTAACGAAATATTTTTTAATTTACTGGGAACAAATAGAATAAATATGCAAGACCTGATTCTCCATCAGTCAGTTTTTGGATATATCGTTAGCGGGTCAGTACGCATGCCGCAGCAAGGCAGTGTTGATAATTTTTGTGGGTTTGTTGAAAATGGGGATAATTTATCTGACAACATGAGAAGGTTTTGGGAGATTGAAGGTATTAATGAAGCAAAAAAAGTGAAAAGTCAGGAAGAGGAATTTTGAGCAGCACTTTCTTCGTACACACACGAGGCAAGATAATGGCAGATATGTAGTGGAAATGCCAATTAAGGAGGAAGGACTTAGCCTTTTAGGCGAATCGAGAGAAAACGCTAGTAAAAGACTGAATTATCTACTTAAACGCTTCACTCGCAATCCCGCAATGAAACACTTATACGAAGATTTCATTAAGGAATATAATAAATTAGGCCATTCCGAAGAAATTGATGAAGGGGATAGCTCTAGTTTCTCATATTATCTTCCTCACCATGGGGTTTTCAGACCTGAGAAACCTAGCACTAAACTTAGGGTAGTATTCGATGCCACTGCTCCTACGACTACTGGAATTTCGTTAAACGATATTCTGCTGAATGGAGGGTTAGTTCAAGACGAGCTATTTGATATTATTTGCAGATTTCGAACGCATAAAATTGCCTTCACAGCAGACATTGTAAAAATGTATCGTCAGATTTTGATTAAAGAACATCAAAGAGATTTATTACGCATCTTATGGAAGAGTAGTGAAGAAGAACCAGTTAAGGTCTATAGACTGAAGACTATAACTTACGGTACTTCCAACGCACCATATCTAGCAACACGCACACTTAATCAATTAGCAGAAGACGAGAAAAACAATTTTTCGTTAGCAGCCCCAATAGTACAAAGGGATTTTTACGTCGATGACGTACTCACAGGAGCCCATACTCTAATAGAGGCTAAAGAATTACAGTCGCAATTGATCAACCTATTATCACGTGGAGGAATGCGTCTGCACAGATGGTGTGCTAATCATCCTGATCTTTTGCAGTTTTCGGATGGACAAGAGGAATATTCTTTCAGTAATTTCGATGACGATCAGAGCATCAAAACTTTAGGATTATTATGGAATCCAAAGATAGATTGTTTTTCGTACAAATCAACGATCAAGAAACCAATTACTTACACAAAGAGAACAGTGTTGTCTGATATTGCTCGCATTTATGATCCATTAGGACTGCTTGGTCCAGGGATAACAAAAGCAAAAATCTTCATCCAAAGACTTTGGTTATTGAGGCTTGATTGGAACGATCCGCTACCCGAAAGGATAATTAAGGATTGGCAACTTTTTATTGATTCAATGCAATCTATCAACAATTTGAAAGTCAGTAGATATGTTTTACGGGATAGTTTTTCTGATATACAAATTCATAGATTTTCAGATGCATCAGAACACGCATACGGAGTATTTACGCTGTAGAAGTGACAATAATTTATCTTCACATTTGCTTTGCAGCAAGTCCAGAGTAGCTCCACTAAAACCGCTGACAGTACCTCGACTGGAACTTTGCGCAGCTGTACTGCTAGCACAGCTTGTTGCAAAGGTGGTGCCTTTATTGAAATTGGACATCAGTAAAATATGTCTGTGGTGTGACTCAACCATAGTGTTAGCATGGCTTCAGAATCCTCCGCATGTACTAAAAACTTTTGTTGCTAATCGAGTGTTGCAGATCCAAGAGCTAACACATACATGCCAGTGGAATTATGTGCGTTCAGAGGAGAACCCAGCAGACCTTATTTCCCGAGGACTGAATTTTGACAAGCTGCATGATGCTGATCTGTGGTGGAAAGGTCCTTCATTCTTGAGTGAAGGTGTCATACTTAACAAGAACATTGACTTTGAACAATTAGAAAAAACAGAGACATTTTCTAATGAACTGAGAAAAAGAACTGACATTGCTTGTTTATGCACTTTGCCTTCAAAATTTATTGATAATGTCCTAGATATCACTAACAATTATTTAAAATTATTACGTATTGTTAGTTATATTTTCAGGTTCATTTGGAACTCTAGGTGTGCAAAACAGAAAGAAGCACAGAGAAGAACAGGAGGAGTAAGTTCAAAGGAATTAAATGAGGCAGAATCCTTTTTAGTAAGAGAGGTTCAAAAATGTAGTTTTTATTCAGATTACAACTCCCTCGCACAAGGTAAACTTATTAATAATAAAAGTAATTTACTTTCTTTGAACCCTTTTTTGGATGCAAATAATGTAATGAGAGTAGGAGGCCGATTACAAGGGGCCAATGTAATGTTTTCACAAAAACATCAAATAATTTTGCCTGCTAAATGCAAACTAACTAAGCTGATTGCTGAGCATTATCATCAGAAATATTTACACGTAGGTTCGCAAGCATTATTGTGTTTTATGAGACAGAAATTTTGGCCATTACAAGGTAGGAATTTAACTAGAAAGATTACCCATGAATGTATAATTTTTAGTAAAAATAAACCAGTCACTATGGAACAAATTATGGGGCCATTACCTGCAAAGCGCGTAAATACAAGCTCACCCTTTAATCATTTCGGCACCGATTTTTGCGGTCCATTTCTTATTAGGTACAAGGGACAGATGAAGGGAACTCTTCATAAGGTATATTTAGCTCTTTTCATTTGCCTTATAACAAAGGCAGTGCATCTCGAACTAGTGAGTGATCTCACCACTGACGCATTTATTGCCACCTTAAAGAGATTTATTACTAGGCGCAGAAAATGCTCAATCATTTTCTCAGACAACGCAAAAAACTTCGTTGGCGCAAATGCCGAATTGCAAAGAATTAACAATTTAATTAGAAATCCTGACAAAAAATTAGCAGATTATTTAGGTGAAGAAGGAATAGTATGGAAGTTTATTCCCCCACGGACACCTAATTTTGGTGGACTATGGGAATCTGGAATAAAATCCGTGAAATATCACTTAAAGCGGATTGTAGATAATGCAAGGTTGACTTTCGAGGAGTTATTAACTGTAGTAACTCAGATAGAGTCTGTTTTAAATTCTCGCCCTATTACTCCCTTATCTTCCGATGTAAATGATTTAGAGGCATTAACACCAGGTCATTTTCTCATTGGAAGACCCTTGAATGCTATAGTAGAACCCGAATTAATTGATATACCTGAAAACAGACTCTCAAGATGGAAACGAACTACCAGATTTGTCCAGTTGATATGGAATCGTTGGTATAGGGACTATTTAAACACACTACAACAGCGTTCAAAATGGAAGGTAGAACATACGAATATTAAAATAGGTATGCTAGTACTAGTTAAGGAGGATGAGCTTCCTGTCTGTAGATGGGTGTTAGGGAGCATTACAAGAATTTTTCCTGGAGTTGACGGTAAGGTTAGAGTAGTAGAAATACAGACAGCAAAGGGCATCATTAAGCGTGGAATTACAAAAATTGCAATTTTACCCCAAGAAGAAGCTTCCTAAGTTAGTTAAGTGTTAGCTTATTATTATAAAACTTGTATTGTAAATTGTATTGTGCACAAAAATTTGTATTGAAAATTGAATATTATTATATTGAATTAAGAGATGTTATTCGTATTGCATTATTGTATAAGGTAGTAATTGTACAATTTTGTGGGTTATTATGAGTATTATCGCACGAAATTATTGAAGTAACCCTTCAATGCCGGGGGGTATGTTAAGTCATTAAGACTATTTAACTGTAGGATTACGTAATTTTTTCTCTTCTTGGCGCCTTGCATGGCGCAGATGTTCATTACAGCAACCCTGTAAACGCTTACTCAGTTTTATTTTTTATTGCTGTTGTTGTTAGTAGTAAGTCATCGCTTGAAAGATGGCACGCATTTGATTAAAGTTGTTGAATAAAATATTTAGTACAGTCCACTTCTAGTTAATTTGAAATTGTTGTATAACAACGCACGCATCGCATGAACAACATATTTATTGATAAAATAAGCTGCAATTCATCTGTCTCCAAGTTTTAAACTAAATCTCTGAGTAACAAATTCGAGCAATGCAGGACGAATTCAACGTCAAAAACTAATATTTTTCAACTGCTAAATAATTTTCTCTTGAAAGTACATTTTGTTATAGACATTTCAATTTTAATTAATGATTTTTAACTCAAAATTTACCACTAAACTGTCCCTGCTGTAGCGAATAGTTTATCCAACAGATGGCAGTATCTGCCAAGCTCCTTTGGTAATTGTCATTGCGCATGCGCAAGCGGAGTGTAAAAAGAAGTATGTTATTAGGAGAATGAGCTTTCGTTAATAATGTTGCTGCGCGTTTTCGCTGTGTAAATAAAAGTATATTTTTATATCATAGATGTTCTTTACTCTCTAATGCGAAGCACTAGGTTAGTGCACGAATCTCTTCTGATTCAGAAACCATTTTCAAACCGTGGATCACCACAATAAAAAGTGGCGTCCGTCTAACAGGACGCATTAGTTGGGTAAAGGACACTTTTGATGGTTTAACAGCAGAAATGGAAGCCTTGAAAGTAAGAAGAATACCACTGCGTGCAGCCTTCACGAAAGCATATAATAGCCTACATGGACATTTGAATGAGTCAGAATTGAACAGTGATGTTCTATTATCGTCCCTGGAAATCCTGGAAGATAAAGGAATTCGACTACAACAGTTGGATGAAGAAATATTGGATCTCCTATCAAAATCGAAAGAAGTCTCGCAAGAAGAATATACTAAAGAATTTGAGTCATGTGAGACTTACAAGGAGAAATTAATAGCAGCCAGGATGAAAGTGAAGCAAATCACTGTGAAACTAGAGAAAAATTTGCTGACTCATGCATCGGTAAATGAAACCAGAACTGTTGATTCAAGAACAACGGCAACGAATTTGAAGCTTCCGAAAATAAATTTGATTGAATTTACAGGTGATCCACGACAATGGTTGAATTTCTGGAATACCTTTAGTAAGATACACGAAGATCCAGTGCTAGATGATCATTTGAAATTCGTATATCTGATCCAGGCTACTGCTGCCAAATCGAAAGCACGGAAAATAGTGCAGAGTTTCCCGACAACTAAAGAAAATTATCCGAAAGTCATCGAAGATTTAAAGAATCGTTTTGGACGTGAAGATATTCTTATACAAGTGTACGTTCGGGATTTATTGAATCTTGTGTTGATAAATAATAATGCAACCAAAAAGGACTTTGCGCTATCATCGTTGTACGAAAGTTTAGAAACAAAACTGCGTGCTCTGGAATCTCTCGGTGTAACTGAAGATAAATACGCTAGTGTTATTTTTCCGTTAGTTGAATCTTGCCTGCCCCCTGACATCTTACGCGTGTGGGAGAGGGAACGGGAGAGCTCGTCACAACAAGGTAAGAGCGATCTTGAATCTATTCTTCTGTTTTTGAAAAATGAAGTGATATCTGAAGAGAGAATTAAATTAGCGCGTTTTTCTTTTGATAAAAGTAGAAAATCTAAAAGTTACATTAATGATGAGTCTAATATTCCTACTTGTAATGATTTGTATACAGGAGACAAATTTAAAGAAAATGCTCCTATTAAGAAAGTTGAGGAATCGTGTTTATTTTGTGATAAGCCACATTTAACAGAAAAATGTTTTAAAGCTAGTACGCTTACATATCAGGATAAAAAAGATTTAATATTTAAGAAGGGTTTATGTCTATTATGCTTGAAGAAAAACCATATTTCTCGTAACTGTAAGTCCAAGGTTAAGTGTTTAATTTGCCAGAAAAGGCATTTGGCAGTAATGTGTCAACAAGTTCCTTCTCAATTGAAAGAGACTAAACAAGTAGAGCCTGTGGCGAAAAACGAGGTCAATGTTTTGGCTAGCAGATCCGCGAGCTCCGATGTGTTACTACAAACATTAATCGTAAGGGTAAAAAATGGCAACAGGGAAAGGATAGTCAGAGGGATTATAGATACGGGTTGCGAGAGAAGTTATTTAACGAAAGATATTACAGATTCTTTGAAATGTAACAGTGTTGGTGAAGTGAAATTAGTTCATAAATTATTCGGAGGTGTAGAAACAAAAGAAAAATTGCATTCTAAATATATAGTTAATTTGAGTAGCCTTGATAATAAATATGTATGTAGTGTGCATTGTTTAAGTGAATCTGTTATCTGTTCTGATGTTAAGAAAATACCTAAAGGTCCTTGGTTGAAAGAACTTCGTAAATTAAATATTCAAGTGTCAGATGTAGAGGGTAATGCTCTCGAAAACGAAAGTGACATTAAATTGTTGATAGGTTCTGATATTGCTGGAAAATTATTCACCGGAAATATTAAATGTTTACAAAGTGGTCCGGTCGCGATGGAAACAAGTTTGGGATGGATTTTAATGGGTAAAATTCCAGCGAAGGAATCTTCGGGTATAAATGATTCTCTTGCATGTGTTTCTTTATTGCTAAACGAAAGATCAGCAGAAAATTTGTGGAAGTTAGACGTTATTGGTATAAATGACCCAGTTGAGTCTAAAACGAAAGCTGAAATTCATGAGGAGACCATGCAATATTTTGAGGAAAATTTGAATTTGGATTCAGACGGGAGATATGAAACTGCATTACCTTGGGTACTGGACCCCTCTCGCTTGTCTAATAATAAAACGTTGGCAGAAAAACGCCTGACTAATACGCGAAGGAAATTATTAGATTCGAATCAAATTAAAGTTTATCAGGAAGTATTTAAAACTTGGTTGAAGGAACGAATTATTGAAGAGGTAAATGAAGGCGAAGTAGATAGAGAGCACTATTTGCCTCATAGGCCGGTTTTTAAAGAATCTAGTGAAACTACGCGAGTAAGGCCAGTTTTTGATGCTTCGGCACACGCCAAAGGAGAACTTTCCTTAAATGATTGTCTTGAGAAAGGTCCCAACCTAATGGAAATAATTCCAACATTGTTGAATCGTTTTCGGAAATATCCTCTTGCAGTAATTTCAGACATTGAGAAAGCTTTCTTGCAGATTGGTATAAGAGAGAAGGATAGAGATTATTTGCGTTTCTTTTGGAAAGGTGCAGAAGAAGAGAATACTAAAATTTACAGACATTGTCGCGTGGTTTTTGGGCTTAACTGTAGTCCATTTTTGTTAGCCGCTACGTTGAACTATCATTTAAATCGTGCCCCTGATCAGTTTGCAGTTACAGCCAACATTTTGAAGGAGTCCTTCTATGTTGATAATTGCCTGACTAGTTTTAAGAATGTTGAAGAATTGAATAGATTTGTACTAGAATCGAGAATGTTATTGTCACTGGGAAAGTTTAATCTTAGAGGATGGCAGTCGAATTGTGAAACCGAAATAATTCCCAACTCTAAATTAGATACATTCGTTTGCGTTCTAGGGTTAAATTGGGATTTGAAGGATGATACTCTTTCTTGTAAAATTGAGTCACTAAAGAAAGAGGAGATTGTCGCGAGTAAACGAACACTCCTTTCTTGCGCGCATAAGTTATTTGACCCAGTAGGCTTCCTTTCTCCCGTTACCCTGTTCCCAAAGGTGATATTGCAAGAGTGTTGGAAATTACGATTAAATTGGGATCAAAAATTGCCAGAACATTTAGAAAAGAAGTCCATACAATGGGTAAAGGAAATGAAACTGCTGTCTGATGTCAAAATTCCTAGATGGCTTAATATTGACAGATCGGTTAACGAAGATGTAAGTCATCATGTTTTCAGCGATGCCAGCAAGCATGCCTATGCTACCTGCATTTTCTTAAGAGTGAAGACCGAAAATAAGGTTTATTTAAATTTTGTGCAAGCACGCACTAGAGTTAAGCCTTTAAAGAGTATATCCATTCCTCGTTTGGAATTATTATCCTGCTTAATCGGAGCACGCTTGGGACGTATGGTCTTTTCAGATTTGAACATGCCAAATTTAAGAACATTCTTCTGGACTGACTCAACAACCGCTTTGTGCTGGATCCAGCGAGACGTACGGTGGGGAACTTTCGTTTGGAATCGTGTCCAAGAAATCAGAACACTTACAAAAATAGAAGATTGGCATTACATCCCTTCGGAGCTGAATGCCGCCGATCTCCCTTCTAGAGGCTGTTCAGTTAAACAGTTTTTGCTGTCGAAATGGTGGGAGGGCCCATCATGGCTGTTAGAACCAGAATCGTCATGGTCAAGAGGCACCGATTTGCCGGACGAAGAGATCATAAATTCAGAAAGGCGTAAATCAGTATTGACAACTCTTAACAAAGATTCTAAACCTGACAATTGGTATTACAGGTACTTTTCATCCATAAAGAAAATTGTACGCATGTTAGGTTGGATTCTTAGGTTTTACTTTAAATTACGAAGAATTACAAACGAAACCTGCAAAATTTTGTCAGTTTCGGAAATTGAAAGAGCTGAGATAACTCTTATGTTATTGGTTCAAAGAGAATCATTTAAGAGTGTGAACGATGATAAAATTAAAGACCTCAGACCTATAGTTGATCGTGATGGTTTGATCAGAGCTAAAACCAATATTTCTTATCGCGACGATTCTGATGACTTTAAGTTTCCTGTCATTTTGCCATCTGATCATGCAGTAGTAAACTTACTAATAATGAATGCACATAATGAGCTGCTGCATGCTGGTACTTCTATGGTGATGTCTCATTTGCGGGAAAAGTATTGGATCCTCAAAACTCGTAAGACAGTACGAAACTGCATTAGAAAATGTGTTAAATGTCAAAGATTTAAATCCAAAAGTTGTGATGTAACTCCAGGAATTTTGCCGAAAGATAGAGTACGTGATGCAAATGTTTTTGAGATAGTGGGTGTCGATCTGGCAGGACCCCTCTACCTTAAGGATGGTCGAAAAGCTTATATTGTTCTTTACACATGTGCAGTCTATAGGGCCATTCATCTGGAGTCAGTAACATCCTTGACAACTGAAGCTTTTTTCCAGTCATTGAGACGTTTCATTTCTCGTCGCGGAAGACCATCTATAATATACTCAGACAATGGCAGTAATTTTAAAGGAGCGGAGAGCCTTCTGCATACAATTGATTGGGAGAGTCTGCGATCAAAAGCCGCTGAGCAAAGAATTCAGTGGAAATTTATTCCTCCTTCCGCACCTTGGTGGGGCGGTTGGTGGGAACGTTTAGTTCAAATGGTGAAACAGATTCTGAGAAAAGTTCTAGGTCGTGCTGCCCTGGATTACGAGGAGTTGGTTACAGTACTATGCGACTGTGAGAGAGTAATCAATACTAGGCCACTTACCTACGTGTCGGAAGACGTTGAAGATTCATCCCCATTAACTCCAGAAATGTTCTTGCGGGAGATTTCCAAATCAGGAGTACCTGATATCGATACAGTGGATAAGGAAAAACTGAGTAAA
Source organism: Stegodyphus dumicola (assembly GCF_044657685.1). Taxonomy (NCBI): domain Eukaryota; kingdom Metazoa; phylum Arthropoda; class Arachnida; order Araneae; family Eresidae; genus Stegodyphus; species Stegodyphus dumicola. The sequence goes on from NC_140770.1 coordinate 131,151,195, forward strand.
CGAGCTAAGTATCTACAAAAGGTGAGAGAACAACTTAGAGCAAGATTCTGTGTGGAATATCTAGGACAGTTACGTCAGCAGTCCATTAAAAACTCTATAGCTAAACCTCTCCAGGTGGGTGAAATTGTTCTACTTGAAGATAACAACAAAAAACGTGGTTTTTGGAACCTGGCGCGTGTCATAAAGCTGCTACCTGGTCGTGATGGACAAATAAGACTTGCTGTTATAAAAACAGAGACTTCTGAGTTTCTGAGACCAGTGCAAAGACTGTACAGACTTGAGCTGGATAACCCAGTCCAAAAGGATATGACTGAAAATATTCCTATGACTACCAGCAGTGGTAGAACTGTGAAACCAGTGATACGTCTGTGAAATGTTTTGTACTTGTTTGAATACTTTTTAATAATTTGATTTATTTTTATTTTTCTAGGTTTAGTATTATCTGTTAATATGTCTAGAAAATTATGGAATGCTGCATCTCCAGGTAAATTTGTATTTCAATTTAATTAGAACGTCTTGGTAGGCATAATTTTATACTTCAATATTGTATACTGTACTATTATGCATATATTATACTTAACAGATGTGTGAATTTACCTCCCAGTAAATTCAGGTGGGAGGAATATGTAGCGAATAGTTTATCCAACAGATGGCAGTATCTGCCAAGCTCCTTTGGTAATTGTCATTGCGCATGCGCAAGCGGAGTGTAAAAAGAAGTATGTTATTAGGAGAATGAGCTTTCGTTAATAATGTTGCTGCGCGTTTTCGCTGTGTAAATAAAAGTATATTTTTATATCATAGATGTTCTTTACACTCTAACGCGAAGCACTAGGTTAGTGCACGAATCTCTTCTGATTCAGAAACCATTTTCAAACCGTGGATCACCACACCTGCTCTTTATAAATTTGTTTCTTCTTCTGTCTCATCCTGTTTTGCTGAATAGATGGCACTGATATTCGTTTAAACCTAGTGAACAAATGAACAAACACCATATCACTTTTCCCTTAGTATTCTATAATGTTTGTTTGTCACATGTAATACATTGAGCCCTTTCATATGCATTAAAATGAAGAAGAAAGTAAATTTTACGAGTTATTAATGGATGGATTAGTTTTTAAAATTATATACTTAGGAACAAAATTTGTAAGATTTGACATGAATTTGTTCTGGAATAAAACTAGGGATCCGTAATTCTTTAAACATTGAAACTAGATTTTATGTAGCTATAAGTCACATTTACGTTTGACGTAAAATACGTCTCAAAGTAAGATAGCATCATTTCTATGTATGTAAATTTTGTTTTGGATACATCAAAAACCGCGCACATCAGAAGATATATGTAATATTACTGCTGCATTAAATGCAAATCCCAATCAAGATTTCCTAGGCCTTAGGTACAGAGGTTCTTCAAATGTCTCTAGAGCCATTTTGTAGAGTCATTGGGTTATTTTAAAGAAGAAGATGTGAAAAATATGCAATACCCTCGCCGGGACTCGAAAGTGAGCCTCTTGAATACGCGCCCAGTATGCTACCGTTACAAGGGCCTGGGACAAATGTCCCATTAGGTGGTAACGGTGGGACATATGTGTTCCCATTAGTACTAAACTGTTGACACGTAAAATAAAAAATCAAAAGAAACTATTTTTATTTTCATAACTTATGTGTGATAAGAAGTAAAACAGTTTCTGCGTAGTGGTAAATTATATACCACACAAATTGTTAGTCCAAAGGGCCTTTGTCCCTGAAGAACGTTTTGTGTGTTACCTTTATTTATTAAATATCATGTTATTCGCACTTGAACCATTGTTAATCAAAACTTCGTTAAAGTTTTACAAAATATGAAATAAATAATAAAACAAATTCCAAATTCCAAATTTGGGCTTCCAGATGCCCATATTCGGGTAGAAACGTACGTTATTCAAACCTGGGTGGCTCTAGGTCACGTTGTTGTAACACAATACGAGAAACATACATACATTTATGCAGATTCTTCATTATTTAATTTCTTTAAATACAATACAGGGCTATAATATTTGGAACCAACAATTTGAAAAAGGATACAGCCTTTTAAAGTTTTCAGCGCAAAATGCCAAAACGAAAATAATAGTCCTTCAGGACAAATTGTCCTTTTGGCCTAATAATAATTGTTAATTATTAATTCTTATAATATTATTATAATTATTATTTGGAAGAATCCAAAATAGTTATAGAAAAATATTACTAATTCGAAGAACATTAAAATAGTAATCCAATTAATTAGACGTATTGGCCAAGTGACAAGCTAAGCAATTTCTGTCAGTGAAAGAACAAAAAACTTCAGTTTTCTTGTTCAATTTTTGTAAGTAATATTAGCTCTTAATCTTAGAATAAGGTGGCTTTTGATGTAAAAAGCTAAGTGAAAATTAAAAAACGTATGTAAAAGCTGAATGAATTACTTCAGATTTTAACACGTACAGCAGCCAAAAAAGAAATTTAAAAACTGAAGTTACTTGCAGCAGTAAATTATGGCACAGGAGGAGTTAGATAAAGGTGTGTTAATTTGCCCTTTGAAGTTCATGATCTTATAATTATTTAAAAATATAAATATAATAAGCTTTTCTTCTTCTTTTAAAGGCAACTCTCAAACAAGAAAATTAGAATATTTTTCACTTTTTCAGTCAAGATAACAATAACTATAGGAGAAACACAGTTGCAGCCTATATTTAAAGAGATTTTTGAAAAACAGTAAAATATAATCTATATTAGCCCAAAATGGACGTTAGTCCGAATAGAACATTAGTCTCGAAAAGGCATCGGTGAATCACTATAAACGAAGTATCACTTGTCAAATCACTGCCAACAAATACAATCTCCCTGTATTATATTTTAAGAAATTAAATAATGAAGAATATGCGTAAAAGTATATATTTTTCTCGCCTTATCAAAAAACAACGGTATCTAAATCCATCAAATTTTTAATAATATAGTTCTCCACTCAAACATGGGCAACTGGAAGCCTAAATTTTGAATTTCGAATTACTTTTATTATTAGTCCAAAGTGGCTTTGTCCCTGAAGTACTATTGTTTTCGTTTTTCGATTTCGCGTTGAATCACTATAAATGTCTGTTTCACTTTTCAAACTGTTGCCACCCAATGTTAGAGTCCTGCATTATGTTTGAAGAAGTTAAATCATGAAAAATCTGCATAAACATATGCATATTTCTCTCATTGTGATAAAACAACGGTACATAAAGCCATCGAATTTGGAACGACGTAATCCTCCTACAAATATGGGCATGTGGAACACCAAATTTGAAATTTGGAATTTGTTGTATAATCGATTTCATATTTTATAAATTTTTAACGAATTTTTGAGTAACAAACTCAACGATTTGAACGCGAGCAATGGCAACAATCTGCGGGGGGGGGGAAACTTTTTTATCTCCAGCGCGCGGAACTGTGTATTTTAAAATTATTTTGCGACATTGCTATTGAACCGAAATTTATGTTTTAAGTGTGAAGAACATGATATCTAATAAATAAAGGTAACACACAAAACGTTAAATAAACGCCCCTATGGACGTAATTTAAAATCTGAAACCTTTCAGATTTATTTTTTTAAGTTCTTTTCTCTTGTTTTTCCTTGGTACAACTGCGACACCTTCTAGTGGGCCCTTCGATGGGTAAGTGATCTCCTATATTCAACAACTTGGAGCTGGATGATGGTTTACCATATTGTAGTGGCATGGTACCATATTGAATGGTGGCCTACCATACTGTAGTGGTAATGTATGGTTTACCATATAAAATTTTGTATTGGAGATGTTAGAAATGATGCATACTAACAGTGGGACATCAACTAGGTAGTAAATGGATATGTTTTATTCCTATAGGCTTCTTTAAACATCTACTGGGACCTTGTATAACCCATTGGAACTGAAAGGATTAAGGAGCGACTGAGGATTAGGGGACCTAGTTGGAAAATCCTGGTGGTAAAGAAGCATCATTCACCACCTTTTAATTCGGTGCCACTGTAGAGTCATTAGTTTTTTTTTTTTTTTTTTTTTTTTTTTTTTTTTTTAAAGCAGAAGATGCGAAAAATGAGCAATGCTTTCGCCGGCACTCGAACCTGAAGATACCGTTACACCACGAAGATATGCAGAAAGGAAGAAGAAAATACCTTATACGTTTACTTAATTTCATGAAATTAAAATAGGAGGTGTCATAGGATGATTTAAGAGCCTCTAAAACTTAAGACCGAGACTTTACGGCATAGGCTACAATCTGCGTCTAAAGAAATGCTCAAGCATACTTTATTCACAACTGCTAAATGTTGAATACGCTAATTAGTTATTTTAGCACTTTTAGTAAATTTCATTTTGTATTTATAAATAATGTAATTCAGCAAAAAAACTTTCAGAATTTCAACTGAGTATCCAACTTTAAAATTTATTTATTTAAAAAATTTAATTTGTAAATTTTGGAAAATTTATTTTGTAAGATGAATTTATGAATTTAAGTCGCTAAAGAGTAAAAAAAAGGGGCAGGAGAAAATAAAATAACATTTGAAAGAGAAACACTCTCCCAATTCGTCATACATTTTCAAAAATAAATAAATAACTACATGCACGTCCATTCTCAAAATGAATTCACTTTCATTAATGAAAAAAGATTTTCTAGCGAAATTTGAAAATACTTTTGTAACTTTCACATTTAATACTACCTGATACGCTCATTTGATTATTCTTTTTGCTTATTTCGAACCATTTTGGAGAGTTTTAGAGTAATGTAACTGAAATGGAAATGATTGATGCCTAGACGTTTAAATTTTAAAAAACCTCTTAGATTTATATTTGCAAAAGAAATTTCTCATTTTGTATCCTAAATCTTTTATTACCTTTTTATTTTCTCCGTGGCATCAAAATTTCATTTTTAAACTTGCTGGGCCGAATCCATCTTTTAAACTTTCATTTTAAGAAAAGAAAGAAATTTGTTAAACTTTTGACAGCCGTTTTACTAGTTCGGTGAACTTGTACGTTGTACTTGCAGTTAGTGAACGTTTTAGATCAGAGTCTGCAGATTAATTTGAATGCTGATAATAAATAAAGTGAAATTCTTGATTAGATTTCAAACCACCTGAAAAAGAATGGGGAGGGAGAATTCCATGTCTTTCTTAATTTGACTGTTTTTGATTTTAAGATGTTTCCTTGGTCTGTTTTATTTGATTAAAATCAAAGCAAAATAGGGCTGTCTTCAAGAGGAGGCATGCCTTCGTGGAGGACTTTCTAATCAAGAGGTTAGTATGGATTTGCCTCTTAACTGTGATAGTTGTTAGCGACACTGACTGCCGTACCGAAGGGCCAAGGTTCGTATCCCGAGAAGGCATGGATATTTGTTAATAGTGTCTGTGATGCACGGGGGTACTTTAAATATGCGGCTGGCCGATAGTTCTCTCGAGAGTTTGTGGTAGAGGAAGAAGGCTTGGAGACTCTCAGACCCTTTCCCTTCCCCGGGTGCTCTTCATGAAAATTTGGGGCGGAACTCAACGAAGTCGTATTGTCACTTGTATGGTTCTAAAGGCTCTTGCGAACGACAGGCGCAATCTTGTATGCCTTGCCACAATGAACTTCGCGGGCTTGTGCTGATGGTACTGTCATACAAGTGAGATAAGTAACAACAACAACAACAGCATGGATTTTCTGTTGGATTTAGTAGTAACATGTCGTAAGTAACATGTAGAAATTTAATAAATAACCTTGGTTCTGTGGGTAATGAAGGTTATGTTAAAAACGTTTCGTAGTCTTGTAGAAAAAGCATCTCATTTAAAATACTTATTAAGCTTTAATTGGTTTAAAACAAAATATGCTTTACTTTACAAGGAAAACTGGAAAACGTACGTTTAATAACATGTCACTCAAAACTAAAATATCAAATTGAAGATTTAATTTTGAATTTTGCTTAAACCGCAACAAAACTGTTGATTGCCGAATCAAGTAGCTTTTCTTTTGAAGTTTCGTTTTTAAATTTGCTCTCAAGTAGTGAATTAAGTTCGCTAAGAACATACAGAAATGATTTACGTCAAATATATACTCAGATATCACGGCAAATTTTGCACATTAAAGCAACATGAAACTTTGCGCTTTTAATCTATTAAAGCATAATGGATGTTTTACGAATTTAAATTTTACTGTAAAAGCAGGATACAAGAACATAGCTAATTTTAACAGAACTTTTCGTTTTCGTATTATTGAGATTTTATTCATAAAATTCCAGTCATTCTATGAAACTTTATATTCGAAAATATATACTTAGGATAAATATTAAAAAAAATAAAATTCATAGTCACATTTTAAATATTTTCGATAGTCTCACTCTTTTTTTCTCATTACTCTAATTTTAACTTCCTAGTTTTATTAATTATTGGTTTACTTAGGTACAATCTGCACAGCAAAAAATGGGGCTGTTCTATATCTCCCGTTCTACTGAGGCGATTGAAAAAAATTATTTTGCATTTTTTCATGCCTCGAAAGCGCGACTTAAGCTATATATTAGATTTATATATAGCATTGTTCCAACATAGGTATTTTGACACAATCGGACGTTTTCTGAAATAACATATCGATATTTTTTTACGCTTTTCGATTCTACGATTCAAATTATGCCTAAATATTAAATTTTATAAAATTTTGTGAGAAACTTAGCGAGAAATTTAAAAACTTATCTTGGCGTACTTTTTTCAGTTTGGGCCAAGAATAATTCATTTGGCGAGATTTTTAATTTAAGGTAACCTATTTTCCTTTCCCCTTTTTTATTGGGCATTGCCGGAAAAAAGGTTATGTTTTATTCTTTTAAATAATTTAAAAAAGTGCATAAAGCACGTTTGGCTTATTGCTTATAACAAATAAGCCAAATTTGAAAACGTGCCAATATGCGTATTCAAACGCGCCAGTATACGTAAATACTAATATACCAATATACGTAAATACCAGTATACCAATATACGTAATTAAAAACACGCCAAATTCACGTATATCTTAGTAATTTTTGAATAAAAAACTCTAATGTTTGCAGGTATGCTTAGAAACATGTACTTTGAGATGATAATAAAAATTTTGTAGGTTATAATTAAAAAAATGTTTTCGAAAAATTTATAAACATTAAAAATTTTAAAAAGAAATCAGAAAGTAGCTGCGAATTTTATTTGGATTGAATCTAAATTTCTAACTGTGTAAGAAGAAATCAAGTAAGTTTCATAAAAAAGAGATATTAATAAATATATATCTAATTCAATTAACATTGAAGAGCTAAAATTTTGAGAGCTAATCTTTTAAAAACCACTGGTGCGAATTTTACAAAACCTGGCACTTCGGCATAATTTGAGATGTAGAATCGAAATATACACAAAAATAGATATATCATTTCAGAAAAAGTCCGATTTTGAGTCAAAATAGCTATGTTAGAACAATGGTATAAATCTAATATATATTCTAACTCACGTTTTCGAGACATGAAAAATGCAAGTCAAGTTTTGTCAATCGGCCCAGTAGATAGATATAGAGCTGTCCCATTTTTTGTGCGAGATGTAGATTTAAGTTATAAAGTATAGGAATGTTCATAAGAAACATTTTAAAAATCCTTGAAAACTGACCTACGCCAGCTATACTAAATTTTACTACACTGAAATAGAAAAAAACTTCCAAAATTTGCCTTTTATATATTTCACCGTTTCTGAAGATAAATGACATCCAAAATTATCTTTACATGCATGAAATCCTGAATTTCTCAGAAACTTTTAACTACATTTTTTAAAATTTATGTCCAACGATGGATAACGTCATATCACGTAAATACAAAGGAAAAAAATTAAGAATACTGTGAATGATATAAAAATCTGGCATGAAAGAATAAAATTGGTAATAATATGTTTCCAAGCGGGGGTCAGAAAAAATAACTCAGAAAAAGATTAAGGTCAAATAATCACCATCTAATTTTGTCTTCAGATTCCAAAGATTAAAAAAAGCAATGCTGGAAGTTTGCTTCCTTATATGCCAGATGTTTGCATATGCATATTATTTTGCCAAGCTCTTAAAAATATAACATCTATAATTAAAGCTCCTTTAAGAAGAAACGGCTACAGATGAAGGTGCTAGGTCATCATCTACCTCTTGGTTTTATTTTTGTTTTAATGCTGAATACGTTCTTCTATCTAATTGTTCCTATGTTGAAAATACTTGCTATTCCGGACTCTAGGCTCGTATTGGATTTCTGTTCAGACATGATCGGAGCTGCATGTGTCAATGCCGTAGATAAACATGTTTCAAACTGGGAACTTAATGTTAACTTCTGGTCTAAAAATGATAATCATATTCATATTATACGTTTGTAATCTACGATATATTATCATATTCTACATTTCAATTGCGCCTGATTGTTCATGCCCCCATGCTCCCGCAAAATTAAAGTTGATACTTCTCTTGATTAATTGCTTGTACTTCTGCGGGTACCGCTTCAGAAAGTTACGTAATTACGTACTAAACTGAGGAAAATAACATTGTTGACCGTGTAAGGTTTGGTTACATATGTGTGCTAGCTGTACACGTAAATCAAAGCACTATTTAGCGAGGAGAAGGGCAGCTTTGGCGGAAGACGTACTAAGGGATTCACGTTAAGATGTTATCGCATCTAGCGACGGTCCCTGCTAGACGGGACTTTTCTGAAAAACGAGATCTGGTACCACTGGTTTAAACGGAAGGATTCCTAGAAAAAAGAGCCCCGCTGGAAGCGAAGTCCGGCTTAGCTATGGAAAGGATGTACCGGCTACTCGGGAGTTTTTGAAACCTCTCCGAAAATGTTTCGGTTGGAGCTCTGTCGGCGTAGAGATCAACCAATCAGAAAAAATAATCTGCTTCTGAAAGATCACGGGATCCTAATCTGAGCGGTAATCGATAACTGTTTGGCGTTCAAGTCTTTGTAGTAAGTGAAAATGTTAACCTAGCTACGTGGGTTTCTTGGAAATGTGCGGGTTCTGAGAATTGTCTCTTTCGACGTCAAGTCTCTCGTAGCCGAAACATAATGTGATTGGGACTTTACACATAAACCACGATAAACACATTTCCAATCAGTCGTTTGCCTCGGTTCAAGCGCAGATCGAAACATAAAAGCTCAGTATTTTAAGCCAGTCTATCACTTGTGGGCGAATGAACGAGAAAATCACAAGTTTTAATTTTATGCCTACAGTTAAAATCAATTTTAATTTTATGCTAGTAATATAGTTTTATACGATTCTATTTTAATACAGTACTTATGAATTGCTGTAAATTTTTTGTTTGGTTTTATGCATTTTATTTAGTCATTTATATATCAACATTTGCAAGTACTTTTTTATCTAACTCCATATAGATAAAAGGGGCCGCTGTACGCATAGGTAGAAGGGGCTGTAATATGCACAGGTAAAAGGGTAATGTTTTGGGCCCAAAAGGTCATAGTGGGTTTTCAGCGAATAGGCAGAATTATAATCCATACAATACGTTTTTATTATTTTGACCATGATGTCTGTCTATATGTGTGTGATGGCTGTTTCGTCCACTATAACTCCTATATCAAATTTCCTAAATTTGATACAGGAGTTCTAAAAGTTCTATAGAAGTCCTAAGTCCTAAAATTTCTCTTTTCCCTATTTAAGATTTCTGCATTCATATGAAGAGTTGCATAGATTTTGGGTAACACTGGACAGCCTGAAGTAGTATTTACTTGAAGCCGGTAACAGTCTTTAATGAAAATTTATATGAAAATATAATTCAAAGCTTTTCAATTTTAGTAATTGAGACTTCTATATCAATGGAAAAAATATATTAGATTTTGGCTAAAATTTATTGAAAGGCTGGCTTTATTTGAAACTCAGAACAGGTTTTCTAGAAAAATATGTTATGATATAATTCGAAGTTTCTCAAATTTGGTATCTAAAACTTGTATAGGTATTCACGATTCATATAGAATTGTGAGATTCATATAGAATTGTGAGATTCATATAGAATTGTGAGATTCATATAGAATCTCAATTCATATAGAATTGAGAGAACAAACAGTATATGACTGAGAATAACATTTGATTATATATAATACAACAAAAGTTGTACGTTGCTTAAAACAGATTTTCGTGGAATAAAATATAGAATTACTGTAATAAGAGTTTAATCTAAAATAATGCAGCACATAATAATGCTTTTTATATTATATGCAGATATGATATTTATTTATGTTAAGCCGTATAAGTAAAAGAATAATATTTACAACATTTTCATTTACGGAACTTCAAAACTCTTATAATGAAGGCATGTTATTAAAAATGCACTTGTTATTCTCTTGCATTGTTGGCGATGACGAGGCACGAGAGCAAATTCGAAAACACGTATTGCTTTTACTTCTGATTTATCGTAGAGTGCATGGTAGTTGATGTTCAGCTGTAATTCTAACTAATAAAAACTAATTGCCATTACAACTTCCATTGGTGAATTAGATTTTCTAGAGCGTTTTACATTAAAAAAATCTTTCTGTTCTAGTTAACGACCCTAATTCCAATTCATCTTTGCCTTCAGCCTTTAAGGAAATTATGTTTTAGTTTTCGTTTCATCAATGGATGGCGCAAGTAACTTAACTCCTGACCAGCCATTCTTATTTTATCTAATCACTATATCGTATCTCGTTCATTTGAGTAGCGTCTGGCCTTAGCATGGTTTATGCTTCACCCATGCACAAAGACAAGCTTCGTTTTCTTAATTGACCGGCGTCCGTTATACAGAATTGGAGATATATCATAAGATTGGCAACTAAAGACATATTTTTATTCCACTAAATTTTGTCACGTTGCAGAAGTTAAGCCTGAATAAGAAGCTTGAAGCTTTGAAGATGTTAAGGTGTTATTGATTTCTTGTGTTTAGCGTGATTAGTATGGAAGATAATTTTGTATGTTTGGAATGTTCGAGGACTATTTTGAATTATTACTAAAGTAAGATAATATAATCAAAAAACGAAAGGACCAAAATATGTTATTTTGCTGAATGTATGTTAAAAGATGAACTTTAACGATAATTGTAGATATGAAATAAAAAACAAAGTTGTAAAATGAGGTTAAATTAATTAAGCTCTCAAGAATTATTTGCCTAGGATGAGGCATGCCTTTGTGGAAAGCATGAAATTTTATGATAACAGTAAATATAAGATTAAATATCAAACAAAACAAATTTGGAAATAAATGTAAAGCACTGTTAAGTTAATTGATTATTGCACATTACAAAAATCTACAGCATTAATTTAAGCAGTTCATAAGCATCAACACAAGTGAAAAAAGAATAACGTCTATTTCCCCATACGCTTTCTCAAGTCCCCAGTAAATAAATTCTCGCATATTTGGGCACAAAGCTCACCCCATACGCTTTTTAAGTCCCCAGTAAATAATTGCTCGCATAACTAGGTGCAAAGTGAACAAATTTCACATCACTTCACTTACGCATCGCTGAAGTCTGAATTGTGAGTTCATCGCTAAGCCAAACATACACAGATGTCCTTTGGCCAAGCGACGAAGGTTACCATGCTGAAAATATGCTTATTGCACATGCGTGAAGCATAAACCATGCTAGGGCTAGACGCTACTGTTCATTTGCGCTTTGGCAGCTAAGGAGGATGGTTCTGTTAAATCATCAAAACTAGTCCTATGAAAATTTGCAAATATAACGCTGATTTTTGTTGTTTGACTTCTAAATTAATATCTTAATTAATCGCCATTGTTTGCTGATAACTAAATATCGAGGGGATATACGTGCAGATGAATAGAGATATGTTGATACTATAGAAATAAAAAAGAAGAAAATTAATGTATAGCAATTTGTTTCAAAGTATTTATTTAGATACATTTTATAAACAAACGATTTTTCTTTAATTAAAAACTAATTAAATTGTATGTTGTTCAACTTCCCGGTAAAATATATAATTTTTGGCAAAAAGATATAAAGGAGCGAGATAAATATCTCACATTTTACCGAATGGCAACAATCGGATGCGGTGGGAATATAAATATTTTTGAACAATGTTGCTACATCTCGCTTTGAAATCGTTGAGTTTGTTAATCAGAATTTCATTAAATTTGTACAAAATACGAAATGAATAAAACAAATTCAAAAGTCAAAATTCGAACTTTGAGTTGTTAGGGCGGAGGACTATGTGTATTAAAAATTTTGTGGTTCTGAAGCGTGGTCGTTTTTCCACAATACAAGGAAATATGCATACATACAAATTCTTCATTATTTAATCTTTTGAAGCTAATACATGGTGATAACCTTTGGTGGCAACGATTTGAAAAATGATTTGGACACAAAAGTAATACGAGCGAAAAGTAACTTTCGAAATTAATAACGCCTCTGGTGCTAAAAGGCTTGGGAAACAAACATTCATTGTCCCAGTGTTGAGCCAAAGGCGTGAGAAAAGAAAACAAATGCGTCAATATGAGGGAAAAATACGTGGTACAGCTTTAATGGAAAAGTGTCCTTTTATATATACATCTTAGTGAATATTTGTTTCTCTCTTTCAGCACGGATACGGGAAAAAACCTAGAAAGATCATGTAAATGAAAAGAGTAAAAATGAGGATTTATGTTCTTGGCATTGTCGTCGAAGATTTATAAGTAATATTTTAGTAAATTACGTAAATATTTAACTGTTTCGGTAAAAATTCACTTTTATTAAAGTGTGGATGATCTTACATAAATACCACAAGTTGAAATCAACTAAAGTCGTGACAGGCTCTAAACATCAAATTTAACAAGTCTCTCTCTTCCTTTCTGTGCACCTCTTCGTTGGGTAAATCGCCCAAAGGTATGGTTCGGATCTCTCTTGGGTAAAGCTTCGGGCTAAACTGTTCGAAACTTTTCTCAAACGAATCTTAAATGTAAAGTAAAATATAGCCTCAAGTGACAGGAATGTTCTGATTGAGAATTTAGCAAGTTCATCTCACTGATTTCTCTGTTACCTTAAATCGATTGCATTTGTCAAGCGCTAGCTCAGGAGTATTGACTTTTAACAACTTCGTCACGCTACTTTCTATCTTGAATTTTGAATACTGCAAATCCCTGATTCATTAGGAAGAGAAAATGGAATTAGGACTTTGCGCTGTGGAATGTTGCGCAAAGTCTTTTACATAATTGGCCATTATATGTGTTTAGTTTAATTGCAATACTTTTCACTATAGAACGCTTGCATTTATGCAGATTCCTTAAATTATGTGGGTGCGAGATTAAGCATACTAATCTTGCACCCAAATAATTTAAAGAAATATCTTGTTGCTTTTCCTTATTCTCTTGATTTCGAACCAGGTTTCAAATTAGACTCACGAATACAGAGGCTGTTCGCACAATTTTTAGACGATTTTGGTAAGCGGTAATAAAAAATCATTCGCCTCAAAAGAAGTAATTGCAATTGTACTATGTTTTTAAAAGTCAAAATTATCGTCTGTGGCTTGAAAGTTTTGTTTTTATTCAAAATGGCGAATTTAACAAAGCAGTGGTTCGTAGGCTACATTTACGCTCTTTCCGAAGAGAAATATGCATACTCCGTTATCCAAAAACGATGTGAGAGTCATAGGTTTGTGATATCTAAAGCGTCGATAGGTAATATCATCAACAATAAAGTTAAAAAACGTCAAATTGGAGCCTCAAGTGGGACAAAAATTCCAAACAAGTATCCAAGGAAAAAACGGACATCTTCGACTATTGCAAAGGTACATTGTTTAATGTTAAAAGAAAATCCCCCTAGTCAAAGGACAGTTGCAAAATCATTAAAATGCTCGGTGTCCACTGTAACCAAAACGATAAACGTTGAATTAGATCTTAAGAAAGCGAAAAAACGCAATGTGCATCGTCTTCTTCCAAAGCATATCGCTCAACGCAGGACACGCGGCAGAATTCTATATGAGAAACACTTATCCAAAGAAAAATGGAAAACAATTGTCACAATAACTGAAGCATGGGTGTATTTAAATGATTGTAACAAAAAAAGAGCCATTTATTATCATAAAAGGGAAGAAAAAAATTTAAGTACATGGTTCAAAGAATCGAAAGAAAGGTTTTCTAAGGAATTCATGATTGTTTGTGGTTTTTCTTATAATGGCAAGTTAAAAATAAAGAGAGTGCAAAAAATGTCAAGATTAACTCCAAATACTATCAGGAACATATTTTATCGCCAATTTTTCTGAATGAAATACCATCGCTTTACCCACAGTGCCATCAATCTGTGAGACTCCATCAGGACAAAGCTAGCAGTCACACATCAAAATCCACAAAAAACTGGTATCAAGGCCATACCCTTCACTGATATCCCTACTAAATCTCCCGATGTGTCACCTATGGATTTTTGTGCTTTCGGACTTTCAAAAATTGCCTTATCCAAACTTTGTCCCAAAACCGTAACAGGACTCTGGAAAGCTGTTCGGGAGGAATGGGATAGAATATCTCTGCTGCCAGTTCAAAAGGCATTATTATCCTGGAAATTGCGGAGTCGAAAGATAGTTCAGAATAAGGGATGTCAAATAGAACATTTAAAACACAAGAATTTTATGTAATTTAGTTTTGTGAATACAATATACATCGTCTAAAAATGTGTGAACAGCCCCTGTATTGTTGTGATCGTTTGGATTGGATTATTTAGATTGTAACAAAGCATTCGAGAGATATGAGCCCCAAAGAAAGGGATGCGTCCGTGGAGTACTTAGTAAGGGAAATTGACTCATATTCACGTTACATATGGGGAAAATAACGGAAACTTCTATATAAGCAGCCTATTCTTCTGGATTTGAATTCGGGTTATACCAGCAGTAGTCAGCAGTTTTAACGCTCGGCCACTGTTAGGCTGAAGAGGGTACTGTTAGGCAAGAAGAGAGTTTTCTGTTGACCAAATTCTTGGCACCTTAATAGTGAGAGTAAAACTTCGCCAGCTTCCGTCCCAGTGGTGATAGAGAACAAGCTGCCTAGCCGGTATAGTAGTTGGTGACGCAAGCTGTGGTAGGAGAAGAGCGAGAAGCCCCAACGAAATGTGCACCCTGCAATTTGGGGCGGAACTGCACAGTTAGTGTGGCGGAACCATTAAAGCTTGGGACTGCTGATAGGGAACAGTCTGAGGGACGGATCCAAGGGTCTTCTGTACATCTTCTTCAACCTTTCAATGGAATTTTAGCTTCTTCCATGCCGCAAAGATGCTGTACATTTACAAGTATCCGTGTCTTCTTTGGGATTCAGTGCCGTATTCAATGATATGGCAGCCGCAATCTTAACGCCCATACCAAACAGGTCTTCTCATTAAAATCTTATTATATAGTTAAATATTTATTAAGTCTGTGGTATACTTAATTTTGTGACGCAAGATTTAGTTCGATAGTATTTGCAAAATTTTATAGGTTGCAAATAATGTAGGCCAAAATGAAATTCCGTTGTTGCTGTTATTTTAATTCCAAAAGTTTTTGGGTCTCAGTATTAAACTTTGGATTACATTCGGTTAGTGGTGGCTTCTTCATAAAAGCGTGGCAGTTTCTTGCTTTACTTTCTGCAGAAGAAATATGATTTTTGGTTTTGACTACAAAATTAAGGCTAGACGTGTATATGGAATTTCTTCTCTACCAATTTTGACGTCTAAGATATTATTAAAATAGTACAAAGGTAACGTTAAAGTTAGATAATTGTGTTTTTTTTCTGGACGGAAAAATCACTCTTTTAATTTTATTACGATTTGTGGTAAACACTCTGAACCTGGATCAATCATTTTCAATTCCTGCAACATCCTTGTCTTTATAATAACTCTAGATAGATTTTTAAGAATGTGTTGCAGTTTTGCATCTGCATATTTCGCAAATATTACTTCTTTTCAGGTGAATGACGTTTAATTATTAATAAGGAATGGCCAAAACAATCCATTATTTTATCAATCTCATTATCGATAGCGTAGAATGTACCATATTAGGTGATGGACATTACACATGGGACAACATATACAACCAAACCCTTTGCCAAGAGTGGAACCTTCGGCTAGTAGTTAACGTCTGCTGTAGTCTGTTATTTTAAAATAGGCACCACTTCAAAGCTACTTATTTGTGATGTGGAATATAGTCGAACCTTCTAATTTGCAAAAATTCTCTAATCTCCTCTGTGTTGGTGAAGACGACACATATTGCGATCACAAATGAATAGAAGGTCGTTCCTTCTCTGACTTTTGAACTAATATTTTATGATTCATTTATTGAAATTTTCCCATCTTCTTCTACCTTTAGAACCCCTCAAACCGAAGACAGGAAAAACTTAAAATTTATATCAATGGTGGTTATTTTCAAAATCTTTCGTGAAAAGTGTCGACAGAAATCATATTAGTTGAAGATTGAAAGTATTTTTACGTGAATTAATAATTTTACTTGTTTTATTAGTAATTTCGTAAACTTAAAATAATTAAAAACAAATTAAATTTTAAAACTTGAGATATTAACAAAAGTAAATTATCATTATTTGGTAAAGAAACACCAAACGTGTTTATTTGCACACATAAAAATCTTTGGGTTTTAAAACTAAATCTTGTAAAATTTTACTTTTCATAAATATTCAATATCATTCTTCAAAGAAAATTTCATTGAAATTGAATAAGCATTTTAATTTCGGTGAACTACTATGACGAGAATTACTGGGGATTTGTTGACACAAGGCAGATAAAGTCTGAGCCTTATTGTTCATTTCGATCAATTTTCAGTTTCAGTACAGCATTTGAGGTATAATATTGGAATGTAAATTGTATATTTTTTCGCTGGTATTTCAGAAGAAAGAGACAATAAGGTCAAAGGAATGAGTTCGAAAAACGTCTAAAGAGCTCCTTTTTCCAGCTTCGATGGCTTAGTGAAATGATGGCTTGACGTAACTGATACTCTCTTTCTAGTTCTGTCAAACCATTATTCAATAAACTCTTCATTTTAAAACCGTTATTGAATAAGCATTTTTTATCTCTAGCGTTTAACTATATTATAGGTTAGAAACAACATACTGCGAAGCCTATTTTGTCGTCACAAAGCGAAAACTACGAGGGAAATTCTGATACGTGTCTGCATCTTTTTATGAACCACAGAAATACCATTCAGATAAATGTAAAATGAAAAAATATAAATCATCTTACCTGCTTTTTTATTGCCACAATATTTCAATAATGAACGAAGAAAAATATATTTGTTCTTAGTTTATTACATTCTTGAATGAAAATTTATCAAAATGAAAAAATAGAACATAAAAATATAGAATTGGTAGTCTGGAGTTGGTAATAATCAACAAAAGAGATAATATTCTGAAATTTGTGGAAGAACGAAGAGAAATATATTTCTAAAAAGTGGAAAGCTATTTATAAGCCCAGAATTTCCTAACAAATGAAAACGCTTTTCAGATTATAAATAAAAAAAGCCACAAAACTGTTAACTGTGTAGGATAGGTACACAACATTTGTGTATGGATTTTGCATCTTCATAAGCAGAAGGTAAATACTGTTTCAACTACTGGGATTGCAAACGCGTTCAAAATTTTTGATATTATTATGATAAAACGTGTCATTAATATTTTGAATTTTGTATATATTTACATTTAAATTGTTAATAATAAATACAGTTAAATATATTTTTAGGGAACTTAAATCACGAATCAGACTACAACAAGCGCAGAGCGTGTACAGATACGTAAAAATACGTCTTTATGCGTATTCTGATACGTATAAGGACATGTATCAGAATTGTGTGTATGTATGTTTCTTTTAATTTTATTAATTTTATTATGCATATATATGTAAGTAAAAATAAGGAATATGTAAAAGATTAAATTAGCAACGTAAATTTCACTTCTCAGTTCTAAAAATAGTAACCCCTCTCAGCAATGCGTCATTTCGAGACTATTCTATATCATATGATTGTTACGTAATTATGATGATGTATATGGAACTAAAACTAAAGCAGCCAATAATAATTTTACAGCAATATTAACTGTTCAATCAAAATGCTTTGAAAACCAAAACTAACTCAGTCTGGCTTGATATTTCATCTTGAACATTACGCACTTGCTTTCCACGCTTTGGCCTATCTAGACTGCTGTCTGTCTGCTGCTGCTTTCTTACTGCAAAGTTATAAAAAATGTAAGCCCTTTGGAATAGGGACATTTAATGTGCCGACGTGTGTGTAGCCGCAATATGTTGCTGAAAATAAAACTGAAGATTTAATCTGCCTTCGCCTCCAATTTCCTAATCATTATGGATCAACACTTCTACGCAATCAAAATTTCTGCTCCTGAATTTATTACAACTAAGTCGACAGGGCACATGTCCTGTGCATTGGATATCCAGTGGAAATATCATCGCAATGTCCAAAATAACCAACTATTTCTTCAAACTTCTATGTGTAACGGAAATTCATAATGTATATTGAGTATCTGCAAGTCCAAAAATGCTAACGTCAGTAAAAACGAAGTGTACGGCCATCTTTTATATAATTAGAATTTACATAATCAAAGTGTGCCTGTGCTTCACAGAAGGGATATCATCCAAATTCTGGCTACGACTGCGAAAGCGAATTAGTTAATGCCTGTATCTTCAATATATGTACGGCTCTGTCAATCTATGCGCGCAACCTGGAATCAGCAAGTCAACTACACCGAATTGTGCCAAACAAGTGTGTTACAAATTTGAAATTTTAAAGTAAAAATCCATTCTTCGAAATTTAATCCATATATACGGTGATTTAATAAGTGCAACGTAATTCAACAGCAATATGAAAAATGTGAAAAAATCGAATAATAGATTTGCTGCGAGTGCTTAAAAATCAAGTCTAGTGCCAATCTTTTCAAAATTAATTCAGTGTTTGTTTACAGTAAAATGACAAATGTTGTCCGAGTGCTAAAATTTCAAATCATTCCAGTGCTTTCAAGGTCATCGAACTGCATATCTTGATCCGGCTCTCATGCGAATAAATTAGGATATTTTGCAGTTATAGGCTTAAATTTACACTTAAAGTAGGTGGCAGAAAATTATTTTCACTTCTGCTTTTGCGTAATTGAATCTACATTGGGAAACTGAGAGTTTTTCTTAATAAATTGGACATTAAAAATGTAACACTACTTGCTTTCCACGCTTTGGCCTAGCTAAACTGCTGTCTGTCTGCTGTTGCTTTCTTGCTACAAAGTTATAGAAAATGTAAGTATTTTGAAATTGGCCCATTTAATGTGCCGATTTGTGTATTAGCCGCAATATGTTACTGAAAATAAAACTGAAGATTTAATCTGTCTTCACCTCCAATTGTCTTGTCATTATGGATCAACATTTCTACGCAGTCAAAATTCCTGCTCTTAAATATATTATATTTATATATTGTATGTTGCAAAAAGTAACACAGTAATAGGGCAAAAATTAAAAACTATTTTATTAAATTAGTTCTGCGCTATAGCTACTGGTTTGAAGTAATTTAAACTGAAAACATCTAAAGTTAAAATTAAATTCAAATAAAAGCAAAGCTATTCCTTAACAATATTAATAACTGCAGCCGTGGATAAGAGGTTTAACACTGCATATAAACATATCAAAATTAAAATAAGTGTTCATCAGTAGATCAAACTCGAAAAATAAAAATGCGAAGAGGAAAATATATAGAAAATTATAAAAATATAAAAATTAATCTCCTTTTACTGAAACTCTAATTCTGAACTTATCCCGGGGAAATAATCATTTTATAAAAGTCGAAATGATTATATGATTTTTTTATAAAAGTAAACTTTTATTAAGTCGACTTTTATAAGAAATCATTTTATAAAAGTCGATTAATATCTTTCAAAAACAAATTTCGTTCTTCTTGTTCATTTGAGATGAAAGAAACCAAAAAAAGATTCAGTTAAACTTTCATTTAAAACTTTAAAATTAATTTAAAACGGAAAAATTGAATCTTAAATGTTTCCAGAATTTTCCCTACACGCTTTCGAAACACTTGGAATAAAGAATAAAACATTACATTCTGCCAAACTGACTACAAATAAATAAATAAATAAATAAAACTTTAATTGAGAACTCAAAATTTATCAAATTATATGTAAATCCGACATTCAAAAGTAATTACAAATTAAATAGCAAAACAAATATACTTTAAATCAAATTGTCATTTAAACAATACTCAAAAATTGGGTGGTGGACCGATTATGCGATCCTAAATTTATCCATTAACATTATTACCAGGAAAACGAAATACGTTTCAGAAAAGATTTCTATAAATAATATAAAATCTAATCTGAACCTTTAACAACTAAAAACTGAAAACCTGTTTGAAGCAAACATTGAACAAAATGTAACTTACTGAATTCTAAAGACGACCATCTTTTCCCCTGCAAAAAAAAAAAAAAAAAAAAGAAAGAAAAAAAAGTTGAATTCAAGGTTTCTCTAGAGAAGCAAAAATTTGTACTTCTTGGAAAAAGTATGCGATAAGTGTCCACAACAGAACAAAGTATTTTAACATAATATATATCTGCTGTGGATATATATATATATATATGTATATGATGATAAAATTTAATTTGGCAGTCGGGAACTTTTGAAGAATCAGAAAAAAAATCACTTGATAATCCAGATATATAGTTATTATTTGTTGCACTTCACAATGGGGGCCATTCTGCACCCCAAAATTTTGATGATAATGATGATTTGATGATTACATTTTTAACAAAAGCAGCCAAGCAAGAGACGTCCCTTCATCAAGCAAACATAGGCGGAGAAAGATACCAATGATTATAAGTTACTGAGTGCCTATGGTTTAAAACCATGTACCTCCACATCAGAAAAATATCTAAGTAGTGAGCAGAAATAGGAGGATTGCCGCGATATTTATAGTAAAATATTTCGTTAATCTGATTGGCTAAAACTTATATGCAATGCAGTAGTTTCAAGATGACATAATGCGAAATACTTTTTCAGATATGACGCAGTTTAGAGAAAGTTGTTACTAAGTACCCAAATTAAAAATGAGCATTTAAGAGGCATTTTAAATTATAATTTTGATTTGTACTATATTTTTTTATCTTACATATATATATAATAATAATAATTTATTTACTAAAGAAATATTGATTGTATTATCTCCTAATATAAATTTAGTAGAACGTATCTAAATGAAGTAACCCAGAAGTATGAAATTTAATTCCGAAAAACGTTTTAAAGATACTTGAATTGAAATCATGAAAAATAGAAATTCAAACTTTGAAAAAGAAATTCGATTTCAATGAATTTCAGTTCATTCAATATTATATATATAAATTAGAATGCAGTCAAAGTTCAATTAATAAAAAGTATTATAGTACTAATAAGTTCAAATTTACCGCTAAGTGCTGCTTAATTTTAAATGAATTTAAAAAGTCGAGATGATCGAGATGATAAAGATTCTCCAACGAAGCTGTAAGAATGTCTGGATCCTACCTAACTCTGTTATCTAACTACCTGTTAATAGTTTCTGTTGTAATATATATATATATATTACAATTTAATTCTGTACGAAATTTTAGTAAATAATATGAAATTTAAATTTAAATTATTACTGTTGCAAATAAAATCTTTTCCCTTTCTAACGAGTAATTTCCCAGAAAATAAATATCTTAAATCATTATGGCATATATCACACGACACACAGTACGAGAATAAGATTATTAAATACAGTGGAAGATTTATCACCCTCAACGGTAATTCTAAATTTGAATAAAACGGGATAATTTTAATGTTAAGATAATTTGCAATTACTTATTTACGAAACTAAAACTTAAAACTGTTAGCATAAAGTCAGAATCTTCACAATATTATTTGCAAGATCACCTAATTAGTTTCTCAAGATTTTATTATATCTGTGCTTACAATAGATCTTTCGCATTGGAACAAGAGTTGATTCCATCGTCCGCAGAATGCGCTGCATTATGAATAGATAATTTATTACCATGATTATTTCTTTAAGCAATCGCTTTTCATAACACTTGTAGTCTTAGAAGTAACACATAAGGGTGCTTTTGTAGGGATATCTTACGGAGATCTTACGATAAGTTTATCAAGAGAGGGAAACGCTTCTGTTACGTAGCAGAAAGGTGGGGTCGCTCTGCGCTTGTTGTAGCTGGCCGGAAGCCAAAATATGTTGGGCACATTCATTCAGGAAGGGCTACTCCCCAAACTCTTTCGAGAGGGAGGCCGATGCCTCTTATTTTCCCACCGCAAGGCTTTCGTTTTCCAAGTCGTTGCCCTGCCAACCGAAAGGGGAGGAATGTTTTTGCCATCCATTTTTTTCTTTCCCTTTCTTTTCCTTTTTCTTTCCCTTTTTTTACATTATGAAACATTGTACTCTAAAAGTGAATATCTAAAATATAAGGTCAGCACTATTTTACTAATTGGATATTTTTCTTACATCGAATCTGCATTTTATAATATCAAATACGACATTTCGTAAAAACTTTTGGAATGCTTTGCATGAAGCTCAAATTAAGGTAAAATGTAGCATTCATGGGCAAGAGACGTAATTTCTTTTCCTGCACCTGGAATATAGATTTTTGTAACTATAATAAAGGTATCATGATAATTATAATACATTGCGATGGAACTTTTCCAAATGACATAATAAATACTAGATATAATACAGATTTTGTTTCACGGATAAAATAGTGTCTTTGTCATACTAAAACTGTAAAACTTGTATAGTAACGTACTGTGATGTTAGAATACGCTTGTAAAGATTATTAAATTTATTTGGAAACCAACAAACATATAAAATCAGTTACGCATTCGCCTGGATTCGAATCACAGACCCTATACTCGCTAGCTGGACATGATAACCACTTATACTAACAAAACCCCCAGAGGTTAAAAATACACATAACTGGAAGTTCTACCCGGATTCGAGCTCCAACCAATGAGCTGGTTGTATGTGTGTTTCGTCGTGTACTGTATGTGTAACGTGGATATGAGTCAACTTCTTTTGAAAACCCTTCGGGCGCATCTCCTCTTAGGATGTGCTTTGCCATATTCAAATAAGCTAACCTAACCTAACCTACACCACGAGAGCATGCAAAGGGAATTATAATAATTCCTTAATAAAATACAATTGAATTTTGTATGTTATTATACATCACGTCACCATATGAAAATTTACTAAATTTTTGCGTGTAAATTCTTTATAGCAATGCAACTACAATTTGTATAATTAAAGATGTAAATTACAGCTTAAAGTTTGATTGTTACGTCACGCAAGAATGTTTTCAATCTAATGAGGTATTTTCTCCTTCCTTCCAGTATGCCATCGTGGTGTAGCGGTATCACACTCGGCGTGTATTCGAGAGTTCTAGGTTCGAGTCCCGGCGAGGACTTTGCACATTTTTCAAGGTCTCCCGGTTAAAAAATCCAATGACTCTACAGTGGCGCCAGTGCTAAAAGGTAGCAGACAATAATTCGTCACCACCAGGATTTGAGGAATTGGGTTCCCTAATCTCCAGTCGCCCTTTAAAAGGGGGAATATATAAGGAATTATCCTTCTCCTTCCAGTATGCCTTCGTGGTGTAATGATAGTACAATCGGCGCGTATTCGAGAGGTCCAGGTTCGAGTTCCAGTGAGGGCATTGCACATTTTTCACGTCTCCCGCTTCCAAAAACCTGATGACTCTACAAATCAATGAAATATTGTTAACACATTTTTTTCTTTTATGTATAAAATGTAATTTATCATAATTGCTATTATCTTCCTCCACTTGAAAATGACTGGAGAGAGGTATGAGACCCAACTAACCAAATCCACGTGGTGACATGCTATCATCGTCGTATTTGTAGTTCGGGCACTACCATAGAGATTATTAGTAGGCATTATAGTTTCGAAAATATACGTATATTTTTGTAAACATATATATATATATATATATATATATATGTTGTTTTTACGTATTTAGAATAAAAGTTTTTTAACTTCAGTCTTTCATTATTTTTCCAAAATAACATCCCCCAGAAATGAACGTCTCTTAATATATCATGACCTTTTTTCATACTTTGCCGAAAGCGCATTTCTCATTCTATAGAATGCCTAGATATTATATACAATACCTAGGTAAAGTGTATAATAATTCTCATATTTCATACTTTTCCGAAAAACGCGAGGTACTCTATAAAATGCCTAAGTATTCTATAGAATGCCGGCGTTTCATACATTGCCGTTAAGATATATAATAACGCACACTATTCAATATTATCATTCAACTATAAAATTCATCTTCTTAGTAAAACGTTCCCGGTACTCTTTCATTTTAAGAGGAGAGTTAAATTTATTTTTAAAAGGTGTTAATATTGCATAGATCGCTTCTAGCACCCTTTAGAAAATGTTAGCTGTCTTCATATAAGATTCCCTGCGTATAATACATGCAGCGCATAATACATGCAGCGTCATAAATGTAGTTTTATGCACCTCGAATGTCAGTTGCTGAAGTTAAAGTTTATAAAATGTAATGGGCTGGCTACGGTTGAAATTACCAATTTTACTTTAATTAATGTTCTTTTTCGTACTGTTATGAACTGGTACTAGAATTACGCAAAGCGATATTCAGATGTCGTTTCTGTAAGAAGTTTTACTTATTTTTAGGCACAATGTTCTGGAAGAAAGTAATTTAAGTAATGCCTTTTTCTACTACACAGTGCGTCTACAAAGTTTTAGGACTAAGTTCGTACAAAATCAAAAGCTGAAGAAAACACATTCATTCTCATTTCTTAGCTTTCAGGATATAATCATTGTAAAATTTTTACCTTTTAAGATGCTTGAACCTTCGTAGAACATATCTTTTGGAATACTATTTAAATTTCTTGGGTAGTTTTTCTGAATTTCTCTTGCTATAAAGCTATGACCTTTGAGGACAGACTTTACTTTGTGTCGGGGGGTGGTCTACAGATCCTCAACATGGTGCATAAGTAGTGTGGTTTAGAAGTACAACACTTTCTTTACTAGACACGATTTAAAGAAAATGGAGATGTGTGGCAGCACATTGCGGTGGGATTTCTCAGTCTTAATGGCGTGCAAAAAATTGCATCGCATGCTGTATTTGATATTTATTTAGAGAAAACAAAAACTAAATTTCATAGAAGCCACAGAAAACTGCCATAAATTACTATAAAAAAGATATTGCACTTTTGATCTTTAACTCCATATATTTATTATACGAATTAATTAAAAATGCTATTAATGCAAGTAATTAAAAAAGGGTAATCGATGTACTTATCATTAAAAAAGAAGAGGAAACTTTGGCACCAAATAGGGACAAAGTGAAAGTGTCATATCTACTGTTTCTGTTATTTAGTAGGATTATTCATAGTTTTCATGATAACTGCACTACTTTATGGTACAGATTAAAATATATATGGGATCGTTTCATAGAGTATTCATGTAATCAAGCTTGAATGAGTATTTCTGATAGGTGTGCCAATATGCCAGGACCTTCCCCGTCCGACACATCTTGACCCATTTAGTTCTGAAGACTTTCGTGGGAGTAATGCATTAACTCTTAACAGGCAGCGTTCAACATTCTCTTCAGTAATCTATCAGTCACGTTTTATAAAATATGCGCTTCAGGTTTGTTCGTCAGGAAATGTTTCCTCGTGAATTTTTAAGGATTTTCACCCTTCTTACAACGTGACTTCGTGAAAAATAATTGAAAAGCACGTTGAAAGAAATTATCGAGTAATTGAAAGCCTTTGCCACTAAAAAACATGTCGTTGGTAATTAGAAGATCCGGAGTTCGAATCCCGGCGAAGGCGCTGCTGATTTTTCGCATTTTCTGGCTATAAAAAAATCAGAAGACATACAAGTGGCGCTTTAACTAAAATACAGTGGACGATAATCCGTCACCACCAGCATTTGGTGCTTGGATCCTTGCCTCCACAGTCGCCTTATAAGTGTTGCATAATATAAGGTTTTCTCGTTCCTTATCGCGTGCATTTGTGGTGTATGCGGAAAACATGTTCGACAAGTATCAAAGATCCAAAGTTCGGATCCCGGAGAGATTATTGCTGATTTTTCATGTCACCTGCTCCGAAATAAAATGCCTAATGACGTCATAGTTATCCTTTTTCTACCGAACACGCTCACCAACGTATGTCTTTACTCCAAACGTTTGAAATCGAAGTTTTCATGTTAACGATGAACCTTCAATAATCTAGGCAAATGACTGACGTCTTGTCTCAGAATTATTAGCAAAACCCTGGATCTCCATTGAAAAGTTCTTTGGAAAAAATCAGGAATGAATTTTTGCTTCGTAGCTAAACTTTATTGCTTTTAGGTTCTCAGCTTTCGAAATCATGAGGGCAGATACAGAAGAAATCCACTACATGGAAGCAAATAATCAACTACATAGAAAATTCTATTCATAAGCAGACGATACTTTAAGGAAACCAAGTTAAGATGTCACAGTAATAGATGCTGCCAATTAGCGTTTTCTAGGATTGCTGGGATTTGTTAAAAATTAATTTCCAAACTGTGTTCGCGCATTGTTTATTTTAGATTGCCAGATTAGTTAGCTAATTGATCTTTGCAGGTTAAGAAAGTAAAACGAACATAATTAAGCCAGTTTTGTCACTGAAAGCTGACTGACGTCTTTAATAACTGAGTTTATGAATTACTACGTTTTATAATTTAATTTCAACTTAGTGGTACAGAGTTATTTTAATGGAATGGCAGCAAAGGAATAACTAATTTAATTACTTTTTTCTTTTTCAACAGAAATCTTGTTTTAACGGTAGCAGTTAAAAGTTAATTATTCCAGTTTAAGGAAATTAATGTTTAATATATCATTCTGAAAAAGGTTAGAAGAATTTAAAAGAAATTAGTTTTGGAATGCGTTAGTTGGTTAAATACATGTTACAACTTGAAAAAAGGAAGGCCATTTTTTGTTGACAGTAAAAATTATTTAATGGACTAAAAGCTTCAGCTTCGTTGAAGTTTATGGCGCACGCATTTGTAATGTTAAGAAAGTTGAATGACACTATTATTATATATATATTCTTTCAAGAAGAATATTAGCAGAAAGTCAACTGGAAATTTTTATCTGTATTTATACGTACGCAAAAGGAATATCAGAATGTTTTTTCGATTTCTTATGGTTTTTTATCTTTTTCCTTTTTATGGATGAAAGATGATGTTTATTATCTATAAATATTTGATGTGGACACCACATGACTTCCTTGTCCGAATTATTAAATTATATATAGTTTTTGCTGCATTTCATTTAAACTTATTTCCTTGAATTTCATTAGAGATATATTTCTCATTCAATCAATTTAATTCTCGCTTCGCGGCAAGGCAAAAATACATAAACACTCAAGTCATCTTCATTAAAAACTGCAAAATGCAGAAAAGCTTAGAACACCAAATACATTTAAAAACAGTAAAAAAAAAGTTTTTACAATTAAAACTATAATTTCTACGCAAAAACAAGCAAGTCGGCCAGTGGGCAAGAAGACAGATTTTTCAGTGCGCCAAACTGAAAGTTTACTTTTCGCCCCACTCCGGTAAAACGACAGTGCAGTTGGTTCATCAACTGACTTTATTTACTACTTCAAGAGCTTCAAATGAAATAAATGGCAGCCTCGTTAGGCCTGGCGACATTTAAACTTTTAAATTGTTGATATTTTGACAACTATTGGATGCAGATTGACTAAAGGCTTAAAAATCTTAACCAGACTATAAGAACAACATAATTCAATCACTTTTAAAGCAAAAAATAAACAATTTACCGACGTACAAGAATAAAAAAAAACTGAGTTAACCGAGCCAGGTAACAGAATGGGAATATGTATATATACGTACGTTTGGTACGGCTGGTTGCAACAAAAAAGGAGATGCACAAGCAAATGTTACATCAATCTGATATACAAAATTTCAATGTTCCACGGCTACTTGTTTTTGAGTTATGCCAGATATATGCATACGTACGTACAGAAGTCAAGAAAAAATTCTCTCCAGAATCCATTTTAAATCCATTTTATAATCCGTTTTGTAAAAAAGAGTCCTTTATTCTGTTCATGCGTACAGTTTTCACGAGAAAACTTTCTTGAAATGAATTCGTGAGTGGTCAAAATGGATATTTTAGTTGAAATATTATAACCGAAATTTTTCGCGATTACAATACTTCCTTTACTTCGCACAAGGAAGTAAAAATTGATATGGTGTAATGTCCAGCAACTGTTATTTTTGCGTTTTAATGGTTTAATTTTAATGGTTGTTTAATTAAAAGCATATGTTAAAACATGTTTTATTAATTAAATATCAATTCGAAATGTGTTATGGTTTTCGATAAAACTTAAAATATTCCATCAAGGTTTTTAGTGTAAAAATTTATTTAATGTGCACAATTGTTATAGCAGTACGTATGATCAAATCTATATTATAAATTTGCTAACTGTTGTGTTTACGATTATGATATATTAATCAGAAAATTTGTTGAAACTGTTTTGGAATTTATAGAGCGCCATTTCTAGATTAATCTATGTCACATGGCTTGCACAAAGCATATCTAGATGCTGCGCCATGAGTATTTTTGACGTTTCTACTTCTCAGTGTTCTTACATCAGTACTTCACAGTTTGTTTTTATTACATATATGTTTTGCAATTTACTGAATATTTGAAGAGTTTTCTTCTTATTTTGTAATTTTCTTTTTTTTTCACCATTTCAATTAAATTGTAAGTTGTGCACACCTTTGCAATTGTTATGTTATGTAGAAGTGAGGAGACCATCTAATATTTACGCTAAGTAAGCCCACTAGGTATTAGCCCCACACACTAACTAGAAAACTAACAACATTCTGGCATCATTCCTCGAGTCGTGATGTTATTGTGACTCCAGCGAGCACTACAAGTACTGCCACCGGAGGCGGCATCAAAGGTACTCCTACCTTTCAGCGTTAAATTAGCTCAAGTAAAAGGGATTAAATTACACGATATACATTGCGATATACATAGTTGTGCAGGTGCATATTTTTAAGATGTTATCTATTGTAGTGGGTACAGGCAACATGTTTCGGGACATTATATATTGCATTAGAAACAGGCGTGATGTTCCCACGTTACAAATCATTTTTGCAAACATGATCTGTTTACTGTCAGAATTAATTAAGAACTATTAAATTGTTTACAAAGCTTACATTTAAGTACTTTTGTAAAGTTGTTGTTGTGCTGAAACCTTTAACAGCTCAATTTTGACGATTCATTATGTACTGTAACGTATGTTTTTGGATTCTGAGGAGTTGGGACCTACAGCCGATCGATATCAAAGTCGGAGGGAGATTATTTAAAATCTACGTTTGTATGAGTAGCCTCTTTGTTATGAAGATAGGGGATGAAT
Source organism: Stegodyphus dumicola (assembly GCF_044657685.1). Classification (NCBI taxonomy): domain Eukaryota; kingdom Metazoa; phylum Arthropoda; class Arachnida; order Araneae; family Eresidae; genus Stegodyphus; species Stegodyphus dumicola. The sequence goes on from NC_140770.1 coordinate 131,180,597, forward strand.
ACGAGCCAGTTTCTCCAGGATCCACGAATACCTCGCCTTAGGCAGATGGCTCTTGCGTGCTTTTGCCATATTCGAATTACCTAACCTTTCCTGACGTGAAGGAGAGGGAGTTACGTCCGATCGCTGCCGAAATTGGTAGAGAGTTATTCAAATCTATGTTTATATAAGTCTTCTCTTTTGGTTACATTGACTTTTGGTTACATTGACATTAGTTTTACATTGACATTTTACTCTTCTATAACTTTCGCAATCAACAGATATTTGTAAAAAGTGCTTTACTGTTTCATAATTTGCTTACTTGAAAATCTTTGAAATCGATAAATCTTTATGCCAAATTTTACACCAATAAAAAGTTTTTTTGACCTAATTTTAACCTCTTCGTCGTCCGTAACACGTATAGCGCGTTTAAGTTAAATTTCCGCAGGGCGACCGTAACGCGCCTCAAGTTTTCTTATACATTTTAAATCTTTTAAACGCTTTCTAAATGTTTACTTATTTGAGTTTTTATTTTTACTTGTTTTAATACCTCCTAAAGGGTAGCACTAATCAATGCATTCTATTTCTAATTGAATTTGCCCCGGGTTTTACGAATATTCGCGCCATTTTACATAAGATACAAGACAGTGAGAGATGGCTTCAACGTCTACTCAGCAGAAAAAGAGAAAAAATGAGGTTGTGAATTGGAAAGACAAGGATATACGTTTGACGAGTATACAGTCCATAATAACTCGATGATTGATGTTGGAACACGGAAAAGAACTGTAAAAAAACAATAGTTGTAAAAGATTTACAACAATAAAATGGGAGGAGTGGACCGTCTGGATCAGATGTTATCAAATTATCCTGCTGTTAGAAATAAGCAGAGATATTATTATTTTTCCATTATGCTTTATTTCTTTATAATTTTACTTAATATTCATTGACATTCATCCACTACGAAAGTCATGTATGGAAAGTTATGATGTACAGAGAAAACAACATTACAGGCTTTGAAAAATAGACGGCCGCTGGGGAGAAAGTTTCGCGGACAGGAGAGGACGGCGAAAGGGTTAATTTTAATTGACGTGTTTGTTAGTGAATAATTAGTTTTTCGTAAGCTGATTTCACAACTTAAGTTATAAATTTTGCATGTCAGAAACTACGTTGTTCTCTTCTACCAACACAGAACGACACAAATTTAAATTTAGGATAAAAGAAAGATATGCATTTATGCAAGGATGTCGAATTCAGTTAAAACAAATAGAAGTTTATGCGACCAATAGAATCAAGCAATGTACGTGGGAAACGTAACAAAATTACTTTTTCTTAAGCATTATAGGAAGATAGAAATACGTGAGTGAACTATGAGATATAAATTAAATTTTATATGCCTATCTAGACTCACAGCATTTAATAAAAAAATGACTGCGCATGATCTTCCATTAATTCCATGTTAAGAAATGTAATTGGCAGACCAGCAACGAGCTATAAGGTATGATAGTTTATATCATAATTCGATTGTTTGTAAATAAAATCTAATTTTTTTATAAATTTTATGACTCACTGTTAATTATAAACTCTATTCATTTTTCATTTTCCCCCGTACAATGGACAACGATAACTATAGATGCACAAAAGCAAAAAAAAAAAAAAAAAAAAAAAAAAAAAAAAAAAAAAAAGGCACATTTCCATATTTTCCGTTCTACTGGGCCGATTGATGAAATTCATATTGCAATTTCCATGTCTCTGAAACGCAACTTAGGATATATATTAGATTTATATATAGTATTGCTATAACATTGGTATTTTGACGCAAAATCGGACTTTTTCTGAAATAACATACTAATGTTTTCCCATATTTCGATTCTGCCTTGATATTAAATTTTGTAATTTTTAGTGAGAAATTTATAAAGAAATTTAAAAATTTATCTTGGGCCATTTTTTTCAGGTTGAGCCAAGAATAATTCACTTGGCGAACTTCTTAATTTACAGCTTCCTTTTCTTTTTTTCATTGTCCACGAGCGAAAGTCATCGTTCCTACTTTCAAATAATTTTAACAAAACGTACGTAAACCACATTTTCGTTATTATCGCTTATAATAAATATACAAATTTCAAAACGCGCAAAATGTAAATTCACGTATAGCTTAGGAAATTTTGAATAAAAATCTCTAATGTTTTGCAGGTATGCTTAATAATACATCTACTTTAAGGTGGTAGCAAAAATATTGTAGGTTATAATTCAAAATATTTTTGAAACGCTTATAAAAATGATCTAAAAATACAAATTAAAAAAAAATAAATCATACAAAATGGGTGAATTTTAATTGGAATGAACCTAAATTTCAAAATGTGAAGGGAAGAATTAAAAAAATCGTGTAATATAAAAAGATATATTTACATACCAAATTCAATTAACATTGAGGAGCTAAAATTTTGAGAGCTAATTTTTAAAAAGTACACATGCGATTTTTATGCCAAACAAAATCTAACATGCAAACTTGGGAGTTTGGCATAATTTGAGTCGTAGAATCGAAATATGTAAAGCAATTGTCATGTCATTTCAGAAAATGTCCGACTTTGTGTCAAAATACCTCTATTAGAACAATGATATATATAAATCTAATACATATCGTAAGTCGCGCTTTTGAGAAATGAAAAACGCAAGTTTATTGCTGTCAATCGGCCCAGTAGAACGGGAGATATAGAACTATCCCATTTTTTTTTGGCGCAATGTACACAGCCTCTCTCATGCTTTGATTTGAAAGTATGGCCTCAACTGTAGTATATATTCTGGTCATATAGTGTTTTGGGTTCACAAATCAAGGACTTAAGAATCACAAAATTTTTAAAAACAGTATATATTTAGAATTACCGTTAAAGTGTTTATTGCTAAAAATTTCGTTTTCTGTTTTTCCTCAGTGAATGGTTTCGGTGTTCAGTTTTATTATAAGATATTAAACCTTTTTGTTTGTCTTTTTAGCTTTGTTTATTGAGCATCACTTCCTTCCTACTTATGATACATAAAATTAAATTATAAGATCACGGAAGTCCTAAAATCCGCATATATTTAGAATTCCCAATAGGGTGTTAATTGTTTCCGTTCACTTTTTAATATTCGCAATATCATTTAAATTGCTCTATTAGTTCTTTGAAAATGGTACATAGAAATAATGTGCGATAACATATGGTGGCAACATCCTTTTAAATCAAAAGTGATTCGAGATAAACGTAAAACGAACACAGAATTGATGTTTGAGAAGAGTACACTTAATTGTTTCATAACGAGACCTCGTCTTCATAAAGAGCTTAATTTCGTTTCGTTTAACGCAATTCCAAAATACATTTAATACTTATAAATGAAATATGTTGTTATCTGTCACATACGTATTTTAAATAACAAATTGGACAAGTTTTAGATTATCTCTTAATATACCTTTTTCGAAAGTCTGTTCAGAGCTTAAAGCATCATTTTTGTTTCAAAGTTTTGAGCCAAAATCTAATACGTTGTTCTCATTGATATAAAAGTCTTAAATGCTAAAATTAAAAGAATTTTTTGAATTATATTTAAACTGTATTTCAATTTAGGTTTTCTTTATAAACTGTTACAGGTTTCAACTAAACTACCAATTCCAGTTATCCATTAAGGACTATTTTGAAGACTGCCCACCAAAGACTTAAGTAGACCTTCTATCGAGGACTACTTCCTATTTGTATAAAGGACCGGTTGTCTACTGTTACCCAAAATCACCAAAATCAAATCAACTCTTTATAGGAATGCAGAAAGTTTAATAACAGTTATCGTTGATGGAAAAACTGTTGTACACATACAGACACACAGACAGATAAACATCATTATAAAAATAGTAAAATTGTGTTGTGGCATCATTAATTTGTGCTTGCTCACTGAAAATGCACTATCAAATTTTTGGACCGAAAACATTATCCTCCTACCTGAGATATATCTGCGATATATATGTAGGTTGATGGGAGGTAATATGTTGTGCTCATAAACATCGTTGATGAAAACTGTACTTCATGTTTGCAAATTCGCCACTATAATGTCTTCTTCGTTTACCGTGAAAAATGAGTGAGCTACTGATGAACTTACGAGGTACTGATAAACAGTTTCTATAATGCGGGCATAATTTTGGCTTGTTTACGAGTTCTGTATATGAAAGAGTTTCTCTGTCACATTATGCTTGCTCATCGATAATGCTACGTCTGCTGTAGCTCACGAATATCGGAATAAAATGGAATTGCGCGGATGTTGGCCATTACCTCAAGTAGAAATTTATTGAAATTACCGATCAACTTCAAATTTCAATTTTAAAGGTGTTTGTTTCTGCGAATAAGAGACTGTCGAAATTAATTCAAAGCTAACGTACGTTTTTTAACTAATACTTTTTTGTGTTAATTCTTTTCTCTTTCTTCCTTCATTTAACATAATGAAAAACAAGTAGTTTGAGTTTAAATGGCAAGCGAGCTTTTAGGTTGGAGAAAGAGAGAGAACTGTGGTAACCCGCCAGAAAGCAGTTTATTTCTGAGATATTCCACCCGTGCGCCGATCTGCGTTTTGGTGAGCGATTTTTGTTTGCGCGTTGGAAGCGTAGTACCTGGGAGTTGGTTTTAAAGTTATCTTTTGTGCCGTATTGAAATACTTAAATATTTGAATTTCTGTAAGCTTGTGAATAGCGTGAGTAGATTTTATTAAAAACTAATTACATTCTATTATTACTATGTTATTTAGGAAATGAACTGTGATGACTACTTTGAATGAGTTTAATTTAATTAATTTTAACCATTACATGCAACTCGTAAGATACTCGTATGTAATAGCATCAGTGGAGGTTTCTTCGACGACACCTTTCGAATTAATTTCTTTTCGCAAAGGATTCTGTTAATATACTAGCTTTCTTTCAATGATGAATATGTTTCAATTAATTTAATTAGCAATTAAGCTTTTTTTCAAATTTAATTTCTTTATTACTTGCTCAGTTCCAAAAACTTTAAACCAGCTTCTAATTTCAAATCAAAGCTTATTTAAATGAATTTTTTTGTGATATTCTGTTGAAGAAAGTATTTTAAGAGATAGCAACACACCTTTTTTATTTCCTTGTACTAAAAATTCTGGGTATTATATTTTAAAGAAAATATCCATTTCGACCGCTCTCGAATCAATTTAAGAGATTTTGTTTGCTTAACATCTATACGTACGGACAGAATAAAGGACACTTTAAAACGAAAATGAATTATAAAATGGACGCAAAATAGATTCAGAAGTGATTCTTTCGCGACGTCTGTACGTATGTATATATGTATGTAACTCGCATTACACTAAAACGATTGGTAAACGTATATTTTAGGGTACCCCTTCGCGAAACGTGGCGGTACATGGATACCGAGTTCGTGCAATTCTTTGACTTATTATTTTGACTTGCATAACGGCGATTTTTGCGCCACAAATCGCTGCTGCACAAACCCAAAATTACAAGACAAAGAATTGCACAAACTCGGTATCCATGTACACATTGACCTATTTCCACTTAAAAAAAATCCCCGAATTTCACAAAAATGGCATTGCGCACTTCCTTGACTTTATCCATGTACACATCGACCTATTTTCATTTAAAAAATCCAAGAATTGCAAAAACGTGCATTGCGCACTCCCTTCACTTTGTCCATATACACATCGATATATTTTCATTTAAAAAGTCACCCAATTCTACAATACAGGCAGACAAAAAATACATAATCTCAATAAACTACATTTTAAACCAAACAATAAAATAACACTTTAACGAATTTTCGATTAACGCACTCAAAAATTTAAAAGCGAGGAATGGCAACACTCTACTGAAAAAAAAACCTTTTCATTTCCAGCGCGCGGAACTGTGTATCAGAAATTCTAAAGATAGGCTCATTTTAAAATTATTTTCCGACATTGCTATTGAACTGAATTTTATGGTTTAAGTGCAAGGTACATGATATTTAATAAATAGAGATAACACACAAAACGTTAGAAAAACGCCCCTTTGGACGTAATTTTAAATATGAAACCTTTCAGATATTTTTCTCATTTTTTCCCTTAGTTCTATTGTTTTAACCTCTCTTCAGAAGATTTCAGTTCTTTGTAGATTTTTGCACAGTCAACTTCATCTCTCTTTCAGTCTTTTATTTTATGTTTTATAACGCAATATTCTATTCACTTAATTTTGTTTGATTTAGAAATTAGATTTTATCTACCTTAAAAACTGCTGATAACAAAGAACGAATCTTTTGTTTTAAAAATCCGTTATTGTTAGCAGTTAATGGATAAAAAATGCTTTATGAATTATTCTAAAATTCGTTAAATCAAGTTACAGATTCCGAAAAAAATTCATTTATAAGATTTATTCTATATGTATTTGTACAAATTTTATAATCTATGTTTCATATTTTAAATTTAATTTCGTAAGAAACTAATTCATCCTGTTTAAATAAAACAATATGCATAGCATAATTCTGACTGCATGTGAGAAATCTTTGCCTGTTGCTCTAGAGTTTCTGTCTTCCTATATACTGTGACAAACGGATGTCTCATTTAATTCTGACAAATCTAATAACTTGCAGATTGACAGAAAAGCAGAAATAAAAATTGAAATGAGCTCTAACCGTGTAAAAGTTGCTCATGCAAAACCCATTAATTTTTCCAAAAATACTTGCAAATTGGTCGATCGAGGCAACCTGTCGAAACGGGCAAAAAATATTAAATCGATAAAAAGCATGTTCAGCAGCCTTACACATCCATGCATCATCATTCATTTTTATTTTTGAAGATTATCTATTAATGAAGGTTTGGATTGAGTTACAGTTACAGTTCTCGAACGGAGTGTGCAGAGGCGAGAAAAGGAAGTGAATGCAAAATCGATACTCTATAACCTTTGAACGGAGAAGGAAATCGTCGGGATTCTCGTTTTCTTGGCCACAAGCCAAGTCTCCGATAAATGCTCTTCATTTCACAACGTCTGGGACGTGCATTTCTAGTTCGTTGTCACGAGATAAGAGCGCAACCTTACTCAATAATATTTGCGAGGGGCATTTCTTCGCTTAAGAGCTCAAAGGGAGATTAACGTTTTGAGGTGTGTCTTAATTTCCTCTTGAATGCCTCGCCACAGAACAATTCGACGATGTAATATGCTTGTGACTTCTGCCAATAAAATATGCGGCAAATGGAAATGTTGATTAGAGTAATTCAGAGGACGAAAAGTGATTTTTTGTAAATGGGAGATTTACATTTCCAGTGTGTATGCAAGCAATAATTCATCGCGTAAATTCTCGTGCAAGATATAATTCATCGCATAAAGCAGGATAATTAGCAATTTGAAATCAGCCCGCCAGCGCCCGAGAGGAAAAGTCGCTGAACATCGGTAGTTCGGTCTGGGGTTCGAATTGCCAGGCAAAAGAACTGGCTGCCTGAGCGCTTTTGTTGTTATCCTCATGTGTAACGTGTAAATGACACAGTTCCCCTTAGAAATTCCTCTACGAGTGTCTTGTCATAATCAAACCAAATTAACTGTTTGATTTTAAAGCGTACGGATGTTTCATTCAAAAAATTCTTCTCTAGTTAACGACTCTAATTCCAATCCATGTTTACCTTCAGCCTTTAAAAATTATGTTTTAGCTTTCTTGTTTCATCAATAGATGGCGGCAGAAGCTTAACTCCTGTCCAGCCATTCTTATCTTATCACTATATCGTATCTCATTCATTTGCAGCTTGGCAGCTGAAGATGATGGTTCGGTAAAACCATCGAAACTTGTCCTGTGAAAATGTGCAAATATAACGCTAATTTTTGTTGTTTGACTAAAAAATAATATTAGATTAAATTAATATTAAATTTTGCTAAAATTAATAAACCGGGATTCATACTTTATCTGAAGTTCTGGATAGATGTTTATGAAGAAATATGATATATTCGTAGATTTTAGATAAAAAGGTTTATCATGAGAAATCATAATGAACATTTCATCATGAAGCAAAAGACGAAACGTTTTCAGTTTTATTTTGAAAATTAATACTCTACTAGCTTTGATGCAACGAGCCTACCGAAGTTTGCTTTCCTATAGGAGCATGTCTTGTATTACAACAAGTTACGGTTTGCTCAACAGGTTCAGAAAGAAACAATGGAAGATTGTTTTTTGAGGGAAATGTTTGGCATGCACAAAGTTTGCCAATTTTTTAACTGGCCAAAGTGAACGCCGTATTTATCGGCCATCGCTAATATCTTTTAAGTAGCCCCTCTGAGAGACCACGTTTTCCTTTGAAATAGAACTCTGGGTATACTAAAGAAAATGTGTATGCAAATAATCAACGAACTGTACGATGGTACGTTTCGAGCATTTTAAGAGAAGGAATCTCAGATCTCGCCTCAGCATATTCTGGGCATACACGATAGATCCTGTACAATAAAATTATCTGATCATCCTTGGGCGTGTTAACGTTATTGCTTCTCTCCCTGGCTAGCATCATCTTCACTTCTTGAATGTATTCGACACTACAAGATGTCACAGACCTACGACATCAAACAACGTCTTTAGTGAAATTTCGTCCATCCCGAAGACGTTTAAATCATTCATAAATGCACTTTAAAGTAACGGCTTTATCTCCTTAAACTTGTTTCAGCCTATTGTGACTTTCGCAGATTAACCAAGCTTGAAATAGAACTTTCGATGCTCCATTTTAAATCTCTATACGCTAGAGTTTCTATGAAAAATCCATAATACCTCTTCTCTGTGATCTCTGCTCTGTGATCAGAAGTATTCAAACATGTTATAGAGTATAATTTCCGAGCTTCGTAGTTCGGCCTTCACTGTCTGTGCGCATCCTATGGCGGTATTCACTGAACTTTGTTGTCATACTTTGTATGAAAAGTACATAAAGTATATTTAGTATTAAGAATAGGAAAATAAATAATGTTGAAAGGAAAAATATTATTTTTTTATTTAAATTATAATTAAGTATAATTAATCATATCCCATCCGTAGAAAGACTAGATGAATTACAGGAAAAATTGCAACTGTCATGAATCCTAAATAGCTAATTAGATGGAAATTACGTGGCAAAACTATATTATGTATAGCCAAAGAAACTTAAAATTCTTAAAAATGCACTAATTTGCATAAAATTGGCTTCAGCCCCAAATAGAAGAAAGTTACTAACAGGTAAATCAGGTTAGAGTTAGTTTCATTAAACCACGTTTTTTATTTCCTTTTTGCAAGATTTTCCTCTGAACCTCTTTTTATATAAAATTAAAAAAAAAAAAAAAAAAATTGAAATTTTGTTTTTCATTTTCGGACCTCGATGGGAATCTCAAGTCGCGAGAAGTAATTTAAATTACTACTACAGAAATTTACAGATCTCCCCGGGGAAAAGTGTTTAATAAAACAAAATTACTAGTTGACGTCACTGTTTTGCTGCAACATACATATTTTAAACTAACAGTCTTCAGCTATAACTCAAAACATCCTGATTATGTACTGTTTTGGACGCAAAATCCCCGGATCAGTCTCAGGATATCTTAAGGATCTTGATGCTCAGATATTCTGAGGACTTAACATTTTAGCATCATAAGGACGACATCGTGAAATTTGTAACATTTAAAATAATAAGTAAAAAAGCAAAATAAAATTTTTCATTTAACATTTTATATTGAAGATTTATTTTAAATTACTTTCAGAACAAACTTTCAGAACAGTTTAATAGTTTTGAAATTAATTGAAATTCAGATAAAAATATATAAAGTTTGAATGGTAGGAAGATGATCTAATGTGATCCTGAGGTTATCCACTGAGTAAATAGGACATTGTAAATATCACAAAATCTCTTACTGTTCCGAAGTGACTACATGAAAAAAAAAAAAAAAAAAAAAAAAAAAAAACTTAGGAATATCCCTAGAAGATGGCAAGTAGAAGTTTATTTCTTTAAATCCCCTCACACTGTCATGGGAATATAGCGAACATACATACTGAGATGTGACACATTGCATCGGGAGGATATGTGTGGGAGGTGAAGAGAATAGTTTGAAATTTTTTCTTCGATGAGCATAAACAACTTTCTCAGGAGGTATTTGTGCTATGTGGGTTATTAACAATGCCTGTAAAACAGGTTTTACAGAGAAACTGACAGCAATGTAAGAAAACTTATGTTTAAATGTTAATCACTTTTACCGCTAAATTTTTTTGAAAATGTTAGTAACTATAAATGATATGTGAATGTTCTTATTTTAATGCTACAATGTTCTGTTGAAATGACAAAGGCGGAATTGCTCATAGGTATTTGATTTTAATAAATAAGTTTGCTTTTTAGGATATATTTCTTAGTAATGAGCTGATTATCGAAAAAAAAAATGAAAGAGACATATACGGTTAAAGAGATTTTGCACTTGTTTCCCTAATTTTTAACCGAATTCTAATGGTTTTGAACTTCAAACACATGTTTCGCTATCTGCTATGGAATGATTATACTACCAAGTACGCCGCATCAAAAACACAGTGCATTAGGTACTGAAATGACTAAATTTTGAGATAAAGAGATTTTTTTTTTTGGAAAATATTTGTTCGATTGGATTAGACTATTTGATTGTAAACAAAAAGCACTAGAACTGTTAGTTTAGTGTGAGGAATGCGTTCTTAGAGAACTTTATATAAGGAAAGCTGGCTTATATTCACGTTATATATGGGGAAAATGACGGAAATTCCCATTCAGTCAGCCCGTTCACTTGAATCTGAGTCGGGTTGAATTACCAGTGTTCAGCGATCTTATTACTTGAGCGCCTATGGAAAAATTCTATTTGAGATAAATAGGTTCTTTTATTCTATCACTTTTTGGCCATGTACTTTAAAATATTCCTGTATTATTGAACTTGTACTATATCAAATACAATGTAAGTGAAAATACATACCATACAGTAGTGGTTATAATATCAAAATTTTAAAATTACATTGTTTTCTGTGTTCATATTCATACTAAACAGCTATTTTAATCCTAGTAGAAGGCATTATTGAGTGTTAAACCTCAACAGCTTCCCCCTTCATCAACTAATGATGTTTTAATTATGATTTGACAAGCAATAGAAACCAAGCTTTATACAAGTGAAATATGTACTATTTAAATCTTTCTCAGATATTCTTCCAAAATTCTGACACAATTTATTGAAAACAATATTTTTTGTCTTTCAAGTGTTACCGCTTGCTTTTGTAATAGTAATTACAGTAACGTGAACGGCAGTGATCACAGAAAACAAATTTAAAAGTGTAAAGAGATAAAAAAGTCACTCACATTAAGTATATAAGGAATTATGTTATTCCTCACTGCGTACGTTCATGGTGCACGTTCGGCTTGCAGTCAGAAAGCCGAGAATTTGTGAATCTCGACTCGTGTTTTCTGCTTCGAGGAATATTTAATCTCTCTACAAGTAAAGTCTTATTATAAACAATGATTCTGTAATGAATCGAACAATAGAACTAGTGAAACATTTTACAGTAGGAATTACGTAAGAATGAGAATGGAAGAATTAAAAAATAGAGAATAAACCCAATTTTAAGTCTGTATATATATTTTGAGGTTTTGCGATAAAATTAAATGCACTTTAAACGGAATTAAATAAAGAATAAATAATGTTAAATGAAGATTAACGTAAAGTGGATAAATTATTTTATTCTTACATTTTATGAAAAAAATCAAATTTGTTCAATAATGAGCAGTAAAATTAACAAAATAAATCAACCCACGAAATTTCAAACACTTCGCTGTATTCAATGTTTCGGGTAAAAATAATGTTAAACATAGTTAAATAGTAATCTATATATCATATAGTAAATATATATTACAGTAATTTTACTAAATATAAACTTCAGAGCAGAAAAATTACATATTCTTTAACTAAAACGTAATAATAAATTGTGACATAATCATTGCTAAATAGCTAGCACTAATTTTTTCCCGCTGATAGGAAAAGATTCATCATTTTTTGCAGACAAGGAAAACATTTTCCGTGCTTTCGCGTTGTGGAAGAAAAGGCGGGAAAAAGAAAAACCCTTTGCTTAGCTGTCTGAGTCCACTGAACACACATTGACATTTTTTTCAGTTACGCTAATTATACCGTCTATCTCTAGATGTGATTCTAGAAGTACTAGCAACGAGAATACTTGCTATCTCTGTCTAACGATAATATGACGTATGTATTAAAGGTCTATTTTTGTTGCTAGGCAGACATGTCATATTCCCAAAAGTAATAAATTGCCATTTGTTTTGTTGTTGTTTTCGTTGTTAAAACCATTTGAAGTGACAGAGAACAGTACAGTGCACCCTAACATCATTAGACAGTTTATTGCACTCTATGAAGACAATGAACATAAGTGTTGCCCTCAGCAAGACAGTGTTACATGTCACACATGTAATGAAGCCATGCAGTTACTGTTCGTATTTTGCAGCAATCGTGTCATTTAAAAACATTATGACCCACCGTTTTATCCTGTTGGATTACCTTAAATGAAATGTTTATACAAATTATTCAGCTACCATGGAGGACATACGAGAAACGATGACCGGAAAAATGCTCACAGGAAAAAAGCCCACAGAGAAATAGAAAAAAGCTCACATGGAAAAATGCTCACTTAGAAATATATTCACACGGATAAAAATTCACATGGATATATGCTCACATGGAAATAAGCCCACTAATAAATAAAATACGTAGAAATATCCTTACATCAATCAATAATTAATCGGTTTGAACATCGTACACCTACTTGAATTGTTCTAAGAAAATTATTTAAATTACCAAAACATGTATGATATATATATATATATATACATAAAATAAAACCGTATAACTTATATACAGATTCAGTTGCTATGCAAGATAATGGGCCGTTTTTAATTAGGAAAAGGAGGAAAAGAAGGAAAAGAAGGAAGAAAAATGAAACAGGATACACAGTGAAAAATTATTACAATTTTAATTGTTAAAAAATAAAATAATAGTAAATGTAAGGTACACATTTTATAATATAAACATTTAGAAGAATAAGCAAATAGAAATAACTATTTTATTTAAATTACGTAAAATACTTTATTATATATAAATCATAAACATATATTTCAAGAAGTTATAAATAAATAAACGTGCTAAATAACAGCTAATATATTTAAATATCTAATTTTATCATCGATTTCATCATAGTTTCATCATCATGTGATTCGCGGTTACCAAATGTAAGTTTCCATATATATATACATATATATATTAATGTGTTTATTTTCTCGTATAGTATAATTTCTCACCCTTCAATGACATTGTTTTTTCAAAATGTGTTGCATTTTTTTGGAGCCACAGCTCTTGGTAACTTTTAGGCGAGCTTACTACAATTTCTAATTTACTTAATTTTGCAGCATATTGCGCAAAAAATTATCTAGACCAAATTGCTCATACAGTATTGTACTAACTACCTTGCTTGTTAATATATATATTAATATATATATATATATATATTTACCTCAGTATGCCATGTATTTACAATAACTTATAATAAACGTTGACAGGCTAAATCATTTTTCAGTCCGTCATATAAAAGCCACATGCTGGAATGGCTAGAATTAAATAATAAAATTTAGTATCTTATAAAAGCTTTCGTAACAATTTGTGGTTTTAGAGATTTTTCGAAGGCTGCTTCATAATGATTCCACACTTCGATTGGAAACTCTGGTTTTCTAGAACTTTTTTGGTTCCAAAATTAAAGAACTACATTCAAACACCAAGTTTTATAAGTACACATCAAAAGAATGCAAAAATAGAGTAAAACGCAAAAATTAACTATTGGCAGTTACAGGGATAAGAATGTTGTACAGGAGCAGTAGTATAAAATATTACAGTACATGCAAAATTTTACTATAGTTTTCATTCTTTTGTATACCACCTCTTAAAAGGCTTATGTGGACATCTGTCCAATAATTGTTTTAAATGTTCAAATAATTTTTTAAAAATTAAGTATGTGTGCCATGTTCAAATCGATTAATTCTTAATTGATTAATGTAAGGATATTTCTACGTATGCATAAACGTGCATCAAAACGAAACTGTGCATCCAAATGTGTAGCTAATACTTTTGAATCACATATACCCTAAATGAGAGATTTAAAACCTTTTAATATGTGGGACAAGTATAACGCCACTAGTCCTACGGAGAGAAGTGTTTCAGTTAACCGTAAGCAAGGTGACTGACTATTCATGATATCTGCAGGGAATATTTTAACTCAGTTCTGATGTAGCTCAGTGACACAATAAGAATTTCATAGCATCTGCTATGAACGTTTAAGTCTTACAGATAAGTTTACGTCTTACAGATTTGTAAAGTCTTTAACGTTTACCTTTTAGTTTACAAATACAATCAAAAGTATATATGAGTAAGTAATTCCTTGCAAAATGTTTCATATTTCATGCACCTTTGCTGTTTGTGAAAATTAATTATTTTTTAAAAAATAAATACATTTTGCTTAATTCTCAAAATGGCTAATGTAACTGAACAAAGAATCAGCATTAAACTTTGTTTTCGCGATGGAATATTTGCTACACAAACATTTGAAATGTTGGAAAAGGCTTTCGAAGACAACAATGTATTAAACGCATGAACTTCTGAATGGCACAGAACATTCAAAGAATGCAGAAAAAGCGTCAGAGATGAACCATGATTGCACTATACCATGCATTTAAGTTAATAATCAAGTCAGAGATCTTCGTTCAACAGTTAAGGATATTTATAACGCGCTTCTTCTCAAAGAAAAGGAAGGAAAGAATTGAAGAAAACTCTGGCATAAATGCGTTGCCATATCAACGGATTACTTTGGAAAGGATGTAGTAATTACTGGCAAATTAAATGAAAGTTGTATTTTATGGAATCATTCTCGATATTGTTTGATCGCAGTAGTATACACACAGTTCTTATTCTGTAGATGGAGCCATTTTCTTGTTGAAAAGGAATATAAGATATTTGAAGCTGCAAGCATAAAGTTAGGAATTTTTGAAATGTTTAGAACGCTGGAGTATTTTTTAATCATTTCAGTATTTTAATTTACTGGAATCAGTACATCATCCTAACTATGAACAACACTTGCTTATAGTGTCTTATCAAACAGAAAATAAAAATATCATAGAAAGACTATAATAAGACACGCAAACAGTAAGAGATCACGATATAATATAATATTATTAAATACGCTAAGAGTAGTAGTATTTGAATTATTTCATAATATGGCCTTAGCAAGTGCTTAATATAGGGTTTGAATGCCGAATACATGCCTGAATGCAAAATTACGTATTATCAAGCTTCTTGTTAAATGATCCGCACTGATATCGCTTTCAGGATTGCTTTGAAGTCAGATGGGAAATTATTGATTTCTAGTGTCTTCAATGTACTGCATGCTTTCGAACCTTGCTTTCGTGTTATTAGGCAGTTGATATGGTTGAAAGCGGTGTTGCTGTTGGTAATTATCAGTATGCAAGAGACAAGTGCTCCAGATTTGCGCTGTCACGCGATAACCTCTGGAATCTGTAATGATATGATGAACCTCGTTTATGTCTTAGACCAAAGATCTCCCCTTTGATCGAGAACATGCTTCTGCTTCAAATACCAAAGATGGCAGTCGGTTTCACAGTTGCTGTCGGAACTGGTTTCCGAACTGGTAAGTCAGAACTGGTTTCCAAAACATGTCGTATATTATATGTAATTTGCCGGATACTTGTAGCTTGGTTAACAGCTAGTGAATGTGATCTTTATACAAAATGCTTCATGTACACTTCCTCTTCTGACCTGGTTGTAGTATGTTCTAGTTATTTATAATGTAAGTTGAAAGTTTCACAATATGCCCTAAAGCAATACAAATTGGGAGTCTCGCAATATTCCCTCTCAGTCCTCCCCAAGCAGTGCCTCCCAAACTGTTTCCCGTTGCGGCATGGGCGTCTTAGATGCCATATAAAAATTCTTGAGAAATATTATTCCAGTATTTGGATAGAAATGGCACTTACTCCACTTGGTTCACATGTATGTGTTAGAAAGAATGTGACCATCGAAGTAACAAAAAAAATATCTGACAGACGTTGTACCAATTACCACTTCTAAGAAGCATGTATCCACATATGATGTGGTTTGCAAAATGCTTTAAAGATAATAAAGATAAGTTCGCTTGGATTTGAAATACGTCCATAGCTCAAGTTCCATCTGAATTAAATTCTGTAGAAAGAGGTCTTAATAAGCCACTTTGCTACAATATACTGAAGCCAAAATCCGAAAATTAATTTAATTCTGTAACAGGGAGTTAATTGACTCTTTTTAAACACTTTAATAATTTTTCTTCTTTAAGAAATTTGAAGCGTGCTAAAACTGAAATAAAAAAAAATTATGTATGTTTTAAATTCCGGGAATAATGTTTGAACAAGAAGACACAAAGTAGTTATAAAACTGTTTAGCCCACATATAAAACGCTTTTTTCCTGTAAATTCCTCTTTCAGACATTAACTGCACTATTTGTAAAGTCTTTAGTTTTTTTTTTTTTTTTGAAGCAGAAGATGTGAAAAATGAGCAATGCTTTCGCCGGGACTCGAATCTGGACCTATCTAATACCCGCCGAGTGTGCTACCGTTACACAACGAAGGTATGCAGAAAGGAGGAAGAAAATACTTTATATATTAAGTGAATAAATTAGAAAGTTTTGCTAGAGAAGTTGTATATGTTGCTTTTGACTGCTCACTAAATAAAGTTGTGGGTTTGTATTAAAATATTAAAAACTGAATATCGTTCTGTGAATAAAAGTTTCACATGAGGTTTAAATACTAAAGAAATAATACAACGCTTAGATTATTTGTATGCGGATTCGTCTTCTTCCTATTTCACTGTGAAGCAAATTCGTTAGAGCTGAAGATTCATAAAAGATGATTTTCGTGAAGATTAATCATTGGAGACATTGATAACAAAAATACTTCTAGTGTTCTTTGATCTAATTCTCTTCGCTATCATTCAATGTAAATAGATATACTGAAGTATAATTCCTTGCGATTTCTCTCAAAGGCTTGAAGATGAACACAGCAAGGAATGTATGTAAAAGACTCTTTTATTGAACACAATATTTTAGAGATAGCACGGACTTACGTGCTTACAGTCACTGAACACTTGCACTATGAAACTTAAAAGATAATATAACACTAAATTTAAAGGTAAATTGTAGTGCAAGATACACAATTCAGTTTAATCTAACATTCTGCCTCGGAAGCTACACTGGCAGGTTAATAATTCGCCGACAAGAATACGAAGCTGATATTCAAATTGTAGGGACATTAGGATATTTTTTGGAAGGAGAAGAGATGAAAAATAGCAAACGCCTTCGCCGGGAATCGAACCACAGATCTCTGGAATACCTGCCCAGCGTGCGGAACCACTATACCACGAAGGCACGCTAGGAAGGCGGGAGAAATAAAGTTAACAACTGGAAGAAATAACAATAGCGAATAGCTTACAATAGCGAATAGCTTACAATAGCGAATTCAGAGCGCTTACAACGTTCTGACTAAATGTTTCACTATATCACTTTAAATACATTCATTCACCCTGGCTAGTTTACGTCCTGGCGAGGAAACGCGAGAGGAATAAGAGAAGATAGAAAAGGCTAATAAATTAAAATAACTATTAGTAAAAATAATAATAGAACCCTACAATATTAGGAGGACATGTTGAGTGACAGGAGATAGCAGCATGATAGGATCTATCTAAAACAACTGTTTTGCTCTTTCTACATGAATAGGTTTACTAGAGCAAAATGTTTAAAATGAGGGCCCCGAAATGCTTTTTAGCAATTAAAAAAAGTAACTTGCCAATGCAATTCACAAAAAGCAGTGTGGGTTTGCTTGAACATCCCAACTTACAGCGCAGAATTAACTCCATGTAAGTGTTATCTGTTCTCCAAATTAAAAGATTCGTGGAAAGAGATACAATGATGATGATGACGTGAAAAGAGAAATTATAAAACATTTTGAGGACAAACATTCAGATTACTTTTCAGGGGTGGAAAGTTGTTCGTTAAATGAGGTGAAAGGTATATGGAAGTACAAGGAGATCATATTAAAAAATAAAGTATTAAAATTTCTTTATTTGTTTTAGAAGTATATCAGGTTGGAAAATTTTAGATCTATTTATGTAAATGAATACCGAGGAATAAAAATGAAAATGAGATGCCGGGGCAAAATTCTGCATCGAGCAATCTTTCTTAATAACACCTATTTGAATATTCAGAGATTTCATACCGGAATACCAAAAATGTGCCTAGGATGCATCTGGTTGGCGCTGCAAAAACGTATAAATATTGGTTATTTGCCAACTTGCAGCGCAGTTGTAAGTTTGTTTTATATTATTTTGTTTTACAATAATTTTGTTAGTTATAGTAGCTACTATTATATGCTCTCTTTCATTTATGTTTATTAATTTAAACTGGCCTTTTTGCCGTATATAGTTTAGTAATGAATCCAAATATGTCCATTCTAATGCTTTAAGTTAAAATTTTGAATTAGAATAATTAAAAAAAAAAAAAAAAAAGAACGTAAGCGCAGAAAAATACATGACACATCCGTAAAGTCGAAAATGTATTGCTGTTGTATTTCATAAGCTAGAGTAGGAATCATTCCACTACGTTACTGAAATAAGACTTATATATGTAAATATAATTTTCTTGTTGTCAAATTAAAAAATATATAAATCTCTAATTACTATAAAGCTTTCTATTGAGCGAATTGATAACTACAAAATTAATTTTGTCCGCAGAGAATATCTACGGAGAAAAATCTAATTTTCTACAAAATCTAATTTTCTTCCTAGAGCAAACTTTCCACTTTCAGAAGGGCTCAGTAGATCTAATGGTAAATTTGTATACAAAATGTTTCATTGAAAATTTATCCGTCGGAGACATTTCCTACAATCTTCTGCTCTATTTATTTACAGTTGAAATAAAAGTTAGTTTGGAAGTTCCCAAAAGGATTGAAGTGCAATTTGTTATTAACTACTTGGATCCATTAGACGAATCAGTAACCCAAAATATTCATGCCATGTTATGGTGTCTAGCATTACAATAACAGCGTTTTCCAATTTACCATTGGTTATTTGTCGCAAAGTTGGCAACAAATTTTAGCGCCAAATATATCGACAATTATCTTTAAATTTTGGAATAGCATAACGGAATTTTGAGAATATTCTGTAGTGTCCTAGTTGAATATTTCAGATAGCTCTGGGTAAGATTCATATGGTATTTTATAGCTATTTAGTGCAATTCAATCGTAAAACAGAAGGCTGTGTAAAATAAGTGATAAATTAAAGCCATATGGGGGAATTCTTTGGATTGTGGTTCATATCAGTTACTGTTATTCACAAATCTATGGTCGTAACGGAATGCTGAATGTTATAGAAACTGAAGAAAAGAAGGAATTTGTTCATTCAAATTTATAAAGAAATGAAAAGTATGGAAAGAATGTTATTCTACCTTGACATTTACTTCAGAGAAAATTCATCGGAAACGAAAACCAAAGTCATTAGTTCATTTCGTAAAACACAAAATCATACATAAAATATACGAAAAAAGTTTCGGAAAGCATTCAGTCATTATTTGCCCTTCTTGCTAAATTATATACAAAAACATATATATAGTCATTACAGTATTTTATTTTCGTATATTATATGTTGTATGCAGTATTAATTACCGATATCTCATCGCAATTTAAAACATGTTTTGAGTATTTTAAAATCCACCATATTTATTGTATGGATTGAATGCATCTGCGTGGAAAGTTTTGTATTCATTTTACTGGTAGTGATAGGGCCAATGCTACTCTTCGTAAATTGAGGTAGTCCCACTGTATTCATTTTGGTAGTTTTCTCAATGAAATATTCATTTTAATGTATATTTTTAAGTTGTTAATATCATGTGGTATCTCTACATTCAAGTCATTTAAAACAATTATTTTTAATTGTTCTTCAGTTCCATCATATGCTTTAATATATCATATCTGCGAAAAGTAATACTCATTACATACTTGAAAGTCATTCTTTCCTTGAAAAATAAGAATGTGGAATGTGAAGCGATTAAACGAGTTTTCAGAGAATTTGAAGTCAGACCTAATTACTTAGATAATTGTTAACCCAAAATTTGATTTAAAATCTCTTAATTTCATTGCTTGCTGTAGTTACTAAAGTTCAGAAAGTAACTGACACAAGCAGAGCAGTGAAAGCCTGAGGTTTCCTCGCAGCTTATGCCAATTAGTCATTAAAATCTTACGAAAATGACCTTCCGTACCCTTTTATGAAGATATTGTCTCGCAAAGTTACACGAATTAATTCAAAAGCAGGGAAACATTAATTTAAAGTTGAACGACTGTTATGAATGCCTTTGTAAAGTTTAATATTATTCACCAATTTGAGAGATTCTTTGTTAATTCAAGCGTAAAACGTAAATTCCATTGAATTATATAAATATTATTTTCAAATGAACGATAAAAGCAACACATATTTTGACTGAAAGTTCCCTTATGAATGACCATCGAAATATTTCTGCATTTTAATGATAATAATGTAACTATAGTAATAATGATGAGGATGATGCACTGTCTGATGTCGTAGTGAGGTGGGACAATACGCTGTTGAGTGGTAAATAAAAGCGCACTGCTGGCATAAATCGCCATTTCCTGTACGATGTTCGAGCGTATATAAAAGCGTAGCTCACCAACGTCATTTTACCTATGATGAGGCTGCGACCAGAAAGGAGTGTCTACTCAAAAGATGCGATTCTCGAGTACCTCCTTTAAGCAGGTTCCTTCCCGACTTCTGCCTGCGATCCCGATTATAAAATTTTTGACGGCGAATTCCGCGTAAATGTAGCGATGCATACCGCTCGGGAGTTGAAAGGAGAATGACGACTTACGCCAGCAGAACCTTTTTATCTACCGTTATTGTCTAGTAGTTAACAGAAAAAAAAATAACTATTAATCTTTATTCTTGGAAGCATTTTTCATGAAGTACTGTATTATATATTTTTTTTCAAACAGTTCACTTTTGCCTCCTTGACCTGCGAGACGTTCTTATAATTAGTTATAAGTTTTAATATTTGTTTGTTTTTTTACAACAAAGAACGTAAAGGATATTAGCTTAAGGGGACGGATGTCTTTATGGAGGACTTTCGAAGGAAAACAGGCTTGCATTTACACTACACATGTAAAAACCTAATACTTACACTACACATATAAAAACGAAAATGCCGTCTCAGCTAGCAAGTTTGCTCAATATAAAAGTGGCCTCAGCAGTTCGGTCATTAGTGGACCATAACATTAATGAAACAATTTCTTTTTTATTACAGATGTGCATAAGAGATTATTTTCTAAAATTATCTAAAATTAAAATGTGTATAAAAATACCATTTCACGGATTTCTAATAAAAATGGGAATCTGTATAGCTATGCGGTAAAGATATAAGATTGAACAAAATTTTATATCAAAATTTTATATCTTTGCGTTATTTGCTGCTGCCATTGTTGTTATGCCGGTGAGATATTCTGAACCAATTTAGTGTTAAAATCTAAAGTTACGTTATGTAGACTTTGACCATTAGGCTTAGTTTAACTTTTGAATTTGACTTTTAAGTGACATCGCCACAAGTAGTGGCTGTTTCTGCGAGCAATAGACGTGCATTTTAATGATCAAATTCTGATTTAATAAAAATGTCCATTAAACTTGTAGAGTCGTTACGTTATTTTTAAAACAGGAGTGAGGAAAAATGAGCAACACCCTCACAGGGAAACGAACCACCGACCTCTTGAATACGCGCCCAGCGCGTAGATCACTACACTACGAAAGCATGCTAAGAAGGCGGGAGAAATACCTTATATACTCCCTCTTCTAAAGAGCGACTGGGTCTTAGGGGACCCAATCGCCAAATCCTAGGTGTGAAGAATCATTATCCACCACCCATTAAGTTCGGGCCCCGCTGTAGAGACATTAGGTTAATTGGAAGCAGGAGAGATGGAAAATGAGCAACTCCATCGCCGGGAATCGAGACACGAACCTCTGAAATACGCGCCCAGCGTGCAAACCACTACACTACGAAGGCAAGCTAAGAAGGCGGGAGAAAATACCTTCTCAAGAATCTGTCTTTAACTTCAGACACAGAAATAATTCGCTTCAAGGAGTTTGATACTAGTTTATGTTACCGAATAAAGTCAAATTCTATTACTGGATATTTTCAACAACAGAAATTTTACATCAACCTAAACCTGACAAATCCTTTCCGTTTACTGATCATTTTCTTGAATTTTCTCTTTTTTAACTCAATAATGAGAATAGTAACAAAAATAATATATAAAGTATAAAGGAAAAAAAAAATCCGAAAGGTTTCAGATTTTAAATTACTTCCAAAGAAGCGTTTTTTTAACGTTTTGTGTGTTACGATTATTTATTAAATATCACGTTCTTTGCACTTAAACCATAAAATTCAGTTCAGTAGCAATGTCGCAAAATAATTTTAAAATGAGCATACCTTAAGAATTTCCGATACACAGATCCGCGTCAGCTGGAGATAAAAAGGTTTCTTTCCCCGCCGTAGAGTGTTGCCATTGCTCGCTCTTAAATCGTTGAGTTTGTTACTAAAAAAACATTCGTTTAAGTTTTACAAAATATGAAATCGATAATAAAACAAATTCCAAATTTCAAATTTGGTCTTTAACATGCCCATATTCGTAGGAGGATTACGTCATTCGAAATTCGATGGTTCTAGGTACCGTTATTTTATCACAATGCGAGAAATAGACATAATTTATGCATATTTTTCATTATTTAATTTCTTCAAATATAATGCAGGACTCTAACATTTGGTGACAACAGTTTGAAAGGTGAAGCGGACATTTATAGTAATTCAACGCAAAATCACAAAACGAAAACATTAGTCCTTCAGGGACAAAGCCCCTTTGGACTAAAAAACCAAAAATGGTGAATTAAAAAAACCTTAAAGTTACAAAATTAAAAAAAAAATATTGAAATTTCCTAATAAAAATTGGAATAACAGAATATTAATTAATATAAGCTTTTAGGACCACAAGTTTTAAAGTATTTAGCAAGCAACTCGAAACTACAGTGACTTTTCTGTCGTGGGATATTAAAATGATTTATTCTCAAAGAAATCAATTTAATATAGACTTACAGAACCCAAATCTGATTGCTCTATTAGCTGGTCCGTTTTATAAAGATAATTAACTTCTGCGATTAATTAATAGGAATTTTGGTAACGGAAAGCTTTCCAATTATCACCCAAGTGATTCAAGTTTCCGGAAAGGTTGTGAGTGTTGGCAGACACTATGTATCAAGGGTTACGGCCTTGTATAATTACAACGTTTCATGCTCAAATGGCACCATATTGTAGGCTAAGATTCTCTGTGTTTAATAGGAAAAATTTAAATCATAGAATTTTCGTAAAAAACTATATACAACAATAACATGCAGAATCCAGCTTCGATCACCCAAATTCATTATAGTCTGGCTTGAAAATTTCAAAACTAACTAAATTTTAATTGGGTAAAATAATTTTATTATTAAAAATTTCGCATACAAAATGTATATTCTGAGAAATTAGCATGCAAAATTATTTTTTAATACACGAATGACTAATTTTATACCTTACACCAACTTATATACTAAATAGGTAAGAAAGGTAATGTTTATGGTCCAAAACTTCAGAAGCGAGATTTCAGTGAATAAGTACGAATTAGTCTCCCTACTACACGTTTCTACTTTTATAATTATGTCTGTCATTATAAATATAATTTATAAACACAATTTACAATTATGTTCATAATTATGTCTGTCTGTGTGTACGAATGTGACGATTCTTTTTGTCCATGTTATATAAAACTTCCAAAAATTTCTGTTTTCCGTACTGAAGCTTTATGCATTCATAAAAAGAATTGATTAGATTTTGGGTAAAAGTAGACAAAGGAAGTTGTACTTGAAGGTCATAATATATTTTAGTCGACAATCCAAAGTGGTACTTCACATGAAGCACATAACAGTTTAGTTTGGAAGCAACCATTATAATAATATATTGTTGCATACATAAACCATAACATTTTGTTGCAATTCAACTAATATCACGTTAATTCAACTGTTTACTGATATCTAAATGTCGCGGGGTATATGTGAAGATCAAAATGAATTTAGATTTGTTAATATTATAGAAATAATTTAGAAGAAAATTAAATTACGATATTCGTTCCAAAGTATTTATTTTAAATTTAAAACTTAATTTTCTTTAATCAAAATCTAATTAAATTGTTATATGTTATTTAACCGCTCAGTAAAATACAATTTTTAATAAAAATATAAAAGGGCAGGCATTTGATTGTATTGGCATAAATTTAGAAAAACCAGTTTTTACACTTGGCCAATTATACCTAATAAAATATAATAAAAAATTTGGTACTACAGACCGTTCTGTATATTGGAACAAGAAATTAGAATTTGTTTACAAACTATAAATCGGAAGTAACGCTTTACCTAAACACTGTTGTTATCTAAATCATGGAATTGATGAAAAGTCATGTATTGACGGCATAAGATTTTCTCCTTTACCCTGTCAAGCATCTTTTGTTCGTTTTATTTTTATGCAGTTTTAAAGTCATTAGCGAAACATGCATATTTCACTTATTTTGCCTAAGCTTTTCGTAAGCCATGAAAGCTACAATAAAAGAAAATGCAACTGCGTTGACTTACTTTTGGAACAGCTGGAGCATAAAAAAAAAAAAAAAAAAAAAAAAAAAAATCAAAGGCAAAACATGACATGAATTAAAGGAAAACAACATAAAGGCAGCATAGAAACATATACCATATACTACAAATGATTTCGTTTCGTTTCAAACTCATTTTGATGAAATCAGTAATAATATATTAGATACTGGAAAACACGTTGTTTCAATGATGTAGACTTTCCCATCACGTCAAGTACTAATGAACTAGATAACGAAACACTCATTAAAAAACGAACAACAACTCATTGAGAACGGTGGAAACTGATTGTACGAGAATTAACAGCTGAAAAAAATATTGGAATGTTTGAAAAATGTGTTGGAACGGTATATGGAAAAACATGGAAAAAGTATTGGAATGGTTTGTCAGAGTATTATTGTTAAAGCTGATTCCAGTATTGAATGTAGCCTAACAACGGCAAGCGACACAATTCGTTTTCTACAAAGGAATGCTTGAAAGAACACGCCAAAGAAGAAAAGCGCGCAGTTATCCATATTGTTATTTTTAAAGAATAAAAAACTGAATTATAAAAAACATACATTTTAGAAAAATTATTTCTATGAAAGAACAAAGACATCTGAATTTATTAATCACGGATTATTTATCAAAAGCAGTAGAAAATGTTTTGGAACCAATTATCATTCTTTTCTTTTGTATGTATTTAGCTCTTTGATTAATCCAGTTTCAAATTCGCTGAGAGTTACTGGAACTGATTACACGGACTGTGCGAGGTATTGGTGTATTTTGATCGCAATCTGTATTGGAAATTTGAATTTTAAAAACAACATAAAAACTGTATAGAGTGTTTAATAATCAGGAACATGAAGTAGAAAAATTGTAGAGCAACAGAGTTGGGACAGACATTTACAAGCTGGTAATTTGGTATTGTATCTTTATATATACAGGATGATAAGATTTTGCATCTTTTCTATTTGAAACATGCTATATAAAACCTGAAACTGCTTTTTGTTGACGTTCTTAACGTCTTTAGCGGAGATTTTGCGAAATTTCTGGATTGGTAGCTTAAGACCTGCAGAACCTACTAGACTAAAAGCGAGCTATAGCTACATCTTAAACAAGTCACAAAATACCAAAGAAGGTTACAATAAGCTTTTTTTGTAGTCTTAAACTGAACAGAACAGGTGCAACTTGTGCTACAGACAGAACATTGGTATTTAAGTTAACATAACAAATAATTAAATTTCAACATGGCTAACGTAGTCAGAGACTACACTTAAAACAGACTAAATTATGCTGACTCAGATAATTACCGGCGCATATTTTAGAACATTGGCTAACGAGACACTAAAGCCGGAATATAAATTAAGCATATTATTGTGAGAACGGAAAATTTTCACACCACGCAGTTCATCATCATGGACACTATCGTAACATTAATCGGAATCGCAGAACTACCATATGTATAAATACACGCCAAACAGATTTTCCCTCTCTTTGCTGAATACGGCTCGAATGAGTATGCGGGGCTGCAGATCTTGCATCGCTCGCACTTTTGGAAATGCATTCGTCTCATAGATGGTAGAAAAGGAGAAAAGCAGAAAACATTTTTCACGAAAGATGCATAAGTGACTGTCTTGAAATTAATCTATCTTGAAGTAACTTTGTTACTATATGTTTTTGCTCAAGAGATTGCTGCCATTGTCATCAGGTCTTCACCTCGTGGTGATCAGCTCAGGCCGTGTCCATTGAATCCTCTTGCATGCAGCATAGATATGCTGGGAATATATGGTGTATTTTGAAAGAATAGTCCACTAGAACTGGGTACTGCCACATCCGAAATGTCTGTGAGAAATGCTGAGAAATTTCCAGCGAGATAACGAAGTGATGACTTTGCATTTAGATTGTCCTTCTATTTTCACAGGACTGCGCATTTATATTTTATATTTTTGTGTGCTATGCTATTAATATGATGCATTTAATCCAGCTAATGCTTAAGTAAAGTGAGATTGAGAAAGAAAATTGTTCTCTGAAACCTTTATGCGGTATTTTTGGGCAAGTGAAGCATTTTATTATTCTCTATACTATGGGTTATAACGCAATGTACGAGATATCGCTTTTCAGGCAAGCAAATATTGGGTACATGTAACTTGGATTTAATACTTGTAAGTATACACGCAACACCACACATATAACTTAAGCGTAGCTGGCGTGAATAACTAACAGCAAGACATGGTTGGCACAAGCTCTAATATAAACATTCAGAACCCTCAGCTTAAATGCGCACAATAACATCATCATTTGAATCATAATAACTATTGTAGATAACTAACATAAAACGCCTTACACCGTTACTTTACATTTGTACAACAGAAAGAGGAAACATTATCCGACAATGTAACATTTTGAATGAATTCTGTACATGAATAGCTGAGGAATGGGGGAAAAAGGAAGAACAAGACAAGACTTCTACAAGAAGAAAAACGAAATACCACATTCCTTAAGCAAATGTATCCTTATGAAAATGCGTCCATTTTCTTGTCCTTAAGGAAGAGAATGATATTTTTAACCAATGTAACTGCTGAGCTGGCTTTTAGTTAATTGACTAGAATGACCTTATCCATATCATAGTGAGCAGTCATGACATTATTCTTAGTCATGACCTTTAATTTAAATTGCATAGTCTTATTTTAATGAATTATTATAATAGATGATCGAGAAGTATTCCTAATTTATGAACCATAAATTAAAACTTTAAACATTAAAAAAAGTTTTTGCTATAATTTTTTTTGTCCTTAATTCGAAGTAAAGCTTTGCATGCTATTGTATTCTGTCAGCTTACATTTAATAGGGTAAAACTTTTATTGAATTAAATCATATCATAAAAACTTTAAAAAAAATCTAGCAATAAAACACTAAAGCGATTTATTAATTTCTGTGTTAGTAAATGACCTAGAATTAATTATATCAAAGTTAAAATTAGGTTACTCATTTTGAACGATAATTAATTTTCTAGTAATCTGTACGAGATAGAGGAACATAACTTTAAATTGAATCGGCTAATTTTTTATGAGTTATTATAATAGATGTTGACAGATATTCCTAATTTACGTGCCATAAATTATATGCGAATCGAATTTCCTTCTTATTTTATTCTATATTAGAAACATTTACTATTATATACATAAAAAGCAAAAACAATTTTATTTCAGTAGCTCGAATGTATCGAAATTGAGTAATTAATCAGCAATAAGTTTACGATAAAATTTTTATTGATGCTTTAAAAGTTTTATTATGGATATGAGAAGTACAAAGAGTATTGATGAAACTGGAAGTTCATAATATTTTCTGTATACTTTTAAATTTGAATTATGGAGAATAGTGATTTAAAATATATTAAAATAATAAGATTGGCTAAATGTATAATTTAGTTGATCATATTTACAAAACTAAAATAAATCCTTAAACAAAAATCACGATAAAAGTTATTTCCGAATGACTTTTACCTATATATTTAGAACCTAGATCTTGCAATGGGAAAGGTAAATTTTGCTCTTAAGCTCTACAAATTGCAGCAAGCTATACAATAATTCGTAAGATTTTATAGATTGCTTAAATATTTACGACTAAAGAAATATTAAAGACAATATATTTGCTTCAAAACATTAAGCCATCATCGGCAAGACATATTCTTAACATTTGTGTGTTTTTTTAACATTTGTGTTAACTTTATTTGTTAAATATCACTTCTCCGCACTTAAACCATAAAATTCAGTTCAAGAGCTATATCGCTAAGTAATTTTAAATTGAGCATATCTTTAGAATTTCCAATACACAGTCTCACGCGCTGAAGATAAAAATATTTTTTCTCTTCAACGTTGCCATTGCTTGCTTTTTTCTTTTAACTAAATGATTAGTAAAGCTGCTTCTGTTAGAAATCACAAATATTGCAAAAAATATGAAGTCAAATTATAAAAGAAATGAAAAAAAAATCTGAAAAGTTTCAGATTTTAAATTAGGTCCAAAGAGGCGTTTTTTAACATTTTGTGTTTTACCTTTATTTATTAAATATCATGTTCTTTGCACTTAAAACATAAAATTTAGTTCAAGAGCAATATCGCTAAATAATTTTAAACTGAGCATATCTTTAGAATTTGGAATGCACAGTCTTACGCGCTGGAGATAAAAATATTTTTCCTCTTCAACGTAGCTATTGCTTGCTTTGAAATCCTTGAATTTGTTAATCAAAAATTCGTTATAGTTTGCAAAATATGAAACCGGTAATAAAACAAATTTCAAATTTGGGCCCATATTCGCAATAGGATTACGTCATTCAAAATTGGATGGCTTTAGGCACCTTGGTTTTATCACAATGCGAGAAACTTACATACATTTATGCAGATTCTTCATTATTTAATTTCTTCAAATATAATACAGGGCGATAATATTTGGTGGAAACAGGTTGAAAAGTGAAACGGACATTCAGAGTGATTCGACGCAAAATCGCAAAACGAAAACAGTAGTCCCTCAGGGACAAAGCCCGTTTGGACTAAATATAATACTACTGAAATAAATATCCGCGCATATGTTGCTAAAATATAATGCAAGTAAAAAGTTATATTCATAATGTCAGGCATGAAGTATATACGTAAAATTTTAAAAAAGTGTTAAGTAATTGGAAAGTTTTAGAAATGCATGTCAGGGGCTGCCTGTCGTAGCAGTATTACATTCGTGAAGGATTTTTTAAAGAAAAATTGATACCATTTTACAAATGGTTTGAATATGGCAAAGCACACGAAGCCTGTCTAAGGAAGGGTGAGCCTTCGCAGAACTTTTTCTGTTGAAAACTTCTATAAATGCTTCTAAAGAGAATTTACGTTAAAAATCACGTTACACATGCTTGAAAATGAAGAAAACCACCATCCGAGCCAGTCTGTTCACCTTAAAGTGTAGCTTTTTTTAGCTATTGTGAACTGGAACTAAACTCTAAGTGCACTAACAGCGAATTTTCGCGAAGTCTAAAAATTAGCGACAGAGTCTTCAGAAATTTTTTAAAACTACACCCTTTTATTAAATCAGAACTAGAACTTAAATGCGCGACTAGTACTTACAGCTCGGCCAACTACTTATAGCGATATATCTTAAAGTAACAGTAAGCTCAAATTTAAAAATAAGCTAGTAGTCAAAGACTATACAATTCAAATTAACGTGAAGTTGGCTCGCAACCATAACCGGCGTAAATATTCAAATATCGGCAATTATATCGCAAGGCCGAAGACTACAAATCTTATCTGAGCTAGCAGCGACATAGTAACGTGGCCTAGAGATGCAGACTAGCAGTACAGATACAAAACATAAAATAACTGATTCAGAAGTCAAACAACAAAAATCAGCGTTATATTTCAAATTTTCACAAATTCTGATTTTTGTTGTTTGACATCTGAATTAGCATTTGTTCGGCGTGTTATTGTGTCTTAATTGATAAAATAACTGGTTAGTGAAAAATAATAGTAATATCTTACAACCTTTAAATATTTCTATTACTGTGTGTTCGCAAGTTATTTTAAAATAACAATGCAGATACACAAATAATGTTGTATCCCAAATTTAAAAATGTCTGGGTTCTGTATTTTGAAAAGTGGCGTTCAGTCTTTTCGATGATGAAAATCAATATGTTGGCTGACGTAAATCAAAATTTTGGCTGATGTAAAAACACAAAGTTTACGATCTATGTTTTCTATACGCTATAAAGTTGTTGGTTATTTCCAAAGACCTGAACGTGAGTCAAAATATGCGAATGAAAGCAAACACAAGCAGGACTCATTTTCAGTCGAGTGGTGGAGAAAAGTTTATCCATCGAGAAGTAGCGCCGCGAAGCACTTTTAGAATTTCAAAAGAATATCACACGCTGAGAGATTTTGCTAGCTTAGTTTAGAAATGTGTTTTGGAAAACTGCGCATAAAGCAACTCCTGCAGCTTTATTTATAACCAAATATTGCATGTGGGAAACTGAATTTAAGCCATATATAAATACACATTACTGTTTTTAATTATATCTTAAACTTTATAAGGTTTACACATGTTAAGATTGAGGTAAGAAATTTTAAATCAGGCAAAATATATATAACAAAATATAAAATTAGGCAAAAAAAAGCAAGCATAGGTTGGCATGAAATTTAAATAATCTTTGAAAAAAAACCTTCTATCCCTGTACAGGATGGATCTATGACTGAACATTCTCGATATCCATAGAGTTTGTTTCAAACTTTACGCCAAATTAAATTGCGTTTTTGCCTAATTTTAAATGGCAACTAGCTATTAAATTTAAGAATCACATGTGGCCTCCACTGAAAATCTAGACGATGATCGGCTTCAACAAATTTCACTCAAGTATGCAAGGCAGAAGTATTGACTCTTAGATGGTATAGTGATTAGGAGAGCCTATTCAGGTGACGAAGCGCCCGCGTTCAAATCCCGGAGAAGGTTACAGCGGAAAACATCGCGGCCAAAACATAGCGGACGAAAATGTCGCGGAGGAAATAACACAAACCGAAAATGTCATGGTAAAAACATGAAAACATCAATTCAGGTACCTGAAATTCCAACTAACTTTAATATTCTGTAGACGTTCATAATTATATGGCTGTTTAAATCATAAGTAATTCTATGATGACCTGAGTGACAAAATTTCGATATGTGGAGAAATTATAAACTATACAGTGTAACTATAGCTTGAATTAGGAATTAATGAGTGGAGTGAAGTCATTTGTAAAATATAGACCACCAGTTTGCCTACGAAGTTTGAGATTCTAAAGCCATTCCAAGAACTATGGTAAACGTGTTACATATTTCTGTTTATTTAATAAATAAACAGTTTTTGATTTTGGTACTCAAAAGACTAATAATAATTCTATAATTATATATCTCTAGATTTATTTTACATCAAATCAAAGAGTTTGAAAAGATGAGCTGCAGTACGTTAATTCATTTTGCTCACATCATACCCGTTTAACAGCTAAAATTATAATTAACCGTCTTAGCAGAGTAAAGAGCGTTACATCATTACATCATAGAAAAGTAGTATATATTATTTTATTGTAAAGGCTTAATTGCTTGTTTTGAGAATTCAGCAGCAATTAGAAATTTCTAACATCTGTTTTCACTTTCTCTGTTCCATTATCATCTGTTTACAAGAAACATATTATTATTATGGGGTAGAAAATAGTAACGAATTAGAAAGCCATCCTTCTATACGGATGTTTATGCCCATAACGCTCGGAGAGTA
The DNA here is from genome assembly GCF_044657685.1 of Stegodyphus dumicola. Classification (NCBI taxonomy): domain Eukaryota; kingdom Metazoa; phylum Arthropoda; class Arachnida; order Araneae; family Eresidae; genus Stegodyphus; species Stegodyphus dumicola. Next base: position 131,212,669 of record NC_140770.1, read on the forward strand.
TTGAGAAATTATTTTTAATTTCTCATATTTCCAAGTTTATTTAAGAAAATCAGGAATTCTGCGAATCATCTATTTGTAAAAGATAATACAAAATCTGATGTGGACACCGCATGACTTTTTTTACGGCCAATTAAATTATACACATTTAAAATTATTGACTCGAAGTTCATTAGAAATATATTTCCGATTCAATAAATTCAGTTCTCATTTCGCGCCAAGGCAAAAACGGACTCAAAATATCTTTATTTAAAATTGCAAAATACAGCCCAACATAAAACACCAGATACAGTTAAAAACAATTTTCATAATTAAAATTAGAGCTTCTACGCAAAAACAAGCAATTTGACCAGAGGGGGAAGAAGATAAATTTTTCGGAGCACAAAACTGAAAGTTTGCTTTTCGTCCCACTGGGCAAAAAGATACTGAAGTTGGTGAAAAAACTGACCTAATTCACTTCTCTACTAAAAGTTTCAAAGGTAAACAGATGATGACTTCATTAGGCTTACTATCACTTACACAACTTTTAAATTGTTGACAGTGCTATAACAATTGCATGCAGATTAACTAAAGACATAAAAACCTTAACAGGAACATTAAAAAAGAATAATTAAATCCCTTTTAAAGCAAAAAATGCACAATTTGCAAGCATTTAAAAATAAAATACCTCAGCTCACCAAGCCGGTTAACAGAGTATATATATATATATATATATATATATATATATATGTAAGATAAAAATGTAGGAATCAGAATTATAATATAACTATAAACATTAATTCTTCCTCTCTATTCTAAAATCGTAATAACTTATCTGCATTGTGTCATTCAAATTAATCATGCGATCTTACGTAACCGTTAACACCAGATGCCTCTTGACGACCAATCACCGAAATGTAGGCCAAAACTTTTCTCTTCGCGTGCTTCCATCTTTCATAACTACGCACTTCAGCTTTTGCTCTGTGCTGTGCTAAGATGTAATTTCGCTGGCTTGCTTTCTATCTCAACAATATCAAAAATGTAAATCTTCTGTGGAAAGGCACGACTAGAGTGCCAAGTGATTGTGGCCACAAATATCAATTGGAAATAAAAATGGAATTAAAACTGCCTCGACTGTCAAGTTCTTTAGATGTTACCAAGTTAGCATTACTAGCATACTGGGCAATCAAAATCTTCTTCAATATGGGTCTAATCACGCATCTACAGTATTCCGTCTTTTTCTTTGCTTATATTATGACATATATATATATATATATTTATATACGTTTGATGCGGTCGAAAGGTAGCAATCAAAAAGGGAGCTGAACAGTTACATGTTACAGCAGTCCCATATTCAAATCTTCAACATTCTGAGGCTTATCGTTTTCAAGTTATGCGAGATACATACATATATACGTACAGACGTCAAAACCATCATTTCTAAATTTATTTTACAATCCGTTTGGAAACAAGAGTCCTTTAGTCTGCCTATATGTATAGATGTTACAAAAAACATTGTTCAAATAGATTTGAGAGCGATCAAAATGGATATTATCGGTGAAATATGGTATCTGAAATTTTTCGCGATTACAATACTTCCTTTACTTAAAAGGAAGTAAAATGTAATGCAGATTTCGCTGAAGAGATTGCATGAAAAATCAATCACTTTAAAGTAGTTATTAATTTAAACAAATAATTACGTAAAATCTAGAAAATACAAATTGTTAAAAGTGTTAACCAGTATTTCCAATTCAGTCGTGAGTAAGTAGCTAAAATTGTTTAATTTTTGGAATTGTATACTACATGTTTATATGATCGATACTACGATAATTTATTTTATAAAGTGATGCATTATTAATTAAAAATGAAAAAAATTATTAAAGACTACAATTTTATTTTCTTAAGAAAGAAAGTAATTAATAATCAGAAAAATTTAACCTTCTGAATTTCTCTCGATTAATAAATCCATAGCCAATAAGTGCATAAATGCAGAAAAACTGGAAATGTCGTTCCAATATTTTGTACATTTTTAAAAATTCAGAATTAATTTCAGCGTTACATAATGTATCGGATCATAACTACGTATCTCTCTGAATTAATAAGTAATTATGTAGCATAAGCCTTAAAAACGGGTCGCTTCTTTCAATGATAACTTTCTACAAACTCTTACGTTTTTGCTAACCGAAATCATTTATGGTCTTTGTAAAAAAGCTAGATCCGCCCAAAATTTAATCAAGAACAGCTGCGATGTCTTCTTTTCTTTACAAAGAAAAATACCATACATTCTTATTCTCTTCGGGTTTTTTTGGCAAGCTCATTGCTTTTATCTGGGTCAACGAACTCGCAAGCTATATGTCAAAAATGAAAACGAAAATTCGATGGGAGTAACAGCAACAGAAGAAAACTTACTTTCTCATATTCTTTCTCATCCGCAATCTCCGTGTTTTACGACATGATAAAACAACAGAGCACAATACGCAATGGCTCGAGTAACGCGGAAAACAACTTTTTTTTTACTTTATTATTCTTCAAATATTTGTACTCAGAAAAGCAGGAAGTAGATAAGAAATAAGCATTTTCTGGAAATGTGTGTTCTCTCCAATCGCCGGCGAGAAAAATTTCTTCCACCGGTGAAGCAGATTTCTGATCCCCTCGCTTTGAGTTTTACCCCCTTTTTCCCCAGGGAAAGTCGCGCAAATACTGCAGGAGTATCCTTTTTCCATCAGATGTTTTTCGTGATCTGAGAAGACACGTCTTGTGTAGGTGAATTTTGGAAGAAGAGTTGTGAATCCCGAACTCTTTCGTCATAGTTTACATACGCTTTCTGAGAGAGGGTGGCTACAAGAGACTGTCTCAGTAAATGGGAAACAATGATGCTTTGAAGATATACAGCAGAGGTTATGTAACTGATAAAACTATTAAGAGTAAGAATACGTAAATAACATGCTTATTTGAAGCTGATAACCAGTTTCCTGGACTTTATGTTGGCCTGTCATATTTATTCACTATATTCAGACAATGGCAGACTTCTCCAATAAGAAAAATGTTTGCAGAGGTGGGAGGAACGACAGCGGATTCATAGCGAAATCAATGGATAGAGCAAATAGAAAACCGACGTAGTCAGTCTATCGAATAAAAGTGTCATGAAAAGTGTCTTAAGATGTTAGACTTTTAAAAGCGTCGGAAAGAAGTGAATAGGAATTAATATCATTAAATAAAGGAGGTAAAATTTTGTGATAATAAAGGATTTTAAGCAAATACTGTTAACTAGTTAAAGAAGCTTTGTGAGTGAGAAAATCAGATTGAAAATCAGAATTGTTAAATAGCCAGTTATCATAATTTGTCGAAGATTCTTTTTTTAGGTCTTCTTTTAGAACATAGGATTCCTGTTCTTTGATGTGAAATTGTAATGCTCTTCTAGTTTAGAGGAAATCAAACCATCACAACAAGATAGTTAACCATCACAACAAGATAGTCAACCATCACAACAAGATACAACAAGTACCTAGGAATTAGAGTCAGAGTTGGGATCGTTAAGAATCAAACTACGAAATTTACTGACAAGTGTGAAAATTACCTGAAAGCTAGATTTTTAGAGATTCCAAGATGTTTTTCAGTATAGACTGGCAGCAAGGTTATTGGGCTTACTTCTAATAATAGAATGTGTTTTATATTGGCAATAGAAAGGCTGTGCCAATCTAAGATTGCTTCTTTACGAAATTTTAAATTCTACATTAGCGTGGTTTTCTTCCATTTTCAACAGTTAGTTCAGAATCATATTAAAGACACCTGAAATTAGGAAATAAACTATTACTTGGTGTGTATATACCTAAAGGTACTCTAATAGGAAAGCAAACTAAGCCAGATCAGTGCAGATACTTGCTAGTAGCGACGAGTAAAATGTTTTCTTGCTTGGCAGGCGGATGTAAGAATCTATTCGATGCTTCGTCTGAATGATGGTTGATTACAGTTGTAATAAGGAAGGTTCTTTGATTTTCGTTATTTAGTGCATGTTGTATGAGAAATGGCCACAACTCAAATAATTGTAATTAAATTTTAGTAAGTATACTGCTGGGTGTAGATCATGTCTTACAATGATACTAACATAACAAGTGGAAGTTGAAATATTTATTAGTTTCTTAGAATAAATATTTAGATTCCAAATCTATTTTTGAGTGTGCTTCAGTATTATTGATACTCTTAAAAATAGAAATATTAGAAAATTATAATAGAACAATGAATGAAGGGTTTGAGTATATTTCCTGCCTCGGTGATATAGAGACCAATTGGTTGTTCGAAACAGGAAATGCGAAGATCAACTATGGTATCGCAGGGATGCAAAGTATTTAATATTATCTGGGCGCTACAAGACTACGTGAATACACATTGGAAAATAATTCCATATATTGTCCTCACGTAAAGAGGAACTGGAACTGGTCTAGATCTTGTCGATGTCTAGACCAGGTTTTGAAGAGAAAGTTTTCATTTAACGCATCTTGAGTACCGTTGTAGTTCTAGCACCGTTGTAGAGGGTTTGTTAGAGGCTGTCGGAGGCAGGAAAAACATGAAACGTGAACTGTGAATAAAATACCCTCCATCATCATAAAAAGTCAACTCGAACCACGCAAGTTCCTCCTGTTAACTATCTTTGTTCATGACATTACACCCTGCATATATGCACGGAGAAGTATTATGATTTCTTATTTGAAAAACATCTTTTAGAAATAAAATACAGCTACCAAGAAAGGTAGCATGACTCCTCATTTTAAATAGGACCAAGGCACATTTTAAATAGATTCAAAAATGTGCTTCCTAAACACATTCTACAGACTAGAGCAAAAAATTAAAAAATGCAGAATAATATTGGACGATATTAAAAGTTATATTGAAGAAGTACAGTATCAAAAGACGTTGATTCCAAATAAAAAATCTCTATAAAGGTCTCCAAAAATTTAATTCAATCTTTCCTATCAACACTTTGCACGCATAATTCTGTGTATATAGTTTATATAAAAAATATTTTCAAATAAGTTTAAAGTTTTCTTTGCATTTTACTGCTCACTCAATAAACGAGAAGTAGATGCAGATACAAATGAGAAAAATTCTTATTTAATTCTCGAATGCTTTAATATGATGTAGTTTAATTTGGCATGTAGCTCCCATCTGATCCAGACAATCTAAAATCATCTATATAATCCAGTTAAATTTAAACTCGATTCCTTAACACTATGACAAAAATTATTTTTTTCCAATGAAGGGTTTGGAAATTGTACATGACGAACAATTAACTTACTCTTAAAACTTAGATAGGAAGCCTAAGAAATGTGCAGAAGTAAATTAAATTTTGGTTTTAATCTTATCTGGAAGCTCGCCAGCGGCCGTGTAGATAAGACTGTTAAATACTCGTAATTCAACCTGGGTTGATATCTTAAAGAACTAGCTGTATGCATGGATGTTTTTTTTTGTTTCCACATTTAAATTTTTCTCATTATTAGAAAGTTGTCCAAAAATGCTTAAGGCACGTAACTCTAGTTTCCAAATGTTATCTGGAAAATAGTCGCATTAATTTTGCATTCTTAATATCATATCTGTGGCTGCTTTAAAATAAATATAATATTTTATCTTTTGATTTAATGCATATATTAAAAATTTATAATGAAAATACATTGTAAAACGAGGGGTTATGTAATAGTATCTGCATCCAATGGATCATTACATTTCTGCTTACTTTTATATCAACAGCTTCGAAATCTATCAAAATTAAGACTGTGATTCTTATAGGTATACTGAAAACGCTGAAAATCTAATATTATTTACATTTTGAAAATAATAAATTGATCAATTCATTTATCACTGAAATGAATGTTTGAAAAATTATGCGGAAGTTTTTACCGCCCATCAAGCATGTGCGTGTAAATGAGCTTTCTTTGCATATGAAGAGAGCTTGCCAAAACAACAACATTCAGTGACCATTTCTATGTATTTTGGAAAAGTATATAAGAAGTATTATTTCTTGTTTAATTTGCAATATTTGTAATCCTCATTATTGTTTTGGTATTGTGAATATATGAATTATTAACAGCACTGATTGAATGATTGCTTCACTGGGTAGATAACCTGGAGTAATATTCTAAATTTGTTAAATTAAAAAAGCACAGGTTTTAGCTAGTGCTTTAATATCCCGATTACATCCTTTCAAGTAGGTGGGTAAAACGGTATCTTTTTTCCTGAAGTAATTAAATGATATATAGAAAAATGATTAATTGTACTTAATATTTTTATTTAATGATGTATAATGATGTAGGTACACATACCGTATATTTCGGCGTACAACATGCTCTTTTAGTACAAAAAATAAGATCGAAATTCACGGGTGCGCATTATACGCTGAATATAAAAATTTTAGTTTTTAAAGTATGGAAAAGATGAGCGTACAAAAATTAGATTTATATATATACCTAAGTGCTGTTTACTTAAAAGAAATCCCATACCTTATGAACTTTAGAATTTTTATTATTGGATAACATGAAACGTTCGTCATATTTTTCTTCCGTTATGTCGTCAGGCATATCATTGCGTTTTGTATCTGCTTCACCATCTCCTTATTCTGACCTATAAATAAATTATTATCTTCTATTAAATTTAGATTGTTTGATATGCTACATTTTCAAAAGGCGTTTGAATTAATGTCAGTTTTAATTTCATTCCATGCTTTAAGTATCCACTTACATTTTCTAGACTGGCATGACGCATTTGGCGAAAGGGTGCTCGCTATACGGCGCATTCGCCAAATGCAATATGTAAATATGTAATTTCGTATGTAAAAGATATAAATTGTGCGGAATTAGTTACCACGAAGAAGTGGTTTATTGGAAGATTATAAATATTGTATATTAATTGTAATAGATAATTTATTGTTATTAAGGTGCATTGTTGTTGCTAAAATTTCTAACTCTCACATTGGCTATCGACTAAGTTTAATTTTAGTTAGAATGCGTGTAAGAAAAGATAAATTCTGAACATGTAATATACGTCATAGATAAATATCTTACATTTGACCTGCCAGATATAGTTTCTTGTAAACCATAAGTCTTAGCATAGGTTTGGTGAAGATAATTTGCTTACCTTTCTGTGAAGATAATTTGATATTAACGGTTTACTAATTTGCTATTAAATTTTAATTGGAACAGTTATTTAACGGTTTTTTTGCTGTGAAGATAATTTGCTATTAAAGTTTAGTTGGAACAGTTAATTAACGATTTACTAATAGTTACACTTTATCTTCAGTTCGAATTACATTACAATATTGACCAGATCGGAAGGCGGAAGCTTGCGAAGAAAATCTAGAGAAGGTTGGATGTAACTTATACCTTGTGAAATTAGAAGCTGTTTTGCTGGTCGTAAGACTATAACCCAACATGTTTGGGAAGTATTAGGTAGGAGAACACACTGATACCTGTTGTCCCTATAGGTTTAAAAGCCTCACCTATAATGATTTGATGGCAGTGAAACTAAGTGTCGTGTTTAAAAGATACGATTTTTATAACTTTAAATTTCAGAACGTTATCTAAAGTTTTTAAGAGTTAGTGTTGATAAGGCACCGAACCCGTTCGTTTGTAAATTCTCGTTTTAATTGTAAGTCTCCTTGGTTATCTGAATAGGGAAAAACACACAGAGGCTACGTACTTAAAGGAAGGAATGCATTCATTAAAGACTTTATGATATAAATAGGTTCATATTGAAGCAAACATGGAGAGAAGCACAAAAACTGACCATGTACCTAGTCGATTTGCCTGCTCTCGAACTCGGAAGAAAGCGGCAATATTCACCAGTCTGTAACTGCTCGACCACTAGATAAGCTTTAAGAAGAATAGGCCAAATAAAATTTGCTTAATTTTTAAGTCTGTGCTTGAGTTGGTTTTCTGAGCAATATCTCGCTGTTTTAGGAACAAATTCTCAATGAATATGATTTTAAAATGTAAGCTTACAAAACTTTGTTCTAGCAGGCCGTGGTAAATGTTTTAGTTTACTGTTTTAGTTAAACTGTTTTAGTTTAGTGGAATATATGAGATATATTTTGTTTTTAGTAGTTTTTTAAACAGTCGGTAAAGCATACCATTTGCATTATAAGGAAGATGACTTTAATACAAATGTTTTATTCTGATTTCAACAGTGCTTATTAGGGCTGTAAAAATTTCAGTAAGTTTTCGATAAATTTTACATATAGATATAAGAATATCTTTTCACCTTTAAGCAACAATAATATAATAATAATAAAGCAATAAGAGAAGCAATGATAAAAATGTTGGAAACATTTCAGAAGTATTATACTTGTTTATATTTTTTTTCAGGGAAGAAGAGCAGCCTCGACAAGAGGTTCAGAAAGAACAAGAAAGATGTTCTCTGTGCCATGCTGCCATCAGAGAGTGTGCGTGTGTGGAGTGTGGAGCTCTCATCTGTCGGAAGTGCTCCAAGGCCATTCCTTCCGGAAAGGTCAGTACTTCCTGCTTTTCGTAATTGTCTATAAATACAATTTATAGTGTACCTTACTGCATGAGCTGTTGAATATCATATGATCACAGGCAACATGTTTCTGAAAAAATATATATCTATTTGAGTTATGTAAACGTATTATCTATCTGTCCTCTCCCATAAAATGCATGTAAGTAAACGTAATAATTTTCGTAGCCATAATTCCATGCTGCCTACATATGATTTCAGGGTTAGCATAATATTATTTGCTATTAAAATTGCGAGTATTTTTTCCATTAAAATATAAGCACGTATTTGTTTTCGCTTCATTTTGGTGTGTTTCGCAAATGCAACTACAATTTTGTTTTGCAGCAATACCGCACCTAACCAGTCCATTCTTAATGTTTTGACAGGTACATTTGCTTGCTTCTCATCTTCTTATCTCTACGCCCTATTATGGTAATTTTCTATGCTAAATATAATTTTCATTATTATATAGAAACTAATCTAGTTGTATGCCTATCGGCAAAATACTGGCAGTACTTTATAATTATTGATCATTATTTAAGTATTCAAAAGATTTTACTTTGATTTTGTTGTTTGTTTAAATGCCTGTATCCTAACTTTCCATCATTGGGTTTCAGAATATTACGATATTTATATCAAATTCATAGATTTGTAAGGTTCTTAAGTTAAATTAACCAGTTATTATAATTTTGATCATTACTTAAACTTCTTCTTTCCGTATTCCTGACCAGAATGCAGATTAGATTGTAGTGTATTTAAGCTGAGGAATTTCGTAGCTTGTATAAGAGAGAGAAAGTTCACAGAACTCACGCATCGTTATTAGAATTCGGCCAGCTGTATTAAATTACCCCGGCTTTGAATGCTGTCGCAGCGAATATTTTAATCTTCGTGCTATTGGTGTATTTTAGCCAGCTTGTAGCCTAGTTATTTAACTGTGTAGTCTTAGTCTACTGATAAACGTTTAAAGTTATATGTTATTATTAATTGTCATTACCATAAGTGGTGGATGTATGTAGCGTGATCTGTGTACTGTTATGTTAGAAGTTCAGTTTAATAAATTCTTTAAACCTTTGTAAGTTTTTATTATAGTACTTTAGACTTCGATATAACTCACTACCTGTCTAGTAAGGTTATGGGACTAAGGTACCTGTATCAGGCAAAGTATAACATTACAACATTTTGATTAGTTCCATGTTTCAAACATTTTGATTAATATCAAGCAAAATGAAGGGTTTTACTTCCTTTAATTTAAATCAAAAGCTAAAATAGGGAGGGGCGGAGATACATTAAGGGGAGATTTCAAAGAAGAAACTTAAAATTGACCTTCTAGCATAAAACAGGTACGCGAGTTTGGAAGCTGTGGAAACATTATATTAAGGGTATTCAGAGAGCTATTAGAGCGAATATGTAAATGACGAGGAAAATAAATAGTCATATAGCTGTACAGAGGACAGTGTGTAAATGCTTAGCTTTTAAATGCAACGGGAAAACAGCTCTTGTGATTCATTTCATTGTAATAATCGTTTTGATGCTGTTGATAGGAACCGAACTTAAAATAGCTCATTGTATTATTTCAACTCTCTGCCATCGATTACTTAATAATAATCGAAGTAAATAGAGATACGGTGTAAAAAGTCTGTCGAATAATTAAATGCTAATGTGACAAATAATAGCCTAACGATTATTATTAGTTGCATTAGGATTTATGAATTACCAAAACTGAAAGAATTTTATATATGTTAAATATCTGCAGAAATTATGATTAATCAAATGAAGAAGTTTTATGAATAAGTTTTTTAGAACATACAATCCTGTGCACCACACATATACAACAAGCCTACAAAAGTAAGTTCATTAAGACATGAAATATTACATGTATAAATAAAACGAACAAAAGCAGAGACCGGCATTCTAGAATTCACAAACCCAAGGTAAATTCACCGGCTAAGTGACGCCAAGCGTTTTCAAATCATTTTGCAACCACAATCTAGGGCCATCGAAGGTAAGACAGAAAAAGCTTAAATGTTCCATAGCTTGAGGTGCTTTTTTGAATACTCACGTACATTATTTGATTACTTAGATTGAAACGAACCAGACTTGCAAATTTGCCATGACCAGATAAAAACTGAGATATTTTGAAATTAATGGAGATGAAAGACTCGGAATGCAGTCTAAAGTAAATGAAAGGAAAGAACGGTTTGGTGCTCCCCGTATTGCAAGATGAAAAGGACTCTTCATTCCACTTAAATACAAGCTTCTTGCAATAAAAGAACTTCCAATAGCTCTTTTAAACGCTAATATTGATATCGATGGGTAAATTTAAAGCATCTTTAACTAAAAGATAAGCTCTTCGATTCCATGATACACACGCACATAAGCCTCATCGATTCCCATATTTCTAAGCGAACTAACAGCTTACAGAGTTTCGATTACTATTTTGTCGCTGCTGGTAATACTGCTCAAAAGTTGAAGTTTGAAGGTATGAATAAGTTTGAGTGAAGGTTTGCAAAGCTTTGATTTTTTATCTGTAGTTTTGAGCTGCTGTTTGGAGATTATAAAAAACGAAAATCATACGAAACTTTCGTTTTTCTGAACATTCTAATTAGTGATCCATTCGAAATTCGACAATGCCCGAAGTTACAAATATTGCGACCATTGAGAGGGCATTCTATTAATAAGTTACACTTTTGGCCATACATCTGCAATACTTATACAATTTTATAAATTTTCTTGGCGGCTATTAATTTCAGCTACCATCTAAAATCGCGAGATGGCATATTCCACAGTGAGCGAAGTATGTGTTGGGAAATGTTGACCTCATGGAATGAAATATTTTAAGATCGGGTAAAGTTCTTCGATTTTCACGACTTTCCAGTTGTTTCAAATGTCTCTAAAACCAACAATCGCATGGACTGTGATCTAGGGATCGGGGAAGCCACACATTACGAAACTTCCGGTTGATGACAAGCTTTTCTCTAAAATGACGTTTAATAACATTTATAACACACCGTGCAATGAGTGGAAGAGCTCTATCTTGCAAAACGATTGCGCGTGCAAGGCACTGTAGAACCGGGTCACTTTCGTTCCCTAACAGATTTACGTATCGCTGCCCGGTGATCAAGCATGCCATTGGATGTGTAGAAGAAGAAGTACGAACCGACAATAAATGATGCAGAAAATCCACGGCATGCCGTCAGCTTTGGTGAATGCAACGGAGCCTGTAAGATAGGGCGCGGATATTGTAGTTCTAAAATTTGGCAGTTGTGAGTATTCACTACACCGTCCAAATGAAAATGTGTTTCGTCTGTCCAGAGGCTATTCCAAGGTCATTCTGAATCGATCTCAAAAGGAGCAAGAAATTGAAGTGGGATTTGGTGTCGAGGTCAAAACCATGGGGAAGCAATCGCTACACTAGGGAAAGTTTGTAAGGTTAACATCGAAGGATATCCAGCAAGATATTATGGGCAGGTGAACGTGGCCCATCCAACGCCATACTGGTATTGGCCTCAAAGTTTGAAGCTGTGTCCTCAACCCCCTAGAGCTCTGTCTCATGCACTACTTCTGCAGAAACTGGTTTTTTTTCCAAGACGAACAGGAAGCGATACTGTTCTTTCAAATTTATTTATTATTTTCAGAAGTTTTGTAACATTCGTTGGACCTCTTCGAATCCCCTTCAAAGTCCAAAATTTCTGTAGAGCAGCTACCGCGGAATTGTTGTTTTGGTAAAATAATTTAATAAACAAAACGGGATCTCGTAAACTTATCATCATTGTGAGCAGAAAGCACATTGACAAAAAAATCTCCACGAATGGTTTCTACGTTTTATAACAGCTGGTGTGTGAGGCGATAAAGATTTACATTTTTATTATGGGTTTTCCAAGTAAACGTCCTCTGGTGACTCCGTTTGTAACTAAATTTTTTCCCACTGAAAAACATTCCCTTCTCTTCATTAAGTCCGCCACAAAATTTAACAATTTTTTGATGACTAGTTTTGAAAAAGGCTTCTTTAATTTTAGAAACCCTTTACATCCAAAATTAAAATCGTTAATCGTTTATACTTTAATATAAACTGAAGTACAAAACACAAAAATGAAAAATAAAGTGCAAAATCAAGTTAACTGTTTATGGTCTTTACAGAATCTCCGTACAGTCCATGCTATAGACGCCGTAGAAATATTTTTCCTTCACAATATTCAAGCCGAGTCAAAATACATATGTGAAAATTATATAAAAAAGTTATGCAGAGACAGTCCAGGTTAAGGAATGAAGTTTTGACCCAACAAGTGAGTTAGGAATGGACTTAGATGTGGGGCGGGGCGTCAGTTTTAGCTGGCAGGAAGACGCAATACTCAAGTCCAATCATGGAGCTGGCTAGTTTGGCGTAGCTTGAAATAGTAGAGTCGTAGGCAGGTATTACTTGAAATGCATGATTATCAATCTCTTTAATTTTAGAAAATGAATTTTGACTAGGTCTTATAATCAAGGCTTCAGTTGGTTTAATATTTAGGTTCGAATGAATCACGTCGTTACGAACATACCAGGGGCATTAAGGGCTAAACTTAAGGATTTATTTTTAAAGGCATATTATATTTTTAAAGTTTCATAATACGCGTCTTTGCAGCTGTACCCCAGATTGTACAAACATTTATAAAATCTGGTCTTATAATAGAAGTAAAGAAGATAGCTTTTTAGTTGACAGATGGCTCTCTCTAACCAATAATGGATGTAATTGAGATCTGATTATTTTTGCTGTTTTGAACCTATTTTCAATATGATAAACCAGATTAATTTTGAAACTAAAACACAACCAAGGTATTTATAGAAATCACACCAGGGGATGTAATCGTGAAAAAACTTTAAATTGATCGTAAGATACGGGAGGTGGGATTGGAAAAGACCGTGGCAGCACATTTAGGTACATTAAGTTTACTCTTCCAGGTAAAGAGCCAAAGCTCAAGAAAGGCTTTCTGTGTCATCTGCATAGAATGACACTAATGTGATTATAGAATTTAATTATTGAACATGTTTCTAAGAACTTATCGCATTCTTTTATCCATATTCCTGTAATTCGAAAGGCAATCACAACTAACTAGCCAAGAGTGGACGATGTATGGTTCGAAATTCGGCAAGCAAACAGATAGTTTTTTTATGTTTCATGGTGAGATATATCTATTAGTCTCTTTACTATTACTATTTTGAATTTTTAATGTCATCGAAATCATATATTTTGAACACTTCATTTGTTTGAGGAAGTTCAGTGTTTTAAATCTAACCTGTATCAGAGTCAATGATCAGGTAACAAAATAATCAGAAATAATTTCATATTCTTATTTATTATGAGCTTTTAATAATATTCATATCTTTATCTAAAAAACAGAAATTGGTAAGTGATAAAAGTTATAATTTTTCAACTTTCAACGGGAAAGTAACGAAACGCATTCCCAGTAAAATATCTCCCGAGATACATAGATGAAAGAAAAGGAGGAGTCAAACTGCAACCGAGGGACCAAAAAGACAAAATTATTTCTAAAGCAGAATAAAATCTTAAGAAATGCTCTCGAAGTATGGTAAACGGAGATAAATTATTCATGAATCAAAAGCGAATGCATAAGCCCCAAGTAAAACAGTAAAACTCGCATTCAACTTATTTATATTATTTTCCTAAGAGAAATTATAAGCATTTCTATGATTGCATATTAAATACAGAAGCGAGAAACTGCCAGCTTGTTGTCCATATTCGCGGTACTTCAGTGCAACTACGACATCGTAGAATTTGAAAGCCCATAGTCTAAACCACATTATTGCTCCCTCTGTACATTCTGTTGCTTTTGTTCAAAGCACATCGTCCAAATATAGCACTAAAAGCATCCTCTAAAAGGAGGCTAGCACGCATCACAAATTATATGTGAATTTGCATGCAACGACGCTATGTTGATAACGAAATCAAAATTCTCTTTACTAGCTCTCTCGTTTCGACTAATTTGTGCAGCATTACATGAACTGTCAGTTTACGACCCACATTTGCCTTAATGAGCTTCGATCATCTATGGGTCGATTTTATTCTCTGAGATCCTGCTAGAAAGTTGTTGTACGCTTATTATGTGAAATGAACCACTACTGCTGTTTCGTTCTATCCAGGATTGCAATTTTCCCTAGATTCATGCATGCCTTTATTTGTTCTTTATTCCTAAAAGTTAAAATAGTTCTAAAGTTTTCCGAGAGTAATGAATTATTTAAAAATTTAACGTAATGATATGGAATAGGATAAGTTTAAAAGATTAAAGAAAATAAGTTTTAGCTAATGAGCATTTTAAAACCCCTTGTAGAAGATTATCTCAGTTCTGAAGTTCGTAAAAGTTACAGAAAATTATCCATCTTTTAATTCAGTATTTTATTGATCAGAACGGTAAGCTTCAGAACGATAACAGAAACGTAATCATTTTAGCAAGAAAAAAGATTATTGACGATTTTTGATTTGAAAGTTGCACCATAAGTTACTCCTAAAAGGAAGTAAAGAAATGATTCCAATAATGGAAAACGACCTCATTCATATCACTTCAACATTTAAGTGACAAGAAAAAGACATGTGCTTTTCACTGAGGTTCCATTATGTTACCAAAGAAAGGATCAATAAGTTAAAATTTCTTAGGTGACATTTGTTATGTTATTTGTTTTATAGACAATGATTAACCATTTAGTCATATCTATAAAATGAATTTAGAAAAATCTGGAACAATCAATACTCTTCATTATACTGACAAACTCATTGTAAGTAACGATTCAATTAGTACTTCTGGGTCTGAAGTAATATTTAATGCCTCGTAAAGGTAATAGTAAATTTTTATGCAGCGTTATAATTATTCGCGGAAAGCGAGCGCATTGTTTCCAAAGTTTTGCATTTAATGTATTCAGTAAAGCCTTTTAACTGGTTCTTGTGACGTACATACGTTTTAGGATGATATTAAAAAAATAACAAGAAAAGAAGGGAAACAAATTTCTGAAAGCTTTTAGATTTTATATAACTTTCAAAGGGGCGTGTTTTTAACGTTTTGTGAGATATCTTTATATTGAATAATATCATGTTCTTCGCACTTAAACCACATAAAATTCGATTCAACAGAAATATCACAAAGTGTTTAAAAACAGCACATCTTTAGTGTTGTGGATGCGATGCGTTTTGCGATAATCAATTAAACATAAACAATTGAAATTTAACTATTTATTGAATTGTCTAAATGCATTGCGTGCCACTGTCGCTGAAAACAAAACTGCAAATACCTAGTTTTACATGAGTGGCGTTCTAGCCAACATGCGCCAAAACTGGCGCCAAGAGCAAGATATCCCCAAATGCGTTTAAAACCTTAATCATACAAGAAAAACAGTTCGTACTTAACATACGCCCCAGCATTGAATGGTTCAATCATTTCAACCAATAATGAATAATTAAACATACATTACAGTTACAAGGAATGAAGGTCAGTTCTTCTAGAGATCAGCATAACATAGTTTGTCGAAGTTTACTGCGCGGGAAGATCCGGCGGATTGTCTTGTGAGCGCGCGTTATTCCACTGGTAATTAAGTTAAGTTTTGAATTTTACTCATTGCACTGGCACAAAAGGTTTTGAGCAAATGTGGAGGGCTTGGAAGTCATGCCAAGACGATGGTAGAATGCGACTACAAATATGTCTGACTGATGGTTAAATTCAGGAGAATCACCACCTTTGACGGAAGCTGTGATAATAATAAAGCTTCACAAAGTTCCAGTCGCGGCACTGACCACGTATTTAGTGTGCTAATCTTGTTTTATTGCAAAGTAAATTTGAACATGAATTAGCATTGATACAACGTAAATAAATTTCTGCACCATAAGCGTATTCTGAAGCATCACATAATCCGTGAAGTTGTACTTCAAAATAGTTGTTGTATTAAACATACCTAATCACCCTTAACGTGTTCATCGATTGCATGGGAAGCGGTGAGATTTTGCCAGTCTTTAATTATGTTTTCAGGTAGGGGTCCATTTCAGTCCAGTTTTGACAACAACCAAAGCCTTTGAATGAAACTCTTAGCCTTGATTATGCTTGATGCAAGTAATCCTAAAAGATCATAAATGCGGGCCATAACCGAAAGAACTGTTCTTTTCGTGCACATGGCTGGTTCCTTGACAGATGACTTAAAATGAAAGCAATCTAATCTTGGGTTCCATCTCAAGCCTAACGCTTTGATGTTCAAATCTTTATTTTTGTATTAAATGAATAGTATTGTCCCCTGAGCAAGGCAAGAGTTCTGGGTGGTGAGCGTGCGACTTGTGTAACTGAAAACCACTGCGTGTGAGTTAATTCAATCAACTGTGATTGTAGGTTCTGAGAGCCTTCTTTAAAAGGAGTAAGCTTCTGTCAAAATATCATCTACATAAAAATCTCGATGCAAAACTTGTGCTTCTAGCGGAAAGTTTTTGCTTTCATCAATTGCAAGTTGGTTGAGTGTCCGTGTTGCGAAATATGGTATACTGCAAGTAATAGCATTTGATATACTGTAAGTAATAGTGTTTAATCTATAAATCTTAACTGATTCAGCTTCACTAGATTTCCGTAAGATTCTTAACAAATCTCTCTGATAATAAGGCACAATAACACGCCGAACAAATACTAATTCAGAGTCAACATGGACTTCATTCATTCTTTGCACTTTTGCAGCTGAGGATGATGGTTTCGTAAAACCATCGAAACTAGTCCTATGAAAATATAACGCTGATTTTTGTTGTTTGACTTCTGAATTAGTAAATCTCTTTGATATTCCTTAATTAAGATCTGACGATACATCTTAATGATATCTGCAGTGAAGATAAATTTATGAGTGCGAAATATATAAATAATGTCAAAGATTTCATCTTGAACTATCCCACTGTTTAATAAAATATCGTTTAGAGAAAGTGGCCCCACCAACGGCCGAGCGGCAAAGTCGCTGAACGCTGTTAGTTCGGTCTGAGGTTCGAATCCCGCGAACGGGCTGGCTGCATGGGTGTTTTCGTGGTTTTCCCCATGTGTAACGTGTATACGAGCCAGTTTCCCTTAGAAAGTCCTCTACGAAGGCAACCCTTCCCTTAGGCAGATAGCCTTAGTGTACTTTGCTATAATTAAATACACCATATCACACCGTTTAGAGAAAGTCCACTAGTTGTAGCAGAACTTGCATCAAATACCACTCTTAATTTAGTACTAAGTCTATCTGGTCTGTAAGCGGCCCACCAGCGGCAATGTCGCTGAACACTGGCAGTTCAAGATAATACATGAAAAACAGCTTCCGAGGTTCGAATCCCGCGAACGGCCTGGCTGCATGGGCGGTTTCGTGGTTTTCCCCATGTGTAACGTATATACGAGCAAGTTTCCCTTAGAAAGTCCTCCACGGAGGCGTCCCTCCCCTTAGGCAGATAGCCCTTGAGGCTTTGCCATAATCACACACACACATCTGGTCTGTAATTACCGTGATATACGAAAAACTGGGGTTATCTAAATTAAAATTTCTTCTGTCTCATTCATGAATTGTTCATACAAACTTTTCTAAGTTGAATTGTGTAAGAAACGCTTAAGTAAATAGGTTGATCTTTTTTTTTTTTTTTTTTCTTTTTCTTTTTTTTTCTTTGCATTTTCCTTCGACTCCCCCAATTGAGTAAGCTCATTATCTTTAATCGGAATTTCCACGACGTATCTCCCATCCTCTCTTTTATCGTGCGTACGAAGAAAATGTTCTTCTTTACTTTTGAATTGTTTGGTTTCATGGACCTCTTCGATTTTCCCAAACGCTTTTAAGGTGTTAGATAAATCATCAACCAAATTAACGCGCCCACAGTAATTACTAGAATTGTTATCTTGCGGCATGCGCATAGTACCATTCGCAATTTATCCAAAGACGGATTCTTGAAAAATCAAATCTTGCGTTTTTAATTTATTTGTTGCTAATAGTTCGAAGAAAACTTCATTTGACAACAAAATATGGATTGGGCTGGATTTATAAAGTTCTGGATCTGCCAAATTAATTGTTCTTAATGCAGTTAGATGAGTAATGTTTAGATGTCTGGCCGGTGTTATTCGTATTATTTTGGGAATAACATAAAAATTTAAAATTGCGCATATAACTTTTATTTGCGTTAGCAATCGTTGCGACTACACTTTCTTTTATGTTTATATTAACTCTTTTTAATCCTGAGACAGAGGCATTTATTCTTTTTCCACGTAGATTTAACGATTCAACACATTCCCTAGAGAGAAAATTATTTTGGCTGCCGTTATCAATCAAAGTAAGCTATATAATTCCCATCAAAATTTTTAACGTGAATTATAGCTGTGCTTGTTTATGAAAACCGGCAGTCGTAGTCGTTGCAGAGCTGCTATTACAAGTGGATTGGTAATTTTCATTGGTGTCAATCCTGTAATTATCCGTAGAAGGAGTAAGCACATTGGTATCTGGCGAAAGATTTTTCCTCAAATAAGGGTTTACATTACAGGAATTTGGTGATGCTACGTTGGCGATTTTGCAATCTTCTTTACCTAGATGGAATAATGTATGGTGACATTTATGGCATTCTTTGCACACGTTAAGGGATGTTGGAAGCCAAAAATCTACAAAAAATGGTGATTTGGGACAGCGGTTCTTAACCGTTTCACTAACGCGTACCATCTAAACAAAACTGAAACTTTTTAGTATCACCACTACATTTTACAATGATTATTTTGAAATTTCTAAATACAAATATTAAAAAATATTCTGAAAGCTTTCAGATTTTATATTACGCCCAACGTTTTGTGGAGCACCTTTATTTATAAAGTATCATGTTTTTCGTACTTAAACAGTAAAATTCAATTTTACAGCAACATCACAAAATATTTAAAAGAACATATCTTTAGAATTTCCGATACACAGTCTCGAGCGCTAGAGGTAATGGTTTTTGTGTCCGTACAGTGTTGCCATTGCTCGCTTTGAAATTGTTCAGTGCGTTAATCAAAAATTCGTTAAAGTGTTACAAAATATGAAATCGATAATAAAATAAGTTGTAAATTCCAAATTAGGGCTTTCAGATGCCCATGTTCGATGGAGGATTAAGTGATTCAAAATTTGATGTCTCTAGGTACTGTTATTTTATCACAATGCGAGAAACATACCTACATTCATGCAGATTCTTCATTATTTAATTTTTTAAATATAATACAAGGCTTTAATATTTGGTGGTAACAAGTTGAAAAGTTAAACGGACATTTAAGTTTTCAACGCAAAATGCCAAAACAAAGTTAATAACCTTTCTGGGCTAACGCCCTTTGGGTTAAAAAGAAAGAAAGAAAATTTGAATGCTTTCAGATTTTATATTACGCCCAAAAGGGCGTTTTTTAACGTTTGGTGTCTTACCTTTTTTATTAAATATCACGTTCTTCGCACTTAAAACACATAAAATTTAATTCAACAGCAATATCACGAAATATTTTAAAACAGCATACGTTTAGAATTTCTGATACACAGTCTCGATCGCTGGAGATTAAAATGTTTTTTTTCGTACAGTGTTGCCATTGCTCGCTTTGCAATCGTCGAGTTTCTTAACAAAAAATTTGTTATAAGTTTGCAAAATTTAAAACAGATAATAAAACAAGTTCGAAATTCAAAATTCGGGCTTCCAAGTGGCCATGTTCGGTTGAAAGATTATGTTTTTCAAAATTTGATGGCTCTAGGTACTGTTGTTTCCTTAGAGTGGGAGAAATATTCAAGCATTCATGCAGATTCTTCGTTATTTAGTTTCTTTAAATATAGAGAAAGGCGATAATATTTGGCGGAAACAGTTTGAAAAGTGAATCAACGCAAAATGCCGTTTTGAAATTAATAGCCTTTCTGGGCTAACTCCCTTCGGGCTAAAAATATTTTGCCATTTGGCTAATTATTGGATATTTGAATTAAATATGAATACATAAAAATATTAGATTAAAAATTGGTTACCATTTTAATTATCAAAATTTAAGTTATAACACTTTAAAACTTGCGCGAGATTTGGGCCTGTTTAAAAGAAATCAATTTTTTTATGTCTGGTCTTATTTCACTTAGTTTTATGCGTAAATTAGAATCCAGATTTAATTTTTTTCTGTATTTATTTTTTAAATATATCAAGGAAGAAAATCCTTGTTCGCATGCATAGAGTTGGGCAAAAAGGCAATAAAAATTTAATAGCTTTATTTGAAATGCTTCATTTTTCGGTTAAGCCAAAAGTAGAGTGTGTTATTTTTGAAATCTTCAGTTAGAGTTTAATCACAGGAAATTTCTATTAATTGTTTGTTTCTTCGCGAGATAAAATTTCAGGTATATTTAAACAAAATGGATTCCTAATCCAATTTTCTTTTTCATAATCATCGGAAAAATACATGTTGAAATTATTTAGCAATGGGAAACAATGATTTTTAATTTTGGATGCTAATTCTACTTCTATTTTCAAATTATTTTCGGTTAGAAAATTTTGTAAAAGTGACAAAAAGCTTAAAATATTTTTATCCAATTCTTTTATTAGCTCGAGTATTTTTATCATTGCCTTTTTTTATCTCTAATGGTAAACAAATTAGCATTTTGTCCTCGTAACCCTAAATTTAATTCATTTAACTTTCCAAAAATATCAGTTAAATATGCTAAACGTGCCAACCATAATTCACTAAATAAAAATTTTTGCAATTCAAATTTTGTTAAAAAAAAACAAATTTTGTTCAAAAATTCGAAATTCAAAAAGGCGATTTAAAGCTTTGCCTGTGGATAACCACCTTACTTCGGAATGTAACAAAAGCGTTTCATGTTCACTACACATCTCTTGGCATAAAATCGTAAATATTCGTGAATTTAAAGCTCGGCTTTTAATAAAATTAACGATTTTCACAGCTTGATTTAAGACGATTTTTAGAATTTCAGGGATTGTTTTGGCTACTAAAGCTTCACGATGTATGGAGCAGTGAGTAAATTTAGTTTCAGGTGCGAATTTCTTTATTTGAGAAATCACTCCGGAATGTTTTCCTGTTAAAGCCCGAACTCCGTCACTGCAAACGGCAATGCATTTATTACATGTAATATCATTCTCAGACATAAAATTGTCAATTACTTTGAAAATTTCACTGCAGTTGCTCTATTGTGAAGAGATTCACACAATACATACCCTTCAGAAATTCGTTTATCTTTTTCGAAACGTATGTAAACTAAGTATTGAACAAAGTTCGTTATATCAATACTTTCATCCAACTGAAATGCGATATACTCATTGTTTTTAATTTTTTTGAATAAGTGTCTCTTTTATGGAGTGTGCTTTGACTTACTGTATCATTTGGTAACGAAATATTATCAAGTTCATTAGGCGTTTTTTCTCGTTGATTAATGTTAAAACGATATCTTTAGTTGCTGGTAATATAAGGTTTTCTTCAACAGCGTAAGCCTTCCCAGTCTTAGTAATTCTTAGGCTAATGTTTCGATTCAAGATGTCTTTTTAAGGAACGATGGTTTCATACTTTGACTGGATAATAGACCACCGCAAACAACACATTGTTGTTGAGAGTCCATTTCATCTCCATTCCAAATAAATCCAAATGATAAACAACTTTCATTATATTTCCTAGAAACAATTTTTTATTTTCTTTTCAATATTTTTAGTGCTAGTAGATTGTCCTGGATCCATCACCTGTGAATCTTCACTTTCCCGCTTAGTCTTCCCTAGCCATTTTTCCATTTTGAAAAATATAAGTTTGTTTCATTATTTTTTCACAAATATTTAAATGCACAACATATTACGAGTTTTTCAAAAACAGACGACGATATTCTCAAACCACGTAGAAAAGTATAGAATACAAACAAAGCAGCAAGAAGACAAAATACCTGCTGTTAGAGACCGCAAACAGAAGTAAACAATTATTTTCATTGAAAATGGAGCAATATGAGCCCGGAAATGGCGACGTAAAGTCATGCTAATAAATCGATAATTTCTAAGAGAATTAATGAGATGCTATTATCATTTTTATAGCAACTTATTTTTATTTCCTAATAAGTACAGTATCAATTTCTGTCACTTCTTTTAAAAACATCATGCATGGGAAATTTTTTTATGTGTACCACTAAAAGAATATTTTTAAAACGAACAACATGGAAGAACTACAAAGATTACAGATTGTTCGCCTCATGCTTAAGTCTATAAGCGGCTATGGACCTTGAAAAGCTCAGATCGCAAAAAGTTACGAGTGTTAGAGAAAAAACTCAATCAAGATGTTGAGGTTTCAATTTTTGAATTTAAAAGTTAAAAATGCTTTGCTTCTTTGCATACCATCCATTTTTCTCTTGCGTATCACCGTTTGAGAACCCCAGATTTGGGATGTTTGCATTTTCAAATTCTCTACACTTTTAGCGTTCTAAAAATACCATACTTTACCTGTATGGAAATTAGAAATGTAAAAAGTACAGTTTTAATTTGTTATCCAATGCTTTGATAAATGAGGATTTTTATATTAAAAAAGCGTTTTTCTCCAAATATGATTTTTTTTACACTCGATGTACCTTTCCTCAGGAACTATTGCTTTCAAATATTGTAAGTTTTGTGCGTTAGTTAAAGTTTTGTTTTTATGAAGTGCTGCGGAAACGAGATCTTAGAATTCGATCCACTCTTCAGTTTTTCCACTAAATATGGGAAGCGATAACTTTGGTAAATTTACTTCGAAAACAGGAGAAATCGTTCTTTAGGCGAAATATTCTCGTTGATATTAGCCTTTATAGAAACTGGATTAGAAATGTTTTCTTTTAATTATCAAATTAACTTCGTCTAAATTGTCTATTACAGTTTCTTTCTCTGTTATAAATGCGTCAATCACAATGCGAGAATACTCAAAAATTTGTTTTATTTCTGTTTGAAAACATGAAATTTTAGATTCATATAACTGTAGCAAGGCTGTATCTGCTTCTTCAATAGCTGAATTTAGTTTTCCTTTGAACCTTGATATACTAGATTTTATACTTTTTTTATTTGTTTTAGCAGCCTTTAGTTCTGCCATATTGACAAGTAAGTCAAAATTTTACTTACCAAGCTTTCGACGGTTTAATTCATTAATCTATTTGTAAGTCATAGGTTTTCAAATGATGTCCTAAGGCTCAACGTTGAGGAACAATGTTGTAGATGCGAATGCGATGTGTTTTGCGATGATCAATTAAACATAAATAATTGAACTATTTATCGAATTGTGTAAATGCGTTGCGTGCCGCTATCGGCGAAAACAAAACTGCAAGTGCCTAGTTTCATATGAATGGCATTCTAGCCAACATGCGCGAAGAACAAGATATCGCCAAATGCGTTGAAAACATATTAATCATACAAGAAAAACAGATAGTACTTAGAATTTCCGATAGACAGTTTTAATACTGTTTGTTTGTCTATACGTGATTTATTTTTTCTAAAGTACGATTCTCAGCTTACCCGTACCTGGATACATATTCACCACTCAAATGTCTCAAAGCTCATCACGTGGAAACTGGCCACGCCCCCAGTACCTGATATCCTGCCTCCCGAGACCTACTTTCAGCATTTCGCTACCTGTATCGCTCATCAAAGTTGGCTACCTGTGAGATAGCCGGAAAAAAAAAAAGTGCATTCTTTGCGAGTTAAATCGCGGCAAACAGAGGAAGTTGGAGTTGGATAGACAGACTCGCGCGCTGGAGATAAAAATGTTTTTATCCTGTACAGTGTTGCCATCGTTTGCTTTGAAATCGCTGGATTTTTTTAAACAAGAATTTCTTTTAAGTTTTACAAAATGTGAAACAGATAATGAAACAAATTCGAAATTCAGTATTCGGGCTTTCAGGTGCGCATGTTAGGGTTGAGGACTACGTCATTCAAAATTTGATGGCTCTATTTACCGGAGATTTTTCACAATGCGGGAAAATACTTACAGTCATGCGCATTCTTCTTTTTTTAAAAAAAAAAATAATACAGGGCGATAATATTTGGTGTCAACAATTCGAAAAGTGATTCAGACTTTTACAGTGATTCAACGCAAAATCCGTTTCTAGACTAATAGCCTCTCTGACCTTGGGCTAAAAAAAGAGAAACGTAATCCTTTTAGCGATAAAAGGCAATATTGTTGCTTTTTTTTTTTTTTTTTTGAAAAATATTATTGAAATAAACAAAGAAATCTTTTGTATTCGGATCCTGGAGCTAAAGCGTTATCGAAAATGTTTTGTATTAAAAATTAATTATTATATAAAATCCTTTTTATATTATTTTATATTTTTTAGTTATTTTATATATTATTTTAGTTGAGTAATATTAAATTATTTAAATATTAAAAATTAATAAATAATAAATTATTTATTAATATTAAACGCATTTATTTCAGTTTTTGAAAGGAAATATAGTATTTTCGTTTTTTCCCTTTAAATTGCTTAATTATTTTTTTCCTTTAAATTGCTTCTGAGGTTTGCCATAATAAAGTATGCTAGCAAGAATAGGAGGCGAACTGGTGCTTTGCAAATCTGAAGATTAATAAAAATATTGTGAAGGAGTAGTTTCATGTCTTTGCACGTTATAAAAAAATTCTAACTTAGCATAGTCTTGCCATAAAAAACAATTTTTCTTCGTTTAACTATACCAAGAACATCTCTCTTTTAAAGCTACACTTCGTTTACATTTTAGGGAGCTGAGTTACGTTTTTCTATTTAAAAATGTGTTTAATAATTTGGAAAAAATCACAAAATAGCAACACCCTCCCAAACTCTGTCGATCCATAGATTATAATAGACTTCAATATTAAATATAATACTAGTTAAGAATATGTATTACGGTAATAAATCCTTAACGTTTCAAATAAATAATTATCATGTTATTTCTCATTTATTTAACAAAAGTCAAAATGGAAATCCTTAAGGTATCAAAATAACTATGTCGATAAACCAGATAATAGTTACTAAAATTAAATTGATTTGATTAATAAAAACATGATTAAATACGAATTAAATAAACTGATGGCAATTAATAACAGCTTATCTCCTCCTTCGGTTTGAAGAATTAAATCCTTGGATTTAGAACGCAAAAGTAATGCTAATTAAATAATTATTCAAATAAAACTAATTAAAATGATCAAACTAATTAAAAAGATTAATGAACGAAAATGAATAATAAATGTGCTATGCTTATATATAAAAAGTTCAAACTTTTTGTAATTTGTTTACTTTATGGTATAATATGTTTAATTAACAAATGTAATATGTTTAATTTACTATGTAATATGTTTAATTTACTATGTAATATGTTTAATTAACAAATGAAATATATTTAATTAACAAATGTAATATGTTTAATTTACTATGTAATATGTTTAATTAACAAATGTAATATGTTTAATTAACAAATGAAATATATTTAATTAACAAATGAAATATATTTAATTAACAAATGTAATAAGTTTAATTTACTATGTAATATGTTTAATTAACAAATGTAATATGTTTAATTAACAAATGAAATATATTTAATTAACAAATGTAATATGTTTAATTTACTATGTAATATGTTTAATTAACAAATGTAATATGTTTAATTAACAAATGTAATATGTTTAATTAACAAAATACTAGTTAACGGGGCAATACATTAAAAGCTCATTTAGGTGACGCTACGTTCTTGCATTGTAAAAGCGGAGGTTAAGAGACAGGAACATAAATATAAAATTTAAATTTAGACATAGAGTCATATTTCCAATTGGAGTAACATTTTAAATATTAGTTACTGTTTTTTTGCTTTAAGACACAGAATTCATGATTAAATGTCCGAAAGTTTGAAAGCCGGCAGCATTACCAATAAATATTTAGTATAAATGCTGTATTTATGTTTTCAAAATTAAAAATTGTTTAACAGGTAATAAAACACATTTAAATGGGCTATAGATAATTTTGTTCTGAGATATTGCTTAAGAATTATTATAGAACCAGTTATTACAAAACAGAATATGAGTTAGTGTAAGTTCTCTGAGTTACAGAAATTATGTGATGGTTATGAAAATCACAAGAATAAAATAATTCTCTTACTGTGTAAAATGCTATTTAATAACTGCCAAGCCACTGCATTATGTTTTTAATTTATTTAGTTTTAATTACTTATTTTTAATTTCATTCTTCTCTACTAAGGGAAAAAACTGAAAAAAAAAAAAAAAAAAAAAAAAAGAAAGAAATTTGAGAGAATCCTAAACTTTTACTTGTAATAAATAATAAATAATGATAGAGAATTTTTTTTTTTTGCTGAAGAAAGATATCATTTCAAACATCGCTATTACGAATATGTCTTTGGAATAAATTGACTTTGGCGTAAAATCAGAAAACTATTAATCTGAATAATAATTTTTTGTATGTATTCCTAAATGAGAACGTTGGCAGATAAGAGGTAAATAGTCATAATATTCGTCTTAAAAGTTGCAGTTACTATTTCCTGTATTATAAAATTTAATTACAAAGATTAAAAGTAAGATGCAAAGCGAAAATAATATTTATTTATTAAATAGATTCTGCAAAAAGTTATTCGATAAAACATAAAGCAAAATCTGTAAAACATAAAGCTTTTAGTTCTAAAATGGAATCTTTTTCTTTCATTTGTTTCCATCCATTTTACTTCCATAATTTTCTCAACATTTCTTCAATTAACATTTTAGAACAGTTAAAAAAGTACAATCAAGTTTTAAGATAACTGTATCTTGCTAACCAATGAAAGAATCATCATGCTTTCCTCTTAAAAAGAAACTGAAGTTCTTGCTATGAGTCTTCAGACACGTCGTAACTGATCAAGAATGAGTATTCTTTTAGTTTTTTCCTGCTCAGTATTTCTTATCCAAAACTTCAGGCTGGTCATGTACTTCGCGAAGATCTCCAAATTGTAAAACTGCGCAGTTGTATTGGAAAGCACCATCTGAAAGACATATATATAACCAAAAGAAAGAGCATCTATTCCAGCTAACAAAAAATCGTGTCATACCGGAAAAAGGATTGATCACGAGCCAGCATGAAGAAGCGGATGCAAAAAATCGATGCATCCGGGACACCTGTCACTGATGCCCGAAATCGATCAGCGGAATTCTTTTTGACCCGTTTCCTAACAATCCGCCTATCTTGGATTGTTATATAGCTGCGCATTGTTGGAAACGCATAGCTTATAGGTTCGAAAAGAATCCATTGGAAATGTAAGATCTTCAAACTTGCAGCTGTTACTCTCAGAGTAACATGCAAAATCGGGCGGTGACTTTCTAATGTTTTGTACGGTGTAAAATATTAATAAAGCTCTTCCAGTTCGTTTCCTTTTTCTTTTTTAGTACTTTACAGCAGGTGTTATTGTTTTCCATTCGTAAGATTTCGCAGCATTTCAAAGCAGGGAATTGTTGCTTCTTGGATAACATAATTTATTTCGCTCCCAAATTACCTATTGCTATTCTAAGAAGCAAATCTATGGAATGTGATTTAAGAACAACAAATCCTTCTTAATAATTCTGTAGAGACTGCTTTGCTTTCCGGAGCTGGGAAGCACGAGAAATACGGTATGTCCTAGTCGGGAATTGATCCCAGACTGACTGGATGTACAAGTGTCTATAATTAAAGAACCCTATTACAAAGCTGCCTCCAAGCGAAATCACTGATCAGAAAATTGTGAAATTTTATGGCGAACTTAATGTAGGAAGGAGAATGTCTTTAAACGAAAACATTAGTTACGAATATTAGTTCACCAGAGGGCATTATATTAATAAATTATGAATTAACACACCTTTACAATAGTTTTAAAAGTTTGAAAAAAAGAAAAACCAAACATGTTATAAATGATGGCAATCATTTCCAGCTACCATCTGAACTCACAAGATGGGCATATTCCAAAGTTGACCGAAGTTTGTGTTGGCATGTGGCGTGAAATGTTGGCTTTAAGACCAGGTAAAGTCCTGGATTGTACGACCTACCAGATATTTCAAATGTCCCTTAAGCCAAAAATCGCATCGATTGAGGTTTGGATATCGGGGAGGCTACGTTGTGAAAGTGCCGGATGTTTTGGTAAAACAGTTCTACAAACAAAGCGCGATCTTGTAAACTTATTGTCATTGTGAACAATAAGCGCATTGAAAACAAAGTCTTCGCGAATACTTCTAGGTTTTATAACAGCTGCTACATAACGTCGACAAGTATTGCTTTATATGCAAACGTATCGTTCATAACAGCATAATGTTCATAAGCTTTTACCGGCTTAACGCAGAATAATTTGCTGAACCCTGTATGAAAACTACTGAGTAGGAAATAAATGGAAATACATTGTGTGACTCTTGATGGCTTATGGGTTTACCTTGATGGCTTATGGGCTTATGGGTTTACCTACAAGAAAGGTCTGTTTGTTAAAGAAAACGAAGAGAAAAAATGTACAAACCTAGTTCCGTCAATGGAAAGAAAGGGGTTTATGGTTCTCACAGGATTTTTTAGAATGCTAAATTAAAAATAAGGAGAGTGAAAAAAACATTCAACGTACCACCAAGCGAAAATTTTGCACCCGATATTTACAAAAGAAATTCCATTTCTTTATTCCAAAAGCTTTTAAAGAGAGAAATTTCATTAAGACAAAGCAACAAGTCATATTTCGAAAAGTACTACTGCATTTCTTTCAAAAATGAAGATGCGATAAAGGTATTGCATTCAGCATTTTCAACGTATTCCTGCAGAGTTCTGTGACGTTTCAAAAGTTCTGTGATAATATGTAGATATGCACCTCGTATTTTGGTTGCAATCGGCCGCACCAAACGTATGTAAATATATTTATATATTTATCCACTCTGTTACCCGGCTCAATGAGCTCAGTTTCTTTACTGTTATAATGATTGAATTATGTTGATCTTATCTTCTCTGCTTAAGGTTTTTATGGTTTTAGTAAATCTGCATGAAAAATTTGCGGAGTTATCAAAAGTTGCTCAAGTGCAGCTAAGTATAATTATTTTTGCGATGGCGGGCATTGCTCGTTTACATTTAAAACAGCAGAATAGTAGATTTGTTGCCATTCTAGAGAAAGTAAGCTCCGCAATAACAAAGATAACGGCTTTTTATAATTGCCAATTAAATCATGCTTAATCCATTCTGGAATTTGTTCGAGGAAATAAGTGTTTAAGATTTACTTCGTAATTTTTAATATAGATATTTTGAGTTTTTATGTATTTTTGACTTTTCGCGAAGTGAGAACTGAATTAATTGAATGAGAAACACTGAATCGTCTGTGAAAAACTGTTTATTTTTTGTTTCGTTTGTTTAATTTCTTTTATACATCGTTCTAGATTTATTATATTATTTGAATAGAACATGTGGCGACGATTAGATAATTCTTCAAATGATATACACTTTGTGCATTCTGAGTTATAATATGAACGAAATATAACGCTGTTAAGTGAACCTACGCTAGAGTATCGCTATGGTAAACAAATACTAGAGCGAATTTTAAAAAGTGCATTTATTCTATTGTGGTTTATGCGCTATCGACGAAGTAGATTTAATTAAATCCAATAAGTTTAAATGAAATGCAAGAAAAAATACGCATAATTTAATGTTCCTTACAAGGAAGTCATGTGGTGTACACATCAGATTTTTTATTTTAGTGTATTTGTTTGATATTTTAATTCAATACGACAAAGAATACGAAGGCATATTTGAATAAATAAAGAAAGGCTTTTGTAGAGAAATATCTGGGGAAACAAGCTCGTATTTGAATTTCACTTGAATAAAACCTCGGAGATATCTAAGTAGCAGCGCTATTCACGGGGATTCAAACAGAGTTTAATCCCTTTATTAAGCTTATTCTTACATTTTTGATTGAAAGGCTTTATTTACCTCTTCCCTGTCTTGCGGTATTAAATTCCTCGCAGATTGCATGAGTAAAACGTAAAGCCGATTTGCTTCAGGATGTTTTTATTCCAGCCCAGTCATAAATCATTTGATACTTTATATAAATTTGATGCATTTATTTAATGTTAAACAATAAAGACGTAGCGGAAATTATGCAAAATATGTGACACTGAATTTTGTATTCCACATAATTAAATAAATTGTCTACTTGGCTTGACAATTTATTTAATTATTTGGATTTATTTAATTATGTTTTAAACAGATCAAATGCGATCTGTTTGAAAAAGCAT
This sequence comes from Stegodyphus dumicola, assembly GCF_044657685.1. Taxonomy (NCBI): domain Eukaryota; kingdom Metazoa; phylum Arthropoda; class Arachnida; order Araneae; family Eresidae; genus Stegodyphus; species Stegodyphus dumicola. Next base: position 131,243,322 of record NC_140770.1, read on the forward strand.
GCCTTAGCGGAAGACTTTCTACGAGGAACTAGTTTTTTATTACGTTACATACGAATTTATTTTATTTATTGGATTATGCAAAGCACACTAGGGCTAGCTGACCGAGGGGACAGCTACTTTGGTGGACTTTCTGGAAAAAACTGTTTTGTACTCATATTACAGATGGAGAAAATCATGAAAATTCTCATGTAACCAACCCGTTAGCAGGATCTGGACTCAAGTCAGTGATCTTATCTATTCGGCCTCTTTTAGGCAATAAGTACAATTCTGTAATAAATAATAATAGGAAAATATGTGCAAATTATAATCGGCAATTACTTTATTACAATTTTATTTTATGAGACGTATTACCGATAAATTCGTGCTCGGTAAACTTACGTATTACCTAGTATTATATAATAGGCAAATAACTTTATTACAATTTTATTTTATCAGAAACGTACGTATTACAGAGTGCTACTGACGTTTTTTAACTTTTTTAAGAAACGCTTTTAAGTTTGAACGTTTTTAGTTTAATAAAATTTAAATAACAATGAACGAAACATTTATCTTATACTACCGATATTCTGTTAAGACAATGTTTATTCTACTATATAATAGGGATACCGTTTGTGATTATGCTAGCTAGCATTAGGAAAAATTAGTGTATTTGCATTCCCTTAATAACTTTTATCTTAGAATTAGCAGGAAGGGTTTGTTTTAATTCTTCCACAATAAAATTCAGAATTTTAAACCTTCCTTTATTTATATGAAATTAGACAACTCATTTTATTGTCACATTATAAAGGACATATATCACAGAAAAGGAAATTCATGTCTTACTTAATCTCTTTATTTCCTAGTCTTTACAGAAAATAAAAATGAAATATCGATTCGTTTAACGCATCTAGGAGTAACTGAAGCTATTTCAGAAATAACTGTAAATGAAACCAACAGCGCAGTTCTTCGAGATATTAAATATGAATACAACAATATAAAAATTCGAAGAATACATCTGGTTCAGCAACAAACATCAGAAGGAAAAATGAATCAAGAAATTGATAATGGGACATATTTCCTTTTCGGAAAACCATATTTAATATCCCGATGTAATACTAGAGGATTTCAAGGCAATAGGACGTGCTGAAATAAACATTTAAGCGAGTGTTAAGTATTCCAGATTCAACTCATGGACTTAAGAAAGCACATTATGGTGACGTCGACCCCTCTGGAAAGCATATTACTCACCAGTCTCACCTTAATGGTGTTTCTTATAGTAGAAACGGATGTAAATATTCCACTGATATAGGCGGCATAGCGTTTCTTAGGTAATTCAAACTGTGCGGTTCATTGACGTAAAGAAACATAAAGAAATGTAAACACGTTAATTCCAATCATAAATTTTTATATTAGAGAATAGGATATGCAGTTCTATAAAACCGCAGAACTTTCAAGAATAATATAATATTATTAATTCTTCTCTAAAATGTCAAATAAGATTATACTTCCTTGCACGAAGTATGGGAATTATTGTAATCGTGAAGAATTTCGGGTGTTATATTTGAAAGGAAATATCCATTTTGATCATTCACGAATCCATTTAGACTTTTTTTTACGTATATATATATATATTACTACTTTATTTGTTATACTATATTTTTTTTAATTTTTACTTTTTTGTTTTATTTTTTATATACTATATTTTTTTGTTTTATTTTTTATATACTATATTTTTTTGTTTTATTTTTTATATACTATATTTTTTTGTTTTATTTTTTATATACTACTTTTTTTGTTTTATTTTGTACAAATTTCCTGTTTTTCTTAATACATTTTTCTCTTTGAAGTGAAAATTTTTTTATTACAATTTTGTGATTTTCTCTAGTGTGCGTTTTACCAATTTATAATGATGCAACACGGAGAAAATAGGATGAATTTTCGAATTTTCAATACGGCATTTTATTCTTTCTCCTTCCGAATTTTTAGAATTTGATTTACTATATATATTCACTACTTTACTCGGCTTAAAAATCTTACCCTGCCTTTAATTTCTCAATCGTTGGTGGTAGACACATACTTATTCAAGTTTGTGGTAGACTTATACCAATCACAAAACGTTTTAAATCACGAAAATATACATATTTTTGTAATGGTTATGAAAAAATAAAAATACAAGAAATTTGGTTCACGTATGACCAAAATTGATCGCTATACTTAATTTTAAAATTTGAAATTTTTGATGTCATTTTCAACTTGCCTCGAGGAATCGGTTAATTAAGTTAGAATAATTCGAAGGAATAAAATTTAAATGAAGTCCAGCCCAAAAAAAAAGTATATAATTTAATAGGCCGTACGAGGAAGTTACGTGGTGTCCACATCAGATTTGTTTATAATAAGAATTTTTTCTTGATCTCTCGTCGGAAATTACGGAAACACCCTGAAATAAAAATATGTATTACAGAAACCACCTTGCGAGATAAAGTAAACAAGTTAATTGATATTTAAAGAGATTTGTTGATTATTAAGTGACATTATCCTACGTCAAATAAACTGATAGGATCTTTCCTGACCAAAAGATGGCTTAACGAGTACAAGAAATCAAACAGTATCGAAAATGAATACAGTATAAAGAATGTATGGCTTTTCAGTTATCGCAAATACTTAAAACAAAACATGATATTTTAAAACGGTGGTTCTTAACATGCTTCAAAGCTGAGTGTTTTGATGAAATAAGTTTTAATGAATTTATAACGTTTCATAGCTAATTTGGCGCCCTTTCTTCCGAGTAATTCACCCAAGGCAAGTTCTTCATTTGCCTCACCTTTGTTCTAGCTCTGCAAAATAACTCACCAAACCATTTTCCCACGTTCCTCTAGTTGCTCACATACGAATTTGGTTCCACCAGGATCGAGCACCAGCTCATTGCAGCAGTAACGTGAGAAGTTATGTTAAGGCTATCTGCGGCCAGAATGGATAGGACGGGATAGACCAGTTTCTTGCCAACCGCGATCACCAGATGTAACATGCATGTATGTATTTCTCCTTCTGGTGAATATCAATAGCATAATCTAAGAAAGTCTGCTTGTATCCGTTTACGCTATCTACGGCCAGAATGGCTAAGACTGGGTAGACTAGTTTCTTGGCGACCACGATCACCATATTTAATATGCATGTATTTCTTTTTCTGGAGCATATTAATAGGATAATCTACAAAATTCTGCTTGTATTTGATGAAGATTTAGTGCGCGGACTGTTAATTGATGCTGTAAATGTGCGTAAAATAGTTGAGAGGTTTATTAATGTACGCGAATTTATGCGCCAACGCTGTGAATCTTGCATTATTGTTGATAGACGTTTCAGCACATATTTTAAAAGGATAAATTATTAAAATTGTTGTTTCTTTTGACTTTCCTTGACTTTCTGATTTACCTTCTGTTTATAGTACTTTTCTTACATGCCAGGACATGCACGCACCCTTTCCATGCATACATTTTACAACAAAATCTGCTTATTTCGATCTTTTTTACATGCCTTACATTTTTTGCTTGATATTTTACTATCAGCTTGTATAACTACTGTACGATCAGTAGTGAATGATGTTTAACATAATGTTTGAACAACTTTAATGTCTTCATTTAAGATCTATCACAAGTCATGCAAACGTTACTGACCAAATCTTTTAACAAATTTCATACATAGGAAAATTTCGTTTTCCTAAACATAAAAGTTATATTTCCAGTATAAGAAAGACAATATGTGCCTTCTTTATGAATAAATTAAATATACATGGATGTAGTATGAGTTATTCTAAATGAACTAATATTTGTTTTGAGTAATTACAAAATTTATGATGCTTTAAAAGAAACAGAGGGCTTATTTATAGATAAAAGAAATAATCCATTTTCCAGTTTATAAAATAATCAAAACAGTTAAAGCACTCAGTTCTTAATTGACCGTCTTCTCATTAAAGTGTTACCTTTAAAGTATTCACTCGGAACGCTATGTTTAATCTCATAATGATGGCCTTGAAAGTAAAAGCTGTATTTTTAGTTATAGGCGTAGACTCTTAAAACTCCAAAACGTTTTAGACTATCGATCCCTTTAAGGATTTCATAGCATTTTATCAAATTCTACCTTTTTTTCCTAAACCGTCATTAAAAGGTGTTTAATCTTAAGGTTAATCAATAAATAGCAACGTGCAAGGATAAATTAAATAAACTTATCGCTTTATTGTTTGCTTGCTTTCCTTAATGCCAAAGTGTGGTAGATGATATCTAACACGAGAGTTAATATTTGGTTGTAGATTGGTAAGCGTTAATGCATTTTTTAGTGTTTGAAGTTTTTATACTTGCGTTTTCAGATCCGAAATTACGTGGCCATTTTTAATCGTGAAAATTAAACGAGTAAGGGTGAAAATTAAACGAGTAAGGGTTTGGGTGAGAGTAGAACATCATGGGCGAGAAGTTAGATCTGTTAACAGATGTGTTAGTAACTCATGCATTTTCGAACAATGGCTTGCAATTGAATTAATTCCTAAAGAAAGTGCTTTTCATTTGGTGCAAATTTTGAAAAAAAAATATTTAAGGATTTCGAGAACGCGATCAGACACAGGTTCCTCTTCTTCAGAAGCAAAAATATTTTGTAAAGGTGGGAAGAGCGACAATCATTTTATATGAAAATCAATAGAGGGATCAAGCTAAAGCGAATGTAGTGCCATCTATCTAATGAACTATAAAAAACTAAGATATTAGACTTTTGAACGCATTTGGAAGAAACGCCTTAGAACTTACTGGTTTAGAACCATTCAGTGGAGTAAATATTTGATTTTGAAACTCTCTGAGATTCTTAAGTGGCGTTCGATCATGTAAACGCCGCATTTTTTAATAGTATTCCAAACCTTTTCTTTTTCTTCTTCTTTCAAAATTCGGTATCTTTTTTATTTAGCATGAATTTTTTATATATTTTTGTTTAAGGTTATCAAGATAACCATCGCAGAATCTTTGCTGCATCAGTTATATCGATAAATAATCTTGCAAATGCAGGTCTTTTCTCAAATTTTTATGGAAAAGAATTCAACGTTATCTTGTTATTGCTATCAATCATAATATGTTTAGTAAAAAATTAATTCTTCAGCCTTATGAACACATGATGAAATCAGATTTTTAATAAAATAAATATAATTGAAATGAGTGTAATATTGCGCCATTAGATAACTTGCAAGATTACATATGACAGATATATGAGATAAAAAATATGCGATATAAATATATGCGATATTTGCGAAAAAATTGGTAACATCATGTGTATGTTGTGAATGAACTGATTCAAAAGCGTAATTTTCCCAAATTTTAAAACAGAGGATTTTTTCTCTTTCTTAGTATTTGTTTCATTCAGTAAATTGAAAATTATAAAATATAATATGCAAAAAGGTTTTTAAATTACATGATTTTAGTCAAATGCACTTAGATGGAAAAACGTTTTTAGCCCAAACGAGCGTTAGCTCGGAAGGGATATTAGTCTCGAATCACTGTGTTGAGACAATCGCCAAATCCTGGGTGAGGAGAATCATCATCCAACACCCTTTTAGTTCGGGCGCCACTGTAGAGATATAAGTTATCTTTTTGGAAGCAGGCAAGATGAAAAATGAGCAACTGCCTTCGCCGGCAATAGAACCACGGACCTCTGGAATACCGGCTCAGTGTGCTGACCACTGCACCACGAAGGCACGCTAGGAAGCCGTATAACTGTAAAAGGCTGAATTGTTGCCATAAAATACTATCGCCCAGTATTATAGTTAAAGAAATTAAATAATGAAGAATCTGCATGAATATAAATTCTCGCACTGTAAGAAAACGGCGGTACGTAGAGCCATCAAATTTCGAATAACGTAAACCTTCACCCGAACATGGGCTCCTGGAAGCTCGAATTTTGAATTTCGAATTTGTTTTAATAGCTATTTTGTATCCTGTAAAACTTAAAGAATTTCTTATTAACGGACTCAACGGTTTCAAAGCTAGCAATGGCAACACTATACGAAAAAAAATATTTATCTGTAACGCACGAGACTGTCTATCGGAAATTCTAAATATGTGCTGTTTTTAAGTATTTTGGGGTATAGTTATTGAATTTAATTTTATGTGGTTTAAGGGCGAAGAGCATGATATTTAATAATTAAAGTTAACACTTTAAATGTTAAAAAACTTCCCTTTGAACGTAATGTAAAATCAGAATACTTTCAGAGTTTTTTTTTAAGCTACCATGATATCCTTGATAGTGTGAGGCTAAAAATAAAATCGTGCGTCTATAAGAATTGTATTGGGACTTAATTTACATTTGACAGATTAATATACATAAAATTAAATTCAATAACTATACCCCAAAATACTTAAAAACAGCACATATTTAGAATTTCCGATAGACAGTCACGTGCGTTGCAGATAAATATTTTTTTTTGTATAGTGTTGCCATTGCTAGCTTTGAAACCTTTGAGTCCGTTAATAAGAAATTCTTTAAGTTTTAAAATCCGACATTGTTACTGTAGCTGTAGTGTTTTTCCTTTTGCCGGATCTGAAAAGAATATATTATGGGTAGCAGGAAAAAATTGTTCTTTACCTCAAATTTTAATTTAAAATTGATTTTACTTATCTTTCAATGTATTTAACAAAACCCGTGTCACTAAAGTGTTTTTGTTGCTATATTAAAATAAAAGGAAAATCATTTCTCTTTTCTTTTTTTTTTTCCCTTTTTTGGAGAGAACATGGAAAAACGTCTAATGTATTCCTGTTCAACTAAATATAAATTAAATATTATTTTATATTAATGTAACATAATAAACTTTACAATGTAATGCAGGACTAATCACACTGTTATTAAAACACAGGAAAAAGGAATAACGCATACTATGATTAACAGAAAAACATCACAAAATATTTATCTGTTTTAAGGCAGTTTAATCTGGAGAGTAAGTTCATTTAGCTGTATAAATTAAATGATTGAAAACCAAAAGAATACAGTATAAACAACGTAAAAATGTTGTCCGTTTATTTTTATTTTCAAGCAATTTAATCCGGATTGTAAGTACGTTCATTTCGCTGTGAAAATTAAATCAGTATTCAAAACAAAAAGGTAAAGACAGAGTATAAACAATGGAAAAATGTTACCTATTTATCTGCATTTTCAGGGAATTTTAAAGTAGAGAGTAAGTTCATTTATAAGGTATTTCTCCCGCCTTCTTAGCATGCCTTCGTAGTGTAGTGGGCAGCACGCTGGGCGCATAATCCAGAGGTCCGTGGTTCGATTCCCGGTGAGGGCGTTGCTCATTTTTCAAGTCTCCTCCTTCCAAAAAATTCTAATGACTCTACACATTTAGCTACGCGAATTAAATCAACTTAAATTTTGCTTGCTCAAAAAATTAAAAATAAATTTAATTTTGCTTTGCTTGAAAAATTAAAAACAAATTTAATTTTACTTTGCGAGAAAGCAACGAATGGGGTCATGCATATTTCATATATTCTATAGCAAGATACAGTAATCATACATAGGCGTAATAATACCTACTATATATAATTACGCCTTCGGATAAATGGAGTTATACTGTACTTTATTCACTGTATATGTTTCGGTTAAAGAGGTACGAAAGTCTGAGAAAAATAAAATTATAGAAATTAATTTTAACAAAATTCAGTAATAAAAGATCATGGAGGATCTTACAGATTAATTCCCAATATTTACATCAGAAGTTAAATGTGAATGATTAGAATATTAATGATAGTAATTTAAATGTCCATTTCTCCCGCTGTGAAGTGGAATTAACTGCTTCCATTAACAATAGCTGCAACCTCAATTCTAGGTTCACTAATGAATTTCCGAATAGCATTAAGCCAGATTAACTTCATTCTCGACTGGGCGTTATGTGCCAGATGCAGTGCACTGCTTTCGATGCAAGGGATTTGGGAACATTAAAGACCTCTAGCCACGCCAGAATTACGTTCACACACTCTTGCAATGCTGCCCCAAGGTTATTCAGGAATGAAATACTGTTTATTAATTATGAAAGAAATTGCTTGAATTCAACATTTCAAGGTTATGCTGTTTCTCAGAAAAATCAAAATTTTTGGAAAAGAACTGAATTATGTTTTCTTTCATAGTATCAGTAATATTTAAACTTAAGTATGTATGATAAACTTTAAAATGATCAAGAATAAGTGTATCTGTGAAATTAATAGCTTTTTCATGTCACTTGTTTGTGCTCCATTGTCTTGTGCTTATTACGTTATCAGATAAGTCACTTGTCATTTACGTGACCAGGCAAATTGCCAATTCCAGCGAAGCTGCCATTGAAAGCAGCGTAAAATCTTCGATTTATTTTTTATTTAAAATTATACATCGCTTAGTAATATTAAAGATTAAAAAAGAGCAAACGTAGTTTTTTATACGTTGATTTTATTAATTTAATTATATCTCTAAATGAAGTTATTCAGAATACACATAACTCATATAATTTGTAGTATTTTTTAATATTTTTAACTGAATTTTTCTAAATCTTCCAGAATTTTTATAATTCATAAAAGAGCTTCTGACAAGTGTGTATAGGTACAGCATAATCCTTTTCAAGCCCCATAACAGCGAATTCTTCTCCTTAGATTGTTTCTGGAAACGGTACTTGTCATCTCTGTCCAGCGTAATGATTAAAATTGTAGATTTTTTAAAATCATTTTCTTTCATTTTTTAAACACAAATATTTTCCTCTATTTGTTTCAATATTTAATTATATTTTTACATTATTTTTAATTTTAATGATGTTGTAAAAATAAGATAGCTGCTTTGTTTAGCGAGGCAGTTAAAGTAAATACGAAAATTGTGCAAGTTGACATTAAAACATTGATTCATTTCCTTCAAAACAGTAGCAGTTTAAGCTGAATATTCGAACCGCATATAAAGTAGAAATCTCACTAAACAGTAGCTGCCAAGAACAAATTAGTGTTGCGTTCTACTTGTTCGTGAATTTGGAGTAATTGATGATAACACTTGATGAAGAGTCAAAACACAATTTAGTCGCCAGTAAGCACTATTACACAGGACAGTTCCAAAGACACGTTTCACTCGTCGAAAAATTATGCACACATACTGAAATAACCAACAATACAGCCTTCAGGCTATAACGATGAAGATAACTTCACGACATAGCACTACATACAGCTCCCGATTCCACCGATCGCTCTCAAGTTAGTCTCTTAGGTAACATCCTGCAATACATGTGCGGTAGTCAGGCGTCAACTACTAGAAATTTAAGCTATACTTTGGCGAAGTGCTCTGTGTCCGTTGACGGTAGTTTGAAAATAAACTCTATTGCGCAACTCGGGTAAAAATCCAATTAAACAAACAAGCGGACATAAGCCCCAAAATAAAGGCATATCAAATTCATTGATGGTAAAGAAGTAAAATTGTCGAGCTGGTGAGAAAAGCTTTGAAAACTGGCTGATTCGGAAGATCTTTGCGCCCCTCAACTACTCTATCTCAGGACAAGCAGGATATATATAGCTTTAACTTATCGTCTAGAATATTCCCGAGAAACACGCTAAGAATGCGATCTAGAATGTTCTCGCCCTGTCTATGGCATATCGCCAAATGGGAGATTTCTTCTCAAATCTGGCAACCCTAACCCTGCTTACAGCAGCTGGGCCAAAGAAAGTCTATGTAAAGAAGGAAAGGCTCCATAGACGTAATGTAAACCAGCTTGTCTTCTACGCCGCTATAAAGAAAAGGGACAATTCGCCAAGGGATTTGGGGACTGAACCTGTTGGCGAGAATTTCCCCCTTTGTCATGTACCTGGCCGAGATTTTCCACCTCCGCCACGTGTACAGGAAATTGAGGAACACTGGTTAAGATGAATCGTTCTTTGACTTTTCGTGATAATTTAAACTCGAATTTTCGTGCTTTTTTGCTTTACTAGTTGAAATTGTATTATTCATATCGCAGTTTGATGTCTGATTTTATATCTGTCAATATGTAGGGAAAAAATGGAGTCACACAGCTTTAAACTCTTGATAAACGTGACTGTCGAATCTGTTCGAACTTCGACATCAGCTTCGAGCTTTGGCGTTTTTTAGAGACAGATATTTCACGCATGCGCAGTTGTATCCCTTTTCGTTCGGAGGGAGCCACTCCTGCTGATGTGAAGCTTTCCTTCTTAACAATACATATTCTTTGGCTGGGCATTTCGCGACAATAGTAAGCTTTCATGATTGTGATTCCAAAATAAGTAAAAGTACTGTGCTTAAATATTACAAAAATGTCAAGTATCAAAAACAAAGGTTTATCGCGTTTTAAAATAGTAAGAAGAGCAGAAACATGTTAATATTAGTTCATCTAAATACTGATCACAGAAATAAGAAAGGAAGTCGTGAAAATGATTTAAACTGAAGTTCTGGTAAAAAAAAAAAAAAAAAAAAAAAAAAAAAAAAAAAAACAGAATATTTAAGTCCATACTGTGAATATGTTTCATGCTTTTATTTTGTTGGACTTCTGTATTAAGAATTTTATTCTTGAATTTGTATGTTATTAGAAAGTTAGGACAATTTGAACTTTACACCCAACAGACGACTCACACCAGCTCATATGACCTTGATTCCTCAGGAAAAATTGTATCTCTTGACCAACCATATGTGGCTTTTGCTTATGTGACAATGTAGCGAAAGCCAGACGTTTTTCAATCTATACTTCCTTACGCGGTGCGGGATAATAGTTCAGAAATGCTATCGTCATGCATCCTGATTACCTGAAAGAAGACACTACCTGAAAGAGCTGGAACTCGTTGTGCATATCAAGAACGATAACATAAGGAGAAATCAGGAACCAGGTCAGCTGAAGATATTAAAATTATTTGTTAATCGAACTAAGCAAGATCTAGACCTATAGCAAAATGCTTATTATAACTTATATATAAGCATTTCCGATTACCCATTTTGAAAGCAATGAATTCTACGTTAGAGATAATGAATTTCACGTATTTGCCATCATTCTTTTCTCTACACTTGTCTATTTACGCACATTCGAATGTGGAACTGATAATATGCTTACAATTGTCTATTAATATGCGGCTATTTATAAAACACTGTGTCTGCCAATTATCCACTTCATTTAGCAGTTCAGTGAACGAGATGATTACGGTTAGATTGCATGACACGGTCAAGAACATCAGAGGTAGGAGTTCATTTTCCTCCCCGACTTTTTTTTTTCATTCCTTCAACTCTTCAACATTTCCCGTTCTGGTTTTAAATATTCTCAAAGGAATAATTTTGGGGTATTTAAGTCGGGAATCGTGTGTATTCTGAGTGTAACGGAAACACAGAAGTCTATTCCCGAAATCTTTCGTCGTCGTTAATAAATCAACGTCCGCTCAACTCTTCATTTGAAAAATTTCTGAAAAGTATTAGTTTACTAGACCAGTGTTTCACAAATAACTGCAGCAAAAGCACACAAAAGGCGGCAGTCAAATATATGTGGCATGTATGTAAATGGACAAGTTTAGCGAAAAAGGCTGATGTAAAATATTTAGATTCATTCCCTCTAGGATTAAGTTTATTCTTCAGAAAATGCTTCAAAGCTTTGAACAGAGAAGATTAACACAATTTTTTGTACACGTTTTTCCTTTTTTCTGTAGTTTGGATAGGTTATTTTAAAAATATTTTAAGATTTACTTTATCACTCATATTACACGTAGTGATTCTGGAATTTTGATAGGAACCTACAAATGTTTTCACCGACTTTTACTAAGTTACAAACTTAAATTCTTCTTTAATATTCGTAATATATATATATAAGATTTCAGTTATATATATAAAGTTTCCATTTTCAATTTTGTCATGATTCATATTTAATGTTTCTTTTTTTTAAACATTTCAAGATTAATTTGAAATGCTTCTAAGTTACTTCATTCAACTAAAATTCTCAAAGGAGATAATATGCTCAATCCATTAGTAAATAAGTTATGTATATGTATATACACTCATGTCCATAAATTAAGGATAATTCGGAGTCACGCGGAAATCGAACTCTAAAATAAATATATCACCTGTAAAATCACTACAGACATCTTCAAGAATCATATGCAAATTTCAGGAAGTAACCAGATGACACCGATGATACGTCACAATGACGAGAGTGTAAAATTGTTCGCAGGCTCTTTATGACAATTTCAGTGCAATAACCGAATAGTTATGACACAAAGGACGCATTTGGATGATTTTTTACGTGGTAGAATTATCGGCCGTCTGGAATGTGGGCGTACCCAACTGGAAGTATCAGACGAACTTGAAATTGCCCGGAGTGTCATCGCCAGGCTTTTGGCAATCATTCCAAGATGATGGTAATATGAGTAGACGTTACAGCACAGGTCACCCCAGAGTTGCAATGCCGAAGAAATATAATTTCTCATACATTATTTGTTTTGTGCAGCCGGGGCAACAGGAATGAGACAAATTTTGGAATATAAAGTGGTAGGTTTATTTTAGCATCCATCTCGTAAGCGTTCTCCTGGTACCTTGAGCAGAAGCCCTACTTATACATATATGTGTACGTCACGAGGCTCCTCCAATCAGCGATATTCATTGAAATCACGAGGTGAGGCTATCTTCTCATCAGGAGTGTTCTTAAGTACTTTATGTAATATGACAGATTTATGAGTTTGGCGATTTGGCGGGCGCCAACAGGTTAATATATTTTATACTAAAGAAAGGATTTCGCCAAAATTTAGGAACAGGGATGCAATTTAGGTAAAGAATCGCCAACAGGTTATTAAGCAATATTAATAGAATTTAATTTAATCAATTGATTTAAAAATATCATTACAGATTATCCCCCCCCCCCATCTGAAAAGGCTTGCAGTCGCGGCCGTCGACCCAAGACAGTCCAGATAGTGAGAGCAGAAAATTAGTTATTAGGAAATTAAGTGAGTAGGAAAACTGATTGGATTTACCTCAAGGCACACAAAATGTTTACATAAAATATAAAATGTTTACATAAAATATGACATAAAATATTTGAATATAATTAATACAGTATATAAAATATAATAAATGATTAATGAGATTATAATATAGTAACTAAGTGCAGAACAAAAAAAGCACTAATAACATATTGCTGGTTAGCTACGCGGCGATAGGAAATAGTAATATAACTGAATTTGTAAGTTTATATCTTAGGGCATGCCATTCACAGTTTGTGTATGAGTCCGTACAATCATTAGAGTTGTCATTCAGGCTCATCTTCAGTCTTTTACTGGTCTTTGGAGATCTCCGGATCATTTAATTAGCGCTAGAATTATGGATCAGCATTGTCACTGAAAACATCTGAGTTTTTATGTCACGATACTAGAGCTCTTATACTCTTGTTGAAAATACACATTTTGCTAGGTTTTTAACATATTTTGTCACTCTATTTTTCTCTTATTAATGATAACAAAACAAAATTTAACTTCCAACATCCATACCAGTTTTTTGTACACGATGCTGCAGAAACATAAAATGAAATTCAGAAATTTCAACAACTGAAATTTAACTTTTTCAACTGTTGCTACAATTTATAACACAAACATAGGAAAACATGAGCTCAAGGAAATGTGAGGGTATAGTACTCTACTTGTAGTATAGCCTCAATTGAGTGTTTCCCACACGGAAAGTGCATTGAACCTGAAACTCAAGTTTGAAGGTGCCCAGTAAAAGAAAAGGGCAGACAAACTTTTCAGACACTGAGAGATAAATCAATTATTAAGGGGGACAACAGGATGAAAACTAAAAGAAGGGTTATGGATAGTTTATTGATTTATAAATTTTGATTTATTCATGATGTAATTTAAAGTTCTCGGGTGGATAATAGAACCTTAATTTTGACGCATGTACAATCTCAGTTGGTTTCTTCGTGTGAAAATTTTCCCTGTCGATTTCATAATTAACTTCAGATAATTTATTCATAATCCGATAAGGGCCTGAATAGGGTGAAGTCAATTTTCTAGTATTTGGGTATTCAAATTCCTCGTAAAGGACAAAATCTCCAGGTTGAAATTTAGATTCTACAAATCTGATGTCATATCTAGTTTTATTCTTTCGGTGGTATTCGATAGTTCTTTTCTTTGCTAAAGCCCTTGCTTCATTTAAGGAAGGGTATTTATTTTGATCAATTGGAGATTCAAAAGGGAGGTTACCAAATAGTAAGTATGCTGGGGTGAACTTAGTTACCGTATGAGGGGAGTTGTTATATTCGATAACAACTTGCTCTAGCACTTTAGTCCATGGTACTTTTTTAGAAGAAGAATTTACTTTACATTTTAGTCGACTTACTGTTGATTGATTTACTCTTTCTACTTTACCATTTGTCTGGGGATGGTGAGATGAAGTTAAAAGTTGTTTAACATTATGCTTTTTAAGAAATTTTTTGAATCTAGAGGAAGTGAAGGCTGCATTCCTGTCACTCAGAATTTTTTCGGGGACTGTTCCCAATCGGAGTAACAAATCTGGGAGGTGCACTTTTGATTTGTTGATTTTCGCTAATCTGAATAAGCTTATGGACAAGACTACAAGAGATGGGGTCAGAGGGTGCGTTGATCGTCATTAAGGATTTTAATTCTATAGGAAGGCCATCCGTCAGACCCTCCAAGATCATTTCATGAGTTAGATTTAATTTTTTACCAATATCTAATTTTTTGCGAAAATATTGCTTTATGTCCTCTTTATGATTGCACTTGTAATTGGCAAAATCACCAAACGTAGTTAAAGTGGGGTCGAAAAAATTTTCCTTTAAAATTTGGACTAATTCCACATATTTAGTAATTTTATGGCAGTTTTTGACATATACGCTAAGTCCATTACCTTTTAGATATCGAGCTACATTATTAAGCTTCCATGTTTCATCTTTATCTAAATGAGTTTTGTTAAAGTACTCAAGCCATGAATTTATATCCATATCATTCTGCGCGTCAAAGGAAATTATACTTGTTTCAGGTTAAGCGCTAGCTGCCCTTAATGAATCATCAGGATCAGAGATGTTTTCATTAGCCATTATTCTCTTAATAATACTTTCATAAATAAAACTAATAATACTTTCATAAATAAAACTAATAATACTTTCATAAATAAAACTAATAATACTTTCATAAATAAAACTAATAATACTTTCATAAATAAAACTAATAATACTTTATAAATAAAACTAATTCAAAAATAATACTCTTTAAATTTCCCCAAAACAATATTAAAACCAAAATACATCCTTTAAATACCAAATTTAAAATACATTTATACCAAAATAATACTTTTTAAAATTTTCAAAATAAAAACACTATTATTAAATCAGTAATTATAACTCAATAGTAATATCATTTGCATCGCCAATCTTTTTACTAATTGCGTCTGTTTGACTTATTGTGACGAGAATACGAGTGATGAAATCGACACGAAAATACACATTTTTGTGCACTCTTGATTAGATTTTCGCAAAACACGATCAATCACCACACAAGCACAAAGCTCTCGAGAGCAACACAGAACGCCGTGGGAAAGATTTCCATCCTCAAAAGTAGCTCAACGGTAAGAGCACATTTGATGAACGACGAACTTTCGTTGGAAACACAGATCGCACATCACAGGGGCAGAAGGGTGCTTCTCTGGACGTAAAATAATCTGCAGAATACCAGAATACAGGTAACAGAAGGATGATTCTCTTGAAGCAAGAACGCCTACAGAAAAATGTAGAAACATAGAAGTCGCACAGCGGCAAATTCATCTTAAGTGCGTAACATTTTATCCGTATAATCCTTGGGGTATCTTCTTTTTTAGATAATCCCTTTGAAGGTGGTATCCTACCGGCTTTCTGAAATGTAATTTCTCATACATTATTTGTTTTGTGCAGCCGGGGCAACAGGAATGAGACAAATTTTGGAATATAAAGTGGTAGGTTTATTTTAGCATCCATCTCGTAAGCGTTCTCCTCGTACCTTGAGCAGAAGCCCTACTTATACATATGTGTACGTCACGAGGCCATTCCAATCAGCGATATTCATTGAAATCACGAGGTGAGGCTATCTTCTCATCAGGAGTGTTCTTAAGTACTTTATGTAATATGACAGATTTATGAGTTTGGCGATTTGGCGGGCGCCAACAGGTTAATATATTTTATACTAAAGAAAGGATTTCGCCAAAATTTAGGAACAGGGATGCAATTTAGGTAAAGAATTGCCAACAGGTTATTAAGCAATATTAATAGAATTTAATTTAATCAATTGATTTAAAAATATCATTACATGTATATACACTCATGTCCATAAATTAAGGATAATTCGGAATCACGCGGAAATCGAACTCTAAAATAAATATATCACCTGTAAAATCACTACAGACATCTTCAAGAATCATATGCAAATTTCAGGAAGTAACCAGATGACACCGATGATACGTCACAATGACGAGAGTGTAAAATTGTTCGCATTCTCTTTATGACAATTTCAGTGCAATAACCGAATAGTTATGACACAAAGGACGCATTTGGATGATTTTTTTACGTGGTAGAATTATCGGCCGTCTGGAATGTGGGCGTACCCAACTGGAAGTATCAGACGAACTTGAAATTGCCCAGAGTGTCATCGCCAGGCTTTGGCAATCATTCCAAGATGATGGTAATATGAGTAGACGTTACAGCACAGGTCACCCCAGAGTTACAATGCCGAATGAGGACCGGTATTTGTCAGTTACTGCCAAAAGAAACAGGCGGAGCACAGCCTCAGACCTGTCTCGCCAGCTCTCTTCAGCCACTGGTACGACAATTTCAAGGCAGACCGTGTACAGACGCTTAGGGCAGATTGGTCTATATGCACGCAGACCTCTCAGATGCGTTCGACTTACTACAACTCACTGTTGCCTGCGGTTAGCCTGGAGAAGAGAGCATGCATTGTGGACACCGCAATAGTGTTCTTCCGAAGAGTCCAGGTTTAGCTTGCAGTCTGATTCTCGCCGGACTTTTATATGGAGAGCTCCAGGTACCCGTTACCAACAGAAAATATCATTGAAATGTTCAAATTGGAACCATGACAAGACTAATCTATCGGGACGTCATTCTGGAACAACATGTACGTTTCTGTCGGTACGCCATGGGCGTACAATTTGTGTTTATGAATCACAACGCCCATCCTCACAGAGCAAACATCGTAAGCGAATGCCTTCAATCGCAGGATATCACCCGTATGGACTGGCTAGCATTCTCATCGGACTTGAATTCAGTAGTGCACGTGTGGGACATGCTTGGCCGACGACTTGCAGCCCGTCAACCTCCTCCTGCATGTCTACCGGAGAGCATTGCTTTTTGAGTGGTGTAATATCTCCCAAGATCAGATCGATAATTTGATACTCAGCATGCCTAGGCGTTGTATGGACTGTATTGCGTCGTCTGGGAGACATACAATGTATTAACAATCATACCAATCATGTAATATTGGTTTTTGTAAACAGGTTTTTTTTTTGTAATTTGCTTCAGGAAGAAAAAATCGCTATTTTTTTAATAATATCAAATATATAGCATCTTCTTTTGCTCTTTACCTTTTGTTTAATAAATAAGCTTTACAAAGTCAAATTTGTTTTGCTTCTAACTCTTCCTTTGCCTGATTTTGCATTATCCTTAATTTATGGACATGAGTGTATATATATATATATATATATAATAATCTGAAATATATATCTCAATCTGAAACAATGTTTGAAATCTTATATCTTAATATAAAACCTTATATCTTAACCTTCAGCGTAAGGCCTCTGCAATTTCCACGGGATACGAAATCCGTCTAGTAATACGGGTCACGTGAAAAAGCATGCGTAAGTTTATTTCTCTTATTTTCAAAACGGGCTCCGCTTTTTCTCCGTGTAGGCAGAGAATATTATAATATTCATATTTCATGTTTCGTTTTGCGCCTAGATGGCGCTATAGGATTATATCATTGCAAAGGAGTACTATTGTTTCTTCACAGCAGAACACGAACGACGCTGTTGCTTCCTTCATTGTAGAATGATAACAAAATAGTTAATATGCTTACTTTTTTTCATGATGCGTCATCTGCATCAGTTTTCTCAGGGACGTCAAAAGAAAAACTAAAGCCCAAAGTAAGTTATGATTATAACTTTACAATAGGGGGTATTGACAGATGCAATCAGGAGATGTCGTACTACCCTAGTACCCGAAAACAAAACTTCTGCTAAATGCTCAACAATAGGGTTTAGTGATGATAGTATGGACTTTATTCTCCATGTAGGGAAGCATTTTTCAAGCCGCATACCATCAAATTCTATAATAAAGGAACCTAGAAGGATATGTGCTGTGTGTTACTCCAAAAAGGACAACAACGGGAAAAAAACACGAAAAGAGTCTCGCATTTTGTGTGAAGAATGAAAGCTGGATTATGTTTAGAGTAAGGTGACCAGAAGTCGCGCTTTTGGTGGGACAGTCCCGATTTTAACAATTTGTCCAGCGTCGGTCTTGAAAGTGAGGCTTACGACGTACGTAACGGCAAATTCAAAGGAAAAATAATGGAAGTTAATACTGCTATTATTTAGAAAAAATTATAGGATTAAAATTTAAATAATATTTAAAATATAGTTACTTTATAAGAAACAAATTAATTTAATTTTTAAGCTAACAATAAAATATGTTCATGTAATTATGTACCTACTTACTGTATTTTTAAGCAATATATATATATATATAATATAATTTATAAATTTATAATAAATTACTTTTTTAGATTTTTAACATGAGTAAGAACAGAAGATACAAATTCAAAGATCATCTAAGAAGTGAATTTCCTTTTGTTAAAAAAAAAAAAAAAAAAAGTGATCACATGGGAAAATGTGAGAAATGTAATAGTAAATTTCTATTTCGCCGGGCTGGAAGAAGGATATTTCAAAGCACTCGGGGACACAGAAAAATAAATAATATTTAAATACTACTGCATCTTCCTCCAAAATGCAGGAATTCTTTCGGAAAACAATTTATGGAGACGAAGAAAAGAAATTAGCATTAGCAGAAACACTTATGTCTTTTTATGCTAATAATCACAATCATTCCTTCAGATCTTGTACATCACAAGTTGTCCAAAAGTTATTCAACAAATAAACGATAGCAATCTACTAAATTCACTCAAATGAGAAATATGCCAAAGAATAAAATAATACCATACGTAATTTTTTAATGTATTATATTTGTAAATTGTACTTATGTTGAAATTAAAAATATGTATATATTACAATACTATTTTTGCGTTCTATGATAATTTGTATTGCTCCATATAGACCAAATTTTTAATGAAGAATTCCCCCCTCCCCCCTTGTCAATGGTGTCTCGCTTTACCAATGTTAAAATTTGGTCACCTTAGTTTAGAGCCATGTTTCAAAGTTTACCTCACTAAAAACATTTTAGTATAATGATTCGTGAGTACAAGTAATATTATTAGATGTATAAATTAGTTAGCATATGTATTTATCAAAATCAAAAAGAATCCCGTGTATTTTCATATTTTTATTCCATGCTTGCTAAAATCGCGTGAGCCGTATTCTGTGTTTTTTTTTTTTTAATTAAAAAAAAACTATTAAATTCCTGCAGTATACTAATTTTGTTTATAAAGATGTGAATAGTAATGTATGAAGATAAAAAAAATATAAAAATATCGCCTCCGTATTTTCAGGACCTTTCAGGACCAGAATGTATTAAAATCGAGCCGTACGAAGAGGCCTTAATTTGAAAACTTTATATTAAGTCTAATGCTTTATAAACCTTATGCTAAATTAAGAATTGAAATGCCTTATAAAATTTATACCAAGCCAAAACTAATATGAAACCTTACTTCAAAAAATAACCAAAATACTACTGTATCCTAAAGTATTAGATAAAAATGAAGGTTTCGAAATAGAGTGAAGTCACGAACAGGTATGAAACGGCTTATCATCTTTAAACTTAATTTTAGTGGTATCAGTACGTATTATTAATTCAAAATTCGCTATCCTTATCCTTATACACTTACAATAAACCCAAAGCAAAATTTGCCAGAAAAGTAGGGATTTAGCACACAAAACGCAAAAAGGTCAATCTTTCTTTCTCAATTTGTATATGTAATATTTATATATGGAATTTGTAAATGATTCAATTTATTTATATTATTGTGTTGAATATGACTGCGTCTGTCCTTAAACAGCATCAGCAAAACGAATTTATTTTGCTACGGAAGGACTTAGTTATTAGCCATTATACGAAAGATGTCAACTATCTGAAAAAATATGAAAGTTATTTTGTGTCGAAATTAAATAATGTCCTCGATATACCCCAAGTTAGAGTTATCGAATATTTTGGAGGAATTATCAAAAGAACGGAACTAAAAAAAAGGAAAATTTTACGCAGATAAAGAAGATTTACCATCGATTCTTGAAATCAGTTTCGAAGTAATAGTACAAACGTGCGTGGGCAGAAGCAGAGCACGTTAGGCCCGTTCTGTTAATTCTTAGTGAAAGAAAATTTGGAATTGCCAAAAAAAAAAAAAAAAAAAAAAAAAAAAGGCAAGGAAAGGCAGGGTTGCCATATTGCCATATTTGGAGAGAAATTGCCCATTTGGAGACATTTGGCGATACGCCAAAGACGGATGAGAACTTTCTGGAATGAACACTTAAGTGATTTACCGGTTTGCCCCAAAATGTTTTCGAATGCAAGCCAAAAGCTATATCAACCCTGCTGGTACGCGGAGAGTGAGTCGGTTAATAGTCAGTATGTCAGTGCCTAGTCCATCGAGTTGATCGTCAGTGTAGTCTCGAGTTGGTCGTCGGCTGTATCGTGAGTTGGTGCATCGAGAGTG
The DNA here is from genome assembly GCF_044657685.1 of Stegodyphus dumicola. Taxonomy (NCBI): domain Eukaryota; kingdom Metazoa; phylum Arthropoda; class Arachnida; order Araneae; family Eresidae; genus Stegodyphus; species Stegodyphus dumicola. Next base: position 131,264,177 of record NC_140770.1, read on the forward strand.
TGCATCGTTGAGGCTATCGAGTGTATTGTATAGTGCTTCGCGAGTTGTACTCTGGTGTTTTACCATGAAGTTGTCTTCACCTTTATAGCCTGAAAGCTGTGTCGCTGACTATTTCAGCGTGTTTATAATAGTTCTTTGACGACTATAAACGTGATTGTTTGAGTAATACTGGCTAATAAATTGTGTTTCGATACTTGATCAAGTAATCTCATTATTCACTCCAAATCCACGATCTCGTACGTAAGAAAAACGCAACAATATATTTATATACTTTTGCTGCTTCCGATTGCAATCAAAGAGGGAGGTGCACAACTGCGTATTATAGCAGTCCTATATACAAAATTTCCACATACTCAACGTTTCAACTTATTCTGCTTAACCAGTTATGCAAAAGATAAACTAAGAATTCACAGAACGGGTCTAAGTCAGGAAAGAGCCACACATTCCAAAATATGTGTGTCACATTGTCTGGCCGTTGTGGAATGGAAAGGTTTGAGAGTAATTTTTAACTGTGGTTTTAAACATGATTGTCGTGATTGTAAGGTTTGTAAATACGTATTGCAGTTAATTTGTTTTTAAATAATCTTATTTAATCAATGCCTATCGATCTTCTATTTGATAAATTAAAATTGGTAGGCAATATGTGAAATCTCTCAAGCTGTGATATTTGATTTATTATCTCCAGTGCTTCTCCTGAATGTTCATTTTTTATACGATGAAAGTTGATGTTAGAAGTTTTGCCAGATTAGGATACTCATACATTATCAAGTTTGCAGAAAGAACAGTCTCTAATTTTTTTAAGTCTTATTATCGATCGTGCGGTAGAAAATATGTAATTAAGAAGACTTCAAAACATTTTTATATCACGATATTGATGTTAGATATCTTTCGAGTCTAACCTTTCCATTTTTCATATCACATTTCGCTGTATTCTAAAGCTACATATCAGCGTGGAAAGCCAGTTGTTAATTTTTAAATTCGAAGACCAGTTACCAGTCGCATCGCAGAAGATATTTTATCATGTCGGTTGATAATGGGCCAGTTCTGAATGTGCTACCAATATTTCGGGAGAAAATCTCCATATTCTTGGCAGCACATTGGATTCTGAGGATTGAAAAACAAAACTGAGTGACTGTTGACGTCGACAAACTGAATAACTTGAATAAAATGAACATAAAAAGTATGAATTTCAGTAATTTCTACTTTACATATACATATATTTGAAATAAACTATTTGTTTCACATAAATTATAGCGTAATTGTTTAGTAATTTTTTTTCATTTTAACCATAACTGTTAATTAATGAAAGGAGTTTCTGATTTATTAAGCATTCTTTCGCAAATTAATTACATAACAAACGCATGTTAACAAGTTTGTTTTATAGAATAGCACTTTTATGTAATGTATGTAAAGAAAATATATAATAAATAAAATATTGTTTTGAATTATTTTGTGTTATTTAAATTCATTTTTTATTCTATTTTAACATGATTATTATTTAATTCACTAAAAACAAAAATTAAAATATTTCAAGTACCCAAGATTCAATGAATAATTTAAATTTTTATCCTGAATTTAGAAGTTGATGAATTCAAAATCTAAATCTATATATTGATTCTCTGAACTATCGCACTGGTATATGTAATTGCATGTTATTTCATTGCAAAAGATTTATGAGCAAAACCTCAGCAGTAGAGATCAGGACGCTTTTATAGTTCGACATCTCGAGGGTCTTCAAGATTTAGTTTCGAGGGAGAAATTCCGCAAATGTGCCATTTTATGATAAGACTAAGCTTCTGATTCTGTAGATAAGTGGGTAATTTATTACACCAGTTTACTTGAGAGCAGTCGGGAAAAAGGCTTGTTGAAAGATTTTTTGCAGGATATTTTCTTCAGATTCAGTTCGTTAACTACAGCTAAAAAAAAGGCTTTCGTATAAATTTCATACTGATAGGGTACTACGATATTATTCAAATTTCTGCAAAGAACTCAGACTATAATGACAAAAAGATTTACTGCTTATTTTGTAACGATAGTATAACTGATAGTAATTGATAGAAACGTTTCACTGCAATTGAAATTATAAAAGATGTGAAAATTCGATTTTCATGTGACATATTTTCCATATGCTAAGCAAAGCAAAATATGGTGCTACTTTGGTAGACGGTTGCACGGATTTTGGCGATTTTTTTTTTTGGCGAGTGATACGACTTATGGTAAACGCAATGCTAGACAAGTTATTTATGGTAACCGATACTTTGTTGTCATTTTATTTAAAAAATAATACGTTTTATTATGCATAAATTCCGTGTTTTAAATATTATTTATGACTTCTAAATAATAAAAATGAATTTAATTTTGCATTTTTATTTTAAATAAAAATTTTTATTGTTTATGACATTTTATGGAATTTTATGTTATGAATGATGTCATGAATGACGTCACAATATTTTAAAAGTAATTGGCTTTAATATCTATAAATTTAATCTAATGTTTTAAACATTATTTATGGCTGTTAAATATTAAAATACAATTTAATTTTGCATTTTTTTAAATATGATTTTATTATGAATGATTATTTAAATAATTTTAATTCTAGGCGTGATGTAATCAGCTCCCTGATTGGTTACTGAATATTTGTGCATTACCGCGCCATTTTAAAATTTTATTATTCATCTCTTCGAATTCCTCAGATTTCAAAGCGAATGGATGTCTCCGTTTCGAAGATGAATGTTGTTACTGGTAATTACCAAGAATTATTGGTATCGACATAAAAAAATTGCCGTTTGAGACCTTATTTTGGCCAACCTGAATTTCCTAATCAAAGATTTATTTATAAATTGTTAATAGCGTCAGAGGAAATTTATTTAAAAATTTTGAAGGAAACCTCGCTAATTGCTTCTTCAATGAAGTGCGAGAGATATGGATAACAGATGAAGATCGTTATTTTTTCTGGTACTTATCAATATACGTAAAGTAAAATGCTTAAAAAATTTAAGTACATATTTCTCTTTTACTTTATTATTGTATACTTAAATTTTTATTAAAAAATTAATACACTGTTTTCAAAAACTTCCTGAGATATTTATTGCCACATATGTTTTAATGTTAAATAATTATATCCTATAAAACTTATTTCAAAGAATTTGAATTTAAGTAATTGAAAAATTTTAATTCTTTTAAATGTTGGTATGATGTTTTTAATTCAATATTCAATTTAAGTAATATTTTATTCCAATTAAATGTTGGCGCAATGTTTTTTTTATTATATGAAATTTTCTATTATATGAATTTTTATTCTATTATATGAAATTAATAATTTAACCTTACTTTAGCTTTTTATACTCTTAATAAATGTATTTATTTACATTTGCCAGCCATCTTAAAAAAACAACGTTTTCAACAAAAAATCAATTCATTATTTATAACGATATTTATTTTTTTAAAGTTTCGAATACTTTACTATGCGTGAAATACGTAAAAACAGCATTTTTCAAGATGGCTGACGACTGTAAAAACCGCGCCAACAATAGCGCCAATGTAAATCGCCAAAAATCCGTGCAATCATCTACCAAAGTAGTACCCAAAATATATTCAATTTTGGCATTTTGAGCAATAAAATGCATTATCCTTTGAACTGCACCTTAAAATTAACATTGAAAAACATAGCTTGAATTCTACCAATTACAAATCCAGTAGTAAGTAATGTATTATTGCAAAGCAGTTATAGCCTGTTTGAATTCGAAAGGGAAATTAGGGGAACGTACTTTTAAGAATAATAATTCATACGTTGCATTTCAGGGAAACGTTTCTGCAGTGCTATTAAATTTAAGTTTATTTAAGACCAACAAATTAAGTTATAATTCCGTTGGTTAACCAAGTGCTATAAAACCGTGATTATTAAAAACTAATTTACTAAGCTAAAATTTGAATATTCTTTTTCCTATATATATATGTAATATATTCATGAGTAGGAAGCAATGACCAGGAAATGTTAGGTGAAAGCAGATTAAATCTTCAGTTTTATTTTCCGCAACATGTTTCGGCTACACAGAAGTCGGCAGATTAAATGTGACTATTCCTAAAGGCTTACATTTTTGATAACTTTGTAGGAAGAAAGCAGCAGCAGACAGACAGCAGTTTAGCTAGGTCAATAATTAAATAAAGTGGAAAGCAAGTGCGTAATAATCAGGATGAAATCTCAAGTCAGACTGAGTTAGTTTTGGTTTTCAAAGCATTTTGATTGGACAGTTAATATTGCTGCAAAATTACTAACTGCTGTTTGAGTTTTAGTTCTATTTACAACATCATAATTATGTAACAGTCATATGACATGGAGTAATCTAGAAATGACGCAGTGCAGAGAGAATAACATTTTTAGAATAGAGAAGAATAATTAAGTTTACTCTGCTAATTTAATTTTTTACATATTCTATATTTTTCTTACTTATATATGTATATATGTGTGTGTGTACATATATCATTCGATGTTTGCGAATCATGACTTTGATTATTATCTTTCTATTAATTTTATTTCCAAAATTATATAAGGGGATATTAAAATTTTGTAAAGAGAATTTATATAAATATTTTGTAATATGTTTATAGATACTATTACTATTAGCTGGTTGAATTTTAGTTCAATTTACAACACCAGAATTACGTAACAGTCAGATGACACAGATTTTTCTCGAAATGACGCAGTGCAAATATATGTTGCTATTTTTAGAATAGAGAAGAGCAATTAATTTAGCTGCTAATTTAATCTTTTACATATTCTTTTTCGTACATCCCCCCTCCAAGAAGAGAACGGCGTAGCGACAGAGAAGCCTTTTTAAAAAGAAAGCATTAAAGCACTAGTAAATGGGGGGGGGAAAAAAAAACGTACATTTAAAATTTTGCTCAGCAGTTATTAAATAAAGAACTATAAAATATAATTTGTCAATATCAATTTTTACTTCCTTGTACGAAGTAAAAAGGAAGTATTGTAATCGCGAAAAGCTTCAGACAGCATATTTCAACGAAAGTATCCCATTTTGACCTCTTTCAAATGCAATTTATCGATGTATTTCCGTAATATCTGTATGTAAGGACAGAATAAAACACTGTTTTCCCCAAAAAAAATTATAAAACTGTTTTAAAATGAATTCTGAATAGAATTTTTCGTGGCGTTTGTACGTGCGTGCGTACGTATCTCGCATAACTCAAAAATGAGTAGCCTCAGAACGTTGAAATTTTGTATATAGGACTGCTATAACATGTAGATGTGCACCTCGTATTTTGGTTGCAATCGGCCGCACCAAACGTAAATAAATATATTTATATATATATCCACTCTGTTACCTGGCTTAGTGATCTCAATTTCTTTACTCATATATGTTCGTAAATTGTACATTTTTTGCTTTAAAAATGATTGAATTATGTTGTTCTTATCATCTTCCGGTTAATGTTTTATGCCTTTAGTAAATCTGAATGCAATATTTTTAGAATTCTCAACAATTTTAAAATTGTTTAAGTGCCGCTAAGCCTAATAATGTTTTTGATGGCGGCCATTGCTCTTGTTTACATTTGAAACAGCAGGATAGCGGATTTGTTGCCAATCTAGAGAAACTTAGCTTCGCAACAACAAAGATAACGCCTTCATTTATTATTTAAAAAATGCTTAATCATTTCTGAAATTTTTTTGAGTAAATAAGAGTTTAAGATTTACTTCGTAATTTTTAATTCAGATATTTTGAGTTTTTATGTATTTTTGCCTTGTCGCGAAGTGAAAACTGAATTAATTGAATGAGAAATACTCAATCGTCTGTGAAAAACTGTTTCTTTTTTGTTTTGTTTGCTTAATTTCTTTTATACATCGTTCTAGCCTTATTATAGTATTTGAATAGAACATGTGGCAACGATTAGATAATTCTTTAAATGATATAAATTTTATGCATTCTGAGTTATAATATGAATGGAATATAATACTGTTAAGTAAACCTAGCGCCAGAGTGTCGCTATGGTAAACAAAGTGAATTTTAAAGAATGCATTTATTCTTGTGGTTTATGCGCTGTCGGCGAAGTAGGTTTAATTCAATCTAATACGTTTAAATGAAATGCAAGAAAAAATGCGTATAATTTAATATTCCGTACAAGGAAGTCATGTGGTGTACACATCAGATTTTTTAAAATAAATTTTAAAGTCCTATTGGATTTTTCAGCATTTCAATCCAAAAATCGTTTTGTTTGAAAGTTCACATAATCATAATTTTTCAGGGAAGGTTCTTGCTATCGCAGAATGTTACAAAATAAATTTTTACATAATTATATAACTGAGAAAGAACAACCTAATTTATTCGCATAAAAGCCATATTAAGATATGCAGTTCGATAACCTTAAAAGCACTGGAATGATTTTAAACGTCAGCACTCGGAAAACATTCGTCATTTTACTGTAAACAAACTCTGGATTAATTTTGAAAGGCTGGCATACCCTAGATGGTTAAATCCTAGTATCCGGTGCACACGGGATTTGGCTACTTTTGACGACTATGATGAGCAGTAAAAACGGGACATATACGATGAGCAGTAAACGCGTGATTCAAAGAATATATATAGTTATACATGGTGTATACTATGTATATAGTGATAGTATATAGTGTATAGTACATACATAGACGTTCTTTTTGGTCATTTTTTGGTGTTGGCGAGAATTTTGAAAATCGCGCCAAGGCTGCACCGTATACTAGGATTTTACCGCACTGGATTTCATTGTTAAGCACTCGCAGCAAATCTATTATTCGATTTTTTTTTCATATTTTCATACTGCTGTTGAATAACGTTGCACTTATTAAATCACCGTATATACTAGATTAAATTTCGAGGAATGGATTTTGTCTTAAAACTTAACTTTTAACACGACTTGATGATTCCAGGTTGCGCACATAGATTGACGGAGCCGTAGATATCTTGAAGTTTAGAACATGAAGGCATTAATTAACTAATTCGCTTTCACAGTCATAGTCACAATATGGATGATAACACTTCTGTGAAGAATAGGCACACTTTGATGATTTAAAACATTTTTTTTTCTTCTAAACATTTAAGAGATGACTGTACACTTCGTTTTCACTGACGTTAGCACTTTTGGACTTGCATATAATCGATATACATTATGAATTTCCGTTACATATGGAAGTTTGAAGAGATGGTTGGTTATTGTAGACACTGCGATGACATTTCCACTGGAATTCCAACGCAGAGGACATGTGTCATGTCGACTCAGTTGTAATATTTTCAGGTGCAGAAATTTTGATGGCTTGGTAGTGCTGACGTTTTGATTAAATCTTAATTTGACGCGAAGACAGATTAAATCTTCAGTTTTATTTTCCGCAATATGTTGCAGCTACACAGAAGTCGGCAGATTAAATGAAACTATTCCTAAAGGCTTACAGTTTTGATAACTTTGTAACAAGAAAGCAGCAGCAGAGAGACAACAGTTTAGCTAGGCCAAAGCGTGGAAAGCAAGTGCGTAATGATCAGGATGAAATCTCAAGTCAGACTGAGTTAGTTTTGGTTTTCAAAGCATTTTGATTGGACAGTTAATATTGCTATAAAATTACTATTGGCTGGTTGAGTTTTAGTTCAGTTTACATCACCAGAATTACGTAAGGGTCATATGACATGGATTTTGATTTTCTCGAAATGATATATGTGTCATGATTCCGGGAATACAGAAGAGGAATTAGCTTGCAGTTGTCGTAGCTGAGCGTGAAGGCTTACAGATGAAGATAACGAAACATCAACTTGAAGAATTTACATTTTTTATTTTCACCCATATAAAATCATCTCCATAGATGTTTATCTAATCATAATGAAATTAGATACATTTCTATGATTCAATCGCAATGAAATGGTACAAACTTCTGTTTTGATTCTTAAATTTAAGACGCCGGCACTTTAGAAGGGAAAGCAAAGCGAGGAGATGTTACCAAGGTGGGAACCAGCAGAAGTGATGTAAGACTTAGACTCGTTGTTATGACCGGCGTATTGCTAGGTGCAACGATGCCGGTTCATGAAATGAAGCCCGGAGGCACATGGCGTAAGGATCTCTGAACGTGGATATAATCTCGGAAGAGAAATCGAAGGGTAGGAAAAAGGCACATGAAGGACCAAGACTAGGAATGAATCAGGTAGATGATTCAGTACTTGACGAGAGGGGGGATATGACCAAAATGTAAAATTAACCATATTATAGCAGATTCAATAACAAATACAATAATCAATATACTATATATAAAATACAATCAGTTAAAATACCTACAAATGCAAAAGTCCTGCAATGAAAACAATATAATAAAAATCAATACAAGTTCCAATGCAGTAAAATTTCCAAACAAGTGCAAAATTCAACCTAGATTGAAATCAGATAAATGGAAGACGCATAGGCAACCACCAACTGAGGAACCAGGTAACAAAATTCTGGTTGTCGCCCATGATAAGTGTGTGCAGCAAGAGGTCTTATATTGCTATTATTATAAAGTGTCTCATAGTGGAAAACTTGCGAGTAGTTTAACGAAGGTCACATTGAACAGCCTTGGTAAGAAATTTCTTATTGGTCCTTTTGATATAGTGAATGATAATTTTAATTTCTAAATCCCTGTGAAGGAGTTCATTCTTGATCAGTTGATCGGCGTCAGTAATGATGCGTAGAAATTTGTTTTGTACCACTTGTAGCTGGTAAAGTTGTTTCGTTATTGCCGTGTTCATGTTGGAGCAGCATAACATAAAATAGGTCTCATGCACGTAGTATAGAAGTGACGTAGTTAACTGCCAGGGGTTTTTATACCAGAGTAGGTGTGGTTCTAGAAATAAGCTATGATTAACCAATCATAGCTTATCTCTAGAAGTTAGTTATAGTTATTAGCTTCGGTCACCATTTTCAAGCAGCGTTATGTAACATCGAAAGATCGCAAATTTGGGAGAACAGATGAATTTAGGGTGAGATCACCAAATCTAGAATGTTAATTTTGAGGTCGCCAATTATTTTCTACAGCAGCTATCGTATTTTGTTATATCTTACTTTTTTCTCTATATATAATCGCAGATGAAAATGACTCCGAATGAAATGCCGTCTGAAATATTTACATTAAATTTAGAGTTCTAATCGTAGGTATATATAAAACCAGTTACTTCATATTGAGGACAAAATCTCAGTGTGATGCGAGAACCGTGTTCCAAATATGAATGTCAGAAAAAGGATGCGAATCTTTGTACTAGAATGAAACATTAAGAAGAATATTCGAATACAAAGACTGGCGTATTTAGTGTCATGTATTAGCTGTTGTACAGTTCCAAAATAGCAACGTTGTGAGGTGTAGATGGAAAGATCTAGCCACTCTTTTACCGACGCAGATAATGTTTTTATCGATTGCTTGGAAACTATTTGTAATCAAGCTATCGATTATAAAGACTACCACTATCATTGTACTAACATCAAATGTTTACACCAGAAGGGCCCCGCATTACGAAAAGCAGAGTGTGGGGTTTAATGTGATCTCCGAATAAAATCTGAAGACGGTATCTCTGAAAAGAAATTTAGAGATAACATAACAGTTCGTCTGATCTTTCTGCAGACATCGATCGTCACGGAAGTCGTCAGCGGAGTGATGATTGAAATTGCCTCATAATAACTTTCAGACCAGCTCTAAGAAGCAAAGACGGTATCTCTATATACTGATGATGCGTGGCAACGCATTGTGCTACCTATTTTCGGAATATATCAAATGACATTTTCTAGCAGGATAAGACATGCAAGGGGATTAGCCCCTTTCGCTACAGTACCTTCAAGATATATAAAAGGGTATTTTCTAGCACGGTAACGCTCTTAATTACTGTATAGGTACATGTTAAAGTGTATTTATAGCAAAATATATGTGAACAAAACTTAGACAGTCCTGAAAAAGACATTCTATGGTTTCAGATCTTAAGGGCTTAAAGATTTAAAGTTACAAGGTGAAATTCGGCAAATATGCCATTTTGTAGTAAGACATATTTAGAAAGAAGAAATAATCTAATATCAACAAGCTTCCTTTGCAAAGTATTAATATGATCACTTGTCTAGCGTGATATCCATCTCTCTCTCTTCTCCAATCGATAATCTGCGGGACGTGATGGGTCGGCGAATGATTGCCCTTCAACGGAGGGTAAAACAAAAATGAGAAGTTTTCAGTACCACAATTGTCTACAATCTCTGAGGTTGAAATTGTGCGCAACGAATGAGTGCTATGCAGAGTAAAAGATAGTAGGGAGGCTTTCTACAAAAATGGGTTATTGGATGCTTATCATTGGATGAAAGTAAAATTATTCATAAGTAGTTTTTGGCATGTGATCAAGATTACGTATCTGTTCGTTTTATCACGTTATGAGCATGCATATTCTCTCGTGGTGTAATCTTTTGTGTGAGATACTGGTTTTATATAATGTTTAAACTTTGAGAGTATACAATAACGTAATTTATTACGCCTCTGGTGATTGAACTTGGTTCAAATGTAATGTTTAGTGATCTACTACGTATGGTCATAAAAAAGTAAGAATATATGATATCCATAGTCATACACTGAATTATTTTATTCGGATATATTTAAGTTTATTAAATTAAACTCGTCAACTAAATGTGCTAATTGTAAGTGAAGAAAGAATAAGAAGATTTTAGATTTCCATACTATGAAATTATAGTTATTGTATGAAATAATTGTACAATATAAAAATTAATCGTCATAATTGCTTCTCGTGAGAACAAATCTTTTCTTCATTTAAACGATAATGCGAATAAATTGCCAATTTCCTTTTGGTATTACTTTGCTCAGAAGCAGGGAGAAATAGTTTTCTTAATTCATGCGACAAAATGGCACTTTTATCACGAGAAGTTTTGCAAATTATTTTAAATTAAGATCCGGTGGACTTAAAATCACATTCAGTCTTTTATCATATCATTTTCACTTTTATTAGTTACAAAATTGCCCAGATTAACCCTTTGCAGCACGCTACCTCTTAAAAATGGAATTTCAATAAAAAATGGTAGTCTAGAGGAGTAACAGGTAAAATTTTGTAAAGATAGCACTTACCGTTTTAATTGTGTGAGTAAGTTACGCTCACTGAATTGTGTGAGTAAGTTGCGCTCACTGAATGAATAGAACTTCGAAAAGAGCGCTGAAGAGATCGAAAAGATAAAAGATTAATGGAAATTAATGGAAAGCGCGTAATAGAATAAAAGATTTTGCTTATGATTAAGAAACGCTCTATTATGATTACAATACCATATTTAGCATTAGCAAGGATGCACCACGGGAGGCCTGCTACTCGACATACCCCCAAAATAGCTCTTCTTTTTTATATGATGATTACATGCGTATAAATGAAAAATGGTAACTTTGTTATATGATATTTACATTATTTACATTTCATATTTATACTTCCATTTATTTTTTTCATGGTGGTACTTTTCAAAGCAATTGACATCACCTTTGAAAAAGCGCAACCCAACATTGCTTTGCACGTGTACTTATATCCGTATCGGATTCACTATCTAAAGGTAATTCGTTTTGCACTTTCAGAGCTTCAGAAATGGTACTCTCTCCGATCCATTTGCAAAATAATTAAAACTCAGAAAAAATAAACTATTATATCTACAATTAAGAAAATATAAACTATAAAATACGATTAAATTAACATCTACAACACAAAACGATCAAAACGTAGAGCTAACAAAACTTCTTTCAACGAAAGCGAAAGAAAAACAGAGAACTGTTCTAATGAAAAATCGAAAGAGAAAACTGATAAAATTACCTTTGACCATTAGAAAAACAAACCAACAGTTTCTTAGATGATAATCAAACCTCTCCTCCCCCCCCCCGAAAAAAACCCAGATGTGCACCTACCTTTCTGTTATGAATGAGCTCATCGAAGAAATGCTGCAGTGAAACAAAAATACACAGTTGTTGGTCTTGTGTTGGTGCTTCAGTGATTCCTCTATGGGCACACCAGATGTTTGCCGTTCGATTTTAGGCAAGATTTCAAGATAAAAATTTAAAATTAATATAGAATAAAGAAATCAGCATTCAGCCAAAAATATAACATAGACATTTCTTTTCAAATTATTCCATTTATATCCTAAAAGAGATCTGGAAGACGTCTTTGAAAAATGAGGGTCTTTAAAAACTAGACATGGCTATAATGTACGGACTGGTTTGTGTTGTGCTGCCATCTAATATAAATAAAGAAGGTTAAACGTAACCTATAGTAACTTACAAAGCCTTTTCCATTCAGTTTTCTGTGTGTATAGAGGGAAATTTTTGGGGGGCACACTCTGATTAGAAAGGGTTAACTAAAGCTTGAATTTAATTGTTATTTTCTGTTGTATTAATAAAATGTTTGAAATAGATTTTAAGATTCTATGTAAATTAAAGCTTTTAGGAATTTAAACTGTCATTTGTCATCATTGTTTAACACAGATCGATTAAGGCAAGAATATAATGAATAATGATATTCCTTTCTTGTGGCTTGGTGGTTAGATGCAAGTTAGCATATAAAGGGGCTAGAAGAAGAACCATGTCGGTTCGGTTCTTGTAATGAATGTACGCGGTCTTTTAAAAAAGTCTCTTCTTCAAAAGTCCCAATAGATCTAGAAGAGAGTAACTTTTTATGGAGCAATGAGAATTATATCTAAGAAAAAGAGAAAATACTAAGTCTTCATTCATGAATCACTGAATATTTTATGTAGCCTCCTTTCCAAAAATCGTAATAGCTTTCTTTACGAGAAAATATAGCGTGAGAAACGAAATAATTACTGTCTTCAGCCACTATTGTTGTTAGTCTTTCAGTTTTCTTATGCTAAATTTATCCAAAACAGATTCTTTGAACTGAAGATTCGTTTATTTTATTTTATTTTATTTATTTTTTTTTTTTTTGAAAGTTTCATCTTTTTTCAAAATCTAGGTTTAGAATTTTGATTATAATTTTACAAAAGCATTTAAGGATTTTATTTAAGAATTTTGAATCATTATTTTCTTCATTTCTGCGCTTTTTCACTCGAATTTTCCCAATTCAGCCGTGTTACTTGCTCTTTTGTATTCAACGGTATATATGAGCAGAATATCGTTTCTGAAAGGAAAGAAAGAAAGGTGCTATTGGGATCGTATTTGTAATATGTTTAGCATTAGTTAATTAATATTTAAAATTCTGTTATGTATTTTCATCAACCTTACATTTTGAAAGTGTAGCAAATCTTTTAGACTCCATTATAATGCAGTTGCACACTATGCGATATTAATTTGCGTAAAAATATCTAAAGTAAGAATATTTTACCTTATCTTTAATTCGTAGAATTTACCTTTCGATTATGTTTTATATGTTTTGAGTTTTTCTATGAATCTACGATCTTCTACGATTATTTAAAGACTTATGCTGAGATAAACCTTCCTAATTATCGCTATAAATCTAAGATTTATTTTAGGAATATATTATTTAACCACTATAAATTTCCCGGTGTCTGCGGAGTAATAGTCTGTTGCCTTCAAATTTGTCTCGCAAAAGCAAGGATTTGAAATCATGATTTGTAACCTGGTATTATATATCGATTTTAAAATTTAATGAATATTCTGGTCTATGTAACAATAGGGTTCTTGGACAATGAGGTTGTAGTGCATCGTCAACATTTGGTAATGAATGTCTGGTGATTGTAGTAGAATTTAGTATAAGTGTCCTTAAAATGCTAAATGGTGACATCTTTAGAAATCTGAAAATCAAGACCTCTTCACATATTCTGTAAGATTGTGTCTTAAACAGGATACATTCAGGATATTAAATTACAAAGTCCTTAGCACATCTTAAAATAAACATCATTAGGACATGTACTTTGTATGACATGCTACGCTGAGACATTTCCAGGATGTAGGCATTATACTCGTAGTTGCCAAAAATTATACCTATTCAGTATGTTGTTATATTAAATTAAATTAATTTTAAAACAACATTTTAAAATTTGTACTATATTATACTATTACGTACAAGAATAATAATAGAAAAAAAAATAAAAATGTTAGCAGCAAGCTATTTGGATGAATGTAATTCTGGATAACTGCTATATAATTAATTTCAGTTCTACCGTACAGGGAAGTCGTTATTTCCTTTGTTATGATAATTTCTTAGGCAAAGCTGTCAAGGGATACCTGATAATGAGACAAATGATTTGGTAAAGGATTTTCTGAAGGAAATTGTATCGGATTTACATTAGACGCCAAAAAACGAATGGAAAAGCCAAACGTTCAACCCATTCGCCGAGATTTATTCTGTATGCACAGTTTCAGTGCACATATTCAGATCTATTGAATTGTAATGCATACTTTGCAGAAAAATGTTGATAAATCAATTTAAGTAATCGAAATAAAATTTTTAATAATATTTCGATTATTTTAATCGCGCACTGAATTTTCATCTAGTGGTGTGAATCTTGAAAATGAATTTTTCATTTCGTAGTGTGAAGCTTCACTTAAAGGTATGATTTTTGTTATAAATGAAAGTAAAAGTATATATATATATATATATATATATATAAAACAACTCGCATGAAATATCACTTCAAAGTTTCAATTCTTTCTGAGCATTTAAAACCATGCTGAAAATATCATTAGCTATCCTGCAACGTCTTAAAGATTTTACAAAATGGTGAAGTTAGCGTAGAGGTAATAAAGCAATGTGACTCCATTTTTACCTGTATTTATGACACCATTCTTTGGAAAATCGTTTACCTGAAGGCATGGTGCTCTGCAATGGTATCTTTCATTCAACGAGGGGATCTGTTTTGTAGGACTACTGTACATAGGTATCTCTTCTTAGATATCATTCTATTAAATGACGAAATGCATTTACACAGACCATTTTATTCAATGCTTTGGTTCTTCTATTCTGCCGGAAAATGGAACTTGAAAAATGTTTTAAAGACAGACCATATCAGAAACACATAAAAGTGAACATAAACACACTTAAGTACTAATGTCATAGCAAAATATTATATCTGCTTTTCATTTCATTACCTTGAAAGATGTTCTGTTCGAAGATTATTGAGTTTTTGCAACCCAACAGGTAGACAGAAGAAGTGATTGGGACACGTAAAATAACACTTCTGTGTATAGGGTGCAAAAATGGAATTCTGTAAAGGTACGTTTAAAAATATATAGAATTATACTAAGTAATTATAGTTAAAGTTCCATTTTCAAATGGCTGTAAAAAAAGAACCAATGTTCAGAATGACTTGGAATTTGACCTGAATATGCATGAAGCTATGGGCATTTGTCTTGCGAACGAAATTAATAGCTCAAAAGTTTATCAATAGATGGCGCTGTACTTATCATAATATGCTAATTAAAAGAAGTGACATACGCACCACACATTAGACCATAAAAAAATGAAGTGCATGCAGTTTTCGTTATTTTTCGTTTGAAAAACTAGTCATGACTCTCCCAACGAAGGATCGAGCTCTAATTGCGAATTTGTTTTAGAAGAACGGTGACTGGGCTTTAGCAATATCCATTAATACCCATTAATGGCATCTTATACCCATGATTGTCCGGAACTTCTTCAGGGACTGTTAGGGAAGCATTTAATTTCACGGACTAATTAAATATATGCGGCTCTGGTCCAGTGTCTACAACTGTACTGACAGAACCTTGGAGATGGAATTGGGCTTCGGCTGTCCATAAAATGTTCTATTCCCATGCACTTTCAGAAATTTTAGGGCAAAGTTTTGTCGTATTGGAAGGTCAGCGGAAAGCAACTCCTGAACGTGAAGAATTTTGAGGAATAGAATCGAAGGTTATTTCGTAAAATTTTACGAACCAAACTGCAAATTTGTCCATATCAGTAACGCGAAACAAATAAAAGATTTTATTGAAAAACTGTATTGAAACAAATTCCAAACCTTTCAGTTTAAATATTTAAGACCTTTATATCAATGACAACAACATGTGATATTTTACTTGAAGCTTTGAACATGGTTTCGATAAAATATATATTGCGAAGTAATCCAAAACATAAGAGCTAGTTTTTATCCATTGCCAGTTATACCTAACAAAATATAACCCAAAATTTTCTATTACAGATTTTTCCATTAATTATAATATCAAATTAGATTTTGTTCACACGCAATCAATCGGAAGTGATGCATTTCTTACTTATTCCAGAATGCAAAAGGGTCACATCTGGTTAGACAGGGAATTGCTTTGAGAGTTTAAATACGCAATGAAGGTTTGCTGACCAGGCAAGGTTGAGGTGCAGGCTACTTCATAGTCTTATGTCATGTAGTAAGCGTCTTTTAATTGGACAGTGTGCACGCTTAGCGTTCTTAGTGCTTTATTTAAAGTTCAAAATCAAATGCAACATCAACAGGATTGAGGATTTTTTTAGAAATAATTAAAATGTACATGCACGCTAAAATCTTCTTAGAAAATAGGTTTTTTTTTTATATAGGAGGACAAAATGAAATAAAGATGTGTTTTTTCTAATTTTATATTAAATTTTATATAGTTTCAATTTTTGTGTTTTCAAAAATGATATATATTAAATATTTTAAATTTGTATATGATATTTTGAACAGACTAAAACTAGGATTATAAAATTAAATTTGCAGAGTAACAGTGGTGTAATAGCAATATATTAATAGCATTAAAACTGTGTAACTAAAATGCGCATATCAAATTCTTAAACTGAAATTTCGGTACTCTTCCGTTATCAGGACCCGATTCAGAAATGTACGTGTGTATGCATGTATAAGGGGTTCTATGTGTTCATGTAGTAGTGTACATATATGTGTATAGTGTGTATATACACTCACATATATGCACACAAACGTGTGCATACATGTATGCATTTTTGAATTTGGTCCGGATAACGGAATAATACCAAAATTTCATTTATTGTATTGATTTACTGGCTCATAATTTTTGACGTATAAATGACGTAAAAACGTATAAATGGTACTTTATTTTATAATTCGATGTAACACACATTATGATATAATTGCAAGGAAGATGGCTAAAATTTGCACTGAAATCTGTATTTTCGGTTTTTAATAATCTAGAGGAAAGTATTCAGATACTTGAAGTCATGGCCAATTAAACACATTTTGTTTTTTAATTCTTAAAACTATTCTCAATATGAGTTACAGTGTACTGGCTGCAATCTGCGCGGCCATCTTGATCAAATGTTTTGTCTATTTTACGTCTTATGATAATACAATTGATGAACGAGTGAGATAGGTAATTAGCGACATCAAGCAAGAGCAGGAACGTTCTGCATTTCGAATGAAAGCTTGAGACAGAAGTGAAAAAATTGCATTTCACAAATTACTTAGTATTGGTCTGCTTTATCTTGATGGCTAATGCGTTTATGTAAACTTCTGCATTATTATGCAAGAATCACATAACAATGATTAATCTGGAAATGACGCAGTGTAGAGAGGTTTATTATAAGCAATTTCTCTTTATAGGAAAGAAAAGGGAAATAACCAAATTAAAACGCAAAGTTAAGGAACTATTCCAAATTAAAGTTAGAGCCTTACATAATTTTTATCTTATCTATCTTTATCATAACATTTATGCACATAAACTTTACGTATTTAAAGGGAGATAAGTACGAGATGCACCTTTTTTTGACAAAAGCAGTAGCCGGAATATTTAATTAAAATTCATTTTAAATTTCCAACTGACGCTCTTATTGTCCATACAATACGATATCGCAAATGACTTACAAATACTATAGTGAATATTGTTTTCATCAATATTTTTCCAGTACACAGTTGCGTTGTTTTAAGCACCGAAATATTTACATACTTTAGAATTTGCTAACAACCTTTTTAGTCTAATACATTCTTAACTTCTAAGCATAGTAAGATTTCTATTCACTAAGTTATGGATAAATTTTATTATTTGCGATATCCTGTGCTTAAAAGCTATATTGTTCCAGAAATGGTGTTTTGAATATAATGCAAAGAAATATTTCTTAAATAGTAATGTACATATATGATTTTTTACAAAGTGAATGAATTATTTTTGTCAATAGCCAAATTGAAATGTAAATTTTCATTTACCCATATCATTAATAACCCACTTATTTATCAATGTAAATTTTAATTTACCCATACATTTTAATTGATACATTCTCTTAAGAAACCCATAAATTATAATTTACCTGTAAATTTTCTGTAAGACGTATTCTTAAGGAAGGAAATTTCTTTAAATCCCATGAATTTTTTCGAGCATTTAAATATAAAATTTATACATATTTTATTTAATGTTTTACAGTTTACTTATTAAATATGTGTTGTTCTTCAGTTGTTTGGATGCAGATGAATTTATTTAAATGTTTTCATAATTTAAAAAAGTAATCAAATTCGTTTAGTTTGATTATCAAAAAAGCTTTATTCGTTTCTCAACAAGAAGTGCGAATTTTTTTAACAGTTTTAAACATGGGCAAATATTTTATAGAATAGAATTAGCTATGTAAGACTGCAGCTTTTGTTACACTTTCCGAAGACAGTTCAAATGTGCCCTTGCCGGTATTCGAAGCATGAACCTTCCACAGCCAGCTGGATGTACGTACTATTTGCATGCACGAGGAGGACAATAGTTCATTTTAATCTCCTACACTTAAAAGATGACTGAGAAGATGTGCACGAGACTCAGTCTACCAAATTTAGATGAAACGAGATATCAGTTGGAACAGATTTGGTTTTCCCATTGTAGAAATTGCTAGGTATTTTTAACTTGAAAACGGGAAGTAGGGACTAGAACCACAGATCTTTGATATAATGTACTTACGCCACAATATACTTGCAACGCGGCAGCACGCTTATGCGATAATTCCTATTCCGAAGTGATGTT
This sequence comes from Stegodyphus dumicola, assembly GCF_044657685.1. Taxonomy (NCBI): domain Eukaryota; kingdom Metazoa; phylum Arthropoda; class Arachnida; order Araneae; family Eresidae; genus Stegodyphus; species Stegodyphus dumicola. The sequence continues at coordinate 131,283,093 of NC_140770.1, forward strand.
ATACTCTGGCAGTTATAACTTTACGTCTGTATGAAATAGCAACTCCAAATTCAGAATTTTAAAGCAGGTTTTTATTCTCTTAATTATTTTAAAAATATTATAAATTAAAAACTTTAAAAATAATATGCACTAACCTTTACACGTGCAATGTTTTTCCTTAAAATTAAATAAAAAGAAATTCGCTGATTATTCATAGAAAATTACGGTGAATTATTAAGTTCTTTAATAAAAGAGAAACACTACTGAACAACTTCATATGCAAGACAAAGTATTAGTTAGATTATAAGAATAAGATATGAAATGAAAATTAAATATTCTTTAATGGTTCTACGTGATTTCTACAACTAAGAATGTATGGTGTTTTACACTATACATTGATTGGTTAGTACTATGAATGTCTTTTTTAAAATTAGGTAGAAAAAGCACCCTTATTTTGGTGTAGGTTTCGAATAAAACTGTACTGATTTCAAGGGTGATTTCTTGTTCAGGAGCAAAAGAATGTTTGCAAAAATTTATAAGAATTATTTTTGCTTCTGAAGATTAGAGATATGTGTCTGATCACCCTCGAGAAGGACAGAGTTTTATTCGAAACCTACTCCAGAATACTTTTCGCCTAATTTATAATTTTACATAAGCTTTTGTTCCCATTTGATAATAGATATTTCGTTCTGTTATATAAAATATGTTTTCGTTTTCCCATACTGTAATAGATTTCATTTCTTATTGTCATATAATTCATATCTTCATGAAGTAGTAGTTGATCATACCATTATTTTCCATAGGGATAGTAAATTTACGAAACTTTTTCAGTTTCCATACCATTTGCCATTCAATTAGTTTACCAGTAATTTTGTGGTATTTGTTTCTCTTCAAAATGTTATTGACAATGTAATAATAATAATAAAATAAAGGATTTATTAAAAACATAACAAGTATTGCAAAAGGATATGAAAATAAATTATATTCCGAATATAAATTAAAAAAAGATATACCCTATATATATATTAAAATAATTCAAAATATTTTGCAATATATTAACAAATATGTTAACTTTACAATATGTTACATGTATACTTACGTAGATCTTTGTCACGGAAAGTTCTCTTTTCCATGCGTAAAATAATTTTTATCTACAAACATTTTTCAAAAACGAAGGCGTACAGAAATCTGATTTCACAAATCTATTTGTCTCCTAAATTAAAATTTAAAGTTTTTACAGTAGCGAAGAAAGCAGTTTCAAACACAACTCTGTTGTTGTTGTAACTTATCTCACTTGTTTGACAGCAGCATCAGAGCAAGCCCGCGGAATTCATCGTGCAAGGAGTGCTAGATTGCGCCTGTCTTTGACGAGAGCCTCGAGCCCCATGCAGGTGACAGTACGGCTTTACTCAGTTCTACCCCCAATTTTGATAGAGAACGGATAGGTCCGGGACCCGGGAGATTCCCGGGTCCGTGTCCCAGGGGACCTCACCTACCTTACCACCAACCTCTCGAGAAGACGTCGCATATTTAGAGTGTCCCCATGCCGCACGGACACTATACATTTACAAACACCCGTGCCTTCTCCGGAATTCGAACCTGGGCTCTTCGGTACAGCAGTCAGAGTCGCTAACCACTATTCCTGTTGAGCGACACACAGATCGTGTTAGTCTAGAATTCATGTGTTATTTTAATATAATTTTCCTTTATTTTGTTTGCAGAAGATGCACTTTTTCTATTGAAAACTTAATTTTTTATTTATGTACCTGTTTATTATTTGAGTTTTAATGGAATTAAAGGGTTTTGGTCTTTTTAAGAAACTCGAATTTTCATTGATAATGTAATAAAAGTTGTTGATAAAACTGTGTCTACGAAAGCTTTGAAATTGCCTTCACATTTTATTACTTGTAACTTAGTATCATGTGTTTTTCTTTCATAATACATTCAATTATTCCATAACTTTCTTCATAACAGTAATTTTTCTGGATTTATTAATCATTCGACAATATTTGTTATTCCAGTGTTTTACGTCTGGATTAGAGAGACGTAAAAGGACATCAGCTTAAGTAGTTCGTCTTTTTTATACGATGCTTAAAACCATTCGTAACTTCCTCTCTTCAAACTGTTTTTCGATTTTTCAATTCGTCAATTATTAATTTCAAAGTATTGTGTTCATTAAAGTTCCCGCAATTTGTTTCAATATAAAGATTTATAACGTCTTGTATGCTTGGCTATCATTAAATTTATTCAACGTTTGAAAGATATTTGATGAATTATCACCAATTCCTTAAAGTACTACAAAGTCAAGAGAAAGGTGTACATAACTCTTTATGAACTCAAATAAAGTTCGCAGTTGGCACCAACTTGTGCTCACAAAAAACAATACTTTTGGCTTAACTCAAAAAGTAAATGAATAACTTAAAAGTAATTAAGTATAGTTTAAAGGTTTCATAAGTTGCTTATCTCGCAAGCTAGCTTTGACCCGAAAGTCGGCGTAAACAAGCATAATAGCAAGAATAGCTCAAAGCCATAGAATTCCAGTTGCTAACAAATCAAACGTTAGTATCAACAATCAAACGTTAGCAACGTGGCCTTCAAGCAGGCAGAAAACGCCCTGATTACACTTTCCCAAACCTTCTCTTAAACACTAAATTCTTTCTTCATTATTTGAATATACACGCGCTAGTTAATTTCTATTCTGGCAAGGAAGTGGGAATAAATAGCAAGAGTGACAGGAAAGCTGCTTAAACATAAAGTAACAGCTAAGTAAATAAATAAATCTCCACAGATTTATTGATTGTCCCTCTAATTTTTTATCATAAAAGCATAAAAGTCCATTGAATTACTTATAAGATATTTTCTAACACACTAGTGGAGAGCATATATAAATCATTATATATGCTATTTGTTGATAAAATAGCTTCGTTTTGAAATGATTTAAATGGTAAACGTTTTAGGCTATTTTTGATAACTTGCCGTGTAGAAACATTAGATATTTTTTGAAAACAGGAGAGATGAAAAATGAACAACGTCCTCTCCGGAAATCGAACCATGGACTGGTTCTGGCGTGCAGACCACTACACTACGAAGGCATGCTAAGAAGGAGGGAGAAATACCTTATATACTACCTTTTTTAAAGGGCGACTAGGTTTATTTAGGGGACCCAATCCCCAAATCTTGGGTGTGGAGAATTATCATCTACCACCCTTTTAGTTCGAGCGCCACCTTGGAGACATTAGGCAATTTTTGGAAACAAGAGAACTGAAAAATGAGCAACGTCTTCGCCGGGAATCGAACACCGTCCTCTGGAATGGGCGCCCAGCGTGCTGAACACTGCACTACGAAGGCCTGCTAAGAAGGTGGGAGAAGTACCTTATAACCGGATCCCTGAATATGTTGAAATCGTCATATAAAAGCCGGAAATACAAAAAATACAAGGATGTGAAACCTAATTTTTAAAAATTTATTTATTATTACGTTGCCGCCTGTTTTTATTAATTATTTTTTAACATTTCTGCATATATTTTTAAAAACAGTTTCTTTTGTGGCATAGAAAAGGTTTACGTAATGCTTTTAAGTTTACTTCTTTTTTTTTTTCCTAAATCCTGCAGCAACGCTAGCCGCTGAAACACTTTCATCTGACATTAATTTACTTACATGTAGTTCCCCAAGCGTACCTTCATTAAATTTCATCTTTGAAAGGCTCAGAAATTAGTCGCAAGGCATACTTAAATTATTCACGGCATTTTTTTAACGAATTATGTTATCAACTGTAGTACTGTGCTCTGCAGAGGTAAAAGCATTTTGTTTTCCAAGGCTGCTAAACCGTCGCATAATTATTTTAAGGCCCTGAAATTAAGTTTTCTAATTTAGCTGCGTCTCTACACGAATGGAATAATTTTCTGCTGCTGTATTAAAATTTCAAAGCTGACTTAAGAATACTATGCATTAGCAGATTTTCACATTTCGCACACCATAACAGTTATTAAAAATTGCGTGGTTTATATTGAAATAATTTTGAATTTTGGAAACGTAATCAATGTTTTTCATGTTTAGTAAGTCTACAATATTTTTCTTAAAACATTATTTTGTATAAAAGAGATATGTGAGATATCTTTCTATGAACAAAAGCCCTTTTACTCAATTCTTTTATTACTAGGAAAATTCTTCTTACAAATAATATGATTTCACCAGATACGTTATATTTTTCGTTTTTCGGAGCAGAAATTGTGAAAAATTAACTATAACCTGAGCGCATTTCCAAACACAGATCACCCATTTTCATTTAAATCACGAACAGGAAAATGCGGTTATCCCTTCCATTTTCCCTCACTAATGCAAATGGGGAAAAACACGAGGCTCAGTAGTTCAAATCTGCATGGCGATCGAACATAAAACTTTCGGTTTGGCCATCGCAATTGAAAACATTAGGACTTTTCGAATCAGGAGACTTGAAAAACCAACTGCATTCCTTCTGGTATTTGAACCACAAATCTTACAATACAGCTTGTATCTGAATTACAGATCTTTCATTCCTAGATGGACATAGACACGCATGAAGTAATACCAGAATTCCTTACAACACTTGTTATCGGTCGTAGTGGATTTAACCAAGAAATATGATGAAACTCCTGGTATGTGTTTATATGCAACAGCTTCAATACTTTTAGTCCCTCAGGTGGTCACGTTTTGTGAGTACAAGTGTGTCAGTCCATTTTGTGAGTACAAGTGTGTGTAATCTATCTCTTCAAGGAATCAACCTCTTGATGGCACTGCGATCATGATCCTGGAAAGCTAGTGATCTTTTCTTTCTTTTCTTTTCATCTCTTTTTTTTTCCATTTTTCCCTTTTTGGAAGTATGGGTTCAAAGTGAAATGCTGTTGCATCCTTTTGTTTCTAGTTTCTCAAGGAGAGAAAAGCCGTCTGAGCGTTTGCCTTTCGTTATGAGTCGTAAGGCTGGGAAGGAGGTTCCTAGCAGTTGAGGGGCGAGGCTCTGGTAACAGCACACTGCTTTGGCCTGTGCTTCTGAAAAAGAAGGCACTCAGCTTTCCGACTTCCGCCAATCGACTGTTCACTAGTCGTTAGTGCTTGGTCACTAATTGATAGTGCTTGGAAACAAACTTCCGGGAATTATTGCTTTCGGGAAAGTTGACGGCCGAACTTCAGATTGCGTTAGCCACTGTGCAGACTTCTGCGTCCCTGGACTCTGCGGTCAGTGAGACCACCGGGTCCGAAATTTCATTTTTCTCAAATATGGCCTTTTCAGTTTCTGAAACGGTTTCTGAAGGTACATCTTTAACATGACAACAGAAAATTAGAAGAAGTCAAATGCCAGTGTCGATATATCTAAAAGTACACCTTGTTTTGTCGATGTTAATATCTTTATCGGGAAGCGTAAAAAGTGCCATAATTTCTGCTCTGCTGAAAATCTTAGCTCTGTCGGCATACAGAAATACAGATGGATACAGAAGGATACAGAAATAGATATACAGAAGATGGATTGAAATGGATACAAATGGATACAGAAGATGGATTGAAATCCCAAGATAATGTGTTTCCATGTCTGACGAAAAATCAGCACAAACGAAATAAGCAGTCACAATGATTACCATTGTCTCTTGGAACTGTCGTGGTTTCAACAAAATTCTTGTTCATATAAAAGATCTAACCAGCGCACATCAGCCTATCTGCTTTGAAGCTTAAGAAACCCTATTGAAATCTGAACAACACCTGAAGCTTCGATATAGCATTTTAATGAATGTGTCAGCGGAGGTGTAGCGGTGTCAGCGATGGCAACTTGCTCGACTATCCTTCAAGCGTTCTCCCTCTTTCAACTTACCTCCAAACGTTTGCTGTACAAGTTAATATATGAAGGTTCAGTCTGTTTGGTCTATTTGCCTCCCAACGGCAAACTGGGAAGAAGGATTTGGACTGTTAATTGAGAAGATGCCTATTTCGTTCGTACTTATAGGAGATTTCAACGGTCACAATTCTCTTTGAGGAAGTAAAGATAAAACCTCATGTGGCAAATAAATTGAAAACATGATCAACGACCATTCTCTACGCTTCCTTATTAAAAGGAAACTTACTTCCACCACATTACGAGGATATTTCACAGCGTTGACCTCTATATCTGTTCATCATCTATGCTTTTTTTTTAAATTCGAGAAAGATTTGCATGACAGTGACAATTTTCTAGTTTTTGTTACATCCCTGGGAAAGGAGATAATGCCGATTTGTAGAACTCAACATTTTATGCTGAAAAAGCCGATTGGGATTTTTTCTTTTTTTATGAAGAGCTCACTGAAGAAGTGGTGAGTGATGTGCCTATCGATAATGTAGTGAACGTCGTTACCGAGGTTATTATTTGAGCAGTTAACTTCTATATTCCTATCTCATCAACAGACTGTGAAAGTATCATAAACCATGGTGTAACCGACAGCGCCAACTGCGACTGCAAAGCAAAGCTAGGGGAAAGTTTTGCCGTAACCCTACACTATCTAATCTAATAGTCTTTAAAAGAGACAAAGTAAATTCATGACTAGTTTGACGACAAAGACCGAGGAGCTTTGAATATATTATGTGTCAACAATTACGTGCTATACATCAAGTAAACGAGTATGAGAAAGACTAAAGAAAGCAGCTGGAATGTATTATACGCACTTAATTTCCATTTTGAAAAAGGCGTTCGAGGGATAAGTACACACAGAAGAAATTGCGAATACAATAGAAGAGAGTTTTGCTGCAATATCTGGGGGTAGTAGTTAACCACCAGCACTCTTTCTGTCAAGCTACGCTCTGTGAAACGTCCTATGATGTTCAACATTCCCAACTCAAAATTTTATAATGCTGATTTTACCATACTTGAGCTAAAATGATCTCTTTTGAAGACATATATACGTGTAGCCCAGGTCATAATGCAATTAGTTTTGACAGTATGGTAACGCATCTTTCCTATATGTCATTGAATGTCCTTCTTACGCTGTTCAATAGAGTGTGGAAAAAGAACTTTTTATGTATTGACCTTTTATATAAAAGAATGTCATTATACTTATTGCTGTGCCAGGTTAGTACCCAAGAAATCCTTGTCTACTATTTGGGGAGAAACAGTATATCTCCACATATCAGCATTGTTACTGTAGACAGTATGGTCATTTAGAAACATCTAACCGTCAAGCCTTATTAAAGAAAAACAACTTGTTTACAATATTCTTTGATATGGAGAAGGGTTATTTACATAGTTTAAAGATTTTACGGAATCTCTATGATTGTAGTTAATGAGATAGCATGACAGTTTTCATCCAGATTGTCTTGAAGGCTAGGACATTCCAAGCGAGGATTGGTTCTTTGTTGTCCAATGTCTTTTGTGAAAAGAGGGTGTGCTTTAGCGGAGTGCCTTAGGTATAATGTTGTTTCTCCTTAAAATACTTCTTCGGTTTTAGGTACATTATATGTTGATGATCTCTAAATAAGCTGTCAAGGTGTACATATGAGCCATATAGTGACACATTGCAGATTGCAATTAATAGGATGCTGAAATTTGTCGAATAAGCATGGATTCAGTCTTTCCAGTCAGAAAACCATCTGCGTATACTTTTGCAGAAAGCAAAATCTCCATCCTGAGCCAACTATATAATCATTGATTCAGTTGATTCTAAAGTGAAATTCCTGGAAGTAATGTTTGGCCGTAAACGGACTTTATTTTTACGTGTACTGTACTACAGGGAAAAATGCTTTAAGAAACTAAATCTTCTTAAGCTCTTGGCCTATATCTTATGGAATGCAGATAGTTGCGCTATGCTACGTGTTTTCAGGAGTCTAGTCTGTTCTAGTGGACTGTGGCGTGACCTTCTGTATTACTAAAACTGGATACTATTCATCATCAGGCTTTGAGGTCGTGATCTAGAAAATTTAGACAATACGAAAGATTTAGAACAACCACACTCCAAGTCAGGGAGAAGCAATTACCTTTCTGTTGTAAGGATCTTAAGTTTTACTAACGTTTATTTTATTTTAAATCTTTACTATCACTTCTTATTTTCTACTTCCGGCCAGAATTATAAGCGTTAAGGTTTTTATGCAAAGTTTGTCTGGCGAACGCCAAGTATTTAAGTTGTGGCTTTTTGCCAAGCGAGAGAGAGGAAGCAGTGAGTCGAAGCAGGCCGCTTACCTTAGAAGTTACGCAGTTGCTTGTTGCCTTCCAGGCCAGAGGTTTTAATCCTCTTGATAAATTTTAAACGTATTGTAGTGTTCACAGTTTTCTGTACTACATACGCTTCCTGTTAATATAAGGCCAATCTTCCACGTGTATTATTCTAAAGTTAAATTAGAGTTTAGTTTTATTTTTATACTTTTACGTTTTGACCCCAAGTAGCGGGTCGGTGTATTCCGAAGTACGGAAGTCATTGTAAATAGAGAAAAATAAAGGGTTTTGTATACCCTTCTTGTGTATCCTGTTTACTTCCCACAGTTTTGAACATAGCTTTAGTAAGCTCTCTGTTCAGAGTCAGGTCCTTGCATGTTCCCGGAGAAGGTAAGAAGGAACATTGGCCTTGATACTGTAACTATTTAAATACAGGGTGTATCAGTACAAGTGACAACAGGGTCCGGACACCCGAGCGGTTTTCACTCACTATTCGGGTATCGTCCGAATCCCGCAACTGTCCAGTTAAAGAATATTGCAAACAGGGGCAGATGGTGGAAGACAGGCGTATTGCGGATTCCTACAATACCAATGCTTATTATACAATATAGAGATGCTTACATAAAAAAGTGCTATTACTATGTTGAATTACGACAGTAGTAATACATCGTTTTACATTATACATTAATAGTGTGCTGTTATAATAGTCGACGCAGGGACGGTAAATTAATACATGCAATAATAATATTTTCTGAACTCTACAGACGTATTGGAGAGCAATGCCAGTATGCAACTTATAGCTATGTATATGATACATTAATAATACATGCACACGTCCATTACATTGATACATACATAACATAAAAGGTGCATTCGATATATCAATGCATTATACATAATACATTATACATTAATAGTGCAGGTGTATCAGTACAGCGGTGAGAAACTTTCAGAAGAGATAAAGTACACCTATACGATGGGAAATCTCATAGGAATGCATGGTCGGAAACGCCTTCCTGGCGCGATAGTGGCGATGCAAAAGACAAGAAAGAAAGAACACGAACGGGTGAGAAAACGTATTGATTATTCGGAGTACAACAAAAACAAAGAAAAACAATATAAAGAAAAAATTATCATCATCAAAGAAGGTGTTCGAAATTACGACTCGGACTGTGATGCCGGAACCGTGCGTCATGCGTCTTCCATTCGCGATGCAGATCTTCCAAGCTCTAGAGAAGTAAGGCCTGCATAACGGTCCGAGGTCGTAATTTCGAACACCTCCTTTAATGACGATCGTTGTTAGTTTTTGTTCTTATTTGTAGATTTTGCTGTACTAAACATAATAAAACGTGTTTTGTCTCACTATTTGTGTCCTTTCTTTTTTACGTTTTGTATCGTCACTACCCGCGCCAGGTAAGCGTTTCCGACCATGCATTGCTATGTGATTTCCCATCGTCTAGGTGTACTCTATTTCTCCTGAAAGTTTGTCACCGCTGTACTGATACACCCCCGGAATATACCCGATTAGTCTTTGAAAGCCGTCCGGGTGTCCGGCCCTGCTGTCACTTGTCACCTGTACTGATACACCCTGTATATTGTTACAACCAGAAGATCCTACAAGGATCACTTTGCATGAAGACATGTATGATCGTTTGTTTGAAGCACAGTCATCTTCCTCGCAGTTTTCTACCATAAAAGTCCGATCATTGACGAGTATGGGTTATTTGGCGTAAGTATCTAGTCTGTAAAGTACTTTAAAATATCGCCATGTGAGAGTATACAAATGCGGCTTCTTGAGGTTTTCGCAATTCCATAAAAGAAATACGAAGGAGAACATCTCTAATCAGCTTTTCGTTGAACACAGGCATAAATACAGCAGTTAGATTCCGATAGATGGATGGTTTAAAAGCAGTCACTTCGGAACATCCATTGTGATTGAAAATGATATGGAGGGTAGGATGTCTGCATGAAGTTTGCTCGAAAGACTTCGGAATTAACAGCTTTGTATCATGCATTTTCACGCATATCAAATGTATGTCAAAAAAGGTCATAAGTTATACTGACGCGTATGTGCTGAAAGCTTTAGAAATATTTTCCGAGACTAAAATCCTGTAACTATTGAAATCCTAAAGCTAAATTTAAACTTATGCATGGATATCAGATTTTGCACTATTGGTTATCTGAAAATGTGGGGATAAAAAAGAACAAGCTGGCAGACATCACAACTAAGTCTGCTGTTGATATGTGCAGCCATCTAGTGCTCTTTAGATATAGCCTCAAAGTCATCAACAGGAAAGTCCTGAATAAATGGAAGCTACTATGGAATGGTCAGGTCAGTAACAAGCCTAAATTTGCAAAACCTTTATCGGAAATCTGGGACACTGGTATAAACCGGAAAGAGCTTTTAACTCGCCACAGAATTACTCTCCGTCGAGCTACACCTAGTTACCGTCTACTACCCGAAAGTAAACCCATTTGTTCAAAGTTAAATGCTATTTTATCAGTTAGTCATAGTTACTATGGAAGGTATTACCAGTTGACCCATGGTACATCTCTGGTGTCCCCCATTACTTTTATGTGTACCTGTGCCGATCAGTTCGCCATATTTTATAACGCTGTTCGTATTTTAAGGATCGTTTCAAATATTTTAATACCTATGACTTCCTTATCGCTTGATCAGGAAAGAGGTTTGTGTTAACTGGTTTTCACATTTAAAAGATATTGGATTTTATCATTTAATTTGATTTATTTTACGGGTTTTTAGATAATCTAAATATTTTAAAGTGAGTTGTTAGCTTGAATGTATTTATTTTCCTTTTTGACTAGTCATCGTTCATGGTTCAGTCATTCTGTTTATTCAACTTTCTTGCCATTATTATGAACTTATTTAATTCCAATTTTTATCTCTATCTATACATATTTCAAATTGAAAACTTTCCGTATCTATCTGGCGCATTATAATCTTTATAGATACGAACAAATAGTTTTAGAAAAATATAGTAATGAAAAGATATTATACAATGCAACTTAAATATCCGGATTACCGGGTATTTAAAAAATCAGGATAATTGGTTTTCCTTTTTTATGTATTTATTATAGCGCAAATGAAGGAATTAAATATTTTGTATTTCATATTTCATTTCTTTGTTTTAAAAAGCACTTAAAAATAAGTATATGCTTCTATGCGAAACAAATATATTTCATGCAAAAATGCAAATTATATCACTTTGCATACTAATGCAGTAACTTTATTCCGACAAAATTAATCATTGAAATAATATTTTATTTGCTTAAACACGTAATTCAATTCTATTTCCAAAAGCAGTTTTTCTTACAGTGTCTCCTCCTAGGTAGGTAACTGTAGAGCGTTTTGCCGTAATCCTATAAATCCAACCGAAAATTCACTTCTGTTTTCACTAAGGAAGAACAAAGAAAAAAATTTTTACTTGAAAAAGTCCTTAAGATTAAATATGTAATCCTTTTAAATATTTCATAAAAATATTTTCTAGGTAGTTTTGAAATTAATAAAATATAAAAATCCATTTTTATCATTTTTAGTGTGCTAAAAATAAACAATTGTTTATTATTTTGCTACAAGAATACTTATAATGTGTTGAGCTAAATTCAAATTTGTCAATGATTTTTTATTCATGTAAAATAATTAAAATAACGAAATTGCTCCTATAGCAGTTGCTTTCAGGGAAACGCCTGTATGGAGCGCATTATTGGTTTCCCGTTTATAATATTAGTAATTAAGTTACACATACTCGTATGTGTTAATTAATTAATTAATTAAGTTACACATACTCGTATGTTTTAAACGTCACAAACTAAACTGCGTATCATACAATATACATTTGATTTTATAGAATAGTTTTTTAAAGCTACGTACTGCATTGGATTATCTTTTTGTTATATTTTAATAAAAATATGAAAACACGTACATAAATTGTTAATAAACTTAATTTTACTTGATATAAAATTGAAAACAAATGGCTTGGATAGCTAAAAGTCTACTTCAATGCAATTCCAGGCTTATCAGCGATCGAGCGATAAAGTCGCTGAATATTGGTAATTCATTCCGGGGTTCGAATCCCGACGAATATGCTTTTTGCGTAGGCGTTTTCATGATTTTACCCATGTGTAACGTGTATACGAGTCAGTTTCTTTAGAAAGACCTCCAAGAAGGCATCCTTTTCTTTAGGCAGATAGCCATTGTGTGCTTACTGAAATCAAATAAACCAAACCAAACCTTAATATCAGTCAGACATTTTCTAATTTCTAGACACCTCAAGCCACAAGAACACATGCATTAACATGTGTTCTTGTGGCTTGGGGTGCAGAGTTCCGTTCGTTCCGTGAAATCTGATTTACGATTTTGAGTGCTTTTATTTTTTAGATATGGCATTGGCTATTTTTTGTTCATAACTTCAGAGCTAGGTATAGTGGCTATGTATTTGCCTAGGAAAACTGTGTCTTTATTTCTGGCATTCCCTGCATGTGCTTTCAGCCATCCAAGCGAAGTTTAGATTAGCTATTTTCTTCAAGGAGACGAAATATTTCTTGCGATATTGAAGAAAGATGTTTGTAGTGCGCTATTGCATGTAATAAAGAAGAAAAGTTTGATTGCATCGTGAGCTGATTGCACATTTTATAAACTGTAATTTATATTACCTTGCAGTAACTAAATTGTCTGCTGGAAAAAAATATATTTTCTGAGAGTCTTTCTAGAGTATATTTAGATTTTAGGCTTTGTGGCAAATACAGATTGTTCCCTTATTTTTAATCAAATTTAAATAATATTGGGTCCATATTCATACAAAAGTTATTGCTCCGTACGTACGGGTTCCTAATGGATTGAATGCGAGCAGAATCAATTATAGCTTGATAAAATTTATTTTCACCAAAGAAATATTTTATAGTGCTTATAGTCACAAAAGTATGACACTTATGAATGTAACAGAGCACAATCAGTAATTACCAGTTTAAACTATTAAGAACATTAAACAGAACGCAATGAATAGCGCATGTGAAGAGCGAAGCTCGCACAGGAATTTAACTCTGAACTGAAAAACTGAGAAATGATGATCTTTCCGGGCTTACCCAGTTTTCTGCAGGCGGCCGAGAAATCTCTAGTTCCTTCCTTATATACAGCCAAAGTTATATATAGAGGCAGGATATGGATACTGTTAAATATGGGGGATCAATTATAATTATTTAATCAAAGCATCAGTTACAGTTATACAGGAACCAGATAAAAATATGGCCAGATTTGGCTACTTTTGTCGATTTCTTGCTAAATTTTGGTGACAAAAATTAGTCATTTTGTGACAGATACTACTATTTTATGTATAATTTCGCTAAAATTATTTAAATATATAATACAAAATTCGTAACAACATCAGTTGTAGATACATTAGGTATTTATTTGGAAGCAGGAAAGATGAAAAATGAGCAACGCCTTCGCCGGGAATCGAACCACGGACCTCTGGAATACGTGCCCAGCGTGCAGACCAATACACTACGAAGGCATGCTAAGAAGGCGAGAGGAATAGCTCATATACTCCCCTTTTTAAAGGGCGATTGATAGTTTAGTAAACCCAATCGCCAAATCCTGGGTGTGGAGAATCATTATCCACCCCACTTTTAGTTCGGGCGCCACTGTAGTGACATTAGGTATATTTTTTTGGAAGCAGGCAAGATGAAAAAATGAGCAATGCTTTCGCCGGGAATCGAGCCGCGGATCTCGGGAATGTGTGCCCAGCGTGCAAACCACCACACCACGTAGGCATGCCAGGAAGGTAGGAGAAATGCCTTTTACAGTATCTTGAGAAAATTAATACATCTTGATTCCTAATTTGTAATGCTTTCGTTTTAAAAGCTTCTAAGCTTGGTAATAAATTTAATGAGGTTATTCTGAAGAGTACGCTTAATGCAGTGCTAGGAGTAATTAGGAGAGATTTCATGTTATTGAGAGAAAAAGGGTCATTGAATTGCACAAAGCTGTTGCCTTTTTACTCTCTCATAGGGTCAACTTTTATCAGCAGCTATGTAATTAATAATTTTGTCTACAATGATGTTGGACTGTAGCTTTTGGATACGAGTTCAAGATCCTATCTTCGGGGTTTAAGGGGTTAATGTTACAAGTAAATTTTAATCGTGGAATTTAAGTTAAACTAATTACAGTGCGCAAAGGCATTGCTTTGTCTGTTTAGCCTATTATTTGTTTTCTAGTTTCGCATTTGTCTTTGCAAAAAATTGCACATTGTGAACATTTTTCTAAGATTAAGTTTAGAAATTGAATATTTCACACAAAGCATAGGCACATGATCGTCCCAAAACTGAGCACGATTTCCTGATATCTGAGACAAAAGTTATCGGAGTTAAGCAAAATGTGGAGATAAAGACAATACGTAATACGATGTAAAGAAGTGAAAAGGTAATTTGCTTATATGTTTACTAAAATGGAAGAAAATGCTTAGAGAGAAAAATGATGTGAAACTGCTACATATTCGAACATTATATAATCTCAGGAATGTTTCTATTTTTGCAATGAAAATTTGTGGAATTTTTGGCCTGCCTTTGAGAACATTCTGGCCAAATCGGTAAGAATGCGTTCCAGAATGTTCTCTATCCGTCTATGGCCTATTGCCGATTTTGTCACCAAATGGGCGATTTCCCACCAAATATGGCAACCCTGCTTTCCCCTTGTCGATTTCTGGCAACCCTAAACCCGCTTTGCCGTGAAGCTATCCTACCGCAGCTGGAGATTTTTGTAACGATATTTAAAATTGAGGATTGCTATAGTATTATATTTTTCACAAAAAAGAGTCCAAAGAAATAAATCAACGGTTGGGACATGTGTGCTGATTCGTTTTCTTATTTTATAGCGGTAAAATGGATAAAGCAGTTTCAGTTGGCCCGATAATCCGTAGAAAATTATTCTCCTGAAGACATTTCTTCGACACCAGAAAATATTGCTCTCGTCTAAGAGAAAATATTGAGTGATAGGAGATTAAAAGCAAAAACATTGGTTCTAACTAACACATGCGCATTTTACATGAATATATTGTAATGTTCTTCCTTAAAAACTGTTAGCAAGTAATCGCTTGGTTATAATTTCAAGTTAACAATAAGTCCAGAGAAGGTTAAATTATCCTTTTATTCAACTCAAAATATTCACATGGTCCCTTTCGAGCTTACAGGAAGCCTCCAATATCCTCCATTAAGCTAGAAAATAAGAAACTAATCTAATGCTAAATAACTAAAAACCAGCCGAAGCTGCACAGAAATAACTAACGTTGGGCATTAACCAAGCCTCACCGGCGAATGCTAGCAGGCACGTAACAATACGGCCGAACGTAGTGAGATTAGCTTAAAGCAAGGACTTGGCCAGAATCCAGAACACGCTCTACTAAGAACTTGTAAGCTTTTCTACTGAAGTGACGAACACTTCAACTTAAATACTCATTAACATAAATTCATTAACATAAAATGCTAGCCTGAAAACTCATTCTGCCAGAGAATTGTAGAAAATAAGAAATTAAAGAAAAGCTTATTCAAAAATAAACAATAATTATGAGAAAACTAAAATAAACCCCTACATTTTCCTCATGAGCAAAGACTTTGCAAGACGATACCTCGATTCTTTCAGCATCTCAAAAACAGCAACATGTTATTTGCCTTGAGCGTTTACGGCAGGTTTACTGGACTGATTGGCAAGATACCAAAGTCCTGTCACAAAGCTCCGACAAGAGAATTTTTTGCGACGTTTACTTTTCACTATAATAATGACCAATCAGAGATTTCACTCTTTTTCCGTGGTAAACATTGTAAGGTCTCGTTTAGTTTATTAATCAGATATTTTATGTTAAATTGGTTTCCTTTCCTTCTCATTTCCATTTTCCTGCCAGAATGTGACTTTCCAGCTTGCGTGCATTCAGATGAGATAGAAAGAAGGTAGTATCTAAAGTAAAGTTTTAGAGGGTAAAATGAGAGCGTGTTGTGCCTGCTTAAAGCCACGTTACAAGGTGCCTTCTATTAACCTTTGATTGAGCTAAATAAAAGGTTCCTTTACACCCTTTCTCAGGTCAGGTAATTAATTTACTGCATTAATTTAGTACTTTCTTAGCTCTGCTTTTGAAGTTCATATTTTATCGGGATTTAGTGCTTTGATTCTTTGAACGAAAATATTGCATTATTTAAGGCAAATTTTACCTTCCAAAATTTGCAACTTACAAGTTACATTTTTTTAATGTACTAAAGATAAAAGATTATTCCCAATAATACCTGAATGGTAATGAATCTTGCTGATATTGTTACATAATGAACGGTAGTACTTGAAAATATTTTAACTGAATAATCCCTTTGAAAAATGGTGCCACAAACGTTAGCCATTTTTTCCAAGTAAGAAGTTTTCATTTAAAATTTTATATGTCTATCAAATAATTATGAACTTAGAGCAAATTTAATGTTTCCAAAATATTTTCAATATTTAATAAATATTTAGACATTAATAGCATTTAAATATATTTACAAAATATGCGTTTAGAAATTTAAGATATTTTTAAAAATTTATAGCCATAAAAATCATAAACATTTACAAAGAATGAATTCATGTTCAAATTGATATTTTATTGATGCCTACATTATGCAGCTAAAGAAAAATCGACTTTTCAATATCTAAAGAGCAATTAAAATCGAATTAGAAACGAAACGTTATTATAATTTAAATTAAATGTGATTGATATACCCAGAAAGATTTCTGCCACTTACGTAATAAATATTACAAAGTCCTTTTTTCTTCTGCTGTTATAAATGCACTTCGTTAACAACTGGCTTCATTATGACTATCAATCTACCACATATTACAGGAAATCTTAAGTGAGTTATTTGATGGCATAACGTGCACATTAACGAATCACATGGGCCGCTAAGTTACTCTTTAATCACACGCTAACTCCTCCCTCTCATAAGCACGCATAACTCCTTATTAAAATGTAGCCCTTCTCACTTAATGTCTACCGTGAGAGAATATTTAACACCACCACTTCATTACCATAAAATTTAGCTCAACTCTAAGATAAAGCCAGTTTCAAACTAGTCGCCGAAATCAAATTGTGAAAAATTACACTGTGATTGGGTAGAGCCATTTAAAAGGTAAAAATTCCAAATGAAAGCTACATCTAGCTCGAATCTATCTCCCTTAATGCACGGGATATATTTTTTATTAAATTACAAAAATAAATGACTGGTAATAAAATATTAAGAAAACTCTCTGTCACTATTCGAGGAATAAGTCATAGACAGAAGCTATCAGGAATTAGATACTAGAGGCCAAGTTTGTATTGTATTTAGTTAAAACTTTATGTTATGTCCTGAATTTTTTTGTGTTACAAATTAATTATAAATGAAGCTTTTTGAAAGAATATTTATGCTTTTGCACAATTTTTAAGAGGAACTTAATAATGTAAAACAAAGATATTATTATGAGATAGGTAAAAAACACGTTTCCTGCTTCGTACAAATCAAGTAAATAGACAGAAGCAACTTTTGTTTTTAATTCGGCAACAGATTAAAAACTAAACAAAAACCTTAATTCCAGTTAACTGGGAAGGGAAAATTAAAAAAGGTAAAATGATTTGGATAAGTATTTTATTGTAATCAGGAAGCAGGTGAGCATTATCAAAATCAGATATTTAAATCAAAACGACTCAAAGCACATCAAAATCATTTTCTTTTTTCATTTGTGCATTTCCCACTGAATTTGAATTGAAGGATTTTTTTAAAACGAATGTTACCGATAAAAACATATTTTTTAATTTCGTTTCCATTAATTAAGAAACGTATTTCTTCCCCCTTTCGTATAATAATATCTTTACTTATTTACATTATTTGCAATAACAATAAGAGCACATTTAATGGATTTTTATTTTATTTTTAATCTAATTGCTTTTTATTCGTTCTCTCTCTCTAAAGTTGGCGTTATGAAGATACGATTTAGACGCATGAAGTAATTGCAGATGAGGCCTAATTTAATTATTCCTTTTATTCTTGGTTAGCCAAATATCTTCAAAAGCTAAGTTAGATAAATGGGCGCTCTGAGGTGCCTCTACTTGAAGAATTAGGGGAAGGTAGCAATCGATGGGACGGCTTCTTCATTGAGAAATCTCCATTATTTTCTATTTATTGACAGTAGGCGCTATCTGTTGACTGTTTAGTATGCTACGAGGAGCTTGAAAACCGCCATCTTGATTGGGAATTGATCTATGCTCAAACAAAGTTGTTTTAAAAGAAGATTAGATTTTTGAACTTTTCTTCTAATTTATCAACGTAAAGAAAACATTATGAATGACATAAAGATTAATGTTGCAAGCAATATTCGTGTTAAGTTACTTACTTTGCACGAAATCTGAGGGACTCAGCCAAGTGCGTATGTGGGGAAAAGGGAGATATAGAGCACTTTATTTTCAAATGCCAGCTCACAATAAAACTACACTGCAAGGAAAGGACACAAATTACGACTGAGTACTTTAAATATTTACTAACGATCCCTGAATTATAACAAAAGTTTTCTTTGATTATGAAGGAACTTTTCTCGTATAAAAGAGAAGAGACGTGAAGACGCTATCATGTCTGTTTAAATACCTTATATATTCGCAATTTACAAAAATAATGCAATTTCAGAAATGTTACAAATGCCTGAAACAGACTAAATGTGGCTGGCTTCTGATTCCGGCCAACCGAACGCCCAAAAGTACAGTAGTGCAGAGGAGCAATACCAGTAAAAGTAACTGACGAAGTTCTGGGCTCCGTCTACTTTTCCCTGACCCTGTTTCTGTAAAGAAAATATAGATACCAGTAAGACGTGAATAGTGTTTTAGTTGTTAGTGATAACATTTAAAACTGTGTTCAATCAGAATTTGGCTGTATCAACAATGGATGTTTGCTTTGATATAACTAAAATCGCGGACGTATTATATACCGACTGCTAGTTACCTTCAATGAGCAAGTCTACGTTACTATGAATGGCCTGATGGCCCAAATATGGAAACCATATCGAGGGTGATATTTTGTAACTTTTCCAATTGAAGAATAAAATGTCACTATATCTGATTTAGTAAAACGCTATCAGGAGTAATTAAATTTATAATTAGGTAATAATCTCATTTTCTTTACTATAAAAATAATTCTAAGGTTGTAGAGACATTAGAAATTTTTTGGAAGCAGGCAAGATGAAAAATGAGCAATCGCCTTCGCCGGGAATCGAACCACGGACCTGTAGAATACCGGCCCAGCGTGCAGAACCACTACACCACGAAGGCACGCTAGGAAAGTGGGAGAAATATCTTATAAGGTATTAGTGTAATTTTAATCTAAACCGGAATATCTCTAATTCGTGTGTAATATTAATATTTTACTGAAATTATCGTAATGATTTTTTTCACTTCTTGCGTAATTTATGCCTATTTCTTGTTTTAAAATTGCAAGAACTTTTAACAATGCACATATGTTAGAGGCTTTAAAGCAGTTGAGCCAAGAGAATTCAGATAATAAATTTAAGATATGCGCTACGTATTTTTGCGATCTTATAGTACCTTTGTGCATTTCTAACGTACATCTCTGATTTTGACGTTAACTTTATAAAATCGAGGCCACCACTGTGAAAAAACGACTCCAATCTTTTGGACTGGAGAAAACAGTTAAAGGCTAAACTTTCATTGCTTTTCAGTAAATAGGCCTATCAATTCAATGAGGATTGATGGTAATACATGGTTCTGTGCTATCTGTTGTGATGACTTCAAGGAAAATATGATTCAGTGTCTATCGTGTAAAATGTGAGTTCATGAGAAGTGTGCTGGTGTAGAAAGGGAAACAAAATGTACGAGTACTATTGAGAAACATGCAACTGAATTCATTAAGAACGAATAACTGTGCAGTTATTTGTGCAAGATTTATAGCCTTATATTAAAAGTAGGCTTGATAATTAGTTTATGCTATTTGAATGTTTTCAAGTTATATTGTTCTTTTTATACTAGCCTAACTACAAATTACCCTCAAATTCTCATTAAATGTTCATTAAATTGTTTCTAATAAACGAAATTCAACGTTATTTCGTAGATTCACGCATTAGCCTTATTTTGTGATTATAAAGTCTAAACAAAAATTCGTCTCCTGATTCCTTATGAATAATGTGAAGCTATCAACATGTTTCAATGTATTTTTCGTGGCCAGTGTTAGTTCCTAACCAGTAATTTATATTTACGTATCATGCTCAAAATAGTCTTAACTATTTTATTGACTTATGCTAAGATGATACTGTATTAGAAAGAAAATAGCTACTGCCCCATTCATAGAAACTCCCCGGCTCAATGAAGGCTTTCAATATGAACTTCACACTGTTATGGAGAATGATGAGATTTACCACTTGAGACATCATTTGAGTCTCCTGTCAATACTTAGGAGTATATGAACATCATCGGCACTTAAGAAAAACCGGCGATGCTTGTTAGTGACGAATCGCATCAGCTTCTATGACATCTTTTCTTAATCCTTTTGATAAGTGGAACCTTTCCTAATGTCTACTTTTATCCTAGAAATCCTGGTTTCCTTTAATGTTATGGTTTTTAATGCAACATTTTTGTAAATGGATTATTTGCAACAAATTGACAATCATTTCAAATTATATTTATTTGCTTGAAAAGATAATTTCAAAATTAACTAGAAAGTGCTGCTTTTGTTATTGTGACTAGACGGGCTTGTCTGATATCAGAGCAAGCCAACGAAATTCATCGTGGCAAAGAGGCAAAATCGCGTCTTTGGCAAGAGCCTTTGGATCCATACAGGTGGAGAGTACGTCTTTGCTTAGTTTCGCCCTCCCAATATCTGAAGGAGAGCACCCCTGGGGAACTAGTCCGGGGGTTTCCCACCCCTCTTTCTCTACCCTCGAGAAGACTTTTTTTTTTTTTTATCTCGTCTCATATTTAGAATGCCGAGCACACATTATACATTTATAAACATCCACGGCTCATCGATACGACAGTTAGAGTCGGTAATCCTTATCCCGGTTGGGCGACGAATTTGAAAGTTCTTAAGTTAACATAAATAATATATTCATACAGGACATTTAAATTTTAATGAGATGAGTGATACAGATTTTTATTATCGCAGTTATGCTTAATATTAAGCATTATAGGTGAAAGCTGAATTCTCATGTCGGGTAGGCATTTAGTCTCTTGCGTTGTAACACTACCAAATTTGCCTTTTGTGACAGTTGGGGATATTCATCTTTCTAAACTACATCAGAATTCCAGAAATGGTATTAATTTCAGTTTTTTTCGCGAGGGGGAATCAGATGTCATTTCAGTAGAAATTTCCTTTTCTTCTGCTGACATTGCTTGAAGGTTGCGCATTGGCAATTACTGCAATTTTAATCCACAATGCATTTTGATATTTAATCTGCAGCTCACTTGGAAAATACTAATTAAAACCTTCACTTACACCTTTCAGATATTGCATAATTTTTTCAACATAAGGTCTATTCTACTTCAGCTCCGTCTGAAAAGTCTTTTATCGCGAAAATGCAATCAAAGCCGTTGAAGATCACACAAAATGTTCAAAATTCTATTTTTTTTTCTTGAAAGCAGGAATTTTTTCTTGAGAAGTAAATACATTAACTTATTTGCCATCAAGGGTTAAATTAAATTATTTGATATTTGTAAAAATATTAGTTAAATAAGCACATTTAAGCAGCCAGTTTTTATTAAATAATCAATTTTAAAAGTTATGATGTTCTAATTTGTGCTCTTAAAATTGCCAGAATACTTAAGTAAATCAGAAATACTGCGTAACAAAATTCTCAGAATCACGTTAACAATTTATAAAATTCAGTTTAGATATGGCAGAAAGCAGACCAGATCATTAATACTAGCATTGTTACAGTGCTAAAATGAATTAAGTAAGCCGAAAAGCAGAATGATAGCCAAATTCCTATTAAAAAATACTTAAACGGTGTAGTGTTAAAATAATTTAAAACAGTGTTTCAGATTTATCTCTTCAAGAGGAATTTTGTGGAAAGTTACGAGAAAATTTCTATTCCTTTTTTATCTTTTGAAATATTGTACAGAAGAGGAAAATTAGGAACACAGAATCTTGGGATCCACGGAATCTCCAAGTAACCGGCTCACTGTGTTGACTGTAATGTCGCATCCTTGAGTAAGCAGTTGATATTAACACCATTAAGATGTACGATCCAGCACATGGGTAGTGCGCCATTAGAATACACTTTTATATGGTTGCCTGGCACTCTCCGTGCATGGGAAAAAATGTTAAGGTCTTTGAATACATGTTGTGAAGTCTATGTCATAAAAAATCTTTTCCAAAGGCATCAGAGATACGTTTGGTAAATGGAATAACTTATTACTATACACTTAATGCTTTTCTTAAAGGCAAAATTTTTGCTTATGTGCTAATTCGTCGTCTAATTTAGATTTCTTGAAAGCTTCTGAAGTTTTACAGCACAGGTTACAGCACAGGTTGGGAGGGGCAGCAGTTATTCACCGCTGATAGAACAGATCTTGCCGTACTAACAATTAAACTCCGCTCCAATTTTTGATGGAGAACAGCCCGATTCGCAGTCTGAAGGTCTCCCACTTCTCTTCCCTTACCACCAACAACTCAAGTGGATGTTCAGCTCGTATATTAACTTCTCCTTTGTTGCACAGATTGTATGTGATTAGCCTTCTCCGTGATTAAAAGCCGAGCCCAATTATACAGCAGCCAGGTACATATATGCCGATCAGGGAGGAAGTTTTCCAGCACACCAAACTTATGAAAGTTGAAACTTTCACTCTGTTTCTGTTGCGGGTATGGGCACACCTGTTACACACTCCCATTTTAATTTTTCTGGACAAGATCTCTAACTTCCACATCATGCACTGCACACTTGGATGCGTTCACCTTTGCAATACATTGTTAAATTTGGATGGAACTTAACAAAATGTCAGTCAGCGATAAATTATTGTTAATTTGCGCTGATTACTAACGTTGAACGTCTTCCTTTCTTCGCTATTAAATAGTACAAACTTTATTTATTTTCTCAAATATTTTCGATATTTCTATTCCTAGTGGCTCTTAGCGCACTGCAGCATACATGTAGCCGAGAATGGAAACATTTTATTTGAAAAAGGATAATTGTTCTTGAGGAGCTTCTTAGAACTTTTTCTTTGTTAGAACTTTTTCTTTGTTAGAACTTTTTCTTTGTTCTAATAATAAAATTAGAAGTTCGCTGAAATCTGGTAGTTGAACCAGTGTTTGCGAACGGCTTGGCTGCATAGAAGATTTCGTGATTTCCCCTTTTTAACGTGAATACGATTTTCCATAAAAGCTTTTCACGTTAGTATACCTTCATTAAAATTACCCTCACATATTTTGCCACTATCAAAATACAGTGTGCTCTCGATTATCCGGGCTAATGCTCGGGAAGAAAATCATGGATAATTGAAAAACATGGATAAACAATCAATCGATTTTCAGGCATGTTGTATGTGTTTATTTCTTTAAAAAGTATCAGTAATTTTACTTTGTTTTTGAGAGTGTGTCGAATTTCTATGCGTATTTTTTGAAATGTAGTTTTAGCATTTTATTTGAATTCCCTTTGATCGAAGAAGTCCAAAAGGGTTTGGTCAGAAGTCATTGCTGTCTCGGTAATAATTTAATATTCAGTATCTTATTCCCATGTACTTTCAATACCACTGTCTGCCTTTTTTGTTCTTGTGACATTAGAAACGATATCGGCATCACTCAAGCATTGAAAGCCCGGCTCAGTCAAATCGCCTTCGAATTATTCCTTGATGTTTCTCGATCGACATATTCGAAGAGTTTTATTATTTTGGTGTACAACTTAAGTTATTACCTTGACTTCTTCACAATTAGATAAATCTCTGATTCTTAAATTAAGTAGATTCTTTTTGCATTCTCGAAAGTGCGCGTGTTTATATTTTACGCACTGCCGCACATAGCGTTGAGTGTGCATGCGTCGACACCGCCACGCATGGGTATTATACAAACCGGATAATCCGCATCCGGATAAGCTAGAGTACACTGTAATCCTAATTCTCATCTTAAACCCTTGACATCTCAGCCAATAAAGTTAAATAAGTATGTAATTTAAAGCTGTTTCCAAGACTCAGCGTATGTTACGTTTTAGAGACAAGAGTTCATCGGTACTTAATGATTTAATGACATGGTTTCCCGGATTTCTGATGCATTTAGAAGAGATTCCGTGGCTTGTTTCTGACCCTTCGCTGAGAGCGACTATTTGAGTGTCTATCGGTTTCGAAAAGTGTTGTAAGATTCCGCGAGCTGTTTGCGTGTGACAATCATCAATTTAAGACAGTTGAACACTTGGACGGAAGCTTTGCATTTACGAATTTTAGTAATAATGTAACAAAGTACTAATAAGGACGCGAGGTAATGGCTTGAGAGGCAAAAGTTCAGTGCTTATAAACAACAGTAAATTATAAACACTTTTAAACGATAAAATTTGAAAGTAACATTAAATTTTCGTAACAGCATTAACAGTAAATAATCAGAAGGCTTCGAATAGCTTATTAATCATCTCAGCTATCATAGCTTATCAATCATGATTAATATTAAACCTTCTATACTGTTACATGTGTACAATTAGGCAAAAAAGCAATTTAAAATTGTTATATTATGAGCTATTTGTTATATTATGAGCTATTAATTGTTATATTATGAGCTATTTAGCCGGGTAATAAAAACAAAAACAAGTTATATTTCTATATACATTACTCATGTATAGGATGCATGACTGGCAAAGTCTTCTTTAGGCGTAAAATATGTTTTCAAAGGTAGAAGCAACAACAATCATATTTTAAGAGACATCAATAGACGGAGCGAAGAGAAACGAACATAGCGCCATCTATCGAGGAAAATCGTATTGAAACTGAAAACAAAATCAAGATGTTTGAATTTTGAAAGAATCGGGGGGTAATGTCAAGGTAAGCGTTTGTGAAATACTTCCAGGAGATCAAATTCACCTGGTGAAGAAGATGTGCGGATAATTTTCTCAGAACTAAAGTCAAAATTAGGTTAAGTAATTTAGATATGATTGTTTGTTTCTCCTGTTTGAGCATAGAATTTATGTTCATAGGCGTAAAATTTTAATGTTCGTTAGTTTAGTCAAAATCCATGTTCTCTGTTTATTTTCAAGGGTTAAATGAATAAAAAGACTTTACACGCTCTGTTGAGTGTCAGTGGTGATGTTTCAATGTAATTCAATCTTTGGGTCATTCAACTATTTAATCAATAAGTTCCCCTAGAGTAATATATTTCAAAAAGACATTTTACGAAGGGTAATATTATTGACTCCATTTTTTGTGAAAATTACTTTTACCTTTCCATAACTTTCTGTTTCTTGTAAACAGGTGAACACCTTTTTAATTCCACTATGCGTCAAATAGTATGAAACGTTTAGAAGGCGAAAGATTATTTTTATGCCGTATGTGCTATTTGGAATTTGTTCCTATCGGTTGGAATCAAGAAAAAGCAAAGAAACGTGGCAAGCGACGATATTTCATTTCAAATTGCGCAGTTAAGTGGAAGGTGTTTGCTATGAGAATTTCGCCAGACCCAAGAACGCTCTGTACGGTTTATATTCTATTAGAAATTGATTCCTTTCAGATAGAAACATGAAAGTTAAAAGAAAGAATTACAATCTTTCAGAAACGATATTTCATTTAAAATTACTCAGCTGAGTGGAACAATTTAAGACAGATTTTTCTGTAAACGGTGTTAAAATTTCTTTCCCTCTGCATTCAGTTTTAAAAAGATGAAGAATGAAATGGAAAATATTCTGTTTACATTCCGTTATTATTAATGAAGAATATACATGGCGGCATGAGCTAATATTTGTATTTGTATAAGACATGATATTGATTAAAAGGTTTCGCCAAAAAAAAAAAAAAAAAAAAGATGTTTATTCTCATAAATTTTCGTTCGACGACGTTCAATGTAATTAGCACAAATAAGGAAAATTTACCAAAGTATCACTGACACAGTTGATGAAGGCAATAGAAGTTATAGTGTTTGATCCCAAAAGAAGAGAAAGAGAGCTTACCACAGGTTTCTCCATGCTTTCGTCAGGAACGTAACGGAAGTTGTGTCACTCACAAAATTGCTACGAAGGAATATTCCGAAAGCTTCTAAGAAATCCGAACTAAGACACAAATTAGGTCACAATGCATTTTTACTTCCTTGTAAGAAGCAAAGGAAGTATTTTAATCACGAAAAATTCCGAGTATTTCAAAGAAAATATACAATTTGATACCTACCGAATGCAATTTAACGATGTTTTTGAATGACACATGTATGTAAGGACAGCATAAAGGAACATAAACATAAGGACAGTATTTCCCACCACCCAAACGAATTATAAAACTGCTTTAAAATGGATTGTGAAGAGATTTTTTTTGTGGTGTCTGTACGTGCATACGTATGTATGCTATCTCGCATAACTCAAAAACGAGTAGCCTCAGAACGTTGAAATTTTGTATATAGGACTGGTATAACAAGTAGTTGTGTACCTTACTTTTTGGTTGCAATAGGTTGCATTAAAAGTATATAAATATGTACTCACAAAGACGTTAATCACAAAGACGTTGATCCTGTTGACGAGCTAGATGGTGACAAGGGTTATAACTTTACTTAACACAAAAACACAAAAATGTTAACCATGTTGACGAGTTAGATTGTGACTTCACCTTACGAAAGGACGAGCCCTAGTGTTGGTTTGGAGGAGTTAGTTTAGATGATGATGTTGTCGAGTGTGCTGCAGTGGAATCTAATGTACAAGCAGATGTGACTGAGGTGTAAGAAACATTGTTGCGTTTCTGCGGGTTCGTAGATTTGGAGTGATTCATAGCAACACTTGATAAAAAATCGAAACGCAATTTATTTAGCCAGTATTACACAGGGCAGTTCCAAAATCACGTTTACAGTCGTCGGAAAACTACGACAAGCACGCTGAACCAATTATCAACACACCCTTCAGGCTATCAGGATATAACAGTGAAGATAGCTTCACGGCAAAGAACTATAGTACAGCTCCCGACTCGGTTCGGTCGTTCTCGGAACTTAACGTACTCTTGAAACTCTCCACGCTACAACTCGCGATGCACTCGACAATACACTCGATAGATGCACACTCGTGATGCACTAACTCACGATACACTCGATGACCAACTGGTCATTAGACTACGATATAGTCAATAGACTGCTACTCCTCGTACAGGCAGGATTTACATAGCTTTCGGCCTGCCAGCGAGAACATCCCGGGCCAAACCGGTAAGATTTTGTTCTAGGTTCTCCATCCATCTATGGCATATCGCCAGTTTTGTCGCGAAATGGGCGATTTCGCGTTAAATCTGCCAACACTGCATCTCCTTACCATTTTTGCCCACCCTAAAACCACCTTGCGGGAATGCTATCTTACCGCGGCTGGGCATTTCGTAAAAATATCACCAGAAGAAAATTCAGACCATCCACCAGGTTGATTCAGGTTCAAAATCAACCAGTTTCAGACCTGCTTGATATTGACGAATTAGACATTATAGACGTTTTTCTTTCCATTTTTTATGGATTTTGCAGATTTTTGCTAGATTTCAATTTTAAGAGAATGTTCCTTTAAGTAACTGCCTTTGTATTATAACCCATAAAATCGAATACTATGTGTTAAAAAAGCGCAGTTTTAAACGGTATCTATGTCATTTACAGAAGAAAAATTTAATGGGCATAATAAACATACATTGTAAAAAAATAGATGCAATACTCAACGTCAAACCCATTTCCGAAACATAAAATTACTAGCTTTCAAAATCTAACTTGCAGTTTCTTTTTTACCGTTTACAATATATCCTTTACAGACAGGGGAATTTTGCTTTTCAACGTAATGTTAAACGATTGTTAAACGGAAGGTCATAAATTAGTGTTCTGGGCGCATTTCTTATTCTTGTCAATTTTTAATATATGAGAGGTTTTTTTTAAAAAACTGGACATTATTATAGTTAACGCATATACTACATCTTATTAGTTGTTATATATTTTCCCTTTTTATGGTTGTTTTATTTCCAATATATGCCAAATATTAAATTCTTCTAAAGTCAGTAAGCAATCATTTTGAATTTTGTATTTTTAATCATAAGACATGCGTTGTTATTGAAGCTTGAAACCAGACTGAGCTATAAAATGTTTCATTAAAACCTTGTAAGATCCGAAGTCATGTATTTTGATGTTCCGAAAATTAGTTATGTATTATTATTGTAGCAATTAAAATACCTTTGAAGAGGTGATTCGCCTTAACCAACAAATAAGATATAACATCTTGTCTGAAAAAATATTTTTATATCTAAAATCCTTTCATTGAGTTATTAACAATTAAACTAAAACGATTAGAGTATATCTAAAATATTTCAATACCGTTTAGAAGTTTAGTCATTCTAAAACAATATTAAACTGTGGACAAATAACTCTTAAAATATTAATTAGATTGCTTCTTTTTACTCGACTTGTTAAGATTTAGCTTCATTATCTGGCACTCAGTGATGCATGATGTTCATTGCACTACGTGAATTAAAATATGTTTATATAAGATCGTCTTTAAAAGCTAATAGCTTTTGCATTTTAAAAACACGAATTAAGTGAAAATAAAAACGAAAGCTGGAATGAAGAAAATGTTGAAAAAAATTAGTTAGGAATTACGTAATACTGGCAGCATGAAAACGTGTAATAAAATAAATAAATAAAAAAATGAAATGTCTGAAAACTTTCAAATTTTATATTACGTCCAGAGGAATCTTTTTTCATTTACACTCACTTATACGTGTCGAGAGTATTAGAATTAACGCCCCTTTGGGCTAAAAATATTTAAAAATAGGATATCTTTACAGCTTCCTGTAAATAGAATCGCGCTTAGGAGATAAAAAGGTTTTATTCCGTAAAATATGCCACTGCTGGTTTTGAAATTTTTTCAACCAAAAATTCGTTAAAGGCTTACGCAATTTTACGCATTATGAAACAGATAATAAAACAATTGGAAATTCAAAATTCGGGCTTCTAGGTGAACATATTCGGGTGAAAGACTATGTTATTAAAAATTCGATAGGTCTAGGTGCTTCACAATGTAAGAAAACATGCTTCATTCATGCAGATTCTTCATTATTTAATTCCTTTAAATATAATACTGTCGATAGTACATGGTGGATAGAATTTTGAAAAGTGATTCAACGCTTTTAGTGATTCGACGCAAAATGCCCTTTCGAAACTAGTAGTCCTTCTGGGCCAATGACTCCTTGGGCTAACAATAAATTCAAATTTGAAAAAAAAAATCTGAAAGGGTTCGGTCAAATTTTTTTAACACAGTTTTTTAACGATTGTAACGTTGCTCAAAAGAGCTATTTTATAGTTTAAAATGGTTCATCAATAGAGATGGCCCTGGAGATGTATCTTGAGAAAATATATCTATATATCAATAGAGATGGATTAATATGATGCATCAATATTGATGGCTCAGGTAGAATAATGAAACATAGTATAGGATACCGGGTGAATATAAGCTTGGGCTGACATGGGAACATTATAAATAGACTGACATGTGAGCATTATATTTGAAAAATGTAAAAATATATAAAGTAATTCTATAAAAATATTTCTTGAATTTGATTAGATATATCGTGAATTAAATACGTTGTTATTTAATATCAATGAAATTAAAAAGTAAAAAAATAATATTCTTAAGAACTACGCCTATCGTTATTAAAGCAATAGGTGTAGTACAGGAAGGCATGAATCTGTGAATAAGTATCTTTTCGCCTGCGGCGCCTCTGCCGCCTACACACGGAAACATCGCCGACACACTTGCGGGTACTGGACCAGCAGTCGTGATCATTGTTAGTCAATAACAGGCAAATTAAATTTGAAATAAATGTATTTTAATTTTTCTCGAATGGCAACAGGCTCAAAATCATGTTTCGAGATTAATGCCTTTTTAAATAAAAACAAGTAAGTAAATTTTTTTAAAAAAATTTTTCAAGTCAATTCCTACTTAGCTCAGCAAATATTTTATTTTAATTACTTTTTATTAACATTGTAAGGATCTTAAGTTTTACTAACGTTTATTTTATTTTAAATCTTTACTATCACTTCTTATTTTCTACTTCCGGCCAGAATTATAAGCGTTAATGTATTTACGCAAAGTTTGTCTGGCGAACGCCAAGTACTTAAGTTGTGGCTTTTTGCCAAGCGAGAGAGAAGGAAGGAGTTAGTCGAAGCAGGCCGCTTGCCTTAGCAGTTTTACTCGGTTGCTGGTTGCCTTCCAGGCCAGAGGTTTAATCCTCTTGATAATTTTAAACGTATTGTAGTGTTCACAGTTATCTGTACTACATACGCCTTCCTGTTAATATAAGGCCAATCTTCCACGTTTATTATTTTAAAGTTAAATTAGAGTTTAGTTTTATTTTTATATTTTTACGTTTAGACCACAAGTAGTGGGTTTTTGTATTCCGAAGTACGGAAGTTATTGTAAATAGAGAAAAATAAAGGGTTTTGTATACCCTTCTTGTGTATCCTGTCTACTTCCCACAGTTATTGAACATAGCTTTAGTAAGCTCTCTGTTCCGAGTCAGGTCCTTGCATGTTCCCGAAGAAAGTAAGACAGAATATTGAACCTGATAACATGATTAACATTTTTTCGTTTCTGATTTATGAAGCTGATGGTGGTCTATAATTTCTCATTCTGTACATCTCTTGTAATGCTTCATTATTGCAAGGAAACTTTCCATTGAGTTTCGAGCAGTCCAGTTCTTTAATTAACATTCCATCTAATGATTTCACACGACTGATGGCGACATATGCTTGACCTGCTGCAAAGAGGTTTCGTCCTAGATACATCACTGCATAATCTACTGTGCTATTCTGTCTAATCGTCGCTTGCGTTGTGTTGTAGTTTCTTTTCGCATTCTCCGTTTGTGAAGCATTTTAAGGGGTTATATTATAAGCATATATTATTATCATGTTAACATAGAAATATGGCAAGAATTTTCTCTACATAATGATACATTACATGCGTTTCATCCAACTCTCTATAAAACTACAATTCTTTAATTCCGTAGACTTCAAAAATCTTTAGAACTCTGTCTTACTGTTGCCACTTATTTTTGTTAAATATTGCAATCTCATTTATTATAGTCATGTACTATTATTTATTTATAAGTTGTACAAAATCAATTTTTGCAGCAGGTGAGAATTCTTAATAAACGGTCATTATTTGTATGTCATGTAATATATTTTTTTTTAAAGCCAGCATATCTTTAGTTCCGATAAACAAAAATAAATAAGTAGGAATTGACTTTAATATGTGAAAAAACTGTACTAACATCAAGTGTCATCCACTACAAGTTAAAAAATGTGAGTGGATGAATAAAAAAGTATTTTATTAATGATTGAAAATTTGAACAAGATATATGGATAATGTGAGCTAATGGTAAGAATTTAAATAAATAAGACTAAAAACAAATTCCAAGATTTTTTTAATGAAAAATGTAAAAAGTGGATTTGTATTCTTTTATTTTTTCCAGAATTTCTGTATCGGATACAGTTGTTATTACTATTAACTATGATGCGAAATAACACAATTTCACGCACAACAGATTTTAATTTTTTAACTTTATGTAGATTTAATACAGAACTGAAGAAATAATATGTCACTAGATTAATCAGACATTTCGCATTTGCACATCAGTTAATTTTATCCAGCACATTTGAAACAACGTTATATTTATCTGTATCTGTAACGCTGCCTAATTCACTGAATTATTTCGCATAAGATAAGCAATTTTTCCACCGGAACAGCAAAAGCTATTTACGAGCTGTAGTGTACGAAAAGCTTTACTGTGATTTTTTTTTTTTTTTTTTTTTTTTGGGAGGGAGGTCTTTTTGTAGTGTTTGCTTTTTTTTTCTTGTAGCATTCTGCTTTCTTTTCTTGATGAGTGCCAGAGGCATTTCGCTTGTGGAACTGGTGTTCGTCGACAAACGGAAACATGCTCACCATAGTTTTCCTTCCGCTCTTCCTGAAGCGAATTTTTTTCTAGTTTGCAGAGATCTCTCTCTTTTCTTTGCCTCAGCCATTCAAGCAACATTGCCGTAATGTTGTACATTGAACTCGGGATTCCATTCGGATTGGCCGGCATAATCGGGTTAGGAATGCACGAACGAATAGAACGAAAGTAGCGCACCATACCAGAATATACTCCAGTTATATTGCTTCTTTGAGTACTGGGCCCTATAAAGAATGCATTTTGAAGATATATTTATTTATCTTGTGCCTCGTATTTTTATCTACTGGGCTTGAAAACTGAACCACTGGATACGTATTGTCCAGCTAACAGGCATTTTTATTCTTATCCTTCTGTTATTTTACTATGTGGTTTATGTAATGCCACAATGTGGTCCATGGCATGCACAGTGATACTGATATAAGGACATTTTTATCTTTTCAAAGACGTATTATGCCTACATAATTCCAGTCAATTAAGAAAAGATGATTAATCTACGTTCCATATGCTAAATTCACGTTAACCTATGTATGAAAAGTGAAGTATGAAAGTGAAATAGCCCGAAATAGCGAATTTAACAAAGCAGTGGTTCGAAGGCTACATTTATGCTCTTTCCGAAGAGAAATATGCATACTCCGTTATCCAAAAACCATGTGAGTCATAGTTTTGTGATATCTAAAGCGTCGATAGGTAATATCATCAACAAGAAAGGAAAAAAAACGTCAAATTGGAGCCTCAAGTGGGACAAAAATTCCAAACAAGTATCCAAGGAAAAAACGGACATCTTCGACTATTGCGAAGGTACGTTGTTTAATGTTAAAAGAAAATCCCCCTAGTCAAAGGACAGTTACAAAACCATTAAAATGTTCGGTTTCCACTGTAAACAAGATGATAAACGTTTATTTAAATCTTAAGAAAGCGAAAAAACGCAATGTGCATCGTCTTCATCCAAAGCATATCGCTCAACGCAGGAAACACTGCAGAATTCTATATGAGAAACACTTATCCAAAGAAAAATGGAAAACAGTTGTCACAATAGATGAAGCATGGGTGTATTTAAATGATTGTAACAAAAAAAGAGCCATTTATTATCATAAAAGTGGAGAAAAAAATTTAAATACATGGTTCAAAGAATCGAAAGAAAGTTTTTCTAAGGGATTTATGATTGTTGCTGGTTTTTCTTATAATGGCAAATTAAAAGTAAAGAGAGTGCAAAAAATGTCAAGATTAACTCCAAATACTATCAGGAACATATTTTATCGCCAATTGTTCTAAATGAAATACCATCGCTTTACCCACAGTGCCATCAATCTGTGAGACTCCATCAGGACAAAGCTAGCAGTCACACATCAAAATCCACTGTAAATTTCCTAAACGAAATGAAACAAAAAAACTGGTATCAAGGCCATACCCTTCACTGATATCCCTACGAAATCTCCCGATGTGTCACATATGGAGTTTTGTGCTTTCAGACTTTTAAAAACTGCATTATCCAAACGTTGTCCCAAAACCCTAACAGGACTGGAAAGCTGTTCGGGAGGAATGGGATAGAATATCTGTTCTGCCACTTCAAAAGGCATTATTATCCTGGAAATTGCAGAGTCGAAAGATAGTTCAGAATAAGGGATGTCAAATAGAACATTTAAAACACAAGAATTTTATGTAATTTACTTTTGTGAATACAATATACATCGTCTAAAAATGTGTGAACAGCCTCTGTATATGTTAAAATAATATATTTATTTAAAGTAATTTGTAATAAAAAATTATTCTTAATTAGAAGCTGGCATCTGGCAATTCTGAGAAAATAAGGCAGGTGCAAACAGATTTCACCTGTTTGATTGATTGCTTTGTTTAATACATATTTTAGTGATTTGTGGATGGGCGACAAGAATTTATGTCTTTTTATATGTGCTATGTTAAATAAAAGTATGAATTGACTGACGTGAAAGGTTTAAGCACTAACTTTCAAAATGCTTGGCTTAAAATAACGCACGTTTGGAAACTGGCTAGAAAGAATTAAACTGATGAGTTTAAAGCTTCTATTTCAAGTTATGTAAATGTGAAGAAGGCACACAAAGCTGACTTAATGAAGCACGGTATTCTTTAAAGCATAATAAAAACTATCAACATATCCTCGCTCTGAGTAATGTAGAATTTGAAGAATTAAACTATGATGTTTAATTTGGGTTAATGAGTTTGGATTGAAACTTCCTTCATTTGTTGCCTGTCATGCATCCAGACGGTCCATCGGCCATTTGAGTCAAGTAATTGAAATAAATAAATTCTTATTTTCTCTTATAATGTTTATAGAAATATATCGCATAATATCTCTATTTCGCATAATATCTATAATGTTTTATAGTTTCATGTCGCAAGCATCTGTGTTTATGTGTATGTCGTTTTAATAAAAACGAAAGAAAAATAGCGACTGGTTTTCACGTTCACAGTTTTTGGTCATTTATTTTTCTATGACACTGGATAAGATATCTTCACTATTTATATATTTGATTACTTTAAATATTTTATATGAATATGATTCAGTAAATCCTTTTGAGGCAATCATTTCTGTATTTGGCCTGTATTTATAAGAACAAAAATGAACGTTAGCAATATAAAACGATTGTGTTTCCACAGAAAATACAAATTATCTGGAATTATGAAGTGGTTGTCTTTGACAGCAATCACTGTGCTTGTTCTATGATTTTAAGTGCTACTTTAATAATTTTAAAATAACTGGAACTGATACATGCTGTCTAAGAAAAACATATTTAAATATTTAACGTTAGGACAAAAATGTCAGTTTATAATTGGATTAACTATTTCATTGTATCTATAAAATTCCAGTAAATTCTTTAAACTCTTTTCCTTATTGAAATTCCGTAAAAAATCAATATTAAGTGCAAAAGATAACATTTATTTATTTATTTGCCTTATACGTTAGTAATGTTTTTCTCTTTTCCATGCTACAACAGTTTGCTTAGGTACGGAAAATAGAGTGATAATCTACACTCTATTTTCCGTACCTAAAGCAAGAAAAAAAAAGTGGGACAGTTTTATATCTCGTGTTCTACTGCGCCGATTGACATAACTCAAATTGCGTTTTCCATGTCTCGAAAGCGCGACTTAGGATATGTATTAGATTTATATATAGCACTGTTCTAACATAGATATTTTGATACGAAATCGGACTTTTTCTGAAATAACATACCATTTTTTCATATTTCAATTCTACGACTCAAAATATGCCTAGATATTAAATTTTGAAAGATTTGGTGCGAAATTTACAGAGAAGTTAAAATCTTTATCTTGGCAAAATTTTTTCAGTTTGGCCAAGAATAATTCACTTGGCGAACTTCTTAATATATGGCAACCAATTTTCCTTTCCCTTCCATTATGCCGGAGCGGGGAAAAAAAAAAAAAAAAAAAATGGCATCTCGTTCCTAACTTTTTACACTGCGTTTGAGAGGAAAAAAAAAAGTCACATCGTTTTCTACTTCCAAATAATTTTTAGCAAAGTGTTTAAACCCCCATCTGATGTTTTATCGCTTTCAACAAGTATGCCAAATTTCAAAACGCGCCAATATATAAATTCACGTATATCTTCGGAAATTTTGAATAAAAAATTGTAATTTTTTGCAGGTTAGCTTAGAAATACGTCTACTTTAAAATGATGGTAAACATTTTATAGATTATAATTCAAAAATGTTTTGAAAAGTGTAAAAATCATTTAAAATACAAATTTAAAAAATAAATCATAAAAAAGGGGTGAATTTTATTTGTAAAGAACCTTAATTTCGAAATGTGAAAGGAAGAATCAAATAAGCTTAATAAAAAAAGACAGATTAATAAATATATATCAAACTCAATTAACATTGAGAAGCTAAATTTTTGAAAGCTAATTTTTTAAAACCTACTGTTGCGATTTTTACAAAACCTGGTAGTTCGGCGTAATTTGAGTCGTAGAATGGAAATCTGTAAAAAAAATTGGTATGTTATTTCAGAAAAAGTCCAAATTTATGGTAAAATACCTATATTAGAACAATGCTATATATAAATCTAATACGTATCCTAAGTCGAGCTTTCGAGACAGGAAAAACGCAAGTGAATTTCTTCAATCGGCAGAGTAGAACGATATAGATATAGAACTGTCCCCCCCCTTTTTTTTGCGCGCGCATTGTACGTATATAAGTACGACATATATTAAGTCTGACAAACAAAGCGTAAAGTTAACTTGAAAGCATTAACAATTAAAATTAAAAAGAAAAAAAAACCTGAACATTTTCAGATTTTATAAAATTAAGGCTTACAGATGCCCATATACTGTGGAAGATTTAGTTATTCAGAATTTGATGGCTGTAGGTACCGTTGTTGTATCACGATGCGAGAAACATACATGCATTTATGCAGATTCTTCGTTATTTAATTTCTTTAAATATATCACAGGGCAACAATTTTAAAAAATATTTGGTGGCAACAATTTTAAAAGTGAACCTTTGGGCTAAAAAGAATAAAAAATAAACAGCCAACTTTAAAAAAAAACAAAAAAAAAAACAAAAAAAAAACAAAAAAAAAAAAAAAAACGAATTAGTGCAAAAGAGATACCGATCGAAACTCGATCACTTAAGAATAGATATGCACAAACATTTTAAAATAGAAACCTAAATAAACTGAGAATTAATTTGAAAAGAAATGGATATTGAAACAATGGAAAATAAGCAATATAGTTTTAAAATTTTTAATCAAAACTAAAGTACATAATTAAAACGAGCATGAATAAAATTGCAATCTGTAACATACGGAACAGACAGAGATTGAATTTATGAAGACGTCAGAGGTCATGTGAACGTGCCTAACAATGGCGTCGCAAATATCACGTGACCGCAGACGTCACATGCTTTGCAACTTTTCAATTCTTCTCGTGCTACTTTAGTTAAAAAAATTCTGGCAACACTTATTTAAACCACATTTAATATGCACTTTGGTAATGGTTCTTGGAGGAAATAGGAAGTGCAAAAGAATATTAACAAATAGACAAATAACGTGTTGGTGCTAATACACCTTGCAAGATTAAAGTTATTAATCTTAAATGGATTTTAAAGATTTCAATGAACTCGCATCTGTGTCAATAAAATTAAAGCTAAACCAATTTTAAATAATTATGTTGAAATGTAGGAATTTAATAAACTCAACAAGTTAAATGTTTTAAAGTTTGTCGGAGAGAATAAATAAAATGTAACCCTCTTTAACGTAACAAAGCTTTTAACGCTCAAAGCAAACATGTTTTCACGATTCTTGGCTGTAAATCGGTAATTCGTCGTAATCCATCTGGTCTGCAAATGAAAGTATTTGGAATTCATTAAAGAAGAACTTAAAAAAGAATAAAACCATTAAGGAAATAAGAATGGTACGATCAGTAATCGCAATATGCACTTCAGTAGATGTTAAATGATAGCAGATTATTACTTAAGTGCTTTCAGCCATTCTTTTCTTTCTACTTATTTCGAAAAGATCCTTTATATTCAAAATGAATTTAATCTACATGAAGTCTCAATCTGATTAATATCCATATATAAGAGTTTTTCTCATTTTCGATAATTTTAAAACATACATCCGTATTTCTGCAGCATACTTTTGATGGCGATCAAAAACGTAAATTTTATTTGCAAGGAAATATTTTAAATGGAATTATTAGATTATGAATGAAGCTGCATGTTATTCTTTAAAATGTAAAAGGTATCTGAAAGCGAAAAACGTCTCATTGATTTAAATAGGAGGATACTTGGATCTAAGCACGAGGTAAATTTATTCATTCAGATTAAAATAAATGCAAATTCTCAAAATAAAAGAGGCTATTCAACTATTTATTTGATTAGTGACTTTTAGTATCCTTACGTAAATACGAAAGTAAGAATTCCGTATTCCTTAGAAATAAGAACAAATTAATGAGAAAAAAAAGTAAAGTATCAATCACTAATGGAAAGAAAATCTAGTAGAAGTAAACATAAGTTAGGGTCGTTATTTACCTTTGCAATCTTATTTTAACTACAATACCATTTTCGGGCGTAAGGAGTCAGGGTGTTAGCGACGCTGCGTGTTACCTTTGCATCTTATTTTGACTACAATACCATTTTTAGTGTGTTACCGATGCTAACTATTATCCTCCTAGCCGGTATAGTGATTAGCGTCACTAACTGTCGTGCCGAAGGGCCCGAGTTCAAGTCCCGGTGAAAGCACTGATGTTTGTAAATGTATAGTGTCAGTGCGGCATGGCGGCACTCTAAATATGCGGCGAGGCGAAAGTCCTCTCGTGTGGTTTGAAGGAAGGGGATAGGGGTGGAAAACCCTCGGACCCGTTCCCCCGGAAAGCTCTCCATCAAAATTGGGGGCCGAATTTGTGCTAAATCACACTATCACCTGAAAGGTGCTTAAGACTGTTGCCAACGGTAGACGTAATCTATCGCTCCTTGCCACTAAAAATTTCGTGGGCTTCGGGTGACTAAGTCAGACAAATGAGCATAAGCAACAACAACAAGGAATTTTCCTGTTTCCCCGTACATTATATCTTTGTGTAAATGGTTACCGCAGAGGTTATTAACGTTTTTTGCCTCAAGAACCTCTTTTAGTACCACTAGAAGTTCATTTCCCTGTCTTTTCCAAAACTTAAGAAACAAGTATAAATTTATTTAGGTTTAGATTATTTTTTAAAATGCTTTATTAATCGAACAGCAGAAAGTATAAAAATTGTTGATTAATACCAAAACTTCAATAAAAATAGTTTCCTTTATATTCGTTAACTATAACAAAGTACTGAACAGCTAAGTAAAGGTTAACAGCATCTTCTCTGAAAACATAAAATTCTCATCAAGGGGTTGATTTCCCTCTCGGGAATCACTACTATTGGAAGTATCGGTATGGGCTAGGACTGGAAGATCCACTGCTGGACATCCGACGAAAGTATGATTGATTTTTCATGTTTCCTATACCAAAAAACCAAATTATCTAGGCAATGGCTCCTGGATAAAATGAGATGGACCATAACTCGTCACTATCCGATTTTTTTTACTAAGTGTTTTGTCTCTACTATTTACCTCTTAATTGAAATACATGGCATAAACGTCTCAGTTTCAGGCACATGCTGTCGTAAGTGATTAGCAAGTCTGTTGATTGGCAACATTGGGGGATCTGCGGTTGACTTAGGATAGTGGCCTCCAAACCTTATAGCCCGGGGGCCGTACTGGTTCTTTCACGGAGCTTCGAAGACCAAGGACTTTCACGGACCTTCGAAGTTCATCATACCATGGTGTGATGTAATCATGATGAACAGCATATGCATGTTTTTAAACAAGGCAGCAAGGTTTTTGAGATTGGATCTCTATCGCTATGATTGATAACACGAAGAGACTTGTTTTTGTTTTTTAATTTTCATACAGTTTCTTCTAACATAAATTTCTTAAAACTGTTTAAACGTTTGCAAGAATATTCTTATCCCAGAATATCAGAGTTTTTTTTCGATTTGCAATGCAAGTTTGCATTTAAATGGATTTATCTCCCCGTCATAATAATTTATCAGGGCATTTTATTTATATTTTGATCATAGGTATTTCATATTTTATTTATATATATTTCATATTCACACTATATTTTGGGAAAGCTTTCTGTGAAAACAAATTTCCAAAATTAAAATAACTTACAACATATACAGAATATGTATCAAGATGTAAACGAAATTGCTACTGAAAATTTCTATGAACAAACCTAGAATACAAATATGGAAGTAGATAAAGATCACACATGAAACCGCTATTCTTGCAAAAAATACAATGGCATTTTTTTTAATGGAGTGTTACTGTATTTCTCTTTTTGTAACTATGACCATAGTTTGGAGACCCCTGCCATGGGAGAACACAATTGTTTCCTACGTTTCCAACTAGATGAGACCTAACAATGTTAAAAAATCTATTGCGCGCCCGGTAGCTCTCAAAACAGTTTTGTATTCTGAGTTTTTAAAGATGAGCACATCTAGCAAAACAGTTTTATTTTTATTTCTCATAAATTCCATCTCATTTACTTTTTTTAGCCCAGAGGGGTGTTAGCCCAGAAGAGCTATTAGTCTTGAAATGACACTTTGCGTCGGATCACTAAAAGCTTTGAATCACTTTTCAAATTATGGCCACAAAATATTATCGACCTGCATTATATTACATAAATTAAATAATGAAGAATCTAGTTCCTCGCACTGTGAAAACAACGACGGTACCTGGAGCTATCAAATTTTGAATAACATAGTCCTCCACCGGAATATTGGCACCTGGAAGCCCGAATTTTGAATTTCGAGGTTGTTGTATTATCTATTTCGTATTTTATAAACTTTAACGAATTTTAGATAAAAAACTTAACGATTTCAAAGCAAGCAGTGACAACACTTTATGAAATAAAATATTTTTATCTCCGCGGGAGATTGTCTATCGGAAATTCTAAAAATGCGCTGTTTTCAAGTAT
Organism: Stegodyphus dumicola; assembly: GCF_044657685.1. Classification (NCBI taxonomy): domain Eukaryota; kingdom Metazoa; phylum Arthropoda; class Arachnida; order Araneae; family Eresidae; genus Stegodyphus; species Stegodyphus dumicola. The sequence continues at coordinate 131,323,848 of NC_140770.1, forward strand.
TTTTAGCCCAAATGGGTATTAGCACAAAATACTCTCGAAACATGTATGTGCTGTTGTTGTTCTTGCTAATGCTCATTTGTCTGGCCTATAGTCAGTCCACGCTCGCGAAATTTCTCGTAGCGAGGAGCAAAAGTTTACGCCTGTCGTTAGCCTACCAACAACCTCTCAAGAGGACTTTCAGGTCGCCGCATATTTAGAGTGCCCCCATGAAGTACGGATACCATACATTTACAAACCTGTGCCTTCTCTGGGATTCAAACCCCGGCCCTTCGGCTCAGCAGTCAGCGATGCTAACCACTATACCGGTTACGCGGCTACGTGTATGTGTATGAAAATAAAAACAAAACGCTCTTTGTATGTAATATAAAATCTGAAAGCTTTCAGATTTTTATTTTTTCAGAAGATTACTCTTTGGACAGAATTTCTGCAACAAATATTAGGATGAAATCTATACTAATCTGAGCAGTGTTGTAGCTAAAGATTATAACTTTAAGCATTTCATTGCTTAGAAAGCTTTCGAATGTCACGAGACGGAAAAAGGTATTCTTTATTCTTATTATAAAAGCTGCCCAGTTTAGAAGATTCAACGATGGAACTTTGTCAACTGTCACTGAAATATCAGTAATGATGGAACTGGTGACATTGTGGTAGTGAATACTTGGTGAAACTAATCGGAAGGCAACAGAAATTAATTGAAAAAGGAATTTTGACCGTCTGTATACATATAGAGTGAAACCAATTAGATGGCAAGGGAAAAAAATCAGGATCTAAATCTTCAAAAGTATGATAAATCGTGCCCACTGCAAGTCTGTTTTCTTCAATTTTCAACAACTTCATAAACTTCCCAGTACATATTGTAGAATAGTTATAAAAAGGCACAGCTTTTAAAAGAACATTATCTCCCTTTTCGCAACTCCATGAAGTCTGTTATAATCATCGTTCCAACCATGGAATATTCATTTCCGACGTAGTGTCGCAAGTAGCTTAACTGCCACCTTAAAAAATATGTTTCCCTGCCTAGTGCCTTTCAGATCAAGACAAAGATAGGGAGATATTTACGTTTTTCCCGATTACCACAAAATAGAGGAAATAATAATCCTCTTAGCTGTGTAACTTTAACAAAGATTCCCTGCTTTTAGGTGGTCCATTCTTTCTCTATCCATTTTACTTGTAATCCGAAACCATATATATGTTTCGCAATCTTCTCTTATAATCCGTGGGTTAAATTTAAATATAAGTTCTTTTCATTATATTCTTCTTTCGTATTAAATATATATGCATTTTCCGCATATTACCAGATACTGTATGAATAGCTTTACGTATTTATTATTTAGTTATTTACAGTTCGCTGCATTATTTTGTTTAAAAAGCGCTCTGGCCTATGACTTTTCTGATGCCATAACATTCATTGACAGTTTTAATTGTATTCACCTCCCACACGACTAATTAACTTTGTGATTTCACTGGCTGTATTTCAAACAACTTAGTGAGACCTAAACATGAATGGAAAATTTCAAAATTAAAGTTATAAATATCTATTTACGGGAATCTAATCAAATCAGAGTGAAAAGTTGAAATTAATGTAAAATGAATCTTATGAATTCCAAACACTTTCAGCTGCCGCCCAGACGGTATAGTAGTTAGGGGAGCCTACTGCGGTACTGAAGACCTCGGGTACAAATCCTAGAGAAGGCATAGATGTTTATTTATGTATAGTGTCTTTGCGACATAGGGGCAGTCTAGGCGAGCCGAAAGTCCTCTTGTGTGATTTGGTGGTAGAGGAGAGGTATGGGAGACCCTCAGTCCATGGAGTGTTTGGGAAGCCTATTAGGTACCGTAGTGCTCGGTTACAAATCCCGGGGAAGGCATGGATGTTTATAAATGTATAGAGTCTTTGAGACATGGGGGCACTCTAGGTGAGCCGAAATTCCTCTTGTGTGGTTGGTCGCATCGAAGAGATGTGGAGACCCACAGTCCGGGGGTCCCTCTCTCAAAATTGGGGGGGAGTAGAAGTCCAACCTTCTTGAGGCTCTGGCAACTATTCTTCTATGAAATTCATAGAAAGGATAGTAACAACGACTATAAAATATTATATTAACTGTCAAGAATTTCAAGATATCCTGGTTCAAAAAACACTAATTCAAATTACACATAACATAAATGTCAGATTTCTAAACTGCCAAGTTTATTCACGTCTAACACACGTTCAACTGGCGGTGCCAGATCCAAGAACAAGAAGTATATATAGTACATCATGAAAGATTTGCGCCCTCTTTGGCGATTAAAATATATTTACACGTAAAATTTCTTACACACTGGGCCCAGCTGAACTGTAGTTCAGAACAATCAAGATTATCAGTGTTACATGAACATTTTAAAGAATTATTTTCAAGAATCATTATGCATTTCAATACAAATTCAAGTTTTGTAATAAAGAAATGTCACATAAATATTAAGAACATGTAAAACTTACCATATGTTTCAAGAATATCAAGTAAATTTTCAAATAAATTTCATCAAGAATTATTACCATAACATTCCTGTTCAAGCATCAGGATTTAAATCAAGAATTTATATAACTCAAGATAATATTAAACAAATGATTTCAAAATCAAGATTATCATAATTCAACTAAAATACTAGAATTATTACAAGAAACCTGTCTTTTTTTTCAAATTAAATTAAAATTTTAAATACATTTTTACATTTCGACAACCTTAAAATTTTCTAATTTATACATTTCTTTAAATATTAAATATACAGTACTTTAAATAGCAATTAAATAAAATAGATACAACATTAGTAGCATTACGATTACATTTTCAGTAAGAAATATACTATTATACAATATTAATACTCTTAGCATTCTAACTTAACTAATAATTGTAAAGGTCTCTTTATAATGCCTTTTTCAATCTTTATTTCACAACTGCGAATTAGTCCATCTCTACCGGTAAATATTTTGAGAACCTTTCCTAATCTCCACATGTTACGTGGTAAATGTTCATCCTGTAAAATCACGATATCGTTCACACTTAAGTCGTGTTTTGCACGGTGATTGTTCACACAATTTGCAGATTTCAGATTCAACAAATAATATTTATAAAAGATTTTCCAAAAGTTATTTAACAATTTTTCACGATATAGATGCGCTTTTAACAGAATTTCTTTAGTACTGCACACTTCATGAGTGTCAAATGTTCCTGTCAAATGACAGGAGGCAAATTAGCAAGTTTCTGCCCTAGCAGAAAATGAGCAGGTGACAGAACTTGGGGCTCATTATCTTGGACGTAAGTCAAGGGTCGACGATTTATCACCGCCTCAATTTCAGTCAGTACAGTTTCCAATTCTTCAGGTAGCAGTGATGAATCTTCTTAATATTGTTTTGACGGATCTCACAACTCTCTCGTAAAATCCGCCCCACCAGGCTTCTTTTTCAATGATATACCTCCATTGAATGCCCTTTGCTGCATAATAATTCTTTACATCGGGATGGCTTAATACCTGCCACATCTTTCTGAGCTCTGCATCAGCTGCCTTGAATGTACGCGCGTTATCTGAGTATATTAAAGAGCACAACCCTCTTCTTGATATGAATCGACGAAAAGCAAGTAGGAAAGATTTAGTTGTGAGATCTTTTGTTAGTTCAAGTTGAATGCCTCTAGTTACTGCGCAGGTAAATAATAGGATATAATACTTCGTATCTTTATTTTTAACGAAAAGCGGACCTGCATAATCCAGTCCTATAACATCAAAAGGGTTTGCTTTTTCAATTCTAGATGGTGGTAATGGTGCTATGACTTGTCGCGTTGGTCGGGAGTTATAACGCTGACACAGTACACAGTTTCTTATAACACGTTTCACATTTTGTCTGGATCTAATTATCCAGTACTTTTCACTGAGGAACATGAGAGTACTAGCTACACCTGTACGAAGAACTCGTTCATGTGCATCACGTACCAGAAGATCTGTAAAATGAGTTTTTGAAGGAATAATTATAGGATGCTTTTCATGAAAACTTAATGTTGATTTTTGTAGTCTTCCTCCTACTAACAAAACTCTTTCCTCATTTAGAAAAGGATTTAGTTCATAAATGTTTGAATTTTTTGAAATCAACTGTTCAGAATGTAAACTAATTATTTCATCAGAAAAATGTTCATATTGAACTTCTTTTATCAAATATAATTCTGCGGCAAAAAGTTCTTCTGCTATCAAGGGTCCGGGTTTCTTGTCAGTTTTATTTTTCAGATTGTGAATAAATCTAAATATCCATGCAGTCACTCTAATAGCTCTAATTAATTTACTATAATTTTCAAGATTCAACAGCGAATTAGATTCTTCTGCAATAGACGGCAGTATTGTGGTATTATTTATGCATCTTTTCCGCTCTAATTCAGCATCAGAAAACTCCGTTGTCACGATAAATTTATTAGGCCACAAGCACTTACTGTTTCAACTAACCAGTCTGGCCCAGACTGCCATAATCTTGAAGAAAACAAATATTCGGCTGAACATCCTCGAGATAAAATGTCCGCTGGATTGGACTTCCCATTACAATGTCTCCAGTTATTTGGGCAAGTTAATAATTGTATTTCAGATATTCGATTTTTTACAAACATTTCCCATCGTTCAGGTGCACTATGAATCCAGTGAACCACTATCATACTGTCAGTCCACAGATAAATATTTTCGTCATGAACTGAAAACAGCTCTTTTAAATTTTTAGCAAGTCTTGCTGATGTTAATGCTCCTAACAACTCTAACCTTGGATGCCATAATGAATGCTACCTGTCCTGCTTCAAAATTCTTCAACTGACCTAAAATATGCAACTGAACCATACGATTTAATAGATGCATTACAAAATAAATGAAGTTCGATATCCTTATTTTGATTCAATTTGCCGGGGAAAAATTCTCGAGAAATTTCAAATTTCTTTAACTTTTCAATTTCACCGCAGCACTCGGACCACAACTGCTTAAATTCAGTTGGAACTTCATCGTCAAATTCTGAACCCAACTGCCAAAGGTGTGTGTGTGTGTATTTAATTATGGCAAAGCACACGAGGGCTATCTGCCTAAGGGGAGGGATGCCTTTCGTGGAGGACTTTCTAAGGGAAACTGGCTCGTATACACGTTACACATGGGGAAAACCACGAAAACGCCCATGCAGCCAGCCCGTTCGCGGGATTCGAACCTCGGACCGAACTACCAGTGTTCAGCGACTTTACCGCTCGGCCGCTGGTGGGCCCAACTGCCAACTGCCAAAGGTTTTGCGTTATCAATTTTGCACGTAATACAGATGGCGCCAAGAAACTTACTGGATCGAAAATAGTAGCAGTCATTAATATATTTCTTTTTGTGGTTTTTCTACAACTATTTAATATTTCGCACAAGTTGTCTATGTTCAAGGAAATTACATCTTTACTCGTACACCAGTTAAGCCCTAATACATTTAAAGAACTATTTAGTTCATTTTCTGATTTAATTATTCCACAATCATCCCAAAGTTTCTTTAGTTTCTCGGAATTTGTATTAAACTGACGCAAATTCATTCCGGTATCTTTAAGCACGCAATAGGGTCCAGTACTTAACTTGAAAGCCTGTTCCACAGAATCTAGATAGACATCATCTACGTAGCTCGAACAGTTCAACATCTCAAAAATATCTGGATTTTCTAACTCTATTTTTTATATGGTTTTCTATAGTGCACGCCAGAATGAAAGGCTACATGACACCCCAAAAGGAACGCGAGTCATTCTATAATGTTACAAATTGTAATTATTATCAAAGTATAAAAACCGTAATACATCTCTATCAATTTAAGAGATTCCAATCTGGAGAAAGGCCTTTTCAATGTCTGCTGAGAACGCATGCTTGTATTGTCTGAACCGTAATATCAAGTCCAAAACAGAAGGATTCAAATTTGGGCCAGGCATCAAACAGTTGTTCAGAGATACCCCATTACATTTCGAAGATGCGTCAAACACGATAGGGAATTTAGTTTTTGATACATTTTTTCTTACAACTGGAGAATGTGGCATTTTACTAATATCGCAACTTTCAATTTCGCACTCTTCAATTATTTCATTTTTTAACTGTTCGTTTATTATGCTATCATAATTCGCCCTAAGCCATTCATCACCTTTTAGTTTATTAACCAAAGATACTAGACCTCGCTTGGAATTTTCTAAATTATTACCCAAGTTTGCATGATGTGATTTCCATAACAAACGAGCTACATATCTACCATTAGTAAAATGCAATTCTTTTTAAAATTTCTCAATGACTGATTTATCGTCAGGATTCTCATTCTCCTCTAAACCCAAATGGTACAAAGTCCAAAACCTTCGCAAACAGTCATTAACTGAATTATTATCTTCCTTAAAGCAATGAGGAGAACCAGTTGTTAAAATACAGGCACTAGACTGATCACCTTCTAAAGATCCAACTAAGGACCAACCAAATATAGAAGACACCGCAAATAATTTATTAGTTACTCTTTTCTTTTCGCCTGTTTGCACTTCCCAACATGAATCAGATCCTAACAATACTTTTATTTCAGCTGCTTCACTATTATCGGCTATTTTTAGATTTTCTGATTTTAATATTTCTAAAATGTTTTTGGAGGACATTTTTATGATCGCTTCAGAAATTGTATTTGTAACAAGAGCTTCAATAGTGATTGAGTCTTTAGGGCAATGCATACTTTTTAGGGTAATTTGAACAACATTATATTCTATTAGTCTACCCTGGATGTACCCAAATGAATAAATATATAACCTTTCTATCCTTAAAGTCCTTAAATTTAGTTCTTTAGCCAAATCAGATCTAATAAATGACCTCTGTGATCCACCATCAATTAAGATTTTTACTATTTGTTTTCTAGTATTATCTGTATCTGAAGCGTAAACAGTGCAAGTTTGTAAATATACACCTTTATCAGCAGTTTCAGAAACAGTCTTAGAGTTAAACGACAGGGATGCAACTACATTCTGCTTAGAATCTGATACTGTAACTACTTTCTGTTTAAAATCTGAAACTGCTTCCACTTCAGGAAGAATATTTTTACAAAATAGCTTATTATGATTTAAACCATTACACAACTCACAATGTTAAAGTTTCGTTTTACATCTGGAATATACATGGCCTCTCTTAAAACATTTGTAACAACGTCCATGGTATTTTAATATCGCTCTTTTTTGCTCATTTGTTTTCTCACATTTTCCTACATCATGTGTATTTTGATTACAATAGAAACAATACGGCTTAGTCACTGTAGCTAACGCCGAAGCAGTAGGAACACTTGCCTCTTTTAAGTAATTATTTTTATTCTGCTTAACACCGTAATTTGTGTCTCTTTTCTTTGAGTTTATTATTAAATTAGAAGCTTCCCGACTCTCAACTTCCAATCTAATGAATTCGAGAAGTTCTGTTAGGCTGTATTGCAGTTTAGAGTTTCTTTTTCTATTAAACTCCAGATTCATTTCGTCTGGCAAAAGCTTTAAAATAAAAGGTCCTAAAAGGGTTCCGTAAGCTTCCGACACAATATCTCATGAATTTAAGCTTCTTATATTGATTTCACAGGAATCGTATAGTGTTCTTAGTGCTTTCACATTGGACGAACTTCTAACCGGTTCAAGACTGAAGAGTTTATTCATGTTCGAAGATATTACCAAATCTGTTCGTCTAAATCAATCTTTCTTTAATTAAACTTATAGACGCGTCATAATTTTCATTAGATTGTGCAAACTCGGATAATGCACTTAAAGAAGGGGTTGCGAGTAAGGATTTAAGATAGGTAAACTTCTCGACCTTTGTTAACTCATTATTATTAACAATAGCATTTTCAAAGGAATTATAGAATTCCAAAAATAAACTAGGATCACCATAATATTTAGGAATTGAAATTTTAGGTAACCGAATGTTACCTAAAATTGTTTTGTTTTCGACCTTGGCAGCAGTATGGTTCCCAGGCGATTCACTTTCAACGCTCTCTATCTGAGAATTTAAATTAAGTTTCTTTTTAGCCCTAAAAATACATAAACTTATTTTTTCATCATACTCTAACACAGTCTTACATTCTTTCTCAATTTCAGACTCATCCCCTTTAAAACAATCCAATATTTTTTCATTAAATTCTTTTAGCGCAGACTTTTTAGAAGTAAGTAAAAACACATTTTCTTCTATCATATTCTTATCAAAAATGTCTTTTTACTTCCTTGTACGAAGTAAAAAGGAAGTATTGTAATCGCGAAAAGTTTCAGGCAGCATATTTCAACGAAAATATCCATTTTGACCGCTATCGAAAGCAATTTAATGATGATTTTGCGTGATATCTATACGTAAGGACAGAATAAAATACTCTTTTCCTTCAAAAAAATTCTAAAACTGCTTTAAAATTAATTCTGAAGAGAATTTTTCGTGGCGTCTGTACGAACGTATGTACGTACGTGCGTACGTACGTATCTCGCATAACTCAAAAACGAGTAGCCCCAGAACGTTTAAATTTTGTATATAGGGCTTCTATAACATGTAGATGTGCACCTCGTATTTTGGTTGCAATCGGCCGCACCAAACGTATATAAATATATTTATATATATATATCCACTCTGTTACCCGGCTCAGTGATCTCAGGTTCTTTACCCTTATATGTTTGTAAATTGTACATTTTTTGCTTTAAAAATGATTGTATTATGTTGATTTTATCTTCCGGTTAAGGTTTTTATGCCTTTAGTAAACCTGTGTGCAATATTTTTAGAATTAACAACAATTTTAAAGTTGTCTAAGTGCCGCTAAGCCTTTTTTTATGGCGGCCATTGATGTTTTCATTTGAAACAGGAGACTAGTGGATTTGTTGCCAATCTAGAGAAACTTAGCTTCGCAACAACAAAGATAACGCATTCATTTATTATTGCCAATTAAATCATGCTTAATTCTTTCTGGAATTTTTTCGACGAAATAAGTGTTTGAGATTTACTTTTAGTATTTTGAGTTTTTATGTATTTTTGCCTTCTCGCGAAGTGAGAACTGAATTAATTGAATGAGAAATACTCAATAGTCTGTGAAAAACTGTTTCTTTTTTGTTTTGTTTTCTTAATTTCTTTTATACATCATTCTAGCTTTATTATAGTATTTGAATAGAACATGTGGCAACGATTAGATAATTCTATTCTTTAGATCATATAAATTTTGTGCATTATGAGTTATAATATGAACGAAATATATAATTTAACTCTTATATAATTATTGGATTATATAGCAGTTAACTTAGTTTCCGTTATATAATTATTATATAAGTTAACTATTATATAATTATTAATACTGTTAAGTGAATCTAGCGCCGGAGTGTCGCTATGGTAAACAAATACTAGAGTGAATTTTAAAGAATGCATTTATTCTATTGTGGTTTATGCGCTGTCGGCGAAGTAGATTTAATTCAATCGAATAAGTTTAAATGAAATGCAAGAAAAATTGCGTATAATTTAATATTCCGTACAAGGAAGTCATGTGGTGTACACATCAGATTTTTTTAATTTCAGGTTCTATAACATTTATCATTTTAGAAATAGCTTGTCTCATGAATTTTCTAGTAGCTTTCAATTTAATAATATCGTCTGCCATAATAACAACTAAAGTAATTTTATTCTCTTACCTGGTGCAGGCTTCAAATGGTAAATTCCTAATTTAGTAACTCATTTTCCTGATGAAACACATATACAAGTATTCTGAACGTTTATCTTGTCACGATCAGTGACGAGGAATACATTTTTACTAACACGAAAAACACCGCATTCTAAATCAAAAAAATTGTTCGTGCGCAACTGTTGGGCGGCAAAAATATAAAATATTATATTAACTGTCAATAATTTCAAGATATCCTGGTTCAAAAAAGACTAATTCAAATTACACATAACATAAATGAACATTACGAATCAGATTTCTAAACTGCCAAGTTTATTCATGTCTAACACACATTCAACTGGCTGTGCCAGATCCAAGAACAAGAAGTATATATAGTACATCATGAAAGATTTACGCCCTCTTTGGCAATTAAAATATATTTCCACGTAAAATTTCTTACAACAACAACATTCAACTGCAAATAGTTCTCAACAACTTAAATTGCTATTAATTAAATGTTAGACAACAAACCATATTATTTCAGCAGTGCGACTTCTGTTCTATTTCAGTAGTTGACATTCTAACATATATACCACATTGTATTATTTAGCACCTTAGCTTCTTCCCCCCCATTTTTAGTACATTAGTTCCTAGTAAACAGAGGATAAGTTTATTTCTTACCAGTATAGTTTCTGTTCTAGCTCAGTCACTGACCTTCTAATGCATAGATTACACATTACATGCTAGTAAATAGCAGACATTGATGCCGATACGAATGCTTTGTAGCTTACCTAAATCCTTACCTACCTTATTTTAGCTTACCAACCTTATTTTAGAAAAACGTTAAGAAAAAGAAAGAGGATAAAATAGGCTTAACATAAAAATAATTGACTAATTAAAAGAAAAAGAACCCTCATGGTTTGCTCTATAATTCTTTTTCAAATTAGCTTGAAGTCACTAAACTCTTTAATGTAATCTTGATACCACTTCCTCTGAATATTTATGTTCTGTATATAATTAGCGTATGCATACATACATAACGTACATAGTTCAAGCTAAAAATAAGAACCATTTGGAATCAAAGCAAAATGTGTAAGCATTTAATAATGAGAGGGCAGTAACACTTTATCGCGATAGAAATTCTAGCCATTGTTTTTGCGAATTTCAACGATTTTCCAAGATTTTTCGAGTAATTAAATTTTATTTTAATGTCGAATAAATTCGCGAATTTTCATTTTGTTCCTATTATGCTTTATTTCTGTTATAATTGTTCAATTAATGTGTAAGGTATATTTTAATTTTATTACTGTTATTTTAATTTTGAAACCCTTTCCTATTAATTCTTGTTTCCTGTTATAACTCCCTACCAGAATGAGATTTTAGAATTGCATTGAATGCAAATGAGTTGAAGTATTTAAAGAAGGTTCAACTAACTTCGATAGAGAGTGGGGCGTGTTTGCCTTCTGGCTAAGCCACTCTTGAAGCCGTTTTACGCTTGGCCTAATTATACGTGCCTACTGATATTCGGCGACTAGTTTAATTGAAGGGCTAACTACGTTAGATAATTATGTCTAGCTTCCGCTAAGTCTCGTTTAGTTAATTATAGTTTATTTTCTAATTTCTTATTCTGAATTAAAGCCCGAGTAGAGATTTCCCTGAAAGACCGATAAGGGAACCGACTGTTATTCTTATTTGAGTGAATAAAAGGGTAAATTTAATCCTTCTTGAGTCTACGTCTTAGTTGTTCTGAACTCACCAATAAGTCGCCACATAATTCACTAGGTTTTCGAAGTTTCCTCATAGAGAAGTGCGAGGAACCCTACAAATGCTATATTGAAATAATTTTTATGCCACTGTCCATTAAAAAAAATTTGCAAAAGTTTACAGAAATAGTACTATTGCGTGCTGAAATATAAACTGCTCTGTATTGCCTGTAGATACCCAAACTATCGTTCTTTTCGAAACAAAAACAGGCAATGTGATAGTACGCAGTGTAATAAATAAAATAATTTCCCGATAAAATGCTACCCGTTATTTAAAGTAATAATGCTGAATACGTTTACAGAATTTGTTTAGTCTATAAACGTAAATTTCGATTAAAAATGTGCAGTATTTTGTTCATTTACATGCTAATGGTTTGTGTTGTTATTTCCTTTCTAGTATACATCTGTCCCGAAATATTAATATATTACCAAGCACGAAGTGTTTCGTGAAACTGTTGATATAAATACCAGACCACGAAATTTTGCGAATTGTTTACCCTTTTTCGTAATACACTTTCCCCTACTAATATGTTACTTGAGTAAGGGAAAATACGTGAAGGCTATTTGCGTCAGGCAGGTGTACCTTCGAAAAGACTTTTCTAAGGGAAGCTGGCTCGAATTCACTATCGTACACATGAAGAAATTATGTTACACACGAAAATCAACCATGTAACAGCCCTGGCTTCGAACTCAGTACGAAATACCAGCATTTAGCAGTCTTTAACTTTTTGCCACTGTTGGAGCTTGTTCTGTTAAAATTAGAAAAGTAATAAAATTTATGTAAATACACATTGCAAAATCTCCTTGGGTAAAATCATCCGTTGAAAGCAAAGTATCGCATTAAACGATTTCATAGAGTGAGAATTAATTGCAGTATAAAAGATTATTTTATTCATCATGGAAATAGCATGTACATATCATCATAGCGTATCTTTAATAACCTTGTATTCAAGTCTCTGTATAAAATTTTCTTATATTTTTGAAGCTTTAATAAGCCAATAAAAATCATTTCAATTCTTGTTCTCTCACCCCCATCGCATAAATCTTCTGCTTATCTTAAATAGTTCCCTCACTGTCAAAAGCAAAGATAAATCATTCATTCCTGTTCAACCAACCCGAGCTTCATCCCTTCGAATAATTCCTTTTTCAAAGCGGCTCAAAATGTCGTTAATATTAGTTCCCTGTCCTACGTATGTACACTGAATTCATTTACAAATTATGTGCTTGAAGAGCGGAATTATTTCAAAATATGATACTGAGCCGAGTTCTTTTATGTAAAAAGTTATATAAATAAAAAAATGGACTAGGTATTGCATAAATTTTGTAGATTAGATATATTGTAGCAAATTGTTTTCAAATTACTGTCTTGGTTACAATTTAATGTGGAAAAAGTGCTTATCAACATGTTAAAGATAAAATTAATGCGTGGCGTTAATTGTACTCAACAGTGCAGTTCATTAATTAATCTTCGTTACGAGTTAAAAATTTACATTTCTTGCCTTGAACGTAAATTTTTTTCTTGATATTAAGAACTCTTAAGAGAAATTTAGCCTTTTGAGCAGACGGATATAGGAAAATCTTGTACAGTAAAAAAAATGTATTTTCTTTTTCCTTTTGTAAGAACTGTCATACCTCTGTCAAATGCTGCCATTTTCAAAATAGAAAAATTATCTACACTTTTTTGTTTTTCTCAGTTACAGTATGAGATATCGGGTTTCTCAAGAGGTTTCTGAAATCTTACACTTTTTGTCATGTCAAGCGCTTAGTAGGGAACAAAGCAAATTAGCTTCTTACATTATATCTAATAAAAATTAGGTCTTATTTTATGCTGATTAACATTATTTCCTTCAGAACTTAGCTTTGCACTAATGTATGTTGAACAGCCATAATATTGTTGCGAAACGCGGTGAGATAGCTTTCCAGCTAAGCGGGGATGCCAGAAAGTGGGAGGTAAAAGCACGAATGCCAGATTTTGAACGAAATTGGCTATTTTGGCGATATGCCATAGACAGGGAGAGAATATTCTAGAACGCATTTTTAGCCGTTTTCTCGACAATATTTTTGAAGATAGGTTAGAGTTATGTATACCCCGCCTGTCCTATGATAGAATAGTGTCTTAAGTTCAGAGTTTAGGTTGACAGCGATCGACCAAGTCGGGAGCTGTACTTGAGTGCTTTGCCGTGAAGCTGTCTTTACCGTTATAGGCTGTGTTGCTGATTGTTTCAGCGTGTTTATTGTAGTTTTTCGACGATTAAAAACATGTCTCTGGATGTCCTGTGTAATATTGGCGAATAAATTGTGTTTTGATTCTTCATCAAGTGTTATCGTCAATTACTCCAAATCCACGAGCCTGTAGAATGCAAAAATATGTCTTACATAAATATAAATTTAATCAACAAAAATTTGTCTCACCCAATTTATTCATCTTGCTGGTTTCTTCGGGTGAATTCATAACGCAAATTTGTGTAACAATATTAATTTTATAAGAGTAATTTTTGTTGTATGGTATACAGTTATGATTATGAAATACTCACTGCCAACAAGAGAGTTATTTTTGTGACTACACGGTTCACATTCACAGGAAATTTTAAGCTCTTGTAGCCAGTGTTGACATTAGGATATCTAGAATTCCTGCTAAAAAGTTATTATTTAGGATTTCTTGCTTCTTTTAGCAACCAATTAAAACAAAATGTCGAAAAAAAACTTAAAATAAAATTTTTAAAAAATTTGAAAGGTTTCAGATTTTAAATTACGTTTAAAGGAGCGTTTTTTTAACATTTTATGTGTCACCTTTATTTATTAAATATCATAGTCTTCGCACTTAAAACATAAAATTCAATTCGACAGCGATATCGCAAAATAAGCAGTTTTTAGTGCCGTATCTAAAACAAAGAATTATATAAAGGGCTATAATTAACAGATAGAAAGAAATTGAACAGAAAATATTAAATATATCTATTTTAACCTAAGTCTACATCTTGCAGACACGATTATAAGTGTAGGTTAATTTATTTGAATATGGCAAAGCACCATGAGGGCTATCTGCCTAAGAGGAAGGGATGTTTTCATGGAAGAGACTTCTATGGACAAATAGCACTTTGAACATAGAGAAAACCAAGAATGCGGTTAAACCGCTAGCCTGGATTTGAACCTATGTCGATCTGTTAACATTCAGCAGTGTTAACCACTCATGCACCGGTGGGGCCGCAACATTACAAATTCCTAATTTACCAAAACAAAACAAAAAAAAAAAAAAAAAAAAAAAAACCATAAGGATTCATTCTAACTATATTACATTCATATTGCGATAGTTCAATCATTATCTCGTTTTCACTAAGGAAAATAATTATGACTTATCAATAGAAAATTTGTCAGGTGTCGTATCATACTCAATTTTTAATACATTCTGTTATAAAATAAAGTTTGTTACTTTGACAATATTTATGAGACATTCTCTAACAATGTTTCTCTGACAGCTGATAATATTTATGAGTACTTTCAGAAATGAAGGAAAAAGTGGACTTCTTTTACCTTGAATTGCATATCATAGTTAATCGTAGTGGGCAAAAACATTTTGATTTGCAAATTATACAGATAGATATATTAGCAGAATAAAATACGATTAATAGTTGTCATTTATTAGGTTTATGATTTAATAATGATTGAACGACATGCACTGAGATTTTGTTGAAACTGATTCCAGTTGACCAAAAAATTATATGGAGTGAACCATCCTCGTTGAGTGTGTGTGAAATCAACTCTCACAAAACCAAATTATTTGTTTTATCAAATATAATATAATTCTGAAACAAAATATTGAAGAAATATTTTTCCACGTTGGCAGACTTCCATTGTGGTCATTTTACATAGATTGCGATCACGGATGGTACCAAGTCATTCTCATAGCGAGCGTAATATTTGCGAGAGCTTATAATAGCTTGTAATGATTTGGTGTCAGTAACCATGAAATCTTTAGTAGCTTTCTTCGAAATTAACTTCGGAAAAATTCCATGTCTTGGTGTAACACCTAAGCCATAACATAAGCTACAAATTCAACTACTATATAATTTCCTGTTAGCTTTGTTTAAGCACTACATTACACATTGCGGTGCTTAACACTACTATAAATTCAACTAATGTGTTTCATGTAAGCTTTATTTAAGCAATAAATTAATTACACATTGTGTTGATAAATATGTAATGGGCAATATTCATTTAAAATACTATTCACTTGCAATTAATCGCTTGGAAAATTTTCTCAGAAGTAGTTTAGCACTTTCATCGACATTTGACAGTTTGTTTTATATTTAGCAAAGAAATTCGTTACTATAAATAAAGAATTTTGTTTTGGCAATTTTGTGAATGGCGAATGTGACTGACCAAAGATGATAAACTGAACTTTTATTTTGTTATGCAGTTTCTGCTGCAAAAAAATGTTAAATGTTTTTGAGGAAACAGTAGAGCACTTTATCCAAAATTCGTTTGTTTTTTTATCCAAAATTACTGTTTTTGATTGGTTTAAGATCATTAAGAGAAGCAGAGAATGCGTTGAAAATGAACCACTGTGTGGCAGACTACTTTCTTCATCTAAGCAGTATGTCCGTCGAATCAGAAATTTAATGCCTACCGATAGTCTTTCAACACTAAGAGATATTTTTGAAAAAGCAAGTTCCTGTATCATAGGAATCCAGTCAAATTTGAATCATTTGGTTCAATATGGATTTTGAATCATTTGGGCTTATCGCGCGTCGCTTCTCTAGTTCTTCCAAGATGTTTAATTTCTTCCGTAAGCAACAACATATCCCAAATGACCCAGAAAATACTTTTTATAGCTATTGCATCAAAAGGAATTATTATCGATGATAAAATATGGATCCACGCTTTGAATATGTATTTACGATACAGAAACAGTTAAAGAATCAAGTGAATTGCGTTTGAAAGGGGAAGGAAGACTGAAGATACTATTTTAAAGACGGTTGAAAATCAAAGTATTGTTGAATGTTCCAAAACTGTTTGTATAGAATATTATTTGATCTTTCGCAGAGTTTTTGTGAAGCATGTCGTAGAAGACGACTTGAAATGTTGAGAGATAACTTAGAATTTGGCTTCAGTATAATACACTTGCTATTGTTCATGAATGTGTGGTCTAAAATTCAAGAAAAATGTAGGTATGGCATTATGTCACTTTTTCTTTCTACGGTTAAAAATGCCACTTCGTGGACGCTGTTTTGAATCTGTTAACGCAATAAAATATAATTCACTACGAGTCCCAAATGAGTGTCACGAACATGACTCTGAAACATATTTCAAAGATTGACAAAAGTATTGGCATCAGTGTATTGCAATCAGGGGATTAACTTTGAAGATGTTGTATTAAATACTGAATATTAAATTATAATCTTGTTTTATATAGTCTTTCTCTATATCTTTTGATCATAACAATAAAATTAGGATTAAGAACTATATTAAGATTTAGAAGTTATACTGAGAACAAGAATATTTATAAATTATGCTAAGAATAAGAATAATTTATAAATTATGCTAAGAATTTAAGGTTTTTTAAAAAAGTAAAATATAGATATCTCGATTTCGTTCTTAAAATCGTTCTTAAACATATTTTTAAAAAAAAATATGGATTCAGTATTCCTGTATAATCTTTTGACCACTATAACCTCTACAATATTTAATATGATGGGACTTTCACTTCTGACTAAAATTAAAGATATATAGTTCAATCAATAAAGAATTACTCTTACTGATTTTATTGAATTTGCACGCTTCTTTCACATATCATAAGATGAAGATTTTTTTGGTGTGTGCTGTATTACTTTTGTGGTCATGTATCTTCCGAATAAAAAAAATCGCCGATGAAAAGAGGGTCATCTTTCCAGAAAAGAGGTGCGTGACTTTACTATGCAATAGAGCAAACCATTGGATGGGCATCAAATCGGAGGCTGGTTCTATTTCCTTGGGCGATTATGCTCTGTCGTGACTCGATTTCTTGAGGGGATCCTCCACAGATTCTGAATTGCTTTAGATCGCCGGTAATCCGTCTTGTCGGAATCGGAACAAACATATTTTTTACTCACATCTGTTCCTCAATCCCACTGATTTTTCTGGATATTTCCAATGTTCTTTTAATTTTCGGTTATAACGCATTCTTCTTATTTCTAGAAGGTAAAGATATTAAAATTTTCTTGCTTACATATGCACAGCCCGTCTACAAGTTTTAGGATTAATTTGCTTTCAAAAATCCTGCAAAATAATTAAGCAATAATTGACAGAATTTATTGCTATCAGATCATCTCCTAAGTAATGTCTTTTTTTGTACTAGAATTTGAAGAAACTAAAAACAATGATGTTAATTTATTCAACTATTTATTACCTGTCCGAATCAAAAATTTTCTTCTAATGCTGTAATAGGTTTCTTAATGCCATTCACAAGCGAAAGCAGTCAATGTAGTGGGGAAAAAGTCTTGAAAGTCTAATTGAGTGCCTTGGGAGTAATATTCCTTCTTCAACCGAAGTTTGTGAGTTTGGTTCCCACTTCATGCTCAGTCAGTAGAGGATTCAAAATAGTAAAATTCTTTTCACGTGAATAAAGAATGAGGCAGATGTACATTGGTTTTTTTCTCAGCTTTAACAAGTTCATGTAGTACACATAAAATAGCAAAGAACAGATAATGATAATGAATTAACTTCTTTTGACAATTATTCTATAGTTGCATATGGATGTTTTTCTATTTCAGCTTTCAAAACATTATTACCAAATGAGACAGGGCCCGGACAGCAACTGACATCTTTCAATAGAAGTTCACCTTATGGAATTTTAAGAAACGATCTTTGGCATTTGTGAAAATTCAAAGTACCTTTACCATACACTTTCTCCAGAGTTTGTATAGCATTTCTTCCTCATTTACTGCACTTTTACTTTTTAATGCCGTTCTGATGTGTTGTATTGTGACCACCTTTCTCATTAAGGGCTGTTATAGCAACAAACTAAGCTGTGGGCTAGTACCACAAAACAGTACCGCATCCAGCACTGATAAGAAAAAAAATGACATTTGTTGGTGACAAATCCCATCCTTCTCGACAATACTGAGCGATATCGTAAAGCGAAGGCTTTCATAGAACTTCTGCGATAATAGAGGTGCAAGTGCTATATTATCCGCCATGGCGGCCGAGTATGAACCCGTATGACTATTTTTTTGTAAAAAAGAGACAATCGTTTCAAGGAATCCATCACAATAATGCAAATGAGAGTATCCGTAGTTTAGAGCGGTCGCGAATGAGCGTCAACAGAAGTGGACTTGCTGATCTATATGACGTTGTCTAATATGTTGATAGAACGTTGTCAGAAATGGCAAGCGATTATATTGATGGAATATTATTTTATAGAAAGTGGTATCTATGGTAGTAGTCTTTTTCAGTCTTTCCGGCGAACGGGATGGTTGCATGGGCATTTTCGTGGTTTTCCCCATGTGTAACGTGGATACGAGCCAGTTTCCCTTATAAAGACCTCCACGGGACATCTCTCCATTTCCGTGTAGTGCCCATGGGTGGAGCACATAATAAGCAAAAAAAATGTATTTTAATAATAAACAAATAAAAAAATGTTTTTTTTGTAAGGGTGCTGTTCTGTGTAACTCAAGAGGTACTTTATTCCATAAATAATACGGTTTTCTACTATCATTTAGGTATAAAAGTACTGAATATAAACAGAGCTCAACTTTTGAGCGAATTGTCTGTCTGAAAACTCAACATACCAAGCAGTTTCATTTTAAAACGTTTATCCCTAACTGTATGAACACTGCAGCTGTACTGACATAAATATCATATTGTTTTTCTTACAAATTATTAGCGACTGATACAGATAGCGAGTTCAGTAGGAGAAGGTTTGTTTTAAACATTATAGTTAAAAATTATTGCAAACATTTTCTAATATTGTAAGAACATGATAATTCTTAAATTCACGTAAAGAAAAGTTGCTTTTCAGATTTTAGATAAATGCAAAATTCGAAATTCGAAATTCTGAAATCATCTCAATTAGGAAATTCCCTTTTATTCGCGAATAAAAATTATTTTATGAGCTTCCGTTGAAACTGAAATTAAGTACAATATTTTAATATAGAAAAAAATCTTAATAACGTACATACTGAAGTGCAAGATTAACTTATATGCCCGCACGCTATATATGCATATATACATTCTTCTGTACAGTTTTGCACATACGAAGTGCTTAGTAGCACTTTAATAGCACTTTGCATCTACTTAATAAAGGCAGTTCTAATAGAAGCAGTTTTACTTACCTGCATCTCTAAGTAGATTAAATAATCAATGAAAATAATCTAAAACCGATTGGACCTCGATTGAAAACCGATAAAAGACTTTAAAGGCGCTTAGAGGGAGGATGAAAAGTTTAACATAACTCCTTTCAGTGAAATCATATGGTAATGTGCAAAGATGATTCAATGAGTTCCGCTAGCAATAAATTTTTACCTATCATTAAGATAAAAACAAATGAGAGGATAGATGCAAAAATAAATTAAACAGCCTTTTTATGAAATATGCCTTTGAGTTGAGCAAACTCGTTGATATTTTTACTGTTGCTCTGAATTTTCTATTGATTTTACAATATTTTAAAGATTAGACATTACGTCAATATGTTACACTTGTAGGATGAATCAGTGTATTTGCAGTTTTAAATTATTTGAAACCAAATGATTATAATGAGCTACAAAATCTGTTAAGAAGAAAGCTTTGATCATTATATATAATCTGGGTTTGATTACGAGCGATATGAACTGTGGATGTAGATGAAGGAAAGATAAACAACTGTAATTGACATAGATTTTATTTTAGCCAGGAGCACCATCAGCGATTGTTTTTTTCCCTGCTAGTTACGAAACTGCGTGTACTTTTCCCTGCTAGTTACAAAACTGCATGTATAATAATCTCAACTTCTGAATTTGTTTCTCTTCTGTCAATAAAATGCTCATTTCGATCCTTAAAACTCTATTCCTGACATGAATTAAGATATTGTAGTATTCCTTACGATCCTGTAGTATCGTATGTAGTATGTAGTATCAGCGTATGTATAGTATGGCATTAAGTATGGACTTCATTTTGAATTGACTGTAGGAACATATTTATAGACTGATTTTTTTTTTATTTATAGACACGTATTTTTGTGACAAGAACGAATAAAATTTAATCAAAATCTTTGATTGAAGATTTGAATAAAATTTATTTAATTATCACAGCTTAGAATTAAATTTCCATATCTGTACATTTCCAGGAGCGTCACTTGTTCGTTCTTGGTTAAAAATAAATACCATCATCTACTCATTTTTATAATAAAAATGTTCTATATGTTTGGAAGTGAATTTATGTACGAAAAAGTTCTTTTTTGATTAAGGGTAAGAAACGAACTAGGTTGAGGGAAGAACATCGACCATTCGTGACATAGATATTTTCTGAGTCAAAAACATTCTATTAAAAATTGGATTAATAAACATATTTTATTAATCAATAATTAATTACATTCTATTAAAAATTTCTTATGCAATGATCTATTTTAGAGAAGTATGCTTGCTGAGAATAGAATATTTTAAATATTTGCTTATTGTGAAGTTAAATATTTACTTACTCGGAGCAGCTAACGAAATTTTAATTAAACGCAAAACACATAATTTGATATTTCTTCAAATTTCTTGTTTTATTTATCAATTTTCTCTCCACTTACTTTCATTACTGCATGAAAAATTAAATTGGTATGAATAGGGAAACCACATAATATGCAGAAAATCAAAGATAGTTTAGTAAATTTAAGGAGTTCTGTGTATTATTAAGAATACATAGCATATACTGAAATGTTTCTTCAGTTTTTGCGGAAAAGCAGCTTGTAGAAATAGGTAGTGCTGATTAATACAAATATTAATTTTGTTATTAACATTTCGTATTATTATCAGTTAATTTTATGTTTAGAATTTAGTATAAGAACAAAAGTATTATACTGGAAACTAGTGATATCAAGATTTCAATTGGAAATTTAAAGTATTAAGTTTAACACATTGAAAGCAAATAAAATAAGTAGAAAACGTTTTCTGGAGAGGACACAATTTTTATTTGAATAATTCATTTAATACTGGGGTTTCCAACAGGGTCGGTAAGGATCTCCTGGAGATCGTAGACATTTTTGTAAAGGGTCTACGATAATCAAATGCTCGAATGGTCGATGGCCAAATATTCACCGGAATTGATCAGCATAATCACGATCCCATTGACTACAAAAATGAATTGATATTTATAATAAATTGTTTTTTTTGCTATAAAACGTTATCTTGCAAGTCAAGTCTTATTCAAAACATATAGGTATGTTAAGTTTCGAAAAAGTCATTCGAGAGAAATATCCTGAAATTAAAACTGTTTACCGGACCAACATTAATGACTTTTCCTTCGTCTCACCCAGTGGAAGAAAGCTTCAGTCAAGGCAATAACTTATTGCAAAAAACAAGAGCTACATTTAATTTTTTTCAACAAAGTCATTAAAAAATTCAGCAATTTTATACCAAATATTCAAAAACTTGCGCCAACACATCAAGCGCAGTATTCACTTTTAGTAAAGGCGAACTTTTTTGTAATTAGAAGCTGTGTCAGACAAAAAATAATGAGAATTTTATATAATAAATTAAATAGTATATAAATGTTATAATAAACATATAAGTTAATATATTAATTATTAATATAGTGTTATATAAATACTAAACTAAGATACAAAATATTGGTAATTGTACATAATAAATAAATAATATATATTGTAATATGATCTTGGTACTAATGATAATTTTAAGTAAATTACAATTATAAAATTAAAAATAATAAGAAAACAAAAAGATAATAATGTTGTTACGAATTTTTATTTAGTTTATTTATAGTAGAATGAGATACATTATGATGACATCACAGATCACGTGACTTATGCATAGCTAATGTAAACAAACAATGCAGATGACCTCAGATATCACATGACTTATGTATAGCTAATGTAAGCAACAAGGTCATTCTAGCTCTTCTTCTCGTGCGTAGCATATCTCATTATAATTAAAATTGTTTTATTTTCCCGTGCAATGCAGCACGAGACGTATTTTAAGAGAAAGCCACGCCGGAAAATTAAAAATACAGGAGGACGTGCATTTAACATTTAATAAATAGATATCTCGTAATTAATATTTAAATTGAATAAATATAATTAACTGCTATGTTAGCTGTAATCGCAGTTCTACTCTTTCGCTTTCCAGAAATTTCGAGAAATTACTAGACTCTCACGCGACCGATTTAGAGATATAAAAAGCCAGACAGAGAACATCTCTTCTCAAGGATTTTAAAGTTTATGGAATTAAAGAATTCTGGTTTTAATTCAGTTGTTAAAGTAGTTTGAAAGTTAGTTGGAATTGTGAATGAGATACATTCCGATGACCTCATTTATCACGTGACTTATGTATACCTTTTGTAAACAAACAATGCAGATGACCTCAGAGATCACGGGACTTATGTACAGCTAATGCAAACAATCAAGGTCATTCTTCCTCTTCTTCTCTTGCGGAATGTATCTCATTGTTTGAAATGTGAAATTCGTTACTGAAGTAAGTAAGTTGGTGTTAAAATACGTTTCTGAAAATTTGTGACTTGTGACGCGCTTTCGAAACGCTTTAAATTACATCAGTGTATAAAGTTTATACAAAGCTGCGGCTACCAGTAGCTAACAGCTAGGTTGGAGCTAGCCATGTCAGAAATAGAGATAGATGATTTACGGAAATAATCTAGATGAACAGGTTATCCGTTACCTACCGAAGGAAAAGTTTAATGAGATTTATAATCTGATTATGGAAAAGATACAATTAGAAAAATCAGGTTTGAAAGTAGGACCGGTTACTGAGAGAATGGAGCATATTTCAGAGCAGTTAAGTGATCTCCAGCTAAATATTCAAGCGCAGGAAACCCCTAAAATTAGGAGGACAAATTCTAAGCTTAAAATGAAAAACGTGGTCGATGAGGACGGATTTATTGCCCCTCGCAATACCCTAAAAAGAACGCGATCTGAGACTGAGATAAATGAACCACCTCAGAAAAATAAATTCGCGGATTTACAGAATGACGACAAAATGGATAGTGCAGATACCGAAGGTGAATTTATTGCCCCCAGAAAAACGGCAAACCATATTCCCCAATCGTGTTAGACGAGTTCAGTGGCGACTGGGATAAGATAAAAGAGAGAATACAGGAAGATTTAAAAATTAAAAGTTACAAAGCTGGAATGAAAGAAGATACCCTAACCATTCGAGCAAAAACCCTGATGATTATAGAGCGATCACAGGCATGTTCGCAAGTGAAGGAGTCCCTTTCCACACTTTTAAAATTAACACAGATAGACCGCTAAAAGCGGTGATGAAAAAGCTACCCAGAACGATGAAAGTAGAAGCTATTGAAAACGAGCTGAAGGAGTTAAAAATACCCGTAGAAAAAGTGAGGCAGCTGACCAGCTGCCTCACTTTCACTATCAGAAGGTCAGATAGTGAAGCTATCGTTGTTTCTAGTTGAAACCAAGCGAAATGATGATGGAAAGAAGATTTGGAATTTGGAAAAACTTCGAGGACTTGATGTCGTAGTCAGACAGTACAAGAAGAGCCTGGACCTGTGCAGTGTCACAGGTGCCAGCGTTATGGGCACTCAAGAGAGCACTGCCATTACAGAGCCCGCTGCATGAAATGTGCAGGCTGGCATGAAACGTTCACTTGCAAAACTCCCAAGGAGAAACTACCGGCGCGCTGTGCGCTCTGTGATGGAAGTCATGTCTCGTCGTACAAGGGATGTGAAAAGTATCCTAAAATCCAAAGAAATGAACCCCAACTCTCAGCAAAAGAGCAGGAAGCTAGATTTAATTTGAATAAAGATGACTTCCCCACCTTGCCAGGTGGAAAAACTGACGAAAACGCCAAAACTTGGCCCAGTTGGGCGAAAGGCGGAAAACCTGAAGAGAACATATTTGATTGGTTCAAAAAGCAGCTTTGCAAAGTGAAGGAACTTTTTACGAAGTTTAAGTCAGCAAAGTCCCTAATGGGTAAAATTGAAGTCGGCATGGAAGCCATCGAATACATTTCAAATATTGAATATGAGTTCTAATAACTATGCTCACGTGACAAATCTGATCGATGCGACGTATTCTTACTTAAGGATATCCCTTTTCAATGCAAATGGTGTTTACTACAAGAAACTTGAATTAGTGGACTCATGATATTGACATTATGTTGATAAGTGAGAGTCATCTCAAGGCTTGTGATAAATTCAAAATCCCAGGTTATAGCGTTATTAGAAGCGATAGGCTCAGGACTACACGTGGAGGTACTGCAGTTGTGATCAAGAATCACATCAAATTCAACACTATCAAGCTCCAGACGACGACGAGATTAGAATACACTGCAATTCTTGCTAGCAGTACGACCAATGAGAACTACCTTATAGTAGCAGCGTACAACCCCCGCCGGATATCAACTTACAGGACTCGACGAATTTCCCTACCATACTTGCGGGTGATCTAAATGCAAAAGATCGCTCCTGGGGAGCCAGGATGGGTAACAGAAATGGTAGTCTGCTTAAAAACTATATCTATGCAAATAACTTACAGCTAGTCACCCCAAGTGAATACACTTTCTACTGTCGAAGTGGCGAAGACATACTAGATATTGCATTACTTAAAAATATTAGTCAGACTCCCTACTTAGAAGTCAAGAAAGAAATGTCGTCAAACCACTATCCAGTAGTGTTTGATTTTCACGGCTTTCACCCTGACCCTCCAAGGAAACGCACTAAAGTGAATTGGACCAGCTTTACAGATAAACTACGGAACATGCCTTGTAATCCCCATCTGAGAGACAGCGGGGAAATTGAAAGTGAAATTTATTCGCTGACTTCCAAAATTCAAAATGCGATTAAGAGTTCTTCATATGCTTGCAGAGATACCTTAAGGAATAAACTCCCTGAAGATATATCTCACGACATAAAGCAGAGAAATAGAATTAGGAAAAGGTTTAATGTTACGCAAGACCCTTCACTTAAAAGGACTATAAACTACCTCAACAGGAAAATTCAGGCCGGCATCATGGAATTCAGGTCAAGTCATTGGGATAATATTTTAGAGCATTTTAGCACTGATACAAGCTCTATGTGGAAAATTGTGAATGCGATGAAAAAAGATAGAACGTATCACATTGCTCCAATTAGTCACGTGGGATCCAACCACTATTCTGAAGAAGACATAGCCAATGTGTTCGCAGAGAAACTTGAGGAGACGTTTAGGCCCAACCCTTCGACCAACCCTCAGCACGAAGAGGAGGTTCAAAATGTCGTTAACATGCTCAAAAACAGGGACAATACGGATTATATAAAATTCATCTCCCCGAAAGAAGTCCATACTATCATTAAACATATCAATACCAAGAAAGCTCACGGGTTTGACGGGATCTGCAATCGTGCTCTGAAGGCACTCCCTCCAAGGTGTATAGTGCTACTTACAAACATCTTTAATGCTTGCATCAGGACGAGTTATTACCCTTCGGAGTGGAAACACTCAATTATTATCACTATACTGAAGCCGGGGAAAACCTCTCACTTACAGACAGTTATCGTCCTATTAGCCTTCTTCCGTCTATCGGAAAAATATTTGAGAAAGCTTTATACAACAGAATTACAGACCAGCTAGAAAGATTGGATCTGATAGACTCGGCCCAATTTGGTTTCCGGAAACATCACAGTACAACCCATCAAGTACTAAATATCGTTGAGATTATCACGACAGCTTTTTTCCACAAGACTGGTGTGGCAGCATGCTTCATAGACCTTGAGAAGGCCTTCGACAAGGTTTGGCACGAAGGACTGATTTACAAGCTAAATAACTTCCTTTTTTCTGTCAGCCTTGTGAATTTAATCATCTCATACCTAAAGAGAAGAACCTTCCAGGTGAGAGTTGGAGACTCCTTTTCCGGAAGGAAAATCATTGCCAGCGGCGTCCCGCAAGGGTCTGTTATTGGCCCAAATTATTCAACATTTTCGTTAATGATTTACACAACCCACTGAATGCTAAAACCCTGAAATACTCAGACGACACGGTGATTTTATGGGAATCTAAAAGCCCCCAACTTGCTCTTACTAACCTACAGTTTCACATCAACATAGTAGCTGCTTGGTGTCAACTATGGAGAATTAAAATTCATACCGCGAAATGTAAAATTGTCCAGTTCCGTCGCTACAGAAGAAATGTCACTACGAACACGGATATCAAGATAGAGAATGATGTGATTCCAGTTTCCTCGTCCGCAAAGTACTTGGGAGTTACCCTAGATGATAGGCTCACTTTCAAAGAGCACGTAACCAACCAAGTAAATAAAGCAAAAGGAGTTTTCATGTCGCTTTATACTGTTATTGGTAGTAAATCGAAATTGATCTTAAAAGCTAAACACATGATCTATCTCACTATGATTAGGCCAGTTATGCTGTACGCCGCCCCAGCGTGGGCAATTGCCAATAAGACGGATAGAAGAAAGCTAGAAGTCCTTCAAAACAAAATTTTGAGAGCCATCACTAATGCGCCCTGGTTTGTACGAAACAGCATCATTCATGCAGACTTGAAAATAAAGCCCCATTCCTGAACAAATCCTCATGGAGGCGCACAACTTCTTCGAAAAAATGGATAATTCTCCAGTGCACACGCTAAGAGAACTCGGTAATTATGACCCTACGGTGGACAGCGTGGTGAAGACCTCGGTCAATTCACCATAATGCGCGGTGGTGATGTAAATAGTGTACATATGAAGTTGTGTTTTGTGCTCTATCTAACCTTATTTAACCAAGTACTGTGTTACTGCCAAAATTAGCTTTTTGCCTGGAAGCAGGCTAGAGACTCTGAATTAATTACTATGTGTTAAGGACTGTGTATTCTGTGATCTCACCACGCCCACTGCTGTGGTTCTACTCCTGATTACCTGCTGGACTGCGCACCCTATCTCAGTAACCTTACGCTACTATCCTGACCGAATGCATCATGCAAGGACTTGAATGCTGGATGATTTTGTTTTCCAAGTACTAATTTCCCAATTTTCGTATATTCAGCATGACTTCGCCATGGAATGATTGCACCTTGTTCTAATGTCACGCCCCCGGGCGAGGTGCAGTAGCACCTTAATGTACTAAAAACCGTGAAATGGCCTTTATAGGCTGCACAGATTGTACAGGTCAAAACTCAAAGTAGTTGTATACCTGAGGTGAATCAGAAATAAATAAATAAATAAATCTCTTCTCAGTTGTTTAGTTAGCTGCCGCTGTTATTTTCTTCGAGTTCAGCGCGAAATCGGATTAGCTTTCTCTTTGCATTGCTTCTAACGTTTTCAGTAATTTAAAGTATAACTACTGATTATATTGCGTGATATTGGGATATTTTGCGAATATCTCTAAAGAAAATTCCAGCATTGTGTTATATTTCTTTCGATAAGAATAGATTTTATTAACTTTTTTATTGGACTTGTGCAGTCAATCTATTACAAACTCGTACCCACGCAACAATATATAAGTTTAATAAACCATTTTTTCCGAAAGCGTTTTTTCATATTCTTACTAATTGTTATCTTTAATTTACGTACTACGTGTAATTATTTGTACCATGATTATATTAGTTGCTATATATTATGGAAAAAAGTGTAAAGGAGTCGATAAAGAGAACTATGCTTTTAGAAGGGGTTGAAGCAAGAAAACATTTGCTCTTGTGTAGTATATTGTTTATTTTCATATCTTATGCAAATTATCTGCAACTAAAGAAACTCAAAAATTTGAAAATGGAGAAAGGAAACATCTTTGTTTATTAACTTTTTAAATGGTAGACTTGGGAAAAAGTTTAAACGAATAGATGCAATTAGTCGTTCTAAAGAAATAATTTTATGGCTTTTTGATTATTATCTTATCATTTATTAGGTTTATATTATTGTTATTATACTTATTACGCTATGTTCAAATTATTGGTATGTTTTAGTGCTATGTTTGGTTCATAAAAGAAATTCAGAATTTTAGAATTATAATAAACTTATTGTATATAATTGAGCAGATTTTCATGTTTTTGATATCCTCAGCCAAATGTACACTCTTTCATGTCTGCAGAATATTTAGTTGATAATAAATAATTTCTGAAATTATAATTTAGTACATCAAATATTGAATGTAATTTAAGAAATTCATTACACATAGCAAGCAATAAAGACATTTTAGATTGGTAAAGCAAGCCAGAGTATGACTTTATTTATTTCTTACTTATAGAATTGATGCCCTCATAGGAAAAAAATAATGAAATATTGCCAAAACATTTCTTGGTGAAATCATATAATTGGAAGCTTCTTAAGTGTGAGGATATATGCCATGAGCTTAAACTTGAATCTACCAAACATACATTTGAAATAATAAATGAAACGGATGAATTCTAATACAAAAAAGCAGACACAAATGGAATACACTGAATAAAAATAAACATCAAGGAAATTCAATTTACTGATAAATTAGTCCTCAGACAAAAAACACAAATTATGTATAATGGGAGAAGGGGAAAAGTATGCGAATGTGTTTGAAATTTTCAGAACCTAGAGATAAAAAACGTGAAACAAGCGCAAATACAGTACATCATTTCCATACTAGATTTCATCAAAACCTTTCCATCAGTTCTGCAGTTAAACGGCCAAATGTGGAAATTCTATTAATTTTGAACACCAGTGTATATACTGTATATATATATATATATATATATATATATATATATATATAGCACTTACATAAGCATAAATATAGCACTTACATAAGCCTCATATATATATATATATATATATATAATATGAGGCTTATGTAAGTGCTATATTTCATGTATGCATGTCATTTAAAATAATAAGCAAGAATTCTGTTTGCTTGATCTGTATGTCGCACTACCGTTTGACAATAAATAAGCTTAAAATTATCTTCAAAGCAACAAACATTTCGCTGCCTCTCCTTTCGCTAATAATTGTTTTTACATCCATAGAATGAAAGTCATTGTATTTAGTTCAAGAAACTCAAAATGCTTATTTCTAGTTTTATTTTGGCTGCATATCCAAATAAATTTCACACATAAAATAAGACAAAGTGAAGTTCCTTTTTTTAAACGAAATTATGCTCTTCGTGGCATTTAATTTACTATTTGAGGCTCTATTAAAATATTTAACTTATGCTCTTTGCAAAGTCTGTACAAAATAGGAAGAAATCAAGAAACAGTAAAGATTTATTTCCTTACTCAGTCGTCAGAATCGTATAGAAGCATCAAGTTCTAAAGATAATTTAAAAAGTTTATAATGCAATTTGACTGCACAAGTATTAGATTCGTTTTCCAACAATTTGACTAATAAAATTTTGTGTTTTACGTTCATGTTAAAAGAATATTTATTCCACTGTTCATTATATTTCCTGCTGCATCAATTTTTACAGCTGATTGCACATATAAAAATAATAATCTTGTGTTAGATTGTTAGCAGTTTTTTAATTTATATATTTTGTAAGCATAATATCTTTATAGACAGAAACTTTTGCTTTATATGATAAAAACAGAAGTTGTCTACCTGATAGAAAGGAACAGAATGATCATAGTAACTGCTAAGTCTCATCTACCGGGGCACTATTTTTTCTAGCTACAGAGAGTTTTGAATTTATGGTGATTTCTCCAGATAAAACCTGCATGTCTGTTTTGCATTGTTCTTTCCTCTGAAAGGAAAGTAGTTCTGGGCCACTGAATGGTTTCTGTCTTGTTGCTGTATCGATTACTAAAAATGACCGCATCTTTGAAAGGGGTTTTCCACATATTGTAGTCATGTCGATGCGTCAAAATGTTAATGACTAAACATTTCGAAAATTAATTTCTTACTGACATTACCCGTGAGTAAACGGAAATTAAGTAGAATTTAATTGCAAAATATTCTCACATTTTTTTCACATGAAGTACTCAGACTGAAAAAAAACCCTCTTTCAAATGTATATTGAATTACAACTTAAGATGGGTGAAAAAACAAAATAATTTTTAATGCTTCCAAATATACACTTTTTTCAGTAATTTAACTAATTCGCTTTAGCAGCTTCACATAATACATGTATCCATATTTTGCAAATATGTATAATGCATTAATCCCAACATTGTAAATAGATTAGTGACATCCTACTTTGTTTTTTTAGAAACATGTATGGATGTGCATTCGATGTGCAGAAAGGTATCCGCAACTATCGGCGAATTCCCCTTCTTCAGATTCGAACATCAGTCGTGATGGAGTGCCTGTAGATAGGAAACGACGAACATCAGAAATTGCTATGCAACCTGTTGACCCTCGCATGGCAGGGCAGACACCAACTCCAAGAGGAAGGTCAGATAGCCTTCCATCACAGAGGCCTCGAATGCCTGTGCAACAGAGACAACCTCAGCAAGGCCCACAAATGAGACAGGAACATCAACAACCTCGACAGCAATATCCAGCTGATGATTCCCAAATACGACAGCAAAGTTCCTCGCCACGAGCTCAACATCCCCAATCGCAAACTTTACCAAGACCCCGGCATCCTGGAGACCATCAAAGACCCCAACATCCAAATGAACAAAAAGTACCTCCACATCCAAATGAACAGTTAAGACCTCAGCGTCCGATGCAGCAACCAAGAGATCCTTCGAAGGAACAACAGAAACATCCATATTCTCCTGAGCAGCAGAGACTTCAACAACAAGCAGAGTATCAAAGATCACAGCATCCAGTAGATCACAGGAAAACACAGCATCTTACCGAGGAACAGAGATCTCAGATGTCACCAGAACAACAAAGGCAGCACAATTTAGAGCAGCAAAAAGCACTTCAGGGAGCTGTAAGGTCTCAGTATCCTCCAGAACAACAAAAACAACAAAATCAGCTGGAGACGCAAAGGCCACAGCGCTCTTCAGAACAGCAGAGACCTCTGCGTCCTACGGAACAGCCAAATGCGCAATCAATGGACCAACAGAGGAATCAACATCCAATGGAGCAACAATGGTCTCAACATCCTATACAGCAGCAAAGACCACAGCATCCAGCTGAACAACAGCAAAGGTTACCACATCCAGCTGAACAGCAAAGGCCACAGCATCCATCTGAACAGCAACGATCTCAGTATCCAATAGAGCAACAAAGGCCTCAGTATCCTATACAGCAGCAGAAACCTCAATATCCAGGAGAACAACAACGATCTCAACACCATGGAGATCAACAGAGGTCACAGCAAACTATGGATTCCCAAAGATCTCAATATCCTGTGGATCAACAAAAACCTCAGCATCCAGTGGATCAACAAAGACCTCAACACCCAGTGGATCAGCAAAGATCCCAACATCCAGCTGATCAACAAAAACCTGAGCAAACAATGGATCAAATCAGAGCTCAACACCCAATGGAGTATCCAAGGCCGCAGCATCCGCCAGAACAACAACGGATTCAACATCATACAGATGTGCGACCACAGTATGCCCCAGATCAACACAGAAGTATGCAAATTATAGATTCCTCTAAATCTAAGTACAATGCAGAACAACAGAGACTTCCTCATGTTAAAGACATGTTAAAGAACCAAATGCATCCTAATGAAAAAGACAGAGCTCAAACTTATTCAGATCAACAGCAATCCCAAATTATTGGCGATGAAGCTATGCAACGTTCTCAACGAGAGCCTCAAAATCGGACTGATCATTCTGTAAATCAAATGCAGCATCCTTTACAAACATCTCAACGAGCTGAGGATCCAAACTCTCATCACATTGTTCAGTATCCTACGGATAATAGTTTTGACTATTCAAAGACAAAAACGTATCATGTTAATGAAATTCCAAAGCCCAGACCTCAGCATCCTATAGTGAACCCGCCACAAAAACCTGGTTTGGCAGCTGATTTATCGCCACCTGAACAACATTCTTTGGAATACGTTCAACAGAGAGCCATTGTTCCTCAAGATATACACCAAACCCTCCCACCTCAAAGAAATCAACGACTACGGCAGCCTCCAGAGCAACAAATTATTCCTAGACCACAACATCCTCAACAACCTCCTGAAGAAATACCTCGTCATTCGCAAACAAATGTGCAAAACAATCGGATAGATGACAGCAAACACGAAGAGCTTTATTTGCAAGATAAACCTTCGCACATTCAACAGTATTCGAATGACAAGCTGCCTCCATCTAAATCCCAACATGCTCAACAAACTAATAATTCAAAATTAACTAATGGACAAATATATTCCCCAGAAAATTTTGGTGTTCAACATTCAAAGGAAATCTTACAATTTCCGGCAGGAAAAGCACCCTGCATAGAAGATACCAAAAGAAATCAGCAGGAAAAGTTCCGTCGCTTAGAAGGAAAACAACAGGAGCCAACAAATGTACCTGAACCTTATCCTCATGATAAAGTTTCGCAGCATCCTCAAAGACAGCATAAAACACAGTGCAGACCGGGTAAGGGACCTATTCAAAACGAAATTGTGGAACAACAAAAATTAGAGCAAAAACATTCCTTAATGGACGAAAGGAATGGTGTTTATGTCAGTTTGATGGAGCAAAAGATACCTCAAGAAAACATCCCAATTTCAACTAATCAGGAAAAGCAAAGGCAGCATGCACAATCTATGACAAGAAATGAGTTTTCATCCCCTTCTCCACCAGCTACACTTCCCCGAACTAAGCCGCCCGAAGTACCACAGCCTGCAATCAGGCCTGTCCGCCGAGAGAGGTCTTCAGGTAACCAGACGCTTCCTAGAACAGGGACGAATCCTTTTCGATCTGAAACGAATCCCTTCCGAAGAGAAAGTTTACCTCAAGATTTAGTCGACGCTGGTGAATATGTTACTGTGGCCCCACGTAGAGGCAGCCTTGATGAAAGACTGCGGCTTGCAGGTGACCCAAATCAGTTCATGAAGGTAGGTTTCGTTCAAATCATATTTTCGCATTCAAAGTATTAAAAACGTAATTAGTATAAATTTAATTGCAATATATTTCAAAGGGCCTTAACTTCAAGATAAAGAAAATTTGTTATAATTTAATTGGTAATTTTTTGCAAATAAAGTAAAAATACCATGCTACATAATCTTGTTTAACAATACAATGAATTTCATGTAATTTATTTTTAGTCCTAGTTTTTGTGCAAATTTACCTTTTTGTTTTACAGACATCTGAAGCTGGAGCCATTCGTACTATTGAGAGAGGTAGGTATATGTCTTGCTTTCTTATGGATATCTGTTTAATACTGAAGTTTAACTGCATTAACCCAATTACGAATTACGATTTTATCCTTAAAATAACCTGAAAATGTCTTCTTAAGATGCCTTCTTCGTAGGCAAATATTAAAATATACATAAGACAGCTTATCAATGAAAGAAGGTTTGGGATAGTTGTTTCCCTTTTCATTGTTTTCTTTCTTCTACTACAGACGGGCATTTTTAAGAAAATATTTGCAGAGACCTTTGGTTTCTCTCATTTTCTGGGAATATGATATTTTTTCTAACATTAATCAGTAAATGCATTTTAATGAACTGAAAATTTTAGGATTTTAAAAAGGAAGTCATTTAAATCAAGGTATAATTTAACATTTAATTAAGCCTACTTCAAAAATCTTTAGGAATTACAATGACATGTTTTGTTACATATTTCCTGTAAATAAATAAATAGTTTTTTGAAACAAACAAGGGTAACTAATTTTTTTTCTTTTTTTTATTCATGCCTAGAAGAACAACCTGTAAACGTTCTTTTTAATTTAACATAGCCTTTGAAATCTGCATAAAATTACAAAGGCAGATTTCCCTCCACCCACCAAAAAAAAAAAAAAAAAAAAAAAAAAAAAAAAAAAACCAGAAGAATACGGTTGAGCTCATAAGATTAATTAAAGTGTAATTTTAAACGAAGTTAACTGTAATATTTGTGGCATCATGTTTGAGATTAATTAATAAGTTTTATTTGATTCATATCTTTCATTTTTGCCTTATTTCGGCACTAGGTTCTCTCTTTCGAGAATTTATGCAGATTTGAATGCTAAGCACTTTTATCATAAATTTAAAGCAATAGCTTGTAGCCGATGTGTGAGGATTCTGGTGTTAACGCTGCTTGATTACCACAAAAATTATACCCTGACGAGGAAGGGCTGCAGTCGGAAGATAGATTTAGTTTGACAAGCTTACAATCATCAGTTCCTATTTGCTTTAATGCGTGGAAAGTTCAGCAGTTCTAAGGAAACCCCGAGGTTTCAACCAGATTCAAATCCCTGATAGCTTTGTTCAGGGACGTCGTCTCAGAGCATTAAGTTATAAAATGAACAAGTTCAGTGTGTTATTAGTATCTGTTTTAAGACAGGAAAAATTTCGCTTAGATCAAGACTGGAATCCAGCTGGTGTCCTATTCCGTTGTTTTTGAAGTTTTGAGTGACCCGAATTGCAATATTAACTAAGAATGCCGTTAACAGAAATTATCAATGACATATTTTATTTAGCAGTTAGTAAAACCGACAGTGATACTAGAAACAGAATAAATGACTGAATTTCCGTAGGAAAACCAAAACATGTGGGAAGACTTCAGCAGGCGATGAAAAAAATTCCGCCTTGGTTTAATGCGAACCCAAAAGAATTTTTATGGGCTATATTTATTTGGTCAAAATGTGTTTAAATGAATTGAAACCAAAATAAAAATGCACATATATCTCAGCTCGAAGAAAGTATTTTTCATCCCAATGAGATATAAGTGCATTTTTGTTTTGCTCTAAACAAAAATATTACTTTTTGTCTTGTCATCTCCCTGGATCGTAAAGCGATTAGCTGAGACGAACAACTAGTCTGAATGGCAAGATAAAGGTATGCACCCCATGTTATATTATTTATGTGTTCTTACGCCTTCTCGCAGGCGTAAGAACACATGATGTTATAAATTGATTGAATGATTTTATAAATTGCAATTAAAAAACCATATGAATATCATATAAAAGAAATAGTAATTTCTTAATTTATTTCAATAAAAAAGCACAATTTTAGGTCACAAAAAACGGATACACAAAGAAAATAAATCTTTTTTCCCCTCCGAATGTGTATAAAATGTGTAGCAAAATGTGTATTGAAAAATGGGAAATCAATTATATGTATTGTGAAACTCTGTTATGTCCAACAAAATAAGAAAACCTTGATTTTAATAATAAGCGAATCTGCAAACATTTGTGAAATTTCTAATTTCAGTTTATCCGAAATTTTATTCAATATATCTGACACTAGTCTTATGAATTATTTGAATTGAATGCTTTGCTTTTGAGATTGCAAATAAACGTGGACGTACATTTATACCGTCTGTCTAATATGATAAGCGAAATGTAAAAGACTGAGCTGGTGATTTTGCCAGTATCGACATTAATTATTATACTGCTCAACTTTTATCTAGTTTTAGTTGAAGGGTAAAGTACACTAAGCCTATCTGCCTAAGGGAGGGATTCCTTCATGGAGAATTTTCTAAAGGAAACTGGCTCGTATATAAGTTACACATGGGAAAAACCAGGAAAACGGCCATGCAGCCAGCCCGTTCGCCTGTAATCGAACCCATGTCGTAAAAGCAAGTGGCGATTTTGCCGCTCGGCCGTTGGTGGGCCCAAGTTCTATATGGCGGTAGGATGAATTAATAATTGACTTATATAAATTATGCTTGGAAATTAATAAATTAATTATGCTTGGAAATTAATAAATAAATTATGCTTGGAAATAAATTATTGTGCGATATGCATCAATCAAGCAAAATTAGTTCACGACTTTATAATAAAATATTAATAGAAATGTTTAAAATTACACAATTAAAATGCTTTTTAAAACACATGTGCCTTGGTATCTGATAAAATATTTAAGAAAAATATCAGTTTGTCTTTTAGACAAAATGTGTTCCCAAAAGCTAATAGACAAATGTAATTTCATGAAAATTGGTTATCAACAATCATGATGGAAACTTGAGCCTTTTATTTGATAACGCCGTCATTCAGGTCTCCAATTTAAAAAATCTGATGTGTACACCACGTGACTTCCTTGTACGGAATATTAAATTATACGCATTTTTCTTGCATTTCATTTAAACTTATTGGATTGAATTAAATCTACTTCGCCGACAGCGCATAAACCACAACAGAATAAATGCATTCTTTAAAATTCACTCTAGAATTTGTTTACCATAGCAACACTCTGGCGCTAGATTCAATAACAGTATTATATTTCATTCATATTATAACTCAGAATGCACAAAATTGCCACATGTTCTATTCAAATACTATAATAAAGCTAGAACGATGTATAAAAGAAATTAAGCAAACAAAACAAAAAAGAAACAGTTTTTCACAGACGATTGAGTATTTGTCATTCAATTAATTCAGTTCTCACTTCAAGACAAGGCAAAAATATATAAAAACTGAAAATATCTGTATTAAAAATCTTAACACTTATTTCCTCGAAAAAATACCAGAAAGGATTAAGCATGATTTAATTCGCAATAATAAATGAAGGCGTTATCTTTGTTGCGAAGCTAAGCTTCTCTAGATTGGCAACAAATCCACTATTCTGCTGTTTCAAATGTAAACAAGCAATGGCCGCCATCAAAAAAAATTAGTAGGCTTAGCGGTATTTAAACAAATCTAAAATTATTGATAATTCTAAAAATATTGCATACAGATTTATTAATGGCATAAAAAAATTAACCTGAAGATTAAGAACATCATAATTCAATCATTTTGAAAGCAAAAAATGTATAATTTACAAACATATAAGAGAAAGAAACTGCACTGTGCCGGGTAACAGAGTGGATATATATATAAATATATATATATATGTTTGGTGCGGCCGATTGCAACCACAATACGAGGTGCACATGTGCATGTTATAGCAGTCCTATACGCAAAATTTCAACGTTCTGAGGCTACGAGTTTTTGAGTTATGCGAGATACGTACGTACGTTCGTACAGACGAAACGAAAAATTCTCTTCAGAATTCATTTTAAAGCATTTTTATAATTTTTTTTGGAGGAAAAGAGTCTTTTATTCTGTCCTTACGTACAGATAGCACGCAAAAACATCGTTAAATTGCATTCGATAGCGTTCAAAGTGGATATTTTCATTGAAATATGCTGCCTGAAACTTTTCGCGATTACAATACTTTTCGAGATTACAATACTTTTTACTTCTTACAAGGAAGTAAAAAGGAAAACGATCATTAGACCTGAGTTCAAATACGCCTGAAACTACGGCCTGTTGATGCTGAAATAAACAGGATTCTGATCTTTAAATTGTACGGTAAGACTGTTAAGGAAATTTCGAAACTTCTGAATCGATATGTAAGCATGATTTATCTTCTGATGTCACGTAAAGGGCCTTTCACATTGGGGTTTATCTGAGTTAACGGAGACAGGTGACGTACCGACCCATCTCCAAAACCAGTTTCTCTCCATAGGGCAGCAATTTGAAAAATCTGAATTGAAGGCATAGCAGAGCTAATCGACACATCGAACTGATGGAATCTTAATAGTCCTGACAGGTATTCATATTACTGGCCTGACTTACGAAAAGATCCTCGGAGCTATTTCAGTAGAAACAGTGGAGGTGGATCAGTTATGGCGTGGGAAGCTTTCGGTTCCACCAGGCAAGTGGGTTTCATCTTTTCTAGATGGTCGGCAAGATTCGTATAAATACATAGAAACACTAAGAGATCGTCTTATGTCATTTGCAGAAAAACTTGGGGGATAGAATTGGGTGTACCAGCATTACAGTATTCCCATTTATGCCTCTAATGCTACAAAAAGTTACTTAGACATGGGACCAATGAGGCCCCGATATTAACCCGATCGAGAATGTGTGAGGTATTATGTCTTGGAGAGTTTACGAGAACGAAAGGAGTTTTCTTTCGTGAATGTCTTAAAGGTAGACGTCGAGAGTACATGGTACAATGTGGAACCAGAGTTATTACCAAACTTAGTTCTCTCGATGGAGAAATGTTTATACGACGTCATTTGGAATAATGGGACGACTTTGAAGTATTAAGGAATTTGAAATCGTTCACAAGATGTTAAAATGCTAATATTCTATAACCGTTTGGGAAGCATATTCTTCTGTGTTTTTATTTTTTCTAAAATACCATTTGCTATTTTAGTTGAATAATTACTAGAATGCAAGTCGCATGTAATGCCAATAAACAGATTTTTATTTGGTGTTTGTGTTACTTTCCATTTTTTTAAAACATGTATAGTTGCACCTATATACTTTGGGACAGAGTGTATATCAAATAATTATTAAAGCAATCGCTTTGCAATACTGCACAGATATAATTCGATAATCCAACATTTGCAAAATCTGGAATAGGCCGGATTATCTGTCTTTTAAAATATTAAGGAACCTTCCGTTACATTTTCTTTTCCGTCTACTTAAATACTTGGCTGTCTTCAAATTCAGTTTTTTATGAACGGAGATTATCTCTAGATCGTACTTTATTTATATGAGCTTTCGTGTACAAAGATTGTATAACTACCGAGATGTAATTGAAAATTCAGAAAAACTCGTAAGAGGGCTCGCTCTTATTATTTATTCAATGCCTCAGTCTGGATTTTCTTTTGCCTTTTTACTTGTAACTGGAAGAAGAACTCAAGACCTTTCCCCTTCCCCCACTTGAGACATAAAATGGCCAGTCGTGGACCAAAATAGTTGGATGCACTTTGTGAGGCTCTTTTTTCACTCTTTCGGAAGCTGCCATCGACCAGGCAAACATAAAACAGTCAGACTGAACCATTCTGGAACTTCGATTCGCTCTTAAAAAGGAGGTATTTTTAAGGAAGGAGCGATCGTAAAAATGAAGTCTATTGATAGCTCAATCTTGTGTCGCTTTTGCAGCCATGTCACAAGCTGACATTTATTGACCTTAAGTCTTTGATTGTTTTAAAGATTCACATTGATGTAACAACAATTTTTTCTGATTTAGTGTTTGGTCAAGAAAGAAAGTTCTCACTTTATTCAAGTTCAGAAACTGAATATATATTTCATGCGTTAGAGTATGAGGAATAAATGTTAAATGATCATTAATCTGTTTTTCGAAAGCAAATATCTAATATAAAAACCTGAAAATAATTAATCTAATCAAATATGTTCTTTTTAGTTTTTTTTAAATTGTGCATATAACTGTAGATAACGTATGTATGAAATTGAGTTTAATAATGAGTGTTGGATTTTAAACTATTAAATATGGGTGCAAAGTCAATCACAAATTCAGAGAACAGAAATTGGCATGCATTTCGGTGACTTCCATCAGAACACCATTATTTCCAAGTGTGGAAATTCTAGACTATATTAACAAAAGAACACATCTTTTGATCATAAAATAATGAGAAATAAATATTAAATGCTCATGATTCTGCTTTTAGAAATCAAAGATCTAATATAAATGTTGAAAATAATCTATTCAAATATTTTTTTATACTTTATCTTTTTAAATAGTGTAAATAAGTGTAGAGAATGAATGTAGGTATGAAATTGAATTTTTAATCATGATAATCAGATTTTAAACTATCAGAATCAGATACATAAAACAAATTAAATCGCTAATTCAGAGTATTGAAATTAGCATGAATTGCGGAGACTACTGAATTGACTTATTCTATTTCCCGTCGATAGCTATATATCATAATAAAATAACACCACACACATTACACAGTTTCAATACATTTATTTTCCATAGCGACACTCTGGCGCTAGGTTTCACCTTACAGCGTAACATATGAATAGAAACTTTCAATGTACCACAAAAATCAAGTTTCTCACAGAATACATTTCATTGCCAATTCCGGCGGCGCATGCGCCATTAGCCAAGATTCCGCTTTGGCGCCAAGCATTTCTCAGCTAATACAAAACACTCCCGGCGTTGAAATTAACAATTTCAAACTATTATTTCAATAAATGTAAATATAAAGGCACTACAATAAATTACTTCACAATAACAAATCACAATATTGAAAAATATACATTCAAATTATTACAACAAATACCAGTTTAAATTAGAAATGAACCATCATTCTACAGGAAGTGGTGGTGGTGTGTATTTAATTATGGCAAAGCACACTAGGGCTATCTGCCTAAGGGGAGGGATGCCTTTCGTGGAGGACTTTCTAAGGGAAACTGGCTCGTATACACGGGGAAAACCACGAAAACGCCCATGCAGCCAGCCCGTTCGCGGGATTCGAACCTCGGACCGAACTACCAGTGTTCAGCGACTTTACCGCTCGGCCGCTGGTGGGCCATTCTACAGGAAGTATACATATATCTCGAACATTTCGTTTCAGCATATGCTGATTAGGCAATCTTACAGTTACTACTCTTATTTTGTTATTCCTACCATGAAAAATCTCAGCTATTCTCCCCACTAACCATTTGGTTGAAGGCAAATTTTCATCTTTTATTAATACATGAGTTCCCAACTGAGCGTCATCCTTTAAAATTTTCCACTTGTGACGTTCTTGTAAATTATTAAGATAATCACGTTTCCATAATTTCGAAATTTTTTGTGTCTACTTAGTGATTCTTTGCCATTCAGAAAGTCTTTTTTCATTTATGTTGGATAAATCTGGCTCAGCTAGAGTTGTGATAGGTCTACCAACCAAAAAATGACCTGGGGTCAAAGTTTCAAAATTATTATAATCAGCTGAAATTGGAGTAAGAGGTCTTGAGTTCAATACTCCTTCAATTTCAGTTAAAACAGTTAAAACTTCTTCTAAAGTTAAACACTGATTACCAATAACGCTCTTCAAATGACTCTTAAATTATTTAATCCCGGCCTCCCAAATTCCGCCGAAATTTGGCGACTTTGGAGGAATAAATTTCCACTCTATACCTTCAGTGGTATAAAAACTCGCTAAATTCTCATCTGGACACTCAACCAATGTTTTGTAATTTTTTGAGTTCTACACTAGTACCAATAAAGGTTATTATTACACTCATTATTACAGTACTCATTATTACAGTACATTTTTCACTTCTAGAGAAAAAACGTTTTAAGCTCGAAATAAAAGATTGACTAGTTTGGTCTGTCACAAAGTGTATGGCTTTTGTACTCATACATACATATACTACGACATAAATTTTGTTCAAAACTCCCTTACGTTGATTCTTAAACTTTATTGCAAATGGGCCTCAGAAATCAATACCAATTATGTTAAATGGGTATGATGGTGTGACACGCTCTTTGGGTAACTCGGCCTTTATTTGTTGAACTGTGATGGGTTTGTTCTTAAAACATGTCACACATCTGTAGATGATCTTTCTACAATTATTTCTGCCATTGAGTGGCCAGAAACTTTGTCTTACCTGATGTAACAGTGATTGTGATCGTAAATGAAAGTACTTCAAATGAAAATGCTCTAAAATAATAGTAGTTAAACGATGTTTACTAGGTAAAACTATAGGGTGTTTACTATTAGCGGGTAGGTCCGAATAGGACAATCGTCCGCCCACTCTAATTAGCTCCATGTTATCAAGAAACACATTCAGTGATGCTAATTTACTTTTGAGGTTTACACACTTACCTCTTTTTAATTGATTTATTTCGTCTATAAACTCAATTTTTTGGGCCTCTAATAAAATATACACCTCAGCATCCTTTATCTCTTCTAAATTAAGTACTCCGTACTTCCTTACCTGAGGGTTCTTAAGATTATGGATAAACCTGAAAATGAAACTTACAGTACGAATAAGTTTAGTATAATTAGAAGACAAATTAAGAATATCATTAAAGAGGTTTGGTTCATTACATGCAATTAAAACTAAGTTAGAATCGTTATGCAGTTCATTGTCCTCTTTAAGTTCATTTGGACACACTTCTTCAACTACCTCAAATGATAAGTCCTGATGAGGAATCTCTGAGCATGTTAGAAAGTCACAGCATGACCACCATTTGGAACAGTTCACAAGAAAGTCAATTTGAACACCACGCGTCATAACATCTGCTGGGTTCTCTTTTGTTGAACAATAGATTCACTCTGTCTGCTGTGTTAACTTCCCAATCTCGTTAACTCTGTTGGCGATGAAAGATTTCCATTTGGTGCTGGTACCGTTAATCCAGCATAGCACTATTTTGGCATCAGTCCAATAAAATGTTCTCGAGGATTTCTTTTGATCGAGCAATTTTTTCACTCCAGAACCTAAACGCGCTGCTAGTAATGCACCAAGTAATTCAAGACAAGGTAACGTAATTCTTTTCTCAGGTGCAACACGACATTTTGATGCGACGAAACTCACAGAAATTTCTTCTTGTTTACGCAGTTTT
This sequence comes from Stegodyphus dumicola, assembly GCF_044657685.1. NCBI lineage: Eukaryota > Metazoa > Arthropoda > Arachnida > Araneae > Eresidae > Stegodyphus > Stegodyphus dumicola. The sequence goes on from NC_140770.1 coordinate 131,366,652, forward strand.
ACGTAGACTACAGTACTGTACGCCCTCTGACTAGCATCTGAAAAGCAATGGATCTTTATGGAATCGGCTTCGGAATTCAAAATGAATCTTGCAACTGCAATTTTACTTAGATGATGACACTCACAGCATCACTTTGCCCACTCTTGACAGATATCTGTAGGTAGTTCATCATCCCATGTCTATTTTCGAACCCAAAGTTCTTGTAGCAAGAATTTAAGTCTAACAGTAAATGGAGTTATTAACCCAAAGGGATCAAAAATCTTCCCGGCAGTTTTCAAGATGAACCGTTTCGTATTACGCTTATTCTTAAGGAATTCCATCAAACTGTGTCTATACTCTGACTGTCTTCATTAGTATCCCAAGATATTGCCAAGATCTTAAGTGTCTCGTTTGAGTCATTGATTTTATGTGGATGGATCTCGAACTCTTCTTTTTCCCATTTTCTCATCAGCTCAGGATCATTGGATACCCATTTACGCAAGTTCATATTTTCTGCACTCATAATTTGTTTAGCTTTACGCGATAAGCTTAGAGCCTCATCTATACTGTCCTGTCCAGTAATAAAATCATCAGCATAAACACAAGAATTCAGCATTTCAAATACACCTGGCTGCTCATCTCGATATTTTCTAATGTGTTCTTTAATTATTGCAGCCAACAAAAACGGACTTGACTTAATCCCAAAATTTACGCGCTTGAATCTATATGTCGCTAGTTTTAGATCATTTAATTGTGTGTTTTACACAAACAGGAATCGCACTGCGTCTTGATCCTTTTCTGCCAAAGCAAAAATGCTTTTCTACATCCGCTGAAATTGCAACTTTATTTAATCGGAAATTAATTAGCATATGGAACACATTAGGATGTAAATTTGTCCCTGTCCATAGACAATCGTTCAGTGATAGCTGCTCGAACTCATGTGAGCTGCCATCAAACACTATTCTAGTCTTCGTTGAAGTACTGGTTTCTCTAAATACCGGTTGGTGTGGTAGGTAAAATACTGGTTTACCGATAGGTATATGTCCATCTGACACTCTTTCAATGATACCTTGCTTGAGATAATCATCTAATATTTCACTATATGTAGAAAACAGTGTTTTGTCATAATTCATTCGCTTTGCAAGAGTTTTTAATCTATTTTCCGCTACTCGGTAATTATCAGCTAATTCCCTCCAGTCCCTTTTCCAAGGTAAAGTAACCTCGTAGCGACCAGCTTTAAAACAAACTGTCTTATTAAATATTTCAACTGCTTTGTCTTCCTCATGACAATAAGGATCATCTTTAATTCCTAATGATTCTAGTTCGAAAAACATTTTCAATTCACTCTCTGAATTATCATTTATTAACCCACAATACGATAAATTATTTCTTCGTGAATCATTTACATTTCCACTAACTATATATCCAAACACACTATTTTATAATATCAAGCCTGTGTTAGGAACATAGATTTTACCAGCTCTTAACATATCATAAAAAACTTTAGCGCCGAAAAACAGGTTTACTTTCTCTGGTTTATAAAATTCCGGATCCGCTAAATTCACCTTCTCAGAAATCGCAAGGTTACTAACATCGATAAACTTTTCGGGAGTTAAACCTGCTATTTTTGGAATTACCAAAACCTCTAGTTTCCTTTTATACGTTTGTTCCTGATTACAGATAATGGCAGCCCACCAGCGGCCGAGCGGTAAAGACGCTGAACACTGGTAGTTCGGTCCGGGGTTCGAATCCCGCGAACGGGCTGGCTGCATGGGCGTTTTCGTGGTTTTCCCCATGTGTAACGTGTATACGAGCCAGTTTCCCTTAGAAAGTCCTCCACGAAAGGCATCCCTCCCCTTAGGCAGATAGCCCTAGTGTGCTTTGCCATAATTAAATACACCAACACCACAGATAATGGCAACTGCTTTTCCTTTTATCGTAGTTGAAATACCTGATATACTGCAAACCGAAATATTTGTCTTTTCCCTTTTTAAATTAAGTATATCCGCTAATTCAGTTGTACAAAAACAAGAAACACTTCCACTATCACATAACGCTTTCACCTTAATTAAAGTTCCATCGTTAGTCTCAATGAATACAAAGGCAGTAGATAAAATCACGTTTTCCCACTGTTAATACCTGTAGCGGCTGTAAAGGTTTCGTTTTGAGTTTTAGCTTGAAATGCAGGTTGTGTGTACATTTAACGCATTACTGTTTTGATCACCCTACTCCTGATCGGAAGTGTCAGCTCTTTCTACTGTGGTGCCAACGGAATTATTTTCGTTTTGATAACACAAGAGAAAGCTGTGTTTTTTCTTACACTTCTTGCACAAGTAATTAGAACGGCAATTTCTCACACTGTGCAAATTAAAACAACAAAAACATAAATTCTGTTTTTTCACAAATTCTACCCTTTCTTTTACACTTAATTTCTGAAATTTAGAACAATTAAAAAGCTTGTGATTGCTCAAATTACATAACCTACACGAATTCTGCATATGTTTTTCATTTGCATTAGAAACGACAGCGGTAACTCTATGTGTAACATTTTTTGTGTTAGTCACAGTATTTGAAGCGTTGAGAGTTCTTGCATGATCTTTATTAAATTCTATAAGATCTGTTAAATTAGGCAAATTCTCTTTCTGTAATTTTCTTTCCCACCATATTTTGGTCTTTGGATCTAATTTTTGCCTTAAAATGTATGCAAATACATTGGAATAAAAACCGTTAACACTCTGATTTAAAACTTCTAATGATATCACGCATTCATTTGTAATGTCAATTAAGTTTAATATTGCTGACGCAGACTTATTTTGCATATGATGCATATTCATAAATCGTCTCAGATAAGCATACATTTGTTCACGGTGATTAGAGAACCTATCTTCTAGTAATGAAAAGGCTAATTTATAATTAGAGTCAACTATGGATATTGACTGCACAATACGATAAGCATCTCTTCTTAGCGCAGATTTTAAGTACTGTAATTTGACTGCATCTGTTAAATTAGGATTTGAATCAACACTGGCTAAAAAGGTATCTTTAAATGAAAGCCACTCATGTAAGTTACCTGAAAACGTTGGCAAATTAATTTTGGGTAATTTAACATTGTTCTCACTATTCGTGCAAACCGAAGGCTCCGATTTAATTTCTTTGGAAAGTTTAGCTAATTTACTATTTAATTCGACTTCTACTTCTAAGAGAATATCGTCAATCTCTTCTTTCTCTTTTACATAAACATCAATACATTCTTCCGTACATAACCCTAACAAAGAATCGAAATTAGAATTTATTTCTGTCTCAGACACTTAACATTTATTCTTTAGTACTTCCAAGTCACTTCTTTGGACATTTTCGTCCGCACTTTGTTGTTTTAACTTTGTTAACTGCGGTTTCAATGTACGTTTTTTCGCTAATACCTCCTTTAGTGACATTTTAATTAGCAAAAGTCAATAAACAAATAAAGAGCTTCAAAAAGGTACAATGAGCTTCGAAAAGGAGGAAGGTACTTACCCTTTTGTTTCTACAGAACTTCAATCTGGAAGTATCCTATGTAATTCTTCATTGCACAAAATCGAAAGTAATATCACAGTCTCATAAACTTCATTAGCTGTTCCGGCTCTGATCGGCCACAAAACTTGAATTGACTTATTCTATTTCCCGTCGATAGCTATATATCATAATAAAATAACACCACACACATTACACAGTTTCAATACATTTATTTTCCATAGCGACACTCTGGCGCTAGGTTTCACCTTACAGCGTAACATATGAATCGCAACTTCCAATGTACCACAAAAATCAAGTTTCTCACAGAATACATTTCATTGTCAATTCCGGCGGCGCATGCGCCATTAGCCAAGATTCCGCTTTGGCGCCAAGCATTTCTCAGCTAATACAAAATAACTACCATCAGAAAGCCATTATTTTTAGTGTAAATTTTTGAACATTTGAGAGAAGACCACATCTTTTGATCGTAAAATAACCATACATTTTAGTTGTATAAAAAAAAATTAACAACTATATATCTTCGTTTTATCTATCTTTACAAAGCTTTCGTTTTAAATGTTACCTGTTAAAATTTAAGCAATGTAATTTAGGAAACTAAAATGAACAATTATGTCAGTTACTTGTCCTATTTTAAGGAAATATCACATTCTCCTTTGCTGCCGCATGTTTTAAGTGGTTACTGTAAAATAAAAGGTCCGTGGGTTCGAGCCCCGGCGGGACTATATTAGGTTTTTGAATATTTTCTGGCTTCGAAATATCAAATCATTTCTACAGTAAAATATTATGGATAATGACATTCAGCACCTTGATTTGGTAGACTGAGTTTCGGGCCTCTTTCCAGGCTTCCTTTAAAAGAGGATGAAGTAAAGAACTGTCGCATTCGTCCGTGCCTACTGTCTTAGTGTAAGGACCAGTACAGTCAACTGAAAGCTGGAAGACACACGGTTTAAATTTCGTTGGGGAGCTCAGTTGATTTTTTGTGTTTTCTGCTTCAAGAGACCCAATAATCTGCACGCTGTTATATTCCACAAACAAGGATTTCTTTATTCTTAAATTTTGAGTTACAATTATGTATTAAATCTATTAAAAATATCATCTTTAGTGGAAGGACAACACGTTTTCAGCTTTTATAGAAATTAATAAATGGAAAGTTGTACAGAAATTGGCAAGTAATTGATTAGCTTGATTCAAAATAAAATTTTTAGTGCTAAAATATAAATTATCTTATTCTCTAAAATACTTTCATCGCTTTTTTCTCTCGAAGATCAAAATCAGGTTAATGTTGTGGTCGGAAAAATAGTAAAAATGTCTGTAAAAGTGAAATGATTTTAAGTAGTCTCCCACCCCCGCGTTATGAGCAATTTCAATCCTATTTTTTTTATCTTTTTGCATCTTTAAAATTAAATTTGGTAATGTTTGAGGAACTGAATAAAAAATGAATTTTACAAAGACTTAAATGATTAACCGAAAAGCATTGGTATTAATTTTTCTTAAGTTGAAAGATCTAATTTTCCTCTTTAAGTATGTTTTAATATTTTCTCGAAATCTTGGAAAGCGTAATTGTTGTGCAATGTATTGCATGCGAAAACAATTCCTCATCCCATTTAATTAGCATCATCACGGATTAGGTGACTTTTTCCGTCTTCTGGCTTTTGTCAGTTTGCAAAATGCATCGTTATCTTTTTCAATCCTATTAAGGAATAGGGAAGAAATTACCGAAGTCTTATCTCCTTTTGTTCCCTCTTTTTTTTTCCAACTATTTTAATACTTGTTAATATCCTTCATACTAATTAAAAGTATATAAATCCTACAAAATAAATCGCTTTCTTTTAAAATTTAGTCTTAAGCTACTATTTAGATCATAATATTGCAGGATGGCATCTTCGATAATAATCGAATGACGCGACAAGCTGTGAAAGTAAATATTTTCCTTCCGATGGAAGAACGCAGACGATTCCGCCATTATAACAATGACGCAGTTACGATGAAAGACGGTATTCTCTGTATAAGATGTTAGTTTCTGTATATCTGGTAAATAATCTACAATATAAAATAATAAATTAAAATATTTCAAATAATAAGGTAATAAAAAGCAAATGAAAACAATCTTATGGTCAGATAAAGCCGATCATGCCATTAAGGAGGTTAGTTAGATTTTTCTTTCGTTTTATTTATTGTTATCAAGTTCGCAAAGACAAATATTACATGTGTTCTGCGCATTCACTCATGATGGTATAATGAGCACCATGCGAAAACCACGAATCTTTATTTTTGGTTGTTATCATCTAAATGCACTTGTAGTATATTTTCGATGTCTTGTAGTACGCTTTATTTATTTATTTAATTGAATACTGGCTGAATGAAGACTAACTGTATAAGCAGAAGGATGATTTCGTGGAGGTACTTCTAAGGAAAACTGGAGCTAGTATTTTCAGTACGTCTGGGAAAAAACACAAAAATGTGCAGATAGCCCATTCGACAAGATGCGAACTACCGGGTTTCAGGTTTTTAACCACTCTGCTGGTCACAGGCAGTCTGCTAATATGCGAAAATACAGAAATTAACGTGAGAGATTCATTATCATGCTTTTTATTGTTATTGCTTATGTTGAGTTCTAGCACTTGCAACACGAACCGGTCTCTTGAAATATCAGAAGCTAGTACATTTACGCCGTCATTCGACTTTCGATATTTGAATTTACTCAATGAAATTCGAAGTCATATCTTCATTTCTAGAATCTTTAGTGTGATTTGAAACAAAGCACTTTTTTTTAGTTCTAACCTAGTCTTTCTCAAGAACATTTCCGATAATAAAATCTGAAGGTTCTTGGAGCCTGTGTTCCCTATCAGCAGCCTCTAGAGAGGATACATGCAGATATTTCTGGTAAATTAGCCACACCTTATAGTTTGAACTCCCGTGCTTTATTATAGGGAAAACCAAAATTGAAAATCATTAAATTCCAGCAACCAGAATTATCATAATAAAGTAACAACTCATTTTCCACAAAGTCCCAAATTTTACTAACATATTATTTTTACTTTATTTCTATTCTGTAACTTCTACTTCTTGCGTCAACCTTTACCAGAATACAAATTACATTGAGTTTAAATAGCGAGCAAATTAGTAGTTTAGAAAGAGAGCATTGGCAATGCGTCAGAAAGCAGTTTATTTCCCGAGACGTTCACCTAACCGCTACTCTTAAAGCGCCCGTCAGCTACTAAAAGGCGTATAATATTAGAGCATAGATATAAAAGCCGCAATGTAGCTGAGCAGTTGAAACCCGGTTTTTAAGTGGCTGAAAGTTGTATTCGGTATTGCGTATATTAAAATATTTGTATTTCCGTTATCTTGCAAAGGATCCTGGTTACGCTTTGCAAAATATTAGTTGATTAGTGACTTATATATCGCTTAGTTATGTTTTATATCTTGACTGTGTTTTTGGAGTTTTATGCGTCTAATTAAATGCGAAGGCAATTCGTCGAAAGCATAGGGAGATTTAAAGGGAGTAGATGAACACTTACTTAGGTTTAACCACAGAAATATATTAAATTCTGAACAACAGTTTTGTAGATTCGCAGTTTAGACTTAATGCGATCACTATGCAGTAATGTCATAACCGCCATAGTAACAAAATAAGATAATATTTAGATATCATTACGAAAAAATTTATATTGAATAGAAATTCATTTTAATGCAATTATTCATAGTGATGAGTCGGTACTACCGAACCGAGTATTTTGTAACGGGTACTTAGTTGTAACGGGTACTGAAAATCGGTACATCCAAGTACCCGTTACTTCAGTACCGAAATCGGTACTTCTCGGTATTCGTTACTTCTGTACCGACACAGGTACTTTTCGGTATTCGTTACTTCTGTACCGAAACGGGAACTTTTCGGTATTCGTTACTTCTGTACCGAAACGGGTACTTTTCGGTATTCGCTACTTTGTAACGAAAATATGCGTCTCTTATCGGTATTTCGGTATTCGTTACTGGAGGATCGATGAGGGTTCAGCTCACTTCGGTTTTGGTACGAGGACAGTAGTATCTGGTTGTATTTCCGAAATGGTGATATGCGCTTCTTGTGTCCATGAATGGCCTGCTCCTCAGACACTTCCGTAGTTGACATGTTTTCTGATATACAAAATCTTACTCCGTACAGATAAAATCAAACACGTGGTGACGTGGCAGAGTTCCTTCAGTGCGCAAAATCGTTAGCTGCGTATTTCGGTACTCCAAATCGTTACTAGGGCATTCGGTACTCCAAATCGTTACTAGGGTACTTTGGTACTCCAAGTCGTTACTAGGGTACTCCGATACAGCAAACCGTTACTCCGGTATTTCGTTACTTCGGTACTCCAAATCGTTACTTGGGTACTCGGTACTTGAAATCGGTTTTCGGTACTTTTCAAAGTAACGGTTACTTGAGTAACGGGTATTTTGTACCGGGTACTTGTCTGTACCCGTTACTCTCGTACCGGGTACAAGAAAGTACCGAAGTTGCCTATCACTAATTATTCAGTTACCTGATAATTTAACACAATTTAAAATTTTTAACAGCTGATATTTTGTAATGAATTTTTTTTTAAGTTTAAAGAGTAATTTTTCTGTACCTCCATCCAGATTATTTTTAGTTTTCTGTGGTGGTGATCGCATTACAGATTATGATTATTCTATTAAAATATCCTTTGGTTACACGGCTAAATTTTTATACCATTACTAAATTCATATCAGATATATATACCTTGCTTGAATTTAAATAAACCTATTATGTGCCCAGGCAGCAATAAATTTATATATAATTAATTCATTTATTTGCATATTCATATTGTTTTCATTCATATTATCATCCCCATTTTACCGGTAATGTATAGGCATTCTATAGAAAATACTTAAGCATTTTATAGAATGCCTGGCGTTTTTAGGCAAATTATTAAATATGATAATTATGATATACTTTACCTAGGCATTGTATATAACACTTCGAAGTTCTATAGAATGATAAATGCTCTTTAGGCAAAGTATGAAAAAGAGGTCATGGTAAGGCGATTATGTAAAGAACATTCATTCCTCAGAAATACAAATGTTATTTTGGAATGATAATGAAAGATTGCCAATAAATCTTTTTATTTAAAATGTATCAGAAAAATAAAAAAAAAATGTACGAAAGAAAATTTACGCCTTTCTTACTAAAGAGAGCAAAATTTTCATACAAAAATAAGAAATTAAAAATGATTCTATTTGTTGCAACATGGTAGGCTTGAACGACAGTTTTAATTCACTTCTTTACTTTTTCAAAGACATTTCGGGATTTTGTTTTACACATACTTCACGAATCCTTGGCCACTTCTACTAGACTGAGCAGTTTCTCCCTCCTTTCTGTATGTCTGCCTGGTGTAACGGTAGCACACTCGGGGGGTATTTGAGAGGTCCAGGTTCGAGTCGCGGCAAAAACATTGCTCATTTTTCTGCTCCCTGCTTAAAAAAAAATGGCCTAATAACTCTCCAGTGACGCCCGAATTAAATAAACAGGTGAATGATGATGATTCTTCACCACTATTTGGCGATTGAGTTCCCTAATCCCCAGTAGCTAAGGTATTTTCTCGCTCCTTTCTGCATGCTTTCGTGGTGTAACTTTAGCACACTCGGCGCGTATTCAAGAGGTCCATGTTTGAGTCCCGAAGACGGCATTGAACATTTTCTCTCTTCAGTGGCGCTGAACTAAAAGGTGGTTTATGATGATTCTTTACCATTACGATTTGAGAACTGGGCCCCTTAATCCCCAGTAGTCGCGCTTTAAAAGGAGGAGTATGCAAGTTATTTTCTCCCTTCTTTCTGCATGCCTTTATGGTGTAACGGTAACAAACGGAAAAGGGAAAATGTATACCCATATATATACTGCGAAACAGAACATTCTCGGGCCATCTATTTATGCTTTCATATCTAGGAGAAATGCTCACTACGTTTGAATAGTAAGAGAAGAGGAATATTCCAATTTTGTTGGGGAACGTGTTTCCTTAGCCATAAATGGTGCGGTAGGAAAAGCCATCAACATGAAAGAACTAATTTTTATTTTTTCGAGATGTTCCACACACAAGAGACGGTGATATTGATGAAATATATTCCAGTTCTTCAAATGAATTACAATTAATTGATTCTGAGGAAATTAGCTTTCGATAAAAGAATTTGTTAAACCAATATAATTATTGAGATAACTGTAGATTGCCACACGAAAAATCACTACCCCGTTGTTCTAAATCAGTTCTGTCAATCACCACTACAATTTATCTTTATAACATAAACTGAATGGATACTTGCATGTTTATTATATTTGTAGTATACCAAGATGACCAAGAATTTTCGTTCAGATTTGATTTGGCAAAGTACGCGAGGGTTATCTGCCTAAGAAGACGGATGCCTTCGTAGAGGGCTTTCTAAGGGGAATGGTTCGTTACACTTGCCTAAAACAACGAAAACGCATAGGCAGTCAGCCGAATTTAATAATAGTCCTTCTGGACAAATTGCCCCTTTGGACTAAAAAAAAAAAAAAAAAAAAAAAAAAAAAAAAAAAAAAAAAAAACTAAGATTTCTACTGCATTGTCTTATTATTACATTTATCATATAATTTTACTTGTTTATAGTTAGACATTTTTATTTATCATATAATTTTTGTCTTAATACGCATGAATGTTTTCTCGAATTTAGTGTGTTATTTGGCTCAATTAAGTCCCTTTATTTTGAATTGAAATACTAAAGTATTTCCCCTGAATAAATTAATATTAGTTGCTTGTTTGCTGTATTTTCTTGTTACGAAAATCTTCAATGGAATTCTGCCAAGTAAAATGGTGAGGAAATTAGGAGATACTTAAAAAATATGTAAACATTTTTGAGTCGACTTTATAGACAACGGGTCGACTGGAACAATTTTATCCTTACTTTCAATCGCCATATTTTTGTTCATACCAGAAGTAAGGTTCTCGATCGCTAGGAGAAGTTATTATAATTCAGAGCATACGTATAACTTCTATAATTTTAGTAACTGACAAAGCGAACTAAATTAACTCCTTATCCTTATTCTCAGCATTAGCTATTACATTTTGCTGTCATTAACGCAAACTCTCTCATAATTATATTATTATAGTACAATAATTAATTTATCGTAGATGATGAGAGGATGCCTAATGATATGTATGAATATATAATTTACAGCGTTGTTGGAACTCAGAAATTGAAGTGATACTCCAAACACAGAATCGGATGAAAGATTTAATCAGTTTTGGCTGTTATACAATTTTCAGTACTTTTAAATTGATTTCTTATTACTGCATATACGCAAATTTCTTTGAAAGTATGCTAGGAGTTTACTGCATTCTTAACGTTTGCCTTCGTGGTGTAATTGTGAGCAAGTCTCGCTAGCAATCGAGAGGTCAAAAGTTCGAATCCTGCCGAGGGCATTGCTGATTTTTCAAATATCCTTCTCCGAAAAAATTGATGTCTATACAAGTCCTGTTTCACTCGCATATTTGCACTCATCATGTCTTGGTATTAAAACCTGAAGCTACAATTTAATGCAAAACGATTTAATGCTTGAATTGTATCTTCAGAAATTGAATTTCAATATAATGATAAGTGGCGCAGGAAATAAATTATAGTGGAAAATAATTCGTTCCTCCTTGAATTTGGTAATTGAGTCTTTTCCTTCGCAATCGATCTTTGAAGAGGGTAAAAATGTAAGGAATTTTCTCCATCCTTACCGCGTGATGTAATTGGAAGCTTTGACCAGTTAGCAAGCGAGAGGTCCAAAGTGTGAATCCCGCCGAGACAATAGCTGATTTTTCATGTTTCATGCTGCGAAGTAAACTTGATGATTCTATAAGTTTAAATTAAAGTTGATTTCGCCTACTTAAAGGAAATATATGAGTAAATGCGAAAACTGTAGGCTCGACATACAGAAGTTTCTAACTACGTACGGAGCTTATTTTGAATCTTAAGCTCTGACACTGTGAAGACAGTCGGAAGACTTTCGTTCATTCCTTAATCTCTCATTAAAGTAACCCCAAAATAGAAGAAGATTTAAAATAAACCTTTTTATCAGTTTTTATCTTTTAAACTTATGTAATAATAGAAATTAAACGCCGCAGCTTGAGAGACTAACAGAAACAAAACATAAAATAAAATTTATAGCATTAAATGGTTTGGTTTCATTTGCTCGGTTATGGCAATGTAAGCGAGTGCTATGTCGCTAAGGGAAGAAACAGTTTCAGGGAGAAATTTCTGAAAAAAAGTGTTTCGTATCCACATCATTTATTGAGAAAAATACGAAAACGTCTATGAAGTCAATCTGATGGCCAGGAGTGGAACTCGAGTTGAATTATCAGTAGTCCGGGACTTTACGCATTTGCCGGTGAGTTTTAGAGTTACGCCGGTGAGATACGCGTGGTTCCCGGTAAGACTCATTAAAATATGAGTTATACACGACAAAACGGGCCAACAAGTTTTGGCTCAGGACTTCAACGTACGCGAGTGATTATGGTAAGAAAGACCATAATGGCTAAGATTAGACCGGATTCAAGTAATTCAGATGTTATGCGAAACAGTAGACGGACGACCAGCGAAAGCATCAGAAATTCTCTCTTAAATGCAATAAATTCAATTATTATGTCCTCAAATATAGACATTAATTTGCATCATGGTAGAAGCTAGCGAAAATAATAAGCTAGATGATCGATGAAACCCCTAGAATTGTAAATTAAAATTGCTGCTTGTTTCAATCCACGCAGATCGGCCTTTCTGATGAGAGATCCAGTTCTAATAAAGATATTGTTAAGAAGTTTGTACATCAGTAAATAAATTTAGTACAGTGGAAACATACAATTGCTACAGGAAATTTGCTGTGAACATATTATATCAAATAAAAGCTGCGAAGATTCGTGAATTTGAAAATCCTGACTGTGATATACATGGACAAAGAGCCAACGACAGTTAATCAAATTGAATGAAGCATCAAAGTAAAAACGCCTTCAAAATACCGAAAGACACAAACAAGGTTGTTTTTTTAACATGACAGTGGTCATCTACATTTTACAAGACCAATCCAAATAACTTAAAACACAGTGTGCTGGGTTGCGTTTCTCCATTCACTGTATTCATCAGATACTGTTTTAAATTGCTGCTTGTTTCAATCCATGCAGATCGGCCATTCTGATGAGAGATCCAGTTCTACTAAAGATATTGTTAAGAATTTTGTACATAAGTAAATAAATTTAGTAAATTTATATGTGAAATTGCAGTATTTTTTGTATAAGGCAATATGAAGTACTTGAAAGAGATGAAGCTATGTCGGAAAAGTAAGAATACAGGGGCAAGTCTATTTAACATTGAGCAAATCGCTATCTCGCTAAATTGGAAAAATATTATCAAGCTGGCGATAGTTTGAATGATTTATGTTTGTCGCCAAATTTTGCTTGAAGCAGCCAAAAGTCGACAAACTTGGCAACCATTTAGCAAGATTTTAGTCCGGTTCTTGTACAACTTCAATTGACACTGTAATTGAATAACTGTAATTGATTCCGATGTTTAACTGTAACCGTATCCCACCCTTATGTGTAACTTTAACCTTAATATGCCTTCCAGTAATTTAGAGGAGTGGAAGGTACTAGAGGTTTCTTGGCGGCCGGGGGAAATCTATATAAGCTCAAAGACAGCATCAGTTTCTCACTTATTAGTTGAGAGCTGAGGTATCTGTGAGTAATTTGCCTTTTAGATGCCCTTTGCATTGTGCTATGTTTGACGTTCTTAGTAATTTGAAGTGTAGCTACTGATTGTACCCTCTGATACTAAGAGCTGTACGAATGCTTTTGTAGAAAGTTCTAGAACTGTAAAGTGTTTCCTTGAGTAAAATAAGTTTTACAAGCTATCATTGGTTCTGTGTGCAGTCGGTCTATTACGAACTCCTACGCGCGCAACAGCATTAAATATTTATTTAATGAATGGATTGTTTTAAAGCAACTAGAGTTAGGCATTCACGGATCCATTTATTGTCTTGCAAGGCCTACTTTTGCAAATTAGGCCTTGCAATATATTCCAGTACAACTAGAAAAAGCAAAGTTCACGAAGGAAAACAGGTGTAAGCATATTTTAATTAGAATACTTAGCTTCAGAAATGTTTCACCAAGCGGTTTCCTGGTATTCAAAGAGAAAACATGCTTATACATAAATTAATCGAATTTATAAATGCACCCAACTTTCTATAATGTATGGCTATACCATTAAATTAGAAATTTCTTTTCCGATATCAAACCAACTTTCTGTATTGTGTGGCCATACATTCTTCAGCTAGAAATATCTTTTTCGATAGCACAAGCTGTGCAAGAAAATGTGATAATTAGCCCCAGCCGGTGCTCTTAAATACTGGATAAGCTCGGAAAGTAAGGAAAATTGAAGATGAGGAGGAAAAGGTCCTTTTAAGAGTGTATACGGTAGCTGAATGTCGTATCGTGGAATAGCAACGGAAGATTCTTAAGTTTCAACAAAATTACAATTAAGTCATAAGCATTCATTTAAGAGAATATAGGCTAATAAAAACAGGCGTAGATTGCTTTAATAAGCGCACATTGTTAGGTTAAGTAGATAATTTATAGCTTCACCCACAAAAAACATTTCTCATATAGAGAATTCCTTTCTTCTCTCTATTTACAAACAAAAATTATTAGAAATAGCCGAACAAATAAAGCTGTTAGCAATTAGCAAACAAGTTTAGAGCATAAGATTCGACTTAAGTTATCGACACTTTAAATTCTAACTTGTGTCACTTAATTGAAATATCATAATTTACACAATTTTAATTTTTCAATTTACTGGAAACTATTCCACATCCTATACTAAAACAGAAAGAACATTTTTTCAAGTCGTTAATTTATTATAAACTTGAGAATCGTTAGAGATAGCTTTGCTGGCACTTTCAATTTTAATAAAAGATATTATCAAAGCGATATTTTGAAAATCGTTTTATTTTTATTTTACAAGGTCGAAAATTTATATTAATTTTATATCCGTTTCTAAAACGTTATTGTTACTCCTAGTTGTTTAATTTTTGTAAGCAATGTAGCATTCTATTTTTTCCTATTTTCTTATAAACTGATACATATTTAATTACATAAGCATAGTGTAAGTATCACATATTAAGATGTTAACGTTTCAAACACACAAGCTTGAAACATTCCGAAGATGACCTAAACTGGATTTGCTTAATTTATTCTGGTAGAGCACACTAAGGCTATTCCTTTAATATACGGAGAAAAAACTATACTTTAGAATCATTATTATCTTTTCATCGTCCTTTTTATCTCCTCTACAATGTTGCATTGTTTCACACAAGGTTACTATACTACAAGGCTTCCTCTTGTGTGAGGTTATTGACTCTAGTCTGCTCAAACGTGATTTCTTATATACTTATTTCTCTCTATTCTGTATGTAAGTGACGGCAGTTTTGGAAAGGGCCTAAACATTTTAGCACTTTCTATCTACTTGTTTTTCTCTGTTTTGTATGTAAGTGACGGTAGTTTTGGAAAGAGCCTAACCTTTTTAGCATTTCTTATGTACTTTATAAGGTATTTCTCCCACCTTGGTAGCGTGCCTTAGTGGTGTAGTGGTTCTGCACGCTGGGCCGGTATTCCAGAGGTCCGTGGTTCAATTCCCGGCGAAGGCGGTTGCTAATTTTTCATCTCTCCGGCTTTACCAATTAACCTGATGTCTCTACAGTGGCGTCCGAACTAAAATGGTGTGTAATGAGGATTCTCCACACCCATGATTTGGCGATTGGGTACCCTAAAAACCCCAGTCGCCCTTTAAAAAGGGGAATATATAAGGTATTTCTCCCACTTTCCTAGCATGTCTTCGTGGTGTAGTGGTTCTACACGCTGGGCCGGAATTCCAGAGGTCCGTGGTTCCATTCCCAGCGAAGGCAGTGGCTAATTTTTCATCTCTCCGGTTTCCAAAAAATCCTAATGTCTCTACAACGTGTTTCTCTTTATTCTGTGTGTAAGTTTTGGAACGAGCATAACCATTTTAGCCCAAGGGAGCGTTAGCTCAGAAGAGTTATTTAGAAGAGTTATTATTTCCTGAAACGGTATTTTTCATTTAATCACTGTAAAAGAATGAATCAATTTTCAAATTGTAGCCATCAAATATTATTGCTATGCATTATTTAAAAAAAAATTGAGGAGAATGTGCATGAAAGTAGGTACATGTTTCTTGTATTGTGAGAAACCGACGGTAGCTAGAGCCATCAAATTTTGAAAAGCGTAATCCTCCACCCGAACATGGGCACATGGAAGCCCAAATTTTGAATTTCAAATTTCTTTTATTATCCATTTCACATTTTCTAAAACTTTCACGAATTTTTTAGTAACAAACTTAAAAATTTCAAAGCAAGCAATGGCGACACTGTACAGAAAAAAAAAATATCTCCAGAAAGCGAGACTCTTCATCGGATATTCTAAGGGTATGCTGTTTTTAAATATATTGTGATAATTCTCTTGAATTGAATTTTATGTGGTTTAAGTGCGAGGAATATGATATTTAATAAATAAAGGTAACACATAAAACGTTAAAAATGTTCTTTTGGGCATAATATAAAATCTGAAACCTTTCTGATTTTTTTCTAGTTTTTGTCCGCTGATCTCGGCTTCACTAAGCGTTTGCTGTTGGTATTCATTCAGTTGTTACGTAATTACGAGATCTGTAAATTTAGTATTGAAATCAGTCACATAACGTCATATACGGCGAGTGACAGTGATTGTCCTTCTTGAAACAGTAAGGTCAATCTCTCAGACTTTAAACGGCAGCTTCTATGAGTTCACCTGTACTGATACTCTGCGCTTTTCGTGTTATTTCCTTTTTCTTTTGAATATAGGAGATCTTAGAATCGAGGAATGGTACCCTAACATGTTTTATTTTAAACTGGAGCACAGTCTACCATAATGTTTGCAAACATTAAGCAGGTTATGGAAATTCTGCTTCATCAACAGCACAGATCTTCTGGTAGTTCCAATATTTTTCAGAAGATTGAAAATCATTTAAAGACGATGCTTTCTCTGGAAAGTCTAAAACAAGTAATAAAAATGTGTGGTTAGCGTGAGGCTAGACATAAAATAAACTTAGATGCTTCAACAGGACAATGCGCTATGCCACTCAATGCTTTCTGTAACAGTGTTTTTTTGGTTCGAAAAGGCATTTCTGTTAGTTTCAGCTTCCCCATTCTGCTCATCTTAGTTGCCGTAACTTTATCTACTCTCCAGACAGAAACCTGTATACAGGAACAGCATTTTGGTTGTACAGAAAGGATTAAAGAGGCCATGACAGACCAGCTACAGTTTCGAAGTTTTCAGTTTCGAAGCCCCAACATTGATATGAAGAGGAAAACCACATCTCAGGAGATGTATGACTTCCCAAGCGAATTACCTGGAAGAAGATGTATTGGATTTGTATCGTACTGCTAGAAATAGTTTCATTACTATATTTACAGATCACGTATGCTTCTGCAAGGAAAACCATAAATATAAGTTTTCAAAAACTGGTAATCATAGCCAAAACCATGAATAGAAGAGAAGAATTCAAATAAATACTATTAGTATAGTATAGTGCAGTAACACAAACTAATGTTTATTTCCCGGGAAATCTCCAGATATCGTGTTGGTAGCATTCCTAGTGCTTTAGTTAGTTTTTTAAATTCCTTTTGAAGAAGATATTAAAAGTACCTTAATTTTATGCTTAAATGTAAGGAAATGCTAATTTCTAAAGAGAAGCTTTAGAGTAAGTTATTGCAGTTTATATCTTATGGATTCAAAAATAGTTCATTTAAGCGGTTCACCTAGTGCATGCGTCTATAAATATTTAAATATAAATAAGAAATGCAAATAACATTAAATATACGAAGTATTATTTCTCATTCCTGTATAATAAAACTATTAGAAATTACGGAACTAGATTCTTTGGAGAAGAATGCACTTTGAACTGTGAACTGGTTCATTATACCTTAACAGAATTAAACTCTGAACATTTCGTTAATAGTGAAAAAGTAGTATAATTATTGATAATGCCTATGGATTTCTTGCGCTTCATAACGATTTTCTGTATTTTTCCCATTATTGCATTCCAAATTCAGATCCTTAAATGTGATTTAAAATGGTTTGCGGGCAGTACTTCATAAAAAATTTCGGGTAGGGGTTAAAACTAAGCCATATGCATAGAATATTATTCCAAATTTGTTTCTTATACTTGGCCAACTAACGACTCAATTTTATACTTAATTTTCCTGTAGTTTATGCATAAAGAAACGAGCGTGCCGACAGAAACAAAAGAGCATTTGTAATGCATGCTGACCACAAGAATATAAATTTTAGAAGTAATAAAATATGAATTCTTTGTGTACTAGTTACAAAACTAGTGCTTGTGTGCTAGGGTTTGTGTACTAGTTAACAAAATGAAGATAAGTTTTTATTGATGCATTCCGGCTACAAATATTAAAAGATATTTATTAAAAAAACGGAGAAACAATTTTATTGCATTTTAGTTTTTGAAGTATTTTTTTAATTAAAGACTACAAATTATCCTACAAAAAATAAATTATCCTTTTGATTATAAATATTAGTTCCTAATTGAAAACATTCGCTTTCAGAAAAAAAAATGTAATATTAGAATATGTAAAATTATTTGAACTGCGGACTGAGAATACAAAATGTCTTTTTTTCGGTAATTTAGCTAATTTTTAAACACGAACGTATACAGCTGATTTTACGGGTTTTCTGCACTTATTCTCGGTTTCCAAGGATCAAATTCTTCGGAAATTTTCACCAGAAATCTTCAGAAATTTTGAATTTTTCTAAATAATGTAGCATTTTTGTTTTCAGCATCTTTTTGGGGAAGAAAAATGTCACATTATTGAGAAATCCTAGGAAAGAAGCATTACTATGGTAAATATAGGGGTGTTGAGTAATATTGCATAAAATGTGATATAACCTTTATTTTATAAAATTTTACCGCTACGAATAAAAAGAAATAACTTATTCATTATGTTGTATTAAGCTATATTAAATCTGTACTTACTAGAATTACTAAATTAGGTTAAAATTAATAATCGCTGTTCATGTTGTAAACTTGATAACTGATAATGTTCATGTTGTAAACTTGATAACTAATCACAATTGAGCATCAAAGAACATGACTCCCATGTTTGATATTTCCGAGTCAGCATTTTCTTTAAATGCACTTTGCATTCCATTGTGTTTAACGTTCTGAGTAGTTTGAAGTGTATCTTCTGATTGTACTCTGAGATACTGTGAATATCTGTACGAGAATTTGTGTCAAGAATTCCAGAACTTTCAAGTTTTCATTTGCTAAAAATAAATTTTATTGACCTATCATTGGACCTACATGCATTAAATTTATTAGGAAACTACACGTTTTGGTAAATAATCGCATATGCGCATCAAAGAACATGAATCCTATGTTCGAAAAAGAGCAAAAAATTGTTAGTCATTATTGGACACTTAATCATAATTTTGGTTCGTCTGTGAAAGTTAATCATAAATCTTCCTCTGTTGGTAAACTGAATAAACTGTTGAAGAAATTCAAATTTCTTTTAAATAAAAAAGTATATTTTGTAGGCAATGACATTAATTTTAATCCTAACATTTCCAGCACTTTAGAAGAATCCTAACATTTTAGCTTTCTTACGTGTGATTGCTGTTTTCTAAGCAGACAAGCATTTTCTTTTTGTGACCTCTCCCAGCTTTGCAATAATGTTTTGCTCCTGAAAAAATGGTAAAAGAGTTAGTTTTTATTCAAAGCATAAAAAAAAATCTAATTTTTTTTATTTAATCATAATTCCCTGTTAGTTTGTTTCTCTCCCAGTTAAACTAACCACAAATAACGTAGACTGAAATATCGAAAAATAAAATATCACAGAAAAGCTAGGAATTCTTTCAACATTTTTGGTTAAACCAACTCGTCACAGGAAATACTTTTATATAGTTTCTGAGGCATACGGCATACATTGTTTTTTCATTTATAAAACTCAGTGTCAAAATCTATTACTTGGAATTCACAGAAGATGCATTAACTGATTTTAAGTAATAAGAAAGTACCCTCATAACTGTAAATTTTAACAATTCCCCACGCTCCAGCTTAATGACTGGAAAATATGAGATAAATTTATGTTGGTATACTTTAGTGATTATATTACCCACTTCTGAGTTGGAAGATGTAGTGCTTGTCTCATTTATTATATTTTTTCCTGCAGCGTTTGCATTTCTTTATGGTTCACTTGCTTTTCGCAATTCGCAATTTAAGTGCAAATTGCTCTTAAACTTATCCAAAAATATGCACATTTAAAAAAAATATTCTTCATATCAAGCTAATAAAAGTTTTAGAGCCATTCGTTTTTATATTAATATTTTATTTATTTTTAAGCTCGTCATAACCTTGGAAGAGAAAACTAATACAAGTTTTAAAGATAAACTGTCTGTAGACAGCGATAGACTTCGAATTCTAATTCAAATCTTTTAAAAAATAGGCACATTTGAAGAAATGGAAAGGAAGAAATACTTGTAGCACATATTTGTAAAAGCTTTCTAGAGTCATTAGGATTTTTGAAACAGGAAGATGTGAAAAATGTGCAATACCCTCATCGGAACGCAAACCTGGACCTCTCGAATACGCGCCGGGTGTGCTACTCTTGCCACACGAAGGCATGCAGAAAGGAGGAAGAAAATACCTTATATACTTCGCCTTTTAAAGGACGATTAGGGGATCCAGTCACCAAATCATGGTGGTGAAGAATCATCATCCACCACTTTTTTAGTTCAAGCGCCAGCCACTGTAGCGTCATCAGGTTATTTTGAAGCAAGAGACATAGAAATGTGAAGTGTCCTTGCCAGGACTCGAACATGGACTTCTCGAACACTCGCTGCTTGTGCTATCATTACACCACAAAGGCATACAGAAAGCAGGGAGAAAATACCTTATAGCTTATATCATCAGATAAAAGAAGTGCAAGGTTTGAGACTTGGAACTTATTTCTTTTAGTGACCTCTTCATTAAGATGTATTTGTCAGTCCATCTTGATGGTGCCGTAGGGCCTCTCACGGCGTTTACAAATTGTATGCAATAGCACAGTCATCCGAATAGACGAAAAGAGAATGTCGTAAGTCACGAATGAATGAGAGCGTCGTTAAGTTCCTTGACAAAAATCAAATTTAGTGCACGGTAAGAGATCTTGAGATTACTAATGTCGCCCTATATTGGCGTAAAATAAATTGTAACGGTACTAAACTTGTACATTGTAATTCACTGCAAAAATTGCAATAAAATATAAATAAATGGAAATTAAATTTTTAGATATAACGTAAATATATTTACAGAATAACGGGTCAAGTATAGAACTTCTCCCGATGTTAATGTTTCTAGAGAAGTGCTGTTCTACTGCGCTGTTAAGTCCGCATGATGTATATATAGTATGACATATATATAGTATGAGAAATGTGATCTTAAGAAACTGATCCTTGAGTAAAATGAAAATAGACAGGATATATACAAGATTACCAATGAACATTATGAAGAATAGTTAGTTCTTGGTCTTCCAACCGTACGTTTGATTGCGTAATCATAGTCGATAATTCGCGTAATTGCAGTGTTTGCGAGTTCTTCATTTTGCTGAAGAAGTTGTACGCTGTACTGAGAATGTGATTCGAAAGAGTTCATACTTTTAGTTTGGTGTGTATCTGAGAATTTCTCACGTATCAGTAAGTGCTAACGGAGAGCTATACGAGGATTTTGTTTTGGAAACTTCTAATTTTTTTTTTTTTTTTTTTTTTTTTTTGCGAAAAGATTTCCCTGCAGTTGCCTTAGCAGGAACTCCATATAAAAGTATTGTACGAATGAGCGTAAGGTACAGCTTTCGCTTTATTCTGGGATGTAGCTTTGATTTTCTTCCCATGGGGTTATAAATGAGAATGTAAGCTCCATTTGCTAAGTTTAAACTAGCAGTAATGTGTTCTTTGTAATTTAGCCGATTATCGATGATTACTTACAAGTACAGGAGGTTTTTCACATTCAGAATATCGTTATCATAGACAATGTCCATTCTAATTCTGACATTCTTCCCGTATCTTCGATAGAAAACAATACAGCATTTTCTGGTATTTAAATGCATTTGCGTAGTTGACACCTCTGTGTAACTAAGTTCATATATAGATGAAGATTCTAGATGGCAAATTGAGGTTTTATTGACCTCGCTAGTATTGCGGTGTCCTCTGCATATTTTAAGACCTTGAGCTGAGAACGGAGACGGAAAGCCATTAAAAATATTAAATATTGTGAAAGCTAGAATAGATCCCTGTGGGACCTCCGAATTGATGACATATATAAAAGAAAGGGTTTTAACACATCTTACTTGGTACGTTCTACTTTTTAAGTAGGAATTTATTAATTTATTAAATCTGATTGAGAGATATAATTTCTCCTAATTTTTTAATCAGATTTTTGTGCCATAGTCTGTTGAAGACAAGAAAGCAGACTTAATTTTTTAATGAATGCGTTGACAAGAAATTTGATAACGTTGAGAATTTAGTACGCAGTGGGATGGCCTCTGCGAAACCCAGATTGAGAGGTACTGAGAAGATCTATTTTTATAGATGTTCAATGAGCTTGAAGTTGAGAAATCTTTCAAACATCTTGCCTGTATACCGAAGCGGACTGATGGGTTTGTAACTAGAAGTTAATTTGGAACTTTTGCCGTCATTAGATATCGTGATAATAGAGTATTTGTTTTCACTGTTTCAGAAAATAGCTCTGTCATATGCAAGCTATAACTATATGAGTGAGAAGATGATACATTTTTAGGCAGGTTTTTAATGACATAGTTGTTTATGTTGTCAAAATCCTTCGCTTTTTTATTATAAAGGTTCATAATAATATCATTTACTTTTCTGGTAGAAGTATAAGTGATGCAATTGAAGACATCTGTGCTGAGGATCTTATTTAAAGATTTTTCGATTTCTTCTTCGTGTAAATGGTAGTGTAGGTGGCGGTAAACGAACTCGCCAGTTTTGATGCCAGTTCAATATTTATAATAAGTTCTTCCGATATAACCGTGTATGTTTTGTCCCATGGAACTAATTTTGGGATTTCTCTCATTTTCCTTCGAATTGGCAATTTTACGTCGGTGTTAGGTGCGGTTTCAACATTTGCAAAGAAATTGTTCACAGCATCTCGCTGAGTGAACTTGAATGTTGTCAGAAATTTCTCTAGTAAGAAAGTTAATTCTGCGCTTTGTAGTAGAGTCTTTGGAAATTTGCCACTGTTTTATTAGTTAATTTCTCATTCTGATTTTATATAATAAATTCCGGAAGAATATTGGAATGATTAAAAATAACTGAAGTCCCAGAGTTGTTAGCAACACTTTTAATTTTATTGCTGAGATAGTAAATGCAGTTTCCTATGTCTCCGCAGTTATTAAGATGTGAAGCACTACTGATATTTTCATGTTATTCTGAAGTTTTTTCCAATTTATCCTATTTCTAGATTTTTCTAGAACACAGATAAAGTCCGTAGAAATCAAAATTTAAAGGGTAATGATCACTGAGCTTTGATAGATATATTCCATGATAAAAATGTCAAGAAAATCACCTACCCTATACGATGATATCTTGTGGATCAACTGGGACTAAAATTCTCAGCTTGTTTTTGCCAGCAACATTTTTCTGATGCCTTCCATTGGAGTTTACGTGGCGAGAATTCCAATCACAATGTCTGGCATGAAAGTCTTCTGCAATGGTGGTAGGGAGATCCGAGATGGTAAGATTTAGTAAATCTTGATGATTATGATGCTTTCGGAAGGACTGTAGGCTGCTGTGAAGAGGAACTCTTCCTTGGCTATACTATAGATAATCAGATTTCTGGATCTGGGCAGTAAGCGGGAGCTCGTAAACTGAATACATTTTATGATTTTTAGTTATAAATGTAGTACCACCACCACGATTTTGTTGTCTATTATTTCTTTGGATATTATAAGTGTTACCTTGAATTTGTTGCTTGGCTGAGTGACAAAGTTTTAAGTAGCAATTCTCCGTTCTTGTTAATCTTCAATTGCAGGGCATATAATTTCAGTGTCGAGATTTGAGAAAAAGTCTCAGGCACTTATGCTTATCTTAATCTTCTCCGTACGTGATTTAGATGCTTTGAGCTGTTGAAAGTATTCTTTGGCCTTAGCCGTAGCAGCTTCTAGTTAGTCAAAAGGGAAGGGATTTTAGGGCGGTTTTTTTTTATTCCATGAGTTTATATGAGGGGCTGTCGTTATTTATTCCAGGTAGGATTGGAAATTCGGTGTATTTTAACATATGCCTGTTTAGCTTTGTTAAACACCAGGCGTCCCCGTCCTCCGTCACCTGTCTTTTTTAACTTATTTGTTTGAATTACTATTGTTTTAGGTAGTTCCTTCTTTTTTCGATATTTTAGGGCATTTTTACAACCATTTTAGGACTTTCAACACACGAGTTACGAGTTACTTAAACTAGGGTTAACCATGAGAGTGATTTGAGGAACTTTAACTTTTATTTTGTGTGTTAAGAAAGACGGGGAATAAATATCTCGGTAGAATGATGGTGTTTTCGCCTCCCATCAACTGTCAAGTTGTCATCACTATCAATATTTTTGCTTTCTTCAACAAAATTTAGCTATATAATATTCAGTTCTTATGATGCTGACCCGGGCTATGTAATATTCAGCTCTACTGGTGCTGACCCAGGATATATAATATTCAGCTCTAATGATGCTGACCCAGGATATATAATATTCAGCTTTAATGATGCTGACCCGGACTATACAATTTTCAGCTCTAATGATGCTGGCTCGAAGATATGCCGAACGCTTCCAATTACATCCAAAAGACACGCTTTGAGATAGCATTCATATGGGATAGATGTATTCCAAATTATCGTGTGTGTTGAACCATTAGATGTCGAATTATTTGAAAATGTATTATTTTACACAATGGGACTCTTAGTAACAGAAGCTAAATGCGAGCCTTGAATGAAATAACTTGAAAAATGTGTTCACCACGAGTTGTTTCCTCAAATGCCTCTGCATGTGCAAAAGTTAAATCTGTATATTTTCATGGAAAATAGCCCCATCACTTTATTTGAATAGTCTGTGTACATTTAAATGTTTGTTTCAATAATTTGCTATAGAAATTTTTAAAAAAATATTTATTTTCTTATTGCATACTACTTTAATGCATATTTAGTCACTAAATATTAGCTTTCTTAAAAAATGCTTTTTGCTCTTTTTAAAAAGTAAATCTCATTGTTCAAGTATTAATTTATAATTTAATACTCCGTTTTCGTAAACTATTAAATTCATCATGAAGTTCTCATTTCATTTTGTGAAACAAATATTTATGCAAAATGATTCTCATAAATTTTACATCTTTTAATTATAATTTTCCTTTCATTAGAAAAGCCTTTTAACATCCGCGAGGAATAATTCATGACGAACGTTCCAAAAAACTCATAATGAAATAGTGTAATTAAATGTTTGCGCTTAATCAATTCCAGAAACGAAGCGCAATCTTTCTCTCAACACCATTTTGTTGTGGATTTTCTTCTTCTTCTACAGCTTTCAGTCGATTATTTTAAAATAAGATTTTTTACGAAAACACATCGATCGCAGTCCCTGTGCACTTGAGATACTACCTTCGTCGCTTGCCCTGATCGAGATAAAATGAACTTTAAGCTGCCGTTTCCAGTTATAAAATACAAAAGCAGACTATTTAGATTTATCATCATGGCTGAGGATCTCAAATTATTGCTCGTAATAACGTCATTGAACCGGGAATAAATCAAGAAGATTAACATTTTATTTAGTTGAAAATTACTTATTTATTTATTATCATTTAAATACATTTCGTTTAATAAGTAACAAGGTTAATTTGTTATTATAAAACAGATAGTAATAAATCATATCAGCCCCCAGATAGATATTTAAAGTTATGGATTTCCAGAGTTTAAATTCGGGTTTTGTTCTCCTATTTATTTGAATTATCGTTCTGGCTTCAAACAGTCATAGTATTACTATTGTTTAGGACAGCGTTTCTCAAATGTTTTTCAGATGGAGGCCACTTTTATAAATTGGAATGTTCTGCACGCCGTCTTATTCTTGTCTCTTTTGACATAAATTTTTTTAGAATATTTTATTACCAGTATACATATATTTGTATAATTAATTAAAAGTCATTTACTATCGATATTAAGAAATTATGTTAAAAGAAGAAAATTAGGATTCGTCTTTAATACCTCAAGATTATTACAGATTCTATGATTTTTAGCTTATCAGCGGAAAGTTAAATAAATGATGATAGATTCTTGAACATCGGTTCTGCGTTTGGATGTATGCTGGTGAACTTCAATCTGAGATCGGCACATACACTGCCCTCCAAAATTTAAGGAACTTGTTTTTTTGTGTCTAACTGGAGAATGAAGCAACATAGAAACCAGAAATTTAGAGGACATGTTCACTAAACAGTTCTATAATGATTGCGACATAGAATATTTCAACACAAACATTGATTTGCAATCTTGGCAGAGAAATCCAGTCTTGCAGAAACAATATTAGAATAAATACAGTTTTTTTAGGAAAAATGGGATGATAATATTATAAAAATGGGTTCTAATAAGGAATGTTCCACCCTTAGCAGCTAAACATTGACGGCAGCGACGTTCCATGCTGTCAATTAAGTTGTCGGTCAGGGTAGCAACGACCAGACACGGCATAATACTTGTTCCTTGTTCAACGGCCTTGGAGGAGGACTTGAAGCAGCAACCTGTCTCACAAGGTAGTCCCAAAGATGCTCTATCGGATTCAGATCTGGGGATTGAGCTGGCTATTCCATCCGCTCCATACCGTGACCCTTAAGATATTCTTCATCAACCCGAGCCTTAGTGCGATCGTTCATTGTCATCCGTCAGAAAAAAATCCAGGACCAATAGCAGCAGCATATAGGAGGACATATTGATCAAGGATCTCGTCTCGATATCTCACAAAGGTGAAAGTTCCTCCATGGAACACATGCAGGTTAGTGTGACCACCAAATCAGATTCCAGCCCCAACCATTATTTCCTCACCTCTGTAACTGTGTCTTTTCACAGTGTGGAAATGGTTGTATCTGGTGCGTTGTTCCTTCCAGATCAGCTGACGACTTCAATTACTAGTCTGTGAAGAGAACAGACTCCCATTGTTGACTGGTCTAGGAGACATGTTCCCTTGGCCAACATAAACGGGCACCTCTGTGCCTCGTTTCAAGGGGAGACAAGCAACTGGTCGCCTTGCATCCAGAACTATATTGTGCAGGTGTCTGCGCACTGTAGTAGCTGAGATTCTTGTTCCTGTTGGCACTAAATGATCTGCCATTAGCTGAGGCACAGTATTGTTACTCCTCTTTCCGGCCGAAAGAGCTAAATAACGTAATAAATAACCTGCAGGTGTTGTAACTCTAGGTCTGCTGGAACATGTCTTCTAGTCACAGAATCCTCTGATTCGAACTGATTCCATAGTTGATAGACCACACCACGAGAGAAATTGAGACGTCTAGCATCATCAGCTTGGGACATCCCTATTTCCATCGATCCGATCGCCAGCCGCAGAATCGGGCAATTTTCTTGGACATTGATAGACTGTTCTGTATATTGTCAACGAAACTGCTAATAACAATTGAAGATCAACACTCGTGATCAAAACTTACAATTGTTGCCTTTTTTCTGCAACTCCTATATAAGTATTCCCTTCTATTAAATAAACAGGTAGCTATTGTTTTTGCATATATTTTTTTTTAACTTCGTTACTATCATGCATATAAACTGTGAATATAAATGTTACTTACATTTTAGTAAAGGTGAGTCTTCAAAAACACTCTGTTCTTAACTTTTAGAGGGCAGTGCACATTAAATTGATTTCAGTGCTTTGTTTATATTTGAGCTGGGAATGAAAACCCTTTCTCACACCAACGCTCAGAAGAAATCTGAATTATAATTTTTAAAGACCACTTGTATAGTTAATTTTATTTCGTTTTCAATGGTAATGAGCATGATGCAGCGAAACAGTGACGAGAGGCACCACAGTCATAGTGGTTTAAATCCCTCTTTTGTTTCTAAAACAAGAGTAAGGTGTCCATAAACAGGGTAATCATTTTGTAAAATTTCGGTCTTGGGATAAAAAGCTGAGAGATTATTGCTATGTGTGATTTTCAGCTATGCTGTGAGTTTTATCTTTTTATTATAAAATGTCATTACTTTTGTCCAAAAAAGACAAAAACGGAAGTTCGAATTAACTGCTACATTTGGTGATAAAATCGGCGATATGCCACAGACGGAGCGAGAACTTTCTAGAAAGAATTCTTACGGTTTTCTCGGGAATGTTCTCGAAGGCAGATCAAAAGCTATATAAACCCTGTTTTTACTCTGAGTATCTAGAATATGTTGAGTTCGGTAGTAGTGTCTTGAGTTCAGAGATGAGCTCGAGAGCGATTGACTGAGTCGGGAGCTGTACTTTAGTGTTTTGCCGTGAAAATGTCTTCACCGTTATAGCCTGATGGACTGAAGGCTGTGTTGCTAATTGTTTCAGCGTGTTTGTTGTTGTTTTACGACGACTGTTGCGCGTCTGTGGAACTGTCCTACTTAATACTGACGAATAAATTGTGTTTTAATACTTCATCAAGTTTTGTCATCAATCAAGCCAAATCCACGAACCCTTAGAACTCAATAATATATAATGTATATAATATACATATATGTATGTGGCAAGAAAAGGGATATTTATTTATTTATTTACAATAAAATATAACTTAAGTTAGCAATAGGGCTTTAATGCATGAGTATTTTTCCTCTATATTCTGAAAATAGGAACCTTTTCTTGCACTCTGACATTTTGAGACTAATCCATGTCGTATGACATAAACATAACATTAGTTATCTAAAAGGAGCTAAAATTGAAAGAGCCAATAATACCTTCACAGCAATATTAATTATCTAATCAAAAGGCATTGAGAACTGATACTAACTCATTCTGAATTAAGATTTCATCCTGAACACAACGTAACTTACTTTCTACACTTCGGAATAACTGAAATGCTGTTTGCTGCTCTCTTCTTATTGCAAAGCTATCAAAAATGTAAATGTTTCGAAATAGGCACGAGTATTGTGCCAAGTTGTTTGTGGTCGCAATATGTTTTTTAAAATAAAGATGTATATTCAGTATAACTCGGCTGCCAAGTTGCTCTTTATTATGGATCAACATTTTGAGCAATCAAAATTTCTACATCTACGCTGTCAATGTTTTTAGAACATCATTACTTCTAAGCCTGCTTTCCTTACATGGATATACTATACATGATGGGTTAACGTTTTAGCCTATCTAGCTATATACGTAATAATTAATATATTTAAATAAGTAATATTCTTAGAAGATTCAGAGCTAATTTTATTTTGAGTTAAGATTTCATAAAGAAAAGTAATTTTATTGCTTGCATGTATGAGGTTTTTGAGCTTGGTGACTAGAATTTCAAGAAACTTTGAAAAATTGTGTAAACACTACATCTGTATAAAATGACCAATTATTGTGTTCCTGACATGAGAACATTTAGAAGTATAATTGAATTTGAAATATTATGAAAATTTCAAATTCAATTATACTTCTAAAAGTTCGCTCTTTTTCCTCATCACGTATCATTGTTTAAAATAAATTTATGGTGCTTATGTATTAATTTTTCTTTAAATATATAATTATGCACAATTATACATTTTAACTGATAAATATAGTTTCATCTTTCTTTGTAAATATAAAGAGAATAATGTGCATTTATAAGATATTTAAAATTTCGGAAAACTATATTCCTGTTTGCTGGCAGGATTTCCTTGAAGTCCCTATAGTCAGAATTTCAAGAATTTTTGACCAATTAACATTAAGTTATAACATAGCCAACTGTTATGCTTCTTGTATAAACTATAGAAATTGTGATAAATATCATGTTAAAAAAATTAATCGATTTTGCGTTCTCAAATTTTAAAACTCTATTTTTATAAAAATTTAATTCGATAATTACAAAACAAACTAGTTTACATTATTTTATTAATTTAATTTTTAATATATTAATTTACTTTGATGCTTAATATTTAATTCTTTTCTAAAAAGAAGAACAAATTGCTAAAGGTAGTCATTTTTTATCTGTAATACTACGCGCAGGACTATTACAATTGTTTTTCGATGACGAAGAAGCTATTTTAGTTTTACTTAATTTCAAATATTTTAATATCTGAGACATAAAGTAGTAAAGCAAAGTAAAGAATATCACATTACATACACAAAATTTCTCCATCATAACCCAGCTAGTTGTAAGGATACCGAGTGCCGCACAACCGTGATAGTGGTTAGCGACGCTGACTGCCGTCCGAGCTGAAAGTCCTCTCGAGAGGCTGATGGTATAGGAGAAGGGGAGGGAAACCCTCGGACCTGTCGTCCTGGGTTACTCTCTATCTAAACTGGGGGCGCAAATGGGCAAAGTCGTACTGACATCTGTATGGTGCCGAAGGCTCTTGCCAACGACAGGCGCAATATTGACCCCTTTTACGATGAATTTCGTGGGCGTGCTCTGATATCAGACACCTGACCTAATGTGTGTGTCGATCGGAAGGCATACGTCACAACAACACGACAAGATACTGAGTTTTAAAGTGATTTCTAAGTTTTGGCATGTTTTGAGCATTATAAAGGTACCCAACTCGTTAATCTAAAATACTATGGTATGGATCGTATTATTTTAGATAGGAGAAGCTCAGCCCTATTGTAGACAAGAATCAAATTCTAGCTGAAACATATGCATTACAGTGAGCGAGAATAATAAACGAGCCTTCGGAAGTACACAGGCAGATGGACGAAACGTGATAAATTTCAAACTTTTCTAAAAGGTGGGAGAAAGCATTCAGTTCGGAAGGCCAGAACTACAATGGTACCTAGCTATACATTCATTAACTTGCCATATATATCCTGTTTGGACACGAAAATTCTTGTTTGGTGTACGCTATTTGAGTTTGGTATAGGATATTAGTATAATTCCACGGGAGGTGTGGTGCTGGATTGAAAGCCCAAGCTTAAAAATTACGAATAGCATTTTCATGCATTTATTTTTTACAACATCCGTCTCCACAATACATTGTCAACGTATATCAGTTTGAATTCCGACACTAAATATTAACAGGCGCAGAATATTAGGTTTTTCGAAGCAGAAAATGTCGTGCCATCGTCGAGATCCTAACAATAGTTCGATCAGTTGCTAACTGGATATGCTAACTACCAGAGGAGCACGCATGGAAGGATGTGATAATTCCTTACATTCCTGCTTCCTCAAAAGGCTGAGAGAGAGTGGCAACAAACCGAATCGAAATGATGAACAGTTATTGTTTCCTAGATTTACGTTCCAGCGTTACTGTTGAGAGAGCTTATAAGGTTTCTTTTTCCGAAGCAAGAACCATGAAATATCGACTGCGATTTTGCCGGTATTCGCTGCTAAACATTTACACTCAGACAGCAAGCACGGGGGAGTGCGAAATGCCTTGCAAATGCACTTTTGTATCTCTTTCCAAATAATTAGTGAAGGACATTATTTATTTTAATCTGTAATGAACATTAAGTAGCTCTTATAAATTGCTTATCACGGTCCATTTTTCATAAAAAATTAATGATACAACGTTTATAATCATTGTGTCTCTACTTAAAATACTTAGGAAAGCTTAAGATCTTTTAGGATGTACTTATTTATCAAGTGGTTTAGCTAACTAAATAACAACTTAAGTATGTGATGAATTAACTGCTTGATTTTGTGATCGGAGTCAACACTAAAGACAGAACATTCATTTTTTTCCGCATTCTGTTATCCTCCCCCTTAGAAACTGTCTTTAAAATGTTCCAAAAAAATTAAATAAGAGAAGAAAATGTGTCACCTAAGCCTCTTCAAATAAAATAAATTCTTTTTTAGCTAGTTGCATTCTATTTTATCTTCCTTTTACTGATTGAGGCGTTAGCAATTCTAAAACATTTTATGCTACATAACGAGCAAAATAATACATTAATTGCTTTTAATGCAAGGATTTAAGTTTCAGCTAAAGCAAGGATCTAATTTAATGCAAGGATCTAAATCCCATCTAAAACTGTAAAAATCGCATAAGTAGTTCCATATGATCTTATTTGATGGACTAATAAATATCATTTATAAATCTGTATATCATCATATTTTAAATATAATGAAGTATGTATTTAGTAATATCCCGATAATCATTTTTAAAATAAATGTTTCCCTAAAAAGGAAGTTTTCTTGCCATTATTGATTTCATTATTTCGAAAACGTTCTTTTTCCTTATTTCGATCGGTAACTTGATATGCTGTATTGACATTGTTTGCTTATTGTTTTTAGTTTGGTAACTGCCTAAACCGCTTTTATCTGTTAAATGGTGAAATTGTACAAAGTAATACATATGCCCATCTGATAGTTATACTGAGATTCGCGAATATTAAACAGCATAATAAAGAAAAAGGAAAATTCTGATAGTTGTTATGGGTAATTAGCGTACCGGAAGTGTAGTCTGAAAACATGTTTGGGGAAGAGTTATGAAGAGTATGCTATTCCCCTCACTCCAATAAGTGTTTTCATATGACCAATAACCCTACGCAGTTTTTGAAAAGTACCAGTACATTTGGAAACAGCGATTGCTGTGGGTTCTCTTAAGTGCAGACCATGCTGCATTAAAATATTTTATGCACTCTTTGTTTAATCGATCGTATAAATACAGGAACTTCCAAAAGTTTCCTGCAATGCGTAAAATTTTCTGTATTAAACTTCAGGATTGCCCAATCGATAAACACTTTCCTTCCTGTTTTAAGCAGACATTCTAAAGAATGTGTGAAATAGAAATTATAAGCATATTTCAGATACGATTTATTTAATCTAGTTATATTTCATAGAGTGACAGTATTAAATTCAGCGGTATTTATAAAAATAGCAGAGCTTAATATAAGAAAGTCTGGGAATAATAATTCCGTTTTCGCAATTTTTATTTTTTGCTGTACTGCAAATTGATATTTTTAGGAAATTGTTAACTGAATTATTGATTGTTTTTCAAAAATATGCCATACATTTTATCACATAAATATATGCAAGATAAAATATACAAAAGGTAAATTAAAATTTAAATTGGCAGTAGCCCCTTAATGCTTAATTTGGTATTTCCACGTTCTATTCTGAAATTAGTAACTTTTTTCTACGCTGAGTCATTTCAGGAGTAATCCATGTCATATGATCCTTACATGACACAGATGATGTAAATGAAACTAAAACAGCCAATAATGATTTTACAGAAGTATTAATTATTCAATCAAAATGCATTGAGAAAAAAACCAACTGAACATCCTGAACACAACGGCACTTGCTTTCTACACTTCGTCCTAGCTGGACTGTCACTTATTGCTCTCTTCTAACTGCAAAGATGAAATGTAGAAAGTATGTAGAAGCTTCGTAATAGGCACGAATAGCCTGGCGAGTTGTTTGTTTAACATGTTCACAGAAATGAAAATGAAGATTTATTCCGCCTCTGTTCCCAACTTGTTCATTACAGACTTGTTCATTACAGATTCTACATTCTAGGCTCTCTACGTTTCTATGCCATTACATCTAAGTTTGCTAAAACAATATATAAATCAAAGCAGTAACCCCTTAAGTCTCCCTTTCTATTCTAGAAATAGTAATGCCATTTTCTGCTCTGCATCATTGCTAGATGACTCCATATCATGTGACTTACATAGCACTGATGGTGTAGCAAATTCGAATATTTAAATCAAAACTTTCTCTTAACAACCTAAGCATATTGTATATCTTCTCACTTTGCTTCCAACTCTCTTACCGTTGAGACGCTGACTACTTCGTTCGCTGACGCTTAGATGTGTCACTTAGCTTCTGCTAGCTATCGTCTATTGTTCTAAAATATAATCTGTATAAAATTGTGGGGTGAATAGCGCTCACATAATGAAGATGTGCAATGAAAACGAATATGTGTCTTAAGAATTAATTATCAAGGAATAAAATTATGTGTGGAATTAATTTGTGGCTATGTTTGTCTTCGAGTGTCATTTTTCTAACTACGCAGTAAAGTCTTTCCAAGGTATTACAAAGCAAAGAACCATTGCCAAGGTTGCAGGTTTCTCCAAGTCATTTTATTACATATATATAGTATATGTATATACCATATATATTTTTTAAGGAAATAAATTTTTTCACCTCTTCAAAAAGCATCACATATCGCCACATCAGTGACCTATTTACATGGAATACATATTCCCAGGAGTAAAAGAAAATTAAAAAGATAGACTTCTAAATTTCATGACGTATATATTATAATCTAACGTACATTTTTTAAAGTAAAATGCTATCCTTATAAATTTTGTTTCGTAACCATGATTATAATATACATTTAAAAACAACGTTTTGCTTAAATGTAATCGACCAAATCTGCATAAAAATTTCGTACATCATTTTATTAATTAATCTAAATTTAAAATTATAAAAAGATACGCATTTAAAATATTAATATTCTTAATTAAAATGTCAGAAACCCGCATTCTCAGTACTAAAAATAATAAATGAATCATTAAAAAATGAAGACACCTTTCAAGACACACACATTAGATGATCCTTTCGTTACATTTTCATTCATATAACTTCTGATATAACATATAATCATAAAATTAACCCGGCGGAAGTCGCACCAAGAAAAGTTACTAGAGTGGGCGCGTGGGGTATCACATACCCCAATATTTAAAATACAATAAAAATAGTATTATTTAGTTTTAAAACAGTTTTTTTTTGTTCTCGTGTATTATAAATAAGTGAATAATAATTGGGTTTCAAAAAAATTAATTTCGGAAATAATCTTAGAGTTAAAATTAAGCTAAATGAAAATAATAAACATCATGCCTCTAAGTTTCATAGCATCTCTAATACACCATGCTTGTTTTATTTCTTCACACTTTGAACGAAATACATTCATGTGTTCTTGGCATAGAATGTTTTCACATTTTAAACATTGCATTCACGTTCTTCTGTCCTTGGCGCGAGGACAAACAATTTAACACATCTATCATACTTAGTTGTTTCGAATTTCATGTATTCGTTTTAATTCTTCATCGAAACTTCTGCTTTTGTTTTGCATGCAGTACGTCAATTTCTTGGAAAAGTATTAATCTCTGATCTTTGTTCAATACTTTTTTTCATTAATTGTAATGCTAAGTGCTTCAAAAACAGACTTCTGTTTCTTGTTGGTGGATTAGCAGTTGAATGTAATATAACTCAAGCATTTATTACAGCAACATTCAGTGCAGGAAAGAAAATTACCATTGGTCACCTTCTTGTTATTCTGGCAATTGAATAACTGGCTGACATTTCATCCCCCATATCCACTGCTCCTTTAGTCATATTATTAAAACATATAATTCCTGACGTTTTATTTTCTCCAATAGTATCATCTATAGTACGATCGTTATATAATGTTGAAAGCATAAGAACAGTTTTTCCTTTTTTAGGAACATCAGGAATTAATGTTTTATCTTTTTCAAAATCAAAACATTGTAGAAAATATTCTTAGTTTCATCTTCAGTTTCCGAAATGCAATCTTCATCGCTTTCAAATATTTCTAATAAATCTCACATGCGTTGCATCTCCAGTTCATAGAGACTCATTCTTTTTACCATAATGCAATTAGAAATTTTTAAGAATTTAATGTCAAGTACTTTAAAATCACTTGCGAGTAGAAATAGTTACTGTTATACTCTAGAAATAAATTTCTGAACTAAATATTCAGTCAGAAAAACACTTACACGGACAGGCGCGTGGGGTGTGTCATATCCCAGTTCCAACAAAATACCGATAAATATTTTTCTGAAATACACAGGCAAAGAAAAAGCGGTTCTGAAAGTCAACCACAACTAGAAACTCAGCTACTGAAAGCAGCACAGAATTTCAGTTTCTCAAGTTAGGAATATTCCACTTTTATGTAGGGTTGGGGTATGATACACCCCACGCGCCTTCCCGCGGGTTAATTTTTGTAGCTCTAATTTTACCAGAAATCGAAAACTTTCTTTGGACGTCTTTTTTTTAGTTTTTGAAAACTGGGTAAAAGTGTGAATAGCGCAGTGATGCAAACTATTCATTTTTCTAAATTAGACTGAGACAAAAGTTATAGATAAAGATTCATACATGAAATAATTTGGAAATTTATACCACTCACGGTAACGTGATGGGAAGACTGGTAGGAAAGATTGGTTCGTATAGTAAAAGAATTGTAAAAACTTAAATCTGTATTGAATCGGGTGGAATCTAATTCTCAGACACTCTCTGGATTTAAGATTAACTTGTCTTCTGATGATGTAATAATGGAAGGATATCCTTCTGCAGTTAGATATGTAAAAGCATCTAGAGAAATGGATTTATTTCAACTGTGCTTTTAATATGTTGGAGACGTTCCTCAAGTCTCAATGAGGCGAGGACGCTGCGAACTGAATTGAACTGAAGCTGGGATAGAAGGACATCACCTTCTAGAATGTATGAGAACCAGAGTTAGTCTTTAGTTTGGTACGTGAAAGAGCATTGTGTTGTCGTATCTGTCCCTGTATGTGTTTCATGTGCTTCAATAAAGTGGTTTCATGTATTTAGGAATGCTTTTGGTCTTCTTTGACTTTTAGAAGCACTTTGCATCGTGTAGATGTGAACCCGTGAATTAAATATGAGCTTTGAATTCTCAACAACATTCATTAATCCATTTTAATTTCCATTTGATATGTTTTATTCCCATGACTTAAAATAGAATTAAATCCATGATACGAATTTCAATCTGTGTTACTACAAAAATTTCATTTCATGTAAAGCTTTCTGCAATTTGTTAAAAATAAAAAAAAATTATGTCTTTTTTACCTGAAGCTTAATTATGCGTTAAGTAATTTCTAGGATCATATATGCTCGAGAGTTGGATGAAATATCCTCGTTTTTTGTGGTTTAGTCAAAATTTTATTTCAGATAGCTGATACACAAAGATAATATACAATCAAACTATATTAGTAAGTCAAAACGCTGTATATAAAAGAATACAGAATTAAAGTTCTTAAGGTACAAATAATAAAATACTAGGTCATGAACTATTTAAAAAAATATTGTTAGTAAAGTAAAATAAAGCTGAGATTTTCTTGTTTAGAAAATCACTTCCGATGGAATTGAACAAATTTTAGTAATCCTGTGAAATATATTTTCTAACACAGAACGATGTATTTTCAAGGATATCGAAGAAAATAATATATGCGCATGAGAAGAGGGAAAGTACTAAAATTAAATTATACAAAATCCCAAACCCAGACTTGATGTTTATTTAATAGTGTCCTTTAGATTTAAACAGAATCCAATCTTGTTCCGATATCTTCGATGTGGATGCAGTTTCTGTACAAATAGTTATAGCTCTCGAAACTCATAGATGTTATGTATAAAACTGGTTAATCTAAGGTTAATACATCATGGTTCTCTCTCTCGAAGTAGATAGAGGTTTTTTACAAAATGAACGTCATACTGAATCCCATGCCGGTCTCCTTGAAGTCAATGAAGTTTTCTACAAAATCAATATCAGCTTAATGCTGAATCCCATGACCATCTCCCTTGTCTTTTTACAAACCGTTATCCATCTACGGTTGAACCCCTGGGCATCTTCTTAGAAATAAATGGATGTTTTTGGTCTCTGCTTGAATCCCATGGCTGTGTGTAAAGAACCGTTACCCATCTAAGGTTAGCCACTTATTCGGCTCTCTGATGTCGATATGATGTCGATATGATTTTTCAGTAATCTAGCTATGGCTGATTATAATCAGCCTAATAGCCTAATCAGCTATAGCCGAATTTTTAAACATAATATCATCTGGTTTAACGAGCTGTGGCTTTAAAATGTTTCAGTTTCATTTATGAGAATAATTATGAAGAAAAAATTGCTTTCGCCTGTACTGAAAACATTTACTGCGTCCCTTTCATATCAGGTTGGCGATGGATGGTTACTTCATAGAAAATCGCTGAGCTAACGCATGGAACATATAAATAGCTTAAGATGGCTTCGATACATTTTTTATTTTATTGTTATTTGAATTAACTGCTTTCTTTTCTAACCTTTGCTGTTCACACAGATTCAAATCCCTCTATATTTGAAGGAAAGCTAATAAAATGTAATTTTAAGTATTTTCGCGGACAAAAGTTGTTTTTCTATTAAGCATAAGTTTTGTGACTTTTAATGTTTGAATTAACTGCTGAAAAATATAATCTTTAAATACAATTTTATGTTTCATTTTCCTAGGTCTAGAACGACAAAGTTCCTTAGAGAAAAAGAAAAATAGTGCAGCAGCAGATATTGGACAACAAGAATATCCAAACTCAAACAGGCATTCGGATGAAGAGCAGCGCAGGAATGCAATTAACAGTGGAGCTTGTCCTCCAGAGCCGACCGCTAGAAGGCAGCTGCCTCACGTGGATCACACAAAACGTCCTCCGGGTAATTCTTGTCCAGAGCAAGAGCAGGGAACACCACCTCCGATTCCTAAAGCCCGAACTTCCTTGACAGAAACTCCGATGTATGTTGAGAGTAGGAATGGCATTCCTAGGACAGTGCCCTTGACATCATTGGCTCAAACTTTACAACAACAAAATGACCATTCTGTGAACTTGTATAAAGGATCGGATGTATCTGAAGATTCACGAGAGAAAGAAAAGAGTTTTATTAATGATTTGTCGCAGATGAATCAGTCTGGTGGCTCTCAGGGGCAAATGAAGCTAGATCAGGGTAAGAAAAGAGAAGATCTCATTCAGCCAAATATCGTAGATAATAGTATGACAGCCGCAACCGAAGCTTCTAAGATGAATACTGATATTGATCCTAAGCCTCGTACAGCACCTGCGCAACTGAGGCAGAAAGCCGAAAAATCGCGTGATCAGGCAAATGCGGAAAGTCTTGAGCAGTCTCATGTTTGGAATGATGGGAAAGTGGACCAAAGGAAGAGCAAACCTCTACCGCCGGAGGATAACATCCAAGATCTAGAAGGATATCAGGACGAAGAAGAAGAGCAAAATATTGATGACTATTTTGAAATGATTGAAAAGGCAATTACTAGACCGCAACCGCAAACTATTGTTGGAGGGAAAAAGTCATCGGATATTCAAAGACAGTTGTTGAACAAAGAAAATGAAAAAGAACATTCAAAGCCTTCAGGTTCTAATCATGGCTTACAAAGAGGGCAAGTATCGGCTGCCCTTCGTCAAATAGATGCTTACAATCAAAATCAGGCTTATCATCAAATGTCTTCCGCAAAACCGTATGGTAATGTTTATGGCCAAAGAAGTGCACAGGAAAATGTAAAAGAGAAGAATGATTTCAACATGTACGAGCAAGATAAAATCTTAGCTTCAAAGAAAGATTTTTACGAGATGGACGAGGATCACTACCCTACAAGAGAGAAAGATACACAGTACATCATTCAACCAACTGAACAAAGGTACGCTCTACAAGCAGTTCAAGAAGACTATGGAAAACCGAAACGAGATTACGGAGGCAAAACGTATGATAAACTATTGCTTCATGAGCTCACTCCAGATACGAGGCAGCCATCTGCTAAGCATTATCTGGAAGAACATAAAACACAGCCTGTTTCCTATGAGGCTTTCAGTTCTGCTAAAGCCATGCAGCAAACTCAGCCAGATCCTAGGCAGCAGTATGCAATGCAAATGCAGATGAATTATTCACAGCATGCAGCAGAAGGTGATTCTAGGAATTCAGCCAGTTATTACTGCTCACAGCAGAACTCAGCTAATTACTATCAGGGTAGTGGACAGACGAATGATGGATACGATAGCGGCGATTCTGGAAAAGGCGTCAATTCAACGTCAGCTGCTAAACCAACTGCTATCGATTTGCAAAATCAGAAAAAAACAAAGCCAAAACCAGATCCTCAAGACTGGTCACCAGTTTCAGACTTATCTCCAATTCCAGATGTTTCGCCATCTATCGAAGCAGCGGAACAGGAGTTGATGGAAAAGTTCCAAGAAAAGCATGTAATAGAGGATGAAGATGAAGATTTATTGGATGATGATGATTCTCGCCTTTTGAAAGCAGGCTCTATACCTAGGGCAACCAGTGGTACAATATCTGGAATGCTGGAAGAGTTCAATCGTGCACTTGGACTCCCGGGCACGTCTCCTTTAGATGATTCAGGTATAAAGTCAACTGTGTCGCCAACATCAGTTGCCATGAGCCCAATCACTGCTACCAGTGGGGGTGTGACATCCATCTCAAATTTGCAAAAAGATTACCAGGTGAGACATTAAATCTACTGCCTAAATTCTTCTTTAAAATTATGCTAGTTTAACGGTGCTTCACCGCGAGTTACTTTTTAAAATATCAGCCATTATCGGCCGGACTGAAGAAAATTAAGAGTGCATTTTTCTAATAAGCAGAATCAATGTAGATTGATAGCGTTTAAATTAACCCTTTTGACCCTTTCGCTCGCAGTGTATCTCATATGAGATACCTCAGTTTCCCTTCGCATGCCTACCTTACTAAATGTGATACAAGAGCGAAAATCATATTTGATCGAGAGGGAAAACGGAAATTTTTTTGAATTTTTTAAAAGCGAGTAGACACAAGAATGGCATGAAGTTGACCGTTAACTTGGTATAATGAGTATTATCTTCAATTAAAGAAACTTAGTTCAGAAATGTAAAACACGCGATCCTAGTCAAAGTGTTCTTCAGAGCATATAAATGATTAATTTAAAGCATTAATTAAATCATTTAATTTTTATATGAAAATGTGTGAATAGGCTATAATATGCATCAATCTTTTGAATTTTTACGTTTCTTGCTTCTTTGAAAAGGAGGAAAAAGTTTAATACATAATTATTTTTAGAATTATATATTTCTTTTTTCTAATTTTTAACTTTATATTAATTGCATAATACAGGAATTTATGTTAATGGCAAAATACAGGAAATTCAATTTATAAATAAAAAAGAAAATTGAAAATATACTTAGTTGTACAACTGTTTCATAAAATGTAGATTTTGTAAGAATTTTTTTCAGTATTAGAATTAACTGCAAAAAGCATTTGGGCAAGTACGGTTGTGAACTCACTCGAGAATGCAATTTTAATTCCATTTTCTCTGTGTCGCGAACAAAATGGTAAAGCACTCTATATAATTAAAAAAAATGGAATGAATGACAAAGCTCATTTTTTCTTATAAAATGAAGTGTTGCTCAAATGATGAAATGCTCGCATATCTGAAGCCATATTTAATAAAGGCCTTTTCTTTCAGGAGAGTTTCGGTTCCCCGCAGAAAGTAGCTCCTACCAGCTCTCCTCAGAAAACTCCAGCGCAGCCGACCACACCCCGACGTTCCCACCGGAGATTGCCTCAACCTACTGTAGAGCAGATGCAAGCAGCTGTCGCTATGGCAGCTCAAGGACCTAGAGAGAAAACAACCGAAGCTCCAACGTAAGAAATCTACTTAGTTATCAAATGTCGTTCAAGGAAAGGAATTCCTGGGTAGAAATATTTTGTTTCTGTCACACGAAATTTAAGGAAGCAATTATAAAAAGGAAATGAATGTTTTATTTATATGATTCCAAACCTTCTCTTAACAGACTATCCCTCAAATCGATTACTCTACTTTACGAAGTTCTACCAGTGCACAGAAAAATCTTTTCTTTTGGGAACAGCTAAGAAACTTCCCCAAACTGTTTTAAATTAAATTAACCCTTTGCAAATGTTTTTCCATATGTCTCATAATCATAGTTGATGCACATATTTCTAGTGCCATACATATGAATAGATTATGAATAACTACGTTCTAATTTAATACACGCTTCTTAGTTTATGACATTAAATTAGATTTATAGAGTTTATCGCAAAAATATTTAACATATAAGCACATGCGTGCATTTCTAAAACATTAATACGCGCAACGAGTAACTATTTGCTGAAGTTAAATGTAAAAATGGCACAATGACTTAATTACAAACCAAAGAACAATTTTCAAAGCATCCGCGGAGACTATTTTAGTATTTAGCTTGATAGGCACAATAATATCTTATGAGTTGGTATACTGTTATCATTGTTAATGCTTTATATATTTTTGAAACGAATTTTGCTCTTTTGAAACACTTTTACACATTATTTGAGCATAAATACTTATTTTATTGTGTACGGAATATTTTGAAAGGTGTTACGGAGCTTAGGTTTATTATATTTTATTTTGAAAAAGATCGACTGCGTGGTAAAATTTCTTCTCTTTAATAAATTACCCCGAAAAAAAGGCAGATAAGACAGAGAAACTTAAATATATTCTTTATTTACGCCATCCGGCAAATGACCTTGAAACGTACCCTGATGATGCGCAGCTCTGGATATCATGTTTATTGGTTTACGGATTATGAATTATTTGCGGTCGTTCTAGTTTTATGTTTATAAGCGCTTACGTATTAATGGGATTGAAAAGAAAATAAATAATAAAGTTGTAGAATCATTAGGCTATTTTGAAGCAGCAGACATAAAAAATGAGCAACTCGAACCAAGACCTTTCCAATACACGTTGAG
Organism: Stegodyphus dumicola; assembly: GCF_044657685.1. Taxonomy (NCBI): domain Eukaryota; kingdom Metazoa; phylum Arthropoda; class Arachnida; order Araneae; family Eresidae; genus Stegodyphus; species Stegodyphus dumicola. Next base: position 131,408,900 of record NC_140770.1, read on the forward strand.
TGTGCTACATTTACACCACGAAGGCATGCTGGAAGGAGGGAGAATTTACCTTACATAACTCCCTTTTAAAAGGCAACTTGGGAATTGGGACCCAATAGCCAAATCCTAGTGGTGACGATTTTTCGGTCACCTTTCTTTTATTTCGGGCATCTGTTCAGCGTAGGTTTCCATACATTCGCAAAGAACACTCAGTCAGAAGAAAGATTGTCATCAATGCCGTTGTTTTTAACAGGAAAAGCGTTTTAAAATAATTTTGATGAAATCAAAGTAGACGATTTTTATGATAAAGTAGTTAACGACTTTGCGGCAAAAAATGACGGTATCGAATTCATTAAAAAAATAAAAGTAAAATCTAATAGCTTTCTTTCATGTCAATTGATTTATTTTAGAATCAAAACAAAATAAACTGTTTATTTCCGTCATTTTTAGTACTTGTCAGTAATTTTTATGAACATACAGCTGCCCTATCACTAGACGTCATCACCGTACAGCATTGGAAAACCTCTAGCAGAATTAAAAATATTCTGCCGCTATTAACTAAACCTTGGTAAAGGCCCATTATTCTGAAAGTATTTCGCTTTGTATGAATCTCTGCAATAGAATTAAACGTCTGCCTACTTAGGATGAAGGGTCCTTGTTTTAAAGTACATCTTACAACCATCTGTAACGTTTGAATTTTAGTAAGACATCTTATACTTGTATAGGCGCTAATTCAAAATGTGAAAAGAGCAACCATAGAAGTACGCAAATAAATTATCAAGAAATGTATTATAAAAGCTGAATACGTAATATAGTTAAGTATAAGATATCGTCATTTACGGCTCATTTACATCTTCTTAAGCATCTGTAAAGATTTTAGAACACTTATCTCAAAGGTAAAAGTTAATATGGTGCAGATGCAAAGCAAACAGCATTTGGTACAAAAAAAAAAAAAATAATAATTCTTTTTTTACCCCCTCTATATGCAGGAGCCGAAGCCAGATTTTTGGCCTGGATGGCGATGAGCCTCCAAACAGCTATATCGTCCTAGGATAACATCCAGGGAACATACTTAATTTCAATATTTTAAATGTGTAATGGAAAACTTTTTTCAGTTTTACGGATTTAATCAAAAATTCCATTTAAAATTTCTTTCTGGCCACATTTCTGGAGTTCATTTGCCATCAATGGCCGCTGGTGGTTTCTGAATTTCATAACACGGTACAGATATATTTCTGTTTTTGATTTCTAATTAGCAAAGTTTTATTCATATTATAAAGGATTTGACAAAGTAGATGGACAGAGCCGGAGGTAGGCCGAAAGACATATCTCTTACTGCCAAAAGTTAACGTGGAAATAAAGACCCACAGTGCTAGCCTAACACAGTTCTTGACAGGTCATGGACCCGTCCCAGTATACCTCAATAGATTTAGACTTAGGGATACTCCCTTCTAGGAATTGGGGAGACCATTATTACTTTCATTGTGTACATACAAGGACCTGGCACTTGAAACCAGCGGACTGTGCCTGGGGTCAATGTGAACGTCTAATACACTCAAAAACTGAGTAGTCATTTGTGAAATAGAGAAAATCTCAAGACACTGCGTAAGCAGAAACAACCTTGAATAATATTATGTTTCAAATGTTCAGAATTTAAAGCAGATAACAGTAATAACGCTCGGTGCCTGCAGTTTTCAAACTATAGAAACTGTTATTAGTATGTAATATTCAACTTTTTTACTTTAGAGTTTTTCCTGCCGTGATGGTTTATAATTCCGTTTGGTTCATGTCCGTGGTCGGAAGCTATAATAGCGATGCACTCACTCACTCACTCATATCGTATAGAAGAAAAGCGAACTATATTATTTATATCATTCACACATGGTCTTTATTTTATATCTCTTAAAATGGACTATTATTTGAAAGTTAAATGGGCTATTATTTGTCTCTTAAAATGGACTATTATTTGAAATTTCCTAAACAATCTATTTTTCTTCAGTTTCCTTAAATTCTATTTCCATATGCTCTTTCACAAGCCACCTTTTCTAACGCATTTCTTTTATTCATTAATGTCTCCTTCATATCCAAAATGTGTTCTATGCCAAATGTAAATTAACTCCCCGAAAAGATCTTCAGAATGTCAGTACTCCAAACAAAATAAAAGCTCTGAATCCAGATGAAGTGAATCCGATTTCTGTAAAGAGGAAGAAACCTTAAGTCTAGATTTTGAAGATTCTGTTGTTTACATTTCGTGATGCAAATAAAGCTGAAAAACATCGTAGCATTTTTCATATTAATCTCTAGCACTCTCTCTTTTTTTCTCATCCTTTCCTCAACGGATGACCTTTGAGGAAATGGAAAATGACGAAAATTTATTCATTGCTTAAAACAAGAAAATCGTTTCGTGATTTATATTCAGAGCACTGAATACTTTGTGGAAATTGAATTCTTATTGTGATAAGAGAGCAATGCAAAGTAAAGAAATTAATATTTGAAATTATATCTGTGTTATGTACTCAATATTGCTACTTTAAACTATATGGTGAAATACCTGATATCTTTAATATCTCAGGAAAATGTAATTGTGCTGTTATTTCCTTTTCTTATTTGCTCTTTTTCCCCCAAGATCACAATTATGTACAGAATATATCATATAAGTGCTTCCTGTTATTATAATACCATTTAAATTACGAACGCAATGAAAAAAAACTGATATAGACCTCCCTGATTTCCTTGTACGGTCTATTAAATTATACACATTTTTTGTTGCAACAATAAACTGATATTACGTATTGTTAGATATTTATTATTAAACTAACTATATATAAAAACTGTCATTATGGGTGTAAGATTTCGTTATTTGCCGAATTTTTTTTTTAACTTGATACTACGGAAACATGAATATTTTCGTTATTTAAAACACTTAAAACATAATTGGAAGTATATGAAACGACCAATGGTTTCGAAAATGAAGGCCGGATAAGACAGTGGGCATACATATATGTATATATGCGTTTTGTTCTGCAGATTGTAATAAAAGAGGAGGTGCACAACTAGATGTTATAGCAGTTCCATATACAAAATTTCAACATTCTACGTCAAATCATTTTTGAATTATGCGATATACCACATACATACATACCTACGTACGTACGTACAGACAGTATGAAAAAATCCATTTTAATTATATTTTCCATCTAATTTGGAGAAAAAATAAGAGTCCTTTATTGTGAACGATCAAAATGAATATTTCCGTTGATATATGATTCACAACCTTTTCCTAAGTACAATACTTCGTAGAAGGAAGTAAAAAGGCAGTGTGAAATCGATATATAAAAAAAGAAGCGGATTTGCAGTGCCATCTATCGAGGAAAATAGAAAAAAAGAATCAAATATCATAAGAGAAAGAAAGGGTATCTTTGTATCTTTGGGAGAAAAACTGGCTTCGATTTCTGCATGGTTGCAAGATATTTTTTGTTTTATAAAATAATAAGATGAATTAGATATTTCCTCCTTCTTTTCCGCATGCCTTTGTTGTGTAGCTGGAAGCACATTCGAAGTGTATTTGGAAGGTCCGGCGTTCGAGTCCTGGAGAGAGCACTGCACATTTTTCCCGTCTCCTGCTTCAAAAACCCTAATGAATGTGCAGGTTCTTCAATAAAACTAATGTCAGTATAAAGCTGAACTTTGTGTAGTTTAAAACTTGAAAGTGTTCTCATTTTCCTTATATAAAATACTTTATAAAGAATTTCCTATAAAAATACTGCAGTATTCTTAAATCCGTTAAGACAATATTTAACTTTCTGTCGCTGTTGAAAAACTGTTGTGATAAATATGTGATCAGATGCAGTATTATTTAATTGTGAAAATATATGTAATACAATTGTATGTTGTTAAATGAGAGGTTATTTTTCTGAGATTATGTCATATTTTCATAGAACCGCCGGTGAAGAATTAATGTTTAGAAATACAAGCGATGTTAAAATTTCCGTTGTTGGTTGTATTTTCTACCTCGAAAATTCTGGTTTTAAAATAACGTTTTCGAACCAAAAGTTGAAGACATTTCGGATTTGGTGGTAATTTATGATACATTTGTTCGGGCTGTTTTAACTTTGATATTTAAATTGTTTAAAATGTGTAAGAGTTAAAAACTGAGAAAAGCACGCAATGCTGATAAGTTTATTTAAATAAATGAATTATTAATTGGTGCAATGCTTATTTTAATTAATGCTTGGTGCAAAGCTAGTAATACACCATTGGACAAAAAAAAAAAAAAAAAAAAAAGGTTGCACCAAGAAGGAGTTATCCGAATGGGACGAAAATCGATAGAAGTGATGTACATGTACAGAAAAACAAATGATTACAACTTGAGAAAAATGGGATAATTTATTGAATAATTTATTTATTTGTCCACCTCTGGCCCTTATGCAAGCAGCTATTCGGCATGGCATCGATTGATAGAGTTTGCGCATGTCCTTCTGAGGGATATCGTGGCAAATTCTGTCCAACTTGCGAATTAGATCGTCAACATCCCGAGCTGATTGGAGGGCCCTGCCCATAATGTTTCAAACGTGCTCAATAAGAGAGAGATCCGGCGACCTTGCTGGACAAGGTAATGTTCGGCAAGCACTAAGGTAAGCAGTAGAAACATGTGCAGTGTGGGGGCGGGCATTATCTTTCTGAAATGCGAGCCCAGGGGGGCGTGATATGAAGGGCCTTAGAACTTCGTCGACGTACCGCTGACGGATGACAACCAAAGGGGTGCTACTATGAAATGAAATGGCAACCCAGACTATCACTCCTGGTTGTCGGTCTGTCTGCCGGAAGACAGTCAGGTTGGTATCGCACTGCTGTCCGGGGCGTCTCCAGACACGCCTTCGCTGGTATTCTACTCCAGTAAGTGACATTCCAGTGTGAATGACCCCGACACCGCTGCAAATGGGCTGGACGTTGTACAGAGGTCAATGGTGCGCCGTGACCTCAACCCCCTTCCTGTGAGCCGTCTATGAATGGTCCTTGCGGACACTGAAGCACTAGTTACGTGTACAATCGATGATAATGATGCATCTGGGTCTGTGAGTGCCGCTCTGACGAAGTAAGCGTCCAATCCTGGAAGGAATTCTATTGGTTTCTGGAAGAGTCCAAGATTTGTAGGTATGGTACTTGAAAGTAGGGATGAGCTAAGAGGAAAAAGGAAAAGGGATTTTGAGTATAGCGAATTTCAGTCGTTCCGCGATTGAGTGCCTACTATGAACGGGCTCCTGCTTTGTGAGGGTAGCTAGCGTTTCGTTAGCAAGTGTATTATTTATTATTCTTATTGATTGTCTGCCCTTTTTTTTTACAGTTACAATTTTCTACAATACCTTAAGTAAATAAAAACTTTATAGTTACGTATTGTAACTTCATGTAATACTCTGTTACGTTACCGTAATAAGAGTTCTAATAAATATTAAATTTCGTTGGAATAAACAAAATTATGTAATTTCGCCAAAACTTTATGCCTTTAAGCAAATTTTAAATAAGCATACAATTTTACATTGCAAACACGTATTTCTCTACGAAATATTTTTTTATTCATAAATTGATAAAAATTAATCTGTCCTTAAACAAAATGTTCAATAAAACATGGAGCATAAAAATACGCAGTGAAACTCCTTCCACGGTTCGGGAATAAGTCAGCAAGCATATCCCTTTTGTCCCTGGAACCCACTGAAAGCCATTCCACGATCTAATTATTTCCGTTGGAAACCATTCCGGAACCTTTCCTTTCTATTCCTCTCACCTGCGTATATTGAAATTGCCCAGCTAACAATAGCAGGCGTTCCGAGATTGACGGTCTAGTCTCTGACGATTGTTCGGTCATCACGTTCTGTCGTTTCTCTAAGCCTACCGCTTCCTTCTTTACGCTGTGTGCGACCATGGTTCACCCACTCTTGCCAACATCGTCTAATAGTGGCATCGCTCCTGCTCAAATGTCAAGCTATTCGCCGATAAGACCAACCGGCTTCTTTGAGCCCACTACACGACATCTCTGAAATTCTGCAATCTGCGCATATGGTTCGCGCACCTGTATGCGAGGCATAGTTACTGTTTACCAAAATACACGGAATGAAATTCCTGAAGAATTTATGACCTGGAATCGTAATTTCTCCTCTTAAATATCCTGCCAGTTGCGTAGATCAGATGCGCTGTAGCGACAACCGTTCATTCATTGGCAGCCAAAATGTAAAATTTTGCATTTTCCGTCGAAACCTGTATGCATATCAATTTGTGTCCAGTTTGCTTTATATCTTCTCGGTGCGTCGTTCTTTTTGTCTAAGAGTGTATATAAACTACATTATTTTGAATTTTGTTTGTTGATACTTACGTAATTTCCCGTCGACAACTAAAGTTGGCTCTTGTCGGGAGTGAAACTTGGCAAAGATGTCGCCAAATATGTGCCATACATTCCCGCTGAATTCGGAGGAATAGATGGCCTTTATTTAGTTAATTGTAGATAACTCTTTATTTAATAATAAATACAAACTACCGATAGAACATGCAAAAAAGTAGCTTTGAGCTTTTTAAGCTTATTTAACAAAAAATATTAACTTTGAGCTTATTTAACAAAAATTCATTGAAATCTCTTGTAGTCTTTCTAGCATCCCAGATTCCCTAATGGTATTTTAATTAACAAAATAGTCTTTGTAAAGTTAGCGCCGTAGAAATTCGCTTAAATAGCAATCTAAGTTGTGTTGCTGAATTTCGCGTTATTCTTTATTGCGACATTTTTCCCGAATTCCCATGTTTTTAGTATGACTGCAAGATCCCGCAGTTTTGAAAATATTCCTTTGCTTGTTGTTCTATAGAAGGCAGGTCCCAACTTTTAATCATTTTTTTTTTCAAAATACAGGTTACCAAGTGATCGAAAACATAATTTATTCATAATATATATATAATGTAATAGTATAAAGATACGTATTAAATTTTTATATAGTTAAACTGGGGTTATTTTGGTGAGATTATTTCACCTGATCCATGGGACTGAAATCATTCATATTTTGAAAAAAAAATTTTTTTTTAAATCGGAAATCTTCTAGGGAAGGAGAAATGTAAATCTCTGTAGTTGGCTGTTTTCTTTTACTAGTGTTTATGTCAGACATAAAGTCTACCTAATTGAAATGAAAAGCCTTATAATGAAGTTGAAAATATCAAGCTAGGGAAATTTTTTGTAGAAACTTTAATTTAGCTAGACCTAATGAGATTGAAGCAGCTGCAGAGATTTAATTTAGCTAGACACGTTCAAACTGAAATGCTGTATAATACTGTGCAATTTTCCCATGCCGAACTTACAAGTTACTTGCGCTTATTTCACTTTGCTGCGATGTTTCAAGTGCTGCGTACTTAATGTCCGCAAGCACGTGCTGACTCGTCACGTGTGTGTTTTTTACCCGTTCATTCCACTTCAATCAATAGGATTGCATTTTCTGCAGCGATCTCACGCTGGCGTTTGTTTTCGCAGTACGGTAGGGGCGTTATTGTTCGGCGTGGATCCTGGGCAGGCGCCGAGTGGACGGCCCACCTCACCTTCCACGATGCCTTGGAAAAGCCCAGACATGAGCCAGTCATTCGAACAGGCCTACAAAGTGCAGAGTGGCAACCACCTGGTGACCGACACCCAAGGAGTGAGTATCCTTGTTCGTTAATTCTTAGTCATTTTAATGATAAGGTTTGAAGCAAAATTTATTTGATTGTATTTCCATTTTAATCTAATGTTTGCATCAATCTTGCATTGAGCTTGTAGAGTGGCATTATTTTTAAAATCATGCTCGTTAACTTTATGTCTCCATGTGGCATTCTGCTAATTTTCACCGTTTTTACAATTACAGTTTTTTAAAATATGTGTGTAACATACTTCATTATAGGCGTCCACGGAAAATGTTGGATGCCCCATGGAGGAATTTTTAAGAGAAACCTGCTCGTATCCATGTTAAGCATGGGGAAAACCAAGAAACGTCCGTGCAGGCAGCCTGTTCGCCGGGTATCTAACTACCAGTGTTCAATAGCGGCCACTGGTGGGTCTCCATTTACATTTGACCCGGAATATTTATACGATGATTTCCAAGTATTCATTGGTTTAAACTAAATAGAATATTTAAAACTTCAGGAGCCTTATTGAACTGTTCGCCGCTTTTTCGGGTGGCACAGACTGTTCTTCACCATCGGTAAACAGACTTGTATCATCGATAAGTAAGTGGGCGTTGTTTATCGATTACGAAGCTTTAAATAAATACAATTCAATGATTCTTTTCCTCATGTGCTCTACCATACTTAATTATTATTTTAAATCGTACGTATGCTATCACTAGATTCTAATATCTATTTTATAATCATGCATTAATTCTGCTTAGACAACAGTAGTAAATATATTACTTTTCATTATTTTTAGACTCATTACATGCATAACTGCTGTTTTTTTTTATTAACAAGAGAATTAAACTAAACCATACCAATACTTTTTATCATTGTATCAGGAATATTAGCCAATCTTTGTTTATTAAGTCTTTGTTTATTAAGATTTATTAAGACTTTATAAAGGTCTCACAATGAATGAATTCAAATAATGGAAACGACTGACTGTAACATAGAGATTTACTCGCGTTGCGTCCAGTCTGGTATATAGGAAGAAAAAACATTAAATATGAAGGCAGGCCCTTTTCTTTTCTGCAAGATTTTCTATATACCGCCTTACCGCAATTCCGCATAAAATGTAAACGAAGCATCGAGATTTCGAAATCGATTACAAGATGCAAAGTATATCAGCTATTCTCTATCGTTAAAGAAAGGACAGTCTGTGCCATCTGAAAAAGCAGCGACATATTGAACTAAGTCTGTGAACAAAATTGCCAATAGCTAAAATTATTTTCTTTTGTTACTGATTTTTATTGTGTTTTTAGAAGTTTCGTGTATGTAATGTCAAGAATAATAATTCTTACAACATTTGAAGTGATTTGATTAAAATTTTCATATCTACGGAGTTTTTCCTAGAAAACATTAAACTGAAATTAATACTTTTACAATCACTTGCAGCTATCTGTGGTTAGAAATTAGTCTCTTAAATGTCCAAATGAAATGAAGATTCTCACATTTTTAATTTTTTGAATAAAAACTAAGCTTATTAACCAGTAAACTGAAGCAAAAATCTTGTAATCTCAAAAGCATTTAAGCGAGCGCAAAATATAAGTAATAAATTATGTTAATTTGTTGGAAGTATTTTATTAATTTTGAATATCTTCAAATTAGGAAATTAGGAATATTTCTAGCAATTTCAAATGAATATCTTCCGATTTTTTTTAAAATTCCTTAATTTGCTGAAAAATTTTGAAATATGCAGTAATAATAAAATGTTTTAATTTATATTTTCTGAACACAGTATTAGGATTATGTAAATTTTTAACTATAACTGAAAAGGTTTTACATTATAGGTAATATTAAAGTAAAATAAAATGCATTTCGCATGTGAAAATTCGTTACGTAAAAGCGCAGAATAGGCTGCATCATCAAAGTCCAGTAGTAGGAGCTGTGTGACGTCAATAAATGGGTGGGACTAAGCTTATGACGTCACAATGTAGTCTCAGACCAAATAGGTTTTCTCCCTCGTCTGACGCGTTCCCGGCTGTCACCTTGATCACATCCGGAGGAGTAGGGACGACTTCCAGAAATTTAACAGTGGTTGCCTATTGCAGCGTGTATAATTGTCAAGAAAAAGCTGGTTGCAGCGCCTCATTTCACAAATTAGAATTTCTCCATATTTTTATTTTTGAAACTGGAATTTATTTTTAAAAATTTAGTATATTTATCAAGCATAATTAGCGTTCCAAATAATTATAGAGCTACTGCATGCTTTCAGGGCTGGATATTTTTTAGCTTTTCCTATGCTGTAAGGAAATTTGTAACTACTTCTTTTAGAAAATAATATTTTTAATCTGAACTAATAGAAAATTTCAAGCAAGCAATTTTTATGCTTTTTATTGGTGTAAATAAGTAAAAAATACTAAAATATTTAAAAATGAATTTTTGAAAGTTTTGTTTAAAATTCTATATGGTGCTGATTTTTTAAAATTATAGATTAGATATTATAGCACAATTTCTATAAAGGAATTTTATTTCAATTATATTTAATAATACATCACAGTGATAAACACTTTTGACTCCTCAATTTTTATACATTTAATTCTAATATTAAAATTGTATTTAACCGTAATAATTAATTTTGCTTGTATTTTACAGTGATTATTTTTTTAATTTATTTTTAGTTCTGCATAAAATTTTTTTTATTTACGGTTAATTTAATTTATTAGCTCGAAGCGACATTTTGCGCTGTTTCACTATAAATGTCCGTGTCTTCTTGCAAATTGTTGTTACTAAACATTAACGCCCTGTATTATATTTAAAGAAATTAAGTAATGAAGAATCTGCATGAATACATGTATGTTTCTCACGCTGTGACAAAAACGACGGTATCTAGAGACATCAAATTTTGAATAATGTTATCCTCCACCCGAACATGGGCATCTGGAAGGCCGAATTTCGAATTTGTTTTAGTATCTATTTCATATTTTGTAAAACTTTAACGGATTTTTGATTAACAAATTCAACGATTTTAAAGCGATCAATGGGAACACTGCACGGAAAATAAAATTTTTATCTCCAGTGCGAAAATTCTAAAGATATGCTGTTTTCAAATGTGGTTTACGGGCGAAGAACATGATATTCAATAAATATAGGTAACACACAAAACGTTAAAAAAAAAAGGTTCCTTTTGGACGTGATATAAAATGAGTAATATATATTTCTGAGTGTAATGAAGGGAAAAAAAAAGATAAAATCCGAGTGCTTCTATATTTTATTTTATCTTTTTTCCCCTTCATTACACTCAAAAATTTTATGCTCCGAATTTTATAAATTACTAAAATAAATAATCCACTTTAATGTTAATAATTTAATGATGATAAAATCAAATAAATAATCGTTTTGTAATGTTATTATAGTTTTGAAAATCATTGCCTGAAAATGTTCATTAAATTAAAAAAAAATTATCAGATCTTGTTTAATTTTACCTTATTTATTTCAAAGCATCACGTACTATCAAACTTATTTAATTTTATTTTACGAAAAATTAAGTTCATAAATTTTGTGCTTAGAGTTTTTACCGTTTTATCAAAGGAAAGATGTTTGTACAAGAATTACGCGTGTAAAATGTTCTTTAATGAGATGTATTAAATCCTATTTTAAAAAACTGTGACTTTCATAATCTCATTACTATACAAAGTATCACATTTAATAATTAAAAACAGTTATGTGATACAAACGCCATTAAAGTAAACCAGATCGTCCCTACTCTTGCTTGCGGACATGTCGGTGACGCGCGCCCCGCCCACTGGGTTGGTCTATCTCTTATAAGGTCCATGGTAGTCTCGCATTTACACTACGTGTACTTTCTATTTTCGCTTAAAAATAACAATAATTTATTATTGAAATTGTTTATTATTGCAAATTAATATCAAATTCTTTACTTTTAATTTACATTTATAACATTTAAGCTTAGGCGTTAATGATAATAAATATAATAAATTGTTTATATTTAAAATTACTATTATACAGTGAGCGAATTCTACCAATTATTAAAACGATAAACAACGTCGCAGTCTCTAATACTTGTAGAGCTTCAATATTTTCAAAGATTTTTATTAAATTATTATTATTATTTTTATTAATTTTTTTTATTTATACAAATAAAATATTTTTTTTAAAATTTAAATTCATATTGTGGAACATTTCAAATTTTATCATTTTTATAAATTACCTTCTTGCTACGTAACGACGTAATTCCTTACGTACCAATAATTAGACAATTTTCATTATTTCTAAAAATTTTAAACTTTACATTAATAAAAAAAGAAGAATACTTTTTATTGCATATGAACATCATTACACAGCTTTCATATCAGTTTCTAAAATTCCTAAATCACGTCATATTCTGTGTAGGCATGCTAGAATTCTACGCATTAATAAATAAAAAAATCTAATTTCTCAGAATGAAAGAAAATAATATGATAAAATAAATATTACAAACTTGGAACACTAAGGAATGCTTCACATACGCACACACACATATTATCAATGAACTCATATTATCAAGTGTAATTACAATACCAAACACTACGTATTAAAATATGAGGTAAACGATACTTCAAGAGTTAAAGTTAACAATTTTGCTACTGTTGAGTAGATCGTCGGGCTATCGATATATGTCGTAAGTCGGAAAGCGTTATAAACATATCAAAGCCAAAAAATTAAAAATACAATTTAAATGAAAAATGACGTCTTAAATATAATTCACAATTAAAACAACAATACAAATTTAAAATACACTAACGATATGTTAAACATAGCGCATAAATAAAGTTACTTTACTGCTCGGCATCACACACAACCTCGTTTTCTCTTCTACACAACGATCAGTATTCGCTCGAAAAACATCAAAGAATTCCACAAACTTGGTGTCCATGTGCTCATCCATCTATTTTCACTTAAAGAAAAATCAGAGAATTGCTCAAACTCGGGATTGCGCAACACATTGACTTTGACCATGTGCACATCAATCTATTTTCACTTAAAAAAACATCCCAGAGTTGCACAAACTCGGCATCACGCACAACCTCGGCATTGCGCACCACACTGGCTTTGCCCATGTGCACATCGATCAATTTGCACTTAAAAAACCCACAAAATTGCACAAACTCGGCATCGCGCACAACCCTCGGCATTGCGCACCACACTGGCTTTGCCCATGTGCACATCGATCAATTTTCACTTAAAAAAACCACAAAATTGCACAAACTCGTCATCGCGCACAACCCTCGGCATTGCGCACCACATTGGCTTTGCCCATGTGCACATCGATCTATTTTCACTTAAAAAAACATTCCAGAATTGCACAAACTCGGCATCGCGCACAACCTCGGCATTGCGCATTACATTGGCTTTGCCCATGTACACATAGATCTATTTTCACTAAAAAAATCTCAGAATTGGACAATCTCGGCATTTGCGCACCACACTGGCTTTGCCCATGTGCACATCGATCTATTTTCACTTAAAAAAAAATCCCAGAATTGCACAAACTCGGCATCGCGCACAGCATTGGCTTTGCCCATGTGCACATCGATCAGTTTTCACTTAAAAAAACATCTCAGAGTTGTACAAACTCGGCATTGCGAACCACTCAAAATCGTCTATACGTCTCGAAACCGTCTCTCTACTAGTTTCATATTTGTTCTACAAATTGGGCACTTATACGATATTGCAATCAAACTTTTCTCCATACACCACTCAATAACGCTGTTTTTGCCTCCTCTCTCCAACTGATTAAAAAAATCCACATTCAGATACTCATCCATTCTGCAGTAAGCACCGATTTTGACACAGTCATCAATAATCAAAACATTCTTTAAGCAAAAGAATTCTTTTCTGTATTTTCAGAAGTTGCGGTTATAATTTTTAACTCATGCATTCAATATTTTCAATCGTTTGGTAATGATCGTTTTCAATCGTTTGGTATCTTAATAATACATTTGTCAGAGATAATTCGTTGCGTTAAATGCTAACACTACCACACACCACACAAAAGTAGATTTATAATTAAGAAAAACCTCGCGCAGAACATAATAAACCTACCATTTCAACTCAGTTAAAACTTCATTTAAGTTTTCTTTAAATACGCAGCTATAGCATACTTATAACTTGTTTTTAAGGAGAGGCGTAACCAATATTACGTCATAAAAAGGCGTGTCCAAGCATAAGAGAAGTAAACACAGCATCGACTGATGCAACCTATTCTGCGATTTAGCCAATTCGTTATATAAATTATTCCCATATTAAAATCACTCCAAGTTTTTAACTTTTTGTTATTATTAGAATAATGATAAAGCAAAATTTAAAATAGCATTAAATATTCAGTTTTGTGCATTAATATAATAAATCTTATGCTAGCCTCTATTTTTTAAAATAAAAATAGAAATGGTTGAAACATAGAATTAAATAACATTTAGAATTTTAAAATGTAGTTAGGAGAAAACATTCTTTCACATTCCTTCTTTTACCTGTTCGACAAACCACAAAACTCTGAAATAGCCGTAAATTATTATATAGATTGATTTCATAGGTTTTTCTTCCCAGGTTTTGTAAAATTAATATAATGTACGTAAAAATAACAAATGAAAAACACCGTTAAGTCTACTGGTTTTTCTTTGCCATTGGGTTCGTAAATTTCAGAAAAATAATGTTTGTACTATGCCTGGGAAGTCGTTAATATTTGTAATCTTTTTTGTTCCGCATAAAAATAACGTGAAAATAACGAGTAATGTGAAATAACGTGAAACATGAAAGAAGGTTTTACTTAAAAATAACGTGAGAAAAACATCATACTTTTATGTTCCCAAAATTATAGGTATATTTTTGTAGGCGTGCTATTTGAATAGACATATTGAACGAAGAGAGTGGGATAAAACCAGGCCTCTTGAGTCAAATATTAGCTGTGTTATGAAACTAAACGGATAGTTCTGAAAGAAAATTAGAAGAATCCGTCTGTAGCGAGCATAGGGCTGAAATAATTCAAGTTTACTACTTGCTTGATACGTTACAGTATATACATTTTAAATATGCAAATTATACGAAGTGGGAACAAAACATTTAGCACGTTTTTATTATTGTGATCATTAATTTATGGCAAAAATTCGTAATGACTCGATATACGTTTGTAGTGTCTTATGCGTTTATAAATTAAAATTCTTCTTTTTACGTAAACATTAAAAGAGTATTTTACTGACGCATTTAAATTTATTGCAATATATTAATGCAATAGCGTTCACAATTAAAAGACAATCGTAAAAGTAATGCTACCTGTACAAACAATTATATGATTAAAACATTTATGATATCTTAAACATTGATTATATGATAAAACGTTTATGAAACAATATTAAACATTGATTATATGATAAAGTGTTTATAATAAAATGTAATGCTTTAAAATCCGTTGAGTGTATCGTAAATAAAAAAAATCTATTATTACAAAATATAGCTTGGTTAAACGTAAAATTAGAAATTTGTAAATGGTCAGAAGTTATCAACATGTCTGAACGACATCACTTAAATAAAGACAAGGAATGCCAAGGAGTCCCAACATTTCTTATTTTTTTGTAGCGCCAACGATAGATAACTGTCTTCTGATGCTGCAGCTAGCTTCGGAATGAGTCAGCTTGCCTTGACTAGCATGTTTGTAGAGACATTAGGTTATTTTGATGTTGAAGACATGAGCAATGCCCTCTCCGAGACTCGAACCACGGACCTCTCGTATACATACAGAGTTTGCTGACCATTACACCACGAAGGCATGCTAAGAAGGCAGGAGAAATACCTTATATACATCCGTTTTTAAAGGTCGACTGGGGATTGGGGAACCCAGTCGCAAAATTCTGGTGGTGGAGAATCATCAGCCTCCACCTTTTTAGTTCAGGCGCCACTGTACAGATATTATGTTATTTTGAAGCCGGAAGAGATGAGAAATGAGCAATACCCTCGCCGGGACTCGAACCTCGGACCTCTCGAATACACGCCGAGTGTCCTGACCATTACACCACGAAGGCATGCTAAGAAGGCGGGAGAAATACCTAATACGTTGATTATTTTTTTTTCCTAATCTTAAAAACTTGTTTAAGAGTTTTCAGATCACACTTTAGTAAATAGTCAGCTGTCTTTAGATGTCCAAATATATATTACACTCCACATAATCTGCCACAGATATTTTGATGAATAGCTGCCCCAAGTGATCTGTTTAGCAGTTCCAAAACAATTTCTTTCAGCAAGCAATAAGAAAATGATAGTTTTTAATTGTTGCAGTTATCTTCGAGATAGCCTTCTTGCCTAAATTAATTTAAGATTTCTCAGATGATGCTTAAGGGTATATTCTGATCATGAATTTTATTTCTGCTTTGGTATATATCATTTGAACATGTCTATCTGTACTTATAGACCTTTCTCTTCTCGATTCAAATAAATAATGCCATTCAAACATTATTAACAGATCGCAAAGGTTATGTTTAATCAAGATATGTGAACAACGTGGACCACGTTTTCTTCCATGAGTTTCTGTCGTACGCCTTATTTGCATATTCTGTGTTCAAGTACCTACGTAGCAGTAGTATTTTGCATTCAATACTACATATTTTTGATAAATAGCTGTACATAATAGAATTTTAATCTGTCATTGTATAATTAGCATCACTTTAAAATAACGAAAAATGTCAAATAACACGAAATGAGAAAACAACATGGAAAAACACAGTGTACCCAAAATTTATGTTCCCAAAATTGTACGTATATTTTTGCAGGTGTGCTATTTGAGTAGATGTACTGAACGAAGATACTGGGCTGAAACTAGCCTTCTTTAGTCAAAAAAATTAGCCGGGTTCTGAAAAATAAAGGAATAGTTTTGAAGAAAGAAAATTTGAAGGGCATGTCTCAAGCGATATCATGAGTAAGGGTGAAAAAAATGCAAGAATTTAATTGCTTTATACGTCTATTAATTTTGAAGTCAAGCTACAACAAACATATTTTCAAATCAGCACTGCAGCACTCATATCTTTTATATAACATAAATAAATAAATATCACTTTAAATAAGTATTTACACTGTGAATTGAGCAAAAAAGGACTTAAGACACACTCCTCAAACAAATTATACTAAGAAAGAAGCAAGCAACGACAGAAAAATTTAAGTGAGCACGTTGTCTTCTCTTAGCATTCAGAGTAACTAAGTATCTGGCTCTGCTTAATAGTATTCCTAAAAAAAAGAACGGCATTTTTACGTGCAACAACAAAACGAGAAATGGCTAAGGAAGGATTTCCTGGAAGTTTTCCAAAAAGAAGGTCTTAGAAAGAATAATAAAACATTAAAAATCGAAAATACTTGAATCCTAAAAATAGAGATTTATAAAAAAGTAATTAAAGAATGATGATTGAAATTAAATGCTTTTGCGAAAGTAGAAAAAGGATTAGAGCATGAGAAAGCCGAACTAGCTTAAGCAAAGGAAAAATAAATACTCAGAGATGTTAAGATTTCTTATAACGATTATGTGCTGCGTTGAAATATTGCGGATATTTTCAGTAAATGATGCGATTATTTTTCATGACTTAAAAAAATGAGAAAATAGATTACTATAAATAGATTATTAGGGTGATCATGAGTGTATTCATTCTTTCAACTTTTTAAAGTACCACTTTTTGCATCAAAACATTTGTGTCGGATGTTCGCGATATTTTTAAAAACGCAATTTATTGTTCAAAAACGACTGTCCACGAATCTTTAAACGGTCAATTTCTTCTATCTGTCAGCATTGAAACAGTTCAATATGTTGAACTAATGCACAATAAATTTTAAAAAATGAAATACAAATTATAAAAAATCAATAAAAAATTAAAATTAAAAATAGAATATTTTATGCAATAAAATAAGCCTTTTTGTCACATAATTAAAAATCCTGTTTTTAAGAATATGACTAATGTGTTGTCACAACTGCTGAGAAAATAATTACCGTTAAAAATGACCTATAAGTCGAACTAAAGCAAATGGTGAACACCATGGCCTGTGAGGAGTTGTTGTACTATTATATGAAAGTAAAAAAACCTATTTACGTGGGTTGCTTCGTCTCCACAAGTATTGGAGGAAATATTGAAATTCATAGTCCAAGCACTGTTTGGCCCTATGAGTCATGTTTAATGCGACTTGCTGTAAACCGTCTAGTTGGATGTCGGTGATGGTATTGCGTATATTCTGTTCCAGTGAGTTAAGAGTTCGTCGATTGTTCTGGTAGATCTTGCCTTTCGAGTTGCAATATAAATAAAAATAGATAGTGACTGTATTTGGTAACCGTAAAGGCCATTCCTTCGACAGTCCTGTCAGACTTTCAGCTGTGAAAACTGAGTGCACTGTTTCCAAGAAGAAGGGTGCTGCTTCCTTTGAATATACTAACGGTTTTCAGTTTCTTCCCTGCTATGTTTCTCTTGTTTATCTTGGCCCACCTTGTTGTTAGTGAAGCTGAATGTCGTACCGATGGGCCCAAGCCCGAATCCGGCTCTCCAAGATTCGGATTTAAGGAACCATTAATTTCAGGAATAGTTGTTTGTAAGCGTATATTTCCTGTGAGCAAGGAGGCATTCAAAATACACGTTGAGCCGAAAGCACTCTCGAGGTAGAGAAGAAGGTGTTGGAGACCCTCGTACTGCTCCAATTTCGAGGGGTGTTCTTCCTTCAACGTGAAGCTGAAGCTCAACAGTTAATATATACCTATTGGAATGCACATGTGCTTCAGTCTGTATATATACACTGTTAAATATGTGTATGATTGGCTCTAGTAACGGCAACCGCCGTTGATGAAAGGTGAAGTTACACTCGCAGAAGAGCAGTTCAATTCGATTGGTTCACGGCGAAGCAAAACTGCCGAAGGGGCTCTGAAGGGATGTTTGCCGAATGGATAGATTCCAGCCTCCAATCCAGTCCGATTCAACTCCAGATGACCAATGGTTCTGTAAGAGCGGCAGTAGAGTCTAATCTAATGGCGATTCATATCAGGGAAACCAAGTAGTTCTTGGATCTATGCACGATGTGATCTTTTCCCTAGTTGCTGAGAAGCTATCAGTTAAAAACGAGCATTTCCTGAGAGTTTAACTTAACATGAAGTGTACTTCTAAGATGCTATGTTTACTTTGGATTTTAGGGTTTCATCCTTGAAAAGTTTTCGCTGTTAAATAAACCATTAGGATTCTGATCACGGTTTGATGTTCTCCAAAGTTAAGGTTCCTAGTCAAATATTTTCAAACATGATTAGCTAAAAATAATACCAAAAATCAGTGGCCAGATATAGGTCTCTCTTCTTTTAGAGAAAATAAAAAAAATTAGAAGGCAAACGGAACAACCATCAAATTTTTTTTGGAGGGGGGGGGAGATTCAAAAGAATGGAAAAATAAAAAATGAGCTCAGAGTCATGTGTTGTGGAAAATAACAATGAATGTTTAATAGGATAAGATGAAAATTTTAAAACATTGTGAAGAATTAGATGGAAATAAATGTTATTATGTAAAAAAGGCAAGTTTTCAGTTACAGACTCCCCAAGAAATACAATCAGAGTTCAGATCTCGAATAATCGACATAAGAATTTCATTAATATAAGAGCAAATGACCCTGAAGTTTAATTTTCAGGGCATTATGTTCTTACATGTCAGTAATTTCAGCTAATTAAAAATTCGAGCAATTTTGTAACTAGTAGGAGTTTAAAATGGAGTGTCCGCAGAATTGATAGAACTAGATTCAAAATCTACGTCACTCTGAAATTGCTGTTTTGCCAGAAATTTGTATTAGACAACGGCGTGTTTTTAACTAGTATATGTTTCAACTGTGCATTAAAGAAATATGAAAAGATTCTTATTTAACGTATTACCACTGGGCTTGTTACGTTATATACACTGTCGATGAGCTCGCAAATTACCAATCTGTTCTTGGATTCGCTCTTGCTAACACAATTTTTTTTGTCTTTTTAACTTTATTATTAAGCATCCTAACGCTTCATAAAATTCAAGAGTAAAATCACAAAATTTGTAAAAGCAGCACATTTTTAGAATTTCCGAAACAGCGTTAAGTATTGCCATTTGATGTTAGTCGGCAACACGAGAGGCCGAGCAGTAAAGTCGCTGAACACTGGCAGTTCGGTCCGGGATTCGAATCTAGGCAAACGGGCTGGCTGCTTGGACGTTTTCTTGGTTTTGCCCATGTGTTGCGTGTGTACGAGCCAATTTCCCTTAGAAAGTCCTTTACGAAAGTATCCCTGTTCTTAGACAAATAGCGCTGGTAAGCTTTGCCATAATAAAAAAAAAAAAAAAAAAAAAAAAAAAAAAAACCAAACATCAAATCAAATATTTCAGTCTTTTCTCAGTTCATCATATCATTGTTTAGTTTTATTAGTAAGATAATTTACACAACTTTATTTTGAATTTTTATAATTAACATTTTGTATTTTAAATTTTATTTACTAAACATCACTTTCTTCGCACTTAAATGACGTAAAATAACATCACTTTCTTCGCACTTAGAGGAAATAAAAACCACAAAATATTTAAATTCAGCGAATCTTTAGAATTCCCGATAGAATGTTAAGCGTTGTCAAACATTTTTATTTATATATTCGATACATTATTTGGTACTTTTCCGTTTCGCCGGCGCAAATCTCGCCAAGCAGACTTTATTGGCGACAACAAACAGTATACACATAAAAAATATTTAAAAAATTTTAGTTCTAAGAATTCTCGTTTTGAAGGCATAAACATTTTAATATCGTTTAAAACTTTATAAAAAGCCAATAAATAAAGACAATAAATTTGTAAAAAGACATTAATTTAAGAATTTACTATGCTTTCATGGTTCAACATACTAATTCGCAGGTTCATATCACGTGACACCAAGCGATCTCATCACACGTAAACTACTCTAGAAAAATCTAATGCTCTCAGTAATTATCTACATTAATTTCAAGTTAAATCTTAATTTGGAACACAAGTTTAAATGCAAGAAATATTTCAATGCGTACGAATAGCTTACTCAGAAATTATGTTAAACTGCAGTTCTTAACTTCACTAATGCATTCTCATTAGAATTGATGAACCCTTGACTTTCCTTTTCTATATTTTCGGCTTCGGGTAAGCGTTGTGATTGCATCCCAATTGACTTAATTACCAAAAATGGCCTTAGACATAAAACTGAACTATCTGATAAAAATTCTATGTAATAATATGCCAGCACTGAAAGAAACAATCAATCTGATAAGAAAAAGCTGCGACTTGTTTTGAAAATGAGGCGTAAAAGGTTACCAGCGAGAATATTCAGTTTGGCATCGTTGTACCATTATCGGCGACTTTATCGCTTGCGCCGGCAAAACGGAAAATTACCCATTATTTTTTTAAATATAATGCATGGTGATAACATTTGTTGGTAGCAGTCTTTTATTTGTACTTCCATATATGTTTTTTTACATTCGCTATTTTATTTAGTAAACATAAGGCAGAGCAACAGCATTTGGTGGGAGCATCCTATCATTTGAAAATTGATATGGATCAAGAGTGAGCATCAACACTAATAGCACCTCTGGTGCAAGTATAGATAAGTGATATAAAGAGTCACATTATGTGATGAATTTCGAGTTTCTTGCCTTTATTTTTATACACTAACACCAGGCTAAAAATGGATATTCGTTATGGGCTGCGGGCATCTGTTTTTGGTAATGGAGGGAGCTGCAGTTTTCGCTATTATTCATCTGTTTTCCTATCCAAAGGCGATTCAGAGACTGACAGATAATCGAATTTCCAATGTACCTCATTTCAGATTAATTACGGTTTAGTTTTGCATTATGCTTTCCTAAAATCACTAAGTAACTAAGCAGAGCATGTTTTGTAGAATTCGAATTGTTCCTCACGTTCAGTATATGCTATGCATGTTTATGTGCGAACTTTAATAATATATTTCTTTCACACAGACTATGCCAAGTCCTGCGCCGCGAATGCAGCCTCGGACGTCCAACAACGGCTCCAAGACAACCGAAACCGGGCAGACAGTTACAGGTTCTCCAGATGGTAAGATTTAAGCTCTAGATCAGTGGTCTCAACCTTTTGACTAACGCGTACCATCTAAACAAAAATTGAACAACTTTAGTACCACCACTACAAAGTACTCTTGAACAAAGCTCAGATCGCATAAATATACGAGTGTTAGAGAAAAACCTCAATCAGGATGTTAGCGTTTTAATTTTTGAATTTAATACTTAAAAATATTTTGCATCTTTGCGTATTTTTCTCTTGCGTACCACCGGTTGAGACCCCTGCTCTAGGTGTTAGAATTTGGATTTCAGAACATTCTGAAAGTATTTTACTTTTCAATGCATTAATACATTTTATTGTTTACAATTAAATTAACAACTTACAATTAAATACATTAGTTAAATATAGATGAAACTATTTCTTTTCTTCTCATCTTTTTAACTATATTTATATTGCTATGTTACTCCATTTTTTGTATATATATTGGCAGTGCTAATGTTATTCAAATGTTGACTATTTCAATATTTTTGCTTTTGCTCCGATTACAGCCGAAAACATCGCGGAGGAAACAACGTAAGGCGAAAACGTTGTGGTACAAAACATAATTGTAGAAGAAAAAAGCAAAGTTAAAACATCGCAGTTCTAAAACATAGTGGTTAAAAATGTCCTCGAAAATAAAGTGGTTCAAAAACTTAGGAGTTTAAAATCATCGCCGTCCAAAATATCTTGTTAAAAACTAAAACTCCTACAAATCATCGCGTGATGATAACATCGCACACATGCGAATTCCAGGTTTTAAAAGTTGTAAGTGCATATTCGCACAAAGGTTTGGAAGCTTAAGAAATGTTAGCGACTCTTTGAGAGTAAACGGAAACAAAACAATATATAATTTCCGGTAAAATCCTAGTATACGGTGCAGCTTTGGCGCAATTTTGAAAATTATCACCAACACCAAAATGACCCGTTTAACTACTCATCGTGTATGTCCCGTTTACTACTTATAAATTCGCCAAAAGTAGCCAAATCCCTTGTGCACCGGATACTAGGATCAAACCTAATTTCCACCAAACCAAAACCAGGTTAACAAATGTGAAAGAAAATAATCTGATAATTAACTAAGTAATTTTTACGGAGGTAACCTCATGCAGTTATTGCAGTTTATTTTTCTAAGCAAATTTAGGCTGTATTTGTCATGAAAAATTAGGAGTAAAACTTTATAAAAAAGATTAATTTATTAATTACCATTGTGAATTAACTATGTAAATTTAAAATTATACTAAGTGATATACGTTGCATTACTTTTCTCCTCCTTTTAAACTTTTAAATGCTTAAGGTTCCGTCTTACTTTTTCAGCAAAAATTTATAAGTTCATTCAAAAATATGAAAGATAAAAGTAGAAATATCCCTCTTTCCTTCTTGCGTTTTCAAATCATTATGCGAAAATGGATAGTTTTTAAAACCTGAAAAACGCATACCGGCAATGTTATCGTTATGCAATTATTTGTAGGTACTTTATTTTTTACCACATATTCGACGAAGATGTTCTTAAATTGCGAAGTTTTTGAATCGTTTTATTTTCGACTACGATATTTTGTACCACGATGTTATAGAACTGCGATGTTTTCTCTTTGCTTTCTTTTCTCCCACGATATTTTGTACCACCACGTTTTCGACTTGCGTTGTTTTCTCCTCGATGTTTTCGTCAGCGATGTTTTTGGCGCGAGTCTTCTGAACACCTTTGCTCCTCGTGAAAACTTCTATGATAGGGGACACAGTAGTTGTCCTGTAGCAAATATCATTTATATTATTTCTGTTGTAAAATTCATTTATTTTGTGTACGTATGAAACGAAACCCGGCGAATGTTTCCCCATGAACACCAAAAAAACAATGATATTGCAAGATATAGGATAGAATGCTTAGATAAACATAATGAATAATAAAGACTTTGACTAAAAATTTAAAGATTTACTTTTAAAAACGTAAAAGGCCATAAAAATAGGAAAAAACGTTTTTTGTATCAAATTACATACCATACATTGTTAGAGAAATCTTTTGTAAATTTTAAAAAAAATCCTGCAAATGTTAATAAAAATTATTAATTACATATATCATGAATTAAATGTATTTTTATGTAACTAAAGCAAACATATTTCTGAAAAAGTAAAAAAAAATTAAAAAAGGTACTTTTACGAAACGTATAATATTACTTTTAAATCACTTAGTTTATTAGCAGACAGACTAAATTTGAAAGATAATTTAATTATTAACTCTGCCGATCAATAGAGCGCTCGCTAGCTCTTGGAAAATAAAATATTTTATTTCGGTCAGTGGCAATGCATTGATTTTAAGAAGCTGAATTTATTAAGTTTAAAACAAATAATATTTTACAATTTGTCGAGAAGCAACACTTTGGCGCGTGGAAGATAGAAGTGTTATTTCGAGCTGTAGCGATACTTAGCTTTTAATAAGCGGAAAATAATCAAAAATGAATCATTGTTGTTAATATAATTCTTTAAATTCCCACAAAAATAAATTGCAATTTCAAAATTCGGGCATCGAGGTGCACGTGCTTGGATGCAGGATAATATGTATTAGAATTCTGGTTGCTTTAGATCCTAACGTCTTTTCACAATTCGACGTACAAACATGAAAATTTTTCATACTAGTTTTTAGATTAGTATTTAATAATAGAGAAGCTATGCATTAATTTCTGAAGAATGAGGAAAAGAAAAATATTACTTAAAAAATAATTGGAGCTGAATGAATTCCTTGTAGATATAATACCTAAATGTATGTTCTCCTTCGCTAAAAATTTCTTTGTAACATCGGCAAGCTGTTAACTATGGACAGTAAGTTTAAGCAAACTCAGATTAAAAATGCAACTGGACTGTTTCTGGTGGATTACTATTAACAAAGAATATACAAAACTAAAAGTCGATCACGTAATGGAAAACAACTACGGTCTACTAGGTACCCTTTTGAAATATAAAAATATCCAAAATCAGATTCTATAAAATAAAATCGTTGGCTTTCTCCTTAGTTGATCATTGTAGTACGGAGACTTTACTAATTTTGGATGGCGGCGGACCTACAGCCTCTGACATACGGCTAATAATAGGCACCAAATACAGGAGGGTCATAAAACGTTTCCCTTATATATGAACCCGTAGCGGCCTATCTGTTCAACCAATGGAAATGAAATGGTAAAATCCTAGTACATCGTACGGCCTTGGCGCGATTTTGAAAATTGTCGCCAACACGAAAATAAATTGTTTACTGCTCATTATAACGTCGCCAGAAGTTGCCAAATCTCGTGTGTACCATATACTAGCATTAAACCTATGACATTTCAGGTGTTGTAATTTGAAAGTATGTCACTAGGATTGTGATGATTTAAAACAATAGATCTCTCACGGTTACAATTACAGTAAAAAAAATCGAAATTTATTAATGGCAACAACCACCTTTTTTCTTCTCAAATTGATTACGGAACGCACTGAGGAAGCATAAATGACGTTGGAACCATACTCGTACGACAAAAAGTTTCGACTTAAAATCTTTGCAAAGAAGAGCATTGTAAAGGAGCAGTAGCAACACAAGGGAAGCAGAGGGAAACATCTTTTATCGGAATTACAAGTTTTCGACGTGCCTGTCTTCGCAGGCGATAATGTTCTGCATGCGTGAGGTTGTTGACAACAACGACGAACATAATATCGCAAGAGGAGTCTGTATAACTGCACGTTTTATGGAGTCTTTTAATTCTTACAAATCTCATGGATCTGATGTATACACCTTAGATTTCAGATCATCCCAGAAGCAAAAATCTATCGGAGTGAGGTCGGGAGTTCGTGGTGGCCACGAAAGTGCAAAGGTACGGTGATGGCTCTATCCTGAAACTTTGTACACCTTGAAAATTTATAATTCCAATATAATTTCCCAATATATGGCCGCTAGGGGTTCATATGTGGGGAAGGTTTATTTTATGACCGACCTTTAGCTCTTCAGGCAAGAGGTCATGCGGTGCAGTCAACCTTCGGGTAGCTTTTAAATTCTCATGTGGATACTTTAATTGAAATACCTTTCTAGTTTAAGCTAATATATATATAATCTGATTCAAAGCTAAGAAAGAAGGATGTTCAAATTATGCTTAATTTTTAGTAAAATTTAATTGTCATATTCTGACTCACTGGTTCAGTGTTGTTTCTTCCATCGTATGAGTTCAGCAGGCTTTTGTTGAACGAAGTTCGTTTAAATTGGGTTTGAGGGTATTACAAATATAAACCGCTATTACCTTTTTGGAGGGGAACAATTAATATCCGTTATCCTGATTATAATTTATCTTTCAGCTAGTTTGTCTTACGTGGCATTCAGTTACCACAATGAAACTTTATATATAGATGGAAAATAGTAGCTGTGGTGGCAAATTTTATAGCCATTGAAAAGGTAGGAAGCTAGAATGCAATCAGTTTGAAACAACGCTCTACAGAGAAGCCGTTGCCTCCGGAACTGCTTCATCATTTCTAATTACGTCGAGAGGGGGATCCGTTGAGAGGCAGATCGATTTTAGGATCAGTTTCAAAACTCATATCCGCGTGGATAAAGCGCGTAACCATTTTGACACCAAGTATTTGTTGGCAAGGTTTCGTCGAATGAACCAAGGAAATTAATCTTTTTGAAAGTGAGTAAACGTTTTTCGGTATAGAAAATTCCTGAATACAGTATCATGAGATATGATCTTTCCTATTCTACTGATCTAATATCCTTCCATTTAACTATTATGTTATCTTGATTGGTTAGTTCTACTGCTTATAACTGGTACTACTTGTGTAACGCATCCCAGATTGTACACAAATTTTAAGTGCATTATTAGAGCAATGCTTATAATTTTAATTGAAAGTACATAGCTACAAGTGTACTTCAATTGTTTTAAACCATCGTTTCAGGTAATCCTTTCGACCAACTATCATATTGTAAAATACATATTTATATGGCATGTACTTTTAGTTTATTCTATATAGTTTTCATTTATTAGGGATTATAGCGATCTAGCTTTTAATCATTTATATTTTATTATTTATTATAAATGTTTTATACCCCTCTCGTGTAATTTTAAATATGTGTATTTAATAATAGGTTTAATCCTAGTATCCGGTGCACACGGGATTTGGCTACTTTATGATGAGCAGTTATACGCGACATATACGATGAGTAGTAAACAGGTCATTCAAAGAATATATATAGTTATACATAGTATACACTATATATATAGTGTATATACTATGTTATATACACACATAGTATATAGTGTATAGTATATATATAGACGTTCTTTGGGTCATTTTTGGTGTTGGCGATAATTTTCAAAATTGCGCCAAGGCTGCACCGTATACTAGGATTTTACCTAATAATATTTTATTGCATGTCAATTGTTTGTGTAATAATTTTATACAAAATAGTTTAATTAGATTTTGTGTGTTAATCTGTATATTTTTGCACAGGTAATGGTTAGAAATTTGTAAGCTTAAGTAGAACCTGAGGTATTACCTATATTAAGAAGTTATTAAATAGCTTGAGTAGAACCTGAGGCATTATCTATTTCAATCAATCAACTTCGTAAAACAAAATTTCTTTCTCTTTAAAGTTCAAAAAACTATTCAGACGTTGGTTCTGTTTTGTAAATATTCTTCATTTTTCGAAACTTTAAAAGGCAGTCTAGATTAAATTTTCTCGAAAGGGTTTGGTTTACCGCCCACTTTCAGAAACGTTTAAATGCCCAATGACGCCCTGGGGATCTGCATTTACATATTTCGCAAAAATATTTAAGCAAATAAAGGAGTAATTATATGTATATTAATGAAATTTACAGTAGATTAATCATTATGTAAACAAGCATTTAAAACTTTTAATGTCTAAAAATACGTATCTGCGGTGCATTATGCGATGATCTGTGCATGCTTTAGTTTTCTAATTCAATATTTTTTAATAAATGTTTACTTATTAACGCAACTATTATAATAGGAGTTGCAAAATTTTCAGAATGTGCCAGAATCTAGTAACGTAAAGAAGTTGTTTTTCAGACAACCGTACGCATAGCAATTTTTCGGATTTAAAAAGTAACACCCCCATTTTCATGTGCCCTTTTTTTAACTGCAAGTTCGAGAGCTATTTCTAAAAAAATAGTGATTCTTATGTATTTATTTTTTTTTAATCACAAACTCTATTTGAAACTGACCGTTAGTGAATCTTGTATGCAATGAAAAATACCACGTAAATTTTCTACAGTAATACAGTAGTTTTCCCCCCAAATCATTAAATCCAGGAATTACTTTGATTTTTAAAGCGATCACCACGAAACTTACGACAAAACAACAGAAACACAAACCCGTTTATAAGCAGGTTTATTCATTCATTTTAGGAATAAATATCTAAATTAAAAGTAAAATATTTATGTATGTAATAAATAACTTTTTGCAATATAAGTCACCCTTATTTTCTTCTGTAAAAAAATCGCCTAATCGCGCCAAGATTGCTGCAGTAATAATTTTTACCTCAATATTTTCTGATGTTGTTTTAAAATCGCGATTTTTTTAATCGCTTTATTTTCTAGAAAATTTTTATACCACTGTGATTTAAAACTGCAATGTTTTTTCCTTGCTTTCTTTTCTTCCACAATGTTTTGTATGGTGACGTTTTCTACTTGCGTTGTTTTCTCCATGACGTTTTATTGCGGGATGTTTTCGCCTGCCAAACGTTGTGTTAGGAGGTTAGAAAGGTTCATAGCGTCATATGAGAAAGCATTTTGTCACATTAAGCGTAATGGTAATATTTAAATCGCACTGAATAGAATTGTGTTTTTAATTATTTACATTATATTGTCTGCACTATGCTTAACGCTTAGGATACCGTTTGTTACATCGTGATAGCTGTACCGAAAAATTATTACGTGCGTTGTATTTTTGCTGCTATGTAATTACACATTTTTACAATACTGTAGTGTGGTGAATAAAGTGTGTAGTTTTTTTCCGCCTAGAGAGAAAAAGTGTTATTTCTTCGTGTGCTACTCCTTAAATGTGCATTAATATTAAGTACAGAGACTTTTAATAAATGTATTATTAATTTAAAATTAGTGTTGTGGTTATTAATTCATTATTTATCATTATATATCCATTCTCTGCAAGCCCACCAGCGGCCGAGCGGTCGCTGAACATTGGTAGTTCGGTCCGAGGTTTGAATCCCGCGAACGGGCTGGCTTCATGGGCGTTTTCGTGGTTTTCCCCATGTGTAACGTGTATACTAGCCAGTTTCCCTTAGAAAGTCCTCCACAATGGAACTCCTCCCCTTAGGCAGATAGCCCTAGTGTGCTTTGCCATAATTAAGTAAACCAAAACAAACCATTATCTGCAGGTGCAATCTTGGAAAGCATGAGACAAGTTAGTTTACAGAAATACCAAAAACGACGTTGGGAGCTAACATAGTGCACAGCAAATTCACAATAGTTTATAATCATATATTTGGATAAAAGTAGTGTTTGCCGGAGAAGAAAGTTTCTTTTTTCATACACATGCATTAAATTCAACGACAATACTGAATGCACTTTTCAAACATTTTTTGAAGCATTTTGAAAGGAACAGAATGCAACAAAATTGCAATAATAACAATATACTTACCAGCATACGATGGCTTTATAGTTGGGTCGAGATCGTCGTGTTTTGGTTTTTGCACTAAATTCATGAACTCAGCTATTTATATAATCTAAGCTCTTAAGATTAATTTTGATATTAACATCATCTTTGAAAGATTTTAAGTTTTATAATTCCATGAAATAGGAAGCCATTGCAGAACGCTGCAGTTAAAGTTTTCTGTTTGAAATAAAACAAACGATAATTTTCACGCATCCTTATCACTCATGCGTGCCATATATCGAAAACAAAACCGTATGAATCCCATCTAAACGTCATTATGCCAATGGAAAATGATGTCATCGAAAAGTATGTCCAACCACAAGTACGGATTTCTCACACGCCCCCTGTGCGTGGCGCGGTACAGAATGCCTATATCGTCCCGACCCCGGCTCAACACTCCATCTTTTGGTAGGAAGCTGAAAATAATTAATTGTCGCGAAAAACGCAATATACCATGATATTACTACCAGCCAGTTCTATGAGTCGCACCCTGTATTTGCAGTGCTAACTGACTTTCCGGTATATGACAAGTGAATAAAATCTCTATTCGATGTTAATGATTTCATGCATAAATTCCGTTTGTCACTATCGCGAGGTGTCAGTGCTTGTCGAGAATAATTTATTCTTGATAAAGCACCAAATACAATTTCCTGTTAGCTGAGTATTCATAAACACATTGTGTATATATGCGGTGGTTTTCAAAATTTTGTATCGCTTTTATTGAATTGATTTTCAAGTCTTGAAAACTTTCTATAACAAATTAAAAATTTCTAGCAATCGTTAAGATTTTAAATTTTAAGGACACGAATACCTTCGATGATATATATATAATAACACGATAATTAAACGGTAGTACCCCACGTTTCTACAAAGCTGCGAAGTATGGTTCAAATTACTCGCATAATAAATGATTTTATTTATTTAAACATTTGAGCTGAGTATTTGTTGACGAATCTGTGACAAAATAAGGTGTTAAGCCCAGATTATTTTACGTCTGAAAATAACAGCAGAGAACTAACTGTATGTTCCTGGAGAGATAGACAGACGGAAGACCCGTATACTGCCATAAAAACGTTAGCCTTTTTTACCGATTGTTATATGGCGTGCTCCAAGGTTTATATCAACGATGTTTTCTCATACTCCAGAGTCCAGCAAAATTTAGGTTAACTCAAAGAATTACTGTGGAATGCTTTTTCATTAAAATTATAAAGGAAAGTAGTTTAAAATTTACTTAAATATACAAAAAAATCTAAAAAAAATGATATCAATTAAAGTAAGCAGAAAAGTCGGTACATGCAAAATCGCAGAAAGTCTTCATAAACTTCGCGAAAATTTTAGTTTATGTTCCATTTATATATATATATATATATTAAAAAAACTTCTGCTTTCTATTTACGCTGTTTTTGGTATGGACAATTTAAACATCTGATTGATAATTTCTGGAAGTGTTCCAAAAAAAGTGATTCCTCATGATTTTGTGTAAATTATAAATTTCTCCACCTAAAAAACCGCATTACCTCCACCTAAATTAACCGCATTTAAATTTTTCTCTGCACAGTTAGCAGCTCTCAGGTTCGCAAGCTACGTTCCAGTTCTTGCAGCGGAAGCATTTCTCCCAAGCCTTCAGATGATTTAGTTGCAAGATTAAATGGTGGAATATCAAGCCCTCACAATTCAAGTGTCTCTTCTGATGTCGTCGCCACTACTGTGAGTTCGCCTCAGACACCGAGTACACCCCGAGATAAAGTAAGTTAGCTGCTTATTTACGCCCACTGACAATCACAGGTTTATCACTATATTACAGGCACCGCATATAGTATGTCGCATACTGTTATTGCGAACCATTTCCATGTAAAACATCAAACGTACCTCGAAATAGCAGGCAGTATGAAATATGTTCCTGACATTTGAAGATGCTAAATAATAACTGAACATTGATTGAAGTATTTAAAAATTTCTCCTTTTCGAAAAAAAAGATTTCATTACAGAAAATCGAAACTACTTCACACAATACAATTAAGCATATTATCTGTATATATAAAGAAGAAAGTCTGTGTGTTTGGTTGTCCTCAAATAACTCAGTCACTACTATAGCTATCGCCACCAAACTTTCTACAATTCTTTTCTGGGTCGTGGAAAAGGTTGACGTCCACTTATTTTCAAAAAACAAGTAGCTAAAATCAGATATATTAATAAAAAACTCGAAAAAACGATAATTTTAGCCCTCATTTTTCCGAGTGGCAACAGTCTATCAAGCTGGCGATGAAAATCTGCTTTATTTCGAAAGTTGTTGCCACTGCTCGCTTCAAATCCTAGAGTTTGTTAATAAAAAATTTCTAAGTTTCACGATGAAATAAAAATAGCATTGCCAAATATTAAATACATTATTCCCGATTCCAAAAATTCGTGGGAAATCATTTCGACTGTCCTCATTTTCATACAACTTTAATCAGCCGAAATACTAATTAAAAACTCTGAAAGGGCAAATTTTTGCTCTCATTTTCCCGAGTGGCAACAGTTTCGCGCGTTTTAGATAAAAATGCTTTATTTTCGAAAAGTGTTGCTACTACTCTCTTTCAAATCCTAGAGTTTGTTAATAAAACATTTTAAAGTTTTACAAAATCTATACACGTAAAGAAGAATGTCTCTTTGTGGTGTGAGTTTGTTGTTTGTATTGTTTTCTGATAAATTATGATAAATTTTTTTGCCACATTTAATCGACTAAAATTGAATGTAAGTAAATATTGGATGAAACTTGAGCTTTTACGACCATTTGATTAGGAAGACGAAAATCATTCAAAACTACGTACCATTGTTGCTGTTATAATGAGATAGAATTAATATTTTATTCAAAATTTCTATGTGGGTTCCATACCACGTCAGACTGAAAAATGTATTGGTATGAATCGTATTTTTTGCATCGTTATTAAAAGAGGATTATAGCGGTATCGTTCTCTAGTACAGAAATTTAGTTGTTAACAGAAGAAGAATCAATGATATAATTGGACATTTCTTATTTATGAATTACATTCACTTATTTATGCATTACTTAAATATGCATGCCATTTATATTCAGGGAAACTGGCATAATTTAAAGAGAGCCAAAGCTTAACTTTCGTGTCAGAAATTCCGAAGCAAACGTTTTTATGTAACAAACGAACGCACAAAAGAACTGGTATAATGCAGCCAATAATGATATTTCCTAGTTTGGTTAGTAATCCAAATTCTAAGCGTTCTTTACCATCAGCCTTTCAAGAATTATTTTACTACTTGCTTTTCTGTGACTTTTTGATAATAGAAAGCGTCAGGTGTTTCGATTTCTACTTTTAGCGGGAACTTTTTTGAATTGTTCTCTGTTGTTCTGGCATAAGTACTTGTTTCTTTCTCGGCGTTTTCACTCCCTTAGCTGATGAAGGAAGTTCCATTTGTCTTTTTGAATCATATTACAGCAAACTTAATCAGTATATCTCTTTCGTATTATAATATACTATACGAAATATTTCTGTGTATATACAGACTTTCCTTTATTTTGAAATATAAAATCACATCGTTTCAAGGTCATAGCAGCTCAAAATTAATCTAAGAAATATTTATTTTACTTATCACCCTGGAAGTATTCAAATCTGAGAAAGTATCCATTCACTTTAACCCTTTGACGCGCGCGATATTATTTTTATAATTTTTTTAACTAAAAACTCTAGAAATTGAATATTATGATCCTAGAGACAAATAATGTATGAATTAAAAAAAATCTTCTCTCTCCCATTGTTCTGTGGGTGGTGGTCGCACTGTGAAACCACCGCGCCTATAGGACTTTGAAACTTACTGATATAGCAGGGAAAAAAAAAAACTTACCATTTTCCGCGCGCGTTTCCAATAAATGACGAAATTTACGGATTTAAAAAAATTATGTAAGAATTGTATTATATATAATTTTTTTACATTATTTTACAAAGTAAATCGTCAGAAAAAAGTAAAAAATAAACATTTATGTAATTTTTCTATAGCAGTGAAAATATAAGTACCTACATAATAAGGACATTTGGATAAATGAATAACTCAATAAAATAAGGATAAAAAAGAACTCAGTTTTTTTTTATTTCAAAGAACAATTTTTTTTGTGACACTGTTCAAAGCATGTGTTGTCTTTTTGGCACATGCATAGACCCGCACTGCACGTTTCGCACATACATCTTGTTCTATGAGGTTTCTTCCTTGTGCTACAAAATGTACACTGCCTGGATTTAAGTTTCACTGATATATGTCCAGCGTTATTTAGTTTCTTTTCATCTGGAACATGAAATTTGTGGTTTTTTATGTTAATGGGGGGTGGGGGGCTTGGCCTTTTTGGCTTTGTACGGATAGTTCGTTTCTCATTCATACTTATTTTATTCGTATTTCGTCCCAAAATATTCAGAAAATATTTTAAATTTAAATAAAACTTTTACGCAATAGCAAAGTATATTTACATTAAATTTAAACAACAGGAAATAATATATAAAATCAGAATACTAGCTTGGGGAGCAAGTCTGTTGATGTCAGAGAAAGGTATTTGGAAACGAAAGACCTTTTTACTGGGCAGGTGCATGTATTGTTTAGTAATAAAATAACTCTGTGGTTTCAAAGCCCTTTATCTATATCCGGGTAAAAATAAACATTCCTATTTGAAAATCAAGCGAACGCCATTGAGAAGCAAACGCCAGTGGTTTCAAGGCGCGACTACCGAGACTCTAGAGGATTGTAAGCATTGGGACACAATACTCTAGTGGCGCAGTGGTCGCGCCCTGAAACCACATAGCAAATGCCATACATATAGAGGTTTTTTTTATATATGCAGTTTAATTACTGCAATTTTTTATTGCTTATGATAGAAATCATGATGCGCGATGACTAACTTTTGAAATTTAAAGTTGTTTATATTAATAAAAGGAAGTTATTTTGTCTCATCGAAAAATAATTTTAAAAGGCAACCGATCTGAAGTATTAATACCTAAAACATATATGATTCTACAGTCATTTTGTGTTATTTAGATGCAATCGATCAGTAATCAATTCATTTTCATTCAAAAATTTCGGAAAAAAGAGGAGAAAAAAATTCGGAAAATGGTGGTTTCAGGGCGCGACCACCGCGCGTCAAAGGGATAAATGTGAAAACTTTCTCACAAAGCGTTAAACAATTTTCACGTCCATCTTTATGCGTAAACTTAGTATTTGAAGCTCTGTATAATGGAAAAAGTACGTAGTTATAAATTTAACGTTACTAGAGTAAGTAAACCAGAAAACTGATCTTGTTATAAAAGAGAATGATTAATAATAGCACCTTTATTAGTCCAAAGGGATTTGAGTCCAGAACGACTATTAATTTCGTTTTGGCATTTTGCTTCGGACTCCTATGAATGTCGGTTCATTGTTCAAACTGTTGCCACAAAAGTCCTGCGTCATATTTGAAGAAATTAAATAATGAAAAATCTGCATAAATGCATGTATATTTTTTGCATTGTGATAAAAACAACGGTATCTAGAGCCATCCAGTTTTGAATGACGTAATCCTACTGCGAATATGGGCATCTGCAATCCCAAATTTGAAATTTAGAATTTGTTTTATTATCGATTTCATATTTTGTAAAACTTTAACGAATTTTTGAGGAACAAACTCAACGATTTAAAAACAATGGCAACATTTTACGGGGGAAAAAAAAAACCCTTTTTATCTCCAGCGCGTCGAACTGTGTATCGGAAATTCTAAAGATAAGCTCATTTTAAAATTATTTTGCGACATTGCTATTGAACTAAATTTTATGGTTTAAGTGCAAAAAACATGATATTTAATAAATAAAGGTAACACACAATACGTTAAGAAAACGCCCCTTTGGACGTAATTTAAAATCTGAAACATCTCAGACTTTTTTATTTTTTTATGTACTTTAATTGAAATATAATATGATTTTAATTATTTCAAAAATTAATATAGAAAATGTTTGAGCAATTTGTTTTATTCTTAAGTGCCCCATTTACACTCATGTCCATAAATTAAGGATAATTCACGAGTCACGCGGAAATCGAACTCTGTGATGTTGCCGTTCCTCAATAGACACTAATGCCGGCTAGCTTTAAAAGGATTTATTAACAGAGCACACAGGAACGGTTACAAACAAAAAGAAATATACATAAAAATGAAACATATACGAAATGGAACATCAAACATTTGAATAACATAACATAGTAAACTATCATCATGGCGGCTGGAGGTCGACTGACGATTTTTCATATCGCCACGAGATGGCGTTTTAATAAAATAGTTCGGTTACAGTTCATGAGTTCATGGCATGAATAAAATAGTTCAATTACGCTTAAATAGGTCTGTTACATCCTCCCCCTCTGACTTCGTAGACGTCTCGGCAAGAAGTCAGGAACTGACATTTGTCTACTTTGTGCAGCGGGTGGAGAATCAGATGGACGGGCTCCAGTTTGACGAGGAGTAGATTTTGCGTCACCAGCACCTTGTGCAACAGGTGCAGATTCGGATGGTATTACACGTTTCGGGCGTCCTCTTTTCTTTAAGGGAACCACTGGAATTACACGAGCTGAGTTTTGCTTATTTCGATATTAATTTGCACGAAAGTTACGAACATCATCTAAGGTTCGTAACTTTCGTGCAAATTGAAGAAAAGCAGCAGAATGTCCAGTTGAATCACATTTGGCTGTATTCAAAGCAAACCTTATTAATGGTAGTTTATCCTTCCATGACTGATGGTCGTTACCAACAAGTATTGCTAAACGTGGTTTCAGATCTATATTCTTCCTTTCAACTGGGTTTGATTGTGAGTGATAGACAGGAGTAAGACTTTGATCAATGTTCAAGATATAGCATAGTTGTTGCATAACAGCACTAGTAAACTGGGTACCATTATCACTTATTATTTTCCTGGGTAACCCAAATCGAAGGGCGACTTCCTCCAAAAGAATAGTGGCACATTCTCTGGCCGTGGCTTCCTTTAAAGCAAATAGTTCTGTCCACTTCGTGGCACAGTCCTGCACAATAAAAATCCATTTTTCACCAGACAGTGTTTCAGGAAGGGGACCGAAAAGATCAATTGACAAGGTCTCAAAACGTTGAGCATAGACTGGAGTTTGAAGTAAGCCAGATGGCTTTTGATTAGTGGCTTCTCCCACTACTTTGAAGACAGTGTGATATTTGTTAAGCAAGTGCAATCGTTCGTACAAATGTGTTCCTGGTATCGTCGATATATTCCAAATTTTTCTCAAATAGCCAAACCGTTGACGGATTTAACAAAGAAGAAAGCGCTGTGGAAGTGGGAAGCACAACAAGAAAATGCTTTCCAAGAGCTGAAATCCAAATTAATTAGCCCGCCGATTCTTAAGCAAGCTAATGGAACGAAGCCTTTTATCATTCGCACAGATGCTAGCAATGTAGCCATTGGCGCCCAACTAAATTTGAATCCAAAATGGCGCAATAAAACTTTTAGAATTTCTGTTTGGCTTTAACAAGCCCTTACTCCCGAATTTAACTTTTAGTTGCTGGAGATCGGCTCAGTTTCTTTTCAGGTGTGGACTGCTGGTCAAAAATTCTGGAAACCAATTTAGGAATTAAAATTGTCATGCCGTGCTGCTAGCACATCGAATCATCAACTGGACAGTTTCAACGGAAGAGATAAGTTCGTTTACATTATCGTTTAATCTGAGTTTAAAGTTATTTTAAACTGGTTATTTATTATAAGCTGCTTCTTAAAGCAAATGTAAATTCCTTACTGAAATCTGATTTATTGATAACACATAAGAGTATTAAAGGAAAGCAAACGGCTTTCTGTTAACCAAACGTTATTTATTGAACTGTAATTTGTTATTTTAAAATGTTAATGCGTATATTAAATTAATTTGTGGATAATATTGTTTCACTAAATACATGTTTTGATGTAAAAGTTTGAATATATTCATGGACGTTGTTCATTAGGATTTATTAGTTTCGCTTCTGATTTACAGCAGCAGATGTTTTTCCCCCGCGGAAATGTTTAGACTAGTGATAATTTATGATGTGTTTACGTCAAATCTTTTATTATTTTTATTTCCTTTGAGTGCTGTTGTTCCTCATTAAATGTTTTATTCTACATAAAAAAAATATTGTACTCGTTGATTTATCTTTCGACGAACATTTTGAGAAAATGATTATAATATACTACTTCAAGTAAATATAATTGTTTCCTTTAATGAATGCATGTCTTAAAAATATTTCTTGAAGCGAAAGAAAATGATTATGAATAAAATCGAATGACTATTTACGTGGGCGCCAATGTGATGTTGCCGTTCCTCAATAGACACTAATGCCGGCTATCTTTAAAAGGATTTGTTAACAGAGCACACAGGAACGGTTACAAACAAAAAGAAATATACATAAAAATGAAACATATACGAAATGGAACATCAAACATTTGAATAACATAACATAGTAAACTATCATCATGGCGGCTAGAGGTCGACTGACGTTTTTTCATATCGCCACGAGATGGTGTTTTAATAAAATAGTTCGGTTACAGTTCATGAGTTCATGGCGTGAATAAAATAGTTCAATTACACTTAAATAGGTCTGTTACATCTCTAAAATAAATATATCACCCTTAAAATCACTACACACATCTTCAAGAATCATATGCAAATTTCAAGAAGTACCCAGATGACACCGATGGTACGTCACAATGACGAGAGTGTAAGAGAGTAATATATAAGGAATACAGGCGAAGAAGTAAATTTGTTCGCAGGCGCTTTATAAGTGTTTCAGTGCAATAACCGAATAGTTATGACACAAAGGACGCATTTGGATGATTTTTTACGTGGTAGAATTATCGGCCGTCTGGAATGTGGGCGTACCCAACTGGAAGTATCAGACGAACTTGGAATTGCCCACAGTGTCATCTCCAGGCTTTGGCAACGATTCCAAGATGATGGTAATGTGAGTAGACGTTACACATAGGTCGCCCCAGAGTTACAACGCCGAATGAGGACCGGTATTTGGCAGTTACTGCCAAAAGAAACAGTCGGAGCACAGCCTCAGACCTGTCTCGTCATCTCTCTTCAGCCACTCGTACGACAATTTCAAGGCAGACCGTGTACAGACGCTTAGGGCAGATTGGTCTATATGCTCGTAGACCTGTCAGATGCGTTCCACTTACTGCAACTTTCTGTCGCCTGCGGTTAGCCTGGAGTAGAGAGCATGCATTGTGGACACCGCAACAGTGAGCTTGTGTGATGTTTTCCGACGAGTCCAGGTGTAGCTTGCAGTCTGATTCTCGCCGGACTTTCATATGGAGAGCTCCAGGTACCCGTTACCTCCAAGAAAACATCATTGAACGACACCGTTACGGTGGTACAGGAGTGCTCGTTTGGGGTGCAATTATTCTGGGTTCCAGAACTGACCTGCATGTTCAAATTGGAACCATGAAAAGCCAAATCTATCGGGACGTCATTCTGGAACAACATGTACGTTTGTTTCGGGCGCTATGGGCGCACAATTTGTGTTTATGGATGACAACGCACGTCCTCACCGTGCAAACATCGTAAGCGAATGCCTTCAATCGGAGGATATTACCCGTATGGACTGGCCAGCATTCTCACCGGACTTGAATCCAGTAGAGCACGTGTGGGGCATGCTTGGCCGACGAGTTGCAGCCTGTCAACCTCCTCCTACATGTCTACCGGAAGTTCGGATAGCATTGCTTTTTGAGTGGTATAATATCCACCCAAGATCAGATCGATAATTTGATACTCAGTATGCCTAGGCGTTGTACGGACTGTATTGCATCGTCTGGGAGACATACAATGTATTAACAATCATACCAACCATGTAATATTGTTTTTCTGTAAATAGGTTATTTTTTGTAATTTGCTCCAGGGAGAAAAAATCGCTAATTTTTTTAATAATATCAAACATATAACAACTTTTTTTTTCTTTTTACCTTTTGTTTAATAAATAAGCTTTACAGATAAGTCAAATTTGTTTTGCTTCTAACTCTTCCTTTGTCTGATTTTGCATTATCCTTAATTTATGGACATGAGTGTAATTTAAATGCGCCATTAAGTTAAGTGACGATACTACTTAGTTCAATGCCCTATATATTTTAGATTTAGTGTATAAGGTATTTCTCCCGATTTCTTGCCATTTCTCCATAGTGTGGTGGTCTGCACGCTGGGCGCGTATTCCGGAGTTCGGCGGTTCGATTCCCGGCGAAGGTGTTGCACATTTTTCACCTCTCCGTCTTCGAAATAACCTAATGACTCTACAAGTGGCACCCGAATTAAAAGGGTGGTCGATGATGATTCTCCACATCCAGGATTTGGCGATTGAGTCCCCTAAAAACCCCAGTCGCCCTTTAAAAGGGGGAGTATATAAGGTATTTCCGCCGTCTTCTTGGCATGCTTTCGTGGTGTAGTGGTCTGCAGGCTGGGCGCGTATTCCAGAGTTTCGCGGTTCGATTCCCGTCGAAGGCGTTGCATATTTTTCATCTTTCCGGCCTCGAAATAACTTTATGACTTTACAAGTGTATTGTCTTTAATCAAAAAATAAAAATTTTAAATAAAAGATATTTTAGGGTTTTGTCATAAAATTTTTTAGTTTTATTTCATTATATATTTATATATTTATTTTTTCCGCAGCAGGCAGGTGACTCATCAGATACACAGAGCGAAGCGGAAAGCATAAAGTCTGTCCGACTCCGAAGGAAGCTACCAAATCTTCCGCAAGACCAAGTTTCCTCTCCGAGTCCAACTAGGAAAACTCAAGAAAGAAATAAGAATGGTGTGTCTGAATCTCACGATCTTTCGACTGACATTGAGATGCCTTCCCCAGCAGTTGCTATGACGGTAACAACAACAGTAGTTACGACAATTGAAAGTTCAAGACAGTATTCTCCCGCGCATACCTTGGGTGCTCCCTCGCCGACACCTGGTGGTGATAACCTTTCTCCTTTGCTGGGCAGGCGAGCAGAGATGTCTAGAACTCCTAGCCCAGGTGGGGAAGCATCAGGTACTAAACTACCTCAATATATGCAAAACCTTAAGCAACAACTCAGGGACGAATTAAAAGCTGTGACAGAAGATAGAAAAGTGATGTTGGAACAAAGAGGAAAGGAAAGAGGGGAAGGAGAAAGCGTGCATACGCGTCTAACCCCAACATCAACTCAGCCACAAACAAATGAAAGGAGAGAAGAAACTAGGTTAGCTATCACATGTCAGGCAAGTTCGCCTCATAAAACACAGATAGCAGATCAGCAAGGCCAAATTCGTAATGACTCTTTGTATCAGCAAATGCAGTCACCTGCCCATTCCCCTTATCAAACACAGCCCAAATCGTCGGCATCCCAATTACAAACATATATACTTTCTCCGTACCGTACTCAACCACAGATACAATCTCCCTACCAAAGTCAAGAACAGTTGCATCAGTATCCCCAAACGTCTTACCAGGCGCAGAGTTATGCTCAGCACGTGAGCCAAGAACAGGCACTGTATTCTGGGCGTAATACACCTCAGCCGACTGGTGTGAGGACTTCTTTACCTGATGCCGTTCCCTCCTATGCACTGACGCATCGTTCTTCCGATGATGATATTACGATAATGACAACTGCCACTACGACTGTTGTATCGGCCTCTGAACAATGGCATGATGGTAAACGGCATCGTGTACCACCCACGACAACAGTTGCCCCTTCTTCGGCTTTAGTTGGGACCAGCATAGAATCACTGCGCCGACTTCAATCTAAAATGGCAACCCAGCCATCTCCAAAGAAAGGCAGGAGAAGACACACAAGCGAAATCACAGTGCCACCTTTCCCACAAATGGAGTCTCATGAGATGGCTCACACCTTGCACCATCCTCCTATGCGGCAGCAGCCTGCCCAATACATCCAGTATTATACGCAGGTTCAAGCTCAGCAAGCTGGTGAGTATTCAGATACAGACACCAGAAATGCGTGTATCTTATAATATAACTGAATATATATTTTATTCTGTTGCCTTTTCTAAAAATAAGAGGAAAAAATTCTTCTAGTGCTCATTTATTGCACTTTTTAAACATCTAAATTTTTATTTATGATATAAAACTTTAAGTAAGCATTGGTGATTATTATTCGTTGAGGATAGGTGCGAAATAATTACATATTTAATGCTGTTTATTAACGAATGGCTTCTGAAACTTACGGTGAACTTAGTGTATTTTTTATAACTTCTAAACTTACAGCAAACTTACGATACCTAACAAAATCTTTGCCTAAAACCGTTATTTCAGGATCATTTATATATACTAATGTATGATAGTAAAATATGGGATATATCATTTAGTGCCTTTAAATTTGAAAATGAAAGAACAAAAATCGAATTTAAAAATTTATTTTATATGACTTCTTAAACATAGCAAAATTTTTTACTTCTTTTCACATCTTTAAATGTAAGAATTGGAGGCTTCCTTCTGCCCACCTGGACACGAGTGTCCCCATAGCTCAAAAGAAGGGGCCCCGTATCTCCACAAACGAGGGTAGCCAGTAACCCAAACAACAAACAAAAATACAAAATCAAAACTAAATAAGCAAATCTAACACAAAATTACAAACTAACAAACAAACAAAAAATTCCATAAACACAAATTCACAACATAGAACACCACAGATATCCAAAACCCATATAAATACAAAATTCAATTTTAACAGAAGATTCCTACTAGCGCCCTATTTTCATTCATAAACTTCATTAGAGCAATAAAATATGACTAGCTATATGATTAGCAACAATATGATTTAAAAACATCTTTAAATGTATAAAATATTTAAAATTTGTCTATTTCAACATATTAATTAACATATTAGGAATTTTTAATTTATAAAATTCATATCAGATTCATTACTGTATTCGGATGCATAATCGTTCGGATTATATTACTAACATACTGGCCACAAATGTATACTTTTTCTTTGAACCATATTATGAGCTATACTTTCATTCTCACGTATTGATCCGGTTGCATGGGTAACGCATAAAGATTTAGTTGTTTGTCAAATTATATTAACATGAGACTCTGAGCATGTAGTAAAATATGCATCATGCATTAATTAAGTTGAATAACTTATCAGATGTTTTTCGTTCCTTATAATTACTAGGTATGGTGAGTAGAATGCTAAAATTATATTGTATTTAACAGTTATAGTAAAATTTGCCCAAAATCTGTATGTTTTTAATTCTTAATACAGAAACTGATATTTTTCAGAATTGATAGACGTAATTCCATGCAAATAAAAATTACTTTTAGAGACCATCATAGATACACTGGTGGATAATTGCTAAGGACGGTAGCAGTGGTAGCAACAACAAAATGGAAGGCAGGAAAATGTGGAAATTAGCATAAGTGTGGGATACAGTAAGACGTGTTGTGCGTATGTAAATTTTGAATTACCGAAGTTGTTCGTCACGTGATAGCGCTGATAAGAGATATAAGGGATTTGATGCTTATTGACCGTTGTTCTTCAAAAGCAAAATTTTAAAGGAAAGAATCAGTTCATGAACTTGCAATTTTCAATATGTCTTCCCAACATTATTTAAATGATTTAGCGCGTGGTCGTGTTATTGACAAGATTGAAGAAGGGCGAAAAATAACACATATTGTTAGGGAGTTTGTCGTCAGCCACAGTATTATATCAAGATTTTGGAAATCATTTCAAACAAATGGAATGCATAGGGGGAAGATCATGTTCGCTGTACGACGCCTGCAGAAGAGAGGTACATAGTGCTACCGAGAAAAGGAACTGGCGGGGCACAGCTACTGTGGTAGCAGATCAATTACTTGCTACTTGCAAGCGAATCCCCCGAAAAACTTCAGCCAGAGGTTTGCGTCAAGGAGGACTATACGCCTGCTTTATTATTAGTGAAATGTAACCGTTCCGACCGCTTGCAATGGTGTCGTCAGTATCGCAATTAGAGGGAAGACCACTGGGCTTGTGTACCATTCTTAGATGAAAGTAAGTTCAGTCTCTCGTTTAACTGTGAACGAAAACTTATATAGCATAAGAGTGGTACTGTATATAGTTCCGCAAACATCCAGGAAAGACACCAATATCCTATAAGTAGCGTCATGGTATGGGCTGGGATCATGTTCAATGGCCGTAAATCCTTCTATGTGCTTCCAGCTAGTACTATGACTGGCCAACAACACATTAACGATGCTCTGCTGCCTCATGTTCACATGTTCTGTTGTGCTATCAGTGATAAATTTGTTTTCATGGACGATAGCGCAACATGTCATTGAACAGTCGCTGTCCAGGAGTGCCTAGAGAGCGAGAATATTCAACGCCTCGTATGGCGAGCAGGTTCTCCAGATATGAATCTCATTGAAAATGCTTGGGATGCTTTGGCGAAGAGTCCTGCTGGTCGACAATGCCGTCTAATAAGAAAAGAGCACCCTCATCTGTGCACTGACAAAGGAATGGAATAAATTATCCCAACAGTTGCTGGATAATATTGTGGAAAGCATGGCACGACGTGTGCAATATTGCATCGCCCTCCATGTTGGCCATATCTTGTTTTGATATTGTACACCGGAATGCCTGCTGACGGTTTCCTCCCTTTACGCATTCAGCATAAAGTGATCATATTTTCCCTCGAACACTTTTCAAAGCCTTCTGGATTTCAGAACGCAATGAATTAACTTTATTATGTCCTTGTATTCTGGTATTATTTTATTTCACTTGGCGTCCAACTTCACTTACTTTCTTACGCGCTACATAGCCATCTGTGATCCGTCCATAGCAATTGTTCACTAGTGTATTTCGAAGCAAGAGACCTGAGAATTGTGAAGTTTCTTCTTCAGATTTCGAACTCCTAACCTCTCATTTGCTT
This sequence comes from Stegodyphus dumicola, assembly GCF_044657685.1. Taxonomy (NCBI): domain Eukaryota; kingdom Metazoa; phylum Arthropoda; class Arachnida; order Araneae; family Eresidae; genus Stegodyphus; species Stegodyphus dumicola. Next base: position 131,453,137 of record NC_140770.1, read on the forward strand.
GCCAGAAGTGCTTTTAAATTTCATCACGAAGGCACACTAAGAAGAGAGAACATATCTTACACATTCCTCCTTTTAATGGGCCGACTGGGGAAGAGGATATACAGTGGTCAAATCTAATTGCACGGAATTGTTGTTACCACCTTTTAATTAGAACGCGACGCGTAGAGTCTATAAAAACATTTTTGAAGCAAGGATCTTGAAAAAAGAAGCAATGCATTCTCCGGGACTCTAATCTCGAACCTTCCAAATGCTATCCTGAAATGATTTCCAATTACACCACGAAGACGCTCAGAAAAGAGGTAGAAAATAACTTATAATTTGACTTACATTTTACACATATATTTTACACTTATTTTTTATGCTTAAACTTCAAATACAATAGTACAGTGAAGATAAATGTGTGATGGATATTTTTGTACATTTGGACCATTAATTGCTTGTTTAATTCGGTTATGAACAAAAAGAAGAAGGGGAAGGAGTTTATTAGATAATGACATATATCGAGAGTGGGATGTTTCAAACAATTATATTTTCATGTGCCACTTACAGGGGTTGGACAAAAATATGGAAACACCTTTAAAAAAACATGTTTCTTTGCTTAATATGGTGTAGGAAACCCGTTGGCATCCAAAACAGCTTGCAGTCTTCTCGGAATGGATAAATACAGTTCCTGTATGTTTGCCAAGGGAATACTATACCATTCTTCCTGCAAAACGGTGGCAAGTTCAGATAACGATGTTGGCGGTGGATAACGAGAACGCACTTTCCGTTCCAGTGTAAACCACAAAGGTTCGATTATATTCAGGTCTGGTGACTGTGGTGGCCAGGGGAGATGGGACAACTCATCCTCGTGCTCAGAAAACCAGTCCTGGACAATGTGAGCTGTGTGAACAGGGGCTTTGTCGTCTTGGAAGACACCATCACCATCGCGGAACAAAGTTTGTACCATGGGATGAACTTGATCGGCCAAAATGTTCACATAAGTCTTGGCAGTCATGTGCCCTGACACAGTTATCATGGGCTAGCAGAAAACCACGATATGGCTGCCCAAACCATAACAGAACCCCCGGCATGTTTCACTCTTGGCAACAAGTAGTCTGTATTATAGGCTTGAGATGGCGTTCCCCAGACGTAAACTCGGCCAGAAGTGGGAAACAATGTGAAAGAAGACTCGTCAGACCATATTACTCGCTTCCACTGCTCTATAGTCCAGGCTTTATGACTTAAACACCACCTTTTCCTGTTACGGGCATTAGCATCACTGATGAGTGGCTTCTCAATTGCAGCACGGCCAGCAATTCCCTGTTTATGAAGCTCCCTTCTAATTGTTTTGGTACTTACAGGGTTCGGTAACACAACATTCATTTCAGCAGTAACTTTTGCAGCTGTGGTCTTCTTATTTTTCGTCACAATTGCCCTTAATGATCGTCTGTGACGATCACTCAGGACACACTTTCGTCCGCGCTGTGATTTAGCAGATGATGTTTTTCCGCTTTTGAAATATGCGGAATAAATTTTTGATACAGTACCTCTTGAAACACTAAACACCTCGGCTACCTTGCTTACGGAAGCACCTACCATACAAGCTCCAACAATTTGCCCACGTTCGAAGTCTGTAAACTCTGACATAATGCAATGACAACCTCACATAACAGTACTCCGACAAACAACTGAACTGTTTAGCACATTTACGAAGTTGTATAGGTGGCGTCAGTAGTCAAAAATGCCAGCGCCACCTACATATTTCATTAAAATCAATCATTTTTTTCAAACATGCATTTCACAAGGTGTTTCCATATTTTTGTCCATCCACTGTACGAGGCAAACCACAACAGGCTCCTCACACCATAGTTAACATTACCTAATAAAGAACAATTCATGAGGTAAAAAATCATGAAATTATTGATACTATCCAAATATTATGGACCAGAACTTCCTATTATTCATAAAAGCAAGCCAGAAAATAATTCTCTGTTCACAACACGAGTCGTCATATTCAATACTGATTGTAATGAATTTTTCACCTGTAACGTTTTCACGTGTCAAGTACAATATTTTCTTATATTTCTTTCTTTTCATTGTTGTTATTCAGGTTACCGAACAATGGAGTTCAAATCCGTTGACAGCCATGTAAGGGCGGCTGATATATTAAGGGCCAGCGGTCATCGTTATGGAGGCAGCCTGGGCAGTGGCCTTGGATCTACTGAGGCCCTTTACCAGGGTAGGAGAGTTTTGAATAACAAAATCCAAGACTATCTTGCTGACAACAGGATCATGGAACAGCAGCAGAGACTTGTTGGTCCAGACGCTTATTTCCAGACTCTGAATAATGAGATCAACAGGTGAGAAACTGAAATAGAAAAAGCTGTGAAACATTTAATTCCTGAGGAACTTTTCCGAAGAATGGAAATTATTTTAAGCTTTTTCACTTTATTTCTTATACTAAGAGTCTGTAGTTGCACATCCAAATCATAAATATGCCCTTTGGTTTAGTCTTTTAGATCACGTTTATTTTAATATTAATTCGACTATGTGTTTTAGGAAAGAATATGAAATTGCTATAAAATCTGTGACAGATTCCAATTACATTCATTGTATTTCATAGATTGAAACACCATATAAAATTTCTTTAAAAGTTCGTAAGGAAACTCTAGAAAGTTAATCAGGACAAGATTTCTGGCTTTATTTATTCAGATAAAAAAATATTAAAATTCTGCTTGATATCAAATAATTTTAATTAGAGTATATTACGCGGTGATTTAAAATTAAAGTTTATTGCTATTTCTGTCTAATTTGTGACAGCTTACTTATTCAAAATTATACTTAGAAGGTAATATTGAAAAGTAAGAGGAGGTGATATTTTTGACCTGCAATTTCCTGTCATTCTACGAAGTCAACAAAGGAATTTGATCCTATAAAAACTATGAATTAAAGATGCAAAAAAGGCTAGCAAACTATTTGGTAGACATATAAGCAGTGTTTGTTGAAAGAATATCTAAATTTCCACATTACAAATCATATGGAAAGGGATGGAATCTGCGTGCACGAAAACTATTCAACCATGAATATGCGAATTTGCACTTCAAAATCAATTTATTTATTTACTTGTTATTTATACAGGAAACTGATTTATTTTTGAACAAATTCAACTGTAACATCCGTTATGTTTTTCAATTTTTTGAAACCCGTTTTTCTTTTGTTTCACTTCTTGAAAACTGTTCGTGGGAAAGGCTCTTGTGAACGAAATGGAAAGTAAGTGTTACTTGTAGTGTATAATAACACTTTCGTGACTGAAACGCTCGAGACGACTTTCTTCAAACGTCCAAAGGCCGCCTGAACAACCCACATCACATGCTATGTTTCTACCCTCCCGCTAAAGTACACAATAACCTAAGGTACACTTTTTCTAAATGCATTACATCGGTTATAGTAGAGTCTTGTCGTAAGCGGATTCTTTTGTCGTTGATTACCTTTAGGTTAAAAAAAGGGAGACTTAATATACACTACGAATCTAAAACTGCTTTATTAGGAACTAGAAACGATATTGGAAAATTCCACATTATTTGCTCGTTAAGGTTCGGGAGGGGAGAAATTATTTTAGGTTATTTAAGCAAACAAATGAGCAAAGGCCTTAGCCTTCTATGGGTTAATATTTTATGATTTTGTACATTCTGTATAAAATTTGAAAGAATATTTTTCTCGATCAAATGGTATACTGTAGACACTACTTAATATGAACGTGCTTAATTTTATAATTGCGAGATTGTTACAAAACTGCGGAAGACTTGCCCGTTTATATACGAAAACAAGGGAGATACTTCGTTTATTGTGACGAACGATTCGGTTAATATTATCAAAGTAAACCAGAATAAGATTTTTTACTGAAGTAAAGTCGTTAAATAAGAGATGCAGTTATCATATAAAATCAAAATAGATTACAAAAAGCGCCAAATATGAGTAAAGTGTCGCAAAGTAAGAGATTAAGTTCGCCGAATATCTTTCTTTTTCGGCGTTTTAGATTTTAGTCAACCAAATAATTTAGGCTAAAGCTACCTTAGTTTACCACAGATTTTGAACTACTCTACTGATTTTGAGAGTGATCAAGTTCCCGCTTCTTCAGGAGGAAAACAAACTGCAGTTTACCTCCCTGCTGCTGAAAGGGGAGGGATTCCTTGAAAATATCTCTGCCAGACTAAAGTTGCTATTTTGCCTAATTTAAAATTTTACATTTGCATGTTCTGTTCCAGTGAATGATGATATCCTCCGAGTGTTGAGATTAAGGGTATACACTGGTGTGCAAAAATTAAGGACGAGACGGTTTTTTCAATATAACTTTGTACAAAAGCTTTCCAAATCAACACATTTAATGCCGTAAGATCCCCAATTCGTAAGAACATGAGTAATGTAAGCAACACTTACTAAAAGAGAAATCAGAGGGATAAAAAGAAGCTTTATTGAAAAGGTAGCATGGAGCGCAATGCGACTGAAGGCCGAAACATCCCCGTGATGGGTGTCCAGCAAGAAACATCCGGTCTTTAATAGGGGATATGGTCTCCCCTGACTGCTAGGCAGGTTTCACAGCGTCTGCCATGCTGAGAATGAGGGTGTCAATGAGTTGTTGAGGCATTGCTGCCCATTCGTCTTGCAGCGCCAATCGAAGCTCCGGAATCGTTACTGGTGGTAAGGTACGAGCTGCCAAGCGTCTGCCTAGAAAATCCCATACATGCTCGATGGGATTGAGATCCGGAGGTCGTGCCGGCCAATCCGTACGTTCAATATCCTCACACTCTAAGAGCTGTTCGGCAGCTACTGTGCGATGACAGGGTGCATTGTCGTCCATGAAAAGGAACTGCGGACCCATAGCGCCTCTAAAAAGACGCACATATGGAAGAAGAATCTCGTTACAATAACGGGTCCCGTTGACTGAACCTGCGTCGAAGATGTGAAGGTCTGTACGACTACCAAGCATGATGCCTCCCCAAACGAGAACACCGCCACCTCCATACCTGTCCCTTTCAATGATGTTCGAGGGATGATTGCGGCTTCCCCGCTCTCTCCAGATGAGTATGCGATGAGAATCGCTACTCAGACTGAATCTGCTCTCATCTGTAAAGAGTACTCGTCCCCATTCATTGTCTCTCCAATTCCGGTGTTCCCGGCACCACAGAGAACGCCTTCTCCGATGGGCAGGCGTTACAGGTACACACCGTACAGGGCATCGTGCAAACAGACCACCACCGTGCAGTCTTCTGGCCACGGTAAAACGCGATATCGGTCGTCCAGTCGCCTGTGTCGTGTGTCTAGCGATTTCTCCCGCTGTCTGCAGCCTGATTCTTCTTGCCTGTAAGGCAATATACCGGTCATCTGCGGCTGTGGTTCCTCGTGGACGACCACTACTAAACCCCCGGATAGCTGTTCCTGTAGTTTGAAATTGTCTCCAAAGTCGTGAAACGATGCTGTGAGCAATTCCGAACTCTGCAGCCACACTTGTCACACTGCAGCCTTTCTTCAATTTCCCAATGATTCGACCTCGGGTAAAAGCATCCAGACGTCGTCTAACAGATTGATTATTCGCGATTTCTCGCTGAGGCAGTAACTCGGTGTAACTGCTATACGGCGTGCAATCTCTTTGCCAGAAATACTGATCTTACACCGACAACATGCTTTATACTACTCAGACACTCCCCCATTACGTCTACCTGCATATCTGCGCATGTGCTACCGTAGATCACCTTACTTAATCTCCTGATTGGTCTTTCTGTCCGCTCTGCCTCTTCGTTCAGCTGATATGCTAATTTTTCAACTTCTTACTTAATTTTTGCACACCAGTGTAGTATCGGTCAAATAATTTCCAGAAATGTTATGAACAGTTCATAAAGGAACTTTAGCATTTAAGACATTATAAATATTTCATACTCAAATTTTATCATTTTTCTGATTAAAATCCTGTGAAAGGTCTTATTTGTGTTTTTCTTCTTGCATTTATATTAAATTATTTAAATTCCATTGTAGTTTTGAAGGATATATTTTCGTTTAATATTATCATTCGATTAATGCTATCAAAATAACCGTGGACAAACGTGATCACATTAAGATGCGCCTACTGTGTTTTAAATTAAACTGACAGTGCTCACAGTGTTCTGTAGCGCGATCTATTTGCGAGAATGACGCCACATTTTGTAGGAAGATTAAACACAATGGGGGACGAAGGATTCCGCGAAAAAAAATTAGTTCCAAAAGTCACCGCTAGGGAAATATTTGGCGCTGTGTAATAGAAAATAGAGTGGTAACAAATGCAAATCAATACGGAAATTACCTTTTATTTTGCATTCAAATGAGGTTCAATGTGGCTGCCGTTGTTGTGGACCACATATTGCATTCTGTGCACCGTCAATGTTCTGATAGAAGAATGGACCTACTATAAGTTCTGCTGTGAACCCACACCAAACAGTTACTTTTGGTAAATGTAAGGGAATTGCTGTGACTGCATGTGGTAATTTGTCATCCCAAATTCGGCAGTTCTGGGTATTCACAGTTCCATTTAGGTAAAAGTGGGTCTCGTCTTCCCATAAGATCATCCATCACGGCCAAGCATCATCCACCTCCATTCTGGAAAGAAAGGTGAGAGCAAAAGTCAATCGCTTATCATAGTCGGGGTACAGTAACTCCTGTTACACGGCTGATCTTGTACGGATAGAAGTTGATAATCTTTCTTAAGATTTTCCATACCGTACTGTAAGACATATCCATATTCCATAAGGCATATCCATAATAAAAGGTAATTTTATTCCGTATTAATTTGCATTTGTCAACACTCTATTTTCTATTACACAGCGCAAATATTCCCCTAGCGGTGACTTTTGGAACAAATTTTTTTTTCGCGGAATCCTTCGTCCCCCGTTTTGTTTAATCTTCCTACAAAATGTGGCGTCATTTTCGCAAATAGATCGCGCCACAGAACACTGTGAGCACTGTCAGTTTAATTATGGCCACCCGGTATATGTAAATCAATAAATGTTCGAAAATTATTTTGAAGATTTATTTATTTAAATATATATTTTAAAATTAAGTAATACGCAAGTGAATATGATGTACACAGTTTGTTTTCTATAGTCAAATGGAGTTGCAAATGGATAAGGTTATAAATGTATCTTGGCTTGAATTTCCGCTACTGAGGGGTTAAGTTTTCTGAAATTTTTTTAAATGTTAAATTTCCTCGCAAATGTGCAGTATATTTAAAAATTTCCAGTTTTCTCCCTTCACCTAAAATATTACACAGGGTTAGCATAAAGGATTCATTAATTTTGAAATGGCTGTATTTTCAAAAGTATTACGCTACGCACTTGACAAATTTTTTCACTATTTCACCAAGTTTCCCGGATAAGTGGGACGTTGCTTCATCGCTGAATACCATCTTTGGTGGCGAAATCTTCGTCCTCCAATGTTGACGTAAAAATTTAGTCGAAGGGCATAACCTTCTGGCTTTAATTCTTGCAGGAGCTACACATGGTACGGTTGGAAATGCAACCGTTGCAGCAAAATCTTCCACAAAGATTTTTTTTTTTGTGGTATTCTTACCGTGCCTGTACATTTCATAACAATAGGTAGAGATAATTTAGAATTCGGCTTTCTGTGAAATCTGTAGCTGAAAATGTAGGAAAAAAGATTCTCGTGTTGAATATTTTGTACTGGATTAGATGCTTGTAATATTGCGAACGTTTTCGAATAGGTGATGTATTATGTAATATATATTATCTATATGTTTGCAATCAATATATTGAACCACTTTTTTGTTTACTGTTATTATCTTGCAATTTTCTCGACATCTTAATTTATCTAGACAATAAAAATCTATGAAAATTTATAAGGCATTGTGATACTTCGAGTCAATATAAATTAATAATTTACAATTTATGGAAGTTGGTAGTGAAGTGCTGTTGAGATGTAAACAGTTTGAAATCACTAGTGGAGCATATATGTGAAAGAAATGCACTGATTAAAGAAATCGTTTTTTAGATTGCGTCGTTCTTCAGAAAACTTACATAGGGAGTCAATTTATGACAAGCCCTCGTGGAGTGGTCAACTGGTTCCCGCTCAAGGACCGACTACTGATACGAGGACTAGTCCGCAAACAACGGAGCGACGCAAAAGGTATTTAATTTCCTACCTATGAAATTCATTATTTCCATTTGCTTTGTGCTAAGTTAAAAAAAATTAAATGCTCTTTATTATGATTAAAGTTGCAACTTCTAGGTATAACATAGCTAATGAGCGATAAAGTCGCTGAAAACTGGTAGTTCCAAACTGGGTTCGATTCCAGGCGAACGGGCTGGCTGAATGGGCGTTTTCGTGGTTTACCCCATGTATAAAGTGTATACGAACTAGTTCCCTTAGAACGTCTTCCACGAAGGCATCCATTATCTTTGTCAGATAACCCTACTTTGCCGTAATCTCTTTAAACGGAAACAAACCAAACCAAAATCAAATTGCATTTGGAACAAATGCACAGCCTGAAAATAACTGGCGGTCTAGTTCTTTTTTTAAGAAAATGATCAATTTTACTAACAAAACGTTTTAATAAATTTCACTTACTAAACATTTAACAAAACGTACATAAAGAATAATAACTAGCCGCCCAGCTAGTATAATGATGATCCTGACTGCCGTAGCGATGGTCCCGGGTTCGAATCCCGGAGAAGGCATGGTTGTAAGTGTCCGTCCCATCGTAGGAGGTAACAGTGGCCACCTATTAGGTGCTTCCATAATGAAATGACTGTAAGGGCCACTTTCGGTCCTTGTAGTTCCACCTAATGTTTTCACCGAAAATTTATTATGAGAGAAAAAAACTTGGAAATAAATAATAACAATTTAGTTATTTTTAGCCCAAAGGGCGTTAAGACAAAAGGGCTCTTAATTTCGTTTTGGCATTTTGCGTTGGTTGACTATAAATGTCGGTTCACTTTTCAAATTGTTGCTACCAAATATTAGAGCCCTAGTTATATTTAAAGAAATTAAATAATGAAGAATATGCATAAATGTATGCACGTTTTTTGCATTGCGGTAAAACAACGCTACCTAGAGCCATCCAATTGTAAATAACGTACATCTAGACCCGAATATGAGAATGCTCTATATTAGAACAATTATAACATATAGTCATATTTAATAGGTACTACTAAACATCATTTCTGTTTAATTGAAAATTCATATTAATACTGTTGTGTGCGTACTGGTTCGTTACGAAATGAATGCACAAGTCCGATGAAAAATGAACAAAAAATTATTATTATCACAACAAATATGCTTAAATTTCCTAAAATATTCGTGCAGTATTACAATATCTCAAAGTAGTTATCTTTTAACTACTGAAACGTTCAAAAGAAAGCTAATCCGCGAATTCGCTACAGTCAACAAGAGCAGTTTTCTAAACATATTCTTAAACATCAACAAACTAACTAACTACCACGAACTTATTTATTTATTTATTTATTTCTGATTCACCGCAGGTATACAACTACTTTGAGTTTTGACCTGTTCAATCTGTGCAGCCTATGAAGGCCATTCACGGTTTTTAGTACATTAAGGTGCTACTGCAGCTCGCCCGGGGGCGTGACATTAGAACAAGGCGCAATCATTTCGTGGCGAAGTCAAGCTGAATATACGAAAAATTGGGAAATTAGTATTTGGAAAACAAAATCATCCAGCATTCAAGTCCATGCATGATGCATTCGGTCAGGATAGTAGCGTAAGGTTACTGAGATAGGGTGCGCAGTCCAGCAGGTAATCAGGAGTAGAACCACAGCAGTGGGCGTGGTGAGATCACAGTATACACAGTCCTTAACACATATTAATTAATTCAGAGTTTCTAACCTGCTTCCAGGCAAATAGCCAATTTTGGCAGTAACACAGTTCTTGATTAAATAATGTTAGATAGAGCACAAAACACAACTTCATATGTACACTATTTACATATTTATATCACCACTGCGCATTATGGTGAATTGACCGAGGTCTCTTCACCACGCTGTCCACCGTAGAGTCATAATTACCGAGTTCTCTTAGCGTGTGCACTGGAGAATTATCCATTTTTTCGAAGAAGTTGTGCGCCTCCATGAGGATTTGTTCAGGAATGGGCTTTATTTTCAAGTCTGCATGAATGATGCTATTTCGTACAAACCAGGGCGCGTTAGTGATGGCTCACAAAATTTTGTTTTGAAGGACTTCTAGTTTTCTCTCCTATCCGTCTTATTGGCAATTGCCCACGCTGGGGCGGCGTAGAGCATAACTGACCTAATCATAGTGAGATAGATCATGCGTTTAGCTTTTAAGCTCAATTTCGATTTTCTACCTATAACAGTATAAAGCGACATGAAAACTCCGCTTGCTTTATTTACTTGGTTGCTCTTTGAACTACCACGAACTGAGAGGTTTTCCTCCTTTTATAAGATTTTAAAATCGCCCGCGAGAATTTTCTAGTACTTTCTCGAAATCAAAAAAGGATATTTATTAAATGTTACATGCACGCGCTCTTGTATTTTCAATTTTCCGGCTTAGCTTTCTTTTAATATTCGTGACGCGCTGCACTGCGCGGGAAATAAAACCATTTAATTTACAATTCAACTAACATAAGCTATTTAAATACCAAATCCGTAACAATACCTATATTGTAGTAGGTAAAAGTGTGAATATGTACAAACATAAGTAAACATTTTGTAGCAAGAGTAATCAAGGTGAACATATATCATTATAACCAGACAAAATATGGTCAAACTGTTGCGTTGTGGAAAATATAGCAAATTAAACCCATTCTATGACTAAGATCCAGTGTAAAATGACTAAAAATAAAACAATACAAAAGTAAGTAAAATCAATCATATGTTTATTTAGAGACTTTATAGGTTTACAGTTACAATTTGTTTGATTTGGGTGGTGGCGGTCATCAACGTTAACATTTTTGGCTGACATATCAAACTAAAGAGGCACATCCCTTATAATGAATTAACATTCTAAAATTATGGCAGGGGGCCGCTCCCAAAGTACTTTGGCATCCTTAACATTCTAATTTTTCATACTGCAGTTGTAGGGTACAATACCGTGAAGGAAAACCTGTAAAACAAAAGAAAAAAATAAGAGAATATTAGTTAAATGCTGATCCCGAGGCGGCGGCCTGAAACTCCGCCATTCTGCGATTTCCTTCAGGCAGACTCGTCATTCTAATTTCGGCGAAAATTTAAACCTTCAGCGGCGCAGGGGTCTTTCCCGTTGGATCTAGTGCTTTATCCTCCCAGGTTCTGCTTTCTTCTCATACTCAGCAGCCATTCCATATTTCTCATCTTCGTTCCTAGGGAATTTTTCGACTTCCTAAAGAGGTACTGTGACGATCACGCTGCGATGCTTCTTGTTTTCGCTCTCTTCTTCCCCCTCGTCCCAACTGACAAGCGTCTTTAGTACTCGGGGAAATCCTGAAAAAAATTGCCGAAGTAAGATGATCGGAAAAACGCCAAGCACAGCAACCCAAACAGAGAAATCTTCACGAGAAGGGGTTTCCTGACTACCAGAAGACGCCAACTATCGCGGTTCAACCATGTAAAGGGGGGGGAAACACAAGCCTCGTCTCGAGGTGCAACTCCAACATTGCGAGCATCCTATCCAACGACCTTTCACTCTCATAAACAAACTCTCCGTAGAACAGTTTTTCCCTAGAGATGTCACAGCAAACGGGGTCCCGGTTATGCAAATACTGCAGGTGGTGCAGCTATCAGAACATGTGATGAAGACATCAGACATGTGTTAAAACGCTTGGCGAAATAATTTCGGGTTGCAGAAAACTCCAGATGAGGGATTCTGAGAATGAATTCCAAGTCGCCGGTTTGGGTGTGAAAATTACATAACAAGTGAATAGTTTTTCAACACAATAAACGAATTTAGGATATTAAAAATTAAACTATTACATAACAATTAAATTATTTAAAAATGTCAGCACAATATAAATTGTTTCATCAGCAGAAATTAAGTATACACACTCATTATACAGATTGAGTTTCAATTGCTATTGATTTACCTTACCGCCAGTCAGAAAATATGAATTCAGTAAACTTTAATAGAGAGAGGGGTAAAATTAAGGTACCTCAAATAAAATAAAAAAATTAATACACCAAAAGTGCAGCAACAAGGCTTTAAAATAATTAACACACAAGTTAAAAGTTAAACAACCTTAAGGGTCAAAAACAAAAGTACTAAGCAGAAATTTAAGTCCCTAAACTCAAATTAAAATTAAACAACTTCAACTTTTAAAGCAACCAGACCTAAATTTAAAGTTTACAAAAGCTTTTAAAGCAACCAGACCTAAATTTAAAGTTTACAAAAAGTTACATGAATTGAATTTTATAGCTTAAGTACGAAAAACATGATATTTAATAAATAAAGGTAACACACAAAACGTTAAAAAAACGCCTCTTTGGGCGTAATGTAAAATCTGAAAGCTTTCAGATTTTATTGTTTATATATTTTCTTTTATATAATTTCTTACTATGACTTGACACTGATGGCGTTTCGATTCTGGAAAATAGAATAGAACACATTTTATAGCTATAGGAAGAAATTACTAGAAATTATTTTCATCGCGGATTGTAGATGCTCGTCGGTCAATTCAGTTCTTTCCTATTGATTTTTAGCTGTGAGAAAAAGATGTTAACATATAAATAATAAAGCTCTTGCTATTTTAAATAATCACTTCTGCCTTCCGTTTACCGTCCAGAATGTAAATTAATTTCAGAGTATTTAATGTGAGATTTTCGGAATTTACGGGAGAGCATGATTCTGACTCTCGAGGCCACGTTTCTAGATTAGCTAGATCAGTTAAAATTTCATTCTTCTCCTTGCATTATAGTTGCTGATATTCAAATTGTTATGCTGGTGAGAAATTTTGAACCTACTGAGCTTTAAATCATTCGTGTAGCCGTTGGCTGCTAGACCTTTTTTAAATTTGAATTTACTGTTCCTTTAAGTTACATCGCCACAAGTGTTTGGCTGAATTTCAAGCACGAGTCGTGCATTTAGTATGTTCTAGTTCTGGTTTAAAACTTAAGACTTTGCAGTTCTGTTCCGAGGAAGCTGTAATTCGCTTCAAGTCTGGTATGGCTCATTTTATGCTACCAAAACAAATCAAAACTATAAAATGTATTCCCAAACAAAGCGATTTTTCTTAATGCAAAAATTCGTAACTGAATGCATTTAATATTTGACAAGTATGAATCAAATCTAATCAAAACTGTATCTTTAAATAATTGAATATGCTTTATATCACATTGTAAATTAATTAGCTCCATTTATTGAGATTTTGTGGTCCGTTATTTATGTTCACTTTTGAATGAAATTAAGATAATATTATCTGGGACTTTTAAATATCTGAAATATTCTCAAGAACATATTTGCAACAAATACATTATACAAACAGCTTCGCTGGCCGTACATAATTGCTTCTCCGGGGTTCGATCCTTGAGCTGGGCAAGGTCGACTCAGCCTTTCATCCCTTGATTTTCATCCTTTCGGTCGATAAAATGAGTACCAAGTTCGCTTGGGGACTAAGCACTGGGGGGGGGCAAGCCGACCACTAGTTCAGGGCATATGCTTGCGCAATCTGGGGCCCACGGTCAAGAAAGCAGATTTCGCGGCACTGTAGGCATTGGCCCACTAGGGCTGTTACGCCACTGAGTTTAGTTTTAGAGATTTAGTTTAGTTATTAAAATAATGGTGGTAATAATAGGGTAATATACACTTCTACTTCGGCATTTTTTAGCAGATTCCAAAAGCCTTGATTAGGTTGAGGTTACCATGAAAATTACTGACTTTTGACTTCTCTAAGATAGCTCTATATCTATAATGTTAACCTTATCTGGAACTATCGGTGACTATATTTCAATAGATTGCAAATTACATATGTAAAATGACTCTTTTAATCTGTTTAAATTCGCTAGAAGTGTTACTTAGCAGGTTTTTTTCTCAAATGTCTAATTTCTTCAGGAAAGAAAAAAAATCTCGAAAACCACGTTCTTGGCATCCATCGCCGTATGTTTCTGAGGACGAAGATGATCAGTTAACTCGAGAAGAGAAAAAGGCGAAGATCAAAGCGGAAATTGCTCGTCGCAGGCAACAAATCGAGGAGAATATGAGATTGCACGATGAGCTTTGTAAACTGGCTGAACGCCGGGATAGGATGGAAGCAGGTGAATATGTTTTTGATTTAAATAACCATGCACATGTAGATACTGTTGATATTTTTCAAACATTTTTATTTGTTTATAATTTAAATTTTATGCATTTTTTGTAATTTTATGTATTTGATTTTATTTATTTAGAACATTTTTTGTAGAAACTTTATGTATAATTTGTGTATTTAATTTAATTTTGAAATTTATGACCACTTAATTTATTCGCATATGATTGTCTCACGTATTATGAGACAGATATTTTAATCCTGTGTAGACTGACATTGAAACTGTAAGGATAACGCAAATAGAACTGGAGATGTTGTCTATATCCCTCGTTATGGACCACAGCAAACGATTTGTGGCGCCATGTTGGCTTCATTTGGAAATTTCTTGTTAATTAAGAGTATAGAATTTTAATCTTCTTAATTAAAAATATTAATCTAGAAGTTTCTGGAAATTGCATTTTGAAAGCTGAAAAGAGCGACTTTTCTGACACATTATGAAAGTTTTTCCTCACCGCCTCGTGCAGCCCTATAAATCTGAAGTTATGAACAGCTATGAGCCGGCTGAATTGAGAATCTTAGGGGGTTTACACTGCTGAACTTCTGCTTAAGCTGCTATCACACATCAGTTTGTTTCAGAAGAATAACTATTTGGAACAATTTTTCTGCTTTGTCACAATAACAGCCAATCACCACAGATCACTTTGGGGTTAACAGAGCGGAAAATGGTTCTCCATTACAAGCAAGCTTATAGCATTCGAAGATGATTGGTTGAAAACGGACAACTTTCAATTTTTTTCGAAAGGAAGGAAAAAATCGCTCGCCTTTCTTTCATTAGTAAACCAGGCAGAAAAATTGCCTGAGACAGTTATTCACGTGAAACAAATGCATGCATGATATCGGGCTTACTGGTACTACTTTGGATTTTGGTCTGCAAGCGATTTTGCATATCTGTGACGTACTTACACAACCACCGCGGTCTTAACACAACCACCTTGACGCGGTCTGGCGATTTTTTACATATGAAAAGATGAAAGCTAGTTATCGCTTGCAAGTTGTTAATTTTTGCGTCTTTTTTACGAGTAAGTTTCCCAGACAATCCATATTCATCATAAGTGGGTTAACATTATCAACACATGGGAAAAAAAACCATACTTTAGCATTTAAAATAAAAGTTTGAATTATTAAATAAAGATGATGCGATGCATTAAAAATAAAAACATTACAGTCTTCTTCAAATCTTTCTGTAATTTCTTGGGTTATTCTTCTCCCGAAGTATACAGCGATCTGCTTTCGCTTAATAAAACATCAGAGAACTGCGGGAAATCGGCTTCATATAATCCTCGGTAAGAGCGGCTATCTAGGAAACGCATTTCCTCGTTTCTCTCTTTAGAAAATTTTGAACGAAATTCTGCATTCTTGCCGAAATTTTACAGCAGTTTCTTTCATTGCGGGCAAATCCTCAAGCTCATATTTTAAAACTCAGTTTAAAGCTAAAAGTATCATGATTTGTTCATAAAAACAGTTTTAACATGAAATAGATACGAAAATGGCGGCGTTGTTTGATTGAAACAAATGTTGTATGTTGTGAGCATGGTTACCAGAAGAATGGTCATGCACATGGTTGCCAGAGTTTGGTACATCCTAAACATCTGGAGACTTTTACTGATGTGAATACGTAAGTACCCATCTGCGATATTCCTTGAGCGTTAAGGATAATTTCTTTTTATTTTCGGCCTTTTTATAGCCGTTTATTTTCCTTGTAACACCTGTTTTATTTAATCGAAAGTTCATTTCTGTTAGTTATTTGAAGATATCTTTACTGAGCCGTAGGTCTCTATATGTGAGACTGGAGACTTGAGTACTATTAGTGAGTAGTCTAGTGAAATTTCATGAAAATAAAATTTGTGGTCTCACTAGTTGTTTCACTGACCAAATTTCTAGTTTCAAACGTGACTAATTTTTGCTTCCCTGATGAAATGCTTTAGTTAAACAATTATTCTTTTATCCGAAGTGTAGGTTTGTAATCTCATGAATGATTAATATTATTGATGGTTAACATCAGCTTATTTTAACTTAATGCTATTTCATTTCCGCATGGATATATATTATTCACTTTATTACCATGTATAATATGAATAAAAATTAATTTTTTAAGAAAACTGTTAAGAATTTAAACTGTTCTAAGCTCAATAATCTTTACGAAGTTTAGTTTCTTAACGAAAATTAATTTAAAATAATGAGTGTTCTTAACAAAAAATTTTAAGAACTTAAACTATTCCTAAACATAATGATCTGTACATCGAAATATGTGATCTAAGACGTAATAGCTAGGTCTTTGGTTCTTTCTTGGTAACAGAGGATTTAAACACTATTTTATCAATCACTAGTCCCGCTGATCTGCTAATCTATTTCACTCAGGAAGCTGAATCGTTGAATTCCTTATTTTTCTTGGTTTGTTGATTATACCCAATAAGTATGTTTTAAGGTCTTTCAGTATATCAGAAGTTTTTTCAATTTGCTTTGTCGTCTCCTTCCAAACCATGTCATTTTCTGAAACGCAGATGAATTTAATTCCTTTTCGTACATTTATTACTTTGCACATGTCATTAAAATAACATGTAGCAAAGTCTGTTACTTGGACAAATTTTGTCTGTTTTGAAAACATTTTGGCGCTAGAAATGTACGTAGCTTTGAGTCCCGAATTTAAGAAAACCGTTTCGATATCAGATCTTTTATTTATCACTTACATAGCATAACAAGTCGCCATTTCTCCTGTTGTCACGGGTCTTGGCGTAGGAATTTATTTAAATTAAAATGAGTTGCTGAACAAATTTAATAGGTTTTTTGTTGTTATTAATTTTGTGTTTCCCTCTTTAATTATTGTTGCTTAAGAACAGGAACAAACGTTGTTTATGAAACTGTACAGAAATATTGATATAACAACATCATCATTTACATTGAACCAACTGTTAATATATTCTTGAAACTTTGTGTGCATGTTTTGTTTGTCTATTCAAACAAAATATCTGTATTTAAAACAAAGTTTATAAATATGGATTTGATTAAAAATAAATGAAGAAAATGATACGTAAATAACTATTAAACATAGAAATAGAAAAAGCTTCGTAATTCGGTTTTAAAGAGGAAACTTAATATATTTATTTCATTAAAAGTTGTGAAAAAAATTAGTTCTAAGTGATTAATTTTACCAAATCTTTACGATCTGAATTAGATTCGATTTTTTTCATTTAAGTGAAGTTAACGAGAATTACCTATTTAAGCTTCACGTTTTACGACAGTTTTTTGGAAAGTAAGAATGAGAAGGACTTTCTCTACTACAAACCTCTAGAGAGGACAATAATCCGTTCTGCTTTTCAATATATGTTGATTTATTTAGAGCCATCTCTTGTGAGAATTCATAACATAAGATCCAGACCAACCCCTAAAATAGTAGTGTAATCTTTGACAGAAAGGTTTCAGGATTCAATTCATAAAGACTTTATTTATTCAACTTACCAGTCAATTGTCCTTAGTAACAGTATTCAAATATGTATGCATTGCTGCAACCGTGTCCTGGGGCTTATGAAAACAAGCACAGAAAACTTCCTCCGGAATGCTTCAGAGATATCTGTCGCAGCCATTCTTATTGCTACAATATTATCATGATGAGGTGATATTATGGTATCTGTGCATAAATAGCGAAAGGCAATGACAAGGCCTAGGACTATTAGTTTGTAAGTTCTGAAATATTTCTTCAGATCTCCAACAAGAATTTGCCTCTTTTTAAAAAATTTAAATAGAATCTGGTTTCCTCCAGGTCGGGGTAGCATTGTCCCTTCGCCAACGAGCTCGGTTTCTTACCGCACCTCTGAACAGACACTGGTTGCCCCAACTCGTACATCTGACGGAGATGATACCAGTAGTGTCCTGAAGGCCATCGATGAAATACTGCGCAAGGATTTATACAGCGGACCCTTGTCTCGTTCTTCCTGGGCCTCCTACAGCAATTTAGACCCGAGAACGAGCTACCAAGGATCTTATGTAACCTCGAGAAACAGGTATGTTTTTTTCGTGTTTGTCGTTTATAAACATGGTCTTGAAAGCAGTCGAGTTTCTTCTTTTCGCAGATTCTGAATGTTAACATTGAAATTTGAGTCTTTGAAACTTATTCAGTGCATGAAAAGGTACAACATATTAATGGCAATTAGGCAAAGCCGTCTCTATTTCCCCCTCATTTGAACGCAAATGGATGAACTAACTATTTACAATTTTATTTAGCAACCCAATCTAGAAATTAATACAAATGTGTGTCTTTATTTAGTTGCTGAAGTCAATATTCTCAAATTGAAAGACTCCTACTTTTAAAATGGATATATATCTATATAAGATATTCCAGAGAAAAATCACTAAACCTAGTAAATGTATTCTTCGGTTAAAAATAAGAAAAATGGTATCACATGAAAATTTAACATGAAATATATAAGTTTGCTACTTAGAGGATTTTGAATATAACTTGAGGATGCAAAGGTTAGCTGCCTCCGTATATTTTGTCACAGAGTGTCTTGAGACAAACTCCGGTTTTTGTTCATCATCCAGATCGTGAGTTTTGTTTTTTAAGTTCTGGTAACACATTTAAAACACAGGCCGACAGAACCACAATTCTCCTGGGAGTCCAGTTAGCCTGCATGCCTGCCATTGATATTTAACATCTCGTAAGTCGTAAAATGTACTATTTTTGCTATATGTTCACAGGAAATGTTTATTTTTCAGCATGTACTGGGAGAATTGGGTGACACTATTTTAGGATACCCTGTGTAATCAAGTCTTAATCAGTATCTCTCTATATTACATATATATGCTAACAACAGTATTATAAACAGTATTATCCTGACATATTATCTGGTTCTACGTTTATTTCGACTGAGTATATATCTGTTTTAAATACATCTGTGCCTGTATTCTGTATTTTCAAAATAAATACATCATTTCCAGGAAGTTTTATACTAACAAACTGATGTTCCAAGACGTTTATTATTAGCAAACCACACTTTTTAGTTAAATTACAGTTATTTCTGTCAAGTATCTCATTTTTATTCAAAATCTTTCTTCTTTCAACTAATTTCTCTCATGTATCTTCTGCTAGGATGGAGTATAGCGATGTGCGAGCGGGGGATTCGTGGTACGGGGAGGAACAGCAGGCCAACAGCGGATATTTTCAGGAGTCTGCTGCCCCAGATCCAGAAACAGCCATGGACGAGAGTATCGCTCGGATAGCCTCCACATTCCCGACGGACGAACCACCGGACATCCTTCTCTCCGCCACCCCTGGCCATTTTTCCCCGGAAACCGAGGTGACGCCAGCTATGCCTCTACTGCCGGACATGCCCACACGATCCCGGAAGTTACTCGAGAATCTGGGAAGTTCTCCTATACAAGCCAACAGGAGCGGCTCCAGTAAGAGTTTGTCTTTCGTTCTCTGTCTTTCTTTACCGCTTAGTGTGAATGAGTTCCGTTGCGGCTTATCTGGGATGGATTGGTTTCACCAGATCTGACAAATTCGTCATTAATGACCCTTGAGTGATGACATAAAGGAATTGGTGGACGAATATGAGATTTTCTTTAAACTTTGAGCAAAAACGTCTAACTTTGAACTTTGAAAATAAAAGAAGTCTACGTGCCTTCTTGAGAAATCGACTAAAACATTAGATATGAGATGACAGCAGATTATATATCAGATTACAGCAGAAATATTTTGCTATACTCTAGAAACAAAGACTGAAAACTCTTTGAATAATGCTTAAGTAGCCTTCGTTTTATAGTCAGTGTGGAAGGTTGGATTTAACTGAATTAGGTTTATTACATTATAGCTAACCACACTAGAGTACACATGCTTTCGTGAAGAACATTTTAAAACAAATTGTCTTGTACTCGCATTACGGGGAAACATCTCTTTACAGCATTTTATTCACTGAGATTTAAACCCAAGTGTAAATACTAATATTCAGTCAGCTCATCCTTACGGCCATTGGTGGACTCAGTAAAGAGGTCAGAATGTGAAACTTATATTTAATTCTTTTACAAATAGTTTGATGCTGTTTCTCTAATAAAATTGCAAAAACTTGTGGAGCTTGAATTTTAAATACAAATTACAAATGCAAGCAATACTTCCATTAATCCTAATTAGATTTAATGAGTTACCTTAATTTTTGGAAACTGATCGTTGATCGTAGGACGTAAACTCCTGTTATGAAAATTTATTACAGTTCGATTTTCTTTAAATAATAAAAGGACAAATTTATTTTAAATCACTAGTCACGGGTTTTGCCCCCGTTTTATGCGAATGAAATTTCCTGTAATAACAGAAGTGACTATACATTAAATTTAGAGTCATTCACGAGGTTAAATTAATTATACACAATCTTTAAACTGATTTTGTTAACTAGATTATAATGCTTTATATATAGCTAGGTTATATTGCTTTTGATAGCTAAATTATTTTTAATAGCTTTTGATAGCCTAATTACGAAATTGTAAGGAATTTCTAATTCGAGTACACGAAACTTCGGATAATCGGATCGATAATGCAAATTTTATACTAGGTTTCTATCGTACAATCTCAAGGTTCCTTTGGGATAATATCGACATTTGTTGCTTTCCACATTTCGAGATTTCCTTTAGATATTAAATCTTTATTTATTATACTTCTTTATTAAAGTCATTTACATTCTTCTAAAAGGTCATTCATAAGGTATAGTCATTTATATGTTCTTTTATAAATTACCTTAATAATATACTGCAGAACTCTATTATCCATCGTAGGGCCTTTCCAGTTCGAATAAGATCGGATAATTCGGTAGACAATGTAAAATTTATTCCAGACCCTGTGTAATCTCAACGACTCAGCCATTACCGTAATTTCCCGCTTTCCATCTCTCAGCTATTTTGTATGAAAATAAATATGTAATTAACTGGTCATTCTTGGTTATCAATGAAAAAATGGAATTTATGTGCTTAATAATTTTTTTCTTTTAAAAAAGGTTCTCTTAAATGAAGCCACTCATAAAGTTCAAGGAATTATGAATTATGCATAAGTTAAAAAAATATCTTGATCTTATACAATAAAAAGCCACTATGCAAACTTGTAGGGATTTCCAGGTTTGGATAATTGGGCAGAAAATGTAAATTACTTACAAAGTGGTATCGTGCAGTCTTAAAAGTCCCTCAGGACACTATCGATGTTTGTCGCTTTCCACTTTTTAGTAGTTTTACCAAAGCTTAATTAATTATTCTTTTAATTAGCAAACATAGATTTTTTTGTTTTATTTTAAAATTTATCTTTTAAGAAACATTGTATCACAAATTCGTTTTAACTGTAAAGTTAAATTTGGGTTAGAATCTCCCCATCTCAGTTATTTCACTGCTATTTCTAAACATTTAAGGTTTCAGACGCATAAATTTTAATCCAAATCGTTGTTTCATTTACCTCGATTTGTTGTTCAACTTGAACAGACACAGTATTTAAATGGTGATGAAAATTTGAACATGTTCCTATCACCGTTTGAAGTTTCATATACAAGATGATATGAAAAATATTTAATCATTAAATAATTTTATTTCCATTTTAATTCAGATACCTTGCATATCATCCGGTCTACCGTATTATCAACTTTTATTCTCTCTGTTCATTTTCATTTTTATTTTTAGACCTTTCCTTCTGCCGTATAATATTAATCTCAGTGTTTAGTTACTGGAAACGTGCTGTTGCCTTCTTAAATTTACATTATAGTAGCGTTTTAATTTCTTTTAAGGTTACTTGACATCCATAGATCCACTTACAGAACCTAAATAAATATATACGTATTTTATAAGTTCTGGAGAGGAAAAGAGGGTCATGAACTTCTAGCGGTGGTGAAAGGGGTACACAGGGCAAAAGAGATTGATAACCCTGATTTAGAATATGCTGACCTTATTCGAAAAATTACTTATTTGGCGGAAACTTTTAAATAATTAATTTTCTGTACTGATATTAATAATTAATAGCAAGTATACAAAGAAATTACGGAATTTCTTTTTGACAACAAAACTGTTTTAAACCGAACGACGTAATACAGCCGTGAACCAGTGTTGCCAGAAATTTTTCAACTAAAGTTGGAAATGAAGCCTCAAAAGGTCTCAAAAAATCGCAAATAATGTCAGAAATCACATGCTTTTGTGACGTTAGTTGCACATGCTCAAATGACTTCTTACGTCATCACGAATTTACTGTCAATTGGTTCTTTATGTTACAGATTGTATTCAATTCTTAGTCGTTTTAATTACGTAGCTTAGCTTTAAAAATTTTTTATAACTAGTATATTGCTTATTTTTAATTGTTTAAATATCCGTTACTTTTTTAATTAATTCTCATGTAATTTAGGTTTTTAAATTAATTTGTGCATATCCATTCTGAAGAGATGCCTCACGTTTCAGCCCTTTTGAACTAAATTTTTTGGCTTCCCAGTTAATTTTTTTTTAATTCATTGTTTTATGCTCAGTTGTGAACATTTTAATTAAGGAATTTTTTCAGTGAGTTTTCCGTTCTGCGTGGTGGGCTTATTTCAGATTCTGATTACTTAAGAAAGCCTTGTTATTTCACTGTTAAATTTATTTGTGTTGTTACTTAGAAAAATGCCATTACGCTGAGTTTTATGTCATTTCCATTGCTTGGTTCTTAGCAATATTATAATCAGGAAAATGAATTTCATTTCTTTCTCTGTTTGGGTACCCAATATATGGCGTGCAAGCTGCAAGTTCTCTTATTCGATTTCTTATCACCATAAAATTGGGTGGGGGGACTGACTTAAAAACAAAACACACGGGGGACCAGGGGGGAGGAGAGATATCCCGTAGAATTTTTTTATATTTCTTTCCCACTGTTTCCCCTTCCCTTTACCCCCTTCTCGTTATACCGGCGTCAGGCTGTGCAACCTCGAAAAGTAAAGCCCACATGTAAACAGGATTGCCAGATTCCAATTTCTATTTATGCCTAAATAAACTTTTTTTAATATAAATTATTTTTAATTGATACATTATTTTAACATATAAGCATTTTACGATAAAACTCTTTCTAGTCACAAAAAGTAGCATAAGGAAATGATGGAAGTCGCAAAAATCGCAAGCACTAAAATTTTAGTAGCACATGTTTCTGAAAATTCGCACATTTGTGAAAAACTCCACGATCTGGCAACACTGCTGTGAACAGCGCAAACCGCCGCTCAGATGGTATAGTGGTTAAGGAAGCCTATTTCCTATTGTTCGGGTTCGAATCCCGGAGAAGGCATGAATATTTGTGAATGTATAGTGTCTTTGCGGCACAGGGACACTCCGAATACATGGCGAGCCGAAAGACCTGTCGAGAGTTTGATGGTAGAGGACGAGGGGTGGGACACGTCCTCTCGGGGTGCTCTCGATCAAAATTGGAGGTGAAACTGAGCGAAGTCGTACTGTCACCTGTACGATGTTCAAGGGTCTTGCCAACGACAGGCGCAATCTTGCTCTTCTTAACGGCTTTCTGAACAAGTTCGTGTTTCAAATTAATCTGTTATTGTAATTGTAAGACTCCATGTATAATATAAATAAGCAAAAGCAACGCGGTATCTCCAATGGCGAACGTTTATATAAAGGAATATGTGTAATTAGATTCAAATTACACTGTTTCTGATGCAAACCAGTATACCAAGTGTAGATTTTTTGTTACAAACTAATTACAGATTTTGTTATTATTTTCTTTCGGGTCAAACTGATATTTGATCGAAAGAAACTTATTCAGTGCATCTATTTATGATTTATTGCCCAAGCTGTTGATTGCTAAATTTGTTATCGGATTTATTAAATAAATGCTTTGTTTTGAGTCATGATTCCATCAGACTTTAGTTAAAATTGTACATGAATTCCTTTATCGTATATATCTCCTAATATTTTAATTGGAACAGTGTAAAAATCTGTTTAAATATTTCTGAACCTTTAGTTTATAATATAGTTTGCCATCGGCGTAAAACAGTTTTTCCACCTTCGTAGCTCAGTCTCTTTATCAAGACCATCATCATACGGAGGAAGATAACAATGAAGACGATTCCCTGGGTCACCGGATGCAGGAACCTTCCTCTTTATTGAGATCACAGCGGAAGACAACTGTAAGTATATTTAAACCTTTGGGAACGTCCGCCGCGTATACGCGATGGACGGGAATTACCTTAAGAAGACGGTGATGTGTATATGCGCCGAAACAAATCTTACATTAAAAGACGGCTGATAAATAGGCAGTTTCCGATGCAGAATGTTTATGTGCCAATTGTAATTGAAACTCCCATCCCCTTCATCTGATATATTTTTTTTTCATTTTTTTATTTCCAAAATATGAACTATTTATTTTATTTTACTTATTTTTATAATTAATTTACCCCACCTTTTTTTAGATGAAAAATTCAGTGTGTGTGTTTCTGACAGTAAGCAAAATTTAATGTCTTTCTTCCAAAGCGCTGTAGAGTGGGCCTTATATCTCAGGCAGGAGTTAATTTTCCTAGGTTATTTTAATGCTTTTTCTTTCTCTTTTTATATTTCTTCATGTAATTATATTTGAAGAATATTTTTTGCTTTTGGTCAATAATGTTATATATAGGAATAAACACATTACAATAAAAAAGGCTGTTTAAAAATAATTTCCATGTCAGAAATTTTATTTTTTATTGTAACAAACAGATAATGAGCGAAGTGCGGTAGTTGTTGAAGCGGTCGTTGACTTTATCTTGGGATCAAATGACGAATATATGAAGATGGACTTAGAGTTCAGAAATAATTTTAATCGCTATTTTTACGAAAGCTGGTCTCGTTATCCCTTTCGCGGAACTTCAGTTTTAAATTCTTCCGTTATATTCACCTGACTTAAGACCTACATGTTATACAGCAAAATACACAATAAGAATAATAAAATGTAAAACATTTATTTTTTGAAAACTTTGAGTTTTAGCTATTGAAATAAGGAAACATTTAAGCTTTTAATCACACAAAATAGAGAAATTAAGCTGTAAAGAAAGAAAATTATTATTTAACACTTTAAAATCGTGATTTTATGGTTTTTTAAAATTAAGTTTAACGATAAATTTCCACCGTCCTTTACCATGAAATTATTTACGGCAATTTCTATTTCATAGTTAAATAAGAGAATCTCCTTTCTTGTTCGGAAAGAGAAAGAAACGACAAATTTCCGCCGTTCTTTAACGACAAATTTCCGCCTTTTGAAATCATTTGCAGCTGTTTGTAGCTGCAATAAGTGAAATTCCTTTCTTGTTCGCAAAGGATTACGCAGAGGGTCTTAAAATTAAGTTTAAAAGTCGCAAATAAGAATTCTCATAAATGTTACTGATAGAGCTATCCCAATGAATGCATCCAAAAATTAATGATTTCAAATACCGCACTTGCCGGCGTATAAGACACACGTTTTTCATTGAAAATAGGTCTGAAAAACAGGATGCATCTTATACGTCGGTACTGCATCTTATATGTCGATACTCTGTTTTTGATTACATTAATTTCTGAAAATTTCCTCTATCCAGAGTTATGCGATTTTTTCTTGTTCGCTTGTGGAATGTTTAAAGGATATATGAAAGAGAAGTGGAACAGTTGGATGCAGTCTTCAAATTGAGGTTACACTGTAAGGATCTTAAGTTTCACTAACGTTTATTTTATTTTAAAACTTTAGTATCATCTCTTATTTTCCACTTCCGGCCAGAATAAACGCGTTAAATTGTTTATGCAAATTGTACTTGCTAACGTTTAAGTTGTGGCTTTTTACCAAGAGCAGAGTTAGATGGGAAGAACGTGAGCCTGCTTGCTACTATACTTCACGCGAGCTTGCAATTAGTTGCAATCCGCCTTTAAGGCCAAAGGTTTTAGTCCTCTTGAAAGCTAAAGACGTATTGTAGTTTCCCGCAGTTTGCGAACTACATACGTAATAATTTAAAAGGACAGTCTTAGTGTTAAGTAAAATTAATTATTGAGTATTTTTGTAAAGTTTTCAAACTCTTATTTTTAGTTAGTTAGTAGTTTGTATATTTTTACGCTCAGACCGCAAGTTGTTGGTCTTTATATCCTGAAGTGCGAGAGCGCCTGTAATATCATGGAAAATAAAGGATAATTAAACCCTTCTCATCTTGTCGTCTCTCCTACACTCTGTAGGACGTAGTTTGTATTCAAACTCACTGTCTAGTCAGGACACCTCATGTTCGCCAAGTAGATTAGGAGAAATACAAGTCCTGATAACACTATCAGGAAGGAGGCAGATGGCTAACATTTCGCAAGTTTGTGAATGTGTCAAAGCTTCATGGGATGCTGTAAAAACAGAGACAGTGGTTAAAACATTTAAGAAGCGTTGTATTAGCAATGTTTTGGATGGTACAGAGGGCAGTTTGTTGTATGAGGACTCACACGCTGATTTAGAAGAGGTTCGAAGTGACTTTTCATTTAGCTATGGAGATGAGTGTATGGGTTTTGACAAAGATTAAAAAGTGTTATTTCCCAGATATATTTATTAGCAGAAAGTATTACTTTGTATTTATATTACGTTATACTTAAAAAACTGTAAATTCATTATAATGATCAGTAATAAAATTAAATCCCCCAAAAATGTGTACAAAAAGGGAGGGTGAGTCTTATACGATGCCAAATACGGTAGTTCCCTTTTGTGGAAGTAAGAAGGAAAACCACTTCCTAGCTAAAATGAGAAATGAGAAAACTCTGACATTTTTCCAAACCTTTTCTTTTGAAGATCTGTCTTCCCATAGAAAGATGAAAGCCAGTTTCCTCTAGAAAACTTCTGACACACGAGTTGTTTGCTTACGACAGGACTGATTCCCTTTCTAAAGAAGCACGTAACATATCGTTTAAGATATGTGATGGTCTGTTGGGGCTTCACAATCCTTCCTTATTGTTCCAAGTGCAACTAAGCTTCGGTTTTATCTTTACATCTCCTTTATTTTATTGATGGCTTTTCAACCAACCTGCTGGACACGCAAAGTTAGATCTTAAGAAACTCAGCACTTACAGGTTTGAAAATTATTCTAATTTTATTATTTCAAGTGAGATAAGCAACAACAGATATTAAAATCACATTTAAATAGTATAACTATTAAAAGATTAGTGTAGATTCCATTGCTCGCAGAGAACTGCTTCCATGCTTAAGCATTTTTATGAAACATAACCATACTTTAAAATTGGATACATACACTGCTACTTTCTAGATATTTCATTTGTATTCTGCCAGTGCAAGCAGAGAGAGGATGTATTGCATCTGAAATGCTTATTTATGAGCTATCCCGTTCCTTTTCATACAAAACACGCAATTACTTTCAGCATAATTTATTATAATTCCATATTGATTTTAATTTCTGATTAGTGCTAGAAGGTTTTAATGTGCTTGTTACTATTCAATTAATATTTTGGATCCAGGTAATTTTAATTTTTGAACAAATGTCTTCACCAGCAATTTAGTCATAAAAGCAAAAGTCTACCAATTTTTAATGAAAAACGATTTTTACTTGAAATATTTTGTTCTACAAATGAAATTAATCATTTCTAAAAAACAGTTTTGTAGTTTTCAGAAAGACCAAAAAGTGTTATGAGTCCCCAAACTGCTGCCTGAAACTTTCATAGAAAATTTTTAATTTTACGCTTTTTAAATTCACGAAATTTGTAGTCAATTGGAATGTTCGCAACACTTCATAATTAAATTAAATTAAATTAAGATGCTTAATGTTTAATAATTTTTATGCAGTTAATAGCATTGAAAAGCTTATTATTTGAGCAGATGAACTGAGTTTTAGAATTATTAATAATATGCGCTCTTAGTTTTCGGTTTCTCTAACAAGATAATAAATGCATAATGTTTAAATAAAACTTCTTTCTGCTTTATTACAGCTATAATTATTTTCAGCATAATATTTTAAAGCACATTTTACTATTTCATTTTCAAACAACATTTTCTAATCAAAAATAATTATCATAAATGTTTGTATTAAAACTGTCAAAACATAATCACTAATTTTGTAAAAATAAATGAGCTTTCATTGAATATTTTATTAATTATTTGATAATTATTTAAATTTTATGCCTGATATCGCCGTTATATGCTATTTATATATAACATTTTCAATTTAGTTTCAGAGCATTTATAAATTAGAGGTTGTTTTGAAAAAGCATAAATATTGGAACTAAATATTATCCCAAGCATATATGCAATGGGCATTGATTTGTGTTTAAATTCAGACGAAATGATTTAATGAATTTATAACTTTTAAAACGAACAGACTGTTAAGAATTATGTCTTTTTATTGATTAATAATTAGAATAAAATACTAATATCAATGTATTTAACTTCTGATTTCTAACGCTTAGAATTGCTTTTGTTATCTTATGCCCATATATACAATTAGGTGATGGATGTGAAAGGAGACAACATATGCAGTATCTGTTTTAATTGTGAAATTAATGTTAAGAACTAACATCCTGGTGAAAAGAACGACATCGTAAACAAATATTTTGCTTCTTTCTAGCGCACTCCCATTTCCAAGACCACTCAGAAATATGATTTTCCTGTTAAGAGGATACTCCTCACCAGGGACCCCAAGGATCGTTCCGTCAGTGGTTTGTATCAATGTTTTCTAGATGTTTCGTTAGGGTATATCAAACGTATAGACAAATGACAGTATGAGTGTTTTATTATGAGCAGATAGTTTAGTGATTCTTCATTAATTTTAATTTCAATATTTATCTTTCACAAGGTAAAAGAAGCATTAAATGTTATAACAGTTAATTTTTGATATATAAAATAAACTTACGGACATTTTATTTCTTAATTATCTTAGAGGTAATTAGTAATTCGTAGTTAATAAAAATTCATTGTTCATAGTGCCATACTTTATTTTTAACTGCGATTTTGATGGGTGAAGTTATGTGCTGTTTATATTATGCACTATTCATGAAATAGTCAGGAAAAAGTCAGGTATATTTAAATTACTAGAAAAGATGTTGATAAGGTAATGATATTTATTCAAGCTAATGAAAGAGATTTTAATATATATTTAAATTTACAAGCTTTTGTTAACATTTAATACAGTATTTTCCTATTTATCCTATCGTATCCTTATTTCTTTTCATTTTTAAACAAACTAAATGAATGCGGATTTTAAATTTATGTAAACTTACCTTATTGCCATGTGACTGTGTTTCAGGAAACGGTTTGGGCATGAAAGTTGTTGGCGGCAAAGAAGTGCCTGGGTCCAATGGTATGATAGGAGCTTACGTCGCAAAGATCTTTCCTGGAGGCGTAGTTGAAACCCTCGGAGAAGTGAAAGAAGGTATATTCCTCTATTGACATTTGAGTGAATGAAGATATTAAGTTAAAAAATTTAATTCCAAGTTAAGATGTAGAGACATTGCATATAACTGAAAAAAAAATAACATTCCAAGTGTAAATGTAAAGACATTGCGTATATAACAGAACAAAAATAGCATTCCAAGGTTAAATGTAAAGGTATTGCATATAAGAATTGTTATCTTATTGTTGTACTCAGAAAATAAAATTAATATTTTCTTATGTAATAATTTTCACAGTTTTCAACCGCATTCATGAATACAAAGAAAGAAAATAAAAGTACTAATTTTAGTTTAAATCCTTAGTTCTTTAAATAATCTGCCTGAAGTTTTTACCACAGCTATGTACCGTCGACGCATCCTTGCCAAGTAATTTTCCAATATCACAATAGCCTGATTTCTTCACTAATTTAAATTTAACGTTGAAAGATTTGATTCTGTTATGATATTCTTTCCTTAGACGCTCATTGGGGTTTAAAACTAATTTCTGAGATGGTTCTTGGCTTGCTTTGGATCCTACAGTGCTTCATTTTAATATAACTTGTATATCGTACAAGAATATTTAGAGTCATTACTTTGAGGGAAGTGAAATCCGTGAGCAATCAGGCATTTGCCAAATGTTACTACATCCATCGAAAAAGGATACAGTCGTTCTGCTTCTTCGAAATACTATTTATTTAGAATGAAATTATTAGTTGCATGGCCTTCAAAATATTCTCAGTCTGTAGCAAAGCAACTAAAAGATAGTAAAGAATATCTACTAATATTGCAATCAATTAAACCGTGGTAAAATAATTTTCTGTATTAGGAAAAATCTTTGAATATTCATTCACTTGTGAAATGAAATGTGGAAATGCATTTAGTCTTGTTAATTGAATTTTCATATTTGTTAGCAAGCGATAATCTATTATTTTATCAAGAGCTCCTAGAAGTAACGTTTATACGCATATTTATGTATACTTTTATGCTATGATCTCTTATTAGAATCAATGACATTTCAGTATTTCTCACCATATTGAGTTTTGCGAGTAATACAGTGCTCACTTCAAAACTATTACGTTCCTTATGGCTATGAAATGCTTATCTTCAATTTCTGACGTTATATGCGTTCTACCTTGACAAAGTATATTTGGTGTTCTTTCACTAAGCATTTCATTAAGATACTTTAGGATCATGTGCATAGAACTAAAACATATTTTAGAAGACTCTGTTTTGAAAAGGAACATACCATTTTTTGTACAGCTTCTATTTCGTCTCTACAGCAATATTTATTTACCTTCTGAAAATTTTCGGAGTTAAATTATATTCATTAGTTCATAAGACAAAGTACGAGAAGGTCTTTGATAAAGGAAGAATGCTTTTTTGAGGAAAGTTTAAGGATAAAAAAACTAGTATCCATATTAATCATGAAGAAAATATAAAAATTCCAATGTATTGAACAAGGAAGCTAGTGATAGAATCTGGCCCGATTTGCTGGTGTTTCACAGCTTTAGCCACACAGTTGTTATAACGAGCTCTGATTTAACGAATTTAACGAGGAATCCGAAAGTATTTGGTTATACAATGTTAAATCTATGGGAGCATAACTCGCGTTTAACGAGCAAACCCCGGTTATAACGAGCAATATTTTTGTGATTCATAAAATTTTTATTGACTTTCGCCTCTTCCTCTTCAGCTGAGCTAACTCTTTCTTGGGGAAATTTTAACACTGAAGTCAACCGAAAGTTAGTGATGGGTCATAAATCCTGCAAACACAATTTGTTTTTTTAAAGCGGCGACATTTTTTTTAAATCTTGGGGAGTGATCAGCATTGAATTTTTACTATCGAATTCCGAAGCGTTTTCCAGTTTGTGGACCAAGGGATCATCAGAAGTTTTAAATCAAACTTTCGTAAGCACTTGATTTTGATGCTTCTCGATAGAAGAGAAAAAATAGGAACAATCACAAATGCTAATGTAAACCTACTCGAAGCGATACAGCTAATGAACGATGCATGAGGAAACGTTACATCAACATGCATTACCAATTGCTTCTGTAAGGCTAGATTGGACATTTCTCAAGAGGGGAAAATCACTGAGGAAGAAAAAGAAATAGACGTCTTGGAAAATTTAGAAATGAGTAGAGAAGAATTGAAAATTATGCATCTGTTGACGTCAATATTATCGCTTCCAAGATACCTACTTCTGAGGATATTGCAGCTGAAATTCAAGTAAATGAACAAATAGTGAAAGTGACGAAGGCAACGATGAGTGTGAAGAATTTGAAGCTGGAAGCGCCCCAATATATTGAATGCCTCTTGAGTTTACAGAAAAAATTCAAATCCAGGGGTGCAAATGACGATTTTTTCCGAGCCATGTGTTTTCTACGAAGAACAATAAGGCAGATGAAAGCAAATTAACCAACTTATTTTGCACTGTACAGAAATAAAAATGAAACAAAGTATTTATAATATAGTAAATGGTTACAGCCGAAAACATCGCGGCAAAAACATCGCAGACGAAAATGTCGCGGAGAAAACAACGCAACGCGAAAACGTCGTGCTACAAAACATCGTGGGAGAAAACATCGCAAAGAGAAAACATCGCAGTTCTAAAACATCGTGGTACAAAACATCGTCGTCGAAAATAAAGCGGTTCAAAAACATCACAGTTTAAAAACATCGTCGTTGAAAATATCGTGGTAAAAAATAAAGTATCTACAAATCATCGCATGACGATAACATCGCAGACATGCTTTTTTCAGGCATGCTTTAATAAGTGTAAATGGATATTCCCATAATGATTTGTGAGCGCAAGATGGAAAGAAGGATAATTTTTACTTTCATATTTTTTATTAATTAATAAATTTTTGCTGAGAAAATAAAAAGGAAACTTAAGCATAAAAAATTAATGCAACTTATAGCACTTGATAGAATTTTAAACCGACATAGTTAACTAACAAAGGCCATTAATAAATCATTTTTATAAAGTTTTTACTGGTAATATTTCATGAAAAGTATAATCTATAAGTTACATTTAATTTTCTATGCTTAAGTTTCCTTCTTACGTTTTCAGCAAATATTTATTAGTTAATAAAATATGTGAAAGTAAAATTTATCCTTCTTTACACCTTGCGCTCACAAATCATTATGGGAATATCCATTTACAATTATTAAAACCTGAAAAAAGCATGTCTGCGATGTTATCGTCATGCGATGATTTGTAGATACTTTATTTTTTACCACGATATTTTCGACGACGATGTTTTTAAACTGTGATGTTTTTGAACCGCTTTATTTTCGACGACGATGTTTTGTACCACGATGTTTTAGAACTGCGATGTTTTCTCTTTGCGATGTTTTCTCCCACGATGTTTTGTAGCACGACGTTTTCACCTTGCGTTGTTTTCTCCGCGACGTTTTCGTCCACGATGTTTTGCCGCGATGTTATCGGCGGACACCATAGTAAATATGTTTGTATAATATAGTGAATATTTTTAAATTTTTTTCACGAAACCATTGTTTTACGAACACTCGGTTATAACGAGCAAATACGGGGTCCTTTCACTCCCGTTATAACCTAGTCCGACTGTATTTGCAAAATAAAGTATTAGAAAACTTCTTTTAATACGAAAATTACTTCAAAGCTCATATGTCGTAGCTTTAATTGATAAGATTCGGTCAGAATCATGTGCATATTCTATAGTTCTCGTTGCTTTTTAGACTTATTTCAGCCGACATGCAATTGTAATATATAAAATTTCCATTTTTGACAACATGTAATCACTTGCAATAATAAATTAGCTTTTTAAGTTCCAGATATGGTTTTATATCAAACATACAGAATAAAAATGTTGCAAATACAGAACATTTCCAAACTTATGGCAGGTGGGATGTAAATGGTACAATTTATAATGCATATTAGTTCAATGTAATTATAAAAATGCGTATTAATTTTTAATATATTTGTGTATTAGATTTTGCTTAAATTATTTCTAACATATTGAATGCCCTGGGTTTTAGGGGACCAAGTACTAGAGTGGAATGGCGTCCCTCTGACAGGACGAACATATGAAGAAGTGCAAAGGATCATAGCATCTTCTGCAGATGAAGTCGAAATAGTCATTCGATGGTAAGATTAAAGAATGATTCTCAAATTTATTTTCATTTTCATATCAGTTGACTTTAATAAGGATGATAGTGGTATCGTTAATGAAGCTTAAGCGAATGAGAAATGCAGATCATGGACAATCACTGCTATATTTCACTAGCTTCAATATAACCATTCCGTAAATCAACGGTAAAGAATAGTTTAATATTACCTACTGTATACGTAACTTAAAATCTAGGAATATGCACATAATAATAAAAGTTAATTTTACTATCATGACCTATTTATT
Source organism: Stegodyphus dumicola (assembly GCF_044657685.1). Lineage (NCBI taxonomy): Eukaryota > Metazoa > Arthropoda > Arachnida > Araneae > Eresidae > Stegodyphus > Stegodyphus dumicola. The sequence goes on from NC_140770.1 coordinate 131,487,134, forward strand.
TGCTAAAATAATTGCTCGAACATTTACAGAAATGTAAAAGTTAGAACATAACTACAGAAGGACATTTGTTTTAGACAAAAGCAAGCTATCAATGCAGTCTATAAAATTAGCCGGCTGAAACGTCTGCTTGAATGTATGAATCTCATGAGTCGAGAACTGTGCAGCATTGGGAATCAGATGATACAGTATGACAATGTCACAAGCCACTCGTCCAGCAACGTGCGAAAGCTGTCCACTGAAAAACAATGAGTTTGTTTTAAATATCCACTCCTATTCTCCTTTGACCATCTGTGATACTATTCACCTTCGTTGGCATAAAAGCGTAGAAACCTAGTATGTTGAAAATACAGGAAGCGATTGCGATTTTTCTGAATAAGCAGAAAATGAGGAGTGTAGAAAGGGTATTGAAAATATTCAGAATAGTTGAAATATTGCGTTAATCCCCCAATGATTAATTGAAATATGAGGTTATTCTGTCATTTTTTATAAAGCTAATTTCAGAATTTTTTTATAAAGAAAAATGCAGAAACATATTGCTAAAACAAATTTAAATATAAATATAATTTTAGTATAATCAGCAAATACTGAATTTCTTAAAATTTATTTGAAGTCAACTCGTGATAATAAAGACATAAAATAGTGACCTAAGGTTTATTTATTTCAAAGTTTAATACATGTTATAGATAAAAAGATCGCATATACAGACATGATGTTCCAAAAACTGTTTACACATTTTTTAACGTTAATAGCGGGAATAGCAATAATGGTAAGTAATAACGTTTTAGATATCACATATCCCAAAACTGTAAATGCTTAAATGCGAAATTCCATTGGCAACTTGGTCTTTAATGGAATAGAACAGGCTGACAAAAGGGGCTATAATTCAAAGGGAAAAACAGACATGTACCACGTTGTAATGTGACGCAAGATAGATATCATAGGACATATCTGACTGTGGCGTAGTCTCAAATGATGTGCTCCATTCTCTTTTCACCTCTCACACGTTCCCAAATTTTTTATAACATTTTAAAATACATTTGCTTTGCTTGGAAAGAAGCATGTTCTTACCTTTGTTACTTTGCTGATGGTAAACAAGTGTTGTGATGCTATCTGACAACTGTGACTTAACTAAAAGCAATAGAAATGCCTACATACGCATATAGGCTTGAAGCATAGACATTGCAGCTTCCAATCTAAAATATACACCCGTCATTTTTAATATTTTCTTTATTATTATTCTTTATTATTAACTTTCGAAAATATTTAATGTTTTGAATACTGTAGATTAGATTATCTTAAACACAGCAGATGTATTCAGGAGTAAATTTTTTAAAAACCTTAATTCATATAGGACAGTATTCTTAAGCATATGTAACTAAAAATGAAAATCTTGGGACTTCTTTTACATAGAGTTGGTAGGTTTTCATTTTTAATCATAAGTGACCAAAATATTGATATAGATATTTTTTTAACTTTTAAATTTTAGAAGTTAGCGACTAAAATTTTAAAACATTTCTATAAAGATTTCATTAAAAAAAAATTTGCCGTCATCATTATTGTTCTTCAAAATTCTGTTTTTTTCTCAATACAGTTGACATGCGACTTTCTCATAGTCTTATGTGCAATCGCATATGTACGATAAAAGCTAAAATTTATTATTTGTTTTACATTTTAATGCCTTAAGCTAAAAGATCAAAAAATATTTTATGTATATTGTATTCCATTCTCTATTTTATATTTACAGAACTGCATTCACGAATATTAAGATTTGAATATTTATGGGTTTGCGCGAATTAATGTGCAGCTGAGAGCTTTTAACATTAATTCTAAAAATGAACTGTCAAAAATTATGTTTTTGTCTACAGTTTAACTTGCCTTACGATCTTATTAATGATATTATTACTGCACCATCTGAGCACTATATTTACTTACAAGATTTGTTTAGCTTTAACTCATGTATAATACATTTGTACTTTAAATTTTAGTGATCTAAATATGCTGGAGACTATGAATCGACAGAGAAGGAGTAGTCCTGGCATGGGAACAAGTGGTGGCCCAAGAGGGGGTGGTCTTGAACCTCCTGATACACCCGGAAGTGGGGGAGGCTTGGGAAGAGATTCGTCTCCTGCCCACAGTCCTTACTCTCCTGCGGGATCCAGAGGTCAGAGTCCAGCCCTAACAAAACGTGGAATGGGAGGCGGTGGGGGAGGTTTTGGAGGTAACATGGTGGGTGGTATGGTGCAGAACACTCTCATCACAAGCCAGGCATCATCTTATGAAAATCTGCAGTCTCCGGATTCACGCAGAATGGGTATGTATTTGACATAGTGTAAAAATGAATGTTGTATTTATAAATTTTGTTAATAATATAATAGCAGTAACTGCATATGGTGCAAACGTCAGCACTATATGCAACTCTCTCTGAAAAATTATAAAAATGCTAACTGTAATTAGTATGTATACGTGTATTTCGTTGAGTTTGGTATAACTGTGTGGTGTGAAATTAAACAGAAAGTGAAACTCAGCCAAATAGTAAACATACATAGCTTTCTTAATCTGTTTGCCGAATTGGCAGCTGTCTGAAAACAAAAATTGTCGAAACAAACAAAAGTCGAATTGGAAATTCGTATAATTGTTTTCTAGTGATTTACTGATTAAAGGTGCAATGCCAATCTAACCCGATGACTTGTGGTATTGAAAGTATTATAAGATGAGACTACTGGCACTAGCTAAGATTTCAGTTTAATTAAAAATAAGGTTTTAATTGAAAGCTAAATATCTGGTGGATCTACACTATTTGCAAAGTCTTTTCAACAGCAAAGCTACGTATTTATGTTAGACCTTGCACATATTTAACAATAATGTTTGTTTCCAGTGAGCTGGGACACTAAACAGGAACGCTTATTAGGTCACAGTTAAGGTGGCATCCTTTTAAACTATGCCGCATACCTTTAAATTTGCATAACTTTTTGGTATGCATGAATGTTATTTCAGGGAAAAGAAGAGCAACGACTACCGAAGTTGCCTCGCGGAAAATGCAAAGAAATGTCTTCAAAGCTTTCAGGGATTTTTCAATAAGAGTTAACAGCATTCTGCGTTAGCACTGTGGCTGAGTCGTTTAGCGATATTGAGATCTCGTAGAGAGTAATCAATGTTTAGTATTGTCCTGTGAGAGGTACAGGAAACACAAGCATTCTGTGGTATATTATCAAAAACAACTTGGAACATTTGCGGGAAACTGTGCGGAAACTTTGCGGAAAATCTACATCTATATAGATTGCTCATCTCTTGAGAGAACTACCAAACCGACAAAGGTAAATGGTTTTCTTCTAAAATATAATAAAAAAGGTTAATGTTTTCAATTTGCAAAATGAATCTTTATTTATGCATGAATTCGCAAAGTTGGGACATACTTTGGAAGGACATACACTCAAAATAAAATATAAAAAATAACATTCAGCATTCAGCAAATGTCCTCCACATCTCGTAAGACACTCGTGCGAAATTAAATATTTGTTCTCTTCTTCAAGTTCACGAATTTAGCATACATTTGCGGGAAACTGTGCGGAAACTTTGCGGAAAATCTACATCTATATAGATTGCTCATCTCTTGAGAGAACTACCAAACCGACAAAGGTAAATGGTTTTCTTCTAAAATATAATAAAAAAGGTTAATGTTTTCAATTTGCAAAATGAATCTTTATTTATGCATGAATTCGCAAAGTTGGGACATACTTTGGAAGGACATACACTCAAAATAAAATATAAAAAATAACATTCAGCATTCAGCAAATGTCCTCCACATCTCGTAAGACACTCGTGCGAAATTAAATATTTGTTCTCTTCTTCAAGTTCACGAATTTAGCATACGTCTGCTGAACACTTTGCATTTGACAAATGCCTAGAGATAAAAATCTCATTTATGTGGTCACAGGGCTTTGTTGCCAATTGTAATCAATGTTGTGCGAAATCAGCTCCCCTCATGAAGTTTCTGCTGCAAAAAGTGGTTTCGTGCGCAGCATAACACTTGACTTCACCCTGCTGAAAGAATATCTCATCAACATCAAAGCCAAAGTCCGTGGCTTGCAACTAAGGCTACAGAAATACTGTTATCATCCATACAACCGTTGACGGTTACTGTAATTTGTAATGTGCTTTCAGATGATTATACTGCCCTACATCGTGTATTTCTCGATCATGACTAACACACTACTAACCGGAAGCATATTTAACAAGTGCACATCAGCGTAGCCACTGAGGGTTGGTTTTCGAAAACGAACCAATGAGCTGCTTTTGCTATTGTGACGCTAAATCTTCTTGTATGTGAACGTATGTTGTTTACGTTTTAATTTGCATTTGTTTCGCAGTTATAAATATATGGCGTAATAGTAGAAAATCTCGCAATGCTTTCGTTTTCTGAGTTTGATTAATCGCTGACATTTCACTTTCGCGATCTTTAGCACGCATTAATATTAGGACTGATGTTCATAGCATATTATGTGGATTAAGAGAATTCAAGTGTATATTTTTTAAATTCAGCTGAGGATGACTGAAAGTATTACAATACATCTGGTGTTTCCTTATTTCAGTGCTTTCATTCTTTTGATTTTAAAGTGTAAGTTTCAGAATACATATGATCTAATTATAGCCATTGTTAACATTAAAAATTATATGTGAATAAATTAAATATACTCGTTGTGAATACTATAAATTCACTGTGTTTGATGAGTATTTCTTGCGTAGACAGTACATTTAAGAGTGAGCAGTTATTAAATGCGAAATTTAACACATTAAATGTATACGAATGCAAATTAGTAAAGTTTACTTTGAATAAAATTCTGCATTGGTTATTATTATAGAACATCTTTTCCATATAGACTGCAATAAAAAGTGCTGACTTCTATTTACATATATAATTGGTGTAAGTATTTTTCTCATACGCATAGTTTTATGTAAAGATTGCATTTGGGTTCAGATGCTTATCACATATTTCTTTCTTCATCTTATTTACCACTTATTAAGTGATATTTCACATCGATATTTTTGCGAAGTATTCAACATGTGTTTGTATTTATTTCAACCAGGTAGTGAAATCTTCATAATTTTATATAATTAATTTAACTTCGAAATGAAAAGTTTCAGAAGCAATCGACGATGTATTAATTATTTTGTACAGAAAATTGCGTGGTAAAATATTTTCAACCATCTTGCTTAAAGCAGGCGAAAGTTAAAGGTCATGTGACATGACAGAAATGTTATTGCATGCTCATTGTTCCATCCTAGAAGCCACTCCCTCGGTGGCTACAGAGATGTGCACTTGCTAAATATGCTAACCGGAATGCGATTACTAAACCCAACGGCAAACAATGACCCTGAATTAAAATTTTTCTTTAATTTTGAGGCAACCTGTATAATAATCAAGAGAGTGCTGCCTTGGACGGTGTCGTAGCCACAGGCGAAAGGTATCCCAATTTGATCTCAAAAATTAATTCAATGTCTGCCGACTTCAAGTATTTCTTGAATTAATTTTTTAAATTTTCATTTAAGAAATTAGATCTCTTTGCAACTCATATAGTTAACGTAAAACTCTTGCTGGAGAGGATAAATAATTTAAAAAAAATTATGGCGTCTTCTAAAATGATTATTGTAATTAAAACAAGACAGTTAAACAAATATTTACTTCTAGATTTTGGCAATCCCTATAGGAGAGGAGGTTTTCTTAACGGAGTTTCCTCCTCTCGCAGTATCGTGAGCGTCTTTGCCCCAGGTGGCCTCAACTCAGAGTGGCCAGACTTATATGATCCTGCATTTTATCCTTCTCCTCACTCACCGGATGAATGGATGGATGAAGGCCTTCAGGTAATTTCCACAATTTTCTAGTGACTAATTATATCAGTAGTAAATATTCTAAAACAAAGCTTTTGACACCGTGTTGTTATTGGTAAGATTAGAACTCAACAGCACTAACAACAACACCAAGATAAATATTTTTCTAACAAGAAAGTAAGTATTTTTATAGATAGGAGAGACCATCTGTAGCTGTCATTTGAAATTATTAAAGGAACGTATTTTGGACGATTTCCCTCCTAAAGCAACATAAAAACAAAAATACTGAGTAATGTGTAACAAGATATCACAAGCGTTTCTAATGAGCATATCATTTCAATCCTGCATTTCTAGGTAGAGTAACAAAGAATCGATCCTTTGTGCAATTCTAGAAATTGAATTATAAGATAGACTGAAACGTATTTAAGTACATAGATGGCGGTGCAAAATAATACGAATGCCTGCGAAAACACATGTTGCGTTTCCCACCTGCAGTACAGCCGTGCCGCCTGCCAGAGTAGTCCTTTAAGTTGTGGTCGTGAAAGCGAATGTATCGGTTTCTCAATAGCTGTCATATATGTTCCATAACCCCTCGTATTCTCTGAGAGAAGCTGAAATATCAGACATCACAAGCGTTTAAAGAAGCATGATTATTGGAGCACGATTAATGGCACATCTGTTACAGAAACAACACACCGGTCACTTTCGGCCCTCAAGAAGCGGCATATCAGCCGTTATTCACGTGTACAGAAAAAAAAGGTAAGCCGACGTCTTCAACACACAGTAGTGGACGAAATACGAAGCTGATTGACAAAAACAGATGAATATTAAGAGGTACAATGATGAAAGTGAAGGCAAACTTTATTTCAAATAGCATGTCAAATGAATGTTCCAGTGCTTTATTTCAAGAAACACTGCCAAGATGGAACTCCATGCTGTAAACATTTATGGAAGAATGGAAATTGTAAACCACTGAGGACATAACATTATGATTTCAAGCGACGTGTGAACAGTTCAAGTTTGGGTTCCATAGAGGTGGCAACAAGTCATTTGGTTTCATGTATCAACTCTCACCCTATTTCAGAACACCGAGTGCGTATATGAGAACCTACAGAGATGCGTTTAAGCCTTCTTGCATCTTACCGATAATGAATCATGGAGTTGGTTTCCTGTTGATATTTTGGGAGTTGGCTTCCTCTTGGTATTAAGACGGTGCCCAAAGTTGCATGGAGTTGATGATCTTGACGCAATCTTCGCCTACTTGTTATTCTGCATAGGAGGACAAAATGCCATCACTGTCAGAGCATCCTGGCGGATCATTATCATCTTGTGTTCACACCTAGATAGCGACCATGCTTTCAACACTAAAACGTTCCTATCCACATCAATACTTGTTTTCAAGTATGGTTCGTATAGCAAAATGTTTAAGCATGATATGTCATGTGATAGGGAATCTAGGGATGTGACCCTTTCTCTCCCCTAACGTGAAAATTGTTAAATATTTAGGAGGATATTTGAAGTGAAAACTTCGTGTTCGAGTCCGACTCTAGTTGCGTTTTTGGAATTTAAGAATGCTATGCATTCATATTCATATTCATAGGTTTCATATTCTTTCAAATGTTGCGAAGATCTCTGTGTGTTCATTCTACATCGCACACGATTTGTACTTCCACCAAGAGGTGGTCCAGCTGCCTATGAATAAATAGTATTTTCTTTTATTTCACAAGAGTTCGTATTATTTTGTACCCAGACTGTATTTTGTAATACGCAAATGTCAAAATATTTAATTTTATGTAGCAAACTTTCAGTACTGTTAAAGTATTTTTAACTTTACAAGAAAGCAAATAAAATTCCAATTTATGCCTGCCATTACTTTGCATAAATTGATACTCTTTTTAAATTAAGTGCAGGCAGAATATATGATGTAAGCACAATGTGTTATAAAGATAATTAAAATTAGTGTTTTAAATAATCTACTTAAACACAGTTAAATATAGACTACTTTAATCAAAAATAACCTGGTAAATCGTATACAGTAAAAAGCAGAAATTTAGATCCTAGAAATGATAAAACCAGAAATTTAGAAATATTGATAAGCAATAAATTATTACATGTGTTAACAGATAACTTTAAATTCCTTGAAAAGTATAAGATTATTTTAGGTGGCAAAGTTTTACCAAATATAATGTTATATATATCTTTTATTTATTTGTTTATTTATTTATAGTTATAGAAATTAAATTGAGAAAGAATATTGAATAAATTTTGTCTTCAAAGGCATATTAATTCATGTGTGGAAACAGGTTAATTTCTACAAATCAAATCAAGATTTGTTTGTTCATTTTATTTAAATATAAGAATTTGAAATTCATATCATGAATATGTTAATGTAATGAGATGCAAAATAAAACCCTGATTTAAAATTGTTCTTAACATAACTATTATAAATGTTATATACGTATATTAAAATGGAAATGAAAAATGAAACGGATATATAACATGCTTGCAAATGATATCAACTCATGTGATCACAACATGAATTATAATAGCTACTGATACTGGCAAACGATTTAGTCTCAAATTAAGCACAGATAATATGCATAGTCAGAAGACACTCGTCCTGAATATAAGTTCCGCTCACTTCATCCAGGCTTTATCGCAGTTAAAAGATTATTGAAACAAGCATTTTTAGATTATGGCTACGCACACTATGGCTATCTGCTTAAAGGATAGATGATTTTGTGGAAGAGTTTTCTAAGGGGAACTTGAGTCCTATTAACACCACACACGAGAAAAACTGCAAAAACGCTCATGCGCCCTGCACATTTGCGAGAAATTAACCCAAGTTGAAATATCTATCAATATTCAGCGGCCTGATATCAGTCTTGGCTGTCATGTTCGTTCACTGACTGACTAGTTGCAGTTAGAGATTTAGGCACAGGAAAGCAATGTGTGTGTAATCGAACAGTCTGTGTAGTTGGAGTTTCAGTAACAGATATTAAAACTGATTTCTTTTGCATGACAATGCACATGAAATTAGCAATGTGGGTATTACTTTCTGCAATAAGTCCGGGAGCGCCGAATGCCAATAGAATTAATGATACTAACTATATTTAATTGTTGTAGCTCTTATATTTTTTTAAATGATGTTTTGATGTAATTCTGGGATTTATTTAGCATCGTGTTTGAATGTTTCCTTTATCAGCCCCAGTAAGGCAGAATTTCGTTAAGTCACATATGAAGTGACAAACTGACATCATACTTAAATAAAACTAAATGGGTTAAAGAAGTAAATTAAATAAAGGAATTAAAAGTTGCACATGATTTGTTTGAATGGTTATATAAGCTTCTGAATTTTGTGTATAGGAATTAAGTTATACATTATTCGTAATATGAATAGGTGGAATTTGTCCAGATAAATTCTGAACTTAACCATCCTTAATCTTTTGCTACAAGACAGCAATTTCTCTTATGCAGCCAACGGGCTACAGATTCCATCCTACAGGATGAGAGTATTTTGTCGTTAAGTCTAAATTACAAAACACCGTGAAAGATCAAGGTAAATGTTAAGTGTAATCAAGGTAAATACTCCTTCCTTTTAAAGATTTATATTGCTGCATAAATATAGTTCCATATTTCTACATATGAAAGATTTTAGACAAACTACTTTTAAAATATTTAATTCATCAGAAATATTTTATTCATCAGATATACATTTTTGCTGGGTAATATGTAAAGCCATCATAAAGTAATTCTGAGGTTCCTAGAAAGAGATTGTAAAAGAGGGATTTCATAATGATCAGTTGGTCTTCAGAATTACGTTGTCTCATTTACTGAAGTTCTTTCTTAACTCTGGAGTCGATTTCGCATTTTGATTCAGAGACAAAAGTTCATGAAATTTAGCTACCTATTTATATTTTCATTTCCTGATTGTTGCACTGAAAACAGAATACGTACTTGCAGCAAAACCGTTATTTTTAAATCAGTTTTCATACTCTGTTGTACTTATTTTGGTATATTTTGCAAGCAAAAACATATTCCCTCCAAAATAACAAAACAATGAACAGTAACATAATTGGTATGCAGATATTCTACATGGAAGTATATCTACTTGACTACCGTCTTTTCGAGTGAGTTCGTGTCTGTCGCATATATATGGCTATCGGTCTGCAGGAAATATCCAGTAAAATTATGTGACTTAACGTTATTCTACCTTTCAAAGGCTACCTGTTAATTTTAATTTATTTTAACTGAATATCTTTACGGCATGAAAGAACGGGATATATTAAAAGACATATCGCATGAAGTAATAAAGATAAATAATATAATTTTTAAATTTTCAGAGTCGATGGCGGCAGGAAAACACTAATGTTGAAGAAATGCAGGTATGAGGAAATAAAATGCCTTTTATGTGCTGTCTGGCCAGAGATAGTGCGACCATTAGCACAAACACACGAGTGCAACTTCCATTAATTTGTTTATGAAATTATGTGGATGCGTATGATTTAGATTCTAGGATATATAGAATCCGTTTTATCACACTGTTGTTGCAAATGTATCTCTCAGGTGCACTATGTCCAGTTGGGAGGCCTGTTAGACATATGCAAATGTTTTGGGGGCGTGTTAATTAGGGTCCTACTATCCATGGTCAGACAGTATTTCTTAATTCTGATTAAGTGATTATTTGTATATTGGCGGAAGAAAACTAATGCTTCAAATAGTGTGAGATATTTTATTTAGATTATTACGAAATGAAATAGGTAGAATGTTCGATTGAGAACAAAGGGAGTGAATTATTATTTTTTTTATTTAGAATAGTTTAGGTTGAATTTTCTTTTCTATGCTTTCCCAGTTCTTAGGTTCCCTATTTAGGTTACTGATATTCAGTTTATTTTATGAAATACAAGGTGAGATGAAATGTAATGAGAGTTTTGCGAAAAACATTGATATAGGCAGTAGTATATTTACTCAGGTGACATAGACAGTGCCTACAGTTTGATGACCTGGCAGTTTGACTGAAAACTCCCAAAGTTTAGCGTTTGATTCTAACGACTAATTTTATCTGCCTTTCAAAGGATACATGTTAATTGAAATGTAATTTATTTTAAATGAATAATTTTACGCCATGAAAGAACGGTATTACAGAAATGTAGTGTTAGTATGTGCGCTAACGGCATATTAAAGAAATGTAACAGGGAAATCATAAACAGTGTTTGTGAGACCAAAACTTAGAGATTCGTGAAAGCAAAATGCGAACTTTCAGAAAGAGATACAGGACGTCCCTAGAAATTAAGTTTTCAGGTTGCCCAAGTCTTTGTAGGTGGCCGGAAAGTTGTGGAAGAGGAATCGCTCTTCGCCAGGTAAACGGACAAAAATTTCTAACATGTGAGGTAGTTAGCCTTAGATTGAAAGGAAGTATTTTGTAACGAAACGAATTCTTTTAGTCTATCCAAATAGTGCTAGGTGTTCAAACCGACCCTCTTTCCAACTATTGTCAACAGGTGGGTGCTTCTTCATCACAATATCTGTCTACTGTTATACTACGTTATATGTCACAGAAAATGTGATCAGAAAACGCATTGTAATGATTCCATAAACTTCTATTCACATGATTCTGCCTATTTCAATTAAAAAATGCATTTCTGAAAATTTCCAAAAGAAACAATTTGTCTCCGCTCTTTTTTGCATTATAAAACTATTGTATAATGAATAAATGGAAGCATTCATACAGAATACAGAAGCTATTTGCGGTGGTTATTCATGGGACATCACAAAAATGGTAAACTAAGGTCTTGAAGTTTGGCTGACTATATGAAACATTCAAGTAATTTTGGACTATTCCATGATGTTCATCATGGAGTAAAAGATAAACCTCAATCTCTAACTTTTCCGTAGTGAATAATGACATCTATTAGTATGAGATTGTAAAAGAGATCTGAAACACGCTTTCGTTAAAGATGTCGGAAGTTTTCATATTTGCTCATGAAAAGAGCTGTATCTCTTTATTTTGCATTATGATGCACAGCCTGAGATATTTCAATAGATTTCGGTTTCTCCCTGATATCGTTTTCATACTATTACGATTTACAATAGTTTGAAAATTTTACTCTTGTTCCTATAATTTTTTATAAACCGTTCATACTTGTGAACTGTTGTAATGAGAAAGACCACAAGTCCTAGTACTCAACATCAGTCCTATTCCGTCCAGTTAAGAATAAATTAAAATTTCATTTAAAATTCTACGCTTATGTCAGTGAGAGCCTAAAATTCCACGCAAAGCTTCATCATTACAGGAAAAAGGACAACATACGTAATATCGTTTCACGTTGACGCTCATCACACTAGAGAGCTTTAAGTGCAGTTATCGATAGTGAAGTTAAATCTCCAATAACAATGTGGTTTCCAAAAAAGTGAGAATTTAAGTCAAAAAATGAAGTTTAATTTCTTAGCAGTTTAATTACAGTTTCTGCTATAGTTCATATGCATTTTAACATAGAATCTTGTTTATTAGAAGTAATTCCATCCTGAATTTCGAGTTTTTTTTTTTTTTTTCCAAATTTTAGCATGCTCAATTTGTTCTAACTTTATCTAGAATATCTTTATAAGAATATCTTTTCCTAGTCCCTTCTATCCTAGGTAGCTATTTTAATTTACCATTTCAAAAGTTTTAATTTTCGCTTTATTTCTTAAATTTAGATGATAGTCAGCATCTCTTTCTTTTTGATTTCTTATGCGCGACAAAAAAATTCTAGGATAAGTCAATTTCATTTTCTCAGTTTTCGGTAAGCACACAAACCAGACAGTCCTTAACTGCATTTCCGAGAGAGCATTTTTAAATTATGCAGACGATATTATTTAATATTTCACAAGTTCGCGATGAAAGCTACTGTCTATCAATATAATTGTATGAAGTTATTTTTAAGGTAAAAGTACATTAATTCCGTTTTATTACTTTAAATTTCTTGCATTGACTCATTCAATACTTATTATTGATGAATTTCATTATTTCTTCTCTAATACACTAACGTATGTTCTTTGATAGTTCCGAGTTTGCTGTGGCCCGAGGACGGCCATAGTGTACGTACCGATCATCCCCGTTAGGCCAATGGTAAAAGGTAGCACTCCGGCCATCCTGAGTCGAAACCATTTTGCAAGGAGGAGGTAAGAGATTCAACGGAGCAGCAGCTTTCACCACTCTGTGCATCAAATTTATTTTTAAGAGCAAACATAATTTAAAACTCATAAAAATTGCGATTTAACTATTCCTGGTAAAAATTCAATTTCGTTCTCAAGACAGTTTTCTATATAAATCAAAATCATTTGCTTTGGAAATTTACTTAAAACAGTTCTTAAATTTAGCAATTAGCAGACTGATTTGCACTGGCAAGAGTATTCTGATGGCAAAATACATAGTATGAGAATTTTCTTTTGTTAATTATACTAATGTTATAAATGGATATAAATGTCACCGCATCGAGGTGCAGTCCAAACACTAAATAGCCTGATAATAATCATTTTGCTGTCAAAAAGTGTATCAAAAAATAATCAAAAAGTGTCGAATGCAAACTATCTCACTAAAGAGGTTTCTGATGTCAGTATATGTAATTAATACATAAATAAATGTAATTAAACATAAATAAATTTAAGCACTGAACATTGCTTCTGTGACATGATTACCTCAAAAGAAAATGAAAATCCTTTAGAATTATACATGATTATCTTACAGAGTTTTCACTGTATTGAAGTATCTAGGCTTATGCATGTCTTCTTAAAAACTTCTGGGGTATTTTGCATTTTGTAAATTTGAAATAGTTTTGTCGTCCCACAAGGTAGGATGCGTAGCAAAGCCGGATACCATTTAAGCTGACTATACCATCCCGCGAACATAGGAAGAAATATGTTCTCTTAATTGTTTCATAAATGGCATTTGTGCGTTAAGTAGTACGAGTGACATTTGAACGCTGTATTCTCGTTGCTTGAAATAAAAATATCATACAGAAACATTTACATGTTGTATTTTGTAGACGTTCATTCTTGTTGATTGGATAAACTTGTAAAGAACGCTGTCAATTAATTCGGAGCGAGCTCTGATTTATTTTGACAGCTTAATTATTAAGCAATAGTATGTTTTAGTGCATTGCTATTAAAATTCATCATTAATCAATCACAAAAATAGAAAAAAATCTAACATTGTGAAATTAAAATTTTTATTAAATTAGACGAATAGTATTATCACATATTAAAAATATCTTGTATTTTTTAAAGTTCTGACTTAAAACCGTGTAACCTAAAAAGGGTTTTTTATATGTTATATTTTAAGCTTGTAATCTATAGAACGCAGGAAAGTGGTGAAGAATATTACCACCTTTGAATGCTGGAAAATTATTTTAGTGGATGCCAACTTTTTATTTTAATTGAGGCCGATTTAACGCATGATATATTCAACATTTAAATTCATTTTTAGGAATCTGATCTCATCTTTAAGTTCATAAAACTGATAATAATGAAGGATTAAACCTTTTGATCTAAAAATATGTCTTTGTTAGCTATTGTGCTAATTGAATATTAATTAATTCATTGAATACCAAAAATTGCCAAAATTGCTAAAATTGAATAAATTATTTCAAAAATTTTAAAAATATTTGCGTTTGGAAAGTTACTTTTTATCTATTAGAACACAAAATTTCAAAAATTAATTTTATAATAAAGATCATTCGTAAAGAACGATCTTTTCCGATTAGTTTGACAAAAGGTATGCAAGAATAATTCAAAAGGTATGCAAGAATATAAATAAATAAATAAATTTCCAGATTTTGAAAAAAAATTGCAATTGAGTACTTTATTGCCTTTGTAAATATGTATATGTGAAAACGTCCAGCAAAATTAGGTCGAGAAAAGGGGATCAAAAGTTAACTTCAGAATTTGGCCGAAATAAAAATCCAAAAATTAAGTTAAGCCGCATTACTTAAGTAGACTTTTCTCGCAGTACTTATTATATTTTACCAAGTAAGTTAAAAAAATCAATTTTGTTACAAAACAATGCCCACAATTTCTGTTTGGGAATCTTTTTAAACGTTTTGTAAAAGAATAACGTTTCAGAGTTTTTAAATTTCTAAGTTAAATTAAACAGCATACTTAAGGCAGTCTTTAACTTGTGCCTTCAGGAAAAGCATAAAACAGTGATTCCTAAATATCGCAAGATAAAAACAATTTACTATTAAATATTTTGCTCATCAATCCAGTAATATCCATAAACAGAATAATAATGTAAGCTGATAGGGAAATCCTGAAAAACTTGATGCTACAGAAACTGATGGGTTTTTGAAACAGATAAATTACATTACATATTGAATCATTAAAATTACCAGAGGAAGAAAGAAATTATTGAACAGTTTTTATTATTATTTTTCATCCATAAAATGTTTTAAATTGAGTATATGATACCCATATGTAAACTGATAAGTAAATGAGTTATAGTAAAATATCTGATGTATATTTGCCTTAAAATGAATGCATTCGTGGGCTCATTTCTAGAGAAATTAGCTTGTGTTCATATTATACACGGGAAAACGTCAATTGGTTTGGTGTCCCCTAAGTTATATGTCATTCTTAAGTTATCTTATAGGCCACTGTAGAACCTCTGCAAATGAAATATACAGAGACAAATTTTAAAAAATATTGGGAAAAAATAGACAAATTAAAAAAAAAATTGAGCAGAGAGAGTTCAGAAATAAAATGTGCAAATATAAAATCCAATACTTGCAAAAACAAAATCATATGTAAATGTTTTTATTCAAAATTGGAAATAGCCAGAACCAGATTTAGACGAGAAGGCCCTAAGCTATTTGTGATATGGTTTCCTTTATAAGTCTGTTATAATATATTTTAGCACTATTTATACTATATTTTAATTTGGGGGGCACCCAAGAAAGTGGGGGCCCTAAACTATAGCTTGTGTCGCTTGTAAGTAAATCCTACCCTGGAAATAGAAAAACTGTACCCAAAGTTTGGAAACATACAGGTTGGGGTAAAAATATAATATGTTAATCATAAACTTGTTATAAATGTGGTTAGGTGTAGTTCAGTTTGAGGTGTCATATGTATAATGGCGCCAGTTGTTTGCTATAATCATTTATAACATTTGTTACCATCATTTATAATATTTGTTACCATCACCTGTAGCATGATAATTCTTTTTAATTTATTGTACATTTGAGTTTCCTCAAAACATTAATTATTTTTCAACTCCTCAGTGTAGATCAGTTGGATGAATACCAACCTTTACTTAAAAACGGTCTAAGGACGGATGAGAGAGCGTTGGGTTTTTGTGACCTGCTCAGGTCGCGCAGTTCTCTTGGAAAAGTGAGCCTTTATCTGAACAGCATCAAAGGTTAGTACTCTTCTAAATATTGCATAATTATTTCTTGATTATAGAAAGACTTTACATCAGAAAATGAAAAATTAAATATTTTAGAATAAAATTTTCTAATTAATTTTAAATTTATAAAGCGGGATGTAACAATTAACTGCGAAGTCTTCCCTAAAGTCTGGCTTTTATTTTCAAGAATTAAAATCAACTGAAATCATTCTAATAAAATTATTGACAGCATAGTTTTAAAGTATTACAGTTACATTTTTAATTTTCCGCCCTATTTTATAATACTTTAACGAATTTTTGATTAACAAACTAAACGGTTTCAAAGCTAGCAATGGCAACACTGTACCCCCCCCCAAAAAAAAACATTTTTTATCTCCAGGCTCGCGAGACTCTGTATCGGAAATTCTAAAGATATGCTCCTTTCAAAATTATTTTACAATATTGCTCTGGAACTGAATCTTTTGGTTTAATTGAGAAGAGCATGATATTTAATAAACAAAGGTAACACACAAAATGTTAAAAAACGCTCCTTTGGATGTAACTTAAAATCTGAAACTTTAATTTTTTTTATTATTATTAATTTTAATGTAAGTAAAGTGTTAAATTAAACACAATTCAGACAATATTCAATTATATGAGTTTTCTAATAAAATAAAATAATGCATAAAATAAATCTTAACAAATAAAAAAGTATTTTTTATAATAAACATGCTATATAAAAGTTGTTTTTTGACGAGAAGCATTACTTTTTCGGAAAATTATGGAAATGTCAGTTTAGTACATAAAACTGAATTTATGGGCTAATAATGACACTAATGTCTTTATGTATTTAGTTTTTGATTTATAAGAAAAACCACACAGCAATATATTATTTTCAATCAGTATAAAATAATCATCAGCACTTTCCAATTGAAATACAAATCCAAGAAGAACATCATCTTGAAAAGAAGTTATTCTTTAGAATCATCATGACTTAACTCGAATATTCTATTTAATAATTCAACTTTTGTTTCTAGAAAAAGCCGAGTTGTATGACTTGCAGAAAAAGAACGGCGTGTGCCGCGTGACGGAAGAAGAACCCCGTGAAAGACCCCGTGCCCCTTCGGACCTACCAGGACTGAGACCCGTCTTTGTGAACGACTGGAAACGACCCAAAAAAGTTACGATATTTTTATAGTTCTCTCTTTATGTCTAGGAATGGAATGCATATTTCTATAAACAAAGCTAATTAAAGAAGAAATTAAAAATAATTAAGAATTACTTTTTGATGTGATTTTTATATTCTAACGGATTAGCGAACGGAATACAATACAGAACGGAATATGCCTTTCTATATTTTGATAATTTCCTCTATTTGTGATTTGGAACAAAATGGATACTGTTTTGTTGAAACTGATCTCTGTTACAGTTTAATACTCTCATGAGTTATTGGTGTATTTTATTTCTTTTCATGGCACATAATATTAGGAAAAATTACTAGTTTATGTGATTATAAATGCACACATCAACATTACTTCCATAATATTAACGTAACTATGGACTGAATCTATGGACTGAATTTTTTATATGATTCGCAATAAAAGTTTTACAAGTTAGGTAAATCAGAAGACATTTTGCAAAGCAGTGTGTGGGAGCAAAAAAAAAAAAAAAAAAAAAAAAAATAACGAGTTTATCTAAATATATTTAACTGACGCTACGTATGCAGATAACTGATTTTAATAAATCAAGCTTAAGTTATCTGTCTTATCTTTTCGAAAAGCAGCTTAAAGTATATTAGTTACGGCATTCGATATTAAAGATAAGAAAAATTGGAGGAGTTATGTATTCAGGTAGCGTATTTTATCAACAACTGAACACTCAAACAAACCAAATGATTAATTAATGGTTTTATCTGTTCATATTACATGTGAGACTAAAGTACATTTAAAGCAGCTTCGTTCTTTAGAAATGCAGCTATACAAATTTAAGCTATTGCTAAACTGACAATTGTTTTATTCCGCACACAAGTTTTGAATAATTAGACAACCGTAAAAAAGATTTTATAAACGTATCATATTTAAATTACTTTCCTAATATTCTTTCTGCTAAGTACAGTTAAGTATGCAAATTTAAGCATGTATATAGTTTAATAATTAATTTTGTTTATTTAATGCAATTTAAGCATGTATATACGTATTTTAATAACTAATAAGATTTTATTCTGTTAAATTAATGAAAATCTTCCGATAATGTTTCTCAATTAAGATTTTTTTCAATTAATCTCAATTGCTGCAGAGTTTAAAATCAAAGTTGTTTTCCTCATATAAGAACTTCAAAAGAAGTAGTAACATCCACGTAAAACCAGATTTATGAAAGAGAATTGAAAGTTACTAAATCTACCCCCCCCCCCAAATTCGTGTTTCTTTTTGCTGAAATTTAAAATCGAACCCACTGTCACGATTTTAAAATGAACGAAATGGCAATAGATGCAAGTTATAAATTATTCAGTGCGCAACAGTTATAAATTATTCAGGGATTAATATTATAAATTATTCAGTGTACAAGTGAGATACGGATGAGATCGGATATTGTATGAATTATTAAAATGCGCGTGCAGAATTTTTATATCTGTCTTATATGGAGCCACTCGGCTAGGTATTGTAGCGCTAACGAAGGTAAACTGTCAGAAACGAAATCAAAATATATTTGCATTTCTTAATTTACCATTTTTATTTCTCTTTTATTAATAATTTTAAATATTTTATCCTATTGGACTTCTGACTGCTATCAACTATCAAGTGTTTTTTTTTTTTTTTTTTTTTTTTTTTTTTTTTTTTATTTTACGAAATAATACCAGTGCCTAAATTTGCGGATGAATTCAAAATGTATTCTTTACATCTTGTTGCTTAAATAATTTTGTTTATTATTCAAACACTGTTTATGCTGTTCGTGTTTCACATCAGCTTGGCCAAAAGATAACATATTTTGCTATCACTGCTAAAAATTTCTTGAATATCATTATTTGTATTTTACTGCTATGAAATTTAAATATCTTTTAAAGTAGGATTGAAATTTGAGATGATTTACATTTGCGTGTTCTATGGAAAATTCTGAATCTAACATCTTCTGATATTAGTATGATTTAGTGAGAAACATCCTGGTAAGTTTTCACTTTTGTATGCCGGGATTCACACCATGGTGTAAACCCTAAGTGAAAGCATTCATAAAATAAGTTGACAATTTTGTATTTTAAAATTTCTTTCGATGTGTTTGAGTTAATTGGGATTAATGTTATGTTATCGAATTTACTTTTATTAAATTTTAATATAAGATTAATATTATTAAATTTTAATATAAGATTAAATATCCCGCTATTTTTTGCTTGTTCAAATTACGTGATAACAAAAAATACTATTGAGAAAAATTATGGAAAGCCGAAGAAAAACCTCCCATATTCTCACCTAAAAATGATTTTTAAAATTGAGACCTAAAAATTATTTAAAATTTAATGCAAGATTAAATTTTCTGCTTACTTTTGCGTATTTAAATTACACTATGGCAATAAAACTTATTTATAAAAATAAAGGAAAGCCCCCCCCCCGAAAAAAAAGGATCTAACATATTCTGATGTAAAAATGATTTATTTGGATCATCTTAACTTGGGAATGAAATTTTCTCTAAAATAAAAATTATTGGCACGAGGTAATCAAACAAAGAAATGACTTAACATATTTTTATCCAGTCGTTTCAGATATTTGGGACTAATAATGTATAGGTTATGCATATGTTTATTATTTCACAAATGATGTAATCTGACTATTCTGTATAACTGTATTGGTACATATAATCAGTTGAACCTACAAAGTAGGATTTCCTAATGTAGTCTATTTTCTTTTCTAGCAGGCAAAAAACGAAGAGAATGATGATAACAACAACAGTAAGAGTAATAGTAATCAGAATGGTGGTGTAGAGAAGCAAAGAAAAATGCATGTGGGATCCAGTCCCGAAGCTACTCCCTATAATATCCTTCCCAAAGGATGCAGGGGATCCTTCTGCGTCATCCTCTAACACCCTACAGCATCCCTCTAATCCTACTGGTAGGTAGTTGCTATAGCATTTAAGCACATTTTCTACCTGATAGGCATTTACTGTAGGATTTAAGCATTATCTGCTTCTTTAGAAAAAGGTGTTCTCTAACACTGATCATACAATCGAATGCGTATTATTTATAAGAGAAATGTCTTTCAGTCACAAATATTTTTCTCTTTGATTAATCAGAATAATCTTTACATATACTCCGTTTTGGTGCCAAAAATACTTATTTCCCCTATTTGAGCGAAATTTTGATTTTCCCTACGATTGCATTAAATCATGATTGCTATCATAGGGAAAAGAGATGATGTCTTTTTACTTTCTGAGTTAGACCCAATATAAGGTCATCATAAACATAACATAGGCAATCATAAACATAACATAGGCAATCATAAACATAACATAAACATAAAGCGATCAGTGCGGCCAGTGGAACTTGCGCTTTAAATTAGAGGATCCGATAATATTGATTTGCATTTAAACTAAACGATATATTTCCTCAAATAAAAGGAAATATTAAAATAAAAAATTATTCATCAGAATGCTGATTTGCATTTAAACTAAACGATATATTTCCTCAAGTAATTTTAAAATAAAACATTATTCAACTGAATTTTTACATATGATTCAAAAACATATCAGAGTTAAGCATCTTTTTTCTCAAATTTTTTAACTGAAAATTCAACATTTTACTGTCATGTAATATCAATCTATTATATGATTATGAAAAATCTGCCTGTGGAGAGTAAGGTTTCATGGAGGATTTTCCAAGCATATGCTGCTTATATTTAGGTTTAATTCAGAGAAAATCACGAAAACGTCCATGTCATGAAACGTCCATGTCCAAACAATCCGAGTCAATCACCCGTGTTCAAAATCACGGAAGAAAATTATGGACAAATAAACCAAATATCCCATAAAAAAACAGACGTATTTATGGGATATCTCCAAATCCATGTTTTATCTCACTCTCTTGCTTACATTAATTATGCTATACATCAGGAGTTGGCTTTAATGCTATAATGCATTGCATTCATGACTCCAGTCATCTCCATTCGAGGCCCGGTTTGTGAATACAAATCCTTGATTTACTGATTTACGTATTAATTTGTGATTTTGCTAAATGTATTAAGCGGGTTATTTTACTTTAAAAATAGATAACGTTAAAAGCCGCATCCTGTACATTCTCCAAATTTGAGAATTACTATTCTGAATCATTATTTCTTAAACATTATTTTGATGAAAATGTCTGCGAGAAAGCAATGGTAATCAAACGTTTTTGTTTCTAATGGCAGATTACAAAGACAAGTGTAGACTGAACAAGCCAAGCTGAAAGAGAACAGCAAAACTAAAAAAGAGTCCACGGTATAATTTATAAATCTATTTTGTGTCTCACCTCCCAGTATTTCTCCCAGAGTGTTCATGCATAGGGCAACGAGTCAGATGTGAGACATCCATTTCCTCATAAAGGTTGCACAATTTTACAAATTATGTTCATTCCATGTAGAAGTTCTAAGGCAATCATGGACAATAAGAGGACTAAAGATAGCACTAGATTTCGTTTTGGACCATAAAGGATTGTCAAACGTTCAGTTAGTCTTTTATTGATGACTGTTCCTCTCAGTAACGTCTTTCCTAAAAGCTTCACTGTACTAATTTTTGATTCCTCGTTTAGTATTCCACTGGAGAACACGTAGTGAAGAACTCTGTAAGTGACACATGCCGATGTAGATCATTTAGCTTTATTTCTACGTTGCCAGGGTGCACGGCTAGGAGACGGATCTACATTGCACTTCTGATTATCAAAAGTCGGACAGGTATTTATTAAGGAAGGTGCAGTGATGCTCGTCCTTCGATAAATGTAAACGCTTCAATAAGTGTTTAAACAAATTTGGTGGTACTGCATATAAAGTAGTTATGGTATTAAATATTTATGAAAAATAAAAGAACTGTCATGTATGTTTATATGCTGCTTCTTGTATGCAACTAATCTTCAGTGCAACTAATCAACAGAACCTTCTGTAAAGTTTCAGACTTTTCCATTTTTTTCTTTTTCTTTCAGACGTGCTTGGATCTGCCACTTTTCCTGCAATCCCGCCGTCTGCGTGCCTACGTCGTCAGGATGTGTACATAGGACAGCAGCTCCCTTCGCTTAACGTAGGTCGTGCGGACCTCTCTAGCCACACTCAGTTCCTGTACAGAAAACACCAATAGTGCGTTGTCATCATTGTAGCAACCCCATGAAACCGAGAGACATTCTGTCGACGTGTGGTTCCATGCCAGTCAGGCTCCGTTTTCGTTCATATGAGCAGCATATTGTGGTATAACATATCATGATAAGAATCACAGGTCGCACATTACAGAAAGCTCGTTAAGGGTGGGGGTATTGGGCAAACTGTTATTATCCGCAACCGGAGGGACATATTAACCTCTTCTCCCACTTCTTTTACCTATAAGATTCTTCGCCTCTTCTTCCTCTTTAACATCTTTACGTGAGCACAAAAGTTTATGGATTTAAGAAACCTTCAAGTACAAATTATAGAAAATTAATTGTACAAAATGGTACAGTATTACTACATTATTCAAAGAAGAAATGATATGCACAAAATTTTTTTCTTGCCTTATAGGCCGTTAAACGGCTAATGTTAAAATTAGCTTTGTCTGAGTTCTAAAGAATTGTGCAGTCGCGGCTGAGAATAGGTTAAGAATTGTTGTAAGAGCAGATCTTTCGTAAATGGATATGACAGAGAAATTGGAAAAAAAAGCACAAAATTGATTTTAGAAATAAGTTTACTATCAATTTGATCTCCTTTATCGTCAATTAGCCTAGAAAGGACATATTCCTACTTATTCTTCACTGTCCTAAGAAAATCGTTAATTTTGTGCTCATTTCAATTACAGAATTATTGAATAAGAATAGAAATTTCATGATTTCGAAAACATAATTTCTTTTATCAAAGAAAGGCGATAAAACGTAATTAGTAACTTTGCATAATTAAATTTTAAGTATCATCAAATGACACTTAATTGTGGGTTTGAAACTATTCGTTTAAAAGTCAGTTACTGTTTGCAAAAAAAAAAAAAAAAAAAAAAAAGAAGACAATTACTGTTTTAATGCTTTTTAAATGGCACCACAGCATTAATAATGCATATGAATAGAAAATATTTAGTTTTATAATTTAGATATTTATGAAAAACTCCTTTTTTATTAATTAATCATTTTAAATTGCTTACTTAATTGTTTTAAATCATCCCAGAGTTAATGTATTTTGTAAGAAGCCGTATCGCTTTGTGGTGTAGTTAAAAAAGTTAACTGAAAAGCCATTTACAATATATTGTCATGAATAATATCATGCTTTGTGCACTTCATGTAAGGAATTAATAAGTGGTTTTTGTACATAAATCTATGTATAAAAGAACATATTTAATACAGCATAAAATTTTCAAAATAATGAGATTAAAAACTAAGATGTCAATTCACACAACTAAACTCGAATATATTCGAAGTTTGATAGCTTTCTTACACTTATTCTTAACTAATTATACTAGATTTTTATTACATAAAAATATTCTTAGCAGTAAAAAATTGCTTGAACAAAACAATACTTTTCAAAAGCAAGTTATGTTTGTTCAAATTGTATACTCACATTTTGTAATTGTTTTAATTAATTAGGAACTTATGATAATTAATACTTCTATTTCATCCAAGTGCTTGCCTAAAGAGACTTAATTTTTTTGAACTGTTGATTTTTCCGAAATTCTGAAAACAAGCAAGGACGCTTTGTGAGCATCAAATTATGTACAGGGTCCTCGGTTTCTGAACAGGATGGTTCCAAAGATTTTCTTCAAATCGCATTCATGTTTAAATTCTAACAAATAACGAAACACAGGGAGGATACTTCTGCAAACAAAGAGCTGATTTCTACTGGCATTCTAATTATTTATTCCAACTGTTTCGAATGTCAATTACCGTCAGAAATACGAATGCAGATTCTCCTTGGAACACCTACCTGTTCTTCCCGTCCCCCTGCCTCATGTACATATGTATTGTGGTGTCCTAATTAGAAGGCGAAAATGTATATATACATATATACTGGTATGTATATGTATATTTACACACATAACACAGTAAAATATGTTTCTCAAAGGTGCTTACGAGCCTGACGTTGATTAGGCCCCGTCGCGGACCAATTAGAAATTGAAACATATCACAAGTTTCGGTAGATTAGAACTTGAAGAAGCTGACAAATGAACCTCTTCTGAGACGACGCTTCGAGTGATCTTTACCAAGAATATGGTTTTCTTGAAAGTGAAAGGTCGTTCTGAGAATACAGCTGAACATTGGCTGATGTCCACGTAGATTGTTCTTTGAGAAAGACTTGAAGATGATAGTGTCTGTTACGCTTGATCTGAACATTCTGTGGATGATCCTAGTGCTGCTTTTTTCTTACTCACTGATGGATGTATATCTTTCTTTTGAAGAATCGGCTTTCTTTGCTGTTTCTTCATTTTCAATAAAAGTATAACTTGCCTTTGGGATATGCACCTTTTCAAACCATGACAAGGATCTGTCCACACTTGTTTAAGGATTACTGCATCACCGTACTGGTGTTTGCATACTGACACCTGCAGAAAGCTGCTGAACTGTGAACGTAGTAACAATGTTGTAATCGAAGAGGAATTCGTCAGCGGCTGTAAATAATTTGTTCCCTGAAAACATTTATACAAATTTCTGAAAAGCGGGTCACGATCTGTCCGCGGAAGATGCTCGCAAGTAGAGTAAAATTATAGAACTAGACAATGCCTGCTATAGATTGTGTTTCGGATTTTCATATGTTTTTATTTTTGTCTTGTTTTATTTCTTTTTTCGATATTGTAGCGAATGGCGTTTCCTGAATCGAGGACTATTTTATCCGGAGTCCGCATTTTGTATTTCGTATCTTCAGAGCGTTGTGCTTAGAATGAGCCTCATGCAGAATTTTCACTACAGTGTCTCGGAAAAAGATAGCACTTAAAAATTTTGTTTGCAAACAACTAGCAGAAACGTAGAATCATTTTGCCATTTCTATGGCTGAAGAGAACAGAGCAATTTACTTATCTTGTACTTACCACATCCAGGTAGACACCAGCCACAGTTTAACTATGCGCAAATGCACATCGGAAAAGAAACAGCCATTTACCTGTGTGCCAAAAATATTAAATACATTATTCAGCCAATGTTCTCTCAGGGTGTACACGAAATTCAGATGCAACATTTACCTCGCATTAATCTTAAGTTTAATTCTAAAAAGAGCAAATATTTTTTTGCACTTTCGGTTACCTTAGAGACCCTTCCTTCGGAGTAATTTCGTCAAAATTAATTGCTTTTCTCTAGACATCCAAAAGTAACGATTTGCTTTAACAATAACTAAGTAATCATTTTTCATGCTTATCTCTGTAGGTTAATGAATAATTTGTAAATAAACTGCTGAAAAATTCAGGACAGAATAATGAAAAAATTATTTACCGGGTTTTGCTTTATGTTCGAGAATCACCTATTTATACAAAGCCTAAATTTGCGAAACCTTATAGATGAACAATTTTAGGCACGAACAATTAAAATGCGGTATTTATGTACTAGGTCTATTACAAGCGAAGTGATTTCGGGGCAGCACTGAGAGAGTAATTCATATAAAGAAATTTGAGAGTTTAATTAGTCCTTCACCGCTTTCTTTATTAAGGAAACTGGTTTCAAGGTCAACTTAAAATTAAACAATTTTAATAATTCATCATATAACAATACATACCATATACATCAAATAAGTAATACAAACAAATACACATGCTATAAATAAAAAATACCAACAATTTTCAGATGACTATTGCAGAAGTAAATAACCTTACTTAAAATTAGAAGTATCCCATGTTACTAAATTAACAAAATATATTGAGTAAAATATGATATTGAAGTTGTCAAAGACAGTTCATGTAGAGATGACAAGGTAACAGTGAAAAAAAATCTTCAGGAAATTTTGGATTGTGGAAAAGGAAATAAGAAAAATGGGAGGAAATAGTGCAATTTCGGGAGAATGTTGCTGTTGGAGGACACATTATTAGAAAATAAAATTAAAAAAATAATAAGGTTATTTTATTGTCACTTTTCAATATATACCGGATTTATCAAAGTAATATTTATACTGTTTTAACTTTCACATCAGAGAAACTAATAACAAAATTATTAACTTTGTTTTTCGTGTCACTTCTAGATATTCAAAATGGCAGCCATTGGAAACAAAACATGCCTGCAACGCTACAAAAACGCCGACAAAAGCGGATATGATTTCAATAAAAAAATAAGCAGTAAAGCTAATTACAATCATATGTCGCATTTCATCTGATATTCATTAGTTTGTGGCATATATTGAAAGTCTGTAACACCGTCCTCATATTTCATACGCTGTTAACCTTGCAAGATTTTTGACAATAGTTTAAAACATATTTACGGGGCTTCAAAGGAAACAAGTGCTTATCTTTGCTATTTAGTTTATCCTCACTGGAGAGCTGATACGGAATTAAAAACAAAAGAATTCCTATATGTTATTTAATAGGTTTCCTGTTGTTAATCTTAAATAATGTAAAATATCACTTTGGGATACTCTACAGTCCTTATTTTGTTTTAGACGGAACTTCTCGAGTGCCAGAAAGTTTCACAAATTCAAGCTCAAAATTTTAAACACAATGTGTTTTCGCGTTTCTTGCACTGCACACAGGGTCACCTTTTGCGACCATGCTTGCTATAACTTGGCTGTCTTTGGCCTAAAATCATCTGTGGCATATCATCATTTACCAAACTGAACTAGGTATCGCAGATCATAGTAATACAGTTATAGAACCAATGTGTGACAACATTTAATAAAACAATGCGCCATGTCCTGAAAATGATTTTCTGATTTTAAAATATCTGTTGCATCCTTTTGCGAATTAGTAATTTTAAATATATTTGAACATAAAGATTAAATAATTTCTTATTCGTTATTCTGTTGTGAGTTTTTATTTATTTACTTCTGACGGCAAAAAAATGACATTTTTATAAATCTACAAACAACAGGAAGGGGTCAGATTAATAAATGAAGGTATTATTCTAAATTCGATCGTGACTTTTGAGACAGGTGGCACTTTCATTAAAAAGCCTAAATTAGAATAAATTTAAATTAGTCGCAAACTTTTACATAATGTAAGCTTAAAATAACAGTATAATTTTTTTTTCAATATTTCTTCTACTATGGTGAAAGTTAGTGTAATTTGTAAAGTCTCCCATTTTTTATTTTTAATTTTTGTTTGAATTTTTTTTATTGTTTTATGCACGTAAGAGCATGTTTTTCAAATTTATAAATTTCTTTTTTTGAACTTAAATGCAATTTAAGACTTTCATTAGTGTTTTATTTTTATTATATAGTATTTGTTACTGTTAATAAATATAAGAATATATTTATATGTAAGGCACAAGTATGTACCCTTCTCTATGCCTATTAAAAATAGAAAGGGTATTAAAAGCCTATCGGTTTTAATATTTACTTAGATATTGCTTTTACTTTCAAAGTATAAACAAATCACATTAAAAATGCATCCAAGAACAAGAAAAATCATTTTATCGATTTCAGTTATTTTGTATTTAGACGGATGGCGACTATTTTAATTCCAAAATTATAATCTTAAAAATTTTATTTACTGATTTGTGTGCACTATTATGTAAATTTTGGCAGGAGGCGTAGCTGAAAAGATTACATGACACGGATTATTTTCTTTTACTTCGAAAAAAATCGATATAATGATTATTAATTATTCTAAAATTATCTTAAAACTATATTACAAATTATCGTTATGTCTTTAGATTTCTTTACGAAAAGTCATGTTAAGTTTGCATTTGTACTTGAATTTTATAACGTTACATTGTCGCAGACATTATTACTGATAATGTATTGAATTTAATAGCTAGTTCTTTAATAACAGAATTTCTTTCTTACATTTTTAAGGTGCTATTGAATTCCTTCTGGAAGAAATATATTTTCAGAAATTCATCATTTAGTAGTTTCTGAAAGTACTATTATACAATAATATTTTCTAGAATTTCAAGTTACTCAAATTTTAAAAACCAGAATATTTAAGTGATTTATTTTGAAAGGCGTAATTTTCTTATTTATGTTAGACAAATATCATAATGCGAACACAAACTAAATATCCGTATTGAAAATATGAAAGTTCGTTTCCTTAATGGTTAACATACCATTAGCCATCTTCAAAATATGATATCAAATGCTATGTTATGGTTCATATTCATATTCTAAATAATCCTATATTTTATTACAACTCCTGCTATAGTTGTTACAATAGATCAAAATGTGGCTTCAGTAGCAGCTGCAGTGTACATATCCTAAACTTTTACAGAAAACAGCAAGAAGAACAGTAACTACAACACGAAAGAAATTTTATTGATTCATGCAATTTTAAATTACATATTATGATTCCAATTTCAGCATTTAACAAGTTGATTTTGCAACAGTGAGAATATTTTTTTAATTTATGCACTGTTGCAGATATAACTAATTATTAGTCATAAATTATGGTTGAAATATTCTTTTGAAACTACTGAATTAAGTTCGCACCAGTATGGAATTCCATTACTTTACTTTGAATGCATAAGAAAATATTTTATTCTTGTCTTTGACCAGAAAAAGACAAAATTCCAGAAGCGACTATGTGTAAAATATTGAAGAGAAAGAAAATAGGGAAGAAAGGAAACATTAATGTTAATTTATTTTTTCTGAACGATTTGTACCTTTTATTATCAAGCTATCTATGGGTATTTCGCAGTTCTAATAAATGGCAAATATAGATTAATAGTTTACGACAACCTTAGATATTCTTTTCCAGAAATTAAATAGTGAAAGATACACTTTCATTTGCATTAAGAAAACGGCTAACATTAATTAAAGCGTCATATTTCGTACTTAGTTAATTTTTTAAATTTCATTCAGTGAAATTTTAATTTAGTATGAATTTCAATGAGTTAAGAAATATGTTTCGAGTCCCTCTCAATGTTTATTCTAAATAGCTTCCAAGCCCCACTTAGTGAACGAGCCCCACTTAGTGAACTTAGTTAAGACCGCTGAATACTAGGAGTTCAATCCTGTTTCTGTGCCAAGCCAACAGCATGGCTGCATGCATGGTTTTCGTGGTTTTTTTTGTGTATGTCCATGAATACCAACTAATTTCTTTTAGAAATTTCTACGAAGTTCCTCCACGAAGGAACCTTCTCTTTTGTCTTACAGCCCATCTGTGCTTTGCTGTATTTAAATAACCAACCTGAATCAGTTTTATATTTAATTTACCGTTTAAGGAATATTGTGATACTATACAGTAATTTCGGATAATGATTTCTTATTTAAAACCGCCATTCATTTTCTACAAGTAATAAATGAGAATACCGTAGACTTCGAAATGTATGAATGTGAGTTTACCATGTTTTACAAAGCATGAGTAAAAGTTTCTTTCAAAACAGAACATCTTTTACTTTTACTTATTATCTTGGTACTTTATTATTGAATTGCCTATGTAGTGGCGAGATAATCTTAGTCTTGTTAGCAATATATTTTTCGAATAAATGTATTTGATTTTTTATTTCAAGCTTCAAGGAATTAAATTTATTTCTAATCAACTTTTGAAATATTTCATATTAGGAAAATTCATAAAAAACAATTTTAGAAATTTTATAACAATTAAACATTTAATTTCTATCTTTTTCTATTTAATAAAAAACTTGAATTTCTCACTTTTAGTCATAATTTACCTCTTATTTTGTTTGTATTGTTTTTGAGTGCTTATTGCCTTGCATTTGAAAGTTCACTTATTATTTTTATTTATTTAAGTAAGGTAAGTTTACATCCTGTTTGATTTTCCAAGTTTATTTTTTGTTTTGAGTGTAAAAGATTGTCTCTTGTTTTGTGTTTGAAAGCTCAATTATAATTTTGTAAGTTTTGAAATTAGTGTTTTATTAAGATTTATTTCTCCTTTCGCATCATAATAAACGGCCATTTATTGTTAACTAGGGACCTGAAATATTATCTCACAGATAGTGAATGAGGTCTTTTGTCTGGTTAGGGATACGAGCAAATTAATAATTAAGTGGACACGATTCAGTTAATTTCCATAATCATTCAGTGAAAATACATATCAAACCAGGAAAAAAAATTAACAATACATTCTTTTACATCAGGCTAATATATTTATAGTATGTTTAGTTGAATTCAAATTTGATGTAATTTTATTACTATTGGAAAAATGAGCAATTGGTGTAATTTTGTTACTATGGGAATGACAAAGGGAAGAAAATATATTGTTTAAATATGACATAAAGAGCTTTATTGATATGACATATATAAACAAATAGATAGGATTTTCAGCTTATTTTGTAAAATGATATTGAAGAAAATTTTATTTGCATCCAAAAATGGCAAATCTTCAAAAATTTTCAATCTTTTTTACTGATCTCAAAATTCTTATGTATACAATTATTTAACAAAGCACAGAATTTTACTAAATTAATTTGATTTTGGTTACCTTAAATGTTTTTGAAATCTCAGTATTTAACGATTAAAGGAATTTCGTCTTGGAATATGATAAGCAATTAGTATTCAGGAAAATAAAGCACAACTCTTTAAAACATTGAAAAAAATGCTTTCTTCTTTTGGGGGAAGAACGGAGAACATAGAATGATTATTTTAGAACTGTTTTCAATAAGAAAGGTGTTCGAAAATAATGTTTACACTTCTTGAAAATTAATTACAGGGAAACTACGAATAATACTTATTAACTTTCTTTGTATCACATGTCTAAAGGTTTTACTTATTTAAAATGACAACTGGTTGGTCTGTAACATTACAGAACAGGCCGAGTAGTATGATTACCTAACAGTGGAAGCACATGTATTTCAAACTCATTTCTCATGGCTTCCGAGCCCATCACTTTGGCTTACACAGTGAAAGTCATAATATTGCACTCCAATCACTCTTTTGTTGCTGCATGATGCTTTTTTCGGATCACACACAGTTCTTCTCTGCTCAAGCGTGATGGGCTGGCTGCATGGACGTTTTCATGGGTTTCCCCATGTGTAAAGTGTGTACGAGCCAGTTTCCCTTAGAAAGTCCTCTACGAAGGCATCTCTCCCCTTAAGCAGATAACCCGAGCGGGCTTTGCCATAGTAAACTTAAATGTTGAGGAACCTATGAACTACTAAGCGACTTATCGCTGAGTTCATATGAAGCCGAAGACTCAAGAAGGGTTAACTATTCTTTATTTCACTCAAAATAAATAGAACAGATGGCCTCTTTCTTGGGTTTACAACAAAGCCTCCACTTGGGATTAAACTAAGAATAAAAAAGAACTGAATTAGAACCAAATAAGAGACTTTGCCGAAGCTAA
Source organism: Stegodyphus dumicola (assembly GCF_044657685.1). Lineage (NCBI taxonomy): Eukaryota > Metazoa > Arthropoda > Arachnida > Araneae > Eresidae > Stegodyphus > Stegodyphus dumicola. Next base: position 131,518,866 of record NC_140770.1, read on the forward strand.
CACAATTATCTAACGTAGTTGGCCCTTAATTTAAACTAGCTGGCAAATGTCAAATGGCACGTAATATAGGCCGAGCATAACAGCTTGAAGAGAGATTTAACCCGAAGACTACTTAGGACTTAGTTACTACCTACCTCTATCTCACAAAGTAAGTTGAACCTTCCTTAAATACTACTTCTAACTCATTTGCATTCAACGCGATTCTAAAACTCATTCTAATAGGAAGTTGTACGTGAAAACAGGAATTGATAGGAAAGTGACTTTAAAATTAAAGTAACTGTTATAAAATTAAAATATACCTTACAGACTAAACCAAACCAAACTAAAGCTCAAGCTTGTTGTATGATCTCGTGAATCTTTAATGCGACTGTGACGAAGCATCATATTCTATTCTCTGACGTCATTGTACCTAACGAGCATACGTTCTCAATTTTTCCGAAAACATTTTAAAATTCAGTTACATGATTAGAAGGAAATAGAATCGCCGTTACAATTTAGTATACCATAATGTCTGCCTCTGATGGGCTATGTTGGAACTGAAAACAAGGTTATCGTCAGTAATTTATTATTAAATTTAGATAGAAAGTGTATATATTACACTCATGTCCATAAATTAAGGATAATGCGAAATCAGGCAAAGGAAGAGTTAGAAGCAAAACAAATTTGACTTATTTGTAAAGCTTATTTATTAAACAAAAGGTAAAGAGCAAAAAAAGAAGCTATATGTTTGATATTATTAAACAAATTAGCAATTTTTTCTCCCTGGAGCAAATTACGAAAAAAAAAAACTATTTACAAAAACCAATATTATATAGTTGGTATGATTGCTAATACATTGTATGTCTTCCAGACGATGCAATACAGTTCGTGCAACGCCTAGGCATGCTGAGTATCAAATTATCGATCTGATCTTGGGGGTTATTACACCACTCAAAAAGCAATGCTTTCCGAAGTTCCGGTAGACATGTAGGAGGAGGTTGACGGGCTGCAACTCGTCGGCCAAGCATATCCCACACGTGCTCTACTGGATTCAAGTCCGGTGAGAATGCTGGCCACGGGTGATATCCTCCGATCGAAGGCATTCGCTTACGATGTTTGCACGGAGAGGACGTGCGTTGTCATTCATAAACACAAATCGTGCGCTCATGGCGCCCCGAAACAAACGTACATGTTGTTCCAGAATGACGTCCCGATAGATTTGGCTTGTCATGGTTCCAATTTGAACATGCAGGTCAGTTCTGGAACCCAGAATAATTGCACCCCAAACGAGCACTCCTGTACCACCGTAACGGTGTCGTTCAATGATGTTTTCTTGGAGGTAACGGGTACCTGGAGCTCTCCATATGAAAGTCCGGCGAGAATCAGACTGCAAGCTAAACCTGGACTCGTCGGAAAACATCTCACAAGCCTACTGCTGCGGTGTCTACAATGCATGCTCTCTACTCCAGGCTAACCGCAGGCGACAGTGAGTTGCAGTAAGTGGAACGCATCTGACAGGTCTACGAGCATATAGACCAATCTGCCCTAAGCATCTGCCTTGAAATTGTCGTAACAGTGGCTGAAGAGAGCTGACGAGACAGGTCTGAGGCTGTGCTCCGCCTATTTCTTTTGGCAGTAACTGCAAATACCGGTCCTCATTCGGCGTTGTAACTCTGGGGCGACCTGTACTGTAACGTCTACTCACATTACCATCATCTTGGAATCGTTGCCAAAACCTGGAGGTGACACTCGGGGCAATTCCAAGTTCATCTGATACTTCCAGTTGGGTACGCCCACATTCCAGACGGCCGATAATTCTACCACGTAAAAAATCATCCAAATGCGTCCTTTGTGTCATATCTATTCGGTTATTGCACTGATATGCTTATAAAGCGCCTGCGAACAATTTTACTTCTTTGCCTGTATTCCTTATATATCACTCCCTTACACTCTCGTCATTGTGACGTACCATCGGTGTCATCTGGTTACTTCCTGAAATTTGCGTATGATTCTTGAAGATGTGTGTAGTGATTTTACAGGTGATATATTTATTTTAGAGTTCGATTTCCGCGTGACTCCGACTTATCCTTAATTTATGGACATGAGTGTATTTCCGGATACTCATTAAGGAATTATAACGAATTTTTGGCTGGTAAAGAATCAAGCGTACGTTATGCAACTACCTTAGAACCTTGAATTGATTTTAAGAAAATGGAATACTTGTGAATGTTGCCATCCGTTTAAGTCGAATTTCGAGTATTATAAATACAATAATAATACTAACAGGAATCATATAGCAAGTATAGTATATTGAATTACACCGTCCAACAGTATGTGAATCTATTTTCTCTCAATATGGCCAATTAAAACTTTTAGCACGTTTTATGATAACGACATAAGAATGTATAAATTGAATAATTTTCAAAACTTTCTCTGATACTATGATTTCAAATACGACTGCCTAAAATATTAAATCGTGCAGAATGTAATCATTTTTTTCATTAAGACATGTTGATACACATACAATAAGATCCGGAAAAAAAACTGGATAAGAGCTAGATTCCGTTATCTTTTCTTACCATTCAATCAAAATAATTATACAGAAATAATTATTGCAGAAATAATTCCTAACTGAAACTTCCCATGAACCCATTTATGATTTTTATGAAGATTTTTTTTTTTTTTACTTTTTACAACTTCTGTTCATTACTTTTTATAAATCCATACTGCTAGTGTGTTAGCTTGTTAAATCGATAACTAATCGTCTGTCTTAAAACGTATTATTTTAGAAACGTAACTTTATATGAATGTTTAGAAATGTTTCATATAAATTACTGATGGCAAAAAACATTATCTCCCTTGCTGAGGACAGTGCGCGTTATTACATGGCTTTCAACGGTCCGCCTTGTTAATCGATCATAAGAATAATTTATTGGGTTGCATTTTGGTTAAAACTGAAAAACCATTCTCGCCCTCGAAGGAAAGAGTCATCTGCTTAAGGCTTAGTTGAGGATTCTATGTAGCGCAACTTTGCTTCCAGTCTGCTAGAAGACTCCCCATACGAGCGGTCTGGCTCAATTTGCGTTGGGGGTTTGAATCTCACGGCCGAGCTTAACCGAAATGAAGCCGACGTCTTACCGGACTCCTTGTTGCCTTGCCTCGTGAGACAGACCGAGCGGTGTTCGACATATGTTTCGCAGATCTTTTTTCCCTTCGGTTGTTGCGAGTGATTTATCATTAACATATCATTTGGAGGATTCTGGAGCAAGATTGTGATACGAATTCCCAGGACATCACGTCGTGGTCTGCAAACACTTTGTTAAATTCTAGATAGATATTCCTGTTAGAATGCAATTATTGAGTTTTGAAGATGTTTACGATCAGTTTGCATCATTCGAAAGTTTGTTGTCGCGCTAGAGCGTTTATAAGTCAATTTTTATTTTTACAGTGTGGATGACTTAACAGCTATGGATACATGGTTTGGTATAGTTCGAAAAGGTTATTTAATATGATGCAATTTTGTAATCAGATTATTTTCATGTATTTTTTTTTCATTGATAACATTGATCGAAGTTGTTCCTTTTGTTATTAGTATTATTAATAATAGATCTGCCATCCACAAGATAAACATTTAGATTATTTGATTCTAAATTGTCAAAAAAGTGCAGTTTAAGAATAAATTTAGCTAATAATTTGAGTAATATGACAACATTTTAAAGAAGTAGAAATTACATTGTGTGTTTCAAAGACCTAATGCTTCTAATCCATCATACTTTCTAAAAAGATTAATTAATTATTAGAAGATATCTTGATTAGCATAATTTTTGGAATTTAACTTTCAGTCCAGACTGATAATAATATATTATAAAAATATGTTTTATAAAAATATCCTAAGGTCATCAAATATTATAAAATTTTCGAGCACTTCCTACTAATTAATAAATATATATTAATTGTTTCAGAATTAAAGTAGATAGAAAATCGAAAAAAATAATTTCTAAAACTAAATATAAGTAATTAAATGTCAATTTAATGTAGTTAAAACAAATGCTTTTAAGAAAGCTTTTAACACTTTTAAGAATATCGAAAATCTATGTAACTAATAATTTTCTAAAAATGATTGAAAAGCTTAAACTCTCTTTATATGATTCAAAACATTGAAACGTATTGAAGATCAGTATGGTAGCTCATAATATTTCTCACCTTAACCTTATCAATGATACGGTTATTATTCTGTTGTTCTGTTTTATAATTTTTATTAAGCCTGCGAAGAATTCATTATTGATCATCTTCTCTAATAATATAGGCACATGAATTAATCAGTAAGAGTGTTATATAATATTTTTAATTGAGATACATGTTTTCTACTAGTTCGCATAACCAGCGTTTTCAACAGAGTATCTTAGATAAGTTCTCATTTCAGATTAATATACAGCTATTTCAAGTTTGCTATTTGCACTTATTTTACTCATTGGTTTTCATCCTGTTTATAAAAGGAAGATTGTTATCCCGATTTGTATGTTTAAAAATATCTACCAGCAGTATTTTTATTTTAAGAACTCTCAATGCATGGAAATATTAACATTTTCTTCAAATTTCTTTTTTTGGCTGCTTTCAACTCATGTTTAATAACTTACTTCTACCAAGTTCGCATTTTGTCGAACTCTACCAAACCATTACACCTTAAACAAGCGTTTACTTTTCGAATCGGATATAGCAATAGAAAGAAATCTTTAATTTAACTTTCTTTTAATCAAAAACAAAAAAAACAAAAAAAAAAAAAAAAAAAAGAAAAGAAAAAGGAGAAAGTTGTAGATATTACATCTTAAGTGTTATTCTGCTGATAAGAATCCAGTGCAGCATAACATAATGCATGAACATTCGATTTGAACAGTATTCGCTTGTAGAGGGCCATTTTCTTAGGAAGAGCTCGAGAAATCCTCTTCTTAAGAGAGGTTATTTCCTATAGTTCTCCCGATTTTCAGTAGTGAGTGCGCATTTAATTCTTGTGATGATGCAAAAGGGGTACTCCACCATTTCGATGTTCTGTTAGATGATACTTGATGTGAAACCACCCATGTAACCTATTTCCAGTTTATATTATCCAGATATAATTGTAAGATATTGTTCTATTAAAAGATAAAGACTTGTTGATTCTGGAAGTGTCTTTTATTTCAAATGATAGCACATAATGTGTACACTTCAAGAGAAATTTACAAAAATATGCCAAACGTTATACTTTTGAGTTCGAATGTGGTCACTTATGATGAAACATTGCTGAAAATGGTTTCATCAGACTCGTGTGCAACAAATAAAAAATGTTAAAGTCCTCAGCGAGACTACAGATATGTGAAGTTGCAGAGCTCTTTTATTGTGATCAGTTAAGTAAGTTAAAGTCTTCACTATGAAATATTTTAGCTTCCATTATTACAAAATGATGAAACTGTAACGGTGGCACCTAGAAGCTAAAAATTTGAACCAACGTTATCCTCCACTCAAACATACACACTTCCAAGCCAGAACTAAAATTTCGAATTTGTTTGTATTTATTTTATATTTTTTACGAATTGAATAAATTTTTGATTAGGAAACTCAGCGATTTAAAAACATTGTGTTGCCTTTGCTCGAAATATATCTTTCAGATTTAATGAAAAAATTCGACTGTTAGAAGTAATATATTGCCACTGCCGGCAATAAAGTACTCCCCCCGTGTGTTGCCATTCAACAAAGCGTTACATATTTAGCTTTCAAATTTAGTCATTCTGTTATTGGTTATCAAACTAAGCAATTTAAGATTTGAGTATATATAGAATGGATCAAAAGTCACTTTACCATTTAAAAATGAAATAAGTTTTTTTATTTAAATTATTTAATAATTTTCTTTTTAACATTATGAAGGCGATCTTGGCCATTTGTTGATTGTTGTTTGTTTGTTAACATCTTGGAGATTTGTTTGGCCTAAACATGAAAGATAACATCTTTTGAATCCCCAACCCAATTTTTTTATTATAAGATATTATTATTATTATCAATTTCAGATTCCTAAAATACAGAATTCGAGAACTTATAGCTAAATTGGTCCGTACTTTTTCAAGCATGATATTGGGAATACAGTGACGATCACCGCGGAAAGATATCGCCAAATGTTAAGAAATTTCTTGTTTTCTGCCATTGAGAACAAACCTGGATTGTGTTGAAACGAAGATAGGGAAATTGATATTTCAGTCTTAGAGCCCAGATAATGTTTGTTAATACGCCCCGAACTCTTACTCAGCTGAAGTTCAATATTCGTCAGGAAATTCGAATGATAAACCGAGTCACTTCGCAAACGTTATGGAGAGTGCCATAGAAAGAACTCTTTTTGTGAAGGGGAAAGCTGGGGATATATAAAAAAGAATGTTATCTTTCATGTTTAGCGCAAACAAATGTCCAAGATGTGTACATTATTATGTTAGAAAGAGAAATTTTAAATAATTAAAAATAAAAAGTAAAGTATTTAATTTTAAACACGGAAAAATGACACTTAACTAAACCTCTATGTGTGTGTAAATATATATATATATACACACAGATAGATAAATGTTGCTTTTTAACCTGATTGGATTAAATGAAAATGCATTTCATTCGTTATCTAATTCAAATTCTCTTTAACTCTTTTTTCCCCTACTTATCAAATACTTTTCTAATACCGTATAGTACTCATTACATCTTTTTAAAAGGCAAGTCATCCACTAAGGTGTTATTCCACTTTAGATGCTACTGTCTTGCCTAACTGAACCCAATGTTAATAATTTATATACGGATTCTTCTGTATTCATCATGCTTAGTCTATCTAATATGTTACGATAATATCGCTTTAAAGGCGTTTCTTAAGGATTTTTTTTTCGTGGCTCCCGGAGAAAGGTTCTTCAGCTTCATTGTAAGAGGAAGAAAACGAAAAATTTACTACAGAAATAATACATATGATGAATATAGAACGATCAGTATGTCTACATTCATCAAATTCTTCCACAAAAACCAAAACAAAATAAATTGTAACAAATGATATTTGAAATAATATTAATACTGCCAATACATACTGAAAAATTGAATAGCATTTTAAAAATATAGCTGAAAAGATCTGATGAAAGGAAGTACTATGACTCAAGTTTCATATACTGTATTTAATTGTTAAATCGAAAAGTACTTTCGTGAACTGAAAATAAAATACTCTAACACCGTTTAACACAGCTCAAAGAATAATTCATATTGCATCTGAAGTCTGATCGTCTGAGTAGAACGATTGTTTAAATAAATATAACGCAAAAAGCAATATCTTTGGTTTATCATTTAAATCATTAAATACTTTTATTGAATTATACTAGCTATACCCAAGGAAATTATACAATATGGAATAATTCATTAATTAAGTTGTATACAGGGTGTTTCATAGATTATGGGACAAATTTGGAGGAGTGATGGAACGTAGTAAAACATGCATTTTTTCTATAGGAATATAGGGTCTAAAGTGACGGGTTAAGCAAAAAACGACACAAGAGGAAAATGTGTTTATGTACAAAATCAACGCAAAGTGCTTCTTTGCACAATACAGTATTCACAATAAATGTTCAAAAAAGGGAACACTAACAGTAATAGGAACTACAGCGGCAATTGGCTGGCAATGCAGTGGTAGAGGGCGGTAGTGAGCCGGACAAACCACGATCCATTGAATTAGAGGGTCATTCGCAAATCTGATGTCGAGCGTGATGTGTGAGTTTACGCACAGGGAAAAACCGGACATGCATCTCATGTATGGTGCTGCTAATGGGGACAGCAGAGCAGCGCTACGGTTGTACCAGGAACGGTTCAATGTTCGAGAGGTTGCATCGGTCTCTGTATGAAAACGGGTCATTTGAAGCCACCTCTGACACTATAGGAGTGGAAGAAGAAGTGCACGATAACCTCGCATTGAAGAATCCATCTTGAACATTGTGCATAAATCACCTCAGACAAGTACAAGAACTATTGCACGTCGTCTGCAACTGAGTCATTCCACCGTTTGGAGAGTATTGCATGAAAATGGTTTGCACCCATACCATTTGCAGAGAGTCCAAGCCTTGCAAGAGACAGATTACCCTCTTCGAGTTCATTTCTGTCATTGGTTCTTGCAGCAGTGTGCGGCACAGGCAGATTTCCCATCGGATGTGCTATTCACGGACGAGGCAACTTTCTCACAGGATGGCTTCTTCAATAGCCACAACATGCACGTGTGGGCAACTCATAATCCACACGGCACACCTCCACATGCATTCCAAACCCGCTTCTCCGTGAATATGTGGGCGGGTATTGTTAACGACTACCTCATAGGCCCATACATCTTACCTGCACGTACAAATGGCTTATATTATCATATTTTGTTGCAAGAGGTGCTATCGGAATTGTTGCAAGATGTTCCGGCTGCCGTTCGTGATCACATGTGGTTCCAGCATGAGGGTGCACCAGCCCATAAGCGCGTGCGGGTGCGAAAGTACTTGGATGGGAAATTTCCGGTCTGATGGATTGGCCGTGGTGGACCGGTTCGATGGCCAACCCGTTCGCCAGATTTATCCAGCTTGGATTTTTTTTATGGGGGCATCTCAAGAGCATAATTTACGACACTCCCGTTGACTCACTGGAGGACCTCGTTGCACGACTATCCATTGCGGCTGCAAGCGTGCGCGAAATGCCCATCGTTTTTCAAAATGTTCGTCAATCCCTTCTGCGACGTTACCAACCATGTTGTTTATGTGAGTATCGTTTGCTTCATTTTATTGTTGCAAACAGCGTAAATTCCTTTAGTTTTGAACTTTATGTGTGGCAACAAGATGATTGATAGAATTCTGTTTGTGACAGCCATGTAGAATGGCTCGCTTATTTTGTATCAATTATTTCGCATCGCTGACATATTATTTATAATTAGTGTAATGAAATAAAAGTGTAGGAATACAGTCCATTTGTTGATTGATTATTGTTTGTGAAACATATTAAGTCAAAGAACATTTATTGTTGGTCAAAAGTCTAGCCGGAGAGCTAGTGAAGATAGTGACTGTTCTAAGCGTATTCTAACAACGCAAATATGCATATGGTTGCTAAAATATTCCTCCACTTTGTGAGGTAAGTGGATTTTGAACAAAAATTCGTTTAATTTGTTGTTAAATTTTAAGAACAATGTTGTAATACAGCATAGAATTCGATTTCATTTTAATAATAGTGTTAAGTGATTTAAGAACAACTTCTGTTTTTGAATTGATCAATTATGAGTGAACTTATAACTTTTAAAACAAAAATAACGGTTTTACGCAGTAGTGTTACTAATTATATAAAGAAAATTGAAACTATTTTAACTGTAGATGAAATTAATTTAATAGAACTAGAGGAATGTGCCGAATTATTGGAAAAAAAAAAAGAAATTGAGTTAAGGAAGCTTGATTCTGAAATCGAAGGTTTAATTACAGATACTAAAGAATTAGAAAACGAAATAGATAATGTTCAGGAGTACACAGATGAAATTTATTTGTGGAAATTTAAAGGTGAAAAAATATTAAAAAATCAAAATAGTAAAAATAATTCTAATAGTGTAATTTCAGAACAGGTTCTTGACAATATTAAATTACCCAAGTTAACATTACCGACTTTTGGTGGTAATATTACAGAATGGATAGCTTTTAAAGATCTTTTCAGTGCTTGTGTAAGAAATAATACAAATTTATCTAATGCTCAAAAATTGCAGTATTGTTAAGTAGTAAAAAAAATTAAATTAAACTTCTACATAAATTGACTTCTTTTTGGTACTGTGACAAAAAAAAAAAAAAAAAAAAAAAAAAAAAAAAAAAAACTAAAGTGCTAAACATTGTACATACAAATAGTCAAAACTTTTAAAATCTAAGAGATATCAAAGAAGGATATCCTCCCTGGTGTTTAGGTAGAATCACGATTAATTATGCACTTCCACAACAAAATCTTTAACAGGCTATCTCTCACTAAATTAAAACTAATTTATATCTCCAACCTGAAAACACATAAATTTCAATACAAAGTCTAGAGATAGCCTTAAACCCTTAACATTTCAAATACCACACAGAACTCTTCAAACAACAGGGAAAGATACAATCTCCCAATTAAGAAGTTTACTCATCAAATCAAAACAAATTCAGTAAACGGATCGTATAGTCACCAACACAAAACTGATTTTTTCTATTACCGCAATATAATTACTCAGGTTCGGTTGAAAAACCATGTTTCCGTAAGGATCACATGGGTGACCTACAGTAAACCACTATTAATACACAAAAGAAACATACAATATTAAAGATAATAAACACATTTATTGAAAATTCCCACACATTATAAATTACGATAGCTGGCGTGACTACCCCTACAAAATCTTTTAAAGTTACTCATAGTTCTTATTTTTTCATATCAATCTCATATTTAACATTCATCCATTAATACAAAAATCATAGTGAAACACGTCACAGTTCTTAATCATTTTAAACAGGAACTCAAGAAGATTAAACTCATTAAAAAAAAACTAATTTAGAATAAAACATATTGAACATAGCACTTAAACATTAAAACAAAGATTCACTTCCTCCAATTAGTTCAATTAACTTCTGACTATTAAACATTAAATAAAAAAAAACCTTCTCAGCTAAAAATATAGTAAAATATATTCAAATTTTATCTACTTAACATGACAGCTCTTGCTTTAGTATTAAACATTTCCAAATTTAAAAAGATTAATTATCAAAATTAAACACCAATGAAAATATAAAGTCACTCAGGAAATCGGCGTACCACCTTTGAGAGACTCAAGGAGCTGCCCAGATCCAATCGCCGAAACATTAACTGCCAAATCTTCATCGTTGTTTTCCGGAACCGGAACATTTTCATAGTTCCAGTTCATAGTTTTCTAATTCCTCCGTCAAGCAGCACTTTAACTCAATCAACTTCCCGTTTTCGAAGTTCCACTGAAGATAAGAGAAGGAGGTCGAAACAGGAGACAAAGACCAAGGCAGACCTCAGGCGATGACGACAAATTTCCATCTTTTCTAAAGCAAAATAGCAACTCCAGCACGAACGAGCAGTTCAGACTGTTCCACAAATGGGAAAGAAACATCAGCGACGAAATTGAAAATAATAAGCTGCAAGATTTGCCGCCGTCAACATGTCGAGCACCCGCACTGTCTGGGACCCTCCGTACCCAGAAATCTCGGAGATAAAAACTTAACTGTATACCGCAGTCGACCCCCGAAGAACCGCTGCGTTTTTCCTCCGCTCCATCCCAGCACCTCACTCCGCGGCCTGCCCCGTAAGGGCCGCCGTCAAAGTAGCAAACCCGTTAAGGCTCCAAAAAAATCTGCTAATAGTCTTCTGTAAAAATCCCTTTTTTTTTCCAAGTACAAAAGGATCCCCCTCCTTTTTCCGTGCAACGGCTTAAGAAACCTCGGTAGACGCTCACCAAGAAACGCCTCAAAATACTATTGGTTCAAACAACACAAAAATTAAAAATTTAGCCAATCTTAAGGAAACTTGGACTCCCTTTCGCCAACTAGAAGAAAGGTAATAAATCGCCACTGAAATTCTCAGAAATTCAGAACTTTCTACAAGATGACAGACCCTTTCTTTCCCACGCAACAGAAAAATGTTTCCAACCTATGTCAAAAAATCGCCGCTGTCTAGGAGAATTTAATTCTATAAGTAATAAAGAATTTAATACTATAAGTAATAAAGAATTTAATACTATAAGTAATAAAGAATTTAATACTATAAGTAATAAAGAATTTAATACTATAAGTAAAGTCGATTTATTATTCACTTCTCAGTTTAAAAGTGATATTCGTGTATCAACATCAGCGTTTGTACTGGACAAGGTGACAGATAACATTCCCTATGTATCTTTGCCATCAATCATCTTCGATATCTTCAGTGATTTACAATTAGCTGATACATTATTTTACAAGTCACAACCAGTTGACATTTTATTTGGAGTAAATGTATTTCTGCATTTAATGAGAGAAATTGTCAAACGTGGTTCTGATCTACCATTTGCTCTAAATTCGAGGTTGGGATGGATAATTTCGGGTACTACAAATTTTGAATCTACAAATTTTGAGCCAGTATATGTAAATCATTTGAATACAAACACAGATGAGTTAGTAAATTATTTCTGGGAATTAGAAAAGTTTCCAAATGTACAACCTTTAACAAATGAAGAAAAACTTTGTGAAGAACATTTTAAAAACTCGCATTTTAGAGACACATCAGGTCGTTATTCAGTTACATTACCATTCAAACATAATAGAGATATTCTAGGTGACTCCCGTGAAGTGGCGTACAGAAGATTTCAATACTTGGGGAAGAGGCTGTTATCTATGAAAGAAATTTACAACCAGTATATTCAGTTTATGAAAGAGTACTTTTCACTAGAACACGTAGAATTAGTGCCAGACACAGATTATGAATTAGATAATAAACACTATTATATCCCACATCACTTCGTGTTGAAGGACTCTAGCTTAACAACAAAATTGAGAGTTGTTTTCGATGCGAGCGCTAAAACAACCACAGGTGTTTCTTTAAATGATACGCTAATGATAGGCCCAAAAATACAAGATGACTTAATTTGTATTTTACTAAGATTTAGACTTCATAACATTGTAATAACCGCTGATATTAAAATGATGTACAGACAGATAAAGGTTCATGGAAAAGATAGAGATTTTCAGAGAATATTATGGAGAGATAGCCCGTATAAACAAATACAAGTTTGTCGTTTGGGGAAAACAGTTACATATGGAACTGCAGCTGCTCCATATCTTGCAACAAAAGTTTTGAGTCAGTTAGCGATTGGTGAAGGATTGAACTTTCCAAAGGCAAAGAATATAGTTTTAAGTGATTTTTATGTTGATGATATGTTAACTGGTGTAAAAGATAGTTCGGAAGGTATTGCATTGATATACGAATTGCAACAACTGGTAAAAAGGGGTGGCTTTGAGTTTCACAAATGGTCGACAAGTGAACCGTCATTGTTAAAAACCTCTGGCTTAACAAACACAGATAGTGAAAATATTGATCGTATAATAGAAGACAAGACATTGAAAGTTCTGGGATTGGAATGGCATCCGGACAATGATGAATTCAAATGTAATGTCGGTGTAATAGAGTATCAAAGTGTTCCGACTAAAAGGATTATTTTGCCATTCGTAGCAAAACTATTCGATCCATTGGGGTGGATAGCTCCGTTTGTAATTCTCGCTAAAATGATCCTTCAGCAATTGTGGAAGTTACAATTATCATGGGATGATCCTGTAACAGAAGAGATTGATCGAAATTGGAGAAATCTATGTAGAGAAGTTAAACTTTTGAATTCCATAAATATACCTAGGAAAATTCTGCTACCTGATTATTTTCGATGTGAACTTCACGGATTTTCTGATACGTCTGAAAGAGGTTATGCAGCAGTTATTTATATCAAAACTTGCAATAACTCTGACATTAATGTTAAACTCGTAACAGCTAAAAATCGCGTAGCACCATTAAAATCTATTACGATTCCAAGACTGGAATTATCTGCAGCAGTGTTATTGACATGCTTGATTCAGTCTGTAAAAGCTGCATTAGTTATAAATTTTGATTTAGTGCAAGCTTGGAGTGATTCACAAATCGTGTTGTCATGGCTAAGGTCAGATCCTAAAAAATGGCAAGTATTCGTATCCAATAGAGTTTCTGAAATACAATCCATCTTACCACCTGACAACTGGAGTCATGTTGATGGAAAAGAAAATCCAGCTGATTGGTGCTTCACGTGGGTTATTTCCTGTAGAACTATTATCTCATCAATTGTGGTGGAATGTTCCTTCTTGGTTAAAGTGCAGTGAGATTGCCTTGTTTAAAAATATTTTTATAGATGAAGAGGCATTACCAGATGCACGTAAAACAGTCTCATTTGTAGTTTCTGAACCTGTACAGGAACTTGCTATTATATCAAATATATCTTCATTTCCAAAGTTACAACACATATTTGCTTGGATATTAAGATTCATATCGAATTCTAAAGTAGAATATCTAGAAAGAAATACGTCTTTTTTATCTAGTAATTAAATTCGAGCAGCAACTTTCTGTATTGTCTGAATTGAGCAACTTTCTGTATTGTCTGAATAATACAGCGATTTCACTTTTTTAAAGAAATTCAGTGTTTGGAGTTGGGAAAGGACTTACCTACAAACAGCAGCCTCCTTAGCTTGTGTCCAATTTTAGATGACAACAAAGTGTTACGTGTAGGAGGAAGACTGAAAAATGCGCATCCAATCTTATTACCTTCAAAACACAATCTGACAGAAATCATAATTAGACACTTTCATGTCAAATTTCTGCATGCAGCACCGGAACTTCTTCTTTCTTTAATTAGACAACAATTTTGGATCATAGCTGCTAGATCTGCTATCCGAAAAGTAGTAAGATCTTGTATCACGTGTTGCAAACTTAGAGCTAAAACTGCAAGTCAAATAATGGCTGATCTACCGGAATCTAGAGTAACACAATCGCGACCATTTCATCGAACTGGAATAGATTTTTCTGGACCGTTCATGATTAAACATCGTGCAGGATGTGGACAAAAATCATTTAAATATTACGTATGCTTATTTGTGTGTTTTGTAATCAAGGCCGTACATCTTGAAGTGGTAGAAGATTTGTCAACAAAGGCATTTTTAAGTGCATTGAAACGATTTATTGCAAGAAGAGGGAAACCATTTGAGATTTATAGTGACTGCGGTACTAACTTTAAAGGTGCAGACAAAGAAATCAGAAAATGTTTTTTGCAATGTAAGCAAAATCAAGAAATTCACAAATTTTTGTCTTTAGAGGAAATAAAATGGATATTCAACCCGCCATCATCTCCCCATTTTGGTGGACTATGGGAATCGGCAGTAAAGTCAATGAAATTACATCTAAAAAGGACTGTTGGTTATACTGTGCTGACCTATCCATAATTTCAGACCTTGATAGCGCAGGTTGAGGCTTGTCTCAACTCTAGGCCATTATGTCCAACATCGGCTGATCCAAATGATTTAACTGCATTAACACCTGGTCATTTCCTAATAGGAACGTCTTTAACTGCCATACCTGAACCAGACCTAAATTATAGTTCCTTCAATCACCTTGACGGATGGCATGTGAGACAGTTTATTTTTCAGCACTTCTGGAAAAGAAGGAGTCGAGAATACCTGTCTCAGCTTCAACAAAGACCGAAATGGCAAAAAAGTAAAAACAATTTAGAAATCAATAACTTAGTCCTCATCAAGGAAGACAACCTTCCGCCTCTTAAATAAAGGTTAGGGAGAATAATTGCTGTTCATCCGGGCTCAGATCATAGAGTCAGAAATGTTAGTATTAAAACTGGTCATGGTGTCATAAAACGACCAGTCGTGAAATTGTATCCTCTTCCTATTCAGACTAAAAACTATGAACTGCTTCGCATATAATATTTTGTATTATTTTTCTTATGTTTATCTTTATTACAGACTAAGAAGTTTCAAAATGTTCCAATTGTTGAAATCCCCTGGGATTTCAATGAGGGCCAGGATGTTTATGTGAGTATCGTTTGCTTCATTTTATTGTTGCAAACAGCGTAAATTCCTTTTGTTTTTCTTCCTTTAGTTTTGAACTTTATGTGTGGCAACAATATAATTGATTGGTAGAATTGTGTTTGTGACAGCCATGTAGAATGGCTCGCTTATTTTGTATCAATTATTTCGCATCGCTAACATATTATTTATAATTAGTGTAATGAAATAAAAGTGTAGGAATACAGTCCATTTGTTGATTGATTATTGTTTGTGAAACATATTAAGTCAAAGAACACATGTATTACTGCTAGTGGTCGCAATTTTGAACATTTATTGTGAATACTGTATTGCTACAAAGTAGCAATTTGCGCTGATTTTGTACATAAACACATTTTCCTCTCGTGTCTTTTTTTTTTTTTTTTTTGGTGTGTGTGTGTGTGTTCCTGCCTTAACCCGTCACTTTAGACCCCTATATTCCTATAAAATAATGCATGTTTTAGTACGCTCCACCAGCCCTTCAAGTTTGTCCCACGATCTATGAAACACCCTGTATATATTGATGCGTTCTGCAGGTTCATGGATTTGGAGTGACTGATGACAACACTTGACGAAATATCAAAACACAGTTTATCCGTCAGTATTACACAGGACAATTTCAAAGGCGGGTTACAGTCGTCGAAAAACTACGACAAACACGATGAAACAATCAGCAACAGAGCCTTCATGCTCTTAAGCTATAACAGTGAAACAATAAGTAAGTTTCCATATTTTTTAAAACACTTTCAAGCCCTCGAGTAATACATATTAATTAAATACAATACTATCATTTGTTACTTCCTTAGAGCATGAAGTTATTAAATTAGATATCGCTACAAATTTCATTCCACGTGATAATTTCTTTCAAATATTCTAGCTTGGCTCACGACAGTAAAATTATTTTTAGAAACCTGGCAAGCAAAGTCATCTAAAATATGGTAAAACAGAACTTAATCTAAAGTCTTCAACAAAACAACAACAACAACAACAACAACAAAAAAAAAAAAAAAAAAAAAAAAAAAAAAAAAGATTTCATATTTATGTTCCTTCACAATTTGCTGTGTTTTCGTGTTTTCATCCGCAGAGAACCCGTTGGCGCTTCGGGAAAGAACCCTTTGGCGCAGTTGCAGTTTTACTCGCCATTGAGCCGAGCCGTAAGCGTGATATTTTGTAAACGTGGTTTTTAGTGATGTAAATTCAAGTTAGCAGACAATGGTAGTAAAAATTCACAGATAATAAGTATGTAGATATGAAACTAACAGGTTAAACGTGATATACGAAAATAAATTTCTATTAAATTCAAGTTAGCACAGAAAACAATGTATTAAACATAACGGGAATTAAAAATTCATTTAAAAAATAACAATTAGTATTCTTATACTTACGTTTACAATATACTTATATGTATTTTCTCTAATTCATATAGAATACTAATATTTCTATTACAAATGTCTTTTTTCACTATTAAGTACTTTGCCTGTTGATTGATGTATTTCGGTAAGAGCCATGCCCATGTAATAAATTAATGAATGCATGACCTTTAATATATCTATTTCACATAGTTTTAAGTATTTTTTTTTCAAGTTACTTGCATACAGCTTAAAGCATTTTACGTTGAAACAAATACCTATCCTTTTTCATAATATACTTCACAATACAAATAACCTTCAACAGTAATCAAATTTTCTTCAGTAGCATTTTTAATAAAACTAGAACTTTATACATTTTAAAATTATTATAGGGGTTGGAAACCTCATGGTTCTGCGTGCTTACAGCTGTTAATAATTAAGAACATAACGTGAACAGCCATGTTACAAATTAGCATTCACCCCTCCCGCCATAATTTCTTCCTTTGATCCCGAACTGACGACCCGAGAACCGGCATCTTTCGACGAAAACTTCTTTAATTATGCGAAAATATTTCTATCTATTCGTTGTTAAAAAATTCAGAAAAAATAATAATAAATAAGAGAAAAATAATATAAATCTCCAAATGCGAACAACGACAACCTTCGCATAAGCCAATAGGATGAATTAGCTAGGTTACCAGGTTTGAACTATTATCGCCAAAGTTGGCGATGTTTACATTTACCGGGTTCTCTGCGGAAGTGCTTCCATATTTTCTATAATTCTGGGGGCTTTCTTTTTATTTGTAAAAAAGTTATTGAATGGTATGTCTAGACTTATGAGTCTGGGCTACTATGAAATGTAACAGAAATGACTGGAGCAGTGAAATTTCCATCGTTATGCATTATTTAGCATATCAAAGCATTCAACTATAATAGCCGTTTTCTGTGAATAAGCTAAAATTATTATATTAATTAACTTAAAGGTTCCTTATAGAATGTAAGATGATTTACCTTTTCATTTGAATCTTTAGTTTGCTGAACATTTGTTACAAAATACCTCAATATCCACCAAAAGTTAAAATAGATAATTGTTTATATCTTGTATAAAAAACTATGCGAAAAACTACTTTGATATTACGTAGTTACGTATTTGACCAATTTCTTAAAATATTAATATCAGTTTTAAAGTTTCCTTTAACAAATTTATAAATCTAAATAATACTGATAATCTAAATATTGCTAATTTGTCAATCCTAGAAACAATCGAAGAGTACTTGCTTTTGTAGCTGATAGAGGGCGACACCAAATAGGCTACCTTCAAATAATTTAGTTTAATTCCTTTCGTCCTAAGAGAGTTCAAGAAAAGCTGTATTAAATTATTTGCAAGGATAAAAAAAATTACGTTTAGTTATACTAATGGGGAATTAAAATTAATTAAAATTTACAAAGATGATTTGGTTCTGTGACCAAAAAAATCTGCATCTATGTATCTGCAAGTTAGATGTATGTCTCAAAATTTTAAAACATTATTATTATTTTCAGTTTACAAATTGCACCTAAAGAGAAGAATTCCATTGTAAAAGAATTTCTATGCAAAACACGACTGTGTAATAGATGTTATTTGGCAATACTTGGTTCTTTACTTAAGTAGAGTATCTGATTTTCTGCTTAGAAGCTGCTGATCTGCTGCTGTAGAAGACGAACACTTTGGTGTTTCTTTTTGAAGACAAACATACTTGATTATTCGCCTAGCCATTATACTTGTTTCTTTACAACTGTAATGGCAGACGATGGTATTTTCACGCCTCAGGCAGAAATCATCTTTGATGGCATTTACGAGTAATATAATACTCACGTCTATGGCCTGTTGAAATTTATTTATAACACTTAGCCAAAGACTGTTGCCCATTAGAATCTGTCCTGAACAATAAATAATGCTTTATAAGAAGTTTGTAGATTCATCTGTGAAGGGATGCTTGTTCTATCATAGATGTTGGCATAGGTGTTGCCATCTTTTTGCAAGTCGGTGGTTGTTGAAAAGGAGAGAACCATCATAAGGGGACCCTGGCATAAAGGTGTCCGCCACCTCATAGAGATGAGTTCCTAAGCCGTAAAAAGCTACTTTAATAAAAGGATTAAAACTCTTATAACAGGGCACTGCAGTAAAGTAGGGTTTTAGCATTCTTTCGATAATTAGGAAACCAACTGAAAATTCCAGCTGCTGTCATATAGTTAGTTTTATGAGTTTTTAGTGTCGACAAAATTTAAAGATTTCTGCTTCTTACCAACAAATTTTGTTTACAATTTATTTTACTGCTTCTTTCTCCTTCAAGCCCAAGTTCTTAGTAATGAGTCCCCCGATTTTCTTATAAATTTCTTTGTTATCATCACTTTCTCGGTTATTTCAGCTGGCAGCACCATTATCTGCAATTTCTGTTGCCTGCTCTGTAAAAAACTACCTTTTTTAAATTCAACATGCTAAAAAGTTTATTGATCCATTTTTTATTTTTTTTATTTTTAAGAAATATTTTACTTCAATTGCATGATAAATAAAAAAATTTGTTTAAAAGCAATATAATGTTCCTAAAAAATAATTTAACAGTCAGGAACGAAACAACATTTTTTAATTTCAAAATTCTCCAGCGGTTCTTTCAATTTACCGAAGTCGGTAGTAATTCAGTGCGATAAACAGATGTACCTTGTGGCGCCATCTTTGGGAAAATTTGATTGAAAATAGCGACAAGTTTCGCTATTAATTTTCCATTTCGTAGTTATTCAACTAAGAATAGTTACTGTTTTGTTTTATTATTTGTTTCAAAAAGTTCCAGCTTTAAATATTATGTTAGCATACCAAATTATGCGAACTTATGTGCTGATCTATCTATTCCATTAAGTTTTTAATATCTCACGTTATGGGTGTAATATCTCAAATTATGGGAAAATAATGCAAAAGTTAAGTCAGCAACTATTCGTAAATTCAGTTTTCCTGATGCGATTTTAATGGCTAGCTGTAAATTATGGAGGGAACATATGTTCTTGAATCAGGGTAAAACTGAATAATTAACTGTAAAGTATGGCACATTATAAATAATATAATGAAGGGAAAATTATGTAAAAGAAATAAATTTGTTAGGTAATTAGGTCCGATAAAACATCAAAGACAACGTTTTTTTGTCTTCGTTAATTTTGTTGACCCGAGGGACCCACAGAACTCTCTATATATGAAATTAGATGTTGACGAAGATGCATGAAAATAAAATAGCGATAACGGGCGGTTGAACGCATTTTATCCTTCATAAAACAAGTTCCTGATACAGACAAACATATCTAAGCTGTTGCAAGAAATTAGCCTTTTCTTAGTAACAACATTTATGTCTTTTTTATGTTTTTAATATATAAAAAAAGAACAGCTTCAAAAAGAGTGCTAAGGATAGAGAAGATGAGAAGAAATGGGCAGATTAAAATATAAATGTATTAAAATATGAATAACAACAGTAAAGTCGTCATTCCATTTTGTTTTTATTTTTCCCAATTTTTTATTACAGTACGCAAAATTTAATATTATTAATGGCTAAAGTTATGATGCAAGTTTGCATCATTAGCGTTATCCTTCCGAAAATCTTAAGTCCCTAAACTCAAATTAAAATTAAACAACTTCAACTCAGAACTTTTAACTGGTGAGGTAATATTGTAATCTCTGCATAAGTTAAATTGAAATTATTAAATTTGTTTGTCCTTTGTAAAAGGAAGCGTTATGTTGAAACCAGATCTAGTGTACCTGATAAATTTATGTTTGTAATTTGATTTAAGCACTTTGATTTAAGCACTTACAATTAGTGACTGCTTAAATTAGAAAGTTAAAGTTTAGAATAAACTTAAAGTGTTTTAAATCCATTGTCTGTTATCTTGATAGTTAGCTATATTAATAATGATAATTCACCTCTCAGTACAAGCGTAATACCTTGGTTTTATAGTAGATGACATCACAAAGTTCTATGAAGCCCTCATCAAGCGTTATACGGTCTTCCGAAAATATCCTCTTATGCACACGTAATAAAGGGGCCTAATAATAGCGCATCTTCAGATAATAGAAAATGAGTCGGAAGGATTTCCGAAGTCCTCTGGGAAAGATATTAAAAGACGAGCCGTTATTGAAGACACAAAACATGTTTTTTTTTTCCACCTATATATCATCTTATTATTATCTGCTCTTCTAGTGCTCTACTGTTTAGTTGTTATTCTCATTACAACTGTATTTATTTATGAAGAAAGAAGACTAAAAAAATAAATGTGATTTTAATTATTGGGATACTTTTAGCCTATTATGTCAGTATAGTAGTTTGATATAGCGGGTGGCTATAATTAAACTGACAGTGCTTACAGTATTCTGTAGCACGATCTATTTGCGAGAATAACGCCACATTTTGTAGGAAAATTAAACAAGACGGGGGACGAAGGATTCTGCGAAAAAAATATAAGTTCCAAAAGTCACCGCTAGGGGAATATTTGGTGCTGTGTAATAGAAAATAGAGTGTTAACAAATGCAAATTAATACGGAATAAAATTACCTTTTATTATGGATATGCCTTATGGAATATGGATATGCCTTACAGTACGGTATGGAAAATCTTACGAAAGATTATCAACTTCTATCCGTAGAAGATCAGCCGTGTACAAGAGTTACTGTACCCCGACCACGATAAGCGATTGACTTTTGCTCTCACCTTTCTTGCCAGAATGGAGGTGGATGATGCTTGGCCGTGATGGATGATCTTATGGGGAGACGAGGCCCACTTTTACCTGAATGGAACTGCGAATACCCAGAACTGCCGAATTTGGAATGACAAATCACCACATGCAGTCACAGCAATTCCCTTACATTCACCAAAGGTAACTGTTTGGTGTGGCTTCACAGCGAAATTTATCGTAGGTCCATTTTTCTATAAGAACATTACCCCGACAGGACTGGAAACCTGTTCTGTTACCGGAGCGAAATATCGCCACATGTTGAACAGCTTTGTCATTCCGGCACTTCAGCAAAGACAATGCCTGGGGGAAATCCTTTTCATGCAAGATGGAGCCCCTCCACACGTTGCTGTACGGGTGCAACAGATGCTACGACAGAAATTTACAACAGAAAGAGTCATTAGCCGCTACTTTCCAACTGCATGGCCACCTCGGTCGTCTGATCTTTTCCCATGCGACTTCTGGCTATGGGGTTGCCTTAAGTCCAAGATCTATCAAGGAGTGGTCTAGGACCTGGTTACGTTGATGGATAACACATCACGGACTGTACGGGAGATTTCTGCAGACATGTTAGTTTCTGCTGTTGTGCATACTGTGCACAGAATGCAACAACGGCAGCCACATTGAACCTCATTTGAATGCAAAATAAAAGATAATTTCTGTATTGATTTGTATTTGTTAACAGTCTATTTTCTATTATACAGCACCAAATATTCCCCTAGCGGTGATTTTTGGAACTAATTTTTTTTTTCCCGGAATCCTTCTTCCCCCGTCTTGTTTAATCTTCCTACAAAATGTTGCGTCATTCTCGGAAATAGATCGCGCTATAGAACACTGTGAGCACTGTCAGTTTAATTATGGCCACCCGTTATATCGACCAAGCTAAAAAAGTATTAAAATTGCGTTTCAAGGAAAATGAATATGTTAGAAAAGGAGAAATAAAAAATATTAAACAGCTGATTGTAGCTGTATACTTAATCACAATTTGGCTTTGAATCTGCAATAATTACCTCTATAGCTCCTTCAATTGGTAAATTAGATTTTCGTGAAGCTTTTCACTATAATAAATATTCTTGTCCTCGAGACACGGGAGTAAAGCGTGGATGGCATACCATAACTTCACAGATGGTCCTATAAGTATAGCTTCGCAGCACTTACTATACAGCTTCTTTCCAGTTTTGATAAAGAATGTTTTGAAGAACGGATCTAAGAACTTTCTGGCTGCCTTTACCTACCACTAAGCCTTTTCAGAGGACTGATCATTTAGTACTTTAAGTCCACATGCCGCACAGATTCAATGTTATTTGCAAACATGCAAGCCTTCAGTATTCAAGCCCGACCCCAACGGCAGCTAGCTTCGTTGGCCACTAAACAGCGCTGTTTTAATTAATGACATAAATTCCAATCTAGTTCTTTTTAGTGTTTTCACAATTACAGTATTTCAAGTTTTGCGCTGCATTACGTTTTACATGATAGCGGCGCTACGTTCATTTTAGCTTTGCTAACCCTGCTTGTTTTCAATGTAAAATGCTTGTCTCTTCTCCCATCTTTTCAAAACGAACCTCTGTTGCCTGCATTCGTGAAAGACTAGTCTTTCTTACAATGCATGCATTTAATGTCAAATATTTACTTTTCTTTAGTCTTCAATGTTCCTTTTATGTCTGCTTTTAGGTAACCTAAATTTTCTGAAAATTTTTCTTGTGAAAAATTGATGAAGAGGGTTTTCCTAAAACTTTCCTTGCAGAACTTAACTCTTCTCGAAAAGTCATCCGTGGTTCGCTGTTTATTTTCACAATGGCTGAGGGACTGTTGTAAAACTTTGCTTTAGCCTAAGAATGCTTTTCACATAAAGAAATTTTCAATGTATTTAAAGTTATTCGGCGGCGGTGTTTGTTTAAGTATTCAAATGATTCATTTGTAGCCTGTAACAAATACAGACCATTTAAACATTCCATAACGTAGAATAAAAAATGATATTTAACATTTTCTGGATTTTGTCAGAACCATTTTTACTCACTAATTGACCACTTAAACGACTATGCTTCATAACAAGAATTAATGCAGTATATGGAACGAATGCGTATTATAGACATGTGACCTTTGAAGAGCATTGTTTTGAAGGAAACTATATAAATATAGATTCTAAATTATGTAGAAAAGTGTGATCACATCTATGCTTCTATGCTGCCTGCTGTTAGATCCTCAGAAACGTAGTGAAAATTAATGGATTCAATCTCTTCATCAATTCTACTTGTTATATCCTAGTAGGAATTAATTTGGGCTTTATTATGAAATGAAATGGGTACTTTCAAGTGTTCAATATTAAAACATCGAAAGGCAGAAAGGCTTTCTAGTTGCAAATTTTAAGAGGTTTGCTAACACTGAGTTATGAAACTCAAAAATTCAGAAACAATTAACCTGAAATTGTCCCTCATCGTCCATCGTTGTACAGCAGGGTACAGCAGGGTTGTACAGTACAGTACTTTACACTTAACTGCCAAACGTTTCACCGCCGTAAGCGTACCTCCATACCACAACTGTATGTAAGACACCCAGTGAATGAAGGGTGCATGATATGCAAATTTTGCAGATGGCCAAATGTTCCGCAAAAGAAGTCACCATCAAAAGGAAGGGACTTAGTTTACTACAGATAAGAAGAAATAGTTTTAACAAAATCTGGAAATTGGAATGTTTTTCCATTACAACAACTTGTCAAAAAAACTAGTGTTAACGCAAGCAATGAATTAATTCTTTTATATAACTTTCATTACAATTAGACAAATTATAAGTACTGAGTACTAAATCTAGTACCCGAAGTTTCAATTCAATCAAATATCAAAAAATTGTTTTTCTTTACACTGCTAAAATACTATATTTACACAGCTATTCGGATAAGTAAACATTTCTAAAAATTACGTTTTTCGATACCTTAGTCGAAATTACTACCAGAGTCAGAAAATATTGATTTTCCCAGACAGAAGGAAACAAAAACTAATTAAATTTAGACACAAACTAGTGCAACAGAAAACTTTAAAATTTAAAAGTTAAATAACCTAAAGGGTCAAACCAAAACAACCTCAACAAAAGAGTACTAATAAAACCAGAAAGCTAAATTAAAGTTCTTAAATAAAAATAAAAATTTAAAAACAAAACTTCACTTTAGAACAGGGTTTCTTAAACGTTTTTCATTCGCGATCCTTTTTTATCACTGAGATTTTTTCGCGACATCCAGATCCCATTATATTTACAAAAACTTTGAGAGACCCCATAATTATTTTGCAAATCCGACACACGCGTGAGTGAAACTCTCAATGTTTTCACTTGTTCTGTAATATACTATTGCAGTTTTAGGTCATTAATTTCTAATTTAAGACATAGAACAATGCGAAAATTTTAAATAAGCAACAGACGAAATGACAGCGTCACGTGCAAAGCAAGGAAAATGAACGTTTATATTATAAAAGGAATGCGTCGAAACGTTTTCGTTTTTTTCTTTGTCTGTATTGTCTTATCTTTATCTATTTTCAGATACATTGTGTAAAAATATTTGGTAATTGTAAAATTATAAGAAATATCAAAACTGCTAAAATTTTTGGCGACCCCCTTGGGGGTCGCGACACACAGTTTAAGAATCCCTGCTTTAGAAGGCAAAAAGATTAACATTACCAAACCTAATTTCTGAAGTTAACAATTACAAGTTAAAAAAATTAACTTAACAAAAAATTACATTAAATTGAACAAAATCATATTAGCAACATTCAAATTCTGAAAAACTGAATTAAGAAGCAGTAAATTACTGATAGTCAAATTAAGTAATAATATTACGTAACACATTATCCAAAAGGGTTTTGGAAGTACTTTGTAGTAACATCACATTTAATTGCAAAATCAATAACTGCACACAAAAACGCACAAAATATTGTTTAAGAAGAAATCTAGATAACTTTTGAATTGCTTTTTTTGGGGAGGGGGCTGTGTAGTTTTACTTCCGTTCTTTTTTTTAGCCGCTATTTGCCTTTGAAAGAAATTAATCTTTTTGTAAAGTTGTGGACTGCCTATAATTTAAAAAAAAATAATACCCGTTTTTTCTCAAAATGTTCCTGAAAAATTAAGAACACAATTTTTGCTTAAAATAAATCTCGTAATACTTTGAGAAGAATGGATGTTATTAGCAGGGCATATAAGTTGTAAAATTTAAATGAGTTTAAAATTACACGAATTATTTAAACTAGACATCACATTAAAGTACAGAGTCCCAGACAGCCGTCTTCTAACAGAAAGAAATCATACCTGTAGTCCAGCAGTTGAATGCTAGTTCGAATTCTGGGTTCGAGTCTAAGGGAACGGATTTGCTATATTATTGGTTTTAATAATATTAACCATATAAAACGTGATATTAAACAGCTTTTCTTATGCTACTTTTACTTTGGGGCTTTGCTTTAACATGATTAAATTAATATGACCAATTCATCTAGTTCTATAGAGTCGAATAAGAAAGCATTACTAACTACTCTTTCCGAGACACCGAGATGAAAGGGATACGTGCATGTAGACAAAGACTTAGGTGAATTTAACATAAAAACTTCAGTGAGTCTGTTCTTGAGCATTAGTAACAAAAATGTAAACATAACAGAGTAAAGGTATTTCTCCCGCCTTCTTAGCGTGCCTTCGTGGTGTACTGGTCAGCATTCTCGCCGCGTATTCGAGAGGTCTGTGGTTCGAGCCCCGGCGAGGACATTTCTCATTTTTCATCTCTCTTGCTTCGAAATGACCTAATGTCGCTACAAAAGTCTAAAATTTACATTTCAAAGATAATCCTACGAGAAACCAGTATTCACTTATTTTTATCAAGCTAGCCATAAAATCTTTAGTTTACCGATTTGGACAGGACATTTCTCAACGTCATGAATAATCAACTGCTACTGCTTCCACTGGTTCAATCCGTACGCATTGTATGCATAACTATATACATAACATGCATGTTATGTACGCATAACCTGCTTTCTTGCTCCTTCACGAGTGTCCTTTGATACGGCACAAATGTTGTTACTCACTAATTGAGTTATGAGCGAGACTGAATTATAAGAGGCTATGTACGCATAATGTGACATCTTACTCCGTCACGAGCGTCCTGTCCGCATGAATTTGATGATAACGTAATCTTTCGGTGGGGATGTGAGGCATTACTCACCCACATATAAATATATACGTAAATATGTAAATCAAAATTATAATTTATATTAGCGATAACCCCTTAATACCCCGTATCTATTTCAAAGAGTGTAATGCTTTTCTTGGACTCTATTATTTCTTGTTCAGTCCATTTCGTATGAATTGCGTAACGCTGATGACGTAGCTAATTCGAAACCTGAACTAAAAATTTACAGAACTGAAACTTTTTCTTAATAAGCAACTTAAACCGAAACCTTCTCTTGCTGAGCTTCGATGTTGGTTAACTGTGCACTTTAGCTTCTGCCTGTCTTCCCGTTAAGGCTCTCGTTTGCTCGCTTCCCCTCTGTCAGCTATAGTCCATTGTTCTAAACATATAATATGTATAAAATTATGGGGTGCATAGCACACCCAGAGTGATGATTTGAAATGAAAACGAACATGTGTCTTCAGAATTCAATATTCAGGAATAAAATTATATGGGGAATTTACCGCTGCATCTGTCTTCGAATGTTAGCTTTCTAAGTATGTAGTAAAACCTCTTCAGGTTACTATAACGCAGAGAGCCATCGCCAGTGCAGCTTTCTCCAAGTCATCCTATTTCATACATATGTATACACACACACACACACACACACACATATATATATATATCTAAAGGAAGAGATTTAGTTATGTCAATTGTTATAGAAATTATGGGAAGACTAAATATGTAAAAGTGATAAACCATTCGTATACTGGAATTATGGCATCGGTCTTCACCAACGACTGAACGAATTAACTGAACCATTAAACAGAAGTTTGATTCTGGTTGAAATCCGAAGAATGGGCTGCATGGACGTTTTTCTAATTTGTCTTAAGTGGAATGTAACTACGTGCCGTTTTCTCTTAGCAAGTTCTTCATGAATGCATCCCTCTTCTTTTGAAGACAGTAGATAGTCCTAGTATGCTTTGCCGTTATCTGGTAAATCCAAATCCAGTCTTCGGATTTTGACATATTGAATGGATATCCCGATTACGCATCGAGTATGCTTCCAGTTACACCACGAAAGCATGCGGAAAGGTGAGAGAAAATACCTTATATACTTCCCGTAATGGGGATTAGGAGACTCAATCGTCAGATTCTGGTGGTAACGATTCATCGTGCACCACCTTTCGTTTCGGGTGACACTTGTTAAGATTCCATCTAAATTAACCTTAATTTTCTGGCTAGATCTTTACTTGAACTATGAAGCAACTATTCGCTGAGTTCAACTGTATCAATGGCAAGACTTGAAAAGGCTGAAAAGATCCTTTTATTCATTTCAAGAAGTAATTTAAAGACTGTACTTCTGTTGCTTACAAACTTTGCCAATACGTTTGGCTACCACTCAGAACAGAAATATAAAATTAAAACTAGAGTAATTAAAATAATCAGTCGAAGCTGCATAGAGATAATTAACGCAACTTATCTCTTAGCTCCATCACCGACGTAGATAAACCAGGAGTTAAAATGGACGGCTGTAAAATGTCAAGCTTAACCTTCAGCTAAACAACGTGGCCAAACGGTAGAACACGCTATGTCTGAGGAAGCTCAGGCGTATACATACTATATAGTATATATAAAACTTGAGAATTAGAAGAAGTATACACAGTGTAGTATGGGAAGCAACAGAAGTATTAGTATGGAAAATTGAAGATTAATAGCCATGCAATTTAATCTATATTTTTACATTCCAAAATTTATTCTTAAGGGAAGATTTAACAACATTTATATATTGCAGATTATATAAAATTAAACACAAGCAGTTAGTGATAAAAGAACTGCTTATACGAATTAAAAAATGTTATATTTAGAATATGAAGAATGTTATCTTTTTCCCGTACAAATTTTGCTTTATTCTGATGATTTGAGAGAGTAACATTTCCAGTATTCCGCAGTAAACATATTTAATCTTTTTTTAGACAAAGTTTGATTAATCCATAACCCGGCTTATTCAACCTTCGTTAATTGAGACTTAGGGTTGAATTTAATAGAAAAGTATGTGCACTGTTTTAGTTTTGTTGAATTCATAGGGACGTTTGTACATTGTCGAATAACACATTTATTTGGGAAAAAATATTCAACTTTTGTTCTAAGGAATATTCTTTTGACTGTTTAGGAAAGATCGTGTGTGTGTAAAATTTGTAATATTTCTTTTCTTTCGTTTTAATAGTATCATGCTTTTAGTAAGTCTGTAAATGAAATGACATGGCATTTTTTCGGACTCCTTTTATCGCACTAGCATCCCGTTATGGTATGTGGCAATAAAAAGGCAGGTTGGAAAATTTCGTGGGAGGAGAAGTTATGCCTTTTATTTGGAAGCATACACACAATCATATGAAACTCATATCTGAACAAGCAATGTGTCCTTCAACGACGCTTACTTGAAAGGTATTCCAGTGGGTGTAGCCTTGAACTGGTCAAACGCCAGGGGAAATCTTTGTAACCACGCATCCACAGAAGAGGCGATGAAGAATTGTTTCGGAATGTAACATGTCTCAGAAAAACAAACGAAAAATAAAAGAAAAAAATTAAATAATTGTTGGTACATTAAAATACATTTTGCATAGTTTATAATTATTAATTATACTAAAAGGCACTGTAATAATATTCGATTTTCAAATAGTCTGGTATTGTTATATAGCCTATTTTTAAACCACGAATTCATCAGAAAAATTAAGAATCTTATTGCGATAGGAACATTATTGGAAACTACAGATTTTTAGCTGTACCACAACGTTATGCAAAAAAATCATATAGTGTTTAAAATAATTCTTATGTGTAAGAGAAAGTATAAAAAAGAGATTTACAACATCCGAGATCCACCCCGTAAAAAAGGGTTTAATTAGCTAGGACGTTGGGAGATTTGTAGCCACCCCAGCTTAATGAAAGGTCAGATCCCCAAAATGTGTTCACCTCGAAATTGTTTACTTTTTAGTGACTGAGTTCTCAATCATGTTATTGTTTTTTTACTGAGCAGCTATTATCATTTTATCAATTCCCTTGCGACCTCCCAATAAATGACTGAGTGGATACAGTGCTGAAGACTGGTAGTTCGAGCTGCAGTAGGATTTATTGGATTATGGACAAGCATACTAAGGATATTTGTATAAGAATACTGACTCCTTCCTAAAGGATTTTGTAGGAGAAATTGATCAACATTCGCGATACACCTAAGCAGAAACACTTGAACGCCCATGAAGCCAACACGTTCAGCGGTTTTTTGAATCCGGTCGAATCACCTGTGTTTGGTTGCCAGTATTCGATTACCAGTTCGATTACCAGTAAATTACCAATGATCGGGTTGACTGCATGAATGATTACATGATTTTTCCCATGTGTTGTAGAGATATTAGGTATTTTTTTTAAATGATCAATGCCCTCACTGGGACTCGAACCACGGACCTCTCGATTACGCTTCGAGCGTGCTGACCACTACACCACGAAGGTATGCTAAGAAGGCGGGAGAAATACCTTATTGTGTAACATAAACATGAGCCAGTTTCCCATAGAAAGTTCTCCATCAACGTATCGCTTTGGCAGATAGCTGTGGTTTGCTTCGCTCTGTTCAAGCAAACAAATGATCAGGATGCAAATGCCGATGAATGGGTTAGTTGATTTTAGATATGCTTTTGCGTAAAGCACTTCTGGTATAGTATCATTCTTATTATTCATCCTCGAACTTTCCATATTATTATTCCGTCTAACCTTATATCTTTATTTTATGAATAAAGATATAAGGTTAAGCAGTTGGAAGATGACATATTAATAGGCATTTAATTTTTAATGAACGGTGCAACGGCTGGAATGCTTCTGTATGAGCTTAGTTTCGAATGAACGCTTTGTGTCAACTTCGACAACGGGAATACCTCATCTTCTCTTAAGAATTTATATCAACTTCTGATGTAGAGATCAAACCTTGATGTGAATTTATGAAATTTAATTATTCTACAATATAAAATTCTAAAACTAAACGCTGATTACTGAAAATGCTATATTCTCAAATTCGGTATTCTTTCAGGAAGGCTATACCTTTTGTTTACATGATAATTTAAGATTTATAAATTCAATGAATAAATCAGGGGTGTTGAATTCGTGCCATAGCGCTTTGATTAATATCTCCATAAAATTAATAAATTTCTTTCCCGTTGGGAGTTCTGATTAATGGTTGAAGAAATGGAATAAGTTGCGTCGTTCAAGGACTTAGCAACTGAAAGCGGGGGAAGGCTGCTCGCAATATTATTAAGGGCTCAAATTCACTTAAAAAATGCATTAATTTTCTCGCTCAAGGATAAGCCGCAAACAAGCTCCTGTTGCACTTGAAACGCACAGCGGAATTAAAGTGTTATGTTTAATTACCAGCAGATACTGCAGGAGGGGACAGCAATTTTTTATTTTATTTTTTTTTTATTTTTTTATCTCGCTGATAAAAAGCAAATACGAGAAAGCAGAAGTATAAACCCCTTCGCTGAACCCAAAGATACGATATGAGTCAATTATAAAAACTAATTAAATGTGCATTCCTATGAATGAAAATGGTAATTATGTTGCAAAAAACAGAGAATACTAATGAATTTAACGAATGTTAAATATCATTAATTTAATAATAAAGCAGTAAATAAATTAACAGTTTAGTTTTCGCACTTTATAAACTCAGGTAATTTATAAAATTATTTTGTGGATTCCATAAAACCATAATATTATGAACTCCTAACATTCTCAGGAAAGCAAAAAAGTATAAAAGGTATTAGAAAAGCATTGAAAATATGTGTGAATATCTTGAGCTTATTATGTGCGAAGATGGAAAGAAAGTAGTTATTTCATTATTCTATAAAAGCTATTTATTTCATATTATTTTTATTAACAATGAAAATTAAAATAAAAATAATTGAATACTTTTTAAAAATTATGCTCTGCGGCCGAAATGGTATTTAAGATATCTTTAGAAATTTTATTTTGAGTTTCAAAACCCTTAAGAAAGTTACATGGAATTCCAGGTTTCCGAGAAACGCACTTCAGAGGCTACTCTCGTATAAAGCACTAATTAATGAGGAACATTTTCTGTGGTAACATTAAGTAAGGAAAATATATACCTTTGAGTTTTTACCTTGAGTGTATTTAGAGTTGTTACTTTAGGGCTATTACCTGTGCATTTAAGGCGTTAATTAGTTTATTGTATAATTAATTTTAAATACTTCGTAAATAATCACTGGAATTTTATAAATGGCTCGAGCAGAACCGACATCTTCCTTTTAAAAATGTATCAATTTTGGTGAATAATTTTGTAATCATATTAAAACCATTGGGTGACATTCTTTTATTGTTTCTAAAATAAGTTTTTTCTTGACAATCAGAGCGTCTTTTAAAGCTTTGCCAAAATCCCTAGGTTAAATTCTTCTCAAAATTATCGACAAGCTTTTGTAGAAATAGCCAACAATTATTTTAGCCATTACAGAGTTGAAATCAGTTTAATAACTTCTGAGAGTGCACCTCCGGGTGCTATACCGTGTTTAAGTATTCAGTGTTTTCCAGCTTTACTCAACCTTTCGAAATTTGACATTTAAAATTTTTATCAACGACTAGATCGTGTTGATCGTCCTGATCGTGTGTGGACTAACAGTAACTATTGTTAAAATAATTTTAGACATATCTGCCACTGTTAGAATTATGTTTCAATGTTTTGTAAACTTCCATTAATTAGTATTACCTGGCGCTGTATTACGTTAAGAATAATTAGATAAAGAATTAATATTTCCTTTTTATTTGCTTCCAATAGATTAAATTTTCAATTGTAAGAATGTAGCAACTTCAGAATATCGACTCATAAAGGTTTATTCTTTTGAATGCAGGTGAAAAGAAGATATTGTTTACATAAATCAACTATTGTATACATTAACTGGAACAATTTTCTTTTGCCTGAAACAATTCTGAAGAAAAAAAATACATTAATGGAGGCCTACGTTTTCATCTTATTATGTTTTATTAGTGCCTTTACGTTTTCGTTTTATTATATGTTTTATTGTCTTTTTCTTCTATTTTCCTTTCAAAGCTTCTTCGGAAGTAGGTGGTCATATTGAGATGCTGCTGACGCTGTCTTCTTTTATCTCATAGTGGTATTAAGGTCACAATGTACGAAAGCCCAAGCATTTGGAAATGATGATTTCATTAGTGCAGCTTTGTCCTTAATACACAGCGTCGGCTTCTGTATCTGAGAAATGAGAAATACTTATTAGTTTTGCTTCTTTCCTGTCATAATCTGATTTCGAATATCGGTGAAGGCATGAGCGTTTCTGTCTTCGTAACATCGAAGCGCTCATAATAATGGAAAATTACTTTCATGCGGTTTGAGATAGGAGAAAAGGGGTGAAAGACCCTATACGTCGTACCCTGGAATATTCGTTTTCAAAACTCGTGAATTTCGCTTTTCTCAAGAGTTTAATTTAGTTTTTTCTGTGGTACATCCTGAAAAACGCTGTGGGTGATAAGACGACTATATCACCAATGGGCTCGAATACTTGAGTAGCAAAGTGGCAGCAAGAAAAAAAAAATATTTGTAATTTCAGCTAAGGTCAGGCATCTAAACCTGTTTTACAATGACAGCTTGCTGATAAATCATTGATACGTAGCCGATGTTATTCTCTTGTTATTTTTTTGTGTCGTCTCCGTACGGCGACAACAGAATTTCTTCATTAGGGAAGCAGTTTTTAATTTTTCGGAAGCATGTGGAACCAGTTTGTCCCTGTAACCGCCTTCGCGGGGCACTACAGGGAGGATTGCTAAGATTCGAATATTTCCACAAACCATTCATGCATTCAGAAAATTGGATTTGGGAAGTTTCTGTAAACATGTAGATAAGCTAGATATTTTTTGCATATAAATTTATCACATTTTATGGTTGAGTCTGTAGCGGGAGTAGCTGGGATTTGAATATTCTCCAAGCCACCCATATGAACAGAAAAGCAAATTGGAGAGTTTATGCAAACATGCAAGCAAGCCAGTCAGATTTCGTATATAATTTCATATCTTCATGTTGACGCCTCTAATTGGAGCGGCTAGGGCAGTGATGGCGAAGGTATGGCCCGCCTGCCACATTCGGCACGTAGAGCCTCATCATGCGACAAAAATAGTACTTCCTTAATCAATAATAACAATAAAATGATACTGTGTGATTTAAATAAGTGTTTTAGTCTGTTCTTGAACGTTTCACTTAATTACTTATCTCATAATGGCACTGGCATAGACCTATATCTACTATACTTAGGCTTAGGCCCTTATAGAGCTATATCTATATCTAGGCTTAAGCCCTATGACACTAAGCCTAGATATAAGATTTTCGTATATCGCCATAGAAATGATATACATATTTATTGACCCAATTTATGACATTTCAATTATTTGGGCCAATCATATTACTTGTCACATGGCAAAGAATACGCCAAAGCTGAAGCAACTAATGTTTGCTAAACGTGTAAGGATCTTAAGTTTTACTAACGTTTATTTTATTTTAAATCTTTACTATCACTTCTTATTTTCTACTTCCGGCCAGAATTATAAGCGTGAAGGAGTTTATGCAAAGTTGTCTGGCGAACGCCAAGTATTTAAGTGTGGCCTTTTTGCCAAGCAGAGGAGAGGAAGCCGTGAGTTCGAAGCAGGCCGCTTACCTTAGAAGTTACGCAGTTGCTACTTTGCCTTCCAGGCCAGAGGTTTTAATCCTCTTGATAAATTAAACGTATTGTAGTGTTCACAGTCTCTGTGCTACATACGCTTCCTGTTATTATAAGGCCAATCTTATTCTAAAGTTAAATTAGAGTTTAGTTTTATTTTGATATCTTTTAAGTTAGACCCCGAGTGGAGGGTCATTGTATTCCGAAGTACGGAAGTCATTGTATATAAAGAAAAAATAAAGGGTTTTGTATACCCTTCGTCTGTATCCTGTCTACTTACTACAATTAGTGAACATAGCTTTAGTAAGCTCTCTGTTCTAGTCAGGTCATTGTATGTTTCCGAAGAAGGTAAGAAGAAACATTGAACCTGATAGTGGCGCCCGACGAAGAATAACCATGGCCGAGTTTCAAGAAGAACCTGTGCTGCCTGCAGAAACAGCTCAGAATCCAGAAATGCCAGCTGCCGCCCTGGAAGGATTTGGGTATATTGTCCAGACCATGCGCGCTTCGATGAAACCAGAAGCAACGTTTAATGGACACTCACAGGTAACCAGTTTTTTGGAAAAATTGGATGACCACTTCATGCTCTACCCCGTGCACGAGTTTCAAAACGTTACCTTAGCTACCAGCGCTTTGAGGGGCCAAGCGCTTAACTGGTTCAAATGTATCGGCAGAAGTCTCTTGGGTCAAGCAGGAAGTCCCACCTATACCTACGAAAATTTCAAGACTGCCCTACTAAAAGCCTTCCCTGTTGTAAGGGATCGTGCGAAATTAGAAACAGAACTTTTCAGTATATATCAACAAAGAATGGAAAACCTCTCCAGGTTTATTTTAAGAAAAATTCACGTTTTCAAGCTCTTGTATGGAAACCGTCCGGATCCTGAAATAATTCAAGTGATTTTGCCGAGGTTACTACCCCAAGTGCAAGACTTTATTGAATTGAGAAATCCGACTACACTGGAAAAATTATTTGAGCTAGCAATCCAGTTTGAAAGTAGAAAAACGGCGGACGTCGAAAGAAGACGCCAATATCAACAGCGAAACCAATTTGGTACGCCAAGACTACAGCAAACTCAAGCACATGGCTACGGAGAAAAAGCGAATCAGTGGGCAAGGAAACCCGAGCATTCAAAAACAGCCGGCGAACGTCGACAGTTCAATAGCAACCCAGAAAAAAAGTCTCAAGGCCAGTGGAGAAAGAAGGAAAGCACCGAAAGAAAAAATAATTTAAACTAAAACGGATTTCTGCTGACGAGAGGGTGCGGAAATCCGAAGGCCACGAAAACCCCTCTTCCTACAAGTTAAATACAGTAATGGTGAAAAATTTAACTCTTCCGAAGATTGAAGTCTTGGTAAATAATATCCCGGCCACCGCACTCCTGGATACCGGCGCGCAGTGTTCCTGTGTGGCAGAAGTCTTTTTTAGAAAGTATTTTCGCAAATACCGCATATATAATGCGGATAATACAACAGT
This sequence comes from Stegodyphus dumicola, assembly GCF_044657685.1. NCBI lineage: Eukaryota > Metazoa > Arthropoda > Arachnida > Araneae > Eresidae > Stegodyphus > Stegodyphus dumicola. Next base: position 131,554,892 of record NC_140770.1, read on the forward strand.
ATTAGCGGCGCAAGGAGAACAATGTAAGTGCGTAGGTAAAGTACCTTTGTACATCCGTATCAAGGACGAACAAGTAAAGGTGATGTTTTTTATAGTAAAGAATTTGCAAGCACACTTAATACTAGGAATAGACTTTCTTTCAGACGCACAAGCTACACTGGATTTTAATGAAGCGTCTCTTAAGCTGACGATGAAACCAGTGCGTGTAGAAAAGGTTGAACCGCCAAGGGTAAATCTCGACCACCTGCCTAATGACGAGCAAGATAGAATCCGACAAGTGGTAAGTGAATTTGCTTCCTTATTTAGTGATATTCCAGGATTTACCCAGGTTACTAACCATAGTATTGACACCGGAGATGCATTGCCGGTTCGTCAAAAACCATACCGGTATGATAAGAATAAGGAAAAAATTATAGAATGGCATATTACCGATATGCTACGTAAAAAGATCGTAACGCCTATCTCAAGTAGTTATGCTAGTCCGGTGGTTTTATGTAAGAAAACTAATGATTATCCTTTGGAGCATCCAAAAAGGTGGAGATTCGCTATTGATTACCGTAAATTAAATTCCATAACGAAATATCCGGTATATCCGTTACCGATTATAGAAGAAATTTTAAGGAACATAAAATCAACCAAATTTATGACAACTTTAGACTTAACGAATGGTTATTTTCAAATAGGGATCAGGCCTGAGGACGTGCCTAAGACTGCTTTTATAACCAAGTCTGGCACTTATGCATTTTTGCGAATGCCGTTTGGCCTTTCAGGCGCCCCAGCAACATTTCAGCGATGCATGGACATTGTGTTAAGACCTGTTCTCGGAAAGTCCACATTTATCTATTTAGACGATATCATTATTACTAGTGATAATCTAGACCAACATGTACAGGATTTAAGACAGGTGTTTTCTTTATTAAATGAGGCCGGTCTAAAAGTTAATGTCGAAAAATGCAAATTTGCAGCCCCTGAATTAAAATATTTAGGTTACAAAATATCGCAAAAAGGGATCGAGACAGATGAATCAAAAATAATCGCTGTACAAAAGTATCCGACTCCAAACACGGCAAAGAAGCTCTCTTCTTTTCTAGGACTTTGTTCATATTATAGGTCCTTTATAAAAGATTTTGCGGCTATCGCTGAGCCATTGTTAAAATTAAAAAGGAAAAAGGCAAGATTCTCGTGGACGGCCGAAGCCAATAGTGCTTTCGAAAAATTAAAACAAGCATTAACGCAAGCCCCTGTGTTGAAATTTCCTGAAAAGGATGAAAATTTAGAAATTTCAGCGGATGCTTCGGATTATGCGGTAGGAGCGGTACTTTCGCAAAATCAGCAGCCAGTAGCATTTTTTAGCCGAACTTTAAATCAAACACAAAGAAACTATTCCGCGACCGAGAGAGACGCACTTGCAGTTCTGTTAGCAGTGCAAAAGTTCCGAGTCTATTTTGGAAAGGCGCCGATAACAGTATATTCTGATCATGCGGCGGTAACTAGATTGTACTCTGGAAAAAATTTATCCCCAAGGTTAATAAGATGGGCACTCAAGCTGCAAGAATATAATCTGGTAATCAAGCATACCCCCGGAAAGGAAAATATCGTAGCAGATGCCCTGTCACGAATTAAATTAGACGAACAGGGTAATACCGTAAAAGTTGCAATGCTGACAGCGTGTACAATAAATTCCCGAGAAACTGTAATAACCGAACTGGGTAAGGATCCTGAGTTTGGAAGTATTTATGAGTATTTGAAGGATCCTGAAAATTTTAGCCACCAAGATATTGTGGCGATAAGAAATAGGGCGGCCCATTACGAACTAATAGATGGTCTATTATTTTATACAAAAACTACGAATTCCAACAACGAATTTCGACCTGTTATCCCAGCTAGTCTTAGATTAAATATCCTGCAAGAGCTCCATGACAGCCCTTTAGCTTCTCATGCTGGTATTCGAAAAACTACTCAACGCGTACGCGAGGCAGTCTACTTTCCTGAACTGCAAAAGTTAACAAGGGCGTATGTCCAGTCCTGCCCAACATGTCAAGCCGTTAATTATATTAATTTCCGCCCGGCCGGGTTTCTAAATAGTATTAAATCCGAATTTCCAAATGAAATAATCGGCATCGATTTATTGGGCCCTTTCCCAAAAAGTCAGTTAAACAAAAGTCGCTATCTCCTTGTTATAGTTGATCATTTTAGTAAATGGACCGAAATTGTTCCCTTAAAACGAGCCTCCGCGAAATTAGTTACCGATTCTATTTTAAATAAATATATTTTAAAATACGGGGCGCCCCTAAAAGTTATATCGGATAATGGTCCTCAATTTGTAAGTAATATATTTGAAGACATGTGCCAAAAACTGGGCATACGTCATTTAAAAATGGTCCCGTATCGGCCGCAATCAAATATAGCGGAACGGGTCAACAGAAATATAGTGAAAATTATCCGTAGTTATGTTAAAAATTTTCATAAAAGCTGGGATAACTATGTCAATGAATTTGCTTTCGCCCTTAGGACCGCAAAACATGATACAACGGGAAAAACTCCTGCTGAGTTATTTCTAGGCAGAAAGATTATAACACCGTTAGATAAACTATTTTATGTGCAACAAAGAGCCCCAGAATTTAAAATGGGTGATATAGAAAAACTAATAAAAGAAGCAAAAAAGAATACAGAAGTAGCACAAAGAAAACAAAAATTGTATTATGACTTGAAACGACGGGGAGTAACTTATAAAGTAGGGGATGAAGTACTAAAAATTAAGCATTCACTTTCTTCAGCACCAGAAGATAAAACTGCCAAATTTTTCCCACGCTTTGAAGGACCATATGTTATAGAAAAAATAACTCACGCTGTTGTAGTATTAAAGGCAAGAAATGGTGAAACCTGTTCCGCAAACATTGACCAGATAAAACCATTCTATGACCGTAATAAAATGCAAATCTTTTCAGATCTTTTGCAGGATCCGGTACGGCGGACACCGCAGGTACAAGTTCCAGAGGTGGGAAAACGACAAGTACAAGGGCAAGCCAATCAGAGACAGAAGCAAGTGAAAAGAAAATTGCCCCGCGGAAAAATTGAAGGTACAAAGAAAAAGAAGCCGTTCCACCGTCCAAAAAACAGAGTTCACGAACACCCCCAGAATGAAGAAGGGAGAAGGACGACGTATGTGGAAAAGACCGGGAGAAAGGACGGCAACTATAACCCGGCTGTGAAACGGAAGATTGACTCATCCGACAGAACTCTCCGCAGCAAAAGTCGCCGAACTGCGGAAGGGCCATCAGCGGCGGAGGAAAAAGTACAAGAAAAATTGGAACGGCCAACAACGAGGTCCAAGCAGGATCACGACAGAAGTTTCCCGGTTCCACCAAGACCAGCTGCCTTCAAACGGCCAAGACCACAAGCAGAGGACAGAAGGAAGATGTTCAAGGGTGGCCGTAGTGGTGAAAAACGGAAGCTTCCAGAGGAAAGCACTGAAGGGCGAGCCCGTACAAGAAGGAGGATCAACCAAGCTACGGTCTGCAGCACCTTTAAAGACTGGGCCCAGAAAAGGATGTCTGAATATTACAAAGATAAGTAAAATTTTATGTTACTTTACAAACTTAAGTTAATCTTTCATTCTTACTGCAAGTGGCAGATATCAAGAAGTTTTACCTCATGCGAGGTCTACCTTTATCGCCAAAAGGGCGAGAAATGAGTTGTGACCGATTTTCTTATTATGTTTTTCAATTACTCGCGCGTAAAACTAAAGTTGATGTATAATAGCGTTGTATAAAGACTTAAATATTGTAAAAAGTTATTGTACAAATTTTATTTAAAACATTCTAACAAGAAAGAAGTTTTAGTTTGAAAGACTTTTTGAAATGTAGTATTATTTCAATGTAGAAAGAATTGGCACTTGCTTTGAAAAGAATAGAAGTTAACAATGTACTACTAATGTATGTTTTCAAATGTGTAAAATTAACGGCATCTTGATATGTTCTTATATACATGTGAACTGTTATTTTAAATGTTAAGAAATACCGTGATATGGTAAAAGTGAAAGTAATGTTAAAAATTTGTTATTCGTGTGACTGTAAAGATTAAATCATGGCGAATATGTGGTAAAAGTTGAATGATGTAGTTAGGCTCTCTGACGCTACACTTTAAGAGTTAGCCACTTTTAGAATAGTACCTCAGGGTTTAGAGTTGAAAGTAGGGTGTGTTAAGAGGTCTCGTTATGTTGAATTTTAACACGTTAGTGTTTTGATTGTAGGAGGAAGTGTGGCACACGTAGACAGAAACACATTCGTGTTTGGTGTACTTTTACAACACATGTCAGAGAGCACGGGGAGAGATAATTAAAATAGTCATGAATGAAATAAGAATGTTAAGAGAAGTATATTCTATATGTTATTTGCAATGTCATTGTGTAACATTTCATTAAACTAGTTTTCCTTCCAGATCTCTGGAAGGAACCAGAATTGAATAAAGCTCCTGGTTAGATGCAGTACAGATGAAAAAAAGATTGTTGTATATCCTGGGAGCTGATATTGTAACAAATTTCTTTCTTTTAAATTTCTAGTTTCTAGGGAAGTTGTGTTTGTAAAAGGTTGGCCTCGCGTTATATTCTAGAGCTAAAAGTTTTCAACAAGGTCGTTTTAGACCTCAGTTTCAAACTAATTAACTCTGGCGGGAAGTATGTAAGGATCTTAAGTTTTACTAACGTTTATTTTATTTTAAATCTTTACTATCACTTCTTATTTTCTACTTCCGGCCAGAATTATAAGCGTGAAGGTTTTTATGCAAAGTTTGTCTGGCGAACGCCAAGTATTTAAGTGTGGCCTTTTTGCCAAGCGAAAGAGAGGAAGCAGTAAGTCAACGCAGGCCGCTTACCTTAGAAGTTACGCAGTTGCTACTTTGCCTTCCAGGCCAGAGGTTTTAATCCTCTTGATAAATTAAACGTATTGTAGTGTTCACAGTCTCTGTGCTACATACGCTTCCTGTTATTATAAGGCCAATCTTATTCTAAAGTTAAATTAGAGTTTAGTTTTATTTTGATATCTTTTAAGTTAGACCCCGAGTGGAGGGTCATTGTATTCCGAAGTACGGAAGTCATTGTATATAAAGAAAAAATAAAGGGTTTTGTATACCCTTCGTCTGTATCCTGTCTACTTACTACAATTAGTGAACATAGCTTTAGTAAGCTCTCTGTTCTAGTCAGGTCATTGTATGTTTCCGAAGAAGGTAAGAAGAAACATTGAACCTGATAAACGAATTCAAATTTATTGCAGACGGCCGGTGAGTTTTACAATGAATACTTTCATTGTAGACATATAAATATAGGTAAGTTATCTAGCATCTTCTTGTTGAAATCTATTTTTGAGGTGGCTGAAGTGTGAACATTGTCTCTTTCAGTTATGGTTTCAATTATGGTTTCAACTTGAAAGTTACGCTCTTAACATAATTCGAAATGAAGCAGTTCGCATTTTACGTAAGTCCAGGGATTACTGTACTTAGTTTCAGACGTTTTTTTTTAAATAATTTGTTTTTTATAAATACAGAAACTTATGTGACATATGGATATAACATACACAAAATATAAATTAAAATAAATACATGCATAATACCTACATAATGTGACTTTGAATTAGAATTATATAATTGCACATGTTATAGTATGTACTCATGCATGCATGCAATTTTTTACTTAATGTTTTGTTAACTCCTTTTCTGTCACATAATCTGTTACACATTTACATAATGTGTTGCATGTTACATACATAAATTTTAGAGAAATGATATTTAAGTTAATTATTAAATAGTATAAATGTACAATTGTTTTACTCGTATTATACCATGTAGGTAGCCAAATTAAATTTCAGTGGAAATCAACATTCAATAAAATAATTTATTCTAATAAGAAAAATTGGAATCCCCGAAAATCTTAATGTAAAGACAGCATTCTCAAAAAGAGGAATAAAAATATAAAAAAATACGCAAGTTGTAAAAAACATTAAAGTTGTTACTGTAAGAAAAACAATTAAGTCTTTATCCTTAGTAATTAAAAGCCTACAGAAGTGACACAGTTTGATCGTTAGAAAATGACATCATTGAATTGATTTTGAATCTAGCTGAAAATATTTAGAAAATAGTTACTAGTTTCATAAAATTTTCCATTTTTTATAAAAGTAGTTACTTGCAAACCAATTAAAAATAATGCTGAATATTTTAATAAAATTTAAAAGTATTTAAAATGTTAATTAAACACAAATAAAAATATTAATTATATCTATTTATTAAAACACATGGGAAACAGAAAAGAATTTAAATTTTTTGCTTTCACTTTTTTCTTGTTCATTATTATGGCTTTCAATTGCTCACCAATAATAATTCGGAGCTTTTTTAAATGCATAGAAAAATTAAATTACTTTTATTGTGTTGCGATTTTTTTAATTGTGCTTATGTTATTTAATTAATAAATATTCAGGTATTTGATTTAAATTGAAATTGTAAAGATGGTAGTGGAATATATATATTTGTTGCTGTTAAAATCTTTAGTTTTTTTTTTTTCAATAGTTCGATTTTTCTAATAACATAGATAGAGAGCGTTTCTTTAAACGGAAATGATTTCTTTGTGAATACAGGGTGTTTCATAGATCATGGGACAAAGTTGGAGCGTACTAAAACATGCATTTTTTGTACAGGAATGTAGGGTATAAAGTGACGGGTTAAGGCAGGAACACAATGAAACGGCACGAGAGAAAAATGTGTTTATGTACAAAATCAACACAAAGTGCTCCTTTGCAGCAATACAGGTGACAGGTGACTGAAGACGGGGACGCCTGATGTTTAACAGAGGTAAACAGGCATGTGTCCCTCGCCCTCCCCTACCTAGAGGCAACCACTCCCTGGAGCCGCAAGAGGCCCGCCCCGGAAGTTTATATAGATATTAAAATGAGTTTGTTCACGTGACCAAACAGGGCCATCTTAAGTGTACAATGGATACTAGTAGACATACGGTTTGGCATCTTAATGGTAAGTCATGCATGCAGCTTAAGCATACACATTTGAAATACATGACAAATAAGTATGCATAGAGTAAACATAGTTCAACACAACTCATAGAAAACATAACAGTACATGATACAAAGTACACACAATACGACTTTAAACAGCATAAAACCTATATAAACATTACGTTAAACACACACATTACATTAAACACATAAAACGTATATAAGAAAACGAAAAATACATGAGGAAACGGGAGAATCAAACCGCACTATGTTTAACATGAACGCACCTAGGCACATTACGGAACAAAACGCAATGCGTTAGTCATACATGGGCAGTAGATATTTACATTGATGTTGATCATAATAAATGTTCAAAAAAGGGAAAACTAACAGTAATAGGAACTCCAGCTGTGATTGGCTGACAATGCAGTGGTAGAGGGTGGTAGTGAGCCGGACAAACCACGATCCATTGCATCAGAGGATCATTTGCAACTCTGATGTCGAGCATGATGTGTGAGTTTACGCACAGGGAAAAAGCTGACATGCATCTCATGTACGGTGCTGCTAATGCGAACGGCAGACAGCGCTACGGTTGTACCAGGAACGGTTTCCGAACAGGTGTATGCCGAAGCACACAATGTTCGAGAGGTTGCATCGGTCTCTGTGTGAAAACGGGTCATTTGAAGCCACCTCTGACACTATAGGAGTGGAAGAAGAAGTGCACGATAACCTCGCATTGAAGAATCCATCTTGAACATTGTGCATAAATCACCTCAGACAAGTACAAGAACTATTGCACGTCGTCTGCAACTGAGTCATTCCACCGTTTGGAGAGTATTGCATGAAAATGGTTTGCACCCATACCATTTGCAGAGAGTCCAAGCCTTGCAAGAGACAGATTACCCTCTTCGAGTTCATTTCTGTCATTGGTTCTTGCAGCAGTGTGCGGCACAGGCAGATTTCCCATCGGATGTGCTATTCACGGACGAGGCAACTTTCTCACAGGATGGCTTCTTCAATAGCCACAACATGCACGTGTGGGCAACTCATAATCCACACGGCACACCTCCACATGCATTCCAAACCCGCTTCTCCGTGAATATGTGGGCGGGTATTGTTAACGATTACCTCTTACCTGTACGTACAATTGGCTTATGTTATCATATTTTTCTGCAAGAGGTGCTACTGGAATTGCTGCAGGGTGTTCCGGCTGTCGTTCGTGATCGCATGTGTTCCAGCATGATGGTGCACCAGCCCATAACCACGTGAGGGTCCGCAATTACTTGAATGGGACATTTCCGGGCCGTTGGATTGGCCGTCGTGGACCCGTTCGACGGCCACTCCGTTCGCAAACTTTATCCAGCAGCTTGGATGTTTTTTATGGGGGCCATCTGAAGAGCATCGTTTACGAAACTCCCGTTGACTCACTGGAGGACTTCGTTTCACGACTATCCATTGCGGCTGCAAGCGTGCGCGACATGCCTGCCGTTTTTCAAAATGTTCATCAAGCCCTTCTGCGACGTTACCAAGTATGTATTACTGCTGGTGGTCGTAATTTGGAACATTTATTGTGAATACTGTATTGCTACAAAGAAGCACTTTGCATTGATTTTATACATAAACGCATTTTCCTCTCGTGTCGTTTTTTTGCGCTCCTGCCTTAACCCGTCACTTTAGACTCAAACACCCTGTATCTTTTACGATAACGGAAAGCAGTATAGTACAGTAGTGTCGCTTGTCTTTGGCTGCGGGGTTTTGTTTACTGGTTAGTAAAAGGAAGATTGAATTGGCTTCTTTCTGTACTTTCTTTGTACTTTCTTGGTGAATGCTGCAAGTATTAAATAAATGAGTTTCTTTAGTAAGGATGTAAATTTCATTTCTAGGGGGCAGCATTGAATTTTATCTCTTGTTTTTCCTCTTGTTAGCTGGGGGTCACAGTTTGGTTTCTCAGGTTTCTGGGTGACTCATTGTTTCCAACTTGTTAGCAAATCTTTCTACAACGTTTCTGCTTCGATTCGTTGAGGTGGTGAGGTTTTTCAGCAAAATTAAAAAGAATTCTCGGGTTAGTTAAGTTTAATTTCATGTGTAATTTTCGGCATATAGTGTTTAGTGGGTACCGAGTTTTTTTCGGAAATTATAAGGGTTATAAGTCAGACAATTTTGTGATTCAGAGTTGTGAAGTTCCTTTAAAAGAGCTCGTGTGTTTGCCCTGTTGCGGGCGGCCTGTGCTAGAGGGCTGGGGTTGTGTTTTACTCTCTTTGGCCTGAGATGAGTATTCTTCTTGCGAGACGATTAGAGATTTGTGCGATATATTTATATTACATATTTACATTGTGTGATCTCTTCCGCACGAAAAAAATGGGCATTCCTGAAGTGAGACATTCCGGAAAAAATGGATGTCAGTCCTCGCCGATTCTCCTCTTTGCTGAAAACCGCTTTTTGTGGCAGCGTTCCAGTCGTGAGACAGGGAATTCATCCTTGTGTCGTTGCTCGTGAAGTTTTTATTGGAGCTGTTACCGGCGTAACCGAATGATTTTCCTCGGTTTCTCTACTCATATGCTTCCATTCAGAATTATTGATTTCTGAGCTTTTTCTATTATAATTCTTCAAGATGATATTTTTTCTTGAATACTTATTTTGTACTGGTCGACGAAAGACTAATTCAGGAGTTTCTGCTTCTGTGAACTTCTGCTGATGTCACCGATATGCAGCAGCTTCTTGTGATGATGGATTCCTGAAGTCCTACAGTGAATTAGCATACATTTGTATTCCTAAGATCGTAGTATTTGTCAGGTGAGGGTAATTTAAATTCATCTTGCATATTTGGTAGAAAGAGAAAATTCATTTGTTAATCGAGAAAATTCTGAGTGAAAACTGTTAGACAATTTAAAATTATTGTCTAAAAATGTGTAATTCTGTTAATTGCAGTTTCTTCAGTAGTTTAGGCGAGCTTCACTTTAAATAAGTAATTTAGTTTTCTAGTGTAATCAAAATAATCGTTTATTATGTTAAATTGAAATCTGATCTTGATAAGTGACTCTTAAGGAAATATAATGTGAGATATTATTTACTATTTATGTAATTGTAGTCTGGCCAGCTGTTTGAATTAGGATATTATAGAAATTATCAGCTGTGTTTTAAATTTGTATATTTTTTGTTTTATTTGTTCATTTTGTGTCAGCTTACTTGGGTCTGACCAGTTGCTCCATTTGTTTGAGCCGTAAGGCTTTTAAGAAACATGGAGTTTTACTCGGGGTTTTGTTAAGATCAATAATATTAATCTTAATTTAACTTTTGTTTGTAATCCCCTTTAATTTTGCTCTAAACACTTATTTATAATTACTTGAATGTTGTTTTTGGATAAATTGTAATGAAATTTAGGTCCCAGCAAAGTATTTAAATTTTTAATTGATTTTTTTCTTTTCAGGAACTGATTTGACTGTTTAAGAATATTTCTCTCTTGAGGAACTGATTTGATTGTTTAAGAATATTTCTTCCCTGCTGTTGTGAAGTTTTGAATGAATGAAACTGAACTTCTTGCTCTTGAGTTAATAATAGAATTGACTGAATATGTAGTTTAAGTAATGTTTTTGTTTGAGAGATAGCATACTATTTCTACCCGAGTACCATCGAAGACTTATTAATCTTTATTTTTCAGGTTAAGATTTATTAAGTGTGAATTTGCATTGATTGAGTTAATTTATTCTAGAACAGTTGATCAAATGTAAATTGGATTAGATCAATCACACAGTTACTCTCCTCCTCTTAATAGCTTAGGATTTAGGGTTTCAGATTATTTTTAATAGTAGAATTTAGTATTTTTTATTTTAGCTTTGTCCAACATCAAAGAAAGTAGTTAGGCAGAGTTAAAATTTAAAAAATTTAAAATTTAAAAAAGCTATATTATGTAGTCAGCTGTTAAAAGTTGGAGGTAATTACTTTTAAAATAAATAAAATATCTCAATTATTGCAACAGTCACATAATTCGAAGCTCATAATAGGTTTAAGGTGTATGAGCCCCCTTAAATAAAACTTATTGAATAAAACCTTTTTAGCTCAAAGAGGCCTTAGCCAAGAAGGGGTCTTAGTCTGGAAATGGCATTTTGCGTCTAGTCACTATAAACGGCTGTATCAATTTTCAAATTGTTGCCACCAAATATTGTCCGACTATATTATATTTAAAAAATTAAATAATGAAGAATTTGCATCAATATATATATTTTTCTCGCATTTGGAAAAACAACGGTAACTAGAGCCATCAAATTTTTAATAACGTAGTCCTCCATCCGAATACGGGCACCTGGAAGCCCGAATCTTGAATTTCGAATTTGTTTAATTACCTACTTCATGCTTTTAAAAACTAACGAATTTTTGCTTATGAAACTGAACGAGCACTGGGCGAAATAAAATATTTTTATTTCCAGCGTGCGAAACTCTCTATTGTAAATTCTAAAGGTATGCTGTCTTTAAATATTTTTAGCCCATAGCGGCGTTAGCCCAAGTGCTCTCGAAACATGTCCGTATGTTTAAATGAAAAAAAGTCTCTTTAGGCGTATTATAAAATCTGAGAGCCTTCAGACATTTTTTATTTAATTGTATTTTATTTTCAGGTGTTACACGTTACCAGTGATGAATTACATGTTACCAGTGATGAGCCCTTTAATCATTGTTAAAACATAAGCAACAAACTGTAAGAAAATTATGAAATAATGCATAATAACTTAACGTCATTCAGAGAATGTAGCAATAGCTTTGAATATTCAGGTTCGGAAACTGTATGTAATAACAATATTACCTCACGAACATTTTACTCAAAGCTAAAATGAGAAAAAGAGTACCGCAAGTTTATCATTAAGTGCATCAACATAGCAAAACTAAAACGTGGCTTTTTTTCCCCTATCTTCTTCAGACTGCAACACATTTAAAACAAATGACATAACAAAATCTGAAAGGCCTTTCATATTTTATATTACGCCCAAAGAGGAGTTTTTTAATGTTTTGTGAGTTACCTTTATTTATTAGATACTAATTAGTTAAATGAGAAATTTCTAAATGTAATTTTGAAACAGTTCTTCACCACACTGCATTGTCATCAAACAAGAGTGTCATGTATACGAATTTGAACTCGATAATTTATCAGGAAATAAGTTAAAAATCGGTGACAAACTCCACCGGCAGTTAAACACCATGTGCGAACTAAATAAAACCTTATGAGACATAAATTATAGAGGTACGCGAAAAACGTCGGTATGGGTTTACATCTTTAAACATTGTTCTTACATGGATGCTTTTAAATACAGAATTCCTTAAATTAACCTGCAGAATGTTTTGAAAAGATAATTGGAATTCGGTAGTAGGCACAGAAAGTTCTGGAAAACATTAAGGAACTAAATAAGAAAACAAAAAGGAAAAAATAATAACTACCACTAACAAAAACCTAATTTCGAATGCAGTCCTTGCAACGCAAATATTCGGACTTTGTATTTCTTCAGTCAGCGTGACTATTATGCAAATTAAATAGAATTTAAGTAGTGCGAGAATTTGTGGTTTATATCTATAAAGAAAGTGTTGTGGCAACTCAGCATTAAACCTCTTTACTCTTAAATGCCGTCTGTAGAGTATATATGCATTTTGCAAATGACTTAAATGCTGGCTTGCGAAGTTGGAATCCCCATTAGTCGGAACCGACTTATTTGCATTGTCACTATTCAAATAGTTGAGTTGCGAAAACCCACAAATAACATATTCTAGTATTTGTTAATTTTGTATTGCATTATAAAATGTAATTTCAATAAACATCGAAGTTTTAAGTTATAATGAAGATTAGTCATGGGAAGGTTAACCAAGTGGGATTAAAGATCTAATTTGGTTATAAGGCATTTCTCCCACCTTCCTAGCATACCTTCCTGGTGTGGTGGTCTGCAAGCTGGGCGCGTATTCCAGAGGCCCATGGTTCCCTTCCCGGCGAAGGCGTTGTTCTCTTTTCATCTTTCCTGCTTCCAAAAAATACCTAATGTCTCTACAGTGGCATTCGAACTAAATGGGCGGTGGATGATGATTCTCCGTACCCAGGATTTGGCGACTGGGTCCCCTAAAAACCCCAGTCACTCTTTAAAAGGAGAATTATATAAAGTTTTTCTTCCGCCTTCCTAGCATGCCTTCGTGGTATAGTGGTCTGCATGATGGGCGCGTATTTCAGAGGGCCGTGGTTCGATTCCCGGCGAAGGCGTTGCTCCTTTTTCATCTTTCCTGCTTCCAAAAAATACCTAATGATTTTACAAAGTTTGATCTCAAATATTTTATGGGCAAAATTTTGGGATGTTCGTGAAATCTTTATGTTTGTCATTGTTTCCTTTTCATGTCAATGAATTAAACGCTTAGAAAATATGAGAATTGCTAAAAATCTGCTTGTTTTATTGAATAACAGTTTAATTTTGCTCGTTCCTTAAAAAAAAAAAATAACATTCCATTTCATTGAGTGTCTTTGATTTTGACAAAATTCTTGAAAATTATTTCGAAACTTTTAGAGAGTATATCATCTTCCAATTGGTTAATGATTCTGGGCATTTTAATTAACTGGAACTCTTACTTTATGTAGTACATTATAAAAATATTAAAAAGTAAATCATTTCTTCGAAATCCTCCCGATTTACAGTTACATAATATTCCGCGTTTTAATTTTATAAACTTTATAACGGGAAATATGTCTAGACATATAATACTTACAGTTGCAAATATGTAATCTATTTACATTAAATTTGACTCTTTTGGAAATTTTGCATTTGAAAGTCTATGTCTAGGATAAATATTTAAGAAAGTAAAATTTCTAGTGAATTTTATTAAATTTTGTGTAACATAATTAGAAATTCCTGCTTTTTTAATTATTCTGAAAGCTACATGATTAAAAATATTTTCAGTAATATTTTACAATGTTTGCTCCAAGTTAATGTATTAAAAATAGCAAAAGGACCTTTATAGATATCATAGAGATTTATTTTAATATCTATATTAAAACTGCCTGATAATTTGCAATAAATTTGTGCCACGTCATTTTACTTTTATTCCGGGATTTTTACATGGGATTCTTCTGAAACATAATTGCCCAGAAATATGTACATTTTTAATGTTAAAGTTCTTGAGAAAGATGAAACGAATTTACTCTTAGGCATGCTCGAGGAAAACTGCTGCACAGACGACTGGAAGGAAAATCACAACTAGCTTGATCGTTAAAATATCATTTTTATTTTGAACAGGAAAAAATTCAACCCTTTGAAAGGCACCGGTATATACCGGTTGTTTGTCAATTTTTTAACCTTCAAAAAATGCTAATTTCTGTACACCAAAAGCTATAATCGTAAGTTTCTAGTGTTTCCTTTCGATTCTAAATGGCAGCACCACAGTATGAATGCTCCATATTTTGCAGTTATGAAATTAATATACCCCGTTCCAAGGTATCATGTTTGAAGATTGATAAATTCAATTGGAGGGAAAGACAAAATCAAAATCTATAAACATATGACGTACACATGCTAAACCTTTTATATTTACTGCATTTCAATCAAAACTGATAATTAAAAGAAGATTATGCATACGTTTTTAATGCCGGTATATAATATATACCGGCGCCCCTACTGAGTGTACCTTGTCAATAGATGGCAGCATCAGGCTTCTCCTTCTCTACTCTGTGAGATGACAGCATTTCTTTACATTATAATAGTTTATGCTGTAATAATTTGTTTATGATTAACTTACAAGTCGTTTAGGATTCAGTATTATATTCATGAAGGGATGGGAAGTTTACTGATACTGTACTTAGGACTGAATACAAGTGTATTTGTTCCTTTTTATTCTTTTTTTTACTCCGCTCGAGTTTCATTCGCCTCTATTTAGCTAAAATTTTAACTTTAGCTTTTCACCCTTTCCCAAGAGAAAGACTCATCGATTTCAAAATTGCCGTCTGGGGTCAAAATTTTGCATAATTGTAGGGTTAAATGTGGCATGTTTGCCCCCAAAAGTAAAGTGACCACACGTCCCGATTCTGGCGGGACAGTCCCGCTTTTTGAAGGACTGTCCCGCGTCCCGTCAATGTTTATAAATGTCCCGCTTTTTAGAGAAAACATCTGCATTTCTTATTTTAAGTGTACTGTAAAAATATTTACCTATTATTTATTAATTATTATAGTAAATATAAAGAAATAAAAGATACATAAATAAAAAACACATAAAATGCATGAAGAGTAAACTAAATTACTCAATGTAACGAGTTAGATATACTCGGTGGTGTTCGATCATTGTCGTTACGTCTCGTCAAGGGATATGTATTGTTAACGGAGGATAAGCTATCATTAGCTGAAGGGCTATTTGCTTTCCGCACCATAAACCACAATCAAAGTTTCAGATCAATTGATTGTGCGTAGCAAATAATCAAAACGTACGACAAAACATTTGCACGTGCAAGGACAAACCCCGAAGCAATTATTTGTAATGTTTTTTCACTATAATTATTTGTAATGTTTTTTTACTATATTCGTATTCACAAATGCAGAAAGAATTACATAGATGCACATTTATATCCATATATTATGACGCTTCCAAACACAAATATTTAAAATTATTTCCCTCAATTGTTAGACTTTTGATCCAGAAACAGGAATGAAAATTAGAGTATTAGATTTTATTTCATTGCAGGGTGAAACTTCATAAATAATTTTTGATTCAATAAGTACTATTTAAAAAAAGACAATAAAATTATTGCCTATTGTGAGGATAAAACTAACGAAAATTTTGGTGTAAAAGCTAGAAAAGGCATCAATAACGCTTTTACGAAAATTAACGATGACTTGAACGAAAAATTATTGGAGAAGTTTGTGCAGCGCAAATTCTACACAATACTATTCAAACAGCATCTGACTTATTTTCAGTGGATCTTGAAAATATTATTGCAAAAATTTATTCGTATTTATATATATATATATATATATATATATATATATACTGTGCGTGTTGAGCATTTGAAGGATTTATGTGAAAGCGCAGAAATCAAATATAAAAGAATTGGGTGACATTAAAAAAAGAGATTTTATGGGAATATGTGGAAAAATCTTTTTAATATATTAGTAACCATTTTCCGAAAAGTAATATTTGTGAAAATGATTGATAAGGTGGCATTGGTAAAAAGATATGTTATTGAAGAAAAAAATTAATTGTTGGTTTTCTGCAAATGTGGAAAGAGACAAAAATGCACGGAGTTATTCCTTCATTTTAAACAGAATAATATTCTTCATGAAAATATATTGAAAATTGTAGAACTCGGCTCTCCCTTTCAGGAACAAATGCAGCAGGAGGACGTGTTTTTTCTAGTATCAATAAAATATAGACAATTGAAAAAACGCAGTTGAACATTAAAACTTTAAAATCTGTATTAAGGGTAAAATATAATTTGATCAATTCATGTGAGAAATTTCACTCGGATAAAAAATATGACCGTGAAAAATATCATAATTTTTTAATAAAATTTTTAACTAATTAAAAAGCATAATATTCAAATTATAGTTTTTTACAAATATTTTTATAGTTTCCAATACTTAATAATAAATATATTTTTGTATATTTATAGACACGTTTCTGAATGTATACAATAAAATATATTCTTTTTTGAACTATTGGTCTGCTTTCATAACTAAATTACAATTCTCATTTCATTCCATTTGTCCCGCTTTGTCTCTATGAAAATATGGTCACATTACCCAAAAGACACCCGTTGCTTCGTGTTTTCGAAAACCATAAAATCCAACGAAAATGAAAGTTGAAAAGGAGCCCCTAGGAGGCCAAAGGTGTTGATAAGAGCTTTATATAAAATAATAAAGTTGTTTAACGGCGTTTCTTCCTGAACAAAAAGATATATTACAACATATATTTACAAAAAATAAAAAAGGAGCCCTTACGGTCCTCGATAATCTAAAGTGTGTGTGCGTGGGGAAGGGGAGGCGATTCTTGGTATCATAGCATGAACCATGGCTTTTTTACATATTATCTAAAGCATTAAATTATGACATAAAAATGCAACATACTTTCTCATCTGAGTCGTAGTGTTTCATTAGTCCAAAGGGGCTTTGTCCTTGAAAGACTTGTAGGGTTTATATTTATTTTAACTAACATTTATTTTAAGTTTAAACTATCTTTCCTGTCAAGCCTTACTTTCCCCTGGAACTGCCAATGCCAGAATATGTAAATTTTAGTAGAACGCGCAAGGATTCAAATTATCAGCGGAAGTATTATGATTTAAATAGAAAGGAAACGAGTTCGGTGTGTGATGTTCTTACTTCACGAGCGCGGAGGTAGTTAGCGAGAAATTGAAGAACCCCGCGTGTCGGCCTATGTGCTTGCCGGGAAGTAGTGTTAATCGTTCAAGTGAGCTTCAGGTTGCTGAATTAGCAGCGGTATTGTAAAACGCGGTGAGTTAGTTATTTTTAGAGAGCCTCGTAGTTAGAGTCTTGTCTTTAGTTTCTTTTCAGGTTATTATTTTTATTTGACCGCCGAGTTGGCGCAGTCTGTGAGCGTCAAGAGCACGCAATTGTAAATTTTTACGTTGAATAAAAAGGGACTTAAACCCTTCACAAGACTCTGTCTTTTATCCAGTTTTCACAGTCACCTCTTGGTTGCGTGCAAGTTGGAGGCGCGCAACGTTACATTGGCGCCCGAACACTTATCGAACTGAAATGGCCGAAAATTGGATGGAAACCGCTGGACAACACCAAGAAATGACATGCCAGTTGGAAGGATTTGGATACCTGGTCCAGACTTTGAGAGCGTCAATTAAGCCAAACGTCCATTTCGACGGAAAAAATTCGATGGCGGTATTTCTAGAAGGTCTAGAAAACCACTTTGAGCTCTACCCTGTTCCTGAAAGACAAAAAGTTGCCATCGCCACATCAGCACTAAGAGGACAGGCCGCGCTATGGTGGAAAATATAGGCAAATTTTTATTAGGGGAATTTGGAAGCCAGACATATACATTTGAAAATTTCAAAAAATCGTTAGTAAAGGCCTTCCCCATAGTGAAAGATCGCGCACGGCTGGAAGCCGAACTATATAGTTTCTATCAACGGGATATAGCAGAATTGACGGACTTTATTCTACGAAAAATTAAGCTAACGGATATGCTGTATGGGAAGAAACCCGATGCGGAGATTATTGAAATATTCTTGCCAAGATTGTTACCCGCTGTTCAAGACTACTTTGAAATTAGAAACCCAAGCACATTGCAGGAACTCTTCGAATTGGCGGTGAAGTTTCAAAATCGCAGAATAGCGGAAAAAACGAGAGGGGAAACATATTCTCAAAGTACCCGAAGGAAATTTTCAAATGAGGAAACCAGAAATGGAAATCGCTCTTATGGGGGAAAGAGCTATCAAGATAACTCATCGAAACTCGAAGGTCAAGGCCCAAAAAGAAAATTTGAAAATAAACATCCGCGTACCCAGAAGACACAGATTGAAAGGAAAGCTTTAAACGAGTAGAGGGGCCTGTGAAACGGAGGGTCCAGACCCCGGAAGTTTTAAAAAAACCCTCAAATAGACATTTAAATACGGTCATCGTAAAAAACTCACAGCTACCAATTATACAAATCCTGGTTGGCGATGTACCAGTAGAAGCCCTCATCGATACAGGAGCAGAAGGAAATTTTATGAGTGAAAATTTCTTCAAAAAGAATTTTTATAGGGTACGATTATTTAAAACCAAAAATACCGAAATTATAGCGGCGCAAGGAAAAACATGTCACTGCATCGGGAAATTATCATTAAACTTACAGGTAAAAGAGGAAAGTCTCAAAGTATTAATTTTTGTAGTGAAAAATCTGCAAAATTCTCTTATTTTAGGTATGGAGTTTTTAAGGGCCGCGAGGGCCAAATTAAATTTTCAAGATAGTTCCGTGGTGTTGGAGATGGACCAGAGGGTGGTGGAACCTGTGGAGACACCGCAAGTGGACCTTAGCCATCTGAATGACCATGAAAGGAAAGCAATACAGCAAGTGGTGAGTAATGTTTCTCATTTATTTTCAGAAAAACCAGGAAACTGCCAAATAGTCACGCACAAGATTCAATTAAATGCCGAAAAACCTTGTAGGACTAAACCTTATCGGTATGACAAACAAAAAGACGTAATCATCGAAGAACATATTCAAGAGATGTTAAAGAATAAAATAATAACGACCATAAATAGTGAGTACGCGAGTCCAGTCGTACTATGTAGGAAAAAGAACGAGTTTCCTCCTTCGGATAAAAGGGCTTGGAGGTTTGCTATTGATTACAGAAAACTAAATAGTATTACCAAATTTCCAGTTTACCCTTTGCCGGTTATAGACGAGATCATTAGACAGATCAAATCGACAAGATATATGTCTACTTTGGACTTAACGTCTGGCTACTATCAAATAGCTATGAGACCCGAAGATATACATAAAACCGCGTTTATAACAAAATCGGGAACTTATGCATTTTTACGCATGCCCTTTGGGTTGTGTGGGGCCCCATCAACATTCCAGAGAGCTATGGACATTGTTCTAAAGCCTGTCCTAGGTAAATCAACTTTAATTTATCTAGATGATATAATTATAACGAGTAGTACGTTGGAACAACACATTAATGATCTAGAACAAGTTTTTAAATTATTAAAAGAGGCCGGTCTTACAATTAACGCCTCAAAATGCAAGTTCGCAACTAAAGAACTTAAATATCTCGGTTATAAAATTTCGCAAAAGGGTATAGAAACGCAAGATTCAAAAATAAAAGCTATTAAGAATTTCCCACCGCCCAACACCGCCAAGAAACTTTCTTCTTTCCTTGGGTTATGTTCTTACTATCGATCTTTCATAAAAGATTTCGCTAATATTGTTGAACAACTCTTAGTAATCAAAAGAAAAAGGGGTAAATTTACGTGGACAGCGGAAGCTAACACAGCATTTGAAAGATTAAAAGAAGCGCTAATTAATGCCCCTGTTTTAAAATTCCCGGAGGGGGACGAAAACCTGGAAATTGCAGCAGATGCGTCAGACTATGCGGTGGGGGCGGTTCTTATGCAAAATAACCATCCTCTGGCATTTTTTAGTAAAACATTGAATCAGACACAAAGGAATTATACAGCTACAGAAAGAGAAACATTAGCCGTATTAATGGCTGTACACAAATTTCGAGTTTATTTCGGCAAATCGCCAGTAACAGTCTTTTCGGATCATGCGGCTGTTGGTAGACTTTACTCGGGGAAAAACCTAACGCCCAGGTTAATAAGATGGGCTTTAAAACTCCAAGAATATAATATCACAATAAAATATAAACCGGGTAAGGAAAACAATGTAGCTGACGCACTTTCTCGTATAAAACTGGACGATGAAGGAAATGAACTTAAATGCGCTGTGTTGACTTCAAAAATTTTAGATTCTAGAGATACGGTTATTACTGAACTGAAAGCTGATCCTGAATTTGGAAATATCTATGCTTATTTGAAAGACCCCGAAAGCTTCGAGCACACAGATATCGATGCGATAAGAAATAGAGCAAAAAACTATGAAATAATAGATAATTTATTATTCTATACGAAAACAACAAACGAAAATCTTGAGTATAAGCCAGTCATCCCAGCCTCGCTTCGATTAAGCATTTTGAAGGAGTTGCACAAAGCAAAAACAGCCGGCCACCTAGGGGTCAGAAAGACTTTAAAAAGGGTACGCGAGGCGGTATATTTCCCGAAATTATACAAAATAGTAACGGCGTATGTCAGGTCCTGCAATCAATGTCAGTGAATAAATGATATTAATTACAGCCCGGCCGGGTACTTAAATAGCATTCGCGCTACATTTCCGAATGAAATTTTAGGCATAGATCTTCTTGGTTCCTTCCCCCAGAGCGAGTTAAATAAAAATCGTTTTCTTTTAGTAATAGTAGATCATTTTTCAAAATGGACAGAAATTGTTCCACTTAAACGCGCGTCAGCCAAAACAGTCGCAGATGCATTCTTACACAGATACATTTTAAAATACGGTGCACCGATAAAAGTCATTAGCGATAACGGAAAACAATTCATTAGTCAAATATTTGAAAACATATGCAATGGACTTGGCATACGCCATATCAAAATGGTTCTGTATAGACCACAGGCTAACATAGCAGAAAGAGTTAATAAAAATATAGTAAAAATAATTCGCAGTTACGTGGGCACAAATCACAAGCGCTGGGATGGCTACATAAATGAATTAGCTTATGCTTTAAGAACGGCAAATCATGATACTACGGGAAAAACTCCAGCAGAATTATTTTTAGGCAGAAAGTTAATTGCGCCTTTAGATAAATTATTCTTTGTGCAAAAAAGAGAGCAGGAGCTTAAACAAAAAGATGTGCAAAAGCTGATTGATCAGGCGCTTAAAAGCTCGGATACGGCAAGAAATAGGCAGAAAATATATTATGATAGAAAACGCCGTGAAGCAGATTTTAAAGTTGGGGATAAAGTATTGAAGCGGAAATTTTCTTTATCAAGTGCCCCAGACAATTTTACGGCAAAGCTAGCTCCAAAGTTTGAAGGCCCCTATGTAATTCAGGAAATCAAAGGAGTAGTATTATATCTTAAGAACGAGAGAGGGGAAATCTGTAAAGCAAGTCCCGACCAGGTGAAAAAATACTATAATCCAAATGATTTTGAAATCCTTAAAAGTTTCTTGCAGGACTCAAGTCTAAACGAAGTAGAAGGTCCAGAGATAACAACAACTATTCCACCACCCAAGAAACAGAGAACTGAAGAGAGACCTAGCCCTTCTACAACCCGGACGTCGGTAGCAAAAAGAAAAAATAACTTTCAAACTCCAGCGTTTAAGAAAAACAAAAATACAGATGAACCGGGTAAAGAAACCGTGGTAAAGAGAAAAACACCACCTACAAAGGATCGCAGGAGAAATTATACATCAAGGAGAACGCGCACACGGCCACAGAGTCAGGTGCCAGCAAGGCCGCCGTTCCGGAAACTGAAACGGCAACAGGAGGCACAAAAATACGACGAACAGAAGAAATTCAAGAAGGACTCCAGACCGGAGGACGTCAAGACCAGCCGTCCCAGGGAAAAACGAAAATGCCAACCACCAGACGATTACTCCGCCAAGAGGCCAGCATGTAGAGGACGCAAAAGAAAAAGTAATGTGGACGATACTCGGAGGGCAGTAAGGAGAAGATTAACATCCATGAAACCTCTAACTTGGGACCAATATTGCCAAAAACGAATGACGGAGTTTCAAGCATCGAAAACTCAAAGATAAGTTAAAACCCTCTATAATTTTTTTTTTCTCTTTTGTTCCGAAATGTTATGCATAAGTACGAAGTTCTATGTTTGAAGTTCTATGTTATGCATAAGTACGAAGTTCTATGTTTGAATAGTAACGGCGTATGTCAGGTCCTGCAATCAATGTCAGTGAATAAATGATATTAATTACAGCCCGGCCGGGTACTTAAATAGCATTCGCGCTACATTTCCGAATGAAATTTGAAAATGAAGTCAATATGTCTCGGTTGAGACTTAGTTTTGTTTTACTTTATTTAGCTAAGGCAAAAGTATTATTTTCTTTAAGCTAAAAACAAGCATTTTCTGTTGGTCGAAAGACTAATTCTGTTATGTTAAAGCCAAAATTTGGCCGAAGATAAAAATAACTTCGTATTCTTGTATTAATAAGAATTTTAGTTTCAGTGCCGCCAGCTTGGCGAAGAATGAGTAAAGTAAAAATTTATTTTCTCTTATTCATTTTATGGTAAATTGTAAAAATCATATGTATTAAAAATTTTGTAAATGTACGTAAATACTTGAATGTTATGTAAAAGTAGAATTTAGTCTAGAAGCATAAAATTGTAGATGCTAAAAGTGAATGCTTAAAAGCAATGAAGTCAAAATTTAAGTATTAAATTGTAGATAAAGTCATGCTTTAGAGCAAAAGCCTGCATGTTCAAAGATGAATGAAGGGGAAGTTAGAATGAATGTGTTTTGTAGGGTTCTCCACCTACATTTGAATTTTTAAGAATATTAAAGTAGCTCATTGAGTTGTAGAATGTCGAGTAAGGTGTGTCTATTTGGTCGTTGAATTCTAACAAATCATGGTGGTTAGGGGAAGTGTTGTAAGACTAAAACACGAATATTCCCGTTTGACACCACACACGGTGGAGAGCCAGGGTAAAGTTAAATTAATGCTTGAAAAATTGAATGAATGTGAATTAAGCAATAACTAAGGAAAACGAATCGTTTAAAAACAAAAATTTATTGTGTCAAGAAAGTGTAAATTATAATGTATTTAGAAAGATACTGATACTTATTCCTTCCAGATGCTGGAAGGAAAGACCAAGATTGATTGATGAAGTCCAGGAAAAGTTGCTGTAAGAAGAGAAAGTTATAACTATCAACAGAAATTTTAGTATACAATTTGTTACATAAGATTTTTTTTTTTGTGTAAACGAGGTTCTCGCCAGTTAGTTCAGAATTAGAGAAACTTACAACAGGTCGTTTGTAGGACCTGCTTCCAAGTTTTCCAAATTCTGGCAGCGGCAAATGTAGGGTTTATATTTATTTTAACTAACATTTATTTTAAGTTTAAACTATCTTTCCTGTCAAGCCTTACTTTTCCCTGGAACTGCCAATGCCAGAATATGTAAATTTTAGTAGAACGCGTAAGGATTCAAATTATCAGCGGAAGTATTATGATTTAAATAGAAAGGAAACGAGTTCGGTGTGTGATGTTCTTACTTCACGAGCGCGGAGGTAGTTAGCGAGAAATTGAAGAACCCCGCGTGTCGGCCTATGTGCTTGCCGGGAAGTAGTGTTAATCGTTCAAGTGAGCTTCAGGTTGCTGAATTAGCAGCGGTATTGTAAAACGCGGTGAGTTAGTTATTTTTAGAGAGCCTCGTAGTTAGAGTCTTGTCTTTAGTTTCTTTTCAGGTTATTATTTTTATTTGACCGCCGAGTTGGCGCAGTCTGTGAGCGTCAAGAGCACGCAATTGTAAATTTTTACGTTGAATAAAAAGGGACTTAAACCCTTCACAAGACTCTGTCTTTTATCCAGTTTTCACAGTCACCTCTTGGTTGCGTGCAAGTTGGAGGCGCGCAACGTTACAGACTACTGTTTTCGTTCTGCGATTTTGCATTGAATCGGTATAAATGTACTGTTGCGTGCGTACGGGTTCGTTATGAAATGAATGCACAAGTCCGAGGAAAAATTAACAAAAATTTATTATTATCACAACAAAAATGCTTAAATTTTCTCAAATTATCATGCAGTATTACAATATCTCACAGTAGTTATCTTTTAACTACTCAAATGTCCAATAGAACGTAATTCAAAACAGCTAAAGAAAGCTAATCCGCGAATTCGCTACAATCAACAAAAACAACAACAAACTAAGCAACTACTACAAACTGAGATGTTTTACTCCTTTTATAACATTTTAAAATCACGCGCTAGAATTTTCCAGTACTTTCTCGAAATCAAAAAGAGATATTTATTTATTTAATGCACGCGCTTTTGTATTTTCAATTTTCCGGCTTAGCTTTCTTTTAATATTCGTCACGCGCTGCACTGCGCGAGAAATAAAACCATTTAATTTATAATTGAACTAACATTAGCTTTTTAAATACCAAATTCGTAACACTGCCCCCTTCGCAAGGACTGCACGTCCCGGGCAGTGCAATCCTTGGACAGGAAGCCAAACTTACAACTGAGGCATAAACATTACATTACAATATCAAACAACATGAAAAATAAATGTAATAGATAACTTAAACAAATCAAACACTAAATGCAAATCAAATACTAAATACAAATCAAATAAAATAGACATTTAAAAACAAAAAGGACCATGGTCTTATACTATTTACATTTATTTACATTACGTACTATGGCCATAGTAATGAGCTAACCTGTCGTAATGAACGACTTTAGGTTTAGAGTTCGAAGACTTACGAATCTGAACCACGACGTCATTCAGCCTTTTTAGGACTGTGTACGGGCCATCCCAACGTGACTGTAATTTTGGACAAAGTCCTTTCCGTCGAGTCGGATTCCACAACCACACTTTGTCTCCTTAGTGGAATTGATGTTCAGTAGCTCTTGTGTCGTATCGAGTCTTCATCTTCTCCGTCGCCAAGTTGACAAGGCGTCGGCATTTCCAGGAGAGGATCCCTTCTGAGGAATGGATAGTCATGTCTCCAGATCCTGAAAGCAGTTTATTGTTTTTGAAGTCTAAGGAAAAATTGTATTTCCTTAAAAAGTCCAGTCCGAGTATGCATGGATCTGTAATATCCGCCACATATGCCGTGTGATGGTAGGCGGCACTTCCAAACGTGATGTTCACGTTTAACTTCCCAGCTATGTCGTTTAGCTTCCCAGCTTGTCACCACACGCAGTCTGAAGCGTAACAGAGGATGGCGTCCAAATAAGTTTATCTTTAAACTGTTGAGCTAAATCTCTCCGAATGATGGTAACATTAGCTCCTGTGTCAATGATCATATTGCAAGGAACTCCATCGACATGGCCATTGATGGACAGTCCGTTACTGTTGCCACTCACTGTAGAAATCTTGAGCGCTTTAAAACAAGGTTTTTCATTCTCTGGCAACCTCCGTTCCTCGATATGGTCATTCATTTGTTTCCTCCGTCGTCGCTGGGAAATGGTCTCAATTTCCGTGCTTCGGGGTATTCTACAGTTCCTTCGCACGTGGCCTTCTGCTCCGCAGTTCCAGCACTTTGGTTTCTTGTCAGTCCTTTTCCTTCCCGTGACATTTAATTGTCTGTTTAAATCGTATGCCTTATTTTCCGTGCTCTGGGGTGTTCTGCAGTTCCTTCGTATATGACCTTCAACACCGAAATTCCAGCACTTTAGGGTCGGTTTCTTTTCAGAACTATTCCGTGTTAAAGCATTCACTGGTCTTGTCAACTCATTCGTTTCATTATCCGTGCTCTGGGGTGTTCTGTAATGCCGTTGTAGGTGACCTTCAGAACGACATCTCCAACACCTTACAGCCACTTTGTTCTCACTGCTACTCCGTATCAAAGCATCGACTTGTCTGGATAAATCATCTAAACGAGCCATCAATTGGTCCCCTGGCTCGTGTACTCGCACAGCTCTGACTGGGTAGCGATCTCTACGAGTTGCTTGCTGGGCTGCCTCCAATTTCACGGCGTACAACAGAGCGCTTTTTACAACATTATCATCCGGCATTCGCAGTGCTTTCTGTATTTCAGGATCCCGGACACCATCGATGAAATATTGCAGCGACAGAATTTCCCTCGTTTCTCTCGTGCACTCCGTAAAGGCGAGGTGGTGCCCCACATGCGACAATTTTTAGTAGTAACTGCTCCATCTAGGGTAGAATGCAGTTCACTCAACCACAAAATCTTCCAAAGCCATGCATTGTCAGCAGCTATTCTAGCCAAAAGAAGGCCAGAAATTTTTTTTGTCCAGTTCTGAAGGCTGCGGCTCTTGCAGAATTTGGATCTTGTACGGATACCATTTTACAATGGATAGCAGAATCTTTTCTAATGTGTACCAACTGAAAAACAAGTCACCTGATATCACTTGAGCACTTGTCAAAGAATTCTGCGAACCGGCCGCTTTTTTTACCATGGCAAAAGCAACTTTGCAGTTTCATTTCAAATCCGTTTCCGTCCTTTTCATCATGCCATACGCAACTCCTAAGTCTTTTCAGATTTAGTAATAATTTTTCACATCCTACCCCGACATAGGCCCTTTTCAGAAACCTTTCATGTCCCGATATTCTCTCAATGCCGTTGAAAAATAACTGCCGCCCAATCTTTCCTCTCTATAGGTTCCGTTCCGTTTGTCGTTGCCGCCGCGTCTAGCTTGCAAAGCTACAAGCTGTATATTGGCTATCTTCATTTGGTTGTTTCATGTAGCGATGCAAGGACAGAAATGCCTGAGTCTTGGAGACAAGATATAATACGGAAAATACAAATTTTTCTCATAAACTGGAACTCTTTGAAGGAACGGTGAAGAATTATTTTACGGCACTGACTACTGGCTTTTTAAACGCTTCAGATTTACATAACGTCCTTTCTGCCGTGCCTGAGAAGCGCCATCTGTCGGTCGATTTCCGAACCATTTTTATTGCATTCTTTGCTCACAGTCCATATAACGGATATACCGAGTTTTAACGAAATAGATATACCAGTACAGGCTCTGCATAGGTCTAAATATGATAACTTTAATTACAAACGCTCTCTGTATTTGGGATTTGCTCATTAACACATTAGTTGTATTGGCCATTCAGTTCAGAAAAAATGATGTTACATCTCCGTGTGTAGAACTCACAGCACAACTCTCATTTGTTGAAGAATATATAATATTTTAAAACAGGAGTCGGCAATCATTTTATTACTCCTGCCACGCCTTTGTTGCGTTTCTACTCAGGAAAGCAGTTTTGGAAAGTTTTTGTAAACATGTAGATAAGCTAGATATTTTTTACATATAAATTTATCACATTTTATTATTCGGTCTATAGTGGGAGTAACTGAATTTAATTTTTGAAGTAAAAATTGCAGATTTAATTTTCTAATTTCTCTTGTAACATAAATAAACAAAATAATCATGTTTGGAAAAATGTAGATTTATACAAAATAAAGATTACTTGTGCATATGATAATTAAAAAAATCAAAATTAATTATATGTACATGTATTGAGACGTCAGTAGTGAGGACACATCTGAATTTCGCCACTTGAGCATTGCAACCTCGGGTGTAACTTTAGAAGATAGATTGAGAATCTAGAAGAAAACATTACAAGATTTTAGAAAAGTGTTATGAATGACAATCCCTGTTCTAAAGGAAGTATAACGAGTTTAAATTTACTCTTTACGATCCCTTCTTACACCTTGAGGGCTAGGAAACGGTTTCATTGAATTCATTTCTTCAATATTTGATGATAAAGGCTTAAAATTCTTAATTATATAAAATTTATTCTGTACTTCATGATTCCTATCGAAAATAATTCTAGAATTAAATTTTTTACTGATAATGTTATAATATGCCCCGCTAACAATACGTCAGTCGCAGAATGGGTTTTCTTTGACAAGCTAATATGAACAAAATTTCTTTATAAAAGTAAAATAAATAACACTAGAGATAAATGAAAAGGAGGCATGTTTGCAAATGGTATCATTCTAATTCTACAGAAAGTTTTGTAAATAAACTAAGTGTTAATTTTGTGGTCTAAAATAGGCAAATAAATGTACATAAACTGAAGCACGCAGTGTACACGTTATGTATGCACGAAGACTGGTACATATGCAATAGGAAAAAAACCCGCAGTATTCAACAGAATGCGATAATAATAACTGTAGGGAACATACTATGTGACCGTTAAAATATGTGTTCCAAATTTGAAGCATAAGCAATGACAAAAGCAATATACACAGTGTATTCATAGAATCTACTAGAGACGTGGATGCGGGTCACAACGCCCTCAATTCACTAAAATGTTCGTTTGATAACAATGTTTATTTTCTCCCTCCTTTCCGTATGCCTTCGGGGTATAACTGGAAGCACGCTCAACGCATATTCGGGAGGTTCGAAGTTCAATCTCGGCGAGGATAGTAACAATTTTTCACGTTCCTGCATCGATATAACCTAATGACTCTACAAATAGAATAAACCTAAATTTCAGCATCCATACACCACCCTCATCATAAGAAAAGACTGAATTCGCATCAAAGGCTTGGGCAGTGGGCAAGCCATGAAATAGGCCACTTTTTCGAATCTACTTGGTTTTTTTTTATGGCCACTATACGATTGAACCTTTTGTACCCGAAATGTCCAGGTGCTCAATTTTTCGCAGACCAAATTCTTAGACATAGTGTCTATGAGTACAGTTTCCAGTAACACAGATAACACATGTTACTAGAAGCTAGTACCTGATTTCCGTAGAAGCGTTGAATGCAAGAAGAAAGATATAATGAAAACAAAATAATAAATGCAGATTGTCTAGTTAAGTATACTTATCTACTCTATCTACTTTAAAAATGAAATCAACCTCAAATGTGGTATTTCTGATCACTTAAATGCTTCTCAAATTAAACTGATTATGTTTTAATTGAATTTATTTTATTCCCCGTACTGAATAAACATCATAAAACGAAAATTATTGCATAGATTCATTTTGGCAGCCTCACGAAAATCAGTAGCGTTTGTGGAAGCTATATAGATGCTTCCCGGAACTGAATGCTACAGATTCAAAGCTAGATAGAAGAACAAAGAATCTCTGCATACTTTAATTTACAATTGTAGACCTTAATAGAATAAATGCGCAAGATATTTTGACAGCCAAGAAATCTGCTATACAGTGCATGCACCATAAAAATAAAGCTGTTATGAAAATAGCCATCGCACTCCGAAATCTAGAAAATGACGGTAGTTACTGTGATAGATCTGCCAGTATTTTCATATTGAGATATCAAACTGACCAGTGCAGAATATTTCATAGAAATATAGAGATTTTTGAAAAAAACACTTATTCCATAAAAGATCTAAAATTGGAAGGAAATTCCATCTTTTCTTCTGATATAAAGAGATAAATTAGTATCATCTGCTCAGCATGTGCCACCTCAAACTCATATAATTTCATGAGCTCCAAAATCCCCAGAGAGAGATCCAATCTGAAGTATATGTCATGTGCAAGAAACGTGTAACTCTATCGGTTTGGCAGTTCATCCTCTTCATATGAAATCAGCTGCAATGGATCCCTAAAATTTCCTCAGGGATGTGACAGAGTATTATATTGTTAATGGGAAACAGAAAATGGAAGCTGGGAATTTGGCATTTTCTGTGACTTCGAGTTCCTATTGCGCTCTATACCCTGCATCATATTTCAGCTGGAAAGGCACTCTGGGAAGAAGGTGACTATTCATGGGAGCGAATGGTTCTAAAGTGATAAAATGAGAAGAATTATGGTAGTAAGTTTTACTGAAAAGGAAGGCTTAAGAAGTTAAATGAAGAGATTTCTTTAGATCAGCACATTATTGAAAGCCACTTGCTTCTTTTTGAATATCACATTAAAAGAGATTACGCAGTACCCCAGCCAACTGGGAAACATCTCATCTGCTTTGGAAAATTCGGATAATTAGATTGTAATTTTTAGGATAATCTACGTATTTATTGCATTCTAAATATGTTTTGTTTATTGCGTATCGTAAGGGTAAAATATTACATACTCTACACATGCAGCAGAAAAGAAGATGCTATTCAAAATGATAAGAGAATGTAATTAGTAAATACTGCGTTTTACATTCTGAGATAAAACTAAAGATGAAATTAAAACAATGTAATTAAGTTTGCTGAATCTATTTAAGGAAAGAATCCTATTTTATGAATAAGCAATGACTTATAAACAAATAATATATTCCTATATATAACATACAGTTGCTTTTCTATCATAATAATCCTATTTGCTAAACTTTGTAAATCAAAACAATATATTATATATATTCATGTACGTTAGCATTTTAAGAATGTGTAATACAGGTTCAGATAAGTTAATTTACAACTTTCTAAGAATATGAAGTGATACTTCTTGCCTTTTATATTATGTAAATATTTAAAACACATAAATTGATGAATAACAAGCTTAATATCTTTTGGTTTAAAAAAATACATTTGATCCAGTTAACGGAGGTTCGAGTTACCTAAAATACCGCAAGGTAATTTAATTTTCTTATTTTACAAACATTGGTATTCCTTACTGATGTTTCTTCCTGATTGTTATATTGTTAAGACATTTCCTTACGGATGTGTTACGTACATTTTTTATTAATTATATGACTGTGTTTGAAGAAGATCAAGTCAAACAAGATATTTTTTTAAGAAGAAATAAGATTTCTCTAACTTTTCTTTAAAAAATATTCTTTCCAAAATTGTAAACAAAGAAAAGGGGAAAAGTGTAAATTTTGTATTGTATGTGAATAAACAGCTAAAATGAAAATTGTATGAAAACGTTGTGAAATTTTACTCTAGTTTTACTAACGGTTAATTGATGCTGATTCTTTTTTATGCATCGTTTTGTCACGTATTTGCTCAGTTCAGGTAGTTATGCAGATTTTACGGCAAGCGGGGGGTTAAAAGGAGAAGAAGAATCTTCATCGGCATAATTTGTAATAGAGATTTATTTGTCACCATCACTGTTGTTTGTTTATAGGAAGAGAACCTCAGATCAAAACGTAAAGAACAGCCTAATATTGCGACAGTAGCTAAGTATTATAAATTAGTTGAGCTTTGTTTGGCTGACGAAGATTTTATTCATGAAATTAAAACCCAGTTAGTACATTGTAACGTTCCAATAAACTGTTATTAAAAAGAAAAAATCAACTTGTTTCATATTGCTTTAAGTTAATCTAACCCCGGTGTTGAGGAAATAAAGTTTTAAATTAACTTACATTTTGTATTGTACCCCGTGTCCACCAACTTCGAGTGATGACTTCTCGATATGTAAAGGTAACTTCTAAGGGTGAACAGAGTAGAAGTAGTTAATTAATTAAATAGCTAGACACTATAAATCAATATAATTTTTGTTTGCATAAAATAAAAGAAGGGCTTTGTGTCGATAATTTTTAAATGGTGTTAAAATTAATGAAATTTACTATCAAGTACATTAAAAACCGAAATAATGAATCAGGTTTTGCTTGATTCTTGAAATGCGAGAAATAAAACTCAGATTTAATTGCTTCATTATTTGCACATAAATTTTTGATAATTGTAAAATTTATTCATCATGCGTTATCTTCAAATACGGAAGGCAAGAAGTAAATATTTCCATTTGTTATTTTTATCCAGATAATTAAAGTCTAAATTTGTGTTCATAATTTAAAAAATGCTTCTGAATGCTTTATCTTTATTTGCTTCACCTTGAAATATTAAATACTAATGAATACTGCTGGGTATTTGCGCAATATTACAGTTTAATTTTATGCCTTGCAGAAAAATCAAACAATGTGGGGAGAGTATGATAAGAATTCTTAAAATAAATTAATTACGTTTTCTGAATATAATACAGTTTTCGAAACCTTCTTGAACAAACACAATTTAATGATCGAATAGATTCTACCTTTTTAAAGCATTAAAATGTTGAATGAGCATGAGATTTTTAAATCGTTCAATACATTATTTCTTCGCTATAACAAGGTTATGACAAACTCAATGCGTTGCAATAAGCAAATGTATAAGGTTATCTATTACATGGATTTCAACAGAAAAAAAAATAAAAAATTAGAGAACAATTAGTGGATGGTTTGCAATGAAATTTTGCATAACACTTCAAAATAAAATTATCGGGATTGTTTCTTTAAAATACAAGATTTCAATGCATTAGTTAATATTAATATAATGTAGTACTTTCCAATTGCAAAGAAGTTACTCAAGTATTTTTACTAATTCTTTAAATATGCTTTAACGGCGTTTGTATGAAACACATTCTAGATCTGCAACTGAATTTCATTTATTTTGTCAATAATTTCAAAATGTTAATTATAAAGCGGCAACCTTAACCCTGGAAATAAGGAAAGGTCATATGTGTATTATATAAGATAAATATGGCTCTGGCAGAGCCATATTTATTGAAGATTTGGCCAAAATGTACGAAAGCCAAGAACTTTATGAGTAGCTATATTAGTATAATACAGGATCTATGAAATATCTTTGTATATTTTAAGATACTGTCTGGAAATTTCTTCACTGGAACGTCGCGAAACTTTAAAAAAATTCTCATTCTGTTAAGTGCTTGACCAATATAAATTCCTCATGCAGTATACAACATTTCCAAGAATCTAATTGTATTTATAACAGCAAGATATTCGAAGAAAATTGTTTACATTACCATGATCTTTGGGCCTACTTGGCTTATGTCATCTTTAAAAGTGTCATTTACTTGACTCCTGAGCTGTTTCTCTCTCAAAAGCACCAACCCATATTTCTTCACTGGTAATAACGAGATAAAAGAACTCATCTTGAGAAATCCTTCTCCAAGACACTGCAGTTTTTGAAAATATTTAACACGTTTTGAACATCTCAAGAAGCAACGTGCTGGAAGCTGAACTAGTCTTTCTAAATTTCTTGATAACATGTAAATGATACAGGAACTTCCTCGAAAATTTCCCAATTATTAAAGGACTGTCTTTAAGTACCAGATGTTTCAATTGATGATATTGTTGCGTTCTATGGGTTCGTGGATTTTGGGTAACTGACGATAACACGTGATAAAGAATCAAAACACAATTTATTCGCCAGTATTACGGAGGAGAGTACCAAAGTAACGTTTACAGTCGTCAAAAAACTACGATAAACACGCTGAAACAATCAGCAACACAGCCTTTAGTCTATCTAGCTCTAACGGTGAAGACAACTTTAGAGCAAATCACTAAACTACATCTCTCGACGCGGTCGATCGCTCTGAAGCTAATCTCTAAACTCAAATCACTAGTAATGAACTCAACATACTACTATACTATTCATAATACTATTCACGATAAACTGCTATTCCACGTGCAGTCAGGGTATTTATCGCTTCTGACCTGTCTTCGAGAACATTCTCGCTCCGTCTATGGCACATCGGCAATTTTGTCCCCAAATAGACGATTTCGCGCCAAATCTGGCAACCTTGAATTTTTTGCCATTTTCTGGCAACCCTTAACCTTCTGCGGGGAAGTTATCTCACCTCAGCTGGGCATTTCGCAATAATACGTTGATCAAGTGATACATCACTTGATCACTTGACATCACTTGACACGACGCATTTTCTGTTTTTCTTATAGATTTTATACCGTTCAAAAACTCTTCCTTTTGATAAAATGTTGACGCTAAAGATCTTTTGAAATATTTCAGATGTTTTTGTGGAAGAGATTTCACAGTGAAAAGAAATTAATAATTCATGATGTAAAGGGAATAATGTTGTTAGCTTAGTTACGTTCATTATTTCCAGAAACTGCGAAAAGCAAGAATACGCTATTATTTATAAACGATAAAAGGGAATGAAATATGGATTATTTCCAGTTGTCAGTGAAAATTGTTGTAACTGTTGAAAAAATTTGTAAGCGATTTTTTGCACTTGCGTCTTTAAATAAATATTGCTCAATAGTTTTGATTTATAACATTGCAATATAATACGTATCCAAATATGTAATCTGCTGCAGAGACGAAACTCTATTCCATTGTTCTTGGCAGAGTATATAACTAACTTGAGAAATGAATATCTATTGATTACTGCAGACAAAAATGAATAAAAAGAGGAAAAGTATGTATAGTTAGTACTGCATCTGATAACTGTTCATTAGTATCGCCGATAACAGGGACAAACTGGAAAAAAAGACATTTTATCTGTCGTATATCTGCAGGGCTCTCATATCTTTATCTGTCACCAGTGCGTTGAAAGTACTTCGTTCGTTCATTTATTTGAAAGCCCAGACAAATGTAACTTATTTTAGCATTTCAAATAACTTATTATCAATATCGTAAAATTACCGACAGTGTATATTGAAATGAAAAAGATTGACATGCGAAGTAAAACTGAGTGCAGGTAAGCAATGTTGTATGACGTTCAGATTTACTTCAGGAAAAGTGCTTTTTTGGTATTGTGCGTTATAGTCTTTTCAGATTTCAGTTAAATGAAAACAAAATGCAAGAAACAGACAAAAAAACTAATGAATTTTGCATAATTTACTATTAGCTTTCTAATCTTTTCAAGACCAATCGTAAAATTGCTTCATCTTTTGTAGAAATTTAACTTCTGTGTCATTTTTCTGCTGTCAGTAAAATATTCAATTCGGTCTTTGAAGGCCAAAGTTGATTTTTCAAGTTTCCGTTTGCTTAAAAGCTAATGTATGGTGGTTGCTAAGTTGCTAAGATATGTAGGACGTTACCTTTTTGTTACCTGGATCTGGTGACAGTGAGTGGAAATTTAAGAAATTACCCCATTCCTCCATTAACTATCTTGCTGTGTAACTGGCTAGCACATCCAACTAAATGTTTCGAATCCTAGAGTAGGCATAGTTGATTCTTCATTTTTCTTGGTCCGAAAAACCGAATAGTCTACAATGGCTTCTGAACTAAAATGTGCTGTAAGTTAATTCGTTATAGTTTGGGTTTAGACGACTGGGTCTTGTGCCGCTTTCCAGATGTCGTTTAGGTGGGAAAGAATATATGGAATTATACGACTCTGCTAGGCTCTTGTGATGTAAGTGGTTAGCGCATCCAACTACGTAGAAATTCGTCACTCGAGTGTGTGTGTGTGTGTGTAAGTATGGCAAAGCCTCGAGGGCTATCTGCCTAAGAGGAGGGATGCCTTCGTGGAGGACTTTCTAAGGGAAACTGGCTCGTATACACGTTACACATGGGGAAAACCACGAAAACGCCCATACAGCCAGCCCGTTCGCGGGATTCAAACCTCGGACCGAACTACCAGTGTTCAGCGACTTTACCGCTCGGCCGCTGGTGGGCCCAAAATTCGTCACTCGAAGTCAGGCAAATGAAAAAAAAAAACTGCTACTAATTTCCAATATATATTTCACTGCATTTAATGAGGAAGATTCAGCACACCTCAGAAATAGAAGAGTTTCATTCAAACCCACGCTGTAACAGTGTCAACTGCATTATTTTCGTAACAGCAAACACACACAAAAAAAAAAAAAAAAAAAAAAAAAAAAACATATCTTTCGCTTACGAGGAGAAAGTATAATATAAGAAAGCCTAGTAATGTAAACGAAACTCAAGAAAGCAATTGTTTACTTATTTGCTATGTCAGATTACACAATTTGCTTTCCTAGCGAACAAAACCTTTTATTTTACGACATCGCATTTTGTTGCTTCTGCTTTTTTTGCCATCGTAAGCTTTGTTTATTACCTTTCTACCGTTTTTATTTCAGCAGGTTTTCATTAACTAAGATTATTTGTTTACCTTATCTTCATATCTTGCTTGCTTTACGCCTAAAGTTATAACTTTTTCGTATGGAATGCCTAAAACTTTAATTCTTTAAGGAGCCCATAATAAGTTTGTTAAATGTCTATTATCTCTTCGAAGAATAAGTAGCGGACTACATCCATGCAGGGCTGAAGCTACTTCGAAAAGTCGCAAAACGCATATGCGTTATGCGTTAATTTGTGTGTCGCAGTGTGGGATGTGTTACACTGACTGTCGTGAAAATTACTAATTAATATATTTTTTTTTCAAATGAAAGATATAATTAAAAACGTCCTACAGGATTTATGCTCTAATAAACACACGCAGGTTTCAGTACTGACGCACTAACTGCAACATTATTTGAATAAAAAAAATGAAAAATTTTTCTAGTTTAAAGAGGTTTTGATATGATTATCAGACTTTGCTTTTAAAGTAATAAAACTCCATTCAAATATTACTAACGCATTTTTAAATTTTAAAATAATTAAATTACATGCTTATTAACTTTTAAATTACCTGCTTGAAAAATATCTCAGTATGCTATTCATAACAAAAATATAAACTAAAAATATTTTATGCATTAAAAATAGCAAAGAATAATCTTAAATGAGATTTAAGGAGAAACATTAACTTTAAATCATTCTAACTTATTTTTAATCCACTCTAACGGCAAGTTGAAAACGTCGTCAAAAATCCAAAATTTTAAAATTTAACATCTTTGTAGAAACGGAATTAAGCTTTTTGTGTTTTGCTTTTTATAATGAGCATAAACGTTTCATATATATAACTGAAATTATTAGGGAACCGTATAAAGATAACTAAGATAGTTTTAACTTTCACGGAGATGAATATACAAAGCTATGGAGTTTGATTTCCCATTTATAAACAGTAGAAAATTCAAAACCTCTTATGTAACGTAATTTCATTATTATTCAAAATTGACGTTTCATAAAATTAAGTGTATTATTTCATGCAGTTTGAATTTTCTACTGCAAATTTAATAAAAAAAATACGTAACAACAAAATAAGAATACAGAATAATAAAATATGGAATTATAAAGAATCCGGAATATTAAAATAAGGATATGTAATAATAAAATAAGTTAAAAATACCGAATAATTTTATAATTCAAAATACCGAATAATAACCAATAAATAAAAAATACCGAATAATAACCAATAAATAAAAAATACCGAATAATTTAATAAAAATAACACGGAAATCTGATAAAAAGATCACGGTTCAACAAATTAAATAAAAAGAATCCGAAACTACAGGAAAAAAAAAATACGGAAATGGAAAACGAAATTAAAAGTGGGTAAAATGTGTTGCGTGCTACGATTTTCTAAGGATCTCCTTAACTAACTAAGCCAGGTGAACATAAATAGTTGAAATTATATAAAGAAAATGTTACATTTTACAGGGAGGATAAACAACTACAAGATGAGAAAACGATAAATATTAAAAGAAATGTCGTAGATCACCAAAATCATTTGAACAGCAAAGTCTAAAGCAGTGATTGGTACTCTCGGTGGTACTCAAGAGAAAAATAGGTGGTATGCAAAGAAGCAAAGTATTTTTAACTATTAAATACAAAAATTAAGACACCGACATCCTGATTGAGGATTTAGCAAGAGGATTTAGCATCTGTCTGCATGGCAGTTTTCGTCGTTCTTCCATGTTGTACATTTCACAAATATTTTTGCACCTCCCTAGTAGAACGGTGTTTTCGACACCAGGGTGCCTGCTCCAAGGCCCTACCCCTTGTAGAATATATTGGTAGCTTAGAAAGATGACATGAGTTAACATAATAAAAAAAGATATAAGTCTTATTATAATTATTATAATTTCTTTAATTAAACATTAGAAGAAATTAATAGAAGTTAACCTGGTTGTAATAAGATAATTTCTACTTTGAAACTTAATGTGAGTAGTTAATGATGTGTTAACATTTCAGATTAAGAAGCTGGGAAACGAAAGCTGTGGGTAATGTGAGGCATAGCAGTCGAGCTGGTAGACTAGGAGAGAAAATACTGAATTCAGAAGAATAAATGAAAACCAAATTATAAGCTACTAAATACAAATACGTACAAGAATTTATATTAATATACAAGTAAAAGATAAAAATAATTTGAAAATTAAGAATTTATCCAGAAAGCCACAGAATAGCAGTTCCTTTCAAAATATTTATCTTGAATCATGAATTTTGAAAAACACATTTATCAGAGTGTCTTTTTATGTTTCATGGTTTTCTCGAACAGCTGTTCTCCTTTTCTGTAAAAGGAAGATTGAAAGAATTAAGAGTGTTTATCTAATAAAACTAGTATAATAAAACCACTCTGCGCTGAAGAAATTCTTAGAGGTAAAGAATATGAATGATGTTTTTTTTAAACAAAGTTGGCAAAGTAACAAGTTTAATAACCTAAAATGCGTAAAATATCATGTTCTATGTAGCAAGTTGCTGTAGAATGTTTTAGTACGCAATAAAATACCAAATTGAAGTGTGTTTTTAGTGAAACCCAGGTATTTCAATTTGTGCGAGTAAGAAGCACGAAATGAAATTCAGGTATAAAGTGCAATTTTAAATGCAACTAATCAAGAAAGCGTCATCAATCTCACGATGTGTTCTCAATCCGCGTGTTGAGTTCCCCTTTTTTTGAGGAAAAACAAAACACCTAATATGTACATTTTAAAATCATTATGCTTTTTCTGACCTTTTTTAATTTAAAAAATGAAGAGCAACTTTTTTAGGCATTTTTCACACTTTCAGAAGGAATATTAATCTCACGAGAATCTTCGTTAATGTATTTTTATCTGTGAACTATTTTTAATCACTTTCGTATTTGTAAATTTAAGGTTGTTGCTAATTTATTTACATGTATGTTAACATTTATTGATTTAACAAAACATTCTGTACAGAAATTATTTTCCAGGAGTTAATTTAAGTTAGACACATTAGTGTACATATGCATATTGACCTATCATCTATAATAATAAAAGCAAGTGTAAGTCTGTCTGTCTGACCGAGCTCTCCAGCCAAATCTATGGCACGCAGGGACCTGGAATTTTTTATACGGAAGCACAAAGGGGCTGGCCACCAGACCTCGAAGCCCGATTTTCGATTTTTGAATTAGAAAAATTTTAAAAAAATTATTTATAATTAATTAATCACGGTTTTTTTGTTTTCAAATAACGTTCGATTGTAACAATTGATTTCTTTATTCTAGCGTTAGTTTGCTGTTTTGACGATACATTAAATCGATTAATTACAATTCATTTCTTTTTTGTAGCTTTAGTTTGCTGTTTTCATGACACATTAATTTCTTTTTTTTTTCAGAATTGCACTTTATAAACTTTTTGTTTCTTAATTAATATTATCATGGTTTTTTGACTCACTGATCGTGTTGCTATTATTTATTTTCAAATAACGTTCGATTATAACAATTGATTTCTTTATTGTAGCGTTTTCTTCAGTTTTTGTAATCATTCTTCTGTTGGTTGCTTAACTTTTGCTTTTCAGATTTTAGAAGAAATATGCCGCAGCCACCTCGAAAAAAGAAATGTTTGGAAAATAAAAATCGACAAGAGAGCGATACCCTCGCCAGTTCTTGAAAGAGACGCAGACGGGACAAGACGGATATCCACTGTATCGTCGTAGAAGCCCTGCAGATGGAGGTTTTACAGCAAGCATCAATCTACGAGGATCAGAAGTTTCGGTGGACAATGCCTGGATTGTTCCTTACTGTCCACTACTATCCAAAATTTTTAAGATAATATCTCTAGGAGGATTGAACCTGAAAAGCTTTGGACTTCCCCAACCTAACAGAAACAGCGATTCTGCCATTTCCAGTGAAGTAATTAGAGAACGAAGTTATAACATGGATGTGCTCGCAGCTTATATACAGGAGAATGAGCCTAAATTGGTCCAAGATCAAAAAGAAGCCTTTGACAAGACTTATCAACCTTATTTTGGCAAAGGTGCGGCACAGAAATGAGATTGCCCTGGCTGTCGCTTCATCCGGCATTGCTGCTACACTCTTGACAGGTGGTAGGACTGCTCACTCGGCGTTCAAGTTACCCTTAAATCTGACAAGCACAGAGACTCCAACGTGTAACATCCCAAGGAATTCAGGAAAGGCAAAGGTTCTACAGGATTGCAAGCTCATCGTTTGGGACGAGTGTACCATGTCCCACAAAGCCGCATTCGAAGCATTAGATGTCACCATGAAAGACCTCAGACGGAACAATGACAGAATGGGAGGCGTCGTAATGGTTTTGGCAGGCGATTTTCGACAGACGCTACCAGTTATTCCGCGTGGAACGAAGGCGGATGAAATGCAGGCCTGCATAAAATCTTCTTACATCTGGAATGGCATTCAAACACTTGGATTATCGACTAACATGCGAGTTCATCTCAACGGTGATCCCTCTGCCCAGCAGTTTGCAGATAATCTACTGAAACTAGGAAATGGAGCCCTTACTTCAGAAAATGAAGATGGATATGTAGCGATGCAAGGCATTGGAAGGATTGTGACTACTGAAGAAGAACTGAAAGAGGCTGTGTTTCCGAATGTGATTCACCACTTCACTGATCACGCATGGCTGTGCGAAAGAGCAATTCTTGCCCCAACAAACGAAGCCGTCAGTGTTATCAACAAGGAACTTTTACAGAACTTACCCGGAACTCTTCATATTTACAAATCTATAGACACGACATGCAATATTGACGAGGCTGTCAACTATACGACAGAGTTTCTCAACAAATTAGAGCCACCTGGAGTACCCTCCCACATATTGGACTTGAAGGTTGGAGCACCGATAATTCTCCTCAGGAATCTGGATCCGCCTGCACTTTGCAATGGAACAAAACTTTCTATCAAGAAACTGGTGCCAAATATTATAGAAGCCACCATCATGACCGGACATGCTGCAGGCGAAGATGTGTTTATTTCAAGAATTCCTATAATCCCTTCCGATCTCCAGTTTCAGTTTAAGCGTCTACAATTCCCTGTTCGTTTGAGTTTCGCGATGAGCATTAATAAGGCACAAGGACAATCTCTCAAAGTTGTAGGGCTCGACCTCCGTAAGCCGTGTTTCTCCCATGGTCAACTGTACGTGGGTTGTTCAAGAGTTGGTAATGCCGATAATCTACACATATTAGCTCCGAATGGAAGAACATTAAATATAGTTTATCCCGAGGCTCTCTAACGAAAAGGACAATCTAACGAAAAATTATTGCCACTCTCCACTCTCCCAAACTAACTCTGACTATCATGCTTTAAATAGTGATGTTATTGTTTAGTGCTCTCTTGAGAGCATGAGCAATAATCCGAATGGTGCTGCCGTACCAACAGACATTAATCGGTCAGGGGCCCTTGCGACCCCAGCCCGAGCTCCACAAACATACACAAACACTCTCCTCTTCTAATTCATTGTCATCTAAATTTAACTTACACTTAAATTAAAAATTTAATTGGTTCTTAACTCCAAATTTCCTGTAAGCAGGATGTTTTATTTCATCCATGTTTTCGTTACTTTTTATTTTTTCTGTATTGTACTCTCTATCTTTCCCTTTCAACTCTTTCCTATCTTTGATTTTGAATTTTTTATGTTTACTTTTCTTTATACTTCAGACCAATGATTATAACCACATGACTACGGTTTCCTAGCATGTGCTAATATGAGGTCTGTTCTCATTTAAACTAATTTTTTAACAGATGGCTCATGGTTAGGATATATTGTTCCTTTTTATCGACGGGGAATGTTGTGTGTGTGTGTGGGGGGGAAGAGAGAGAGACAGTCTACATGTCCTACACTACTATTCCTGCGCTATTCACTTATCTGCATTTTCTAAATGCACGGGCAACGCCGGGCGGGTACAGCTAGTGTACAATAAGCTTATAAACAATAATGAAAAATAAGTGTAATGTTGATAATTCGTGAAAGCGATAGCTTAAATGAAATTTAATAGTTTCGCACATCAAGCTATCGACGTTTGAACCACTACGAAACTTCAGAACTGTCTTTTAGATGGTATTTCCCGTGATATCTATTCCGGTTCGCAGACAAAGTAGCCAATGGCAAAATAAACAACCAATTACAAAACGGTCTGTGTCGAAATAGAATAGATCAAAGGCTTCTGAACTGGGTTTTGCGAACAGTTTGTAAATTTTTAATATCTAAATGTATGCAGGGTATGCAAAGCACTATCAGGGCGTATGTATAAATTAGTAACTAAATCTTGGAGGTAACTACGTTGTAGAGCCCAGTAGATAAATTTCTGTATGAAAACTGGAATAGCAGGAAACTACACAAGAGAAGGGTTAAAGTACCCTTATTAAACCTTTGAAAATTTACAATGCGTCAACTAACAAACTTCGCCTCTGCTTAGGCGGTAACTGAAAATCAAGAAACGAAACTAAAATTTAAAGATATTAACAAATGATAGAACTAGACTACAGGGCTCAGCGAAATCCCGTAACTTAAAACCCTTTCGAAGCTAGTGGCAGCAAATAAATGCAATTAAGCCACTTGAACCAGCAATAAGCAAATGTATCTACGGCAGAGGTGGCGGATAGAGCCTAACTTTCCCTTTTCTCCTACCGAAACTCGGCTTTTAAATACTTCCTGGAAAGAAGAAATTTGCATTCCTTCACACGCGCTACAAAATTTAACTATTCTGGCACTGACAGGAATGAAGCCTTATAGGAAAGTTCTAAATTTAAACTTGTTAGTTAAAATAAATATAAATCCCTACAACGTTATAAAAACATACACGTTCAAATTTGATGTTGCACACATTATTTACATATGCTGTATAATAGGCGTGTCCGGTTAAAAATGTTTCACAACCATTTGTCAAATAGAATGCCGTAGAACTAATTCCCACGTGTAAGCTACTACGGCACACAAAAGTTTGGTATCCTCTGGCGTACATTCTAAATAAAAATTTTATGTAATTTGGAGATTTACGTGTTTTGCGCAAAATTTATCTAAGCATCTAATCATTACAATAATCTTGAAATATGATTGTAAGCAAACCCTGATTTTCTTGCTTTACAGGGCTTACATATCTTGTTTTTAATTAAAAAAAGCATGTAAAATATTTTCAAGCCAAACCTTTCTCTTTCCGACGTTCGAGTCAGTTACGTAACTTATATATTTGCTCGGTGACGTTTCTATACGCTTAGCAATAGGAGAAACTTCACTTTGGAGTGCAGCATCGACGACACCACGCTGTTGACCTTAGTCGAGAAGAATAAATCTTGAAATAACCTTGGTTTTCCTTCTTTAAAGTCCTTCAGTTGATCATAATGCAGTTCTACCTAAAAATCATACTTACGCACTGTCAGACTAATATTAATTGATTTTCTCATAGAATGATACAGATTTGGTTTTTTTTACTGCCTTCTTTTTATTTTTTTGGAGTCGGAATTCAACCTCGACTGCATGTGCTTATTGTTTGCCTACGGGACTGAAATCAGAATTATTTGCATCTCACGTAAATAATTAATCACTGTGCTAAATTTGAGACGTATCCGATAAATTTGTAGCGCTGCAATTTCTCTGAACAGTAATGCAATGTAGCTTAATGATTCCATTCACGTTAATGAGAATTTCACTTGAGAAAACTAATAATAAAAGTACGATACTATCAGGTTTAGGAATCCCAATCTTTTGTGATAACATTTTGCTTAGAAAGAAGAGCTGAATTTCTGAAATTAGTCTTAAAGCTTATAAAGAGATACTTTGTTACATTCGGTTTAACCAACTTCAGGGTCATTTCTCATGTTTCAAGAAAATTACATTTTAGTACCTGAAGATAAGATTTTTTTCAAAACATTTTATTTACTTGGGAAACATAGTCTTTTCTTTGCACATAGGGATAAATAAATGGTCAAGAACAAGCTCACCAGTGCAAGTAAAACTCATTGCAGGAGATGGTAAAATATTTTTAGGGGCAATTTGCCCTGAAGGACTATTGTTCTCGTTTTGGCATTTCGCGTTGAAAATTTTAAAAGGCTGTATTACTTTTCAAATTGTTGCCACCAAATACTATCGCTCTGTATTATATTTGAAGAAATTAAATAATGAAGAATCTCCATAAATGTATGTATGT
Organism: Stegodyphus dumicola; assembly: GCF_044657685.1. Taxonomy (NCBI): domain Eukaryota; kingdom Metazoa; phylum Arthropoda; class Arachnida; order Araneae; family Eresidae; genus Stegodyphus; species Stegodyphus dumicola. Next base: position 131,598,976 of record NC_140770.1, read on the forward strand.
TTCTCGCATTGTGATAAAACAACGGTACCTACAGCCATCAAATTCTGAATGATGTAATCCTACTGCAAATATGGGCATCTGGAAGCCTAAATTTGAAATTTGGAATTTGTTTTTATTACCGATTTCATATTCTGTAAAACTTTAACGAATGTTTGATTAACAAACTCAAGGATTTGAAAACGAGCGATGGCTACGTTGTACAGGAGAAACATTTTTGTCTCCAGCGCGTGAGACTATGTATCGGAAATTCTAAAGATATGCTCAGTTTAAAATTATTTTGCGATATTGCTCTTGAACTGAATTTTACGGTGCGAAGAACATGATATTTAATAAATAAAGGTAACACACAAAGCGTTAAAAAAACGCTCTTTTGAACGTAATTTAAAATATGAAACCTTTCAGATTTTTGTTTTGTTTTGCTTTATTATTTATTTCAGGTTTTAATTTCTTTACTGATTTTCCTTCCTCAATATTACCATACTTTTGTTTTGAGATTTGATTGGATTTTTGCTTTTGAGAATTGGGATATCTTCTTGGCTCAATAAAACAAACTGGTGTCTTAGTGCAGCAAATGTTCCTGAAATAGAAGAAAGATGTACATAAGAGATGCTAATTTGCTGTTGTTTAAGTGAAGCAAAAAAGTTAACCACATTTGAAGCATAACAAAACAAAATCCCTTTATAATGAGGAAAAGGAATTCCGCAGCCAGTAAATTAGAGATTTAAAGATTTTAATTGGAAACATTCGATGAAGAAGAGATCAATTACATGCATACATACACTGAAAATAATGATACTAGCTCAAACAAAATACAAATTGGTAAGTATATAACAGTTTCCTGAGAAACAGGCGAAAATGTTACTTATGCTATTTTGGTAAACAAAGTTAATGAAGAGATAAAATAAGGCAAAAAAATAGCCTTAATTGGCATAGATTCTTAAATAAAAGCTATTTATTTAAGTAGTGACTGACAGAGATAGCTTTTACACAAAAGCTAAATTTGCTTTCTTAATGGCCTAATTTTACATTGCCAGTTTACTTTTTTCATACAGATTTTGGACGAAAATGCAAGCACACTTGTAGCTACATATAGATTTAAGTTCTATGTATGACACTACCAACGAATGTTTCATACAAGAATCAATAATGGGCAAATGCATATGTAATTTAAATTAGAAAAGAAACTCGTAGATGTTAATTTTCGAATCAGGCAGAAAATCAAACCTAGTTTAGGTACTTTAGGATTTTATTTAAAATGCAAGACGTTTAGGATTTTATTCAAAATGCAAGCCAATCTAAAGTTACTTATTTGAGTACTTTTTAATGTTTATAAGATGTATTTTAATGAATACCATGTATAAACTTTATGAAAATTCTTCCAGAAATTAGTTCTCCATTCTTTTACAGAAAATAGTTCATTTTAGTATAGTATTCTAGTTATTTGCTTCCCATAAATTATTTAAATTTTAAATATATAAATATTTTCTGAATTCCTTCCTTCTCATCTCCAAAAGACTGTTAGGAAGACAGATAAATGATTCTCGAACACATACTAAATACATATCGTGGCAACAATTCTAAAGCTGCATCGTTTTGAAAAATCTAACAAGACATAATAATTTTCAGAAAATTTATTTGAGTATTAGAAGGCAATTATGACAGGCGGCAGGTTCAACTACCTTTTATATAAATACGTTATTGGCATTATTTTTTAATCAATAAATTTAATTTTGTGTTATTTTCAAATTCAAAGTTTTGCTGCCCTGATGGAATTTCTGTAATAAATTAGTTTCGTTTGTTTATTATCAAAGAATTATTTTTCTTAAGTCTCGCAATAGGAATAGCTCATCCCTCACTTCTGGGGCATACATGGTCCCGCGGCAAAACACATATACGAAGTAATAAAGACTAGATGAAATGACATTGCGCCATGTAATGAAGCCATGGTGAAATGAAATATAAGCAGTAATATAGACTTAGTTCCATTTAATAGAAATAAAATACAATGATTTTTATTAAGATTTGTGAGTAAAACGAATTTGTTATATAAATATTTACCTATATTTTAAAAATATATTTTTATATATATTGTTGTATATTTATAAAACTAATGAATTTTTTTAAATATTTTAACCGCATGTTTGTATAAAATACGGAGATCGCGGCAAAAGTTTTACCAGGGCTGGATAAAAAAACTTACTCAAATAAACTGATAACTGTATTTGCTTTGCCTGAGAAAAGTAGAGCCATAAAAAGAAACATCCGATTGAATTAGAAAGCTAATTCTATAAACTGCAAGGTAGTTCATTGTGATGATGGTAATGATACTTATAGGTGAATTTCATCCAAGGCAACTTAATGGCATTAAAGAAAACAGAGTTAGATGATTTTTGCATGAACGTGAATATATTTGATTTAGTCATATCTCTAAGAAAAATAAAAACTACTCATTTATGTGACTCAAATAAATAAATAAGCTAAAATTAAATTAAATTAAAATATTTGGGTTTAGATTTTAAAGAAGAAATTATTGTCTTTTATAATTGTTTATTTCTGAAAACCTTGCTAACTGTATTTAATAAGAAAGATTGCACAAAATTGCTTAATCCATTCATATTGAAAAGCAGCTACATCTGTAAAGATTCTGTGTGCTGCAGAGACTTTATATTAAAGCAGGATACATAAATAATGTGCGCTGACCTAGCCGGGACTGGAACTCTGGACCTCTCGAATACACGTCGAGTGTGCTTCCAATTACACCCCGAAGGCATGTGGAAAGCAGGGGAAAAAGTAGTTTATATACACGACTCCTTTCAAAGGCGACTGGGGATAAGAGGATTCAGTTGCCAAATCCTGGTGGTGACAATTATTGTCCACCACCTTTTGATGCAAGTACCATTTGTAGAGTCATTAAGTTATTTTGAAGCAGGAGACATAAAAAATGTACACAGCCTCGCCGGGTCTCGAAACATGAACCTCTAGAATATGCGTAAAGAAGGAAGTTTTTTATAGTGTGAAACTATTTGTTAATTTTTTGTGTCTTTACTTCTTCAAATTTCATTTTGGGCATTTACTAATACGAATGTATGCTCCTACAGTTTCGAAAGTGAAATGAATTTGTTTTTTAAATTTTAATTTTAGTTTTACTAACACATTTTTATTCATAAATTTTATAATAATTTCCAAGTAATAAAACAAGTTATCTGCTGGCCCACTCATAATCATTACTATGAATGAATAATTAAAATGCTAAATTATTTAAAATCTTAAAATATGAATATTAAATTATTTGAAATATGATTTATAAATTTTAGTACATTTATTAAATTAATTGTTTTAAAAGTTTCTACAGAAATTAATTATCTACAATAAAAGTTTCAAGCACCTCTTGATTTAGGGATAGGTAATCACGTTTTAAAAAAAGTACCTTTAAAACATAAATTTACAGCAGAAATAAAAATTAACATCCGTAAAAAAGTGAGCAAACATCTCCACTCATCCCTACATCTTCCTAACCATATTCATATGGAAAATATAGAAAAGAAAAATCTGGAAGCTCTCCTAATTTAGTTACGAATTATATAATTAATTTCAATATCATTTATTTGCGAAATCTAACTGAATTAAGTTAAATGGGATTAGAAAGATGTTATTTTATAGCATTCTTTATTTCTCTTCTTTCGCACTAACATCGAAAAATGAATTTATTTTACTGTGAAAAAATTATCTTATTTACATGAAAGACATTCATCATTGTCGATGCAGCATTACTCATATTAGTCAAATGGATGTAAAATATTTTTGCTAATAACATTTGCTTAGCGCACAACATTGAGTTCAGTAATATTAAAGAAGGCTATGGTCTAAGCATCAGGAAAAGTTTTTGCAGCTTTTCCTTATGTATATATCTATTTACATATTGCCCTAGATGATGAATTTATCTAAAAAGAAAAGTATATTCTTTTAAAAAAATGTTTCTTGTTTTTGGAATTTAGCATATTCCGCTAATGGGCTATCAAACGTCCATATAGAAACATGAAAATTATGGATGAAATTCTCATTTAATTTTACAGAAACATGAAAATTATGGAGGAAATTAGTATTTAATTTTTTTTGTAATATCAAAAATTAGGAAACATTTAACGCTCGTGGCAGACGTAATTACTGTGATACATTAGATAAAAATATGAAAATGCAAAAATAAGCGTATATGAAATTTTAAGAAATCTTGAGGGGTAAGCATTATAGGAAACTATAACTTACAAAAATAGTTTTGTAGCATAACTATTTGGCGAAGAATATTGACAATCAAAGTAACATTAAGGAAATGACAGGGAAAATTATTCTGATTCCAAAATTTATTTTATTTCTACGGATTTATATAAAAAAGGTAATTACTAAGAGTTAGTCTTCGCAAAGATCTATCTGTTTTCAACATGTAAAACGAAGATGTTGAGAGAGATTTCTTTACAGAAAAAGTTAGATTGTAAATCAATTAATGCGTTTATTAAGACTTGGAAAGCTAAAAATGACTATTTATTTTCTGTTTGTAGCAAAAGAAAACATAGAACTACCAAATCCATGGCGCGTTCCTATGATGCAAGCAAACACTACGTCGCTTAATGCAGGGTTTGTGCAGAAAGTAGTAAGACTGATTTTTTAAAAACATTTATTCACAATTTTGACACATCGACTTAAGGGTACTCAACACCTTAAACCCTCTCATGATCTTCGAATATGTGACTGTTGCAGGAATTGAGATATTTTATTTATTTTAAAAGCAATTACTTCCAACATTTTACAGCTGACTACATAGTATAGCTGCTTTGGAAACTAGTAACCAGAAAGTTTGTGTTGCCACAAATATTTTTGTAATTTAATCCTCTTTGTGACAAAATATTTCGCCATGTTTCCATCTTGCGCGCATGATATTTTAAAAATGGCTAATGGTACATATTTGAAATTTGATGGAATTCTTTATATGGGCACAGTTTTCTAACTGAACCAACAATCTGATGACTATTTTAGTATTGAAAAATTTTATGGACGGAAAATTACAAATTTTTTTAATAAAATACATTTTATAAACTCAACTCCAAATAAAATAAATATTTAACATGAAATTTTTAGAATTTTAGGTTCACAGTAGTTTTCAAATGTTATAAAAGCTATATATTAAATATGGAATTAAATTATGAAACAGAATGTTTTAAACTGTGCGCGCAAGTTGGAAAAATGACGAAAAATGTTGTCACAAAGCGGATTAAATTATAAAAATATTTGTGGCAACACAAACTTTCTGATTACTATTTCAGAAAGCAGCTATATTATGTAGTCAGCTGTAAAACGTTGGTAGTAATTGCTTTTAAAATAAATAAGTTATCCCAATTCTTGCGACAGTCACCTATTCGAACATCTTATGGGTTTTAAGGTGTATGAGTCCCCTTTAGATTTCCAAATATGACCCTTCTGATCAAAACAGCGTTTCCAGCGACTCTGCTAATCGCTGAAAGCTCCCTGGAACTCAGAAACTGGAATGCTCTTCTGCTCCCTTGTTACGGCCTCTTTAATGGCCTGGACCGCCCCGTGGTGCCATATTTTTACGAACCTTTTCAGTCGGGGGAAGAGGAAGACGTCCAAAGGAGCGACATTTGAGCTGTAGGGAAGGCTGGGAAAGCTGCGTTATGCCACGTTTGGTCAGGAACTCCATGGCAACAAAGGCGGTGTGACTTGGCGCATTGTCGTGGTGGAGCCTCTATGATCCAGCAATTGTTGCACGGAATCAGGCGACTCGTTTTCTGAATCTGAGCCGGTCATAGTTCAAAAGATTTCGCACTTTCACTAAGTTTGCGTCACTTTTTGCTATTGAAGGGCGTTCTGACCATTGTTTATATTCAACTCGCTCTGTTCCCTCCCGAAACAATTTGTGCCACCCAAAACCATTTGATCGACCCATAGCATCACTCCCATAAGCAGTCTTGATCATGTCATGTATCACACATGCAGTTTTATCTAGTTTGAAGCAAAACTAACTGGAGATGACAAAACACCTTGAAAGGGATTCACTTTAAACCTCAATCTACAATCCGTGAAGGCTGGGAGACGACTAGCAACTAATATTCCCCACTGCCCAACTAGCGCAGTAACAGAAAAATCAGTCCCACTACTTCCCGGACAAACCCTATATTGATAATATTAAACATTTTAAGCTACAGTAACGGGGAAATATATGTAAATTTTCAGGACTATTAGTTTCTAAGATTAAATAAAACCTTTCTCCTTATCTATGGGAAATGACGACAAAGAAACATGAGTCGCGTTCTTTACAGCCAAAATTGTTCAAGAACACGGTTCTTTTAGCAAATAAAATTTCCTTGAGGTATTGTATACGCATAAACGTCTTTTTGTGTAACTAATGATGCTAAATATAGTTTTTGTCTACCATCGTTGAGGTATTTGTGGCTTAGTTGCATTTTCTTCATCTCCATCTTTTATCACTTTATTTCCTATCACTTACTTAGCATATTCTGGAATTTGTCTGTTTTGTTCTGACGTAGGCACGTGTTCCGTTTTTGTCGTTTTCATTCGTGCAGCTGAGGAAGAATTTTCTATTTAACTTTCAAATCTACACTCCTGCAAATTTACTCACGTTACGCATCCCTTATTGTTTGTTACTAGTTGCTTCAACAATTATTCTCTATTCATTCATAATAAAATTTTTATCTCCTTCTCAAATAAGAAAGTTTGCTAACGTTACACAAGTTATAATTAATGAATAGGTGTGCATGAGTATGGTGAGCATAATACTGCATAAGAGATGAAAATATTGCAAATTTTAGCAGCTAACGAATCGGTGATGAATAACAGCTGACATATTTACAGATACCTTACGCTTTCTAGGAATTAAAATAAAAAATGTATTTTTCGCACTCTAGAAATCTCTTTTTTCTCAGCTATAGAGGAATTTTATTTCGTCAAGCCTAGACTGTTAGATACATGATTGCAGTTAGAAGTGTTCTCAAAATGGTTCCCGTAAATCTCTGCAATAACTTTCAACACTGCTGATAGAAGGATCATAAAATAATAAAAGAGTCTGATTTTTATCTCATATGAGAAATGTAGAGCAGCAATTTCTGTTATGTAATATGCATTATGCTTTAATTAGTTTGAAACAGAGAGCTTCGTACTTTTGCATTCAAAATTCTTGAACATATTCAAGAATGAATAACTGACTTGACACATCTTCGCACTGACATAAATTAAAATATCTGCGAGAAAATGTAAGAAATTAAAGGTGATAATTTAGAAGAAATATGACTGAGCGTTGAGCAAAACATAATTTCATTATTAAATTTATACCTGTCCCGAGCGTTGAGCAAAACATAATTTCATTATTAAATTTAAACCTGTCCCATAAGAAACATTTATTAATGGTCTTTCTGTCAGTTTATTGATGTATAAAACCGAAATTTTTGTACTCAACTTATAAAGTTCAGTATTTTTCTCTGGTATCCTAAAGTGTAACCAAACTTTAGATGGACTGGAAACGAATTATCGCCAGGTCAAGTCTAAGCTGAAGCTTCAGAATGGGATAAAATATATTTTATTTAAAACTAAATAAGTATAGAAGGTATACTTGGCTTTTAAAACTTAGCCAACCACTTAGAGTGAGATAACTTAAAGTAACAGTAAGTGAAATGTAAAATTAATTTAAATAAGCTAGAAACCAAAGGTTACACAAGTCAATTAACACGAAGTAACTGTCGGTAGTTTTCGTGCAAAGCCGAAGCCTACAAATGTTATCTGGTCTAGCAACTTCGTAACGAGGCCTCGCGAGGCAGAACTCGGTCTGTCTTTCAATTTAAAATCCTCATGTTACATTTACTGCAACTAATTTGCATTCTGGTGAGAAAACGGAAGGAAGAAGTGACAGTAAAGATCCAAAGCATAAAGTAACTAGTTATCTAGCATATAGGAACCTTAGAAATGTATACAATCACAAAATATATTTCAATAAGCCGAAATTTTTATATATGGGAAACATATTAAAATTTGAACTTTATTTTATTACGAAATCTCAGGCACAATATTGAAACTGTTTTTATAAAATTCTGTATTTCATTTTGGAAATAAGTCCTTTGAATTATGAAATTGGAAACATTACACTTGATATCAGACTATTTTGTAACTGGAATTGCTTACGTAGCTTAAAATCTGTTCTTGTATTTATGCAGAAATAATATGAGAATTAAACAGATTTATATAAGTTAGCCTCTAAATACGCAGGAAATAAACAGCAAAATGACGGAGAATGCAACGTAGTATATATAATGTCTACATCTATATCAAAAAGGTACAGTCCCAGGTACTGAAAATATTCAGAAAAGAGAAAGCTCTTTTTCAAATCTTTGGCTGAATAGGAAAGCACAAAGCGTTAACATTCCAATCCTTGAATCTCAGGAATCATGAAAAAGATTCAAGATTCTAGGACTCAACCCTTAGTGCATTTTGCATTCGAATATTTCGAATCCATGATTAAAAAGAATATTAAATTAAGTTTCCATTCGAAAGTTAAAAAATTGCTTTATTGAAGTAAACAGAAGCGTTTATTAAAATGAATAAAAATATAAGCTAATCTTGAACATGAATCGCAAAGCCATATCTTCATTCTAGAATTAATGCACTTGAAAACTATTGCTCCATCATCAGTTAGTATTCACACCGTTCTATGTTACAAAGTAACATAATTTAATCTGCTGTAAAAAGCAAATGGAAATTTAGCAATAAGTTAATTTTTAGTTGCTCAAAAAGTAATTAATTTTGAGTGACCGAGAAATGAGTTTCAGATTAGAAAGACGGAAAAAGTTAAATTGCATTTCGCTTTTTGCCACTCACTGCCCTTCCATACTTTCCTCCCAAAGATGAATCTTAAATAAAAATCAAATGTGACAGACTGGTAATTGGAACAAAATATGAAGAATAATGGATTTGTAATATTAAATATATTCATGTTTGCGAAATTGCAGCACCCAAAAATGATTAAGATCATTAGAAACAATTTTATGGTATATACTTCTAATAATAATACAAATAAATTATTAAAATTCCAGACCAGTGTCTCAGATTACTTGGCATCAAATAAATATTTTGTTATAGTAGTTCTTTCAGACGGTAGTAAGAGCTCATAAGCATAGTGCCATTAAATTTGGTTTGAAGTGATTTTAAGATATGATCGTATTAAATTGTTTGTTAAGTTGCTCGAACATCGCGTCCTTTTTATCAGCATGCATTTTATTCAAACGCTGTTTTAGTCTAGAGAAGGTTCTCCGTTTAAAAGGTATTTTGTCAAATTAAACACATAGGTAATGACTGTAGGATAGCGCCCAAATCAATATATCCAAATCCTCAGTACTATATTGCCAGCATTTTTTCTCTTAGATTCAAATATTTTGAAAAGCAAAATTGGCCACAGCTTAAATGAATTCACTTTTCAACAGATTTTATAGATAGTTGTCCAAATAATGGCTATAATAACTTTGATTAATTTCGCTCACGAATATGAAGTAATTAATTAATGAATTGAATTAAGTAATGAGAAGATAAAATGAGAAATAAAAAATTTACGTCGTATTTACAATATTTACAACCTATATTAAGATGACATTTAGACTCATTATATGAATAAGCAATTTGCACTGTGTGACCACAACACCCTTTGTCAAATACCCTTGGTCAAATACAATTCCATGGAGTTTCAACACTGTAGGAATAAATAATTCCAGCTGTTATTTTCATATTCGGCAAATTAACACTGGCTACAAAAGTTATAGCATACGTGGGGCGGCACCATTTTCCATTGAGCGCTGAAGCCATCCATGGGGAGAGTAGCTGGTCCAAAGGGAAATGGAGGCTTAAGATAGTCAGGAAGGGCGGCCGTCCTTTACCTACTTATTTAGGAAATTAATATGATATAATACTTTGAAATTACCTACTATTTTCATGAATAATCATTTGAGCTAACCTTGTAAGGATTGTGTTTATTTTATTAACAGTTAAACTTTGAGTTAAACTTCCTTTCCTATCAATTCTTAATTTCAACTTACCACTTTCGGCCAGAACGTAGTTTTAGAATCACGTTTGAATGCTAATGAGGAAAAGCGGTATATAACCGCTAAGTTCTTCTGTCTTAGTGGTTGGTTGGTTGGTAATGGAGGACGGGGACGCCTGATGTCTAACAGAGGTAAACAGGCATGTGTCCCGCGCCCTCCACTAACCAGGAACAACTCCCTGAGGCCTCAAGAGGCCGCATCGGGAGCTTTTTAGGATGTTAACAAGAGCATTTACATGGCCATACAAGGGCAGATTGCATTCGTTTTACCGTTTTGACATTTGTTGTTACAATTTGCTATGGTAATTTTGGATATTCATAATAAAATTCAAATAAAAATTCTGTCTTAGTGAGAGATACCAGATATTCTGACTGCACACTTCCGCCTTTTTAGGCTACTCTCTCGTAAGCTATTATTACGCTCGGCCGTACTTTAGGCCCTTGATACCTTCGCAGTCAATTTGCGTTAAGGTAAACTCTATTAGAACCAAGGGGCCAACTCTATTAGAATTTTGATAGCTTCGACTGTTTCTCTTTAGTTAAGATTAGTTTAATTTAATTCTTAGTCTCTTAAGTTCAAGCCCAAGTGTCGGCTTTATTGCACAACTCCAAGGCGGAGTTTTGTTAAACGTTAGTTGGAATAATAAAGGGTTATTTCACCCATCTTACTTGTTGTTTCCTGTACACGAACTCAAGCGATTATTCGTTTACTAGTTTTTAAGATTCTTCACTTTCAACTGTAACTTAGAATTACACAGTGGAGAATCCTACAACCTAAAATTTTTACTATATTGTTATTGCGTAAATAAGCAATAAAAATTTTAATGAGCATTACCTAACTCCATTTAGTATTGTCGGTGACAAGTCTTTGCAAGTTGGTAAGCATCGACGCGATTCATATAATCAAACATATTTCGAGAAAAATATGGCAACTTGTAATGACCTGTTTGCAGAGCAATTACACTGGCATCGTGAATAAAACAAAGGCATACAATTAAGACAATAACACACCGAACAAATACTAATTCAGAAGTCAAACAAGCTGAGAAAAGTTTGAAAATATAACGCTGATTTTTGTCGTTTGACTTCTGAATTAGTAAAGACATACAAGTTGATACGTACTCGAAATCAAATCTGTATAGATAGGGATAGATCTAGGAATGAGGTTATTACTTTGGTGTGCTTTGCCAATAATCCTCATTTTATCTTCTTATTTCTCATTTTATCTTCTCATTACTTAATTTTGAAACATATGAAAATATTACTGACGCTGAGGTACTTAATGAAGCAATCTGATGACGAGTTTTCGTCTAATAACTTCGATTTAATTGTGTCCACTGAAATATTCCAACCTATAATTTACAGCTAAATGTCTGGAACCTTGAGGACTGGTAAGCGTATAATCGGTTTAGTTCCGTAGACAGAGAACAGATACTCAGGAAAGATAATTGCTTTTTATTGCTCAAGATAAAGTTCACACGACACTTCATATTCTACTCATTTCCAAGGACTTTCATGAATTTTTTAAAATAAACTGTTAGAACTCTCACGTGTCAGAAAATCGGCCACTCTTGTTATCCACGCGGTAACGCCTGGCGTAGGAACCCGAACTGCAAGACCCCCAGCCTTGCCTGAACCAACGGTCCTCTCTAAGGACATGCAGAAAAGCCTCTGCTTGGGCTGAAACTCAAGCATGCTAAGAAATAAAACTTAACTAAACTTAACTAAAGAGATATAGCCGAAACTATAAATACTTGCTATTCCTTCATTTGCATTTAACCGCGATTCTGAAAACACGTTCTGGCAGGAAATTGTAAGCTGAAATTAAGAAAGATAAGAAAGTGGCTTTAACTAAAAATTAACTGTTAAAAACTTTGGATAAATCTTACACCACAAATAATTTCGAAGAATTAATTTCAATTGAATTGAGAGAAAATTTAAGGAAATGTAATTTTTCTTTCAATTTTATCACTATTTTCATATTAAATAAAACAAGGTTTTATCTTTAGTCAAGAAATGCATATAGTATTAAATAAGCAGTAAATTAAAAACTATTTTTCAGTATAAGGTGTGTTACTAAATTTTAATCAGATTTGTAAACAGAACTGTCAAGAAGAAGAGAGTCGTCGTGATGATTTTAAACACAAATGCAAAAATCCATGCGCTTGCTTCCCATTTACTGTCAAACATCTTCAACAGAAAATGCTGCATCATTACGACAGCTGAAGTAAATAAAAATCTTTTTGAAACTCTTCAGTGATTCAGTGATCTTTCAGTACATTACAGAATACTACTGTCAGGAGTTTGTTGATTTTCTTCTGACATTTTTCCATCATCGCTATTCTTGAAAAATTGCTACGCTAACAACTTTAGATTTTTTTGTTTATACTTTTCACGTATTTTTACATTTCTGCTTCAGATATTTTTGCATTTTCTAAAGCCCGTAAGCATATTTAACAGTTTTCAGTACTCTTGCAACCAGTTATTTAATACTACATGTTACTTTACTGCTAAACATAAAAGTCTAATAAATAACATTCAACGCTGAATCTTATATTAAACTGAGGCATCTTTAAAAGTTTTTGACATGGAAACAAAATGAAATGCAATTTAAGAGAGAAAATGTAGAAAACGTCTGTATTTTAAATGTCATGTTTCTGAAAAATATATGAGCAACTGATTGAATCTGTTTCATAAAATATACAGTAAGTCTTGGAATTATTATAACAATTTGATAAATTAAAAAAGTAAAAAGGGTTGGGTTGGGTTATTCAATTATGGCAAAGCACACGAGGGCTGTCTGCCTAAAGGATGGATGCCTTCGTGGAGGACTTTCTAAGGGAAACTGGCTCGTATACACGTTACACACGAGGAAAACCACGAAAACGCCCATGCAGCCAGCCCGGTCGCGGGATTTGAAACTCAGACCGAACTACCAGTGTTCAGCGTCTTTACCGCCCGGCCGCTGGTGGGCCGATTAAAAAAAAAGTAAAAAGAAAATCTGAAATGTTTCAGATTTTAAACTACATCTAAAGGGGCTTTTTTTTTAACATTTTGTGTGTTAAATTTATTTATTAAATATCCCGTTCTTTGCCCTTAAACCATAAAATTCAGTTCAACAGCAATAGTTTTAAAATGAGCATATCTTTAGAATTTCCGATACAGGGACTTACGCGCTGGAGATAATTTTTTTTTCTGTACAACGTTGCCATTGCTCTCTTTGAAATCCTTGAGTTTGTTAATCAAAAATTTGTTAAAGTTTATAAAATAGGAAATCGATAATGAAACAAATTCCTAATTTCAAATTTGGGCTTCCCCATGCCCATATTCGTAGAAAGATTCGTAGAAAGATTACTAAATTCGATGGCTCTACGTACCGTTGTTTTATCACAATGCGAGAAATATGCATATATTTATGCAGATTTTTTAGTATTTAATATCTTTAAATATAACAGAGGGAGATACTACTTTGTGGCAACAGTTTAAAAGGTGATTCTCCGTTTGTAGTGAATCGACGCAAAATCGCAAAACGAAAACAATAGTCCCTTAGGGACAAAGCTCCTTTGGATTAATAACTAGTAGACTAGATACCTAAGCTAAAAGAAAGAAATTTGTCTTAATAAGTTTCAGTGTCCACGCAATATGGATTTATGTAAGTATTATATTTTATTGTAGAGACATTAGGTATTTTTTGGAAGCAGGCAAGATGAAAAATGAGCAATCGCCTTCGCGGGGAATCGAACCACGGACCTCTAGAATACCTGCCCAGCGTGCAGAACGACTACACCAAGAAGCCACGCTAGGAAGGCGAGAGAAATACCTTATATTGTTATTATCTATGATTTGTAAGCCATGTTATGGAGATTCATTAAGATTTTCTTAAACCAAAATGGGAAAAATTAATTGTGCTATTACCGGGTTTGAACCACTTACCTTTCAATTATTATCTGGTCTTGTGCACCATTTACACGAAGAAAACACGCTTTAGGAACGCTTCAAATCATCATAACGGCATAGAAACATGAGCTTATATAATATATATTAATATATTTAACAAAGAATGTGAAAAATCATCTATGCTCTCTTCGTGATTTCAGCCACGGATCTTGGTTGCTAGCTGTACATCATGAGATCTTCAGGTGCTACCACAAACATCATGAGAGCATGCATGTAATAATCTTTCCATACTTAGACAGGGACCATTTTAAAGACACACCTTTAGGTAGAAAAAAAGCAGGATGCTCCTTACCGGGATTCTAACTACGGGTATTCCGACTGCTAGCTGGACGACCTAACATTTACAGCGCGTAAACAGGAGCAGAGGAATGCGGTTGCTCCTTGTAATATCTTCTGAGAATAATAAATTAGTTATAAGTACACTGAAGTTTGAAATGTATCTGCAACGGATTTTAAATTAAGACAAGTGTTTTTATTTTGAATCCTTTTCTTACTTTAATTTTGGACTTTAGGTCTTCTTCTGGCATGCAATTAATTGCAAACTAAAACCGAGCTTGTAAATTCTGAATAACTTAAATTAAGTCTTGTCTGTACCGTTAACCTGCATTTTAAGCGTGAGGCAAAGAAAATTAAAAAAATAAGTTATGAAAAACAAAAATGGAAGATTTATAGTGATATTGAAATAATAATCGTTATTCTTGGACTGGATTCCCTAAAATATTACTAAATGGTTTGTCCAAGAAATGAAAAAAATACTACGTTTAAAACACTGTATGATATAATATTCACTAACCTTAGGAAAGTTTAATGGTATCAAAAGAATTTCGAGTAAATATCGAATATGTATACTTTTCTTTGTTAAGTATTACCCCAAGTCCTATTATGAATGTTTTTGTGGCACTGAATGTAAATAGCAGAATTTCAATAGTCGAGAAATTAATCTCCTAACATAATTTAGAAGTCAAACAACAAAAATCAGCGTAACTCTGATTTTTGTTGTTTGACTTCTGAATTAGTATTTATTCGGAGTGTCATTGTGTCTTAATTCCTAACATAAGTGATGGAAACAATAACTACATGAAAACTACATTAATATCGTTCACCTCTGACTACCTTATTGATACTGTTGTTGTTGCTGCTTATGCTCACTTGTCTGATGTAGTCAGACCAAGCCGATAAAATTCCTCGTGGCAAGGAGAATCAAGATTACGCCTGTCGTGAGCACCAAACAAGTGACAATGCGATTTGGCTCAGTTCCGCCCCCAGGTTTGATGAACAGCACACCGGGGGAGACGGGTCCGAGGGTCTCCCACCCCTCTCCCCTTCCACCAAACCAGACGAGAGGACATTCGGCTCGTCAAATATTTAGAGTGCCGCCATGCCATACTGACACCAAACATTTACAAACATCCATGCCTTCTACGGGATTCGAGCCCGGGACCTTGGCACGGCAGTCAACGACGCTAGCTACTATACGGAACACATTGATACTGTAAGGATCTTAAGTTTTACTAACGTTTATTTTATTTTAAATCTTTACTATCACTTCTTATTTTCTACTTCCGGCCAGAATTATTAGCGTGAAGGTTTTTATGCAAAGTTTGTCTGGCGAACGCCAAGTATTTAAGTGTGGCCTTTTTGCCAAGCGAAAGAGAGGAAGCAGTAAGTCAACGCAGGCCGCTTACCTTAGAAGTTACGCAGTTGCTGTTCGCCTTCCAGGCCAGAGGTTTGAAGTTAATTAATACGTTTAATTTATCAAGAGGTTAATCCTCTTGATAAATTAAACGTATTGTAGTGTTCACAGTCTCTGTGCTACATACGCTTCCTGTTATTATAAGGCCAATCTTCCACGCGTATTATTCTAAAGTTAAATTAGAGTTTAGTTTTATTTTTATACTTTTTTACGTTAGACCCCGAGTGGAGGGTCAGTGTATTCCGAAGTACGGAAGTTATTGTATATAGAGAAAAATAAAGGGTTTTGTATACCCTTCGTCTGTATCCTGTCTACTTACCACAATTAGTGAACATAGCTTTAGTAAGCTCTCTGTTCCGAGTCAGGTCCTTGTATGTTCCCGAAGAAGGTTAGAAGGAACATTGAACCTGATAGTGGCGCCCAACGAAGAAGAATAACCATGGCCGAGTTTCAAGAAGAACCTGTGCTGCCTGCAGAAACAGGCTCAGAATCCAGAAATGCCAGCTGCCGCCCTGGAAGGATTCGGTTACATCGTCCAGACCATGCGCGCTTCGATGAAACCAGAAGCAACGTTTAATGGAAACTCACCGGTAACCAGTTTTTTGGAAAAATTGGATGACCACTTCATGCTCTACCCCGTGCACGAGTTTCAAAAAGTTACCTTAGCTACCAGCGCTTTGAGGGGCCAAGCGCTTAACTGGTTCAAATGTATCGGCAGAAGTCTCTTGGGTCAAGCAGGAAGTCCCACCTATACTTACGAAAATTTCAAGACTGCCCTACTAAAAGCCTTCCCTGTTGTAAGGGATCGTGCGAAATTAGAAACGGAACTTTTTAGTATATATCAACAAAGAATCGAAAACCTCTCGAGCTTTATTTTAAGAAAAATTCACGTTTTCAAGCTCTTGTATGGAAACCGTCCGGATCCTGAAATAATTCAAGTGATTTTGCCGAGGTTACTACCCCAAGTGCAAGACTTTATTGAATTAAGAAATCCGAATACACTGGAAAAGTTATTTGAGCTAGCAATCCAGTTTGAAAGTAGAAGAACGGCGGACGTCGAAAGAAGACGCCAATATCAACAGCGAAACCAATTTGGTACGCCAAGACTACAGCAAACTCAAGCATACGGCTACGGAGAAAAAGCGAATCAGTGGGCAAGGAAACCCGAGCATTCAAAAACAGCCGGCGAACGTCGACAGTTCAATAGCAACCCAGGAAAAAAGTCTCAAGGCCAAGGGAAAAAGAAGGAAAGCACGGAAAGGAAAAATAATTTAAACTAAAACGGATTTCTGCTGACGAGAGGGTGCGGAAATCCGAAGGCCACGAAAACCCCTCTTCCTACAAGTTAAATAGAGTAATGGTGAAAAATTTAACTCTTCCGAAGATTGAAGTCTTGGTGAATAATATCCCGGCCACCGCACTCCTGGATACCGGCGCGCAGTGTTCCTGTGTGGCAGAAGTCTTTTTTAGAAAATATTTTCGCAAATACCGCATATATAATGCGGATAATACGACAGTATTAGCGGCGCAAGGAGAACAATGTAAGTGCGTAGGTAAAGTACCTTTGTATATCCGTATCAAGGACGAACAAGTAAAGGTGATGTTTTTTATAGTAAAGAATTTGCAAGCACATTTGATCTTAGGAATAGACTTTCTTTCAGGCGCACAAGCTACACTGGATTTTAATGAAGCGTCCCTTAAGCTGACAATGAAACCAGTGCGTGTAGAAAAGGTTGAACCGCCAAGGTTAAATCTTGACCACCTGCCTAATGACGAGCAAGATAGAATCCGACAAGTGGTAAGTGAATTTGCTTCGTTATTTAGTGATATTCCAGGATTTACTCAGGTTACTAACCATAGTATTGACACCGGAGATGCATTGCCAGTTCGTCAAAAACCATACCGGTATGATAAGAATAAGGAAAAAATTATAGAATGGCATATTACCGATATGCTACGTAAAACGATCATAACGCCCATCTCAAGTAGTTATGCTAGCACGGTGGTTTTATGTAAGAAAACTAATGATTATCCTTTGGAGCATCCAAAAAGGTGGAGATTCGCTATTGATTACCGTAAATTAAATTCCATAACGAAATATCCGGTATATCCGCTACCAATCATAGAAGAAATTTTAAGGAACATAAAATCAACCAAATTTATGACGACTTTAGACTTAACGACTGGTTATTTTCAAATAGGGGTGAGGCCTGAGGACGTGCCTAAGGCTGCTTTTATAACCAAGTCTGGCACTTATGCATTTTTGCGTATGCCGTTTGGCCGTTCAGGGGCCCCAGCAACATTTCAGCGATGCATGGACATTGTGTTAAGACCTGTTCTTGGAAAGTCCACATTTATCTATTTAGACGATATCATTATTACTAGTGATAATCTAGACCAACATGTACAGGATTTAAGACAGGTGTTTTCTTTATTAAATGAGGCCGGTCTAAAAGTTAATGTCGAAAAGTGCAAATTTGCAGCCCCTGAATTAAAATATTTAGGTTACAAAATATCTAAAAAAGGGATCGAGACAGATGAATCAAAAATAATCGCTGTACAAAAGTATCCGACTCCAAACACGGCAAAGAAGCTCTCTTCTTTTCTAGGACTTTGTTCATATTATAGGTCCTTTATAAAAGATTTTGCGGCTATCGCTGAGCCATTGTTAAAATTAAAAAGGAAAAAGGCAAGATTCTCGTGGACGGCCGAAGCCAATAGTGCTTTCGAAAAATTAAAACAAGCATTAACGCAAGCCCCTGTGTTGAAATTTCCTGAAAAGGATGAAAATTTAGAAATTTCAGCGGATGCTTCGGATTATGCGGTAGGAGCGGTACTTTCGCAAAATCAGCAGCCCGTGGCATTTTTTAGCCGAACTTTAAATCAAACACAAAGAAACTATTCCGCGACCGAGAGAGAGGCACTTGCAGTTCTGTTAGCAGTGCAAAAGTTTCGAGTCTATTTTGGAAAGGCGCCGATAACAGTATACTCTGATCATGCGGCGGTAACTAGATTGTACTCAGGGAAAAATTTATCCCCAAAGTTAATAAGATGGGCACTCAAGCTGCAAGAATATAATCTGGTAATCAAGCATACCCCCGGAAAGGAAAATATCGTAGCAGATGCCCTATCACGAATTAAATTAGAAGAACAGGGTAATACCGTAAAAGTTGCAATGCTTACAGCGTGTACAATAAATTCCCGAGAAACTGTAATAACAGAACTGGGTAAGGATCCTGAGTTTGGAAGTATTTATGAGTATTTGAAGGATCCTGAAAATTTTAGCCACCAAGATATTGTGGCGATAAGAAATAGGGCGGCCCATTACGAACTAATAGATGGTCTATTATTCTACACAAAAACTACGAATTCCAACAACGAATTTCGACCTGTTATCCCAGCTAGTCTTAGATTAAATATCCTGCATGAGCTCCATGACAGCTCTTTAGCTTCTCATGCTGGTATTCGAAAAACTATCCACCGCGTACGCGAGGCAGTCTACTTTCCTGAACTGCAAAAGTTAACAAGGGCGTATGTCCAGTCCTGCCCAACATGTCAAGCCGTTAATTATATTAATTTCCGCCCGGCCGGGTTTCTAAATAGTATTAAATCCGAATTTCCAAATCAAATAATTGGCATCGATTTATTGGGCCCTTTCCCAAAAAGTCAGTTAAATAAAAGTCGCTATCTCCTTGTTATGGTTGATCATTTTAGTAAGTGGACCGAAATTGTTCCCTTAAAACGAGCCTCCGCGAAATTGGTTACCGATTCTATTTTAAATAAATATATTTTAAAATACGGGGCGCCCCTAAAAGTTATATCGGATAATGGTCCTCAATTTGTAAGTAATATATTTGAAGACATGTGCCAAAAACTGGGCATACGTCATTTAAAAATGGTCCCGTATCGGCCGCAATCAAATATAGCGGAACGGGTCAACAGAAATATAGTGAAAATTATCCGTAGTTATGTTAAAAATTTTCATAAAAGCTGGGATAACTATGTCAATGAATTTGCTTTCGCCCTTAGGACCGCAAAACATGATACAACGGGCAAAACTCCTGCTGAGTTATTTCTAGGCAGAAAGATTATAACACCGTTAGATAAACTATTTTATGTGCAACAAAGAGCCCCAGAATTTAAAATGGGTGATATAGAAAAACTAATAAAAGAAGCAAAAAAGAATACGGAAGTAGCACAAAGAAAACAGAAATTATATTATGATTTGAAACGACGGGGAGTAACTTATAAAGTAGGGGATGAAGTTTTAAAAATTAAGCATTCACTTTCTTCAGCACCAGAAGATAAAACTGCCAAATTTTTTTCCACGATTTGAAGGACCATATGTTATAGAAAAAATAACTCACGCTGTTGTAATGTTAAAAGCCAGAAATGGTGAAACCTGTTCCGCAAACATTGATCAAATCAAGCCCTACTTCGATCGTAATAAAATGCAAATCTTTTCAGATCTTTTGCAGGATCCGGCACGGCAGACACCGCAGGTACAAGTTCCAGAGGTGAAAAAACGACAAGTACAAGGGCAAGCCAATGAGAGACAGAAGCAAGTGAAAAGAAAATTGCCCCGCAGAAAAATGGAAGGTAACAAGAAAAAGAAGCCGTTCCACCGTCCAGAAAACAGAGTTCACGAACACCCCCAGAATGAAGAAGGAAGAAGGACGACGTATGTGAAGAGGACCAGGAGAAATGACGGCAACTATAACCCGGCTTTAAAACGGAAGATCTACTCATCCGACAGAACTCTCCGCAGCAAAAGTCGCCGAACTGCGGAAGGGCCATCAGCGGCGGAGGAAAAAGTACAAGAAAAATTTGAACGGCCAACAACGAGGTCCAAGCAGGATCACGACAGATGTTTCCCGGTTCCGCCAAGACCAGCTGCCATCAAACGGCAAAGACCACAAGCAGAGGAGAAAAGGAAAGTATTCAAGGGTGGCCGTACTGGTGAGAAAAGGAAGCTTCCAGAGGAAAGCACTGAAGGGCGAGCCCGTACAAGAAGGAGGATAAACCAAGCTACTATCTGCGGTACCTTTAAAGACTGGGCCCAGAAAAGGATGTCCGAATATTACAAAGATAAGTAAAATTTTATGTTACTTTGCAAACTTAAGTTAATCTTTCATTCTTACTGCAAGTGGCAGATTTCAAGAAGTTTTACCTCATGCGAGGTCTACCTTTATCGCCAAAAGGGCGAGAAATGAGTTGTGACCGATTTTCGTATTATGTTTTTAAATTTCTCGTGCGTAAAACTAAAGTTGATGTATAATAGCGTTGTGTAAAGACTTAAATATTGTAAAAAGTTATTGTATAAATTTTATTTAAAACATTCTAGCAAGAAAGAAGTTTTAGTCTGAAAGACTTTTTGAAATGTAGTATTATTTCAATGTCGAAAGAATTGGCACTTGCTTTGAAAAGAATAGAAGTTAACAATGTACTACTAATGTATGTTTTCAAATGTGTAAAATTAACGGCATGTTGATATGTTCTTATATACATGTGAACTGTTATTTTAAATGTTAAGAAATACCGTGATATGGTAAAAGTGAAAGTAATGTTAAAAATTTGTTATTCGTGTGACTGTAAAGATTAAATCATGGCGAATATGTGGTAAAAGTTGAATGATGTAGTTAGGCTCTCTGACGCTACACTTTAAGAGTTAGCCACTTTTAGAATAGTACCTCAGGGTTTAGAGTTGAAAGTAGGGTGTGTTAAGAGGTCTCGTTATGTTGAATTTTAACACGTTAGTGTTTTGATTGTAGGAGGAAGTGTGGCACACGTAGACAGAAACACATTCGTGTTTGGTGTACTTTTACAACACATGTCAGAGAGCACGGGGAGAGATAATTAAAATAGTCATGAATGAAATAAGAATGTTAAGAGAAGTATATTCTATATGTTATTTGCAATGTCATTGTGTAACATTTCATTAAACTAGTTTTCCTTCCAGATCTCTGGAAGGAACCAGAATTGAATAAAGCTCCTGGTTAGATGCAGTACAGATGAAAAAAAGATTGTTGTATATCCTGGGAGCTGATATTGTAACAAATTTCTTTCTTTTAAATTTCTAGTTTCTAGGGAAGTTGTGTTTGTAAAAGGTTGGCCTCGCGTTATATTCTAGAGCTAAAAGTTTTCAACAAGGTCGTTTTAGACCTCAGTTTCAAACTAATTAACTCTGGCGGGAAGTATGTAAGGATCTTAAGTTTTACTAACGTTTATTTTATTTTAAATCTTTACTATCACTTCTTATTTTCTACTTCCGGCCAGAATTATAAGCGTGAAGGTTTTTATGCAAAGTTTGTCTGGCGAACGCCAAGTATTTAAGTGTGGCCTTTTTGCCAAGCGAAAGAGAGGAAGCAGTAAGTCAACGCAGGCCGCTTACCTTAGAAGTTACGCAGTTGCTGTTCGCCTTCCAGGCCAGAGGTTTTAATCCTCTTGATAAATTAAACGTATTGTAGTGTTCACAGTCTCTGTGCTACATACGCTTCCTGTTATTATAAGGCCAATCTTCCACGTGTATTATTCTAAAGTTAAATTAGAGTTTAGTTTTATTTTTATACTTTTTTACGTTAGACCCCGAGTGGAGGGTCAGTGTATTCCGAAGTACGGAAGTTATTGTATATAGAGAAAAATAAAGGGTTTTGTATACCCTTCGTCTGTATCCTGTCTACTTACCACAATTAGTGAACATAGCTTTAGTAAGCTCTCTGTTCCGAGTCAGGTCCTTGTATGTTCCCGAAGAAGGTTAGAAGGAACATTGAACCTGATAATACTACTAATATAAATTATAGTGGGATATTTTGAGGCGACAATTTAAGAAACGATTTCTGAATCAGAAACTTGATCAGCATTCTAACCCGTTTGAAAACGCTTCATTGCAGTCTTAAAAGTGTTTGCAAAAATTGATTGTGAAATGTAAAGCAGAGAGAGATTATAAAGTATTTCTCCCGCTTTCTTAGCATATCTTCTTAGTGTAGTGTAACTGCCTGAATTATTAAAAAATTATCTTCTATTAATGAATTAGATTTTCTAGAGGTATTTTACATTAAAAATTTTTTTCTGTTCTAGTTAACGACCCTAATTCCAATCCATCTTTGCCTTCAGCTTTTAAGGAAATGATGCTTTAGTTTTTTTTCCTCAACAAAAGGCGTCCGTAGCTTAACTCCTGTTCAGTCTTTCCTATCTAATCACTGTATGTTATTTCATTCATTTGGGCTTTTGCAGCTGAGGATGACGTTTCAGTAAAACCACCGAAACTAGTCCTGTGATAATTAGAAAATATAAGATTGATTTTTGTTGTTTGACTTTTAAATCAAGGCCTTATTTTAGTTTGGTATTTTCCCTTTCTGTTCAAAAAGGCGTAATTGTTTATAACATTTTACATCCACATTGTTTCCTTATAAATTCTTTATTACGGATCATCTGTGTGCTTCAGTATCTCATGCCTGCGCAATATAGTATATATATATATATGTGTGTGTGTGTGTGTGCGTGTGTGTGTGCGTGCTTGTGCGCGTGAGTGTAACTGTAAGGATTTAGGTGAAAAAGATTTACATAATTTCAATTATGACCGATATTGTAGATGACGATGGCGCGTAGACGCGTAAATACTTAGTTTCAGTTCTATGTGAGGCCATGATGCAGATTTAAACCTTTAATTTCGGGACAAAATAATTGTTGAGAGATTCTATAAGGTATTTCTCCCGCCTTCTTGGAATGCCGTCGTGGTCTGTACGCTGGGCGCGTTTTCCAGAGGTCCGCGATTCGATTCCCGGCGAAGGCGTTGCAAATTTTTCATCTTCCCTCCTTCGAAAAAATACCTATTGTGCCTACAATACCCGTGCAACCCGTGTTCTGATGCTTAATCACACTTGCGCCTCTTTACATCTTATAACGCATTCAAAAAGAACCTCTGTGCCAGAAGTGAAAAAGCTAAATTTTCCAGTTTACCTATTGCTATTAATAATGTTTCATTTAAGATTCAAATCTTATTCATTGGAATATTTCTGTAATTCACTGCATCAAATAGCGTTATGCAAAAGTCATATGACATGGATTAATTTGAAAATGACGCAGCTTGATAGATTTGCTAAAATCTGTTTTTTAAAAAACGCAAAGGAAAAAGCGAAATGGAAATTGAGACATAAAAGGCTATTACAAATTAAATTAGAATTCTGATTTACGAAATTCTACTATATATAAGCTAGCTATTTGGAGCTTTAAACTATGCATAATTAATATGCAGATTTTACGTAAGTTTTTAAAAATTATTATTATTATTCTTACCTATTTTAAAGAACTTTTTTGCTACTTCGAAATGCTCAATAAAGTTGCCAAGTTCTTTCTTAATCCAAATTTAGAGTTAAAATACTTCTTAAACTTTCAAAAATCTTTATTATAAAAACTTCTGAATTTCGAATTTTCTAAACATATACGTATATGTATATATATATACAGAGAGAGATATAGAAATATCATCTTAAATTGTATATAAAAATCTTATAGCTATTATTATAATTTGTGAATTACCCTACGTATGCATTACAGAAATGCGAGCGCGCTGATAAGTTCTAATTAACTTCATTCTTTTATCTGGCATATTGAAGGTGGCAGTATGTTTACCGACATACTCCATTTTACGTTCATGAATTTTAATTATGTAACATGAATACGCGTTTGTGAACTGTCACATTCTTTCTACGCTGGAGCTCAAAATTAAAGTCTTGTCTTATTAACTGTAATTACGGAATGTTTTTATGAAATATTGTTTTTCATTTTGGGCAATGGTAACCTACAAAATCTTATAACAACTTTCATTTATCAACTTTAAACTTCCTCGTTACTTAAAATGAACTTCCTTTCCTTGTTTTTATGTATACTTGTCTAAAGATGATTTATTGCTCTTATCAGAAATTTCAGTTCCCGTTATTTAAATAAAAAATGGAGTATATAACAAAAGAATTTTAAAGCATGTTTAATTGACGTATTGGTTTATTAAAATTTATTTTTGTATGTAAGCATCAGTTATCCAAAAGCAATCTAAACTAATTCTTAAAAATTACCATAGCTTCTAAAATTAATAAGATCTATTATATTTCTTTGTTTCCAAACTATTAGGATGAGACAGAAAGCAAATTTTCAATTTTATAATTTTTTATTTCAAATTCGTTATTAGAAGAGAAGTAATTTTCCACTGCCTTACTGAAGTATAGTCTGAATGTTTGGCTACGATAGGATGCCTCTGAATTTTCTAAACGGTTTATTTTTGGTGTTTTATTTCCTTCTACGAAGTAAAGGACGCATTGTAATCACAAAATATTTCGATTGTCATTCAACGAAAACATTCATTTTGACGCTATTTTTTTGTGGTTTTTTTAGAAGTTTTTTTCGTGATCTCTGTACGTACCTATGTATGTATCTCCCAAAACTCAAAAACGATTAGTCTCATAACGTCGAAATTTTATATATGGGACTGCTATAACATGTAGTTGTGCACCTGCATTTTTGATTGCAATCGGCAGCACCACCGGGTAACAAACTGGATATTATAAATATATATATACCGACTTTGTTCGTTGACAGTTTTGTATACTTATATGCGGTAAATTGTGCACTTTTTTCTTAAAAAGTGATTGAACTATGTTCTTATGTTCCGGACAACTCTTTTATGCCTTTAGTTAACCTGCATGCAACAGTTGTAGAATTATAAACAATATAAGATTTGTTTAAGTAATACTAAGCCTAACGAGGGCGCCATTTGTTTGCCTTTGAAACTCTTAGTAGAATAAAGTCAGTTTATGCGTCGAATTCAGTGACTTTTTGCCGAGTGGAACTAAAAGTAAACTTTAAATTTGGTGCACTGAAAAACTTATCTTCATGCCAACTGGCCAAAGTGTTTAGCCTTGCGACGAGATTCTAATTTTAATTGTTACAAACGAATTAACTGTATTAGGTATTTTATGTTTCCTGTATTTTACAATTTTGAATAAAGTTTGAAGTTTTTATGCATTTTTGACTTGCCGCAAAATGAGATCTGAATTAATTGAATGAGAAATACTTCTCTAATGAAATTCGAGGAAATAAGTTCAAATGAAATGCAGCAAAAAAATGTGAGTAATTTAATTGGCCGTACAAGAAACTCGTCCGGTGTCCATATCAAATATTTTTATTTGATTAGCAAACATCCTATAATGTGAACAAGCGAGGAAGTTGTACGCGAAAAGTAACGCAGATAAGCGAAAATTTATCCTTTATGATAATCTCGTTGGAACTCATCTCAACATTATTAAACTGGCGGTATTATGACTGTAAAAGCAATAGAAGTTGTAGTGTCTGACGCGGAAGCAATTTCAAGAAATCCAAGCAGAGCAGCGAATTACTACAGGCAGTATTTCCGTCTTCAAATTTTAAATTTATACTTTTATTCTAACAATGGAAAGTTATTATAATCTTTGTCACCTCTTTATGTTTTTTACTTCTTCCCAACAATTCAGTTTAGATTTCTTAGAAAACCTTCGAAATTTTCTACATATAAATCAAGTAGTATGATGTAATACATTGGTGCCCAGTCGTTTCAGCAACCAGGCCAGATTTTAAAAGTGAGATTTCCTGTCAGTCTGTACAATCAATTTTTTTAGAGTTAAAACAAGCAACATACATGCAAAAAATTAAACAAAACTGAGAAATACACGTATTTAGATTTCAAAAATAAAAATAATTGGTAAGACGCCTATGTTTCGCAGATAATGGTTTTGTT
The DNA here is from genome assembly GCF_044657685.1 of Stegodyphus dumicola. Classification (NCBI taxonomy): domain Eukaryota; kingdom Metazoa; phylum Arthropoda; class Arachnida; order Araneae; family Eresidae; genus Stegodyphus; species Stegodyphus dumicola. Next base: position 131,625,499 of record NC_140770.1, read on the forward strand.
TTACTTCTTCTGTCTGGCAGAACCTGGAATCGTCTGGTTTTGTTTGGCTAAGTGCATCAACGTCGACATCAACTGAGGTTAGTTTCCACACGCAAACAATTTTGGGAACTATTATCCGTGATTTGCGCTCTCAATTATGATTTAATATAGTTCATCCGTCTAAAGCGTTGTTCACAAGTGTTAAATGTCTCTAAACAGCGCAATCATCGACAGAGTATTCTTGTTAAAATGCAGATTATTTCTCCTTGTTCAAATATGTTTATTAGAAATCTTCCAAACCAACTTGATGTTATTTCTCTTTTAACTATGCATCGCAACCCATTTCACAATGCTTCATTAATAATCTTCCTGGCAACAAATTCCCATTTCAGGGGAATGGTGCTGCCGACGCAGCAAAAAGTTCATGATGCTTTTTAAAATCTTGAAATTGGTTTTCGAATTCAAGTCGGCTATTAAAGAAGCAGACTTATGTGCATTCGCTTCCGTGATGCAGCAACTTGAGTTAAGATTTTTGTTTAGGTGTTATGTTTTAGGTATAATGCATAATGTGCTGTAAAACGTTTTTTAATGTGGCGTAGTTCCGGAGGCAACAAGATGACACCTGGCTAGCTGACCAACGGGTTGGCTACCTATTATGTAACGACTACTCCGTTCCAGTCAGAATCTTGATAAAATTTGTTCTGATGTTCAGCTCTCTTCTGTCAATCAAGCACTCCAGTTTCCATCCCCCCCGGGGGTCGACGTAGAGAACTCTGCGAAGCTACGGGCTAGAATCTGTACCTAGGCAGTCTCGACTACGGGAATATTGGTGGTTCTGAAGGCCCTGGAAAGGACACCTATTGGTCGGCCCAGTGGTCTGGCACGTCCTAGAGCGGTGTGGTTCTTGTAGCCCGGGGTTCGCTGGGTAATGTCCCACTGCGACGGGCAGCCCGAGCGACTGGCAGGTAGCAAATCGAATACCAGTGCTATCCGGGCGACTTGTCCCAGGCGGTGCTTCCCTCTCTCCAAGGTGCGAGAGCAGAGGTTGAACCTCTGCGCCTGGTTCTGAGGGATGAGGGAATCTGCAGCGCGGTGAAGTCTCGTGGAGCAGAGAATCCAATATCTTAATTATTCTAGTTTCCAGAGCAATAAGATATAGGTTTCTCTAATTTACAGTATGTTAGAGTAATTTCTTCTCTAATTACTCTAGTTTCCAGAGTAAGTATCGCAATTTTAATGCTTCCAGAGCCGTAATAGTTGCAGTTGACTTAACAAAGTATTCAGAAGATTTCAGTAAATAATACATTTTTCATACAATATTATATCTGGCAAAAGCAAAATCTTATTTAAACTAAAATATATTTTCTGAAAAACGTTACGTAGAAAAGAACCCTGTTAATGTAAAGTTATGCAAACACAAAATCCTTAAATTGGCGCAATTAAAAAATAAAAAGGAACATTATTAATTTCGAGGACAACACTCATCTTAAGTGGCAACACAATTTAGCAGTGAGGGTGAATCAATTTAAAATTTAAGAATCATTTTTAGAGTAATTTTATTTTCCACAAACTTCTTTTTAACTAATTCATATTCTTAATAACATTTGTTATATAAAATGTATCAGAAAATAGGAATTAAATAAACCCGATTTCATCTTCATTCATACGAAGTACCTTAATTTTTTTTATTATTTCAGTAATATTAAACGAATAGTTTTAAAATGCTCATGTCTGCTGAAATATATCGTTAAACTCCAAAATTCTAAGTCCGTGTGTAAGAGACATTAGGTATTTTTTGAAAGCAGGAAGGTATGAAAAATAAGCAACGCTTTCGCCGAAAATAGAACCACGGACACATGGAATACATGCCGAGCGTACTGACCACTACAATGCAAAGGCATGCTAAGAAGGTTTAAGAAATACCTTATATACTCCCACTTTTAAAGGGCGATTGGGTTTAGGTGACCTAATCGACAAATCCTGGGTGTAAAGAATCATCATTCAACCCCTTTTAGGTCGGGCGCCACAGTAGAGACATTAAGTTAATTGGAAGAAGGAGAGATGAAAAATGAGCAACGCCCTCGCCGACAATGGAACTACAGACCTTTGGAATACGCGCCCAGCGTGTTGACCACTACACTACGAAGGCATTCTAAGAAAGCGGGAGAAGTACCTTATTAACTCCCCCTTATAAAGGGCGATTGGGGTTTAGGGGACCCAGTCGCCAAATCCTGGTGGTGAATAATCATCATTCACCACCTTTTAGTTCGGGCTCCACTGTACAGACATTAAGTATTTTTTGAAAGCAGAAGAAATGAAAAATTAGCAACGCCTTAGCCGGGAATCGAACCACTGACCTCTGGAATACGCGCCCAGCGTGCGTAGCGCTACACTACGAAGGCATGATAAGGAGGCGGGAGAAATACATTGTAAGTGTTTCTTAATATGTTTTGCTCCATGCACCCCTTTCACCATCGCTGGAAGATCATCCCGCGTTCTCTTATCCAAACCTCGAAAAATGCGTTCGTTTAGAATATTTCTTAATGTGGTTCATGAATTAAACAAAAAGTAAAGAAGATATTTTTAAATACCGAAATTTGAATGAAAGTAATTTTCTATACTCTTAAATTAAAACTAAATACTTAACTTATCAGGACTTCTTGGTCTGTGCATACTTTTGGCAAACGTAATGGTGCTAGTATCAATGTCCTAACTCGAACAGTGAGTTAAATGCAGCTAAGTTCTTAAGAGTGCTAGAAGAATTACAACGTAAGAAGGGTGTAAAAGACCCTTTTATTGAAATCACTATTTACAGCAACTCCCAACTCGGGAGTGATAACAGAAAAGATAATAATCGCGCTTGGGTCTTGAACAATCAAGCAATTTAAAAGTAAAACTTCAGTAGACATTTAAATAGTTGCTGTCACAGAGCTTAAACGCGAGATTGGCCTATTTATGGTGCGTAGCAAGCCTTTAACGCACTTAAATCACTTCCATCAGTATTTGAAATAGCACTAAGGCGTAAGAATTTAAATACTACTATTCTGGCGAACGTCCACCGAGCCGACGTGGTCTGAGACTAAAAGCTCTGTCACACTTGAGAAGTTTCTCACTAACCTTAAATACAGAACTTGGCTCCAAACAAATTAGCATAAAGCTGAACCGTGCGCTCATTCTGAAGGAAAGTTGAAATAAGAGTTTACAGGAAAGGATAACTTAAAATAAAAATAAATTTGGTTAGTTTAACTTAAAACCTTACAAACTCTTAAATTAAAACTAAATACTTAATAGTTAAATAACGGGCTATTCTCCCTGAAAATATGAAATTTGCTCTAGTTGAGAATATCTGTCCTTAATCTTATGCATTGAATTTATAATAAGTAAGTATATTACTGCTTATATAGCTAATTGCATTCAATTTTATTACATTCCATTGTATCACAGACATTGAGAATTAAATTGAACTTTAAAATTTTGATAACTCATTTTTTTTCTTGTCTCTAGCTTAAATGCAGAAGTTTCATTCAACGAAAGATCAGACAGTACTTTTAAGGAAATAAAGTACTTTTTCCGCAGTCCTCATATTTATGGCTTCTGAATCAGAAAATGTTTGGGTGCGGAACGGTTCTTCTAGAATCATAAATATACATAGGGACAAGAATATATTTCTTAAGTAAACGTTTCCGCAATCTTAGACTGTTGCGAAAGTGTAAAAAAAGTCCTAATTTATGATGGGATAACCATACCTGTAACTTGCGTCATGGAAAAAGGAAGTAATGGAAATACTTTACTGCGAATTGACGTTCTAAGACTTACTTTTGGGATCATTATACATCAGCAGGAAGTGGAAACTGGGTCAGAAGTAAAAAAGAGTAACTTGTTTACGTTGGTTAGCATATAGATGTAGTGATTTGGCTGCATTGACATTAATCGTTTGTGAGTATATCAAAGAGATACGATGCGCGACATTATAGTTTGTTTAAATCCAAAATTAAATCATGAAAACAGGAGGAATAAAGTAAACAATATTTAAGCAATGAAAATTGAGTTATGGATAAAAAAAAACGAACGAAAATTATGAAAGCAGTCAAAGTACTCTATTAAATGTATTTATAATTATAGTGGATAGAGTTCAATCCCTTGTAAACTATTTATTTACATATATTACCTTTCCACATGCAACAAATATGCGTTAGTGTTAAAAATTTCAAAGCGTTTATGAACAGTTGACTGCATTTGTAAAAACAATTTAACTTACATATTAAAAAAAAAATCTAAAACTTTCAGGTTTTACAGTACAACCAAAGGGTATTTTTTTTAGCGTTCTGTGTGCTACCTTTATTTATTGAATATCATTTTCTTCGCATTTAAACCATAAAATTTAATTCAACCATAATATCACAAATTAATTTTAAAATGAACCTATCTTTAGAATTTCCGATACGCAAACTCGCGCGCTGGAGATAGTTCCCCCCCTCGTACAGTATTTCCATTGCTCTCTTTAAAATCGTTGAGTTTGTTAATCAAAAGTTCGTTAAAGTGTTACAAAACATGAAACAGATAGTAAAACAAATTCAAAATTCAAAATTTGGGCTCCAAGTTGCCCATATTCGGGTGGAAACCTAAGTTATTGAAAATTGGATGGCTCTAGGTACCGTTGTTTTATCATAATGCGAGAAACACACATACATTTAGGCAGATTCTTCATTATTTAATTTCTTTAAATATAATACTGGGCTGCGATAGGTGGCAACAATTTGAAAAGTAAACCGAGATTTATAGTGAACCAACGCAAAATGCCGAAACGAAATTAATAGCCGTTCTGTACTAACGCTCTTTGCGCTAATATAAATAAGTCTTTTCTAAGAAATTTTGCCTCCGTGAACAAGTTATAAGGTTCCGTTTATGTTATTTAACCAGTTATTTTATGTTGAAATCGCTTTCCTATTTTCATCAGTTTCTTTTTACTGCCAGAATTTATATTTCTAGCTTGAGTGATATTCGAATATGGTAGAAAGAACAGAGTATTTAAATAAAGCTTTTATAGGGTAAAATCAGAGAGTGCTCTGCCTGCTGAAGGCCACGTTACTAATTTCCTTAGGCGTAGTATTCTTCTGCGTTTCGTTATTCTCGCCATTGTGCTTGTTACGCCGACCTTGGGTCACAGCCACCTTGTGCATTTTTCTACATAATTGTGCAACGGTTAAGCTAACTTAATTTTCTTGGTTTTTAGTTTGTAGAGACATTAGGTTATTTTGATGCTTTGGAAGCTGAAGAAATGAGCAATGCCTTCACTGGAACTCGAACCACAGGCCTCTCGATTACGCGCTGAGCGTGCTGACGACTACACCACGAATACATGCTAAGAAGGCTGGAGAAATACCTTATAAATTAATCCATTATCTTTGCTTTAAGCCATAATTGTGCAGTAGTGGTGCCGTCTATTAACTTTTATTTGAGTCAAACAAAAGGCCCTTAACCTTTTCAAACAAAAGACTCTTCCCCTGTCTCTCTGTGGTACTTACTAGGCATAGCGATAATAAGAGTTCTCGTACATTTGATGTTACCAAAGAAAAAGGAACTCCATAAAAATTGTTTATGTTTTTTCATATGGCCATCATGGTATCTTAATTAGAAGACTCATAATATAAAGCTATTACCATAAGAAGATTGCTGTTGCTTTAGTGCATTAATAACGAAATAGTGCGTTTATTATTTAAAAAAAATCTGATGTGTACACCACATGACTTCCTTGTACGGAATATTAAATTATACGCATTTTTTCTTGCATTTTATTTAAACATATTAGATTGAATTAAACCTAGTACTTCGCCGACAACGCATAAACTACAATAGAATAAATGCATTCTTTAAAATTCACTTTGTTTACCATAGCGACACTCTGGCTCTAGGTTTACTTAACAGTATTATATTTCGTTCATATTATAACTCAGAATGCACAAAATTTATATCATTTAAAGAATTATCTAATCGTTGCCACATGTTCTATTCAAATACTATAATAAAGCTAGAACGATCTATAAAAGAAATTAAGCAAACAAAACAAAAAATAAACAGTTTTTCACAAACGACTGTATTTCTCATATAATTAATTCAATTCTCACTTCGCGAGAAGGCAAAAATACATAAAAACTCAAAATATCTATATTAAAAATTACGAAGTAAATCTCAAACGCTTATTTCCTCGAAAAAATTCCAGAAAGAATTAAGCATGATTTAATTGGAAATAATAAATGAATGCGTTATCTTTGTTGTTGCGAAGCAAAGTTTCTCTAGATTGGCAACAAATCCATTAGTATCCTGTTTCAAATGTAAACATCAATGGCCGCCATTAAAAACAGGCTTAGCGGTAATTAAACAACTTTAAAATTGCTGATAATTCTAAGCATATTGCACACAGATTTACTAAAGGCATAAAATCCTTAACTGGAAGATAAAAACAACATAGTTCAATCATTTTTAAAGCAAAAAATGTACAATTTACAAACATATAAGTGTAAAAAAACTGAGATCACTGAGCCGGGTAATAGAGTGGATATATATATAAATATATTTATATACGTTTGGTGCGGCCGATTGCAACCAAAATACCCATCTATATCTACCCATCTACATGTGCCGATCTACATGTTATAGCAGTCCTATATACAAAATTTCAATGTTCTGAGGCTACTCGTTTTTGACTTATGCGAGATACGTACGTACGCCACGAAAAATTCTCTTCAGAATTAATTTTAAAGCAGTTTTATAATTTTTTTGAAGGAAAAAGAGTATTTTATTCTGTCCTTACGTACAGATATCACGCAAAAACATCGTTAAATTGCATTCGATAGCGGTCAAAATGGATATTTTTATTGAAATATGCTGCCTGAAACTTTTCGCGATTGCAATACTTCCTTTTTACTTCGTACAAGGAAGAAAAAAGGAAGGAAGTTTGTTGCAAGTATTTTACTACAAGTTCAACTCTGAGAACAATGATATCATTTTCAAAAATATTAAGTCCCATTTCTGTCAGAAGAATAATGTTGCTGTAAATAAATCATAGTGGGAGCCGTTCATAGCAGTTTTAAAATATGTGGAATTTCCTTTTTAGGTAAACCTAAGCGTAAAGTATAAGTTGGAAGATTTCAAAGTGAAGCATTTATAAGTAGTTTTTTATTTTTAGAATTTGCCAGAAAGAAAAGTTGCCTTTACAGGAAATTTACTAACTGAAATTTTGCATTCCATACGTAAACACTAGGAATATACTTATAAAAGTAAAATATTTTACAGGAAGTTTTTTTAGAAATATGACATTAGCCTTCTGTGATTTTATTTTTATCATTTCTACTGAAGAATGTCATTACTAATAGCATTATTCAGTTTATTAATATTGTAGCGAAATTCCCAGCTACCTTGATATAGCTTCCTCGCAAAGCGGTATTAGGGTTGCTAGAAAATGGAGAAAAAAGGGCAGGTTTATCCAAATCACCCATTTGGAGATATGCCATAGACGGAGCGACAACATTCTAGAACGCACTTTTAGCGGCTTTTTTGAATATATTCTGGAAGGTAGGTTAGTCAGGAACTCTACTTTAGTGATTTGCCGTGAAGCTGTCTTCCGCGTTATAACCTGAAGGCAGTGTTGCTGATTATTTCAGCGTGTTTATCATAGTTTTTCAACGACTGTAAACGTGCCTTTGGAACTGTCCTTGTGTAATAGTGGTGAATAAATTGTGTTTTGATTCTTCTTCAAATGTTGTCATCAATTAGCACAAATCCACAAACCTGTAGAACATCCACAAAACAGTGTAAACAAGATAAGAATTGTAAGCTATAACAACGCATTCTTTACGATGTAACCATTAATAAATTAAACTCTGTATATATTATCTTAATGCTGTTAGCTGGTTCATGTTAATTAAAGAGCAAAGTATATTCTTTAGAATATATGCCTATTTTTATCACTTTCCTGATGACAGTAAGCGTACAGTTTTAAGACAGAATTCAAGCAATTACACAGCCCTGGTTAATGAACACTGATCGTTGTAATTCCACCATAATTATATTTATATTAATAGTAAATTATCATGCTATAATTGTAATTAAATTCCTTACTTCATGATCTACTATTATTTTTTTTAAATTTATTTTCAAGTATAAAGGCACGAAGTTTGCAAACAGTAAGGCATATAGAAACATAGTTGGCTGTATTTTAATATATCAAACATTGCTGATGATTATTTTAATTTCTGTTGCAAAATTTAAATTTACAATTCAAATACCATTTAATATAATTCTTCTCACTGGCAATTCCTTCTTATAAATTATTGTACGTTTTATATAATTTTTTGATTCATTATAAAAACTTTCTAGAATATCGCTATTGTGAGCGCACGTTTCAATTTCTTCAAGCTTATAATCTTAAATATCTTCTACGTATTCTTTCCGCCGAATTATTATGCCGCTGGTGTAAGTTCAAATCAGCCTGATAGATTAAATTGTGTAGTCCTGTACTACTCTTATTTTAAAATTTAGTTTTATGTATCTTTCAAGTTCTCTCCGCAAGTGCACGGTGTCTGTAAGCACGTGGCCATTTGCAGACTATATTCTGTTCAATAAAAGGGTCTTCTGCACTCTTTCCATGGTTGTGTTCATCTTCAAGCCTGTGCGAGAAATCGCAAGGACTGATACACAAGTAGACCTAGTCACATTTTATGATAGCCAAAAGAAGATTCTAAAGTACGACAGACGAACCTCAGCTACTTGTGGGTATTTAAAATAAAATAATATAACATAAAATTCAAATCTAGTTAAGGTAGTCTGAGATTACACATATAATAGACTATTCAAGCTAACCCAAGATAAATTGAGTCTCATATTCAAATATCGGCTAATAAGATGATAAAGCCGGAACAGAACTTTGGCAGAGCTAGGGGTAGTAATTAACAGCAAGACGAGGCTATGAGAAGCTCTAAACAGTCAAATCCTCGGATTAAATACACAAACAACAAATCTGCATTCTGGTGAGGATTACGGAAAGAAGTGGTTATAGTAAAGATTCAAATTTTATAGTTGTTTAATTAACATAAAATCCCACAATCTACCCCATGCGTGCTGTCGTGAGGAAATGGAAGCACATCTAGCTAACTCTCAGAACAGATACTGAGCTTGTATACCGGCGAAGACATAGCTGAGTACTATGTCTATGTTTAACTACTATATCTTATTCCAGCGAAGACTACTATGACTACTTGGAACGATAGATGTGACGTACACTGTAAAAAAAAAACCTCGAAGTTTACAGACAAAAGTCTTGTATAGTTACAGAAATGCGAACAATTACGAAGGAAATACCTGTAACGAACACAGAACCAAACGAAATTGTAAACTCTACAGGAGTTTTTCAAGAAGTTTTGCTTGGATTTTGTCCGTAGCGTGTGATCACGTGGCTTAAAACGGCTAAGAGAGAAGAACCAATCAGGAAGAAGGTGGAAAAACAGCGTCTTAGCGGGAGAGTTCAACGATAGTCGCCATGTTAGCCATTATTTTTGCTATGGTCGAGGTAAGTTCGAAATTGTGTTTGACGTATATTTTACTAATTTTATGTAATGTATTTGTTATGTTCTTTACACTATCTATAATTAAATTCTTTTAATGTTTAGCTTATAATTCTAATGCTCCTAAATAAACCTGTGTTGAATTATTGTTAGAGTTCAAATCACAGAGCTTGTGTTCCATTTAGTAAAATAACAACTTTTATTCGTTACATCTGCAGGTGTCTGCAGTTAAACTGCTCATATTTATAAACAGAAACAAATTTGTTAATATGTTAGTTTAAAAACAAATAAGCTTAATATTAATGTTCTATCTATAGTCTAATAATTTCTCATGTTAAATATTTATGTATCTTTTAAAACATATCGCGTTAGAATATTCATATTTTTCATTTTGTTGACAGATGTAACATTATTATTCCATACATGTTATCATTAATCCCAGCGTGAACTGCTTTAGAATATTTTTCAGAGCATTATTACACTATGTATGTTATTATTAATCTCAACGAAAAAGAAAAAATAAATGTAATATATTTAAAAAATTCGACAAAGTAACTTAACATACATTAAAAATGGAATATCATTTCATTAATACATGCGATAAGTTCGCCTTAAAAGATTATATAGTCGGATAGCAATTACATATTTGTAAAAGTATTCAATGTATATTATTTTTTGTGTTAAAGATAGTTTTAATCCAGGACAGTCTTTACCAACTTATAAAGCATCTATTAAGTTACATTATAACCAACATTTACAAAAGGCAATCGAAATGCCGTGACTTTGACATATTTTTAACTATGATGTAACATACTAGGAACATTAAAGAAAAAAAATTCTATTTTTTCCTTTATGCTTGTTGAAAAGTAAAATATTAATAAAATGGTACAACATTCATTCTAGTACTTACAATGTAAATTTACATATAAATTTACTATAAATTTTGGTGCAAAGTTCATTATAAAATGCATTTGCTAATATTTAATAGTTATAGCATTCAATATCAAATCATGGAAATATTAGTATTGATACGTCAGTTGCATATATTAATTTCAATACTCAGCTCAATGCCAAATTTCTTCTATATCTGAGATAACATGTATTTTTTGAAAATAATTATTTTGTGTCATCTTTTCATTTAAAAATCTCTTTGAGATATATTTTAATGTGAATTATTTTCAAAATTATCCTCATTAGAATGAATGTTGTTCTCTTTATTATGTTTGAAACTGCCGTTACGCTAAAAAATATATTCAGAAAACTATTTATTGCTGAATGTTTAAAATAAGTTCTACTGCTCCTTTTTGACAAAGAGTATCCATTTGAATTGCAGTTGGTTTTAATTAATCGTTGGTTGTATTTTTAAGAACTACTTGATAAAATTCAACAAATTAGTTCAATCTATGAGTTCATCTGAAAAACCTAAAATTTTTATTCCAATTCTGTCATGTGTATATATTTCAAGAATGAAAAAGAATTACAAATTCCCTATCCAACAATACTGAGTAATATGTTGTTGATATAGCCAAACTTAAAATGACCCATTTTAAAACCAGATTAAATAAATCATCGCGTATTTTCGGTCATCGAATTTCTTTGGCGTTAAAAGTGTCATAGATTTAGTAAATCCAAGGGTCAAGGTAAGCTCAAATATTTTTTTTCATAGTTCATATTTGCTAAGTTATAAATTTTGCTGATGCAAAAGTTATGTAACTTATGCAAACATATGCTTAGAGTATTTGATCTAGTGTTGAAAAATCACTGGAATTTAAAATGTAATTAACAGTATGCCTTAAAGCTTGTTTTGGTAAAAGCATATTTATGGGTGCCCCTTGGCAAAAATTGGCGATTTTTGGCAGTACATGGATACCGAGTTTGTGCAATTCTTTGACCATGTTATTTTGGCTTGTGTAGCGACGATTTGTGTGCCAAAAACCGCCGCTACACGAAGACAGATTGCACATATTCGGTATCCATGTACACATCGACCTATTTTCACTTAAAAAAAATCTGTGAATTGTACAAACTTGGCATCGCGCACTCCCTTGACTTTATCCATGTACACATCGACCTATTTTCACTTAAGAAAACATCAGAGAATTGCACAAACTTGCGCTCCCTTGATAATACAGGGAGCACCCTTCAATATACTCTAACTGCTGTTTTTCATAAATTAAAACATTTTAGGCATTTAAGATATCTTCCTGTAAGTTACAACTAAATAAATGACTCTTAAGCATAAAAATTTCAAATTTTTATGCTTAAGAGTAGAAGGAGTTATACACTTTTTAAATAACAGTGTCAGAAAAATATACTTTTTAAAATATGTAAACCATTGTTTGAAGTATAGAAAAACCTTCCTTAGCAACTATACCTCTTTAAGTGATTATGTCAAGTATTCTGGTGATACAAACATTGATATTAATTATCACTGAGAATCATGCTTTGTGAAGTAACCACCTCCATTAAATATCAAAATTGTACAAAATTATGGAAAAGTTATAGAGTGGTTTTACTGTATACTTAAAGTATATCATATCACTGTTAGATATTGATGATGTAAAAGATATTATCTAATCATAAATATTTCAAGCATTAAATAGCTTAGTGTAAGTCAATAAGTTTTCAGATTCTGACTTTGTACTCTGTCTTTCACTATGTAATATTTTTCTAGCAACTGTGTTAAGTACCAGTAAGTAAGTTTGTCTTAAATACCACTTAATGTAATCAGGTATCATCTGTTCTGTCTGTAAAACTTAATCGTAATATGTGAACAAATGAATATCTGTAAAACTAAAGATGACACTCTATGTAAAAAATACAAGTATTAAAATGTCTATGAGAGGAACATTTAAAATATTAAATCCACGATCAATTTTTGCGACATCTAAGATAGAAAATACCCAAACTGACTAGTTAATTCAGAGGATGAATGCATGTAACATCATTGTTCATGTGTTTGTTAATTGTGTAAGTATTGAAGTTCATGCATTAATTGTTGATAACTATATTATTGGCCTTATATATATATACTTGCATTTCAAAATTTTGTATATTTTGCCAGTGAGCTAAGTATTAAATGCTGTTACGTATAAGTTCATATTATGTGGAAAAGTAGTTTTTTTTTAGTAGTAACACTTTCTGAGAATTTTTTAATGTTGATCATCAAGCTTAAAGCATATGGCTGAAATTACCAGTATTAACCATAATTTAATTATTCTCCTGTTTCAGCGTTTCTTAAACTTTTTTCGAATAGAGATTATGTGAATTATCATAATTTGTGAATCACCTTGCTGCTGTTCCCTTCGAAAGCAATTTTTTAGCATATATTACTACTAGTACACTTATATTTTAATATATAATTAAAATTCGTTATATTTCATAATTAAGTCCATTGAAGAAAAGTTATATTTCTAATATTTCAAGATTATTAATGAGAAGGATGATTTGTAATTCTTGCATGGCTCTTCTATATTTGGATATATGATGGTAAGACCACAGTCTTAGTGGATATATGATAGTATATTTGGATATATGATGGTAAGTACCACAGTTATAGTGCTTTAAATCCATCTTTTACTGCTAAGACTGAGTGGGAAGTCAGTAAGTAGGGTAACCAATAATAAATTTCATAAAATGTCTATCTTACGAGAAAAGGTGATAGATGATTGTCATATGTAACTTTTTAAACTCTGAGATTTTTCAACTAAATTTTTTTGTCTCCTTTGGAAACTTCGGAGGACCATGAGGGCAAGCTGTATGATCCACAGATTGAGAAGTGCTACCTTAATACATTTCAATTTTTAGAGAAATTAATCTTAAAAAAAATCTGATCATTATTAAAACTACTTTACAGATTTATTTTATATTACAAATAAATATAGTAAATATCTAATAAACCTCAAATTATTTTCTGCAAAATGAATTATTTAAATTTGTACTGTTTTTGCTTCAAAAATGGATGATACATGCAATTTATGATTTCATGAAAGGACCAAAAGGAATCTTGTTTGCAATTTAATTATTTAATTTAAAAAAAGATTTAAATCATTTGGAATATGTGCAAGTGCATGCAATTATTATGAAGAGATTCTAAATTAAAATGTCACATAACAAATTTAGAATATGTTATGTACTTCTAACGAATGTGATTTTTTCTTTATTTAGGAACCATGCTTTGAATCCTAAGAAGAAGAGGACTGCACCTTCACAACTAGTTAATTAAAAATAACAATAATATAAATTTTACCTATTTTTTTATTTTATTTTCCTTTTGGATAGTTTTCAAATAAAAATAAACCTATTTTTGTTTCTATATTCTGTGTATTGGAATAAAGAGTCGAAATCCATTGCAATATCCAATATTTTCAAAATATGATATTTTTTGAAATAAAATATATGATTATGGAATATTACGTTAAAATGAAATGGTTCCTTATGTAACCTGTATGTTACACTAAAAGGCTTCATCGAATACTTGTAAAGTAATGAGCAAATACTAAGTTAATATCTTGTGTGAATGAATACTATCTTACAGAATTTTTTATTCCATAAAAATCTATCTAAAAATATAATTTTGTTGAATGAAGATTTAAACATTTTTCCCGAAGATTTAAAAAGTCTGAAATAATGATAATAAAAACATTAATCTGAACCATTTAATAAATGAATAGAAAATTTTGAGAACAATTAAATCATCCACAGGAATTTTGAAATAATCATCGTATTTTTGACATCAGTTAAAGAAAGAAAATCTGAGTCATTTTGATTATAGTGATAAATTAGTTCCATTAATAGTAGGATAGAAAATTAAAATTTTAAGGAGCCATTATGCATTATCAATTTTTCATTAAAAATTTTTAGTTTATTACTACTATCATATCAATTATTAATGCTGAATTCTTTATCTTCAGTTTTTACATTCTTTTCTTAATTTTCTAGGCATAGCAGAGAAAAATATAATTATAGGATCAAGGCATTTCCAAATACATTATATTTTCTTCCTTAAATTTTTAAGATCATTCTATATTCATCATGTATTATAGACACAGTATCAGGGGATTCTGTTCAATTTTTCAGTTAGAATTTGGGACGAAGTTGTGAAGTCATACCTACATTAAATGCTTGAATTGATTATTTGAAATATGACAAAGCAAGAGAGGGCCATCTGTCCAAGGAAAGGAATATTTTAAGGAAAACTTCATGTTACACAAACATTTACACAGGCAGCCCATTCTCTAGGATTTAAATCTAGAGCCAAATGCTAGTGTTCAGCTTACTGTCTGGCTGCCTGTAGGCAATAAATGTTTTAGTAGAAGGAATACTTGAAAAATTAAATTTAGGACTAACTAATTCTTCAATTTTGTATTCAATGAGAAGAATGTAATTTATTAATAAAGTTTTAAATCTGGGAAAATACCTGTACAACTGTCCGATTAATTAATCTATTATTTCAATTAATGGTCAGTAGCAGAAGAGATTAAAAAGCATTTATGCCTAAAAGAATTATATGTTGTAATTAAAATGAATAATGCAATTAAGCATGATAATAATTTTGGATAACTTGTGATAACTGAATTTAAGTTCATTGAGTTACATAAGTAATTTTTTTTAGAATTTGAAAAAATATTTAGAATTGTTTATTGAAACAATTTCATTAAAATATTTTTTTACTGTAATCATATCCAATTGCAGTCTCTTTAGATTACACTGTTGGGTATAAGGAGAATGATTTGGTTTAGTTTACTTAAGTATGGCAAAACACACTAGGACTATCTGCCTAAGCGGAGAAATGCCTTTGTGGAGGACTTTCGAAGGGAAACTGACTTATATACATGTTACACATGGAGAAAAACATGAAAATACCAATACAACCAGCCCATTCGCGGGATTTGAACCTCGGACCGAACTACCAGTGTTCAGCGGGGGAATTCTAGAACATTACTAATTTATTGCCAAAAAACCATTAAGTCTAATACACAAGTTTTTTTTCCAGCTATTTCGTGATGCATATGTAAGTTTGAGATGTCCTAAAATTCAATAAAGGAAAGTAATGCAGATGTAAGAAAAACATAAAATTTGAGCTTCTTTTTAACATTGGAAATATTTTGAAAGAAAATGTTGGATATCTTTTAGAAAATCTAAGGTATTTTTCCTTAAAAAAAAAAACTTAATATTTAAAGTTACATAACTTCCCTTTCCCCACAAATAAATAAATGCAGCATATTTTGTTACAAGCAGTAGCTGTAGACATTTCACATAAAACATATGTTCTACATGTGTAATTATTTATAGTAATATTACAATCAAAATATTTAATATTTAGGAATACATCATTTTTGTATTTTGTATAAGACAAATATGTTCTATATGCATAATTATTTGGAAGAACTTTTAAGTAAATTATATGCAACTTTTACATATATATCCTTTAAAATTTCACATGAAAATACATGTTCTTACATAATCACTTGCAATAACCTTACAAGCAGAACACTAGTAATCTACAAATATTCCCTTTAGTAATTCACATTCAAAAATTACGATCTACTTACACTATTATTTCCTGTAATCTTTACAGATGTTTACATTGGTAAATCACATATGAAAAACATGTTATACTTACACGATAATTTCCTGTAATATTACAGACCAAAGATCTGTAACCTTTACAGGCATGTGCTTCGGTAATCAACATACAAAAGCTTTGTTATGCCTACAGAATAACTTCCTGTAACATTACATGTCAAACATCTGTAACCATTACAGGTATAATCTCTGTAAAGTTACTAAGAAAATTCCTGTTTTGATTACTCAAATAATCCATGGCATCCCAGTTTCCACTACTTTTCTTAGTAACTTTACAGATTTTTTTTTACAGTGTAGGGACATCCCTCGTTACAAATTATTATATATAAGAGACGCCGATCTATACAGTAGATGACAATTCGATCGACTACATAACGTTCCTCCTTTCTCGATAGCCAGCCCTTTAAGTGAGGGTCATCGAAGGTAAAGAATTATTGTCTTCTCCTATGTATTGTCTTGTTATCTCTCGTTTCAAATAATTATCTAGTGGGGAGTATCTAAAATATAGTTGGGTGACAATTCGATCGACTACATAACGTTCCTATCTTCTCGATAGCCCTTTAAGTGAGGGTCACCGAAGATAAAGAATTCTGGTCTTCCTCCGTGCATGTTCTTGTGATATAATAACTATTCCGGCAAGCACTCGGAAGGTCCAGAGTTGAAATTCCGGCAAGGAATCGCTTATTTTTTATGTTTCTGGATTCGAAAGAAAGCAGTAATTCTAAAAATACCTTTCGACATGTTCTGCAGAAAATCTTCACACATTTTCAGATCTTTCCAACTGTAGTTAGGATAACAATTCGAGTTTACTTATTTTAAACACGATAAAGTACACTAGAGGATTCAGACGTGGATTAATTACGTCCTCGACGTAAGATGTGAGGCTAGAATGGTACACTGTATAATTCCTTTTTTTGCAAATCTCAATCAAGGATCGAATGATGTCATGTATTTCTTAGAGTCAGGCTATCGGGTATTCATGATTCGACCGTCTGATATATATTTGTGCAGGAACCACACATTACGACTGATGAAAGACGTATAATAAATGTCACAGATTGAAAATAAAGGATACTGTTGGTTATGAGAAGCAGTCTTTGTGCTATTATATGAGCACTTTCAGACTGACACCTTTTCAGAATGGGTAAACTATTACACTATGAGGTATTTTCACCATATTTCGAGCATGCCTTTGTAGAGTAATAGTAGCCCACTCGCGCATATTTAAGAGGCTCAGGTTGGACTCCCGGCGAGGGCATTGCACGTTTCTCAAACCTCTTGTATCAAAATAAACTAATGACATTACAACACAATGAATACAATATAATATTTTATCTTAAACCGTCTATCACTTATATTAAACACATTTTACCAACAGTATGTATTATAAGCAAATCTACGATGCAATATAATGTAGTATACAGCACTAGTCTAATGAAATTGTTAGAAACAATCCTCTCCTGGCAGAATGTTTCACCTCATTGTCTGGTACAAATGAAAATTTATTTATAGAAAAGTATATTCAAAGTTATAATTTTGTATGTAGCAAACACAAAATTTCCTCGTGTAATTTTATGCAGTTCATACCATTTCCTTGCTTAGGAATAGTTTAAATGTGCAGTAGTGCAGTATTGTATAGTTCTAATAATGAGTCCTGATGTCGTTTTATTCTGCTAGTTAATTAAAACTCTTACACATATCTCTGACT
Organism: Stegodyphus dumicola; assembly: GCF_044657685.1. Classification (NCBI taxonomy): domain Eukaryota; kingdom Metazoa; phylum Arthropoda; class Arachnida; order Araneae; family Eresidae; genus Stegodyphus; species Stegodyphus dumicola. The sequence continues at coordinate 131,643,334 of NC_140770.1, forward strand.
GGAAGCCTTAAACGGAGCATGCATTTCCCTAAACATCACAGAGCTGTTAGCTAATTAATCGCGTTGACTTTGTGTTCAAGAAAATGGAAATCGAGAAGCAGAAAGCAAGGTTGACGTAACCTAAAAGAATCACGTGATGATCGAATTGTACAAAAGAAGTATTCAGAAAGCATCCTAAAATCGAAAATTATTTTTCCGAAAGACAATAAAAGGGCCTCTTTTGGAAATGGATCTGTTAAAATATATCCCTGAAATTTTGGAATTGTTTTACTTCCTAGTACGAAGTATTCGACGTATTGTAATCGCGATGAATTTCGGGTATCATATTTTAACGAAAATATCCATTTTGATCGCTATCGAATACAGTTAAACGATGTTTTCGCGTGACATATGTATGTTCGGACAGAAAAAAAAAAAGACTTTTTTTTTTTCCTAAGCAGTTAGTACAATGTATTCACAATGGATTCAAAAGAGATTTTTTTTCTGTGACGTCTGTATGTACGATCCATGTACGTATTTCGCATAACATAAAACGAATAGACGCAGAACATCGAAATTTTGTATATGGGACTGCTGTAACATCTAGCAGTGCTCCTCCCTTTTTCTTTGCAATCGGCCTCATCAAATCCAAATGCATATATACGGGTAAATACCAGAATTGGTGAGCTCAGTACTGTTATTTTTATGTATTGGTAAATTGCCCATTTCTTCTTGAAAATAGATTGAATTATGTGTTCTTATATTCCGATTGAGGTTTTGGTACTTTTCCGTTTCGCCGGCGCAAATCTTGCCAAGTACACTTTATTGGCGAAAACACACAGTAAACACATAAAAAGTGTTGACAAATGTTAGTTCTAAGAATTTTTTATTTTGAAGGTATAAATATTTTAATGTCGTTTAAAATTTTGTAGAAAAGCCAATAAATAAAGACAATACATTTGTAAAAAGACATTAATTTAAGAATTTACTATGCTTTCATCGGTACAACATCCTGATTTGTCGGTTCATATCACGTGACCCCAAGAGATCTCATCTCACGTAAACTACGCTACAAAAATCTAATTCTCTCAGTAATTATCTACATTAATTCCAAGTTAAATCTTAATTTGGAACACAAATTTAAATGGAAGAATTATTTCAATTCGTACGCATAGCTTACTCAGAAATTAAAACCGCAGTGCTTTATTTCGCTAGTGCATTTTCACTAGAATGGATGAATTTAACCCTTGACTTTGCCTTTTCTATATTTTCGCCATCGGGTGAGAGGTGTGATTGCATCCTAATTGACTTAATAACCTCCCGCGAATGGTCTTAGGGCATAAAATTGAACTATCTGGTAAAAATGCTATGTAATTGTATGCCAGTATTGAAAGAAACAATCAATCTGATAAGAAATGCTGCGACGTGTTTTGAAAATGTAAAAGTTAAAGTAAAAGGTTACCAGCGAGGATATTTCATTTGGCATCGGTAGTACCATTACTGGCGACTTTATCGGTTGCACCGGCAAAACGGAAAAGTACCGAGGTTTTTATGCCTTTAGTTAATCTGCATGCAACAGGTCTAGAACTATCAACAGTCTCAAAGTTTAAGTGGCGCTAGGCCTAACGAAACCACAGATAGTTTACATTTGAAACTCTTAGTGGAACAGAGAATTTCGTCAGTTAGTACACCAACTTTAGTGTCTTTTGCGAAATGAGACCAAAAGTTAATTTTCAGTATTGCTTGTTTGCTTATTTTGGCGTGGAATCTCTAATTTTAATTGTTAAAAAAATTCTTTGCTGTTTTCCTATATTTTACAAATTTTAATGAATATGTCTTACTTTTTATGCATTTTTGCCTTTCTGCGATCTTGATCGAATGAAAAATATACCTTTATTGAAATTCAAGGAAATGAGATTAAATGAAGTGCAGAAAAAATGTGCATAATTTAATAAGCCGTACAAGGAACTTATATGGTGTCCACATCAATTAATTTAAATTTTTATTGAAATGATTTAATTTGAGGTTGAAAAGATTACGCGATATATGAGAGCTTCCAAAGCCGAATTTAAGGAAGGTTACAGCTGGGTAACATGTTTCTCAGCCCAAAATAAGCTTGTGATCCAGTTTCAGATTTCAGTGATACAGCAGCCTCCTGACATTTACAAAGAAAAGGAAACTTATCACGTTCTAAAAACATGCTTTAATTTTGTTTTAAAATACTTTCAGTTGGTTTAGAACTAATCCTAGCTCGTGTGCAGACTGAATCCTAATTTTGGATCAAGCTTTGGAGGAAAATATAAAGCTCATACAAGCGTTAAGTAAGTATTGTGTAAATACTTAAAATTACAGACTAAAGCACTTGTTTTAATTAACTGAAATTTATCAAACTGTTGTATTTCGGTAAGAAATGAAGCTCAAAATTTGAAATTAAAATCTAGAATATGTTAGAACACACATTTCGGATCTTTTTGGTACGTAGCAATACGTTTTTAGCAATTCTATTGGAGACAGATAAAAGCAGTTATCCTATAAAAGTCCAAATTTAATCAAACTATTAGAACAGTTTGTTGAGGTTCAGAGAAGATAAGATTAACAGAGAATAAAAAAATTACAAAAAATATAACAGTGACGAAAAGGAATAATGCAACGAGAGTTTTTACGGTGGTAGTGGGTATTACTTAGGACATAAAAGTAAAAGTAATCTGAAGTTTTGATAAAGAAGTTTCCTTGAAATTTTTAGAGAGCTAGTTTCAGAGAATAAAATTTTAGACACTTTTTAATCAAGAGTGAATTATTTTTGGATATTATGTTTTGATAAAATCTCTGAAATTAGAAGCCAAACGTATTGAAAGAAATATTTTTTTTCCTAATGGCAGATTGGGAACAGTTACAGTGTAACACAATCCATTAATCAATACAAAGCCAGATGAGGTGGTCTCTTTATTATGCAGGCACCTAATAGGTGGGCCACCATTGCCTCCTATATTGCCCATAAAAATGATTTTCTCCTATCAAATCTGAAAATCTAATTTATTTCTCTGTGAACCCGATGTTGGCATAATTTGGAACTATATCATTTATCTTTAAAAAAAAATCGAATTTTAAGAGTCGCCCAAAAGGTTTGTTAAGGTTTTTTACGCTCTTGCTTAGTTCACAGTCGATCACTTTGCTGTTACACACACTCTTACTAAAGCAAATTTTTGTCTTTTTAGTTCTATTATTAAGCATCATTTTCTTCACACTTACGCACAACTTCACACAACTATTCAACATCAAAGTTACAAAAATTTTAAATTCAACATAACAATATATAATTATGAAACTGGATGCAGCGCTATATCTTGGGAAATTCATTATATCTCTATATATATTAGTTTCTAAGTTCATCATATCAATGTTCAGTTTTCTTAATAAGATGGTTTTGCTTAACACTTTTTTGGTTTTTTTAATTAATAAAATTTTGTGAGTTTGCTTTATTTATTAAATATCACGTTCTTGGCGCTTAGTCTACATAAAATTCGATTCAGCAGCAAAATCGTAAAACATTCAAAATCAGCATATCTTTAGAATTTCCGATAGACTGTCTCGCAAGCTGGAGATAAAAATATTTTATTCTGTTCAGTGTTGCCACTGCTCTTTTTAAAATTGTTGAGTTTCTAATAAAATATTCGTTAACATTTACAAAATATGTACTTGCAATAAAGTAAATTCCAAGTTCAAAATTCGTGCTTCCAGATGCTCCAATTCGAATAGAGGAATGCGTTATTCAAAATTTGATGGCTCCAGGTACCGTTGGTTTTTCACAATGCGAGAAACATACACACCTCCAAATGATAGAAGTTAAGACCCTTCTAAACGATAATGAATTCCTAATTATTGTTCTGATGTAACAACACCAAGTCTATTTGACATCTTCGATTTTTTTCTAATTGTTGATTTTTAGACAGAGCTTTAGCCTTTCCTGTAAATTTTAATGCTCTGTACCCTGGATTGTTGCAGCCTGAATTTTCGCTTTTACGGACATCATATATAAAACACATTTAGGTTAAACACAGGTGTAAAAGAATCATCAAGTGCTTACAATTATTAATGATGTTTCCATACAGTTAGTTTATTCTTGCTATAGTTAAAAGTCGTCAAATTTAAATTAATCTGAGATGCAAAACGCCTTATAGGCCATTGATATAGCTGAAATATAACTATATAGCACACAATTTTTATCTGATTTTATTTTACAGTTTATAATATAAAATATAGCACACAATTTTTATACAATTTTATTTTACAGTTTTTAACTAATGCGGCTTAAAAATAAATTACATTTTCTTTTAAAATTATTTGTTTTTATTTAATACAACTGGGCTAACATTTTGTTTGCAAATATTTATTGGAATTTTGTTCAAGTATAGTTAATGATAGCAAAATTAATCTTAAGATATTTAATTATACAAAAATGACATTTATTATCATGTTGTTAGTTATTTTGACTGCAGTATATATTAGATGTAATTTTTATATCTGAAATGCCCAAAATGAAAATGATATTAACTTAACTAAATTATAGCATAAATGCGCATGTCAGCTGCATTCAACACTACCAATAAAGAATATTCCATTTGGTTATCAAAATTTTATGGAACCTCTTTCCCAACCGAGATAGTGTGGATAGTGGTTGGTGACTTTGATTGCCGTACCGAAGAAACCGAGTTCGAATTCTAGAGAAGGAATGGATGTTTATATATGTATAGAGTCTGTGCGGCATGGGACATTCTAAATATGCAGCTAGATGAAAGTCTTCTCAAGAGGTTAATGATAGATGAATAGCGGTGGGAGACCCTCTGACCGGTCCCCCCTGGAGTGCTCTCTTTCAAAACTAGATGCAAAACTGAGCAAAGTCGTAATGTCACCTGTGTGGTACTGAAGGCTCTTGCCAAAGACAGGTGCAATCTTGCACTCCTTGCCACGGTGAATTTCGTGGTCTTGTCCTGATGTTGCTGTGAGACAAGTGAGATAAGTCACAACAATAACAAACAAAAAAAAAAAAAAAAAAAAAAAAAAAGTTAAATTAAGATTTTAGAGAAATATATTAAAATTGGTAATAAATATATTAAGTATGTTCTCCCTTCTTTCTGCATGCCTTCGTGGTGTAACGGTAGCACACTCGGCACATATTCGAGAGTTTCAGTTTCGAATCCCTTCGAGAGCATTGCTCATTTTTCATGTCTCTAGCAACGAAATAACCTAATGACTCTACAAATAAAAAATGTGGAAAACATGTAGTGAACGTGCAAATGTATTTCTGTGTTTACTAAAAAAAATATTTCATTTAGAATAGAGTGGCAACAGAGATTTAACAAGGACTTGGCAATCATGTTTTGTTCACGATGTTAATTCGGATTTCACCTTTCACGTTCTAAGTGTTTCAGAGTTCACTCTATGATTTAATCAATAAGTGTTCAATTAAATAAAACCTTACACATAAAGATTTAATATAGCATTTACTATGGTTTTTATTATGAACAACTAATTATTTTTATTAGTTTTTCACATTTAAAATCAATCTTTCATATCTTCTTTTATAAGTTTTGTGCATCTATTTTATGTAATCTCCTTTGTGCGTTTGTTTCTCGAAATCTACAATTTAAACATCGAACAGAAGGTATTTATGAGCATAACGTTTTCGTTTATAACAGAGTTCCCATAATTTATTACTTTGTGTTTGTGATTACAAAAGCATTATACTTTAAAACGCGCGAAACGCCTCGTATTTCACTTTTTAGTTTAAATAAAACCTTTTCATAATAAAGAATTATGTTTTCCTCTAAACTTTTAACTACTGTCGACTTAACGAGAAAAATGGAGTCCTAACTGAAAAATAATTTTAACAGATAATAAGGAAAAAAAAAATGTAGAAAAGTGCAAGTATTTTAAAATCACTCCATTCTCACTAAATAAAAATACCTTACATTGCGATTACATTAAATTCTGCTTTCTTTGTTCAGTTATAAAAATTTCAGAAATTTACAAATGGTGAAAAAAACAGTTGCTTACTGTTTTGATATCTATATAATTATATTTCATTCTCATTAAAAATACTTTCATCTAAGAAATCATTTTTTTCCTGTACTAAAGAAAGATCAGAGAAAAACTCGAATTTATGTGATTTTGAATTGTTGCATATTATCTGCAAGCATAATTATTAGATATAGCTATATATTATTCCTTATTCTTGTAATGAAATGAAAATAATTGTTTCTGTTGAAGTAAATATGTTTCGAAACGCTACAAAAAAGTCCATTCTTTTCATTGCATTAAAATTCATTTCATAGATAAGAAATGCTTGAAGATGAAATTAAATACCTCATAAATAAGTGAACTGCAAATACTGAAATGATTTCGAACTCGAATTTCAAAAATTTTATTGCTTTGTTAGAAATGTGCAAATATTTGTACTTCTTTCGTAAAGTGACGGCTTTTCTTCATTATTCTCCATTAATTTCGTTGATTTGCATGCAAGTTAAACATAGTTTTTAATATTAAAAGATAATCAGATACTTTCGACACTATTTCATATTCGATGAAGCTTAAAATTGCATGGTGTAACTGCGTTAATTACTCGTGTACGTGTTATATTTTGTAATATCAGTGACACATAACTTACGTTAAATGAATTATTTTAAAGAAGTAATTTTAAAATAACATCACTTTAAGCATTTTTAGAATTTTTTCGGTTGAAATTATTGAAATTATACTAGCCACTTCAAATATATTGTTATCATTACAAAAAGCAATTAAAATAAGGTAAAATATATTAAAAATATAAATTTTATATTGTCAAGAGATTCCTCTCACATAGCTTTAAAATGGCTAAGAGTTTATGTAATTATTCGGAAAATTACACGAATCTTAATTTGCTATTGCTTACCATTAAGCATTATGTCGATATAAATATATATTCATTAATTGAATAAGAGCAAATGTAACAGCATTTGCTATCTTGTTTCGTGTTCAAGCAGTTCGTTAGGTAATAATATCTTGTCAGTGGTTTTAATTTTTAAATAAAACAAAGTGGAAATCTGTTTAGTATATCATCTGAAATATACTTATAAAGCAAATGAAAATAAAGTAATAATTTCTTCACTCCATTTTTTTACAGTATAAATAAAAGAAGGATATTAATTATGATTAAAGTGATTGTACGGCAAATGAGGAAACATGCACACTAACTAACAATCTATACTGCGCGACTAAAACATGAGGCAGTGAGGCTTAAGGTGCTAAAATGTATGGCAAACTAGGCAATATGTAAACCGCTTACATCTTTAGTCGATTATATACTTCAGATACATTAATAACAAAGGTTTCATAGTTTTAATTAAAGTGTGGATATACGAAAAATATTGAGTTGACAAATAGAGTAATATGGTTTTTGGGTTAACACTTCATATACAGGGTGTATCAGTACAGCCATGACAAACTTTCAGGGTACACTTAGACGGAGGGAAATCACACAGCAATGCATGGTCGAAAACGCTTTCTTGTCGCGATAGTAACAAGATAAATCACAAGAAAGGAAGGACACGAACAAGGTGAGATATCATGTTTATTATGCTTAATACAGCAGAAACCAAGAAATAAGAACAAACACAGACGACAATCAAATTATCAAAGAAGGTGTTCGAAATTATGACCCATGACAGTCCGGAGTCATAATTTCGAACACCTTCTTTGATGAAGATCGTTATCTGCTTGTTCTTATTTCTTGGTTTCTGCTGTACTAAGTATAACAAATATGTTTTCTCACCTTGTTCGTGTCCTTTTCTGTGATTTGTGTCGTCACTACTGAGACAGGAAAGCGTTTCCGACTAAGCATTGCTATGTGATTTCCCATCGTCTAGGTGTACTCTATCTCCCCTGAAAGTTTGTCACCACTGTACTGATACACACTGTATATGTCCAGAATGAACAAGTCAGATGAAGAGAAAACTTGAACCTTTATTGAAAATCCAAGAGATATCATCAAATTTTTGAAATTAAGACCAAACAGTTAGAGATTAGCTGAGATAAAACCAAAGATGTCGATCGAATTATCACAACACATGAAGGATTATCATAGTAACCACACGCAGAACTGTTAGTGCTTTAGTATGGCAATAGCAAACTGGAAATAATAAACTTACAGCTTCGGATGCAAGATCATTCTCTGCACAAAATGTTAAAACTTACCTAAAATCAGCGAAAGTGCCGTGTGCAAAAACAGATTAACTCTCAACTAAGTACAGATCTCTAATTTTATTCTTTTTAATATAGGATGAAAGAATACGGCAACATTAGAACAGTTTGTAAAACCGATTCTGGGTTCTCGAAAATACATTACAGAAGAATTTCAAAACATGAATAAACTGAGAAGAAATAACCAAAATTTTGCCATTGTATATATCTTTCATATTTTACATAATTTGTAAATAAATTACAAATTATGTAAAATATGAAAGATATATACGCAAAATGGAATGAATTAAGAGATCGAACAAATAATAAGTAATATAACTAAAGGATTACAACTACATAACTATCCTAATTCTAGAAATTAAGTAAAACTAATACGTGTATAAAAATGCAAACAAAAATCAACAAAGAAATATAAATAATTTAATAAAACTACAACTTGTTTTCGTTAAAGACTACGAATGCAGCTGCACAGTAAAATCTTCAAAAGCACAAAAATTTTAATTACCATATTAAGAAAGCATTAGTCTAAGCAATTCACTAGTTAGTGCAGAAGCTTTCCTGTATACGTAACTGTCAACCCATTATCAGTCTCACGATCACACGAAAGGAGAGATTCTTGCAAGATACTTGCAGCTCGTTAGTAAGTAGTATATGCTCATTGTGCTAGTATTATCTGCAGCTCTATTCTTAAAAGATGTTTGAAGATTTCACATTCTGACTTTGTATATTTTTTTGAACTTCCTGCCCTTTTCTTTGGCATTATGTCGAATATCCATTCTTTCAATAGCTATGCTGATTTTCAATCTGGAAAACTAATGAAGGTCCTCTGAAACACCTCGAGCTCTTCCAGATGTGTCTTTAAAGAATGAAGTACATCTAGAGATTGTCTTAATTACAGTTTATACGACAGGCGAAGATCGCGACCACAGATCTGGGATGGCATTAATTCGGCATTTTCGAGTGATAAACTCCTGCATAGTGAAAATAATAAAGGTAGTTTGGTGAACAACCTTTCTAAATAATTAAAAATTATTATTATAGGGTTTAAAATAATGAAAGGTAAGACAACAACATTTGATTGCATCTTTATCATGCAGTCTGTATGGGTGTCTAGAGCGACTGTCTGAATCCCTTTTGCTGTACATGTTTCCCACTCTTGAGTATTTATTTTTTTTTATCGAACAACGAGCACTTGTCCTTTTTCAGCACTGGCCACTCCTAAGGCGGGAGAGGTGGCTATTTTACTGTGGAGGCGCCTAATAGACGGCCACCGTTACCTCTTATGAGAGAACCTCTCGAATACACGTTGAGTAGCTTCCAATTACATCACGAAGGCATGCGGAAATGATCGAGAAAAGACCCAAATTGCTTCATTTTTTTTAATTCGAATTTATAGTTTCTTTCATTTATCCTAATTTTAAGAGTGTCTTTCGTAAAGTGAGAGTTTACAATACTAAATTGTTAACTAAATTTACAATATTAAATTAGTTACAATACTAAATTTTTGACTTTTTAACGACAGTAACTGGTAACAAAGCAGCCTTACAATATACAGGTAACAAAAATAAAGACAACTAAATCTAATTGATACAAAAAGGAGCACGTCTCCTTCTTCATACACAAACTCGCAAAGCAACACGAAACAATGCAGTCTCTGCTCCATATCAAAATTCTTTCTATGTAAACTGGCGTAACAAAGGACTATTCGTACAATAGAAGATGAGTATGCAGTTAGCCTTCAGTGGCTTTAAAACTATCCTGTATATAATTTAAGTCGCATAATTTCTATTCAGTGTGAATGAACGTGATGTGAATCAAATAAAAGATAAGACTGTGTTTAAATTAAGTTTTAATTAACAGTTTAACATGCAGTAATTGTCCCAAGTTATATCAAAAGGAAATAAAAGTATAAAAATGTTGTGGTATTTTATTTAAACTTCTTAACAGTTTATTTTATTTTGGAACCAATCTTTCTTATAGCTCTTATTTTGAACCCATTGCCAGAATGAGATTTTAATTACACGCATTATGCAACGTAGGGTCGGAAACTGCTATTTAAACTGGTGTCTGAGTTACTTCAGAGAGAGCGTGTTCTACCTTTCGGCCACGTTGTTTCTATGCTAGTTAAGCTTGCTATTTTACGACCATGCATATTAATAGACTATGTCGATAGTAGTATAGAAGGTGAAGTAGTCCCTATATATTTTTTGATGGTAGGGCCATGTGCCAACTACAGGTTTAAATGTCTTTGTGCAGCTTCGGCTAAATATTTCAACTTAAGATTAGTTTTAATTTTACGTTCTATTTTTGAGTTGCCGCCAAAAGTATCGGCGAGACCCTGTAAACACCAGGAGTGCCATCTGTTCCTATTGTTCTTGAGATGAATAAAGTGGTCTTTTCACTCTTTCAACGTGTTGTTACTGATACAGTTGAACTTCGCGAACAGATATAGCCTCCAATGTAACTTTAATTTAGTTAGAATCTTACAAAAGGATGTAACGATATAGACGAAATTACATTCAAGTAAAACGCAAGATAAATAACAAATATTAATAAATATGAAGGCAAAATGAAAAAGGTTAAGCCAATATGCAACAGAATAAAAATGTCAACAAACTAAGGTATTGTGGTAAACTTATAAGATATTTCACCCACCTTCTTGGCATGCCTCCGTGGTATGGTGGCCTGCACGCGTATTTTAGCGGTCCGTGGTTCCATTCCCGGCGAAGGCGTTGCTCTCTTTTCATCTTTCCTGCTTCCAAAAAACCTAGTGTCTCTACCGTGGGGCCCGAACTAAAAGGGTGTTGGATGATGGTTTTCCACACCCAGGATTTGGCGATTGTGTCCCCTAAAAACCCCAGTCGCCCTTTAAAAGGGGGAATATATAAGGTATTTCTCCCACCTTCTTGGCATGCCTTCTAGGTGGGATGGTCTGCACGCTGGGGGCGTATTTCAGAGGTCCTTGATTCAATTCCCGGCGAAGGCGGTTGCTCATTTTTCATATTTCATGCTTCCAAAAATAACCTAATGTCTCTACAAACTCAAAAACATATGTATTACAATAAAATGTTTGTACATAGAGTATAGATGGCGCCCCGTGTAAATTATAAAACTTAGGAACCCTTTCATATCTGTTGCTTGTGTTAACAACTTAAACATTTAGTAGGCACCCTCGGAAAATTCACACCCTAGGCGGCTACCTGTGTCGCTTAGGCCTAAAGCCGGATTTAATTGTAGCATGTGTATGTTTTAACCATCTAAATGTTATAACAGAATGCTAGCATTTTATTGTTATTTTAGTTTTCGTATCGATATGATAGGATGCTACTATGTATTACAAAAGAATGTTTAACTGGGTATTAGAATAAAAGTAAATGAAAAAAAAAATATATGACTCCGGAATTTCTTTACTTTAGTAAAATTTTCTCTGTCAAGTGTTTACGCTCAAAAAAAAAAAAAAAAAAAAAAAAAATTGAAATCAAGATTTAGTATTTTATTGTTTGTCCAAGACATCTCTTCAGGGCACTTTTGAAAATTAACTCCGCTTCTATTGACTTTAATTAACAGCAGAGGTTCTTTTCTCTTAATGTATTTTTTACAGCTTTGTTACAATGCGCAGGAAAAAAAAAGATCGCCGTAGGGAGAAAGTGCATATTTTTCTATTCCATGATGGATGCTCCTGTTGCTATCCAAATGAGCAATTTTTTGTTCGAGAAATGTGACAACTGGAAATTTAATAGACATAAATCGAAATTGTTTTGGCATTGACATATTAGATTTTTGAAAATATTCGCTGGTATTGGTTTGTAATTTAAATTTTATGTATTTTTGCATAATAGTGTAAACAGGTGTAATGGTTTTACACAATTATTTATTTATTTAGAGCATTCTTTATGATTATCTTACATTTATGCATTTTGTATTTTATTTGTTATAATTTGTGGTGATTTAGTGTGGTAGTTCTCGTTTATCTCACGCGTTACATTAGATCTTTTAATTGTGACCTGTATAATGCTTGAATTGCAAAGAGAGATGAAGCTCCAAAACCAGAAATGTAGGGAAAACCTTTCAACATTTCTTACCAAACCTTGGCGACAGCATTTATCACCAAAACGAAAGCAGTGTTTGGCGGGTTCTCGCCAATTTGTTGGCATTTAAATAGTTCTTCGAAACAAAATATAATTCGGAGCCGTAGAAGCGATTTTCATGGAGCTATGTGGAGTGAATTGAAAAAAAAAAAAAAAAAAAAAAAAGGTTGAACTGTCGCACACAAACAGACAAATGGACACTCTTTTTTATATATATGCAGATGATTTTAATGAATCCAGCCAGTGAAATTTCACATTTCCAACTAGTAATTAATAATAACTGAAATGAATCTGCCTTTATTGCCTTTTAATTGCTTAGTTTATTAATTAATAATAGAATAAAATGTAAAGAAAAATTACTTAAGCTTTATTGAACTTAAAATTACTTTAAATTGGGCAGTAGCAACACATTTCTTTCAAATCCCTAAGTTTGTTGGTTCAGTTCGAAAGACAAATAAATAAACTGCGTTTTCCAGGAGTGGCAATTTACTTCTTTTTATATCGCTGAGTTTTTTTGATTAAATTCGAAACATAAATATCTTAGGCTTTACAGAATGGCAACACAAAACATTTAAATTGTTGAGATTTTAGGCATAAGTTCTTTAAATTAACGTAAAATGTATGTATATAAAGAGTGCTAACTTTGTTACGTGATTTTTTAGGAATTTTATGGAGACAGTGACCTTCCTCATTTTTTGAAGGTCAATGTGCACGCAGCTTCATCGAGATGGGAACAAAATTATTTGATGTAATTGTAGATTTGTTTAAAAAGCAAATGTACGGAATACTCGTTTTCATTTATGCAGATGGATAAGTTCATTCTTTTATTATTGGCAGTTTACAGCTATTGGTCCTATATTCATAATTTGCACCTTACTGCTTCCCAAAAGTTGGACAATTGTACTTACGTACTCATGGGAAAATTTCAGAAAACCATTGGTCATTTTACCTCCTCACATAAAAACGCTGCTTAGGATGTACCGCAAAGTGCACAGATAATTGTAACCAGAAGAATAAGGAGTAGGTGTTATAAGAAGCAAAGCTTAAAGTGGAAATAGACCCAACATCCTCGAATATTAAGTTTTCGATATTCAATCTTGACTGCATTCTACCATCTGGGGGGGGGGTAGACACGATCTATAATGTAAATAAAGGTATTTATATTTGTGACAATTTGTAATGCTAGTAAGGATATCTTTTATATTGGTCACCGTTTAATATCATAACTTTAATTTTGCCTTTCTAGACAAAATTTTGCTGACGTATATAATTTTGTGAAAATAGCAACAGATTGTTTTAAACTGTTGGTTATATTAATTGACTAAAATGTTTAGTTTCAATGAATTTCATTCAAAGAAAACGCATCCTGCTTTTTAGTAAATAAGTGACTTGAAAAGCATGCTTATTGTTCGACATCCCCCCCAAAAAGAAATCATTTGTATTTATTTTAATTCTAACTCAAATCATGTTCAGTCAGCATTAAAACAGATGGAAATAATTGATTAATTTATAAGTTACATCAACAATGAGAACTGCAACAAGAAGATTCGAACGATTTAAAATGTCATTTGAAATACAGGGAGATTTAATTTATGATTTAATCATACGTAAATATTGAAAAGAATATCGCTCCATTATACAAATAAGAAACAATACTCTTGTAGTCATTGCTTCTGCTTCTCAGACATTTTGTTCTTTCTAGTTAATTTTATTAAGGTGCTTTCTTATGATGTCCAAAACGAATTATGAAGCTCTTACTGGGTGTGGTTAATTTTGATTATCATTTCTAAAGTTCAAGATCTTCAATTCAGTTTGGAAGTCTGAACGTTAATTTCCGGCATTATTACCTTCCGCTTCCGTCCTAAATGTCAGAAAAAATATTACTTTTCTTTTCAGTGAGGCAGGCGTTTATCACGCAATATGTTGTTAAAACACAACTATGTAGTTAAAAAAGTTAAAATTACATTAAACAACTAAATGAAATATAGGGATACGCCATTATTGTTATGTCAGGAAAGTGTAATTTAAATCAATTTCAAAGTCACTGAATAATTTTCATCTGTATTTCGTATAAGGTTTAGAAATTTGAGAATGCATTTCGTGATCAATAATGTAATCAAACTTGTGGCAAAGGAATTAAGATAAGTTGAGATTTCTAGGAATAACACGTTTAGCTCATTTAAAGACAATAAATTTTATGAAACTCCTTAATTTACGCGCATGTAAATAAATTTTAATAAACAGAGAATTATGTCGTAAGATTTTTTCAAAGAAGATGGTGATTTTATACATTTTATGACAACCCTTCATAGAACTGAAATCTAAGTCTTTATGTTAATATGCACCAAACTGGACTGGATTGGATTTTATTTCGCGAAAGCATATCAGAGCTAAATACCAAAGAAGATTTATGGCTTAGTGAGGATTTCCTCAAATAAAATTGGAATGCATTTGCAGGAAAAAAGCACATGCTGCCAGCCCTTTCGTCAAAACTTGAATCCATTATCGAACTTTATAATTTTCGGCTATCTTATCCACTCGGCCGCTGTAGGTAACCTCTGTTAGAAAATCTGATAGCTGGTTATTTTGTTTTTGTTGTTAAAAATTATAGTATTAATACCATAGCTCTGAACTAGTTCAGACATGATGTCAACATAACAAATTATTTCTCGATTAGCATCCTAAATCTTTTCATATATATTTTCTGTATGTATAATAATAAAAACAAACAATACCATATATTTTTTCTAAAAAAGTTTATTTTTAAAAAAGTACAGTTCATTTTCCTTTGATTTTTGAACACGTTAAGTTTTGGACACATCCTCGCGACTGCTTTTACAAAAAGAATTTTTGAAAAATGATAATATTTTATATTTTTAAAAATGTTTTAAATGAAGCTTTCGAGTATACTTCTCACATCTCACATCTATAAAAGTGCGATTTTGGCAACAATTTTCCTGTCTTATTGCTGCTGATAGATTTTTGATGAAATCGCATCATTTCGAATAGTTTTATTCTTTTAGAAATATGGGTTTGGCAACAATTTTTCATCGTATTTCTTATGTCACTGTTTTTAAGAGATTGGCGTATTAAATTGTCATTTATATATATATATATAATACATTTTTATTGAGTTTTCTTGATAAAGTTGTTCTGCAAAGTAAACTTCTGCGCGGAAGGTTTTGTTTTTTTTGAGTTCCTTTCATGTTATTTTTTTACTTATTTCACTGTCTGTAAGATATTGAAAAGTTTTGCATGATTTTTTTCTTCAACGGAAAGTTGGTTAATTTTTTATTAGGATAAGTAATATTTGTATTAAGGGATATAGCTTATTTCATTGTACTTTTTTCTCTTGAAAATATAAGATAAAATATCATTAATTATACTTTTCTTTTCAGAATTTTTTTTTTGTATTCTTTTATGTTATTTATTTCTTATTTCACTGTTTTTAAGATATTGAAACGTTTTGAGTGATTTTTTTAGGAAACAAAGTTCTTAACCTCCTTTATACCATTTGAGTTCTTAAGATTTTGCAAAGGGAAGTTGGTTAATTTATTTATTAGGATAATTAATATTTGTATTAAGGAATATTGCTTATTTCATTGTAATTTTGTTATACGTAATAACTCTTTTTTATGAAGTTGTTCTGCAGAGTAAAATTCTACGCAGTTTTTAAATTTAATGTTTGGAGTTCCCTTCAGCCATTTTTCCGGTACATTTAAAAGCCAGACGACTGCTGGCAGCGAAGCTGCTAGGAAATACTATAAATTAATAATGTGATTTTTTTGATTTTAATAAATATATTTTTTAAATGTAGCCACGTGAGTTGCTTTTATTATTGACATAGTTAAAAAAGTAGTCTTAAGTGTTTTAACATTTTCCATAAAGATGTAAAATTGGTATACCCTTAATTCAAAGAAGCATTCACCAAACAGTGCAATAGGAAATCTGTCCATTTATTAATTTCATAATTTTATACCGTCGTTTGAATACTGTATTTAATTTTCTATTGTTTCTATTCGAATAAGGCCGTAAAGCTGTACAGAATTATTCTAAATAATTTTCATAATTACACTGAATAACACCAATGCCTGGAATATAGTAACTAACTGCTACTAATGACGTATTTTTAGTGAATTAAAATATGTATCAAGATCAAGGTTTATGTTTTTAAAAGTACTGAAACCAACGTATTTTATGCACAAAGCGAAGACGTTATGTGTTTTTGTATTATGTAAACAAATTCAATTCAGAAGGTACTTTATAGACGAACGTGATTAGGAATTTTTCCTTCACATCTGGGGCCATAATTACTTTGTTCTTTTTCTTTGGCTGAGAAAAAGATTGAAGAATTTAATCTAAGTATTATATACGCAAGGTGCTCTTAAACAACAAGGAAAAAGAACAAAAACAAATAAACAAATAAACAGGTATTAACTAGTGATATTTACAACAGAATAGAGGATCTTAATTCGATGAGTTTGACAATAACAATAATGATAATACTAGTAATAATAATATCAAATCATGTTCAACAAGTCGTCATTTCTGTCCTGCTGGAGAGGTAAACATGGTCAGAACATCACAGCCAAGCATGAATTCCCGTAATCAGATTTTCAATGAACACGACAATCCCGATACTTGCAGCTTAATGACGCATGGAGTTTCAATACAGATCCATCTGAAGGAAATTTTGTCAGTTAAAAACGGCATATCCTCAAAGATTCTGATTATTACCGTCATGACATAATCCTATATCATCTGAAGGGCATGCCAGATTATACAGGACATACGAGGACAAATATACATCTACATATGATAAAAAAAATGGGTTTGGACACAATGCTTGGACCGAAAACCATTTCCTATGCGTCATATTTCATTTCATTCTACATAAGTCAGTGTTAATAGAAACCTGTGTGAAGGCTTTTCTTTCGTTACTCAAAGGAAGATACGAAACTTAAGCTAAGTATAGGGAAGTTAGAAATGGAAGAACGCGTCCTGAAGAGACGTATAGCAGCTCCTTTCCCACGTTCACAAGCAATAGCTTCTAATATTTGACATACCATGCTTCAGAATATTATACATGAAACATACATACAGCTATTCTTTGTGCACATTCTTGCAATCAGCTGAGTATCAACCCCGATAGAGTTTGAAAATGTTTGTTTAAGATACAGTTAAGAATCTGCAATTTTCTGCCTTACTGTTTTCAGTAACGCAATGAACGCTCCTTTACTCCAAAACACATTTGCTTACCTTCGCAAGGAACAGGACTGGGATGAAAGCAATTTCCACATCACTTCCTTTCATAAAGATCAAAAGAAATTTGCTGGGAGCATCTGACAAGATACGTTTGGTGGTTCTTTGGTGGGTCCTTATCTGTGGTCAAATATATGACCGGTTTAGCATACAGTATCTTCCTGGAATATATGCTTCCGATTAATTGCACCTCGTTATATTAATAAAAGGTAATGTGTTTTATGCAAGTTGGAATCTCAGCACGTTTTGACACCGGTCTGATACTTCCTAAATATCAGATATTCCGATTTGTAGATTGGATATGCGCCCACAAGTGGCCGGGCGGTAAAGTCAACATAACCAAGTTCAAATCCTGGCGAATGGGCTAACTGGTAGTTCAAATCCTGGCGAATGGGCTAACTGCATGGGCGTTTTCATGCTTTTCCTCACGTGTAACGTGTAGACGAGCCAGTTTCCCTTAAAAATTCCTCCAGAAAGTCATTCCTTCCTTAGGCAGACAGACTTGCAGTGCTTTGCCATAATTCAATAAATCATACTAAACTGTGGATTGGATGTAATTAGTTTATCGCCTGGCTTTTACACACAGAACTTCAATTAAATGGACTGCTTCCACAGTGCGTACATAAGTCTATTGGTGTATGAGGCATCTGTGAACTCTGTGAAAGATCTTGTGATGAGAATCATTGTCACAACGGACAGTATAAACATGGAGCTTCGAGTCTGCAATATGATTCATCAGTCTTCCCTTCCCTTATGTGAACAATGCTACAGTAGGCCTTTGGCACCAATTTGAGCATATATTTTGAGCTTTCTTTTCATATGAATGGGATTGTGCAATAAGTGATTTTATTAACTATATTTTTAAAATATTGAAAGCATATTGAATTGGCAATATACTTTACGCTTTTCTAACACTTCTAGTGAAATGAGGCCAAGGTCCCATTGTAAACAGTGTTCACCGTGATAGGTCCTATTATCCCTTTATCTTATTCAAACAGTTTACGAACGTGATGTAGACTAAGATAAATTTGAAATTAGAAACAAAGTATGGAAGTTATATACTATAACGTAACTTGATTGAGAAAAATTTAAAACAGAAATAAAAGATGTATAGCGAATTATATTACTAGCATTAAAACCAGAGTAAATATAAATAGTATTCGAAAATTTTATTGTAAAGAATAATTTGGGGTTCCCCTTTTCTTTCTCATTGCAAACAAAAGATTAATCATGATTAATTGGCACTTAGCAGAAATCAGA
The DNA here is from genome assembly GCF_044657685.1 of Stegodyphus dumicola. Lineage (NCBI taxonomy): Eukaryota > Metazoa > Arthropoda > Arachnida > Araneae > Eresidae > Stegodyphus > Stegodyphus dumicola. Next base: position 131,662,158 of record NC_140770.1, read on the forward strand.
TTTCACACTTAATTGAGTAATTGAGATGATTACTAGCAAAGCAAGTGGAAAAGAAAATATCTTCTTCTACTCTCATAATGGTGATAGAGAAGTGAAAATTAAGGAAGCAGAAAATAAGTATACTTCGTCTACTACTATTTTTAATGACACAAAGAATGCTATAATAAACATGGAAAACGATATTAGGAGTTAAATATATTTTTATTCTCCTCATTTCCTTCACGCTTTTACAACTTATTCTTCAACTTGGATACGTATTCCTTAAATATGTATTAAAAAACACGCGGAAAGCTCGGTGTGGTTTGGCGCCATATAAGGTATGATGCTTTCCCTAGAACGACAGAACAATATTCTATATATATATATATATTATGGTATGTGTTGAATAGTTTACAAAAGAAATTTTAAGGAAAATTTTCATAAGTCTTCCTCTTTTATGCATTAAGCTAATATCATAAATCATGTACCTCAAAAGTATTGTTTGATGTACAAGGTGATTCATAATTTTCTAAGAATTAAAAAACTGTTTTCTAAGAAATTTTCATTATTGTTCAGAAACTAATAAAAAACTGGTTTTCTATGTACGTTTTGTGCAATTATTGATTATTCCCAAAGATTGTTTTCTAAGTGTTTAGGCTAACTGCGCTGCATTGTAATTTACTTTAAGTGGTAATTAATAATGCTTAATCTTTTAATAACTTTCGTGATGAAAATTCATTATGTTTAATTAAAAAGTAATTAATGTTTTAACTTTTGTTTAGTTTTACTCTTTTGATTTAATTGCTGTTTGAATAGATTTGGTAAGAAGGGCTATTGACCTAAGAATTTATTTAAATTTCGCTTCTTACACTTAATGGCTTTATCACTTATTTATTCTGCTGCTTTCAAATTTTAATTTTTTCTTTTCTCTTCTTTCAAAATACTTAGTCTTTGGTTTCTGACTACGTCTGATATTTCACCAACATTTCATGTTGCTGAAATATAAAAACAACATAAAAATTGAAGCAACATAAAATCTTATGTAATTTTTAAAGAGCTATCTATGTCTTTAGGAAAAAAGATATTATAAAGCGTTGTCTGAATTCAAAAAATCTTGGTATTAGGACCTCTCATTGAAAATCTCTTTTCAAGACCCTTGGCTTGCGGTTCGGGGACTCCTTGGTGACCTCGCGAGCCTAGAGAAAGGAGTTTGAATACCATCTTGTAACCGTTGAAGAAGGAGCATAGGAATAGGATTGTGGTTTGCCAGGTTGAGTGTTGAAGTGAGGGCCGTTGGATCGTTAAGACCTTTGAAGTCAAGAGCCTCCATCAGCACTGTCGAAAAGAAGGCTATCTGCCTATGGGTTATCGTTGAAGCGATTCTTCCAAGGATTTAATGAGCATTCGCTGCTGGTTGACCTTTCCAAGTTTTTAGCGTTAAAAAGGAAAAGAAACGATTTCCACCAAGGGAGGAACACACCTCTTAGACGCCGTTGCTGAGACCCCACTATTTTCTACTCGGGGGGAGGATATCGACATCTTAGAGTTTGCTAGAAACTGAAGGGGTGGATTCTTCGCCAGAGAAGTTTCTTTACCAAAGGTGAAAAAGAGAACCGTGGATCGAGGAGGTCAGGGTATGGCTCTTTCAGAAGAAAAGCTTCCAGCTCCCTTCAAATTATTATTTCCTATAATTAATTATTTAACAGAATCTGATCAACGGGTAGTTGAAATTTTATTTGTTTAACCTGTGCCTACATATTTGTTAAGTATATTTAAGAAATATATTGATATAATATTTTTCTCTAAGGCCTAAAATTGTTCAAATGGTTCATGTATTGTTTGAAAATTAAGTGCAGTCATTAAAAGAATTAGTGTAAATGGATTAAATGGTAAGGTTACTTAATAATATAACTTTGCAAGAAGGTTTCAAAATTTTTTATTTCCATGATCTGCCATCAAGCACTGTGAACCTTCGCCATGTAATTAAGTAGAAAATTTCAAATAATAAAATGTGCTTTTTCTAAACCAAAACTAATTTCTTCTTTTAGAAGTTTTATCACACCTGTATTTTTACCGGAATGATAACTGTGTTATCACACTAAATTCACACAACGCAATTTTCTTTTAACTATCCTTATTTGATTTGAACACTGATGCATAAATATGCTTTTGCTCATTGGTTTCCCTTAATGCCTGAGCTTATTTATCACTCCTGTATATTTTACACATATACAAAGTAATTTTAATAATTGTTATTTGGCCGAAAGGGCACTTCATGCGAAAAATAACGCAAATTACATCCGAATAACCGCTGAGTGTGAAAACTATTCTTACTCAGAACTGCTAGAAGATTAGCTAAACAAATGAGCTGCAGAAACTGGGTTTCATCAGGATATCTGAAATATACCGCTAGATATTGTCTTTTAAAACTACAGTAATTATAGATTATTTGAATTAGAGGGGAAAGATTTGTCCTGTAATAGTTTAGCTAATAATATTTTAAAATGAAGTTCTTCCATTGTTCCATTTAAATGCATTAACCTTCTAATCCCGGTATTGAAATGCTGTAATTTTGGATTTCAGGACGTTCCTCGACTTTACGCTATTTCCTTATAACAAGTCTGTTGCTTTCCAGCAGTTTTTGTTCCTATCACGAAAGTAGTAAAATTTGCATGATTGGTAGATGCTGTCCTCTTGATTAGATTTCTATATTTGTGATTTTCACGACATTTATTTTCTTTTTTCTTCATATTTCATTACTATCAACTGCTTCTTAAACTACTCGTTCTTTTTCTTTTTAGACAACATAAATTTTCGAAAACAATCTATTCTCAGTCTTTTCCTCCTATGAACTGCACATTTTTGAAGATATTAATGTTATTTACCCCGCTAGTACCAAGCCGAGATATTCTAAAGGAAAAAAAAATATCCTTTAAAGTTTCAATTATGGTCTTTTCTCTCAAACAACACGTTAACACCCAGCTCATTCAGTAGTTCTACACCAATGTAAAATGATAGCCACTATTTTAAAAGCAACCAATATCGTTCCCCTGTTGCATCGGGTATTGACTCTACTTAAATTTCATTGAAAAAGTTTCAATCAAACCATTTCCATTTTACTGTCTGTGAGCAAAAATAAATAAGTAGAAACTAAAATGCTTAGTCTATCAGATTCTGAAATTTAAATTTGAGACTTTTCTTTACTTAAACCAAAATGTTCAAACAGTGCAGATAAACAATAAATAGCAAATCACAAAGGAATAAAAATTCTTTATACTGAATTATTTAGAATGATAAAAATTGCATTTATATTTCTCTGCGTAATTCGGTCGTTTAGACCTAAATGAGGAAACTCACTAATTTATATGCTTTCAAAATCTGCTATGCTTAGCATGCTTGTTTCTACTCATTCGATTTTTTTCCCCTACCAATTTTACAAACGTGTGTTATTTTTTTTTAATTATATAATTTTTACCATTCTTATTCTTCTTTATATGTGATCCTCTTCTTTTCAATATTTTTGTTCTGAAGTTTAGCAGATTCTTATAATCTTGACTGCAAAATGAGAGAAAGGAATTAAGTATCGTACAATATGGAATATTTACTGTTTAAATGCAAAATAAACCACACATATATTTAATAACTATATATGTAAACTGTGTAATTCCATCTATCTACGCTAGCCACATTTAGTTGGGCGATTCCAGGTTAAGTCGGCATCCACTATAGTGGTTAGGATAATTACCTAAGGCATAGAAATTGGAGAACTATTTGCCTATAGGAACGGATGCGTTCGTTGAGAGTGTTTTCAGGGAAAATACTTCGTGTCTAGGTTATACATAGGGAAAACTACGAAAGCCCTCATGCAGACATCCCATTCCCTGGAATCTCAGCCAGGTCGAAATACCAGTGTTCAGCGACTTTACTGCCCGGAAGCTGGAGATCAGTATACTGCCTACTGGTGGGTCTGAAAGCAAACAAGCATTAAAAATATGCTGATCAATGTTTTCTGTGTAACGTAATAAACTATATTACTTTATTATTTATCTTGTCTTTTATTCTAATCAGAAAGAAATGAATTTTAATCAGAACCTTGCTCTCATCAAATATTTATTTCCATTTTTATTTCTTACAGTTTATCCCAAAATGAATAATGGATCCTACTTTGAGTAAATGCAGTGCATAAATATGCATATGCATGCATAAAAGTGAAAAAATAATAAATAAGTAGATTTATGCATTTAGAAAATAGAATACTTTGAAAGAAAAGTCTACATTAAAAGACAAGTAGAGCCAACCAAGAAAAAAAAAGGGGGGGAGAAATGAAATGCACATAAAAATTTAAATACAAATTAAAAAAATATATATTAATTAAATTGTCATGCGACATCTATTCAAAGTGAGACAAATAATCAAATGAATTACAGTCTCATTTTATAATTTACAAAGCTCCAAGCAAGCCTGCAATATTAAATCTATAAGTATCTATCTATCAATATATAAAGATATATACGGTGTCCGCGGAGGCATTCATCCCTGGCAAATTTAAAAGAGTAGGAATTCTTGAATATAGCGCACAGGAGCTTTTTCTCCCTAGTGGTAGAGAATTCCGCTTACATAAAACGCATTTAAGCCCTGTTCCGGAGGCCAAATGTCCTCTTGCACTGCACTTCTGATTCAAACCGTAGATGTCGTCACCAGGAAGGCTCTGCTAAAAGACTAAAGCTCCGAATAACTGCGAGCAATAAATCACCCTTGGCACCGCAGCCATACTAGAATATGCCCTTTCAGACGTCACAGGCACATCTACCTCCTTTATCCGCCCACCTGGAAAAAACTGAAGAAGTACATCACTCACGTCACCCATGGCGTTTCCCTTCACAAGCGTTCAACGGATCCATCTAACCAGTCCCAGCGAAAGGAGATGGACAGCCCACCAACCCAACAATCAATTACATCAAACGCAGGGCTCAAAACACGGCAACAAGTCGACCCTTCTCATTAGCATACAGATGCTGGGGCAGAATATGCACTCAATTCTCCTAAATAAAGAGTCGGAATTCTTGAATTTAGCGCATAACAGCTTTTTTACCCTAGCAGTAGATGATTCCGCTCCTCTATCACAGCCACAAGGTATTTCTCTGAAGCTGACGAGGTTTGTAGCACCGCACTACTAATTTGGCGCATAAACATCGTCTAGAGCAAGCCTCTACTAAACACCAGAAAGCGTCGCACAACTGCAAGTTAAAAAAGTTTATTAATTTTCTTTCTTTTTCTAGGAGATAATCCAAAACCTGTTCTAATAAATAAATTCGTATATATATATATATATATATATATATATATATATATATATGTGTGTGTGTGTGTGTTGTGTGTGTATGTATATATATAGTGTTACATATATATATTTTGCGTAGGTACCTATAGATACCCACAGATTTGTTTAATTTCCATTTCTCTATACCTGCATCGTAATGGTATTATTAAAATTTAGGAAATCAGAGCAATGCTTTACAAAACGTATAGGATATTAGGTTAGTTTGCAGGTCTGCATATTAAAATATGATTTAAAATAATTACAAATTTTCATTGGTAAGTTAATTACTATCAGTTAAAATAGTTTAACAATATCAAAGATTTTATGCTGAACTTTGTCTTGTTTTGTTATTGTATATAGTGTAATAGAGAACCTCGGACTACTCACAGATCTCTTTGCTAGCTAAAGCAATAAAATAACGGAGATTTCTCGAACGAGGAGAAAGAAATTCTGGTCCGAACAGTTGTACCATAGCCAACTTTAAAGGAAATAAGATTTCCGGTGTAGCAATTGCAACGTTGGTTTAAAGAAGTTAAAAGGAGCAATATTTTACCTCTTTGTAAATGTGTTCCGTTGGAATGCATTAGGGTTTGAAATGTTAGAATTGTGTCAACTCTGTGAGAGGAAAGGCTAGCTAGTTTTCAACTATTCTCACAAACGCTTTAGACATGCTGTTTTGTACTGATGATACAAGCGAAATTAATTTAGCTTTTAGTGTTATATTTTACCTTGAAATTCATTTATATATTCTTCTGAGACATAAATGAAATAATTAAGTAAAACAAAATATATTGACTCAGCAATTTCGACAATTCAGAGTTTTAAACTATGGAGACAGAAGCAGTAAGAAGAACGAGTCTCAGTAAGATATAGAGGATATCATCATGTAGTATGCGCAGGCAAGCTATGATGTAACTTAACGCGCTAATCAGCTCTCAATATCACACTTCTATAGTCTCAAGTATCTCTTTGTTATATCCTTTGGAATAATGCACTTTCAGAAAATGTCGGAACGTCAATATGAACTTTCATCCAAATTATGTAAAAATGTTGATTTGGCCTTTATAAGATTTGTCTCGAATCTCTTAAACAAGTGATGGTTTATTACTTCTATTAACGATGGTGGGCGTGCAAATAAGCAGTAAATATAGATATATGTGTTTGAGAAATATTCGGTTATGCGTTCATCAACTGCTTGAAGAATTGCATAGATTTCTGATTGAAAAACATTGTTTTCATTGTCGAGTTGCTATTTAAAATCTTGTGATTTTAGGTGGCTGTAAGATACACCGGTGAAATAAATTAAGAGAATTTGCATATTTTATCGAATTGCATGAAAAGAACTGAAGGAAAAACCAATGCTTCTAGACAAAAATGCAAATCTTGTACGGCAAATACGTAAGCGTACACGTGTGTGTAGGCGAAGCCAGCAGAAAAACAGGCTTCAATGGTTTCATATGTGTAATCCCACATATTTAACTGTACAATTACCTCCCAAGTTTGATGCATCACGACCGGGATAATGGTTTCAAGTATCCGATAGATCCCGAGATCCTTCTTCCCTTACAACAAACCACTCTAAAACAATCGGCTAACACCCATGCAGCGCAGACTCTATGCATTTACAAAATTCAACGCTTTCTTTCGGATTCGAGCCCAGCCCTCACGATACAGCAGTCAGCTTCTCTATTACACACATCGGGTTGGCCCAGCTAGCGAACAGATAGAGCTTTGTGTACAAGCATCTACATTGAAAAAGAAGGCGTTTAATATATGCGTATGCATGTGTTCAACCGCTATATGCATCAGGAAAAAAATGTTTGCTATTGAGACTGCAGATTCATCATGTCTAAACTGGCTTCGATTAAAACGTTCCCTGCAATGAAAGACAGACCTCAGCCAGAAACAGAGTTATATTGAACAGGGGAGAATTTCTCTTGAGAGGGAATTTCATAGTTTCAGAGGGTATGAGGTCAGCTTTACCTGTCAAGGATTCGGTTTTAGCTTATGAGTATAAAAACTGTTTTATTCAAATTTTGGTATTATTCAACATTTTAAGCACTTATGCATTTTTTGAATTATGGAAAGAAGAGAGGAATGATTATCTAGCAATGGTGAAAGGGTATATGGAGCAAAAAAGGTACAAAACGTCTGATATAGAATGTATCAGATTCTTCGTTTAATTTTACTTCTTCTATTATACGCAAATATTAAGATAGCAAAATTATTCTATGAAATTAAGTCCAATTTTGTTGGGATACAGTTGATTGTGTAAGGTGTCAATTCAGATTCATATATTTATTGAAATACGTTATCAGAGAATTTTGAAGAAATTTTTCGAGTTTTCAGTGAAATATGAATGTCTAGATTAGCGGATAGTACATATGACGGTAGAGGTTAACACAATTAGCTCGGTAATTACAGAGGATGGAAGAATGATAGATTTGGCGGTAAATATTGTGATTTAACATAGAGGTGGTGGAAGACAGAAACAGGAATTTTGAGCTGCGATATACGGTAGTCAGATACTCAAGGCGGCGATCGCTTTAGTTGCATAAAGAAAAGTGTCGAGAATGTTAGAATTGGAGAGTTAATTAAACTAGAAGAGGATAATCGGATCAGACATTTCTCTAATTCTGGAATAGCAAGAAATAATCTCAAGACCAACAATACTGGAAGTATTAAAAAGCCTGGAGTTACAAAGCAAGTAGACAGCTTTCAATAGAATTCCTTAATGACCTCAGAGATACTGCTTAGTGGAAATGTTTTTATAAATGTGTAAAGGGTACGGATTATTTAACATTATAGGAACAGCGGTCAAATTAGCATCGTATTGTGAATACATAGGCAATGTGACATCTGAAATCTGAAGTGCTGATCTATACGGTGAAACCAACTGCGAATTTATCTCTGTTAGGTCTAGGTTTTCTTAAATAAGTGGGAGCGCATATTAATTTTAAAACAGGTACAGTCCAATTAGATATTTACACTATCCAGGTAAAACTGGGAAAAGCACCAACCGTGGATCTGGAACATCTGTTCCGGATGGAAACGAAGAAAACAGAAGATCTGGTAAGCTTTTTTTCCACTTCGTTTGATGAGACATCTTGAATCATATATGCAGTCATGTGTGATATTAACAAGTCACGCATAATATGATTAGGGTACAAGTCTTCGATATAGAGCAGAACCGCACCATGATAAAGAGGGCATTCTTGAGAAACATTGGCATAGATATGATAAAATGGCCATTATTGAGAAATATTCTCCATGAAATAGCCTTCACAAATTTTATTGTCAAAGTTAATAATATCGGAATTTAGGATTCAAAAATACACATTTTAAACATAAAATTCATTTCTGAGAAGAAAAATCTTGTAGCTGATGCCCTGTCGAAAATTGGAGAGGTAATTAATAAGGTATGTAGCGGTAACTTGAAAGATTATCTTCCCGTAGGAAGACAAATAATGAATTAAAGGCTAATGCCGAATTTAAAAATATTTATGCTTACTTTAAAGATCAAAAATATTTTGAACACTTCAGTATTACAGGGATCAGAAACGGCATGAATAACTGAGAAATAGTTTATGGCCTTTTTATTCTACACAAAAGACACACAAATAAACGACGGCTTAGGCCAGTAATCTTAGCGTCATTAAGATTAAATATCTAAATGAGCTCTAAGACGCGCCAGTATCAGGATAATCTAGGCGTGAGTAGAACATTTCAGAGTGTGAGGGATTTAATCTATTTGCCTCAAGAGCAAACATTTCTAATATGATAAGTTAGATTCTGTGAGATACGTCCATTAATTAGCAATATACACTGGTGAAATAAATTAAGAGAATTTGCATATTTTATCGAATTTCATGAAAATAACTGAACTGAAGGGAAAATCACTGCTTTTAGATAAAAATGCAAATCTTGTGTGGTAAATATGTAAGCGTACACGTGTGTGTAGGCAAAGCCAGCAGAAAAACAGGCTTTTTAAGCGCGTGGAGGGTAAGACGAATAACGTTCACTGGCATACGTCGGCGAATTTCTTGGGGTTATCTTGCAGCAATCGGTTAAATTCAGATCGGAACAGTAAAAATGAGTAGCCACATACGTTTAGATCATGGAATGAGGTGGCGAATTGAGGGGAGGCTAGAGGCAGGCCAATCGCAAGTCAAAATATGCAGAGAGTTTAATTTAACGCCTAGCGTCGTGTTAAACCTATGGAAACAGTTCCAGGATACTGGATCCATCGAGAGAAGGTCGTCCAAGAGCCACGACGGCCAGAGAAGATCGCTATTTGTCCATTTTAGCGAGGCGTAACAGAAGGGCAACAGATTCTCAGCTCTCTCGGGATCTATATGCAGCCATAGGAACCTATGCAACAAGGGTGACTGTTTCCAAAAGACTGAATGAGAGAGGTTTGTTTGCCAGAAGACCGGCTGTTTGCGTCCCGCTCATGTCTACGGACAGGAGCGTTGAATTAACATGGTGCAGGAAGCATATTGATTGGAGCACGGAGCAATTGGTAAACACCAATAAAGCCCCAGGTCCTGATGGGATAGATAATGGCATTCTGCAAGCCATTAACAGTACGCATCCGGTTTTTCTGTGTGCCTACATTAATGCGTGTTGGCGCAACAGATATTTCGCAGCCGGCATGAAACTCGGTGATGTAATGATCTTCCTCAAAGCGAAAAAAGACCATAATGTACCAACGTCTTACCGGCCTATTTGCCTTCTTCCTGCTTTGGGTAAAGTACTAGGGAGAGTCGTCCTTCAAAGACTTAAACACTATATCCTGTTTGGACAAAGCATAAGTGACAAAAGTACGGCTTCATTCCTGACAGATCGTTGGATCACGCGCTGCAGCACCTATGAAAAATAATAGCAAATAACAGAAGAAATAACCAGCATAGTCTCATTATCTCTGGGGACATACGGGCGCCTTCGACTCGTTGTAGTGGCCCGACTTACTGAAGAGATTACAGGACATGGGTTGCCCTAAGATTCTCTTTGACCTTATTTACAGCTACCTAAGTGATCGCCGCTTACAAGCCACTACGTGCAGGAGTGCACTCACGTTCCATCAATAGAGGCTGTCCTCAAGGCTCCTGTTTGGGTCCACTGCTTTGGAATCTTGTAGCCGACACAGCGCTGACTCTCTTTAACGCAGATACTCAGACGGAAATACTGGCTTATGCCGATGACTTTTTGCTGGTAACCAAAAGGCACAGACGCAACGCATATGAGGCGCAACAAGCAATGGACAAGATGGCCATATGGGCCAATGACTATAAGTTAACTATTGCCAAATTAAAAACCCAAGGTATGCTTATTTGCCGAGGTAAGCGCCATCGAAGAACCCCGTGCATCAACCTTCATGGCAAAAACATTAAAATAGTCAGAAACTTGAGGTACCTTGGAGTTGTAATTGACGACACATTCACTTGGATGCCACATTTAAAGGAGGTCAAGGCACGACTTCACATGGTATTTCATTCCATGCTCAGAACAGCAGCACCAACATGGGGAGTTTCTTCGAGGATGCTTAAGACGTGGTACTCTGTAGTTGCCGAACGTATTGCATTGTAAGGGGCCTCCATGTGGGGCATAACGATCACTACAAAATGGAGAATCTGCTACGCTGAGCACAAAGATCATTCCTCCTAAGCATTACCCGAGGATATAAAACCTCGCCCACTAGTGCTCTAAACGTGATTTCAGGTCTGCCGCCTCTGCATCCCTTAGCTCAGCGCGAGAGTACAATAGTGCGAGTGCTCCGACTCAAAGAGACAATAAGTTTATGGGACAGGACTTAACGTTTATACTGACTATTAGCAAAGCATTCCCAAACCACTTTGCCACCCGGCCGAATTCAACATTTCGATTAACTGCAGGTTACCAACGTGGTTCAAAGCCACTGCAATCTACACCTTTGGTTTCAAAGGAGAATGTGGCAGCGGTAGCGGATATTGTGTTGCACATGGGAACCAGATCTTAAAGACCTGGGAAAGAAAGCTTAAGCACCACAACTCAGTTTTTCAGGCTGAACTGATTGCTTTAAAAGCTGAACTTGTCTATGCACTGGAAAATAACTATTCCAGTAGATATTCAGACTCAGCCTCTAGCCTCCAGGCAGTCCAAGGCACATATAGTAAAAATCCACTCGTCAGGGCCATACAGAAACTCTTACTAAGAACACCAAAATATTATAGGCCTGAACTCCAGTGGGTACCTGCCCACACCGGAATACTGGGTAATGAAATTGCAGGAGCAATAGCCAAAAGAGCAGCCACTGAACCCCACGTTCGTACACTTGACGTGCCTCTCCCGAGCTCGTTCTTAAAAGATGAGCTCGAGAGAGAATTACTCAAACGTTGGCAACATCTGTGGGAGACAGAGACTACCTGTCAGAAGAGTTCACAGATTTTTTCCAGAAGTCTGCCGGCTTCTAAAAAGTGGCTCGTCTCACTTCACTCAGTTTCTAACAGGACATGGTCCCTTCATGACTTATCTGTATCGCTTCAGACGACTCGAAAAGGAACATTGCTCATGCGGGATGGTAGTAGATCCAGATTACTATCTGTTCGCTTGCAGAGAGACTGCCAAACATCATCTTAGGCAACTAGATGAACCACTGAACTAGATGATTAGTAGAGAACCACATCCATGCATGGGCCGAAATCGCAATGCATTGAAACGCATATCCGATTGCATAAATATTGCACGCAAAATATCTGACAGGCTGGAGTAATTCTCAGCTGTCATCCTCGTCACCAGCACAGCCTCTGTATTCTCTGTACTTGTAATGAATTAATTTTATCTTAAGTTAGCTTATTTGGCTTTTCTTATTCCCTGTATATACTTATCTCCTTGAAGTGTAAACCCTGAATTATGTATTTTGCTTTATTTTATGTATTGTTTTCACTGTTTTGCCTTTTTTATTTTATGTATTATTTCGCTTTTTAGTATTTTACTTCTTATTATTTTTGGTATTGCTATTTAGTATTTAGCCCTATTTTAGATATTACTTTTACTGTTTTATTAGTCACTCTGTTAATTGCTCATATATTGCACTGTACTCATTTATTGTTCATGTTGTGGATTTCTTTTGCATTCACCAATCCATAACTCTGTAAATATGTAACTATTAAAAGTGTTCTTCTCACCCGCAATGCACCCTTCTTCCATCACTGCATTATCGACTCGTCCAGCATTTGTTTGCACTGTCCCCAGCACTCGTCTTGAGTACAATATGTATATATAAGTGTGTTATGTTGATCAAGTTACTTCCGTCAGCGGGGTTACCTGCCCCAGTGGACCGGCTGCGTCGCTGTCGGTGTCAGAAAGAAAGGCACCATTCTGTTCACCGACGAGTCCCGTTTTAGAATATATGCTGATTCTCGCCGTACTTTCATATGGAAAGAACAAGGGACCCGCTACCTATCCCCTATCCTCCAATGTCCGCGAAATCAGCAATTATGGCGGTGGCGGTGTAATAGTCTGGGAAGGCATCATGTTGGATGGCCGCTCACCTCTCCACATCTTTTACAGACGCTCTGTGACTGATGTGAGGTATAGGGATGAAGTCTTGGAGCCCTGTGTTCGCCTTTTCCGGGGTGCAGTGGGCCCCGAGTTCATCTTATAGGAAGATAACGCGAGGCCACATAGAGCTCTTCTGGTCAACGAATTTCTCGAGAGTGACGATATTCGCCGGATGGATTGGCCAGCCAGGTATCCAAACCTCTATAGAGCATGTATGGGACGCTCTGGGAGAGGGCAATTGTCACTCGCAACCCCCTCCGAGAACCATCCAGGAACTAAAAACAGCGTTGCAGAATGAGTGGGACAGGAACGCTGATAAACTGCTTTATTTCCGGTACTCATAAACTGCCTTATTTTCAGTATGGCTTCATTCTGCGAGGCCTGTATGGCTTAAGAGAGAACCATATCCCATATTAACCCATTTCTTTTGTGTCTTCTGCAACCGCTGTTTTAGACCTTCAGACTCCCATGAGTTTTACACACGAACATGTACGTATATTATAACTGTTGAATGTTTATTTTGTTTGTATTATATCAACCTATGTTCACACCATATTTTACTAAAATCTATCCAGTAGTTCTGGAGATCAAAGATCAAATAAGAAAATTCTCTTAATTTGTTTACAGAGTGTATTAAATTTCACACCCTTTTTCCAGTGTTAATGCCAGAGGCATCAGTGTATATTTTTGAGGAAAAGGTTTTAAAATTTATTATATTTTATACATAAAGAAATAGTTCCTTAACCAAAAATCACGTTGTTTCATGTTTTGTTGAAATTAACGGCTTATCCTTGAATTTTGTTCCCATGCACAGATTAAGAACTCTATGCAAGAAAATCACGATAAGAGCTGTATAAAGGTTTCAAAATTAAAAATTTTTAGTCTTTATAACACTGTTTCATAATGGTATAGTCTGAAGATATCCCATGCCATGACCGTATGAGAGCATAGTTACACGGTTAAACGTATTAAATTGAAAAGCGATTTAGACTGCCAACTTAATTCCAGTTATCTATGGATTTAATTACAAATAAAAATTTCCATCGTAATATTTGCAAAATGAAGCACACTGTATTAGGCATGACGATGGTAATGATTTGGAAATTAATCAATGCATACTGGTCTTTGTCATGCTCGTAAGATTAATTTAGATATTCTTCTCGACAGTATATTCTATTTTGTCTATTTATAATCAGACTCATTAGCAACGGTACATTTGCAAAATTCTCTTATTACCTTTATAATATATGTTCATTTGCGTTCTCTAAAACTCATCAGTTTATTTTCGTAGAATAGAGCTAGACTTTTCTTCTCGTTATCATGATTTGTCCTGATAATAATATCCATCTTAGGTTACTTCATTAGATATATTTATCCAAGTCTTTGAAATATTACTAAATCATTATGTACAAAGTTTTAAATGTTCCAGGAATAAATCATAAACTGGAGTACCTGAATAAATCATAAACTGTACTGATGTAGACGTTTCGACAGCAAATCATTTCTAATTAATTTAAAAGCAAGTAATTGAATTCACAGACATAAAGATTATTCAATATAGAAAAAATTATGTGGTATTATTTGTTTTAAAAATAAACCTCTTAAACCTTCTCAGTTATTTGCTGGGGCACATTACATTAGACAACAGCAATGATAGTCAAAAGATTATTAGATATTTTATTAGTTGTAAAAACCCGAGGACGACTGAGGACTGAGTCTGAGACTTTCTTTTGCGCGGACCAATACTATTGCCAGGCGAATTATTTTGAGCCACTCAACTCTGAACTGTTCATCTTAAAGAGAACCGTAAACTTGCATTTCGACTAATTTATCTGACCGTGATATTACTCGATTCTCTTATCACAATATGCAATAATTTGAAATAGCAAAGTTTAATTCTTTTAGTTGTGAATAGACTATTGAGACCTGTAAAAAGCAATTAAGTGTTTACATAGTCAACTGCTAATACATTCGTGTTGCAATTAAAGCATTAAATCGCTTCTTTGTAACATATTTTCTCTAGCACACACAGAAAAATTAACCACAAAAAATTTCTAGGTCTATACTCCTTAACCTCCTTCTGGCTTTGCTAGTAAGTTTCGTTTTCTTTGCAGAATTTAGTATCGTCGTAGGCGATGTTTTGCTGCGAACATGATATATCATTATGGTTTCTGACATTATACGTCTCAATATCCCCAATACGTCTAAAACTGGGGGTACAATTTCAGCAACCAGTTGGGTAGCTACATAAAGCCTTTCTGAAATTCAGACAAATTGCAAATTTTTCCTTCAATAGAAACTACGTTTTGAAAACATAGAAAATTAGCATTTTAACATTTCTATTATTTTGTACAACCTTTACTAGGAGAATGTTAATGTTACGCAAGACACTCAACGTCAGGGCATGGCAAATATACCCGTGAGATAGAAGCATTGCCTTGTTTATCATCTTATACACATAAATGTGTGCAGTTGTTTTTATTTTTGTAGACAATAAATATGCTATGTTGTTTCGAAAACGGACAATTGCCAACTATTCTAGCGGACTTTGAGTCATATCTAGTAATTTATCATACCCTCATTGTGAAACATCAGCTCTTCATTTTATGAACTGCTAACTTTACAGTAGTTTTAAGAGAGAATTTCAAAATTTTAATATCACTATATGTAAGTTTCTGCACATTTGAAAATTACACAGATAAAACTTATAAAATCTGTAGAATGTTGTTGTAGCAAAGTTTTATATTTTTGTCGCCAGTTTGACGGTATTCTCTAAGTTTCTGGAAAATTTAAAATGGCCGAAGAATGATTTTTCTTGAAGGGAAAGTGTTTTAGAAAGAAACATCTCAGTTTAACAAAATATTAAATTTTTATGCGATTTTAAACAATTTTTAATATATACAATTTTTTAAACATAAGGACATAGTTTTTCCTTTATTCAAGAAATAAAAAGTAAAATGTCTTTTCAAATTCTGTACTTTTCTGAATTCTAATTATCTTAAGTCTTTTCCCATGTAAATAGCGAAATATATCTTTAAGCTTAATTTCATCTCTGCATTCAAGTTAGCTTAAGTAGAATTTTTTTACAACTACAGCTCTAAGTGCACAATTTTCCTTTCATTAAAGGGATTTGAAAGAGACTAAGAGTATTAATTTTAAATATAAAATTTGAATTTAATTAGAACTGAAGATGGTAGTACTTAAGCAGGGGATAGATCGATTTGCATTAACGATATGTATAAATAAAAACTTTAATTTTTATTAACAACCAAGGTACAATTTCAGTAATTTTGGTCTTATTTTAAAGATTAAATAAATTGAAATTATACCAAGCAAGTAATGACCTGCAGTGTTAAGTAACTAAAGTTTCAATTAATGAAACGTTCAACTATTTGCATGTAGCAATATAATCCCATTCTCTTTGTCTATTATTCGTTAAAAGTGTACTTAATTCGTTTAGCATTAAGTGCTATTTACCTGAAAGTTAATTTTTTTAATTAGTTAGGAATAAAGTTAACATAACATAATTATAGCTACAACAGATTCGTTTCTGACATTAAGGTTTTTCCTTAAGAATCTGTTACTTCCTGATATGAATTACGCTTTAATCTGTATTAGCAAGGGAACTGGTGCCTAGGAATTATGCTTGTTTATGTTCCAAAATGAAAATAATATAAAACTATGTTATTAATATAAGTAAAATGGAAGCTTAGATGCATATGTTAAAAATAGATTTCAAAATAAAACTTGAACGTAAAAGGAATATTTCATTCAAATTTAACGTATCATGTGTTTACTTTTCAGCGCATCATTGATATTGTTACGAATTTGGTATTTAAAAAGCTAATGTTAGTTCAATTATAAATTAAATGGTTTTATTTCTCGCGCAGTGCAGCGCGTGACGAATATTAAAAGAAAGCTAAGCCGGAAAAATTAAAAATACAAGAGCGCGTGCGTTAAATAAATAAATTATTATTTGATTTCGAGAAAGTACTGGAAAATTCTAGCGCGTGATTTTAAAATCTTATAAAAGGAGGAAAACATCTCAGTTTGTAGTAGTTGCTTAGTTTGTTGTTGTTTAGAAAACTGCTCTTTTTGATTGTAGCGAATTCGCGGATTAGCGTTCTTTATCTGTTTTGAATTGCGTTCTATTGGACATTTGAGTAGTTAAAAGATACCTACTGTGAGATATTGTAATACTGCATGATAATTTGAGAAAATTTAAGCATTTTTGTTGTGATAATAATAAATTTTTGTTCATTTTTCATCGGACTTGTGCATTCATTTCGTAACGAACCCGTACGCACGGAACAATTTTTGGTGTCAGAAGTGGGATTTGAATGCCAATAACAAGAGCGATGGAAGAAAAATTCAGGCAAATGATGACTGCATTTGCTGCTTTCCAAGAAAAGATGGAAGGGGCCGTCAAATCCGTTAAGGAAGAAATGAAATTGGGCCAGGAATCCATTAAGGAAGAAATGAAATTGGGCCAGGAATCCGTTAAGGACGAAATGAAAGCCGTTCAAGCTGGTCAAGAAAAGATTGAAGCATGTCAAGAAGAAATGAAAAGAGAAATTACCTGCATAATAGAAAATAAATTTGAAGCTATGGAAGGCAGAATTGACACAGTTGAAAATAAAGTTGGACAAATTGAAGAAAAAGTTTCTTTCGTAAAAGATCAAATTGAAGAAAGAGTTTCTTCGGTGAAAGAAGAAATAGAAAAAAAAGTTTCTTCTGTAAAAGAACATATAGAAGGGAGAGTTTCGGCTGTGGAGGAACGAATTGAAGGAAGAGTTTGTGCCGTCCAACACCAAGTCGAACAACAAATTGATGAGAGAGTTTCTGCAGTTGCCAAAGAAATGGAAACGTTAAAGAAATTCGTAGCGACGGCAGGGAGCAAGAATGATGATTTTAAATTCTTACCGATGCCTGCTCGTCCATTTCTGAAGCTATCCACATATGATGGGAAGACATCCTGGCAAGTGTACAAGACCCAGTTTTCTATCGTTGCGGATGCGAATGGATGGGATTCCCAAGCTAAGGCCTGTCATCTCGCCGCTTCTTTAAGAGCCGACGCAGCGGATATCCTTCAGACTCTTCCCGAAAACAAAAGGTTAGATTTCGAAGCTCTGTCCGGCGCTTTGGAGCTGCGCTTTGGCTAGAAATGTTTAAAAGACTACAGCAGGCTTCAATTAAAATCCCGTCAACAGAAGCCCACCGAATCACTCCAGGAGCTCGCCACGGATGTTGAAAGGCTGTCCCACCTCGCCTTTTCGGAGTGCCCGACAGAAACAAGAGAAATCCTGTCGCTGCAATATTTCATCGACGGCATCCGGGATCCTGAAATACAGAAAGCTCTTCGAATGGCAGATGTAAAGGACATAAAAAGCGCTCTGTTGTACGCCATGAAGTTCGAGGCAGCCCAGCAAGCAACTCTTAGAGATCGCTACCCAGTCAGAGCTGTGCGAGTCCACGACCCAGGGGACCAATTGATGGCTCGTTTAGATGATTTATCCAGACAAGTCGATGCTTTGATACGGAGTAGCAGTGAGAACAAAGTGGCTGTAAGATGCTGGAGATGTGGTTCTGAAGTCACCTACGACGGCATTGCAGAACACCCCAGGGCACGGATAATAAAACGGATGAGTTGACAAGACCAGTGAATGCTTTAAGACGGAATAGTGGTGAAACGAAACCGACCCTAAAGTGCTGGAATTGCGGTGTTGAAGGCCACCTACGAAGGAACTGCAGAACTCCCCAGAGCACGGAAAATAAAGCATACGATTTAAACAGACAATTAAATGCCACGGGAAGGAAAAGGACTGACAAGAAACCAAAGTGCTGGAACTGTGGAGCTGAAGGCCACGTACGAAAGAATTGCAGAACACCCCAGGGTACGAAAATTGAGACAATTTCTGAGCAACGACGCAGGAAACAAATTAATGACCATATCAAGGAACGGAGGTTGCCAGATAATGAGAAACCCTGTTTTAAAG
Organism: Stegodyphus dumicola; assembly: GCF_044657685.1. Classification (NCBI taxonomy): domain Eukaryota; kingdom Metazoa; phylum Arthropoda; class Arachnida; order Araneae; family Eresidae; genus Stegodyphus; species Stegodyphus dumicola. The sequence continues at coordinate 131,680,995 of NC_140770.1, forward strand.
CGCTTAAGATCTCTATAGTGAGTGGCAACAATAACGGACTGTCCATCAATGGGAATATCGATGGGGTTCCTTGCAATATGATCATTGACACAGGAGCTAATGTTACCATCATTAGGAAAGATTTAGCTGAACAGTTTAAAGATAAACTTATTTGGACGCCATCCTATGTTACCCTTCAGACTGCGTCTGGTGATAAGATCGACATAGCTGGGAAGTTAAACCTGAAAATCACGTTTGGAAGTGCCGCCTACCATCACACGGCATATGTGGCGGATATTACAGATCCATGCATACTCGGATTGGACTTTTTAAGGAAATACAATTTTTCCTTAGATTTCAAAAACAATAAGCTGCTTTCAGCATCTGATGGCATGACTATCCATCCTCAAAAGGGATAATGCCTGGAAATGTCGACGCCTTGTCCGAAAGATCGAGCTCGGGAAGCTGCCGAAATCATATCAGGGTCGAAAAGAAACGCAAGACTATCAGCTATTCTCCATCTCAGAAGTTCTTCGGTCAAGACCTTCGTCTGCCTTGTGACCGCCTGTTTAGTCTCCCTACGGATGCGCCTTCATCGCCTGAGGAACACATCCAAGATGTCAAGGCCCGTTTTGAAGTGATGCACCGTTCCGCACGAAAGCGAGTGAACTTGGCGACGGAGAAAGTGAAGACCAGATACAACGCGAGAGCTACTGGACATAGATTCAACAAAAGAGACAAGGTGTGGTTGTGGAACCCGATTCGGCGAAAAGGAGTCAGGCCTGAATTACAGTCACCTTCGGATGGTCCATATACAGTCCTGAAGAGACTGAATGACGTCATGATCCGTAAGTGTTCGAACTCTAAACCTAAAGTCGTTCATTACGACATGTTAGCTCACTACAATGGCCATAGTACATAATGTAATAATTGCATTTATTGTTCATGTTGTTTGATATTGTAATGTAATGTTTATGCCTCAGTTGCATTTATGCCACAGTTGTAAATTTAGCTTCCTGTCCAGGAATTGTACTGCCCGGGACGTGCAGTCCTTGGGAAGGGGGCAGTGTTACGAATTTGGTATTTAAAAAGCTAATGTTAGTTCTATTATAAATTAAATGGTTTTATTTCTCGCGCAGTGCAGCGCGTGACGAATATTAAAAGAAAGCTAAGCCGGAAAAATTAAAAATACAAGAGCGCGTGCGTTAAATAAATAAATTATTATTTGATTTCGAGAAAGTACTGGAAAATTCTAGCGCGTGATTTTAAAATCTTATAAAAGGAGGAAAACATCTCAGTTTGTAGTAGTTGCTTAGTTTGTTGTTGTTTAGAAAACTGCTCTTTTTGATTGTAGCGAATTCGCGGATTAGCGTTCTTTATCTGTTTTGAATTACGTTCTATTGGACATTTGAGTAGTTAAAAGATACCTACTGTGAGATATTGTAATACTGCATGATAATTTGAGAAAATTTAAGCATTTTTGTTGTGATAATAATAAATTTTTTTCATTTTTCATCGGACTTGTGCATTCATTTCGTAACGAACCCGTACGCACGGAACAATATAATTATCGCAGTGAATACATAGAAAACTAGTGTAACTTCGAAAGATAAGAAATTCTATAATTAAAAAGACACATCATTTTGATCTTTTTCCCTATAATCCAAAAACGGCATCGAGATATCCTGAATAGGCTGCGCAAGAGGTAATCGCACATCCTTAGAACACTCGGAATTTCTGTCTATCCACCTAATATATCCTCTTGAATGCTTAATATCGTATCCCGTATATCTTCAGGACATCGTGTCTAGATCTCAGCAACAGCGTAAGGGATGTTACTAGAATTTGAAGTTATACTAACTACATCCTCAGGACATCCTTGAATATACCAATAAATTCTTAAATGCATCCTAATATATTCTCTTGACATCCCACTAGGTCCCATCGTTAGAATATGGTATGTGATTAGGATTATTAGGATTTAAAATACTACTTACAACATACTCGGAAAGTTTCTCGAAATATCCCATCAACATCCTAAACGTGTCCTCTCAAATGCCCAGTATGTCACATATTAGTATTTCGAATGTCTTATCCCAGTATATGCTTCGTATATCTCGTCCCATCAAAAGTATATAAATGTTATAAGGCTACGATGTCCTACTTACTACATCCTCAGGATTTCCCTCAACCTCCTAAACACATCTTCTGATTGTTTAATGTCACATCCTAGTGTATCCTCGAGAAACTTTATAAGAGGCCATTGACAGTGTGCAGGGACACTGTGGTGGCCTAAGACCTAATTTTCTCCCACACATACTCTCAATTCCTCCTCCAGTGGTTGCAAAGAAGCAATAAGAAATTTTGAGAAGATTTATGTAAATTTTATTATTTTAATTTGAGCTTCAGTTTGTTTAATTTATTTAATAATTTTTAAATATATACAGAGCTGAGCAAGAGTCTTAACATGAATCACCAGTGCAAAATATTTCATTAGAACATTTGGCTTTTATTTTTAAAATATAATTTAAAATATTAAAAAATTTGATTACTTCTAAACATCCAGTAGCTCAAAAATAAATTATTCTCTAATATATTCATAATTAAATTATTCTACAAAATTAGGTTTCAATATCAGTTAACTGGCATTCAAAATTAAGAACTAAAACTAACGATATGGTAATTATAGATTTTATCTTTCCCTAATGCATATAAAGAATTTGCAGTCGTCTGGTGAGTCTTTGCTGGAAATTTGTAAAGAAGAATTAATGTTATTAAAATTAATAACTCCTTTGTTATACAAAAAGAATGCAGAATTTTTTATATTTAATATTTTAGGAATTAATTACTTTTATATGGCAATTTTCTCCTGATCTGAATAAACATTTTTAAGTAGGTTTTAGAGACATTAGGTTATTTCGAAGCAGGATACATGAAAAAACGAGCAATGCCGTTTTCGATACTCGAACCACAGACCTCTCGATTACTCGTCGAGCGGGCTGACCACCACACCACGAAGGCATGCTAACAAAGTGGGAGAAATACTTTATATACTTCCCCTTTTAAAGGACGACTGGGTATTATGGGACCCAGTCTTGGTGACGGAGAATCATCATCCACCACCTTTTTTTTTTTAAAATTTGGGCGCACTGTAGAGACATTAAGTTATTTTCATAGCAGGAGACATGAAAAATGAGCAATGCCCGCGTAGGAACTCGAACCACGGACCTCTGGATTACGCGTTGAGCGTGCTGATCATTAAACCACGAAGACATACTAAGAAAGCCGGAGAAATACCTTATAGGTTTAGATATAAATATATTTCTGCTTTCAAACTTTATATCCACTTATTTAAAACTACAGAAAAGAATCTAAAAAATATGATAACTGATATATTTAATTTTTTCTTTCCCTTTCTGAACTATTTGTAAACCTAATGAAGTTTTATTTTCCGTTCACTTCAAACAGTTTAAATTTAATTTGTTACTAATTTTAGTATCTTTATTACAACTAACCATACATTAAAGAAAAAGAATCTGATGTACACCACATGACTTGAATTTAATGTACTTCTTCGATAGCGAATAAACCACAATAGAACAAATGCGCTTTTTAAAATTCACTGTATTTGTTTATAATAGGGACACTCTGGCGCTAGGTTCACCTAACAGCGTTACAATTTATTGATTTTATACCTAAGAATGCAAAACAAAAAAAAAAAAAAAATTGTATCATCTGAAGAATTATCTAATCGTTGCCATATGTACAATTCAAATAATATAATAAATATGAAACGATGTATGAAAGAAATTAAAGAAATAAAAATAAACAGTTTTTCACAGCCGATTCAACGCTGCTTACCTAATTCACTACTTATAAACGTTCTCTTCTGTCCGAAACAGACTGACAACCGTATTTTCTGCTAATATGAAACACTTATTTCCTCGAATTTCATTAGAGATGTATTTCTCATTCAATTACTTCAGTTCTCACTTCGCGGCAAGGCAAAAATAACAAAAACACAAAATATCTTCATTAAAAAATTTAAAGGTGTAGAAAAACATAAAACACAAATATAGTTAAAAACTTTACAATTAAAATTACAGTTTCTACGCAAAAACAAGTAATTCGGCCAGAGGGCAAGAAGACAGATTGTTTGGTGCATAAAACAGAAACTTTACTTCTGGTCTCACTCGGCAAAAAGACACTGAAGGCGTAGAAACTGATTTAATTTGTTGTAGACGCTATGCTGAGTCAATATATAAGGTTATTTAATAATTTAAATGATCATTCCAGAATGGATTAAGTGTAATTTAATTCGCAAAAATAAAAGAAGACGTTACTTTGTTGTTGCGAAGCTTATGTTCTCTAGATTGGCAACAAGCACACTATTCTGTTGAGTTTCAAAAGTAAACAAATATGGCTTCTATGGTAAAAAAAAAAAATTAGGCTTAGCCGAAATTAAACAACTTTTAAATTGTTGATAATTCTACAACTATAACATGAAGATTAACTAAAGGCATAAAAACTTTAACTAAAAGTAAGAACAACATAATTCAATAATTTTTAAAGCAAAAACTACACAATTTACAAACATAAGAGTTCACTGAGCCGAGTAACAGAGCGTATATATACATATATTTATATACCTTTGATGAGGCCGATTGCAACCAAAAAGGAAGGTGCCCATCCTACATGTTATAGCACTCCCACATACAAGTTTTCAACATTCTGAGGCTATTCGTTTTTGACTTATGCGAAATACATACATACATACGTACGTACAGACGCCATAAAAAATCTCTTCATAATCCATTTTAAATCAGTTTTATAATTTGTTTGGGAAAAAAGAGTTCTTATGTGCAGATATCACGCAAAAACATCGTTAAATTGCATTTGATAGCAATGAAAATGTATATTTTCGTTGAAATATGGTACCCTGAATTTTCGTGAATAAGATACTTCCTTTACTTTGTACAAGGAACTAAAAATAGATCTGTGGATTGCTTGTTTATCTAATATAAAGTGATTGATATGGAAAACCATTAAAAGTACCTAATAGTGCCTTAAATTTATGCCACTATTTGAGGTTTAATTGGTAGTAAATTTATTTTTACTTATTTTTATAATCAGTTTTATTTTATTACATTTTATTTAATAAATTTAAAATACATTTCTTCTTAATCAAGTTTGTAACCACTTACTGCATTCTATTGTTGTAGGTTTTTTAATATTGTATATGTCAACTTTTTAACCATAAAGAAAGCTAAAATAGAATCTGAGATATAGGAAGTAACTTTCCTTATGGTAGGTATGCGGCTAAATAATATGACAACATTCTGGAAGACAACTGAAAACGCATTTCTGGAATACCAGCAGCGATTTTTTTTCGAAACTTCTGGAAGCAGCTCAACAATGCTGTATATAGATATATATTATATTAGCATGATATACATATATACTTCTCTGCCGGATCTGTTATATATATGTATATATATTATACATCACATTCTATACAGACTTATTGATGTAAAGAAACTGGATACATGCACATACACACACAACACTGGTGAAATAAATTAAATGAATTTGCTTATTTTATCGAATTGCATGAAAAGAACTGAACTGAAGGAAAAACCATTGCTTCTAGACAAAAAGACAACTCTTGTACGGAAAATACAGTTTCTACGCAAAAACAAGTAATTCGGCCAGAGGGCAAGAAGACAGATTGTTTGGTGCATAAAACAGAAACTTTACTTCTGGTCTCACTCGGCAAAAAGACACTGAAGGCGTAGAAACTGATTTAATTTGTTGTAGACGCTATGCTGAGTCAATATATAAGGTTATTTAATAATTTAAATGATCATTCCAGAATGGATTAAGTGTAATTTAATTCGCAAAAATAAAAGAAGACGTTACTTTGTTGTTGCGAAGCTTATGTTCTCTAGATTGGCAACAAGCACACTATTCTGTTGAGTTTCAAAAGTAAACAAATATGGCTTCTATGGTAAAAAAAAAATTAGGCTTAGCCGAAATTAAACAACTTTTAAATTGTTGATAATTCTACAACTATAACATGAAGATTAACTAAAGGCATAAAAACTTTAACTAAAAGTAAGAACAACATAATTCAATAATTTTTAAAGCAAAAACTACACAATTTACAAACATAAGAGTTCACTGAGCCGAGTAACAGAGCGTATATATACATATATTTATATACCTTTGATGAGGCCGATTGCAACCAAAAAGGAAGGTGCCCATCCTACATGTTATAGCACTCCCACATACAAGTTTTCAACATTCTGAGGCTATTCGTTTTTGACTTATGCGAAATACATACATACATACGTACGTACAGACGCCATAAAAAATCTCTTCATAATCCATTTTAAATCAGTTTTATAATTTGTTTGGGAAAAAAGAGTTCTTATGTGCAGATATCACGCAAAAACATCGTTAAATTGCATTTGATAGCAATGAAAATGTATATTTTCGTTGAAATATGGTACCCTGAATTTTCGTGAATAAGATACTTCCTTTACTTTGTACAAGGAACTAAAAATAGATCTGTGGATTGCTTGTTTATCTAATATAAAGTGATTGATATGGAAAACCATTAAAAGTACCTAATAGTGCCTTAAATTTATGCCACTATTTGAGGTTTAATTGGTAGTAAATTTATTTTTACTTATTTTTATAATCAGTTTTATTTTATTACATTTTATTTAATAAATTTAAAATACATTTCTTCTTAATCAAGTTTGTAACCACTTACTGCATTCTATTGTTGTAGGTTTTTTAATATTGTATATGTCAACTTTTTAACCATAAAGAAAGCTAAAATAGAATCTGAGATATAGGAAGTAACTTTCCTTATGGTAGGTATGCGGCTAAATAATATGACAACATTCTGGAAGACAACTGAAAACGCATTTCTGGAATACCAGCAGCGATTTTTTTTTCGAAACTTCTGGAAGCAGCTCAACAATGCTGTATATAGATATATATTATATTAGCATGATATACATATATACTTCTCTGCCGGATCTGTTATATATATGTATATATATTATACATCACATTCTATACAGACTTATTGATGTAAAGAAACTGGATACATGCACATACACACACAACACTGGTGAAATAAATTAAATGAATTTGCTTATTTTATCGAATTGCATGAAAAGAACTGAACTGAAGGAAAAACCATTGCTTCTAGACAAAAAGACAACTCTTGTACGGAAAATACTTAAGCGTACACGTGTGTGTAGGCGGAGCCAGCAAAAAAACAGGCTTTATAAGCCCGTGGAGGGTAAGACGAATTGCGTTCGCTAGCACACCTCGGGGAATTTCTTGGTGTTATCTTGCAGCAATCGGTTAAATTCACATCGGAACAGTAAAAATGAGTAACCACTAACGTTTAGACGATGGAATGATGTGGCCAATTGTGGGAAGGTTAGAGGCAGGCCAATCGCAAGTCCAGATATGCAGAAAGTTTAATTTAACGCCAATCGTGTGTAAAATATGGAAACGGTTCCAGGATACTAGTTCCATCAAAAAAAAAAGGCCTGGCAAGTTCGTCCAAGAGCCACGACGGCCAGAGAAGATCGCTAATTTACTGTCCATTTTAGCGAGGCGCAACAGAGGGGCTACAATTTCTCAGCTCTCTCGGAACCTGTATGCAGCCACAGGAAACCGTGTAACAAGGGTGACTGTTTTCAAAAGACTGAATGAGAGAGGGTTGTTTGCCTGAAGACAGGCTATTTGCATCCCTCTCACGTCTATGGACAGGAGAGTTCAATTAGCATTGTGCAGGTAGCATATTGATTGGTGTACGGAGGAATTGGCACCGTCCTGTTCCCCTACGAGTTCCGTTTTAGCCTAAACACCGATTTTAGCCGTACTTTCATATGGAAAGAGCCTGGGATCCACTATCTAACCTCCAATGTCCGCGAAATCGAAACTTATGGGGTGGCGGTGTAATGGTCTGGTCAGGCATCATGTTGGATGGCCTCACATTTCTCCACATCTTTGACAGAGACTGTGTGACTGATGTGAGGTATAGGGATGAGGTCTTGGAGCCCTATGTTCGCCTTTTCCGGGGTGCAGTGGGCCCCGAATTGATCTTGCAGGAAGATAACACGAGGGCACATAAAGCTGTTCTGGTCGACGAATTTCTCGAGAGTGAGGATATTCACTGGATGGATTGGTCAACCAGGTATCCAAACCTCTATAGAGCATGTATGGGACGCTCTGGGAGAGGGCAATTGTCACTCGCAACCCCCTCCGAGAACCATCCAGGAACTAAAAACAGCGTTGCAGAATGAGTGTGACCAATTGCCATAGGCACTGATAAACTGCCTTATATCCAGTATGACATCACGCTGCGAGGCCTGTATGGCTGTAAGAGGGGTAATACCCCTTATTAACCCATTTCTTTTGTGTCTTATGCAACCGCTGTTTCAGACCTTCAAACTCCCATGAGTGTTACACACGAACATGTGTGTCTATTATAATTGTTGAATGTTTATTTTATTTGTATTATATCAATTTATGTCTACACCAAATTTAATTAAAATCTGTCCGGTTGTTCTGGAGATTGTTGATCATGTATGAAAATTCTCTTAACTTATTTCACCAGTGTATATATATACAACAGATCCGGCAGAGAAGTATAGGTGTAAGGGAATTGGAGAGCTTTATTAAGTAGATATAATGATGAAATTTGCAGGAGGAGCTTAACATAAACTTTTGTTGTATACTATTTGCTGTATACTGAAATTTAGCATTTTAAATTGATATTTAAACATCTTATGCAATACAATAATTGTATACTGATGCACATACTGCAGCCTTTACATATATGTTATACGCTAATAATTAAACATTACCGTGGTGCGTTTTATGTGCACCTAGGTTTAAATACTGGGAATATAATATTACAATAATGTTTGTTTCACACATGTGTACATTTTTTGCAAGTACATAAGCATTCCACACTCATTTTACTCTTGATTACAGACCAGGTTTGCTATAATACGTGTATACAAAATAGAAATATATACACAAATAAATAAATAAACACACATAAGTTACCCTGATGTATTTTACATACTATATAGTTTCTGTGGATATGTCAGTTACTTCAGAGTATTCATGTACGGGGTGCGTAGTGGCAGACCGCACATTCAGTTGATCAATGTTAAACGGATTTTGCGTACTGCGCATGCTCAGAAGAGAATTTTGTGCTATTACGACTTTGGCACAATTCTAAAAGAAGATAAATGCGGTGTATGGTTGATATTCTGTTATCTGAGCGTAAACCAGTTCGGGGTTTTAAAACTTGTTACTTAGTAAGTAAGTTGCTTCATTACTTAGAGTGTAAATATCGATTGTAAACTACGCAAATTTTCGTTTGAGAAGGATTACAAAACAGGAAACATTACAAGATATATTTAGCTGAATCTACATTAATTATATTTCTGAGCAACTGATTATTTACTATGCATTCCATTTGTTCCACTTTAACAAATTAAAGAATAAATCCAGTTTAAATTACTGAAGTATAGTCCAAGAAAATATTACCATGGTTATGAGCAAACTAAACCACAATGAAATGAAAAAGAAGCAACAATTAAGCACAAACAAATTTCCGTAGTACTGCAATTGTAAACAGTCGATAACGATAAGACCTACATCGACGAACAGGCTTGTATAGGGTTGCTTATGTTTAGTCGCCAGTATTTTTTCCCATGTCAACGGTACGACACTGAGCATGCGCAGTAAGCGAAATTCTTTAACATTGATCAACTCAATGTGCGGTTTGCCATTACGCGTACGGGGGTTCCTTCATACATACACTAAACAGCATACTAACATGCCACAAAAGAGCTCTAGTACCATACACCGGGACAACCAGGAGTAAGATCGGGCAGGAATCAGTAGCAAAGGTCCTGTCCCAAAGCCTACAATATTTTCATTAGGAGGTAGACAAACGTAACTGTAGATGAGGCATAATTTATTGCTAGAAAACTAATACTTTACACACAAATTCTTGTTCACCTATCGCCGTGGGCGTAATATTCACCCTAGAACTTTTGTACCTTATGTCTTAAGACAATGGGTTATGGATAGAAAATAACCGCAATTTTTTAGTAATAGCCAAGCAAGCGAGCAAAGTGATTAGACATTTAGAAGAAACGTGGAGGAGTCAAACAAGGAAAGGGACCACTGCTAACTAAAATTTCAATCTTGCTTTACATATTTCACAGACTGCAAGAGAGCTCTGAAACGGGGAGTTCAATTTTTTTTTTCAGTGCAGAGTCGAGCGACTGTATTCAGATTCAACCGTGGTAACTGATAGAAAGACTGATAAATCCATACAATTAAGACACAATAACATACTGAATAAATACTAATTCTTTGCGGTTTTGCAGCTGAAGATGATGGTTCGGTAAAAACCATCGAAACTAGTCCTGTGAAAATTTTGTAGGTATAACGCTGATTTTTGTTGTTTGACTTCTGAATTAAATCTATACAAGTTCGATTACTTGGCCGAGCTGTAAAAGACCGAGTTGTAAAAGCTGCTGAGAACTGGAAGTTCAGTCTGGGTTTATAGTTCCGGCAAATAAGCTGGCTATATGGCCGTTTCCATGGTTTTATCCCACGTGTAACTGGATACGAGATATTTTTCCTTAACCCTCCAGGCGGCAAGGCCGTATATATGCGTTCGAAAATAATGGCTCTCATAGCGGCAAGGCAGCATATATGCGTCCGAATATTTTGGTCCTCATGGCGGCAAGGCAGCATATATACGTAAACTTAAATTTTGGCACGAAACGGCAAAGCAGCATATATACGGCCTGTCTCAGAGTGCCCTCCCCTCTCTGCTCTTAATGTAAACTGACAGGTGATAATTTTTCTCTGCGGGAGGTAATTGAGGAGAGGATATTAGTATATTATCTATTCTCTAGGGGCAAACGGGTTTTATCGTTAGGTTTTGAATAACAGCTCGGAATAAATAACTTCCAGCTGTTCTGTGCTTATACCAGCTATAGTAAACTTAAATGTTTATATTCGTAAAGAGAATTTTCATTTTCCTGCCTAATTATTCTCCAAATTTTAGATGCAATTTGGCAAAATGTAATTGGAATTAAAATTAAATTGCAAGAAACTGCAACAATATTTTGAAATATGTGATTTCAATTATATTGCAATTGTAATTAGCTTCGCAATTACAATTAGAAAGGAAGTACTTTTTAAATGCAACAATAATGTATGTAATTGCATTTTAATTCTTAAGTCTTACAATTACAATGCAATGATAATTACAAACATTATAATTATATAATCTAATTACAATTACAAATTTTATTGCATCTAACCACAACTACGGTAATATTAGCTAATTACAACGTAATTTTAACTGCAATTGCAGTAGGTAATTATAACTACGTAATTAGGAAAGTAATTGTCTCTGATAATTAGAATTACTTAACATAGTGAAATTATGATCATAATTGTAATTCTAAGTGTAGTATGCAATTACTAAGTAGTTATAGTTAAAAAGTAGCTGTTTTTTTAATTACAATTACAATTTACGTAATTTCATTTAAATTACAATTACTTTATATTTGTGAAATCCAATTTCATATTCAATGCAACTGCAATCATATAATCTAATTATAATTACACTGTCATTGTAACTCCAGTAAGTAATTATAATAATGTAATTAGGATAGCAATTGTTTCTGATAAAAGAAGTTACGGACCCCAGGAAAATCATGATCTTAATTGCAAATGTAATTGCAGAATGCAATTGAAAACACATAGTAATTGGAATAATATTATGCAATTATCTTGTAATTACAATGTAACAATTTTTAATTACATATACAATTTACTCAAATGCATTTTAATTATAATTGCATTTTAATTGTGAAATCTAATTGAATAAACAGTATAACTGTAATTATATAATCTAATAAAAATTACAATGGAATTGTAATGACCTCTTAATTAAAATTGCGCAGCAGATGATTGTAACTATTTAATCAGAAAAACAACTGCCCCTTATAATTTCAGTGACATAGGCTAAGGAAATCGTGATAATATTTGAAAATTACAGTCAATAATATTATATTCGAAATGTTTCTGCATTTTAGATAATGAGTTTTTAAATAATACAAAGGGATAATCACCTATAAGAAAAATATTAATATTTTCTGTCATGTCTTCTGAATCATCTTACATATATTGTAGTTTGTGGTACCAGCATAAATAGGAGTTTATTTAAAGGAAATATTTTATATAAACCGAAATGCACATAACGTTAGTAAGCAAATATGTATGCTTATGATCTTCGATATACATGTGAACTTAAATTAGATTAAGGGAAAGCAAGCAAAGAGTTTATGCCAGTGCAAAGGGATGTTTTCGCAAAGGATTTGTTACGGGACGCCTGTCTTGTTTACATTACACAAGAAATAAATCATAAAAATTATATTTATCCTTTTCTTTTCAGAAAGGAGATCATCAAGGACTAAACTAAGTCTCATAATTTTATCCAACTTATTGCTTTAGCTGGTAAAAAAGGATTCTGATCAGCAATCAGTATGCTTAATTGCTGTGTGTATTAGACATTTTACTAAATCCATTTATTATGAATTACCGCCCAGACAGTGAAGCGGTTCGTGACTCTGGTTGCCGTACCGAAGAGCCTGGGTTCGTATCCCGGATAGGGCATGAATGTAATTTGTTCGTCCTCTTCATAGGTGGCAACGGTGGCCCACGTATTAGTTCCCTCCTTAATAACATGACCGGCCTTAGTAGTGATCAATGTCTATAAACGGCTACTACCTGCCATTGGAAAAAAAAAATTACGAACTGGTCTTTTATTCAACATAACACACATTTTCCATAAATAGTTAAAATGCATTATTCAGTTACAAGTGAAAGTACTTGCATGAACTATTTTCCATCATTGTTTCACCTAAGAACAAATAAAAGTACAATTTTCTTATGCATTTGTGATTGTCATATTATTTGGATTACGGTAAAGACTGCAAAGATGCTTCTGTAGAGGACTTTCTAAGGGAAACTGGCTCATGTTCACATCATCCGTTAATAAAAGCAGGAAAAGATCTTTATTTAATTGAATGCAACGACACGTTTAAGAAGAATGATGTACTCATAGAGAACTTTCTAAAATAAAATGATTTGTATTCATGTTACACATAAGGAAATCCACGGAGCTATCTAAACATTTAGATTGTTTGCCAAAATGGGCATCCGATTTGAACTAGTAGTATTCAAAAGACGATTTATTACTCTGCTGAGCGAAAAATCTAATTGCTTTTGAAGTTATATTGTAATTCGAACAATCATTGTATTACAATTATTATTATTATTATTATTTTTTTTCCCCCAATGGCAGATTGGGAACAGTTACAGTGCAACACAGTCCATTAGTCTATATAAGGCCAGAAGTTGCTGTCACTTTATTATGGAGGCATCTAAAATGTGGAACACTATCGCCTCCTATGAAAGGACGAACAGTTGAAGCCATGCCTTCTACGGGATTTGAACCCAGGCCCTTCGGTATCGCAGTCAGGCTTCCCTAACCACTATACCATCTGGGCGGCACAATTACAATTATAACTGCATTAGTTGTAGTTTTAACTACAAAGTAACTACAATGAATTACCAGCTTTTCTCAGTCAATAACAGATAGCTTAAACTTTAAAGATAAATGGAAGGTCTTATAATTTGTCGAATGGCAATATTCTAAGAAAGTGTAGTCTCCAGGATGGTCGAAGTTTAATTACAGTCTTACATTTCGCATACTCGCAGCACTTGCCCAAAGGCTGTTCCAAGATTATTTCTGTTCACCTCATCCATTAATTTTGGAGACAGAATCATGTCTAGAGACATTTTTTTCTGAGGACAGTATTTTATATAATAGAAAAAAATAATAATAATGCGTCTCAAGGTGCAGGAAACAACGAGTACTGATAAATTTAATTGAAATTACAATTATAATTCTAGTTAATACAAATACAATGTTACTTTAATGGTTAGAATTAGTTCTAATGGCAAAAATATCAAATGAGTGTTATAGATTAGTATACTTATCACAATATTAAACTTTTAATACCGTTTTATTTTATTTAGCTTATCACAATATTGAGCTTTTTAATACCGTCGGTACTGAAAAAATGTTTTACTACTGTCATGAAATGTATATTCGATAATAGTTTCTCATTGATGTTTTTCTTATATATTTTTCTGCATAATTCATAAATGTTTGCAATGGAAATAATTTTGAGGCTTTTATAATACTTCTAAATTTTCATGAAATAAAGTTCCATTAAGGTATACTTGAAGGAGACTCTCAGTGCAAGCACTCGAAAAGAAGTTATGCTACATTTACATATTATGAAATGGTTGAATGTACAGTATTTACTTTTAACAGCGGTGCTCAATACATCGCGTTTTCTGAAAGAATGCATATGTTGCCTAAAATCGAATTTAAATCACTATAATCAGAATAATTGGCTAAAGTATTAAATTGTAATTTTTACAGCATCAATCGAATTAGTGGATTTTATTGAAGATAAAAATGTGTTGATATTGACAAGCTATATTAGTTTTTGTACTATAATGAATGCTAGCTAGTAGCTATATGAATATAATGAATGTACTATAATGAATGCTACCTAGTAGCTACTCTAGCTAATAGCTAGAGTAAAACTCAGGATATGGTAACATTAAATAAATAAAAAAATAAATAAATAAATAAAAGAAGAAGAAGCAGAAAACGAAAGCGAAAAGGAACTGAATACATTCGGAAAGAGAAGGCTTACTATGGTGAAACATTAGAAACCTGTAGACAAAGTGTTAGTACTTATATGTGAGAAAATACTAAGGACAAATTGAAATACATCATAGCTACGTTTGGTGCTTTCTGTATTATTTGTATCAATATTAATATAAGTACCGAAAAATACTTAAAAAATAGGTATTTTCGAAAATTTAAAGGAAAAAAATTGCAGTCTGAAAATTTATAGCGGCGGAACTTTTGAAGTAATTTGATGCCTTCTGAAGGTCGCCATGAACATAACAATTTATAACTGTCAGCTTTTACAACTTGGAATCAGATAAACTCTATTGTTTGGTAAACCGGACTGTCTAGTAATGTTTTCGGTACTGTCTAGTTTCCGGGAATGACGATGTATGCAAGCTTTCTCCTCTTTCTGCCCTAAGAATAAACAGCTCATAGGGGAATTCTGAAAAATATATAGCCCTTTCATATACGCACTCATACTCTGATATTCACAATAGCGTTTCTCTATTTAGATAGCTTTGAGCATGCAAATTCAGTAAAAATCAGAAAAGAAGTACCATACTTATAACAAAGCAGGTTATCTCAGTAAATTAAGGGAATTAAGTACCGGCGATGGCAAGATTTTCCCATGGTTTGAAAGACTAAGTAATATATTCCTTTCAGAAAATTTTCTCGGAAAGCAAATCATCACTTACGGATAGAAGAATGTTCTAAGAACTACGGGATAAATTTATAATGTGAATAAAAGAATGAAAGAAATCGGAAACTCTTTTCCAGTAATCATTTTACTCCTCGAAAGTTGGTTTCAGTATCACCTTTTTAAGGAAATGACACATGAAATGGATTTCAGAAACTGAATCTCGAAATCATCAATAACTATTCAATATTCTGCATTTGTAAATATTTATTTAATTCGCATTTCAACCAAATGTTGAAAACAGAGCGGAAAAAAATCTCTTTACAAAAGGCAAAAAAAAAAAAAAAAAAAAAAAAAAAAAAAAAAAGATTCCCATTCTTTTACAGTGATATTCCATTAAATTATATCAGAAAATCATATCACTGTTGAATGCAATAAATACTAATTTCAGACATGTTGCCTGTTTATGTTGTTAACTCTCTTTTGCAACTGAATACTCGTAGTTTTGCCTAAGTTTGAATTCCGGCGAAGGCGTTCGTTGCTTGGTATTTTGGTGAATTTTAGGTTGAATATACCAAACCAGTTTCCCTGAAAAAGTCATCTACAAACGCATCCTTTTCCTCAAGCAGGTGCCCATCGTATGCTGCCTGACGAATATGCAAGAATTTTTCTTCTTTTATACAGCTTTCATAGTCACATATTACCCACCAGCGGCCGAGCGGTAAAGACGCTGAACACTGGTAGTTCGGTCCGTGGTTCGAATCCCGCGAACGGGCTGGCTGCATGGTCGTTTTCGTGGTTTTCCCCATGTGTAACGTGTATACGAGCCAGTTTCCCTTAGAAAGTCCTCCACGAAGGCATCCCTCCATTTAGGCAGATAACCCTCGTGTGCTTTGCCTTGTATAGTACCATACCGATAATACCATAATCACATATTTTATTATTGAACATATTTAATTTGCAAAACTATAAGCTATGGAAAACTCAATGACATATTTATTTAGATTAATAAAAAGATAAAAATTAAATGCGTCATCGGCATCATTTTGTTAGTAATATCATTATATAATCTATTGTACTTTTTTTTTTTTTTTTAGTGTACTGGGGAATTAAAGAAAATTTCTCAAAAGTATCATCATGTTTTCGTAAACTGATATATAGTGTTAAATTATTATATTAAATTTCAGTTTATTATAGCAGAAATCGTAAATAGCTGCATTATGTATAGCTCTTGCTTTCACTGAGCTTTCGGAAGTTAATCTGCGTCCATCCGCATAATCGAGAAGCAGGTCGATTTGTTTCTCAGTGCAATCGCTGTGGTATCTTAATTCTACTGACCGATGTTCTATAAATTTAAAATATTTTGCCCTGCCTAAATTCTGTAGCTCTCTACATTCTAAAACTTTTGCCTTTGTCAAGTGCCAAATTCTTAGAATTTCGCCATCCCTAAATTTTCTTGTTCGATGCCTCTTTAAATTCTAAGAATTTTTCAGCCATTAATCTGCCTCCTGGCCAGACGTGCTTTTCGATGCCACATATGTCACTGAAAAAGGTTGAAAAATCGGAATTTTAAAAGCAAACTTCCTACTTTTCATCAAATAAATTTTATCGATTAGCAGTGCTATGGAAGCATTAAAACATTTATGTAATAAATACACAAATACTTCAGAAACATTTTTTTCTCTCTACTGAAGAAAGGCCTGTCTCTGACTACCTGCGAATTTGTTAAGTTTTATCCAAAATTTACGTCAAAGCGTTTCTTTTTGGCCTAATATTAAATTTTACATTGGCATGTTCCTGTCCCTGCTTGATGTTGACAAGATTTATTCAAAACTGACTGTTCTTATTTTTTATTTTAAAACAAACAATTTAAATGGAAATCCTCAGCTTGCTTTTATTTATTTAAATAATGACATTTGATAATGTGAATTGAGATCTCTAAGTAATTTGCGTATTTGAACCCAAAAAAAATGTTAAACACCAATTTTGAAGCTTTTGTTTTGGTCTGCTTTATTTTTCCTTCAAACCACGCGAGAGCTATCCGCCTAAATGGAGGAATGCCTCCGTGGAGGACATTCTAAGAAAAACTTACTCGCGCCCACATTATGCACAGAGAAAACCACAAAAATTCCACTTTGAAACGTAAAAGTGTCTAATTTTTTAGAGCGAGATTTTCCTAACAATGAATTTTAGAAATTTAATACAAGTGCTATATTTAATTAAGAATTAAAACAATGTTCTTTTGTGATTTACGTAAGGTAACTCTTTCTGTCAATAATCATATGAAAATGCACCGAATTTCAGTACCATGTAATTTAGTTCGGAAACTGAGAAGTATCTGCGACATCTTGTCTATATGTAGAAAATATTTAATAAGGTTATTATGGGTGAAATTTGTTTCAAAATATTCAATATTTCATAATTTCTATGAACCAATAAATGCGATAAAGGTAAACTCCCCTTTTATAAATATGAAACAAGATAAACGAAATAAATTTGTGGTAAAATGAATTACAAACATTATGTCGAAATGACTGACACTGAGCATGTGTTTGTTATTTTAATAGTAATTTAATTATCAATTACATGTAGCTTTCAATAGGAATTAGGTATGTTAAGCCTCTTATAAATTTTTTCTTAGCGTTAAAGCTCGATAACATGAATCAAAAGCAGAAAATTAGTTAAACTACACTGTCTCACTAGTCGTAAGATTATATTACTGAAATATGCATATAAAAACAAATTAACATTCTATAAACGTACATTAAAATACCGAAACGCAATAAAAATCAATAACATTTATACTTAATAAGCTAAAAAGCCGGGGAAAAGGTCAGGCATGTGAATCACTAGAAGAGGCTCCAAATTGGCTATACGAATTCGAAAATTAATTTAATTATTAGGGGAGATAGGCTTCGTCAAACTTAAATCAATAAAACAAACCAAAAAAAAATTGCAAGAAAACCTGGAAATTAATGCAATATGCATTTCGGTGTTATTTCTTATTAATCAAAAACGAATTTTTTAACGTTTTCATTTGAAAATTATAAATAATTGGCCACATTATTTCTTTGAATTTATAAAACTACGATTAAAAATACTTTATGAATTATGGTATAATTATGCTATAAGAGTTATGACATTTTGATTTAATGCAATTACTTTTGCTTAATACAAGTGAAGCTATTTTTATATTTATATGGACGCGCATTGACCTTTCTGCCTCAGGTGAAAAAATATCTTGGCACGGCTCTGATAAGCAATTAAGATTAGAAATATGCACAAAATTAGTAACAAGGCAATACAAAACTTCCTTTTCTCTTTTGGATTTCCAGAAAAAAATATCTTTTTTCGTCTAACCAAAGCATGGACACAAAACGTGTTCCTTCCTCCGTAAGGGGCAAAAGCAGCCCATCTGCTTAATCGCCTCTAGACCGTAATCAAAGGACAGTAGCCTTGGGACAGTAGGAAACCATCACTTAAGTGAAACGACTTGTTGATCGCCTTACAAGGCATGGAGGTAGGAAGTAAAAAGGAGTCGCCCTAAACAAGTTTCTCCGTACCCTGCTCTGAAGCACCGGCGATCCCTACGTGGTGACCAAAACATTGGGTCATTTACCATTGAGTTCTATGGGATTTGACGCGTTCGGGTGTAAATATTTTGTAATTACGTCGCAAATATACATATAAATGTATATATTTTCTTTTTCTACAACACTTCAAAGTCCTAAGTATGTGAAAACAACATATTTTTAAACAACATTTCATTCTGAACGGAATTAAATGCTATACTTTTCACAGGACAGTTTTCTCAGAATGGTTTAATTTGAATGAAATATTTTCACATGTTTTTGTTAATTACATTAGAAAAAAAAATTAAGGTAATTCGATTTTATTCGGTTAAGGTACAAAAATTAAGATCAAAGTTTATTGTATTATTAATATTAAAATTATGCATTATTTCTTTTCTATTTATAGAGCTTCTTCCTAAAATACTTTCTTAAATATGACATGATTTTTTGGCTTCTTTTAAATCGAAAAATGTAAGTCAATTTATAATTAATGCTCTATTCGGTTCATTTTAAATTAGAGAATTATTAGGAAAATAGTATTTGACTTTCTCTGAACATTTCTGAAAGGGAATAAAATAAGTTTTTTTTTTTTTTTTTTTTTTTTAAGTATTATTTAAAACTTGTAACTGAGTTATTATAAAATGTAAAGGGAATAATTCTTTTAATTATACTTATCAGATTTTTTTTTTACCCTTCATTTCAACAATACATATTCCAAAACTCTTTATTACGTTCTTAAGTGCGCATCTCATAGCATTTGCTTTACAATACCTTTTAACAGATCGCTTTCCAATACGAACAATTCTTGCTTAAATAGTTTTATAACATATTTGTCAACAGGATTTCAATTTATGTTTACAATTCAATATTAAGGTTATTATATATTTAGATAACATTTATAATCATTATAAATTAGATACATTTAATCATTAGATTTCTTCACAGTACTATCACAGTTGTTTATAAGTTAATAAATTCTTCATTTCAAATACATTTATAAATAATTTAATGAATATTTAAGTATTTTGTCAAAGGCAGATACATGCTTTTTGCAAGCACATGCATAAATACCCATACATATTTCCTATTTATCATTTCCGGCATGTGCAAATCTTTAATTTCTGTGCATTCACTATATTTTTCGTGTAAAGTAATTTACACTAATTTAGCATACACCCGAAAGTTTTACATAAAAAATATATATGAATATAATTTGAATGAAAATTATAAGTATTATTTTTAATACCCACTCAAAGGTCAGTTTTTCTTCAAAATTCCTCAACGATGGCATCTCTCTCTTTAGGCAGATAGCCCTTGCACGCGTTACTCTATTTAATAACAACTTAATCTGACCTATGTGCCTAATTACAAATATTTTAACATACATAATTTTATATTTACATTTAGCCATCAAGTTTCAAACTTTTCAAATCTTCTAGAAAATAAATTTTGGCAGATCTCTTTTAGCAATTTTCTTAAAATCTATATTTTTGTAATGCAACAGCTTAGAATTTTATAAAACAAATTCATAATCAAAATCGCTGTTGTTAGTTATCGAAAAATAACCAAGATGTGATTTTTGCGTAAATGTCAGTAAACTATACAAATTGCTATTATCCATCACACTATGAATGTTTCTTTCATGCGAGAGTGTCCCTTTTTCGATTTCTATGGAACTGTCGTGTGTCGAAATACTATCAGAATTTTGTCAAGCGAGCTTCTGAATGTAAACAAAAAACACCCCGTCTGGTGACCCAAGCTTCAAAGCAGTGCTTCACTTCTAGCGCGGAATGGCCCCTCCTCCCTTTCCTACCTCCATGTTACAAGGAGGGGGGGAAGAAAATCTAACAAAGGCCGTTTTCAGGAAAATTTTGGTTCACTCTAAATGAAAAAAAAATTGTAAACATCGTTAATTTTTACTGCAGTTTTCCTGACGTAAATAGATTTGAATGCGAGCCGCCCGGTGGGTTAAAATAAAATCAACTATTTAGCGTAACGTTAACTTACGTTACATAATTAGCAAGAACAATACACCAAAATGAGTTTTGGTGATCGATGTGCATAGTGTATATAGTGTTTTTTCTACTTTTCATTATTTATTCTTTATTATATTTCCTTAATTAGTGCTGGCAAATCGATATGGATCTTGTGCCCTATGGGGCAGCATTTTGATGTGTATTATGTGTTAAAAATTTCGACAACTGGTCTGTGCAACTATGCTCCGCCCACTCCTTTTGTATGCCTCAACAACTACCCCTACGCTATTCGTTAGCTTCAAGACACGGAAGTAGGAAGACGCTGCAGCTGTAGCACCTACAAGGAGAACGATATGCCAAAGTTTTTATACTAGAGATGTGCTAATATGCTTTTACGATTTGAAAGTTATGCTTCAGATATATTTAAATCGCTATTTTACCTAAGTTTTGCCACTGTTACATATTGCCACATTGTATGTGATTCAGAACTTCAAGTGCACAGGTTTGTTCCATCATTTGGATTTATTTTTCACTTTTATGATACCCACTAAGGACAGATATGGATAGGTAAAGATTTCAAGGTCGTCTTCCTATTGAATAAGCGAAGCCCTTTGACTTATATATCATTAGAGGTAATGTATTTATCCCTAGGAAGGGCTATAAATAATAAGATCAATCATATGCTTACATACGGAACGATCACAACAGACGACATTCTGATATCATACCAGGCGACGACATTTCATACGACCATCATAACAGACATTCTGAACATGCAAAACCGAGTGAATAGACTATAAAACTTCAATCCTCTACATTCCTCAATAATAAGATATACTAATTTGGAAAGATGTTCAGTAGAATTCAAGGCAGGGCTGTCTAGTACGAGGCTCAGGAAGCTGTTTACTACCAGCTCCCCCACAACCGGGGTTAATTAGACGGATCGAGACTCATCGCTCCTACACATTTCAACTCCACTAGTGTCTATTGTCTATATTTTCCTGCCCAGGTAAGAATGGCAACTCGATGGAATGTATTTAGGAAAGGTACCCTCGTGTGTCTACGGCTTCCGAAGGCCATATGTTGAAGGGAGCGATACACGATCTTTTTACTGACTGTACGACTGTCGCCTGCTTCAGCTAGCGGGTAATTTGAGCTATTGTTTACTTCGTTGACCGTGTACAATACGGCTGAGACGTCTCACTCGACGATTATTCTAAGTTAACTGTGCTTTGCACTTTGCCCCATCGCTAGTTCGTTTTCCCGCCATCCGTGTATTCTCGGTATGCACTTGACACTGTCTAATGTTAAAATGCTGTCCCGCTGAGGATTTTGGAAATTGTATTTCCCATGCGACGAGTGACTACTATCTGCCCGATATTGAAGCTGTCTATGTCATAAAGTTTACCTATACTGGTATGTGAAACCACTGATTATCAACAACCACAGTGCTAGCATTATGTGCATTTAGCACAACTTCCTCACGTAAGCCCAGATGCGGCGCAGCGCTACTAAATTTGCATACCCATGTCTATCCCTAATTTAGTGGCACTTCAGTGTAGTTACAACACATAAAGCTTGGACATACCTATAACGATTGCAATAGAAAAAGATTAATTTACTACCAAAAAAGAGGAGAAAAAGACACAGTATATTGGTTCAGAAAAATCAAGGACATTTTTTCTAAAGTTTTAATTGTTCTTACTGGATTCTTTTATAAAGAGAAACTTAAAGTAAGGAAAGTAGAAACAAATATCAAAATTAATTCGGATTACAATCAGAAAAAACTTTAAACACCTATATTAAAAGACGAAATGTCATCTCTTTATCCAAAATATATTGAATGTATTAAGTTCCATCAGGTCAACGCTACAATTCATACCTCTAAATCTACTGCTTTATGGTTTGGAAAAATAAGACATGAAACCGGAATTAAAGCTGTACCCTCTAGATGCATATCCTCGAAATCTCCTGATGTGTCTCCCATGGATTAATGTGCATTTGTACGTTTAAAACAAGCTCTTTATACGTGCCATCCAAACATTGGATGGACTGTGGAACATTTTGAGGTAGAAGTGGCATAAAATCAAGCTTGATGTTTTCAGGAAAAGTCTTTTCTCTTGGAAATCAAGCTGTAATATGATGGTTCAACAAAAGGACTCTCAGACGGAATATATTAGAAAATGAGATTATAAGATGTGTTTATATATCTAAATCTTTGCAAAATCCTTAAAGAAATACCTGAACACCCCCTGTACTCAGTGGTTTGCGATAGGTTTGTTGAATTTTAAATTTCAGACTAAACGTTTGAGGATTATTCACAGTGTTTCCTTTATTCTCATTTTTATTAATAATGCCTCATAAATATTTATTCAAATATATGAAAATTTCATTTTGCAACTTATAAAATACGCTGTTTTTAAATATTTTTAACCGAGACGGATATTAGCCCGAATTCTGTTCAAACGTCTATGTGTGCAAATGAAACAAAATGATCCCTTTGCGCGAAATACAAAGTCTGAAATCTTTCAGTTTAATATTTGTTTTTCCTGTATCTGTGGGGTTGTAAATTCTTTAACTTCCAGTATATATCCAATCGAGACATTTTTATAAAAAATTATTTAAATCCATTTCTTCCAAATTTCATGTCATGACTGATTTGTTTGAGTAAAAGTCAGGTTATTTGAAAAAGGCAAAGAAAAGGATGGTTACGTACCTGGCGCGAGGGAGGGCTTTGCGGAGAACGTTCTAAGGGAAATTGCCTCATATACGTTGAGATAAAGGAAACTGCAGAAGCCAACCATGCAGCCAGCACGTTGGCGAAGAATGAAACAGGGTAAAACTCTTAGCAATCTTAATGACAGAGCATATTGCTATGGAACACATATTGAAAATACTTCGTTTGAAAAGAAAGCAATATATTCTCATTTATTATTTCTAGTACGTTTTGACATAAAGGCCACAGAGAGGAAAAAATCTAAAATAAAAAATAAGAACCTTATTCGTGTTTTAATGATAATCTGGAGATTTTTTATGCGAAATGCCAACAAATCACTAACGAAAAACACAAAGGAAGTGGCTGACGGTCGCTTCGAATTGGGAGCACAGACAACAAGGTAAATATGCCTAAGAAAATTTTCAATAATAGCTAGAGCTTTCCTTAATTCAATGAGAAGTTATAGTTAAAAATAGAGCATATTGGTTAATCATAACTGAATATGGTGTGTAAACTAGTAAATTAATTTATGAACACAAGAAAAAGTAATTTAGCAATAGCATTTAACTGAAAATAATCATTTTAATTTCAGGTTAAGATATAATTTCATTTTTATTTTACAGTTCTGAAATGTAGCTGCAAAAAGAAATTTTAAAATGACTTTCTGTTTGCATTTCAGCTGTAAATGTAAATTCAGGTGAAATCGATTGGACTGAAAACATCCTTCCTCTCTCTTATCGAATAAGGCAATTTTTTCCCTCCAAATCCAATGCTCAGTCAATGAGATCGTCACTTTTTCAGTCATTTTTCAGTCAAAGTCCAATTTTTATTCAGTCACTGGTCAGGCAAGGAGATGTTCCCTTTCTCGGTCCCTGTTCAGTGAATGTCCAATTTTTAGTCTGTCAGTGGTCAGTCAATGCGATCGTCACTTAATCAGTCATTGCTCAGTCAATGTCCAATTTTTAGGCAGTCACTGGTCAGACAATGAGATTGGTGTCATGGCAAACGAATTTTTGACGAATATGAATTGAAATTGTGTAAACTTGTCTGAGATCTCGTTAATATGCTATAAGTCCTTGGTTTATTTTTAATTTTTTAAAGCAGAAATATTTTACTAATGGTTTTCTGAGGTTTGAAATTTTGAAACGCTTGCTATGATTGGTAGAAGGGATTGGTGTCATAACAAACAAATTTTTGACGTATATGAATTGAAATTGAGTAAATTTATCTGAGATCTCGATAATATGCTATAAGTCCTTTGTTTAATTTAAATTTTTTTAAGCAGAAATATTTTAGTAATGGTTTTCTTAGGTTTGAAATTTTGAAACGCTTACTATGAGTCGAAGAAGGATGTTGAGTGTATTCGTCATCAATATAGATAACAGGGACGGTACCAACGACGGCATCAACAGGGTGTTCTTGAGAATCTTGAATTGGTTTGAGTTCTGTTCTCTCTATTTGATCCAATTTGCTATTCATTCCTGGTTCATTATTTGTGTTAAGGAGATTACCAGAATCGATGTCACTTTGTGCTCCAAGATCGTTATGCGATACAATGCATTCAGCATCCAATGATTTAAAACAGGGATTCAAACTGAATTCTTCTTGGTTCAACATGGTTATACTGCTATTCGGGCCTATTTGATTACCTAAGTTATCAGGTTTTGCAAAATCAAAATCCTTTTCTGTTTCATGTTGGAGGTAATTAAATTGGTTTTCATCGCTGATATTGTGCACATCATAAGGATTATTATCGAAATCTTTGGCAAAATGTTGGATGTGGCCAGTATCACTATCAATATGCAAATTAAGAAGATTATTATCAAAAGCTTCGTTATTAACTTCGAGGAGATCGGTGTCACTGTTTATATCCACATCAAAGGAATCATCATTAAATTCATTAATATCATCATATGAATCAAGGAAATCTAAATTAAGTACCTTCTTTCCGGTGTTAAACTTGTGTTCATTACGGTTAATAGAGTTTTCATCATTATTTTTCCGAGTTTTCTCTTCTCTCCCAGGAAACAAAAGAAACACAGTCGCAAAACAAATAAGTATGCCCAATAGGCTGTCGATAAAGGGTGTTGGTATAAAAACGTAGCACAGTACTGTGAAAAAAAAGAACTCCATTTCTAAAAATGGTTCCAATTCGATTTCAGCATTAAAAATAACAAGTTTAAGCAAATACGCTCCACACGTAAGTTTTTAGCACCACTAGATTCGGTATCTCTAATGATTATGGTTTATAAGCATTGTTAGAAGTGTATACATTAACTTTGTTGTAATTCAACAAAAGCCTAAAACAATTATTGGTAAATTCATTGTTTCGAACGCTATTAAAAGGATTCCTTGAATATGTAACAATGAAAGGTATTGTGATATATAACTCATAATAGAAGGAAGATTCTATGTGTCTGTCTTTCGTTTGGGCTGAGTGTAAGCTAATAGACTCAGGGCTACGAATTTGCTACATAGGTGCATCTAGACAAGAGCCAGTGCACCTCGAAACAAGGTTTCCAAAATTTGAATTAGGTTTAAAATTTTATTTTTTTAATTTTTGTTTTATTCATTTGTCTTTGATAAAATCGCATTAAATCGATAATTCTCTTTCATTACATCAACAATAATGGCACGAGGCCATTGTTGCTGTTGTATCCCTGTTGCCATTCGGAAAAATGAGGGCGAAAATTAGCGTTTTAAGAATTTTTAATTAATATATCTGATTTTTGCTATTTTTTGGATAAAAGTGTAAGCGGAAAAGTGGAAAACGAACCAACGCTAAACTACGGCTGCCATACATATTCAAATAAATAATTCTTTTTGGGGGGACTTCTTGCTATACAAAACATAAACGTAATACTTATATATAACCAGAGATTACTATTATTAGAACGAAAATACGTGAATACTATGGAGAAAATATTTATCAATAAAAAAAGTACTTTCAAAACATGTATTTTTCTTTGACCTATTATTTTAAAGCAGAGGAATTATGTTATCCTTACACTCTCATGAAAATGGCTTCATCAACCTTCGGCTGGGTAAAAATTCATCTAAATATAAACACAATACAGAAATATATCAAGATATTTTTAATTCTTTAATATCCACCTCTTTAAGATAATATAAACTATTTAGCGTAACGTTAACTTACGTTACATAATTAGCAAGAACAATACACCAAAATGAGTTTTGGTGATCGATGTGCATAGTGTATATACTCTTTTTCCTACTTTTCATTATTTATTCTTTATTATATTTCCTTAATTAGTGCTGGCAAATCGATATGGATCTTGCGCCCTCTGGGGCAGCACTTTGATGTGTATTATGTATTAAAAATTTCGGCAACTGGTCTGTGCGACTATGCTCATCCCACTCCTTTTGTATGCCTCAACAACTACCCCTACGCTATTCCGTTAGCTTCAAGACACGGAAGTAGGAAGACGCTACAGCTGTAGCACCTACGAGGAGAACGATATGCCAAAGTTTTTATAATACATATGTGCTAATTTGCTTTTACGATTTGAAAGTTATGCTTCAGATATATTTAAATCGCTATTTTACCTAAGTTTTGCCACTGTTACATATTGCCACATTGTATGTGATTCAGAACTTCAAGTGCACAGGTTTGTTCCATCATTTGGATTTATTTTTCACTTTTATAATACCCACTAAGGACAGATATGGATAGGTAAAGATTTCAGGGTCGTGTTCCTATTAAATAAGCGAAGCCCTATGACCTATATATCATTAGAGGTAATGTATTTATCTCTAGGAAGGGCTATAAATAATAAGATCAATCATATGCTTACATACGGAACGATCACAACAGACGACATTCTGACATCATACCGGGCGACGACATTTCATACGACCATCATAACAGACATTCTGAACATGCAAAACCGAGTGAATAGACTATAAAACTTCAATCCTCTACATTCCTCAATAATAAGATATACTAATTTGGAAAGATGCTCAGTAGAATTCAAGGTAGGGCTGTCTACTACGAGGCTCAGGAAGCTGTCTACTACCAGCGCTCCCACAACCGGGGTTAATTAAACGGATCGAGACTCATCGCTCCTAAACATTTCAACTCCACTAGTGTCTATTCTCTATATTTTCCTGCCCAGGTAAGAATGGCAACTCGATGGCATGTATTTAGGAAAGGTACCCTCGTGTGTCTACGGCTTCCGAAGGCCATATGTTGAAGGGAGCGATACACGATCTTATTAATGACAGTACGACGGTCGCCTGCTTCAGCTAGGGGGTAATTTGAGCTATTGTGTACTTCGTTGACAGTGTACAATACGGCTGAGACGTCTCAGTCGACGATTATTCTAAGTTAACTGTGCTTTGCACTTTGCCCCATCGCTAGTTCTTTTTCCCGCCATCCGTGCATTCTCGGTATGCACTTGACACTGTCTAATGTTAAAATGTGGTCCCGCTGAGGATTTTGGAAACTGTATTTCCCATGCGACGATTGACTACTATCTGCCCGATATTGAAGCTGTCTATGTCATAAAGTTTACCTATACTGGTATGTGAAACCATGATTATCAACAACCACAGTGCTAGCTTTATGTGCATTTAGCACAACTTCCTCACGTAAGCCCAGATGCGGCGCAGCGCTATTCAATTTCCATAGCCATGTCTATCCCTAATTTAGTGTAGTTACAATACATGAAGCTTGGACATACGTATAACGATTGCAATAGAAAAAGATTAATTTACGACCAAAAAAGAGGAGAAAAAGACACAGTATATTGGTTCAGAAAAATCAAGGACATTTTTTCTAAATGTTTAATTGTTCTTACTGGATTCTTTTATAAAGAGAAACTTAAAGTAATTAAAGTAGAAACAAATATCAAAATTAATTCGGATTACAATCAGAAAAAAATTTAAACACTTATATTAAAAGACGAAATGTCATCTCTTTATCCAAAAGATCTTGAATGTATTAAGTTCCATCAGGTCAAGGCTACAATTCATACCTCGAAATCTACTGCTTTATGGTTTGAAAAAATAAGATATGAAACCGGAATTAAAGCTGTACCCTCTAGATGCATATCCTCGAAATATCCTGATGTGTCTCCCATGGATTAATGTGCATTTGTACGTTTAAAACTTGGAACTCTTGGAAATCAATATGTAATATGATGGTTCAACAAGAGGACTCTCAGACGGAATATATTAGAAAATGAGATTACAAGATGTGTTTATATATCTAAATCTTTGCAAAATCCTTAAAAAAATACCTGAGACACCCCCTGTACTCAGTGGTTTGCGATAGGTTTGTTGAATTTTAAATTTCAGACTGAACGTTTGAGGATTATTCATAGTGTTTCCTTTATTCTCATTTTTATTAATAATGCCTCATAAATATTTATTCAAATATATGAAAATTTCATTTTGTAATTTATAAAATACGCTGTTTTTAAATATTTTTAACCCAGAGGGATATTAGCCCGAATTCTGATCAAATGTGTATGTGTGCAAATGAAAAAAAAATGATCCCTTTGCGCGTAATACAAAGTATGAAAGCTTTCAGTTTAATATTTGTTTTTCCTGTATCTCTGGGTTTGTAAATTCTTTAACATCCAGTATATATACAATCGAGACATTTTCATAAAAAAATTATTTAAATCCATTTCTTCCAAATTCCATGTCGTGACTGATTTGTTTGAGTAAAAGTCAGGTTATTTGAAAAAGGCAAAGAAAAGGATGGTTACGTACCTGGCGCGAGGAAGGGCTTTGCGGAGAACGTTCTGAGGGAAATTGCCTCATATACGTTGAGATAAGGGAAACTGCAGAAGCCAACCATGCAGCCAGCACGTTGGCGAGGAATGAAACAGGGTAAAACTCTTAGTAATCTTAATGACAGAGCATATTGCTATGGAACATATATTGAAAATACTTCGTTTGAAAAGAAAGCAATATAATCTCATTTATTATTTCTAGAACGTTTTGACATGAAGGCCACAGAGAGAAAAAAATCTAAAATAAAAAATAACATCCTTATTCGTGTTTTCTTGATAATCTGGAAATTTTTTAAGCGAAATACCGACAAATCACTTACGAAAAACAAAAAGGAAGTGGCTGACGGTCACTTCGAATAGGGAGCACAGACAACAAGGCAAAATATGCCTAAGAAAAATTTCAATAATAGCTACAGCTTTCCTTAATTCAATGAGAAGTTATAGTTAAAAATAGAGCATATTGCTAAATCATAACTGAATATTGTGTGTAAACTAGTAAATTAATTTAAGAACACAAAAAGTAATTTAGCAATAGCATTTAACTGCAAATAATCATTTTAATTTCAGGTTAAGATATAATTTCATTTTTATTTTACAGTTCTGAAATGTAGCTGCAAAAAAGAATTTTAAACTGACTTTCTGTTCGCATTTCAGCTGTAGCGAAATCGATTGGACTGGAAACATCCTTCCTCTCTCTTATCGAATAAGGCAATTTTTTCCGTTCAAATCCAATGCTCAGTCAATGAGATCGTCACTTAGTCAGTCATTTTTCAGTCAAAGTCCAATTTTTATTCAGTCACTGGTCAGGCAAGGAGATGTTCCCTTTCTCGGTCCCTGTTCAGTGAATGTCCAATTTTTAGTCTGTCAGTGGTCAGTCAATGAGATCATCACTTAATCAGTCATTGCTCAGTCAATGTCCAATTTTTAGGCAGTCAGTGGTCAGACAATGAGATTGGTGTCATGGCAAACGAATTTTTGACGAATATGAATTGAAATTGTGTAAACTTGTCTGAGATCTCGTTAATATGCTATAAGTCCTTGGTTTATTTTTAATTTTTTAAAGCAGAAATATTTTACTAATGGTTTTCTGAGGTTTGAAATTTTGAAACGCTTGCTATGATTGGTAGAAGGGATTGGTGTCATAACAAACAAATTTTTGACGAATATGAATTGAAATTGAGTAAATTTATCTGAGATCTCGATAATATGCTATAAGTCCTTTGTTTAATTTAAATTTTTTTAAGCAGAAATATTTTAGTAATGGTTTTCTTAGGTTTGAAATTTTGAAACGCTTGCTATGAGTCGAAGAAGGATGTTGAGTGTATTCGTCATCAATATAGATAACGGGGACGGTACCAACGACGGTATCAACAGGGTGTTCTTGAGAATCTTGAATTGGTTTGAGTTCTGTTCTCTCTATTTGATCCAATTTGCCATTCATTCCTGGTTCATTATTTGTGTTAAGGAGATTACCAGAATCGATGTCACTTTGTGCTCCAAGATCGTTATGCGATACAATGCATTCAGCATCCAATGATTTAAAACAGGGATTCAAACTGAATTCTTCTTGGTTCAACATGGTTATACTGCTATTCGGGCCTATTTGATTACCTAAGTTATCAGGTTTTGGAAAATCAAAATCCTTTTCTGTTTCATGTTGGAGGTAATTAAATTGGTTTTCATCGCTGATATTGTGCACATCATAAGGATTATTATCGAAATCTTTGGCAAAATGTTGGATGTGGCCAGTATCACTATCAATATGCAAATTAAGAAGATTATTATCAAAAGCTTCGTTATTAAATTCGAGGAGATCGGTGTCACTGTTTATATCCACATCAAAGGAATCATCATTAAATTCATTAATATCATCATATGAATCAAGGAAATCTAAATTAAGTACCTTCTTTCCGGTGTTAAACTTGTGTTCATTACGGTTAATAGAGTTTTCATCATTATTTTTCCGAGTTTTCTCTTCTCTCCCAGGAAACAAAAGAAACACAGTCGCAAAACAAATAAGTATGCCCAATAGGCTGTCGATAAAGGGTGTTGGTATAAAAACGTAGCACAATACTGTGAAAAAAAAGAACTCCATTTCTAAAAATGGTTCCAATTCGATTTCAGCATTAAAAATAACAAGTTTAAGCAAATACGCTCCACACGTAAGTTTTTAGCACCACTAGATTCGGTATCTCTAATGATTATGGTTTATAAGCATTGTTAAAAGTGTATACATTTACTTTGTTGTAATTCAACAAAAGCCTAAAACAATTATTGGTAAATTCATTGTTTCGAACGCTATTAAAAGGATTCCTTGAATATGTAACAATGAAAGGTATTGTGATATGTAACTCATAATAGAAGGAAGATTCTATGTGTCTGTCTTTCGTTTGGGCTGAGTGTAAGCTAATAGACCCAGGGCTACGAATTTGCTACATAGGTGCATCTAGACAAGAGCCAGTGCACCTCGAAACGAGGTTTCCAAAATTTGAATTAGGTTTCAAATTTTATTTTTTTAATTTTTGTTTTATTCATTTGTCTTTGATAAAATCGCATTAAATCGATAATTCTCTTTCATTACATCAGCAATAATGGCACGAGGCCATTGTTGCTGTTGTATCCCTGTTGCCATTCGGAAAAATGAGGGCGAAAATTAGCGTTTTAAGAATTTTTAATTAATATATCTGATTTTTGTTTTTTTTTGGATAAAAGTGTAAGCGGAAAAGTGGAAAACGAACCAACGCTAAACTACCGCTGCCATACATATTCAAATAAATAATTCTTTTTGGGGGGGCTTCTTGCTATACAAAACATAAACGTAATACTTATATATAACCAGAGATTACTATTATTAGAACGAGAATACGTGAATACTATGGAAAAAATATTTATCAATAAAAAATGTACTTTCAAAACATGATTTTTTCTTTGACCTATTATTTTAAAGCACATGAATTATGTTATCCTTACACTCTCATGAAAATGGCTTCATCAATCTTCGGCTGGGTAAAAATTCATCTAAATATAAACACAATACAGAAATATATCAAAATATTTTTAATTCTTTAATATCCACCTCTTTAAGATAATATAAACTATTTAGCGTAACGTTAACTTACGTTACATAATTAGCAAGAACAATACACCAAAATGAGTTTTGGTGATCGATGTGCATAGTGTATATACTGTTTTTCCTACTTTTCATTATTTATTCTTTATTATATTTCCTTAATTAGTGCTGGCAAATCGATATGGATCTTGCGCCCTCTGGGGCAGCACTTTGATGTGTATTATGTATTAAAAATTTCGGCAACTGGTCTGTGCAACTATGCTCAGCCCACTCCTTTTGTATGCCTCAACAACTACCCCTACGCTATTCCGTTAGCTTCAAGACACGGAAGTAGGAAGACGCTACAGCTGTAGCACCTACGAGGAGAACGATATGCCAAAGTTTTTATACTACAGATGTGCTAATTTGCTTTTACGATTTGAAAGTTATGCTTCAGATATATTTAAATCGCTATTTTACCTAAGTTTTGCCACTGTTACATATTGCCACATTGTATGTGATTCAGAACTTCAAGTGCACAGGTTTGTGCCATCATTTGGATTTATTTTTCACTTTTATGATACCCACTAAGGACAGATATGGATAGGTAAAGATTTCAGGGTCGTGTTCCTATTAAATAAGCGAAGCCCTATGACCTATATATCATTAGAGGTAATGTATTTATCCCTAGGAAGGGCTATAAATAATAAGATCAATCATATGCTTACATACGGAACGATCACAACAGACGACATTCTGACATCATACCGGGCGACGACATTTCATACGACCATCATAATAGACATTCTCAACATGCAAAACCGAGTGAACAGACTATAAAACTTCAATCCTCTACATTTCTCAATAATAAGATATACTAATTTGGAAAGATGCTCAGTAGAATTCAAGGTAGGGCTGTCTACTACGAGGCTCAGGAAGCTGTCTACTACCAGCTCCCCCACAACCGGGGTTAATTAGACGGATCGAGACTCATCGCTCCTAAACATTTCAACTCCACTAGTGTCTATTCTCTATATTTTCCTGCCCAGGTAAGAATGGCAACTCGATGGCATGTATTTAGGAAAGTTACCCTCGTGTGTCTACGGCTTCCGAAGGCCATATGTTGAAGGGAACGATACACGATCTTATTACTGACAGTACGACTGTCGCCAGCTTCAGCTAGGGGGTAATTTGAGCTATTGTTCACTTCGTTGACAGTGTACAATACGGCTGAGACGTCTCACTCGACGATTATTCTAAGTTAACTGTGCTTTGCACTTTGCCCCATCGCTAGTTCTTTTTCCCGCCATCCGTGCATTTTCGGTATGCACTTGACACTGTCTAATGTTAAAATGCTGTCCGGCTGAGGATTTTGGAAATTGTATTTCCCATGCGACGAGTGACTACTATCTGCCCGATATTGAAGCTGTCTATGTCATAAAGTTTACCTATACTATTATGTGAAACCATGATTATCAACAACCACAGTGCTAGCTTTATGTGCATTTAGCACAACTTCCTCACGTAAGCCCAGATCCGGCGCAGCGCTATTCAATTTCCATAGCCATGTCTATCCCTAATTTAGTGTAGTTACAACACATGAAGCTTGGACATACGTATAACGATTGCAATAGAAAAAGATTAATTTACTACCAAAAAAGAGGAGAAAAAGTCACAGTATATTGGTTCAGAAAAATCAAGGACATTTTTTCTAAATGTTTAATTGTTCTTACTGGATTCTTTTATAAAGAGAAAGTTAAAGTAAGGAAAGTAGAAACAAATATCAAAATTTATTCGGATTACAATCAGAAAAAAATTTAAACACCTATATTAAAAGACAAAATGTCATCTCTTTATCCAAAAGATCTTGAATGTATTAAGTTCCATCAGGTCAAGGCTCCAATTCATACCTCTAAATCTACTGCTTTATGGTTTGAAAAAATAAGACATGAAACCGGAATTAAAGCTGTACCCTCTAGATGCATATCCTCGAAATCTCCTGATGTGTCTCCCATGGATTAATGTGCATTTGTACGTTTAAAACTTGGAACTCTTGAAATCAATATGTAATATGATGGTTCAACAAGAGGACTCTCAGACGGAATATATTAGAAAATGAGATTATAAGATGTGTTTATATATCTAAATCTTTGCAAAATCCTTAAAAAAATACCTGAACACCCCCTGTACTCAGTGATTTGCGATAGGTTTGTTGAATTTTAAATTTCAGACTGAACGTTTGAGGATTATTCATAGTGTTTCCTTTATTCTCATTTTTATTAATAATGCCTCATAAATATTTATTCAAATATATGAAAATTTCATTTTGTAATTTATAAAATACGCTGTTTTTAAATATTTTTAACCCAGAGGGATATTAGCCCGAATTCTGATCAAATGTGTATGTGTGCAAATGAAAAAAAATGATCCCTTTGCGCGTAATACAAAGTATGAAAGCTTTCAGTTTAATATTTGTTTTTCCTGTATCTCTGGGTTTGTAAATTCTTTAACATCCAGTATATATACAATAGAGACATTTTCATAAAAAATTATTTAAATCCATTTCTTCCAAATTCCATGTCGTGACTGATTTGTTTGAGTAAAAGTCAGGTTTTTTGAAAAAGGCAAAGAAAAGGATGGTTACGTACCTGGCGCGAGGAAGGGCTTTGCGGAGAACGTTCTAAGGGAAATTGCCTTATATACGTTGAGATAAGGGAAACTGCAGAAGCCAACCATGCAGCCAGCACGTTGGCGAGGAATGAAACAGGGTAAAACTCTTAGCAATCTTAATGACAGAGCATATTGCTATGGAACATATATTGAAAATACTTCGTTTGAAAAGAAAGCAATATAATCTCATTTATTATTTCTAGTACGTTTTGACATGAAGGCCACAGAGAGAAAAAAATCTAAAATAAAAAATAACAACCTTATTCGTGTTTTCATGATAATCTGGAGATTTTTTATGCGAAATGCCGACAAATCAGTTACGAAAAACAAAAAGGAAGTGGCTGACGGTCACTTCGAATTGGGAGCACAGACAACAAGGCAAAATATGCCTAAGAAAAATTTCAATAATAGCTACAGCTTTCCTTAATTCAATGAGAAGTTATAGTTAAAAATAGAGCATATTGGTAAATCATAACTGAATATTGTGTGTAAACTAGTAAATTAATTTAAGAACACAAAAAGTAATTTAGCAATAGTATTTAACTGCAAATAATCATTTTAATTTCAGGTTAAGATATAATTTCATTTTTATTTTACAGTTCTGAAATGTAGCTGCAAAAAAGAATTTTAAACTGACTTTCTGTTTGCATTTCAGCTGTAGCGAAATCGATTGGACTGAAAACATCCTTCCTCTCTCTTATCGAATAAGGCAATTTTTTCCGTTCAAATCCAATGCTCAGTCAATGAGATCGTCAATTAGTCAGTCATTTTTCAGTCAAAGTCCAATTTTTATTCAGTCACTGGTCAGGCAAGGAGATGTTCCCTTTCTCGGTCCCTGTTCAGTGAATGTCCAATTTTTAGTCTGTCAGTGGTCAGTCAATGAGATCGTCACTTAATCAGTCATTGCTCAGTCAATGTCCAATTTTTAGGCAGTCACTGGTCAGTCAATGAGATTGGTGTCATGGCAAACGAATTTTTGACGAATATGAATTGAAATTGTGTAAACTTGTCTGAGATCTCGATAATATGCTATAAGTCCTTGGTTTATTTTTAATTTTTTAAAGCAGAAATATTTTACTAATGGTTTTCTTAGGTTTGAAATTTTGAAACGCTTGCTATGAGTCGAAGAAGGATGTTGAGTGTATTCGTCATCAATATAGATAACAGGGACGGTACCAACGACGGCATCAACAGGGTGTTCTTGAGAATCTTGAATTGGCTTGAGTTCTGTTCTGTCTATTTGATCCAATTTGCCATTCATTCCTGATTCATTATTTGTGTTAAGGTGATTACCAGAATCGATGTCACTTTGTGCTCCAAGATCGTTATGCGATACAATGCATTCAGCATCCAATGATTTAAAACAGGGATTCAAACTGAATTCTTCTTGGTTCAACATGGTTATACTGCTATTAGGGCCTATTTGATTACCTGAGTTATCAGGTTTTGAAAAATCAAAATCCTTTTCTGTTTCATGTTGGAGGTAATTAAATTTGTTTTCATCGCTGATATTGTGCACATCATAAGTATTATTATCGAAATCTTTGGTAAAATGGTGGATGTGGTGAGTATCACTATCAATATGCAAATTAAGAAGATTATTATCAATAGCTTCGTTATTAACTTCGAAGAGATCGGTGTCACTGTTTATATCCACATCAAAGGAATCATCATTAAATTCATTAATATCATCATATGAATCAAGGAAATCTAAATTAAGTACCTTCTTTCCGGTGTTAAACTTGTGTTCATTACGGTTAATAGAGTTTTCATCATTATTTTTCCGAGTTTTCTCTTCTCTCCCAGGAAACAAAAGAAACACAGTCGCAAAACAAATAAGTATGCCCAATAGGCTGTCGATAAAGGGTGTTGGTATAAAAACGTAGCACAATACTGTGAAAAAAAAGAACTCTATTTCTAAAAATGGTTCCAATTCGATTTCAGCATTAAAAATAACAAGTTTAAGCAAATAAGCCCCACACGTAAGTTTTTAGCACCTCTAGATTCGGTATCTCTAATGATTATGGTTTATAAGCATTGTTAAAAATGTATACATTAACTTTGTTGTAATTCAACAAAAGCCTAAAACAATTATTGGTGAATTCATTGTTTCGAACGCTATTAAAAGGATTCCTTGAATATGTAACAATGAAAGGTATTCTGATATATAACTCATAATAGAAGGAAGATTCTATGTGTCTGTCTTTCGTTTGGGCTGAGTGTAAGCTAATAGACCCAGGGCTACGAATTTGCTACATAGGTGCATCTAGACAAGAGCCAGTGCACCTCGAAACGAGGTTTCCAAAATTTGAATGAGGTTTCAAATTTTATTTTTTTAATTTTTGTTTTATTCATTTGTCTTTGATAAAATCGCATTAAATCGATAATTCTCTTTCATTACATCAGCAATAATGGCACGAGGCCATTGTTGCTGTTGTATCCCTGTTGCCATTCGGAAAAATGAGGGCCAAATTAGCGTTTTAAGAATTTTTAATTAATATCTCTGATTTTTGTTTTTTTTTTGGATAAAAGTGTAAGCGGAAAAGTGGAAAACGAACCAACGCTAAACTACCGCTGCCATACATATTCAAATAAATAATTCTTTTTGGGGGGGCTTCTTGCTATACAAAACATAAACGTAATACTTATATATAACCAGAGATTACTATTATTAGAACGAGAATACGTGAATACTATGGAAAAAATATTTATCAATAAAAAATGTACTTTCAAAACATGATTTTTTCTTTGACCTATTATTTTAAAGCACATGAATTATGTTATCCTTACACTCTCATGAAAATGGCTTCATCAATCTTCGGCTGGGTAAAAATTCATCTAAATATAAACACAATACAGAAATATATCAAAATATTTTTAATTCTTTAATATCCACCTCTTTAAGATAATATAAACTATTTAGCGTAACGTTAACTTACGTTACATAATTAGCAAGAACAATACACCAAAATGAGTTTTGGTGATCGATGTGCATAGTGTATATACTGTTTTTCCTACTTTTCATTATTTATTCTTTATTATATTTCCTTAATTAGTGCTCGCAAATCGATATGGATCTTGCGCCCTCTGGGGCAGCACTTTGATGTGTATTATGTATTAAAAATTTCGGCAACTGGTCTGTGCAACTATGCTCAGCCCACTCCTTTTGTATGCCTCAACAACTACACCTACGCTATTCCGTTAGCTTCAAGACACGGAAGTAGGAAGACGCTACAGCTGTAGCACCTACGAGGAGAACGATATGCCAAAGTTTTTATACTACAGATGTGCTAATTTGCTTTTACGATTTGAAAGTTATGCTTCAGATATATTTAAATCGCTATTTTACCTAAGTTTTGCCACTGTTACATATTGCCACATTGTATGTGATTCAGAACTTCAAGTGCACAGGTTTGTGCCATCATTTGGATTTATTTTTCACTTTTATGATACCCACTAAGGACAGATATGGATAGGTAAAGATTTCAGGGTCGTGTTCCTATTAAATAAGCGAAGCCCTATGACCTATATATCATTAGAGGTAATGTATTTATCCCTAGGAAGGGCTATAAATAATAAGATCAATCATATGCTTACATACGGAACGATCACAACAGACGACATTCTGACATCATACCGGGCGACGACATTTCATACGACCATCATAATAGACATTCTGAACATGCAAAACCGAGTGAATAGACTATAAAACTTCAATCCTCTACATTTCTCAATAATAAGATATACTAATTTGGAAAGATGCTCAGTAGAATTCAAGGTAGGGCTGTCTACTACGAGGCTCAGGAAGCTGTCTACTACCAGCTTCCCCACAACCGGGGTTAATTAGACGGATCGAGACTCATCGCTCCTAA
This sequence comes from Stegodyphus dumicola, assembly GCF_044657685.1. Classification (NCBI taxonomy): domain Eukaryota; kingdom Metazoa; phylum Arthropoda; class Arachnida; order Araneae; family Eresidae; genus Stegodyphus; species Stegodyphus dumicola. Next base: position 131,720,079 of record NC_140770.1, read on the forward strand.
ACATTTCAACTCCACTAGTGTCTATTCTCTATATTTTCCTGCCCAGGTAAGAATGGCAACTCGATGGCATGTATTTAGGAAAGTTACCCTCGTGTGTCTACGGCTTCCGAAGGCCATATGTTGAAGGGAACGATACACGATCTTATTACTGACAGTACGACTGTCGCCAGCTTCAGCTAGGGGGTAATTTGAGCTATTGTTCACTTCGTTGACAGTGTACAATACGGCTGAGACGTCTCACTCGACGATTATTCTAAGTTAACTGTGCTTTGCACTTTGCCCCATCGCTAGTTCTTTTTCCCGCCATCCGTGCATTCTCGGTATGCACTTGACACTGTCTAATGTTAAAATGCTGTCCGGCTGAGGATTTTGGAAATTGTATTTCCCATGCGACGAGTGACTACTATCTGCCCGATATTGAAGCTGTCTATGTCATAAAGTTTACCTATACTATTATGTGAAACCATGATTATCAACAACCACAGTGCTAGCTTTATGTGCATTTAGCACAACTTCCTCACGTAAGCCCAGATCCGGCGCAGCGCTATTCAATTTCCATAGCCATGTCTATCCCTAATTTAGTGTAGTTACAACACATGAAGCTTGGACATACGTATAACGATTGCAATAGAAAAAGATTAATTTACTACCAAAAAAGAGGAGAAAAAGTCACAGTATATTGGTTCAGAAAAATCAAGGACATTTTTTCTAAATGTTTTATTGTTCTTACTGGATTCTTTTATAAAGAGAAAGTTAAAGTAAGGAAAGTAGAAACAAATATCAAAATTAATTCGGATTACAATCAGAAAAAACTTTAAACACCTATATTAAAAGACGAAATGTCATCTCTTTATTCAAAAGATCTTGAATGTATTAAGTTCCATCAGGTCAAGGCTCCAATTCATACCTCTAAATCTACTGCTTTATGGTTTGAAAAAATAAGACATGAAACCGGAATTAAAGCTGTACCCTCTAGATGCATATCCTCGAAATCTCCTGATGTGTCTCCCATGGATTAATGTGCATTTGTACGTTTAAAACTTGGAACTCTTGAAATCAATATGTAATATGATGGTTCAACAAGAGGACTCTCAGACGGAATATATTAGAAAATGAGATTATAAGATGTGTTTATATATCTAAATCTTTGCAAAATCCTTAAAAAAATACCTGAACACCCCCTGTACTCAGTGATTTGCGATAGGTTTGTTGAATTTTAAATTTCAGACTGAACGTTTGAGGATTATTCATAGTGTTTCCTTTATTCTCATTTTTATTAATAATGCCTCATAAATATTTATTCAAATATATGAAAATTTCATTTTGTAATTTATAAAATACGCTGTTTTTAAATATTTTTAACCCAGAGGGATATTAGCCCGAATTCTGATCAAATGTGTATGTGTGCAAATGAAAAAAAATGATCCCTTTGCGCGTAATACAAAGTATGAAAGCTTTCAGTTTAATATTTGTTTTTCCTGTATCTCTGGGTTTGTAAATTCTTTAACATCCAGTATATATACAATAGAGACATTTTCATAAAAAATTATTTAAATCCATTTCTTCCAAATTCCATGTCGTGACTGATTTGTTTGAGTAAAAGTCAGGTTTTTTGAAAAAGGCAAAGAAAAGGATGGTTACGTACCTGGCGCGAGGAAGGGCTTTGCGGAGAACGTTCTAAGGGAAATTGCCTTATATACGTTGAGATAAGGGAAACTGCAGAAGCCAACCATGCAGCCAGCACGTTGGCGAGGAATGAAACAGGGTAAAACTCTTAGCAATCTTAATGACAGAGCATATTGCTATGGAACATATATTGAAAATACTTCGTTTGAAAAGAAAGCAATATAATCTCATTTATTATTTCTAGTACGTTTTGACATGAAGGCCACAGAGAGAAAAAAATCTAAAATAAAAAATAACAACCTTATTCGTGTTTTCATGATAATCTGGAGATTTTTTATGCGAAATGCCGACAAATCAGTTACGAAAAACAAAAAGGAAGTGGCTGACGGTCACTTCGAATTGGGAGCACAGACAACAAGGCAAAATATGCCTAAGAAAAATTTCAATAATAGCTACAGCTTTCCTTAATTCAATGAGAAGTTATAGTTAAAAATAGAGCATATTGGTAAATCATAACTGAATATTGTGTGTAAACTAGTAAATTAATTTAAGAACACAAAAAGTAATTTAGCAATAGTATTTAACTGCAAATAATCATTTTAATTTCAGGTTAAGATATAATTTCATTTTTATTTTACAGTTCTGAAATGTAGCTGCAAAAAAGAATTTTAAACTGACTTTCTGTTTGCATTTCAGCTGTAGCGAAATCGATTGGACTGAAAACATCCTTCCTCTCTCTTATCGAATAAGGCAATTTTTTCCGTTCAAATCCAATGCTCAGTCAATGAGATCGTCACTTAGTCAGTCATTTTTCAGTCAAAGTCCAATTTTTATTCAGTCACTGGTCAGGCAAGGAGATGTTCCCTTTCTCGGTCCCTGTTCAGTGAATGTCCAATTTTTAGTCTGTCAGTGGTCAGTCAATGAGATCGTCACTTAATCAGTCATTGCTCAGTCAATGTCCAATTTTTAGGCAGTCACTGGTCAGTCAATGAGATTGGTGTCATGGCAAACGAATTTTTGACGAATATGAATTGAAATTGTGTAAACTTGTCTGAGATCTCGATAATATGCTATAAGTCCTTGGTTTATTTTTAATTTTTTAAAGCAGAAATATTTTACTAATGGTTTTCTTAGGTTTGAAATTTTGAAACGCTTGCTATGAGTCGAAGAAGGATGTTGAGTGTATTCGTCATCAATATAGATAACAGGGACGGTACCAACGACGGCATCAACAGGGTGTTCTTGAGAATCTTGAATTGGCTTGAGTTCTGTTCTGTCTATTTGATCCAATTTGCCATTCATTCCTGATTCATTATTTGTGTTAAGGTGATTACCAGAATCGATGTCACTTTGTGCTCCAAGATCGTTATGCGATACAATGCATTCAGCATCCAATGATTTAAAACAGGGATTCAAACTGAATTCTTCTTGGTTCAACATGGTTATACTGCTATTAGGGCCTATTTGATTACCTGAGTTATCAGGTTTTGAAAAATCAAAATCCTTTTCTGTTTCATGTTGGAGGTAATTAAATTTGTTTTCATCGCTGATATTGTGCACATCATAAGTATTATTATCGAAATCTTTGGTAAAATGGTGGATGTGGTGAGTATCACTATCAATATGCAAATTAAGAAGATTATTATCAATAGCTTCGTTATTAACTTCGAAGAGATCGGTGTCACTGTTTATATCCACATCAAAGGAATCATCATTAAATTCATTAATATCATCATATGAATCAAGGAAATCTAAATTAAGTACCTTCTTTCCGGTGTTAAACTTGTGTTCATTACGGTTAATAGAGTTTTCATCATTATTTTTCCGAGTTTTCTCTTCTCTCCCAGGAAACAAAAGAAACACAGTCGCAAAACAAATAAGTATGCCCAATAGGCTGTCGATAAAGGGTGTTGGTATAAAAACGTAGCACAATACTGTGAAAAAAAAGAACTCTATTTCTAAAAATGGTTCCAATTCGATTTCAGCATTAAAAATAACAAGTTTAAGCAAATAAGCCCCACACGTAAGTTTTTAGCACCTCTAGATTCGGTATCTCTAATGATTATGGTTTATAAGCATTGTTAAAAATGTATACATTAACTTTGTTGTAATTCAACAAAAGCCTAAAACAATTATTGGTGAATTCATTGTTTCGAACGCTATTAAAAGGATTCCTTGAATATGTAACAATGAAAGGTATTCTGATATATAACTCATAATAGAAGGAAGATTCTATGTGTCTGTCTTTCGTTTGGGCTGAGTGTAAGCTAATAGACCCAGGGCTACGAATTTGCTACATAGGTGCATCTAGACAAGAGCCAGTGCACCTCGAAACGAGGTTTCCAAAATTTGAATGAGGTTTCAAATTTTATTTTTTTAATTTTTGTTTTATTCATTTGTCTTTGATAAAATCGCATTAAATCGATAATTCTCTTTCATTACATCAGCAATAATGGCACGAGGCTATTGTTGCTGTTGTATCCCTGTTGCCATTCGGAAAAATGAGGGCCAAATTAGCGTTTTAAGAATTTTTAATTAATATCTCTGATTTTTGTTTTTTTTTGGATAAAAGTGTAAGCGGAAAAGTGGAAAACGAACCAACGCTAAACTACCGCTGCCATACATATTCAAATAAATAATTCTTTTTGGGGGGGCTTCTTGTTATACAAAACATAAACGTAATACTTATATATAACCAGAGATTACTATTATTAGAACGAGAATACGTGAATACTATGGAAAAAATATTTATCAATAAAAAATGTACTTTCAAAACATGTATTTTTCTTTGACCTATTATTTTAAAGCACATGAATTATGTTATCCTTACACTCTCATGAAAATGGCTTCATCAATCTTCGGCTGGGTAAAAATTCATCTAAATATAAACACAATACAGAAATATATCAAAATATTTTTAATTCTTTAATATCCACCTCTTTAAGATAATATAAACTATTTAGCGTAACGTTAACTTACGTTACATAATTAGCAAGAACAATACACCAAAATGAGTTTTGGTGATCGATGTGCATAGTGTATATACTGTTTTTCCTACTTTTCATTATTTATTCTTTATTATATTTCCTTAATTAGTGCTGGCAAATCGATATGGATCTTGCGCCCTCTGGGGCAGCACTTTGATGTGTATTATGTATTAAAAATTTCGGCAACTGGTCTGTGCAACTATGCTCAGCCCACTCCTTTTGTATGCCTCAACAACTACCCCTACGCTATTCCGTTAGCTTCAAGACACGGAAGTAGGAAGACGCTACAGCTGTAGCACCTACGAGGAGAACGATATGCCAAAGTTTTTATACTACAGATGTGCTAATTTGCTTTTACGATTTGAAAGTTATGCTTCAGATATATTTAAATCGCTATTTTACCTAAGTTTTGCCACTGTTACATATTGCCACATTGTATGTGATTCAGAACTTCAAGTGCACAGGTTTGTGCCATCATTTGGATTTATTTTTCACTTTTATGATACCCACTAAGGACAGATATGGATAGGTAAAGATTTCAGGGTCGTGTTCCTATTAAATAAGCGAAGCCCTATGACCTATATATCATTAGAGGTAATGTATTTATCCCTAGGAAGGGCTATAAATAATAAGATCAATCATATGCTTACATACGGAACGATCACAACAGACGACATTCTGACATCATACCGGGCGACGACATTTCATACGACCATCATAATAGACATTCTGAACATGCAAAACCGAGTGAATAGACTATAAAACTTCAATCCTCTACATTTCTCAATAATAAGATATACTAATTTGGAAAGATGCTCAGTAGAATTCAAGGTAGGGCTGTCTACTACGAGGCTCAGGAAGCTGTCTACTACCAGCTCCCCCACAACCGGGGTTAATTAGACGGATCGAGACTCATCGCTCCTAAACATTTCAACTCCACTAGTGTCTATTCTCTATATTTTCCTGCCCAGGTAAGAATGGCAACTCGATGGCATGTATTTAGGAAAGTTACCCTCGTGTGTCTACGGCTTCCGAAGGCCATATGTTGAAGGGAACGATACACGATCTTATTACTGACAGTACGACTGTCGCCAGCTTCAGCTAGGGGGTAATTTGAGCTATTGTTCACTTCGTTGACAGTGTACAATACGGCTGAGACGTCTCACTCGACGATTATTCTAAGTTAACTGTGCTTTGCACTTTGCCCCATCGCTAGTTCTTTTTCCCGCCATCCGTGCATTCTCGGTATGCACTTGACACTGTCTAATGTTAAAATGCTGTCCGGCTGAGGATTTTGGAAATTGTATTTCCCATGCGACGAGTGACTACTATCTGCCCGATATTGAAGCTGTCTATGTCATAAAGTTTACCTATACTATTATGTGAAACCATGATTATCAACAACCACAGTGCTAGCTTTATGTGCATTTAGCACAACTTCCTCACGTAAGCCCAGATCCGGCGCAGCGCTATTCAATTTCCATAGCCATGTCTATCCCTAATTTAGTGTAGTTACAACACATGAAGCTTGGACATACGTATAACGATTGCAATAGAAAAAGATTAATTTACTACCAAAAAAGAGGAGAAAAAGTCACAGTATATTGGTTCAGAAAAATCAAGGACATTTTTTCTAAATGTTTTATTGTTCTTACTGGATTCTTTTATAAAGAGAAAGTTAAAGTAAGGAAAGTAGAAACAAATATCAAAATTAATTCGGATTACAATCAGAAAAAACTTTAAACACCTATATTAAAAGACGAAATGTCATCTCTTTATCCAAAAGATCTTGAAAGTATTAAGTTCCATCAGGTCAAGGCTACAATTCATACCTCTAAATCTACTGCTTTATGGTTTGAAAAAATAAGATATGAAACCGGAATTAAAGCTGTACCCTCTAGATGCATATCCTCGAAATCTTCTGATGCAAGGAGGTTAGAATAGAAGGAGGGAAGGTTCAACTCAAACAGTGAAGCCTGGCGGCCATCTTCCTGTTATCACCGTGACTTGTGCAAGGAAGTCTGTCATTGCAACATTTTTTTCTTTTCTTTTTGAAGAATGTCAGCTTGTATTGCATATGGATGCACAAATAGATTCTCGAAAAAAATTCCGGGCATTATTTTTCACACGTAAGTATTAATTTTCTTTTTTTATGTAATATGACAACTATGTCAAAAAGTATCACAATGTCATGTGGTTTTCTTTCCAGATGTGGAAAAAAAGGACTTAAAATAGGTTATTTAATATAACTATAATCAAAATATATTAAATACATTTTAATGTTTCTGTTTATAGCTGGTATCTTCGTTTCTTAAGATACAATGCTATATGGTAGGATTTAAATTGTAAAATTTGAAACTTTTAGTTAATTCGTTTTATAACTTTCATGAAAAGTAAGAAATCAATTGTTACTATTTTTATTAATTGTAAAGGTGTTAAATAAAGCAATGCTTTTCTTTATATATTAATTATTACTCATTTTTTTAAGTTAAGATAAACTGTTCTGTTGTTAAAAATGTCTTGCATAAACTTACAAATTTCTGGGCAGTATAGTGATAAAATTAAGTAAAATATTTACACCATTGAACATGTGGAAAGATGTATCCAAAAACTTATATAAGTGTATTTCTGTAATTCAACTTAATTAAAGGCAGTTTCTTTGAGATTAATAAATATGAAATGCGCATAAACTGAAATCAATGAATTCACATAAATCTGTTTTATTTTATTAAGATTTATTTTCTAACCTAAGCAAATCCGTGAAATATGCAGAAACATCATTTTTTAAAGGCTTTAATGTTATGCGCATTCATTTAGATTTCGAACTATTTCTTAATGTTTTGCTGTACATAGTAAATTATGGATATCATCTTTATTACTTTAAAACAAAAATTCAATAATAGCGAGGGATTTCATTATAAATTTAACATATTTTTACTGGAAAATAAATGCACGGAACAGCTTAGAAACACGTACATATCACTGCCGTATGCAATGTTTTGAAGTCACAAACATGGACGCCGCTTGTTCGGCGGAGTTTCATTCCCCGATAGTGGAGGAAATTGCGAACCCTCCCTCCTTCTATTCTAACCTCCTTGTTCTGATGTTTCGCTCATGGATTAATGTGCATTTGTACGTTTAATACAAGTTCTTTATACGTGGCATCTCCAAACATTGGATGGACTGTGGAACATTTTGAGGTAGAAGTGGCATAAAATCAAGCTTGATATTTTCAGGAAAAGGCTTTTCTCTTGGAAATCAAGATGTAATATGATGGTTCAACAAAAGGACTCTCAGACGGAATTTATTAGAAAATGAGATTATAAGATGTGTTTATATATCTAAATCTTTGCAAAATCCTTACAAAAATACCTGAACACCCCCTGTACTCAGTGGTTTGCGATAGGTTTGTTGAATTTTAAATTTCAGACTAAACGTTTGAGGATTATTCATAGTGTTTCCTTTATTCTCATTTTTATTAATAATGCCTCATAAATATTTATTCAAATATATGAAAATTTCATTTTGTAATTTATAAAATACGCTGTTTTAAAATATTTTTAACCCAGAGGGATATTAGCCCGAATTCTGATCAAATGTGTATGTGTGCAAATGAAAAAAAATGATCCCTTTGCGCGTAATACAGAGTATGAAAGCTTTCAGTTTAATATTTGTTTTTCCTGTATCTCTGGGTTTGTAAATTCTTTAACATCCAGTATATATACAATCGAGACATTTTCATAAAAAAATTATTTAAATCCATTTCTTCCAAATTCCATGTCGTCACTGATTTGTTTGAGTAAAAGTCAGGTTATTTGAAAAAGGCAAAGAAAAGGATGGTTACGTACCTGGCGCGAGGGAGGGCTTTGCGGAGAACGTTCTAAGGGAATTTGCCTCATATACGTTGAGATAAGGGAAACTGCAGAAGCCAACCATGCAGCCAGCATGTTGGCGAGGAATGAAACAAGGTAAAACTCTTCGCAATCTTAATGACAGATCATATTGCTATGGAACACATATTGAAAATACTTCGTTTGAAAAGAAAGCAATATATTCTCATTTATTATTTCTAGTACGTTTTGACATGAAGGCCACGGAGAGAAAAAAATCTAAAATAAAAAATAACATCCTTATTCGTGTTTTAATGATAATCTGGAGATTTTTTATGCAAAATGCCGACAAATCACTTACGAAAAACAAAAAGGAAGTGGCTGACGGTCACTTCGAATTGGGAGCACAGACAACAAGGCAAAATATGCCTAAGAAAAATTTCAATAATAGCTACAGCTTTCCTTAATTCAATGAGAAGTTATAGTTAAAAATAGAGCATATTGGTTAATCATAACTGAATATGGTGTGTAAACTAGTAAATTAATTTAAGAACACAAGAAAAACTAATTTAGCAATAGCATTTAACTGCAAATAATCATTTTAATTTCAGGTTAAGATATAATTCCATTTTTATTTTACAGTTCTGAAATGTAGCTGCAAAAAAGAATTTTAAAATGACTTTCTGTTTGCATTTCAGCTGTAGCGAAATCCATTGGACTGAAAACATCCTTCCTCTCTCTTATCGAATAAGGCAATTTTTTCCGTCCAAATCCAATGCTCAGTCAATGAGATCGTCACTTAGTCAGTTATTTTTCAGTCAAAGTCCAATTTTTATTCAGTCACTGGTCAGGCAAGGAGATGTTCCCTTTCTCGGTCCCTGTTCAGTGAATGTCCAATTTTTAGTCTACCAGTGGTCAATCAATGAGATCGTCACTTAATCTGTCATTGCTCAGTCAATGTCCAATTTTTAGGCAGTAACTGGTCAGTCAATGAGATTGGTGTCATGGCAAACGAATTTTTGACGAATATGAATTGAAATTGTGTAAACTTATCTGAGATCTCGATAATATGCTATAAGTCCTTGGTTTATTTTTAATTTTTTAAAGCAGAAATATTTTACTAATGGTTTTCTTAGGTTTGAAATTTTGAAACGCTTGCTTTGATACGTAGAAGGGATTGGTATCATTCCAAACAAATTTTTGACCAATATGAATTGAAATTGTGTAAACTTATCTGAGATCTCGATAATATGCTATAAGTCCTTGGTTTATTTTTAATTTTTTAAAGCAGAAATATTTTACTAATGGTTTTCTTAGGTTTGAAATTTTGAAACGCTTGCTATGATACGTAGAAGGGATTAGTGTCATGGCAAACAAATTTTTGACCAATATGAATTGAAATTGTGTAAACTTATCTGAGATCTCGATAATATGCTATAAGTCCTTTGTTTATTTTAAATTTTTTAAAGCAGAAATATTTTAGTAATGGTTTTCTTAGGTTTGAAATTTTGAAACGCTTGATATGAGTCGAAGAAGGATGTTGAGTGTATTCGTCATCAATATAGATAAGAGGGACGGAACCAACGACGGCATCAACAGGGTGTTCTTGAGAATCTTGAATTGGTTTGAGTTCTGTTCTCTCTATTTGATCCAATTTGCCATTCATTCCTGGTTCATTATTTGTGTTAAGGAGTTTACCAGAATCGATGTCAGTTTGTGCTCCAAGATCGTTATGCGATACAATGCATTCAGCATCCAATGATTTAAAACAGGCATTCAAACTGCATTCTTCTTGGTTCAACATGGTTATACTGCTATTCGTGCCTATTTGATGACCTGAGTTATCACGTTTTGGAAAACCAAAATCCTTTTCTGTTTCATGTTTGAGGTAATTAAATTTGTTTTCATCGCTGATATTGTGCACATCATAAGGATTATTATCGAAATCTTTGGCAAAATGGTGGATGTGGTCAGTATCACTATCAATATGCAAATTAAGAAGATTATTATCAAAAGCTTCGTTATTAACTTCGAGGAGTTCGGTGTCACTGTTTATATCCACATCAAGGGAATCATCATTAAATTCATTAATATCATCATATGAATCAAAGAAATCTAAATTAAGTACCTTCTTTCCGGTGTTAAACTTGTGTTCATTACGGTTAATAGAGTTTTCATCATTATTTTTAAGAGTTTTCTCTTCTCTTCCAGGAAACAAAAGAAACACAGTAGCAAAACAAATGAGTATGCCCAATAGGCTGTCGATAAAGGGTGTTGGTATAAAAACGTAGCACAATACTGCGAAAAAAAAGAACTCCATTTCTAAAAATGGTTCCAATTCGATTTCAGCATTAAAAATAACAAGTTTAAGCAAATAAGCTCCACACGTAAGTTTTTAGCACCACTAGATTCGGTATCTCTAATGATTATGGTATATAAGCATTGTTAAAAATGTATACATTAACTTTGTTGTAATTCAACAAAAGCCTAAAACAATTATTGGTAAATTCATTGTTTTAAACGCTATTAAAAGGATTCCTTGAATATGTAACAATGAAAGGTATTCTGATATATAACTCATAATAGAAGGAAGATTCTATGTGTCTGTCTTTCGTTTGGGCTGAGTGTAAGCTAATAGACCCAGGCCTACGAATTTGCTACATATGTGCATCTAGACAAGAGCCAGTGCACCTCGAAACGAGGTTTCCAAAATTTGAATGAGGTTTCAAATTTTATATTTTTAATTTTTGTTTTATTCATTTGTCTTTGATAAAATCGATAATTCTCTTTCATTACATCAGCAATAATGGCACGAGGCCATTGTTGCTGTTGTATCCCTGTTGCCATTCGGAAAAATGAGGGCCAAATTAGCGTTTTAAGAATTTTTAATTAATATCTCTGATTTTTGTTTTTTTTTGGATAAAAGTGTAAGCGGAAAAGTGGAAAACGAACCAACGCTAAACTACCGCTGCCATACATATTCAAATAAATAATTCTTTTTGGGGGGGGCCTTCTTGCTATACAAAACATAAACGTAATACTTATATATAACCAGAGATTATTATTATTAGAACGAAAATACGTGAATACTATGGAGAAAATATTTATCAATAAAAAATGTACTTTCAAAACATGTATTTTTCTTTGACCTATTATTTTAAAGCACAGAATTTATGTTATCTTTACACTCTCATGAAAATGGCTTCATCAACCTTCGGCTGGGTAAAAATTCATCTAAATATAAACACAATACAGAAATATATCAAAATATTTTTAATTCTTTAATATCCACCTCTTTAAGATAAAATCAACTGGTTAGCGTAACGTTAACTTGCGTTACATAATTAGCAAGAACAGTACACCAAAATGAGTTTTGGTGATGGATATGCATAGTGTATATAGTGATTTTTCTACTTTTCATTATTTATTCTTTATTATATTTCCTTAATTAGTGCTGGCAAATCGATATGGATCTTGCGCCCTCTGGGGCAGCACTTTGATGTGCATTATGTGTTAAAAATTTCAACAACTGGTCTGTGCAACTATGCTCCGCCCACTCCTTTTGTATGCCTCAACAACTACCCCTACGCTATTCCGTTAGCTTCAAGACACGGAAGTAGGAAGACGCTACAACTGTAGCACCTACGAGGAGAACGATATGCCAAAGTTTTTATACTACAGATGTGCTAATATGCTTTTACGATTTGAAAGTTATGCTTCAGATATATTTAAATCGCTATTTTACTTAAGTTTTGCCACTGTTACATATTGCCACATTGTATGTGATTCTGATCTTCAAGTGCACAGGTTTGTTCCATCATTTGGATTTATTTTTCACTTTTATGATACCCACTAAGGACAGATATGGATAGGTAAAGATTTCAGGGTCGTGTTCCTATTAAATAAGCGGAGCCCTATGACCTATATATCATTAGAGGTAATGTATTTATCCCTAGGAACGGCTATAAATAATAAGATAAATCGTATGCTTACATACGGAACGATCACAACAGACGACATTCTGACATCATACCAGGCGACGACATTTCATACGACCATCATAACAGACATTCTGAACATGCAAAACCGAGTGAATAGACTATAAAACTTCAATCCTCTACATTCCTCAATAGTAAGATATACTAATTTGGAAAGATGCTCAGTAGAGTTTAAGGCGGAGCTTTCTACTACGAGGCTCAGAAAGCTGTCTAGTACCAGGTCCCCCACAACCGGGGTTAATTAGACGGATCGAGACTCATCGCTCCTACACATTTCAACTCCACTAGTGTCTATTCTCTATATTTTCCTGCCCAGGTAAGAACGGCAACTCTATGGCATGTATTTAAGAAAGGTACCCTCGTGTGTCTAGGGCTTCCGAAGGCCATATGTTGAAGGGAGCGATACACGATCTTTTTACTGCTGTACGACTGTCGCCTGCTTCAGCTAGGGGGTAATTTGAGCTATTGTTTACTTCGTTGACCGTGTACAATACGGCTGAGACGTCTCACTCGACGATTATTCTAAGTTAACTGTGCTTTGAACTTTGTCCCATCGCTAGTTCGTTTTCCCGCCATCCGTGCATTCTCGGTATGCACTTGACACTGTCTAATGTTAACCCTCCAGGCGGCAAGGCCGTATATATGCGTTCGAAAATAATGGCTCTCATAGCGGCAAGGCAGCATATATGCGTCCAAATATTTTGGTCCTCATGGCGGCAAGGCAGCATATATACGTAAACTTAAATTTTGGCCCGAAACGGCAAACAGCATATATACGGCCTGTCTCAGAGTGCCCTCCCCTCTCTGCTCTTAATGTAAACTGACAGGTGATAATTTTTCTCTGCGGGAGATAATTGAGGAGAGGAAACAATCTTTTCGCTAGGGGCAAATGGGTTTTATCGTTAGGTTTTGAATATTTCCTTAATTATGAATTTATCCCTAGGAACGGCTATAAATAATAAGATCAATCATATGCTTACATACGGAACGATCACAACAGACGACATTCTGACATCATACCAGGCGACGACATTTCATACGACCATCATAACAGACATTCTGAACATGCAAAACCGAGTGAATAGACTATAAATCTTCAATCCTCTACATTCCTCAATAGTAAGATATACTAATTTGGAAAGATGCTCAGTAGAATTTAATCCAGAGCTTTCTACTACGAGGCTCAGGAAGCTGTCTACTACCAACTCCCCCACAACCGAGTTAATTAGACGGACAGCTCGGAATAAATAGCTCGTTCAAAACTTCCAGCTGTTCCAGCTGTTCTGTGCTTATACCAGCTATAGTAAACTTAAATGTTTATGTTTGTAAAGAGAATTTTCATTTTCCAGCCTAATTATTCTCCAAATTTTAGATGCAGTTTGGCAAAATGTAATTGGAATTAAAATTAAAATTGCAAGAAACTGCAACAATATTTTGAAATATGTGATTTCAATTATATTGCAATTGTAATTAGCTTCCCAATTACAATTAGAAAATAAGTACTTTTTAAATGCAACAATAATGTATGTAATTGCATTTTAATTTTTAAGTCTTACAATTACAATGCAATGATAATCACAAACATTAAAATTATATAATCTAATTACAATTACAAATTTTATTGCATCTAATCACAACTACTTTAATATTAGCTAATTACAACGTAATTTTAACTGCAATTGCAGTAGTTCATTATAACTACGTAATTAGGAAAATAATTGTCTCTGATAATTAGAATTACCTAACATAGTGAAATTATTATGATCATAATTATGATCATAATTGTAATTCTAAGTGTAGTATGCAATTGTAATAAAATTATGCAATTACTAAGTAGTTATAGTTAAAAAGTAGCTGTTTTTTTAATTACAATTACAATTTACGTAATTTCATTTAAATAACGATTACTCTATATTTGTGAAATCCAATTTCATATTTAATGCAACTGCAAACATATAATATAATTACAATTACACTGTCATTGCAACTCCAGTAAGTAATTATAATAATGTAATTAGGATAGCAATTGTTTCTGATAAAAGCAGTTACGTAGCCCAGGAAAATCATGATCTTAATTGCAAATGTAATTGCAGAATGCAATTGAAAACACATAGTAATTGGAATAATATTATGCAATTATCTTGTAATTACAATGTAACAATTTTTAATTACATATACAATTTACTCAAATGCATTTTAATTATAATTGCATTTTAATTGTGAAATCTAATTGAATAAACGGTATAACTGTAATTATATTATCTAATAAAAATTACAAAGCAATTGTAATGACCTCTTAATTAAAATTGCGCAGCAGATGATTGTAACTATTTAATCAGAGAAACAACTGCCCCTTATAATTTCAGTGACATAGGCTAAGGCAATCGTGATAATATTTGAAAATTACAGTCAATAATATTATATTCGAAATGTTTCTGCATTTTGGATAATGAGTTTTTAAATAATACAACGGGATAATCACCTATGAGAAAAATATTAATATTTTCTGTCATGTCTTCTGAATCATCTTACATATATTGTAGTATGTGGTACCAGCATAAATAGGAGTTTATTTAAAGGAAATATTTTATATAGACCGAAATGCACATAACGTTAGTAAGCAAATATGTATGTTTATGATCTTCGATATACATGTGAACTTAAATTACAAGATTAAGGGAAAGCAAGCAAAGAGTTTATGCCAGTGCAAAGGGATGTTTTCGCAAAGGATTTGCTACGGGACGCTTGTCCAACCTATTGCTTTAGCTGGTAAAAAAGGATTCTGATCAGCAATCAGTATGCTTAATTGCTGTGTGTATTAGACATTTTACTAAATCCATTTATTATGAATTAACGCCCAGACAGTAAAGCGGTTCGTGACTCTGGTTGCCGTACCGAAGAGCCTGGGTTCGAATCCCGGATAGGGCATGAATGTAATTTGTTCGTCCTCTTCATAGGTGGCAACGGTGGCCAACGTATTAGTTCCCTCCTTAATAACATGACCGGCCTTAGTAGTGATCAATGTCTATAAACGGCTACTCCCTGCCATTGGAAAAAAAAATTACGAATTGGTCTTTTATTCAACATAACACACATTTTCCATAAATAGTTAAAATGCATTATTCAGTTACAAGTGAAAGTACTTGCATGAACTATTTTCCATCATTGTTTCACGTAAGAACAAATAAAAGTACAATTTTCTTATGCACCTGTGATTGTCATATTATTTGGATTACGGTAAAGACTGCAAAGATGCTTCTATGGAGAACTTTCTAAGGGAAACTGGCTCATGTTCACATCACCCGTTAATAAAAGCAGGAAAAGATCTTTATTTAATTGAATGCAACGAAACGTTTAAGAAGAATGATGTACTCATAGAGAACTTTCTAAAATAAAATGATTTGTATTCATGTTACACATAAGGAAATCCACGGAGCTATCTAAACATTTAGATTGTTTGCCAAAATGGGCATTCGATTTGAACTTGTAGTATTCAAAAGACGACTTATTACTCTGCTGAGCGAAAAATCTAATTGCTTTTGAATTTATATTGTAATTCGAACAATCATTGTATTACAATTATTATTATTTTATTTTTTCCCCAATGGCAGATTGGGAACAGTTACAGTGCAACACAGTCCATTAGTCTATACAAGGCCAGAAGTTGCAGTCACTTTATTATGAAGGCATCTAACATGTGGGCCACCATCGCCTGCTATTAAAGGACGAACAGTTAAAGCCATGCCTTCTCCGGGATTCGAACCCAGGCCCTTCGGTATCGCAGTCTGGCTTCCCTAACCACAGTACCATCTGGGCGGCACAATTACAGTTATAACTGCATTAGTTGTAGTTTTAACTACAAAGTAACTACAATGAATTACCAGCTTTTCTCAGTCAATAACAGATAGCTTAAACTTTAAAGATAAATGGAAGGTCTTATAATTTGTCGAATGGCAATATTCTAAGAAAGTGTAGTCTCCAGGATGGTCGAAGTTTAATTACAGTCTTACATTTCGCATACTCGCAGCACTTGCCCAAAGGCTGTTCCAATATTATTTCTGTTCACCTCATCCATTAAATTTGGAGACAGAATCATGTCTAGAGACATTTTTTTCTGAGGACAGTATTTTATATAATAGAAAAAAAAATAATAATAATGCGTCTCCCTCAAGGTGCAACGAGTACTGATAAATTTAATTGAAATTACAATTACAATTATAGTTAATACAAATACAATATTACTTTAATGGTTAGAATTACATTATAGTTCCTAATGCCAAAAATATCAAATGAGTGTTATAGATTAGTATACTTATCACAATATTAAAATTTTAATACCGTTTTATTTTATTTAGCTTATCACAATATCGAGCTTTTTAACACCGTCGGTACTGAAAAAATGTTTTACTACTGTCATGAAATGTATATTCGATAATAGTTTCTCATTGATGTTTTTCTTATATATTTTTCTGCATAATTCATAAATGTTTGCAATGGAAATAATTCTGAGGCTTTTATAATACTTCTAAATTTTCATGAAATAAAGTTCCATTAAGGTATACTTGAAGGAGACTCTCAATGCAAGCACTCGAAAAGAAGTTATGCTACATTTACATATTATGAAATGGTTGAATGTACAGTATTTACTTGTAACAGCGGTGCTCAATACATCGCGTTTTCTGAAAGAATGCACATGTTGCCTAAAATCGAATTTAAATCACTATAATCAGAATAATTGGCTAAAGTATTAAATTGTAATTTTTACAGCATCAATCGAATTAGTGGTTTTATTGAAGATAAAAATGTGTTGATATTGACAAGCTATATTAGTTTTTGTACTATAATGAATGCTAGCTAGTAGCTATATGAATATAATGAATGTACTATAATGAATGCTATCTAGTAGCTACTCTAGCTAATAGCTAGAATAAAACTCAGGATATGGTAACGTTAAATAAATAAATAAATAAAATTAAAAAAAGAAGAAGAAGCAGAAAACAAAAGCGAAAAGGAAATGAACACATTCGGAAAGAGAAGGCTTACTATGGTGAAACATTAGAAACGTGTAGACAAAGTGTTAGTACTTATATGTGAGAAAATACTAAGGACAAATTAAAATACATCATAACTACGTTTGTTGCTTTCTATATTATTTGTATCAATATTAATATAAGTACCGAAAAATACTTAAAAAATAGGTATTTTCGAAAATTTAAAGGAACAAAATTGCAGTCTGAAAATTTATAGCAGCGGAACTTTTGAAGTAATTTGATGCCTTCTGAAGGTCGCCATGAACATAACAATTTATAACTGTCAGCTTTTACAACTTGGAATCAGATAAACTCTATTGTTTGGTAAACCGGACTGTCTAGTAATGTTTTCGGTACTGTCTAGTTTCCCGGAATGGCGATGTATGCAAGCTTTCTCCTCTTTCTGCCCTAAGAATAAACAGCTCATAGGGGAATTCTGAAAAATATATAAACCTTTCATATATGTACTCATACCCTGATATTCACAATAGCGTTTCTTTATTTAGATAGCTTTGAGCATGCAAATTCAGTAAAAATCAGAAAAGAAGTACCATACTTATAACAAAGCAGGTTATCTCAGTAAATGAAGGGAATTAAGTACCGGCGATGGCAAGATTTTCCCATGGTTTGAAGACTAAGTAATTTATTCCTTTCAGAAATCTTTCTCGGAAAGCAAATCATCACTTACGGATAGAAGAATGTTCTAAGAACTACGGAATAAATTTATAATGGGAATAAAAGAAGGAAAGAAATCGGAAACTCTTTTCTAGTAATCATTTTACTCCTCGAAAGTTGGTTTCAGTATCACCTTTTTACGGAAATGACACATGAAATGGATTTCAGAAACTGAATCTCGAAATCATCAATAACTATCCAATATTCTGCATTTGTAAATATTTATTTAATTTGCATTTCAAACAAATGTTGAAAACAAAGCGGAAAAAAAGATTCCCATTCTTTTACAGTCATATTCCGTTAAATTATATCAGAAAATCATATCACTGTTGGATGCAATAAATAATAATTTCAGACATGTTACCTGTTTATGTTGTTAACTCTCTTTTGCAACTGAACACTGGTAGTTTTGCCTAAGTTTGAATTCCGGCGAAGGCGTTCGTTGCTTGGTATTTTGGTGAATTTTAGGTTGAATATACCAAACCAGTTTCCCTGAAAAAGTCATCTACAAACGCATCCTTTTCCTCAAGCAGGTGCCCATCGTATGCTGCCTGACGAATATGCAAGAATTTTTCTTTTTTTATACAGCTTTCATAATCACATATTACCCACCAGCGGCCGAGCGGTAAAGACGCTGAACACTGGTAGTTCGGTCCGTGGTTCGAATTCCGCGAACGGGCTGGCTGCATGGTCGTTTTCGTGTTTTTCCCCATGTGTAACGTGTATACGAGCCAGTTTCCCTTAGAAAGTCCTCCACGAAGGCATCCCTCCATTTAGGCAGATAACCCTCGTGTGCTTTGCCTTGAATAGTACCATACCAATAATACCATAATCACATATTATATTATTGAACATTTTTAATTTGCAAAACTATAAGTTATGGAAAACTCTATGACATATTTATTTAGATTAATAAAAAAATAAAAATTAAATGCGTCATCGGCATCATTTTGTTAGTAATATCATTATATAATCTATTGTACTTTTTTTTTTTTTTTTAGTGTACTGGGGAATTAAAGAAAATTTCTCAAAAGTATCATCATGTTTTCGTAAACTGATATATAGTGTTAAATTATTATATTAAATTTCAGTTTATTATAGCAGAAATCGTAAATAGCTGCATTATGTATAGCTCTTGCTTTCACTGAGCTTTCGGAAGTTAATCTGCGTCCATCCGCATAATCGAGAAGCAGGTCGATTTGTTTCTCAGTGCAATCGCTGTGGTATCTTAATTCTACTGACCGATGTTCTATAAATTTAAAATATTTTGCCCTGCCTAAATTCTGTAGCTCTCTACATTCTAAAACTTTTGCCTTTGTCAAGTGCCAAATTCTTAGAATTTCGCCATCCCTAAATTTTCTTGTTCGATGCCTCTTTAAATTCTAAGAATTTTTCAGCCATTAATCTGCCTCCTGGCCAGACGTGCTTTTCGATGCCACATATGTCACTGAAAAAGGTTGAAAAATCGGAATTTTAAAAGCAAACTTCCTACTTTTCATCAAATAAATTTTATCGATTAGCAGTGCTATGGAAGCATTAAAACATTTATGTAATAAATACACAAATACTTCAGAAACATTTTTTTCTCTCTACTGAAGAAAGGCCTGTCTCTGACTACCTGCGAATTTGATTAAGTTTTATCCAAAATCTACGTCAAAGCGTTTCTTTTTGGCCTAATATTAAATTTTACATTGGCATGTTCCTGTCCCTGCTTGATGTTGACAAGATTTCTTCAAAACTGACTGTTCTTATTTTTTATTTTAAAACAAACAATTTAAATGGAAATGCACAGAGAAAACCACAAAAATTCCACTTTGAAACGTAAAAGTGTCTAATTTTTTAGAGCGAGATTTTCCTAACAATGAATTTTAGCAATTTAATACAAGTGCTATATTTAATTAAGAATTAAAACAATGTTCTTTTGTGATTTACGTAAGGTAACTCTTTCTGTCACTAATCATATGAAAATGCACCGAATTTCAGTACCATGTAATTTAGTTCGGAAACTGAGAGGTATCTGCGACATCTTGTCTATATGTAGAAAATATTTAATAAGGTTATTATGGGTGAAATTTGTTTCAAAATATTCAATATTTCATAATTTCTATGAACCAATAAATGCGATAAAGGTAAACTCCCCTTTTATAAATATGAAACAAGATAAACGAAATAAATTTGTGGTAAAATGAATTACAAACATTATGTCGAAATGACTGACACTGAGCATGTGTTTGTTATTTTAATAGTAATTTAATTATCAATTACATGTAGCTTTCAATAGGAATTAGGTATGTTAAGCCTCTTATAAATTTTTTCTTAGCGTTAAAGCTCGATAACATGAATCAAAAGCAGAAAATTAGTTAAACTACACTGTCTCACTAGTCGTAAGATTATATTACTGAAATATGCATATAAAAACAAATTAACATTCTATAAACGTACATTAAAATACCGAAACGCAATAAAAATCAATAACATTTATACTTAATAAGCTAAAAAGCCGGGGAAAAGGTCAGGCATGTGAATCACTAGAAGAGGCTCCAAATTGGCTATACGAATTCGAAAATTAATTTAATTATTAGGGGAGATAGGCTTCGTCAAACTTAAATCAATAAAACAAACCAAAAAAAAATTGCAAGAAAACCTGGAAATTAATGCAATATGCATTTCGGTGTTATTTCTTATTAATCAAAAACGAATTTTTTAACGTTTTCATTTGAAAATTATAAATAATTGGCCACATTATTTCTTTGAATTTATAAAACTACGATTAAAAATACTTTATGAATTATGGTATAATTATGCTATAAGAGTTATGACATTTTGATTTAATGCAATTACTTTTGCTTAATACAAGTGAAGCTATTTTTATATTTATATGGACGCGCATTGACCTTTCTGCCTCAGGTGAAAAAATATCTTGGCACGGCTCTGATAAGCAATTAAGATTAGAAATATGCACAAAATTAGTAACAAGGCAATACAAAACTTCCTTTTCTCTTTTGGATTTCCAGAAAAAAATATCTTTTTTCGTCTAACCAAAGCATGGACACAAAACGTGTTCCTTCCTCCGTAAGGGGCAAAAGCAGCCCATCTGCTTAATCGCCTCTAGACCGTAATCAAAGGACAGTAGCCTTGGGACAGTAGGAAACCATCACTTAAGTGAAACGACTTGTTGATCGCCTTACAAGGCATGGAGGTAGGAAGTAAAAAGGAGTCGCCCTAAACAAGTTTCTCCGTACCCTGCTCTGAAGCACCGGCGATCCCTACGTGGTGACCAAAACATTGGGTCATTTACCATTGAGTTCTATGGGATTTGACGCGTTCGGGTGTAAATATTTTGTAATTACGTCGCAAATATACATATAAATGTATATATTTTCTTTTTCTACAACACTTCAAAGTCCTAAGTATGTGAAAACAACATATTTTTAAACAACATTTCATTCTGAACGGAATTAAATGCTATACTTTTCACAGGACAGTTTTCTCAGAATGGTTTAATTTGAATGAAATATTTTCACATGTTTTTGTTAATTACATTAGAAAAAAAAATTAAGGTAATTCGATTTTATTCGGTTAAGGTACAAAAATTAAGATCAAAGTTTATTGTATTATTAATATTAAAATTATGCATTATTTCTTTTCTATTTATAGAGCTTCTTCCTAAAATACTTTCTTAAATATGACATGATTTTTTGGCTTCTTTTAAATCGAAAAATGTAAGTCAATTTATAATTAATGCTCTATTCGGTTCATTTTAAATTAGAGAATTATTAGGAAAATAGTATTTGACTTTCTCTGAACATTTCTGAAAGGGAATAAAATAAGTTTTTTTTTTTTTTTTTTTTTTTTAAGTATTATTTAAAACTTGTAACTGAGTTATTATAAAATGTAAAGGGAATAATTCTTTTAATTATACTTATCAGATTTTTTTTTACCCTTCATTTCAACAATACATATTCCAAAACTCTTTATTACGTTCTTAAGTGCGCATCTCATAGCATTTGCTTTACAATACCTTTTAACAGATCGCTTTCCAATACGAACAATTCTTGCTTAAATAGCTTTATAACATATTTGTCAACAGGATTTCAATTTATGTTTACAATTCAATATTAAGGTTATTATATATTTAGATAACATTTATAATCATTATAAATTATATACATTTAATCATTAGATTTCTTCACAGTACTATCACAGTTGTTTATAAGTGAATAAATTCTTCATTTCAAATACATTTATAAATAATTTAATGAATATTTAAGTATTTTGTCAAAGGCAGATACATGCTTTTTGCAAGCACATGCATAAATACCCATACATATTTCCTATTTATCATTTCCGGCATGTGCAAATCTTTAATTTCTGTGCATTCACTATATTTTTCGTGTAAAGTAATTTACACTAATTTAGCATACACCCGAAAGTTTTACATAAAAAATATATATGAATATAATTTGAATGAAAATTATAAGTATTATTTTTAATACCCACTCAAAGGTCAGTTTTTCTTCAAAATTCCTCCACGATGGCATCTCTCTCTTTAGGCAGATAGCCCTTGCATGCGTTACTCTATTTAATAAAAACTTAATCTGACCTATGTGCCTAATTACAAATATTTTAACATACATAATTTTATATTTACATTTAGCCATCAAGTTTCAAACTTTTCAAATCTTCTAGAAAATAAATTTTGGCAGATCTCTTTTAGCAATTTTCTTAAAATCTATATTTTTGTAATGCAACAGCTTAGAATTTTATAAAACAAATTCATAATCAAAATCGCTGTTGTTAGTTATCGAAAAATAACCAAGATGTGATTTTTGCGTAAATGTCAGTAAACTATACAAATTGCTATTATCCATCACACTATGAATGTTTCTTTTATGCGAGAGTGTCCCTGTTTCGATTTCTATGGAACTGTCGTGTGTCGAAATACTATCAGAATTTTGTCACGCGAGCTTCTGAATGTAAACAAAAAACACCCCGTCTGGTGACCCAAGCTTCAAAGCAGTGCTTCACTTCTAGCGCGGAATGGCCCCTCCTCCCTTTCCTACCTCCATGTTACAAGGAGGGGGGAAGAAAATCTAACAAAGGCCGTTTTCAGGACAATTTTGGTTCACTCTAAATGAAAAAAAAATTGTAAACATCGTTAAAATTTACTGCAGTTTTCCTGACGTAAATAGATTTGAATGCGAGCCGCCCGGTGGGTTAAAATAAAATCAACTATTTAGCGTAACGTTAACTTACGTTACATAATTAGCAAGAACAATACACCAAAATGAGTTTTGGTGATCGATGTGCATAGTGTATATAGTGTTTTTTCTACTTTTCATTATTTATTCTTTATTATATTTCCTTAATTAGTGTTGGCAAATCGATATGGATCTTGCGCCCTATGGGGCAGCATTTTGATGTGTATTATGTGTTAAAATTTCGACAACTGGTCTGTGCAACTATGCTCCGCCCACTCCTTTTGTATGCCTCAACAACTACCACTACGCTATTCGTTAGCTTCAAGACACGGAAGTAGGAAGACGCTACAGCTGTAGCACCTACGAGGAGAACGATATGCCAAAGTTTTTATACTAGAGATGTGCTAATATGCTTTTACGATTTGAAAGTTATGCTTCAGATATATTTAAATCGCTATTTTACCTAAGTTTTGCCACTGTTACATATTGCCACATTTTATGTGATTCAGAACTTCAAGTGCACAGGTTTGTTCCATCATTTGGATTTATTTTTCACTTTTATGATACCCACTAAGGACAGATATGGATAGGTAAAGATTTCAAGGTCGTGTTCCTATTAAATAAGCGAAGACCTATGACCTATATATCATTAGAGGTAATGTATTTATCCCTAGGAAGGGCTATAAATAATAAGATCAATCATATGCTTACATACGGAACGATCACAACAGACGACATTCTGATATCATACCAGGCGACGACATTTCATACGACCATCATAACAGATATTCTGAACATGCAAAACCGAGTGAATAGACTATAAAACTTCAATCCTCTACATTCCTCAATAATAAGATATACTAATTTGGAAAGATGTTCAGTAGAATTCAAGGCAGGGCTGTCTAGTACGAGGCTCAGGAAGCTGTTTACTACCAGCTCCCCCACAACCGGGGTTAATTAGACGGATCGAGACTCATCGCTCCTACACATTTCAACTCCACTAGTGTCTATTCTCTATATTTTCCTGCCCAGGTAAGAATGGCAACTCGATGGAATGTATTTAGGAAAGGTACCCTCGTGTGTCTACGGCTTCCGAAGGCCATATGTTGAAGGGAGCGATACACGATCTTTTTACTGACTGTACGACTGTCGCCTGCTTCAGCTAGGGGGTAATTTGAGCTATTGTTTACTTCGTTGACCGTGTACAATACGGCTGAGACGTCTCACTCGACGATTATTCTAAGTTAACTGTGCTTTGCACTTTGCCCCATCGCTAGTTCGTTTTCCCGCCATCCGTGCATTCTCGGTATGCACTTGACACTGTCTAATGTTAAAATGCTGTCCCGCTGAGGATTTTGGAAATTGTATTTCCCATGCGACGAGTGACTACTATCTGCCCGATATTGAAGCTGTCTATGTCATAAAGTTTACCTATACTGGTATGTGAAACCACTGATTATCAACAACCACAGTGCTAGCATTATGTGCATTTAGCACAACTTCCTCACGTAAGCCCAGATGCGGCGCAGCGCTATTAAATTTGCATACCCATGTCTATCCCTAATTTAGTGGCACTTCAGTGTAGTTACAACACATGAAGCTTGGACATACCTATAACGATTGCAATAGAAAAAGATTAATTTACTACCAAAAAAGAGGAAAAAAAGACACAGTATATTGGTTCAGAAAAATCAAGGACAATTTTTCTAAAGGTTTTATTGTTCTTACTGGATTCTTTTATAACGAGAAACTTAAAGTAAGGAAAGTAGAAACAAATATCAAAATTAATTCGGATTACAATCAGAAAAAACTTTAAACACCTATATTAAAAGACGAAATGTCATCTCTTTATCCAAAATATATTGAATGTATTAAGTTCCATCAGGTCAACGCTACAATTCATACCTCTAAATCTACTGCTTTATGGTTTGAAAAAATAAGACATGAAACCGGAATTAAAGCTGTACCCTCTAGATGCATATCCTCGAAATCTCCTGATGTGTCTCCCATGGATTAATGTGCATTTGTACGTTTAAAACAAGCTCTTTATACGTGGCATCCCCAAACATTGGATGAACTGTGGAACATTTTGAGGTAGACGTGGCATAAATTCAACCTTGATGTTTTCAGGAAAAGGCTTTTCTCTTGGAAATCAAGATGTAATATGATGGTTCAACAAAAGGACTCTCAGACGGAATATATTAGAAAATGAGATTATAAGATGTGTTTATATATCTAAATCTTTGCAAAATCCTTAAAGAACTACCTGAACACCTTCTGTACTCAGTGGTTTGCGATAGGTTTGTTGAATTTTAAATTTCAGACTAAACGTTTGAGGATTATTCACAGTGTTTCCTTTATTCTCATTTTTATTAATAATGCCTCATAAATATTTATTCAAATATATGAAAATTTCATTTTGCAATTTATAAAATACGCTGTTTTTAAATATTTTTAACCCAGACGGATATTAGTCCGAATTCTGTTCAAACGTCTATGTGTGCAAATGAAACAAAATGATCCCTTTGCGCGAAATACAAAGTCTGAAATCTTTCAGTTTAATATTTGTTTTTCCTGTATCTGTGGGGTTGTAAATTCTTTAA
Organism: Stegodyphus dumicola; assembly: GCF_044657685.1. NCBI lineage: Eukaryota > Metazoa > Arthropoda > Arachnida > Araneae > Eresidae > Stegodyphus > Stegodyphus dumicola. Next base: position 131,746,029 of record NC_140770.1, read on the forward strand.
CTTCCAGTATATATCCAATCGAGACATTTTTATAAAAAATTATTTAAATCCATTTCTTCCAAATTTCATGTCATGACTGATTTGTTTGAGTAAAAGTCAGGTTATTTGAAAAAGGCAAAGAAAAGGATGGTTACGTACCTGGCGCGAGGGAGGGCTTTGCGGAGAATGTTCTAAGGGAAATTGCCTCATATACGTTGAGATAAAGGAAACTGCAGAAGCCAACCATGCAGCCAGCACGTTGGCGAAGAATGAAACAGAGTAAAACTCTTAGCAATCTTAATGACAGAGCATATTCCTATGGAACACATATTGAAAATACTTCGTTTGAAAAGAAAGCAATACATTCTCATTTATTATTTCTAGTACGTTTTGACATAAAGGCCACAGAGAGAAAAAAATCTTAAAAAAATAACAACCTTATTCGTGTTTTAATGATAATCTGGAGATTTTTTTATGCGAAATGCCGACAAATCACTTACGAAAAACAAAAAGGAAGTGGCTGACGGTCACTTCGAATTTGGAGCACAGACAACAAGGCAAAATATGCCTAAGAAAAATTTCAATAATAGCTACAGCTTTCCTTAATTCAATGAGAAGTTATAGTTAAAAATAGAGCATATTGGTTAATCATAACTGAATATGGTGTGTAAACTAGTAAATTAATTTAAGAACACAAGAAAAAGTAATTTAGCAATAGCATTTAACTGCAAATAATCATTTTAATTTCAGGTTAAGATATAATTTCATTTTTATTTTACAGTTCTGAAATGTAGCTGCAAAAAAGAATTTTAAACTGACTTTCTGTTTGCATTTCTGCTGTAGCGAAATCGATTGCACTGAAAACATCCTTCCTCTCTGTTATCGAATAAGGCAATTTTTTCCGTTCAAATGCAATGCTCAGTCAATGAGATCGTCACTTTGTCAGTCATTTTTCAGTCAAAGTCCAATTTTTATTCAGTCACTGGTCAGGCAAGGAGATGTTCCCTTTCTCGGTCCCTGTTCAGTGAATGTCCAATTTTTAGTCTGTCAGTGGTCAGTCAATGAGATCGTCACTTAATCAGTCATTGCTCAGTCAATGTCCAATTTTTAGGCAGTCACTGGTCAGTCAATGAGATTGGTGTCATGGCAAACGAATTTTTGACGAATATGAATTGAAATTGTGTAAACTTGTCTGAGATCTCGATAATATGCTATAAGTCCTTGGTTTATTTTTAATTTTTTAAAGCAGAAATATTTTACTAATGGTTTTCTTAGGTTTGAAATTTTGAAACGCTTGCTATGAGTCGAAGAAGGATGTTGAGTGTATTCGTCATCAATATAGATAACAGGGACGGTACCAACGACGGCATCAACAGGGTGTTCTTGAGAATCTTGAATTGGCTTGAGTTCTGTTCTGTCTATTTGATCCAATTTGCCATTCATTCCTGATTCATTATTTGTGTTAAGGTGATTACCAGAATCGATGTCACTTTGTGCTCCAAGATCGTTATGCGATACAATGCATTCAGCATCCAATGATTTAAAACAGGGATTCAAACTGAATTCTTCTTGGTTCAACATGGTTATACTGCTATTAGGGCCTATTTGATTACCTGAGTTATCAGGTTTTGAAAAATCAAAATCCTTTTCTGTTTCATGTTGGAGGTAATTAAATTTGTTTTCATCGCTGATATTGTGCACATCATAAGTATTATTATCGAAATCTTTGGTAAAATGGTGGATGTGGTGAGTATCACTATCAATATGCAAATTAAGAAGATTATTATCAATAGCTTCGTTATTAACTTCGAAGAGATCGGTGTCACTGTTTATATCCACATCAAAGGAATCATCATTAAATTCATTAATATCATCATATGAATCAAGGAAATCTAAATTAAGTACCTTCTTTCCGGTGTTAAACTTGTGTTCATTACGGTTAATAGAGTTTTCATCATTATTTTTCCGAGTTTTCTCTTCTCTCCCAGGAAACAAAAGAAACACAGTCGCAAAACAAATAAGTATGCCCAATAGGCTGTCGATAAAGGGTGTTGGTATAAAAACGTAGCACAATACTGTGAAAAAAAAGAACTCTATTTCTAAAAATGGTTCCAATTCGATTTCAGCATTAAAAATAACAAGTTTAAGCAAATAAGCCCCACACGTAAGTTTTTAGCACCTCTAGATTCGGTATCTCTAATGATTATGGTTTATAAGCATTGTTAAAAATGTATACATTAACTTTGTTGTAATTCAACAAAAGCCTAAAACAATTATTGGTGAATTCATTGTTTCGAACGCTATTAAAAGGATTCCTTGAATATGTAACAATGAAAGGTATTCTGATATATAACTCATAATAGAAGGAAGATTCTATGTGTCTGTCTTTCGTTTGGGCTGAGTGTAAGCTAATAGACCCAGGGCTACGAATTTGCTACATAGGTGCATCTAGACAAGAGCCAGTGCACCTCGAAACGAGGTTTCCAAAATTTGAATGAGGTTTCAAATTTTATTTTTTTAATTTTTGTTTTATTCATTTGTCTTTGATAAAATCGCATTAAATCGATAATTCTCTTTCATTACATCAGCAATAATGGCACGAGGCTATTGTTGCTGTTGTATCCCTGTTGCCATTCCGAAAAATGAGGGCCAAATTAGCGTTTTAAGAATTTTTAATTAATATCTCTGATTTTTGTTTTTTTTTGGATAAAAGTGTAAGCGGAAAAGTGGAAAACGAACCAACGCTAAACTACCGCTGCCATACATATTCAAATAAATAATTCTTTTTGGGGGGGCTTCTTGTTATACAAAACATAAACGGAATACTTATATATAACCAGAGATTACTATTATTAGAACGAGAATACGTGAATACTATGGAAAAAATATTTATCAATAAAAAATGTACTTTCAAAACATGTATTTTTCTTTGACCTATTATTTTAAAGCACATGAATTATGTTATCCTTACACTCTCATGAAAAGGGCTTTGTTGCATCAGGTTCTTCTATTTACAATAAAATTAATGTAAAATTCCTTACCTGCTGCATCTTCAGTGTTCTCGACGCCAGGCTTCTAATAATCACGTTTTCCAGTAAGAGTTTCTATTATAATTAGCAGGCCATCTTGTCTTTTAATTATTTATTCAAAGAAAACGCTAATATACACTATTTACAAGGTAGGTGATAATTATTTTAAGACAGTACATTTTTAGTTCTGAGTCTTTACGCTCCTCAGAGCGGTTCCAATATCGACTGCTTCTCGGAACTTAATTACAGCAAAAGTAAAGGAAGAGATGCCCGCCACCTAGTGGCAAGAATGTGACATCCTCCCACCTTTTGATTTTACCTCGATAAGATGGGAAAATCAAAACAAAATTTATCAATAATCAAACAAAAATTCAAGTACAACTTTCACAAATATGAAAAGTAACTAATGCTCTAAAATTAATACTTACAAAGAAGGATTACACATCTAAACATTTTCTGCATTACATTCATACCATATCCAGATAACATGTTCCAATTGACAACTGTTAGGACAATTAAATTTCTAAAATACTGAAAAGAAACAAAAATTAGTATAGCAATTTAAAAATATGTAAGAGGTTTTACAGTTTTACGTCCATATCTAGTTTGATAGTTCATATCACTGTAACACTTATCCGCAGAGTTTTTTATGTTCATGGTGAAGTCACTAAACAAGTTAGGTCTATCAAGTTCGAGAGGATAAATACGTTTCACAGGTCTTAGGAGTTCACCTGTTGCAGTTTTCACTTTGACAACACGTACTTCGTTGTCTTTCCCAGGATATAGTTCTACAACACGACCTATTGTCCAATCTATTCTCTTCTTGTTGTCGCTGCCGACAAACACCAAGTCATTTTTGTTGATAGTCCAAGTAGATCGTTTAGATGTTTTTGCACTAGGATAGCTAAATATTCATCACGAAATCTTTTGCGAAAATGTTCTCTTACGTTCTGCAAGAACTTGTATCTTTTTGTCAGATTGATGGTATCCAGGTAGTCTAAGTCTGGTACTCCGATGTCGTGCACATCTTGTAGAAACATTGAAGGAGTTAGTGCCGTAAGATCATTTGGATCTTCTGAAAGGTACGTAAGGGGCCTTGAGTTGATTACTGATTCGATATCACAAAGTATAGTCAACATTTCCTCGTAAGAGACACAGGACTTTCCGAGAACATTTCTCAACATCTTCTTGACTGTTTGTACCAACCTCTCCCACCAACCGCCCCACCATGAAGCAGTTGGGGGATTAAACTTCCACTGTATTCTCATACTAGTTGAATTACATTCTATTTCTTTCCAATCTATCGATCTTAAAAGATTTTCAGTTCCAACGAAATTAGTGCCATTGTCGCTGTAAATAATACTTGGACGACCTCTTCTGGCAGTAAATCTCCTTAATTCCAAGATGAACGCAAGATGAACGAATTTGTTGATAAACTTTCTATCAGTTCAAGATGTATCGCGCGATAGACCGCGCAAGTAAAGAGCAAGATCCATGCCTTTTTTCCTTTTCGTAAATAAAGAGGACCGGCTACATCGACTCCGGTCACTTCAAACACCAGAGCATCTCTAACTCGATCTTCAGGAAGAGGTGCTGGAACAGTCTCTATATTCTTTGCGCTATATCTTCTACAGCGAACACACTTCATAAGAACTTTACGTACTGTTTTTCTTCCTCTCAGGACCCAGAATTTCTGTCGAATATTGGCTAGTACGAATTGCACACCAGCGTGGGATAGTCTCAAATGGTAATCTAAAATTAACCTATGAACTAAGTCATGATTTGAGGGCAATACAATTGGACAGAGAAAATTTTCTTCTTCCTCTCTTCTAGTAATCTTGGTCTTTAACCGAATAAGGCCATCTGAGTCAAAAAAGGTACAAAGGTTGCTAACTTTAAGTTCTTTGCCAAATGCTTCTATTTGTATTATCTTGCATATTTTCTTTTCTACAGTTTCTATTTCAGGGACCGTGAGTTCTCCTGATTGTTTAGAATCTGGTCTTCTGCAGTTGTTGATAAATCTGCATATCCAAGCAGTTATTCTTAACATTTTATGGTAAGATGAATATTTCTCAAAAAAATGTTCTACCCTTTGCGTATTTAGTGCAGAAATGACTGATTTCCTTTTTTCTGAATTCACTATTTCCATGTCCGGTATTTCCCTTTGTATAGGCCATTCTTCCTGATTTTTCTTCAGCCAGTCGGGGCCCTCCCACCATCTAACTGCTAAAAGTTGTTTGGCGGTGCAACCTCTTGATGGAAGGTCAGCTGGATTTTTTGTTCCAGCAATATGTTTCCACGTTTTTGGATCCATCAGTTTCCTAATCTCCCTGACTCTGTTTTCCACAAAGACAGCCCAGACAATCTCTTCCCTTTGAATCCATGTCAAAACTGTTGTAGAATCCGTCCAAACATGCGTTTCCACATTTTGCCATTGTAAACCATTTAAAACAGAAGAGCATAGTCTGGCACCTATCGTGGCAGCTATCAATTCCAGACGAGGGATCGTAATAGATTTCACGGGAGCTACCCTAGACTTCGATGCCAACAGATGAACTTCAACTCCAGAATTCGTCACAGTTCTCAAGAAACCTGCAGCAGCATACGCATTACTACTGGCATCACAGAATGTGTGAATGCTGCAGAACTTCCTATTGTCCTTGCTGGAATGTATCCAACGTAGGAGGGATATTTCTTCTAAGAGAAAAAGGCTTTTATACCAATTCACAAAATTTTGTTTTGTACTCTCGTCAACTTCAGTATCCCAAGAAATTCCTGTTTTCCATAGGTTCTGCAACAATATTTTAGGATACAAGAGAACAGGACTCACAATACCAATAGGATCAAATATTTTGTGTGTTACAGCGAGAATTGTTCTCTTCGTTATCATACCCATTTCAAAATCTTCTAGCCAATTCAGATTCAAAGTTAAATTATCTTCCTGAGAGTTCCATAACAGACCCAATACGGGTGAAATAGTTTCATGTTTCAAGTTATCTCCATTATGTAACCAACCTCGAAGATTAAACTTTCCTTCATTCATTATTTCTCGAGATTTTTCGATGAACTGAATCATCTCGGATTCTTTGTCAAAACTGGCAACAACGTTATCTACGTAGAAGCTACGCAAGAGTTTAGCTATTATCTCCGTATCATATGAAGAATTTTTCATGTACTTTTGTAGATGGAATTCTATAACAGCTGCCAAAAGGAAAGGACTACTCTTAACCCCAAATACTACCCTAGTATGACGAAATATTTTCGTTTTCCTTTCTTCCACATCATTCCACCAGAAAAACCGAAGCCAGTCTCTATCTTGAGGCCTTACACTGATCTGTAAGAAAGCCTTTTCAATGTCTGCTATAGCAGCAAACTTGCCTTCCCGAAATCTCAACAAAAGAGATGGAATTAGTTCTATCAAATTTGGTCCACACTCCAAACACTGATTTAGAGAAGGAGACGATTGATTTCTCGCAGACGCATCAAACACCGGTCGAATTGGTGTTGAGCTATTTTCTTTGATCACCGGTCTATGCGGTAAATAATGTCCATAGTCAACCGCAATATTTTCTTTAACTTCTTCGATCACTCCTAAGTTACACCAGTCATTAAAAACTGCATTGTATGAAGAAAATAAATTTTGAGATAAAAGTTTCTGGGTGGTAGATTGTAGACGTTTCAACGCTAAATCCTTGTGGGTGGAGAGTGGTACATGATTCTCCGCCCACGGAAGTGCGACTTCATAACGCCCTTCTTCGTTTAGAGATACACAATTTTCGAATTGCAATTTTGCTTGCAAATCCCTTTCCTCTCTAGCCTTTTTTGTAACTGGATCTGTTATTCCGATAACATCAAGCCTCCACAGTTCTGACAACGTGGCATCAGAAATATGTAAAGATAACGAAAGCGTGGAAAAGGGATTTTCTATTTCATAATTGTCAGTGTTCGCTTTCCCCATGACTGTCCACCCAAGTCTTGTACTTACAGCAACTAATCTTCCCCAAGGAAGAACTTCGATTTTACCTGTAAATAAATTTGCAGCAACATCTGCCCCTAACAACAAATGAATCTCTTGGGGGTTCTCCTGGAATAATCTGCAATTTCCATTTTCAAAAACATCACTTTTTTCTTTTCAATTCCTCTTCTTCTAAGTTCCCCAATCCAGTGTATATTTTTGATTTTAGGGACCGAAGAACATATTTTTCTTTCATCCAATACATTGATTTCGCAATTATACCGTTTATCTACGCTACCCAATTTTATTCTATAACGTTTATGTTTTTCCGAAACTTCTATGCCACCGAAAAGTCCGTGGGTTACACTTTGTTCACCTAAGCTTCTTAATTGTAACCTTTCTGCTGCATACCTGCTTATGTATGAGTTTTGACTTCCGGTGTCAATTATCGCTCGAACAAATTGGTTATTCCCTCTTCCATATATGCGAACAATTAAAGTTTGCAAATAAACTTCTGAACATCCTGCTTGATTTGAAAGTACTTTATTTTCTATCTGTTCGTCTTTTTTAATTTCCGAAACCACGACAGAAGGATTTTGTTTATTACACATAATAGTTGCATGTTGTTTTTTACAAATAGAACAAGTTATTTTTGTTCTGCAGTTTTGAGCCAAATGGTGTAATTTTAGGCATTTATAGCAAGCACATTTTCTTTTTAAAATGTCCCTTTTTTCTTGTAATGATAAGCCGGAAACGAAACTACAGTCATAAGTCTTGTGAAATTGATTACAGAAGACGCAGTTCATATTTTCCTCTCTGCATTCGGATTTTGTAAACAAATCTGTAGCGGTCGGAATCTTTGGTTTATTATGTCTATTTGAGAGACCATATGCGCTTTTCGTTGCAGGGGGGGAAGAAGACTGTCGCCGATCGGATACTTTTTGCTGTTGCGAAACCGTTGACCTTGTGCGTTCACGGGATGAAAGTTCTGCGTGTAAAAATGACATTAAATCTTTTATGTTATAATCGGTGCCAACATTTTGTGTTCTATGAAATTCAAGCGTTAATTCTGAAGGCAATAACTTCAAAATCATCGGACACAGCAAAGGGCTGTAAGATTCCGATACAACATCTAACGCTTCGAGACATCTAATCTGCGTTTGTACTTTATCATACAAGTTACGAAACGTTTTTATGTCATTCGCATTTTTTAATGATTCAATATTCAGCAAATTATTCATGTGCGCATTAATAAGAATGTCTCTCCTTCCAAAACGGTCGTGTAAGATTTGAATTGCTGAATCATAATGTTTCGGCGATAACGGAAGTCCTTGAACGCAATTAGCAGCTGTTCCTCCTAAATACGCTTTCAGGTAATTAAATTTGTCTACTTTATTCAATGATTCGTTATTATGTATTGAGGACTCAAAACTATTCCAAAAAGTAAGCCATTGACTACTGTTCCCATAAAATACGGGAATCGAAAGTTTTGGTAATTTAACATTAGGTGTATCTTTTATATTTTGCTGTGTGTTCGGTGCATTTAAGTCATGATTAAGTTCCTTAATCCGTTTCTTAAGCCTGAATTTCCATAACGTTATCTTCTCGCGATATTGTTCTGTAATTTCGAATTCATTTTCGAATTCATCTACACTCAGAATTGGTTCAACTTCCACATCGGCATTAGATAGCGTTTCGGTTTTAGCATTAAGCTGTTCTAACAATTCTTCGAGCTCATTAATACTACCTTCAGATTTATTTAATTCAGCTTCGATTTTCTTAAATAGTTTTGTAACGGCAGTTCTTAAAATACTTCTTTTCTTTTTTAATTTATCTACTTCTGCCATTATCTTTCTTAGATTCAAACACTTACACAAAAAATATACGTCTCATGCAAAACAAATATTTAACACTTACTTAGAAAACAAAATTATTCTTTTGCTGAATACTTCAAGAACAAGTATTAAAATCTTCAATTTTAATATTCAGCTTTTGAATTCACTTTATTAGAACTTTTCAAAAAACCTGGCGTCCCTGTTCGGGCGCCATAAAATGTTGCATCAGGTTCTTCTATTTACAATAAAATTAATGTAAAATTCCTTATCTGCTGCATCTTCAGTGTTCTCGACGCCAGGCTTCTAATAATCACGTTTTCCAGTAAGAAATTCTATTATAATTAGCAGGCCATCTTGTCTTTTAATTATTTATTCAAAGAAAACGCTAATATACACTATTTACAAGGTAGGTGATAATTATTTTAAGACAGTACATTTTTAGTTCTGAGTCTTTACGCTCCTCAGAGCGGTTCCAATCTCGACTGCTTCTCGGAACTTAATTACAGCAAAAGTAAAGGAAGAGATGCAAGAATGTGACAGGCTTCATCTACCTTCGGCTGGGTAAAACTTCATCTAAATTTAAACACAATACAGAAATATATCAAAATATTTTTAATTCTTTAATATCCACCTATTTAAGATAAAATCAACTATTTAGCGTAACGTTAACTTACTTTACATAATTAACAAGAACAATACACCAAAATGAGTTTTGGTGATCGATCTGCATAGTGTATATAGTGTATTTTCTACTTTTCTTTATTTATTCTTTATTATATTTCCTTAATTAGTGCTGGCAAATCGATATGGATCTTGCGCCCTATGGGGCAGCACTTTGATGTGTATTATGTGTTAAAAATTTCGACAACTGGTCTGTGCAACTATGCTCCGCCCACTCCTTTTGTATGCCTCAACAACTACCCCTACGCTATTCCGTTAACTTCAAGACACGGAAGTAGGAAGACGCTACACCTATTAGCACCTACGAGGAGAACGATATGCCAAAGTTTTTATACTACATATGTGCTAATTTGCTTTTAGGATTTGAAAGTTATGCTTCAGATATATTTAACCCGGTGGAAGGCGCGCGCTAAACAGAGCACATTTTGGTCGCGCGGGGTACCTGTATAACCCCACCGATAAATTTAAGCTTAATTCAATATACACATATAAACTTAAGTGCAAATAAATTGAAAAGGTATAAAATACAGTTTTTTAGTATATTCTAAAGCATGAATATTAATTTGAAAATATATTTACGTTAATTTCTACTACTAATGTTTATAGGAAAAAACTTACTCAATTACAAAATAAAAATCAGTTACATACCTTTATTGAATTTTAAACACATTTGTCACAAACATAATTAGAGTGATCCTTGCAAGTAAAATTTTGGCATTTCATACAAGAAATTGTTGTTTTTTTGTCCTTAGCTCGAGGACATATTGTACATCGTCCTTTACCAAGCTTCATTCTCTTTGGCAAGTTCTCTTCAGAAACGGCATTCCTTTCTGTTGAGAAATTCTGATTCATTTTCTCTCGTAATTCTCTGGGTAACATTTGCATATTTGATCTCCTCTTTATTTGTGGGTTTACGAGAGATAATGCCAATGTTTTCAAAAACATTCGTCTACTTTTATACTGCAAGGGAGGATTTTTAGTAGACATAAGTGACACTCGCGCGTTTATACCAGCCACGTTCAAAACACAGTAAAAAATCACCATAGGCCACCTGTTTGTTTTCCTAGCTGTTGAATAAAGCGTAGACATTTCATCAACAGTATCTACTCCTCCTTTCGTTCCATTGTAGAAATGGATTATTTCTGGCTTACTTTGTTCAGAGTTTTCATCTATCGTGTCATCATGATGCATTGTAGACAGAAGAACTACACATTTCGATTTCTTTGGAACATATGATACTAATGTCATGTCTTTTTGGAATCCAAACATGGAAGAATATACTTCTCTTTTCTTTGTTTCTAAAAATTCAGCAGGAATTACAGCTTTATTTTTCTTCAAAGTTCCCACTACAGTGAGTTTCTTTGATAGGAGCTCTTTTGCTAGCGGGTAACTTGTATACCAATTATCCATGGTTATATTCCTCCCAGATCCAAATAATGGAGCACAAAGTCGTTTTACGATCTCAGATGGCGAATAATCAACTTTGAAAGGACCATCCGATTGTTTCCCCGCATAAATTTCCATATTATATGTATAATATGTCCTGGCATCGACTACGGCAAATAATTTAATTCCATATTTTGCCGGCTTTTTCGACATATACTGGCGAAAAGCACATCGGCCACGAAATTTCTCCAACTTTTCATCTATTGTAACATATTCACTAACTGAATATATTTCTTGACATTTTTTATTGAAATCGCTGAAGAAATCTCTCACAGCTGCCAGCTTATCCAACTGTCTTCGAGCTTCGCGATCGTTTACATTGTCTAATCTCAAGCACCTTAGAAGAAAAGTGAATCGTTTGTAAGACATTGTCTTTCGGAATAATTCAATTCCGGTGCCATCAGCGTCCCACAAGTCTTTTGCATTAGCATGAGAAGATTTATGCAATCCGCATACATATAAAAGACCAAACAGTGCTCTCATCTCCACTTCATCTGTATGCCTAGCATCTCGACTCCGTTGAAAATTTTCGGATATTTTATCAATAAAAATATTGGTGCAGTCCACAATATTTTTTATAATATTGAAATCCATAAAAAGTTCCCAACTTTCAATTGGTTCCATAATACTTATTGCAACTGATTTCAGACCTGGTAAGTGGGTTATAATATTACAGGAACTGGTTCTTACCTTCTGATTCGGTTTACTTTTCTTCCAAACTGTTTTATTTTTTCCTATATAACTGTCACTTTTTTCATTAGATTCAAGCGTTTTATTTTCAGCTTCAAACTCACTGTCGCTGTCATGACTGCTATAAATTTCTTGATCTACTTCATTTTCACTAGCAGTATCCATTTCTTCATCGGAAGTTTCCACAGTATCCAATAACATTCTCAAGTGTTCCATTTCTTTTTCATAATCTGTCATTTTTCGTTTGAGAGCCATTTTCGAACGACTACAGTATAGCACACATGCACAATCTATGCAAGCAAGAAGCTAAAGTGAGAAATTTCAGAACAAATCTGGTCACGGGGGTTCCCAGGTTACCCCAGTTGCATGTAGCGTTCCAAGAAATGATTGCTCCTCCCCAACAAAAGAAAAACACCTGCTGCTGGCAGGTGCTATTGAAAGAAAACCGTTTAAAAGTTAGCTACTGAAGGGCTGATTCATAGCGGATAAATAGAAATTCCAGAATGAAAGGTTTTATGAGGCTGGGGTGACTCAGTCACCCCGCGCGAGTGCTACCGGGTTAAATCGCTATTTTACCTAAGATTTGCCACCGTTACATATTGCCACATTGTATGTGATTCAGAACTTCAAGTGCACAGGTTTTTTCCATCATTTGGATTTATTTTTCACATTTATGATACCCACTAAGGACAGATATGGATAGGTAAAGATTTCAAGGTCGTGTTCCTATTAAATAAGCGAAGCCCTATGACCTATATATCATTATAGCTAATGTATTTATCCCTAGGAATGGCTATAAATAATAAGATCAATCACATGCTTACATACGGAACGATCACAACAGACGATATTCTGATATCATACCAGGCGACGACATTTCATACGACCATCATAACAGACATTCTAAACATGCAAAACCGAATGAATAGACTATAAAACTTCAATCCTCTACATTCCTCAATAATAAGCTATAGTAATTTGGAAAGATGCTCAGTAGAATTCAAGGCAGGGCTGTATACAACGAGGCTCAGGAAGCTGTCTACTACCAGCTCCCCCACAACCGGGGTTAATTAGACGGATCGAGACTCATCGCTCCTACACATTTCAACTCCACTAGTGTCTATTCTCTATATTTTCCTGCCCAGGTAAGAATGGCAACTCGATGGCATGTATTTAGGAAAGGTATCCTCGTGTGTCTACGCCTTCCGAAGGCCATATGTTGAAGGGAGCGATACACGATCTTTTTACTGACTTTACGACTGTCGCCTGCGTCAGCTAGGGGGTAATTTGAGTTATTGTTTACTTCGTTGACCTTGTACAATACGGCTGAGACGTCTCACTCGACGATTATTCTAAGTTAACTGTGCTTTGCACTTTGCCCCATCGCTAGTTCGTTTTCCCGCCATCCGTGTATTCTCGGTATGCACTTGACACTGTCTAATGTTAAAATGCTGTCCCGCTGAGGATTTTGGAAATTGTATTTCCCATGCGACGAGTGACTACTATCTGCCCGATATTGAAGCTGTCTATGTCATAAAGTTTACCTATACTGGTATGTGAAACCACTGATTATCAACAACCACAGTGCTAGCATTATGTGCATTTAGCACAACTTCCTCACGTAAGCCCAGATGCGGCGCAGCGCTACTAAATTTGCATACCCATGTCTATCCCTAATTTAGTGGCACTTCAGTGTAGTTACAAAACATGAAGCTTGGACATACGTATAACGATTGCAATAGAAAAAGATTAATTTACTACCAAAAAATGGGAGAAAAAGACACAGTATATTGGTTCAGAAAATTCAAGGACAATTTTTCTAAAGGTTTTATTGTTCTTACTGGATTCTTTTATAACGAGAAACTTAAAGTAAGGAAATTAATTCGGATTACAATCAGAAAAATCTTTAAACACCTATATTAAAAGACGAAATGTCATCTCTTTATCCAAAAGATCTTGAATGTATTAAGTTCCATCAGGTCAAGGCTACAATTCATACCTCTAAATCTACTGCTTTATGGTTTGAAAAAATAAGACATGAAACCGGAATTAAAGCTGTACCCTCTAGATGCATATCCTCGAAATCTCCTGATGTGTCTCCCATGGATTAATGTGCATTTGTACGTTTAAAACAAGCTCTTTATACGTGGCATCCCCAAACATTGGATGGACTGTGGAACATTTTGAGGTAGAAGTGGCATAAAAGCTACCTTTATGCCACTTCTACCTCAAAATTCAGGAAAAGGCTTTTCTCTTGGAAATCAAGATGTTATTCATAGTGTTTCCTTTATTCACATTTTTATTAATAATGCCTCATAAATATTTATTCAAATATATGAAAATTTCATTTTGTAATTTATAAAATACGCTGTTTTTAAATATTTTTAACCCAGAGGGATATTAGCCCGAATTCTGATCAAATGTGTATGTGTGCAAATGAAAAAAAATGATCCCTTTGCGCGTAATACAAAGTATGAAAGCTTTCAGTTTAATATTTGTTTTTCCTGTATCTCTGGGTTTGTAAATTCTTTAACATCCAGTATATATACAATCGAGACATTTTCATAAAAAAATTATTTAAATCCATTTCTTCCAAATTCCATGTCGTGACTGATTTGTTTGAGTAAAAGTCAGGTTATTTGAAAAAGGCAAAGAAAAGGATGGTTACGTACCTGGCGCGAGGAAGGGCTTTGCGGAGAACGTTCTAAGGGAAATTGCCTCATATACGTTGAGATAAGGGAAACTGCAGAAGCCAACCATGCAGCCAGCACGTTGGCGAAGAATGAAACAGGGTAAAACTCTTAGCAATCTTAATGACAGAGCATATTGCTATGGAACATATATTGAAAATACTTCGTTTGAAAAGAAAGCAATATAATCTCATTTATTATTTCTAGTACATTTTGACATGAAGGCCACAGAGAGAAAAAAATCTAAAATAAAAAATAACATCCTTATTCGTGTTTTCATGATAATCTGGAGATTTTTTATGCGAAATGCCGACAAATCACTTACGAAAAACAAAAAGGAAGTGGCTGACGGTCACTTCGAATTGGGAGCACAGACAACAAGTTAAATATGGCTAAGAAAAATTTCAATAATAGCTACAGCTTTCCTTAATTCAATGAGAAGTTATAGTTAAAAATAGAGTATATTGGTAAATCATAACTGAATATTGTGTGTAAACTAGTAAATTAATTTAAGAACACAAAAAGTAATTTAGCAATAGCATTTAACTGCGAATAATCATTTTAATTTCAGGTTAAGATATAGTTTCATTTTTATTTTACAGTTCTGAAATGTAGCTGCAAAAAAGAATTTTAAACTGACTTTCTGTTTGCATTTCTGCTGTAGCGAAATCGATTGCACTGAAAACATCCTTCCTCTCTGTTATCGAATAAGGCAATTTTTTCCGTTCAAATGCAATGCTCAGTCAATGAGATCGTCACTCTGTCAGTCATTTTTCAGTCAAAGTCCAATTTTTATTCAGTCACTGGTCAGGCAAGGAGATGTTCCCTTTCTCGGTCCCTGTTCAGTGAATGTCCAATTTTTAGTCTGTCAGTGGTCAGTCATTGAGATCGTCACTTAATCAGTCATTGCTCAGTCAATGTCCAATTTTTAGGCAGTCACTGGTCAGTCAGTCAGATTGGTCTCATGGCAAACGAATTTTTGACGAATGTGAATTGAAATTGTGTAAACGTATCTTAGATCTCGATAGTATGCTATAAGTCCTTGGTTTATTTTTAATTTTTTATATATAATATATATAGAAATATTTTATTAATGGTTTTCTTAGGTTTGAAATTTTGAAATGCTTGCTATGATTCGTAGAAGGGATTGGTGTGATGGCAAAAAAAGGTTTTGACGAATATGAATTGAAATTGAGTAAATTTATCTGAGATCTCGATAATATGCTATAAGTCCTTTGTTTAATTTAAATTTTTTTAAGCAGAAATATTTTAGTAATGGTTTTCTTAGGTTTGAAATTTTGAAACGCTTGCTATGAGTCGAAGAAGGATGTTGAGTGTATTTGTCATCAATACAGATAACAGGGACGGTACCAACGACGGCATCAACAGGGTGTTCTTGAGAATCTTGAATTGGTTTGAGTTCTGTTCTCTCTATTTGATCGAATTTGCCATTCATTCCTGGTTCATTATTTGTATTAAGGAGTTTACCAGAATCGATGTCACATTGTGCTCCAAGATGGTTATGCGATACAATGCATTCAGCATCCAATGATTTAAAACAAGCATTCAAACTGAATTCTTCTTGGTTGAACATGGTTATACTGCTATTCGTGCCTATTTGATTACCTGAGTTATCAGGTTTTGGAGAATCAAAATCCTTTTCTGTTTCATGTTGGAGGTAATTAAATTGGTTTTCATCGCTGATATTGTGCACATCATAAGGATTATTATCGAAATATTTGGCAAAATGGTGGATGTGGTCAGTATCACTATCAATATGCAAATTAAGAAGATTATTATCAAAAGCTCCGTTATTATCTTCGAGGAGATCGGTGTCACTGTTTATATCCACATCAAAGGAATCATCATTAAATTCATTAATATCATCATATGAATCAAGGAAATCTAAATTAAATACCTTCTTTCCGGTGTTAAACTTGTGTTCATTACGGTTAATAGAGTCTTCATCATTATTTTTCTGAGTTTTCTCTTCTCTTCCAGGAAACAAAAGAAACACAGTCGCAAAACAGATAGGTGTGCCCAATAGGCTGTCGATAAAGGGTGTTGGTATAAAAACGTCGCACAATACTGTGAAAAAAAAGAACTCCATTTCTAAAAATGATTCCAATTCGATTTCAGCATTAAAAATAACAAGTATAAGCAAATAAGCTCCACACGTAAGTTTTTAGCACCACTAGATTCAGTATCTCTAATGATTATGGTTTATAAGCATTGTTAAAAATGTATAGACTAACTTTGTTGTAATTCAACAAAAGCCTAAACCAATTATTGGTAAATTCATTGTTTCGAACGCTATTAAAAGGATTCCTTGAATATGTAACAATGAAAGTTATTCTGATATATAACTCACATTAGAAAGAAGATTCTATGTGTCTGTCTTTCGTTTGGGCTGAGTGTAAGCTAATAGACCCAGGGCTACGAATTTGCTACATAGGTGCATCTAGACAAGAGCCAGTGCACTTCGAAACGAGGTTTCCAAAATTTGAATGAGGTTTAAAATTTTATTTTTTTAATTTTTGTTTTATTCATTTGTCTTTGATAAAATCGCATAAAATCGCTAATTCTCTCTCATTACATCAGCAATAATGGCCCGAGGCCATTGTTGCTGTTGTATCCCTGTTGCCATTCGAAAAAATGAATGCGAAAATTAGCGTTTTAAGAATTTTTAATTAATATCTCTGATTTTTGCTAATTTTTGGATAAAAGTGTAAGCGGAAAAGTGGAAAACGAACCAAAGCTAAACTACCGTTGCCATACATAATGAAATAAATAATTCTTTTTTTTTGGGAGGGCTTCTTGCTATACAAAACATAAACGTAATACTTGTATATAACCAGAGATTATTATTATTAGAACGAAAATACGTGAATACTATGGAGAAATATTTTAACAATAAAAAAAGTACTTTCAAAACATGTATTCTTCTTTGACCTATTATTTTAAAGCACAGAAATTATGTTATCCTTACACTCTCATGAAAAGGGCTTCATCTACCTTCGGCTGGGTAAAAATTCATCTAAATTTAAACACAATACAGAAATATATCAAAATATTTTTAATTCTTTAATATCCACCTCTTTAAGATAAAATCAACTATTTAGCGTAACGTTAACTTACTTTACATAATTAACAAGAACAATACACCAAAATGAGTTTTGGTGATCGATGTGCATAGTGTATATACTGTTTTTCCTACTTTTCATTATTTATTCTTTATTACAATTCCTTAATTAATGCTGGCAAATCGATATGGATCTTGCGCCCTCTGGGGCAGCACTTTGATGTGTATTATGTGTTAAAAATTTCGACAACTGTTCTGTGCAACTATGCTCCGCCCACTCCTTTTGTATGCCTCAACAACTACCCCTACGCTATTCCGTTAACTTCAAGACACGGAAGTAGGAAGACGCTATAGCTGTAGCACCTACGAGGAG
The DNA here is from genome assembly GCF_044657685.1 of Stegodyphus dumicola. Classification (NCBI taxonomy): domain Eukaryota; kingdom Metazoa; phylum Arthropoda; class Arachnida; order Araneae; family Eresidae; genus Stegodyphus; species Stegodyphus dumicola. The sequence continues at coordinate 131,763,789 of NC_140770.1, forward strand.
AACGATATGCAAAAGTTTTTATACTACAGATGTGCTAATTTGCTTTTACGATTTGAAAGTTATGCTTCAGATATATTTAAATCGCTATTTTACCTAAGATTTGCCACCGTTACATATTGCCACATTGTATGTGATTCAGAACTTCAAGTGCACAGGTTTTTTCCATCATTTGGATTTATTTTTCACATTTATGATACCCACTAAGGACAGATATGGATAGGTAAAGATTTCAAGGTCGTGTTCCTATTAAATAAGCGAAGCCCTATGAGCTATATATCATTAGAGCTAATGTATTTATCCCTAGGAATGGCTATAAATAATAAGATCAATCATATGCTTACATACGGAACGATCACAACAGACGACATTCTCATATCATACCAGACGACGACATTTCATACGACCATCATAACAGACATTCTGAACATGCAAAACCGAGTGAATAGACTATAAAACTTCAATCCTCTACATTCCTCAATAATAAGATATACTAATTTGGAAAGATGCTCAGTAGAATTCAAGTTAGGGCTGTCTACTACGAGGCTCAGGAAGCTGTCTACTACCAGCTCCACAAACGGGGTAAATTAGACGGATCGAGACTCATCGCTCCTACACATTTCAACTGCACTATTGTCTATTCTCTATACTTTTCCTGCCCAGGTAAGAATGGAAACTCGATGGCATGTATTTAGGAAAGGTACCCTCGTGTGTCTACGGCTCCCGAAGGCCATACGTTGAAGGGAGCGATACGCGATCTTTTTACTGACTCTACGACTGTCGCCTGCTTCAGCTAGGGGGGAATTTGAGCTATTGTTTACTTCGTTGGCCGTGTACAATACGGCTGAGACGTCTCACTCGAAGATTATTCTAAGTTAACTGTGCTTTGCACATTGCCCCATCGCTAGTTCATTTTCCCGCCATCCGTGCATTCTCGGTATGCACTTGACACTGTCTAATGTTAAAATGCTGTCCCGCTGAGGATTTTGGAAATTGTATTTCCCATGCGACGAGTGACTACTATCTGCCCGATATTGAACCTGTCTCTGTCATAAAGTTTACCTATACTGGTATGTGAAACCACTGATTATCAACAACCACAGTGCTTTATGTGCATTTAGCACAACTTCCTCACGTAAGCCCAGATGCGGCGCAGCGCTATTCAATTTCCATAGCCATGTCTATCCCTAATTTAGTGGCACTTCAGTGTAGTTACAACACATAAAGCTTGGACATACCTATAACGATTGCAATAGAAAAAGATTAATTTACTACCAAAAAAGAGGAGAAAAAGACACAGTATATTGGTTCAGAAAAATCAAGGACATTTTTTCTAAAGTTTTAATTGTTCTTACTGGATTCTTTTATAAAGAGAAACTTAAAGTAAGGAAAGTAGAAACAAATATCAAAATTAATTCGGATTACAATCAGAAAAAAATTTAAACACCTATATTAAAAGACGAAATGTCATCTCTTTATCCAAAAGATCTTGAATGTTTTAAGTTCCACCAGGTCAAGGCTACAATTCATACCTCTAAATCTACTGCTTTATGGTTTGAAAAAATAAGATATGAAACCGGAATTAAAGCTGTACCCTCTAGATGCATATCCTCCAAATCTCCTGATGTGTCTCCCATGGATTAATGTGCATTTGTAAGTTTAAAACTTGGAACTCTTGGAAATCAAGATGTAATATGATGGTTCAACAAAAGGAGTCTCATACGGAATATATTAGAAAATGAGATTATATGATGTGTTTATATATCTAAATCTTTGCAAAATCCTTAAAAAAATACCTGAACACCCTCTGTAGTCAGTGGTTTGCGATAGGTTTGTTGAATTTTAAATTTCAGACTGAACGTTTGAGGATTATTCATAGTGTTTCCTTTATTCTCATTTTTATTAATAATGCCTTATAAATATTTATTCAAATATATGAAAATTTCATTTTGTAATTTATAAAATACGCTGTTTTTAAATATTTTTAACCCAGAGGGATATTAGCCCGAATTCTGATCAAATGTGTATGTGTGCAAATGAAAAAAATGATCCCTTTGCGCGTAATACAAAGTATGAAAGCTTTCAATTTAATATTTGTTTTTCTTGTATCTCTAGGTTTGTAAATTCTTTAACATCCAGAATATATACAATCGAGACATTTTTATAAAAAAATTATTTAAATCCATTTCTTCCAAATTTCATGTCGTGATTGATTTGTTTGAGTAAAAGTCAGGTTATTTTGAAAAAGGCAAAGAAAAGATGGTTACGTACCTGGCGCGAGGGAGGGCTTTGCGGAGAAGTTTCTAAGGGAAATTGCCTCATATACGTTGAGATAAGGGAAACTGCAGAAGCCAACCATGCAGCCAGCACGTTGGCGAGGAATGAAACAGGGTAAAACTCTTAGCAATCTTAATGACAGAGCATATTGCTATGGAACATATATTGAAAATACTTCGTTTGAAAAGAAAGCAATATATTCTCATTTATTATTTCTAGTACGTTTTGACATGAAAGCCACAGAGAGAAAAAAATCTAATATAAAAAATAACATCCTTATTCGTGTTTTAATGATAATCTGGAGATTTTTTATGCGAAATGCCGACAAATCACTTACGAAAAACAAAAAGGAAGTGGCTGACGGTCACTTCGAATTGGGAGCACAGACAACAAGGGAAAATATGCCTAAGAAAAATTTCAATAATAGCTACAGCTTTCCTTAATTCAATGAGAAGTTATAGTTAAAAATAGAGCATATTGGTATATCATAACTGAATATGGTGTGTAAACTAGTAAATTAATTTAAGAACACAAAAAGTAATTTAGCAATAGCATTTAACTGCGAATAATCATTTTAATTTCAGGTTAAGATATAATTTCATTTTTATTTTACAGTTCTGAAATGTAGCTGCGAAAAAGAATTTTAAACTGACTTTCTGTTTGCATTTCTGCTGTAGCGAAATCGATTGGACTGAAAACATCCTTCCTCTCTCTTATCGAATAAGGCAATTTTTTCCGTTCAAATGCAATGCTCAGTCAATGAGATCGTCACTTTGTCAGTCATTTTTCAGTCAAAGTCCAATTTTTATTCAGTCACTGGTCAGGCAAGGAGATGTTCCCTTTCTCGGTCCCTGTTCAGTGAATGTCCAATTTTTAGTCTGTCAGTGGTCAGTTAATGAGATCGTCACTTAATCAGTCATTGCTCAGTCAATGTCCAATTTTTAGGCAGTCACTGGTCAGTCAATGAGATTGGTGTCATGGCAAACGTTATTTTTGACGAATATGAATTGAAATTGTGTAAACGTGTCTGAGATCTCGATAATATGCTATAAGCCCTTGGTTTATTTTTAATTTTTTAAAGCAGAAATATTTTAGTAATGGTTTTCTTAGGTTTGAAATTTTGAAACGCTTGCTGTGATTGGTACAAGGGATTGGTGTCATGGCAAACAAATTTTTGACCAATATGAATTGAAATTGTGTAAACTTATCTGAGATCTCGATAATATGCTATAAGTCCTTTGTTTATTTTAAATTTTTTTAAGGAGAAATATTTTAGTAATGGTTTTCTTAGGTTTGAAATTTTGAAACGCTTGCTATGAGTCGAAGAAGGATGTTGAGTGTATTCGTCATCAATATAGATAAGAGGGACGGAACCAACGACGGCATCAACAGGGTGTTCCTGAGAATCTTGAATTGGTTTAAGTTCTGTTCTCTCTATTTGATCCAAGTTTCCATTCATTCCTGGTTCATTATTTGTGTTAAGGAGTTTACCAGAATCGATGTCAGTTTGTGCTCCAAGATCGTTATGCGATACAATGCATTCAGCATCCAATGATTTAAAACAGGCATTCAAACTGCATTCTTCTTGGTTCAACATGGTTATACTGCTATTCGTGCCTATTTGATGACCTGAGTTATCAGGTTTTGGAAAATGAAAATCCTTTTCTGTTTCATGTTGGAGGTAATTAAATTTGTTTTCATCGCTGATATTGTGCACATCATAAGGATTATTATCGAAATCTTTGGCAAAATGGTGGATGTGGTCAGTATCACTATCAATATGCAAATTAAGAAGATTATTATCAAGAGCTTCGTTATTAACTTCGAGGAGATCGGTGTCATTGTTTATATCCACATCAAGGGAATCATCATTAAATTCATTAATATCATCATATGAATCAAGGAAATCTAAATTAAGTACCTTCTTTCCGGTGTTAAACTTGTGTTCATTACGGTTAATAGAGTTTTCATCATTATTTTTCCGAGTTTTCTCTTCTCTTCCAGGAAACAAAAGAAACACAGTCGCAAAACAAATAAGTATGCCCAATAGGCTGTCGATAAAGGGTGTTGGTATAAAAACGTAGCACAATACTGCGAAAAAAAAGAACTCCATTTCTAAAAATGGTTCCAATTCGATTTCAGCATTAAAAATAACAAGTTTAAGCAAATAAGCTCCACACGTAAGTTTTTAGCACCACTAGATTCGGTTTCTCTAATGATTATGGTATATAAGCATTGTTAAAAATTTATACATTAACTTTGTTGTAATTCAACAAAAGCTTAAAACAATTATTGGTAAATTCATTGTTTCGAACGCTATTAAAGGGATTCCTTGAATATGTAACAATGAAAGGTATTCTGATATATAACTCATAATAGAAGGAAGATTCTATGTGTCTGTCTTTCGTTTGGGCTGAGTGTAAGCTAATAGACCCAGGGCTACGAATTTGCTACATAGGTGCATCTAGACAAGAGCCAGTTCACCTCGAAACGAGGGTTCCAAAATTTGAATGAGGTTTCAAATTTTATTTTTTTAATTTTTGTTTTATTCATTTGTCTTTGATAAAATCGATAATTCTCTTTCATTACATCAGCAATAATGGCACGAGGCCATTGTTGCTGTTGTATCCCTGTTGCCATTCGGAAAAATGAGGGCGAAAATTAGCGTTTTAAGAATTTTTAATTAATATCTCAGATTTTTGCTATTTTTTGGATAAAAGTGTAAGCGGAAAAGTGGAAAACGAACCAACGCTAAACTACCGCTGCCATACATATTCAAATAAATAATTCTTTTTGGGGGGGTCTTCTTGCTATACAAAACATAAACGTAATACTTATATATAACCAGAGATTATTATTATTAGAACGAAAATACGTGAATACTATGGAGAAAATATTTATCAATAAAAAAAGTACTTTCAAAACATGTATTTTTCTTTCACCTATTATTTTAAAGCACAGAAATTATGTTATCCTTACACTCTCATGAAAATGGCTTCATCAACCTTCGGCTGGGTAAAAATTCATCTAAACATAAACACAATACAGAAATATATCAAAATATTTTTAATTCTTTAATATCCACCTCTTTAAGATAAAATCAACTGGTTAGCGTAACGTTAACTTACGTTACATAATTAGCAAGAACAATACACCAAAATGAGTTTTGGTGATCGATGTGCATAGTGTATATAGTGTTTTTCCTCATTTTCATTATTTATTCTTTATTATATTTCCTTAATTAGTGCTGGCAAATCGATATGGATCTTGCACCCTCTGAGGCAGCACTTTGATGTGTATTATGTGTTAAAAATTTCGACAACTGGTCCCACTCCTTTTGTATGCCTCAACAACTACCCCTACGCTATTCCGTTAGCTTCAAGACACGGAAGTAGGAAGAAGCTACAGCTGTAGAACCTACGAGGAGAACGATATGCCAAAGTTTTTATAATACAGATGTGCTAATTTTCTTTTACGATTTGAAAGTTATGCTTCAGATATATTTAAATCGCTATTTTACCTACGTTTTGCCACTGTTACATATTGCCACATTGTATGTGATTCAGAACTTCAAGTGCACAGGATTGTTCCATCATTTGGATTTATTTTTCGCTTCTATGATACCCACTAAGGACAGATATGGATAGGTAAAGATTTCAGGGTCGTGTTCCTATTAAATAACCGAAGCCCTATGACCTATATATCATTAGAGGTAATGTATTTATCCCTAGGAAGGGCTATAAATAATAAGATCAATCATATGCTTACATACGGAACGATCACAACAGACGACATTCTGACATCATACCGGGCGACGACATTTCATACGACCATCATAATAGACATTCTGAACATGCAAAACCGAGTGAATAGACTATAAAACTTCAATCCTCTACATTCCTCAATAATAAGATATACTAATTTGGAAAGATGCTCAGTAGAATTCAAGTTAGGGCTGTCTACTACGAGGCTCAGGAAGCTGTCTACTACCAGCTCCATAAACGGGGTAAATTAGACGGATCGAGACTCATCGCTCCTACACATTTCAACTACACTATTGTCTATTCTCTATACTTTTCCTGCCCAGGTAAGAATGGAAACTCGATGGCATGTATTTAGGAAAGTTACCCTCGTGTGTCTACTGCTCCCGAAGGCCATATGTTGAAGGGAGCGATACACGATCTTTTTACTGACTCTACGACTGTCGCCTGCTTCAGCTAGGGGGGAATTTAAGCTATTGTTTACTTCGTTGGCCGTGTACAATACGGCTGAGATGTCTCACTCGAAGATTATTCTAAGTTAACTGTGCTTTGCACATTGCCCCATCGCTAGTTCGTTTTCCCGCCATCCGTGCATTCTCGGTATGCACTTGACACTGTCTAATGTTAAAATGCTGTCCCGCTGAGGATTTTGGAAACTGTATTTCCCATGCGACGAGTGACTACTATCTGCCCGATATTGAACCTGTCTCTGTCATAAAGTTTACCTATACTGGTATGTGAAACCACTGATTATCAACAACCACAGTGCTCGCTTAATGTGCATTTAGCACAACTTCCTCACGTAAGCCCAGATGCGGCGCAGCGCTATTCAATTTCCATAGCCATGTCTATCCCTAATTTAGTGGCACTTCAGTGTAGTTACAACACATAAAGCTTGGACATACCTATAACGATTGCAATAGAAAAAGATTAATTTACTACCAAAAAAGAGGAGAAAAAGACACAGTATATTGGTTCAGAAAAATCAAGGACATTTTTTCTAAAGTTTTAATTGTTCTTACTGGATTCTTTTATAAAGAGAAACTTAAAGTAAGGAAAGTAGAAACAAATATCAAAATTAATTCGGATTACAATCAGAAAAAAATTTAAACACCTATATTAAAAGACGAAATGTCATCTCTTTATCCAAAAGATCTTGAATGTTTTAAGTTCCACCAGGTCAAGGCTACAATTCATACCTCTAAATCTACTGCTTTATGTTTGAAAAAATAAGATATGAAACCGGAATTAAAGCTGTACCCTCTAGATGCATATCCTCGAAATCTCCTGATGTGTCTCCCATGGATTAATGTGCATTTGTAAGTTTAAAACTTGGAACTCTTGGAAATCAAGATGTAATATGATGGTTCAACAAAAGGAGTCTCATACGGAATATATTAGAAAATGAGATTATATGATGTGTTTATATATCTAAATCTTTGCAAAATCCTTAAAAAAATACCTGAACACCCTCTGTACTCAGTGGTTTGCGATAGGTTTGTTGAATTTTAAATTTCAGACTGAACGTTTGAGGATTATTCATAGTGTTTCCTTTATTCTCATTTTTATTAATAATGCCTTATAAATATTTATTCAAATATATGAAAATTTCATTTTGTAATTTATAAAATACGCTGTTTTTAAATATTTTTAACCCAGAGGGATATTAGCCCGAATTCTGATCAAATGTGTATGTGTGCAAATGAAAAAAATGATCCCTTTGCGCGTAATACAAAGTATGAAAGCTTTCAATTTAATATTTGTTTTTCTTGTATCTCTAGGTTTGTAAATTCTTTAACATCCAGAATATATACAATCGAGACGTTTTTATAAAAAAATTATTTAAATCCATTTCTTCCAAATTTCATGTCGTGACTGATTTGTTTGAGTAAAAGTCAGGTTATTTGAAAAAGGCAAAGAAAAGATGGTTACGTACCTGGCGCGAGGGAGGGCTTTGCGGAGAAGTTTCTAAGGGAAATTGCCTCATATACGTTGAGATAAGGGAAACTGCAGAAGCCAACCATGCAGCCAGCACGTTGGCGAGGAATGAAACAGGGTAAAACTCTTAGCAATCTTAATGACAGAGCATATTGCTATGGAACATATATTGAAAATACTTCGTTTGAAAAGAAAGCAATATATTCTCATTTATTATTTCTAGTGCGTTTTGACATGAAAGCCACAGAGAGAAAAAAATCTAATATAAAAAATAACATCCTTATTCGTGTTTTAATGATAATCTGGAGATTTTTTATGCGAAATGCCGACAAATCACTTACGAAAAACAAAAAGGAAGTGGCTGACGGTCACTTCGAATTGGGAGCACAGACAACAAGGGAAAATATGCCTAAGAAAAATTTCAATAATAGCTACAGCTTTCCTTAATTCAATGAGAAGTTATAGTTAAAAATAGAGCATATTGGTAAATCATAACTGAATATGGTGTGTAAACTAGTAAATTAATTTAAGAACACAAAAAGTAATTTAGCAATAGCATTTAACTGCGAATAATCATTTTAATTTCAGGTTAAGATAAAATTTCATTTTATTTTACAGTTCTGAAATGTAGCTGCGAAAAAGAATTTTAAACTGACTTTCTGTTTGCATTTCTGCTGTAGCGAAATCGATTGGACTGAAAACATCCTTCCTCTCTCTTATCGAATAAGGCAATTTTTTCCGTTCAAATGCAATGCTCAGTCAATGAGATCGTCACTTTGTCAGTCATTTTTCAGTCAAAGTCCAATTTTTATTCAGTCACTGGTCAGGCAAGGAGATATTCCCTTTCTCGGTCCCTGTTCAGTGAATGTCCAATTTTTAGTCTGTCAGTGGTCAGTCAATGAGATCGTCACTTAATCAGTCATTGCTCAGTCAATGTCCAATTTTTAGGCAGTCACTGGTCAGTCAATGAGATTGGTGTCATGGCAAACGTTATTTTTGACGAATATGAATTGAAATTGTGTAAACGTGTCTGAGATCTCGATAATATGCTATAAGCCCTTGGTTTATTTTTAATTTTTTAAAGCAGAAATATTTTAGTAATGGTTTTCTTAGGTTTGAAATTTTGAAACGCTTGCTGTGATTGGTACAAGGGATTGGTGTCATGGCAAACAAATTTTTGACCAATATGAATTGAAATTGTGTAAACTTATCTGAGATCTCGATAATATGCTATAAGTCCTTTGTTTATTTTAAATTTTTTAAAGCAGAAATATTTTAGTAATGGTTTTCTTAGGTTTGAAATTTTGAAACGCTTGCTATGAGTCGAAGAAGGATGTTGAGTGTATTCGTCATCAATATAGATAAGAGGGACGGAACCAACGACGGCATCAACAGGGTGTTCTTGAGAATCTTGAATTGGTTTGAGTTCTGTTCTCTCTATTTGATCCAATTTTCCATTCATTCCTGGTTCATTATTTGTGTTAAGGAGTTTACCAGAATCGATGTCAGTTTGTGCTCCAAGATCGTTATGCGATACAGTGCATTCAGCATCCAATGATTTAAAACAGGCATTCAAACTGCATTCTTCTTGGTTCAACATGGTTATACTGCTATTAGGGCCTATTTGATTACCTGAGTTATCAGGTTTTGAAAAATCAAAATCCTTTTCTGTTTCATGTTGGAGGTAATTAAATTTGTTTTCATCGCTGATATTGTGCACATCATAAGGATTATTATCGAAATCTTTGGCAAAATGGTGGATGTGGTCAGTATCACTATCAATATGCAAATTAAGAAGATTATTATCAAGAGCTTCGTTATTAACTTCGAGGAGATCGGTGTCACTGTTTATATCCACATCAAGGGAATCATCATTAAATTCATTAATATCATCATATGAATCAAGGAAATCTAAATTAAGTACCTTCTTTCCGGTGTTAAACTTGTGTTCATTACGGTTAATAGAGTTTTCATCATTATTTTCCCGAGTTTTCTCTTCTCCTCCAGGAAACAAAAGAAACACAGTCGCAAAACAAATAAGTATGCCCAATAGGCTGTCGATAAAGGGTGTTGGTATAAAAACGTAGCACAATACTGCGAAAAAAAAGAACTCCATTTCTAAAAATGGTTCCAATTCGATTTCAGCATTAAAAATAACAAGTTTAAGCAAATAAGCTCCACACGTACATTTTTAGCACCACTAGATTCGGTTTCTCTAATGATTATGGTATATAAGCATTGTTAAAAATTTATACATTAAATTTGTTGTAATTCAACAAAAGCTTAAAACAATTATTGGTAAATTCATTGTTTCGAACGCTATTAAAGGGATTCCTTGAATATGTAACAATGAAAGGTATTCTGATATATAACTCATAATAGAAGGAAGATTCTATGTGTCTGTGTTTCGTTTGGGCTGAGTGTAAGCTAATAGACCCAGGGCTACGAATTTGCTACATAGGTGCATCTAGACAAGAGCCAGTTCACCTCGAAACGAGGGTTCCAAAATTTGAATGAGGTTTCAAATTTTATATTTTTAATTTTTGTTTTATTCATTTGTCTTTGATAAAATCGATAATTCTCTTTCATTACATCAGCAATAATGGCACGAGGCCATTGTTGCTGTTGTATCCCTGTTGCCATTCGGAAAAATGAGGGCGAAAATTAGCGTTTTAAGAATTTTTAATTAATATCTCTGATTTTTGCTATTTTTTGGATAAAAGTGTAAGCGGAAAAGTGGAAAACGAACCAACGCTAAACTACCGCTGCCATACATATTCAAATAAATAATTCTTTTTGGGGGGGTCTTCTTGCTATACAAAACATAAACGTAATACTTATATATAACCAGTGATTATTATTATTAGAACGAAAATACGTGAATACTATGGAAAAAATATTTATCAATAAAAAAAGTACTTTCAAAACATGTATTTTTCTTTCACCTATTATTTTAAAGCACAGAAATTATGTTATCCTTACACTCTCATAAAAATGGTTTCATCAACCTTCGGCTGGGTAAAAATTCATCTAAATATAAACACAATACAGAAATATATCAAAATATTTTTAATTCTTTAATATCCACCTCTTTAAGATAAAATCAACTGCTTAGCGTAACGTTAACTTACGTTACATAATTAGCAAGAACAATACACCAAAATGAGTTTTGGTGATCGATGTGCATAGTGTATATAGTGTTTTTCCTACTTTTCATTATTTATTCTTTATTATATTTCCTTAATTAGTGCTGGCAAATCGATATGGATCTTGCACCCTCTGAGGCAGCACTTTGATAAGTATTATGTGTTAAAAATTTCGACAACTGGTCCCACTCCTTTTGTATGCCTCAACAACTACCCCTACGCTATTCCGTTAGCTTCAAGACACGGAAGTAGGAAGACGCTACAGCTGTAGAACCTACGAGGAGAACGATATCCCAAAGTTTTTATAATACAAATGTGCTAATTTTCTTTTACGATTTGAAAGTTATGCTTCAGATATATTTAAATCGCTATTTTACCTAAGTTTTGCCACTGCTACATATTGCCACATTGTATGTGATTCAGAACTTCAAGTGCACAGGATTGTTCCATCATTTGGATTTATTTTTCGCTTCTATGATACCCACTAAGGTCATATATGGATAGGTAAAGATTTCAGGGTCGTGTTCCTATTAAATAAGCAAAGCCCTATGACCTATATATCATTAGAGGTAATGTATTTATCCCTAGGAAGGGCTATAAATAATAAGATCAATCATATGCTTACATACGGAACGATCACAACAGACGACATTCTGACATCATACCGGGCGACGACATTTCATACGACCATCATAACAGACATTCTGAACATGCAAAACCGAGTGAATAGACTATAAAACTTCAATCCTCTACATTCCTCAATAATAAGATATACTAATTTGGAAAGATGCTCAGTAGAATTCAAGGTAGAGCTGTCTACTACGAGGCTCAGGAAGCTGTCTACTACCAGCTCCCCCACAACCGGGGTAAATTAGACGGATCGAGACTCATCGCTCCTACACATTTCAACTCCACTATTGTCTATTCTCTATACTTTTCCTGCCCAGGTAAGAATGGAAACTCGATGGCATGTATTTAGGAAAGGTACCCTCGTGTGTCTACGGCTTCCGAAGGCCATATGTTGAAGGGAGCGATACACGATCTTTTTACTGACTCTACGACTGTCGTCTGCTTCAGCTAGGGGGTAATTTGAGCTATTGTTTACTTCGTTGGCCGTGTACAATACGGCTGAGACGTCTCACTCGACGATTATTTTAAGTTAACTGTGCTTTGCACTTTGCCCCATCGCTAGTTCGTTTTCCCGCCATCCGTGCATTCTCGGTATGCACTTGAACTTGACACTGTCTAATGTTAAAATGCTGTCCCGCTGAGGATTTTGGAAATTGTATTTCCCATGCGACGAGTGACTACTATCTGCCCGATATTGAACCTGTCTATGTCATAAAGTTTACCTATACTGGTATGGAAACCACTGATTATCAACAACCACAGTGCTAGCTTTATGTGCATTTAGCACAACTTCCTCACGTAAGCCCAGATGCGGCGCAGCGCTATTAAATTTGCGCTAAGAAATTAAATTATTGATTATTTAAATAAGAAATTAAGGAAATTATTTTCAATGTATACATTAATTTTTCTTCACTGACACTCTTAGTAAGAAAATCTGCAATCACATTATCAGTTTGTGAATATTCCAACTTAACCCATCAACGAGCCCGCCTCTCGGAACGAAATGCTTTGAAAACGGCCGCGTTGTCAGACAACAAACCCCTCCAAAAAAATCGCTTTCGTTTTCTGAAATCTCTCTAAGATGGCTCAGCCTAAGGCAGTATGTTTGCTTCCCCTTAGTGTGACGGATAAGCCATAAAATTGCCTCCCCGGTATTGAATGGCTTGCGTTTCGTTTCGTCTCCCTCCTCTTTCTTTGTACTAGTAGCCTGTAGACTTGTTTCTTTTAACATGTGACGGCCGAATTTTCCGAAATCTTTTTAGAATTTTAGCTTCCAAGCTTGTAAATTTTCAATTATTCGACATGTTTTATTGGGCAGTATTTTAAGAAAGATCATTATTTATTTTGTTACACAATTTTTTACTATTTACTAATCTATTTTATTTAGTTTTAGTAGGCCAATTTATTTTTGGAAATTAAATTTTAATCCATTCTTTTACCGACTGTGTTCATCACATTATAAGTCCATATATATTTACGATGAGAGTACAATATTTATCAGGAATTTTTGGAAAATTTGGCATACGTATTTATATTTTAGCGTTGAATTTTTTCCACAAGTTGTTCGTTAACAGTCGAGCTCATCCTCGTAAACGCTTGATCTTTTCAGCATGGAAATAGCAAGCAATAATCTTCCTAATATTTTTCGGGATTTTATAGCAATTTCTAGAAGTTTGGCGGTTTTCTACAAATATTTTGGGTACGTTTAGCTATTATACAGTTGCTACTAATGTGGAATTTAAAGCCAAAAATGTATTCCTTCATTGATTTGAGAGATCGCATTTCGAATTTAAACGGAATTTTAAATGAATTTGATACAATCTTAGCACAGACTAGAAGAATTATTTCTCTGTTTTGGATGGATTTTTCTCACTTTTATGCATTTTATAGATTAAATGCATAAAGGCAGACACGCACAAATAGAATTTAAATAAATTTATTTAAATAAATTTCTATTTTCATTTAAAATTTGTCATTATTAGCACCTCCCGCAGTTTTATGCAATCATAGGATTTTCCGAATTCTATTAGGTCGATAACATAATTTCAAGGTCGAATAGAAAAGTGATAATATGGAAACTCTATGTCCTAAGTACCAATAGCCAAGTATTTGTAATTAAATAAAAGTAAATATTGAATACCAGCCGCTTTTTTATTTATTTTTAGTCATATAACAAAAGATAAACAAGAATACTATTACATCTAAGAATTATTTAGTAAATTATTTTGCTAATGTTATATGAATGATGAAACACGGTAAAAATGTTTTAATGATTGAATTCACCGTTAAAAATCAAACAAACCCCAAAATTCCTTTTTCCCAAAACTTCGTAAAATGTTTTGATTAAATATGATTTGAATAAGTTTTCCAATTCTGTTTTGAGTGATATAAATGAGGATATAAATATTATTAAATTAGGATATAAATTATTATTAGTAATAATTTTTGTATTATAATTTAGCAGAATATCGTTTACCGTTAAAATTTATATCTAAAAGAATTAAATTTTGTAAAAGAATTTTGTAAAAATTTTGTCTAAATTTTGTAAAAGAATAAAAAATATAATTAACTGTTCCATTTTGTCCTCTATGCATCTATTTATATAAAAAAGGAATCTGGCTAAGGAATTTACGACTTGTATATGAACTAAAAATTGGTATCTTGACAAAACTTGTCAGAGCATAAAAAGCATATATTCTGTGATATTAGTGTATTAATCATACTTCTGTATCCGTAAATGCAGTTTATAATTACCAGCATAAGTATCATAATGGATTTTATTAAAACGACGAAAACTGAATGCATTATCAAAGTACGGCTCTTTATCCCGTTAAGTATTGCTTGGGTCGTAACCAACACGAGTTTTATTTTTGAAATATTATTCCAAATAAAACAGGAAGCGTTAAACTATATGCATTTTAAACAGTTTTACTTTTTTATATACATACAAATGTTAAATAGCTTTAAATTGTACTTCACTTCTGAAACTTCTGCGGTATTATTTTTAGAACAGATCAAGGACTTTAAAGAACAAGTACATTTTAGTAATATGCAACGTTAATGATATAGTTCAAATGTTATTGAACAACTGTACGATTTGTAACTGGCACTGGAAGAAGCAAAATTTATCTACAACTTTCCCTTTCTTCCCAAATTCGTCTGATTAGCAAGGATTGACTAGATAATTGTAAACGTCTTTGCTAAAAGTAATAATAATCGGGAAGAATCCTTTCTACCCCTGCCTCCTGGGAAAAGAAAACGACTTGGAAGGGAACCTGACCTTCGCAGGCTAACTCACACTAAGGTCTCCAAAGACTATTTCTAGTCAATAGAGTTTTTTCATTGTAGAAATACTCATTATCTAGAGCTATCTTTTTTTCTAGCTATTGTAAGCTACAGATATAGTGGGAAAAAATTTTCATTTTACATAATTTTCGGATAATTACATTTTACGTTAAATAATTTTAGATTTTGATTAACGCAATCGATGAATATGGCAGAATAATAGTTTGTTGTGTGTGTGTGTGTGTGATTATGGCAAAGCCTCGAGGGCTATCTGCCTAAGGGGAGATATGCCTTCGTGGAGGACTTTCTACGGGAAACTGGCTCGGATACACGTTACACATGGGGAAAACCACGAAAACACCTATGCAGCCAGCTCGTTCGCGGGATTCGAACCTCGGACCGAACTACCCGTGTTCAGCGACTTTACCGCTAATAGTTTGTTGTAAACATTGTAAATTTCAACGTTTTTTATGTAAAGTTTTCAAGTAAACCAAACCAAAGATTATTAAATTAGTCTTATAATGTTTACTGTTTGGTTTTCAGTGTTCTGAATTTGCATTTTAAAAAACATAATTTAAATAATCTTTCTTTACGCTAGTCGCTTTTAAAATGTTTACCTATGTAAACACTTACTAATGTTTAATGTAGCAACTTTGTATGTACTTAACGAAAGACTTAGAGGAATTTATAAAGAAAACTAGTTCACATGGAAAAAATCACGAAATCTTCCCTACAGCCAACGTATTGACCAGAAACCAAAACCAGGTCAAAATACTTATGATCATCTCTTTTATTCACATAGCCATTGGTAAACTTTTCAAACTTATACTTGTTCTTATTGAAGTTATAAACAGAAATGTGAACACTCAGATACTGCCGCTTGTTAAAGTTAGTACAGTCTGCGGCTGATTCTATATCTGCCGAGGTGTTTTCGAAAAAAACTTGAAAGATAATAAATTATGTTACCTGCTGAGTCATCGAAATATTATATATTTGTTTATTGAAAATGAAAATTTTATAATTTTCTATAAAACTCCAATGGAATTATTGCATTGAGTAATCTTCAGTGTGATGTAATTAGTGTCCTAAATATAAAAGTATGCAAAAATCAAATTGGAAATTACAGCAAATCAGTCCCTAGAAATATGCTATGACTGTATTAATCTAGTAGCAATCAATTATTCATGAACATTATAGTATGCATGACATATAACAATTTGTCAGCAGTACAGGAAACAATTTCGATATGCGTGCCTTTTCTTTTAACATAGTTTTTCTCTCGTTACTTTTAAGATAAACATATAACTTGAAATAGTTTTTCTTCCTCCAGCTTTCACTTATTTACTTCTTAAAATATCTCCACTAAAATCAGAGTGATATTATCAACGATTTTTCTTTATTATATAAATATAAAATTTATCCTTTATTATATAAATAATTGAAATGCTTAAATTTGACATTCTAATAAATATAACTCTCTGAAAACTCTCTGAAAAACTACAGTAACTCTCTGAAAAATTTAACTTCTTTTAAAATGTATGAAAATGAATTAAATCGTGTATTTTTTTCAGTCTTAATGATAATAAAATTTTAGAATCATCAGTTATATATCCGTATTGATTATGAGAAATTATCTCATTCTTCTTTGAGCTGGAAATTGCTCAATGGAGCTTCTTCCAGCTAGAATTTGAACTCGGGGTGTAAGTGATACTATATCGGACTATCAGTCGGAATGCCTGTGGTGCGTATTCCGCTGATAGGATAACGGATGTTTCGTTTTTTTTTTTTTTTTTTTTTTTTTTTTTTCCTCGTAAAAACGCTATGTCTCTTCAATGGCACCCCAACGAAAACATGTCAGACGATAATTCGTTAACACATGAATTATTCCGACAGTGCCTCGTGCTTCTTCTCTCTCGCCCTTTAAATGAAACAAATAATAAAGGAATTATGTCATTCTCACTATCTTGTTATAAATGGAAGTTCTTCCAGCTAGAATTTGGAAGACCTCCTTATTAGAAGCACAATGAGGGCACTGCTGAATTTTCGCATTTCTTGCTTCGAAAAAAATCCAATGTCTCTGCTTGGTATCTTTCTGTTTGTGCAGCATTCGAAATTATTCCGCTTTCGCAAATTTTTCAAATTTACTTTTTCTTGTATCGTTTTTCCATTTGTCGTATATTGATAGGTGAAACAATGCAGATTTCTGTCTATTTTCTTAAGTTTTCGTGTCGGCAGAAAAATATACTGTCGCATTTAAAATTGGTTTTAATGCTGAAAATGATTTGATTGTTTGGTTCTATTTTTCCTTTTTCTTCCTTTAAAGATTTATTTTTCTTCCATATACTTATTTATTTATTACATTTTAATCTAATAGTCTCCCAAAAACTAAAGCGATAAAAAAGTTCTTTGATTCCAAGATAAAAGAAACTTTCATTATGCTTTGAATTTCTTCAGCAATCTTTCACCAGTAGGATTTATTTTCTTCTTTCACCTACTGATACTGTGTGATTCTATATCTGTATATGTATGTGTGTGAGTGTGTCTAATGGTTTAATTGATATATATATGTCATCAATGATATATATATGCATTCATATTTTAGCATATGTATATATTAGAATGCATATATATATATATATATATATATTTCATTTTATAATTTCATTATACAAAAATTTTATACCTTAGGGAGTATATCTTTTATAGTAGATTTTGGGAAAGCTTGAATTTTGAGTGAAAAGGAAAGTCAAGATTTCTACTACTTTACCCCGTTCAGTGCATTCTCTTTTACTAAGGAATTAACATCATAGGAGGGCTGTTTTTGCCCAAATGTTCGGCTTTTGTGGAAACGGTTAGGGGAAACCGGAAAAGCAAGAAATAATTTTTCATTCATGAATTGACATCTTCAAGAAGCATTGACTCTCAATGAGTAAAAGACAAACATCTGGAAAGATGTATTTAAGCATAAAAGGGTTTTCGAATCAAAATAACATTAATTTAGAGAAATTTTTGTGGATGCAATATATAATATTGAGATAAAAGTATAAAAGTAAGTAAAAGAGGGCAATGTAGAGTGATTTCACTGTTCGACTATTCGATACACTATTCGACTATGTTAGAGAAAGGCCTCAAACATAGTACTGTCAGCTCTGTGTTTAGATTTGCTAAATTTACTAAAGCACACGATATCTATCTACCAAGATAGAGATATTCTACTTCTGACGAGCTTTCTAAGAAACACTTACAAGCATTTAGTTTACATGTTGAGAAAAATCATAAAAATTCCATGCAGTTGATCTATTTCGTTGCTGAAAATAGAAGCCAAGAAGAATCGATAGCGTTCTCTGGCTTCAGGCACCTAGATTTTTCACTTTGAATTTGGAACTAGAAATATAATTACAAATGTCTCTACTAGGGGAGATCAAAATTCATTATTTTTTCACACATGTAAAATCTGGTTAAATATGTTTTCTCGTTTATAAATTACAGAAGATTTTTCAATAATTCCTGATATTTTAAAGGAAACTTTTGATGTATTTGTTTCCTGTAACACGTCTAAATAATCATTCATTACAGCCACACTAATTTTAACGATCTGAAAATTAACAAATGAGTTGAACTCTTTCATAATTATAATAAAAAAACTTAATTTGGGTTTAAGATTACCTCAGAAGTGAATTTTTTTTTATTTCTTAATTTAGATGCCTTACAATCCAACAGTTATTTCCCCTATTAAAATACGGCCATATTAGTGGCCGGTAAATACTGGTAGTTCGACTTAGATTTACACCCTGACGAACAAATACGATGGCTGAATGGTATTTTCCCATGTTTTTTCCTATGTATAACATGAATATGAGACTTTTCTCGTTAAAAAGTCCTCTATGAAGGCATCTCTTTCCTTAAAAGCAGATAGTCCTCGTGTGTTTTGCTGTATTCAAGTAATCCTAACCTTCAAACTAGGGCACCTGTCACACTAAATCAAGATAAAAGGTTTCTAAACAAGATTTTTAATCTGTCTGCGGGCCCCAGTGGCCAAGCGCTAAAACCGCTGAGTACTGGTAATCCTACATAAGTTCAAATCCTGGTGAACACGCTTGTTCGGTGAAGGTTTTCTACGTTCAATGTGAAGGAAATCTAGTTTTCCTTAGAAAGTCCTCCCTGAAAGTTTCCGTCCTCTTGCGCAGATGCCAATTCCATTAAATTTTCTGCATTAAACACAATTGTAATTCTTTCTTTTTAAAGAAATCTCAGGGGAAATAATTGTAAACATCAGATTCAGTGCGATTATGAATTATTATTTTAAAGTAGTTAACATTTTGAGTGGGAAAAGCATTTTTAATACGCTCATAAACAACCCCTCCTCTAAATTGGCATCAAACTGTGTCGATTTCTACAACAATTTATATAAATACGTTTCCAAAAAATTCTGCTAAAATATTAAAAGTTGTATTTGTAGAGCATTTATTAGTTAGATTTGTGACTACCTACTCAACTTTTGGTTTTCATAACCTATAAGGTATTTTCTCCCGCCTTCTTAGCATACCTTCGTGGTGTAATGGTCAGCACGCACGGCGTGTATTCGAGAGGTTGGTGGTTCGAGTCCCGGCGAAGGCATTGCTCCTATTTCACATGTCCTGCTTCGAAATAACCTAATGTTTCTATAGTGGCACCCAAACCAAAAAAGGTGGTGGATGATGATTCTCCGCCGCAAGGATTTGGCGATTCGGTCTCCTAATCCCCAGTGGCCCTTTAAAAGGGGGAGTATATACGGTATTTTTTCCCGCCCTTTTAGCATGCCTTCGTGGTCTCAGTACGCTCGACGCGCATTCGAGAAGTCCGTGGTTCGCGTCCCGGGTAAGGCATTGCTCATTTTTCATGTCTCTTGCTGTTAAAAAAAATGTAGTGTCTCTACAAACCTTCCATTCATCAGAATAGTAATAAAGTTTTGAAGCATAGGGGGTAGGGGGGAAAAGGAATTTTAAAGAAAAGATTATTTTTACAAGTTGACTCAAAATTTCTTGAGACAGTATAAGTAGTTATATAACTCAAATAATTAAATATTTGACCTCTTAATTTTACCCGTATTTCTGTATAGAAATAAAACATAATTAAATATCTTTAATGAGTATCATAGACAGTGGAGCACATCGAGTGAGCTTCACAATATTTTCAAAAGCAGCCACTTTGACAAATGAACAGAACTGTCGGGAATCGCTTATGAATGTCACTTACACGTTTCATAATGCCAAGAATGTTATAAAAATAACGGTTATGCTATATCAACAACTTACCGATCTTTCCAAAGTGCTTAAAAATAGAGCTGTTCCAAAAATTGTATTTCAGTTCATTCACGGTGTTTAATCAAAAGCTCGTCGTCGATTTTTGAACTACTTATCGATAAGCTATTGAATTCAAATTTTGTACACACACCGTTTATGGATGATAATAATTCGATTTAGAGTTTTTAAAATTTAATATCGAAGATATTTTTTGCGCATATTTCCATTTAAGAATAAACTAAAAATCTCAAAATTTTTAAGTTTGCATCATTTTACAAAGCGTAAAATAGCTTTTGAAATAAAATTTGCATGAAATTCGTAACCTAATTTCTGATTTTGGGGCGAATTTTGTTTTAAATTTATATATCTTTTCGATTATTTGAGGTAAAAGAATACTTGGAAGTAAAAGACTGAACCAATAGTAATAATAATAATAATAATAATTTATCGCATAGATTAATGGTAATAAGAGATTACTTAATAGCTTCTTTGCTAAATTCATGTACAGTTTTATAAGAAGAATCATAGGTTCTTAAATTACGAAATCAAATAATTGAATCGCATTGTCAGATGCATAATATTTATAAATTTATCAAGACAGCCTCACGTTTTTGTTATTCGTGATATAAATTTGTAGATAAATTTCTTAAAGAGAATTATTTAATATCGTATTCCCATTAAATTACACGATGCATTATTTTTAAAACAAAGGGCGTTAGCCGAGAAGGTCTATTAACTTCATTTTCCGTTGAAAACTATGTCAGTTCACTTTTCAAACTGTTGCTACCACGTATTACAGCCCTGTATTATATTTAAAGAAATTAAATAATGGTTTTGGTTTATTAGATTACGGCAAAGCACTCGAGGCTATCTGCCTTGAAATTAAATAATGAATAATCTGCATAAATATATGTATGTTTCTCGCATTGTGATAAAACAACGGTATCTAGACCCATCCAATTTTGAATAACGTACATTTCCACCCGAATATGGGCATCTCGAAGCCGAGATTTGGAATTTGTTTTATTATATGTTTCATATTTCGTAAAACCTCAATGAATTTTTAATTAAGAAACTCAACAATTTTAAAGCGAGCAAAGGCAACACTGTATGAAAATAATAATATAAAAATTATCTTCAACGGGCGAGACTGTGTATCGGAAATTCTAAAGATATGCTCATTTAAAATTTATTTTGCGCTATTGCTGTTTAACTGAAGTTTTATGGTTTAAGTGCGAAGAACATGATATTTAAAAATAAAGGTAACCCACAAACCGTTAAAAAATCGCTCTTTGGGCCTAATGTAAAATCTGAAAGATTTGCATTTTCAGATTTTTATGTTTGCATTTATTACTTTTATTTTTCTCGTTTTAATTCATTAATGCTCTTATAGGTAAACGTTCATTTTGTAAAAAATTCTATTTTTTATTCAATAACTGCTCTAAAACGGAAATTCTTAAATCCCTTTATATATGCATCCACTTTGTAACTGGTAATAAATTTGTTTCTTTAGAGTCAGTGTAAGGCCTTTATTCCAAAACATCAAGAAGATTTCTCCCCACGCTAATGACAGCCATTACCCATTGTCGTCAGAATTGCATGGACCCTTCTCCCCTTAGGCATTGGGGCTTGGAAGACATTCAAAAATACGGGCTAGTCCTTTTTGGCGTGTTTTTTCGATAATACAAAAACACGGGACTGTCCGTTTTCGAGGGTACATTTAAACTAACAATAATCCGTAACGAACCGTTAAGAGACCTGCATAAAAGAACGAGAAAATCCGGGACAAACCGTTAATGGGCTAGTTACAACACATGAAGCTTGGACATACGTATAACGATTGCAATAAAAAAGATTAATTTACTACCAAAAAAGAGGAGAAAAAGACACAGTATATTGGTACACAAAAATCAAGGACAATTTTTCTAAAGGTTTTATTGTTCTTACTGGATTCTTTTATAACGAGAAACTTAAAGTAAGGAAAGTAGAAGCAAATATCAAAATTAATTCGGATTACAATCAGAAAAAACTTTAAACACCTATATTAAAAGACGAAATGTCATCTCTTTATCCAAAAGATCTTGAAAGTATTAAGTTCCATCAGGTCAAGGCTACAATTCATACCTCTAAATCTACTGCTTTATGGTTTGAAAAAATAAGATATGAAACCGGAATTAAAGCTGTACCCTCTAGATGCATATCCTCGAAATCTTCTGATGTGTCTCTCATGGATTAATGTGCATTTGTACGTTTAATACAAGTTCTTTATACGTGGCAACTCCAAACATTGGATGGACTGTGGAACATTTTGAGGTAGAAGTGGCATAAAATCAAGCTTGATGTTTTCAGGAAAAGGCTTTTCTCTTGGAAATCAAGATGTAATATTATGGTTCAACAAAAGGACTCTCAGACGGAATTTATTAGAAAATGAGATTATAAGATGTGTTTATATATCTAAATCTTTGCAAAATCCTTACAAAAATACCTGAACACCCCCTGTACTCAGTGGTTTGCGATAGGTTTGTTGAATTTTAAATTTCAGACTAAACGTTTGAGGATTATTCATAGTGTTTCCTTTATTCTCATTTTTATTAATAATGCCTCATAAATATTTATTCAAATATATGAAAATTTCATTTTGTAATTTATAAAATACGCTGTTTTTAAATATTTTTAACCCAGAGGGATATTAGCCCGAATTCTGATCAAATGTGTATGTGTGCAAATGAAAAAAAAAATGATTCCTTTGCGCGTAATACAAAGTATGAAAGCTTTCAGTTTAATATTTGTTTTTCCTGTATCTCTGGGTTTGTAAATTCTTTAACATCCAGTATATATACAATCGAGACATTTTCATAAAAAAATTATTTAAATCCATTTCTTCCAAATTCCATGTCGTCACTGATTTGTTTGAGTAAAAGTCAGGTTATTTGAAAAAGGCAAAGAAAAGGATGGTTACGTACCTGGCGCGAGGGAGGGCTTTGCGGAGAACGTTCTAAGGGAATTTGCCTCATATACGTTGAGATAAGGGAAACTGCAGAAGCCAACCATGCAGCCAGCATGTTGGCGAGGAATGAAACAAGGTAAAACTCTTCGCAATCTTAATGACAGATCATATTGCTATGGAACACATATTGAAAATACTTCGTTTGAAAAGAAAGCAATATATTCTCATTTATTATTTCTAGTACGTTTTGACATGAAGGCCACGGAGAGAAAAAAATCTAAAATAAAAAATAACATCCTTATTCGTGTTTTAATGATAATCTGGAGATTTTTTATGCAAAATGCCGACAAATCACTTACGAAAAACAAAAAGGAAGTGGCTGACGGTCACTTCGAATTGGGAGCACAGACAACAAGGCAAAATATGCCTAAGAAAAATTTCAATAATAGCTACAGCTTTCCTTAATTCAATGAGAAGTTATAGTTAAAAATAGAGCATATTGGTTAATCATAACTGAATATGGTGTGTAAACTAGTAAATTAATTTAAGAACACAAGAAAAACTAATTTAGCAATAGCATTTAACTGCAAATAATCATTTTAATTTCAGGTTAAGATATAATTCCATTTTTATTTTACAGTTCTGAAATGTAGCTGCAAAAAAGAATTTTAAAATGACTTTCTGTTTGCATTTCAGCTGTAGCGAAATCCATTGGACTGAAAACATCCTTCCTCTCTCTTATCGAATAAGGCAATTTTTTCCGTCCAAATCCAATGCTCAGTCAATGAGATCGTCACTTAGTCAGTTATTTTTCAGTCAAAGTCCAATTTTTATTCAGTCACTGGTCAGGCAAGGAGATGTTCCCTTTCTCGGTCCCTGTTCAGTGAATGTCCAATTTTTAGTCTACCAGTGGTCAATCAATGAGATCGTCACTTAATCTGTCATTGCTCAGTCAATGTCCAATTTTTAGGCAGTAACTGGTCAGTCAATGAGATTGGTGTCATGGCAAACGAATTTTTGACGAATATGAATTGAAATTGTGTAAACTTATCTGAGATCTCGATAATATGCTATAAGTCCTTGGTTTATTTTTAATTTTTTAAAGCAGAAATATTTTACTAATGGTTTTCTTAGGTTTGAAATTTTGAAACGCTTGCTTTGATACGTAGAAGGGATTGGTATCATTCCAAACAAATTTTTGACCAATATGAATTGAAATTGTGTAAACTTATCTGAGATCTCGATAATATGCTATAAGTCCTTGGTTTATTTTTAATTTTTTAAAGCAGAAATATTTTACTAATGGTTTTCTTAGGTTTGAAATTTTGAAACGCTTGCTATGATACGTAGAAGGGATTAGTGTCATGGCAAACAAATTTTTGACCAATATGAATTGAAATTGTGTAAACTTATCTGAGATCTCGATAATATGCTATAAGTCCTTTGTTTATTTTAAATTTTTTAAAGCAGAAATATTTTAGTAATGGTTTTCTTAGGTTTGAAATTTTGAAACGCTTGATATGAGTCGAAGAAGGATGTTGAGTGTATTCGTCATCAATATAGATAAGAGGGACGGAACCAACGACGGCATCAACAGGGTGTTCTTGAGAATCTTGAATTGGTTTGAGTTCTGTTCTCTCTATTTGATCCAATTTGCCATTCATTCCTGGTTCATTATTTGTGTTAAGGAGTTTACCAGAATCGATGTCAGTTTGTGCTCCAAGATCGTTATGCGATACAATGCATTCAGCATCCAATGATTTAAAACAGGCATTCAAACTGCATTCTTCTTGGTTCAACATGGTTATACTGCTATTCGTGCCTATTTGATGACCTGAGTTATCACGTTTTGGAAAACCAAAATCCTTTTCTGTTTCATGTTTGAGGTAATTAAATTTGTTTTCATCGCTGATATTGTGCACATCATAAGGATTATTATCGAAATCTTTGGCAAAATGGTGGATGTGGTCAGTATCACTATCAATATGCAAATTAAGAAGATTATTATCAAAAGCTTCGTTATTAACTTCGAGGAGTTCGGTGTCACTGTTTATATCCACATCAAGGGAATCATCATTAAATTCATTAATATCATCATATGAATCAAAGAAATCTAAATTAAGTACCTTCTTTCCGGTGTTAAACTTGTGTTCATTACGGTTAATAGAGTTTTCATCATTATTTTTAAGAGTTTTCTCTTCTCTTCCAGGAAACAAAAGAAACACAGTAGCAAAACAAATGAGTATGCCCAATAGGCTGTCGATAAAGGGTGTTGGTATAAAAACGTAGCACAATACTGCGAAAAAAAAGAACTCCATTTCTAAAAATGGTTCCAATTCGATTTCAGCATTAAAAATAACAAGTTTAAGCAAATAAGCTCCACACGTAAGTTTTTAGCACCACTAGATTCGGTATCTCTAATGATTATGGTATATAAGCATTGTTAAAAATGTATACATTAACTTTGTTGTAATTCAACAAAAGCCTAAAACAATTATTGGTAAATTCATTGTTTTAAACGCTATTAAAAGGATTCCTTGAATATGTAACAATGAAAGGTATTCTGATATATAACTCATAATAGAAGGAAGATTCTATGTGTCTGTCTTTCGTTTGGGCTGAGTGTAAGCTAATAGACCCAGGGCTACGAATTTGCTACATATGTGCATCTAGACAAGAGCCAGTGCACCTCGAAACGAGGTTTCCAAAATTTGAATGAGGTTTCAAATTTTATATTTTTAATTTTTGTTTTATTCATTTGTCTTTGATAAAATCGATAATTCTCTTTCATTACATCAGCAATAATGGCACGAGGCCATTGTTGCTGTTGTATCCCTGTTGCCATTCGGAAAAATGAGGGCGAAAATTAGCTTTTTAAGAATTTTTAATTAATATCTCTGATTTTTGCTATTTTTTGGATAAAAGTGTAAGCGGAAAAGTGGAAAACGAACCAACGCTAAACTACCGCTGCCATACATATTCAAATAAATAATTCTTTTTGGGGGGGGCCTTCTTGCTATACAAAACATAAACGTAATACTTATATATAACCAGAGATTATTATTATTAGAACGAAAATACGTGAATACTATGGAGAAAATATTTATCAATAAAAAATGTACTTTCAAAACATGTATTTTTCTTTGACCTATTATTTTAAAGCACAGAATTTATGTTATCTTTACACTCTCATGAAAATGGCTTCATCAACCTTCGGCTGGGTAAAAATTCATCTAAATATAAACACAATACAGAAATATATCAAAATATTTTTAATTCTTTAATATCCACCTCTTTAAGATAAAATCAACTGGTTAGCGTAACGTTAACTTGCGTTACATAATTAGCAAGAACAGTACACCAAAATGAGTTTTGGTGATGGATATGCATAGTGTATATAGTGATTTTTCTACTTTTCATTATTTATTCTTTATTATATTTCCTTAATTAGTGCTGGCAAATCGATATGGATCTTGCGCCCTCTGGGGCAGCACTTTGATGTGCATTATGTGTTAAAAATTTCAACAACTGGTCTGTGCAACTATGCTCCGCCCACTCCTTTTGTATGCCTCAACAACTACCCCTACGCTATTCCGTTAGCTTCAAGACACGGAAGTAGGAAGACGCTACAACTGTAGCACCTACGAGGAGAACGATATGCCAAAGTTTTTATACTACAGATGTGCTAATATGCTTTTACGATTTGAAAGTTATGCTTCAGATATATTTAAATCGCTATTTTACTTAAGTTTTGCCACTGTTACATATTGCCACATTGTATGTGATTCTGATCTTCAAGTGCACAGGTTTGTTCCATCATTTGGATTTATTTTTCACTTTTATGATACCCACTAAGGACAGATATGGATAGGTAAAGATTTCAGGGTCGTGTTCCTATTAAATAAGCGGAGCCCTATGACCTATATATCATTAGAGGTAATGTATTTATCCCTAGGAACGGCTATAAATAATAAGATAAATCGTATGCTTACATACGGAACGATCACAACAGACGACATTCTGACATCATACCAGGCGACGACATTTCATACGACCATCATAACAGACATTCTGAACATGCAAAACCGAGTGAATAGACTATAAAACTTCAATCCTCTACATTCCTCAATAGTAAGATATACTAATTTGGAAAGATGCTCAGTAGAGTTTAAGGCAGAGCTTTCTACTACGAGGCTCAGAAAGCTGTCTAGTACCAGGTCCCCCACAACCGGGGTTAATTAGACGGATCGAGACTCATCGCTCCTACACATTTCAACTCCACTAGTGTCTATTCTCTATATTTTCCTGCCCAGGTAAGAACGGCAACTCTATGGCATGTATTTAAGAAAGGTACCCTCGTGTGTCTAGGGCTTCCGAAGGCCATATGTTGAAGGGAGCGATACACGATCTTTTTACTGCTGTACGACTGTCGCCTGCTTCAGCTAGGGGGTAATTTGAGCTATTGTTTACTTCGTTGACCGTGTACAATACGGCTGAGACGTCTCACTCGACGATTATTCTAAGTTAACTGTGCTTTGAACTTTGTCCCATCGCTAGTTCGTTTTCCCGCCATCCGTGCATTCTCGGTATGCACTTGACACTGTCTAATGTTAACCCTCCAGGCGGCAAGGCCGTATATATGCGTTCGAAAATAATGGCTCTCATAGCGGCAAGGCAGCATATATGCGTCCAAATATTTTGGTCCTCATGGCGGCAAGGCAGCATATATACGTAAACTTAAATTTTGGCCCGAAACGGCAAACAGCATATATACGGCCTGTCTCAGAGTGCCCTCCCCTCTCTGCTCTTAATGTAAACTGACAGGTGATAATTTTTCTCTGCGGGAGATAATTGAGGAGAGGAAACAATCTTTTCGCTAGGGGCAAATGGGTTTTATCGTTAGGTTTTGAATATTTCCTTAATTATGAATTTATCCCTAGGAACGGCTATAAATAATAAGATCAATCATATGCTTACATACGGAACGATCACAACAGACGACATTCTGACATCATACCAGGCGACGACATTTCATACGACCATCATAACAGACATTCTGAACATGCAAAACCGAGTGAATAGACTATAAATCTTCAATCCTCTACATTCCTCAATAGTAAGATATACTAATTTGGAAAGATGCTCAGTAGAATTTAATCCAGAGCTTTCTACTACGAGGCTCAGGAAGCTGTCTACTACCAACTCCCCCACAACCGAGTTAATTAGACGGACAGCTCGGAATAAATAGCTCGTTCAAAACTTCCAGCTGTTCCAGCTGTTCTGTGCTTATACCAGCTATAGTAAACTTAAATGTTTATGTTTGTAAAGAGAATTTTCATTTTCCAGCCTAATTATTCTCCAAATTTTAGATGCAGTTTGGCAAAATGTAATTGGAATTAAAATTAAAATTGCAAGAAACTGCAACAATATTTTGAAATATGTGATTTCAATTATATTGCAATTGTAATTAGCTTCCCAATTACAATTAGAAAATAAGTACTTTTTAAATGCAACAATAATGTATGTAATTGCATTTTAATTTTTAAGTCTTACAATTACAATGCAATGATAATCACAAACATTAAAATTATATAATCTAATTACAATTACAAATTTTATTGCATCTAATCACAACTACTTTAATATTAGCTAATTACAACGTAATTTTAACTGCAATTGCAGTAGTTCATTATAACTACGTAATTAGGAAAATAATTGTCTCTGATAATTAGAATTACCTAACATAGTGAAATTATTATGATCATAATTATGATCATAATTGTAATTCTAAGTGTAGTATGCAATTGTAATAAAATTATGCAATTACTAAGTAGTTATAGTTAAAAAGTAGCTGTTTTTTTAATTACAATTACAATTTACGTAATTTCATTTAAATAACGTTTACTCTATATTTGTGAAATCCAATTTCATATTTAATGCAACTGCAAACATATAATATAATTACAATTACACTGTCATTGCAACTCCAGTAAGTAATTATAATAATGTAATTAGGATAGCAATTGTTTCTGATAAAAGCAGTTACGTAGCCCAGGAAAATCATGATCTTAATTGCAAATGTAATTGCAGAATGCAATTGAAAACACATAGTAATTGGAATAATATTATGCAATTATCTTGTAATTACAATGTAACAATTTTTAATTACATATACAATTTACTCAAATGCATTTTAATTATAATTGCATTTTAATTGTGAAATCTAATTGAATAAACGGTATAACTGTAATTATATTATCTAATAAAAATTACAAAGCAATTGTAATGACCTCTTAATTAAAATTGCGCAGCAGATGATTGTAACTATTTAATCAGAGAAACAACTGCCCCTTATAATTTCAGTGACATAGGCTAAGGCAATCGTGATAATATTTGAAAATTACAGTCAATAATATTATATTCGAAATGTTTCTGCATTTTGGATAATGAGTTTTTAAATAATACAACGGGATAATCACCTATGAGAAAAATATTAATATTTTCTCTCATGTCTTCTGAATCATCTTACATATATTGTAGTATGTGGTACCAGCATAAATAGGAGTTTATTTAAAGGAAATATTTTATATAGACCGAAATGCACATAACGTTAGTAAGCAAATATGTATGTTTATGATCTTCGATATACATGTGAACTTAAATTACAAGATTAAGGGAAAGCAAGCAAAGAGTTTATGCCAGTGCAAAGGGATGTTTTCGCAAAGGATTTGCTACGGGACGCTTGTCCAACCTATTGCTTTAGCTGGTAAAAAAGGATTCTGATCAGCAATCAGTATGCTTAATTGCTGTGTGTATTAGACATTTTACTAAATCCATTTATTATGAATTAACGCCCAGACAGTAAAGCGGTTCGTGACTCTGGTTGCCGTACCGAAGAGCCTGGGTTCGAATCCCGGATAGGGCATGAATGTAATTTGTTCGTCCTCTTCATAGGTGGCAACGGTGGCCAACGTATTAGTTCCCTCCTTAATAACATGACCGGCCTTAGTAGTGATCAATGTCTATAAACGGCTACTCCCTGCCATTGGAAAAAAAAATTACGAATTGGTCTTTTATTCAACATAACACACATTTTCCATAAATAGTTAAAATGCATTATTCAGTTACAAGTGAAAGTACTTGCATGAACTATTTTCCATCATTGTTTCACGTAAGAACAAATAAAAGTACAATTTTCTTATGCACCTGTGATTGTCATATTATTTGGATTACGGTAAAGACTGCAAAGATGCTTCTATGGAGAACTTTCTAAGGGAAACTGGCTCATGTTCACATCACCCGTTAATAAAAGCAGGAAAAGATCTTTATTTAATTGAATGCAACGAAACGTTTAAGAAGAATGATGTACTCATAGAGAACTTTCTAAAATAAAATGATTTGTATTCATGTTACACATAAGGAAATCCACGGAGCTATCTAAACATTTAGATTGTTTGCCAAAATGGGCATTCGATTTGAACTTGTAGTATTCAAAAGACGACTTATTACTCTGCTGAGCGAAAAATCTAATTGCTTTTGAATTTATATTGTAATTCGAACAATCATTGTATTACAATTATTATTATTTTATTTTTTCCCCAATGGCAGATTGGGAACAGTTACAGTGCAACACAGTCCATTAGTCTATACAAGGCCAGAAGTTGCAGTCACTTTATTATGAAGGCATCTAACATGTGGGCCACCATCGCCTGCTATTAAAGGACGAACAGTTAAAGCCATGCCTTCTCCGGGATTCGAACCCAGGCCCTTCGGTATCGCAGTCTGGCTTCCCTAACCACAGTACCATCTGGGCGGCACAATTACAGTTATAACTGCATTAGTTGTAGTTTTAACTACAAAGTAACTACAATGAATTAACAGCTTTTCTCAGTCAATAACAGATAGCTTAAACTTTAAAGATAAATGGAAGGTCTTATAATTTGTCGAATGGCAATATTCTAAGAAAGTGTAGTCTCCAGGATGGTCGAAGTTTAATTACAGTCTTACATTTCGCATACTCGCAGCACTTGCCCAAAGGCTGTTCCAATATTATTTCTGTTCACCTCATCCATTAAATTTGGAGACAGAATCATGTCTAGAGACATTTTTTTCTGAGGACAGTATTTTATATAATAGAAAAAAAAATAATAATAATGCGTCTACCTCAAGGTGCAACGAGTACTGATAAATTTAATTGAAATTACAATTACAATTATAGTTAATACAAATACAATATTACTTTAATGGTTAGAATTACATTATAGTTCCTAATGCCAAAAATATCAAATGAGTGTTATAGATTAGTATACTTATCACAATATTAAAATTTTAATACCGTTTTATTTTATTTAGCTTATCACAATATCGAGCTTTTTAACACCGTCGGTACTGAAAAAATGTTTTACTACTGTCATGAAATGTATATTCGATAATAGTTTCTCATTGATGTTTTTCTTATATATTTTTCTGCATAATTCATAAATGTTTGCAATGGAAATAATTCTGAGGCTTTTATAATACTTCTAAATTTTCATGAAATAAAGTTCCATTAAGGTATACTTGAAGGAGACTCTCAATGCAAGCACTCGAAAAGAAGTTATGCTACATTTACATATTATGAAATGGTTGAATGTACAGTATTTACTTGTAACAGCGGTGCTCAATACATCGCGTTTTCTGAAAGAATGCACATGTTGCCTAAAATCGAATTTAAATCACTATAATCAGAATAATTGGCTAAAGTATTAAATTGTAATTTTTACAGCATCAATCGAATTAGTGGTTTTATTGAAGATAAAAATGTGTTGATATTGACAAGCTATATTAGTTTTTGTACTATAATGAATGCTAGCTAGTAGCTATATGAATATAATGAATGTACTATAATGAATGCTATCTAGTAGCTACTCTAGCTAATAGCTAGAATAAAACTCAGGATATGGTAACGTTAAATAAATAAATAAATAAAATTAAAAAAAGAAGAAGAAGCAGAAAACAAAAGCGAAAAGGAAATGAACACATTCGGAAAGAGAAGGCTTACTATGGTGAAACATTAGAAACGTGTAGACAAAGTGTTAGTACTTATATGTGAGAAAATACTAAGGACAAATTAAAATACATCATAACTACGTTTGTTGCTTTCTATATTATTTGTATCAATATTAATATAAGTACCGAAAAATACTTAAAAAATAGGTATTTTCGAAAATTTAAAGGAACAAAATTGCAGTCTGAAAATTTATAGCAGCGGAACTTTTGAAGTAATTTGATGCCTTCTGAAGGTCGCCATGAACATAACAATTTATAACTGTCAGCTTTTACAACTTGGAATCAGATAAACTCTATTGTTTGGTAAACCGGACTGTCTAGTAATGTTTTCGGTACTGTCTAGTTTCCCGGAATGGCGATGTATGCAAGCTTTCTCCTCTTTCTGCCCTAAGAATAAACAGCTCATAGGGGAATTCTGAAAAATATATAAACCTTTCATATATGTACTCATACCCTGATATTCACAATAGCGTTTCTTTATTTAGATAGCTTTGAGCATGCAAATTCAGTAAAAATCAGAAAAGAAGTACCATACTTATAACAAAGCAGGTTATGTCAGTAAATGAAGGGAATTAAGTACCGGCGATGGCAAGATTTTCCCATGGTTTGAAGACTAAGTAATTTATTCCTTTCAGAAATCTTTCTCGGAAAGCAAATCATCACTTACGGATAGAAGAATGTTCTAAGAACTACGGAATAAATTTATAATGGGAATAAAAGAATGAAAGAAATCGGAAACTCTTTTCTAGTAATCATTTTACTCCTCGAAAGTTGGTTTCAGTATCACCTTTTTACGGAAATGACACATGAAATGGATTTCAGAAACTGAATCTCGAAATCATCAATAACTATCCAATATTCTGCATTTGTAAATATTTATTTAATTTGCATTTCAAACAAATGTTGAAAACAAAGCGGAAAAAAAGATTCCCATTCTTTTACAGTCATATTCCGTTAAATTATATCAGAAAATCATATCACTGTTGGATGCAATAAATAATAATTTCAGACATGTTACCTGTTTATGTTGTTAACTCTCTTTTGCAACTGAACACTGGTAGTTTTGCCTAAGTTTGAATTCCGGCGAAGGCGTTCGTTGCTTGGTATTTTGGTGAATTTTAGGTTGAATATACCAAACCAGTTTCCCTGAAAAAGTCATCTACAAACGCATCCTTTTCCTCAAGCAGGTGCCCATCGTATGCTGCCTGACGAATATGCAAGAATTTTTCTTTTTTTATACAGCTTTCATAATCACATATTACCCACCAGCGGCCGAGCGGTAAAGACGCTGAACACTGGTAGTTCGGTCCGTGGTTCGAATCCCGCGAACGGGCTGGCTGCATGGTCGTTTTCGTGTTTTTCCCCATGTGTAACGTGTATACGAGCCAGTTTCCCTTAGAAAGTCCTCCACGAAGGCATCCCTCCATTTAGGCAGATAACCCTCGTGTGCTTTGCCTTGAATAGTACCATACCAATAATACCATAATCACATATTATATTATTGAACATTTTTAATTTGCAAAACTATAAGTTATGGAAAACTCTATGACATATTTATTTAGATTAATAAAAAAATAAAAATTAAATGCGTCATCGGCATCATTTTGTTAGTAATATCATTATATAATCTATTGTACTTTTTTTTTTTTTTTAGTGTACTGGGGAATTAAAGAAAATTTCTCAAAAGTATCATCATGTTTTCGTAAACTGATATATAGTGTTAAATTATTATATTAAATTTCAGTTTATTATAGCAGAAATCGTAAATAGCTGCATTATGTATAGCTCTTGCTTTCACTGAGCTTTCGGAAGTTAATCTGCGTCCATCCGCATAATCGAGAAGCAGGTCGATTTGTTTCTCAGTGCAATCGCTGTGGTATCTTAATTCTACTGACCGATGTTCTATAAATTTAAAATATTTTGCCCTGCCTAAATTCTGTAGCTCTCTACATTCTAAAACTTTTGCCTTTGTCAAGTGCCAAATTCTTAGAATTTCGCCATCCCTAAATTTTCTTGTTCGATGCCTCTTTAAATTCTAAGAATTTTTCAGCCATTAATCTGCCTCCTGGCCAGACGTGCTTTTCGATGCCACATATGTCACTGAAAAAGGTTGAAAAATCGGAATTTTAAAAGCAAACTTCCTACTTTTCATCAAATAAATTTTATCGATTAGCAGTGCTATGGAAGCATTAAAACATTTATGTAATAAATACACAAATACTTCAGAAACATTTTTTTCTCTCTACTGAAGAAAGGCCTGTCTCTGACTACCTGCGAATTTGATTAAGTTTTATCCAAAATCTACGTCAAAGCGTTTCTTTTTGGCCTAATATTAAATTTTACATTGGCATGTTCCTGTCCCTGCTTGATGTTGACAAGATTTCTTCAAAACTGACTGTTCTTATTTTTTATTTTAAAACAAACAATTTAAATGGAAATGCACAGAGAAAACCACAAAAATTCCACTTTGAAACGTAAAAGTGTCTAATTTTTTAGAGCGAGATTTTCCTAACAATGAATTTTAGCAATTTAATACAAGTGCTATATTTAATTAAGAATTAAAACAATGTTCTTTTGTGATTTACGTAAGGTAACTCTTTCTGTCACTAATCATATGAAAATGCACCGAATTTCAGTACCATGTAATTTAGTTCGGAAACTGAGAGGTATCTGCGACATCTTGTCTATATGTAGAAAATATTTAATAAGGTTATTATGGGTGAAATTTGTTTCAAAATATTCAATATTTCATAATTTCTATGAACCAATAAATGCGATAAAGGTAAACTCCCCTTTTATAAATATGAAACAAGATAAACGAAATAAATTTGTGGTAAAATGAATTACAAACATTATGTCGAAATGACTGACACTGAGCATGTGTTTGTTATTTTAATAGTAATTTAATTATCAATTACATGTAGCTTTCAATAGGAATTAGGTATGTTAAGCCTCTTATAAATTTTTTCTTAGCGTTAAAGCTCGATAACATGAATCAAAAGCAGAAAATTAGTTAAACTACACTGTCTCACTAGTCGTAAGATTATATTACTGAAATATGCATATAAAAACAAATTAACATTCTATAAACGTACATTAAAATACCGAAACGCAATAAAAATCAATAACATTTATACTTAATAAGCTAAAAAGCCGGGGAAAAGGTCAGGCATGTGAATCACTAGAAGAGGCTCCAAATTGGCTATACGAATTCGAAAATTAATTTAATTATTAGGGGAGATAGGCTTCGTCAAACTTAAATCAATAAAACAAACCAAAAAAAAATTGCAAGAAAACCTGGAAATTAATGCAATATGCATTTCGGTGTTATTTCTTATTAATCAAAAACGAATTTTTTAACGTTTTCATTTGAAAATTATAAATAATTGGCCACATTATTTCTTTGAATTTATAAAACTACGATTAAAAATACTTTATGAATTATGGTATAATTATGCTATAAGAGTTATGACATTTTGATTTAATGCAATTACTTTTGCTTAATACAAGTGAAGCTATTTTTATATTTATATGGACGCGCATTGACCTTTCTGCCTCAGGTGAAAAAATATCTTGGCACGGCTCTGATAAGCAATTAAGATTAGAAATATGCACAAAATTAGTAACAAGGCAATACAAAACTTCCTTTTCTCTTTTGGATTTCCAGAAAAAAATATCTTTTTTCGTCTAACCAAAGCATGGACACAAAACGTGTTCCTTCCTCCGTAAGGGGCAAAAGCAGCCCATCTGCTTAATCGCCTCTAGACCGTAATCAAAGGACAGTAGCCTTGGGACAGTAGGAAACCATCACTTAAGTGAAACGACTTGTTGATCGCCTTACAAGGCATGGAGGTAGGAAGTAAAAAGGAGTCGCCCTAAACAAGTTTCTCCGTACCCTGCTCTGAAGCACCGGCGATCCCTACGTGGTGACCAAAACATTGGGTCATTTACCATTGAGTTCTATGGGATTTGACGCGTTCGGGTGTAAATATTTTGTAATTACGTCGCAAATATACATATAAATGTATATATTTTCTTTTTCTACAACACTTCAAAGTCCTAAGTATGTGAAAACAACATATTTTTAAACAACATTTCATTCTGAACGGAATTAAATGCTATACTTTTCACAGGACAGTTTTCTCAGAATGGTTTAATTTGAATGAAATATTTTCACATGTTTTTGTTAATTACATTAGAAAAAAAAATTAAGGTAATTCGATTTTATTCGGTTAAGGTACAAAAATTAAGATCAAAGTTTATTGTATTATTAATATTAAAATTATGCATTATTTCTTTTCTATTTATAGAGCTTCTTCCTAAAATACTTTCTTAAATATGACATGATTTTTTGGCTTCTTTTAAATCGAAAAATGTAAGTCAATTTATAATTAATGCTCTATTCGGTTCATTTTAAATTAGAGAATTATTAGGAAAATAGTATTTGACTTTCTCTGAACATTTCTGAAAGGGAATAAAATAAGTTTTTTTTTTTTTTTTTTTTTTTTAAGTATTATTTAAAACTTGTAACTGAGTTATTATAAAATGTAAAGGGAATAATTCTTTTAATTATACTTATCAGATTTTTTTTTACCCTTCATTTCAACAATACATATTCCAAAACTCTTTATTACGTTCTTAAGTGCGCATCTCATAGCATTTGCTTTACAATACCCTTTAACAGATCGCTTTCCAATACGAACAATTCTTGCTTAAATAGCTTTATAACATATTTGTCAACAGGATTTCAATTTATGTTTACAATTCAATATTAAGGTTATTATATATTTAGATAACATTTATAATCATTATAAATTATATACATTTAATCATTAGATTTCTTCACAGTACTATCACAGTTGTTTATAAGTGAATAAATTCTTCATTTCAAATACATTTATAAATAATTTAATGAATATTTAAGTATTTTGTCAAAGGCAGATACATGCTTTTTGCAAGCACATGCATAAATACCCATACATATTTCCTATTTATCATTTCCGGCATGTGCAAATCTTTAATTTCTGTGCATTCACTATATTTTTCGTGTAAAGTAATTTACACTAATTTAGCATACACCCGAAAGTTTTACATAAAAAATATATATGAATATAATTTGAATGAAAATTATAAGTATTATTTTTAATACCCACTCAAAGGTCAGTTTTTCTTCAAAATTCCTCCACGATGGCATCTCTCTCTTTAGGCAGATAGCCCTTGCATGCGTTACTCTATTTAATAAAAACTTAATCTGACCTATGTGCCTAATTACAAATATTTTAACATACATAATTTTATATTTACATTTAGCCATCAAGTTTCAAACTTTTCAAATCTTCTAGAAAATAAATTTTGGCAGATCTCTTTTAGCAATTTTCTTAAAATCTATATTTTTGTAATGCAACAGCTTAGAATTTTATAAAACAAATTCATAATCAAAATCGCTGTTGTTAGTTATCGAAAAATAACCAAGATGTGATTTTTGCGTAAATGTCAGTAAACTATACAAATTGCTATTATCCATCACACTATGAATGTTTCTTTTATGCGAGAGTGTCCCTGTTTCGATTTCTATGGAACTGTCGTGTGTCGAAATACTATCAGAATTTTGTCACGCGAGCTTCTGAATGTAAACAAAAAACACCCCGTCTGGTGACCCAAGCTTCAAAGCAGTGCTTCACTTCTAGCGCGGAATGGCCCCTCCTCCCTTTCCTACCTCCATGTTACAAGGAGGGGGGAAGAAAATCTAACAAAGGCCGTTTTCAGGACAATTTTGGTTCACTCTAAATGAAAAAAAAATTGTAAACATCGTTAAAATTTACTGCAGTTTTCCTGACGTAAATAGATTTGAATGCGAGCCGCCCGGTGGGTTAAAATAAAATCAACTATTTAGCGTAACGTTAACTTACGTTACATAATTAGCAAGAACAATACACCAAAATGAGTTTTGGTGATCGATGTGCATAGTGTATATAGTGTTTTTTCTACTTTTCATTATTTATTCTTTATTATATTTCCTTAATTAGTGTTGGCAAATCGATATGGATCTTGCGCCCTATGGGGCAGCATTTTGATGTGTATTATGTGTTAAAATTTCGACAACTGGTCTGTGCAACTATGCTCCGCCCACTCCTTTTGTATGCCTCAACAACTACCACTACGCTATTCGTTAGCTTCAAGACACGGAAGTAGGAAGACGCTACAGCTGTAGCACCTACGAGGAGAACGATATGCCAAAGTTTTTATACTAGAGATGTGCTAATATGCTTTTACGATTTGAAAGTTATGCTTCAGATATATTTAAATCGCTATTTTACCTAAGTTTTGCCACTGTTACATATTGCCACATTTTATGTGATTCAGAACTTCAAGTGCACAGGTTTGTTCCATCATTTGGATTTATTTTTCACTTTTATGATACCCACTAAGGACAGATATGGATAGGTAAAGATTTCAAGGTCGTGTTCCTATTAAATAAGCGAAGACCTATGACCTATATATCATTAGAGGTAATGTATTTATCCCTAGGAAGGGCTATAAATAATAAGATCAATCATATGCTTACATACGGAACGATCACAACAGACGACATTCTGATATCATACCAGGCGACGACATTTCATACGACCATCATAACAGATATTCTGAACATGCAAAACCGAGTGAATAGACTATAAAACTTCAATCCTCTACATTCCTCAATAATAAGATATACTAATTTGGAAAGATGTTCAGTAGAATTCAAGGCAGGGCTGTCTAGTACGAGGCTCAGGAAGCTGTTTACTACCAGCTCCCCCACAACCGGGGTTAATTAGACGGATCGAGACTCATCGCTCCTACACATTTCAACTCCACTAGTGTCTATTCTCTATATTTTCCTGCCCAGGTAAGAATGGCAACTCGATGGA
Source organism: Stegodyphus dumicola (assembly GCF_044657685.1). Taxonomy (NCBI): domain Eukaryota; kingdom Metazoa; phylum Arthropoda; class Arachnida; order Araneae; family Eresidae; genus Stegodyphus; species Stegodyphus dumicola. Next base: position 131,803,008 of record NC_140770.1, read on the forward strand.
ATGTATTTAGGAAAGGTACCCTCGTGTGTCTACGGCTTCCGAAGGCCATATGTTGAAGGGAGCGATACACGATCTTTTTACTGACTGTACGACTGTCGCCTGCTTCAGCTAGGGGGTAATTTGAGCTATTGTTTACTTCGTTGACCGTGTACAATACGGCTGAGACGTCTCACTCGACGATTATTCTAAGTTAACTGTGCTTTGCACTTTGCCCCATCGCTAGTTCGTTTTCCCGCCATCCGTGCATTCTCGGTATGCACTTGACACTGTCTAATGTTAAAATGCAACCTCCGCCCCGCGAGATGGCCACTAATTAGTTTCCCTGCTGTTTGTTAGGAGCGGTCTTAGCATCCGTGCCCTGGGGTGTTCTGCAGTTTCGTCGGATGTGTCCTTCAGCACCGCAGTTCCAGCACTTTACGGTCGGTTTCTTGTCACCAATATTCCGTCTCAAAGCGTTCAGTTGTCTAGTTAAATCGTCTAGACGAGCAGTGACTTGATGCCCTGGCTCCTGGACTTGAGCAGTTCTGATTGGGTGGCGGTCTCTACGAGTTGCTTGCTGGGCTGCCTCGAATTTCATGGCGTACACTAGAGCACTTTTAAGATCTTTAACATACACCATTCGCAGAGCTTTTTGTATTTCGGGATCACGGATGCCATCGGTGAAATATTGCAACGACAAAATGTCTCTTGTTTCTGTCGAGCATTCCGAAAAGGCGAGATGGGACAGCCTTTCTACATCCGTGGCGAGCTCCTGGAGTGTTTCCGTGGGCTTCTGTTGGCGGGATTTTAATTGAAGCCTACTGTAGTCTTTCAAACACTTTTCCCCAAAGCGCAACTCCAAAGCGCTGGATAGAGCTTCAAAGTCTAGTCTCTGGTCTTCGGGAAGCGTCTGCAGGATACCTGCTGCGTCTGCTCTCAGAGAAGCGGCGAGATGATAGGCCCTAGCTTGGGAATCCCATCCATTCATTTCCACCACTATAGAAAATTGTGTTTTATACACTTGCCAAGAGGTCTTCCCGTCATATGTAGATATAGTTTCAGAACGGGACGAGCAGGCATCGGTAAAAATTTAAAACCATCCGAATTGCTCAATGCCGTCGCTACGAATTTCTTTAAATTATCAACTTCTCTCTCATCTGCAGAAACCCTGTCATCAATTTGTTGTTCGATATATTCTTGGACGACATATACTTTTTCTTCAATTCGTTGTTCGATTCGATGTTGGACGGCCGAAACTCTTCCTTCGATTTGTTGCTCCACAGCAGAAACTCTCTCTTGAATTTTTTCAACTTTTTTTCAACGGCGTCTATTCTGCCTTCCATAAAATTGTAAAGCTTACCGGTTTAATTATAAGGAGTAATGTAATATGCACTTTCGTATAAGTTAGTCAGTATAATTTATCCTGCGTAATGTTTCACCAGTGCATAACAAATTCCCCTGCGTGTAACTTAACACGCATCATGTATATACCCCCTTCTGTGCATAATGTTTTTCCTACGTATCACTAATTTCCCTGTGTATAATTTAATGCGCATCCTGTGTTGAATGCGCAGCCAGTGCAAAACAACGTTATTACAATCTGATGATAATGTATCTGTTACCAGTATACGGTATATTAGGAAAGAAAATTAATGTAATAAGTATTGGGAAGTTAATGTAATATTAAGATAAGGCGTTATTTTGTGTTGTCAATCTGATGTGTAGAATATAATGTAATGTGTAAACCATGTATCGCAATATAAAATATGTAGTGTAGTATGTACTGATAAACTATCTTGTTAATTTGATATGTAGTACATTATCTAATACGTAAGCAAAGTATCGTAATATGTAATGTAATCGTAATAGTGTCATATGTATCATAATATATAATGTAATATGTAATGCAATCGTATTAGTGTCATATGTATCATAATAAATAATGTAATATGTAATGTAATCGTAATAGTGTCATATGTATCATAATATATAATGTAATATGTAATGTAGTCGTAATAGTGTTATATGTATCATAATATATAATGTAATATGTAATGTAATCGTAATAGTGTCATATGTATCATAATATGCAATGTAATATGTAATGTAGTATGTACTGATTAATGAGCAACATGACACAGAATGCAAAGCCCAACTGAAGAAATGTGAATGCAAACTTTATAATAGTATTATGCATAACGATGTAGGCAGTGTAGCGAGAAGCCTATCATGTGAATAAGTTATCCTGTATAATGCAATACCTGTGTATAACTAATTTCCTGTGAACAATCTAATCCGTATCGTGCTTATAACTTCCTATTGCGTGTAATGTTCCTATGTATCATTAACCCACCGGGCGGCTCGCATTCAAATCTATTTACGTCTCGAAAACTGCAGTAAAATTTAACCATGTTTACAACTTTTTTTTCACTTAGAGTGAACCAAAATTGTCCTGAAAACGGCCTTTGTTAGATTTTCTTCCCCCCTCCTTGTAGGGTGATCAACAAGTCGTTTCACTTAAGTGATGGCTTCCTACTGTCCTTTGATTACCGCCTAGAGGCGATTAAGCAGATGGGCTGCTTTTGCCCTTACGGAGGAAGGAACACGTTTTGTGTCCATGCTTTGGTTAGACGAAAAAAGATATTTTTTCTGGAAATTCAAAACAGAAAAGGAAGTTTTGTATTGCATTGTTACTAATTTTGTGCATATTTCTAATCTTAATTGCTTATCAGAGCCGTGCAAAGATATTTTTTCACCTGAGGCAGAGAGGTCAATGCGCGTCCATATAAATATAAAAATAGCTACACTTGTATTAAGCAAAAGTAATTGTATTAAATCAAAATGTCATAACTCGTATAGCATAATTATACCATAATTCTTAAAGTATTTTTTAATCGTAGTTTTATAAATTCAGAGAAATAATGTAGCCAATTATTTATAATTTTCAAATGAAAACGTTAAAAAATTCGTTTTTGATAAATAAGAAATAACACTGAAATGTATATTGCATTAATTTCCAGGTTTCCTTGCAATTTTTTTGGTTTGTTTTATTGATTTAAGTTTGACGAAGCTTATTTCCCCTAATAATTAAAGTAATTTTCGAAAGCGTATAGCCAATTTGGCGCCTCTTCTAGTGATTCACATGAGCCCGGCTTTGTTGCTTTTTAAGTATAAATGTTATTAATTTTTATTGCGTTTCGGTATTTTAATGTACGTTTATAGAATGGTAATTTGTTTTTATATGCATATTTCAGTAATATAATCTTACGACTAGTGAGACAGTGTAGTTTAACTAATTTTCTGCTTTTGATTCATGTTATCGAGCTTTAACGCTAAGAAAAAATTTATAAGAGGCTTAAAATACCTAATTCCTATTGAAAGCTACATATAATTGTTAATTAAATTACTATTAAAATAACAAACACATGCTCAGTGTCAGTCATTTCGACATAATGTTTGTAATTCATTTTACCACAAATTTATTTCGTTTATCTTGTTTCATATTTATAAAAGGGGAATTTACCTTCATCGCATTTATTGGTTGATTGAATATTTTGAAACAAATTTCAGTCATAATAACCTTATTAAAAATTTTCTACATATAGACAAGATGTCACAGATACCTCTCACTTTCCGAACTAAATTACATGGTTCTGAAATTCGGTGCATTTTCATATGATTATTTTTGACAGAAAGAGTTAACTTACGTAAATCACAAAAGAACATTGTTTTAATTCTTAATTAAATATAGCACTTGTATTAAATTGCTAAAATTCATTGTTAGGAAAATCTCGCTCTAAAAAATTAGACACTTTTACCTTTCAAAGTGGAATTTTTGTGGTTTTCTCTGTGCATAATGTGGGCGCGAGTAAGTTTTTCTTAGAATGTCCTCCACGGAGGCATTCCTTCCTTTAGGCAGATAGCTCTCTCTTGCTTTGAAGGAAAAATAAAGCAAACCAAAACAAAAGCTTCAAAATTGGTGTTTAAAATTTTTTTGTTTTCAAATACGCAAATTACTTAGAGATCTCAATTCACATTATCAAATGTTATTAGTTAAATAAATAAAAGCAAGCAGAGGATTTCCATTTAAATTGTTTGTTTTAAAATAAAAAATAAGAACAGTCAGTTTTGAATAAATCTTGTCAACATCAAGCAGGGACAGGAACATGCCAATGTAAAATTTAATATTAGGCCAAAAAGAAACGCTTTGACGTAGATTTTGGATAAAACTTAATCAAATTCGCAGGTAGTCAGAGACAGGCCTTTCTTCAGTAGAGAGAAAAAAATGTTTCTGAAGTATTTGTGTATTTATTACATAAATGTTTTAATGCTTCCATAGCACTGCTAATCGATAAAATTTATTTGATGAAAAGTAGGAAGTTTGCTTTTAAAATTCCGATTTTTCAACCTTTTTCAGTGACATATGTGGCATCGAAAAGCACGTCTGGCCAGGAGGCAGATTAATGGCTGAAAAATTCTTAGAATTTAAAGAGGCATCGAACAAGAAAATTTAGAGATGGCGAAATTCTAAGAATTTGGCACTTGACAAAGGCAAAAGTTTTAGAATGTAGAGAGCTACAGAATTTAGGCAGGGCAAAATATTTTAAATTTATAGAACATCGGTCAGTAGAATTAAGATACCACAGCGATTGCACTGAGAAACAAATCGACCTGCTTCTCGATTATGCGGATGGACGCAGATTAACTTCCGAAAGCTCAGTGAAAGCAAGAGCTATACATAATGCAGCTATTTACGATTTCTGCTATAATAAACTGAAATTTAATATAATAATTTAACACTATATATCAGTTTACGAAAACATGATGATACTTTTGAGAAATTTTCTTTAATTCCCCAGTACACTAAAAAAAAAAAAAAAAAGTACAATAGATTATATAATGATATTACTAACAAAATGATGCCGATGACGCATTTAATTTTTATTTTTTTATTAATCTAAATAAATATGTCATAGAGTTTTCCATAACTTATAGTTTTGCAAATTAAAAATGTTCAATAATATAATATGTGATTATGGTATTATTGGTATGGTACTATTCAAGGCAAAGCACACGAGGGTTATCTGCCTAAATGGAGGGATGCCTTCGTGGAGGACTTTCTAAGGGAAACTGGCTCGTATACACGTTACACATGGGGAAAAACACGAAAACGACCATGCAGCCAGCCCGTTCGCGGGATTCGAACCACGGACCGAACTACCAGTGTTCAGCGTCTTTACCGCTCGGCCGCTGGTGGGTAATATGTGATTATGAAAGCTGTATAAAAAAAGAAAAATTCTTGCATATTCGTCAGGCAGCATACGATGGGCACCTGCTTGAGGAAAAGGATGCGTTTGTAGATGACTTTTTCAGGGAAACTGGTTTGGTATATTCAACCTAAAATTCACCAAAATACCAAGCAACGAACGCCTTCACCGGAATTCAAACTTAGGCAAAACTACCAGTGTTCAGTTGCAAAAGAGAGTTAACAACATAAACAGGTAACATGTCTGAAATTATTATTTATTGCATCCAACAGTGATATGATTTTCTGATATAATTTAACGGAATATGACTGTAAAAGAATGGGAATCTTTTTTTTTTCTCCTTTTGCAAGGAGATTTTTTTCCGCTTTGTTTTCAACATTTGTTTGAAATGCAAATTAAATAAATATTTACAAATGCAGAATATTGGATAGTTATTGATGATTTCGAGATTCAGTTTCTGAAATCCATTTCATGTGTCATTTCCTTAAAAAGATGATACTGAAACCAACTTTCGAGGAGTAAAATGATTACTAGAAAAGAGTTTCCGATTTCTTTCGTTCTTTTATTCCCATTATAAATTTATCCCCTAGTTCTTAGAACATTCTTCTATCCGTAAGTGATGATTTGCTTTCCGAGAAAATTTTCTGAAAGGAATAAATTACTTAGTCTTCAAACCATGGGAAAATCTTGCCATCGCCGGTACTGAATTCCCTTCATTTACTGAGATAACCTGCTTTGTTATAAGTATGGTACTTCTTTTCTGATTTTTACTGAATTTGCATGCTCAAAGCTATCTAAATAAAGAAACGCTATTGTGAATATCAGGGTATGAGTACATATATGAAAGGTTTATATATTTTTCAGAATTCCCCTATGAGCTGTTTATTCTTAGGGCAGAAAGAGGAGAAAGCTTGCATACATCGCCATTCCGGGAAACTAGACAGTACCGAAAACATTACTAGACAGTCCGGTTTACCAAAGAATAGAGTTTATCTGATTCCAAGTTGTAAAAGCTGACAGTTATAAATTGTTATGTTCATGGCGACCTTCAGAAGGCATCAAATTACTTCAAAAGTTCCGCTGCTATAAATTTTCAGACTGCAATTTTGTTCCTTTAAATTTTCGAAAATACCTACTTTTTAAGTATTTTTCGGTACTTATATTAATATTGATACAAATAATATAGAAAGCACCAAACGTAGTTATGATGTATTTTAATTTGTCCTTAGTATTTTCTCACATATAAGTACTAACACTTTGTCTACACGTTTCTAATGTTTCACCATAGTAAGCCTTCTCTTTCCGAATGTATTCAGTTCCTTTTCGCTTTTGTTTTCTTCTTCTTCTTTTTTTTTAATTTTATTTATTTATTTATTTAATGTTACCATATCCTGAGTTTTATTCTAGCTATTAGCTAAAGTAGCTACTAGGTAGCATTCATTATAGTACATTCATTATATTCATATAGCTACTAGCTAGCATTCATTATAGTACAAAAACTAATATAGCTTGTCAATATCAACACATTTTTATCTTCAATAAAATCCACTAATTCAATTGATGCTGTAAAAATTACAATTTAATACTTTAGCCAATTATTCTGATTATAGTGATTTAAATTCGATTTTAGGCAACATGTGCATTCTTTCAGAAAACGCGATGTATTGAGCACCGCTGTTACAAGTAAATACTGTACATTCAACCATTTCATAATATGTAAATGTAGCATAACTTCTTTTCGAGTGCTTGCATTGAGAGTCTCCTTCAAGTATACCTTAATGGAACTTTATTTCATGAAAATTTAGAAGTATTATAAAAGCCTCAGAATTATTTCCATTGCAAACATTTATGAATTATGCAGAAAAATATATAAGAAAAACATCAATGAGAAACTATTATCGAATATACATTTCATGACAGTAGTAAAACATTTTTTCAGTACCGACGGTGTTAAAAAGCTCGAGATTGTGATAAGCTAAATAAAATAAAACGGTATTAAAAGTTTAATATTGTGATAAGTATACTAATCATAACACTCATTTGATATTTTTGGCATTAGGAACTATAATGTAATTCTAACTGTTAAAGTAACATTGTATTTGTATTAACTATAATTGTAATTGTAATTTCAATTAAATTTATCAGTACTCGTTGCACCTTGAGGGAGACGCATTATTATTATTTTTTTTTCTATTATATAAAATACTGTCCTCAGAAAAAAATGTCTCTAGACATGATTCTGTCTCCAAATTTAATGGATGAGGTGAACAGAAATAATCTTGGAACAGCCTTTGGGCAAGTGCTGCGAGTATGCGAAATGTAAGACTGTAATTAAACTTCGACCATCCTGGAGACTACACTTTCTTAGAATATTGCCATTCGACAAATTATAAGACCTTCCATTTATCTTTAAAGTTTTAGCTATCTGTTATTGACTGAGAAAAGCTGGTAATTCATTGTAGTTACTTTGTAGTTAAAACTACAACTAATGCAGTTATAACTGTAATTGTGCCGCCCAGATGGTACAGTGGTTAGGGAAGCCAGACTGCGATACCGAAGGGCCTGGGTTCGAATCCCGGAGAAGGCATGGCATTAACTGTTCGTCTTTTCATAGCAGGCGATGGTGGCCCACATATTAGATGCCTCCATAATAAAGTGACTGCAACTTCTGGCCTTGTATAGACTAATGGACTGTGTTGCACTGTAACTGTTCCCAATCTGCCATTGGGGAAAAAATAAAATAATAATAATTTTAATACAATGATTGTTCGAATTACAATATAAATTCAAAAGCAATTAGATTTTTCGCTCAGCAGAGTAATAAGTCGTCTTTTGAATACTACAAGTTCAAATCGGATGCCCATTTTGGCAAACAATCTAAATGTTTAGATAGCTCCGTGGATTTCCTTATGTGTAACATGAATACAAATCATTTTATTTTAGAAAGTTCTCTATGAGTACATCATTCTTCTTAAACGTTTCGTTGCATTCAATTAAATAAAGATCTTTTCCTGCTTTTATTAACGGGTGATGTGAACATGAGCCAGTTTCCCTTAGAAAGTTCTCCATAGAAGCATCTTTGCAGTCTTTACCGTAATCCAAATAATATGACAATCACAGGTACATAAGAAAATTGTACTTTTATTTGTTCTTAGGTGAAACAATGATGGAAAATAGTTCATGCAAGTATTTTCACTTGTAACTGAATAATGCATTTTAACTATTTATGGAAAATGTGTGTTATGTTGAATAAAAGACCAATTCGAATTTTTTTTTCCAATGGCACGGAGTAGCCGTTTATAGACATTGATCACTACTAAGGCCGGTCATGTTATTAAGGAGGGAACTAATACGTTGGCCACCGTTGCCACCTATGAAGAGGACGAACAAATTACATTCATGCCCTATCCGGGATTCGAACCCAGGCTCTTCGGTACGGCAACCAGAGTCACGAACCGCTTTACTGTCTGGGCGTTAATTCATAATAAATGGATTTAGTAAAATGTCTAATACACACAGCAATTAAGCATACTGATTGCTGATCAGAATCCTTTTTTACCAGCTAAAGCAATAGGTTGGACAAGCGTCCCGTAGCAAATCCTTTGCGGAAACATCCCTTTGCACTGGCATAAACTCTTTGCTTGCTTTCCCTTAATCTTGTAATTTAAGTTCACATGTATATCGAAGATCATAAACATACATATTTGCTTACTAACGTTATGTGCATTTCGGTCTATATAAAATATTTCCTTTAAATAAACTCCTATTTATGCTGGTACCACATACTACAATATATGTAAGATGATTCAGAAGACATGACAGAAAAAATTAATATTTTTCTCATAGGTGATTATCCCGTTGTATTATTTAAAAACTCATTATCCAAAATGCAGAAACATTTCGAATATAATATTATTGACTGTAATTTTCAAATATTATCACGATTTCCTTAGCCTATGTCACTGAAATTATAAGGGGCAGTTGTTTCTCTGATTAAATAGTTACAATCATCTGCTGCGCAATTTTAATTAAGAGGTCATTACAATTGCTTTGTAATTTTTATTAGATAATATACGAGGGCTATCCAGAAAGTAGATTACGTTTTGGAATAAAAAAATAAACAAAGTATAGGAAACAAATTTTATTATATACAGATGAAAGCCACACTCAAATACTACTTTTCTACATAGTCACCATACAAATTAAGGCATTTATCGTAGCGATGTACGAGCTTGGAAATTCCTTCGTCGAAAAATTCGGCCGCCTGCGCCTTCAACCACTTCGTTACCTCTTCTTGCAGCTGTGCGTCGTCATCAAAACGCTTCATAGCCAGCCACTTCTTCATTGCTGGGAATAGGTGGAAGTCGCTCGGTGCCAGGTCGGGACTGTACGGCGGATGAGGAAACAACTCCCACTTAAAAGATTCAAGAACTTTACGAGTGACATTTGCCGTGTGGGGCCGGGCGTTGTCGTGAATCAACAAGATCTTAGAGCTCAACATTCCTCTGCGCTTGTTTTGAATTACTCTTCTGAGTTTTTGGAGAGTTTGGCAATACCTTTGAGAGTTTATTGTAGTGCCTCTTTCCAGGAAGTCCACCAAAATTACACCTTTTCTGTCCCAAAAAACAGTCGCCATCATCTTCCTTGCCGACATTGTTTGCATGCATTTCTTGGGTTTTTGGGGAGAACTTGTGTGCCCCCACTGCATTGATTGCAATTTCGTTTCACAGTTCACATGTTTCACCCATGTTTCGTCACCAGTAACGATGCGATCGAGTAAAGAGTCACCATCCTTATGGTAAGCGTCCAAAAAGTTCAACGCTGCAGCCATTCGCTGATTTTTGTGGTCCTCTGTCAAGATTTTTAGAATCCATCTTGCACAAAACTTGTGGTAACCAAGCTTTTCGCTGATGATTTCGTGATCCAAACTTCGCGAAATTTGTGGAAAACTCAAAGAAAGTTCCGTTATTGTGAAATTTCGATTTTCACGGACTTTAGCATCGACTTTTTCGAGAAGTTCGGCGGTCACTATGCTGGGTCTCCCACTTCGATCTTCGTCGTGAACATTGGTTCGGCCATTTTGAAATCTTATGACCCACTGACGCACTCCACCTTCAGTGATAATGTTGTCCCCATACACTTCACGAAGCTGCCGGTTTACAGTTTTTTGCAGTCAGAAACCTTATTACTGAGCGCACCTCGCAGCTCGCGGGATTTTCAATTAACGCAGACATTTCAAACCGTCACAGTATCTGAACGGAGCACAGCACGAACCTCTCACTAGCACGGCTAGATGCAGACTGAGCTGCGCAACGCTCTGACCCCAAGATGGCCGCGCTAGCACCGCCCCTAGCGGACACAGACGGAAACGTAATCTACTTCCTGGATGGCCCTCGTAATTACAGTTATACCGTTTACTCAATTAGATTTCACAATTAAAATGCAATTATAATTAAAATGCATTTGAGTAAATTGTATATGTAATTAAAAATTGTTACATTGTAATTACAAGATAATTGCATAATATTATTCCAATTACTATGTGTTTTCAATTGCATTCTGCAATTACATTTGCAATTAAGATCATGATTTTCCTGGGCTCCGTAACTTCTTTTATCAGAAACAATTGCTATCCTAATTACATTATTATAATTACTTACTGGAGTTACAATGACAGTGTAATTGTAATTAGATTATATGATTGCAGTTGCATTGAATATGAAATTGGATTTCACAAATATAAAGTAATTGTAATTTAAATGAAATTACGTAAATTGTAATTGTAATTAAAAAAACAGCTACTTTTTAACTATAACTACTTAGTAATTGCATACTACACTTAGAATTACAATTATGATCATAATTTCACTATGTTAAGTAATTCTAATTATCAGAGACAATTACTTTCCTAATTACGTAGTTATAATTACCTACTGCAATTGCAGTTAAAATTACGTTGTAATTAGCTAATATTAAAGTAGTTGTGATTACATGCAATAAAATTTGTAATTGTAATTAGATTATATAATTTTAATGTTTGTGATTATCATTGCATTGTAATTGTAAGACGTAAAAATTAAAATGCAATTACATACATTATTGTTGCATTTAAAAAGTACTTATTTTCTAATTGTAATTGCGAAGCTAATTACAATTGCAATTTAATTGAAATCACATATTTCAAAATATTGTTGCAGTTTCTTGCAATTTTAATTTTAATTCCAATTACATTTTGCCAAACTGCATCTAAAATTTGGAGAATAATTCGGCTGGAAAATGAAAATTCTCTTTACAAACATAAACATTTAAGTTTACTATAGCTGGTATAAGCACAGAACAGCTGGAAGTTTTGAACGAGCTATTTATTCCGAGCTGTCCGTCTAATTAACCCCGGTTGTGAGGGAGTTGGTAGTAGACAGCTTCCTGAGCCTCGTAGTAGAAAGCTCTGCCTTAAATTCTACTGAGCATCTTTCCAAATTAGTATATCTTACTATTGAGGAATGTAGAGGATTGAAGATTTATAGTCTATTCACTCGGTTTTGCATGTTCAGAATGTCTGTTATGATGGTCGTATGAAATGTCGTCGCCTGGTATGATGTCAGAATGTCGTCTGTTGTGATCGTTCCGTATGTAAGCATATGATTGATCTTATTATTTATAGCCGTTCCTAGGGATAAATTCATAATTAAGGAAATATTCAAAACCTAACGATAAAACACATTTGCCCCTAGCGAATAGATAGTTTCCTCTCCTCAAATATCTCCCGCAGAGAAAAATTATCACCTGTCAGTTTACATTAAGAGCAGAGAGGGGAGGGCACTCTGAAACAGGCCGTATATATGCTGTTTGCCGTTTCGGGCCAAAATATAAGTTTACGTATATATGCTGCCTTGCCGCCATGAGGACCAAAATATTTGGACGCATATATGCTGCCTTGCCGCTATGAGAGCCATTATTTTCGAACGCATATATACGGCCTTGCCGCCTGGAGGGTTAACATTAGACAGTGTCAAGTGCATACCGAGAATGCACGGATGGCGGGAAAACGAACTAGCGATGGGACAAAGTTCAAAGCACAGTTAACTTAGAATAATCGTCGAGTGAGACGTCTCAGCCGTATTGTACACGGTCAACGAAGTAAACAATAGCTCAAATTACCCCCTAGCTGAAGCAGGCGACAGTCGTACAGCAGTAAAAAGATCGTGTATCGCTCCCTTCAACATATGGCCTTCGGAAGCCGTAGACACACGAGGGTACCTTTCCTAAATACATGCCATCGAGTTGCCGTTCTTACCTGGGCAGGAAAATATAGAGAATAGACACTAGTGGAGTTGAAATGTGTAGGAGCGATGAGTCTCGATCCGTCTAATTAACCCCGGTTGTGGGGGACCAGGTACTAGACAGCTTTCTGAGCCTCGTAGTAGAAAGCTCTGCCTTAAATTCTACTGAGCATCTTTCCAAATTAGTATATCTTACTATTGAGGAATGTAGAGGATTGAAGTTTTATAGTCTATTCACTCGGTTTTGCATGTTCAGAATGTCTGTTATGATGGTCGTATGAAATGTCGTCGCCTGGTATGATGTCAGAATGTCGTCTGTTGTGATCGTTCCGTATGTAAGCATATGATTGATCTTATTATTTATAGCCCTTCCTAGGGATAAATACATTACCTCTAATGATATATAGGTCATAGGGCTTCGCTTATTTAATAGGAACACGACCCTGAAATCTTTACCTATCCATATCTGTCCTTAGTGGGTATCATAAAAGTGAAAAATAAATCCAAATGATGGAACAAACCTGTGCACTTGAAGATCAGAATCACATACAATGTGGCAATATGTAACAGTGGCAAAACTTAGGTAAAATAGCGACTTAAATATATCTGAAGCATAACTTTCAAATCGTAAAAGAAAATTAGCACATCTGTATTATAAAAACTTTGGCATATCGTTCTCCTCGTAGGTTCTACAGCTGTAGCGTCTTCCTACTTCCGTGTCTTGAAGCTAACGGAATAGCGTAGGGGTAGTTGTTGAGGCATACAAAAGGAGTGGGACCAGTTGTCGAAATTTTTAACACATAATACACATCAAAGTGCTGCCTCAGAGGGTGCAAGACCATATCGATTTGCCAGCACTAATTAAGGAAATATAATAAAGAATAAATAATGAAAAGTAGAAAAAACACTATATACACTATGCACATCCATCACCAAAACTCATTTTGGTGTACTGTTCTTGCTAATTATGTAACGCAAGTTAACGTTACGCTAACCAGTTGATTTTATCTTAAAGAGGTGGATATTAAAGAATTAAAAATATTTTGATATATTTCTGTATTGTGTTTATATTTAGATGAATTTTTACCCAGCCGAAGGTTGATGAAGCCATTTTCATGAGAGTGTAAGGATAACATAATTCCTGTGCTTTAAAATAATAGGTCAAAGAAAAATACATGCTTTGAAAGTACTTTTTTTATTGATAAATATTTTCTCCATAGTATTCACGTATTTTCGTTCTAATAATAGTAATCTCTGGTTATATATAAGTATTACGTTTATGTTTTGTATAGCAAGAAGCCCCCCCAAAAAGAATTATTTATTTGAATATGTATGGCAGCCGTAGTTTAGCGTTGGTTCGTTTTCCACTTTTCCGCTTACACTTTTATCCAAAAAAAAAAAAAAAAAAAAATCAGAGATATTAATTAAAAATTCTTAAAACGCTAATTTTCGCCCTCATTTTTCCGAATGGCAACAGGGATACAACAGCAACAATGGCCTCGTGCCATTATTGCTGATGTAATGAAAGAGAATTATCGATTTAATGCGATTTTATCAAAGACAAATGAATAAAACAAAAATTAAAAAAATAAAATTTGAAACCTCATTCAAATTTTGGAAACCTCGTTTCGAGGTGCACTGGCTCTTGTCTAGATGCACCTATGTAGCAAATTCGTAGCCCTGGGTCTATTAGCTTACACTCAGCCCAAACGAAAGACAGACACATAGAATCTTCCTTCTATTATGAGCTATATATCAGAATACCTTTCATTGTTACATATTCAAGGAATCCTTTTAATAGCGTTCGAAACAATGAATTTACCAATAATTGTTTTAGGCTTTTGTTGAATTACAACAAAGTTAATGTATGCATTTTTAACAATGCTTATGTACCATAATCATTAGAGATACCGAATCTAGTGGTGCTAAAAACTTACGTGTGGAGCTTATTTGCTTAAACTTGTTATTTTTAATGCTGAAATCGAATTGGAACCATTTTTAGAAATGGAGTTCTTTTTTTTCGCAGTATTGTGCTACGTTTTTATACCAACACCCTTTATCGACAGCCTATTGGGCATACTTATTTGTTTTGCGACTGTGTTTCTTTTGTTTCCTGGAAGAGAAGAGAAAACTCGGAAAAATAATGATGAAAACTCTATTAACCGTAATGAACACAAGTTTAACACCGGAAAGAAGGTACTTAATTTAGATTTCCTTGATTCATATGATGATATTAATGAATTTAATGATGATTCCCTTGATGTGGATATAAACAGTGAAACCGATCTCCTCGAAGTTAATAACGAAGCTTTTGATAATAATCTTCTTAATTTGCATATTGATAGTGATACTGACCACATCCACCATTTTGCCAAAGATTTCGATAATAATCCTTATGATGTGCACAATATCAGCGATGAAAACAAATTTAATTAACTCAAACATGAAACAGAAAAGGATTTTGATTTTCCAAAACCTGATAACTCAGGTCATCAAATAGGCACGAATAGCAGTATAACCATGTTGAACCAAGAAGAATGTAGTTTGAATGCCTGTTTTAAATCATTGGATGCTGAATGCATTGTATCGCATAACGATCTTGGAGCACAAACTGACATCGATTCTGGTAAACTCCTTAACACAAATAATGAACCAGGAATGAATGGCAAATTGGATCAAATAGAGAGAACAGAACTCAAACCAATTCAAGATTCTCAAGAACACCCTGTTGATGCCGTCGTTGGTTCCGTCCCTCTTATCTATATTGATGACGAATACACTCAACATCCTTCTTCGACTCATAGCAAGCGTTTCAAAATTTTAAACCTAAGAAAACCATTACTAAAATATTTCTGCTTTAAAAAATTTAAAATAAACAAAGGACTTATAGCATATTATCGAGATCTCAGATAAGTTTACACAATTTCAATTCATATTGGTCAAAAATTTGTTTGCCATGACCCATGACACCAATCCCTTCTACGTATCATAGCAAGCGTTTCAAAATTTCAAACCTAAGAAAACCATTAGTAAAATATTTCTGCTTTAAAAAATTAAAAATAAACCAAGGACTTATAGCATATTATCGAGATCTCAGATAAGTTTACACAATTTCAATTCATATTCGTCAAAAATTCGTTTGCCATGACACCAATCTCATTGACTGACCAGTGACTGCCTAAAAATTGGACATTGACTGAGCAATGACAGATTAAGTGACGATCTCATTGATTGACCACTGGTAGACTAAAAATTGGACATTCACTGAACAGGGACCGAGAAAGGGAACATCTCCTTGCCTGACCAGTGACTGAATAAAAATTGGACTTTGACTGAAAAATAACTGACTAAGTGACGATCTCATTGACTGAGCATTGGATTTGGACGGAAAAAATTGCCTTATTCGATAAGACAGAGGAAGGATGTTTTCAGTCCAATGGATTTCGCTACAGCTGAAATGCAAACAGAAAGTCATTTTAAAATTCTTTTTCGCAGCTACATTTCAGAACTGTAAAATAAAAATGAAATTATATCTTAACCTGAAATTAAAATGATTATTTGCAGTTAAATGCTATTGCTAAATTAGTTTTTCTTGTGTTCTTAAATTAATTTACTAGTTTACACATCATATTCAGTTATGATTAACCAATATGCTCTATTTTTAACTATAACTTCTCATTGAATTAAGGAAAGCTGTAGCTATTATTGAAATTTTTCTTAGGCATATTTTGCCTTGTTGTCTGTGCTCCCAATTCGAAGTGACCGTCAGCCACTTCCTTTTTGTTTTTCGTAAGTGATTTGTCGGGATTTTGCATAAAAAATCTCCAGATTATCATTAAAACACGAATAAGGATGTTATTTTTTATTTTAGATTTTTTTCTCTCCGTGGCCTTCATGTCAAAACGTACTAGAAATAATAAATGAGAATATATTGCTTTCTTTTCAAACGAAGTATTTTCAATATGTGTTCCATAGCAATATGCTCTGTCATTAAGATTGCGAAGAGTTTTACCCTGTTTCGTTCCTCGCCAACGTGCTGGCTGCATGGTTGGCTTCTGCAGTTTCCCTTATCTCAACGTATATGAGGCAATTTCCCTTAGAACGTTCTCCGCAAAGCCCTCCCTCGCGCCAGGTACGTAACCATCCTTTTCTTTGCCTTTTTCAAATAACCTGACTTTTACTCAAACAAATCAGTGACGACATGGAATTTGGAAGAAATGGATTTAAATAATTTTTTTATGAAAATGTCTCGATTGTATATATACTGGATGTTAAAGAATTTACAAACCCAGAGATACAGGAAAAACAAATATTAAACTGAAAGCTTTCATACTCTGTATTACGCGCAAAGGGATCATTTTTTTTCATTTGCACACATACACATTTGATCAGAATTCGGGCTAATATCCCTCTGGGTTAAAAATATTTTAAAACAGCGTATTTTATAAATTACAAAATGAAATTTTCATATATTTGAATAAATATTTATGAGGCATTATTAATAAAAATGAGAATAAAGGAAACACTATGAATAATCCTCAAACGTTTAGTCTGAAATTTAAAATTCAACAAACCTATCGCAAACCACTGAGTACAGGGGGTGTTCAGGTATTTTTGTAAGGATTTTGCAAAGATTTAGATATATAAACACATCTTATAATCTCATTTTCTAATAAATTCCGTCTGAGAGTCCTTTTGTTGAACCATCATATTACATCTTGATTTCCAAGAGAAAAGCCTTTTCCTGAAAATATCAAGCTTGATTTTATGCCACTTCTACCTCAAAATGTTCCACAGTCCATCCAATGTTTGGAGATGCCACGTATAAAGAACTTGTATTAAACGTACAAATGCACATTAATCCATGAGCGAAACATCAGAACAAGGAGGTTAGAATAGAAGGAGGGAGGGTTCGCAATTTCCTCCACTATCGGGGAATGAAACTCCGCCGAACAAGCGGCGTCCATGTTTGTGACTTCAAAACATTGCATACGGCAGTGATATGTACGTGTTTCTAAGCTGTTCCGTGCATTTATTTTCCAGTAAAAATATGTTAAATTTATAATGAAATCCCTCGCTATTATTGAATTTTTGTTTTAAAGTAATAAAGATGATATCCATAATATACTATGTACAGCAAAACATTAAGAAATAGTTCGAAATCTAAATGAATGCGCATAACATTAAAGCCTTTAAAAAATGATGTTTCTGCATATTTCACGGATTTGCTTAGGTTAGAAAATAAATCTTAATAAAATAAAACAGATTTATGTGAATTCATTGATTTCAGTTTATGCGCATTTCATATTTATTAATCTCAAAGAAACTGCCTTTAATTAAGTTGAATTACAGAAATACACTTATATAAGTTTTTGGATACATCTTTCCACATGTTCAATGGTGTAAATATTTTACTTAATTTTATCACTATACTGCCCAGAAATTTGTAAGTTTATGCAAGACATTTTTAACAACAGAACAGTTTATCTTAACTTAAAAAAATGAGTAATAATTAATATATAAAGAAAAGCATTGCTTTATTTAACACCTTTACAATTAATAAAAATAGTAACAATTGATTTCTTACTTTTCATGAAAGTTATAAAACGAATTAACTAAAAGTTTCAAATTTTACAATTTAAATCCTACCATATAGCATTGTATCTTAAGAAACGAAGATACCAGCTATAAACAGAAACATTAAAATGTATTTAATATATTTTGATTATAGTTATATTAAATAACCTATTTTAAGTCCTTTTTTTCCACATCTGGAAAGAAAACCACATGACATTGTGATACTTTTTGACATAGTTGTCATATTACATAAAAAAAGAAAATTAATACTTACGTGTGAAAAATAATGCCCGGAATTTTTTTCGAGAATCTATTTGTGCATCCATATGCAATACAAGCTGACATTCTTCAAAAAGAAAAGAAAAAAATGTTGCAATGACAGACTTCCTTGCACAAGTCACGGTGATAACAGGAAGATGGCCGCCAGGCTTCACCGTTTGAGTTGAACCTTCCCTCCTTCTATTCTAACCTCCTTGCATCAGAAGATTTCGAGGATATGCATCTAGAGGGTACAGCTTTAATTCCGGTTTCATATCTTATTTTTTCAAACCATAAAGCAGTAGATTTAGAGGTATGAATTGTAGCCTTGACCTGATGGAACTTAATACTTTCAAGATCTTTTGGATAAAGAGATGACATTTCGTCTTTTAATATAGGTGTTTAAAGTTTTTTCTGATTGTAATCCGAATTAATTTTGATATTTGTTTCTACTTTCCTTACTTTAACTTTCTCTTTATAAAAGAATCCAGTAAGAACAATAAAACATTTAGAAAAAATGTCCTTGATTTTTCTGAACCAATATACTGTGACTTTTTCTCCTCTTTTTTGGTAGTAAATTAATCTTTTTCTATTGCAATCGTTATACGTATGTCCAAGCTTCATGTGTTGTAACTACACTAAATTAGGGATAGACATGGCTATGGAAATTGAATAGCGCTGCGCCGGATCTGGGCTTACGTGAGGAAGTTGTGCTAAATGCACATAAAGCTAGCACTGTGGTTGTTGATAATCATGGTTTCACATAATAGTATAGGTAAACTTTATGACATAGACAGCTTCAATATCGGGCAGATAGTAGTCACTCGTCGCATGGGAAATACAATTTCCAAAATCCTCAGCCGGACAGCATTTTAACATTAGACAGTGTCAAGTGCATACCGAGAATGCACGGATGGCGGGAAAAAGAACTAGCGATGGGGCAAAGTGCAAAGCACAGTTAACTTAGAATAATCGTCGAGTGAGACGTCTCAGCCGTATTGTACACTGTCAACGAAGTGAACAATAGCTCAAATTACCCCCTAGCTGAAGCTGGCGACAGTCGTACTGTCAGTAATAAGATCGTGTATCGTTCCCTTCAACATATGGCCTTCGGAAGCCGTAGACACACGAGGGTAACTTTCCTAAATACATGCCATCGAGTTGCCATTCTTACCTGGGCAGGAAAATATAGAGAATAGACACTAGTGGAGTTGAAATGTTTAGGAGCGATGAGTCTCGATCCGTCTAATTAACCCCGGTTGTGGGGGAGCTGGTAGTAGACAGCTTCCTGAGCCTCGTAGTAGACAGCCCTACCTTGAATTCTACTGAGCATCTTTCCAAATTAGTATATCTTATTATTGAGAAATGTAGAGGATTGAAGTTTTATAGTCTATTCACTCGGTTTTGCATGTTCAGAATGTCTATTATGATGGTCGTATGAAATGTCGTCGCCCGGTATGATGTCAGAATGTCGTCTG
Source organism: Stegodyphus dumicola (assembly GCF_044657685.1). Lineage (NCBI taxonomy): Eukaryota > Metazoa > Arthropoda > Arachnida > Araneae > Eresidae > Stegodyphus > Stegodyphus dumicola. The sequence goes on from NC_140770.1 coordinate 131,822,847, forward strand.
TTGTGATCGTTCCGTATGTAAGCATATGATTGATCTTATTATTTATAGCCCTTCCTAGGGATAAATACATTACCTCTAATGATATATAGGTCATAGGGCTTCGCTTATTTAATAGGAACACGACCCTGAAATCTTTACCTATCCATATCTGTCCTTAGTGGGTATCATAAAAGTGAAAAATAAATCCAAATGATGGCACAAACCTGTGCACTTGAAGTTCTGAATCACATACAATGTGGCAATATGTAACAGTGGCAAAACTTAGGTAAAATAGCGATTTAAATATATCTGAAGCATAACTTTCAAATCGTAAAAGCAAATTAGCACATCTGTAGTATAAAAACTTTGGCATATCGTTCTCCTCGTAGGTGCTACAGCTGTAGCGTCTTCCTACTTCCGTGTCTTGAAGCTAACGGAATAGCGTAGGGGTAGTTGTTGAGGCATACAAAAGGAGTGGGCTGAGCATAGTTGCACAGACCAGTTGCCGAAATTTTTAATACATAATACACATCAAAGTGCTGCCCCAGAGGGCGCAAGATCCATATCGATTTGCCAGCACTAATTAAGGAAATATAATAAAGAATAAATAATGAAAAGTAGGAAAAACAGTATATACACTATGCACATCGATCACCAAAACTCATTTTGGTGTATTGTTCTTGCTAATTATGTAACGTAAGTTAACGTTACGCTAAATAGTTTATATTATCTTAAAGAGGTGGATATTAAAGAATTAAAAATATTTTGATATATTTCTGTATTGTGTTTATATTTAGATGAATTTTTACCCAGCCGAAGATTGATGAAGCCATTTTCATGAGAGTGTAAGGATAACATAATTCATGTGCTTTAAAATAATAGGTCAAAGAAAAATACATGTTTTGAAAGTACATTTTTTATTGATAAATATTTTTTCCATAGTATTCACGTATTCTCGTTCTAATAATAGTAATCTCTGGTTATATATAAGTATTACGTTTATGTTTTGTATAACAAGAAGCCCCCCCAAAAAGAATTATTTATTTGAATATGTATGGCAGCGGTAGTTTAGCGTTGGTTCGTTTTCCACTTTTCCGCTTACACTTTTATCCAAAAAAAAACAAAAATCAGAGATATTAATTAAAAATTCTTAAAACGCTAATTTGGCCCTCATTTTTCCGAATAGCAACAGGGATACAACAGCAACAATAGCCTCGTGCCATTATTGCTGATGTAATGAAAGAGAATTATCGATTTAATGCGATTTTATCAAAGACAAATGAATAAAACAAAAATTAAAAAAATAAAATTTGAAACCTCATTCAAATTTTGGAAACCTCGTTTCGAGGTGCACTGGCTCTTGTCTAGATGCACCTATGTAGCAAATTCGTAGCCCTGGGTCTATTAGCTTACACTCAGCCCAAACGAAAGACAGACACATAGAATCTTCCTTCTATTATGAGTTATATATCAGAATACCTTTCATTGTTACATATTCAAGGAATCCTTTTAATAGCGTTCGAAACAATGAATTCACCAATAATTGTTTTAGGCTTTTGTTGAATTACAACAAAGTTAATGTATACATTTTTAACAATGCTTATAAACCATAATCATTAGAGATACCGAATCTAGAGGTGCTAAAAACTTACGTGTGGGGCTTATTTGCTTAAACTTGTTATTTTTAATGCTGAAATCGAATTGGAACCATTTTTAGAAATAGAGTTCTTTTTTTTCACAGTATTGTGCTACGTTTTTATACCAACACCCTTTATCGACAGCCTATTGGGCATACTTATTTGTTTTGCGACTGTGTTTCTTTTGTTTCCTGGGAGAGAAGAGAAAACTCGGAAAAATAATGATGAAAACTCTATTAACCGTAATGAACACAAGTTTAACACCGGAAAGAAGGTACTTAATTTAGATTTCCTTGATTCATATGATGATATTAATGAATTTAATGATGATTCCTTTGATGTGGATATAAACAGTGACACCGATCTCTTCGAAGTTAATAACGAAGCTATTGATAATAATCTTCTTAATTTGCATATTGATAGTGATACTCACCACATCCACCATTTTACCAAAGATTTCGATAATAATACTTATGATGTGCACAATATCAGCGATGAAAACAAATTTAATTACCTCCAACATGAAACAGAAAAGGATTTTGATTTTTCAAAACCTGATAACTCAGGTAATCAAATAGGCCCTAATAGCAGTATAACCATGTTGAACCAAGAAGAATTCAGTTTGAATCCCTGTTTTAAATCATTGGATGCTGAATGCATTGTATCGCATAACGATCTTGGAGCACAAAGTGACATCGATTCTGGTAATCACCTTAACACAAATAATGAATCAGGAATGAATGGCAAATTGGATCAAATAGACAGAACAGAACTCAAGCCAATTCAAGATTCTCAAGAACACCCTGTTGATGCCGTCGTTGGTACCGTCCCTGTTATCTATATTGATGACGAATACACTCAACATCCTTCTTCGACTCATAGCAAGCGTTTCAAAATTTCAAACCTAAGAAAACCATTAGTAAAATATTTCTGCTTTAAAAAATTAAAAATAAACCAAGGACTTATAGCATATTATCGAGATCTCAGACAAGTTTACACAATTTCAATTCATATTCGTCAAAAATTCGTTTGCCATGACACCAATCTCATTGACTGACCAGTGACTGCCTAAAAATTGGACATTGACTGAGCAATGACTGATTAAGTGACGATCTCATTGACTGACCACTGACAGACTAAAAATTGGACATTCACTGAACAGGGACCGAGAAAGGGAACATCTCCTTGCCTGACCAGTGACTGAATAAAAATTGGACTTTGACTGAAAAATGACTGACTAAGTGACGATCTCATTGACTGAGCATTGGATTTGAACGGAAAAAATTGCCTTATTCGATAAGAGAGAGGAAGGATGTTTTCAGTCCAATCGATTTCGCTACAGCTGAAATGCAAACAGAAAGTCAGTTTAAAATTCTTTTTTGCAGCTACATTTCAGAACTGTAAAATAAAAATGAAATTATATCTTAACCTGAAATTAAAATGATTATTTGCAGTTAAATACTATTGCTAAATTACTTTTTGTGTTCTTAAATTAATTTACTAGTTTACACACAATATTCAGTTATGATTTACCAATATGCTCTATTTTTAACTATAACTTCTCATTGAATTAAGGAAAGCTGTAGCTATTATTGAAATTTTTCTTAGGCATATTTTGCCTTGTTGTCTGTGCTCCCAATTCGAAGTGACCGTCAGCCACTTCCTTTTTGTTTTTCGTAACTGATTTGTCGGCATTTCGCATAAAAAATCTCCAGATTATCATGAAAACACGAATAAGGTTGTTATTTTTTATTTTAGATTTTTTTCTCTCTGTGGCCTTCATGTCAAAACGTACTAGAAATAATAAATGAGATTATATTGCTTTCTTTTCAAACGAAGTATTTTCAATATATGTTCCATAGCAATATGCTCTGTCATTAAGATTGCTAAGAGTTTTACCCTGTTTCATTCCTAGCCAACGTGCTGGCTGCATGGTTGGCTTCTGCAGTTTCCCTTATCTCAACGTATATAAGGCAATTTCCCTTAGAACGTTCTCCGCAAAGCCCTTCCTCGCGCCAGGTACGTAACCATCCTTTTCTTTGCCTTTTTCAAAAAACCTGACTTTTACTCAAACAAATCAGTCACGACATGGAATTTGGAAGAAATGGATTTAAATAATTTTTTATGAAAATGTCTCTATTGTATATATACTGGATGTTAAAGAATTTACAAACCCAGAGATACAGGAAAAACAAATATTAAACTGAAAGCTTTCATACTTTGTATTACGCGCAAAGGGATCATTTTTTTTCATTTGCACACATACACATTTGATCAGAATTCGGGCTAATATCCCTCTGGGTTAAAAATATTTAAAAACAGCGTATTTTATAAATTACAAAATGAAATTTTCATATATTTGAATAAATATTTATGAGGCATTATTAATAAAAATGAGAATAAAGGAAACACTATGAATAATCCTCAAACGTTCAGTCTGAAATTTAAAATTCAACAAACCTATCGCAAATCACTGAGTACAGGGGGTGTTCAGGTATTTTTTTAAGGATTTTGCAAAGATTTAGATATATAAACACATCTTATAATCTCATTTTCTAATATATTCCGTCTGAGAGTCCTCTTGTTGAACCATCATATTACATATTGATTTCAAGAGTTCCAAGTTTTAAACGTACAAATGCACATTAATCCATGGGAGACACATCAGGAGATTTCGAGGATATGCATCTAGAGGGTACAGCTTTAATTCCGGTTTCATGTCTTATTTTTTCAAACCATAAAGCAGTAGATTTAGAGGTATGAATTGGAGCCTTGACCTGATGGAACTTAATACATTCAAGATCTTTTGAATAAAGAGATGACATTTCGTCTTTTAATATAGGTGTTTAAAGTTTTTTCTGATTGTAATCCGAATTAATTTTGATATTTGTTTCTACTTTCCTTACTTTAACTTTCTCTTTATAAAAGAATCCAGTAAGAACAATAAAACATTTAGAAAAAATGTCCTTGATTTTTCTGAACCAATATACTGTGACTTTTTCTCCTCTTTTTTGGTAGTAAATTAATCTTTTTCTATTGCAATCGTTATACGTATGTCCAAGCTTCATGTGTTGTAACTACACTAAATTAGGGATAGACATGGCTATGGAAATTGAATAGCGCTGCGCCGGATCTGGGCTTACGTGAGGAAGTTGTGCTAAATGCACATAAAGCTAGCACTGTGGTTGTTGATAATCATGGTTTCACATAATAGTATAGGTAAACTTTATGACATAGACAGCTTCAATATCGGGCAGATAGTAGTCACTCGTCGCATGGGAAATACAATTTCCAAAATCCTCAGCCGGACAGCATTTTAACATTAGACAGTGTCAAGTGCATACCGAGAATGCACGGATGGCGGGAAAAAGAACTAGCGATGGGGCAAAGTGCAAAGCACAGTTAACTTAGAATAATCGTCGAGTGAGACGTCTCAGCCGTATTGTACACTGTCAACGAAGTGAACAATAGCTCAAATTACCCCCTAGCTGAAGCTGGCGACAGTCGTACTGTCAGTAATAAGATCGTGTATCGTTCCCTTCAACATATGGCCTTCGGAAGCCGTAGACACACGAGGGTAACTTTCCTAAATACATGCCATCGAGTTGCCATTCTTACCTGGGCAGGAAAATATAGAGAATAGACACTAGTGGAGTTGAAATGTTTAGGAGCGATGAGTCTCGATCCGTCTAATTAACCCCGGTTGTGGGGAAGCTGGTAGTAGACAGCTTCCTGAGCCTCGTAGTAGACAGCCCTACCTTGAATTCTACTGAGCATCTTTCCAAATTAGTATATCTTATTATTGAGAAATGTAGAGGATTGAAGTTTTATAGTCTATTCACTCGGTTTTGCATGTTCAGAATGTCTATTATGATGGTCGTATGAAATGTCGTCGCCCGGTATGATGTCAGAATGTCGTCTGTTGTGATCGTTCCGTATGTAAGCATATGATTGATCTTATTATTTATAGCCCTTCCTAGGGATAAATACATTACCTCTAATGATATATAGGTCATAGGGCTTCGCTTATTTAATAGGAACACGACCCTGAAATCTTTACCTATCCATATCTGTCCTTAGTGGGTATCATAAAAGTGAAAAATAAATCCAAATGATGGCACAAACCTGTGCACTTGAAGTTCTGAATCACATACAATGTGGCAATATGTAACAGTGGCAAAACTTAGGTAAAATAGCGATTTAAATATATCTGAAGCATAACTTTCAAATCGTAAAAGCAAATTAGCACATCTGTAGTATAAAAACTTTGGCATATCGTTCTCCTCGTAGGTGCTACAGCTGTAGCGTCTTCCTACTTCCGTGTCTTGAAGCTAACGGAATAGCGTAGGTGTAGTTGTTGAGGCATACAAAAGGAGTGGGCTGAGCATAGTTGCACAGACCAGTTGCCGAAATTTTTAATACATAATACACATCAAAGTGCTGCCCCAGAGGGCGCAAGATCCATATCGATTTGCGAGCACTAATTAAGGAAATATAATAAAGAATAAATAATGAAAAGTAGGAAAAACAGTATATACACTATGCACATCGATCACCAAAACTCATTTTGGTGTATTGTTCTTGCTAATTATGTAACGTAAGTTAACGTTACGCTAAATAGTTTATATTATCTTAAAGAGGTGGATATTAAAGAATTAAAAATATTTTGATATATTTCTGTATTGTGTTTATATTTAGATGAATTTTTACCCAGCCGAAGATTGATGAAGCCATTTTCATGAGAGTGTAAGGATAACATAATTCATGTGCTTTAAAATAATAGGTCAAAGAAAAAATCATGTTTTGAAAGTACATTTTTTATTGATAAATATTTTTTCCATAGTATTCACGTATTCTCGTTCTAATAATAGTAATCTCTGGTTATATATAAGTATTACGTTTATGTTTTGTATAGCAAGAAGCCCCCCCAAAAAGAATTATTTATTTGAATATGTATGGCAGCGGTAGTTTAGCGTTGGTTCGTTTTCCACTTTTCCGCTTACACTTTTATCCAAAAAAAAAACAAAAATCAGAGATATTAATTAAAAATTCTTAAAACGCTAATTTGGCCCTCATTTTTCCGAATGGCAACAGGGATACAACAGCAACAATGGCCTCGTGCCATTATTGCTGATGTAATGAAAGAGAATTATCGATTTAATGCGATTTTATCAAAGACAAATGAATAAAACAAAAATTAAAAAAATAAAATTTGAAACCTCATTCAAATTTTGGAAACCTCGTTTCGAGGTGCACTGGCTCTTGTCTAGATGCACCTATGTAGCAAATTCGTAGCCCTGGGTCTATTAGCTTACACTCAGCCCAAACGAAAGACAGACACATAGAATCTTCCTTCTATTATGAGTTATATATCAGAATACCTTTCATTGTTACATATTCAAGGAATCCTTTTAATAGCGTTCGAAACAATGAATTCACCAATAATTGTTTTAGGCTTTTGTTGAATTACAACAAAGTTAATGTATACATTTTTAACAATGCTTATAAACCATAATCATTAGAGATACCGAATCTAGAGGTGCTAAAAACTTACGTGTGGGGCTTATTTGCTTAAACTTGTTATTTTTAATGCTGAAATCGAATTGGAACCATTTTTAGAAATAGAGTTCTTTTTTTTCACAGTATTGTGCTACGTTTTTATACCAACACCCTTTATCGACAGCCTATTGGGCATACTTATTTGTTTTGCGACTGTGTTTCTTTTGTTTCCTGGGAGAGAAGAGAAAACTCGGAAAAATAATGATGAAAACTCTATTAACCGTAATGAACACAAGTTTAACACCGGAAAGAAGGTACTTAATTTAGATTTCCTTGATTCATATGATGATATTAATGAATTTAATGATGATTCCTTTGATGTGGATATAAACAGTGACACCGATCTCTTCGAAGTTAATAACGAAGCTATTGATAATAATCTTCTTAATTTGCATATTGATAGTGATACTCACCACATCCACCATTTTACCAAAGATTTCGATAATAATACTTATGATGTGCACAATATCAGCGATGAAAACAAATTTAATTACCTCCAACATGAAACAGAAAAGGATTTTGATTTTTCAAAACCTGATAACTCAGGTAATCAAATAGGCCCTAATAGCAGTATAACCATGTTGAACCAAGAAGAATTCAGTTTGAATCCCTGTTTTAAATCATTGGATGCTGAATGCATTGTATCGCATAACGATCTTGGAGCACAAAGTGACATCGATTCTGGTAATCACCTTAACACAAATAATGAATCAGGAATGAATGGCAAATTGGATCAAATAGACAGAACAGAACTCAAGCCAATTCAAGATTCTCAAGAACACCCTGTTGATGCCGTCGTTGGTACCGTCCCTGTTATCTATATTGATGACGAATACACTCAACATCCTTCTTCGACTCATAGCAAGCGTTTCAAAATTTCAAACCTAAGAAAACCATTAGTAAAATATTTCTGCTTTAAAAAATTAAAAATAAACCAAGGACTTATAGCATATTATCGAGATCTCAGACAAGTTTACACAATTTCAATTCATATTCGTCAAAAATTCGTTTGCCATGACACCAATCTCATTGACTGACCAGTGACTGCCTAAAAATTGGACATTGACTGAGCAATGACTGATTAAGTGACGATCTCATTGACTGACCACTGACAGACTAAAAATTGGACATTCACTGAACAGGGACCGAGAAAGGGAACATCTCCTTGCCTGACCAGTGACTGAATAAAAATTGGACTTTGACTGAAAAATGACTGACTAATTGACGATCTCATTGACTGAGCATTGGATTTGAACGGAAAAAATTGCCTTATTCGATAAGAGAGAGGAAGGATGTTTTCAGTCCAATCGATTTCGCTACAGCTGAAATGCAAACAGAAAGTCAGTTTAAAATTCTTTTTTGCAGCTACATTTCAGAACTGTAAAATAAAAATGAAATTATATCTTAACCTGAAATTAAAATGATTATTTGCAGTTAAATACTATTGCTAAATTACTTTTTGTGTTCTTAAATTAATTTACTAGTTTACACACAATATTCAGTTATGATTTACCAATATGCTCTATTTTTAACTATAACTTCTCATTGAATTAAGGAAAGCTGTAGCTATTATTGAAATTTTTCTTAGGCATATTTTGCCTTGTTGTCTGTGCTCCCAATTCGAAGTGACCGTCAGCCACTTCCTTTTTGTTTTTCGTAACTGATTTGTCGGCATTTCGCATAAAAAATCTCCAGATTATCATGAAAACACGAATAAGGTTGTTATTTTTTATTTTAGATTTTTTTCTCTCTGTGGCCTTCATGTCAAAACGTACTAGAAATAATAAATGAGATTATATTGCTTTCTTTTCAAACGAAGTATTTTCAATATATGTTCCATAGCAATATGCTCTGTCATTAAGATTGCTAAGAGTTTTACCCTGTTTCATTCCTCGCCAACGTGCTGGCTGCATGGTTGGCTTCTGCAGTTTCCCTTATCTCAACTTATATAAGGCAATTTCCCTTAGAACGTTCTCCGCAAAGCCCTTCCTCGCGCCAGGTACGTAACCATCCTTTTCTTTGCCTTTTTCAAAAAACCTGACTTTTACTCAAACAAATCAGTCACGACATGGAATTTGGAAGAAATGGATTTAAATAATTTTTTATGAAAATGTCTCTATTGTATATATACTGGATGTTAAAGAATTTACAAACCCAGAGATACAGGAAAAACAAATATTAAACTGAAAGCTTTCATACTTTGTATTACGCGCAAAGGGATCATTTTTTTTCATTTGCACACATACACATTTGATCAGAATTCGGGCTAATATCCCTCTGGGTTAAAAATATTTAAAAACAGCGTATTTTATAAATTACAAAATGAAATTTTCATATATTTGAATAAATATTTATGAGGCATTATTAATAAAAATGAGAATAAAGGAAACACTATGAATAATCCTCAAACGTTCAGTCTGAAATTTAAAATTCAACAAACCTATCGCAAATCACTGAGTACAGGGGGTGTTCAGGTATTTTTTTAAGGATTTTGCAAAGATTTAGATATATAAACACATCTTATAATCTCATTTTCTAATATATACCGTCTGAGAGTCCTCTTGTTGAACCATCATATTACATATTGATTTCAAGAGTTCCAAGTTTTAAACGTACAAATGCACATTAATCCATGGGAGACACATCAGGAGATTTCGAGGATATGCATCTAGAGGGTACAGCTTTAATTCCGGTTTCATGTCTTATTTTTTCAAACCATAAAGCAGTAGATTTAGAGGTATGAATTGGAGCCTTGACCTGATGGAACTTAATACATTCAAGATCTTTTGGATAAAGAGATGACATTTTGTCTTTTAATATAGGTGTTTAAATTTTTTTCTGATTGTAATCCGAATAAATTTTGATATTTGTTTCTACTTTCCTTACTTTAACTTTCTCTTTATAAAAGAATCCAGTAAGAACAATTAAACATTTAGAAAAAATGTCCTTGATTTTTCTGAACCAATATACTGTGACTTTTTCTCCTCTTTTTTGGTAGTAAATTAATCTTTTTCTATTGCAATCGTTATACGTATGTCCAAGCTTCATGTGTTGTAACTACACTAAATTAGGGATAGACATGGCTATGGAAATTGAATAGCGCTGCGCCGGATCTGGGCTTACGTGAGGAAGTTGTGCTAAATGCACATAAAGCTAGCACTGTGGTTGTTGATAATCATGGTTTCACATAATAGTATAGGTAAACTTTATGACATAGACAGCTTCAATATCGGGCAGATAGTAGTCACTCGTCGCATGGGAAATACAATTTCCAAAATCCTCAGCCGGACAGCATTTTAACATTAGACAGTGTCAAGTGCATACCGAAAATGCACGGATGGCGGGAAAAAGAACTAGCGATGGGGCAAAGTGCAAAGCACAGTTAACTTAGAATAATCGTCGAGTGAGACGTCTCAGCCGTATTGTACACTGTCAACGAAGTGAACAATAGCTCAAATTACCCCCTAGCTGAAGCTGGCGACAGTCGTACTGTCAGTAATAAGATCGTGTATCGTTCCCTTCAACATATGGCCTTCGGAAGCCGTAGACACACGAGGGTAACTTTCCTAAATACATGCCATCGAGTTGCCATTCTTACCTGGGCAGGAAAATATAGAGAATAGACACTAGTGGAGTTGAAATGTTTAGGAGCGATGAGTCTCGATCCGTCTAATTAACCCCGGTTGTGGGGGAGCTGGTAGTAGACAGCTTCCTGAGCCTCGTAGTAGACAGCCCTACCTTGAATTCTACTGAGCATCTTTCCAAATTAGTATATCTTATTATTGAGAAATGTAGAGGATTGAAGTTTTATAGTCTGTTCACTCGGTTTTGCATGTTGAGAATGTCTATTATGATGGTCGTATGAAATGTCGTCGCCCGGTATGATGTCAGAATGTCGTCTGTTGTGATCGTTCCGTATGTAAGCATATGATTGATCTTATTATTTATAGCCCTTCCTAGGGATAAATACATTACCTCTAATGATATATAGGTCATAGGGCTTCGCTTATTTAATAGGAACACGACCCTGAAATCTTTACCTATCCATATCTGTCCTTAGTGGGTATCATAAAAGTGAAAAATAAATCCAAATGATGGCACAAACCTGTGCACTTGAAGTTCTGAATCACATACAATGTGGCAATATGTAACAGTGGCAAAACTTAGGTAAAATAGCGATTTAAATATATCTGAAGCATAACTTTCAAATCGTAAAAGCAAATTAGCACATCTGTAGTATAAAAACTTTGGCATATCGTTCTCCTCGTAGGTGCTACAGCTGTAGCGTCTTCCTACTTCCGTGTCTTGAAGCTAACGGAATAGCGTAGGGGTAGTTGTTGAGGCATACAAAAGGAGTGGGCTGAGCATAGTTGCACAGACCAGTTGCCGAAATTTTTAATACATAATACACATCAAAGTGCTGCCCCAGAGGGCGCAAGATCCATATCGATTTGCCAGCACTAATTAAGGAAATATAATAAAGAATAAATAATGAAAAGTAGGAAAAACAGTATATACACTATGCACATCGATCACCAAAACTCATTTTGGTGTATTGTTCTTGCTAATTATGTAACGTAAGTTAACGTTACGCTAAATAGTTTATATTATCTTAAAGAGGTGGATATTAAAGAATTAAAAATATTTTGATATATTTCTGTATTGTGTTTATATTTAGATGAATTTTTACCCAGCCGAAGATTGATGAAGCCATTTTCATGAGAGTGTAAGGATAACATAATTCATGTGCTTTAAAATAATAGGTCAAAGAAAAAATCATGTTTTGAAAGTACATTTTTTATTGATAAATATTTTTTCCATAGTATTCACGTATTCTCGTTCTAATAATAGTAATCTCTGGTTATATATAAGTATTACGTTTATGTTTTGTATAGCAAGAAGCCCCCCCAAAAAGAATTATTTATTTGAATATGTATGGCAGCGGTAGTTTAGCGTTGGTTCGTTTTCCACTTTTCCGCTTACACTTTTATCCAAAAAAAAACAAAAATCAGATATATTAATTAAAAATTCTTAAAACGCTAATTTTCGCCCTCATTTTTCCGAATGGCAACAGGGATACAACAGCAACAATGGCCTCGTGCCATTATTGCTGATGTAATGAAAGAGAATTATCGATTTAATGCGATTTTATCAAAGACAAATGAATAAAACAAAAATTAAAAAAATAAAATTTGAAACCTAATTCAAATTTTGGAAACCTCGTTTCGAGGTGCACTGGCTCTTGTCTAGATGCACCTATGTAGCAAATTCGTAGCCCTGGGTCTATTAGCTTACACTCAGCCCAAACGAAAGACAGACACATAGAATCTTCCTTCTATTATGAGTTACATATCACAATACCTTTCATTGTTACATATTCAAGGAATCCTTTTAATAGCGTTCGAAACAATGAATTTACCAATAATTGTTTTAGGCTTTTGTTGAATTACAACAAAGTAAATGTATACACTTTTAACAATGCTTATAAACCATAATCATTAGAGATACCGAATCTAGTGGTGCTAAAAACTTACGTGTGGAGCGTATTTGCTTAAACTTGTTATTTTTAATGCTGAAATCGAATTGGAACCATTTTTAGAAATGGAGTTCTTTTTTTTCACAGTATTGTGCTACGTTTTTATACCAACACCCTTTATCGACAGCCTATTGGGCATACTTATTTGTTTTGCGACTGTGTTTCTTTTGTTTCCTGGGAGAGAAGAGAAAACTCGGAAAAATAATGATGAAAACTCTATTAACCGTAATGAACACAAGTTTAACACCGGAAAGAAGGTACTTAATTTAGATTTCCTTGATTCATATGATGATATTAATGAATTTAATGATGATTCCTTTGATGTGGATATAAACAGTGACACCGATCTCCTCGAATTTAATAACGAAGCTTTTGATAATAATCTTCTTAATTTGCATATTGATAGTGATACTGGCCACATCCAACATTTTGCCAAAGATTTCGATAATAATCCTTATGATGTGCACAATATCAGCGATGAAAACCAATTTAATTACCTCCAACATGAAACAGAAAAGGATTTTGATTTTCCAAAACCTGATAACTTAGGTAATCAAATAGGCCCGAATAGCAGTATAACCATGTTGAACCAAGAAGAATTCAGTTTGAATCCCTGTTTTAAATCATTGGATGCTGAATGCATTGTATCGCATAACGATCTTGGAGCACAAAGTGACATCGATTCTGGTAATCTCCTTAACACAAATAATGAACCAGGAATGAATGGCAAATTGGATCAAATAGAGAGAACAGAACTCAAACCAATTCAAGATTCTCAAGAACACCCTGTTGATACCGTCGTTGGTACCGTCCCCGTTATCTATATTGATGACGAATACACTCAACATCCTTCTTCGACTCATAGCAAGCGTTTCAAAATTTCAAACCTAAGAAAACCATTACTAAAATATTTCTGCTTAAAAAAATTTAAATTAAACAAAGGACTTATAGCATATTATCGAGATCTCAGATAAATTTACTCAATTTCAATTCATATTCGTCAAAAATTTGTTTGTTATGACACCAATCCCTTCTACCAATCATAGCAAGCGTTTCAAAATTTCAAACCTCAGAAAACCATTAGTAAAATATTTCTGCTTTAAAAAATTAAAAATAAACCAAGGACTTATAGCATATTAACGAGATCTCAGACAAGTTTACACAATTTCAATTCATATTCGTCAAAAATTCGTTTGCCATGACACCAATCTCATTGTCTGACCACTGACTGCCTAAAAATTGGACATTGACTGAGCAATGACTGATTAAGTGATGATCTCATTGACTGACCACTGACAGACTAAAAATTGGACATTCACTGAACAGGGACCGAGAAAGGGAACATCTCCTTGCCTGACCAGTGACTGAATAAAAATTGGACTTTGACTGAAAAATGACTGACTAAGTGACGATCTCATTGACTGAGCATTGGATTTGAACGGAAAAAATTGCCTTATTCGATAAGAGAGAGGAAGGATGTTTCCAGTCCAATCGATTTCGCTACAGCTGAAATGCGAACAGAAAGTCAGTTTAAAATTCTTTTTTGCAGCTACATTTCAGAACTGTAAAATAAAAATGAAATTATATCTTAACCTGAAATTAAAATGATTATTTGCAGTTAAATGCTATTGCTAAATTACTTTTTGTGTTCTTAAATTAATTTACTAGTTTACACACAATATTCAGTTATGATTTAGCAATATGCTCTATTTTTAACTATAACTTCTCATTGAATTAAGGAAAGCTGTAGCTATTATTGAAATTTTTCTTAGGCATATTTTGCCTTGTTGTCTGTGCTCCCTATTCGAAGTGACCGTCAGCCACTTCCTTTTTGTTTTTCGTAAGTGATTTGTCGGTATTTCGCTTAAAAAATTTCCAGATTATCAAGAAAACACGAATAAGGATGTTATTTTTTATTTTAGATTTTTTTCTCTCTGTGGCCTTCATGTCAAAACGTTCTAGAAATAATAAATGAGATTATATTGCTTTCTTTTCAAACGAAGTATTTTCAATATATGTTCCATAGCAATATGCTCTGTCATTAAGATTACTAAGAGTTTTACCCTGTTTCATTCCTCGCCAACGTGCTGGCTGCATGGTTGGCTTCTGCAGTTTCCCTTATCTCAACGTATATGAGGCAATTTCCCTTAGAACGTTCTCCGCAAAGCCCTTCCTCGCGCCAGGTACGTAACCATCCTTTTCTTTGCCTTTTTCAAATAACCTGACTTTTACTCAAACAAATCAGTCACGACATGGAATTTGGAAGAAATGGATTTAAATAATTTTTTTATGAAAATGTCTCGATTGTATATATACTGGATGTTAAAGAATTTACAAACCCAGAGATACAGGAAAAACAAATATTAAACTGAAAGCTTTCATACTTTGTATTACGCGCAAAGGGATCATTTTTTTTTCATTTGCACACATACACATTTGATCAGAATTCGGGCTAATATCCCTCTGGGTTAAAAATATTTAAAAACAGCGTATTTTATAAATTACAAAATGAAATTTTCATATATTTGAATAAATATTTATGAGGCATTATTAATAAAAATGAGAATAAAGGAAACACTATGAATAATCCTCAAACGTTCAGTCTGAAATTTAAAATTCAACAAACCTATCGCAAACCACTGAGTACAGGGGGTGTCTCAGGTATTTTTTTAAGGATTTTGCAAAGATTTAGATATATAAACACATCTTGTAATCTCATTTTCTAATATATTCCGTCTGAGAGTCCTCTTGTTGAACCATCATATTACATATTGATTTCCAAGAGTTCCAAGTTTTAAACGTACAAATGCACATTAATCCATGGGAGACACATCAGGATATTTCGAGGATATGCATCTAGAGGGTACAGCTTTAATTCCGGTTTCATATCTTATTTTTTCAAACCATAAAGCAGTAGATTTCGAGGTATGAATTGTAGCCTTGACCTGATGGAACTTAATACATTCAAGATCTTTTGGATAAAGAGATGACATTTCGTCTTTTAATATAAGTGTTTAAATTTTTTTCTGATTGTAATCCGAATTAATTTTGATATTTGTTTCTACTTTAATTACTTTAAGTTTCTCTTTATAAAAGAATCCAGTAAGAACAATTAAACATTTAGAAAAAATGTCCTTGATTTTTCTGAACCAATATACTGTGTCTTTTTCTCCTCTTTTTTGGTCGTAAATTAATCTTTTTCTATTGCAATCGTTATACGTATGTCCAAGCTTCATGTATTGTAACTACACTAAATTAGGGATAGACATGGCTATGGAAATTGAATAGCGCTGCGCCGCATCTGGGCTTACGTGAGGAAGTTGTGCTAAATGCACATAAAGCTAGCACTGTGGTTGTTGATAATCATGGTTTCACATACCAGTATAGGTAAACTTTATGACATAGACAGCTTCAATATCGGGCAGATAGTAGTCAATCGTCGCATGGGAAATACAGTTTCCAAAATCCTCAGCGGGACCACATTTTAACATTAGACAGTGTCAAGTGCATACCGAGAATGCACGGATGGCGGGAAAAAGAACTAGCGATGGGGCAAAGTGCAAAGCACAGTTAACTTAGAATAATCGTCGACTGAGACGTCTCAGCCGTATTGTACACTGTCAACGAAGTACACAATAGCTCAAATTACCCCCTAGCTGAAGCAGGCGACCGTCGTACTGTCATTAATAAGATCGTGTATCGCTCCCTTCAACATATGGCCTTCGGAAGCCGTAGACACACGAGGGTACCTTTCCTAAATACATGCCATCGAGTTGCCATTCTTACCTGGGCAGGAAAATATAGAGAATAGACACTAGTGGAGTTGAAATGTTTAGGAGCGATGAGTCTCGATCCGTTTAAATAACCCCGGTTGTGGGAGCGCTGGTAGTAGACAGCTTCCTGAGCCTCGTAGTAGACAGCCCTACCTTGAATTCTACTGAGCATCTTTCCAAATTAGTATATCTTATTATTGAGGAATGTAGAGGATTGAAGTTTTATAGTCTATTCACTCGGTTTTGCATGTTCAGAATGTCTGTTATGATGGTCGTATGAAATGTCGTCGCCCGGTATGATGTCAGAATGTCGTCTGTTGTGATCGTTCCGTATGTAAGCATATGATTGATCTTATTATTTATAGCCCTTCCTAGAGATAAATACATTACCTCTAATGATATATAGGTCATAGGGCTTCGCTTATTTAATAGGAACACGACCCTGAAATCTTTACCTATCCATATCTGTCCTTAGTGGGTATTATAAAAGTGAAAAATAAATCCAAATGATGGAACAAACCTGTGCACTTGAAGTTCTGAATCACATACAATGTGGCAATATGTAACAGTGGCAAAACTTAGGTAAAATAGCGATTTAAATATATCTGAAGCATAACTTTCAAATCGTAAAAGCAAATTAGCACATATGTATTATAAAAACTTTGGCATATCGTTCTCCTCGTAGGTGCTACAGCTGTAGCGTCTTCCTACTTCCGTGTCTTGAAGCTAACGGAATAGCGTAGGGGTAGTTGTTGAGGCATACAAAAGGAGTGGGATGAGCATAGTCGCACAGACCAGTTGCCGAAATTTTTAATACATAATACACATCAAAGTGCTGCCCCAGAGGGCGCAAGATCCATATCGATTTGCCAGCACTAATTAAGGAAATATAATAAAGAATAAATAATGAAAAGTAGGAAAAAGAGTATATACACTATGCACATCGATCACCAAAACTCATTTTGGTGTATTGTTCTTGCTAATTATGTAACGTAAGTTAACGTTACGCTAAATAGTTTATATTATCTTAAAGAGGTGGATATTAAAGAATTAAAAATATCTTGATATATTTCTGTATTGTGTTTATATTTAGATGAATTTTTACCCAGCCGAAGGTTGATGAAGCCATTTTCATGAGAGTGTAAGGATAACATAATTCCTCTGCTTTAAAATAATAGGTCAAAGAAAAATACATGTTTTGAAAGTACTTTTTTTATTGATAAATATTTTCTCCATAGTATTCACGTATTTTCGTTCTAATAATAGTAATCTCTGGTTATATATAAGTATTACGTTTATGTTTTGTATAGCAAGAAGTCCCCCCAAAAAGAATTATTTATTTGAATATGTATGGCAGCCGTAGTTTAGCGTTGGTTCGTTTTCCACTTTTCCGCTTACACTTTTATCCAAAAAATAGCAAAAATCAGATATATTAATTAAAAATTCTTAAAACGCTAATTTTCGCCCTCATTTTTCCGAATGGCAACAGGGATACAACAGCAACAATGGCCTCGTGCCATTATTGTTGATGTAATGAAAGAGAATTATCGATTTAATGCGATTTTATCAAAGACAAATGAATAAAACAAAAATTAAAAAAATAAAATTTTAAACCTAATTCAAATTTTGGAAACCTTGTTTCGAGGTGCACTGGCTCTTGTCTAGATGCACCTATGTAGCAAATTCGTAGCCCTGAGTCTATTAGCTTACACTCAGCCCAAACGAAAGACAGACACATAGAATCTTCCTTCTATTATGAGTTATATATCACAATACCTTTCATTGTTACATATTCAAGGAATCCTTTTAATAGCGTTCGAAACAATGAATTTACCAATAATTGTTTTAGGCTTTTGTTGAATTACAACAAAGTTAATGTATACACTTCTAACAATGCTTATAAACCATAATCATTAGAGATACCGAATCTAGTGGTGCTAAAAACTTACGTGTGGAGCGTATTTGCTTAAACTTGTTATTTTTAATGCTGAAATCGAATTGGAACCATTTTTAGAAATGGAGTTCTTTTTTTTCACAGTACTGTGCTACGTTTTTATACCAACACCCTTTATCGACAGCCTATTGGGCATACTTATTTGTTTTGCGACTGTGTTTCTTTTGTTTCCTGGGAGAGAAGAGAAAACTCGGAAAAATAATGATGAAAACTCTATTAACCGTAATGAACACAAGTTTAACACCGGAAAGAAGGTACTTAATTTAGATTTCCTTGATTCATATGATGATATTAATGAATTTAATGATGATTCCTTTGATGTGGATATAAACAGTGACACCGATCTCCTCGAAGTTAATAACGAAGCTTTTGATAATAATCTTCTTAATTTGCATATTGATAGTGATACTGGCCACATCCAACATTTTGCCAAAGATTTCGATAATAATCCTTATGATGTGCACAATATCAGCGATGAAAACCAATTTAATTACCTCCAACATGAAACAGAAAAGGATTTTGATTTTGCAAAACCTGATAACTTAGGTAATCAAATAGGCCCGAATAGCAGTATAACCATGTTGAACCAAGAAGAATTCAGTTTGAATCCCTGTTTTAAATCATTGGATGCTGAATGCATTGTATCGCATAACGATCTTGGAGCACAAAGTGACATCGATTCTGGTAATCTCCTTAACACAAATAATGAACCAGGAATGAATAGCAAATTGGATCAAATAGAGAGAACAGAACTCAAACCAATTCAAGATTCTCAAGAACACCCTGTTGATGCCGTCGTTGGTACCGTCCCTGTTATCTATATTGATGACGAATACACTCAACATCCTTCTTCGACTCATAGTAAGCGTTTCAAAATTTCAAACCTAAGAAAACCATTACTAAAATATTTCTGCTTAAAAAAATTTAAATTAAACAAAGGACTTATAGCATATTATCGAGATCTCAGATAAATTTACTCAATTTCAATTCATATACGTCAAAAATTTGTTTGTTATGACACCAATCCCTTCTACCAATCATAGCAAGCGTTTCAAAATTTCAAACCTCAGAAAACCATTAGTAAAATATTTCTGCTTTAAAAAATTAAAAATAAACCAAGGACTTATAGCATATTAACGAGATCTCAGACAAGTTTACACAATTTCAATTCATATTCGTCAAAAATTCGTTTGCCATGACACCAATCTCATTGTCTGACCAGTGACTGCCTAAAAATTGGACATTGACTGAGCAATGACTGATTAAGTGACGATCGCATTGACTGACCACTGACAGACTAAAAATTGGACATTCACTGAACAGGGACCGAGAAAGGGAACATCTCCTTGCCTGACCAGTGACTGAATAAAAATTGGACTTTGACTGAAAAATGACTGAAAAAGTGACGATCTCATTGACTGAGCATTGGATTTGGAGGGAAAAAATTGCCTTATTCGATAAGAGAGAGGAAGGATGTTTTCAGTCCAATCGATTTCACCTGAATTTACATTTACAGCTGAAATGCAAACAGAAAGTCATTTTAAAATTTCTTTTTGCAGCTACATTTCAGAACTGTAAAATAAAAATGAAATTATATCTTAACCTGAAATTAAAATGATTATTTTCAGTTAAATGCTATTGCTAAATTACTTTTTCTTGTGTTCATAAATTAATTTACTAGTTTACACACCATATTCAGTTATGATTAACCAATATGCTCTATTTTTAACTATAACTTCTCATTGAATTAAGGAAAGCTCTAGCTATTATTGAAAATTTTCTTAGGCATATTTACCTTGTTGTCTGTGCTCCCAATTCGAAGCGACCGTCAGCCACTTCCTTTGTGTTTTTCGTTAGTGATTTGTTGGCATTTCGCATAAAAAATCTCCAGATTATCATTAAAACACGAATAAGGTTCTTATTTTTTATTTTAGATTTTTTCCTCTCTGTGGCCTTTATGTCAAAACGTACTAGAAATAATAAATGAGAATATATTGCTTTCTTTTCAAACGAAGTATTTTCAATATGTGTTCCATAGCAATATGCTCTGTCATTAAGATTGCTAAGAGTTTTACCCTGTTTCATTCTTCGCCAACGTGCTGGCTGCATGGTTGGCTTCTGCAGTTTCCTTTATCTCAACGTATATGAGGCAATTTCCCTTAGAACGTTCTCCGCAAAGCCCTCCCTCGCGCCAGGTACGTAACCATCCTTTTCTTTGCCTTTTTCAAATAACCTGACTTTTACTCAAACAAATCAGTCATGACATGAAATTTGGAAGAAATGGATTTAAATAATTTTTTATAAAAATGTCTCGATTGGATATATACTGGAAGTTAAAGAATTTACAACCCCACAGATACAGGAAAAACAAATATTAAACTGAAAGATTTCAGACTTTGTATTTCGCGCAAAGGGATCATTTTGTTTCATTTGCACACATAGACGTTTGAACAGAATTCGGGCTAATATCCGTCTCGGTTAAAAATATTTAAAAACAGCGTATTTTATAAGTTGCAAAATGAAATTTTCATATATTTGAATAAATATTTATGAGGCATTATTAATAAAAATGAGAATAAAGGAAACACTGTGAATAATCCTCAAACGTTTAGTCTGAAATTTAAAATTCAACAAACCTATCGCAAACCACTGAGTACAGGGGGTGTTCAGGTATTTCTTTAAGGATTTTGCAAAGATTTAGATATATAAACACATCTTATAATCTCATTTTCTAATATATTCCGTCTGAGAGTCCTTTTGTTGAACCATCATATTACAGCTTGATTTCCAAGAGAAAAGACTTTTCCTGAAAACATCAAGCTTGATTTTATGCCACTTCTACCTCAAAATGTTCCACAGTCCATCCAATGTTTGGATGGCACGTATAAAGAGCTTGTTTTAAACGTACAAATGCACATTAATCCATGGGAGACACATCAGGAGATTTCGAGGATATGCATCTAGAGGGTACAGCTTTAATTCCGGTTTCATGTCTTATTTTTCCAAACCATAAAGCAGTAGATTTAGAGGTATGAATTGTAGCGTTGACCTGATGGAACTTAATACATTCAATATATTTTGGATAAAGAGATGACATTTCGTCTTTTAATATAGGTGTTTAAAGTTTTTTCTGATTGTAATCCGAATTAATTTTGATATTTGTTTCTACTTTCCTTACTTTAAGTTTCTCTTTATAAAAGAATCCAGTAAGAACAATTAAAACTTTAGAAAAAATGTCCTTGATTTTTCTGAACCAATATACTGTGTCTTTTTCTCCTCTTTTTTGGTAGTAAATTAATCTTTTTCTATTGCAATCGTTATAGGTATGTCCAAGCTTTATGTGTTGTAACTACACTGAAGTGCCACTAAATTAGGGATAGACATGGGTATGCAAATTTAGTAGCGCTGCGCCGCATCTGGGCTTACGTGAGGAAGTTGTGCTAAATGCACATAATGCTAGCACTGTGGTTGTTGATAATCAGTGGTTTCACATACCAGTATAGGTAAACTTTATGACATAGACAGCTTCAATATCGGGCAGATAGTAGTCACTCGTCGCATGGGAAATACAATTTCCAAAATCCTCAGCGGGACAGCATTTTAACATTAGACAGTGTCAAGTGCATACCGAGAATACACGGATGGCGGGAAAACGAACTAGCGATGGGGCAAAGTGCAAAGCACAGTTAACTTAGAATAATCGTCGAGTGAGACGTCTCAGCCGTATTGTACACGGTCAACGAAGTAAACAATAGCTCAAATTACCCGCTAGCTGAAGCAGGCGACAGTCGTACAGTCAGTAAAAAGATCGTGTATCGCTCCCTTCAACATATGGCCTTCGGAAGCCGTAGACACACGAGGGTACCTTTCCTAAATACATTCCATCGAGTTGCCATTCTTACCTGGGCAGGAAAATATAGACAATAGACACTAGTGGAGTTGAAATGTGTAGGAGCGATGAGTCTCGATCCGTCTAATTAACCCCGGTTGTGGGGGAGCTGGTAGTAAACAGCTTCCTGAGCCTCGTACTAGACAGCCCTGCCTTGAATTCTACTGAACATCTTTCCAAATTAGTATATCTTATTATTGAGGAATGTAGAGGATTGAAGTTTTATAGTCTATTCACTCGGTTTTGCATGTTCAGAATGTCTGTTATGATGGTCGTATGAAATGTCGTCGCCTGGTATGATATCAGAATGTCGTCTGTTGTGATCGTTCCGTATGTAAGCATATGATTGATCTTATTATTTATAGCCCTTCCTAGGGATAAATACATTACCTCTAATGATATATAAGTCAAAGGGCTTCGCTTATTCAATAGGAAGACGACCTTGAAATCTTTACCTATCCATATCTGTCCTTAGTGGGTATCATAAAAGTGAAAAATAAATCCAAATGATGGAACAAACCTGTGCACTTGAAGTTCTGAATCACATACAATGTGGCAATATGTAACAGTGGCAAAACTTAGGTAAAATAGCGATTTAAATATATCTGAAGCATAACTTTCAAATCGTAAAAGCATATTAGCACATCTCTAGTATAAAAACTTTGGCATATCGTTCTCCTTGTAGGTGCTACAGCTGCAGCGTCTTCCTACTTCCGTGTCTTGAAGCTAACGAATAGCGTAGGGGTAGTTGTTGAGGCATACAAAAGGAGTGGGCGGAGCATAGTTGCACAGACCAGTTGTCGAAATTTTTAACACATAATACACATCAAAATGCTGCCCCATAGGGCACAAGATCCATATCGATTTGCCAGCACTAATTAAGGAAATATAATAAAGAATAAATAATGAAAAGTAGAAAAAACACTATATACACTATGCACATCGATCACCAAAACTCATTTTGGTGTATTGTTCTTGCTAATTATGTAACGTAAGTTAACGTTACGCTAAATAGTTGATTTTATTTTAACCCACCGGGCGGCTCGCATTCAAATCTATTTACGTCAGGAAAACTGCAGTAAAAATTAACGATGTTTACAATTTTTTTTTCATTTAGAGTGAACCAAAATTTTCCTGAAAACGGCCTTTGTTAGATTTTCTTCCCCCCCTCCTTGTAACATGGAGGTAGGAAAGGGAGGAGGGGCCATTCCGCGCTAGAAGTGAAGCACTGCTTTGAAGCTTGGGTCACCAGACGGGGTGTTTTTTGTTTACATTCAGAAGCTCGCTTGACAAAATTCTGATAGTATTTCGACACACGACAGTTCCATAGAAATCGAAAAAGGGACACTCTCGCATGAAAGAAACATTCATAGTGTGATGGATAATAGCAATTTGTATAGTTTACTGACATTTACGCAAAAATCACATCTTGGTTATTTTTCGATAACTAACAACAGCGATTTTGATTATGAATTTGTTTTATAAAATTCTAAGCTGTTGCATTACAAAAATATAGATTTTAAGAAAATTGCTAAAAGAGATCTGCCAAAATTTATTTTCTAGAAGATTTGAAAAGTTTGAAACTTGATGGCTAAATGTAAATATAAAATTATGTATGTTAAAATATTTGTAATTAGGCACATAGGTCAGATTAAGTTGTTATTAAATAGAGTAACGCGTGCAAGGGCTATCTGCCTAAAGAGAGAGATGCCATCGTTGAGGAATTTTGAAGAAAAACTGACCTTTGAGTGGGTATTAAAAATAATACTTATAATTTTCATTCAAATTATATTCATATATATTTTTTATGTAAAACTTTCGGGTGTATGCTAAATTAGTGTAAATTACTTTACACGAAAAATATAGTGAATGCACAGAAATTAAAGATTTGCACATGCCGGAAATGATAAATAGGAAATATGTATGGGTATTTATGCATGTGCTTGCAAAAAGCATGTATCTGCCTTTGACAAAATACTTAAATATTCATTAAATTATTTATAAATGTATTTGAAATGAAGAATTTATTAACTTATAAACAACTGTGATAGTACTGTGAAGAAATCTAATGATTAAATGTATCTAATTTATAATGATTATAAATGTTATCTAAATATATAATAACCTTAATATTGAATTGTAAACATAAATTGAAATCCTGTTGACAAATATGTTATAAAACTATTTAAGCAAGAATTGTTCGTATTGGAAAGCGATCTGTTAAAAGGTATTGTAAAGCAAATGCTATGAGATGCGCACTTAAGAACGTAATAAAGAGTTTTGGAATATGTATTGTTGAAATGAAGGGTAAAAAAAAAATCTGATAAGTATAATTAAAAGAATTATTCCCTTTACATTTTATAATAACTCAGTTACAAGTTTTAAATAATACTTAAAAAAAAAAAAAAAAAAAAAAAACTTATTTTATTCCCTTTCAGAAATGTTCAGAGAAAGTCAAATACTATTTTCCTAATAATTCTCTAATTTAAAATGAACCGAATAGAGCATTAATTATAAATTGACTTACATTTTTCGATTTAAAAGAAGCCAAAAAATCATGTCATATTTAAGAAAGTATTTTAGGAAGAAGCTCTATAAATAGAAAAGAAATAATGCATAATTTTAATATTAATAATACAATAAACTTTGATCTTAATTTTTGTACCTTAACCGAATAAAATCGAATTACCTTAATTTTTTTTTCTAATGTAATTAACAAAAACATGTGAAAATATTTCATTCAAATTAAACCATTCTGAGAAAACTGTCCTGTGAAAAGTATAGCATTTAATTCCGTTCAGAATGAAATGTTGTTTAAAAATATGTTGTTTTCACATACTTAGGACTTTGAAGTGTTGTAGAAAAAGAAAATATATACATTTATATGTATATTTGCGACGTAATTACAAAATATTTACACCCGAACGCGTCAAATCCCATAGAACTCAATGGTAAATGACCCAATGTTTTGGTCACCACGTAGGGATCGCCGGTGCTTCAGAGCAGGGTACGGAGAAACTTGTTTAGGGCGACTCCTTTTTACTTCCTACCTCCATGCCTTGTAAGGCGATCAACAAGTCGTTTCACTTAAGTGATGGTTTCCTACTGTCCCAAGGCTACTGTCCTTTGATTACGGTCTAGAGGCGATTAAGCAGATGGGCTGCTTTTGCCCCTTACGGAGGAAGGAACACGTTTTGTGTCCATGCTTTGGTTAGACGAAAAAAGATATTTTTTTCTGGAAATCCAAAAGAGAAAAGGAAGTTTTGTATTGCCTTGTTACTAATTTTGTGCATATTTCTAATCTTAATTGCTTATCAGAGCCGTGCCAAGATATTTTTTCACCTGAGGCAGAAAGGTCAATGCGCGTCCATATAAATATAAAAATAGCTTCACTTGTATTAAGCAAAAGTAATTGCATTAAATCAAAATGTCATAACTCTTATAGCATAATTATACCATAATTCATAAAGTATTTTTAATCGTAGTTTTATAAATTCAAAGAAATAATGTGGCCAATTATTTATAATTTTCAAATGAAAACGTTAAAAAATTCGTTTTTGATTAATAAGAAATAACACCGAAATGCATATTGCATTAATTTCCAGGTTTTCTTGCAATTTTTTTTTGGTTTGTTTTATTGATTTAAGTTTGACGAAGCCTATCTCCCCTAATAATTAAATTAATTTTCGAATTCGTATAGCCAATTTGGAGCCTCTTCTAGTGATTCACATGCCTGACCTTTTCCCCGGCTTTTTAGCTTATTAAGTATAAATGTTATTGATTTTTATTGCGTTTCGGTATTTTAATGTACGTTTATAGAATGTTAATTTGTTTTTATATGCATATTTCAGTAATATAATCTTACGACTAGTGAGACAGTGTAGTTTAACTAATTTTCTGCTTTTGATTCATGTTATCGAGCTTTAACGCTAAGAAAAAATTTATAAGAGGCTTAACATACCTAATTCCTATTGAAAGCTACATGTAATTGATAATTAAATTACTATTAAAATAACAAACACATGCTCAGTGTCAGTCATTTCGACATAATGTTTGTAATTCATTTTACCACAAATTTATTTCGTTTATCTTGTTTCATATTTATAAAAGGGGAGTTTACCTTTATCGCATTTATTGGTTCATAGAAATTATGAAATATTGAATATTTTGAAACAAATTTCACCCATAATAACCTTATTAAATATTTTCTACATATAGACAAGATGTCGCAGATACTTCTCAGTTTCCGAACTAAATTACATGGTACTGAAATTCGGTGCATTTTCATATGATTATTGACAGAAAGAGTTACCTTACGTAAATCACAAAAGAACATTGTTTTAATTCTTAATTAAATATAGCACTTGTATTAAATTTCTAAAATTCATTGTTAGGAAAATCTCGCTCTAAAAAATTAGACACTTTTACGTTTCAAAGTGGAATTTTTGTGGTTTTCTCTGTGCATAATGTGGGCGCGAGTAAGTTTTTCTTAGAATGTCCTCCACGGAGGCATTCCTCCATTTAGGCGGATAGCTCTCGCGTGGTTTGAAGGAAAAATAAAGCAGACCAAAACAAAAGCTTCAAAATTGGTGTTTAACATTTTTTTTGGGTTCAAATACGCAAATTACTTAGAGATCTCAATTCACATTATCAAATGTCATTATTTAAATAAATAAAAGCAAGCTGAGGATTTCCATTTAAATTGTTTGTTTTAAAATAAAAAATAAGAACAGTCAGTTTTGAATAAATCTTGTCAACATCAAGCAGGGACAGGAACATGCCATTGTAAAATTTAATATTAGGCCAAAAAGAAACGCTTTGACGTAAATTTTGGATAAAACTTAACAAATTCGCAGGTAGTCAGAGACAGGCCTTTCTTCAGTAGAGAGAAAAAAATGTTTCTGAAGTATTTGTGTATTTATTACATAAATGTTTTAATGCTTCCATAGCACTGCTAATCGATAAAATTTATTTGATGAAAAGTAGGAAGTTTGCTTTTAAAATTCCGATTTTTCAACCTTTTTCAGTGACATATGTGGCATCGAAAAGCACGTCTGGCCAGGAGGCAGATTAATGGCTGAAAAATTCTTAGAATTTAAAGAGGCATCGAACAAGAAAATTTAGGGATGGCGAAATTCTAAGAATTTGGCACTTGACAAAGGCAAAAGTTTTAGAATGTAGAGAGCTACAGAATTTAGGCAGGGCAAAATATTTTAAATTTATAGAACATCGGTCAGTAGAATTAAGATACCACAGCGATTGCACTGAGAAACAAATCGACCTGCTTCTCGATTATGCGGATGGACGCAGATTAACTTCCGAAAGCTCAGTGAAAGCAAGAGCTATACATAATGCAGCTA
This sequence comes from Stegodyphus dumicola, assembly GCF_044657685.1. Lineage (NCBI taxonomy): Eukaryota > Metazoa > Arthropoda > Arachnida > Araneae > Eresidae > Stegodyphus > Stegodyphus dumicola. Next base: position 131,850,534 of record NC_140770.1, read on the forward strand.
TTTACGATTTCTGCTATAATAAACTGAAATTTAATATAATAATTTAACACTATATATCAGTTTACGAAAACATGATGATACTTTTGAGAAATTTTCTTTAATTCCCCAGTACACTAAAAAAAAAAAAAAAAGTACAATAGATTATATAATGATATTACTAACAAAATGATGCCGATGACGCATTTAATTTTTATTTTTTTATTAATCTAAATAAATATGTCATAGAGTTTTCCATAACTTATAGTTTTGCAAATTAAAAATGTTCAATAATATAATATGTGATTATGGTATTATTGGTATGGTACTATTCAAGGCAAAGCACACGAGGGTTATCTGCCTAAATGGAGGGATGCCTTCGTGGAGGACTTTCTAAGGGAAACTGGCTCGTATACACGTTACACATGGGGAAAACCACGAAAACGACCATGCAGCCAGCCCGTTCGCGGGATTCGAACCACGGACCGAACTACCAGTGTTCAGCGTCTTTACCGCTCGGCCGCTGGTGGGTAATATGTGACTATGAAAGCTGTATAAAAGAAGAAAAATTCTTGCATATTCGTCAGGCAGCATACGATGGGCACCTGCTTGAGGAAAAGGATGCGTTTGTAGATGACTTTTTCAGGGAAACTGGTTTGGTATATTCAACCTAAAATTCACCAAAATACCAAGCAACGAACGCCTTCGCCGGAATTCAAACTTAGGCAAAACTACCAGTGTTCAGTTGCAAAAGAGAGTTAACAACATAAACAGGCAACATGTCTGAAATTAGTATTTATTGCATTCAACAGTGATATGATTTTCTGATATAATTTAATGGAATATCACTGTAAAAGAATGGGAATCTTTTTTTTTTTTTTTTTTTTTTTTTTTTTTTTTTTTTTTTTGCCTTTTGTAAAGAGATTTTTTTCCGCTCTGTTTTCAACATTTGGTTGAAATGCGAATTAAATAAATATTTACAAATGCAGAATATTGAATAGTTATTGATGATTTCGAGATTCAGTTTCTGAAATCCATTTCATGTGTCATTTCCTTAAAAAGGTGATACTGAAACCAACTTTCGAGGAGTAAAATGATTACTGGAAAAGAGTTTCCGATTTCTTTCATTCTTTTATTCACATTATAAATTTATCCCGTAGTTCTTAGAACATTCTTCTATCCGTAAGTGATGATTTGCTTTCCGAGAAAATTTTCTGAAAGGAATATATTACTTAGTCTTTCAAACCATGGGAAAATCTTGCCATCGCCGGTACTTAATTCCCTTAATTTACTGAGATAACCTGTTTTGTTATAAGTATGGTACTTGTTTTCTGATTTTTACTGAATTTGCATGCTCAAAGCTATCTAAATAAAGAAACGCTATTGTGAATATCAGAGTATGAGTGCGTATATGAAAGGGCTATATATTTTTCAGAATTCCCCTATGAGCTGTTTATTCTTAGGGCAGAAAGAGGAGAAAGCTTGCATACATCGCCATTCCCGGAAACTAGACAGTACCGAAAACATTACTAGACAGTCCGGTTTACCAAACAATAGAGTTTATCTGATTCCAAGTTGTAAAAGCTGATAGTTATAAATTGTTATGTTCATGGCGACCTTCAGAAGGCATCAAATTACTTCAAAAGTTCCGCCGCTATAAATTTTCAGACTGCAATTTTTTTCCTTTAAATTTTCGAAAATACCTATTTTTTAAGTATTTTTCGGTACTTATATTGATATATTGATACAAATAATACAGAAAGCACCAAACGTAGCTATGATGTATTTCAATTTGTCCTTAGTATTTTCTCGCATATAAGTACTAACACTTTGTCTACACGTTTCTAATGTTTCACCATAGTAAGCCTTCTCTTTCCGAATGTATTCAGTACCTTTTCGCTTTCGTATTCTGCTTCTTCTTCTTTTATTTATTTATTTATTTATTTATTTATTTAATGTTACCATATCCTGAGTTTTACTCTAGCTATTAGCTAGAGTAGCTACTAGGTAGCATTCATTATAGTACATTCATTATATTCATATAGCTACTAGCTAGCATTCATTATAGTACAAAAACTAATATAGCTTGTCAATATCAACACATTTTTATCTTCAATAAAATCCACTAATTCGATTGATGCTGTAAAAATTACAATTTAATACTTTAGCCAATTATTCTGATTATAGTGATTTAAATTCGATTTTAGGCAACATATGCATTCTTTCAGAAAACGCGATATATTGAGCACCGCTGTTACAAGTAAATACTGTACATTCAACCATTTCATAATATGTAAATGTAGCATAACTTCTTTTCGAGTGCTTGCACTGAGAGTCTCCTTCAAGTATACCTTAATGGAATTTTATTTCATGAAAATTTAGAAGTATTATAAAAGCCTCAGAATTATTTCCATTGCAAACATTTATGAATTATGCAGAAAAATATATAAGAAAAACATCAATGAGAAACTATTATCGAATATACATTTCATGACAGTAGTAAAACATTTTTTCAGTACCGACGGTATTAAAAAGCTCAATATTGTGATAAGCTAAATAAAATAAAACGGTATTAAAAGTTTAATATTGTGATAAGTATACTAATCTATAACACTCATTTGATATTTTTGCCATTAGAACTAATTCTAACCATTAAAGTAACATTGTATTTGTATTAACTAGAATTATAATTGTAATTTCAATTAAATTTATCAGTACTCGTTGTTTCCTGCACCTTGAGACGCATTATTATTATTTTTTTCTATTATATAAAATACTGTCCTCAGAAAAAAATGTCTCTAGACATGATTCTGTCTCCAAAATTAATGGATGAGGTGAACAGAAATAATCTTGGAACAGCCTTTGGGCAAGTGCTGCGAGTATGCGAAATGTAAGACTGTAATTAAACTTCGACCATCCTGGAGACTACACTTTCTTAGAATATTGCCATTCGACAAATTATAAGACCTTCCATTTATCTTTAAAGTTTAAGCTATCTGTTATTGACTGAGAAAAGCTGGTAATTCATTGTAGTTACTTTGTAGTTAAAACTACAACTAATGCAGTTATAATTGTAATTGTGCCGCCCAGATGGTATAGTGGTTAGGGAAGCCTGACTGCGATACCGAAGGGCCTGGGTTCAAATCCCGTAGAAGGCATGGCTTCAACTGTTCGTCCTTTCATAGGAGGCGATAGTGGTCCACATATTAGATGCCTCCATAATAAAGTGACTGCAACTTCTGGCCTTATATAGACTAATGGACTGTGTTGCACTGTAACTGTTCCCAATCTGCCATTGGGGAAAAAAGTAAAATAATAATAATAATAATAATTGTAATACAATGATTGTTCGAATTACAATATAACTTCAAAAGCAATTAGATTTTTCGCTCAGCAGAGTAATAAATCGTCTTTTGAATACTACTAGTTCAAATCGGATGCCCATTTTGGCAAACAATCTAAATGTTTAGATAGCTCCGTGGATTTCCTTATGTGTAACATGAATACAAATCATTTTATTTTAGAAAGTTCTCTATGAGTACATCATTCTTCTTAAACGTGTCGTTGCATTCAATTAAATAAAGATCTTTTCCTGCTTTTATTAACGGATGATGTGAACATGAGCCAGTTTCCCTTAGAAAGTCCTCTACAGAAGCATCTTTGCAGTCTTTACCGTAATCCAAATAATATGACAATCACAAATGCATTAGAAAATTGTACTTTTATTTGTTCTTAGGTGAAACAATGATGGAAAATAGTTCATGCAAGTACTTTCACTTGTAACTGAATAATGCATTTTAACTATTTATGGAAAATGTGTGTTATGTTGAATAAAAGACCAGTTCGTAATTTTTTTTTCCTATGGCAGGTAGTAGCCGTTTATAGACATTGATCACTACTAAGGCCGGTCATGTTATTAAGGAGGGAACTAATACGTGGGCCACCGTTGCCACCTATGAAGAGGACGAACAAATTACATTCATGCCCTATCCGGGATACGAACCCAGGCTCTTCGGTACGGCAACCAGAGTCACGAACCGCTTCACTGTCTGGGCGGTAATTCATAATAAATGGATTTAGTAAAATATCTAATACACACAGCAATTAAGCATACTGATTGCTGATCAGAATCCTTTTTTACCAGCTAAAGCAATAAGTTGGATAAAATTATGAGACTTAGTTTAGTCCTTGATGATCTCCTTTCTGAAAAGAAAAGGATAAATGTAATTTTTATGATTTATTTCTTGTGTAATGTAAACAAGACAGGCGTCCCGTAACAAATCCTTTGCGAAAACATCCCTTTGCACTGGCATAAACTCTTTGCTTGCTTTCCCTTAATCTAATTTAAGTTCACATGTATATCGAAGATCATCAGCATACATATTTGCTTACTAACGTTATGTGCATTTCGGTTTATATAAAATATTTCCTTTAAATAAACTCCTATTTATGCTGGTACCACAAACTACAATATATGTAAGATGATTCAGAAGACATGACAGAAAATATTAATATTTTTCTTATAGGTGATTATCCCTTTGTATTATTTAAAAACTCATTATCTAAAATGCAGAAACATTTCGAATATAATATTATTGACTGTAATTTTCAAATATTATCACGATTTCCTTAGCCTATGTCACTGAAATTATAAGGGGCAATTGTTTTTCTGATTAAATAGTTATAATCATCTGCTGCGCAATTTTAATTAAGAGGTCATTACAATTCCATTGTAATTTTTATTAGATTATATAATTACAGTTATACTGTTTATTCAATTAGATTTCACAATTAAAATGCAATTATAATTAAAATGCATTTGAGTAAATTGTATATGTAATTAAAAATTGTTACATTGTAATTACAAGATAATTGCATAATATTATTCCAATTACTATGTGTTTTCAATTGCATTCTGCAATTACATTTGCAATTAAGATCATGATTTTCCTGGGGTCCGTAACTTCTTTTATCAGAAACAATTGCTATCCTAATTACATTATTATAATTACTTACTGGAGTTACAACGACAGTGTAATTGTAATTAGATTATATGATTGCAGTTGCATTGAATATGAAATTGGATTTCACAAATATAAAGTAATTGTAATTTAAATGAAATTACGTAAATTGTAATTGTAATTAAAAAAACAGCTACTTTTTAACTATAACTACTTAGTAATTGCATACTACACTTAGAATTACAATTATGATCATAATTTCACTATGTTAAGTAATTCTAATTATCAGAGACAATTACTTTCCTAATTACGTAGTTATAATTACCTACTGCAATCGCAGTTAGAATTACGTTGTAATTAGCTAATATTACCGTAGTTGTGATTAGATGCAATAAAATTTGTAATTGTAATTAGATTATATAATTATAATGTTTGTAATTATCATTGCATTGTAATTGTAAGACTTAAGAATTAAAATGCAATTTCATACATTATTGTTGCATTTAAAAAGTACTTACTTTCTAATTGTAATTGCGAAGCTAATTACAATTGCAATATAATTGAAATCACATATTTCAAAATATTGTTGCAGTTTCTTGCAATTTTAATTTTAATTCCAATTACATTTTGCCAACCTGCATCTAAAATTTGGAGAATAATTAGGCAGGAAAATGAAAATTCTCTTTACGAATATAAACATTTAAGTTTACTATAGCTGGTATAAGCACAGAACAGCTGGAAGTTATTTATTCCGAGCTGTTATTCAAAACCTAACGATAAAACCCATTTGCCCCTAGAGAATAGATAATATAGTAATATCCTCTCCTCAATTACCTCCCGCAGAGTAAAATTATCACCTGTCAGTTTACATTAAGAGCAGAGAGGGGAGGGCACTCTGAGACAGGCCGTATATATGCTGCTTTGCCGTTTCGTGCCAAATTTAAGTTTACGTATATATGCTGCCTTGCCGCTATGAGAGCCATTATTTTCGAACGCATATATACGGCCTTGCCGCCTGGAGGGTTAATACAAGTGTAGCTATTTTTATATTTATATGGACGCGCATTGACCTCTCTGCCTCAGGTGAAAAAATATCTTTGCACGGCTCTGATAAGCAATTAAGATTAGAAATATGCACAAAATTAGTAACAATGCAATACAAAACTTCCTTTTCTGTTTTGGATTTCCAGAAAAAAATATCTTTTTTCGTCTAAAAGCATGGACACAAAACGTGTTCCTTCCTCCGTAAGGGCAAAAGCAGCCCATCTGCTTAATCGCCTCTAGGCGGTAATCAAAGGACAGTAGGAAGCCATCACTTAAGTGAAACGACTTGTTGATCGCCCTACAAGGAGGGGGAAGAAATTCTAACAAAGGCCGTTTTCAGGACAATTTTGGTTCACTCTAAGTGAAAAAAAAGTTGTAAACATGGTTAAATTTTACTGCAGTTTTCGAGACGTAAATAGATTTGAATGCGAGCCGCCGGGTGGGTTAAAATGTCCTCCGGGTCATCCCACTCTTTCTGCGTAGTGCCAAAAGGGTAAGCGTAATAAAAATTGAATTCGATTACTTCAGTTACTGTGCATTTACCCTCTTATAATGTATTTATATTATTCAATCTTGCAAAATACCGAGATCTCGTTGCCTGGGATGCCTATAATTGACTGCTGAAGATTGCAGAGCTAATTCTGGGGCGTGGAGCAAAAATGTTTTTTAGATTAGAATGGGTTCTGAGGCAGTTACTTGAACTGGGGAATCTTTTTTAAGAAGGCTAGTTTGGAGTGACATCTGGCTATTTTGTGGTGGCCTGGTGTTGCTCTTACTCGTACCTGCGTATGTACATTGCTCTGTGGGGCATTTGATGCCATATTTATTCAGGGGTCAGAAGATTTTGCCTTATTAAAAAGATTTTCACGAAACCGTAGTGGAAACAGTGTACATCAACAATGAAGGACCATAGATTGTAAAGAATGTTAGGGAAATTTATCTTATTATTTATCATACATAGGAGTCTTATCATTGAGGATTTTTAAACAAAATGCTGCGACACAAATCAAGACTCGATGGCGAACATAGAGGAAATGGTTTTAACTGTCGCATGTTTTAAAGACAAGAAAAGTAAAGACGACCTGGAATTCTTTTAATGAGGCTACGTTATGGAAAGTTACTCTTAACAAACCAAGCATACATTCAGACTTGTCAAAGAAGATTAATAATAGGACACGGTTAGTGCAACAGTATGTGCTGTTACCAAAAATCTGAAACATACCAATTGCATGTGCCAGGAGAACTTCAAAGATAACTTTTAGGTGCATATTTGTAAATTTTTATAAATGTTTCATGCTTTTTACGAGAATTGTTCCAGTTCATGCCATGGTATGCAAAAAAATCATTTTTTACTAATTTTCTAATTCTTTGCAAAAGCACCAATAATTGTCTGTGCTTGGCTATTTGTCAACAAATCTGTTTCTGTTTCTTCAGTTTGTATTCTTAGCAGACAGTCCAGTTACCATTTAAATTCTTCCTTTTTATTTTTTGTCTTTTTGGAAAATGAAATGTTTTGTTTATGTATTCACTAAGAAAACTATTTTTTTAAATTTCTTGACGGTTATGTTACAATATTTTTAAAACACCTCTAACGTATTTATATTTACGTTTTGTAGAGAAATAACATTAAGATAAACATTTTTGTATCCTTCTGTGATATTTAAAATGTCTTTCTATTCTGTGATATTTTAAGTGTGCCTTTACCAGTTTGAGAATATTTCGAACGGGAAATATTTCCTGAGCCCTAATTTCTTCACGATTTCCATAGTTTATTTATATTTTTAGGTCTTCTATTAAAAAAAATGTGTTATAGTAATATTCTACATATTATTATGTTTTTGAACTAATAAATAGACAAACCTTGTTATTCGCAAAGTACAGACAATCTGGTCTTTGGGTTTTGTCTTTCTGCCAGTAAACCCAACTGTTCGAGAATAAAAGGTACTCATGAAACACAAACACTAAGCTTTAATGGGCTGTAGCTTTATTTCTTTTAACTTCTGTTTGGATGGACACTCTTGCCATCGCATAGGTGCACCTCCCAGCACGCAATCAAGCACAATAATGGCCGCTTGCTAACCACGTTGTCGTTTTCTCTCATCGTGGTTGCCAGATCACTTCTGCCTTATCACCAACTAAAAATATTTTATAACTCTCGATCAACCAAAGTTTTCAACTATTGTAAAATAATCATTGGTCTTTACCAAGTTAAAAGCGAAGTATTCCTTTTTTATTACAAATATAATGGATATATTCGATAATGAATTAGTTGAGAATAATGTTTTAACCCTTATTTTAAAAGTAAAAAAAAAAAAAAAAAAAAAAAAAAAAAAACTTTTATTTCTAAGGAATTCCAAAGAAATAACTAATAATTTAATTTCGCAAAAGCTTTTAATTTCAATTGAGTATAAAATTATATGATTCCATTTAATAACGTTGTATAAATGTTATTCAATATAATACAGAACAAAGCACAGAACACAAAAGTCATCACCATCATAAAAAACGACCCGTTATTCCACATGAATAAAATCTGTCTTCTCATTTTAGTACTGTTACGGTTATTTTCTGCAGAACAAGTAATACGAAGAAGTAGAACGCAAAATAATATGCAGCTCTTTTATGATATTTTCTTAGAACGTTTGTATTTAGTGCCTGGGAAACATACTTCTGTAAACAGATATCTTAACCTTATTCTTTGACCATTATCCTTCAGCTGTAACTGAAAATATTCTCTTTAGAGATTTAATGGCAATAATAAAATTTCTTTTAAAGATCATTACTTGAAATCCATTTCGGACATCAGTTATTCAAGGAACTTTTGTTGGAGAATTGAAGGGATTTAATGATGAAGATAACAGGTGTAACATGTATAGAAAATCTTATTATCACACTATACCTTAAATTCCCAAGACATTATAAACTCCGAAATAAATGAAAACAAACTAAATATATCGATGTTGCATCATAGTTGCTACCTGACAGTGACGCATAGTTTGGGAGATATAGCATTACTTGTGATGCATAGCAAATTCACCTAATTATTATTTATTAAAAATTAGTTTATTAATATTATAGATTTATGCTACACAACGTGGATTTTATTTAATATCTGTGCTAATTTGTTTAATTTTAATTTGGGTTTTGGTACGAAAGAATTTGTACGCTCATTGTCACTCGTTACTCAAATACGTGTTTGAGCTCACAATAGAATCAGGTGTTTTCCTACGTAATAATCTTGATTTTATATTACTTAAGTTTACCCATTCTTAACTTATACCACTAGAAGCAGAAAAATTGGCTCAGATTTTAAGATACAATAAATTATTTAACTGAAATTCCCAATTTGCATTGCGTTGAAAATGAAGTGGGAGGAATTGGGAAAAACCCAGCTTTTTACCAAGTTTTCTGTCGCTCTTGACTATTCTGATAAGGAATTTGTGTTTAGCTCAACGCCTTGAAGAAAGAAGAAATTTTACAAAGCGTAAGGCGGTTGTTGAAAAAATTGGCTTTATCACAATTTTGAGCGTGTATTGGCAACACTTTCTTAAATACAAGCCTCCCTACTGAGGTCCCGCTTTTTTAGATGGCCCAGACTTTCCTTTTACTAGCGATAGGCAGACCTTTGTCATCGATAATGAAATGGCCGTAGTTTATCGATTGCGAAGGTTTTGATGTTTGGATTCGTATATGAACTTTGTCAGAAGGAAAATGAATATCGCGAAACCTTGCAATTTAAAAGAATACTTTGAAGACACAAAGTAGAAACTGTTAAAAAAATTTGCTTACTACTATAGAAAATCATAATCATTCGATGATAAGTTTATGTTATGAAGTATGTTATGTATGATGCGAGTTATGAAAGTAAATGTAAAGATAATGTATGTATGTATGTGAAGTAAATAAAATCTGCTTATTAAGACTTTTAAAATTCTCACGATGAATTAATTCGAATAATGGAAATAACTGACTGTAGCATAGAGATTTATTCGTATTGAGTCCACTCTCGTATACAGCACCAAAAAAAAAAAAAAAAAAAAAAAATAAATATGAAGAGCGGCCCTTATCAATTCAGCAAGATTTTCCACATACAACTTTACCACAATTCCGTATAAAACGTAAACAAAGTATCGAGACTTCGTAATCGATTACAAAGTACAAAGCTATTAGCTATTCGTCATCGATGGGGAAAGGAAAGTCTCGGCCATCTGAAAAAGCGGCGACTCCCTACTGAAGGCTCGTAGTTTAGTGACGTCACAAACTGTTGGCCTTCTCAGTGGGGTGCGAAAGATCGCCCCTAAACCAAGGCCATCTAGATGGCATTAGCAAGTTAGGGGAATTTCGTCCTTGGTCGTGAGAAGGCGAGTTAGTGAACCAAGTCTTCTTAATTTAATATTGATATTTTTTCAATTTCCATTATGCCTTTAAAGTGCTGTGTGCCATTATGCGGAGGAAATTATACTGACGGTCTTAAAGTGTCAGTATATAGATTTCCTAAGCAACAAGATTCATTACATAGATGGTTAAAATCGATACCACGAGAAAATTTTACCATTTCGAAATATTCTCGGGTAAGTTAAGCTTAACTTGAAATTTAAATTTATTAAGGTATTTGCTTCTGTATTTAAAAGAATGTATTACGTTAATATTAAGGAATTTCATTTCTATAATATACATTATGCATAATATTGTGTAATAACGCATCAATAAAGTATAATTATGTATCGAACTGTACGGTTAATAATTATGTTTAAGAAGATGTTGGTATTGGCGACGATGACAACCTTGCTTAACAAAACGGGATGATTTCAGGGTGAAGGATACTTTATGCTTTTTCTCACACAATGTTCGCAACGAGTAAAGAAGGAGCTACTGTTTGGCTTCCACTTTTGGGAGGCTGAGATGCTTCTCGCCGAATTTATGGGGGCAGTTCTCCCAAGTGGCTATGCAAGCCCTTTCGGGCGTAATCTCCTTTAGTGCACTATGGAAAAAAATAATATACTGGAACCCACTCATATTCTTGTCAATAGTTATGTTTCGGATTAATAAATTTTTCAACTCGTTGCTGATACCTTATTGATCAACATTACAGCTGCAACGGTCTTTAACAGATAAATTTTTTTCTCATCGGTTAACAGTTTGCTAATCTTCGACTTGGTTCCTTGTGAGTTTCTTCAATATCTGAGTGATGGTGAGCAGTGGACTGTCACATATCATAGAAGCGGTCTGGATGTTTGTTTGATCTTCCGATTGTTTCTCTGTGAGCTTCTTCAATATCTGAGGGATGCCTGTCGCATATCATCGGAGCGGTCTTGAGAGCTTTCGTTTCTTCGTATCACGCTTCTGTCCAGTTGTTCTTGATCCTGGCTGACCCGTTGTTCCTGCTCCTGGCTGACCCCTGTTCAAATCATCGAGCCAGATAAATCCATACTTTGCGAAAATTCTAGTTTGTTAAATCTTAGTTAATTAATTCCGTTCTTAATTTCTTCTGAAAAATCTGACCGGTTGTGCTAATATAAAAAATGGTATTTGTAATTTTTTTCTACCTCTGATTTCCGTAGAATTATTCACATTTTCTTTGTTCTTCTCTCTTAGTTACGCAGTTCAGTAAATTATTGTGTAGAGAATATCAATGAAATTTCTTTAAAGAAAGGCTTATTAATATTAAATTTGTTTGCAACAATTATAGAGCTGCGTGACCAATGGAAAATTTTCTAATCCAAACGCTAGTTATTATTCTAAATTGTCTTAATACTTAAGAGTTATTACTCAAGGTTCTCTTATTCACCAGTGGAAAGTTTTACCTCACCGGTAATAGTTTGATATGAAATCTGCAATGTATAAAAATCAACTAGTACAATATTTAAGTTAAACTAAACTGTGGTTATAAATTGATATTTTAAACCAATATAGTATGAAACTGTTAAAAGAATCATATTGTTGTAGAAAATTTGTTATTAATAATTAATCTCCCCGGAGACATTTATTCTTAATTATTCTTGGTATACATTGTTTGATAATTGTTTACTTTTTACTTAAGAAGCTTAATAAAATTTAAAATATATATTGGATAACGAATTGTATGTTTTATTTTCTATGTATTATTCCACATGAACTTTATCACCACTCATTCTTAAAACTAACTGTTGTTCGTTTCTTTTTTACACAACGCAATAAACTGAGTATTTTAGTTTAAATTTAAGAAAATTTTAATTTGCGTGTGGTGTCTTCTTTTAAAAACATCATAACTCTTAAAGGGTTCAGCTGGTGGTATCTGAAATATCAGTTTATCCATTTCTGCGACATTGAAGAGGAAGTGAAAATAACTTGTGCACCTTGTATTTTTTTCAAATGAATCGTTTTGCTTAATTAAATACTGACAACATGATTTAACCAAGTTGTTCGCGTTTAAAGTTTGGTTGTTCTCTGCATATCCTTTCAAACTCGGTCCTGTCTAAACGTGTGTAAACGAAAAGAAGATTTAAGAAGCCATAGCTAGTAATGAGAAACATAATGGTGCGTGGATAGAAGAGACATCATCGTTGATAAGTAACTTTTCGTAATTATGCGATTGTTAATGTCATGCTTGTGAAGGCTTTGGTCAGGGTCAACCCTTTGAATAAGAATGCAATCAAATCGTACACTCAACTTTGATACATACATTTAATTTTATGTTCTAATCCTCGTACATGATAGCGAAGTCTTTAAGCTGTAATTTAGCTTAATACAGCTGAATATTTGGGTGATAAATCCAATACATACTTGGGTGATAAATGACCAAAATTGCTCATTCATGCCTTTCATTTATCAGTTAATTCTCTACTATAGCTTAGTGAATAGAAGAACTTTCTAACTTAATTAAAGTAAGCCTACCACCCTCCTTCAGATTTTAGTAGCTGCTAGATCTTCACACATGATACTAACAATCCAAAACAGAATAAGATTGTGTTAATGAATCGAGCTTTCATCTTCTCAAAGAAATTATTCTAGTTTCCAACGACAGTGGCATGGCAATGACAATCCAATGACAATGGCAACGCAACTTTTAAAGTTGATCAGGGCTTGTTAACGAAGTAACAAGTACTGAGTATGGCATTCCGCAATTGCCCACAACTTCTAGAATAGTGAATATAAAACAATGCACATGATTTTAATCTTTGCAGCTGATAAGTAGTACAAATAAACTGTGCGGTTTGTCCAACGGCGTGTAAACCTCATGCTGTAGTACAGCTGTTAATAAGGAATATAAAGCACACGTGTATAACAAATGGCACGTTTCCAATGTGCACTGACAAGCGCTTGGATTGGAGGCAGATTAACAACAATTACTTAGCAGCAAATAATTCAAAACTCATGACAACGTAAAACAAAATGCTATAATACGGTGTTCTCACACTAACATAAAATTCAAGATGGGTTCCAGGACGATCCAGAATTTCTTTTTTTTCCCTCATGACAAAGTTTTATTAAAGAAATGGAAAATATTTTAAATAAATTTTAGGTTTCATTCACTAAGCAATAACACAACAAAAGTAATAATATGAAAAAAATTCAGACATATATTGATTTTCCATCTGAAATCTAAAGTTTGGTACCTGTAAGACACTTTCGCTGATTACACTTTTTAATTTAAGTATACGAGGGTTACTATTTATGCTTCTGGCCTAATAATAAAATAACTAATGTTTATCAGCAAAATTGATTTTATTTTTTTTTTCAAAATATTCTCCATAAAGATCCATACACTTTTGCTTGCGTTTGAACTAATTTTTTGAAGCACTTTTCCCGCTCCGATTGAGGCACTCTTTCCTTCCAGTTGAGGTAACAAGCGTATTGAATGCATCAACCGCTTCTGGTGTCGGAAATCGCTGACCACGTAATTTATTTTTGATGTGCGTAAATTAAAAAACGTCATTGTGTGCCAAATCAGGGCTGTACGGCGGAAGACTCATTAATTCGATGTTTTGGCGAGTCAAAAATTCCTTTGCTTGAGAAGATGTGTGAGATCTCGAATTGACATGATGAAGGATGATTCGCCTCTTCTGCTTTTTTGAATTTTTCCGATGACTTCTGGTAAACAAAAGATCTTGTACTATTCTGAATTGATCATCCTGCATTGTTCTAACGCCGAAGAAACAGGCAACCATTTGCTTCGATGTCCTTTTTCCGCGGGAGCACCAATCCACAAGAGCCTTCTTTTGAGCTTTTTTCAGATTTTAAGGTATCCAACGCGAATAATTTTTTTTACGGCCAAATGTTCATATAATATCTTATTGATGCTCTTCATACTAATGGCCAAAGGTGCCTCAATCTCGCGGTATGTTGCATGACGATCTTACTTTATCAGTTCACGCACAGCATCGATATTTTCTGGCAAAACAACTGCATTTGACCACTTTCATGGAATTTGTTCTGGAGCGAACGTCGAACACGATTGAATTCGTTATACGAGTTTTTTACAGTGCTATAGGATGGTGCTTTATCGCTGTACAAAGAATTAAGTTCATCTGTAGAGACATTATGTTTTTTTTTAAAGTACGAGTGATGAAAAATGAGCACCGCTGTGGTTCGCCAGGAACCGAACCACGGACCTCTGGAATAAGCACCCAGCATGCAGACCACCACACTACGAAGGCATGCTAAGAAGGTGGGAGAAATACTTTATATACTCCCCCTTTTAAAGGGTGACAGGGATTTAGGGGACCAATCGCTAAATCCTGGGTGTGGAGAATCATCATCCACCACCCTTTTAGTTCGGGCGCCACTGTAGAGACATTAGGTATTTCTGGAAGCAGGCAAGATGAAAAATGAGAAACGTTTTCGCCGGGAATCGAACCACAGACCTCTGGAATACGCGCCCAAAATGCAGACCAATACACCACGAAAGCATGCTAAGAAGGTGGGAAAAATACCTTATATATCAAAGGACTCTTGTCTCGATAATCTACGTCGAAAATTATGAAAAAAAATCTCACGCAAATTTTCACGACTCAGTTTCATTTTTTGACCGAGAAGAATTTTTCAATTTACTGTAAACTTCACAAATCACGTTAAGATGGCAAAACGTTCTGAAGTTTTGCTTAAAAATATGAAATTTTTGATTGGAATCGTCTGCGGTCGCCTAGCGACATTCACTGTAGCCAAGGCCAGAAATATAAATAGCAACCTTCGTATTGACATCTAAATATTAAAATCTTAGACTTACATTTATTTCAAATACTTTTAATATGTTTAATTACTCATTGAAAAATTTAATTTAAACTAAAAATAAGAAAATTATGAAACATTTCTAAGCTTTTCTGAGAAACATTTCCATGTGGGACAAAACATAGAAATAAATAATGACAACGTAGTCTCTTTCTCTTATCATTAAATCAAGATAAGCAAAGCAGCTTACCTAGATGTAGGAGCGATCATTATATTGCAAAGAGAAACTGAGTAAGAAGAAGAAACCCGAAATAATAAGTTCTTAGAATAAACGAAAGAGAAACTGTAATCAGAGGGCAGGAACATAGAACTAAGAAAAAAGGGAAAATATATGTGTTTTTCAACGAGAAAAGAACACTGATTTAAAGAATCATTGTCAGCTTTTAAGCAAAGTACAGGACAGATATTCGTTAAATAAATTACGCATATTTGCTCCTCTAGACCAGCGCCATAATTTATTATTTAAATTACATTCCGTTTCATGTAAAATATTTAAAGAACAGACAGTATTAATTTAAAATTGTAATGCAAGTTGAAATTGTTAATGTCCGTATATGTGACATTTTAGGAATCAGATATCTATTTGTATTTAATATCACAAAGGCTAACTACTTAATCTTTTCTGAATAATAATTGTTGAGATTCTTCCTTTTCTTTGAAACCAAGAAACGTCAGAAGTGAATTGTTTCCTCGCCGGAATGCCAACTGTAGATCTTGCAAATGCCATCTGGAAGTTAATGATTTAGACTACAGGAACAGAACACAGATGAGAAAATCCGATAATTACTTATCAGCTCCCCCTAATAAAGAAGACTGCATAATGGCATAGACCCAGTTCACTACCATATATTGTGAAGAGTTATCGCTTGACACACTTTCATTAGGACATACCTGTGGAGTTTATTGCGTTTTTGCGACGTTGGAAAACAGAATAAATATCTGATGCGGACATCACATGACTTTTTTGTATGGCCTATTAAATTATACACCCTTTTTTTCCTGCACTTCATTAAAACTTATTTCCTCGATTTTCATTAGAGATAGGTTTCTCATTCAATTAATTCAGTTGTCACTTCGTGGCAAGGCAAAAATTTATAAAACCTCAAAACATCATGAAAATTTGTAAAATACCGAAAATATAAAGCACCAACTACAGTTAGAAAAAACAATTTTTACATTTAGAGTTTCTATGCAAAAACAAGCAGTTCGGCCAACGGCTAAGATGATAAACTTTTCTGTGCTCGAAATTACCTTTTGGAGACACTGAAGCACCAAATGACTTAGTCCATTATTTTTCTAAGCGTTTCAGTTGTAAACTAATGGCTGCCTCATTAGGAGTAGCACCACTTAAGCTTTTAAAATATTGATAAATCTACAACTATTGCATGCAGATTAACTAAAGGCATAAGTACCTTAGCCGGAACATAAGGAGAACATATTTCAATCACTTTTAATACAGACAATGCACAATTTACCAACATATAAAAATAGAAAAATACAACTCACCATATTCATTATTTTCTTATTTTCGAGCTGTGTTGGAGTGTATATATATATGCGTGTGTACGTGTATATGTATGGTGCTGCCCATTTCAAGAAAAAGGAAAGTGCACAACTAGATGCTATAGCAATCCTATATAAGAAATTTTAACGTTCTACAGCTAATCGGTTTTTGAGTTATGCGAAATATATACAGTGGTGGCCAAAATTGTGGACACTTTTGGAAATTTTTATGTTTTTGAACTTTGTATGCTTATAGAAAACGTTACGTTTCACAAAATGCAAACTTGTATATATCATTTTAAAGATAATTTATTACTGAATTCAATACAAAACACATCATTCAATTATTTGCAATACAAAAAAGTTAAACGATAATAGTTATCGATATACATTAGATAGTGATGATTGCAGTGAGTTATCAGTAATTATTAGGGTACCCTTTATTTTTGATTACAGCTTCACTTCGACGTTTGATTGAGCTGACAAGAGTTTTAAGCTCTTCGTTCGTTATTACATGATGCCAGGAAACAATTATAGCCTCAATTAGTTCCCTTTTATTTTATGGGCGCCTCATTCGGACAAGAGCTTTCAAACGGTGCCACAAATTTTCAATAGGATTGAGGTCAGGACTGTTTCCTGGCCATGACAACAATTTAATGCTCTTTGTACGAAACCACTCTTTCGATATTTTGGCCGTGTGGAAAGGAGCAGAATCCTGCTGTAAAATAAACGAGGCATTTTGGGAAAAGAGATCTCTGATGGAAGGTAGAAGTTTTGGTTCTAGAATAGTGTCAATGTATTTTCTGGCATTCAGTGTCCCATCGATGACATGAAGGTGACCAATACCATCTGCTGACATGCATGACCAAATCATAACACTAACTGGGTTCTTCACAGTTGCTTGAATGCAGTCAGGAGGTAGCTCTTCTCCTATTCTACGTCTTACATATTTTCGCCCATCACTACCGAATAACGATATCTTAGTTTCATCACTCCATATAACTTGTGACCACTGATCATCTGTCCAATTAATGTGTTCCTTTGCCCACTGTAGTCTTTTTTTTTCGTTGCTGAAAATTAAGATAAGGCTTTTTTTCCTGGAATTCTACCTCTCAGTCCAACATCTATTAATCTTCTACTGATTGTTCTTAAACTGACAGAAACACCAGCATCATTCAGAACACTTCTGATGGCCGCTGATGACATTTTTCTATCTTGGAGACATAGTCTTTTTATTCTTCTGTCATCAATAGGTGTAGTGCACCTTTTTCGGCCTTTTCTTTCTTTGTTTTTTATTGAATGTGTCTCCTGATATCGTAAACAAAACTTTCGGACTCCAGATGTAGTCACTGAACCACCCACCTGTCTTGCGATTTCAGCATAGGAAAGTCCACTTTCTCGTTACACAATAATATTACATCTCTTTCTAGGTGTCCAATCTACTCTTTTATTTGATGTCATTGCTTCTTGACTAAATATTAAAATTTTTACAAAAATTCCTACTTGTAATTGCAGTGTATAAGAAACAGGTCCTCCTTCTACAGAATAAACCAAAATAATGAATTGTTTCAAGTGTAAACATGATGTCAGCTTCTACTGGCAGTTACTAACATTTGATTAGTTCTCAGAACAAGAACAGTGATTAGCCAGGAAAGCCAGACATTACAAACCCCTTCATAACTGTGTTTTTTATTTATATTAAAGTACATATAACTTTTTTTTCTATTTCCAAATAATTGAATTTTGTGTTTTGTATTGAATTCAGTAATAAATTCTCTTTAAAACGATATATACAAGTTTGCATTTTGCGAAACGTAACATTTTCTATAAGTATACAAAGTTCAAAAACATAAAAATTTCCAAAAGTGTCCACTATTCTGGCCACCACTGTATATATATATATATACATATATAGGTAAGAACTGACAGAAACGTCACGAAACAGGAGAACAGGCGTCACGAAAAAATTCCGTACTGAATCCATTTTAAATACATTTTACCATCTGTCATGCTTGTCGGGATGACAGAGACGTGACACAATACATAATTGGAAATTTATTTCTTTATTATATAGAAGCACGACTTTTATGTACAAATATTTACATGAGGTTAATACTATATGATTTAAGAAAATAACTCCGATGAAACACAAGTGTTCAATACTTTACAAATTAAATCAACCACGCTGGCTAAAATCGGAACCCGAACTCAGGCGCAAACGCCCTACCACACTTTCTGCCAGGGATAAATCTTTTAAGTCCTGCTTTCTTCAGACAACTCTCATCTGTCTCACTTGCTGGATTCTTACCTCGAGGCAGGCAGCTGATTGGCTGCTCCCAGCCAGATACATGACACCATCCGTTTTGGATAATATAGTCCTTAATTTTGTTTGTAGGTATAGACGTCCCCCCAAAATCGTCTAAATCGTCCAAAAATCGTCTAAATATATTCCGCTGGAGTGAAAAGTGATATTTTCGTTGAAATATGAAACCCGAAATTTTTCTGAATTGCAATACTACCTTTATTTCGTACCAGGAAGTAATTAACAGTGTTTTTAAATTACAGTTAATTTCAACATCTTTTTAAATTATGCGCTAAACAGCCTATGATTTTGAGACTATATAAGTCAAAAGGTTATACTTTAACTACTAGGATACGAAACAATTTTATTAGCACGCAAATGACATTTCGTAAATTAAGGAGGAGAGCCATAAAAACAACATTTTTAGAGCAAAGGAGAGTTAGAACCCAGGGGCTAATTTTAGTGAGTCAAAGGGCAAACTTTTAGTGAAACAACGCACTAAAAGTGAAACGACGTCGTTTCACTTTCTGAGTTGATTCACATATTAAACTGCTGCCACCAAATGTTATTCCCAAGTATTATATTTAAAGAAAATAAATAATGAAGAATCTGCATGAATGAATGAATGTTTCTCGCACTGTGAAAACTAACGTTACCTAGTTTAGAATAGAAACCTAGAAAAGCAACGTTACCTAAATTTTGAATAACGTAGTCCTCCAAACAAACATGTACGTTTGTAAGTCCGAATTTTGAATTTCGAATTTGTTTATTCTTTAATTTACATTTTTGTAAACCTTTAACGAATTTTTGATTAACAAGCCAACGATTTCAAAGCGAGCAATGGCAATACTGTACTGGGAAATAAATCTTTTTACCTTATCAGGTTCAATGTTCCGTCTTACTTTCTTCGGGAACATGCAAGGACCTGACTCGGAACAGAGAGCTTACTAAAGCTATGTTCAATAACTGTGGGAAGTAGACAGGATACACAAGAAGGGTATACAAAACCCTATATTTTTCTCTATTTACAATAACTTCCGTACTTCGGAATACAAAGACCCACCACTTGGGGTCTAAACGTAAGAATATAAAAATAAAACTAAACTCTAATTTGACTTTGAAATAATAAACGTGGAAGATTGGCCTTATATTAACAGGAAGCCGTATGTAGTACAGAGAACTGTGAACACTACAATACGTTTAAAGTTATCAAGAGGATTAAACCTCTGGCCTGGAAGGCAACCAGCAACTGAGTAAAACTTCTAAGGTAAGCGGCCTGCTTCGACTAACTGCTTCCTCTCCCTCGCTTGGCAAAAAGCCACAACTTAAATACTTGGCGCTCGCCAGACAAACTTTGCATAAATACGTTAACGCTTATAATTCTGGCCGGAAGTAGAAAATAAGAAGTGATAGTAAAGATTTAAAATAAAATAAACGTTAGTAAAACTTAAGATCCTTACAACCTCCAGCGCGCAGAACTGTGTATTGGAAATTCTAAAGTTATTTTTAAAATTATTTTGCGACATTGCTATTGAACTGAATTTTATGGTTTAAGTGCAAAGAACATGATATTTAAGAAATAAAGGTAACGCACAAAACGTTGAAAAACGCCCTTTTGGGCGTAATATAGAATCTGAAAGCTTTCAGATTTTTTTTTTAAGAAATGATTATTGCGCATATGATATCTGAAAAGATACGTAATTAAAGTAATAAAAATAAACATTAGATTATTAATTTATAAAAAAAATATATAATATTGCCGTTGATTTATTTATTCTATGTATAAAGTATAGAATTAATATATTTATTAATTCTATGTACACTTTAATGTTTATATAATTTATAGTCTATGTATACTTTAATGTTCTATGTATACTATTCTATGTTTAATAGAATTAATATATTTATTTAAAATACGTATAATATTTATTCGTGTATTCTTTTTGCTCTTGAACAAGAAGGGCTTGTTTCTTATCGTCCTTGAAATTTTTAGAGTTTTATTCAAAATTTAATTAGGAAGAGTAATTGATAGTATACAGTCTCTGCTTTTAGTTATTTGGAAACGTACAGAATGGATATGAGGTTTTGGTTTAAGGAAAATGTTAATTGAGCGAATTGTTGTCTTATAAGAATATTTAAAGTGTATAAGAAACAAAATTTACAGAAATTAACTGAATAATAAAATATAAAATTAAATTAATAGAAAATTATAATAATACCTAACGTAAACTAAACTAGTTTAATTCAGAATGTGAATAAGTATAGAGAGTAATTCTGGGGTTAAAAACATATGATGTCATTGCATTAAATTTTTATTTTATGGAAAATAGTTTATTGAGGGAAAGAAAACCCAAATCATTCATACGTTGTTATTCATACGTTATATTTAATTAAAAGTATGTGTTCAAATGGGACGAATATAATGATAACTCGACCACAGGTAACGCTTTCAGAATAGTTAATGCATTTAATATCTAAGACATATAGGATTCATGAAACATTACATAAAAATTGTTGCAAAATTTCTTTCGTGCCACCTCTGAATAATTATTATTTCTTAGAAGATTAATGAATAATGTACTAAAAATTAGTTGTCTAAGACAACACCTATACAGAAAATAAAAATCATCTGGAACCACGACCAGTCGTCTTAAAGAAGAATACTGTTTAAAAATGAAATATGATCAAATACAACGAACAGCCTGCCATTAAGTTTGGATTCTTTAACTCATGAAGAAACTATTCGAGAAAATAATTCCACTATCAAACATTTTTTATAGAGTTATAATCTGAAAAACTGATTTATAGAAAAAAGGAATGATGTTTCTTTAGAATTCTTCTCCTAAGGACGGCTGCAACGAGACACTTCGAAAGAGTTCAAAGTATCGAGTAACTTATAGAAAGAAATTTTAAATAGTGCCTTTTCCAGTGAAAGGAACATATTTTATTTTTATTTATTTATTTATTTTTATTTTTATTTGGTCAGTAAGTAAAGAAAAATCAACTTAATCTATCGGGTTATAACTGAAAATGCATTTTCTCTACATAATCATTTTCGGATGGAAGGAAAAAAATAATCAGAAAATGATAAAAAAAACTGAAAGCTTTCAGATTTTATTGAGTTTTAACAAAAATTTCCCGCCACCGCAAATACTGACTGTGCAAACAGTTTGCGTTGGCATGTTTAATCATATTTTGTCAAACGACTTTTGGCACTTGAAAGACAGAGACTTGCTTTAAAATTCAAAAGTATGATGTGCTGTGCTGTGAAATTTATAAAACAATATCTTTAGTATAATGTGTCTAGTTACACAATACGTTAGTGAGTGTTAGTACAATGTGTACAATGTGTCAATGTGTGTGAATTAAGTACAGTGTGTCTGAAATGGAACTATCACGCTACCAGATAAGAACCACCTTTTACTTCCAGTTCAGATGCAGACTGTCACTAAATCATGTGTACAGATTTAGGTACTAATGTTGTATCATATTACACTGTGAAGGTTAGTTACCGAAAGTTTAAAAACAAGGATTGTGACATTCAAGAAGCAGAACACTCTAGCTGGCCTACTGATGTTGATGAAGTCCGCCTGCGAGAAATTGAGGAAGAAAATCAGTATGCAACTATTCCAGAGCTTGCTAAGGAGTTAGGCGTTAGTGCCATGTCCATTAGTCGCGCTGTGCATGGCATAAACTTGACGTGCAAGTTCACTGACGCTGGGTGCCGCATGAGCTGATTGAATAAGGACAGACGTGTTCGGGCCTATGCAAAGATGGTTGGTCTGCGCCTGGTAACCCCGAGGACAATGTCGTAAAGCGCAAGTAGAGTAACAAAAAGATCATGCTTTGCATCTGGTAGGATTGCCGTGCTGTTATCAATAACGAGTATTTGGAGAAAAGTAAAATCCTCGAGAGTAAGGTGTGCAGCGGGAAGCTACTCCGTGCTGACTCTGATATCAAGGGAAAATGTCGAACTGAGTTCCGGCCTCAAAACGTAAAATTCCATCAAGATAATGCAAGACCATATGTGTCTGCATTCACCGGCTGGACTCTGTACGGACTCGATTGGGATTTTTTTCCACACCCACCATATAGTACCAATACCGCTCTTTCAGACTTCTACCTTTTCCATACCTGCACCTACGTTTTGCTGGTGCTATCCTCCATTCTGCACAGGATATCCGAAATGAGGTTGATCTGTTTCTGGACTCGCGGCCACGACGTTTATGGGTGGGAGGATTTAAAAAACTACCACAGCGTTGGCAGAAAACCATAGATTTGGATGGTGAATAATACTCGTAAGAAAGGTAGTGCTTTCATATTTCTTTCCTAATGTTTTTTGGTGGAATACTTTTGTTACAAACATATATATTATATAGACAGTTTCGCGAGTTGGATATAAAAATGTTTTATTCCGTACAGTGTTGTTATTGTTCGCTTTGAAATCATTCAAATTTTTATTCACAAATTTATTAAATTTACAAAATAAGAAATAGATAATAAAATACATTCGGAGTTCAAACTTCGGGCTTCCAGGTGCCCATATTCGAGTGGAGGAATACTTTATTCAAAGATTGATGGTTAAAGATACCGTTGTATTTTTCACAATGCGAGAAACATACATACATTCATGCAGATTGTTCATCATTTAATATATTTAAGCATAATACAGAGCGATAATGTTTGGTGACAACAATTAAAAAAGTTATAAGGTATTTCTCCCGCCTTCCTAGCGTGACTTAGTGGTGTAGTGATTCTGCACGCTGGGCCGGTATTCTAGATGTACGTGGTTCGATTCCCGGCAAAGGCAGTTGCTCATTTTTCATCTCTCTTGCTTCCAAAAAATCCTAATGTCTCTACAAAGTGGTTTAAAGCTTTTAGTAATTCGATGCAAAATGCCATTTCGACACTAGCAGCCCTTCTGGGCTAGAGCCCGTTTGGGCTAATAAGTGAAAGGGTTCCAAGAAAAAATAATCTTCAACTAATTGAGGATGAAAAATCCTTTGAAACATCTCTTTTCAATGGAAGGGGGCAATTTTTTCATGATATTCACTTTTATTTCATTATCGATCAGGCATCTGAAAATCTTCACTGAATCTTTAATCAGCATTTACGGAACGCTGTTGGAGATTAATTTCTCTTCTAATCATACTTTTTTGCCATACGCTAGGACCATCCTGATCAGTAAAGGAGTTACCGATGCTGTTTGCCATACATGATATAGAGGTGATACTATTCCTTTAAGAACGTCTGTTGGCATGGCGATATATAATGGATAAAATGTAATTATATTTGTTAGTGTATATTAATTATTAGTATATATTATTATTATATTGTGACACTATTAAAACAATTATTATGTCAATGTTGCATTATCAGGATTTGTATTCCTCTTGACTTGCTTTGGAAACATGAACTGTCCTGACTCGGAACAGTGAGCTTACTCAAGCTATGTTCAATAAATTGTGAAGTAGACAATACACACAGGAAGGGTATACGAAACCCTTTATTTTTCTATCTTTACAGATCTTTCCGGAACTTCGGAATGCAGAGACCAACCACTTGTGGTCTGAACGTAAGAATATAAAACTACTAACTAAAACTCTAACTAAAACTAACTTTGAATTAGTATACAAGTGCCTAGCTTTAATATTGGCCGTTATTTAACAAAATTCGTATGTAGTGCGCCGAACTGCTAAAACTACGAAACGTTTGAAATTATCAAGAGGACTAAACCTCTGGCCTTGAAGGCAACCAGCAACCGAATGAAAGCTCGTAAACCGACAATGGCAAGCGGGCTGCTTCCAATAACTCCTTCCTCTATCTTGCTTGGCAAAAAAACACAACTTAAGTACTTGGCGTTAGCAAGATAAATTTACATAAATTGTAAGGATCTTAAGTTTTACTAACGTTTATTTTATTTTAAATCTTTACTATCACTTCTTATTTTCTACTTCCGGCCAGAATTATAAGCGTGAAGGAGTTTATGCAAAGTTGTCTGGCGAACGCCAAGTATTTAAGTGTGGCCTTTTTGCCAAGCAGAGGAGAGGAAGCCGTGAGTTCGAAGCAGGCCGCTTACCTTAGAAGTTACGCAGTTGCTACTTTGCCTTCCAGGCCAGAGGTTTTAATCCTCTTGATAAATTAAACGTATTGTAGTGTTCACAGTCTCTGTGCTACATACGCTTTCTGTTATTATAAGGCCAATCTTATTCTAAAGTTAAATTAGAGTTTAGTTTTATTTTGATATCTTTTAAGTTAGACCCCGAGTGGAGGGTCATTGTATTCCGAAGTACGGAAGTCATTGTATATAAAGAAAAAAATAAAGGGTTTTGTATACCCTTCGTCTGTATCCTGTCTACTTACTACAACTAGTGAACATAGATATAGTAAGCTCTCTGTTCTAGTCAGGTCATTGTATGTTTCCGAAGAAGGTTAGAAGAAACATTGAACCTGATAGTGGCGCCCGACGAAGAATAACCATGGCCGAGTTTCAAGAAGAACCTGTGCTGCCTGCAGAAACAGATCAGAATCCAGAAATGCCAGCTGCCGCCCTGGAAGGATTTGGGTATATTGTCCAGACCATGCGCGCTTCGATGAAACCAGAAGCAACATTTAATGGACACTCACAGGTAACCAGTTTTTTGGAAAAATTGGATGACCACTTCATGCTCTACCCCGTGCACGAGTTTCAAAAAGTTACCTTAGCTACCAGCGCTTTGAGGGGCCAAGCGCTTAACTGGTTCAAATGTATCGGCAGAAGTCTCTTGGGTCAAGCAGGAAGTCCCACCTATACCTACGAAAATTTCAAGACTGCCCTACTAAAAGCCTTCCCTGTTGTAAGGGATCGTGCGAAATTAGAAACAGAACTTTTCAGTATATATCAACAAAGAATGGAAAACCTCTCCAGGTTTATTTTAAGAAAAATTCACGTTTTCAAGCTCTTGTATGGAAACCGTCCGGATCCTGAAATAATTCAAGTGATTTTGCCGAGGTTACTACCCCAAGTGCAAGACTTTATTGAATTGAGAAATCCGACTACACTGGAAAAATTATTTGAGCTAGCAATCCAGTTTGAAAGTAGAAGAACGGCGGACGTCGAAAGAAGACGCCAATATCAACAGCAAAACCAATTTGGTACGCCAAGACTACAGCAAACTCAAGCACATGGCTACGGAGAAAAAGCGAATCAGTGGGCAAGGAAACCCGAGCATTCAAAAACAGCCGGCGAACGTCGACAGTTCAATAGCAACCCAGGAAAGAAGTCTCAAGGCCAGTGGAGAAAGAAGGAAAGCACCGAAAGAAAAAATAATTTAAACTAAAACGGATTTCTGCTGACGAGAGGGTGCGGAAATCCGAAGGCCACGAAAACCCCTCTTCCTACAAGTTAAATACAGTAATGGTGAAAAATTTAACTCTTCCGAAGATTGAAGTCTTGGTAAATAATATCCCGGCCACCGCACTCCTGGATACCGGCGCGCAGTGTTCCTGTGTGGCAGAAGTCTTTTTTAGAAAGTATTTTCGCAAATACCGCATATATAATGCGGATAATACAACAGTATTAGCGGCGCAAGGAGAACAATGTAAGTGCGTAGGTAAAGTACCTTTGTACATCCGTATCAAGGACGAACAAGTAAAGGTGATGTTTTTTATAGTAAAGAATTTGCAAGCACACTTAATACTAGGAATAGACTTTCTTTCAGACGCACAAGCTACACTGGATTTTAATGAAGCGTCTCTTAAGCTGACGATGAAACCAGTGCGTATAGAAAAGGTTGAACCGCCAAGGGTAAATCTCGACCACCTGCCTAATGACGAGCAAGATAGAATCCGACAAGTGGTAAGTGAATTTGCTTCCTTATTTAGTGATATTCCAGGATTTACCCAGGTTACTAACCATAGTATTGACACCGGAGATGCATTGCCGGTTCGTCAAAAACCATACCGGTATGATAAGAATAAGGAAAAGATTATAGAATGGCATATTACCGATATGCTACGTAAAAAGATCGTAACGCCTATCTCAAGTAGTTATGCTAGTCCGGTGGTTTTATGTAAGAAAAATAATGATTATCCTTTGGAGCATCCAAAAAGGTGGAGATTCGCTATTGATTACCGTAAATTAAATTCCATAACGAAATATCCGGTATATCCGTTACCGATTATAGAAGAAATTTTAAGGAACATAAAATCAACCAAATTTATGACAACTTTAGACTTAACGAATGGTTATTTTCAAATAGGGATCAGGCCTGAGGACGTGCCTAAGACTGCTTTTATAACCAAGTCTGGCACTTATGCATTTTTGCGAATGCCGTTTGGCCTTTCAGGCGCCCCAGCAACATTTCAGCGATGCATGGACATTGTGTTAAGACCTGTTCTCGGAAAGTCCACATTTATCTATTTAGACGATATCATTATTACTAGTGATAATCTAGACCAACATGTACAGGATTTAAGACAGGTGTTTTCTTTATTAAATGAGGCCGGTCTAAAAGTTAATGTCGAAAAATGCAAATTTCCAGCCCCTGAATTAAAATATTTAGGTTACATAATATCGCAAAAAGGGATCGAGACAGATGAATCAAAAATAATCGCTGTACAAAAGTATCCGACTCCAAACACGGCAAAGAAGCTCTCTTGTTTTCTAGGACTTTGTTCATATTATAGGTCCTTTATAAAAGATTTTGCGGCTATCGCTGAGCCATTGTTAAAATTAAAAAGGAAAAAGGCAAGATTCTCGTGGATGGCCGAAGCCAATAGTGCTTTCGAAAAATTAAAACAAGCATTAACGCAAGCCCCTGTGTTGAAATTTCCTGAAAAGGATGAAAATTTAGAAATTTCAGCGGATGCTTCGGATTATGCGGTAGGAGCGGTACTTTCGCAAAATCAGCAGCCAGTAGCATTTTTTAGCCGAACTTTAAATCAAACACAAAGAAACTATTCCGCGACCGAGAGAGAGGCACTTGCAGTTCTGTTAGCAGTGCAAAAGTTCCGAGTCTATTTTGGAAAGGCGCCGATAACAGTATATTCTGATCATGCGGCGGTAACTAGATTGTACTCAGGGAAAAATTTATCCCCAAGGTTAATAAGATGGGCACTCAAGCTGCAAGAATATAATCTGGTAATCAAGCATACCCCCGGAAAGGAAAATATCGTAGCAGATGTCCTGTCACGAATTAAATTAGACGAACAAGGTAATACCGTAAAAGTTGCAATGCTGACAGCGTGTACAATAAATTCCCGAGAAACTGTAATAACCGAACTGGGTAAGGACCCTGAGTTTGGAAGTATTTATGAGTATTTGAAGGATCCTGAAAATTTTAGCCACCAAGATATTGTGGCGATAAGAAATAGGGCGGCCCATTACGAACTAATAGATGGTCTATTATTCTACACAAAAACTACGAATTCCAACAACGAATTTCGACCTGTTATCCCAGCTAGTCTTAGATTAAATATCCTGCAAGAGCTCCATGACAGCCCTTTAGCTTCTCATGCTGGTATTCGAAAAACTACTCAACGCGTACGCGAGGCAGTCTACTTTCCTGAACTGCAAAAGTTAACAAGGGCGTATGTCCAGTCCTGCCCAACATGTCAAGCCGTTAATTATATTAATTTCCGCCCGGCCGGGTTTCTAAATAGTATTAAATCCGAATTTCCAAATGAAATAATCGGCATCGATTTATTGGGCCCTTTCCCAAAAAGTCAGTTAAACAAAAGTCGCTATCTCCTTGTTATAGTTGATCATTTTAGTAAATGGACCGAAATTGTTCCCTTAAAACGAGCCTCCGCGAAATTAGTTACCGATTCTATTTTAAATAAATATATTTTAAAATACGGGGCGCCCCTAAAAGTTATATCGGATAATGGTCCTCAATTTGTAAGTAATATATTTGAAGACATGTGCCAAAAACTGGGCATACGTCATTTAAAAATGGTCCCGTATCGGCCGCAATCAAATATAGCGGAACGGGTCAACAGAAATATAGTGAAAATTATCCGTAGGTATGTTAAAAATTTTCATAAAAGCTGGGATAACTATGTCAATGAATTTGCTTTCGCCCTTAGGACCGCAAAACATGATACAACGGGCAAAACTCCTGCTGAGTTATTTCTAGGCAGAAAGGTTATAACACCGTTAGATAAACTATTTTATGTGCAACAAAGAGCCCCAGAATTTAAAATGGGTGATATAGAAAAACTAATAAAAGAAGCAAAAAAGAATACGGAAGTAGCACAAAGAAAACAAAAATTGTATTATGACTTGAAACGACGGGGAGTAACTTATAAAGTAGGGGATGAAGTACTAAAAATTAAGCATTCACTTTCTTCAGCACCAGAAGATAAAACTGCCAAATTTTTTCCACGCTTTGAAGGACCATATGTTATAGAAAAAATAACTCACGCTGTTGTAGTGTTAAAGGCAAGAAATGGTGAAACCTGTTCCGCAAACATTGACCAGATAAAACCATTCTATGACCGTAATAAAATGCAAATCTTTTCAGATCTTTTGCAGGATCCGGTACGGCAGACACCGCAGGTACAAGTTCCAGAGGTGGGAAAACGACAAGTACAAGGGCAAGCCAATGAGAGACAGAAGCAAGTGAAAAGAAAATTGCCCCGCGGAAAAATTGAAGGTACAAAGAAAAAGAAGCCGTTCCACCGTCCAAAAAACAGAGTTCTCGAACACCCCCAGAATGAAGAAGGGAGAAGGACGACGTATGTGGAAAAGACCGGGAGAAAGGACGGCAACTATAACCCGGCTGTGAAACGGAAGATTGACTCATCCGACAGAACTCTCCGCAGCAAAAGTCGCCGAACTGCGGAAGGGCCATCAGCGGCGGAGGAAAAAGTACAAGAAAAATTTGAACGGCCAACAACGAGGTCCAAGCAGGATCACGACAGAAGTTTCCCGGTTCCACCAAGACCAGCTGCCTTCAAGCGGCCAAGACCACAAGCAGAGGACAGAAGGAAGATGTTCAAGGGTGGCCGTAGTGGTGAAAAACGGAAGCTTCCAGAGGAAAGCACTGAAGGGCGAGCCCGTACAAGAAGGAGGATCAACCAAGCTACGGTCAGCAGCACCTTTAAAGACTGGGCCCAGAAAAGGATGTCTGAATATTACAAAGATAAGTAAAATTTTATGTTACTTTACAAACTTAAGTTAATCTTTCATTCTTACTGCAAGTGGCAGATTTCAAGAAGTTTTACCTCATGCGAGGTCTACCTTTATCGCCAAAAGGGCGAGAAATGAGTTGTGACCGATTTTCGTATTATGTTTTTAAATTTCTCGTGCGTAAAACTAAAGTTGATGTATAATAGCGTTGTATAAAGACTTAAATATTGTAAAAAGTTATTGTATAAATTTTATTTAAAACATTCTAACAAGAAAGAAGTTTTAGTCTGAAAGACTTTTTGAAATGTAGTATTATTTCAATGTAGAAAGAATTGGCACTTGCTTTGAAAAGAATAGAAGTTAACAATGTACTACTAATGTATGTTTTCAAATGTGTAAAATTAACGGCATCTTGATATGTTCTTGTATACATGTGAACTGTTATTTTGAATGTTTAGAAATAACGTGATATGGTAAAAGTGAAAGTAATGTTAAAAAATTTGTTATTCGTGTGACTGTAAAGATTAAATCATGGTGAATATGTGTTAAAGGTTGAATGATGTAGTTAGGCTCTCTGACGCTACACTTTAGAGTTAGCCACTTTCAGAATAGTACCTCAGGGTCTAGAGTTGAAATTAGGGTGTGTTAAGAGGTCTCGTATGTTGAATTTTAACACATTAGTGTTTTGATTGTAGGAGGAAGTGTTGAACACATAGACAGAAACACATTCGTGTTTGGTGTTTTTACAACACATGTCAGAGAGCACGGGGAGAGATAATTAAAATAGTCATGAATGAAATAAGAATGTTAAGAAAAGTATATTCTATATGTTATTTGCAATGTCATTCTGTAACATTTCATTAAACTAGTTTTCCTTCCAGATCTCTGGAAGAAACCAGAATTGAATAAAGCTCCTGTTTAGATGCAGTACAGATGAAAAAGAAAAAAGATTGTTGTATATTCCGGGAGCTGCTATTGTAACAAATTTCTTTCTTTTAAAATTTTCTAGTTTCTAGCTAAGTTATGTTTGTAAAAGGTTGGTCTCGCGTTAGTTTCTAGAGCTAAAAGTTTTCAACAAGGTCGTTTTAGACCTCAGTTTCAAACTAATTAACTCTGGCGGGAAGTATGTAAGGATCTTAAGTTTTACTAACGTTTTTTTTATTTTAAATCTTTACTATCACTTCTTATTTTCTACTTCCGGCCAGAATTATAAGCGTGAAGGAGTTTATGCAAAGTTGTCTGGCGAACGCCAAGTATTTAAGTGTGGCCTTTTTGCCAAGCAGAAGAGAGGAAGCCGTGAGTTCGAAGCAGGCCGCTTACCTTAGAAGTTACGCAGTTGCTACTTTGCCTTCCAGGCCAGAGGTTTTAATCCTCTTGATAAATTAAACGTATTGTAGTGTTCACAGTCTCTGTGCTACATACGCTTTCTGTTATTATAAGGCCAATCTTATTCTAAAGTTAAATTAGAGTTTAGTTTTATTTTGATATCTTTTAAGTTAGACCCCGAGTGGAGGGTCATTGTATTCCGAAGTACGGAAGTCATTGTATATAAAGAAAAAAATAAAGGGTTTTGTATACCCTTCGTCTGTATCCTGTCTACTTACTACAACTAGTGAACATAGCTTTAGTAAGCTCTCTGTTCTAGTCAGGTCATTGTATGTTTCCGAAGAAGGTTAGAAGAAACATTGAACCTGATAAAATAAGTTCAAGCTTTTAATTCTGGCCGTAAGTAGAAAATAAGAAATGATAGTAAAGATTTAAAATAAAATAAACGTTAGTAAAAGTTAGGATCCTTATATACTTCCCGCCAGAGTTAATTAGTTTGAAACTGATGTCTAAATCGACCTTGTTGAAAACTTTTAGCTCTAGAATCTAACGCGAGGCCAATCTTTTACAAACATTTCTTACTAGAAATTATCTAATCTAGAAATTAAAAAGTCGTTTTTACATTATCCACTCCATGGACAAATAACTGTCATCTGTACTGCATCTATAAACAGGAGTTTCTTAGTTGAATCTGGTACCTTCCACAGATCTGGAAGGAAAACTAGTTTAATGAAATGTTACACAATCAAATGGCAAGTAACATGAATACTTATATTTCTCTTTAAAAATTCTTATTTCATTCATGACGTTATTTAATTATCTCCCCGGGCTCTCTGACATGTGTTGTAAAGAAAAACACCAAACACGTGCGTGTCTATGTACAAGTGTTCAACACTACCGCCTGCAATCAAAACACTAACGTGTTAAAATTCAACATAACAAGACCTAAGAACACACTTTATATTCATCTCTAAACCCTGAGGTACTATTCTGAAAAGTGGCTAACTCTGAAGTGTAGCGTCAGAGAGCCTAACTACATTCATTCAACCTTTAACACATATTCACAATAATTTGCTCTTTTTACAGTCATACGAATAAGTTAAAATTTTTGGGCATTACGCTAATATTTTCACTTTTAACATATCACAGTATGTCTTAACTTTTAAGATAACAGTTCACATTATGCATAAGGACATATTAACATGCCGTTAATTTTACGCATTTTAAAACATACGTTAGTAGTACATTGTTTGTTAACTTCTATTCTTTTCCAAGCAAGTGCCAATTCTTCTACATTGAAATACTACATTTCAAAAGTCTTTCAGACTAAAACTTCTTTCTTGCCAGAATCTTTTAAATAAAATTTTATACAATAATTTTTATAATTTTCTTAAGGTACCTTTCTCAAAGATTATCAATGCTTTTACAATATTCAAGTATTTACACATTCCTATTATACATTAATTTTAGTTTTACTCGCGAGTAATTGAAAAACATAATACCAAAATAGGTATCAACTCATTTCTCGCCTTTTTGGCGATAAAGGTAGGCCTCACATGAGGTAAAACTTCTTGAATTCTGCCACTTGCAGTAAGAATGAAAAATTAACTTAAGGTTTCAAAGTAACATAAAGTTTTACTTATCTTTGTGATATTCAGACACCCTTTTTGCTACCCAGTCCTGGAAAGTGGCGAAGACTACAGTCTGGTTGATCTGCCGTCTTGTGCGGGTTCGTCCTTCGGTTCCTTCCTCCATGAGCTTTCTTTTTCTTCCAGTTCGGTCACCCTTGAAGACCTTCTTTTTAGCATCTGCTTGTGGTCTCGGCCGTTTGATGGCAGCTGGTCTTGGCGGAACCGGGACAACTCTCTCTCGTTGTTGCCTGGATCTCGTTGCTGGCTGTTCAAACTTTTCTTGCTTCTTTGTATCTGCAGCTGGGTTTCCTTCATGAATTCGTCGATATTTGCTGCGTAGACTCCTATCCGATGGGTAGATCTTCCGTTTTGGAGCCGTGTTATACTTGCTGCCATTTCTCCTGGCTCTTTTTGCATTAGTCAAACTTCTCCCTTCTTCATTTTGGGGGTGGTCGTGCCCTCTCTTTTCTGGTCGGTGGAACGGCTTCTTTTTCTTGTTACCTTCAGTTTTCCAACGGGGGAAATTTCTTTTCAATTGCTCCTGTCTACTCATGGCTTGGCCTTGTAATTGTCGTTGTTCCACCTCTGGAGATTGTGCCTGCCGTGCCGGAGCCTGCAAAAGATCTTGAAATATTGGCCTTTTATTATGATTATAAAATGGTTTTATCTAGTCAACGTTTGCGGTGCAAATTTCACCATTCCTGGCTTTTAACTCCACTACAACCTGAGTTTCTTTTTCTATGACATATGGTCCTTCAAATCTTGGATAGAATTTGGCAGTTTTATCTTCTGGTGCTGAAGAAAGTGAATGCTTAATTTTTAACACTTCATTCCCTACTTTATAAGTTACTCCCTGTCGTTTCATATCATAATACAGCTTCTGTTTTCTCTGTGCTAATACAGTGTTCTTTTTTGCTTCATTAATTAATTTTTCTATTTATCGCCCTATTTATTTCTATTTATAATTTATATCGCCCATTTTAAATTCTGGGGCTCTTTGTTGAACATAAAATAATTTATCTAACGGCGTTATAATCTTTCTGCCTAAAAATAACTCAGTAGGAGTTTTGCCCGTCGTATCATGTTTTGCGGTCCGAAGGACGAAAGCTAATTCATTGACATATTTATCCCAGCTTTTATGAAAATTTTTAACATAACTACGGATAATTTTCACTATATTTCTATTACCCGTTCCGCTATATTTGTTTGCTGCCGACACGGGACCATTTTTAAATGACGTATGCCCAGTTTTTGGCACATGTCTTCAAATACATTACTTACAAATTGAGGACCATTATCCGATATCACTTTTAGGGGCGCCCCGTATTTTAAAATATATTTATTTAAAATAGAATCAGTAACTAATTTTGCGGAGGCTCGTTTTAAGGAAACAATTTCGGTCCACTTACTAAAATTATCAACCATAACAAGGAGATACCGACTGTTATTTAACTGACTTTTCGGGAAAGGGCCCAAATGAATCGATGCCAATTATTTCATTTGGAAATTCGGATTTAATGCTATTAAGAAACCCGGCCGGGCGGAAATTAATATAATTAACTGCTTGACATGTTGGGTAGGACTGGACATACGCCCTTGTTAACTTTTGCAGCTCAGGAAAATAAACTGTTTCGCGTACCCGTTGGATGGTTTTTCGAATACCAGCATGAGAAGCTAAAGGGGAGTCGTGCAAATCCTGCATTATATTTAATCTAAGACTAGCTGGAGTAACAGGTCGAAATTCGATGTTGGAATTCGTTTTTCTTTGTATAAAATAATAGACCATCTATTAGTTCGTAATGAGCCGCCCTATTTCTTATCGCCACAATATCTTGGTGGCTAAAATTTTCAGGATCATTTAAATAATCATAAATATTTTTAAATTCCTAATCCTTACCCAGTTCGGTTATTACAGTTTCTCGGGAATGTATCGTACATGCTTTGAGCATTGCCACCTTTACAGTATTACCGCCCTTCCAAAATAGACTCGGAACTTTTGCACTGCTAACAGAACTGCAAGTGCCTCTCTCTCAGTCGTGGAATAATTTCTTTGTGTTTCATTTAAAGTTCTACTAAAAATGCCACGGGCTGGTGATTTTGCGAAAGTACAGCTCTTACCGCATAATCCGAAGCATCCGCTGAAATTTCAAAATTCTCATCGTTCTCAGGAAATTTCAAAACAGGGGCTTGCGTTAATGCTTGCTTTAATTTTTCAAAAGCACTATTGGCTTCGGCCGTCCACGAAAATCTTGCCTTTTTCCTTTTTAATTTTAACAATGGTTGAGCAATAGCTGCAAAATCTTTTATAAAGGACCTATAATATGACCAAAGTTCTAGGAAAGTAGACAGCTTCTTCGCCGTATTTGGCGGCGGATACTTTTGCACAGCGATTATTTTTGATTCGTCCGTCTCGATTCCTTTCTGAGATATTTTGTAACCTAAGTATTTTAATTCAGGGGCTGCAAATTTGCACTTTTCGACATTAACTTTTAGACCGGCCTCATTTAATAATGAAAACACCTCTCCTAAATCCTGTACATGTTGGTCCAGATTATCACTAGTAATAATGATATCGTCTAAATAGATAGATGTGGTCTTTCCTAGAACAGGCCTTAGCACAATGTCCATACATCGCTGAAATGTTGCCGGTGTCCCTGAACGGCCAAACGGCATACGCAAGAATGCATAAGTGCCAGACTTGGTTATAAAAGCAGTATTAGGCACATCTTCTGATTTAACACCTATTTAAAATCACCAGTCGTTAAGTCTAACGTAGTCATGTATTTCGTAGAAGTTATGTTCCTTAAAATTTCTTCAATAATGGGTAACGGATATACCGGATATTTAGTAATGGAGTTTAATTTACGATAGTCAATTGCAAAACGCCACCTTTTCCGATGTGTTACTGGAGAGTCATTATTTTTCTTACATAACACAACCGGGCTAGCATAACTACTTGAGATGGGCGTTATGATCTTTTTACGTAACATATCTCGAATGTGCCACTCTATAATTTTTTCTTTATTCTTATCGTACCGATACGGCTTGTGACGAACTGGCAGTGAATCTCCTGTGTCGATACTATGGTTAGTAACTTGAGTAAATCCGGGAATATCACTAAATAACAAGCAAATTCACTTACCACTTGGCGAATTTTTTGTTGCTCTCCCCTAGGCAGGTGGTTGAGATTTAACGTCGGTGGTTCTCTTTTTTTCTTCCAGAACTGGTTTCATGGTCAGCTTAAGGGACGCTTGGTTAAAATCCAGCGTTGCTTCTGCCTCTGAAAGAAAATCTATCCCTAGAATTACATGTGCTTGTAGATTTTTTACGATAAAATACATGATCTTTACTTGCTCGTCGTTAATGCGAATATATAATGGTATTTTACCTATGCATTTGCATCTTTCTCCCTGCGCAGCTAACACTGTCGTATTATCCGAATTATATATTCTGTATCTACGGAAGTACTTCCTAAAAATGCTTCTGCCACACAGGAACACTGCGCGCCTGTATCCAGGAGTGCGGTGGCTGGGATATTGTTTACCAAAACTTCAATCTTTGGAAGAATCAAATTTTTCACAATAACTGTATTTAACTTGAAGAAAGAGGGGTTTTCTTGGCCTTCGGATTTCCGCACCCTCTCGTCAGCAGAAATCCGTTTTAGTTTAAATTTTCTTTCTTCCTTTCCATGCCTTGCTTCTTTTTCCGCTGGCCTTCAGATTTATTTTCTGGCTTACTATTGAACTGTCGACGTTCGCCGGTTGTTTTTGGATACTCAGGTTTCCTTGCCCACTGATTCGATTTGCTTCCGTAGCCGTGTTCTTGCCTTTGCTGTGGTCTTGGCGCACCAAATTGGCTTCATTGCTCATACTGGCGTCTTCTTTCAATGTCCGCCGTTCTTCTACTTTCAAACGGGATTGCTAGCTCAAATAACTTTTCCAGTGTAGTCGGATTCCTTAATTCAATAAAGTCTTGTACTTGGGGAAGTAACCTCGGCAAAATTACTTGAATTATCTCAGGATCTGGACGGCTTCCATACACGAGTTTAAAGACGTGAATTTTTCTTAAAATAAAGCTTGAGAGATTTTCAATTCGTTGCTGGTATATGCTGAAGAGTTCCGCTTCTAATTTTGCACGATTTCTTACTACAGGGAAGGCTTTTACTAAGGCAGTCTTGAAATTTTCGTAAGTATAGGTGGGACTTCCCGCTTGACCCAAGAGGTTTTTGCCTATACATTTGAATCAATTAAGCGCTTGGCCCCTCAAAGCGCTGGTAGCTAAGGTGACATTCTGGAAGTCATGGACTGGATATAGCATAATGTGGTCATCCAATTTTCCCAAAAAACTGGTTACCGGTGAGTTTCCATTGAATTGAATCCTTTGTCTTGCTTGACAAAAAAACACAACTTAAGTACTTTTCGTTAGCAAGATAAATTTGCATAAATAAGTTAAA
Organism: Stegodyphus dumicola; assembly: GCF_044657685.1. Taxonomy (NCBI): domain Eukaryota; kingdom Metazoa; phylum Arthropoda; class Arachnida; order Araneae; family Eresidae; genus Stegodyphus; species Stegodyphus dumicola. The sequence goes on from NC_140770.1 coordinate 131,888,050, forward strand.
GCTTTTAATTCTGGCCGGAAGTAGAAAATAAGAAGTGATAGTAAAGATTTAAAATAAAATAAACGTTAGTAAAACTTAGGATCCTTACAGCATGAGAGCACGTAAATTATCGGCTAGCCGAAAGTCCTTTCTAATAGTTTTGTGGTAGGGAAAGAGGAATGGGAGACTTTCGAATTCTTCGACTGCGGCATTCTTCATCAAAATTAGGATGGAGTTGTTTGGTAGAATTATACTTGTGCAGCCTATGGTGAAATTCTGGTATCTTTCCCACATTCCATGGCCTATCATACACATCCTTTTGTTGTTGCCTAATGACACTGAATTAAGAATGCTACAACGGCTGGTTAGCTCGTAATCTTTATATCGATCAGTACTCAGTTCATTAGTTTCACGTTTTTATTTCACAACACAGCAGTGCTCCACAATAGCAATGATGATAGTATTACTGAGTATAATCAATCCTGTTAAAGTTTCATTAATGCATCACGTTGCCTTAATTTCGATATTCCCATGGCTGTAATCTTCCACGGAATGTGTGTGCATTATGATAGTTCGAAACAACATAGAATGCATTAAGATAACGTACGATGCAATGACTTCAGATACAGAACTTTAAAGCTGAGACAAAGCGTTGATCATGCAAATAACTCACCCATAGGCTATACATTTGAAGAGATAAACAAATTGGTAGTTTTCTTAAGCATAGCTGACATCACATTTTACAAAACTGAAAGATAAACACAACATAGTGTTTTTCCCTAATATTTACTCTTTCTTCTAAAAAATAGCTTTTCTGTAAATAAAAGAAATTAAATTTCGTTCAGCCCTAATTTTCGTGACGTAAATCCTCACTTAATAAAATATGAGCAAAATGAAAATTTCGAATGCCTTTTTACAATTTACAAAGTTACAAAATGTTAAAGAAGCCAAATTCCTGTATCGTATTTTAACATATTCCCTTTATTTCCTGAAATTTGCCTCAATGCAATTTGTAACAATCTGGATGCAAATGTCCTTTTGATTAAATTAAGTAGTATGAGACTGCGGAAATTTTCATACATTTGATTTGTCTTTGATTCAAGGTATGCTGTCTTATTGTTCACGTCTGTAAATTAAATTTGCGTTGAAAACTAAACGTAACTACAAATAAGATAAATTACACAGAATACATGGAATAACCGCAGAACAACATGAATCATATACTGAAAAAGCGTTATAAAGAATAAAAGGTGAGTTACTTTTACCTCCTTTGTTTTCAAGCTCTGTCATGAGAACATCAGTGACATTTTTGTGGGGCACTATTAAGTAAATTCTTTCTCATTACCACGATAATTATCAGCTTTATTGCGAAGATGGAGCATAAAAAGTGCTCTTCTTTATTTGTAGACAAGTTCTGTTGATTTATTTTATCCTTATTTATTTCTAAAATCAAATTTTTCTAAAACTCCTTACTGAGGCGCCTGCAAAATCAGGAGAATAGTCAGTTTTCAAAATGAATTTTGGCCAGCTGTTTTCATCGATAACTGGTTCTTTTCACACCAGTCCAACCGCAATCAACATTTACAACCATAAAATAGTCTGGAAGATAATCTACTTGAATCCAAATCAGCAAGACTTTGGTTTTCAGAACATGACTGTGGTTACTGGAAAAATAAAACAGATTCCTGGAACATTGGTGAGACGGAAACAAAATTGAGATATATACTCAAAGGATCTGAAGCCTCGTCAGATCCAACGTATAGAAATTAAAACATGAAGGCTATTGTAGGAAAAGGAACTTTAGTTGAAACAGATATTTCAAACAAAATACAAATATAGTGATCCGAAAATTTGAATTTCGCGTGCAATTATAGTTTAGAACCAGAGAAGGTTTTAATAGAATTAGAAAATTCTATACAAATAGCTGATAGTAGCTGTTAAGTCAATCTTCTGAGGAAAGAAAATGCTGACTCTTTATCTAGTAAGTGTGCTGGAGCTGAAGGACGTTTACAAAAGTTGGTTAAAATAAGAGAAATCTTTCTTTTTAATCAAAGATGGCGCGGAAGAAATAACTGAGAAAGTTATTTAAAAATAAATAAAACTGAAACAAAAATTTGTTATATGTTTCATCTAACAGAAATTAATTTAAAAAAATGAGGTTGGATTTGGTGCCTTGTCTGGTGCTGGGAATAATGGCAGTCTAAAACCAGGTCTGAACGTAATACCATATTTGTTAGCGTTGCTTTTGCGATTTGGAATGAGCAGAATCTCCTTGACAGCTGACACTAAATATACATTTTTGCAGATTGCATTACGTCCGAATGAGAGTAATGCTGTCGAATTTCCTTGGATTGATAATAGCACGAATATGGCACCAGCAATTCTACGAATGAAATTTCAGTTTTGGAAACGATTAGGTCCATTTTTGCTAAATACAGGATTAAAACACAAAAGTGTGAAGAAGATTACCCACCCATGTTCCTATGTACTGAATAATAAATTATATGCTGATGGTTGTATCCTTAGTAAGATGAAGAATGTGCTTTTCAAGTACATCAATCTCTAAAGTTTGTTTTATGAGAAACAAGATTCAGTATGAAAAAACTGGCAAAAATATGCAGATACTTCAAGATATATTCAATGAGAAAATTGTATGTGATACTTTGCACTGGAAAGTTTTTGGATATTGTTGGATTCAAAAGAAGATGGTATATCCACTAATAATAATAAGAAAAAGAAACTGATGAATACGAAGAATACATATGATTTTAAGTCTTCGCAGGGAGTGTAATAAGCACTACCAGAAAGATATTTATTACAATTGGATTTATTTCCCTTTTCACAGTTTAGAGCAGAAATGATACTTCAAGAAATCTAGAACAGAAGACAGACATGGAATGATCTCTTAGTACAAGATTTGGCTAAAATTTATCTGGAGTGGTGTGAATAACTGCACAATTTGAATGAAGTTACATTACCACGGCCATTTATATTCATTAACGGAAATAGACGAATTAACTAATTCGCAACATCATTGATTCGTAGATGCAAGTAAAAGAGTTTTTATAGGGTAATTTATTTATGTTACAGGGATTTAAATTGAAAATATTAGTAGTTTCAAAATTATATTTGCAGCGGCAAATGAAATTGCATTACCTATATTAGAACTTCTTGCAGGTTTTGTTCAAGGCAAATTATTTGAGTATATTCGAAACATTTTGAAACTTCGGAAAGCTACTAAATATTATATCTGGTTTGATTCCATGATTATTCTTCACTGGATCAAAGACAACTCTCGAAAACTGAAAGTAGTTTAAAAAAAAAAAAAAAACAGAGTTAAAGAAATAAGAACCTTTTCTAATTCGGATTGTTTTTCCGAAAACTGTAAGTTCTGCTTTGTTTCAAAACAATCGTAGAAATATGAGTTATTCATTTATAATACCAGTAGCATATTAGTAGTTTCACAAGGTTTGCAACATCAATAATTTTTGTTTTGGAGCCTTGTTATCGAATTCAGATTTACAGAAGTTTCATTTTAGCTTTCTTATTATAGAATTCATACAAATTCAATGTTGTTGCTTCGCTTGCTGTTTGTAATTTACAATTTACAGAAGTTAGGAAACGTTTTCTCTCAGTCCCTCTGAACTACAGATATTGAATCAGCGGATTAGAGGGTACAGCTGTGCAACTAAAATTTAACGGGAATAATCCATTGCCATTTGCAAGATTTCAAAAATTCAAATATTTATATAAGTACAACTGCTTTCGGCTAATAAATATTTGAGTTAATTTTGAGTTTCTGTAATAGATGCAAAATTTAGACACCAAATCCACAGGAGAGCTTGGTGGACGATTCTTCGTCTCAAAACTAATAGCTACATTGGATGATTCCCGTAGCTCTCTCTTCTTCCCTAAACAATGAATTTATTAGCTATTTAACTCAAATTTAGTGAAAGTTGATGGGAGAAGTAGATAGTAAAGAAAAGAATCAATATTGAAATAATGCGTTAACTGAAAAATAAATATATAAGGAATATTAAATTTATTCTTTACACTGTGGCCTATGACGAATACTGAGTTTTCAAAAATGAACCATTTCAGCCGTCGAAGCTTTCTGGACTCCATCTAAGAAATAAAAAAAATTTACGAGGCAGTTGCGGTTTAAGTCACGGATACTTGCTTTCAAAATATGTCAAAGGAGCTACCCTGTCGAAGGAGAGATGCCTTAGTGGAGGGTAGTTTAAAGGAAATATATTTAGATCAGACTTTAAGCGAAAGCCCCGTGTGTAGTTTGGCTCACATTCTCATTACACATAACAACACCATGATATCTACGCAGCCAGCACGTTCGTCGGTATTCAATCCGGCGTCAAACTACCATTGGCATTCAGTGTTTTTATTCACTCGGCCACCAGTGGGCCTCAGCGCCTTCCTCATAAATGTAGTTTATTAAAAACTATCAAATTCTCCTTGTATAGTGGCGTCTTTCGATAGAAGAAATTTTCTTTCCATTTTGTCGCTTTGCCCAGCTGCCCACTAGTATAATGATTAGAGAAACCAACTGCTGTACCGGTGGACGAGGATTGAATCTCGAGAAGGCATGGATGTAGTAAGAATAGTGTCTGTGTGGCAAGGAGGCACTTAAAGTACACAGTGATCCGAAAGTCCTTTATAGAGAGTGGTAGTAGGGGAAGACATTTGGAAGACCTTCGGACCCTGGGATGTTCTCTCTCAAAAATGAGGCGGAAGTTTAACAGGTAGCTAGGTACAGTAATACCTAAATTACGAATGATACTACAGAGGTGCCAGCCTAATTTCTAACTGTACCTGTAACTTTGTTTTTCCTGAAGTTATTGCTTTTAGATATTGCTCTTTTCTTCGGTAAATTATCGAAGTTGTAATAAATAACAGAAGAAAAATAGTGAATTCTTTTTTTTTTCCTTTTAGAAATCTCTGACTAGTATAAAATTGAAATCTCAGTATCAAAATTGAATCAAGAGTTTCACTCTTTTTTTTTCCTGTCCTCTTCTTTCATCGCATAACAATCGCTACGACTACTAGAATCCTAACAATAACACTTTCATAAACATGAACTAAATTCGAACAACAACTGTACACAGAAACAAATTTTATGCTTATGCATGTTAATTATTACCTGAATTCTTCATTTATTTACTCTAAACAACACAAAATTATTTTACCCATAGTTAACTTAACTCTTAATAAACGCATAAAATCTTTTTGAATAATGAAAAAGTATTGAAATGCTAGCACGAAATGCTTCTTCAAAAACTTACATAGCTGCAAAAATCTGGATTTAAACAGTGTAACTTAACTGCGATGCAACTTCCTCAAAATGTAAATTTGGTCGCGAAATAACAGAATACAAATAACAGGTAGAGTAATGCAATTAAATTACAAGCTTCAAGGAATTTCAAACCAATTAATAATTACCGTGGTTTCTAAATACAGCAACGTGCAGCCAAACATGCATAAATTTGTAAAGCGTTCAACGTAAATATTTAATGATAATGTACACAACCTCTCTAAACGTTAAGCAGAATATTTAAGCGATAAACGTCGTTGAGTTTAGAGCTGACTCGTAAGTGTTAAAATTAGTTTCAAATTCGTTGGATTACAGTTAAATCATGTAAATAGTTTGATTAAATGGCCAAGGTACCCAGCTCGGGATACACAAACAGGTTAACTTCAAAAGAAAAAAAGTGGCAGATGTTCACCAGAAGGAACTATAATGCTTTGGAGCCAAGTTCATTTTTCTAAAATTCGCTGCTTAGTAAAAGTGGGGATTTTTCTGTGAAATTTTCTAAGCTTGCGACAAACTAAGCTTTCTTAGTTTATGGGGTAAGTAAGCTTTCTTAGTTTTATGGAGCATTCTAACTTACAGTACCCAGCCCATCAGAGCCGGTAACTCAAGGTCCATAATCCAGGCCAAGAGTACTGTTCCTTTTTCAACGAGAACTCACCGTAATTTATATAACTGGCTTGTTTGCATTCCATGACCGAGAATTTTCATCTTAAAAAACCTATCAATATTTTAATGTTATTTAAACCTACTTATACCTAAGTAAGTGGTATATGCTGTGTGCAACAACCTTAAATTCCTCCATAAATTTTATAAATTATTCACTGAATATTTATTATCTTTCTACAGAAACATTTTAATGAAGCTTTATTTTTATTACTGTAATTCTACTTTTATATGAAATTTTACCTTGTTATTGTAAACTTGCAATACATGCTGTACTTTGCACATCCTTTAAAATATTTGAAACTTTGAGATACTTAAAATAGGATCTGAATCCATATTCATCATGTAATATTTTTCAGATCTGTTGAAGTATCATATATGAAAACGTAGGCCATATATCAATGTCCATTATTCACTAATTCGTTATGAGCTGTACATATACGCATATTCAAAGCTGGCTTATTCTAATCCAGGCTACGTGGTATAGATTTCGAATATGGGACTAATGTTTGAAAACAGTTTGTAGAGTTATTAGGTTTATTTGAAGAAGAGGGTTTGAAAAATGAGCCATACTGTTATTGAAATTCGAGCTTTGCATCTTACTTTTGGAAGTTCCTTATTACACTAATTACACAAAGTAGGCTCGTGGTAAAGGGACAGAAAATACATTACTCTCACTTCCACTTAAAGGGGGACCATTGGGATGCAATGTGGATTCAATCGCGAAATCTTCATAGTGAGAATTTACGTTCATCACCTTTTAGTTGAGGTGTGCAGTCATTTGGTTTTCTTCGAGGCAGGAAGGGATAAAAATGTGCAGTGCCCTCGCCGGGATTCGAACTCAGGACTTCGCAACTGCCGGCCGAAGGTGCTTCCAATTACATAATAAAGGCACACGGTAAGAAGCACAAAAACGCCAATTATGAGTTAATAGTACGGTCTAAGGATATGAATTGCCAATCAAAAATAAAAATGATGAAAGTTAATGACAAAAATGGACATGAGTATCAAAACGTGCAGAACTAACTTCGACGATTTGAGCACATAATATTTCAACTGCTGGGACGAAGATGAAAATCGCACAGAAGATGAGACATTCTTGAAAGTTTCGTTTCCCTACGCAATTCTCGTCGGTAATTTGCGTTTCGTTTCAAATTAGAAGGAACTAATTATTTGATTATTAGGCCTGAATCTATCTCCTCGCCCACCTCTGGTGTCTTAGAAACTTTCTTCTTTCAGCAAATGATAGCTTGCTAAATTATTAAAAGTTTCAAGTTTCAGAATATGGTCTGTTTGCATTTGATTTATATTTTACTGTAGATAAAGCATGCAGTATAACTGTGGTTAATTCAAAGATGGGGGAAACTAAAACCACATTTTGAGTGACAAAAAACTTAAAATGTCGAGACAATTGGTAAACATTTTGTCTAAGAAATGCTGCAGATTCTGCATATAAATATATTTAATAAAGAAAGGCAGAAGTTTGCTTATTTATTAAGTTGGTTACGCTTAAATATATGAGTGATATCTGTCTAACGGGAAGAATAACCTAGTGGAGGAAGTTTAAGGGAAAACTCCTATTCACGTTATGCATTGAAAACTACAAAATGCCTATACGTGTTCAGGGATTCGAATCATTCCCGAACTACCAGTGATCAATGAATTTAGTCACTGATGAACGCAAAGAAATATGTGTGGTAGGTTAGCTGAAGATGATATCCTAGGGTTAAATAACATTTCCAAACGTTTTCCCCACCACAGGCATTTAATGAAAATAACAGAAAAGGTACAGATTGAATCGAATCACAGTGCCGTTGGATACAAACAACGTTCTGCATAATTTTTATATATTTTAAATAGATACTTGGCGCCTACTCGCGCTCGCTATCATATGCAGTTCAGTTACCACCACCGCTTAGAATCATACAGTTCTATAGTTGCCACCTTCGCACGGAGACGACATCTTACCACCTTCGCGTGGAATCGTCCACTGTCCATATGTCATCCTCCTTTTTCACCTTGCTCTCGCTGCAGGCGCATAGGTGATGCCCTCTGGTGGCTATGTAGAACTAACTGTTACCACATATGTGTGGTGCTTATGCATTTTTAGAACAATTTTGTGGCCGCATGTTTTCGTTTGAAATGTAAAGAGCATTTTTTTAAAATGTTCGATGTTATGGAATTTGTTTTGGACTATAAGCGTGCATCGTGATTTGTATGATAGGAGGGAATTTCGTAAAATTTCCGAGGGTATTGATATCCATTTCTCTTCCCCAAGTTTCCATAGTCCATTAATCATGAGGTTGAGCTTAAAAGCAGCACATTTCAAGAGACCAAAGACACAATAGTCCAAACGTGAAACGTCAGAGGGCTTTGCAGGAATATGTTAACTAAGTGCATATGCTATTATCTGTGTCAGATTTCATTTTTTCAAGGACTGCAGTCGTACGTTTCGAAGTATGGGTTGTTGCTTTGTCTTGATGAAGTTTTACTCTTTGGTCGCTAGAACAAAGATGCATAACTTCTGCAAATATTGGACGTAAAACGTTCTTTTGATAGTACAGTAAGTTGATTTTAGCATTTATTTTCACTTTTTATTTTTAATTTCCCTTTGAAACAGTGTAGTGTCGTGTGGCTTCAACTTGTCAGCAATTGTGGTAGTGACTGCTATGAAGTTTGAATTTACACAGACACGTAAGAAGGGTTCAAAGCCCTTTTTATTCAACTTTAAAAATGACACCTGCGTCCACTTGACTCTCACAAACTACGCCGACCCGGCGGTTTAACTGAAACAGAACGTAAAACTGAACAATAACGACTGGATGAATAAAATAGCGAGATCACTATCCCCGAGCCTCTGAGATCTTAAACTAACCTAACCGCGTTCTAAAATACCGCTGAGATTCAGTGAGCTTACTAATTAAGCAGTTGAAAGATTTATCAAAAACTGCCGAGATAGGCACACAGGCCGAACGCGCGATTATTAAATTTCTACCTAGCAACCTTCACGTTCGCGATTCAAGAAGCACACCTACAATCTCGTTTTCCTTCTATTTAAACTCAACTTAATTCTGCTAAATTTGAATATACTGCGTACTCTACTACAATTTACATACTCTAGCATTGGCAATTCTAGGGTAAAGTAAAGGCTTGACAGGAAAGATAGCTGAAAATAAATGTTAGTTAAAATAAATATAAACCCTACACCTGCGACAATCAAAAAGCCCTTAGGAAACTTTCTTTGCATTGAAGGAAACAGGTTTGTGCTTTTGTTTCTCCCCGTTTCTGTTAATAAATCGACACTGTTTTTGAAGTTATTTAAGTAAATCAATGCTTCATCAAATACCACAATATATTTCCATTTATCTCCTGCTGAACAGTTTTCGGACAGGAATACATAAATTGTTCCGTATTGAGCCATATGTATTCGCAAAAGGAGGGTGAATATCATATGCTTTTAACTTTTCAAGTTGTAAATCTTGGTTTAATATTTTATTTATTGTTGCTAAAGATGTAGTTATTGATTAGCAATCGATTTCTGCGTCGGCGGAGTTTCTCTTGTTGTTAGTGATTAACTCTCCTTATCGCATTTCTCTGATTTGTACTGTAAAGTTGCAGCAACTGCTAACAAGAAACGACATGTAGCTAGCTTTAATTACTGAAAGAAGTCTGGTGAAGGTGTTCATGTTAAACACTTAAAACAGCTGTTTAACTAGCAACTAAAAGCTGAGTACAATCGTTTTAGATAACAAGGAGACAGTAGCAAGATTGGATCTTCCTGTTGTCTCCTTGACAACATTAGAATGGAATATCTAGTCCTCACCTCAGTGTTGAGGTATCACCAGAGCCATAGGCTAAAAATATTTAATAATCCAGCAATAGCTAAAGATTTTATACTAACATTTTAAAGATTAAAACCTAGCATAAATTTTGAAGTCCGCTAACTAGAAGATGTATTGGCCTCGCCAACATCTTTATTGAGATTTAAATGCGAAAATTACAATGATGAATTGAAACATCAAAGAAAGAGATAATAATTATATAGTAATACAAAGAGAATATAGATTCAATAATACAGTAAGATCAGAAGTACAAATATTACAATTCAATGCATTTTGAATAATACAATTTATAGGATTATATAAAACATTTATAAGCCATTACATTATAATATTAGACATAGATTATGTTTTTATTAGAATATATATATTCCATAAGTTTAGATAATTGAATTCGACCTTTTTCCAATAACATTAGTTTACACAGAAGATCAAAATTTAGAGTTTGAGGAAATAGTTCTTGTCTTTTACTGTCCAAACTCGGGCAGTCTAAAATCATATGAAGTGCATCTGCTGTATCTAAGCCGCAGGGACAGCGACTTGGTGGATTTTTGATCTTGAATCTGTTAAAATAACTGGGAAAGGCTCTGTGATTCGAGAGTATCTGATTTACAAAGAAATCATTAAAGTGTCTTCTCTCAGAAATTTTAGGAAGGATCTTGAAGGTAGATCTACCAGTTTCTTCTTCTTGCCATCGACGTTGCCACAGAATGAGAACTTGTTCTTTTGTTTTACGCACTATACTACGGAGTGGAATTTTGCAATTAATTCTCTCCGTAGAGGATATTCCTTTTTTATCAAGTTCATCTGCTTTCTCGTTTCCTCTATAACCGCGATGGCCTCTTATCCAATGTAATTTTACTTTAGTAATGAAGGCGAGCTTTTTAACTTTGATGATTTCTGAGTTTAAGATGTCAAACTTTGCCAATGATTTCAATACCGCTTGGCTATCCGTGTGTAAGTGGGCTTTATATTTGTGATCCTTTAGCCATTGAAGAGCTGATTTCATCGCTTGTGTTTCCGCTTGATATACGGAACAATTTTGATCCAATTTATATGAATATTCAGATTTTAGAGTGCCATTCCAATAGACACAGAATCCTACTCCTGTGCCTTCATCATTCTTTGATCCATCCGTAAATACTTCATAATTTTTATTAGTTGGTAGACGGTCATTCCATTCACAAGTCTTAATCCATGCTGGGTGAGTATACCATTTATGCTCTGGGAAGTCGAGAGCTTCTTGAGGAAAGTTAAGATTTTCGAAAGAGAAGTCCGACCATCCTCTTTTAGTCCTTTGAATTGCACTTTCCTGGTCTAATTTGATGTCCAGTGGTATTAGGCCTGCTAGAATCTGCAGGGCCGAGGTTGGGACAGTTTTATAACATTTGGTCATGGCTAGTAAAGCCACTCGTTGTATAGTATTTGCTTTGTTACGCATTTTAACTGTTGGTGGAAACCACCAGGCTGCACAAGCATAAAATGCAGTCCTTTCGATTGCTCGTTTATAAAGTTCTTTCATGACCGCTTTAGATAAGCCAGGAAATTTCATTAATCTGTTAATTATTTTGCAAACCTTGGTTTTGATGCTAGATGATTATGAATGCCCTCAGTGACGAATATTTGCGATAGCAAAAATTGCTTTATTTGAGAGTACAACGTTAAAACGTGTTATTCTTCACTTGAAAATTCTAAGCAAATAACTTGGTTAACCAAGCATTTACATTAAGAAGCATTTACAATTTATATTGAAGATAGCTTTTAGCGATTTTTCTACAAAGTTACACTCTTAATCAAAGTTGAATCGGTATGATTGAAGTATAAAGAAATAGAAGGTATTTCTCCCGCCTTCTTGGCATGCCTTCGTGGTGTGGTGGTTTGCACGCTGGGCGCGTATTCCAGAGGTCCGTGGTTCGATTCCCGGCAAAAGCGTTGCTTATTTGTCATCTCTCCTGCTTCAAAAAAAAAAAAATAAATAAATAAAAGGTTGAAGAATAGAGTTGGAAACGTTTTCGGAATTTATTTTTATTTTAGACAAGTTATTTAGTAGTTAGTTTAATACTTTAGAATTAATTGAAAATTCAATATTTAACTGTCAGCACGTCTGAATTACAAAGAGTAACCAATTTAGGCTAAAACGTGCAATAGAGCGTTAAGATACGTTTGAGAGATAATGTTTCATTCGGGTACCTAGTTCGAAAGACTTCTGAAGTGTTAAAGTTTCCCTCAAGGTAAAAGTTAAAGAAAGTATTTGATAAATTTAAAAGTAGAAATTGGTGTTGCGCAAATTCGAAATGTTTCGTGTAGCTAGACGTGCTCATATAAGAGCGATGGCGCAAAGGTCTGATGAAGCCACGATATTGGAAAAGAATGTGTTGGTTCAGCGAAATTTGATTCCAGGCAAGGTACTGTTGTTTTAGACGGATATGGCCAATTAATACATTTATTTAAGGTAACACTTAAGACAAACTTAACTTTTGATGGGACGGGGAGAGTATTCAATTTTATGGAGAACGGACTCATTCGTATTTTTGGATTATGTTACTATATTCCTGTACCTTGATGAACGTGTTAAGCTTAAAAAAATTAATAAATGGTGATAAAGAAACATGATATTCTGACGCGAATCGTAAAACAAACTATATAAAAACTGCATAATATTATACAGTTTCTTTCGGAACAGACGACGGAAATGAAAATTCCACGTCTTTAATACTACTGTAATGTATTTCTTATAATTTTAAAGGAACAAAACGATTCCCGCTACTGAAGGGTTAAAGGCTCTAAGCGTTTCTATGAATTAGTTGATCAAAATATGTCGCTTATTCTCGACCTGAACTGCTGGAGGTTTTTGCGCTTCTGCGTAAGGTACGCTGTCAAGGAATTACGCGTGTTTCAATTTAGCATAACTTGCTGTTTTTCCGATGGGGATAATCAAAGGGCATCCTCTTTTTGTTCGCTAGCTGTGTCAATAGTGAATCCTATGAAAGTGATCCGTTGGTTTTCACTGCGAGATTTTCACATTGACATTACATTGGGCTGTAGTCTTCAGGAGAATTCGCCTTGAAAAGAAAGTGAATGGTGGCTTCCAAAGGTGAAAACGTCCTGTGGGGGAGGATCCTTTTATTACCAATGTGGGATTTTCATCCTTGCATCGTACTGAGGTACATTCATGATATTCCCATTAAAAAATGAATAAACCTTACAGGAATAAAAACGTCTCACAGTGGATGGAATCTTTCGGCACCATCGTTTGATTTTTATCCTAGTTTTCGTGCTGAGGTATAGTCATAAGAATGACTGTCATTGAAAGTAAAGTGCATAATGTCTTCCAGAATTAAAAGCGTCCCATACAAGAAAGATCCTTTTGTTACCAACATAGAACTTTGATCCTCACATCATACTGAGGTGAACTCATAGCGAGAATTCCCAGTAAAAAGAAAATGGCTTAGAATGGAGAAAAGCCTTAGAATAATGAAAACGTCTCACAAAAAGAAGGATTCTTTCGCCACAAATTTAGGATCTTCTCCCCTACATTGCACATAACGGGGACTTACGTTAGAAGACGAATTAATATTACAATCTTTAGCTAATTCCTTTATTCGAAAATAGAGGATTTCAAAAGAAACTGTTAGTTTCATTTTCAACTCAAATGAAAAGTCTCATATCTGAAGATCCTTTTAACCAATACTGTCGGATTATAACCCCCACATCACACTCCGGTCCAATTCTCTCGGGATTTCCATTCAAAAGGGAGTCAAAAGGGAGCGGACAATTTCTTTCTCATTACAATCATTTTAGTTAGTAACAGGTATTTCTAAACGGAATTATTTTGATAGAAATATTATTATTATATTTTTTAAATGCTGATAAAGAAAATAATTTGAAATGTCTCTAAGTTGTATTAAATAAACTTTTCATTTTTGACTGCATTTATAGCAAATTCAGTTATTTTATTGAATCATACAAATTAAGAAGGATTAACTATGGACCATGAGCATTAAATGCTTTTATGGCGATTTCTTGAGAAACTGAATTCAAAGTAAATTTAGAAAAAACAGAAGATTTAAATAAAAAAATTGAAAGATTTCGGATATTAACGGTGGCCCAAAAGAGTTTGTGCTCTCGCTGAGCTTACAATCTACCGGTCTGCTGTTACACCTACTACTGCTAACCCCCATTTTTTTTTTTTCCTTTTCCTTTTTAGCTTACAATCTACCGGTCTGCTGTTACACTCACTACTGTTAAGCCTAATTTTTTTCTTTTTCCTTTTTAGCTTACTATCTACCGGTCTGCTGTCATATTTATTTATGTCATATTTATTATTATTATATTATTACTGCTAATCCTATTTTTTTCCTTTTCCTTTTTAGCTTTAGAAGGGAAAAGGAAGCTTTTTAAAGCTTTATTTACTTAAAAAGGAAAATTACAGTTATCTTTGAACCTACACCATACAAATTTAAACAGCAAAATCACAAAAATTTTAAAAGCAGCATAGAAGAACATATTTAGAATTTCCGATGCAGTACTAGGTGTTGGCATACAAGTTATTATTTATTTATTCTTTCCTTAGATTATCAGATAAATGTACAGTTTTCTTAGCAAGATGGCTTTCAATACCTTTTTTTTTGGGGGGGGGAGTTTTTATTATTGATGTGTTGTGTGTTCATTTTATTTATAAAATATCTTTTTTTTTTTTTTTTTTTTTTTTCATTTACGCTGTGTAAAATTCAATTCAACATCAAAATCACAAAATATTCAAAAACAACATATCATTAGAATTTCTTATAGACAGTCTCGCACGTTGCAGATAAAACATTTTTAGTCCAAGGGGGCAATTTTCCCTGAAGGACTGTTAATTTCATTTTGGCATTTTGCGATGAAAACTTTAAAAGGCTGTGTAACTTTTCAAATCGTTGCTACCATATATTATCCCCCTGCCTTATATTTAAAGAAATTAAATAATGAAGAATCTGCACAAATGCATGTATGTTTCTCGCATTGTTATAAAACAACGGTACTTAGAGCCATCAAAATCTAAATAATGTAATCTTCCATAGAATATGGACATGTGGAAGTTTTAATTTGAATTTGAAATTTATTTTATTATCGATTTCAGATTTTGTAACACTTCAACTAATTTTTGATTAAAAATCTACTTGATTTCAAAGCGAGCAATGGCAACACTATGAAACAAAACATTTTTATCTAAAAAAAAAAAAAAAAAATTATCTCCAGCCCGTGAGACTTTGTATCGGAAATTCTAAAGATATGCTCATTTTAAAATTAATTTCCGATATTGCTATTGAACTGAATTTTATAGCTTGAGTACGTAGAACATGATATTTAATAAATAAAGGTAACACACAAAACATTAAAAATCGCCCCTTTAGACGTAATTTAAAATCCGAAAACTTTCAGATATTTTCTTTTTTTTATTCAGCACAGCGTTGCTATTACTTGCTATCTTGTATTTTGTTAATCAGTTAACTAAGTCTTGAGTATTTTAATCAAAACGTCATTAAAGGTTTTCAAAATATGAAATAAATAATAGAAAACGTATGCCGTCATTCTACGAAAATGTTAAATATTTTGAATTAGACAGATCATTAAAGAAAGGCATTTTTATTATTTAAATCAATCCGATTCAAACGTAAGAAGCAAATATTCTTAAAAAACTGCATCTATTGCGTTCAGATAGCAAAGTTAAACTACGTACGTTCGAAGAAAAATCGCCTTTCGAGACTAATAGCGCTTTTGGGCTTACCTGTTCAACTAAAATTCAGAAATTAAAAACGATAATAATGAATTTTTCCCCATGTTTAAACAATGTGCATTTAAATGAAAGTCAAAGAGGAATCAGAAACGAAATTTTTAATTTTAGGAAACGGAGGTAAATATTATTTCGCCTTAATCAATTGTAAAATGAAAAATTCTTCTCTGCATTCGAATAATCTTTAAGCAGATATTCAGGGAATTGGCTGTAGTTTAAACTGTAGCTCTATTAAGACTAATAATAGAGATAAATTATTCATACACCTTTCATTCATTAAAAATGTAAATCTTTATAGAATCTCTAAGCGAATGTGTTCATTTTCGTTTTAAATAAGGGAAGCGCAAGACAAGAAAAAATTTAAGGAAGATTATTAGGTGAATAAAAGCAAACACTACTTATTTTTTTATATAAAATATAATTTTTTTAGATAAAAATAATTAATAGTTATCTTTATGCCAGGCCATATAATACTGAAAATATGTATTCAAAATAAATTCCGCTTATGACGACCTATACTTTTTCAAAGGAAATGCTAGTATAATTAATAAGACTACAGGAAGTGTTTTATTCCAAATTAAATAAAAAATGGCAGCTTTGATGAAAGTTAAAAAATGTCTGCACTTATATGTAGTATTTAATTATTTATTCACATAAATAAATATGAACACAAATTAAAGCATGTGAAAAAGGATAATTAACGAGATAAACTTAGTTTTCTTTGCAAAAAAGCTTAAGAATTGCGAAGTAACTTGCTGTAGAATTAAAAAAAGTCCAAAATGTAATGAGTTCATTCAAATATCTCCAAAAAAATTACTGATTTTTAAAATAACAAGAATCTTAATTTTTTTTTCGTTAAAAATGAAAAAACAATGTGTTTTCATGAGTTAAAAAGAATATAAAAATAGAAGCTAAAATTCTAGTTAACGAACCTTAACTAGATGTCGCAGAACTAAAATACAAAGCATATAGAGTTTTATTTAGAACAGGTTTCTCAGTGTTGAATGCGTTCTGTGAGAGGAAAGCATGTGAATTTTTTAAATCGTATTGAAAGGAGAAAGCCTTTCATTCCAGCTACGATGTCTATGAAGCTGTCTTAAATATAATACTTCGTAATTGCTGTTTATTGTCCATTTCTGCCTCATTTTCATTTGGAAAAAAATCTTGAACCAGAAGAAGCAAATGCATTTTGCTGTATTGCAAATCCAAAGCTTTTGAAAACATTAAAGCAAGGTGACTTTCAGATTGCTGTTTCTCAAATATTAAACTCGATTGTTTGGATTTCATCAAAGTAATCGTTATTTTTCTCACAGGAAACATCATTCACAGTTTTTCAGTTAGAAGCTGATGCTATTAAGGTTTATAATAAATTTCTGAGAAGTGTTTACTTCTCTGGGAATTCTGAGGATGAGTTTAGTTGATCGCATTTCTAGAAAGACGAGAATGTTTATATTGAAATATATTCTGTATAAAAGAATAGCAGCAATTGCGTAAGCATTTAAGGCATCTTTTAAATTTGTGAAAAACCTTCACTGCAATGGAGTAAAAACAGACATTTTAAATACTAAATAATCTGCCTGTTGTAAAAAGAAGAATGCACAGTTACAAACAAATTTAAACACCGTATTTATTGTTACCAAAAGTCAAAAACTACATGAAAAAGAAAATTCGTTTTCGAAGTATTCTTAGTTATATATTGCTAACAAAACGTATTGTATGTATAAAAAATTGAACATCTTCTAAAAGAGAAAAATTATCTATATTTCAATATAGAAAATTCCACGAATAATCTGAAAGAAAGTTAAATTAATTAATTATAACAAAACGAGCACAGCGAAGAAATGATGTTAAAGATCCTAATTAGCAAAAACAATAAGCGAAACATGCATAAATGTACAGTATTATAGTTTTGAAGGTTAATTAGAACTATTCCTCCTATCAAAAGGAAAAAAATATGCTCAAGCGATAAAAACAGACAAAAAATTCGAGGAAGAATGTCTGTCTATATTGTTGCAAACTACTGAAGTTTACAATCATCTATTTTATCAATAGGTGATGCAAGGTTAACTTATACTCAGTTGGAGTATAAGTTGGACTGTTGTTACCCGGCGAACATAAGTTTTTCTGTCGTCATCTTGACTCTTGCAGTTGCATATGAAAGTTCTATTTAACCTTCGAAACTAGAATATTGCAAATTAATATTTTAATAGGAATTAGTATCTTTAACATTGAACCAACAAATTTTGTTTTAATGTATGCTCTGATTTTGTCCATGTTCCAGCTACATTCATAATTTTTTAAACTATTTCTAAGAATCTTTGTTTTCCAGTTTTTTTATCGATTCTTACATATTCAAACTATTTAAATAATTGCGTCAATAAATTTAACATTTTTATCCTCTCTTAAAGCAATACTGAAGTTTTATGAAGTTTTTCTTAACATATGTAGAGTTACGACTTAACAGTGCTGCAACAGAAATATTTCTTTAGATACCATATGCTATCACTTGAGAATCACAGATTCTGAACGAAAAGCAATTATTTAAATAGTAATTTAGTGGTATACTGATTGCAGAAAATACGTTTTGTAGAGCTCGTAGCCAGTGATTTTTCCTTTTCATAGATTGGAAATCCTAAATGCATTTAAGTTTCACGATTTTAGTAAAATCCACTAAAATGTTAAACAAATTATATTTTTACCTACGAGTAGAGGAAATGAGAGTTCTGGATCGGGAGCTTTAGGGATGGTCAACCGTGAGAGGGAGGCGTATATGAAAATGGGGACAAGGAGCCTTATTGAGTAGGGTTAGTTGCTACGTCACAGAAAAAAGGGTGTGTGCTTAGGCTTTATTAATTCGGTGATTTAAGCATTTAGTAGTTATATGATAAGGTGTAAACTTGCTTATTTATATAGAATTCTTAAAAACGTATATCAAGTAAGTGTTTTACGTGACTCATACAGTTAATTTCCTTACACAGATATTAGTATATAATAAAATGTTTCCTTAACAGTATAACGTCTTTGGAAAATAATTATTTTCATACTTGCATTTACCCGAAGTTTGAATGTCTATAATACTGCTACATATAATGGGTTTCATACAGACATTTTAAACCAAATCATAAGTTTATTAAAATACAAATCATATTGAGTACTATTTCTTAATTTGGTGATTTAAACATTTAGTAGTTATATGATAATGTATAAACTTTCTTGTAGAGTTCTTAAAAACATATATCACGTACGTGTTTGAATTTCTTTAAACAGAAATTACTATACAATAAAATGTTTTCTTATACCTTTTTGGAAGATAATTATTTTCTTACTTGTATTTATCTTGATGTTGCGTAATACCGTCAATAAACTTCGGAAGATATCCACGAGACAGTTTTATGAATAACTTTATTGAATGAACACGAGACTATTAATGTTTTAATGACGCGAATTTTATGTATCCTTTTTTTTTGTGGAATGCATCAGTTTTCGGCGGTGGCACGCACGTTCTGATCCGTGTTTGCTTAGCGATGGAAGTGTTCTATGAATTTAATGTTGATATGAATTGAATTGAGTGATATATGGTATTTGTGTTCTGTTTATTGAATAATATCCTAGTTCCTGCTTTACTTCAAAGAAAACTATGAAAATGATGATGTCGAGTATTAATAAAAGTGTTTATTCGTCAAGAAGCATGTGCAGAATTCAAGTAGATAAGATTTATTTCTTTTTCTGTAAATATTGAAATTGTAAACAGATATTCTAATAGTACACTCACTGCGTCTAATTATTATTAAGGTTTATATACGTATATTAAGAACCTGTGCAGGAAAACCGTTGACGGGTAGTCTCGGCGTAGTTCTGGTACTTTTTGGTATTTTCGTTACACCTATGATTGAATATCTACAAAACTGCCGCATTTCATCACAATTATATTTTAATGATTTACCGGAGGTGATTTCCTTCGTTAATAAATTTTTAGCCTTTCTGTTTTTTCTTCGTATTCCAACTCTTTTATTACGTATATGATGATTATTTCCTAGGTACCCTTAACGATGGTTATTTTCGAATTTAATGATTGAGTGATTCTATACACTCAGAATTTTACCTCAGTTCTTAAATCTTCTTTTCATAATATTAGATATACGTTCCGTAATCTTAATTACATTACACATTTTTTTATTAAATTCATTTTATCCAGAGTTTTTTCATACTTGTTAGATATATTTTAAACTTATTTGTTATATTTTACAAGTGTAATTACTAAAACACGTGTTTTTGTGTGTTATATTATTCAACTTTAGATGTAATTTCAAACTTTTTTCATGCTTTTTAATGTTAGTGATTTTCAACATATGCTGTATTTTAACTTATTTCATATAATTTCTTATCATATAGATGACCTTTACTTAATTTTAGATGTAAACCTTTAGCTTGTTTTGTACATTTTAAGCTTCACACTATTTAATAAACTCTAAATTTTAACCAATTTATAATTTCCCACTATATACGTGAATTTTACTTGACGTCTTTCATACATTTTAATCTCCATAATTTCCAATATAGTCCTAATTTTAACATAATTCCTATATTTTCACATCATATACGTCACTTTTATTTAATTTTAGGTGTAAATTTTAACTTCTTTTCTAATTTTTAACTTTTTTAGTTTCCAACATACTCTTAATTTTAACTAATTTTCTATATTTTCACACTATGTACATGACTTTTATTTAATTTATAGCTACTTTCATACTTTTTAACCTTTGTAATTTCCAATATACTTTTAATTTTATTTTAATTCCGATATTTTCTGACCATATATGTGAATTTTATTTAATTTTAGATGTAATTTTTAACTTGTTTCGTACATTTTGAACCTTCGTAATTTTTAAAGTACTTTAAGTTTGAACATTTTCCGACCATATACCTGACTTATTTGATTCTAGATGTAAATTTTAACTCCTTTTCTATTTTTTATCGTTTCTAGTTTCCCACATACTAAGAATTTTAACTAATTTGTGATATTTTCACATGACTCTCATTTAGTTTGTAATGACGTTCATACATTTTAGCATTTCTAATTTCAAACAGGCTCTTAAGTTTAGCTTAATTCCTCTATTTTCTTACCATGTATATGAGCTTTATTTAATTTTAGATGTTAATTTTAACTTGTTTCGTACATTTTATACCTTAGTAATTTTTAAAGTACTCTAATTTCGAACTTGTTTATTACATTTTCCTACCATACGCATGAACTTTAGTTAATTTTAAATGTAATTTTTATACTTTTTCTGGCACAGGTTTTCCTTCTAGTTTCCAACATACTCTAAAGATTAACTCTGTTTTATAATTTTTGATTGTAATTACTCTTTGGATTTTACTATTTGAGCTAAGTTAACATGCTTAAATTTCTTAAACATAGAGATAGATTTCAATTAAACATTTTATTTTACAAACTTAACTGTTAATTAACTGTTATTGATATCCCATTCGTTGAATAGCCCCTACTTAGTCCATATTTTATAGTACTATTTTAATTTACCAATTCTACAATTTATCATTCTGTAGTACGTTTACCATGACTATTTTATTTCATTATTAACTTCATTCGCATTTTCAAACTTTAACATTTCCTACATATTCTGGTATCTCCTTTTAATTCTTAATATCCTTTATATCTGAATATATGTTTTTGAACTCTTCAATGTTACCAATGTTCAGTTTTGAATCTTGATTATCATTAAGCTAGTTTGATATATTCCGAATTTTTAGAATAAAACCTCAACTTTCATTCATAATTTTAGAACCAGATTCATTCTTTCATGTACTCATACACAATTCTTATTATTTTGAACGCTCAGTACCTTTTAATTCAGTAAGTTGCACTAATTGAATGCATTCTACATCACTTTAAATGTCTCGACTATGAAACTTTTCACTTTATTACTTTTTCCTACACTAAGTATGGATATTTCTGCCTTCATGAACGGCTTTCATGTGAAATTGACGAAATTTGACATTACATGTATAAAAGAAATTTCTAAGATAAACATTTCCAGTATTGAATAAGAGATGAAAGACCATCGATTTTACCCATTGGTTACAATTTACCATTGTTTTATTCATATGAATTTATTTCTAACGCATAATGTTAACACATTTTTTTAACTTAGTTCTGTTAAATAAGAAACTACTCACGGCACCAATGTTATGAATGTTACTTGCCGTGAGAGGTATCTACTTCCTCTTAGGGAGGAAACTAAACTCTTAAGAATTTGCCAATTACCAAACTTTTAGTGATCGTATAGTGAATTTTTAATGCATTACGTTATAAAAATTGCATCCCGGGACCGCGCCGTGAGAGGATCGTAAACATAAGAAAACATATACAAGATATATAGGAAAAATATATTAAATATATAAAGAAACATACTGTAATAGGTTTCCAGATTAAATATCAGTTTATTCAATTTCATCACAATAAAATAAAATCTTATCCTCATCAGAGAGTCTAAGGGGAATTCTTCAATTTGTCATTTACCTTTTTTTTACATTTAAATTCATATAAAAACATTAAGGTTTGTCTTGGTAATTTAGAAGGGGAAAGGGAAACAATTGAAAGCCTGTGAATTAAATTAAGATTCCACGTTGTTATTTTACATTCCAAGGAAATCGTTGAAACCTTACTTAAAGTTCAAACACAAAAAAATGACTTATCTGGTAAGGACGTTATCCTAATAAGCGTTGACGTCGGCGGGGCTCATTTTTTTTACCGTCACAAATGGAAGTTTCAGAAGACATCATCCTGTCCTGGCACTATTGGCGAAACACACACGCAGGTAACTGGTTTTCACAACGACGAAGCTATTTTAACTCTGGAAAAACAGAAACAGGTGCACTACTGCCCAGCACGGCTATCCGCCTGGTCTTGAAAGTCTTAAGTCAACACGCAGGTAACTGGTTTTCATAACGACGAAGCTATTTTAACTCTGGAGAACAGAAACAGGAGCACTGCTGCCCAGCACGGCTATCCGCCTGGTCTTGAAAGTCTTAAGTCGGTTTTCATAACGACGAAGCTATTTTAACTCTGGAAAACAGAAACAGGAGCACTGCTGCCCAGCACGGCTATCCGCCTGGTCTTGAAAGTCTTAAGTCACTCGCCCGGTTCAATTTCGCCTTTTAACCAGAACGCGGCAGGGGAGCATCTCTCTTCGTAAATTACATCTTTTTCAAGCAAGTTTCAAGAGTAACCTCCAAAAGTAAGTTCAGCAAGCCAGTGAGTAAGTCTCGCCTCTTATCCAAAACGCAGCCGGGGAGCATATTTGCCGCTCCCCGCCGGGAAACATCTCTCTTCGTAAATTACATCTTTTCTGTCGCTTTCAAGCAGGTTTCAAGAGTAACGTCCAAAAGTAAGTTCAGCAAGCCAGTCAGTGATTCAACTCAAATTTTCTTCGTCTCCTTCACAAAAAAGCGGGCTCCCACTATGGCTTCAATTATCGCCCCCCTAATTTTGGCAAAATTTGCGTTTTCAACCCCTGAATGCGGAAATAAGGGTGATCGCGCATGCGCGCCCTTCTTCACTTAACCAACAACCGGACCCTCAATCGCCAAAACCTGAATGACTTACATCGAAAGTCAAGTAGCAACCTTTGACCTTTCTGTCACGTACTTCCTCTCTTAAGGTCAACTACACAATGAAATTCCTTCTAGAACATTCTAAAGGACAAAGCGCGCGAAATCATGACTTAGCAAAAATTGCCTCCCTTTCCCTGCTTCTTTTCACAATTAATCAAAGCTTGTACAAAATTTGCAAATAAAAGAATATTCTTTTAAACTAAATAATATTCCCAGAAGCATCTGTTTTTCCCCAAAATTAAAGCCTTAAAATAAATAATTCAGAATCAAATAAAATTAAGATTTCCATAAATCAGAAAATCATTCACCTAGTTTTTGTAACGCTATCAGACAAATTCTCTACACAACATTCCTTTCCCCTTAGGAATTAAATTTTGGTGTACCAAAATTTAGAAGACAGACACTTCTTGAAATACCATGACTCATACTGTGCAATAAGGCTAAAGGATAACATAATGTAACAATATTTCACACTCCTTGGTAACAGTGACGTTACTGACACATTACATTTCAAGTCCAAAATGTGCAAGTAAAAGAACAAGATTAATCAAAGCAATTACCAATGAAAATACTCAAGGAAGATCATCAAAAACAATTAATCAAAAACATCAATTAAATCACTTAATTAATTAAACCTAGAAATATTCAGAACACATACAAAAATTAAAATAAAAATAATAAAGCGTTAATCACAATCAAAATATGTCTAAGATCAAGGATTCAAGAATGTTATGACAAAAAGAATTTCTCTTTTTTTTTTTCAGTCCATTAATGGAAACAATTTCACCTGAGGTCGAACACATTCTACTATTGTGACAATTTCTGCTTAGCACAATCATGGAGTACATTAAATGAGTACGGAGTTGTCAATGCAAGCGAGGGAAAAGCCTGTAGTTAGAAATCATTGTGTTAGCAACTCCCCCCTGCAGTCTTCAACGCGAGAAAATGAAAGCAACAACCCCGTAATGTGAACTCAACACCACAATACCCCTTAGTAGAGGATCACAATGCTCGAAAAACAAACAGCTGACTGACCGTTTAGTAGAATACAAGCCAAGAAACTTGACCTTAAAAGAAACCAGATTTCACCCCCCTACGTCTCACCTTCGACCAAGGAAGAACAATCACTCTTTCAAAGTTGAAGAAGACTTTATCTGTCAATTTTTCCCTTACGATAGCCACTGAATGTGTTCGGATACTCACACCCGAAGAAAGAAATAATATAATCCAATTGTTCACACCAAAAAATGAAATAAATAAAAATAAGATAATCAACGCGCCGCAGATACATAAAATAAATTCCTGAGAAAATAGACACACTAAGAATTCAAACAAATCTAAATAAAATATGTCACATGAACGTAATCAAACAAAGTGTAAAGACCCCCCTAAGTACTACGAAATTGCATAACTTCCAGGAATGAATCCCAAACTGTCACGTCTAAGAACAGAAGCGGCCTGATCAGGGCCAAGCATTAGAAAAGAAAAGAACGTTACAACACAAGGAACCTCGGAACCAGCCGAAAATACCCCACACAAAAAATCAGAAAGAAAGAAAGCGTGATTGTCCGAAAATTCAATCCAACCAAAATCAATTCCGAGAATTAACATAACAAATACGCTGTGCAAATACCAATTAGAATTTTATCCAAGACACACAAAAATAATACTAATACAACCTAAAGCATATACAAAATAACGTTTGGCCAAAAATTTACAAACAGATACTACCAAGATACACATATACACATAAAATGAAAATACAATTAAACTGTAAAAATTTCGCACATAATTCAAATGAGCATTGAGATCAGCGATACTTAAAAAAATTTTTAAACTGCAATACCTAAACAAATACACAAATAGTCATTATGTTAAACCATATGAAGTCAAAAATATTTCACTGTAATTCAAATCAAGCCAAAAAATCAACCAGCAAGAGTGAAGTGTCGCTAAAAAAAAATTTTGCAAACCTTAAAGTAAACACTAGTGAGTAACAACACCATATTTAAGTCCCCTTAGTTAGACAACAAATATTTCAGTAATTCTAAAAATCCACTAAGTCCACGAGGAAAAAAAATCATACTAGTCAAAGAAATCAATCAAAGCTGGACTGAAGCACGTTACTAGAACACTAAATAAAATATCACAAATCAACAAAGTGTTCAAAACAACCCCCCCCCAATTTAGGCAAAAACTGAGATCTATTCTGCATCAGACTCTTCCAAAACGTTGTATAGTAACCTAAGTAGCAGCCTTCAGCAACACCTCAAACAAAAGAAACAAAGTAACTCTTTACCGCGTCCATGTAAGCTGAGAAAAGCGCTGTATTATGAATGACAGACCCAAACTTTTACGTATCAAGCAAACCTCCAGACACGTTGAAAGAGGACATAAGATCTCTAATCTCAGAAAGAAAAGTGCGCTGACTGCAACGTTACAATCCTGAACCAACACAATGAAAAAGATACAACAATAGTTTTCTCAGATAACAAGTTCCTGTTTGCCCCGGTGTATGAGGTCAAGTGCCACCATGAAGTGCAAGTATTGACAAGAAAACGAGCTTTCAGGACATTACAACTTCACGCAAGACCTAACTGCAAGCAACAAATGCAAAGTTCTCAAAAGTGCTAAACTAAAAAAAAAAAAAATACTCATGACTCGTAACTCAAAAATCCCTAAAAATCACACAAATGAAATCCATAACTCAAATTCTACTATTTTCCTATGACCACAGAAATCTCAATTCTTCCACAGAAACTAAACATCAGAGAACTTACATTTTACGGACCTTGGCAGAAACCACCAAAACAAAACAAAACCTGATACAACTATCTTGATACTACCAATTCAAATACAAAACTTAAGCCAAAACAAGAATTAACCCCTAATTCAGCAACAAGTCCAACCAAGAAAGAAAATTCAATAACTCAAATCAAATCTATTACGATTCACTAGCAAATTCAAGACAAACTACTTGTAATCAACAGAAAATTCCCACACATGAGTACAGAGCAAAAGTAACTAATCTTCTCAAACTTATTTCAAAAATTTCATAAAACCAATTCCCGTTGTCACCAAAATTCTCATTAAAATTCACTTTCTACAATTCACAAGACTAACTCAATTTCTACTGTTTAAACAATTCTCACATGACAACTCTTCACAAACTTAAAACTCAGAAGATAACGAATCTGAATTACTCTGACTCATTAAACTAATTAGAACTTCACTCAAGCTGAAGAATTCAATCCAAAAAAAAAATTAAATATGCAAACATTGCTGATCTCAAGCAAAAAATTCAAACCTAACCATGTTAATTTTAAAACAGAATTTTTCAATAAGAAAAAAAAACAATCTACAATTATTACTCATTCATTTGTATAATTGGAATCATATCAAAACAGTGTAATCAAAAAAAAAAAAAAATAAGATACTTGGTAAACTAGGTAATCATGAAAACATTACATACTACATTTCACAAAATATTATTCAATCAATTCAAAAAAAAAAAAAAAAAAAAAAAAAAAAAATCAAAATTTCTCTAACGTTACCCCTCACAATTACACATTTCACAAGATTCTGGGTTAAATAATTAGCAAAAACACAAAACAATTTCTAGCTACGCATAGCTATGGCTTGTCTCATTCAGTAAAATAATTAATCTTTAATTATTTTACTGAAAGAGTCTTTAATCTCTTTCTCTTAGAAGTGCTCATAAAATGAGTCCAGTTTTTAAAAACAAGCACTCGAAACTTTATACAAGGATACACAAATAGCATATTATTATCGTGAAATAATTCATTTTCCATCTTGTATCAGAAATCAGAAATCAAAAATATACATCCAGAAAACACTCAAGGATTTTCAACAGTAAAAATGTACAGTACCTATTCTGCTACATTAAAATATATATTTTTCCTAATTTTAAAGTTCAATTCTGTTTGCCTAACGTTAAAGTCCAAAATTCCTGAAATTCACACAAATGCTCAAAATTTATCCTCTAGTATTAACAAATAAGCAAACACAAATCAAAACTAATTAATCCTAGCACATAGACTCAACTCCTTCATTAAAACAGTAAATTACTAAAAATAGGTAAATTCAAAATCAATTTCACACACCTTCTCAGAACATAATACTTTTGTACTGGTCAACAACCTAACATGCACAGTATGAAATCATCGAATCACACCTACCAAAACACTATCTTTTTAGTTAATTTTATACCAAAACAATTTACCTAACCTTAAATTCAATTCTTAAATTAAATTAGAGAATTTATATCCTGCAGTAACCAGTAAGCAAACATAATTCAAATCAAAACCTTAATTAGTCCTCACACATAAAATTTAACACCTTCTTAAAACAGTAAGTTATAAAAAATAAATAAATTCAAAAAATCAGTTACTGATTCGATCTTTCACTAAGCAGAGGTCACGGCACCAATGTTAAATAAGAAACTACTCACGGCACCAATGTTATGAATGTTACTTGCCGTGAGAGGTTTCTACTTCCTCTTAGGGAGGAAACTAAACTCTTAAGAATTTGCCAATTACCAAACTTTTAGTGATCGTATAGTGAATTTTTAATGCATTACGTTATAAAAATTGCATCCCGGGACCGCGCCGTGAGAGGATCGTAAACATAAGAAAACATATACAAGATATATAGGAAAAACATATTAAATATATAAAGAAACATACTGTAATAGGTTTCCAGATTAAATATCAGTTTATTCAATTTCATCACAATAAAATAAAATCTTATCCTCATCAGAGAGTCTAAGGGGAATTCTTCAATTTGTCATTTACCTTTTTTTTACATTTAAATTCATATAAAAACATTAAGGTTTGTCTTGGTAATTTAGAAGGGGAAAGGGAAACAATTGAAAGCCTGTGAATTAAATTAAGATTCCACGTTGTTATTTTACATTCCAAGGAAATCGTTGAAACCTTACTTAAAGTTCAAACACAAAAAAATGACTTATCTGGTAAGGACGTCTTGAAGTGGAGGACTCGTATCCTAATAAGCGTTGACGTCGGCGGGGCTCATTTTTTTTTCCTGTCACAAATGGAAGTTTCAGAAGACATCGTCCTGTCCTGGCACTATTGGCGAAACACACACGCAGGTAACTGGTTTTCATAACGACGAAGCTATTTTAACTCTGGAAAAACAGAAACAGGTGCACTACTGCCCAGCACGGCTATCCGCCTGGTCTTGAAAGTCTTAAGTCAACACGCAGGTAACTGGTTTTCATAACGACGAAGCTATTTTAACTCTGGAGAACAGAAACAGGAGCACTGCTGCCCAGCACGGCTATCCGCCTGGTCTTGAAAGTCTTAAGTCGGTTTTCATAACGACGAAGCTATTTTAACTCTGGAAAACAGAAACAGGAGCACTGCTGCCCAGCACGGCTATCCGCCTGGTCTTGAAAGTCTTAAGTCACTCGCCCGGTTCAATTTCGCCTTTTAACCAGAACGCGGCAGGGGAGCATCTCTCTTCGTAAATTACATCTTTTTCAAGCAAGTTTCAAGAGTAACCTCCAAAAGTAAGTTCAGCAAGCCAGTGAGTAAGTCTCGCCTCTTATCCAAAACGCAGCCGGGGAGCATATTTGCCGCTCCCCGCCGGGAAACATCTCTCTTCGTAAATTACATCTTTTCTGTTGCTTTCAAGCAGGTTTCAAGAGTAACGTCCAAAAGTAAGTTCAGCAAGCCAGTCAGTGATTCAACTCAAATTTTCTTCGTCTCCTTCACAAAAACGCGGGCTCCCACTATGGCTTCAATTATCGCCCCCCTAATTTTGGCAAAATTTGCGTTTTCAACCCCTGAATGCGAAATAAGGGTGATCGCGCATGCGCGCCCTTCTTCACTTAACCAAGAACCGGACCCTCAATCGCCAAAACCTGAATGACTTACATCGAAAGTCAAGTAGCAACCTTTGACCTTTCTGTCACGTACTTCCTCTCTTAAGGTCAACTACACAATGAAATTCCTTCTAGAACATTCTAAAAGACAAAGTGCGCGAAATCATGACTTAGCAAAAATTGCCTCCCTTTCCCTGCTTCTTTTCACAATTAATCAAAGCTTGTACAAAATTTGAAAATAAAAGAAAATAGATAATATTCTTTTAAACTAAATAATATTCCCAGAAGCATCTGTTTTTCCCCAAAATTAAAGTCTTAAAATAAATAATTCAGAATCAAATAAAATTAAGATTTCCATAAATCAGAAAATCATTCACCTAGTTTTTGTAACGCTATCAGACAAATTCTCTACACAACAGTTCAGTTCCAACTTAATTCACTAGACAATTTCATACATAGACTATTTTTTTAATTTCTTAGACAAAATATTCTTTTCGCAAATGTCAGTTTGCATTAAATTATTTACCAGTTTATTTTCTTATGAATGAAATCTTGTGAAGTACTGCCATACCTTTACACAACATATATCATTACCAATATACCTATATTTACAGAAGGAACCAAAGAGTAAGAGACATTTTACCCAAATTTCCGCTATAATTTCGAATATTTTAACCTTCTTCATCACAAATACAGAAATTTCTTCGTGACCCTTCTGCTACTTTTTTTACAGGCACAAAAAACTAAATCTCGCCTCCGACTGGTCAAAATGATTCAAATTAGACTTTAATCCTGATAAAAAAAGGGTTATGATTATTGAAAAGAAAAATATCTCTTATGATGCTGTAGGGTTTATAATTATTTTAACTAACATTTATTTTAAGTTTAAGCTATCTTTCCTGTCAAGCCTTTACTATTTTCTTTCCTGTCAAGCCCCTAGAATTGCCAATGCCAGAGTATGTAAATCATAGTAGAACGCGCAGAGTATTCAAATTTTTAGCAGAAGTAATTTGAGTTAAATAGAAGGGAAACGAGATTTGTAAGTGTGCTTCTTGAATCACGAGCGTGAAGTTTGCTAGGTAGAAATTTAAGAACCGCGCGTTTCGGCCTGTGTGCCTACTTCGGCAGTTAGTTGAATCTTTCAACTTCTTAATCAGAAAGTTTGCTGAATCTCAGCTGTATCTTAGAACGCGGTTAAGATAGTTACAATTATAGAGCCCCGTAGATAGTGACTTCGTTAGTTATTCATCCTGTCATTCATTTTTAATTGTACTTTTCTATTTTTGTTTAACCGCCGGGTCGGCGTAGTTTGTGAGCGTCGAGTGAACGCAACTGTGACTTCTAAAGTGAAATAAAAAGGGAGTTAAACCCTTCTTAAGAGTCTGTGTAATTTCCAGTTCATAGCAGTCACTACTACTATTGCTGACAAGTTGGGGCCTCTCAACATTCCATTGGCGCCCGAACACTTTACGAACTGAAATGGCCGAAAACTGGATGGAAGCTCCTGTACAACTCCAACAACAAGAAATGGCGAACCAATTAGAAAGATTTGGATACCTGGTCCAGACGATGAGAGCATCAATCAAGCAAACGTCAATTTCGACGGAAGAAATTCGGTGGCGATATTCTTAGAAGGCCTCGAAAGTCATTTCCAGCTATACCCTGTGCCTGAAAGACAAAAAGTTGCCATTGCCACGTCTTCACTAAGAGGACAGGCCTCACTATGTTGGAGAAGAATATAGGGAAATTTTTATTAGGGGAATTCGAAGGCCAAACATATAACTTTGAAAATTTCAAAATATCATTATTAAAGGGTTTCCCCATAGTGAAAGACCGAGCAAAGCTAGAAGCTGAACTGTATAGTTTTTATCAACGTAATATAGAATATTTGACGAACTTCGTTCTGCGAAAAGTTAAGCTGATAAACATGCTGTATGGGAAGAAACCCGACGCAAAGATTATTGAAATAATCTTAGCAAGATTGCTACCTGCTGTCCAAGATTACGTCGAAATCCGAAACCCAAGCACCTTGAATGAACTCTTCGAGTTGGCGGTCAAGTTCCAAAATCGCAGAATAGCGGAAAAAGCTAGAGGGGCATCGTATTCTCAAGGTCTTCGAAGGCAATCCTCAAATCAGTAGACCGGAAACACAAATCGCTCTTATGGGGTGAAAGAGCTATCAAGCCAACTCATCGAAGCTCGAAGGTCAAGGCCCAAAAAGGAAATTTGAAAACTACCGTCCGCGTACCCAGAAGACAGAAGTAGAAAGGAAAGCTTTAAACGAGTAGAGGGGCCTGTAAAAGCGAGGGTTCAGACCCCGGAAGTTTCGAAAAAACCCTCAAGAAGATAGCTAAATACGGTCGTGGTAAAGAACTCACAACTACCGATTGGCGATTACCTGGTTGACGATGTACCAGTAGAAGCCCTCATCGATACAGGGGCAGAAGGTAATTTTATGAGTGATACATTTTTAAGAAAAATTTTAATAGGTTACGATTATTTAAAAATAAAAACACAGAAATTATAGCGGCGCAGGGAAAAATCTGTCAATGCAGTGTGAAATTATCATTACAAATACAGGGACAGGGACAGGGAAAAGTGGACGGAGCACCAGAACTTCGTCAGTGACTTTTACAGGTGTTGCTCCGCCGCACTACTGTACCCCGCTGGGCTTTTAGTTGGCCCGCATCGGATGCTAGCTTACCAAGACATTTACATAGTAATTTTACATTAATATTAGACTTACGTATTGAATATACAATTACAAAGACATAGTATACAATTATTGCAAATTATTGGTTAATTACCTATCAACAAAAGTTGGATTATGGCAGATTGAAATAACATAATTACTTCGAACATACATACAAACTTTCATTGTACATTGTACTTCATACAAACAATATATTTACATTAGTATATCTAGTTACATCGAATTAAAATAAACATCATTTTAAGGAGCTAATTGAAGATTTTTTTTTTTTTTTGTGCATTTTATCATACTTAGTTGAATTACTAAGGCGAATTCTCTTATTAATACATTTCCTTTCATTTTTTTAACTTGTTACACACAAATGCATCAGCACTGAAGTCTTACATTATTATTTTTGTAAATTAATGTATCATAAATACAGAAAATATACATTAGAAAATCACATAATACTTACATTTACACTAATATATCTAATAGAGTCGTATATTATTTACATTATAGTTTAATTAATGATTTAATTATTACACTAATACAGTCCAAATTCTTAATGTAACTATTTTATAAAAACTATTTATACCATATTTAGCCTGTTTCAGACACTTGCAATATTTCTGAAATCTTGCATTATTTTTGCAAGTTGTAGAATAAGAGGTATTTATACAGATGCGATAGCATCTTGACATATGTCTTCTCTTTTATATGCAAAAAGTTTCTTCATAATCAAGGAAACCTTTTGTTGTAAATGAGGTATCGTTAGCATGCATTTAATGTACTCAGGCGTAATTTGTGACCTTCCTTTGCAGTGTAGCTCTTTTGTGAGCTGGCACTTGAAAATATAGTGCTCTGGGTCTCCCTTTTCCCCACATACGCACTTGTCTGATTCGCTCAAATTTCGTGCAAAGTAGTACGTGGGGAAAGGACCATGTCCAGATAAGAATATGTTGATGAAAAAGTTATAAGAGATTGGATCATATATGGGTTTCTTGTAGAAGTTGAAAAGCCTTCTACCTACTTCTGCATTTTCCCATTCAGTTTGCCATTTTTTGAATGTAATTTTTTTCAACATATGTTTCACATACGATTTAGGGAATGGGACATTGATTGGAGGTAGAGATGGGTCTTGAGCTGCATTTTTAGCAAGCGCATCTGCCCTTTCATTTTGGGCTTGTCCAGCATGCGCTTTTACCCACTTTATTTTTATAGATGTTCTCTTGCGCTGTGATAATAAATCGTAGATATCTTGCACTATTGATGATTTGTTTCTTGCATCATTGACAGCTTTAATTGCCGCTTGGCTATCACTGTAGATGGTAACATATGTTAGATGCTTTTGATGAGACCATAGAATAGCGTGTTTTATGGCTGAAAGCTCAGCTTGGAAAACGCTGTTGTTGTTGTTCCTTAGGTGTCCTTTCCATTCTGTCATTACAAATACAGGTAAAAGATGAAAGGCTCAAAGTATTAATTTTTGTTGTCAAAAATTTGCAGAGTCCAGTCATTTTAGGCATGGAGTTTTTAAAGGCCGCGAAGGCCAAACTGAATTTTCAGGAAAATTCGATTATGCTGGAAGTGGATCGGAGGGTGGTGGAGCCAGTGAAACAACCGCAAGTGGACCTTAGCCATTTGAATGACCATGAAAGCCAAGCCATCCAGCAAGTGGTGAGTACTTTTTCGAACTTGTTTTCAGAACGGCCTGGTAATTATCAAATTATTGAGCATGATATACAGTTAACTGCCGACAAACCCTGTAGGGCTAAACCTTACCGGTATGATAAACATAAAAAACAAATAATTGAAGAACACATTCAGGAAATGTTGAAGAACCAGATAATAACGCCCATAAATAGTGAGTACGCGAGTCCAGTCGTACTATGTAGGAAACAGAATGAGTTCCCTCCCTCGGATAAAAGGGCTTGGAGGTTTGCTATCGATTACAGAAAACTTAATAGTGTTACTAAATTCCCAGTTTACCATTTGCCGGTTATAGAGGAAATTATTAGAAAAATTAAGTCTACGAGATGCATGACTACGTTGGACTTAACGTCTGGCTACTATCAAATAGCTATGAGACCCGAAGGCATACATAAAACCGCGTTTATCACAAAATCGGGCACTTATGCATTTTTACGCATGCCCTTTGGGTTGTGTGGGGCCCCGTCAATATTCCAGAGAGTTATTGACATTGTTCTAAAGCCTGTCCTAGGAAAATTGACTTTAATCTATCTAGATGATGTAATTATAACGAGTAGCACGTTGGAACAACATATTAAAGATTTAGAAGGGGTTTTTAAAATATTAAAAGAGGCCGGTCATACAATTAACGCATCAAAACGCAAGTTCGCGACTAAAGAACTTAAATATCTGGGTTATAAAATTTCGCAAAAGGGTAAAGAAACTCAGGATTCAAAAATAAAAGCAATCAAGAACTTTCCACCTCCCAACACCGCCAAGAAACTTTCTTCTTTCCTTGGGTTATGTTCTTATTATCGGTCGTTCATAAAAGATTTTGCGGACATTGTTGAACCGTTGTTAGTCATTAAAAGAAAGAAAAGTAAGTTTACGTGGACAGCAGAGGCAAATACTGCATTTGAAAGGTTAAAAGAAGCACTCATCAATGCCCCTGTTTTGAAATTCCCGGAAGGGGACGAAACCTGGAAGTTGCAGCAGATGTGTCCGACTATGCCGAAGGTGCGGTTCTCATGCAAAATGGCCATCCTTTGGCATTTTTAGTAAGACTTTAAACTAATGCGCTGTGTTGACTTCAAAATTTTTAGATTCTAGAGAAACAATTATTGCTGAATTGAAAGCTGATCCTGAATTTGGAAGTATCTATGCGTATTTGAAAGAACCCGAAAGCTTTGAACATACAGATATCGATGCAATAAGAAATAGAGCAGAAAACTGTGAAATAATAGATAATTTATTGTTTTATACGAAATCAACAAACGAAAATTTCGACTATAAACCAGTCATCCCAGCCTCGCTTCGATTAAGCATTTTGAAGGAATTACACGACGCGAAAACAGCGGGTCATTTAGGTGTCAGACAGGCGGTATATTTCCCGCAATTATACGAAATAGTAACTGCGTATGTCAAGTCCTGCAATCAATTTCAGTTAATAAATGATATTAATTCCAGCCCGCCCGGGTAATTAAATAGCATTCGCGCTACATTTCCGAATGAAATTTTAGGCATACCTCTTCTTGGTCCTTTCCCTCAGAGTGAGCTAAATAAAAATCGTTTGCCTTTAGTAATTGTAGATCATTTTTCAAAGTGGACAGAAATTGTTGCACTTAAACGCGCGTCAGCCAAAACAGTTGCAGATGCATTTTTACACAGGCACATTTTAAAATACGGTGCACCGATAAAAGTCATTAGCGATAAAGGTAAACAATTCGTTAGCCAAATTTTTGAAAACATTTGCTCTGGACTTGGCATACGCCATATCAAAATGGTTCCGTATAGACCACAGGCAAACATTGCAGAAAGAGTTAATAAAAATATTGTAAAAATAATTCGAAGTTATGTTAGCACTCATCACAAGCACTGGGATGGCTACATAATTGAGTTAGCTTTAAGAACAGCAAATCATGATACTACGGGAAAAAGTCTAGCAGAATTATTTTTAGGACGGAATTTAATTACGCCACTAGATAAATTATTCTTTGTGCAACAAAGAGAGGAAGAATTCAAACAAAAAGATATAAGAAACTCATCGATTAGGCGGGTAAAAGTTCGGATACGGCAAGAAATAGACAGAAACTGTACTAGATCGAAAACCACCGTGAAGCAGATTTTAAATTTGCGGATAAAGTGTTAAAGCGGAAATTTTCTTTATCAAGTGCCCCAGACAATTTCACTGCAAAGTTGGCTCCAAAGTTTAAAGGCTCCTATGTAATTCAGGAAATCAAGGGAGTCGTATTGTACCTTAAGAATGTGAGAGGGGAAATCTGTAAAGCAAGTCCCGACCAGGTGAAAAAATATTATAATCAAAATGATTTTGAAATCCTTAAAAGTTTCTTACAGAACTCAAGCGCAAAAGAAGTGGAAGGTCCAGAAGTAACGCCACCCGCTCCAACATCCAAGAAGCAGATAACAGAAGAGGAACCTAGCCCTTCTACAAGTCATTATAGGGTCCCGAAAAGAAGGAAGGAAAATGGTCAGACTCCAGCATTCAAGAAATGCAAGAAATCAACGCCGCCGCGTAAAGAATCTTTGGTAAATAGGAAAAGACCAGATACAATTTTCCACAGTAGAAAGTCTGCGTCGAGGAAACCACTTCCAGGGCCAAAAGTCAGGAGCAAACAAGGCCGCCGTTGACGAGAAAAAAAAGACAGAAGGAGGAACGAAAAGATTGCCTCCAACAGAAGAAATTCAAGCAAGATTCCAGACCGGAGGCCGCCAAGAACAGCCGTCCAGGGACAAAACGGAAAAGACAGGAACCCGAAGACTACCACCCCAAGAGGCCGGCGTACAGAGGGCGAAAAAGGAAAGTCACCATGGGGGGAAACTCGAAGAAACCAAAAGCGGAGATTAACTTCCATGAACTCAATTACTTGGGATCACTTCTGCCAGAAGAGTAACTTGGGATCAAATCTGCCAGAAGAGGATGTCGGAGTTCCAAGCATCGAAAAGTCAAAGGTAAGTTAAAATCTTCTATAAATTTTTCTTTTGTTCTAAAATGTTATGAGTAAATACGAAGTTCAATGTTTTGACGGAAGTCAATTCGTCTCGGTTGAGACTTAGTTTTGTTTTACTTTATTTAGCTAAGACAAAAGTATTATTTTCTTTAAGTGTAAAATCTAAGAGCAAGCAGTTCCTGTTGGTCGAAAGACTAATTCTGTTATGTTAAAGCCAAAATTTGGCCGAAGGTAAAATAACTTCTTATTCTTGTATTAATGAAAAATTTTGTTTCAGTGCCGCCAGCTTGGCGAAGAAAGCGTGAAGTAAAATTTTATTTTTATCTTATTCATTTTATGGTAAATTGTAAAAATCATATGTATTAGAAATTTGTAAATATAGGTAAATACTTGAAAGTTCTGTAAAAGCAGAATTTAGTTTAGAAGAATAAAATTTTAGATGCTAAAATTAAATGCTCGAAAGAAATGAATTCAAAATTTAAGTATTAAACAGTAGATAAAATCATGCTTTAGAGCGAAAGCCTGCATGACTAAAGATGAATGAGGGGGAATATAGAATGAATGTGTTTTGTAGGGTTCTAAATCTACACTTGAAATTTTAATAATATTAAACATAACTCATCGAGTTTCAGTATGTCGATTAAGGTGTGTCTATTTGGTCATTGAATTCTAACAAATCATTGTGGTTAGGGGAAGTGTTGTCATACAAAAACACGAATATTCCCGTTTGACACCACACATGGTGGAGAACCAGGGTAAAGTTAAATTTATGTTTCAATACTTGAATGAATGTGAATTAAGCAGTTAATTAAGGAAAATAAAGGATCGAAAACGAAAACTTTATCCAGTGTTAAGAAAGTGTAAATCATAATGTATTTAGAAGATACTGATACTTATTCCTTCCAGATGTTGGAAGGAAGAGAAAAGATTGATTGCTGAAGACCAGAAAGGATCCTGTAAGAAGAGATGGTAAAATGATGCATCTACAGAAATTATTGTAAATTTTGAGAAAACAGTTTGTTTTATGTAAACGGGGCTCTTGAGTTTTAGATCAGAATGTGGAAACTTTTTCAACAGGTCGTTTCTAGGACCTGCTTCCAAGTTTACCAAATTCTGGCAGCGGCAAATGTAGGGTTTATATTTATTTTAACTAACATTTATTTTAAGCTATCTTTCCTGTCAAGCCTTTACTTTCTCCTAAAATTGCCAATGCCGGAGTATGTAAATCATAGTAGAAGGCGCAGAGTATTCAAATTTTTAGCAGAAGTAATTTGAGTTATATAGAAGGGAAACGAGATTTGTAAGTGTGCTTCTTGAATCACGAGCGTGAAGGTTGCTAGGTAGAAATTTAAGAACCGCGCGTTTCGGCCTGTGTGCCTACTTCGGCAGTTAGTTGAATCTTTCAACTTCTTAATCAGAAAGTTTGCTGAATCTCAGCTGTATCTTAGAACGCGGTTAAGATAGTTACAATTATAGAGCCTCGTAGATAGTGACTTCGTTATTTATTCATCCTGTCATTCATTTTTAGTTGTACTTTTCTATTTTTGTTTAATCGCCGGGTCGGCGTAGTTTGTGAGCGTCGAGTGAACGCAACTGTGACTTCTAAAGTGAAATAAAAAGTCATTGAGTTAAACCCTTCTTAAGAGTCTGTGTAATTTCCAGTTCATAGCAGTCACTACTACTATTGCTGACAAGTTGGGGCCTCTCAACATCACAATGCATTTCAGTTATCTCTCGATGGCACCCCTTTGATTGTGGTAAAGCAAATGTTCTTGGGGTGTTTCTCGAATGTAAATTTTCTTGGAAGCAACACTTAACTTATGTATCAAAGAAATGTGATAAATTACAGGGTAGATTACAGCGTATTGCACCTAACACATACGGTATTAATTACAATGTTCATTCGCTCCTCTATAAACAAGGAATTGCATCCTTCATTATGTATGGCTCTAAAGTCTGGGGTATATTGGTCTAGAAGATAAATTATAGATATTTACGACGCGTTCAAAGGCGAATACTTCTGCGGGTCATATGTGGATATCGTACCGTTAGCTATGAGTCTGTTTATGCAATTTCTGGCTTTCCTCCAATTCACATTGGCATTCTTCATTCTATTGCTAATAAGGAAAATATTTCTGCTTCTGCCAGTATGATTGTTGTATTTTACATCCATCTGATCTTCCTCATCCTTTAGAAAGAAATGCTGTTAATTTTATTCAGTTTAGCAATAAAATCGTAGATGATTTGCCTGTAACTTGCTATACTGATGGCAGCAAAAATTGATGGCAACGTTGGTCTCGCATTTGTTGTCTTCAAAAATGGTCTCGAATTTGAGCACTTTCAATTTAGAATTAGAGATGAATGTACCGTTTTTATAGCTGCACTTTTGTGCTTAAACTTCGCCATCAAATGGGTCTCTGAACAAAATAGTGCTGTTACAGACTATCTCATTTGTACTGATTTGCTTTCATCCTTGGAGATCTTAAAATGTCATAATAATATCATTCTTCTAATAATATCATTATCGAGATAAATCTTCTTCTAATAATATCATTATCGAGATTAAAAAAGAACTGAAAAATCTAAAAGATAAAAATATTTCGGTTGCATTTTCATTTGTTCGTGGTCATACAGGTGTTGGGATCGAGCGAGCCGATTTCCTTGCTAAGGTTGCGAGTAAGTGGGAAATTGACACTTTTGTCAATATCCCTAATTCCTTTTATAAGAAGGTCATGTATAAAAGTATTGTGTAGTCGTGGAACCACGGATTTATTAATTCAAATAAAGGGAGCTTAACTAAGAGATTTTCCCCTTCTATCATGATGAGATTGTCATGTCATCACTTCTTCACAAACTATAAATTAACCCAATTTCTTACTGGCCATGGAAATTTCAAAAGTTATTTGAACAGATTTAAGTTGAGCTCCGAGTCTGTCGTTGATTGTAGCCTCGGTGGAGAGGAGAGTGTTGAACATGTGCTTCTTCTATGTCTTAAATATAAGAACGAAAGAAAAGTCTTGAAACTGGAACTGAAAAATTTTAATATCAACTGGCCTCCAGAATTTTACCAATTTATTTCCGAGACAAGTGCTTTTAACACTTTTTGTCAATTCATTGTGAAACTTTGTAATCATCCTTAATTTTAATTCAGATTTTTCTTCTGTTTATTTTGTATTGTGTTTCATACTTACTTCTGAAAGCCACATGTGATACTATGTGGTACATGGGGAACTTATTGTGTTTCTTTAATAAAAAATACATACACATAAATGTATATATCTTTTTTTTCTACAATATTTCAGAGTACTAAGTATATGAAAAGAATACATTTTTAAACAACATTTCATTCTGAATGTTATTAAATGCTCCACTTTCCACAGAACAGTTTGCTCAGTGTTTGAATTAACTATTTTCACAAGTTTGAAATAATTACATTAGAAAAAAATTTTAAGATAATTCCATTTTGTTCCGGTAAGGATTACAAAAATTAAGACAAGGTTTATTGTATTATTAATATTAAAATTATGCATTATTTCTTTTCTATTAATAGAGCTTCTTCCTAAAGTACTTTCTCAAATATGACATAATTTTTAGCTTCTGAAGCATCTTTTAAATCGAAAAATCTAATTAAATTTATAATTAATGCTCCATTCGATCCATTTCAAATTAGAGCATCTTTTATTTTAATAGCGAAATACGTTAAATAGTACTTAACTTTCTCTGAATATTTCTAATAGGGAAAAAAATGAGATTTAAAAAAATATTATTTAAAACTTGTAACTGAGTTATTATGAAATGTAAGGAGAATAATTCTTTTAATTATACTTATCAGAGGTTTTTACCCTTAATTTCAACAATGCATGATTCGACAATAAAACTCTCCTTTATTGCTTTCTTATGTACGCATCTCGTAGAATTTGCTTTACAATACCTTTTAACAGATTTCTTTCCAGTACGAACAATGCTTGTTTAAATAGTTTTATAACGTATTTGTCAACAGGATTTCAATTTATGTTTACAGTTCAATGTTAAAGTTATATATTTAGATAATATTTATAATCATGATAAATTTAGATACATTTAATAATTAGATTTCGTCACAGTAACTTTCACAGGTCTTTATGAATGAATAAATCCTTCATTTCAAATGCATTTATAAATAATTTAATAAATATACGTATTTTGTTAAAGGAAGATACATGCTTTTTGGAAGCATATGGATAAAATACCCATACATATACCATATTTTTCATTTTCGACATGCGCGAATATGTACAAATATAATTTGAATGCATTATTTTTAACATATATACATGCATTATTTTATTATTATTTTATTTATTATATACATGCATTATTTTTAATACCCTCTCAAAGGTCAGTTTTTCTTCGAAATTTCTCATCTATGGCATATCTCCCTTTAGGCAGATAGCCTTTGCATGCCCTACTCTATTTAATAAAAAATTAGCCTGACCAATGTGCCTAATTACAAATATTTTAACATACATAATTTTATATTTACAATTAGCTATCAAGTTTCAAACTTTTGACTTAAAATGCGTTTTAGGATACATTCATCATCAAATTCAAATCTTCTAGTAAATATATTTTGCCAGAGCACTCAATACCTCTTTTAGCGATTTACACAGTTTAATAATTATCTGATAATATAATAAATAATATAAGTTAAAAGACTTGAGGAAGAAATATTTAGCAATCTGGGAATCAATAAGAGGACCATTCATGATCGGACCTCCTTTGGCAGGATACACAGATGTTCTCACCTCTGTCGATTACAATATTTTCAAATTCTTAATAAGCTGTCTTGATGATGTGGCAGATTCACATGGTCACATCATTTTGAACGCACATGGTACTTCCGCCGAATTCGCAAATGTATCCGTCATCAGATCCATTTATAAAACAAAGTCATAATCAAAATCGCTGTTGTTAGTTATCGAAAAATAACCAAGATGTGATTTTTGTGTAAATATCACTAAGCTATACAAATTGCTGTTATCCATCACACAATGAATGTTTCTTTTAAGCGGAATGCCCACTTTTTGTATGCAACTGTCGTGTGTCAAAATACTATCGAAGCTCTGTGAAAGGAGCTTCTGAACGTTATAAGGTGTTTCTCCCGCCTTCCTAGCGTGCCTTCGTGGTGTAGTGGTTCTGCTTGCTGGGCCGGTACTCCAAAGGTCCGCGGTTCGATTCCCGGCGATGGGGTTGCTCACTTTTCATCTTGACAGCTTCCAAAAAAAACCTAATGTCTCTACAATGTAAACAAAAAACACCCATCTAGAAACCGAAGCTTCGGAGCACTGCTTCACTCTTAGTGCCGAGCTGGCTACACCTTCCTCTTTCACCTCCATGGTTTATACTCAGGTGCATTTACTTTTTTTCCGCGACAATAATTTTTCAAAAGAATAAACACATAAATTCAAAAAAGAAATACGATAGGTTGAAACAAACATACCAATTCATAGGAAATTATAAGCCATGTTACTTATATATATGTTATAAGGCATTTTCCCCGCCTTCTTGGCATACCTTCGTGGTGTAGCGGTCAGCACACTCGGCGCGTATTCCAGAGGTCCGTGGTTCGAGTCTCAAGGAGGGCATTACTCATTTTTCCCGTCTCCTGCATCCAAATAACCTAACGTCTCTACAGTGGCGCTACTACTTAACATGCCTTTGTAGTGTAGTGGTCAGCCCACTCTGCCCATGTTCGAGAGGTCTGAGTTTCGAGTTCCGACGAGGGTATTGCTCATTTTTCATCTCACCTGCTTTAAAAAATACCTAATGTTTCTATAGTGGCGCCTGAACTAAAAGAAGGTGATGGATGATAATTCTATACCATCAGGATTTGGCAAAGGGGTCATCTAATCCCCAGTCATCTTTTAAAAAGGAGGAATGTATAAGGTATTTCTCCCTCCTTCTTAGCATGCCTTCGGGGTGTAGTGATCAGCACAGTTGGCGCGTATTCGAGAGGTCCGTGGCTCGAGTCCCGGCGAGGGCATTGCTCATTTTTCATGTCTCCTTCATCCAAATAACCTCTCTACAATGTACTAAAATAGATTCATTTAATATCTGAAAAACTTCCTTTTCGCTC
Organism: Stegodyphus dumicola; assembly: GCF_044657685.1. NCBI lineage: Eukaryota > Metazoa > Arthropoda > Arachnida > Araneae > Eresidae > Stegodyphus > Stegodyphus dumicola. Next base: position 131,930,596 of record NC_140770.1, read on the forward strand.
TGAGTTTACTCGATTTCTATGATAATTAATTTTAGGAATAATAGTACAAAATTAAAGAAATTTGCACATCGAATTAAATTTCTGAAAAATTAATAGACAAACTGTAATGAAATTTGATGTGAATATATATTTATAACAGAGAAAGAGATGTGTCGTTCAAAAGTCACTTTCGGTATGCATGATTTTCAGGAGAGCTCAGGATGTTCAAAATCGTCGTTGTGACCACGAACTGAAAATGAATCGAATATGAGATGTCGAATATGAGGTGTGCGATCGTCCAACATAATGCCTGCAGAAACCATTACGCATGTACTACTGCAATGATCTTTTCCCTGATGAGGAGGAGATTACAGATTCTCTCCAGATCCTGATACGACGCGAATAAGTGCCCAGGCTTAATCTCGATTCATCTCTATAAAGCAGAGTGCTTCAAAGAGGTACAATTTAGTCTACAGAGAGGGCAAGTTTGCCGCCCAGATGGTACAGTGGTTAGGAGAGTCTAGTGATACGGAAGGGCCCGGGTTCGAAACCCGGAGAAGGCATCACTGTAATTGTCCGCCCTTCATAGGATGCAACGGTGGCCCACCTATTGGATGCCGCCACAATAAATTGTCCACTACTTAATAGTGACCAAGTTGGCTAAGTTGCCGCCAGTGGAAAAAAAAAATATCACTGGCGTCTACTCCCAGATGCATGTAGTCTGCATCCTGCTAAACGCGTTCGCTTGTGAGCTGCAATGAGCTGGACGTAAACAGCGGATCTTCTGGCTTAGAGCCGTATCTTATGAACGGGCAACTGTACCGTAAAACTCGGTTTTCAGTGGTAGCATACAACTTACGTGAGAGTTGATAAGTTATATCAGTCCTGCTTAGGCGCGCTGAAAATGTCAAATTATGATCCTCATTCGTCGTTAGGGATCTTGGATCGTTATTGTACAGGTCTTCTCGATATGTATCCAGTGCTATGAAGCTGTTTCCACAAACTAGGACGACATTGGGCGCTACATTGAGCTCTGCAGCTACCAGCGCCTGTAACTGGCCTGTCTCGTCTACTGACAGCTCTCAATCTCCTTCCGCCATCCATTATATTCAAAGTTACTGATTTTACCTTATACTTTTTAAAATATACTCAACTCTTGCAAGAAACTCACGACGAATATCGTGATGGAGTACCGAATGCACACATAGCCGAAAACCGCTCTTGCGCTTGTCTTCCTTCCATAGCTCCAGCTGCGCAGACACGCAAGTGTACGTTTACGTATTCGACTCTGAATTATTCCGTAATATTTTGCCGACATTATTTGTACCTCACTAATACTTTTATGTTCTTTTACTAATAATTACTAATGCTTTTATGTTCTTTTACTAATAATTACTAATGCTTTTATGTTCTTTTACTAATAATTACTAATGCTTTTGTAAAATAATAATATTAATAATTTACAAATTTTTTAAATTTTGCACACGTGTTTCCATTTTAAATAAGGTTTATTTCAGCTGTTAATTTTTTTCTTTACATCCTATTTCTTTCGTTCACGTTAAATGTTAATCAAATTAGTTTAAGCCTAAGAATTTTTACTATAGAGAGAGTACTATTGCGATCATAGCATGCTTTTAGATGAGTGCTGATTTAACACGCAGGTTAGCAATGTGGTAATCTCAGATAACAAGTCTTTCCCTAGCTAATTTGTGGAATTGGTGAGTAAATCTTTGGTCTTTAAAGGTGTAGTGTAAGAATTCTTATTACGCGGAGTTAAATTAATTAGTATTTGAAAGTTAGGTAGTGTGTTTTACGTATTTAAATATTTGATTTATTGAAACCTACTGGTGGCTAATTTTGTTAAATTTTTAATTGTTCTCAAAGTCTTTGTTTCAGTAAACCTTTTAAATTCCACCTCCTGTATATGCTGTTAGTAAGTGTACTTAGATTTTTGTTTATTCCTGAATATGGTACTTCGATTAGATCGGAGAAGTTTAAATATTTGTAGTTGGATAGTTAATTAAGCATAACATTCAGTTAAACTATAACTATATATTAATAGTTAAAAATTATTCCTGGCTAGCTTATACAGACTTCCTTTTATGTTATGTTAATTTCATTTAGATTTTGGAAAAATGTATCAAAATGCACTTTTGCTGCAGTTAATTACAGTATTAAATATGCATTTAAACATTTTGAAATTACAGAAGTAACTGCTTATATATTGAACTACCTTTGCTCTACCGTTAGTATTGAATACAAGAACATTATTCTAATTTTAAATGATGTGCATTGTTTACGTTCCTGTATTCAAATGGCGCCGAAAGCGAAGAGTAGTTTCGCTTTCAAATAACTTCAAAAAATTGAATTACTCTCTTTACATAAAGCAAATTGTAAACACATAATAAAACAGTATGCATACATAGACATCTGGTAATAATCCAATAACATGGTTAAATTTTATTATAAGTATTAGAACAGTTATAGGTCAGCTACATTCTAGCGACCGAATTCTATCGACGACTAATCCCAAGTGTGTTGCCAACGCAGGGCAACGAAAAAGTGTAAATTCATTCTAGAGGCATAGAAGTAAAAATAAATGAAGGTTAAAAAGTGCAATTTAAGATAAACATTTTCACGATATGTTTAATCAATTAAATTATATCAAACTTGAATGAAAATTTAAAAAAAAAAAAAAAAAAAAAAAACGAGTTAACTATTAAGCCCTTTCTTTCAGATTGCTTCACTATACAACATTGAGCCACAAAATGGTTCTCTGTTTTTTTTTTTTCTTTTTATGATGAGTACTAACAAGGCAGTACAAAAACATGAGAAATATTCATGGAATTACATAAATAATATTTTATTCTATGATTTTTTTTAAATCTCAGACAGCTCGAAAATTTATTTTTCTTAAAAAATCATTAAATTTATTCGTAATGAAGTTATCAAAATGCTGTTTGACATTCTTCAAAAAAGCGAACTCCAGGTCGTTGAGAGAATTTAGAAGTAACCTAAGAGAGGAAAATCCAAGAGGGCAAAGTCGAATGAATAAAGAAGATGATACCAAACACCTGAGGCATACTCTATAAATTTTTGTCGGAGAGTTTGAGTCTGAGAAATTTTTATCATAATGGAAGGCGACACATTGAAGAATGGTCGATTGTGGACGCTTCGCTTCGATTTCGGACTTTAAAACTGCCATCAGAGAACTGTATTTTTCCAAATTCATTGTCTGATTTGATGGTAATAATTAACAGCATATAATTTCTTTGTAGTCAAATATACACAAGAGATTCCTATTTTGGTATGCAGCCCTTATGAGGTATTTCTCCCACCTTCTTAGCGTATCTTCGTGGTGTGGTGGTCTGCACGCTGGGCGCGTATTTCTAGAGGTCCGTGGTTTGATTCCCGGCGAAGGCGTTGCTAAGTTTTCATCTCTCCTGTTCCGAAATAACCTAATGTCTCTACAGTGACGCCCGAACTGTAGCGGTGGTGGATGCCGTTTCTCCACACCCAGGAATGGCGACTGGGGTTTTAGGGAACACCCAGGATTTGGGCGTTCCCTAAAACCCCAGTCGCCATTTAAAAGGGGGAATATAAGGAGATCAATTTCTTACTCTACCATTATTGTAGAGTATCCGCTTCGCAACTCCAGTAATGAGGTGCTTTAAAAGAAAGGAACATCTTTATTTCTTTCCATTGAAGAATCACATTCGAAAACTTAGCAAGCAAAATCTACTGTGTTAAAGTAGGGAATACCTACTTTAGTTTCTCCTACTTGTTAAAGTAGGAGATACTTACTTTAACACCTAGGGGAAACTAAAGTAGTTAACTTTGTTAAAGTAGGAGATACCTACTTTAACAAAGGAGAATCGTATATCATAGCAACTTTCACATCTAATTTGTTTAAAGTGATCATGCACTGTACGGTTTGGAACATTTAGTGTGTCTGATAATTTCTAAATTGCATAATTTTAATTTTCAGCTGTGCCATCTTTTAATAAGCCTTTTATTTTACATAGTGTGGCTGTCCAGAGCGATTATCAAATTCGAGGCTGAAATACTTGAGGGTCTCAAACCACTTTCAAACTGTGTCATCTGAAAAAGCACAGCTTGGAGCAAATTTTACCGGTAGTTTAACTAGCACCTTTTCAAATTAAAAGAAAGTAATACAAAGAAAATGAACTTTTGCGTTTTCCATTTTTAGCGCTGCACTAAAATAAACGTTATGCTACAACTTATGGAAGAATCATACAACGTGACCAGAAAAGACCATCATTAAACATTCGCTTCGATCAAGGTCACTCCGTATAAAAATAAAAAAATAATTTAGAAGAAAATGCGCTTCGATCTGAAAAACTTTAGAACTTTTAGGATGTCCCAGTATCAAAGGACTTAAACTTTATTTAAATGGGTTACTAAATAATATGATAGATTATATTCCCTTCCTTTCAATATAAAGTTTATTATTTTTTGATAGCTACGCTTTCAGAAAAGACTTTTAGTCGATTTAAATCCTGTAGCCATTTGTGTTTAAACAAGGATTTTGCCTACTGTGAAAATGATTTTGTATTTGTAATCCTGAAATATGAATTTGCAGATTGTTGATTTCAAGAGGTTTGAATTAAATCAGTTTAATGTTTCGGACGTAGGTATTTCTCCTCTGGATTTCGTAACGCATTGATATCTCCTCCTACCTAAATGCTACATGACTCCTCTTTCAAAGCATCTGATATTAAGAGTAATATTACGTACATTGTTCCATTTCTAATTTCCAGTCGAACAATGTAATTAGTTGGTCTATACAATATCAAAGTACAGAATCATTAATTAGCTCTATGATCTGATGATTTCCTCTAGAGTTTACTTTATATTTATAGTCTGAGAATTTGTTGTAATAAACTGTGGAACATTTATTAAGTAGGAAACTCGAAACATATACCTTTCAGAATTAGGCTTCTTTCTCCTGCAGAATATGAACATGAACCTAATATGAAATTTTCAATCTGAATTATTCTAGAAGCAAGCAGATTAACTGCTGTTGAAATATTTATTTTAATTTAAAGTTCTGTTTGCGTTAAGATATATCGTATAGTCCTTCTGTTTCAACAGAATATTAAAATGAGCGAACTTATCTGATTGTATTTGTCATGATCACCATTCCTCCTAGTTTGTAAGTTTCTCCTTTGCTACTGAATATTAGGTAAAGTTTGTGAAACTTGTTGGTACTGGGATACCATTTAAATAGTGAATTTTGATATTGAACTTGCGTGCTGTCCATTACTATCGCAAAAACGGGAGCAAATTTGTTTTCGTTGGTTTTAGTTTTGTATTTCGAGCTAGTTCATTAGTTTTAGGTTTGTGTTTGTTTTTCTTGTTGTGCAAGATCTGTAAATGCAAAGGAGAGAGCAACGTTCTGCAGCCCAGGAGGTGTTTGCCGAAACTTTTCGCAGATTTACTGTTTTGAAAGATTTCTTCCTTAAATATAAAATATGGGGAAGGAAAAGGAACGTAAGCTTACGGTCAAAAAATCACTTCTGAAAACTTTACTTCAGGACAACTGATATCAGAGAGCCTTGAAGATGAAGCTTGGGCTCAGGATGAAGATTGCGCTGTTTAGAAAAATGCACACAAACAGTCTTCTCTTGCGAAAATATAAATCCCTCACTATCTGACCACTTTTGAATCCTTTTAAGAGCAATCTGCAATTGTCTCTCGACGTATTTCATATCTGCACCTTCACAATTTATCTGCAGGTCAACAACATGATACTGAACCTGAAATGGAAGAAGGAAGTTCTCTCAAAACAGAGTTTATTCTTGCTAAAATCAATAAGACAAAGAACGCAACGTTGTGGTACATCCTTTTATTGACAAAACACATCTAATAACAGAGCAAATTCTTACTTGAAAAAAACCTAGTCTTCAAGAAATTCCTTATGGAAATTGGCAGGTTGCCGCTCGAGCCACTGTTGTAAAGATCACACAATATATCATATCTCCATGCTTTGTCATAAGCGTTTTGAATATAAAAAAATATTGACAGTAAATGGTTCTTTTTGACAAAGGGTTTACGAATGGAGGTTTCCAAAAAGATCACTTTACCCTTAAATGTTCTACCTTTGCGGAACCCACTCTGATATGGTGAGATTACGTTGCATTTTACTAATGGACCAGGCGGCGGTTTACTACTTTTTCAAATACTTTGCAAACACAGCTTGTAAGAGCGCCTGGCCGGTAGTTTAAGAGATTCTTCGGGTCTTTCCCTGGTTTAGCTATGGGGATGACAACAGATCTTTGCCATGCACTGGGAAAGGAATGCTTCTTCAACACTCTATTGAAAATGGCGAAAAGGGCAGCTAATGACTTATGGGACAGATGCTTCATCATATATTAACTGACACCATCCGGAACTGGACTGGATCCTGCGTGTCTGTATCAATTCAAACATGCTCAGCTCAAACATGGAAAATTCGCTATTATGTGCCTTGGAGATGGGAGAGTTGAACTGGCTTTTTCAGACAGTCGCATAATAGAAAGAAACGACGGCGAGTAATTGCTGTCACTAGAAACGGCAGCAAAATTCTCACCAATCGCGTTCGCAATTTCTTCTGTTGCGCTGATCACTCGGCCATCTTTTTCCAGAAAGGAAAGTGAGCAGGTACTCCTTTGAACTTATCCTCAAGCTACTGACACAAGGACTAGTGACCAGCCGATTGACACACGTGAAGACGACAAGGTGTTTCCCGTTTCGCTGAAGCAAAGGCCAAAGCAGTATGTTGTGGACAGTACCTCGCCCCTGAACTACCAGGACCCTACTTTTCAGCCTCCGAATAGGAAACCCACAAGGAAGAAAGGAAGGAAAAACGTTTCAGCTCTGAGGAGAGAAGACAGAAAAGAAGATAGATCACTAGGGCTCCAGGATTGTGACACCCGTCTACTAAGATGATGATCTCTTGAAGGGCTAGGATACCTTGGGATTACCACACCCGTACTCCCAGAAAGTGAGCCCCTGAGGGCCTTAGCAGAAAAGCCTCGCATTCTTCGCCGTAATCAATTAAATGGAGGGTAATAAATTAAATGAAAGGATATCTTGTAGGGTGTATTTGTTTATAAAAAAGTTTCTGGAAGTAAAGATTCCTTGAAAATCTGCATTCTTAGAGGTGTGAAGGAAACTGTTGTTTTGTCTGATTAATTAAACCATTTTTAATTAATATAACCAGTTATAGTTAAACAAATATATATTTATTCGAGTAAAGTAACTCCTGTATCTAAATGTGTTTAAATTGATTGATGGTATTTATACTGAACACGATGTCAAAAAAAAAAAAAAAAAAAAAAGTGACGAAGTAAGCACTTTCCACCTAGGATTTTCAAACCAAGGAGAATGATAAAATGTTAGCTGTCTTCCGTTTTATTTAAAGGATCAAATTATTCTTATAATTACTGTATCCAAAGACGTTTTTTCCGCGTCTTTATGCAAAAGTGTTATAAAGGAAGCAAATATTCATATTTTAGTGCTTTTCAAATTTAATGGAATTACTTCTGTTAATATAAGAAATTCTACATTTTATAATCCTCCTTAACCAGTACCTATAATAATAATTACGAATATTTTATATTCATTATGGTAATTAAAGCACAGAAATGTCTTATTCCAGTACGACAAAAAAATTACCAAAATATTTAATATCATAAATTTCGATTTTTGACATCATTTTCAGCTTGTCTTTAGGGGCCGATTAATAAACAAATTAGAATAATTAACATTTGTTTTTTTTCATTAAATGACAACATTGTAGAAACATTAGGTAATTTTCTGGAAGCAGAAGAGATGAAAAATGAGCAATCGCCTTCGCCGGGAATCGAACCACGGACCTCTGGAATACCGGCCCAGCGTGCAGAACCACTACATCACGAAGGCACGCTAGGAAAGCGGGAGAAACACCTTATGATAAAATGATATTCTTTTGAAGTTTAGAAATATGATAGATTTTATAATTTATAAATTTGTTACGCATGGTTTTTCGAAAGAATTTGCACACAAGTAGGTTATTAGTTTCAAAACGACCAGAAGAGAGAAGCGATAAGAACGCCAGATCCTTTATTCTACCGAGACTAAAGTCACGTGCAAAGGAGACAACGCCAGAGGCGCTTTTAACCACTTTGTTTATATTCAAAACTGTAACGAGTATATATTCTATTATGCTCAATCTGAAAAAAGTTTTCAAACGTATTTACTCGGGTGCTGATAAAAAATTAGTTCATTAATAGACTAGTTAACTCACCTTAGTTAAAAAGTTAAGTGGTTATTTGTGAGTAAATAAGAAGACGAATGGTATTATTTTCCAAGAAAGTGCTCTAAAATATTTTCTCAAGTGATTTCTGGTAAAACTAACTTTGGATTTCAGACAATTAAAATGTTTTAACATTTTAAAGTTTCAAAAATAAAATAATAAAATATATAGAATAAAAGTTAATTGTGTCATTAAAACTAGGTGAAAAGAATGTGCAGTATTTATGCTACCAATAAAGACTTGTTCATTATGCTATCCGAAATTCACATCAAAATAGGAAGGACACGTATGCTTAAAGAATTCCAATTTAAGTACAAAAATTTTACGAATGAAGTTGTAAAGCTGTATATAAATTTATGTAAACAATGTCAAATGAAACATACTGCATATAAAAAAGGTATTGTTATGAAACCAATGGTTAGTTCAGAGTTAAACTCAAGATGACAAATCAATCTGATAGACCAGAAGTCATGCAGATATGCCTAGTACAAGTTTATAATGGAATATCAAGACTATTTACCGAAGTTTGTCCCGTTACGACCCATAAAAACCAAAATCTTTGAAGAAGTTCTTTTTCAAATAGCTTAACACTTGGTTACACAGCTATATTATATTCCAATAATGGTAGAAAATTGTGTTAAATAAGAAACTTCACGGCACCAATGTTATATCTGAAATTCATATATGTTAAATTTTAAATATGATACTACTTGCCGTGAAAGGTTTCTACTTCCTTTTAGGGAGGAAACTAAACTCTTAAGAATTTGCTAATTACCAAACTTTAGTGATCGTATAGTGAAACGGTAAAGCATTTTGCGTTGTGAAAAAATGCATCCCGGGACCGCGCCGTGAGAGGATCGAAAACATAAGAAAAACATATACAAGATATATAGGAAAAACATATTAAATATATAAAGAAAACATACTGTAATAGGTTTCCAGATTAAATATCAGTTTATTCAATTACATCACAATAAAATAAAACCTTAACCTCATCTGAGAGTCTAAAGAGAATTCTTCAATTCGTCATTTACTTTTTTTTTCATTTAAATTCATATAAAAAACTTTAAGGTTTGTCTTGGTAATTTAAAAGGGGAAAGGGAAACAATTGATAGCCTGAGAATTAATTTTTAGATTCGACGTTGTTTTTACATTCTAAGGACGTTTTTGAAAAACTTACTTAAAGTTCAAACACAAAAAAAATAAAACTTATCTTGTGTGGACATCTTGAAGTCGAGGACTCGTATCCTAATAAGCGTTGAAGTCGACGGGGCTCATCTTTACGGTCACAAAATGGAAGTTTCAGAAGACATCGTCCTGTCCAGGCACTATTTGCGAAAACACACACGCAGGTAACTGGTTTTCATAATGACAACATTATTTTTCTTCTGTAAAACAGAAACAGGAGCACTGCTGCCCAGGACGGCTATCCGCTTGGTCTTGAAAGCCTTAAGTCAACACGCAGGTAACTGGTTCAAATTTCGCCTTTTTACCAGAACGCGGCAAGGGAGCATGTTTGCAGCTTCCGGCCAGAAACGTTTTTCTAGGCAATTACGGCTTGCCTGTTCTTGCTCATCCCAAGAGCAAGCTTCACGAGGAACGTCCAAAGTAAGTTCCACACGCCAATCAGTAAGAGAGTCTCTCCAAGTCTCGCACGAAAAAGGTGTCACACCAAAAAGTCCTTTCACGGCAAGTAGTATCATATTTAACATTTAACATATATGAATTTCAGATATAACATTGGTGCCGTGAAGTTTCTTATTTAACACAATTTTCTACCATTATTGGAATATAATATAGCTGTGTAACCAAGTATTAAGCTATTTGAAAAAGAACTTCTTCAAAGATTTTGGTTTTTATGGGTCGTAACTGGACAAACTGCGGTAAATGGTCTTGCTATTCCATTATAAACTTGTACTAGACATACCTGCATGACTTCTGGTCTATCAGATTGATTTGTCATCTTGAGTTTAACTCTGAACTAACCATTGGTTTCATAACAATACCTTCGTAACAATACCTTTACAAGAGTAAGTGAGTAAAGTCCTTAAGTCTTTCAGCAAATATTCAAGCCTCTTCAATCTCGCCTCTTAACCCAAAACGCGGCCGGGGAGCATACTTGCCGCTCCCCGCCGGGAAACATCTCTCGTCGTGAATTACATCTTGTCGATCTCTTTCAAGCCGGTTTTCAAGAGTAACGTCCACAAGCCCAGCCAACCAGTCAGTAATTCCAACTCGAATTTCCTTCGTCTCCTTCACAAACGCGGGCTCCCACTATGGCTTCACTTATCGCCCCCTTAATTTTGGCAAAATTTGCGTTTTCAACTCCCGAATGCGGAAATAAGGGTGATCGCGCATGCGCGCCCTTCTTCACTTAGCCAACAACCGGACCCTCAATCGCCAAAAACCTGAATGACTTGCATTGAAAGACAAGTAGCAAGCTTTGACCTTTTTGTCACGTACTTCCTCTCTTAAGGTCAACTACACAATGAAAATCCTTCTAGAACATTCTAAAGGACAAAGCGCGCGAAATCATGACTTGGCAAAAAAAATTGCTTCCCTTTCCCTGCTTCTTTTCACAATGAATCAAAGCTTGTACAAAAATTGCAAATAAAAGAAAAATAAATAATATTCTTTTAAACTAAATAATATTCCCAGAAGCATCTGTTTTTCCCCAAAATTAAAGCCTTAAAATAAATAATTCAGAATCAAATAAAATTAAAATTTCCATAAATCAGAAAATCATTCACCTAGTTTTTATACCGCTATCAGACAAATTCTCTACACAACAATTTATAAGATATTTTCTCCCTCTTTCAAGCAAGCTTCCGCGGTGTAACGGCAGCCCAATTAGCTCGTATTCAGAAGCTCTAGGTTCGAGTCCCGTCGAAGGCATTGCTCATTTTTTGGAATTCCTACTTAACCTAATGACACTACAGGTTGCGCCCGAACTAAAAGGTGGTGACAATAAGTCATCATCATCAGATTTGGCTATTGGGTCCCCTTATCCCCAGACACCCTTAAAAAATGGATTACATAAGATATTTTCTCTCTTCTTCTACCGTGCCTTCGTGGTGTAAGGCTGGCGTACTCGGAACGTATTCAGGAGGTTCAGTTTCCAGTCTTGGCGAGGACATTGCACATTTTTCATATACTCCTGCTTCAAAATAACCTAATGACTCTACAAATTCAATAATCGAGTCATATTCCAACTTTGAGTTATGTGGAAAGTTGCTAAGGTAGCTCTCGGAAAGCCTCATCATAATCTCAGGCTCAATAAAGAGATGCTCAATTAAAAGGGCGAATCAGACATAATGAATATGTTAACTGCATAGATGAATAATAGCAATACAAATAATAGGTCAGATGGTTTGCTCTTAAGGCATATGTAAAAGTTCTTATGAAGCCCTGTTTGGCGTTAACCAAAAAGAGATCTTAGTCAACTTTACCTGGCCAGTAGATCAGGAATACTGAAACCAATCAACAGTTGAAAGAAATTATTAATACTTTAGAAGAAAATTTGAGCAACTAGCATGAAAGCGATATTTCAAAGAAAAATATTAAAGAGAAACTAAAACCTTCCACGTCTTCAAATCAAAGCCCTGTTCTCATTAAAGTACTCTCATCGCTGTATATTCTGCTCTCATTATAGAACATTCATTAAAGATTTTGCTCACACAGCAATGCCCTTGTTAAATTTAAAAGGAAAAAGTCTAGATTCACTTTGTCAACGGAAGCAAATACAGCTTTTGAAAACCTTAATGCGGCATTAATGAAAGCCTCTGTCTTGAAATTTTCTGAAGGGCAAGGGAAGTTAGAAATCGTCCCAGATACATCTGATTTCGCATAAGAAGCCGGCTTATGCGTGACGCACAGTACAGGTTAAAGCAAGACCGGTACTAGTATGTCCATTTTGGCATACTAGTTAGCTCCGTGCCTTTTTAACTATTGGGGCTCTGGTCCGAATGGAATTTAAATAAAGAGCACCTCGAGCGGTAGCCTGACAGCCTCTCAACCCTCTTTTCCTGTCACGGGCCGAAAGAGAGGATTTAGGCTGGCAGTGTATATAGAGAGATAAGGGTTTTGAAACAGAAAACATTAAAAATGAACAATGCCCTCGCCGGGGCTTGAACCTGAATCTCTCGAATACGCGTCGAGTGAGTGTGCAACCGTTATCCCACGAAGGCACGCAGAAAGGAGGGACAAAATACTTTATATGCCCTTCCTTTTAAAAGGCTTTTAAAGGGCGACTGGGGATTAGGAGACCCAATCGCCAAATCCTTGTGGTGAAGAATCTTAAACCACCACTTTTTAGTTCGAGCGCCACTTTAGAGTCCTTAGTTTTTTTTATGCTGGAGTTAATGAAAGTCCTTGCCGGGACTCGAAGCTGGACCTCTCGAATGCGTGCCGAGTGTCTTACCATTACACCCCGAAGGCATGCAGGAAGGAGAGAGAATGTATCTTATACGTGTATTTTAAGTGTCCTCTCACTGCACAGATAATACATGCTTTCAAGCATTAATGCCTTCTGCGGGATTTGAGCCTTGTTATATCTGTGTTAATGAACTAGCCTATGTACTAAGATTCGCTAAACACGATACCCCGGGGAAAACATCGGCTGAATAATTCTTTCGGAAAAATGATTGCAACCCCCGATAATGTATTACTTATACCCGATAGTGTATTACTTACTACAATACACATTACTTACTACAATGCTTATTGCGTAAGATATTATATATTAGTACAAATATATATTTAGTACATTATGATTATATATTAGTACATTATGATGACACATTACGCAGTATTTACTATCAAACGCATTACTTAAGATATAATATATTAGTACAATTATAAATTTAATACAATATGATGACACAATACGTAATACTATACTTGATACAGTGTTCAATACTTGAGACATTATTATGCAGAACATAGTGCACGGTACGTTGTGCGGAAGTGTGCACAAGATGACGCAGTACTTAAAATATAATGCGCTATACTTAATACTTAAGTCATAACACTGCATGCTTAACTCGGTAGGTATATACAAGATGATATATGCAGGATATAGAAGATATGCACGGGATGACACAGTATATAAAATACGGTGCACAATAATTACGTCATATTACTTAATGCTTAACACTTAAGATAGGTACAGGATGATACATGAGAATATACACGAGATATATGCAGGGTGACATAGTACTTAAAATGTAATGCGCAACACTTAATATTTAAGTCATGATGCTTAGTATTTAAGATATATACAAGATGATACATGCGGGATAGAGAAGATGTATACATGATGACACAGTGCTTAAAATATAATGCGCAACACTTATTTAGTCATGATACTTAGTACTTGATACTTAAGATACGTACATGATGATACATACAGGGTACAGGGGATAAATACAAGATAACACAGTGTTAAAAATATAATGCGGAACACTCAATACTTACGTAATAATATTTAATACTGAAGATATATATATGATGGTACACACAGGATATATGCCAGATACAGTGCAGATATAATGCAGATAGTTTGTATAATACAGGTATGATATGCAGATAATAACTGTAGTGGAGACACTATGTTATAGAATGCGTGGCACATACTATATATTATATTATATGCACAGTGCTTATTGAATTAAAGTAGGTGCACAATACGTTTTATATACACATTGTCCACAGAACAAATACATAGTGCAAAGTCAGATACACAATGCTTGTAGAGATGTTAGGATTTATAGTTTGCTCACAGTTATATGAACAGAATTATCATGACCACATGAGTATGAAAAAACGCCGGATTGTAGGACCACGAAAAGGACAAAATTCCTTTAAGCAAGCCAAAAGAAATCTTTCAACGGAAAGCCAATGGAAAACTTTCATTCATGAAAAAACGATGGGTTAGTCAAAGCTAAGCTTTAAACTGTCCCCGGAAGAGGAACCAATGCGATGGAAAGCCGAACGAACCAGTGAGTAAAAAGCAGAGACGAACGGGAAACTAGAGGATGCGCACTGTGTACCGTGAAAGAACTTTTCATCTATATATTCTGAAGCGAAAGAGGTACCATACTTAAACAACAATAAAAGATAGTGAAAATTTAACTTACTTCTTCAGATGTCGGTTTATTTTACGTATGTGTACGAAGTTGCTTGTACACATTTAATTCAAGCAAAAATATCTAAATTTAATTATCTAAATCTAAATTTAAATATTATATCTTTATCTGGATGTTTAATATAACAAAAACGTTTTTCTTTTAATGCATCCATGTGTCCTACGTTAGTCCAAAAAAGTAATCATTTAAATTGTAGCATATTAAAAGTAGTTTAATAATATGTTTGCACAAATATATATATTAAAAACTAATGTGCTGTAAAAACTAAATTTGTTCCTGTTGATGTGTATTGTAAATGAAAATTAAATCTAGCATATTGTTAATATTATTTTAGGCTTTTCAATCGATACGTATGGAGAATAATAAGTTAAACGAAATATAAGTCTAGAAATTAGGTATAGATTTTCAAGTAGGGGACGGTGAGGTCTAATCTATCTAATGCTTAAAATCATACAGGAGTTCGGTTAGAAATTAGGTAACTGTCTAAAAGTGCAGGAAATACTGAACTGTTACCTAATTGCTTATCGAATTCGTCTATGGTTCTGAACTTTACGCACTGTTTCATGCAAAGCTCGACAGCAACATGAAAAACCACTTTTAGAGTTATAACGTGAATTTTGATAGATTATATTCTTGTAACTGAATTTAGCTGTATTTTAAACTAAAAATACTTATATTTTAAATCTTTCTATGCTCCCCCAGACGAAAAAGGGGTTAGTGACACTGATTGTCGTACTGAAGGGTCTGGGTTCGAATCCTGGAGAAGGCATGGATGTAAATTACCTGTTCCTTGATAGCAGGCAACGGTGATCCACCTATTAAATGCCTCCATAATAAAGAGACCACCGCCTCCGGCCATAGTTGTGGCCACCACCTATAATAGCCATTATAAAGCACTAGCCGCCTAGTGCTTTCTAATGAAAAACTATTTCTATGGCTAAACTATATCTCCTTCCAGATATCAGGAGGAAAATATGACATGTTAGACAGCGATGAATCTGAAAAGGAAAAAGTTTAAGATTAAATTTTGTAAAATGTAAATTTATCCTCCTGAATTTTGTTGAGTTTTTATGAAGGCTGGCTCATGCCTAACAGCTTGCTAGAATTTAAAAGTATTATCCAAGATCATTAAGACCTTCGCAGACGTTCACAACGTAAAGTGCTTTAAGACTTCTATAGACCTTGCACAACAAAGACGCACATAGTTAAGGGGGTTAAATATCTTTCATTCTCCACAATTTAAAGGGTAACTGGGAAGCTGTCTTCATATTCTGGTGATGAAGAATCATGGTCCACTTATTTAACTCGGGCGTCACTGTAGTGAACACTAGACATTTTAGTCTGAGCAAGAAGCGTTGAAAATCCCTCGTCGGATTCGAACTCCAGACCTTCCAACTGCTTGCCGGATATTCTTCCAATGACACAGCGAAGGTGCGCTTTAAAGATGGATAAAATAATTACCTGTTTATGTTGTCAAGTAAGGAAAGACATTTTGAGGACGGCATTTTTTGAAAATTTAAAATCAATCATTCACAGCAGAGAACTGCATTCGCACAGTTATTTCAAGGTAACTATAAAATTCTTAAATCTTATTCATTCTATGAAATCTTGCCATTGAAATGAAATTCTTTTATCCAAAGGCTTTCATTTCTCTGGATTGCTTAGGAGAATAATTTAATTTTCCTCATTCCTTATTATAAACACTTTAATGTCAATTTAACTTCATTTCTTTTGTCGAAATTAGTCATTAAAAAGCAATAATGTTTTTGAAGTGAGAAAGATTTAATTACCAGATAGCAATAAATATTTTAGTATGCTCTTGAAAAAGTAGTAAAATAAGAGTTCAGAGATAATCATCTAATTTTTTGAAAAGAGACAGCACTTAGTTTCTTTACGATATTCTTGTATTTGCCTAAAGCTCAAAGTTTCGACTTATCAAACAAAGAAAAAAATGAAATATATTTTCGATACGTTTCTCTGAATTTTATTGACAGAAGTTAAGCAAACTCATTAAACTAAAAAGTAAATATTCAAGATTAAAGAAAAAGCAATTTTAGATTGGTGCAGATTTTGTGTTAACTCTATTATTTTCAAAAACGATTAAACATAGCCATTTTTCCACAAGAAAAAGCAAGAAAACTGAAGAGGCCCTAAAATGGAGTAAGAAGGCAAAACCGAAACAAAAGTATTCTCTTGAATGTCGTTTTGATAAGAGAAAAATTAGTTGGCCTACCTGTAAAATTTAAAATTAGGCTAAAGTAGAAACTTATATTGGGTAGGTCTTGAATAAATGTGTGTTAGCTTCAAAGCTATGAGACTTAATCCTTCTTCAGAACAAGAACTCAATGATTTCATTTTAATTCACAAAGTTAGACAAGAAATGTTTGTTCTTCTTTGAGTGACATAAACCTAAATTTTACATTAGGGTGTTTCTTTCTAAATTAGATAAAAGTAAATAATTCCGGACTATTTATTTTTTTTCTGAACTAAGACAAAAACAGTTATATTTAATAAATAATAAAATTTTATGAATTGCATGTAATTGTTCGCATTCATTATGCTAAGTGTAAATGAGCGCATTCAGAGCTTGAGAAAAATTATCTATGTTCTCATAAAAATAACGATAATACATGAAGTTACGAAGCAATCTAAATTGAAATTCCATGCAATGAGCAAATGTCAAACTCAATCGTAATCATAAAACGTCACTCAGTTTCTGAGAGGGTTAATACTGATATGACATCTTCCAAAGTCATGGCAAGCAGAAAAGCACTTTGCTCAAAGCGCGTTTCGTAGAGAACTTCTAAAACCACGACTCAAAACTCATTGAGTCGAAATAGTTTTGTATGAGACCGGAGTGTCTTTTAAAGGATATTTCTGGATAAATAGCTGTCGCATTTTGAGACAAAGTTTAGAATTTGTTATATGCGATGGTTCCGAGAAAACCAGTTTGTGACATCTGCGAACAATTTTAAGGATTACTTCATAACGATGTCGCATAATAAATTTTTCATAGGCCATTAGATATTTCGAACTAGTCTGCATGAAAATCATCTCTACTACCGCCAGTGTTTAAACCACTGATCTCCTAATTTACAAGCCAAACTTACTGACCTCTTACATCTCATGAGCATGCAGGAACGTATGCTGTAATTTATCCTAATTTCCCCATTTAAAGAGGCAATATGGAGAGGAGGAGACCCAAACAGTCGAATACAGATGTTGAGCAGGCGCAAGTTTAAACCATTAGACATTTTTGTAAACAGAAGCCCACCAGCGGCCGAGCGGTAAAGACGCTGAACACTGGTAGTTCGGTCTGAGGTTCGAATCCCGCGAACGGGCTGGCTGCATGGGCGTTTTCGTGGTTTTCCCCATGTGTAACGTGTATACGAGCCAGTTTCCCTTAGAAAGTCCTCCACGGAAGGCATCCCTCCCTTTAGGCAGATAGCCCTCGTGTGCTTTGCCATAACTGAATGATCCAATCCAATGATTGTAAACAGAAAGAATGGAAAATTAACTGTGCTCTTGCTGGGATTCGAACCATAGAACTTCTAATTTACCTGCTAGCAAGAATAATTATGGGTGGAATATGGAAATTCTATACTTCCTTTCATGAAAATGGGCCACTGTTGTCCAAAATAGGAAACTTCATTAAGGTGTCTCGAGAAAGTGTGCTCTCACTCTTATAAAGAGTTTTTTCTTTTTCAAAGCAATTTTCATAAGGGTTAGGACCCATTTCTACCAGTACATCGCTATAAAAGTAAGACTTTAGTTTCTCTCCTCACTAGTAAAAAGTAAAGAAAAATCTTACTTGCATTGCACAGCGCGACATGGAAGGTACTCAAACCTTAATGCACCTGAACTTCAATTACAAACAATTCTAGCCAATTCTAGCAAACCAATAAAACTAGGAAACAAATCAAAGAACAAAACAAACTCATTAACCAAATTAAAATACTGAGAAACAAACTCGCCCTTAACTCACCTTTCGAGGAAGATTCTCTGGCCTCGCTAACAGGGTCACCTCGAGCTTTATTTTGAATAAATTCAACATAATAGTTAGGATAATATATGATACAACTAAAATTTTGCTCTAACAATTTTCTGAATGGAGATTTTCCATCTTTGTAAAACACTGAATCTCTTATACATTTAAATGAATCAATTTTAAATAACTTTTAACATAAATTAACGATTGTGAAATACATTATTGTTTATTACATAATCTTTCTAATTAAATTACATAAATAATCGCAAATATACAATTAAACTTAGTTACAATTTTAGGAATTTACTACATAGTCAATCTACTTACTTATATCTGATTAGATTATTTACAATTTTTACCATTCCTGACCTGGATTTTTCTTTTGTAAATAAATATTGTATTTCCTCTTAAATATTTAAATATATTCTTCTTTAATAGAAATTTTCTGTATGCATTCACACAAATAGTGTATAAAGTCTGCATTTCGTGCTTCATAATCCCATTTACATTTGACATTCTTTCTGTGAAATCTCTTTAAATATTCTGAACTTTGTCCATGACCTCTTAGTGCTTGATTTATTCTTTTATCACTACAGAGTCTTGTTATCTTATAACGTTGCGCGCCTCTAACTTGCACGCAACCAAGAGGTGACTGTGAAAGCTTGTATAAACCACAGAGTCTTGTAAAGGGTTTAAGTCCCTTTTTATTCAACGTACTAAATTACAATTGCGTCCTCTTGACGCTTACAAACTGTGCCAACTAGGCAGTCAAAATAAAAATAATAACCTGAAAAGAAAATAAAGACAAGATTCTAACTACGAGGCTCTCTAAAATAACTAACTCACCGCGTTTTACAAATACCGCAGCTAATTCAGCAGACTTGAAGCTCACTGGAACAATTGCAACTACTTCCCGCCAAGCACATAGACCGCAACGCGGGGTTCTTTAATTCTCGATTTCTACCTCCGCGCTCGCGAAGTAAGAATAACTCTCTCACCGAACTTGTTTCCTTCTATTTAAATCATACTACTTCCGCTGATAATTTGAATGCTTGCGCGTTCTACTCAAATTTACATATTCTGGCATTGGCAGTTCCAGGGGAAAGTAAGGCTTGACAGGAAAGATAGTTTAAACTTAAAATAAATGTTAGTTAAAATAAATATAAACCCTACATTTGCCGCTGCCAGAATTTGGAAAACTTGGAAGCAGGTCCTACAAACGACCTGTTGTAAGTTTATCTAATTCTGAACTAACTGGCGAAAGCCTCGTTTACACAAAAAAATCTTATGTAACAATTATATATTAAAATTCTGTTATTCGTTACAAAGCTTTCTTCTTACAGCCACTTTTCCTGGACTTCATCAATCAATCTTGGTCTTTCCTTCCAGCATCTGGAAGGAATAAGTATCAGTATCTTTCTACATACATTATAATTTACACTTTCTTGACACAATAAATTTTTGTTTTTAACGATTCGTTTTTCTTAGTTATTGCTTACTTCACATTCATTCAATTTTTCAAGCATTAGTTTAACTTTACCTTGGCTCTCCACCATGTGTGGTGTCAAACGGGAATATTCGTGTTTTAGTCTTACAACACTTCCCCTAACCACCATGATTTGTTAGAATTCAACAACCAAATAGACACACCTTACTCGACATTCTACAACTCAATGAGCTACTTTAATATTCTTAAAAATTCAAATGTAGGTGGAGAACCCTACAAAACACATTCATTCTAACTTCCCCCTCATTCATCTTTAAACATGCAGGCTTTCGCTCTAAAGCATGACTTTACAGTTTAATACTTAAATTTTGACTTCATTGCTTTTAAGCATTCACTTTTAGCATCTACAATTTTATCCTTTTAGACTAAATTCTACTTTTACATATCATGCAAGTATTTACATACATTTACAAAAGTTTAATACATATGCTTTTTACAATTTACCATAAAATGAATAAGAGAAAATAAATTTTTACTTTACTCATTCTTCGCCAAACTGGCGGCACTGAAACTAAAATTCTTATTAGTACAAGAATACGAAGTTATTTTTATTTCCGGCCAAATTTTGGCTTTAACATAACAGAATTAGTCTTTCGACCAACAGAAAATGCTTGTTTTTAGCTTTTACACTTAAAGAAAATAATACTTTTGCCTTAGCTAAATAAAGTAAAACAAAACTAAGTCTCAACCGAGACATATTGACTTTCGTCAAAACATAGAACTTCGTACTTATGCATAACATTTCGGAACAAAACAGAAAGAAAAATTTATAGAAGGTTTTAACTTATCTTTGAGTTTTCGATGCTTGAAACTCCGTCATCCGTTTTTGACAAAATTGATCCCAAGTTAGAGGTGTCATGGATGTCAATCTTCTCCTTATTGGTCTCCGAGTGTCGTCCCCGTTGCTCTTTCTTTTGCGTCCTCTACATGCTGTCCTCTTGACGGAGTAATCGTCTGGTTGTTGGCCTTTGCGTTTCTGCCTGGGATGGCTGGTCTTGACGTCCTCCGGTCTGGAGTCCTTCTTGAATTTCTTCTGTTCGTCGTATTTTTGTGCCTCCTGTTGGCGTTTCAGTTTCCGGAACGGCGGCCTTGCTGGCACCTGACTCTGTGGCCGTGTGCGCGTTCTCCTTGATGTGTAATTTCTCCTGCCATCTTTTACAGGTGGTGTTTTCGTCTTTACCGCGGTTTCTTTACCCGGTTCATCTGTATTTTTGTTTTTCTTAAACGCCGGAGTTTGAAAATCCTTTTTTCTTTTTGATACCGACGTCCGGGTTGTAGAAGGTCTAGGTCTCTCTTCAGTTCTCCGTTTCTTGGGTGGTGGAATAGTTGTTGCAGTCTCTGGCCCTTCTATTTCGTTTAGACTTGAGTCCTGCAAGAAACTTTTAAGGATTTCAAAATCATTGGGATTATAGTATTTTTTCACCTGGTCGGGACTTGCTTTACAGATTTCCCCTCTCTCGTTTTTAAGATATAAGACTACTCCTTTGATTTCCTGAATTACATAGGGGCCTTCAAACTTTGGAGCTAGCGTTGCCATAAAATTGTCTGGGGCACTTGATAAAGAAAATTTCCGTTTCAATACTTTATCCCCAACTTTAAAATCTGCTTCACGGCGTTTTCTATCATAATAAATTTTCTGCCTATTTCTTGCCGTATCCGAAGTTTTAAGCGCCTGATCAATTAGCTTTTGCACGTCCTTTTGTCTAAATTCCTGCTCTCTTTGTTGCACAAAGAATAATTTATCTAAAGGAGTAATTAACTTTCTGCCTAAAAATAATTCTGCTGGAGATTTTCCCGTAGTACCATGATGTGCCGTTCTTAAAGCATAAGCTAATTCATTTATGTAGCCATCCCAGCGCTTGTGATGTGTGCTAACGTAACTGCGAATTATTTTTACAATGTTTTTATTAACTCTTTCTGCTATGTTAGCCTGTGGTCTATACGGAACCATTTTGATATGGCGTATATCAAGTCCATTGCATATGTTTTCAAATATTTGACTAATGAATTGTTTTCCGTTATCGCTAATGACTTTTATCGGTGCACCGTATTTTAAAATGTATCTGTGTAAGAATGCATCTGCGACTGTTTTGGCTGACGCGCGTTTAAGTGGAACAATTTCTATCCATTTTGAAAAATGATCTACTATTACTAAAAGAAAACGATTTTTATTTAACTCGCTCTGGGGGAAGGGACCAAGGAGATCTATGCCTAAAATTTCATTCGGAAATGTAGCGCGAATGCTATTTAAGTACCCGGCCGGGCTGTAATTACTATCATTTATTAACTGACATTGATTGCAGGACCTGACATACGCCGTTACTATTTTGTATAATTGCGGGAAATATACCGCCTCGCGTACCCTTTTTAAAGTCTTTCTGACCCCGAGGTGGCCCGCTGTTTTTTTTTTCGTGCAACTCTTTCAAAATGCTTAATCGAAGCGAGGCTGGGATGACTGGCTTATACTCAAGATTTTTGTTCGTTGTTTTCGTATAGAATAATAAATTATTTATTATTTCATAGTTTTTTGCTCTATTTCTTATCGCATCGATATCTGTGTGCTCAAAGCTTTCGGGGTCTTTCAAATAAGCATAGATATTTCCAAATTCAGGATCAGCTTTCAGTTCAGTAATAACCGTATCTCTAGAATCTAAAATTTTTGAAGTCAACACAGCGCATTTAAGTTCATTGCCTTCATCGTCCAGTTTTATACGAGAAAGTGCGTCAGCTACATTGTTTTCCTTACCCGGTTTATATTTTATTGTGATATTATATTCTTGGAGTTTTAAAGCCCATCTTATTAACCTGGGCGTTAGGTTTTTTCCCGAGTAAAGTCTACCAACAGCCGCATGATCCGAAAAGACTGTTACTGGCGATTTGCCGAAATAAACTCGAAATTTGTGTACAGCCATTAATACGGCTAATGTTTCTCTTTCTGTAGCTGTATAATTCCTTTGTGTTTGATTCAAAGTTTTACTAAAAAATGCCAGCGGATGGTTATTTTGCATAAGAACTGCACCCACCGCATAGTCTGATGCATCTGCCGCAATTTCCAGGTTTTCATCCCCCTCAGGGAATTTTAAAACAGGGGCATTAATAAGCGCTTCTTTTAATCTTTCAAAAGCTGTGTTCGCTTCCGCTGTCCACGTAAATTTATTTTTTTTTCTTTTGATTACTAAGAGTGGTTCAACAATATTAGCGAAATCTTTTATGAAAGATCGATAGTAAGAACATAGTCCAAGGAAAGACGAAAGTTTCTTGGCGGTGTTGGGCGATGGGAAATTCTTAATAGCTTTTATTTTTGAATCTTGCGTTTCTATTCCGTTTTTCGAAATTTTATAACCGAGATATTTAAGTTCTTTAGTTGCGAACTTGCATTTTGAGGCGTTAATTGTAAGACCGGCCTCTTTTAATAATTTAAAAACTTGTTCGAGGTCATTAATGTGTTGTTCCAACGTATTACTCGTTATAATTATATCATCTAGATAAATTAAGGTTGATTTTCTTAGGACAGGCTTTAGAACAATGTCCATAGCTCTCTGGAATGTTGATGGGGCCCCACACAACCCAAAAGGCATGCGTAAAAATGCATAAGTGCCCGATTTTGTTATAAACGCGGTTTTATGTATATCTTCGGGTCTCATAGCTATTTGATAGTAACCAGACGTTAAGTCCAAAGTAGACATATATCTCGTCGATTTGATCTGTCTAATGATCTCGTCTATAACCGGCAAAGGGTAAACTGGAAATTTAGTTTTCTATAATCGATAGCAAACCTCCAAGCCCTTTTATCCGAAGGAGGAAACTCGTTCTTTTTCCTACATAGTACGACTGGACTCGCGTATTCACTATTTATGGGCGTTATTATTTTATTCTTTAACATCTCCTGAATATGTTCTTCGATGATTAAGTCTTTTTGTTTATCATAGCGATACGGTTTAGTCCTAGAAGGTTTTTCGGCATTTAATTGAATCTTGTGAGTCACGATCTGACAGTTTCCCGGTTTTTCTGAAAACAAATGAGAAAAATTACTCACCACTTGCTGTATTGCTTTACTTTCCTGGTCATTCAAATGGCTAAGGTCCAATTCAGGTGTCTCCGCAGGTTCCACCACCCTCTGGTCCATCTCCAGCACCACGGAACTATCTTGAAAATTTAATTTGGCCCTCGCGGCCCTTAAAAAGTCCATACCTAAAATAAGAGAGTGTTGGAGGTGTTTCACCACAAAAATTAATACTTTGAGATTTTCCTCTTTTATCTGTAAGTTTAATGATACTTTCCCGATGCAGTGACATGTTTTTCCTTGCGCCGCTAGAATTTCCGTATTTCTGGTTTTGAATAGTCGTATCCTATAAAAATTCTTTTTGAAGAACTTTTCACTCATGAAATTTCCTTCTGCCCCTGTATCGATGAGGGCTTCTACTGGTACATCGCCAACCAGGACTTGTATAATTGGTAGCTGTGAGTTTTTTACGATGACTGTATTTAGATGTCTATTTGAGGGTTTTTCTAAAACTTCCGGGGTCTGGACCCTCCCTTTCACAGGCCCCTCTAGTCGTTTAAAGCTTTCCTTTCAATCTGTGTCTTCTGGGTACGCGGATGCTTATTTTCAAATTTTCTTTTTGGGCCTTGACCTTCGAGTTTCGATGCGTTAGCTTGATAGTTCTTTCCCCCATATGAGCGATTTCCATTTCTGGTTTCTTCCTTCCTTCTGGTACTTTGAGAATATGTTTCCCCTCTCGCTCTTTCCGCTATTCTGCGATTTTGAAATTTCACCGCCAATTCGAAAAGTTCCTGCAATGTGGTTGGGTTTCTAATTTCAAAGTAGTCTTGAACAGCGGGTAACAATCTTGGTAATATTATTTCAATAATCTCCGCATCGGGTTTCTTGCCATACAGCATATCCGTTAGCTTGATTTTTCGTAAAATAAAGTCCGTCAATTGTGCTGTATCCCGTTGATAGAAACTATATAGCTCGGCTTCCAGCCGTGCGCGATCTTTCACGATATTTCACTTTACTAACGATTTTTTGAAATTTTCAAATGTATACGTCGGGCTTCCAAATTCACCTAGAAGAAATTTTCCTATATTTTTCCACCATAGCGCGGCCTGTCCTCTTAGTGCTGATGTGGCGATAGCAACGTTTTGTCTTTCAGGCACAGGATAGAGCTGAAATTGGTTTTCTATACCTTCTAAAAATACGGACACCGAATTTTTTCCGTCGAAATAGACGTTTGGCTTGATTGATGTTCTCAAAGTCTGGACCAGGTATCCAAATCCTTCTAACTGAGTTGTCATTTCTTGGTGTTGTCCAGCGGCTTCCATCCAATTTTCGGCCATTTCAGTTCGATAAGTATTCGGGCGCCAATATAACGTTGCGCGCCTCTAACTTGCACGCAACCAAGAGGTGACTGTGAAAGCTTGTATAAACCACAGAGTCTTGTAAAGGGTTTAAGTCCCTTTTTATTCAACGTACTAAATTACAATTGCGTCCTCTTGACGCTTACAAACTGTGCCAACTAGGCAGTCAAAATAAAAATAATAACCTGAAAAGAAAATAAAGACAAGATTCTAACTACGAGGCTCTCTAAAATAACGAACTCACCGCGTTTTACAAATACCGCAGCTAATTCAGCAGACTTGAAGCTCACTGGAACAATTGCAACTACTTCCCGCCAAGCACATAGACCGCAACGCGGGGTTTTTTAATTCTCGATTTCTACCTCCGCGCTCGCGAAGTAAGAATAACTCTCTCACCGAACTTGTTTCCTTCTATTTAAATCATACTACTTCCGCTGATAATTTGAATGCTTGCGCGTTCTACTCAAATTTACATATTCTGGCATTGGCAGTTCCAGGGGAAAGTAAGGCTTGACAGGAAAGATAGTTTAAACTTAAAATAAATGTTAGTTAAAATAAATATAAACCCTACAATCTTAACTTCGAAAAACTCCGAAAGACTTTTCTTTCAGTGTTATTATTATCCCAGCGGTCTTGCCATTTTTTTCATTATATCTTTTTGCAATAATGTTTTCACGGTGATATCTATTTTATTATTCTTAGTTGCTTCCTTTCCAATGTTGCAGGGAGAGATAGAAGGGCTAGCTCGATCTTTGTTCGACTCCTGGCCGACGCGAGTCTAATGGGGGGACGTAACAGGTAATAATCTGACGTCACTGTGATGCCACCTGTCCTGATTTCCCGCGTTTAAAACAGTAGTTCCATTGAGCTGCGAGACGATTTTCTAGAGGTTACATATCCCAAATTAATTTTAATAATATATATATATATATCTGTTTTCTAATAATGTATATATTTAAAATAATTTATATATATGTAATTTTAGTCAGTTTTTATTTTAAATTCTATTATTTTAAAGTATCGTTTACGTAATATGGCTTTTTGCGCTGCAATAACGTGCCGTAGCACTTACAGAAGTATGAAAGGATGAGGTATTTTATTTCATGGGACCAAAGGATCCAAATGAAAGTTTGCTTTTGACAAAAGAATGGATACACAAATGTCAAAGAGAGGATATTATATTAATGTGAAGAGCAGAAAAATCTGCAGCGAACATTTTCTATGCAGTATTTATGAAGATGATAGGAAAAATCGCTTGTTTGGATAGCCACAAAAAGAAACTGTTGAAATGGAATGCTGTGCCGAAAGTAAATTATGATGACAATAATAAATCGAAATTGATGATGACAATAATAAATCAAATTTAAATGATTTTGAAATAAAACTCACAAATGAAAATGTAGATCATCCTGAATGTTTAAGGATAAACAAGAATGCATTGATAATTTGAAGAACAGAATAATATCCTTAGAAAATTGTATTAAATTGTATTAAAGTATTAAAAAATAGAGAAAAGAAAAATTTTAGAATGTTTGTTCAGCGACAAAGAAGGTGGACGACATCTAGACAGAAATTGGTATCAGAAATTAAAATCTCAAATAGCAAAATTTCGGGGGGGGGGAGCACAAATCGGAGAATTTGGAAAAAATGTCTAAAGCCTATTTTTATAAAGACGCAGATTAATGCATTACTGAAAAAGAAGAAAAAAATCAGGTGGACTAGTGAAAATATTTCACGTTGCATCGTCATAAGAGCTCTGTCACCTTAACGCTATGATTTTTGGAAAGAAAAAAAATTAAGAAAAAAATTGGAATATCTTTACCTTGTATTATCAAATTAAAGAAATGGTGTTTATTTTATTTTTTAGTGTTTCCTAAATTTTAGTGTAGTCCAAGAATTCAAAGTAATGTTCTTACTCTAAAGAAGAAAAGAGGCGAATATTTGTATTCTGTAGAAAAAATATGCGTTCTCAGTTTCGACGAAATGCATATAGATTGAAAACTCTGCTATGACTCTAAACTGGACTAAGTTGGTTCTTTTCAAAATGTGCAGTTTGTTTTAATCAGAGGTCTCATTTCGTGCTCTGCCTCAAATTACTGAGAAACCGCGTTTTAGATAGAGGATTTGTTTGAGAAGATGTAACTGTTTTAAATTTTGATATTATTAAAGAGGTTTTAAATAGAGATTGAGAAGAAATCAAATTGTGTCACAAACGAAAACCAAATTATTTAATGGTCAAGGGAAACGAGAGACAAAAAGTCGCTCCAGAGAAAACATTATTTTCAAAACGTACCGCAAAAGGTATACTCTACCGCACAGGAAATCAGAAAGCATCTGACTTCTATTAGTTAATCGATAATATCTTCGGTATTATGAATAGTACCAACAAGAATAACAAGTATTTAACAAACTAATTTTGTTAAGTACTTGTTAAAGTTATTCTTATTGTATCCTTTGTAACTAATTATTGATTAGATTTTGTGCTAGATTAGCATTCTAGATAAAATATAATAGTATAAAACATCAAAGTAATTGGCATAAAAAGACCTGTTTCCTTTACTTACATTTTTGAAAAATTAAATAACTGTTTTAGATACTCTGAATAAAGCTATTTTGCAAAATTAAGGTAACAATTTTATATACATTTATTTAATTGTAATATAGATATAAGTATAAATTACAAAATTATTTAAAAAATATCTATTATATTGAATCGGAAGAGAATTATAACAATGCAAAATTTACAATTAGGCAAAAAATCAAACGTAGGTTAGCAGAAATGTTGCTATATATGTGATATATGTTTAAACCTATGTGAATGTAAAGTTGTTTTTTGAGTAAATTTAAATAGCTGCTATTATAGTTATCTTAGAAGCAGTATAAAAATTCTCTCAGTTAGCATGCAAATAAAGAAATGATTAGAAATAAACGTGCATTAAATAAAATAATAATAATAATAATAATAATAATAAAAAAAAAACCACGGAACTTTATGTTAAAAGAGTAGCACATTTTATCTATTATTTTAAAATTGAGTAAGCATTATTAAATTTTTTAATGGTTCAGTCTAAAATGCATAAAGCAGTAACATTTCTTCTTCCAAATTATAGCTATCTTTCACACACAGCTCATTTTAAACGCTGGTTCAAAAACGCTAAATTCCAAGCTGTGAATTATACTGGCGCGCTCAGTGTCATCATGGCTACGTCATCACTTCTCACTTTCTGCTTCAGGGGGAAAAACTCTATGAGCTAGCCCTTCTCTCCTAAGTCCTGGCAATGTTGTCTGCAGCTTCATTTCCTAGCACACCTGCGCGATCTTTAACCCAATTAATTTAAGTTATGTTTTTCTATAAATTCTACAGTTTTATTTCTTACATCATGTACTTTTTTAGCAAGACATTTTCTAGAATTTATTCCTTTCAACACACATTAAGAATCGGTGTATGAAACAAAACAGTTTACCAAATCCTTTTAATTTATTCATATACTCACCGTAAAAATGTTTATTTTTTTCATCAAATCTGTATCCCTTATCTTCCCATTTCTATTCATTATAAACCTTTATGAAGGCTGCGCTTGTGAAGAATCAATTTAATATGGCTTATTAACGTGATATTATATTGATTCATTAATAAGTACGCTAAAATTTCATGGCAATTGAATATCGATCCATACACATGCTATCTGTTTCAGCAGGTTTCCGTGACATATCATCATTTCGTTCAAAATTTATTATGTACGTACGTAACTAACCATTTTCCTTATGTCAGTAATATAGATATACTGTAGAATGTACTTTTGTGCATTTATAAACAGAAATAAGTAATGGATGAGAAAACTTATAATTGGTAACCTGGAATTTCAGGAACGCAATATTGGATTAATCTTTCTCCATTTAAAGTTTTTATTGAATCAGTTAATATTTTTGATTGATTGCATCCTTTTTCCGAACTGCCTTTCAAAAGAATTGTTTCACTGTTGTATCGTTCAAGGCGTCGTTATTCTGTATATTAAAAAAAAATTATAACGAACAACCGAAATTGCGTTTAAAATATCGGGTTTACAGATTGAAGAATTAACAAAAGAAGTCAAGGAACTCTCGATAGGAGAAATTATCGTCGCGAATGAATGCTATGGGGAATTTCAGAAAAATTCTTCAAGGAATAATAAAAAGCGTACGATACTTGAATCCTAATTTCAACCTATTTTAAATAGAGCAAGTGACAGAACTTTGTCTCAAAGTACAAATCGCGCTTTCTAGTAAATTCCAAGGTTTTAATGAAAGGGTTATTTTAGCCTGCTCAGTAATTTGTCATATTTATTCAGATTGGAGCGATATCTCTCTTGTCAATCTAATAGGGTCTGAAGGACATTGTTTTGAACTTTTACACAAATAAGACCCAAATTTCTGCTTAAAAACTAATGAAAAGGTTTGGCAGTATAGCCTGATTACGATGTATAATATATAATATTTAAGATTCTTTTGTGCTTCAGCTGTAGTATGAGTCGCCGTTTGAATATACATAATTGCCTTATGCTAATCATTTTTACTTCAGGTTCAGGAATTGCCTAGTGTGTTCCCATTGTGGCTCTGAACGACTTATGGCCAAAGAGCATTTATACACGCGTACTATAATTGCATACTATAATTTTAATTCTGTGAAATATTTAGTGGGAAGTAAGGCGGAAAATGGCTTACATGCCAAAATAAACATTATAAATCTTGATAGAATTTTTAATCACAAAGTTGGTAATTTTTGCCAGGTCAGGGATAATTTGCACTGGCAAATGCGTTTACGAGACTTTATGAATCTAATTTCTAACCCTCTAGAAGTGCTTGGACATCCCTGTGAATATCTGTGAACTGAGGAGTCCGTCAGGTCAGTGAATTAACTCAATAGTTGGCAAATGTGTTGCTAGAGAATATCTTTATCTGTGATTACTAGTTGGAGTTCGCTTTGTGGGTGATTTTGGTGATCTGTCCTATTTTACACACATTGAAGAGAATTTGCCTTTATATGTGCTTACTTCCATTGGATATTTACAGCTGTTTATCTTGTTGTACGAACTGGTATTTATAAGATTAATGTATCAGTTTCTTCCTTTTTACACAAAGTAATTATTGAGGAAACGTCTATGAGCTCGTAGCACGAAACAATATACTTATGGTATAGAAAACAGACATATTATTATAAATGCTTGCAATATTTTGGAGACTACATAGAGTCCTATACTTTCAGCACTAAGTATACTTATATGTAAAATGGCACAAGTGCTACTTAATTCTTCTAATTATCCACTAAATTTTAGTTAAAACTATTTGAAGTTGTATTCTTTTAATGAAAGAGTCAATTACCGGGATGTTTGAAATAGAGGAGTTTAAAATTATAATTGCTTTACTTTTCCTAACACTGATAAAATGTTCTGTTACAACTCCCTCTTTATCTGAAGCAATTAAAGAACACAAACTTTGCACTTAAGTATATTTAAAATCCCAGTGCCTGAAGAGATGGTGAGTGGCAAAGTTATCACTAATATGCAACTCAAAAGCAATTAACTAAAATTATTCAAGGAGTGGGAAAATAATGATGAAACGCATTTAATATAGTTTTCTCGTGGAGTAACTGGTCCCTGTTTGCGATACAAAGGCAACTATTTAGAGTTAACATAAGCTTTGTTTAAGAGATTTGCAAGATTTATTTTCCTTCGAAACTTATGATTCTAATTAGGACTCGTAAATCAATGAATATTTACATCAAAAGGAGAGATATTTCCATAGAGAAACTCATGATGTTTTAGGAAATAGCGCTGTGATATGCATGACAATTTTATTAATAATTTCACATACTTTTTTAACTTCAATTAATTTGTTTAATTTGTTAAATACGAAGGACGTAATCTTACGTGTTTAATAATTATATTACTGACATATTTTGTAAAATTTTGTGCTTATTTGTTTGGTAATTTAGGTTTTATGCGTGTCTGTAGCTGTAGGTACTATTATTTTTATTTGTCTATTGATTTATTTAGCACAAGTTATGCAGCAATTTTATTTTGTTAGTTTTTTAACTGAATAAGGAATTTTATTGCATTTACAAATGCCGATTTCTTTCATTATGTAGCAAAACATTTAATTCTTCATCGATTGACATTTGGATTACAAAAGTAGTTTTGTAGAAGGAAATATAAAAACGGAAATCTCGCTAAGGGATTTGAGTGAAATTTAGCGATGCTTTGTTAATTTCGCTATATATAAAAGTTTTGGTAAGTATGTTTTCGAAGCTCTAAGAGTCCTTTTCTGGATAATAGCAAAACTATTATCAGCTATACAGGACAATAGACGAAATAACCTCCATTCTTTAATCATTAGTCTGGATATTATAGAAGCTTATGACTCCTTATGGTGGCCAGACATCTTAGATTCTCTGGTCACCATGGGCTGCTCCACAACGTTCATAGACTTAATTATAAGTTATTTGAGAAATCGTAAAGTTCAAATCACTCTGGATAATGCAATATTACAGAAACAATTACAGGAAGGTTGCCCACAAGGCTCATGCCTAGGGCCATTGCTATGAACAATAGTAGCCAACTCTCTACTTCAAGAACTTCAGAACTTTACTAATTGCATTGTAGTAGCATACGCAGATGATTTTTTACTTCTTATATCCGGCCGATCAAAAATAGCATCTATAGCACAATCCAATCTAAATTTAATCGTAGACATAAAGTTACCATATCGACTTCTAAAACTCAGGCACAAATCATAGCATCTCATGGAATTCTGCGAAGGAACCCACCGCGACGGTTATATGGAATCCCTATCAAATATGTGACAAATCTCAAATATCTTGGCCTAATCATTAACAACAGACTTTCATGGCTTCCTCACTTGCGTCATATTAAATTTAAAGTTAATATCATACATCAACACATGAAAAGAACGTCAACAACAACATGGGGCATCTCACCGTCTATGATAAAACTTTGCTATTCAACAATAATAGAGAAAATAGTTTTATATTGCTCAAGCATTTCGGATGGTAAATTAACACAACATGAAAGAAGACTTCTAATAGGATTGCAAAGACTATTTATGTTACAAATTTCAAAAGCCTATAGAACTACATCAAACCAAGCCCTCCATATTCTAACTGGTCTGCCACCTCTAGATTTAGTGGCTGAGAGAGAAGCCCTGCTTTCAAAAGTACTTCGTCTTAACACTAGAGCTACTTTGTGGTCACAAGATTATTATCCAATAGATCATGAACATAAACCATATCAAACCTTATGCCATCCGACGGATTTCACAATAACAGACTGTATTAATATTGATTATAGTACAATCAACTTACAGAGGCTTATATATAGCTCAGCAATTGTAATCTATACAGATGGATCAAGAACGCCAACAGGTACTGGAAGTGGACTATGCATCTACTCTGGATCTTCTTTGCTGCATTCTTGGAGACGAAGACTACATATTAATAATTCAGTGTATTAGGCGGAGCTTATAGCAATTAGAAAGGCGATATTACTAACAATCAATTTTGAGAAAATAGTGTTTATTTGTACAGATTCAAAATCAAGTTTGGAGGCATTACAAATCCCAAAATCAATAGTCCACTAGTTTATAAAATACAAAAGCTACTTCTTTCAATATCTAATGACAAAAGACCTAACCTTCAATGGGTTCCTGGCCATAGTGGTATAATTAGAAATGAGGCTGCAGACGAAATAGCAAAATAGGCTGCACAAAGAATTAATCTTCCTGAATATA
The DNA here is from genome assembly GCF_044657685.1 of Stegodyphus dumicola. NCBI lineage: Eukaryota > Metazoa > Arthropoda > Arachnida > Araneae > Eresidae > Stegodyphus > Stegodyphus dumicola. The sequence continues at coordinate 131,963,658 of NC_140770.1, forward strand.
TTTTGCCTTTCCCTGAATCATACCTGAAACCTCTTACGTACAACAGCCTGCTAAACGAATGGCAAGGAAGATGGACTACGTCTACTACCGGCTGCAGGACATTTAATTTTTTTCCACAAGTGTCAGCTACTATCCGCTCGCATAATCAATCACAATCGATCTTTTTTATGGACATGGACCTTTTCCTGATTACTTGCATCGTTTTCATTTAAAGTCTTCTCTCACTTGTGAATGCGGCGAACAAGGCACAATCGACGTCTTTGCTTTTTACTGCATGTTCACCAGGAAGTTTCACCTAACACCACCACCAGAACAATATTGGACTATTTGGGCACAACGATTAACTTCAAGTCACATATTATTAAATAAACTGTATAAAATTATTGCCTATTGCAACAGCAAATACACATTTCCAATAGCACATCCATAATTTTTACCATCCCTTAAAATATTATCTAAACACATACTTGTAAAATATGTAATAAGAAACTTCTAATTGTATATAGTGTATTTGTTTATATTTGTTATTAGTATTTGTATTTAATACTGTTGAGTTGTAAAATTTTATGTATAATGTTGTACTAAATTCTGTTGTTAGCAAATGTATTACTTGTAACTTTACTGTATCGCACGTCATCTACTTGATTTATATATGTAGTGTGGTGCATTTTTACTGTGGATTCACTGTCATATAAACTATAAATGGAGTATAGTAATGGAAACTGTCTAGTAAATGGATAATATTAATATGTCTGATGACTTAATAATTATATAATGATTTTATTTATTGCATTGACTTATGTACGATCTCTTTGTCTAAGATCTTCTATATCTAGTTGTATGACAATTACTAACGTGACCACTGATAATAGGATTATAGACTCTTGACTGCGAATAATGACTATTTGAATAGAGAATATTGTATACTTATTATAAGACTATAGACTGTTACTATCTGACAATATAACATGGATTTTGATTTTGAACAATTGGATTACTACTGATATATTGTTAAAATGACAAAATGATATATCCATTGATTATGATATAATGAAAACACACTTCATGACTATTGACTATGACATAGATTATTAACTATGACAATGACTAATTTGTTGAATATTGTAAACATTCCAATTTAATGACTATTGACTGTGACAATGACTCTTTGCTACCTGACAATATAACACGACTTTTGAACAATTGGACTACAACTGATATATTGTCGCAACACCAAAACGATAATAGTTATATATCTATTGACAATGACTAAATGACAATTTACTTTATGAATATTGACTATGATAAGGATTTTACTATGAAAAGGATATGTTGATCCTGATTTTATTATTATTGTCGGTAAATATTACCGCAGAATTATATTATACAGCATTGTATTTTTATGTAATATGTTTAATATATGTAACATCACAAAATTGTTATATAAGCTACATTACTGCGTTAAAGGACAGTATTGTAGTACACTAATTTATATTATTCATTAAAATTGTGATGTGTAGCTGTATTGCATTTTTGTATTATATGTTCTGTACCCTAGTATTATTATGTAACTGTGAACATGTTTGGAAAAAATATTCTGACAAAATTGATTGTAAAGCAGCACGTAGTGCACATATGCAATGTAACAAGAAAATGTAACTTGCTGTATATATTTGCAAAAATTTTCAATAAATGCCGCTGATCTGATAACTTCCACTGCAGGAGTATCATCCCGCTAGGCTAACGTCTTAGGTCGGGAGCTCCTGTAGTAGTGTTCAAGTTCAAGTCCTTTTCTGGATAAACGTTCTGAAGAGACACTTCCCTTTGAGGAAAGCTATACATATACACTGCTTTGAGCTGTAAGTTAATTCAGTTATTCAATTCAGGGTGATGTGACTGAATTTAGCTCTTGCTGGTCGATCTGCTTTAGACTTTGATCTGACACAGATTTTAATCACCAATTGTATTGCTTGAAAAGAGTCTTGGAAAGATTGTTTTATCTCTGGTTTTCTCCTTCGGCTCTTCATGTTGTTTTTCTTGCTATACAAATTACTCTTAATTTTAATAAAGTTCAATATCTTCCTGTTAATTTGGTGTAATTATTAAAGAGATATGTACGTTCTCATACCGTGCAGCAATATATTTATTAGTCAATATATCATTAAGTCAATATAATGTCATAACAGTGCATTATAAGTTCTCTTTACGTAATAAACAAAGGTATTTGGTTTTTAAGTGGTAATATAAAACTTTACGGTTCCTGCATTTAGAATCCAGTTTAACGAATGAAATAAGTAAGAAGTAAGAAAATGAAGTTTAGTTTACGATTCGTTTATCTGCTTAATGTTTTCTAGAGGAAATCAAAGTGCTACACTACAAAGCTTGGATTTAACGAGCAGCATTTGTTAAATGTAACATATTACTTCTGAAAGATGAAACCTACTCATTTATTCAGTAGCTAAAACAAAAACAAAAAATAATGTTAAATTCCTGTTCCTAGTGAAAGTGTAATACAGACTGTAAGGTTTATTTTTAACCGACAAATTATTTTTATCTTTAATATTTTATGTGCTACTACTTTAATCTTAGAGGTACTCTCATCGCTCGCGAATTGGTTTAATGAACCGATTCATTTTACTAAGCGAAAGGTAATAGAGTCATTAGCTTCCTTGCTTCCTTGTGTAAAGTAAAGGAAGTAAGAGCGAAAAATTTTGGCTATCATATTTAAACGAAAACATTCATTTTGACAGCTCTGGAATACATTTGAACGATGTTTTTGCGTGACATCAGTACATGCGGACAGTAAAAAGGACTCTTTTTCCCAAAACTGAAAAATGGATTCAGAAGAAATTCTTTTTCGTGACATCTTTACGTACGTACGTATGCATGCATCTCGCACAGCTTAAAGATGAAAGCCTCAGCACGTTGGAATTTTGTATATGAAACTGCTATAACCTGTAGTTATGCATCTCCCTTTTTCGTTGCAATCGGTCGCACCAAAAATATACATATATATACCCATTTCTTTGCCCTGCTCAGTGAGCTCAGTTTTTTTTTATTCTTATGTGTTAATAAATTGTGCATATTTAGCTTTAAAATGATTGAATTAATATGTTATATTTATGTTTCGGTTAAGGTTTTTATGCCTTTAGTTAATATGCATGCAGTAGTTGTAGAATTATCAACAATTAAAAACAATTTTAAATGCTGCTAAGCCTAATGAAACCACCATTTATTTACATTTCAAATTCTTAGTAGAAGAGTGAATTAAGTGAATTTCTGCACCTTCACTGTCTTTTTGCCCGGTTGCACCAAAAATAAACTTTCAATTTTATACACCGAAAAATGTGCCTTATCCGCTGGCCGAATTGCTTGTTTTTGCGTAGAAACTCTCATTTTAATTATAAAAATGTTTTTTAACTGTTTTAACTTCCTTTTTCGTTTATCTGTACTTTACAGTTTTTAATGAAGATGCCTTGAGATTTATTTTTCGCTCCTCGCCAAGTGAGAATTGAATTAATTGAATGAGAAGTACTATATCTATAACGAAATTCGAGGAAATAAGTTTAAATGAAATACAACAGAACTATGTATAATTTAATACCCGCACAAAGAAGTCATTTGGCGCCCCCATCAGATTTTTTGAAGCAGCAGACGGGAAAACTGGGTAATGCCCTCGCCGACACTCGAACCCATGAGCTCTGTAGTACGCGCTGAGTGTGCTACCGTTACACCACAAAATTATGCTGGAAGGAGGAAAATACGATATAAGGTAATTCGCTAAAAGGAAGAATAGAGAATTCTTAAAGGAGTGTTAAGGAAGTTCGATTCCTATTTTAGGGAAGAAAACAGTTTTCAACCCTTTCTTTTAAAAGGGAGTTTTAGTTTTTGTGATTTCCCAATTATTTTAACTTTTCTGTTCTAGAATTGTTAGTTCTTGGTAAATGAAATTAGGCCGTGAAGTTAAGAGCTCGATTTTACCACCGTTCATTCGACCCTTCCTGCTTTTCGGTTTCATCTTCGGCAACCGTTCTTTATTTTCTCTCAGTTTCCGATCTTATTCATCAGTACTGTATCTAATTAGCGAACGATGCCTCACGTCCGGTCACCAATCATCGTAAATCAGTACGCAAAATACATTCTACTGTATGCATCGGTACCGTGCAGCTCATACTCTAGCGAAAATGGGCGTTACCTTTTTCGTGATTCAACATGAGTAATAAACTTGACGAACAGCGTATGTAAAATTTTGCATGAAATTCGGCATACCTGCCACAGAGACATTTCACATGACGCAGCAAGTTTATACATCTTTTTCTCATTCTTTTCTTATACGTGAATTTCTCGCAAGATAAAATTTGATCTCACTCATGCTCGCGTCATATTTTCCAAATGTGATTAATGAGGACATCGTCATTTTTCCGCAGTATAGAATCCAACTCAAAGGGTGCGTTTTGACACTATTGCGGAGATCCAGCGAAAATAACAGAACGTATTTGCCACGCTTCGAGAAGTGAACTGAACAAACTGAATTTACAAAACTGAGAAAGACTACAGAAACGCTTTTTACTATTCAAGGAATATTTTAGGTGAAAGTAAGTACACATAACTTAAGAAAGTAGTGTCTTTTAACAGAACGATAATCGAAACTTTCTAATGACTCCTCATATGAGAACGTTTAACATTTGAGTCAGCATTAATTTTAACAATATGGTAACACATGGAGTCTTAATGACCAAATTTATTTGCAAAATTTAGAGTTTCGTGGTTTTAGCTTTTGATTAACTGTAACTGATATTCCCTTTTGCTTTCATTCTTATCAGAAGCATCATAGATTTTCTGGAAAAGCAAAATATTAAATTTTTATTAGTGTACTCATTCTATAACTCGTTGCAGTCCTGTTGCTTTTCGCAATTATAGAATACTTGATGTATCAGGCATCTTCCTATACGTGAAACGTTCTGTACACGAGAAGTCAGAAGAAAACGAAAATTATATTTAGAGTAGTTTCTGCACCTGATTAGAGTTGCAAAAATTCCTTCGCAAGCTTATCGGAAAATTTCACATTTACGTTTTTACGTTTTCTTATTTTCAACTTTGATATTTCATATTCCTTTGAAAGCTTTTAATTTGCTTTTATGTCATCCTTGTCATATTTTATAAGGACTTCTATGTTAGTTTCTCAATCACTCATCCTATTCAAAGATGATATTTCAAAATTTTTTTTTAAATCTCTAACCATCTTTCGAAATTGTGTAAGCTTATATTTAGCTCACTAATAATAATGCTTGTCGTTATTTTCAAAAGATTGTTAGCAGTTTTTAAACTACTTCCTTATAAGCTATCGAGCTCAAATACGAAAATGTTAACACAGATATAATCGCACGTTAACGTTAAAGTTGTGTTTTACTTCGTTTATACTTGAGAAGTCAAAAATTCTGAGTCATATACGTGAAAGAATCGAGAGATTCAAAATCCGAAAGATTCGGGAATGTTTTAGAAATTCGGATTCGAAATAATTTAGAATCCATCCCTTTTCTGAACATTAGTAATAAGGACCAAAAATGTAACAAGTATAAAAATTACATCATTAATCAATATTTTCATTATGAAAAAAACTGAGAGCAGTAATTCTCAGTGTAAAAAAATTTTCAAAATTAGAAACTCAATATACAGGAGAAACATTATGAATATTGTTCGGACAGTCATTTGTCAACCCAAAGCTTCCTTTACAAATGAAATATTTGATTAAATTAAATTATACTAAGAAGATTACATCACTTTTATTTCGGTTACGAATTTGTGACAGAATATTAAATTTACTTTTCCGAGAATGCTTCTACACGCTTATTAACACGACCTTCATAGAATTAAAAAAAACAAATGATAACAGCTAAGGTTACCAAAAAGAGAAGAACTTTGCCAATTTTGTAATGTGCATTAGCGTCCACCAATTGCATTAAATCGATTGAAATATGAACCCAGCTAATATTTTAACGAGGTTCCGCTGTTAATTTGCTCCAATTTAAAGCAGCTGTAATAAATCAAGGTTTTAATTAACTTTTATTCTGAGGCATTGTAAATGGGAAGAAAATTATCTGCTATCACATATCCTTGCAGTAGTTATCTATTTTTTGTTTTATTGAAGTTTTCTTTTTTATTTTATTGCAGAAACACTCTAAAATTCCTTTTTTGCACTTCAATTTAAATTTATGAAATGCATTAAGGGCATTAAAGTTCTCTAAGGTTTTATTTGAAATTTTTTTGCATAGATAAGGCGTCAAATTAAGATTTATAAAGATAAGAATATTTTATTCCCGTCAAAACAGACTAGATAAAATTATATTTAATAATTATTTACACATGCAAATTAAAAACGAACACCTTATTGGCTTTAAAAAGCTAAAACATTTAGAGTAAATTATATTTACTATTAGCTATAGCCTTATTTAATCATAAATAATGCTGAAAATGTTACTGAAAGCTATTAATTCATATATTACGCTTAAAATTATTTTAAAATATGCTAATAAATTATGCTATTAAAAACAAAGCTCAGAGTTATTACGAAGTACAATTGTTTTTATCATTCAATTTGTTAAGTAATTATAATTTGAAATAAAATTAAGTTTTAGATCACTTCGAACGGCAGCACTGGGATTAATCCTGAAATTTCCTTTCCGAAATAGTGTGTGGGAGAATGCGTAGTCATTTACTTACGACACTAAGGGAAAACGGCAATCCTCTCCTTGGGTTGGAGAATATTCACCACGTCCGCAGATACTTTGGTTTAAAAAAATTCATGTAAAGAACAAGTTGGTGAAATTTCTCTATTAGAAAGGATGATTCACAAGGAATTTCTTTCGGTTAGCGAGCTAAAGCTGTAATGAACAGATTTCTGAAGATAATTTGCCACGTACACGTTCCTCCTAGTAACTGGATTCTGCTCCATAAGAAAGTTTCTTTCATCCATACCGTGGTTCTCAAGTATTTTCTAACAAAATGTGTCACCGTTCCCAAACTCTCTCAATCATCGGATTTAGCCCTTATGACTACTGTCTCTTCTGTTAATGTAGTCTGTTCTCAAGGATGATTATTGAAATAAAACTGAAGAGGTACCGAAAATCAGATATTTAAATTGTATACGAAAAGGTAAGTTTACAATCAGTCTACCTTATAAACGCTGAAAACGTTGCGCAGGTTTACAAGAATTGAATTCATATCTATTCCATGCTAAGAAGTGAACATGTAGTTTTCTTGAGCTTTCGATTTTGGAAGAGTTTAGTACTGGAATTTTCTAGACAGGAAGTAAACATTTTAAACACTTTTCATTTCATTATTTGCATTGAAATGTATTAACTTTTAGGAAAACAAGGAATTTTAAGAAAGAATAAAATACTTTATGATTTTACAGTGTCGAAAGAGTGTGCTTTTAATATTTCACATGCTTATGAGAAAATACTTATGCGAAATACGAAAATTTCAATCGTGTTTTCGTATAATCGTATTACGTTGTTCCTGTTGTTGCTTCTCCTCGAAAGATCTGATATATGCCAGATCAGCTCCAGAAGGTTGTCGACAGCCAAAACATCAATAACAATGAGGGGATCGAATGTTAAGTTCTTTTTAGAAAGTCCGATACAATTCCAGTATGTGATCCGGTGAAGCCGGGTGGTCACAACAATTTGTACAAGCGCGGCGGATTTTTCTGCCACTATCAAAAGAAAGACATTTAAGGTGGCCACTTGTTAGTCTAGCCAGAGCAGTCTGGGAGAAACGGTCACATTTAATGCCCAGGTAGGGAGCCAAGGAATGTTCCTGTGTACCATCGGCCCGTAGGTTGATACGAGAGCTTAGATCGACGGAGTTTTACGTCCAAAACGACTGAGTAGGACCAAGCTCCTTCGGCAAGTCTCATTCGACCCTTAGACAGGCGAGGTCCCGGGTATCCCAGGCGGGGACCGCAATTCGCGTTCGAAAAATCAATTTCCTCCCTCCTTCAAGCATGCCATCGTGGTGTAATGGTTAGCACACTCGGCTCGAATTCGATAGGTCCAGGTTCGACTCCCAGGGAGGGCATTGCATATTTTTCACGTCTCCTGCTTCAAAAAATTCTAATGACTTTATACTGCTTAGTTATCCGCTCAATAATTAATTAATCATAACAGAATTTCATTAGGAGGTCAGTTGATGTTTCCTTTCCTTCCATGAAAGTGAACTTCAGGTTCGAAGGAAAAGAAGGCATATTTTTAATTTAGAATTATTTCGTATTAGATGGACTAAAACATTTTATCAATTCTATTAAAGTAGAGTAAGTAAAGAGATAGCATTATTGATTTAAATTGTATCCTTGCAAATGAGTCATTTTCTAAAAAATACAAGTTTGCAATTTCGGAAGTGACTTTCAGCAGCAGCCAAATTCAATGGTTCACCTTGTGAGGATTTATCTACTTATATTTGAATAAAAGTTGAGTTAAAGTAACTTTCCAGTCGCTTTCCTTTACACCCACGCTTTTCGTGCCAGAATGTAAATGAGTTAGCGTGCGTTTATTCAGATTGAAAGAGAAAGAAGCGCTATTTAAGTGAAGGTTTCGCAATTTAATTATAATTGAACGTTATTTGTTTAAGCCAGAAGTGTTGGCTTATTTAAATACAAGTTAGGTCATTATTACTTCTTTGGGTTAAAATAAAAGGGTTATTCACACTCCTTTTCTGACTTTTTCTGTCTACAGTTCAATAGGATCAATTCTCTATAGTCAATAGGATCTTTCCTCTATAGTCTTTCTAGAGCTCACGAGTTTATATTACCAAAGAAGATGAGATTCTATAACTTATTGAGTGTGCTGCAATAGGAAATGTATGAATACGCTGCACCAATCACAGAATGTATTTAAGAGAATAATTCCAGTGTGGTTTTTCATGCACCCTTTACTCAAAATCTTTCGTCAAGACCAGTGCAATTTCTTGATGCTCGTTTTATAAGGTATTTTCTCCTTCCTTTCTATATGTTTTCGTGGTGTAGCAGTAGCACACTCGGCGCGTATTCGAGAGGTCCAGGTTAAAGTTCCGGCGAGCGCATTGCTAATTTTTTGTGTTTCCTACTTCAAAAATTCTAATGACTCTACAACTTTACTCAGAACATTTTCATCAAAAAGTAAACAGGTATATACAAAAATATTTATGTTTTTAAAGCTAAATTAAGAGTAGGTGTCCAATAAATACTTAATTACATATGAAAATAATTTTGCTGGATAATATTTTTCTGTCAAAATAAAAGTCGTTCCACTACATCCATTGATCACAAGCATCGTTCATTATTACATTCACCAGAGCGCATTATTCTGCTCATCCACAAACCTCTGCATGTGTACACTGCTTATGTTTAGCAAATCGAATTTGCTGACGAATTTACTCCGTACAGTCATGAATGATCCCTCAGGATTCTCGATCTTGCAATACAGTTCCACGTAATCCATACTTACATTACTCTCTCACTCAGTAAACTTACATTACGGCTGCGCTCCATATAACTGGATTGGCTGCAGTGGATGTAGTTGTAGGGACGCTATAATGCCAAGAAAGTCTCTGATGAAAGCTCTGCTTCTCTGAAAAAGAATCAGCGAATCATATGTCCTTTATTCAATACATGACCGTAAATTCTAGTCTGCATCTTATAATTTTAACGCAGAAATATTTTAAAGATGAAAAATGTGTTTAGCACGAATATATACGTTTTGATAATTTTACGTAATATAATGTTTTGATAATTTATGCATAAAAGATACTGGGAAACATAACACTAAGGAAATTAAGAATAACATACAGCATTTTGTGCAGATAGATATAATTTGTAGAAAAAATTAAAAGATTTTCGGAGCAGAAAGAGTAAGAACTGTAAGCAATTATCATATCGCCCCTTGCGTGCTTTCAGTGTGTAAGTGGTTAGTATGCCAGTGTAGCAATCGGAAAATCCATTGTATGAGTCTCGGTAAGCGAACCGTTGATTTTTCATATCCTTCATTTCGAAAACCTAATAATTTGCACAGATTCTTGATGTATATATAGAATTAATAAATTCAACAAAAGTTATCCCCAGGCCTTTTTAAGTGGTTTTCCATTAAAATCCTTTCTACAAGACCGTTTAAGAATCTAAAGCTAATTTTAGCGTAAAACATATAAAATGAGTGTAATTGTTGGATGTGCACGAAGAGTCGATCAAAAATAATGACTTCCCTTATGAGAATTTATCTATTTATTTTTGACTAATAGTTAATTTTGGGTTAAGTAATATTTCTGTCGCTATATTTTCACCCGCGCTTTTCATGCCAGAATGTCAATGAGTTAGCGTGCGGTTCTTCAGATTGAGAGAGAAAGCTGTGCTATTCAAACGAAGGTTCCGCAAGTTGATTTTAGAGAATGTTCTCCCTGCTTGAGACCACGTTGTTACCGTGACTAACTAGCAATATGGCATTGTGGTGTTGAGTGCTTCTTGCCATTAGGTTTGTCTGTCTGATTTCTACAAACCAGAGCCTTCCTGCGCGTTACTTTATCCTGCGAGTCGTTTAGCTAATTAACTGCATTTGATTTTACTTCAACATTACTTGTTTAAGTTAAGCCAGAAGTGTTGGCTTATGTAAGCCAGAGTGGAGCCGTCCGTAAAGATCTTTGTGTTTGAATAAAAGGATCTATACACACTTCTTCTGACTTTTGTTTGTATCATAAGACTTGAAGATAATTCTTCTACAATATTTTTAGAGCTCGTCGGTATATGCTTCCAATGCATACCAGACGTTAAAACTTATATATAAATATTCTTCCTATTTTCCTCTGGATATTACTGTATTAATTTTACATGAAAATAGTGCTTTATTTAATAATCCTGCATAAGCCTAATTTAGTAACTAAATTTCTCAAACATCTCGAAAGGAACGTGCTCGAAAGGAACAGCTCTGTGGGTACCCGTAGGCCAAATCCCCGTAAAAACTCACAGACAGAAACCCGTACAACTGTACGGGTACCCGTAGGCCAAATCCCCGTAAAAACCCATAGAAAGAAACCCGTATGGTTGTACGGGTACCCGTAGGCCAAATCCCCGTAAAAACCCATAGAAAGAAACCCGTACGTTTGTACGGGTACCCGTAGGCCAAATTGCCGTAAAAACCCATAAAAAGAAATCCGTACGATTGTACGGGTACCCATAGGCCGAATACCCGTAAAAACCAATAGAAAGAAACCTGCACGGCTGTATAGGTACCTGTAGGCGAAATACCTATAAAAAACCTGTAAACGGAAACCCGTATGACTGTTACGAGTAGGCCAAATCTCTGTAGAACTGTAGGCACTATAAACAAAATCCCAGTAAAAACCCATAGCCAAAAATCAAAACTTTATATGCATATCCATTGGCCAAATTTCCATTAAAAAATGGATATTCCGTAGGGTAATGCTTTGTAAAAACCAGTAAACAAAAGCATGTACACCTATACAGGCACCCATACGCCAAATCCTGTAAAAAACCACTACACAAAAATCCACAGACCAATAAAGGTACCTCTTGGAAAAATCGCTGCACAAAACCCATAAACAGAACCAATAGCATTATACCATAGTGGAGTATCCATACATAGAATCGTGCATAGAACGGGTATCCATATACAGAATCCCTATAAAAAACAATACACAAAAATAGAACTGTAAATCAAATTTCCATAAAAACATAAACCAGCAGAAGTACATAATTAGCACTGATGAAATGTACAGAACTAAATTGCGGAGAAAGCATGTAAAGTAATTTTAAATAAAACTCAATGCGAATAAATAAAAATTTTAAAATATCTAGAAGCCTACGAGCCTGTCCTTCTTAATGCACGTCAATATCTATAAACATATTACAAAATATTTGTATAAATTCTCTTTACAAAATTTTAAACTACCATTATATAATTCTGAAAATAAAATGAATAGAAAGATAATAACCAAAGTCATGATTCACAACCATCGAATGTTAAATGTACATATACATATGTAAGAAAAATAAGGAATATGCAAAAGATTAAATTAGCAGCGTAAAATTAATTTTCCTTCTCTATTCTAAAAACAGTAATCTTTCTGCACTGCATTATTTGGAGATAAATTCATGTCATATGACTCTTACATAATTTGATGTTGTAAAAGAAACTAAAACTCAAACAGCCAATAGTAATTTTACAGCAGTATTAAGTATCAAAGACGAGTAAAAATGCATCGAGAACCAAAATTAACTCGGTCTGAATTAAGATTTCACCCTTAACATAACACGTTTGCTTTTTACGCTTTGTATTAGCTGGATTGCAGTCTGTCTGCTCCTTGTTTCTTTCTACACATTTATCAAAAATGTTAATTTTTGGAATAGGCATAAATAATGTGCCAACTTGTTTGTGGCTGCAACATATTTGCTGAAAGAAAGCTGAATTAAATCTACCTCGACTGCCAAATTTCTTATTCATTGTGGATTGGAGTTTCAACATCTCTAAGCCATCAAAATTCTTGCTGTTCATTACGGATTCAGCTGCTTGTATTCGACTACAGAATCTATTACATATATATATAATATCATTTCATTTGATTGTTGCGAATCATTACTTTGTATATATATTATTGATTTAATTATAAATATATACATATAGTACTGTACCTCATTGCATATATTTGTATTTCAGTTCTTTAATTGGGAAATTAAACAATTGTATTTAATCACATCAGCTTGTTTAACAATTTGATACCTAATGAGAAATGTATTGCCAAAGGATGGTACTTTCTAACATCTGCTTAAATTTTAAGTTACCTACAATGCACTAAACCAAATTAAAAAACAAAACTAGAAGAAAACCAAATTTTCAGGAAGAGAAACATTATTAACAAGCAAGCAAAAAGAATACGTGACTTGCAAATTAGAAACTTAACATAGAGTTCAAATTTAGCATACTTGCTATCCCCTTAAAGCTCGCTTACCAATGATAGTAACACCCTGCAGCTTATTATGACATGCATACACATAGATGTTTTGCGTGGAAGAAAGGATAAATCCAAGAATATAATGTAGTGAAGAAATAATAATATACAAACACTGTGTCGACCCCTTATTACAACACTTTGAATGTTACCTGTATCTCTCAAAAGATAAATGAAACATGAAGATAACATATAATAAACTTAATAGTACCCAAAATACAATAAATTATATTGTAACAAAATAAATTTTAAAAAATTTACAAGTTTCAACAAATACCAATTCTCAACGCACAGTTCGGGAATTAAGAAAATATCTCATAGCGTATAATGTTTTATTCCGTATCTCACTTTTAGTGCTATATAATCTTCCACAGATTTTATATAAATAAAATCTATAACATAATGGATATTTATAGTATATGTAGTCCTTGATGTAAAAAAAGATCAACTTTCGTACTGCAAAAATTCCATCTATGTGAATAAGTATGAATATACTCATATACACATAATTATACTAAATAACTAAATTAATGAAACTAAATTCCTATAGAAAAATGGGGAAAGTGTAGAATCGCCCACTGCTTGGCGTGTTTTTAAAAATTGCACATACTCGGTATCCATGTACACATCGACCTATTTTCACTTAAAAAAACATCTCAGAATTGCACAAAAATGCCATTGTGCACTCCTTTGACTTTATTTATGTACACATCAACCTATTTTCAGTTAAAAAGTCAAAAGAAAATTGACAAAAATCCAATTCCTTTTACTTTTGTACCAAGTGCCAAATAAATAAGTGGGCAATTCTGCACTTTACCCGAAAAAATATATAAAAATACCATTTACCTATATATATATTAATAATTTATTATTACAGAAGGTTTTTCATATATCATCTCAAAGGAACATAAATTTAATTACAGCGATGCATTATTGGAATAAATTTGAGTCAGTGTTTTCCGTGCAAGTTATTTAGATTTCTATTGTAGAAAAAATACTTGAAATAATGTATAGAAATATTATTTTGAACCATAAAAATTCTCAATAGTAAAATTTAAAGTACTGAAAAGGTAGCTATTGTTTTTGACAGTAGATTATATAATATAAAAATACCTCATGCCGAGCATTTTCTGAAATTACAATGCTAAATGAAATTGATATAGTGCAGTATTTAGCAATAATAACTTTTTGTAAACAAATGTGGCTATATTCGCTTAATTGTAATGACAGTAATTTTAACTGCATTTGTATAAGGCTATACAGAAGATTTATTTATATGGGTTTTCATTCGCAGAGAACAACCGGATTCCCTGTGGAAGTGCTTCCGAAAATAATGTTTAAATATTACTCTAACTATATTTGAAAGCAATGCTATAACAGTGTCCTTATAAGACTCATGATCCGAAGAGCTTTGGTTTTAAATGTCTCGTAAAAACTTTCAATTACTTCTGCAAAATTCATACCCACGTAAAAATTACTACACCGAAGTCAATTGATTATACAGCAAAACGTTCCTAAAACAATCAACTCCACAATTCGAGATAATGCCAGTTTCCTGTAGCCTGACAAAACTATGAATGATTATTAAGTCCTGTTATTTAATTATTGTCTTGACAAATGTGCCATTATCAGAGGTGGTCATTTAAGAAAATAACCACTATATGAGGTTTCAACTTAATGTAATTTTTTTCAAATAAATAATTCACTTTTTATACTCCCAAGACTAGTACATTTAATATTACATAAATCTTATTCACAAATCTATTTCTATTTCAAAAGCAATTTATGAAAAATACATTTGAAATTTTCTTCATCAAGCTAATAATAATGAAAATTAAAGTATGCATAAAAATGATTATATGTGTTTTAACAAAATAACACAAAATATTTAATGTAAAAATGTGGTTCTAGTCTCATACTTGTAAAGAAAAATAGACCAAAAAGGAAAAACAATGTAAGCTACTATGGTCATCTAAATTTTCACATAATTTTAGTAGTGGAAAAAAGATTCCTTAAGCTTGTATGTCTTGTCTACCCCATTCAATAAGTAATAAACACATTGGCTTTTCCTGGAGTTCGTTATAATGGTTACAGAAACCTTTGATCTTTAAAGAATAAAAGTGACGAATAAACATCATTAAACTCAACGTTTAAAGAATGAATAGGAAATGAAAAGCATTAAAATTGTATTAACAAGCAACTAAATGGTTTCTTCAACATTAAAAGCTAAACAAACCTAAAATGAGATTTAGAATTTTTGTCTTCGTATATTTTTTATTACATAAATCATTTAAGCACAGCTTGTAATTCACAAACAAAACAGTCCAGTTTTTAGAAATTAATTTTGCTATCAAAATAAACCAGAACTTTAAAAGGCAGGCATTAATTAAAGTTGTTTGATACTATTTTAGGTATACCGCGAAATATTTTTGATACTCATTGGCAAAATAATTTGGATCATAAATTTTTATCGATAAATATAGGATTTTAATTACTGCAAAAATTGGAGTTTCCTATTTATCTTTTCATTATTCCTATATTTTATACCTTCATCATTTAATGTACCCTTATATTTCCATATGCTTTACCCATATTCAGCATCCTTTTAGAGAATCAGAGAGGTCTTGAGAATTGTTTGTTATAACAAAGTGATGTAAAATAAAAAGAATCTACTTAATGATAATTTATATTGGAAAATATTTTAAATATTATAAAGCCTCCAACAATAACCTACTGGGTATTTTTGGAGCTATTTGGTATGCCAAATTATATCAAATAGAGCATGAACCTTAGCATAAGGATGGTGCAATAGCCAAAGGGAGATTTATGAGGCGGGGGATAGCTCCTTTGATATTAAAGATATGTTTATAGCTTTTTGAAGAACAACTAACAATTTGGCTACCCTTTGTGATGGTATAACGCGGGACCCCATAAACCTGCATTTTCAAGCAGAAATACCCCGAAGAGCCAAAAGAACTGGCTTAGACGTACGTATGCAAATAACGGAGGCATGGAACAAATCATAGTAAAGCGCGGAGTTCGGAAACTCCTCTTTAAGACAATAAGTGTCTAGCAAAGCTGTTAGATCGATTATTGCTGCTACAATGACAGGTTATCAAAATATAAGCGAGTTTGAACGTGCTGTTATAGTCGGCGTACAAGAGATGGGATATAGCATCTTCAGGTGGCGATAAAATTTGAAATTTGGTGTACGACCATTTCATGAGTATACCGTGAACATCGAGAATCCAGTAAACCATCAAATCCCCAACATCGCTGCGACCGGAAGAAGCTCGTGAAAGAACGAGACGAACAACGACTGACGAGAATCATTAAACATGACAGACGTGCAACACTTCTTCAAACTGTTTCGGATTTCACTGCTGGGTCATGAACAAGTGGCAGCATGAGAAGTATTCAAAGGACCATCATTGACACGAGCTTTCGGAGACAAAGCACCACTCGTGTACCGCTTTCCATTGAACGACACAAAGTTTTACGCCTCGCCTGGGCCCGCCAACATTGCTTGTGTAAGACTGGAAGCGCGTTAGCTGGTCTGACGAGTCTCGTTTCCAATTGTATAGAGCGGATGGACATGTACGGGTATGGAGACAACCTCATGAATCCTGAACTCTACTTGTCAACAGGGGACTGTTGCAGACAGTGAAAACTTTGTCATTACATGGGTCGTCTGCAATTGGTGTGATATGGTACCCCTGATATATCTACAAGATTTTGTCAAGTGACAGATACGCTAGCATCCTGTTCGATCACCTGCATCCATTAATATTCATTGTACATTCCGTATGACTTGGATATTTCGAGTAGGACAATGCGACACATCACACGTCGGGAGTTGCTACCAAGTGGCCCCAGGACAGATCACCAGACCCTGGAAATTTTTGAGCATGTCTGCTATGCCTTGCATGGTGCTGTTCAAAAGATATCTCCACCACTTCGCATTCCTATGGATTTGTAGATTTTCCTGCAGGATTCATGATATGAACTAACTCCAGCACACCTTCAAATATCAGTCAAGTCCATGCCACGTTGTGTTGTGGCACTCCTGCTGCGTACTCGCCGGGACCCTGCACGATATTAGGCAGGAGAGTTCACTAATACATCATTATTAAATTAATTAAACAACTTCTCGAACGTCCATTCCCCCGAAAACTGTGTATCAGATAAGAGAACAATAATACAAATAATTAATCTGTAACATATTAGTTCTTGCATTACAATGGGTATCCTATAATTAGGGACATATTTAAAAAAAAGCTGCGAAATCGTCTAAAAAATCATAATTTTTTAAATTGTGCTCAGATTTCCTATATGTCTTTGATGAACTTGCAGAACGTTAGGCATATCAGGCTGCTGTTTGTAGGTAAAACCTTATAAATCAGAGTCTTTTTGTTTCCCGTGAAGTAAATTTTGTTCAAATTTAAATCGCACTTACCATTTCATTGATACGATAATTTACTGATTTTATATGAATTTTAAAACAGGCTTTAATTTATAGTCACTCAGAATGTAATTTTAAATTGATATATGTGTTAAAAACCCGTAAAATTCTGGATATGCTTGCTGGTACAAGCGCTGGGAGATTTCTACTTAAGCATTTATACTTTACACTGCAGAAAGCGCATAGATCTTCTTTAACATAGTTTCTTTCGTTAAGAGTCTGTTATTTTAAAATAAGCAGTTCAAAAAGTATTCGATTCTCTGTCATTTATAGTTGTAACTATGTCATTTATAGTTGTAATTATCATTTATAGTATTTATAGTTGTAACTCTGTCCAGAACACAGATGAAGCTCAGCCTTCGTTTGTGAGCATTTCTTGATGGGAACCACGTTAATTAGAAGTAATAAACAATTTAAAGATTTGGGTATCTTCCTTGATATTCGTTACCATGCTTACGACATTTTCCATTGAACGACACAAAGTTTTACGCCTCGCCTGGGCCCGCCAATATTGCTTGTGTAAGACTGGAAGCGCGTTAGCTGGTCTGACGAGTCTCGTTTCCAATTGTATAGAGCGGATGGACATGTACGGGTATGGAGACAACCTCATGAATCCTGAACTCTACTTGTCAACAGGGGACTGTTGCAGACAGTGAAAACTTTGTCATTACATGGGTCGTCTGCAATTGGTGTGATATGGTACCCCTGATATATCTACAAGATTTTGTCAAGTGACAGATACGCTAGCATCCTGTTCGATCACCTGCATCCATTAATATTCATTGTACATTCCGTATGACTTGGATACTTCGAGTAGGACAATGCGACACATCACACGTCGGGAGTTGCTACCAAGTGGCCCCAGGACTAATCTTCTGACTTTACACATGCCCATTAGTAACCCAGATCACCAGACCCTGGACATTTTTGAGCATGTCTGCTATGACTAGCATGGTGCTGTTCAAAAGATATCTCCACCACTTCGCATTCCTATGGATTTGTAGATTTTCCTGCAGGATTCATGGTATGAATTACCTCCAGCACACCTTCAAACATCAGTCAAGTCCGCACATTGCAATTATATTTATACCTAATTTCAGAACACAGATGCAGCTCAGCCTTCGTTTGTGAGCATTTCTTGATGGGAACCACGTTAATTAGAAGTAATAAACAATTTAAAGATTTGGGTATCTTCCTTGATATTCGTTACCATGCTTACGAGGTATGTCAAGTGAGAAACGAAGTGTCTGCACTACAAGAACAAAATACAGTAACATCTTTCTGTGTTAAGAAAATGTATCGTTAAGTTCGACACTGTTTGTGAGTCTTGGAAGATAGGAGATGCGGGTTTTATGTTGATTACAAATTGGATTAAACTGCGAGAACGGGCTGGCTGCAAGGGCCTTTTCGTGGTTTTCCTCATGTGTAATGTGAATATTGCCATTTTGTCTTAGAAAGTCATCCACGGGGCAACCTTCTCTTTCTCTGCTATGCTTAATAACGAAGCACGTAATAAATAAATAAAAAAGTTGGAAAAAAGCGCACTGGGACTATTTGCTTAAGATGCATTTATGGAGAAAAAGGTTTCTATTTATGTTTGCTAAGAATACCTAAAGGAAACAGATTCGTATTTATGTTTTCTGTACTGAAACGATGCATTTGTTAGGAAAACAACGAACGTTTCCTCATGTCCTAGAAGTTTGTTAAACACCTGTAAAATCTAAATGGGACAAAAAATTAGTTTTGAGGGAAATAAAAATAATATATATTATTTTCCATATGCATTAAGAAGACAATATTAAATTAATTTTAATATGAATAATTAATGTAACAGCTGCAGTAGAAAACTGAAAAGAATGAAAAAATACCTGTTATATGAATTCGTGATTTTGTTTCATATTCACGAAAGAAAATCAATTTTCGAAAGAAAAAATATCAGAAAAATCCTCGAAAGTTTAGGGAGCAATGAAGAAATAGCTATCCTAGCAATACTGTATTCACTTCGTGCACTAATACTGCCTTTTTCTTCAACGTTAGAGAAAAACCTAGCCTGACTATTTTAAACTGGTTACTTTACATAAAAATGGTAGATTATCATTTATTTTTTTCGTTTTTTTTTTTTTTTGTTCTTTTAATTTTTGTATGAGATTTTGGAATGGGACGTGCCATTTGCGTTACACTGCAACAACAACAACAACAATATAGTGACTTTTTCCTTCTTCAAACTTTCAGTGTCGGTATATAAGGAATCCTCACATTTTTTCCTGCGGGCTGTAGTTAGTGTAAGTGGTTTGTACTTCCATCTGAAAAACTGTCGAAAGAATGGATATGATTTAAATGTGGGACATAACTGAATATTTTATGTTTCCTGCTCCCGAAAGCTTTCTAAATTTATGCTAGGGTCTCCAAACTGAAATGTTTGGAGTAGACGGTAGTTTGTCGTCAATATAATTTAGTTATTTCGTCTGCGTCCCTTCCCAGCCACTCGGTGGGTGATATAAGGAATTATTGCATTCCCATCATGCATGCTCTCTGGCATAAGTAATTAACACGCACAGACGGACCAGTGTTCAAATTCCGGTGAGCACGTAGTTAATTGATTCACATTTCTATTTCGAAAGCCTAAAGCATCTCTACAAGTTGTATAATAAGGAATGTATCATGAAAATAACTACGTATTTTTAGAAGAACATCATTTTATCAAATTAAATAAAAGATTTTAAAAGATACACTATGTAACATAAATTCTCGAAAAATTTATAAACGACATTTTTATCCTTAAATGTCTCAAGTTTTCGTCGAACCTAAATTTTCATTGTTTTTCAGAAAAAGCATCGATCCACATTATCTGAGATAATCGGGTTTCTGAGCAACTATTTACTCGAAACAGACACTTCTGTCACGAAAGATGAATGTTTTATTCTACGGAATAATAAATAGCCACTAAAATGCATCCATTATTTTTTGGATGAACACTAGCTTAGTTTGATTATTTCAGTGAATGAAAGCAGTTTCAGTTTCCCTTTTCGAAGTTTTCAATACACACGTAATAAGGAATTAAAGTGAGATACAAGTGTCAAGAAATATGTGAGGAAAATATTTTAAAACTCTTTTATGAAGATTTAATCAGATTAATAGCTGAGATCATACTTTAATTTTCTTATAAAATTGGTTAAAATTTCCAATCGGTAGAGACCAAAATCTGTTTCACGCCCATACATATGTATTTTTTGGTGGAATGGATTTCATTCTCCCGTGCCAAGTAGAAAGCTACAGCGCTAACAATAACCTACTTAAACGACAACTTTCGTTTTAGAAATCTGCCCACCAGCGGCCGAGCGGTAAAGTCGCTGAACACTGGTAGTTCGGTCCGAGGTTCGAATCCCGCGAACGGGCTGACAGCATGGGCGCTTTTGTGGTTTTTCCCATGTCTAACGTGTATACGAGTCAATTTCTCTTAGAAAGTCCTCCTCGAAGGCATCCCTTCCCTTAGGCAGATAGCCCTAGTGTGCTTTGCTATAATTAAATAAGCCAAGCCAAGCCTCTTAGAATCTTCATACGCTTTCACCACTGTGTGCAGTTTTCCCTTAGTACAAGATTGAAACTTCGGGCATAAATAGCTAACCAAAGGAGAAAGAAGGAGCGTGAAAATAACAGAACTACTTTATTCGCTTCAAAAGAATGACTGGCATGTCATTTAAGAACTCCCGAAAGCAATGAGCTATGCACTAACAACATGATAAGGAAAAGTACCAGATAGAAAATGATTCAGGCCTTCCGACGACCTGCCGATGTCTAATTGGCGACGTTTTAGGCGACTTCGATGTGAACGAGTTAACATCAAATATATTTTGCAAAATATGTATCCTTTACTGGCGAAACATTTACAACATATCTATGTGTATTGTTCTGTTTTACAGCAATACAGAACATTACAAAAAAAAAAAAAAAAAAAAAAAAAAAAAAAAAAAAAAGACATTCAATAAATGCAAATTTTTTGCTATCCAATTTACTTCCGAAAGTCCTCTCTAAAGCATCAATAGTGATTATTAGGTATTTCGTAGACAGAAAAAGGGATAATTTAATTTTATCATCTCCAAGATTCGAACCGTGGATCTTCTACCATTGCTGGGATGTTGCTACGAGAATAATCCTACTGGTTATCATCCATCAGATTTCAGTTCGAGCTACTCTACAGAGACAACTAGATAATGTGAAGAATCCAGTTGTAGTAAAACTTAAATTAATTAAATAGTGCGAAGTAATACTTTTGTTTTCGGTACGTTTACTCAGTTTGCTTTATTTCATTTTGAAATATTCGTTTATTCGTGAATATTTAAAAACATAGATGCTTTTTGCAATAAATTAACATCTGAACCATTTATTACCGCAATGAAGTAAATAAATAAATCGCTTCAACTAGAAATGACAAGTCGTTTGAACAAGCTATAAGGTATGTCTGGCGCCTTCTTAGCATGCCTTCGTGGTCCGTCATTCGAGTCCCGGCGAGGGCATTGCTCATTCTTCATCATTTCTGCTTCGAAATAACTAATGTTTCTACAAAGTAACAATGATGAGCAAATTAAATATAAATTATTCATGCAAAGTAAACTGCAATACGGTATATTTCAAGTAATTCGAGTTTCGAAAATGAAGTGTTTGCACAAGAATATAACAATCAGATGATTTTTCAGGGACAAGAAATTGCCAACACTTGAAATTTAGCTTAATTGAAAATAATAAGGACCACCTTATGATTTCAAAGAAATTATAATCATTTAAATCTGTCGACGCTTTTTTATTCCATCATACCTGTAAACCTGATTTTTTCCCCCCTTAAGGGCTACCTGAAAGAGAAATGTGAAAGATATATCTGCCAACATAAACATCCAATTCGATAAACGTTTTGCAATATTTAGGGTCATCAGCGTTTCCGGGGGATGAAAAGTAAAAATTCGACTGTGCTATATTGTCATTCATAAAGAGAAGGCTGTCACACTAAAAATGCAATGCTGTCATTTCCATTCGATGCTGTCATAGGAAAGTCATTTAGAAATGCGTATTTTTAAAATTTTGGTCAAAAAATAATTTTAATAGACTCTTTAATTAAAATAAGCTGAGAAAAATAAATTTGTATAAACATAATTGAAAGAACCCGTGAGTGAACAATTAACAATTTATAATAATTTAAAAACGGAATGAAAGGGGCTTTGCCATGAAATATTAAGAAAGGATTCTAAAGTTGGGATTGGTTATAATCAGTATTTTACCTATGTTCATATAGTTAATTTACTCATTTAAAACATTTTAACTGCCATCTTTGATATCACAAATTCACACAAATGAAAGACAATGTAAATTAGTTAATAAATACTATTTGGATAATTTCATATAAATATATTTCTTAATCTTAGAACAAAAATCCTGTAAAGCCATACAGGGTTGTCATAAAAAACATTCCCGATATATGAACGCCTGAAAGTAATCGAAATTAAATTTGAAAGACTGGTATTTAAAAGTATGCTTTCGAGAATGTGATGATTTAAAACAACAGAGCTCTCATAGTTACGGTTACAATGACAAAATTTCGAAATTTTCGATTGGCAAAAAGAGAGGAATTTTCGATTTCTGTCCTGTGTTGTCACTAGATTTTTAAATACCCATCTTTTCAAATGATTTACTCCAGCTCGTTTTGCCATATGTGTATCGTTTCAACGCCATTTATAAGCCCACTAGCGGCCGAGCTGTAAAATTACTGAACGCTGGTAGTTCAATCCGAGCTTCGCATCTAGCGAACGGGCTGGCTGTATGGGTGTTTTCGTGTTTTTCTCCATGTGTAACGTGTGTACGAGTTAGTTTTCCTTACAACGTCCTGCACGAAGGCATCACTTCCTTAGGCAGATAGCCCTTGATGCTTTGGCGTAATCATATAAACCAAACCCAAGCCCAACCAACGCCATTTATGTTTTTTCATTGCTCTGGTCAATTTGGGCATGAAAAAGTGGGTGTTGCCTTTCGAAAATTTCGAAATGTGTTCACTATAATAGTGTGAGCTCTATTGTTTTCAATCATCATAACCTCGAGCGTATACCTTCAAATAATAAAATCTTAAATTTCATTTGATTGCTTGATCAAATAGGTCTCTGGGAGTCCATATGTTGGGGAAGTCTTTTTTATGACAAGTATAGTACTTGGTCTACTACTGGAACTTTAGTCTTATAATCCCCTAACGGACACGTAATGAGTTATCGCTATGTCTGGGATATAAGGTGTGTTGGAACCCAAAAATCTTCAAAAAAAAAAAGGTGATTTCGGATTTTTGCATTTTCAAATTCTCTACACTTTTAGCTTTCTAAAAATACCATTCTTTAATCTCTATGAAAATTAGAACTGTAAAAAATCTAGTTTTAATTTGTCATAATTTGCTTTGATAAATGAGGATTTTTACATAAAAACGCGTTTTTCTCCAAACGTTATTTTTTTATACTCGATGTATCTTTTCTCAGGAACTACTGCTTACAGGTATCTGAAATGTTTATGGCTTATTTGTTATGTTTTCTAATATTTACTGAAACAAGCGTTTTGCGATAAACTAAGAAAAAAATTAAAAACATTTTTTTTGTGTGTGAAAAGTGCTAAATTTGACTACGCCTAACAAAATATTCTGTAAATTACTCTAAAATTCAAAATGTTTCAAAAGCTCATTTCAGTATAATCAAATAGGTATACTTTAATTACACAAAAATTTCAAGCGTGTATCTACAGCAGATTTTGAGGAAAGGTACATCGAAAATGGCCAAATTAATATTGTCGGTATGCGGGTGTCCAACAACCCTTTTGAAAACAAAGCCTTCCGAATGTTTTATAATAAACTTTTTATTTAAGCAACATAAGGGCACGACTTTGTGCTAAAAGTAATCACAACTTATTATGATGTAAGTAAATTAGAACATTTAAATTATTTTAAACTTTCATCAGTAATCTAACTCTATACAATAAAATTCTAAGCTAAAAGCTGGCTGAATAAGTTACCGTCGCGTCATATTTAAGTATTGGCGGCAAGAGAGTGCAAAAGCCCATAGTTATAACTGGATGGGACTGGCAGAATCTAAACATACTACGCTGGTTCCAGGAACTCTGTCTTTCAAGATCCCAAACCTTAGCTTTAATATAATTCCGAACTAATTTGCATTCTGGTGAGGAATACGGAAAGAAGTAGCTGGTTGAATTAATATAAGAATCTTACAGACCTAATTTAAACATTCATTTTGTAAAAGATAATAACCTAACAAATAATATTCATGATAACAATATGTAAAAAACATTTGTTCGATGTGTGACACCCAAAACAAGAAATGAATTGCGCTCTGCAATTAATAAAGAAGAGTTTAATATTCTTCAAAGTATTACACAAATGAAAAGGCAGTAAATATGAATAAAATATTTAATAGTAATACACGTATTTCTTAACACCACTACTTAAGATCATATATAAATGTATATGCGTACTTTTTGTTTCATGTTTTAAGGTTAATTATAAATTACAATGATAATTTCATATTTCACAGAACAAATTTAAGAAATAACGTCCTAAAAGCAGTAAAACCTGCTCTTCTTTAAATAGCATGTGTGTAGTAAAAATATTTTCCGATTTATAAGGATATATTTTTTTATCCCCATCGTTAAAATTAAACAATAGAAATATACTTAAACGTTTCGATAAAAAACTAAAATTGAAACTTTTGTATTCGTAGTGAGATAAGAACTTGACAAATATACATGATGGTATATTTTTCAAACGGTACAAATTATGCAATGTTTGCGCTTACAGATAGTACAAGAATGATAATAAACTATAATTTGTAAATAGAAAATTAAAAAACACTCATTGCATTTAAATTTTTTTTCTTTTATTTTGCGATCTTCTGAAGCAGTAAATATTTGTATTACAATTTAAGCAAATATTTGGAGATGTTTCTAGTGTTCTCGGGACACCATTAAAGAAGTCACAATTGAAAAATTGCCAGATTTTGTTATTTAGTTAGTCCATTACTTTAGTGAGATATTTTTAGTGGAGTTAAAATTGTTGTATTTCCAGGTGCAATGCAGCATGAGAAATATTAAGAAAAAGCTATGTCGAAAAAGTAAAAATACAGGGGCACGATCATTTAACATTGAATAAATGGATATCTCGGTAATTTGTATTGAAATTGAAAAAATAGAATTGACTACTGTGTTAGCAGTATTCGTAATTACATTCTCTTATTGCTTTCCAGAAATCTCGAGAAGCAAAAATTACTAGAAATTCTTCACGACCGATTAAAAGCTATATAAAAGCAGAGAGAGAACATCTCAGCTCAATTCCATAAGGACTTAAAAATTGAACCACTGGATACCTTCCTCCGTAAAGCAAATGACAAATTATTCAGAAAAGCTAAAGACTGCGAACTTTCGTAGTTTATTCAGTCCCTTTCACTGCGAAATCTTGGATGCGGCCAGACATCTCCGTTCTTTTGCTGCCTTTATTTTGAATATCAATCAGAACTTTCCAACATAATTGCTATGTATTTAACTCACATCGTTTGATTGTACGAACTTTAAGTACAATACGAAGCAGCCACATGACCTGTGCATACAGATTCTCTGCTAATTTTCTAGCAAATACTATCTTCCCTAAAACAATTTACATATGTAAATATTGGGTATTTAACCAAGATTGTTTAGTTGTGTTTATTTTATAATATTTTATAATAATATGTAGCTCTCTTGTATTTTGTATTTATGCCATATTTTTGGACGGAATGTATAGCACCAATCAGATGTCATCTCGTTGTTCACGTGACTTGGTCACATCCCTTCTTCCCTACAGCCATCCTGCATCGCCCAATTCAAGCATTTTATTACTTCAAGCGCTCAATGAAGCATCTAAGTCAAGATAGCCGAGAACACAGCATGCAAATATGCATGCTAATCGCTGCGTAAGTGGACTTGGAATATCAACTCAGTTGTTTAATTAGCTGCTGTTGTTATTGTAGCATATTCGCGGTGAGATCGGATTAGCTTTCTCTTTAAATGCACAATGAATTGCGTTCTATTTAGCGTATTTGCGTTCCTCTGATTATTAGTGCCTGACATTCTGAACAGTTGTACGAATATCTCTGACGAAAATTCCAGTCTTTTGTTATATTTCTTGTGATAAGAATAAATTTTATTAACCTTTTATCGGACTTGTGCATTGAATCTCTTTCGAACCCGTGAGCCCGCAACAGTATGTATTCTAAAATGAAATAATTAGGAGATTTAAGTGCATTTTCTAAAATTAATAACCTTTCTGAGCATAAGGCAAAGAAGAGCTTTAGATAATATATGTAGTTACATGCTATGTACATTAAAATTAACGTCCATTTTTCATTTATCATAAATTATTTTTTAATAAAAAATATACAAAAATTAAGCAATGAAAGCAGTAGAATATACACAAGTATGCTAAAAAATCTTAAATTCAAACATTCATATTTATAAGTAAATAATGATTAAACGAATAAATACATATGACCGCAATTTTTAATGTGCGAAACTATGCACTGCTTGGACTTACAAATATTATAAGAAAACTAATAAAACTCTGAAAATACAATAAAAAAATCTAAAAAATCTGAAATGTTTCAGATTTTAAATTATGTCCAAAGGGGCGCTTTTTTAACGTTTTGTGTGTTACCTTTATTTATTAAATATTATATTATACGTACTTAAACCATAAAATTCAATTCAACAGCAATATCGCAAAATAATTTTACGATGAATATATCTTTAGGATTTCGGATACATAGTCTCGCGCGCTAAATATGATTTTTTTTCCGTACAGTTTTCCCATTGCCCGCTTTGAAATCGTTTAGTTTTTTTAGTTTCTGCTTTTTTAAAATAATCGCTAGTTGTCGTAATATCTTCCTTTAATCAGTAAATTGACAAATTTCGTAAGATTTCTTTGCAGACTACACACAGAAGCTTCAAATACTGCACATAGTAACCTATTCGGTTTGGTGAAATTTTGTGACTCATTGACAAAGATAAAGAGTATTTATAATGTCAGTAGTGAAAAGGCGATTTTTTAACTCAAAAAATGCCGAGTAGTGATTCGAAAAGTAGAAATTCGCATCCAAAACACTTGTGAGTGTATAATGTATTTCTTCCCCCTGCTTAGCGAGCCTTCGTGGTGTAGTGGTCTGTGTGTGGTTGAACTCATTGTTCTGTCTCTTCGCAAAATATCTCTTTTTACCAATTTTTTTAATGCTAATTTATTCGTACTTTCACGATATGAGCTTAAACGTTGACTACGAAATCGTATTGGTACATTAAATTTATTAGAGTGTTTTATACATATTTTAAGGGCGTAATCTCATTACTAGCTTTTGACTAAAAATGGGTAAATAATAAACTCCATAGTTTTTAATGAACATTCTTCTATCATTCTGCTTCTTTTTTAACGCAGCTGTGCAAGTTGTGCAGATATTAAAAATGGGGTGAATAATGTACGTATATCGGTTAAAAAGTTGCATAATTCAGACACCAGCCAATGTAGGCATACAAAGATATGAGAGACCATCAGAGAGCTTAGTGTTGTGTTCGATTTGCTTCTTTTATAACAGTTTAGCATACAAATAACATCAGAAATATCTCTCTTGAAGTAAGTGTCTTTCATTTTTATAAATATTTATGTTAGAGGTAAGATTTTAATTAAATTTTCTTTTCTTGAGGATTTTTTACATGACGTAGCTCCTTGATCTTAAATTGAATAATTCACTTTTGTTAGCAAATTGTAATTAAGAAGGTGAAACACCATTTTTTTTTATAATTGTTTGAGCCGTCACAGTGTTAACAGTGATAGATAAATGCAATATCAACAGTAGGGATGCTTACTGTTGTATCAGTTCTCGTGTCATCTTAAACGTACTCTTCACTGTGAAACATTAAACAAGCAAGAATGCAATAACAACGATGCAGAACGTCACGCTTACTCCTTCTTTCCAAACGTCTGCCCCCGATGGCAACATCTCATATCATAGCTCATGTGTGTTATGATCCGCAATGGCCCTTTTACAGCTTATTGCAAAAAGTTATTATATAACCTTTCGAAATAAGTTGTAAAATAACTAAATAATTTTTTAAATAACTTGTTAACTAATAATAAATTTTGAAATAAGTTGAAAAATACCTTTAATAAACTTAAATTATTCCCTTTTTCAACTTATTGGACCAATACTGATGTCCGTATTTGCGGCTGAGAGGACAGCCTTGATCATTGCATGTACGGTTGTTCTCCTGCCATCTCTTTAAGCACACGATCACCTCCAAACAACCCGGACAATATGGAGGCATATAAAAGTATCCTGATTACAAATTGGGCAGCAATCACTAGAATTTGCAAGATCCTGAATTCAGTATCAACTCTAAGACAGGGCATTTGTAAGGCTCCCGGAACAAGGCATTCCTTTGGGTGAAACGTGCATGTCGTCTGTACTATCACCTCTGTGTTCGGAATATGTTTATACATTATCCATAGAAAAATACCACTTAAAAAATCGTTGCTGTAAATGACTGATGCAATCATTTTGCCACCTCTTCCACAAATATGTTGGTTACTTTAGTAGTGCGCTGCCAGAACTTTGAATTATCGCAAAAATCAGTAAGATCAGGCTCCGTTATAGATGCTAAAGGTCACCCGACTAAAACGTGTGCTGGTGTAAGTGCTTCTGCTTCTAAATCATTGGTGTCATTCGACAGATAAGAGAGATATTGGATTATAAAATTCCTTCAATCTGGTTCAAAATTGTAAGAAACTCTTTAAGTGTAAAAACCAACCTCCAAACTGCAGGTCTGAGATAAAACTTAAATGACTTAACACTTGCCTCCCAGATACCTCCAAAGTGATAAAGGTTACAAAGAAAGACAGCTATCCTCTTCATAGAATTGGAGATATTCTGGACGCTCTTTCGTAAAGCAAGTGGTTTTCGACACTGGTTTGAAAGAGTGAATATTGGCCGGTAGAGATACATCCTGATGACAGAGAAAAGATGTCTTTTACTACCGGACAAGGAGTTTGGCAGCTCAAGATGATGCCGTTTGGAATATGTAATGCGCCGGCAACATTCGAACGCCTCATGGAAACCGCGTTAAGAGGACTTTGCTACGAAGCCTGCCTGATATATCTGGATGACATGATCATCACAGGGAAGAATTTTGGAAAATATCTAGACATTCTTAGAAAGACAGAATCTAAAATTGAGTTCCGCTAAATATAAACTATTTAGACAGGAAGTGGCTTACCTCGGACATGTCTTCTGTGCCGAAGGTATGCATATGGATCCAGAAAAACGCCAGTAGTTTAAGACTGGAGACACCCCGAAAATGTGCATCAACTGAGAAGTCTCCGGGGACTTTAGACCTATTTTAGGAGCTTAGTGATGGACATTTCTTCCATCGCAAGACCCCCTTCACAAGATGACGGAGAGAAAGCATAAGTTCTTGTGGACAAAAGAATGTGAGGATGCATTTAACAACCTGAAGGAACCTTTAACATTAGCTCCAATCCTGTCGAATCTTCAGCTCGACAAACCATTTATTCTTTACACAGATGTGAACAATGAGAGTTTCAGTGCTGTTTTGTCCCAGGAAATAAATGCTCAAGAACGTTTCATAGCACACTAGAGTAAGTGTCTAACTAAACCATAGAGGAATTACTATATCACCAGGAAAGAGTTAATCGCCATAGTTAAAGCCGTAGAACATTTCCATCATTACCTCTAGGGCAAAAGATTCCTGTTCCTCAGAGTATCATGTATCGTAGACCTGGCTAATAAATTTCATGAATCCCGAAGGCCAAAAAGGAATGTGGATACAGAGACTCCAGGAACGTGAAATAACTATCCGTCATTGGATATGATCAGTACATAGAACCGCCGATGACTTGTCCTAGAAGACCCAGTCCAGAAAGTAACCGATATTATTCCAGAGTCGAAGGGAATTACAAGGTGCTCAATCTGGTCTTATGACAGGTAACAACTTGAACATCGGCTGATCTAAACCCATGGAGAAAACGAAGAAAGACCAGTTGGAAAAAGGAAACATTATTGATTACATAATTGATTTAATAAACTTAGAACAGAAACCTAGCTGACAGGACATTTTGATCTATAGTCCTAGAACAAAAAAAAAAAAAAAAAAAAAAAAAAAGAAAAGAGGGCTCCCTGGAATTCACTGCATTTTCGAAACGGTGTGTTCTACCGGAAGTTCGAATCACATGATGGAAAGGGTTTCCGATGAAGGTTACATTCTGATCTGATGAAAGTTACATTCTGATTTCAGTTATATTCTGATCAAGGAAATAAATTAAAGAACCTCGGAAATAAATTACTGGACATCGACAAAACACAACTAGAAGATGTTTTTGTCGATGTCTAGAGCAAGCTACTCAACATCGACAAAACACAACCGACATGTTTACATTCCCTATCAGACGGCATGATACAGAGGTTTAATCGAACTATCCTTAAAAACCTCTCGCTGGTAGTTTCTAGAAACTAACAGGACTGGTCCTAGACGTTACATCTGTTTTTGCTGGCCAATCGCTGGGCTCCACTCGATACTACCGGCTATTCATCGTCTCAGATGCTCTTCGGTCGTGACCTTCGTCTGCCTTGTGATCACTTATTTGGTCGTCCACCGGACGCGCCTTCATCACTTGAGGAGTACATCCAAGATCTCGAAGCACGGTTTGAAGTGTTGCACAATTTTGTGCGAGAGCGAGTCAGCTTTGCGATGGCGAAGATGAAGACCCGGTACGGCACGAGAGCTAACGGACACCGATTCAATGAAGGTGACAAGGTGTGGTTATGTAATCCGATTCGACGGAAAGGACTATCTCATAAAGTACAGTCACCTTGGGATGGTTCTTACACTTCTCTAAACAGGATGAATGACGTCGTTGTTCAGATCCGTAAGTCAGTAAATTATTTTAAGCCTAAAGTTATTCATTTCTATAGGTTAGCCCGTTACTATGGCCATAGTCCCCATAGTGTATGCAGTGTAAATAGTATGAAAACATTGACTTATTTGTTTCTAATTTTTTGAAGTTTATACATTCAGATATTGATTTAGTATCTGATTTGCTGTTTACTGAAATTATGGTTTTAGTATTACATTGATTTGCTTTAGTTGTAAGTACGGCTCCAGGAATTGTACTGCTCGGGTCATGCAGTGTTAAGAATAGGGCAATGTTATGTGTATTGTTACATGGATAGATAATTTTATTGCAATTATACATGAAATTGTTGTATTTTTCTGGGTAATGCAACAGAAAAAAGATCTAAAGAGACAAGCTATGCCGGAACATTAAGAATACAGAGGCAAGTCCCTTTAACGTTGATTAAACAGTTTATCTCGGTTATTTGGCAACATATCGCCAAGCTGGAAACGGTTTTGCCGACTAATGTGTTTCACGACATTTTCGAGAAATCGTCAAAAGTCCCCAGACTTGGTGACAAGTTGGCGAGATTTTGGTCTGGTTCCTGTATCAACATATTGCAATTGAATAAACGTAATTGATCACTATATTAGCTGTAACCGTAATTCGGCCCTCATATTGCCTTCCAACAATTTCGAGAAGCTGAAATTACTAGAAATATCTCGGAGGAGAGAGCATTTGCTCTCAGTTGTTGTTGTTGTTAGCTGTCAGATCAGCGTGAATTCTGATTATTATCTCGGGTTTACCTTCGATCTTTAGGCGCACCAGCGGCCGAGCGGTAAAGTCGCTGAACACTGGTAGTTCGGTCCGAGGTTTGAATCCCGCGAACGGATTCAAACCTCGGCTGGCTGCATAGGTGGTTTCGTGTTTTTCCCCATGTGTAACGTGTATACGAGCCAGTTTCCTTAGAAAGTCCTCCACAAAGGCATCCCTTTCCTTAGGCAGATAGCCCTAGTGTGCTTTGCCATAATTAAATACACCACACCACCTTCGCTCTTTAGCTGCGCTTTGCATTGTGCTTTGTTTAGCGTTCGTAATAGTTTGAAGTGTAACTACTGATTGGACTGCTATACTGTGAAGAGTCATATGACTATTCTTGTGGTAACCTATCATTGGAGCATTCAATCTATGACGAGCCCTTACACATACAACATTATTATTATTTTTTGGCAGAAAAAAGGACTACTAAATATTTATGAAAAAAGTTTATTTTTCTCTTACGGTGACCGGATTTATAAATGTGTGAATGTGTGTGTATAGACACATACATTAAGATATTCTGCACAAAAGAGAAATGGAACAGTTCTATATCTCCCGCTCTAATAGATCGTTGGACAAAATTTAACCTGTGTTTTCCATATCTCGAAAAGTGCGGCTTAGATTATATATTAGGTTTTTATTTATCATTCTTTCAGTACACGTATTTTGATACAAATTTGTAGTCTTTCTCAAATTGCATGCTGATTCTTTTTCCATATTTTTATTCTCTGACTGAAATTATGCCAAAATACCAAGTTTTTTAAAAGTAACTCGAGTAGTTTTTAAAAATTAGCTTTCAAAAGTTTAGTATTCAATTTTAATTGAATCTGATATATATTTATTAATATATCTTGTTTTAAATTGATTTGTACGTATTTGATTTCTTCTTTCACAGCTCAAAATTTAGTTTTAATCCAAATAAAATTTGCAGATATTTTCTTATTTATTTTAAAATTTATATTTTTTAGTAATTTTTGTTAAATTTTCAAAAAAAAAAGTTTTGATTTATAACCTATAAAACGTTTATCCTATCAACTTAAAGTAAATGTATTTGTAGGCATGCTTACAAACAATTAGAAATTTTTATTCAAAAATTCCCCAGATATACGTGAATTTACATGTCGGCGAGTTTGTGTGTACGTGAATTTACATGCTTGATGAATGAGTTTTCGTAACTGTTTTGACAGTTTGATGAAACCGTTTCATTTGCCGTCAAAAAATTAAAAATATGTGTCTGAATTTATTCAGTGCAATTCAATTTTCATCCATGTATTGCTTTTTTAAAGTTGAAGGTTTGGCATATTTGTAAGCGATAAAAAAGCCAAACGTAGTTTACGCCCTTCGTTAAAATTATCTGAAAGATTGAAGGATGCACCTTTTTTTTCCGTTAGCGGCCAATGAAAGAAAAAGGAAAATTATTACCATAAATAAAGATTTTCGCCAAGTGAATTATTAACGCAAACTGAAAATAGTGTGCCATATTAAATTTTAAACTTCTTGGTAGGTTTCTCAATGAATTTTACAAAATTTAGGTATAATTTGAGTCGTAGAATCTAAATACCGAGAAAAATCAGTATATCACTTCGGGAAAATTCCGATTTTGTATTGAAACACTTACATTAGAACAGCAACACATATATAAATGCAATATATATCCTAAATTGCTCTTTCGAAACATGAAAAGAGCTAATTAAATTTCGTAAATTGGCCCATCAGAACGAGAGTTATAGAACTGTCCTATTTTCTTGTGCAGACTGTACCATACACATATAAACATACACATACATATATGCATGCTTACATGCATTTCTGAAGCTGCCTAGATACCAGAAAAGTACCTAAAAAACTCTAATAATTGTCAAGAATTAAACAGTCATTAATGAATATGATGAATAAAATAAATAATAGTCATATGTGAAGCAGTCTTAAGTGAAGCATGTATTCTTTCGTTAAAGAACATCCTTAATTTTTTTTAAATGTTTCTTTTTATTCTCGCAATAAAAATAAACATTTTTATTACATTTTTTTATTATTTGTTTTAAAAACATTTTTATTTTGATTCCAGCAGATGTAGAAACTTTGAAATGAAGTCTGGTATTTTTATATTTGAATGATAGCATCGTAACAATATTATTATTATATTTTGAATACAATAAAATAAGATAGTGCACCATTTTCGTAATTAATTGCGTATGAAATATACTAATGCACCATATGAAAACGTTTAGACAAGAGTGCAATCATAAAAACATTATTTCTTAGAAAAAGTTAATAATGTATATTGTATTCTCAGAAGATTAAAAAGAAATAGCGACGCTTCGTAGAATTTTTGTATATGCTTGATGAATGAGTTTTCGGAACTGTTTTGACAGTTTGATGAAACCCTTTCATTTGCCGTCAAAAAATTAAAAATATGTGTCTGAATTTATTCAGTGCAATTCAATTTTCATCCATGTATTGCTTTTTTAAAGTTGAAGGTTATACAAAATGAATATCCTTTTATGATGCCTGAGTAGCAGTATCTTTGTTTAGCGAAAATGACTGCCAAAATTTATGTTTAAAAGGTTAAAATCATAACAAAATTTACCAGATTGTTAATACCAATAAGATATGATATGCAGTTCGTAAGATTTTTATGTCCCTCTATTACCTCAAGAACTTGGATGACAGCAAAGTGAAATCTCATTACAATAGTTTTATGTTACATTCATAAAATTATCTGCTTATAAACTAAAATTTGTAAACCTGAATGTCCTAACAAGTAAGTAACAATATAAAATAATAAAATTATATAAATGCCAACAAAAGTTAGAAAACTAAATAAAACTACAAGGAATTACTGCATCCCCCACTACATGCTCGCGTGGTGTAAATGGTTAACTTCCCCAGGTGGCAAAGAGAAGATACTTAGTTTGAATCCTAACGAGCACACAGTAGATTTTCCATATTTTCTGCTTCGAAAATCCTTATAGTGTCAATGAAAACTGTAAATGAAGACCATGAGCTTGCTACGTACAGCAGAAACTGAAGCATTTTATTTAGTGATTCTTCCTCACTTATAAAGAGAAAGGATGAGACGATACAAATGGGCAAACGCAAATATTAAAACTTAACTAAAAGGAAAACGCAGATAGCAAAACAGAAAGTAAAAGCAATGAACTACGTGTTAATAAATCAGTTTTATAAGTCCCCTAAAAAAGGAAAAATTTAGCGTCTAATGATAAAATAAATATAAATAGCCCTGAAAATCGACGGATATGACAAAATTGGCAACTAAAAATGGACGTATGTCGTCTTCAAGAGGAGGAGGGCATGCGCTACAGTGTGACCTTTATGCCCAGTGTATCATTTTCTGCAATGTGATATTTATGATTTACGCTTTACTAACACTCACGTGTAAGTTAATTTCTGTGTCACGTTCCTTCTTTCATTACGAATATTCTTTAGGAGATTTATGCATGGTTCCATTACGTCATTTTTTATGGTTTTTAACCAGATTTATGCAAACTAAACGGTGAGCAAACGTAGTTTAAAAGTAAGAAGCAATCTCAAGCATAAGCTAACTGGATAACTCAAGCATAAGTTCACTGTGCCTGTAGGAATGCTTGCAGAGTTGCGAAAATGCTGTAGAACAGACTTTCGTTGTTTGCTCGATACGTATTAAGAACATTAGTCTTCCATTCGGAACCCCTGCTTTTTTTAAATTTTAATTAGGCTAAATGTTAAATTTAAATCGTAATCTTATCGTAAAGCCAGGCCACCTTTTCGTTGCAAAATTGTACATGATTTCAATTTTAACTTCTTTTCGTTTTAGTTTTGTAACATCCGCAAAACAATGGCTAATGAGGCAAAAACGTGCCAAGCAATCTAATTAAATCATATTGTCAATCATTTGATACTTGGAGCTTATACATTAAGAAAATGGATTACGATGCCTCGAAGTGTGTAACCGGACTTAGAAAAGTTAAATCTGAAACTATTGACTTAGTTAAATCTGCCAGGCTAACATTCAATGTTTCAAGAATTTAAGTGCGTATGACACTCCATGTTTATTAAAAAAAGATGCTGCATAACGAAGTCTGATATAATGACATGCTGACAGTGGTGAGGTATAAGTGAGTTCAAGACCACCATGTGAGACGTATTTGCTTGCCTCATGTCTGTCTGAAACAACAGGCAGGAATATTAAGAGATTTTTCTCGCAAACCCTGAAAAGTACTGGGAGTTAACATTTAGGAGAGATGGCTAGAGGTCTGAATATGAAGAAATCTTTTTAAAATGCTAAAAATTATTTCTTTACAAATATAAAAAGCTGACATAATCTGTATTAAAATTTACAAATGAAGATACAGATTTCCTCCAAAAATGGTAAGATTTAATGTGGTCTGTATAAAGTATGCATCATATGATACAGACAGAAAGTGTTCTTATTTTATCAATAAATCAAAGATAAATTATGTTACCTCCAATCGGGCATTAAGAGAAGGAGAATGAATCTACTTATAATGTTATCAAATTACAGAAATTTGACAACGAATGGGAATTTTCTTAAAATATGCCTTCTTCTCCGATAAAATACGTTCTATGCAGATGATTTTGTAAATTGATACAGTTAGCAAATGCAGGCTCTGAAAGCATGCGTATGAAAGATGAATTGATTCGAGATTTTCGTCAGTTTGGTGTATGTTTCGTCAGTTTCAGTAGTGTTTGTTGCATCTCATACGTAACATGATTATGATACGTAACAGTTTATTAAAACTGTAGAGATCATTAGCCATTTTATTTTGGAGCAACAGACGTGAAGTCTGTGCAGTGCCCTCGACAAGATTCAACTCCCGTCTACGAATGCGATCCGAACGTGCTTCCAGTTGCACCATGAAAGCAACGTAGTAAGGAGGAAAGAAATACCTTACAGAACTATAAATTTTAGTATGTTCAGATATCAAATGTGCTGCAGATGTTTATCTCGAGCTGTTTTGATGCCAAAGATAATTGCTTTTATAGGGACATATGAGGCTTTGTGGATCCAGAAAACTTTTATTGTAATTGCGTATTAGCTTGTATTGTAACTTGGATTGTATTGTGTAAACTTTTAATTTTGTCGTCACGAGGATTCGAACTATGGATATCGCTCGATATAACAAGCCCACGGATACAGGCTTGTTATTCATTCAGTTCATACGTATGAAGGCGATAAAACATTTGCAATCGAATCGGCTCACTCGAAAGGCGACTGGAGAGAAACAGGAAACTCAATCGAATAAATCCAAGTAGTGATAATTTATAATCCTTCGTATTTGTGGTTCATTAACAAAGGTAGAGCCTTTTAGAACTGAAAATTTTCGAAGTTGGAACATGGACAACTAACTGTGAATTTCCTGAGATTCAAACCACGGGTTTTTCACTTTCTTGCTGAATGTGCTAATCATTCACACAACAAGACCATGCACGTGAGAATGTGATGATTTGAGTATAGTATATGAGCTATAATTAAAATTTCACAAATTAGGAAAGGCATGGAAATAGCTTCATTCAGATGACGTAATATAAATATCTAAGCAATTACAACTTCTTGCAAGATTTTACAAAATGGTACTGTGGAAGCTTTTTCTTCCATTAGGTACGTCAGTGGAGAACATAAATGCAGTGGAGCACTGTTTATGCGTCTTTTACATTTATACGCCTTTTCAGCTTGGTCCTAATTCAGTCCTATTTATTTTAATAGTAAAATATTTCCTTTTAATGGTCGCTTAACTTCAGTTATACGTCCCTTTTGTTTGGCTTACTGCATTGGTTTTATATTTCGCAGTTCCAGCTTTCAAGTATTTTTCTCAAAAATCACAATAGGAGAATGAAACAAATGCATGGTATTCCACAATCTGGTACAGGAGTTGAAAAACCAGTTTATGAAAGGAAAGCTTTTTTTACCTTTTGAACAGAACGCTGTGTAAAGTACTTTAGATGGAGTAGAACTAAGTGATACAAAATGTCACGATAGCAAAAGACACTATCATTAAAAGATAAAATTAAAATCGTAAAAGAATTTGATGAGAATACTGGTTTGACGAAAGCTGAATTAGCAAATAAAATGGATATTCCTGTGACAACACTAAAAAAGGTTTTATTTATGAATGAAACAATGTTGAAGAAAGATAAGGGTCCGCTTTAAAGATAATATGTATACAAGATGGAAAGTTTCGTGAGGTCGAATCCATTTTGCTAAAATTTTTCTTTCAGTGCCGTGCATCCAAAATTCCGGCGAATGGTCCTATGTTAATCTAGAAAGCAAAAGAAATAACATTTCAAATGAATGTGAACAAAAGCTTGTTTTTAAATTGGATGGCTGCATAAATTTGAACTGGGCCATAGAATTACGTGTCATATAATAAACGGAGAATCAAAAAGCGTTCTTTCTGACTCAGTTGACGAGTTCTTCAAGAATGTATCCACCAAAATTGATGGATATGAATTAAACGACATTTTTAATATTAATGAAAGACTTATGCCTGCAAGATGCCTTTATACATATGCGTGCAAAAGCTCTAGGTTCCAAAGGCGGCAATTGTCATTGAGCTAAGCAAAGTAAGGAACATCTCACTGTTTTAATTTTGTGCAAATGCTGATGGTACAGAGAAAATGACTTCTTTTTCTTTCATTATAGAAAAGTCACAAAAACCAAGGTGCTTCAAAAATATTAAAAATGTGCTATTAGAATATACAACTAAAAAAAAAAAAAAATCGGAGAGCATTCAGATTTTACATTACGCCCAAAAGGACTTTTTTTTAACATTTTGTGAGATACCTCTATTTATTAAATGTTCATTGCACTTAAAGCATAAAATTCCCATCAACAGCAATATCGCAAAATAATTTTAAAATGAGTATATCTTTAAAAGTTACAATACCCAGTATCGCGCGCTGGAGATAAAAATGTTTTATTTTCCGTACAGTTTTGCCATTGCTCGCTTTGAAATTGTTCAGTTTGTTAATCAAACATTCGTTAAAGTGTTACAAATTACGAAATCGATAATAAAACAAATTTTAAATTCAAAATTATGGCTTCTAGATGCCCATATTCAGAATACATATTCTAGAGCATCGCGCAGCAGCACTACAGGTCCGGGATTTGATTCCCGGGCTAGACAAGGTCGACTCAACCTTTCATTTCTTGATTTCCATCACTTGGGTCGATAAAATGAGTATCAAGTTCGCTTGGGGACTAAAGACTGGGCGTCCTGCGACAAGCTGACCACTTTTCAGGGCATATGCTTTCGCACCCCGGGGCCCACGGTCAAGAAAGCAGATTACGGGCACTGCAGGCCTTGGCCCACTAGGACTAAGACTGTTACGCCACTGAGCTTAGTTTAGTTAGATGCCCATATTCGGCGGAAGATTACGTTATTCAGAATTTGATGGCTCTAGGTACCGTTGTTTTATTACAATGCAAGAAACATACATACAATTATGCAGGTTCTTCATTATTTAATTTCTTTAAATATAACACAGGGCTCTAATATTTGGTGGCCACAATTTAAAAAGTGAACCGACATTTAAAGCTTTCAACGCAAAATGCCAAAACGAAATTAATAGCTATTTTGTGCTAACGTCCTTTGGGCAAACAAGAAAGCATGGATGACATTTTGACAGAATAGCTCAAGCAA
Organism: Stegodyphus dumicola; assembly: GCF_044657685.1. Taxonomy (NCBI): domain Eukaryota; kingdom Metazoa; phylum Arthropoda; class Arachnida; order Araneae; family Eresidae; genus Stegodyphus; species Stegodyphus dumicola. The sequence goes on from NC_140770.1 coordinate 132,003,550, forward strand.
AAATAGAAAACTATGAGGAAACAAAAACCATAAATATTATTTTTTATGGTAATCAAAAAATACCGTTACACTAGTACACTAATGCGCACTGCTACTACTAGTATGCTAATAAGTACTACCCATCCTCAAATGATAGATTTCATGCAAGTTGTGAAAGTGCTTTTGTTCCTTGCAAATTGCACTAAGATAATATAACCTTTACATCTGAGTGTCATTAAGAATATGAAAATGCTCTACAGCAAAGGTTGATTCAAACAGCCATTCGAAACATAGTTAGAGGACATAAACAAAAAAATCTGAATGCTTTCAGATTTTACATTACGCCCAAAGGGGCGTTTTTTTAACTTTGCGTTGTCTTTATATATTATGTTCTTCACTCATAAACTACATAAAATAAAATTCAAGAGCAATATCGCAAAATAATTTCAAAATGACCATATTTTTAGAATCTCCTATTTCGGATACAGTCTCGCGCGCTGGATATAAAATGTTTTTTCTGTACAACGTTGCCATTCCTCGCTTTGAAATACTCGAGTTTGTTAATCGAAAATTCGTCAAAGTTTTACAAAATACGAAATCGATAATACAACAAATTTCAAACTTTAAATTTGGGCTTCCAAATGTCCATATTCGGTTCAAGATTACGTTATTCAAAATTGGTTGGCTCTAGGTACAGTAGTTTTATCAGAATGCGAGAAACATCGATACATTTATGCAGATTCTTCATTATTTAATTTCTTTAAATATAACACAGGGTGATGATATTTGGTGGCAACAATTTGAAAAGTGAAACAACACTTGTAGTGAATCGACGCAAAATCCCAAAACGAAATTAATAGTCCTTCTGGACAAATTGCCCCTTTGGACAAAAAAAAAAAAAAAAAAAAAAAACTCAATTCAACAGCAGTATGACGAAATATTTAAAAACATTGTATCTTTAAAATTTCCGATAGAAGGTCTCATTCGTTGGAGATAAAAATTTTCTTTCCCATTGCCAGTATTTCCATTGCTCGCTTTGAAATCAAGAAATGAAAATTTCGTTAAATTTAATGAAAATTTCGTTAACGTTTTACAAAATGGGAAACAGATAATAACGTACCTACATTGATGCACATTCTCCTTTGTTTAAATTCGTTTAAAATTATGCAGTGTGATAATATTTGTTGGAAACAATTTGAAAAGTGATTCAGCCTTTTATGGTGATTCCGCGCAAAATTCCGTTTCGAGACTAATAGCCCTTCTGAGCTAACTCTTCTTTGCGCTAAAAAGAAAAGGTCCTGATATCGATAATAAAGATTAAGGTGACGCTGATGACTTATTCATCATGAATGTGATTCCGAAAGTCAATCAACTAACCCGCATTTTTACAAAGAGGTGCATTTTTCACGAAGAAACAGGATAAGGCAAGTTAGGAACGAATTTTTCGATTCTGAGCAATAGTTGTTTTCAAACGATAATTCTAAGCCCCATGCAGCTTTGTCAGCACAAGAATATCTCACTATGCATTAAACTGAAGAAATAAAACACCCACCATTTTCAGGTTCTATTAGTTCCAACGCTAATAAACAGGGTTCAATGGGCTGAAGAAGCTTTTGAAAATGGTATTAACGCCTTATGCAATTATTTTGAAGGAAATAAATTTATCTGAAAGTTAGCAATATATTTCTTATTTTTTAGAAATTCCATAAAATAATTTGCTCTATTTTCTCACCTAACTAACTGTTTATTCGGTAACTTATAAGCGATCTGAATTTGATTTGGTGTTAATATACAGCTTCTAATGATTAAACCTTTTCAGTTTTAATATATTATATGCTTATAAATCTGAAATATTCCAAGTAAATAGTTGCTTTAATGAATCCAGTTCCTGAATTTTAACTACATTAAGATATATAAACGCTTGCAAGTAATTTCCTTCTAGACGTTTAATTTGACTTTGTTTATTTCTATTATACACGGTGCTGCGATTCTGTTCAAAGTGGGGAAACAAAGGTTGCTTTTTTAAATTTTAGTTTTTGGTTTGAAATTTGAATGTGTTTTAATTTCAGTTAGTTTACTTAGTAACTAACTAGCTGTCTTTTAAATACTTTGCGCTTACGTCAAGTTAAAATAGAAGTTTTATAATTTATTTACACCTCTCCTAGATAGAATTTCAAGAACCTTTTTCATAAACACTATAAAGATCACCATAAAGATTTTCAAATCATATGCGCTTGATGGGAAATAACAGGAACTACAATACCTTCCTGTTTACTGCATTTCCTTCAAAGAATTAAAGAAAAATATATTCCAAGTGAAAATTATTGATGCAGCTAATATATAAGCAAGATGCGTGCTAGCTAATAAAATGTTTATTCTTCAGTAGAGAATAAAGGCGGAGTTTATCTTAACTCTTTTCTCTTCAATTAAGCAGTCAATTTTGAACATAATAATTAAGTGCTTTTCTAGATAGATCCATAAATATTTAGTTTGATTACAATTGGATAACTGAGCTACACAATTCATTCACTCAGCTCCATGATCTTTAAGGTGCCACTTGACCACATCTCCTCCATTCAGCCTGACATTATTAGCCATTAAGACTGAATAACCCCTCAAATGCTCTCGTCAGTTGATCAAGGACTTAATCCTGACACATCGAAATATTCAGAGATTCACCAAACTAACATACGAAATTCAGCGTGATTCTTAACCAATCCGAAATATTGGTCTCTGTTTACAAATGAGCTTTTCAAGGACATGGACTAGTTGCATAATGTTCAAGTCTCTCCAGATCACGAAACAAGAAAGAGCCACAATAAAGAGTACACTTGGATACTTGTGAACTACAAAGTTGTACTATGATTTGCTGGTTACGATATATTTTCTTGCCGATAGTTACAGAACTCGTACATAAACGAATCAGTGTAACACAAACAGAATCTCTTCTGCGAAACAATCCTTGCGAGTGAAGTTTTTTCCTCAGAGTTGAAATAGAAGTCTTGTACTGTTATAATTCAGTCTGCAACGAGCTCAGATGAAGTTACACTTGAAAGAGAAAATGACGATTTTGAGGGGTTGCAACAGGTAAAAGCCCTGAAACTGCTTTTTAGAAAATGTAGAAGCATGACTAGCATGACGTCACAGCTTGTTGATGGCGCTATGATGATGTTACATGTTAAGATTCTTCAGTTAAATCGTGAAATTGTAGAATACCATAAATCAAGTGTAAGTACAATTCAAGAGCACAGCTAGAGTTTATCATGTGAAAACAATAACGCACTGAACAAGGTGTGAGGTGTAGACAAATATACAGTGAAAATAAAGTAATTCAATTTTAACAGAACTAAGTATTCATTTTTTTAATTATGCGTTGTGATATAACAAAACACCAGTATATTAGTTATAATTGGTCCAGTGTTCAAAAGTAATTAAAATTTAAACAAACAAAATATGTAAAGATAGTCCTAAATAATCCAATCAGATGCAAAGACCATTTATTAAGTATTAATTTATTTAATGTTAAAAAAGAGATATAGTATAAATTTTCTAGTGTTTTGCTTTTACATTTATTGCCAGAGACCAATTTGAAAATAAATCGGTCTCTTTTTAAGCTTATGATTGCTCCCTATATCATATAATTTGGAAAAACTACGCTATACTCATTGAATAATATAGTAGATATTCTTGGTTTTATTTGAAGTTTACTCAAAATTGATTTTCAAATGCACAAATAATATTTATATCAGTTTTCGTTAATAATTTCAATTTTTATTTATTTATTTATTTACAAAATAATGCTATTTTTCAGAAAGTATAGAGTTAAGTACGGAAAATATATACCATCTGCTGCAATTTTAGTTAAAAAAGGTCCAACGTTGTAAAATATTGGTAATATAAATTAAGTTTTCTCAAAACGAAAAAGGGTTAATTTTTAATTTTTCTTCTGTTAATCTATAGTTGGGTAATAATCAATAGTAGCTAAAATATGTATTTAGAATAACAGTTTCTGTTAGTTTGAAAGTCTGAAACCTTTGGTCTAAGAACAGTAAAAATTTAATATTTTAGAATTATGCATTTTAAGTTAGCATATGCTATGAATAATTTAAAATATAAGAAGCTGATTATTTATAGCCACATACAGTGAAATAGCAAATATTGAGACTTTAAATATCAGTCTTAAAACAACACTTAAACTGATAGTACTGTTAAACAAACGAAAACTGCTTTAAAACTTTTCAGAAGAAACTATATACTTTATTTGCATAAATTTTAAACACATACATAAATCATTCTCATATAGCACATAATTTATAGCAAACTCTTGGACATTATGTGGAATAATTTATTTAAAGTATTAAATCGTTTAGTGGATGTTATAATCTTTTAACTAAGCATACAAAGTAGAAAGAAATTCATTCCACATTAAACTAGTCTGTATTTAGGCATGCTTAGATTAAGGTAAATGATAGGTGGCGTGTTAGGTGAAATGCGGTTTTAAATAATCATCATGAACACACTAATGGTAGTTTTGGAAGTTTTAGAATATTCCATTATTTTGAAAGTTTTAGGGATTTTTAAACTGTATTTTTTCTTTTTCCCCTGATAGGCTAATATTGGGTTTATAAGTATTAAATTTCATTAAACATTCATTTAGTCAGAAGTAACGAAGCTGCTGTTAAAAACCTCCCTATAGGCAACAAAGATTTGCATATCCTTAATCTGTTACTCTCAAGCTAACGCTCCTGCAAGGCTATATACTGTTTCAGGCTACATAACCTTCCATTTAACCCCATACAGCTTATGATACCGTGTGACTTGAGTTCAAAATTTTTGTGATTAAAGGTGACTTGGAGGTGTAAGCACAGATATCTCCTAACATTTTCATAAACTTATCAACGTTAGTAAAGGTAACGCTACTTAAGATTTTCGTTTTCAAAGAAAGAAATATTCAAATTTAAACCACCTGCACTTTAAAATTTAATTTCTCTTAAGAATATAGGTAATAATAGAGAGAAGTAAAAGAGTCTCGTTCCAGCTCAGCTGCTTCGAGATCGATCACAAACAAAGCACTTAATACCTCGAAGTATTGGTTGTTTGCTTCAGGTTTCACTACGGGTAGTGGTAAGGGTTGGAGTTCTGAGACTTTAGACACTTTTCTGATGTATAACGTGAATGCAAGACAATTTTCCTACGCCTTCGATCAAAAGAATATTCTCTAACGTATTTGCGTTGCTACGCTACCAACATAATACCACTAAGAAATGTAAAGAGGCCTCGAGCATAAAATATCCATGCTTGAAGATGCACGCGCTTAAAAATGTTTTTTAGTTATTCTGATGAGTTTGACTAATAAAGCTGGTTGTTCGATCAAAAAGGGCAAGATTTCTTTAAAACTTTGTAAGGATTATGCTAATTTTATTAACAGTTAAAATTTGAGTTAAAGTTCCTTTCCTGTTGACTCTTAACTTCAACTTACCCCTTGCGGCCAGAACGTAGTTTTAGAATCACGTCTGAATACATTAGGCCCTTGATAGCTTCACAATCGATTAGTGTTAAGGGAACAACTCTGTTAGAATTTTGATAGCTTCAGCTATACCTCTTTAGTCTATACCTAAATCCCAATTTTGATAGCTTCGGCCATATCTAATTTAGAGTTTAATTCTTAGACTCTTAAATTCAAGTCGAAGTGTCGGCTTTATTGTGCGACTCCAAGACGGAGTTTCGTTAAACTTTAGTTGGAATAATAAAGGTATATTTAAACCTTCTTGCTTGTTGTTTCCTATCACACGAAGTCAAGCGATTATTCGCTTACCAGTTCTTAATATTCTTCACTTTCAACAGAAACCTAGAAATACATAGTGGAGAACCCTACAACTTCATTACAATCCCTTTATAAAGGTAAATCGTATTTTGCCATAATCAAATTATATAATGAAATTCAATAAAAGAGTCGCTGGTGGCCATCATGGGCATTAAAGACTAATGGTGACGGTACAGAATTTGGCGGGATATAGGTCATCTTGCAGACCAGAGTGTTGCGACGTCAGCTGTCATGCAGTTAGCCGTCTTGCACATAGCAACAGGAAACGATCGTGTGCCTTTGTGGTATTCTTCTGGCGTCCACACCCACGTCTTCTACAAGAGGTTTTGATCCCTTTGGTATTGAATTCACAGCCTACTAATGACACTACGATAGCGGATTGTCTCGCGCCAGCTTGCATTATTCCGATAGCCATCCGACGCCTTTCATCGGTCGGAGGTGTCTTCGGGTCCTGTGTTCTGCTTTGGCTATGTTGGATTACACAGAACTATCGTTTGCAAACTGACGCATAGATCCGGCATACTCCTGTTTCAAAGCGTTGTGGTGTCACTGCGGAATTGCGTTTCATGCTAATCTTGATTGTCTATTTGCATTCGGCGATGCAACCTCTACCGCATTTGAAAATTGTACGTTTTAATTCTCTTTCGTACCTTTTCTTTTAGCTTTTGTTGTTTATGTTTTTAGCATGAGAGTATTAGAGTTCGCTATAAGCGAATTTCTCAGCCTGTAGATCAATGGAGACTTTGATAGACAAAGATAGGTAGAAATAACCTACGATCTTGTGGACATCAATGTGTTTCTATTTAGGTTTATTTAGTTTTTTAAATTTACTTCCGCATAATGGTGACTTTAAGGTATTTCTATTGCCATATATTCTGTAGTTTATACAGATACATATAAGTTTAAATCCGTATGGTGCTCATGTTGGCTTGTAATGTATTTTTAAGACAACTAAAGACATAATGATGGCTTTCAAGTGGAAATGTTTGGAAGCATAAACAAATTACGACCACTAAAACTGAGCTAGAAACATTGATTGTGGAACCACAAAATTGCTCTATCTCATCACAAAATTCATACAAATATCAATGTTTTGCTTTCAAGTTTAACATTGCATATTTTATGGTAGCTAAGAACCGCATTCGGGTTTCATGCAAAATGTGACCAAATGATGCTTTAAGGCCTTATTTACATTCCTCTAGCATGTTCTTGTACATACTAGCTTGTTCATGTAGAGTACAGATTCGCAGCTCAAATTAGCAATTTGAATGTCCTCAATGGGGAAAAACTGATATTCGACGTTTTCCAGTCCTTAAATTCATATAATATCAAAAGTACGTTCCTTAAATGAGAAGGGGCCCACCAGCGGCCGAGTGGTAAAGTCGCTGATCACTGGTAATTCGGCCAGAGGTTCGAATACCGCAAACGGGGTAGGTGCATGGGCAGTTTCGTGGTTTTTCCCATATGTACGTGTATATACGTGTATAACGTATGTTTAACGTGTTTTCCTTAGAAACTCCTACACGAACGCATCACTCCCCTTAGATAATTAAGCCTTTATATATCTGGGGCTTCAAGGGCCACAGATAGCCCTTGAGGCTTTGGCGTAATCGCATAAACCAAACCAAATCGAAATGATAAAGAGTATAAAGAGTTAACAACGTTTCTTCATGTATCTTAGTACTGTCATAATAAGCGCCCCAAATTCGAAAATGGATGATACATGTTTATATCCGCAGGTAGGACACAGTTGAATTTCACATTTTCCCGCACCGTTAAAATCTAATCGGCCCCTTTTTTACAAAAAAAGATGAATTTTGCAATCTTCTTCTGGAACTGGAACCTGATGTAATTCTTATACAGGAAATGCATTTAAAACCTGCGCTAAAAGTGCTTTTCGCAAATTATTCTATTTACCGTACGGATCGAGAAACCGGACGCGGAGTTGGAATTATAACTTTTATTAAAAGTAGCATCCAACATCAACTGAAACAAAATTTTTCTACCGCTTTTGAAAGTAATACTATTGAAATTCAAATTGAGCACAAAATATTCATTATCTCTAATATCTATATACATCGTAATAATAGTCTAATAATTTCTGAAATTGAATAGCTACTGGATTTTAAAACTACTGCTTTAATTGGAGGAGATTTTAACGCTAAGCATCAATGCTGGAATCAAGGAGCTAGCAATAGAAAAGCACGAGAAATTTTTGGCATGATTCAAAATAAAAATTATACCATTTATGCCTCTGATGAACCTACGCATTACGGCTATAATATTTCTTCTATTATTGACTTTTTTCTATCTAAAAACTTCGACTATAATTGCCAAATTTCTGTTATTCCAGCTCTCTCATCTGACCATAATCCCGTTCTTCTTGAAATCAGCATTAATAGTTACTTAACTTCACTGGGCAAGAGTATTGGCGTTACTCGTTACTGACTGTAAAAAATTCTCAAAAATCCTTTCAGATACCATTCCTGGAAATCCCAAAATTCCCAATGAAGATGATATTGAGTCTGAAATCAAGAAATTTACCACTTTATTCAACATGCTATCAATTTTTCAACCAATAAATTCATCAGTTTCAATCCTTTTCTTCCTCTTCCAGCCAGCATAAGACAAAAAATCAAATGCAAAAATCGTATTAGGAAAAACTGGCAAAATACAAGACACTCCAAGGCTAAAAACTCAACTGAACGCTCTTCAACATGACATCACAAAGGACATTAATAACTTCAAGACGCAAGTCTGGCGAAACTTCGTCAACTCTCTCGCAACTGAAGATAATTCTCGTTTTGACATTGCAAAGAAATTTAAGAAACCCTTCAAGCAAATTCCCCCACTTGATTTATTCAGACGAACATAAAGCTAACACCTTTGCAGATATACTAGAAGAAATGTTTACTCCCAATACTACTCCCTACGACAACAATCATATCTCCAAAGTTAATGATACTGTTAATACCTTCCTAAAAATCACAGGTCCTTTGAACTTTACATTCCTTGCCACGCCTAAGCTGGTTGCCAATTATATTAGCTCCTTAATACCTAGAAAAGCTCCTAGTGTTGATGATATTTCTACCAAAGCGTTGAAACATCTTCCTATCAATCCCATCACTTGTCTTACTAAGATAATCAACTCTATCATAAAATTCTCTTACTTTCCTAATATATGGAAATATGCCATCATCGTCGTCTTCCCAAAACCGCATAAAAATTTAACGTTTCCCCAGAACTACCGCGCAATCAGCCTTCTCAGTCAACTTTCTAAAATAGTTGAAAAATTTATACTTTATCATCTTAATCAAATTATTCCACAGAGCTCCTACATTTCAGACGAACAGTTTGGCTTCCGTCAACTTCACAGTACTAATCGCCAGCTGCTTCGTGTCATCAACTATATTACTGACGGTTTCAATTGTAAGTTCCCTACCGGAGCCATTTTCTTGATATTGCGAAAGCTTTTGATAGGGTATGGCCCCGGGGACTTATATACAAACTTATCAGGTTAAACTTCCCCGATCATTGTATTAGAATTATTGCTTCCTATCTCCAAGATAGAATCTTTGCAGTGAAAATTGGCAGTTTTGTTTCTTCCACGAGAAGAATTTCGCTTGAATGCCTCCTCAAGGATCAGTACTTTCTCCATGTTTATATAACATTTACATTTACGATATTCCTAAAGACCCAAAAATTACCTTTGCTGTTTTCGCTGATGATACTGCAATTATGACCCAAGCTTCTACTGTTACTGATGTCCAGCTCCTTCTTCAACATTACCTCAATCATCTAAAAAATTGGCTCACTCTTTGGAGGATTGCAGTTAATACCGAAAAATCAAAAGTAATAATTTTTCGCAAAGGTCAAACAAATTTCATTCCACTTAGACCTCTTCTGTTTGATCAAGAAATTGATTAGGTTGACGAAGTTAAATATCTAGGAGTCATTCTTGATAAAAAATTGACTTTTCAGAAACATCTCAGGGAAACTGTGAAAAAAATCAATATCACGCTTGCAACTATGCGCCCACTCCTTGACAGATGTCATATGTCCGTTTCTAATAAACTCCTCTTATATAATTCTATACTTCGACCAGCATTACTGCATGCTAGCCCTCTCTGGGGCCACGCTGCCAAAACGCACCTTCAACACATCCAAGTTCTTCAAAACAAAGCACTTAGAGAGATCATCAACGCGCCGTGGTTTATTCCAAATTCTTATATCCACCGTGATCTCAAAGTAGATACATATTAAGATTATATTCAAAAATTTGCCAGAAATTTCTTCTATTCAGTTCTCACTCATCTTAACAACTGCATCAACTCTCTTAGATGTTCTCCATTTCCCAGAGAAAAGCCCAAATATCCATCTGACATTCTCCATCCTTAACATTTTTTACTTATACTAGATTCTTCAGTTCACTTATTTGAACCTTCAACCAGGCACTCACCTTTTTTGTCGACTGATGGCGGCCACCTGACTTTTACTTTCGTCTTTTTGTTTTACTGATGTTCTTCACGTGATACAGAGTAAAAGGAGGCGCTGTTTTCTGAAACTCAAATTCACTACATGTTCTTAATAGGTTTTTAGACTACACGATATGGATTTGTAAATAAAATAAGGAACTCCTACTTTAATGAACGTCCCTTTTGTAAATAAGGAAATCCTATTGTATTAACAAGGGCGCAAGTGATGAAGTTTAATTTGTTATACTATTTACTTCTAAACTTCAAATTGAACTACAATAAATATCTTTCTTTTTGTACACAGAACGTGAAATAATTTACATTGTAGTATTCCAAGTTATGAAGGACGAAAATTCCTTAGGCAACCTCTGCCTATTTACCTAAAGCTTATTCCTAAGCTATTTTCCAACATATTTCTGTTATTTAAATTATTAAAAGTCTAATATTAGTTTTCAATTTGAAAGTTTTATGTAAATTATTACTTGTATATTTTAATCTCATTTGTGTAATTCAATTCCAAACAAGTACTTTCTAGAGCTTCTGAAATGCAAATTTTCGATTTTGACAGCTGTTTTCATATTGTCGTAAATGCGGTCGTATGCATATCACAAAAGTCATATACATTCTCACTTTTTATTGTGATTTTGACAGCTGTTATTGTGATTTTGACAGCTGTTTTCATATTGTCGTAAATGCTGTCGTATGCATATCACAAAAGTCATATACATTCTCACTTTTTATTGTGATTTTGACAGCTGTTATTGTGATTTTGACAGCTGTTTTCATATTGTCGTAAATGCTGTCGTATGCATATCACAAAAGTCATATACATTCTCACTTTTTATTGTGATTTTGACAGCTGTTATTGTGATTTTGACAGCTGTTTTCATATTGTCGTAAATGCTGTCGTATGCATATCACAAAAGTCATATACATTCTCACTTTTTATTGTGATTTTGACAGCTGTTATTGTGATTTTGACAGCTGTTTTCATATTGTCGTAAATGCTGTCGTATGCATATCACAGAAGTCATATACATTCTCACTTTTTATTGTGATTTTGACAGCTGTTATTGTGATTTTGACAGCTGTTTTCATATTGTCGTAAATGCTGTCGTATGCATATCACAAAAGTCATATACATTCTCACTTTTTATTGTGATTTTGACAGCTGTTATTGTGATTTTGACAGCTGTTTTCATATTGTCGTAAATGCTGTCGTATGCATATCACAGAAGTCATATACATTCTCACTTTTTATTGTGATTTTGACAGCTGTTATTGTGATTTTGACAGCTGTTTTCATATTGTCGTAAATGCTGTCGTATGCATATCACAAAAGTCATATACATTCTCACTTTTTATTGTGATTTTGACAGCTGTTATTGTGATTTTGACAGCTGTTTTCATATTGTCGTAAATGCTGTCGTATGCATATCACAAAAGTCATATACATTCTCACTTTTTATTGTGATTTTGACAGCTGTTATTGTGATTTTGACAGCTGTTTTCATATTGTCGTAAATGCTGTCGTATGCATATCACAAAAGTCATATACATTCTCACTTTTTATTGTGATTTTGACAGCTGTTATTGTGATTTTGACAGCTGTTTTCATATTGTCGTAAATGCTGTCGTATGCATATCACAAAAGTCATATACATTCTCACTTTTTATTGTGATTTTGACAGCTGTTATTGTGATTTTGACAGCTGTTTTCATATTGTCGTAAATGCTGTCGTATGCATATCACAGAAGTCATATACATTCTCACTTTTTATTGTGATTTTGACAGCTGTTATTGTGATTTTGACAGCTGTTTTCATATTGTCGTAAATGCTGTCGTATGCATATCACAAAAGTCATATACATTCTCACTTTTTATTGTGATTTTGACAGCTGTTATTGTGATTTTGACAGCTGTTTTCATATTGTCGTAAATGCTGTCGTATGCATATCACAGAAGTCATATACATTCTCACTTTTTATTGTGATTTTGACAGCTGTTATTGTGATTTTGACAGCTGTTTTCATATTGTCGTAAATGCTGTCGTATGCATATCACAAAAGTCATATACATTCTCACTTTTTATTGTGATTTTGACAGCTGTTATTGTGATTTTGACAGCTGTTTTCATATTGTCGTAAATGCTGTCGTATGCATATCACAAAAGTCATATACATTCTCACTTTTTATTGTGATTTTGACAGCTGTTATTGTGATTTTGACAGCTGTTTTCATATTGTCGTAAATGCTGTCGTATGCATATCACAAAAGTCATATACATTCTCACTTTTTATTGTGATTTTGACAGCTGTTATTGTGATTTTGACAGCTGTTTTCATATTGTCGTAAATGCTGTCGTATGCATATCACAAAAGTCATATACATTCTCACTTTTTATTGTGATTTTGACAGCTGTTATTGTGATTTTGACAGCTGTTTTCATATTGTCGTAAATGCTGTCGTATGCATATCACAAAAGTCATATACATTCTCACTTTTTATTGTGATTTTGACAGCTGTTATTGTGATTTTGACAGCTGTTTTCATATTGTCGTAAAAGCTGTCGTATGCATATCACAAAAGTCATATACATTCTCACTTTTTATTGTGATTTTGACAGCTGTTATTGTGATTTTGACAGCTGTTTTCATATTGTCGTAAAAGCTGTCGTATGCATATCACAAAAGTCATATACATTCTCACTTTTTATTGTGATTTTGACAGCTGTTATTGTGATTTTGACAGCTGTTTTCATATTGTCGTAAATGCTGTCGTATGCATATCACAAAAGTCATATACATTCTCACTTTTTATTGTGATTTTGACAGCTGTTATTGTGATTTTGACAGCTGTTTTCATATTGTCGTAAATGCTGTCGTATGCATATCACAAAAGTCATATACATTCTCACTTTTTATTGTGATTTTGACAGCTGTTATTGTGATTTTGACAGCTGTTTTCATATTGTCGTAAATGCTGTCGTATGCATATCACAAAAGTCATATACATTCTCACTTTTTATTGTGATTTTGACAGCTGTTATTGTGATTTTGACAGCTGTTTTCATATTGTCGTAAATGCTGTCGTATGCATATCACAGAAGTCATATACATTCTCACTTTTTATTGTGATTTTGACAGCTGTTATTGTGATTTTGACAGCTGTTTTCATATTGTCGTAAATGCTGTCGTATGCATATCACAAAAGTCATATACATTCTCACTTTTTATTGTGATTTTGACAGCTGTTATTGTGATTTTGACAGCTGTTTTCATATTGTCGTAAAAGCTGTCGTATGCATATCACAAAAGTCATATACATTCTCACTTTTTATTGTGATTTTGACAGCTGTTATTGTGATTTTGACAGCTGTTTTCATATTGTCGTAAATGCTGTCGTATGCATATCACAAAAGTCATATACATTCTCACTTTTTATTGTGATTTTGACAGCTGTTATTGTGATTTTGACAGCTGTTTTCATATTGTCGTAAATGCTGTCGTATGCATATCACAAAAGTCATATACATTCTCACTTTTTATTGTGATTTTGACAGCTGTTATTGTGATTTTGACAGCTGTTTTCATATTGTCGTAAATGCTGTCGTATGCATATCACAAAAGTCATATACATTCTCACTTTTTATTGTGATTTTGACAGCTGTTATTGTGATTTTGACAGCTGTTTTCATATTGTCGTAAAAGCTGTCGTATGCATATCACAAAAGTCATATACATTCTCACTTTTTATTGTGATTTTGACAGCTGTTATTGTGATTTTGACAGCTGTTTTCATATTGTCGTAAATGCTGTCGTATGCATATCACAAAAGTCATATACATTCTCACTTTTTATTGTGATTTTGACAGCTGTTATTGTGATTTTGACAGCTGTTTTCATATTGTCGTAAATGCTGTCGTATGCATATCACAAAAGTCATATACATTCTCACTTTTTATTGTGATTTTGACAGCTGTTATTGTGATTTTGACAGCTGTTTTCATATTGTCGTAAAAGCTGTCGTATGCATATCACAAAAGTCATATACATTCTCACTTTTTATTGTGATTTTGACAGCTGTTATTGTGATTTTGACAGCTGTTTTCATATTGTCGTAAATGCTGTCGTATGCATATCACAAAAGTCATATACATTCTCACTTTTTATTGTGATTTTGACAGCTGTTATTGTGATTTTGACAGCTGTTTTCATATTGTCGTAAATGCTGTCGTATGCATATCACAAAAGTCATATACATTCTCACTTTTTATTGTGATTTTGACAGCTGTTATTGTGATTTTGACAGCTGTTTTCATATTGTCGTAAATGCTGTCGTATGCATATCACAAAAGTCATATACATTCTCACTTTTTATTGTGATTTTGACAGCTGTTATTGTGATTTTGACAGCTGTTATTGTGATTTTGACAGCTGTTTTCATATTGTCGTAAATGCTGTCGTATGCATATCACAAAAGTCATATACATTCTCACTTTTTATTGTGATTTTGACAGCTGTTATTGTGATTTTGACAGCTGTTTTCATATTGTCGTAAATGCTGTCGTATGCATATCACAAAAGTCATATACATTCTCACTTTTTATTGTGATTTTGACAGCTGTTATTGTGATTTTGACAGCTGTTTTCATATTGTCGTAAATGCTGTCGTATGCATATCACAAAAGTCATATACATTCTCACTTTTTATTGTGATTTTGACAGCTGTTATTGTGATTTTGACAGCTGTTTTCATATTGTCGTAAATGCTGTCGTATGCATATCACAAAAGTCATATACATTCTCACTTTTTATTGTGATTTTGACAGCTGTTATTGTGATTTTGACAGCTGTTTTCATATTGTCGTAAATGCTGTCGTATGCATATCACAAAAGTCATATACATTCTCACTTTTTATTGTGATTTTGACAGCTGTTATTGTGATTTTGACAGCTGTTTTCATATTGTCGTAAATGCTGTCGTATGCATATCACAAAAGTCATATACATTCTCACTTTTTATTGTGATTTTGACAGCTGTTATTGTGATTTTGACAGCTGTTTTCATATTGTCGTAAAAGCTGTCGTATGCATATCACAAAAGTCATATACATTCTCACTTTTTATTGTGATTTTGACAGCTGTTATTGTGATTTTGACAGCTGTTTTCATATTGTCGTAAAAGCTGTCGTATGCATATCACAAAAGTCATATACATTCTCACTTTTTATTGTGATTTTGACAGCTGTTATTGTGATTTTGACAGCTGTTTTCATATTGTCGTAAATGCTGTCGTATGCATATCACAAAAGTCATATACATTCTCACTTTTTATTGTGATTTTGACAGCTGTTATTGTGATTTTGACAGCTGTTTTCATATTGTCGTAAATGCTGTCGTATGCATATCACAAAAGTCATATACATTCTCACTTTTTATTGTGATTTTGACAGCTGTTATTGTGATTTTGACAGCTGTTTTCATATTGTCGTAAATGCTGTCGTATGCATATCACAAAAGTCATATACATTCTCACTTTTTATTGTGATTTTGACAGCTGTTATTGTGATTTTGACAGCTGTTTTCATATTGTCGTAAATGCTGTCGTATGCATATCACAGAAGTCATATACATTCTCACTTTTTATTGTGATTTTGACAGCTGTTATTGTGATTTTGACAGCTGTTTTCATATTGTCGTAAATGCTGTCGTATGCATATCACAAAAGTCATATACATTCTCACTTTTTATTGTGATTTTGACAGCTGTTATTGTGATTTTGACAGCTGTTTTCATATTGTCGTAAAAGCTGTCGTATGCATATCACAAAAGTCATATACATTCTCACTTTTTATTGTGATTTTGACAGCTGTTATTGTGATTTTGACAGCTGTTTTCATATTGTCGTAAATGCTGTCGTATGCATATCACAAAAGTCATATACATTCTCACTTTTTATTGTGATTTTGACAGCTGTTATTGTGATTTTGACAGCTGTTTTCATATTGTCGTAAATGCTGTCGTATGCATATCACAAAAGTCATATACATTCTCACTTTTTATTGTGATTTTGACAGCTGTTATTGTGATTTTGACAGCTGTTTTCATATTGTCGTAAATGCTGTCGTATGCATATCACAAAAGTCATATACATTCTCACTTTTTATTGTGATTTTGACAGCTGTTATTGTGATTTTGACAGCTGTTTTCATATTGTCGTAAAAGCTGTCGTATGCATATCACAAAAGTCATATACATTCTCACTTTTTATTGTGATTTTGACAGCTGTTATTGTGATTTTGACAGCTGTTTTCATATTGTCGTAAATGCTGTCGTATGCATATCACAAAAGTCATATACATTCTCACTTTTTATTGTGATTTTGACAGCTGTTATTGTGATTTTGACAGCTGTTTTCATATTGTCGTAAATGCTGTCGTATGCATATCACAAAAGTCATATACATTCTCACTTTTTATTGTGATTTTGACAGCTGTTATTGTGATTTTGACAGCTGTTTTCATATTGTCGTAAATGCTGTCGTATGCATATCACAAAAGTCATATACATTCTCACTTTTTATTGTGATTTTGACAGCTGTTATTGTGATTTTGACAGCTGTTTTCATATTGTCGTAAATGCTGTCGTATGCATATCACAAAAGTCATATACATTCTCACTTTTTATTGTGATTTTGACAGCTGTTATTGTGATTTTGACAGCTGTTTTCATATTGTCGTAAATGCTGTCGTATGCATATCACAAAAGTCATATACATTCTCACTTTTTATTGTGATTTTGACAGCTGTTATTGTGATTTTGACAGCTGTTATTGTGATTTTGACAGCTGTTTTCATATTGTCGTAAATGCTGTCGTATGCATATCACAAAAGTCATATACATTCTCACTTTTTATTGTGATTTTTTCGATTGTCTAAGATAGTATGAAAAAAGTGAAATTCAAAAGAATGCAACTCTGGTTCCTAAAGAAAAGCGATTGCCTTTAAACTGCAATCTGATTGAGAGAGAAATATGTAAAGTTAGGCAATAAGACAGCATTTAGTTGATGTAGATTTTAAATAACACCTCCATTACAAAAAATCGGATTGCAAGAATATTAAGAAATGCAAAATTCAATATTAAGGAAAAAATCTTAGATTTGTATAGCAAATTACCTGCATTCTTAGATGAGCTTAGCTAATTTGAAGAGAAATGTTCCAATATGAAAACGTATCAGTAAGCATGATTAATCTAAACTAATATGCTTAAAATACGAATTATTATTCAAGTGTTACTACTCTCAATGTTTCAAGAAATCCGAAATCCATTTAATCTTCTGAAATTCTATAAAGTTTCTTGTTCTAAAACGATAAAAAAATAAATACTTTAGCATATTAAGCAATAAAAATAACAAATTTTAAGCCAGCTTATCTCACCATCACAAAAATCGAAAAACGTTTTCTAGACAATCTTCTTTTACCTTTTTTAAGAACACAAATCATACGCAATCAATAAAGAAATTTCCGGTTCTGGTCTCAAGCAAATCGATTTTTTTTCATTGGTTCAGTGAGTGCAATACGGAATTATGGATTTAAAAGCACCCAACAGGATTTTATACTAAGACAGATGAAAAATAAATAAATGTATAATATACAGTTTAATCACAACTGCACCAAATTAACACTTTTCGAAACTGGGAGGCCCACCTTCCCCCAATTCGCGAAAATTCGAACACCTGAAGAAGCTTTGAAATGTGAACTCAAATGGCATTACATTTTTTTAAAATTCAATTAGTAAAATATAGTCGTAAATAAAAACAATCAAATCGGATTTTACTAAAATACCAGGAAAAATAAGCGCATTAACATATTGATTAGCAGTTTACTAGAAATAACTTTTTAAATCGTACTCTTTTATTGTCGCAAATACTGGGGCATATTTTAGAGACTTTTTTTTTTACACTTTTACAAGAACATAGCTATAATTTCTGATTCTAATTGAGCTAAAAGTATTCCTCTGAATATTTTGATTCATTGAGCAAATACTATATGACGATCAGGAGATAAAACAACCAAACAGGATTTTATTAAAACATTTCAGGAAAGTAGGCGCATTAACATATACATGTCATGTTAGCAGTTCACTAAGCACACCTGGAGTCTCACCTTCTAAGCTGTAGTCTCACGCCATGCCGTAATTCAGAGCTCGTTTTAAGGACTTTTTCTTCTTTCCACAAAAGCCAAAGTCTTCCTTCCTTCTGAGCTGTAGCATCTCATGAAATCTTGGACTCTGAACGCAAACGAATTTACTGTTCCACTGGTGTTAGGAATAAAATATGGCAAACATGAGATTAACCCTTTCAGTGCCGAACGACGATCAATCTTCGTTCGCAACAGTTAATAAAAGTGCCAACGGCAATATATCGTTGTGTATCAGATGGCGATTTATTATTCGCATTGCGAGAGAAACTGTAATAGAATGAACTTATAAAACTTTTAGAGTCAATAGGTTATTTTTGAAACGGGAAGAAGCGAAAAATGAGCAACGCCTTCGCCGGGAATCGAACCACTTACCTCTGGAATGCTCGCCCAGAGGGCAGACCACTACACCACGAAGGCATGCTAAGAAGGCGGGAGAAATACCTTATATGTTTTTCAGCAGAAAATTTCCGAGGAGATAATTGCATTGATAACTCGTACAAATCTTTAAGCCAAAGAGCTTAATAGTACTCTCGATATTCCGAAGTTTCACATTCCCAACAATGTTATAAGCGTTTTAAAAATTTCTTTTAAAATCTGTCGAATCATAACTGGGCAGTTCGAACAGTTCTCTTAAGTTGTAATTAGGACAAAAACCCTCCTCTCAAATGTATCGTGAAAGTTATTGCAAACAATGCTTTTTTTTAGTGTAGCGAGAATATAAATCTGTGAACTTCTAGAAACATTAGGTTATTTCAAGGCCCGAGAGAGGAAAATGGAGCAACGCTTTCGCCGGGAATCGAACCATGAACCTCTGGATACGCGCCCATCGTGGAGACCACCACACCCCGAAGACATGCCAAGAAGGCGGGAGAAATACCTTATAAGCTCACTTCTTCCCAGTAGATCAGAAATGGTCGTTTTTCTGTGAGTATAAAAGCAAACCAAAAATTTTGCGTAATGATAGTTGCCTGATAATATTTGCAAGTTTGCAAAAGTGCTAATTTTCAGTGATCTTTAGTTAAAGTGACAAATAACAAACCGTACAAATTGGCTGAAGAAGAAGCTGAAAAAAATTCTGTTCATCTTTGGAGCCTATTATCCTGAAAGGTTCTTACATTCAGCGGGATTCCTGCTGTTTATTATTTATCACTTTACCACTTAGTTCTCCATTTTTCTTACATGATTCGAAAATATGCGGTGTTAAACTAAGAAAACTATTCTTTTTTATTTACAATTTCTTACCTTTAAGCAAACAAATGTTTTACTGATAATAAATTTGAAATATCCGATTAAAAAGAGCAAATTAAATTACAATCGAAGAATTTAAGCTTTAAAATTAATTTTCGTTTTGCCTAAATAAATAAGTTTTCATTGGCTTGTAAAGTTGCGCGCTTCCAACCTGCACGCAACAAAGTGGTGACCTCTGAGAGTTGGAAATAGACCAAAGTCTTGAGAAGGGTTTAAATCCCTTTTATTCAACTTTCGAAGTTACAAATGCGTGCTCTTGACGCTCACAAACTACGCCGACCCGGCGGTAAAATAAAAATAAGAAACTAAAAAGAGATAATAACAAGTAACTAACTACGAGGCTCTCTAAACGTAACTAACCTCACCGCTTTCTAAAATACCGCTGATAATTCAGCAAACTCTGAATGTTACGTTGAAAGATTAAAAATTTGCCGAGGCAAGCACACAGGCCGAAACGCGTGGTTCTTCAATTTCTAACTAGCCACCTCCACACTCGTGAAGCAAGAAAGCACCCTTTCGAACTCGTTTCCTTTCTATTTAACTCAGAATACTTCCGCTGATAATTTGAATCCTTGCGCGTTCTACTAAAATTTACATACTCTGGCATTAGCAATTCCAGGGGAAAGTAAGGCTTGACAGGAAAGATAGTTTAAACTTAAAATAAATGTTAGTTAAAATAAACATAAACCCTACAGGCTTTTAAATGACATTAAAATATTTCTTAGCACAGCAATATGTAAATTTAAAATGAACGTTTTCGTAGTTTTCAGATATCGATCTTTTCAATAATGGAATGGATTTAATCTAATTTCCTGCTGCTGTCTGTCGAATATTAGAATTTAATACTATTCCTTAATTTATTTAAAACGATAAGTCTTCTCACATTTAAGATAGCTTGATATATTAATGGTTGAAAACTGCAACTAATCATTATAGTGCAAAATATTACAAAGAGATAAGTCAAATTTTAAACTCTTAATAGAAAAAAAAATTACCTAGTAATAGTTAGCGAAATTTAAATAACAAATTTCAATGTTTGCTTCTCATTTCTTTGATCATGCAATATCTACAATTTAATCAGAAATCTTAACTCAGATGAGATATTTCAGGAAACTAGGCAAAATAAATCAGTGCGAAAACAGCGTAAAGGTACTTTCAGGCGCAAACGCAAATTAGAAAACGTATAATTTGCATGAAACATATATAAATTTGTAAACATTATTATTCGCTTTTGCGATAATTCTTTTTCGATACTTTTGAACTAAACCAGGTAATTATCTTCGTTAAATGTCTCATTAGAAGAGAATTACAAAATCTCTTGCTTGTTGTTTTCAACAAAGATGATTAATTAATGTGGAATAAGTAGTGCAAAACAGGAAATGTATTTCGTGCTCATAATTATATATGACAACAATAATAAAGAAATCTGATGTCGGCACCACATGACTTCCGTATACGGCGGACTTAATTACTCTCATTTTTTGCTGCATTTCATTTAAACTTTTTTCCTTGAATTTCATTAGGGATACTTTTCTCATTCACTTAATTCAGTTCTCACCTCGCTGGGCAAAAATATATAAAAACTAAAAACATTTTCCTTAAAGATTGGAAAATACAGAAAACTATAAAGCCCCTAATACAGTTAAAAAAAATTTTGCAATTAAAATTAGAATTTCATCGCAAAAACAAGCAATTCGGCCAGTGGGCAAGAAGGGAGATATTTCGGTTCACAAAACTGAGAGTTTACACTTGGCCACACTCTGCAAAAATATACTGAAATTGGTGCATAAACTGACTGAATTCACTATCTATTAGAGTTTCAAACTAATAAATGGCCGCCTCGTTAGGCTTAGTAACATTTAAACAAATTTTAAATTGTTGATAATTTTACAACTATTGCATACAAATTAATTAAGGCAGAAAAGCCTTAACCGTAACATAAGAATTACGTAATTCAATCACTTTTAATCCAAAAAATGCACAATTTACCAATTAATGCACAAAAATGCACAATTTGCCTTAATTAATATGTAATATAAGGGAAAAAATAACTAAGCTTACCAAGCCGAATAACAGAGTGGGTATATATCTGTACATATTTATATACTTTTAATAGAGTCGAATGCAACAAAAAAGAGAGGTTCACAACTACATATCATAGCAATCCCATATACAAAATTTCAGCGTTCATAGGGTACTCGTTTTTGAGTTATGCAAGATACATACATACGTACTTACGTAGGTACGTACAGATGTCATGAAAAAAATCTCTTCAGAATCCATTTAAAATCCATTTTACAATACCTTTTGGAAATAAAAGTCTTTATTCTATCCTTACGTACTAATGACAAGAAAAAGCATTGTTAAATTATATTCGATAGCGGTCAAAATGGATATTTTTGTTGAAATATGAGACCCGAAATTTCTCGCGATTACAATAGTTCCTTTATTTTGCATGAGGAAGTAAAAGCACAAACATTAAACATAAATAACCTCAATAATATTTTCTTCAATTCCATATACCCTTAAAACTGTGAATTATTATGTAAAGCGTAAGCAGTATTTGTTATCATAAAAGCTTTGTAACGCAGTATATTCTGAAGTATAATCTTTAACATGGGATAGATAAACGAAACTGACGTGTGAAATCACAAAGAGTGAGTTTGAGAAGCACACTAAGGGTGTTGAGCTGTTTGCTATCCAACAGGAAAAGTCACTGAATGACCTCAGACTAGTGTAGACTTTCTGGAGACTTCCAAAAGAAGTGATATCATTTCAGGAAAATCTTTTATTTTTCGGAATTTCCGGAACTTCTGTTACTTCTAACAATCCAGTACCAGAACCAAAAACTATTGCACCACTTTAAATCTAAAAGTATTGATCATATTTTCGAGAATATCATGCTTTCTCATTGTAGAGAAAGAGTGAGGTGATTATATAGCCGCCAATAAAAGGAGGAAGCTCCGGTTTGAAAATTGATCCATATGTTCTTTCAGGCATCCGATAAAGGGCACGATGTCCATTACATTTACTTCTTACCTCAATACTTCAAACTAAACTGAAATGTGTTTGGGTTGTTTGATAAGCAAATAGACTTTACTTACAAAGATTCGAAAGATAGATTATATTTAACGTATTCTGAAAGGTTGTTGAGAAAAAGATCTCACAGATCCACACTAGCTGTTGAAGTCATGAAGGAATTTCATTGTATTTTTCAAAACCCGATGCAAAGCATGTTCTCCTTCGATTCTCTTCATCACTCTAAATGCATGAAAATGTTAGTCCATAGACGGAGAATGGGATAGCAGAATATTTCAGAATTTTGTCAATATCTCAAATGTTGTATGTGGCCTTGTAGTTTTTCTGAAAATGTACAGTGCCTCAAGAATTCAATTAAATTATTCCATTCTATGTCAATAGTCCTCACCATGGTTCCTCAAATTTTTCAGTACTCTCCAAAACTGGACAGGGTTCACTATAGCACCTTTTGCCAATCATTTGATGAAGAAAGCTCCTGAATAACAGAAGAAAAAAGGTTGACAAAGGATTTCATACAAACTTCAAGCGTAAATGAGTTCAATGATAGAGAATCCATCGCTGCATTTGTTCATTTTTGTTAGTTGGATGCTTGCTTGCAAATAAAACAGATTACTAAGCAGGTACCTGTTAAATGCTTAACAGAAAAGTAAACACAGTCGTTGCTTGCTTCTATATACAAACCAGTGACATAAACAAAACAATAGCATAATACTAGTAAGAACAGAATTTGGATCCCTCTGACATACATAACTGACATATTTTAAAAATATTTTATTTATTTTCGCCAAAGATCAAATACCAGTTTTGTTAGAGTAATACAAGTTCATTAAAAGCAATAGTCTAATTTCCGTTTCGAAAGGAGAACACGAAAATTAGAGTCTTTATTCTTTCATTGTAAGACCGAATCCATTCAATAATAAGAACGTATTGATGATTAGCCCTAATTTCTAAAAGCGTATATAATATGGTTACTGAAATGTAAACGAGATAATTCTGTTTTTTGTTTTTTTCATGTATCATATTTTGTTAGAAAATAATTTATCTTAATTTGTTTTATAATTATAATCTGAAGACAATAAAGTGCTTTTACATCTCTAAAACAAAATGCAAAATACAGTTATTCTGACTAAACCAAATACAAAAATAATTTCTTAAAAACACAAGCATTTTTTGTCTTAAGTGAAATAAAGCTCTGAACTAAGGCCATTAATGTTAAAATATTAAGCGAAATGAAAACATTTGCAAGATTATACTTAAATGGAAGCTTAAATGGAACTTCGTCATCAGTTGGGAGTGTTTAAATGATGAAAATGAAATAGAATGAAATATATTTTCCATGAAAATAACACATAAATTGACTTTTCTGACTAAATGTTAGAAATTAAAGTCACTGGCACACTCTATTGACAGTAAAATGAGAACGAAAATGATCTAAGAAATATATTCTTAGTCAAAAATAAGCAACACTATGTTCAGAAAAAAGCTCATAAAATTCCTTTTCCTCATTGTTCCTAGACCAAAAATCTAATTTTCGTTTTTTTAAAGCCAAACATGTTCAATAAAAGTCTTCAACTGCAGAATTAGATTCCCTCGAAGTGTTTCAGCCCATAAAAAATATTTCAATTCCTTTTTATTGTCAGCTTTTCAAGAATTGTTTCTTGACTGCCTTATGTTCACTTTTTAGTCAATAGATAACGCTACTTATTTTTTCAATCAATCATTTACGTAGTATTTCTGAAATTTCTTTTTCTCTTGCAGACTTACTATATCTCTTTCTCGTCATTTTTACACGCACAGCTAAAGAAGAAGGATCTGTTTAACAATCGCAATCCTGCAACTTTACGCTGATTTTTATTGTTTATTATTTGCTTTTTTAGCATTTAGATTGCCGGTATGTACTTTTGTTTCATTTATTAACAATATATAATCTTGTTGCATGTCATGAGGAAAGAATAGATATAATGTTAACTAGTGATTACTTCTACTTTAAGAAGAGTAGTTCTTGTTATACATAATAAATTAACAGCAAGATGAAATTTAAAAAAGAATAAGTGATAGAGATAAATGGAGTTTTGGATAATTGAACTTGATTGATATCTTACCTTTTCAATTGCATCCATTAAATTATCTCAGTATCTGCGAAAATTTTAAGTAAAAAAGCTGAATTCTATTATTGTGATGAAAACGATTGCATCGTCCATAAAGAATATAATTTAACAGTATTATACATATTTTGAGTCATTCCATTTCTCGAAGGTGTGAGCTATGAAAAACGTTTTGATTAAGTTAACTTTTTACTTCTAAAAGTTGTTAAAACGTTAGAAAAATAATGTTATAATTTTAATTTTAGCGAGATATTTCAGTATCAGAAATGAGATATAAGTACTTAATTGAAATACTAATTATTCTAATATAATTTGAAAACCCTTAACTGAAATATCTATCAAAGTATCTAATTATAGCACTACAAATTTAGTTAACGTAAACTTTACAAATTACTGTTTACTTCCCCGAAGTTTCCCTTCTACAATATACAGGCAATTATTCAAAAAAATATAAACTCTCATTAAACTGAGATTAATATACGAAGATAGTTAAATTAAAGCAATGTATAAATGCTCAAAAGTGCATCAATTATGGCTCCTTCTGCCACACCTCTCACAAATATTCAAAGTATTATCTTTAACCGTTTAGAACAAATGCATAATGAAGCATTAATAAACTATGTTATTATTTAATCCTTATTTATTAAAGTACAACGCTTGCCCCTTTCCTGTTTGAAACTGGAGTGTACTGTAACTTTAAGTTCCTTAGAAAGTTTCTTACAAGATCATATTAAAAATTCTTGTTTGAGCTTGTAAAAAATTGTAAAATTGTGTATTGTCGCCCATTTTACACTATGACCTTTGAATAAATTTATTTATAGCGTAATTAGAAGCACACTGTGTATATTAATTCAGAAGGTGAATTACCTCCTGTGCAATATTATGCATTTAATTAAGCAAAATAATCTATAATTATAACTTGAAGTAAATTTAAATGATAGTTTATATACGAGCGCGTAATGTCACCTCATACGTCTCCAGTATAAAAATGCATTGTAGCAAAACATTAATCTAAATATTTCAGTTTGTGCTTAATTTTAATCACACCCACTTATCTGCATCTGCACTTTTGTTGTTAAAGTATTTAGCCTTTGATTTACTTTCTCGTGAGTAATCTTGTTTTATTTTATCGTATAATTATGTTTTCTTTAAAGATGTTTCTAACAGGCTTGCGCTCAAACAGGTTACCGTCTTTTTTATTAGCAATATATAAATATTGCATTTTGAATTTAGAACATGGTACTATATAAAACTTTCTTATAAATATGTAAATTTTATGTGTTCAAATTTATTGTTTCCTACGTTTTGCATTCAGATGTTCCAAAAAACAAACTTTTATAAGATTTTCCCACCTTTTTTTCCTAATCACTTAAAGATTCAAATCACTCCGAATCACCAGATTTTCTCCTAATGACTTAAATGAAGGGCATTTTCATTTTATGTGGACGTTAAACAGACCAATAATAAATGGCAGGACCTGAGATAATGTGAACAAGTTTGCAGTATTATAATTTCGAAAGCTGAACAGAACTTTCAAACTTCAATCGCAAACCTGCCCATAATCTGATTCAGATTGCATTTCGAGGTATATTAATGCAAATCACTTAAATACCGGTAGTCATTCATTTGGCTTTAAGTAGTTTTGTAATGTTACTTATTAGTTTCATATCTTATTTGAAATAGCTGTGAAGTTTTAGCGGCAATTTTATGTTTTTAAATGTGTACATTGTTTACTTTTGAATTTGCGACAATTTAATTTTTTACAAATTTCCTGTACTCTGCTCTAGACCAGTGTTTCTCTATTTGTGGTCTTTGATGCTTGTTCTTGTACTTTTCATACTGAGCTTTTACTATTTCAAGTTCTTGTAAAAAGCAAATACAAATGATTGAAGACGGTCTGCTTTGATCTACGAAAAATATCTAACACTTAATTATGAGCAGGGACATTATATTTATAGATACGAAAGGAAATAAAAAAATAAATGCATTATTAGTCCAAAGGGGCTTTGTCCCTGAAGGACTATTGTTTTTGTTTTGCGATTTTGCGATGAATCACTATAAATGTCCGTTTCACTTTTCAAATTGTTGCCACCCAATGTTAGAGTCCTGCATTATATTTTTAGAAATTAAATGATGAAATATCTGCATATATGTATGTATATTTCTCGCATTGTGATAAAACAACGGTACATAGAGCCATCGAATTTTGAATGACGTAATCATCCTATGAATATGGGCGTGTAGAAGAACAAATTTGAAATTTGGAATTTGTTTTATTATCGATTTCATATTTTCTAAAACATTAACGAAATTTTGAGTAACAAACTTAGTAATTTGAAAGCGAGCGATGGCGACACTCTACGGCGGGAAAGGGCGGGGGGAACCTTTTTATCTTTAGCACACGGAACTGACTATCGGAAATTCTAAAGATATGCTCCTTTTAAAATTATTTTGCGACATTGCTATTGAACTGAATTTTATGGTTTGAGTGCAAAGAACATGATATTTAATAAATAAGTAAAGCTAACACGCAAAACGTTAAAAAACGCGCCTTTGGATGTAATTTAAAATCTGAAACCTTTCATATTTTTTTATGTTTTATCATAATTATAAAAAGCATAAGAAAATATCATAAAGGTATTTCTTTATAAAAAATAAAAAATAAATATGAAATCTTTTCACGAACATATATGCTTTTCAAGACTAACACAAAAGGAATATTTTTAATATTAAGGAAAATCTTTTAAACTTTGAATATAAAAACGGCATATGAGGTTTCAAAAAAGTTGAGGGTTGGAAAAGAGATTCTGTTTCCTACTTTAAAAATTTAGAACACTGTATCCTTCGTCTCAGATCATATATTCCACATTTTTTCATCCCTTGTGTACTTAAACATTATTTTAAAGAAAACTGTCTAATATTTTATCTTACCTTCAAAAACATAATCCGTTTTCGCATTTCCTTCAGTATAAATTTTCATAAACTTTTATCGAAAGATATAGAGAGCCAGCATGGAGATTTGTATTTTCTTCCCTTTCTTTACAGCTATTCATTTTCATTTTTAAATGTTAAGGCAACTAAGATGATATATTTTCGAAATATTCTGAAGATAATTTAAGTTGACAGCTAGATTAGCATGGACTTAGTGGTGATTTTATTAGAATCCTCTAAATTTTAATAAATCATGCATATTTGCTTAACATGTGGCATAAAAGAAATGCGCGCTCGTTACTGGTATTAAAACTGTTTTATTAGATGAACACTGAAAACATTTTTAGAGCAATTACATGATGTTAATTTAGCAAAAGAATTATTTGTAACTCTCTCGAGTAATGAGTATATGAACATGAAAAACGATCTGCATAGGAAACCATTTTCCAAAAAGGAGAAGTTATTATTTAACTTTAGCAGCAAGCTGCTCAGTTTCGCGCATTCATGCCTTCCACATTACAGTATATGGTGATTTAAATTGAGTTCATTTATTAGCAATTTGATTTCTATATATTTTTTGTAATTCGTTCTATTTGTTTATTTGTTTGTTTTGGCGGATATTGCATGATGCTATTTATATTTTTGCCTCTTTTGCTTAGTTTTGAATTTTCTGTTACTTTTACAAAGTATGCCTTATTTTGTAAAATAATAAATAATTTATGCGTTATTTTGTTTAATTTCTCCAATAATCGTTTTTTGGCGTGTTACTTTAACCAGTTATTGTGTCTTATGCACCTTTACTTATGCGAATTTTAGGTCGTGCAGTGCTTGCACAACAGTAGAAAGAGATAAAGGAAAATTTTAGATTAGTTATACAGAGTGCGTTTCGCCAGCTGAAGGCAACATTATTAGTTGCATTTCTATGATAGCAGTCAGTTTTCAATGTTCCGTTGTTCTTGCCTGTGTACAGTGGTGGCCAAAATTGAGGACACTTTTGGAAATTTTTATGTTTTTGAACTTTGTATGCTTATAGAAAATGTTACGTTTCGCAAAATGCAAACTTGTATATATCATTTTAAGGAGAATTTATTACTGAATTCAATACAAAACACAAAATTCAATTATTTGCAATACAAAAAAGTTATTTGTACTTTAATATAAATAAAAAACACACTTATGAAGTGGTTTGTAATGTCTAGCTTTCCTGGCCAATAACTGTTCTTTTTCTGAGAACCAATCAAATCTTAGTAACTGCCAGTAGAAGCTGACATCATGTTTACACTTGAAACAATTCATTATTTTGCTTTGTTCTGTAGAAGGAGGACCTGTTTCTTATACACTGCAATTACAAGTAAGAATTTTTGTAAATTTTTTTAATATTAGTCAAGAAGGCAATGACATCAAATAAAAGAGTAGATTGGTCACCTAGAAAGAGATGTAATATTATTGTGTTACGAGAAAGTGGTCTTTCCTATGCTGAAATTGCAAGACAGGTGGGTGGTTCAGTGACTACACCTGGAGTCCGAAAGTTTTGTTTACGATATCAGGAGACAAATTCAATAAAAAACAAGGAAGGAAAAGGCTGAAAAAGGTGCACCACATCTATTGATGACAGAAGAATAAAAAGACTATGCCTCCAGGATAGAAAAATATCATCAGCGGTCATCAGAAGCGAAGTTACACTGACTACCAATAAGTATTTGGACACCTGTGATAGAAAAGAAAAACTAACTTTATTCAAATTCAATAGTTGGTAGAGCCTCCACGAGAGGTAATTACAGCGTGGACCCTCCAGGGCATACTTTCCACAAGTCTTTGTATGACAGCTAGTGGTATTTTCTTCCATTCGGCTTTAAGAAGACATAGAAATTCCTTCACCGATTTTGCACGGGTAGTGCACCTCTGAATTCGGCGATGTAACTCGTCCCAGAGGTTCTCGATAGGGTTCAGGTCTGGACTCTGGGCAGGCCAGTGCATTCGATGAACTCCATTGGCACCATACCAAGCCTTGGTTAACGTCGAAACATGACAACTGACATTGTCGTCCTGAAAGTAACAGGGGTCCAATCTGTAAAACTGCCACAACGTAGGAAGCACATTGTCATCCAAAATAGTGCAGTAGGCATCGGAGTTGAGCTTACCATGAATGGGGACCAAGGGTCTCAGCCCATACCAGGAGAAACAGCCCTAGACCATAATTCCACCTTCACCGAACTTGACTGTTGGCACATTGCATTCTGGCAGGAGACGTTCTCCAGGTAGACACCAGACCCAGACCCTGCCGAACGGTAAAGAGTGAACCTTGATTCGTCACTCCAAAGAATCCGTTTCCACTGATCTACGGTCGAATTTCGATGTGCTTGCACCACATTAACCGAGCAGCGCGGTTGGACTTTGTGATCAAAGGCTTATGGGCAGCAGCACGACCATGAAAACCAAGCAGATGTGCTTCCTTACGGATGGTATTCATAAACAATACTCCCGGATGCCTGTTGAAACTCCTCGCGGATGAGGGTCATCGGTTGGGTGCTGTTCTTCTGAATTTCTCTGGACAGCACTCGTTGGTCTCTATCTCCCAGTTTCGTTGGTCTGCCGACTCGGGGCACATTCTGACAATTACCGCTCACCTTCCACTTCTTAATCACATAGGCCACTGTCGATTTCGGGTACTTCAGATCGCGAGATATGTCCCTTAAGAATCGGCCACATTTGTGATACCCGATAATTATACCTTTCTCGAAATCAGAGAGCTCCGAACTACGAGGCATCTTGCATGCGACTAAAGCCGATGCTGTTTCTTACACGGTATATACCGGCGGAGTCCGTGACGTACCTTAGGACCGCAGATATCTTCATTTGCATAGGTGTCCAAATACTTATTGGTAGTCAGTGTATATGGAGTGATGAAACTAGGATATCGTTATTCGGTAGTGATGGGCGAAAATATGTAAGACGTAGAATAGGAAAAGAGCTACATCCTGACTGCATTCAAGCAACTGTGAAGAACCCAGTTAGTGTTATGATTTGGTCATGCATGTCAGCAGATGGTATTGGTCACCTTCATGTCATCGATGGGACACTGAATGCCAGAAAGTACATTGACACTATTCTAGAACCAAAACTTCTACCTTCCATCAGAGATCTCTTTCCCAACAATGCTTCGTTTATTCTTCAGCAGGGTTCTGCTCCTTGCCACACGGCCAAAATATCGAAAGAGTGGTTTCGTACAAAGAGCATTAAATTGTTGTCATGGCCAGGAAACAGTCCTGACCTCAATCCTATCGAAACTTTTTGGCACGGTTTGAAAACACTTGTCCGAATGAGGCGCCCATCAAATAAAAGGGAACTAATTGAGGCTATAATTGTTTCCTGGCATCATGTAATAACGAAAGAGGAGCTTAAAACTCTTGTCAACTCAATGAAACGTCGATGTGAAGATGTAATCAAAAATAAAGGGTACCCTACTAAGTACTGATAACACACTGCAATCATCACTATCTAATGTCTATCGATAACTATTATCGTTTAACTTTTTTTGTATTGCAAATAATTGAATTTTATGTTTTGTATTGAATTCAGTAATAAATTCTCTTTAAAATGATATATACAAGTTTGAATTTTGGGAAACGTAACGTTTTCTATAAGCATACAAATTTCAAAAACATAAAAATTTCCAAAAGTGTCCACAATTTTGGCCACCACTGTAGGTTTGAGGCAACTTGTGAGTCAACTATTTCTGAATAGCCTTTGGCTAACTTAACGATTCAGCTTTAGGCTAAATTTGAATTCCTAATTTTTGAGTTATTCTAGGAATATTAGCAGGTTTTGTAAGAACCTGCCTTCTGTTCGGTTACTAATTTCTGAATAAGAGGTCTTTTACATACATTGTACGTTTCTATGTGACTGTGCAGTCACAGCGATAATTCGTTTAAGTCTAGAACTCTCTACTGGAGTCTCGACTTCGTGAATGCTACACAAAAAAGTGAAAATCTGCAACGCCGCGAAGCAATGAGCATAGTAGGAAACAGAAAGAAACTTAAAATGCAGTAA
The DNA here is from genome assembly GCF_044657685.1 of Stegodyphus dumicola. Classification (NCBI taxonomy): domain Eukaryota; kingdom Metazoa; phylum Arthropoda; class Arachnida; order Araneae; family Eresidae; genus Stegodyphus; species Stegodyphus dumicola. The sequence continues at coordinate 132,035,405 of NC_140770.1, forward strand.
TGTGCAATTACTAAGCAACAAATTCATGTTTGAACATACAGCCATGAAATTGCTCGAAAGGGCTTTTGGCGATCAGTACAATGAAGATCCAACTCAGCAGAAAAGTGATGGATATACAGAATTCAGTATCTTAATGACAAGGGTACGTCAGAACACGCGAGAAGTCAGCTGACTCATTGCAAGGCGAAGAAAGGAAGAACTAAAAAAAGAAAGGAGGGACATTCATATTCCTTCATTAAAAAGAAGAAAGGAAGACGCAGTTCAAGGCACTCTTTTGAAAGTGAAAATGAGATTACACGTTTAGTATGGCTACAAGAAAACACCAGCATACTTTTATATGTAGTAGACTAATTCGCAAGCTTGTATAGGAACGTAGCTTGATGTCTGTCGTCCAAGAGTTTGGTACTCATAAAAGTTTTCTTTCATTAGCTTGGAAAGAATTCCAAGATACACGTACAACTTCAAGAACATTAATGGTGAGCCGCCAGAAAACAGTTTATATGATATGTAGCCCTGTAGGGAAAAATAGATCTTAATCAGATAGTCGGCTACATTGCTCAGCGGTTGCGATCGGCAACTGGACGAAAAATGCCCTGGTTTATTGCAGCCAGAAGATTTCATAAAGATGATCTACTCGCCCTCCGCCCTGAACGCTGCAAATCATTTACAGCAGCCGATCGGCGACAGGGTTTACAGTTGTGAATAGAAGACAAAGCCTGGCCGCATCTTCAATGCAATCACGTCTTCTTTACCGATGAGAGTCGTTTCATACTGTCAAACGATTCTATTCCAATTGATATAGAGAGAGAAGGGGACACGCTTTTATCCCACTAACATTTGCGGAGACAAGAGAAATTTGTGGTGGTCCTGGTGTGCTTATCTGGGAAGGCATTATGATGAACGGACGAACGAGGCTCCACATTTTTGACTGAGGTTCACTTAAATCTTTTCTGTAATGAAATTATCCTGCCCCACGTGCGTCTTTTCTGTGGTGCCATTGATCTCAACTGTGCTTTTATAGATGACAATGCTTAACCACACAAGACTCATGTTGTTGAGAAGCTTCTGGAGAAAAGATATCCGCCGAACGCATTGGCCAGCGTGCTTCTCTGATTTAAATACTGCTGAACATGTGTGTGTTACCAACCTGTTGCATAGAAATATTTAGTTGCCGTTTTAGATAAAAATTTGTAATTCATTTTAATTTAAATTGAAAAATGATTAATAACTGTTTCGTATAGCGGTTAGGTTTGTCTATCTCAGTAAAAAATCTGATGTGTACATCACATGACTTCCTTGTACGGAATATTAAATTATACGCAATTTTTTGGCATTTCATTTAAACTTGTTGGATTGAATTAAATCTACTTCGCCAACAGCGCATAAACCACAATAGAATAAATGCATTATTTAAAATTCATTATTTGTTTACCATAGCGACACCCTGGCGCTACGTTCACTTAACAGTATTATATTTCGTTCATATAACTCAGAATGCACAAAGTTTATATCATTTAAACAATTATCTAATCGTTGCCACAAGTTTTATTCAAATACTATAATAAAGCTAGAATGATGTATAAAAGAAATTAAGCAAACAAAACAAAAAAGAAACATTTTTTCACAGACGATTGAGTATTTTCATTTAATTCAGTTATCACTTCGTGACAAGGCAAAAATACATAAAAACTCAAAATATCTGTATTAAAAATTACGAAGTAAATCTTAAACACTTATTTCCTCGAAAAAATTCCAGAAAGGATTAAGCATGATTTAAATAATAAATGAAGTCGTAATCTTTGTTGTTGCGAAGCTAAGTTTCTCTAGATTGGCAACAAATCCACTATCCTGCTGCTTCAAATGTAAACAAGCAATGGACGCCATCAAAGAAAAAAATATTAGGCTTAGCGGCACTTAAATTACTTTAAAATTGTTGATAATTCTAAAAATATTGCATACAGATTTACTAAAGTCATAAAACCCTTAACCGGAAGATAAAAACAACATAATTGAATCATTTTTAAAGCAAAAAATCTACAATTTACAAACGTATAAGAGTAAAGAAACTGAGATCACTGAGCCAGGTAACAGAGTGGATATATATTAAAATATATTTATATACGTTTGGTGCGGCCGATTGCAACCAAAATACGAGGTGCACATCTACATGTTATAGCAGTCCTATATACAAAATTTCAACGTTCTGAGGCTACTCGTTTTTGAGTTATGCGAGATACGTACGTACGTACATACGTTCGTACAGACGCCTCGAAAAATTCTCTTCAGAATTCATTTTAATGCAGTTTTAAAATTTTTTTGAAAGAAAGGAGTATTTTTAGATACATACATACGTACTTACGTAGGTACGTACAGATGTCATGAAAAAAATCTCTTCAGAATCCATTTAAAATCCATTTTACAATACCTTTTGGTAATAAAAGTCTTTATTCTATCCTTACGTACAAATATCACGCAAAAACATCGTTAAATAGCATTCGATAGCGGTCAAAATGGATATTTTCGTTGAAATATGCTGCCTGAAACTTTTTGCGATTGCAATACTTCCTTTTTACTTCGTACAAGGAAGTAAAAAGAGAGAATTTTTAAAGTAACATTTTCTTAAATCCCTGCAGTGGTACTTAGAATTAAATACCTTTTTAATTATTTTAACACACATTTTTTTTTCATTTTAGAAGGAAATATTATATTAATAAATATCCAGAGAATCAAAATAATTTTAAGACAGGAGTAACATAAGTTTCACAAATGTAGATATGAGAAAATATCGACAAAAATTCACATACCTCGAAGCTTGATTCTATGATCGTTCTTGTTTCTATGATAGTCCGTATTTAGGATGATCAGAACACTCATTTTGGTATTGATCTAATTCGATAGGAAGTTCTCATCAAAGCATCGAGGAGGAATAGGTTATTTTCACTCTTCAAAACACCTAGTCTTTATTGAGAATTAACGGAACACTCATTTTGTTATTGATCTGCTTCTAAGGAAGCTTTCATTACACCATTGTGGAGGAATGGTATATTTCCACGGTTCAGCTCACCGAAACGTTATTCAGGATCAACAGAACACTCATTTTGTTAGCAATCTATTTCGATAGGAAGGTTTCGTCACACCATCAGGGATAACTCGCCTAGTCTTTATTGAGGTTGAACAGAACACTCATTTTGGTAGAGATATGTTTTTATAGGAAGTTTTCGTCATATCATCAGGGACGAATGGGTTGTTTCCACGCTTTTCAGCTCGCCGAGTCGAATTAGATGCTGCCTCCGGCAGCTCGCTCGCACTGTCCTTTCGTTCAACCGAAAAGCGTTCAACTCCTAGGATTCACCCCTTCTACCTTGCGACTTCTCCGTCTCCCTTGCAATTTTTTTGTGCATTCATATTCTCTCCATATCTTGCTTCCTCCTAGCAGTCGGATTAAGGGAATTTATTCGTCGCCAGGGTTTGCCAATTGACCAAATAAGGCAATGCGCTCTATTCAGGCCACTCTTCTACGACAATGGATAAGTTTGTTTTCTTAAAATGCAGTCAACTCCCCGTTCTCGAAGGCTATGTGTTCATGAGATGGGAATCACGCATACCCTCATTTCCTCCAAAAGGAAAACCTTAAAAAACATTCTTTGTCATTCTCCTTTCTTCTAGAATGTTCTCTCATGTTCTTTGCTTAAGCTTCAAGTGAGTAATAAATTTATTATTTGTTTTTACAAATATATGTAAAAACATTATAAACGAGTTCTTCCAATTAAAATTCAAGTAAATTATATTTTGATAAATAATTTTACATTAGAATAAAAAAAATGACATAACATGTGGGATACATTAGGGAGATGCCTAGCTTCACGATCTTACACTCCGGAGGACACCAGCCGATACAGAAGCTCCTTAAACAAAGGGCAATCTTTCCCCAAGAACTGTTAGATAATATGGTGTTAAATTTCGACGGACATTACAAAGCAACCACTGCAAGTAGAGGAGGTCACATCCGTTACTAAAGTTCTTTGGTTTTTCTTTTTATGGCTCTCTCTTTTGACCAGAGTTTTTTGTACCAATCCCACTTTGTGAATAAAACCTTTCTAAGCCTTCCGTATAATATGCCTCCTATTTATGCTCTGATTCTGCTACAATGCTTTCCGCATCCATAAATATTTTTAATTGTGGTTGTTTAGTATGAATGTCATATCCCAATTGATTTTTTGCGGAATTACGGACAAAATTAGAAACGTCTCTCAAAATGTTTTGCCCTCTTAAGTTTAAGGGTGTATTCGTAGATAGCTTTTAAAAGAAATTGACATATATTTACGTAATAAGATGATGGAAGAGGAAAATAGCGAAAGAAGTTGGACATAAAACTTTCAACGGTTTTCTCATACTAGGGAATTAATGGATTCTTTTCTACTAGGGAAGTAATGGATTCCAAAATCACAGAAATTTTGACTGTCGATTCAAGGAATGCTTTGTGATTTATCGTTTTATGCAGATATGTCCGTATGGGATGTTTTTAAAAGAATACTTCACTAAATACATTTTAAATAGTCAGTAATAAATTAATGGTTATTAATAAATATGAAATATGTCAAACGATGTTGAATTTCAGGTTACGAAATGAATAGAATATAAAATGTCATGTCATTTTATGTTCAAAAATGTGATGTAGAAACAAGCGCCAGAACTCTTAAAATTGAAGTTTTTTCCGATTTGAGTTTTAATTTTATTCAGAGGTAAATATTTAGTTTTATGAGTCGGAAACTGTAGAGAAGTTTATTCAAGACCAGAAGAAATACATCTGCATTGTTTTTATTTTTTAATTTATACTCATTGTTTTAAACTTTTAACGGTGAACTCTTTCTTTCAGTTTATATATTGCGTTCATAGGTCTTCAGACTGCATTGTATTTCCTAATTTTAAATCAAGTAAAAGCTTCATATCAAATTATAATGCTCGCATTTTTCTTAAGAGTATTAAAGGGTTTCAAATGCTCGCATACAAACGGTAACCTCTTCTGCGTGTGCCGCTAAGATTTTAAACTATCACTCAGTTCACGAAAGCTATCTCAGATATTAGTATAACAAAACGGTTCTACTTCTTATTAACTATGCAAGAACGTGTAAAAACTGTGGTAAACTTGCTTTACCGTTATACTTTTATCTTCTAAAAACAAGTCTAGAGAATGTAATGCGTTTCCCAAGTTTTATTTCTGTATGGCCATTAGGAACTTAAAGTTTAATAAGAAACTCAGTGTATAGCATTTCGCGTCGCTTGTTATTACATTGTGCATGGACGTGGAAAATGCTTTTCTGCTTGAGCAGTTTCAAATCACTTTTAATTGCGTTCCTCTTCGCTTTTCTGCGAACAGAATAAATCTTGTTTCGAAATGCGTGTTTCGTACTAATCTTATTCGGTGATATCTCGCTACTTTAATTCTACAGTTTTGGCGTCTATATAGGTCTATTTCTAATGTAAGAGCTGTTGCCATTGGAGTAAAAACTTTTCAATTGAAATTATTGCATCTTTTATTGAGGAAAGATTTGTAATGTCTACTTCATTTCTAATCATTATATCTGTCAAAATATAACTGCTAAAGACCGAAGCGTAAACCACGATGAAGCTTAAGAATATGTTTTAAATTTACCTTGTGTTTTAATTAACTGTTTCTAATGAATTAGAACATTCTTTCTGCAAGCGCTTTGCACAATTCCAAAGTTAACTAATTTTTTACTTATGAAATAGTGTGTGCCATAAGCTGGGTAATTTACGATACCAATTTAGGATACTAGTTAGGATACCAATTAGAATACCAATTAGAATACCAATTAGTCAGAATACCAATTAGAATATCGAATAGAGTGCCAAAAATCGTATCACGTGCATTAATTTGCAAACATTTAGAATTAGTGTTTTCCTAAGCAATGTCGCGCAGCAATGTTTAAGATTTTAAAAAACATAATGAAGTGGTCCATGGGAAACATGAAGAAAGGAATCGAAAGGAATGCATGAGGCATGTCCTGAAAAGTAAATTTCGGGAAAAATAAATCAGAAGTGACGAATAACTATGTATCAGCTGGCAGGAAAGAAAGGCGCAATCAATCATTCCTGACAGCGATACGGGATATATACATTCCTTTAGTGCTAAGCCACTCTTTGAACTCTCACTAACCACTCTTTCAACTTCTCAATGACTCAAACATATTTAGAAATATCTATACATGGTCTACGGGACTGTTAGTTACGGATATCATGCCGAGGCAGCAGCTCAACATCATCGAAGTCGATTAACACTATGCAATAGCTTTCTGTAAATTCTGCTGGCTCATCTCCCTTGTATGACCTTGCGACAGCAAATCATTTTGAGTATATGCAGATGCCCCACTGTCCCAGATCTTAACAATTATGCCACCCAGACGGCATAATTGTTAGAGAAGCTAGCTGACGTAACGATGACAATGGGTTTGAAACTTGAAAAGGACATGGATGTTTGTAAATGTATAATGTCTGCATGGCAAGGAAGCACTCAAAATACAAGGCAAGCCGAAAACCTTCTTGAGTGGTTGCTAGTAGAACAGGTGTCGGAGAACCTCGGACCGACCCCCCCCGGTGTTTAAATTCATGTAGTTAGAAAATTGTTAGATTTAAAGTGTTCAGATAATAATCGGATAAAAAGGGACAAATTGTTAAAAAGTAGATCTTTGTATACAACAGAAAATACTTGTGAATAATAGTCTGATTTGCCTCTGCACCAAGAAAGTTTTAGGAGACCATTCATTTCAGTTAGGCTTGAAATTTCGCAATAACGAATAAACTCAAGAATTTGTTGCATCCCCAAAACTGATTCGATGCTCAAAAACTTAGATTTCTAAGAAGGACGTATTGAAAAACGCAAATTGAATAACGAGATACTTTAAAATTTTTATCAGAAAAATGCGTTTCCGTTTACAAAAGAAATGAAAGACAGCATATTAACCCACTTAAAAGCTTCCAAGTATTTTTCAAACGTTATTCGTCCAGAGAAATTGAGAAAGGCATTTGAATTTCAGTTCAAAATTATCATGATCTAAGAAAGATATAAGGTGTTTCTCCCGTCTTTCTAGTGGTGACGGCGTTGCTCATTTTTCATCTTTCCTACTTTGAAATAACCTAATGACTCTACAGTGGCGTCCGCACTGAAAAGAGTGTTGGATGATTATTATCCACACCCAGGATTTCGGATTGAGTCCCTTAAAAGCCCCAGTCACTCTTATAAAAAAATAGGGTGTATATAAGATGTTTTCTTAGCATGCATGCCTTCGCGGTGTGGTGGCCTGCATGCTGGGCGCGTATTCCAGTGGTCCTCGGTTCGATTCTCGGCGAAGGCGTTGCTCAGTTTTCATCTTTCATGCTTCCAAAAAATCCTAATGTCTCTACAGAGAATAATAATATTGTTCATAATTGCTTTATTGCAATTTATTAATTAATTGCATTAAAATTATATCACTGTAAGATACATATTGGGAGATCCTGGTGGAGACATCATAGGTTCTAAAGAAGTAATTTAAGAGTCCCTTTAGTTAAAAACTATCATTAAAGGATACATGAAAGGAAAAGAGTTTGGAATCGTTTTCCTAATTAGTTTTTTTTCCTAATTAGTTTTTATCTATTTTGCCCCTCTTCCCCATTGCTACGTTAAGATTTCAAACTTCTCCTTGATTTCTGCATGCTAGTTTAGTATACCGCTAGCAAGTACAATTATCATAGAATATTTTCTAAGTAAATTTAATTTTTATTAACTTTAAGAAAATTTAAGGAAAATTCAACTAACGTTAGAATGCTAATGTACGTGTGAGGACAGATTCAAAAGTTTCCTATCTTACACATTGATAATTGTTTAAAAAATATTCCTTCTGTAGACTAAAGGCTATGGAAATACTAAATCAAGAAATCTGAAAGTTTCTTTACAGGAATCGTATACATTGCTTTCTGACTGTGCACTGAATGACTGATGTGCTAGTTTCTCCTGAAAATTTTAAAGCTGAGCACGGTTCTTTGATTAAAGTTTTGATAAATAGAAGAACTTAATCCGAACCATATATAACAAAACTAGATCATACGTATGCTAATTAGTCTTCCTTCTTATTTATAGTGAAATAAATTTGTAAATGAATTTCGAATAGGCCGAAATTCCCTACATGGTTCTCGTAAAGTTCGATAAATGGAAGCAATAACAATTTTGCTCATGTGCAAGGGGAAATATTAACCTACAGGTGATTAAACTTTAAGGAGACAGTAGCAAGATTTGATATATCTAAAACAACCACCTCTACATGAACATATTATAAAAAAAGGCCAAATATTAGGCTGAAACCTAGGACGTGGATCAAACTTCCACGTGAGGCTGGGCTGCATGAGCGGGCCTTACTTCTTTTTGGAGTGTGTGATGAATTCAATATAGCGTTCTCTGGCTTGAAAAGCCTCTTCGGAATTTTGGATATCAGGAATGGTTAATGGGCTTAGTCATTTCTGCTGAATGCACGCGTTTCGGAAAGAAGCAAGTTTAACGTTAGATGCTGTTTTTTAACTTTAGTTCGGAGACCTTCGATACTTTATGCTTCTGAAAATTTAGTAAGGTTTTCAGAATTAATGATACAGTGTCTTATTCATATAGTGGTTAGCGATGCTGTCTACATTATAGTTGTGTTTCGGTTTTAATCTCGGAGCAGACATGGATGTTTGTTATTGTTTTTGCAGAAGGAAGTCATTTTAAATAGTGGCGAGATGAAGGTCCTTTCAAGCTGTTTGGTGGTAGGGAAAGAAGGATACACGACCCTCGGATTTATCCACCGAAATATTGCGCATCAGCATTTGGGCGCAGCTGCACAATTAGTGCGGCTGAAGTATATCTATAAGGAAAAATGGTGAATTTCTGGTGTTCTTCCTTCTCTTGCTTGTGCCGGTACTAGTACGAATGTATGTTAATTTTTACTAAAATAAATACTTAAAATATGATTTATTATTGCAACAAGCAAAGACGGTTAAGCTTCAATTTTTAGACTATGCATACATTAATTTTACAATTTATTTAAATTTAATAATCTTTCATTGTTCACTAATTAGATCAATGAAATTTTTGCATGAGTGTTTTATTATTACTTTATTACTGCAGCTTATGATTAAATAAATTACAGCTTTGCAGTCTTTTTTTAAATGGGTGGTTATTATTATATTTCCAAATATAAATGCAGTTCGACAATAATTATTCATTTCATAGAACGAAATAGAAGTGTGGTACTGTGCAAATATATACAGGTAGTTCAACACATTTAATATCACATGAAATTTGAAAACATTAAAATTAAGTTTTAAAGATCAGTTGTTCCAGCAAAGTTAGCATATGAAATAATTTATGCCCATGATAATTTCAGATAAGATTATTACGGATATATAAAGAAACCAGTTGAACGGTTTTCAATGATATAAGGTCTCTATGAATTGTACAATTCATTCAGGTGAACAGAATGAAATTTTTCTGACACATTGCAAGAAAAGGCTTAAGTAACCACTAAGAATTTTAATTTTTAAACTCAGAGGAAGGAGAATGCGCGATAGGCTATGTTCAGATGGCTAGAAGATACTGAAAATGGTTTTATCTTATAAATATTCGATAATGGAGAATCCTAGTTTAAATTAGAACGTACTGGAAAACACTTTGAAGAAGACTTCTATTACAGACTGTCGTGAATATAGTAATGATGATGATTTCGAACTCCATCTTGTTTTCTTATGATGATAATAAAGTCATTTCGATTTTCTGTGTGCATCGGATGTTAGTAAGAAGGCCCTTTTACTCTTCAGAAAGAATGAGGAATCTGAAATTGAATCCGTTACGCAACGAGCGAATAATGATCAAGAAATCTTCAATTATGGATTATTACGAATTAATGTAAGAAGTGATTTATTCTGAAACTTCTTTTTGCAGAGATTAATTTCTTTTTCTCGCTTTATTTGTTAAAGTAGTTTCCATATAAATTAATATATTACGTTGGAATACCTGTAAATAAATTAATGGTGATATAAATTTTAAAATGAAATAAATGAAAATTTTACGTTAATAGTGGACAGCTTTTATTTTCAAGACATCACTTTTGTGAAGTTTTAAAATTAATGAATAATATGAACCGCTAAAAGCATATTGTGTATGTAAGTATTGTATTTTAAACATGACTCTACTGCGCTAAAATCATTACATTATATTCATTTAATTTTGTAACCATATATTAAAATTTCAAAATTGTTTATGAAAACATATTTCTTTTCAATTTCAAAAACGTACTTCTTAAATTCAGAAGCAAAGTTTATTGATTAAATATGATCTTTATGTTTTCCTTCCTTAAAAAAACTGGAATATGAAAACTGCTTCACATACGTATCCGAAAATGTAAAACTTTACAGTGTCAGATGAGTAGGCCAATTTCTACCATGGCATAGCTACAAAAGAATCCGAATATCGCTTTAGTTGCTGTTTGTTGAAATTTTAAGACAAACTCTTGAGTTAAAATATTACGATAAATAACGATTACTGGAGGAGTTGAAGAAACAAGAATCAGCAAAATATTCATAAATTTGCAGGGTTAGTTTTGGAGCAATTGCAAATATAGAATCTTCTTCTTTAATATAGAATCTTCTTCTTTAATATAGAATCTTCTTCTTCAGTTCCAGAAGTAGAGATGACAAAAGAGTAGCCAGGTTGTTCTGCCCTTCTGCAGCTGAAGAAGCTGCTTCTGGAGCTAAATCTATATTTAAACCTTCGAAACTAGTCATACAAATTTCTGAGTATTACGTTGATTCTTGTTTCCTTAGCTTCAACAATAAAAGTGTTTTGAACTGCAAAATATATATGAATGCATCTATCCACTAAGGCTTTTAAACAAGATTCTGGTATTTCTGGGATTTAAAGCTTATAGGGACCTTGGCAGTTTCACGAAATAAACATGGACACCAAGAATGTATGTTTCGTTGATTGTCGTTTCCGTCTAAGGGTAGCAATATTTATATATGGTGGCATTCCTTTTGTAAGATTCTCACTGCTGTATTTCTTAGTTACGGTAGAAAGTGACGAATCTTAAGAACTTGTTAGCGAATAATCGCTTAAGTTCTTACAACAAGAAACAACAAGATGGAAGGGTAGTTAACCCTTTATTATTCCAATAAGATTTAACAAACCCCCGTCTTGGAGTGTACAATCACAGCCGACACTTGGGCTTGAACTTAAGAGACTAAAAATTAAGCTAAAACTAAGATTAACTAAAGAAATTCTAATCAAGATTCTAATCGAGTTGACCCCTTAACTCTATTTGACTACGAAGCTTATCAAGGGTTTGAGTACGGCCGAGCGTAATAACAGCTTTGAGAGAGAGAGTAGCCAAAAGGCAGACGCGCGTAAATCAGAAACTCTGATTCTCTCTAACTCTGCGAGTAACTTCACGGTTTAAATACCGCTCCTCCTCATTAAGTATTCAGAAAGATTCCAAAACTACGTTCTCGCCGGAAGTAGTAAGTTGAAGTTAGTAGTCTGACAAGAAAGGAACTTAAAATTTAACTGTTAATAAAATTAACATAATCCTTACACCTCGTCATGAACCTTCCCATCAGTATTACCATATTCGGTAGCATTCTTTCAACGTAGCACTTGCTCTCACATTTAGACTTCTTAGTTTGATCTTAAAAATTATTTTGCTGTCTTCTGTTAATAACTGAGATTTCTAGTTTTAAATTTTGTTAATCTATAGTTATATTTGTTTTGTTTTCTAGTTTTTTAGGTTTATAGTTTGCTAATTTATTTAGTTTTTCTATCTTTTGAAATCTCTTGATCCCGTAATCCTTAAGGATATTTGTGCTGCTAATGTTTTCATGATTTGACAAGACGAGCGAAACATACATTCGTTGGAAGATTACAGGTATTAAGATCTGCCTTGTTTTCTCTTATGATACTTTAAGTATGACTTTTATTTTCTATAAATATGTTTCTATTTTCCACTAAAGATATCATCTGGCATACGCTGGATGTTCCCTTTCATAGTTCATTAAAAAACCTTTTTCTTGTAGATTTCCCCGTTATGTTTGTTCTTTCAACGAGCTCATATAATATTTCGCGCACAGGAAATCTTTTTTATTATTCATTTTAAATCAGTTCATTATTCATTTAAAATCAGTTCAACAAATAAGTTGCCTTAACGAAGCCGTTTAACATTATAAAGTTTGGCATGCATTTGCAGTCATCTAACAATTCCCCAACTATTAGTAGACGTTAATCGAATTATCGCTAAAAAAGAACTGAAACTTGAAAAAGTGTAAAAGACCATTTCATTTAAAACTACGAAAAACAGAAGGTACACCTGCACTTACAAATCAGCCAATCATTTGTATCATGTAACTTAGATTAACAGTCAACAAAACCATAAGGAAGAGGAAGGGAGCAGCTTCTGTTGGTCAAAAGGACTGGAGCCCCCTGGTTGAACTCAAAGGGAAGAAGTCTCCCTTTGCTCCATTGCCTGCCTGTGTACCATTGGTGCATAGGTGGAATAATATGGCGTATTCCACCTACGCACCAATGGTACACATGAACATCACCTGGCTCCCTATTGGAAATCAAATGTGACCTTGGCTCCCAGTCTGCTTTGGCTAGACTAACAAGTGGCCAACTTAAATGTCTTTCCTTTGATAGTGGCAGAAAAATCCATCCGGCTTGTAAAAAATGTTGTGACCATCCAGCTTTACCGGATGACATACTGGGTTGCATCGGATTATCTAAGGAGGACTTAACGTCAAATCCCCTTAAAAGGAGGGTTTTTAACTTCAAATCCCATCTAAGGAGGACTTAACGTTCTTGATTTTTGACGGTCAACAACCTTTTGGAGCTGTCGAGGATAAGCTACAACAACCACGACAGAGTAACTGTCAGTCAATGTAGAAATTAATTAAATTAAATAACCTAGTAGCCGAAGACTGCTCCAAACAATTCAACACTCAAACTATTTAACCGGCATGGAGATTCAATATCGAAAATTATAATGCAAGCTCGACGAATGTAACATCTTATCTTAGTAACCTAGTAATGAGTCCTCGAGAAGAAGAATACGCCATGTCTTACAATCCAAAATCCTCATCGTAAATACCCACGAGTTAAATTGCATTTTGGTGAGGAAATGGAAGAAAGACATGACAGTAAAGATATAAGACATAAAATAACTGGTTAATTTATATAAAGGAACTTTACAAACATTGTTAGACAATCAGAATGTGGCTTAATATACTTTTATTTCCAATAACGGGCACTAGCCGTTGTTGGCTTTAGCCGATTCTAAGGCCGTAGTCAGTGGTAACTTTATTATGAAGACACATTGTAAGGATCTTAAGTTTTACTAACGTTTATTTTTATTTTAAATCTTTACTATCACTTCTTATTTTCTACTTCCGGCCAGAATTAAAAGCTTTAACTTATTTATGCAAATTTGTCTTGCGAGCGCCAAGTACTTAAGTTGTGGCTTTTTGCCAAGCAGGAGTAAGGAGTGATTAGGAGCAGGCCACTTGCCATTGCAGTTTTACTCGGTTGCTGATTGCCTTCAAGGCCAGAGGTTTTATCCTCTTGATAATTTTAAACGTATCGTAGTGTTAACAGTTCTGAACTACATACGGCCTTTCTGTTAATATACGGCCAATCTTCAAGTAGACACTTGTTTATTAATTCAAAGTTAGTTTAGTTAGAATTTAGTTAATATTTTTATATTCTTACGTTCAGACCACAAGTGGTTGGTCTCTGTATTCCGAAGTCCGGAAATCATTGTAAAGAGAGAAAAATAAAGGGTTTTGTATACACTTCCTGTGTATCTTGTCTACTTCCCACATTTATTGAACATAGCTTTAGTAAGCTCCCTGTTCCGAGTCAGGTCATTTAATGTTCCCCAAGCAAGTAAGGAGGAACACTGAACCTGATAGTGGCGCCCGACGAAGAAGTATAACCATGGCCGAGTTTCAAGAAGAACCTGTGCTGCCTGCAGAAGCGGCTCAGAATCCAGAAATGCCAGCTGCCACCCTGGAAGTATTTGGTTACATCGTCCAGACCATGCGCGCTTCGATGAAACCAGAAGCAACATTTAAAGGAAACTCACCGGTAAACAATTTTTTGGAAAAATTCGAAGACCACTTCATGATGTATCCCGTGCACGAGTTCCAGAAAGTCACCTTAGCTACCAGCGCTTTGAGGGGCCAAGCGCTTAATTGGTTCAAATGTATAGGCAGAAGTCTCTTGGGTCAAGAAGGAAGTCCCACCTATACATACGAAAATTTCAAGACTGCCCTAGTAAAAGCTTTCCCTGTCGTAAGGGATCGTACAAAATTAGAAACGGAACTTTTCCGCATATATCAGCAACGAAACGAAAATCTTTCCACCTTTATTTTAAGAAAAATTCACGTCTTCAAACTCTTGTATGGAAACCGTCCGGATCCTGAGATAATTCAAGTGATTTTGCCGAGGTTACTTCCCCAAGTACAAGACTTTATTGAATTAAGGAAAACGACTACACTGGAAAAGTTATTTGAGCTAGCAATCCAGTTTGAAAGTAGAAGAACGGCGGACATTGAAAGAAGACGACAGGATGAACAACGAAACCAGTTTGGTGCGCCAAGACCACAGCAAAGTCAAGAACACGGCTACGGAAGCAAAGCGAATCAGTGGGCAAGGAAACCCGAGTATCCAAAAACAACCGGCGAACGCCGACAGTTCAATAGTAATCCAGGAAAAAATTCTGAAGGCCAGTGGAAAAAGAAGGAAAGCACGGAAAGGAAAAAACAAGCTTTAAACTAAAACGGATTTCTACTGACGGGAGGGTGCGGAAATCCGAAGGCCAAGAAAACCCCTCTTCCTTTAAGTTAAATATAGTGATGGTGAAAAATTTGACTCTTCCAAAGATTGAAGTGTTGGTGAATAACATCCCAGCCACCGCACTCCTGGATACAGGCGCGCAGTGTTCCTGTGTGGCAGAAGATTTTTTTAGGAAGTATTTTCGGAAATACCGCATATATTATTCGGATAATACCACAGTGTTAGTTGCGCAAGGAGAAAGATGCAAGTGCATAGGTAAATTACCGCTACACCTTCGTATCAAGGACGAACAAGTAAAGATTATGTTTTTTATAGTAAAGAATCTGCAAGCACATAACATCTGAGGGATAAATTTTCTTTCACAGGCAGAAGCAACACTGGATTTTAAAGAAGCGTCCCTTAAGCAGACGATGAAACCAGTTCGAGGTAAGAAAACAGAACCACCAATGTTAAAGTTTGACCACCTGCCTAAGGAAGAGGAACAAAAAATCCGACAAGTGGTAAGTGAATTTGCTTCGTTATTTAGTGATATTCCAGGATTTACTCAAGTTACTAACCATAGTATCGACACCGGAGATTCACTGCCAGTTCGCTACAGACCATATAGCTATGATAAGAATAAAGAAAAAATTATAGAGTGGCACATTAGAGAAATGTTACGTAAAAAGATCATAACGCCCATCTCAAGTAGTTATGCTAGCCCGGTGGTTTTATGTAAGAAAAACAATGACTATCCAGTAACACATCCAAAAAGGTGGCGTTTTGCGATTGACTATCGTAAATTAAACTCCATGACTAAATATCCGGTATATCCGTTACCTATTATTGAAGAAATTCTAAGGAACATAACGTGTAGCAAATACATGACGACTTTAGACTTAACGACTGGTTATTTTCAAATAGGGGTTAGACCGGAAGATGTGCCTAAGACTACTTTTATAACCAAGTCTGGCACTTATGCATTCCTGCTTATGCCGTTTGGCCGTTCAGGGACACGGGCAACATTTCAGGGATGTATCGACATTGTGCTAAGACCTGTTCTTGGAAAGTCCACATTTATCTATTTAGATGATATCATTATTACTAGTGATAATCTGGACCAACATGTACAGGATTTAAGACAGGTGTTTTCATTATTAAATGAGGCCGGTCTAAAAGTTAATGTCGAAAAATGCAAATTTGCAGCCCCTGAATTAAAATACTTAGGTTACAAAATATCTCAGAAAGGAATCGAGACAGATGAATCAAAAATAATCGCCGTGCAAAGGTATCCGCCGCCAAATACGGCGAAGAAGCTCTTTTCTTTTCTAGGACTTTGTTCATATTATAGGTCCTTTATAAAAGATTTTGCAGCTATTGCTGAACCATTGTTAAAATTAAAAAGGTAAACGACAAGATTCTCGTGGACGGCCGAAGCCAATAGTGCTTTCAAAAAATTAAAGCAAGCATTAACGCAAGCCCACTTTTTCAAATTTCCTGAAAAGAATGAGATATTAGAAATTTCAGCGGATGCTTCGGATTATGCGGTAGGAGCGGTACTTTCGCAAAATCAGCAGCCCGTGGCATTTTTTAGTCGAACTTTAAATCAAAAACAAAGAAATTATTCCGCGACCGAGAGAGAGGCACTTGCAGTTCTGTTAGCAGTGCAAAATTTCCGAGTCTATTTTGGAAGGGCGCCAGTAACAGTGTATTCTGATCATGCGGCGATAACTAGATTGTACTCAGGGAAAAACTTATCCCCAAGGTTAATAAGATGGGCACTCAAGTTACAAGAGTATAATCTGGTAATCAAGCACACCACCGGAAAGGAAAATATCGTAGCAGATGCCCTATCCAGAATAAAAATAGATGAAGAAGGTAATACTGTAAAGGTGGCAATGCTCATAGCATGTACGATAAATTCCCGAGAAACTGTAATAACCGAACTGGGTAAGGATCCTGAGTTTAGAAACATTTATGAGTATTTAAAGGATCCTGAAAATTTTAGCCACCAAGACACTGTGGCGATAAGAAATAGGGCGGCCCATTACGAACTAGGAGATGGTCTATTATTTTATAAAAAAACTACAAATTCCAACAACGAATTTCGACCTGTTATCCCAGCTAGTCTTAGATTAAATATCCTGCAGGAGTGACACGACTGCCCTTTAGCTTCTCATGCTGGTATTCGAAAAACTATCCAAAGCGTACGCGAAGCAGTCTATTTTCCTGAACTGCAAAAGTTAACAAGGGCGTATGTCCAGTCCTTCCCAACATGTCAAGCAGTTAATTATATTAATTTCCGGCCGGTCGGGTTTCTAAATAGCATTAAATCCGAATTTCCAAATGAAATAATTGGCATCGATTTATTGGGCCCTTTCCCAAAAAGTCAGTTAAATAAAAGTCGGTATCTCCTTGTTATGGTTGATCATTTTAGTAAGTGGACCGAAATTGTTCCCTTAAAACGAGCCTCCGCGAAATTAGTTACTGATTCTATTTTAAATAAATATATTTTAAATTTCTGGGCGCACCTAAAAGTTATATCGGATAATGGTCCTTAATTTGTTAGTAATATATTTGAAGACATGTGCCAAAAACTGGGCATACGTCATTTAAAAATGGTCCCGTATCGGCCGCAATCAAATATAGCGGAACGGGTCAATAGAAATATAGTGAAAATTATCCGTACTTATGGTAAAATGTTTCATAAAAGCTGGGATAACTATGTCAATGAATTAGATTTCGCCCTTAGGACCGCAAAACATGATACAACGGGCAAAACTCCTGCTGAGTTATTTTTAGGCAGAAAGATTATAACGCCGTTAAATAAATTATTTTATGTTCAACAAAGAGCCCCAGAATTTAAAATGGGTGATATAGAAAAATTAATTAAAGAAGCAAAAAAGAACACTGAAGTAGCACAGAGAAAAGAAAAACCTTATTACGATTTGAAACGACGGGGAGTAACTTATAAAGTAGGAGATGAAGTATTAACAATTAAGCATTCACTTTCTTCAGCACAGAAGATAAAACCGCCAAATTTTTTCCACGATTTGAAGAACCATATGTCATAGAAAAAATAACTCAGGCTGTAGTGGTGTTAAAAGCCAGGAATGGTGAAACATGCTCCACAAACATTGACCAGATAAAACCATTCTATGACCGTAATAAAATGCAAATATTTAAAGATCTTTTGCAGGATCCGGCACGGCAGGCACAAGCTCCTGAGGTGGAACAACGACAATCACAAGAGAAAGCCATTAGGAGGCAGGAGCAATTGAAAAGAAAGTGACCCCGTTGGAAAATTGAAGGTAACAAGAAAAAGAAGCCGTTCCACCGACCAGAAAAGAGAGAGCACGACCACCCCCAGAATGAAGAAGGGAGAAGTACGACGAATGCAAAGAGAGCGAGGAGTAATAACGGCAACTATAACCCGGCTTCCAAACGGAAGATCTACCCATCGGACAGGAGTCTACGCAGCAAATGTCGACGAATTGCGGAAGGAACACCAGCTGCGGAGGCAAAGAAACAAGGAAAATTTGAACAGCCCGCAACGAGATCCAAGCAGGAACGAGAGAGAAGTGTCCCGGTTCCGCCAAGACAGTTGCCATCAAACGGCCAAGACCACAGGCAGAGGCGAAAAAGAACGTCTTCAAGGGTGACCGAACTGGAAGAAAAAGAAAGCTCATAGAGGAAGGAAATGAAGGGCGAGCCCACACAAGAAGGAAGATAAACCAAACGCTAATCTTCGCTACCTTCCAGGACTGGGCAGAAAAAAGAATGTCCGAATATCACAAAGATAAGTAAAACGTTATGTTACTTTACAACCTTAAGTTAATCTTTCATTCTTACTGCAAGTGCAGAATTCAAGACGTTTTACCTCATGTGAGGTCTACTTTTATCGCCAAAAAGGCGAGAAATGAGTTGTTACCTATTTTGGTATTATGTTTTTCAATTACTCGCGAGTAAAACTAAAATTAATATATAATAGGAATGTGTAAATACTTGAATATTGTAAAAGTTATTGTATAAAATTTTATTTAAAAGATTCTGGCAAGAAAGAAATTTTAGTCTGAAAGACTTTTGAAATGTAGTATTTCAATGGAGAAGAATTGGCACTTGCTTGGAAAAGAATAGAAGTTAACAATGTACTACTAATGTATGTTTTAAAATGCGTAAAATTAACGGCATGTTAATATGTTCTTACATACAATGTGAACTGTTATTTTAAGCGTTAAGAAATACTGTGATATGTTAAAAGTGAAAGTAATGCCAAAAAATTTTAACTTATTCGTGTGACTGTAAAAAGAGAAAATTATTGTGAATATGTGTTAAAGTTTGAATGAATGTAGTTAGGCTCTCTGACGCAACACTTCAGAGTTAGCCACTTTCAGAATAGTACCTCAGGGTTTAGAGATGAATATAAGGTCGTGTTATGAGGTCTTGTTATGCTGAATTTTAACACGTTAGTGTTTTGATTGCAGGCGGTAGTGTTGAACACTTGTACATAAACACATTCGTGTTTGGTGTTTTCTTTTACAACACATGTCAGAGAGCACGGGGAAAGAATTAAATGTCAATTAAAGTCATGAATGAAATAAGAATGTTAAGACAAATATAAGTATTCATGTTACTTGCCATTTAATTGTGTAATATTTCATTAAACTAGTTTTCCTTCCAGATCTCTGGAAGGAACCAGATTTCAACTAGAAACTCCTGTTTAGATGCAAGTACAGATGAAAAGTAATTGTCCATGAAGTTGATAATGTAAAAACGATTTTTTTTTTAATTTCTAGTTTCTAGTGAGAAATGTTTGTAAAAGATTGTCCTCGCGTTAGATTCTAGAGCAAAAAGGTTTCAACAAGCTCGTTTTAGACCTCAGTTTCAAACTAATTAACTCTGGCGGCAAGTATGTAAGGATCTTAAGTTTTACTAACGTTTATTTTTATTTTAAATCTTTACTATCACTTCTTATTTTCTACTTCCGGCCAGAATTAAAAGCTTTAACTTATTTATGCAAATTTGTCTTGCGAACGCCGAGTACTTAAGTTGTGGCTTTTTGCCAAGCAAGAGAGAGGAAGGAGTGATTAGGAGCGGGCCGCTTGCCATTGCAGTTTTACTCGGTTGCTGGTTGCCTTCAAGGCCAGAGTTTTAATCCTCTTGATAATTTTAAACGTATCGTAGTGTTAACAGTTCTCTGTACTACATACGGCCTTTCTGTTAATATACGGCCAATCTTCAAGTAGACACTTGTTTATTAATCCAAAGTTAGTTTAGTTAGAATTTAGTTAATATTTTTATATTCTTACGTTCAGACCACAAGTGCTTGGTCTCTGTATTCCGAAATCCGGAAATCATTGTAAAGAGAGAAAAATAAAGGGTTTTGTATACACTTCCTGTGTATCTTGTCTACTTCCCACATTTATTGAACTTAGCTTTAGTAAGCTCCCTGTTCCGAGTCAGGTCATTTAATGTTCCCCAAGCAAGTAAGGAGGAACACTGAACCTGATAGTGGCGCCCGACGAAGAAGTATAACCATGGCCGAGTTTCAAGAAGAACCTGTGCTGCCTGCAGAAGCGGCTCAGAATCCAGAAATGCCAGCTGCCGCCCTGGAAGGATTTGGTTACATCGTCCAGACCATGCGCGCATCGATGAAACCAGAAGCAACATTTAATGGAAACTCACCGGTAACCAGTTTTTTGGAAAAATGTTAGGACCACTTCATGATGTATCCCGTGCATGAGTTCCAGAAAGTCACCTTAGCTACCAGCGCTTTGAGGGGCCAAGCACTTAATTGGTTCAAATGTATAGGCAGAAGTTTCTTGGGTCAAGCGGGAAGTCCCACCTATACTTATGAAATTTCAAGACTGCCCTAGTAAAAGCCTTCCCTGTCGTAAGGGATCGTGCAAAATTAGAAACGGAACTTTTCAGCATATAACAGAAAAGAATTGAAAATCTCTCAAGCTTTATTTTAAGAAAAATTCACGTCTTCAAACTCTTGCATGGAAACCGTCCGGATCCTGAGATAATTCAAGTGAATTTGCCGAGGTTACTTCCCCAAGTACAAGACTTTATTGAATTAAAGAATCCGACTACACTGGAAAAGTTATTTGAGCTAGCAATCCAAATTGAAAGTAGAACGGCGGACATTGAAAGAAGACGCCAGTATGAACAAGGAAACCAGTTTGGTGCGCCAAGACCACAGCAAAGTCAAGAACACGGCTACAGAAGCAAAGCGAATCAGTGGGCAAGGAAACCCGAGTATCCAAAAACAACCGGCGAACGCCGAGAGTTCAATAGTAATCCAGGAAAAAAGTCTGAAGGCCAGTGGAAAAAGAAGGAAAGCACGGAAAGGAAAAAACAAGCTTTAAACTAAAACGGATTTCTGCTGACGGGAGGGTGCGGAAATCCGAAGGCCAAGAAAACCCCTCTTCCTTCAAGTTAAATACAGTGATGGTGAAAAATTTGACTCTTCCAAAGATTGAAGTGTTGGTGAATAACATCCCAGCCACCGCACTCCTGGATACAGGCGCGCAGTGTTCCTGTCTTGCAGAAGATTTTTTTAGGAGGTATTTTCGGAAATACCGCATATATAATTCGGATAATACGACAGTGTTAGTTGCGCAGGGAGAAAGATGCAATTGCATAGGTAAATTACCGCTATACCTTCGTATCAAGGACGAACAAGTAAAGATTATGTTTTTTATAGTAAAGAATCTGCAAGCACATAACATCTGAGGGATAGATTTTCTTTCAGAGGCAGAAGCAACACTGGATTTTAACGAAGCGTCCCTTAAGCAGACGATGAAACCAGTTCGAGAAGAGAAAACAGAACCACCAATGTTAAACCTTGACTACCTGCCTAAGGAAGAGCAACAAAAAATCCGACAAGTGGTAAGCGAATTTGCTTCGTTATTTAGTGATATTCCAGGATTTACTCAAGTTACTAACCATAACATCGACACCGGAGTTTCACTGGCAGTTCGCCACAAATCATACCGGTATGATAAGAATAAAGAAAAAATTATAGAGTGGTACATTAGAGATATGTGACGTAATAAGATCATAACACCCATCTCAAGTAGTTATGCTAGCCCGGTGGTTTTATGTAAGAAAAACAATGAATATCCAGTAACACATCCAAAAAGGTGGCGTTTTGCGATTGACTATCGTAAATTAAACTCCATGACTAAATATCCGGTATATGCGTTACCTATTATTGAAGAAATTCTAAGGAACATAACGTGTAGCAAATACATGACGACTTTAGACTTAACGACTGGTTATTTTCAAATAGGGGTTAGACCGGAAGATGTGCCTAAGACTACTTTTATAACCAAGTCTGGCACTTATGCATTCCTGCTTATGCCGTTTGGCCGTTCAGGGGCACCGGCAACATTTCAGCGATGTATCAACATTGTGCTAAGGCCTGTTCTTGGAAAGTCCACATTTATCTATTTAGATGATATCATTATTACTAGTGATAATCTGGACCAACATGTACAGGATTTAAGACAGGTGTTTTCATTATTAAATGAGGCCGGTCTAAAAGTTAATGTCGAAAAATGCAAATTTTCCGCCCCTGAATTTAAATACTTAGGTTAAAAAATATCTCAGAAAGGAATCGAGACAGACGAATCAAAAATAATCGCCGTGCAAAGGTATCCGCCGCCAAATACGGCGAAGAAGCTCTCTTCTTTTCTAGGACTTTGTTCATATTATAGGTCCTTTATAAAAGATTTTGCAGCTATTGCTGAACCATTGTTAAAATTAAAAAGGAAAACGACAAGATTCTCGTGGACGGCCGAAGCCAATAGTGCTTTCAAAAAATTAAAGCAAGCATTAAAGCAAGCCCCCTTTTTGAAATTTCCTGAAAAGAATGAGAATTTAGAAATTTCAGCGGATGCTTCGGATTATGCGGTGGGAGCGGTACTTTCGCAAAATCAGCAGCCCGTGGCATTTTTTAGTCGAACTTTAAGTCAAACACAAAGAAATTATTGCGCGACCGAGAGAGAGTCACTTGCAGTTCTGTTAGCAGTGCAAAATTTCCGAGTCTATTTTGGAAGGGCGCCAATAACAGTGTATTCTGATCATGCGGGGATAACTAGATTGTACTCAGGGAAAAACTTATCCCCAAGGTTAATAAGATGGGCACTCAAGTTACAAGAGTATAATCTGGTAATCAAGCACACCCCCGGAAATAAAATTATCGTAGCAAATGCCCTATCCAGAATAAAAATAGATGAAGAAGGTAATACTGTAAAGGTGGCAATGCTCACTGCATGTACGATAAATTCCCGAGAAACTGTAATAACCGAACTGGGTAAGGATCCTGAGTTTAGAAACATTTATGACTATTTAAAGGATCCTGAAAATTTTAGCCACCAAGGTATTGTGGCGATAAGAAATAGGGCGGCCCATTACGAACTAATAGATGGTCTATTATTTTATAAAAAAATCACAAATTCCAACAACGAATTTCGACCTGTTATCCCAGCTAGTCTTAGATTAAATATCCTGCAGGGGTTACACGACTGCCCTTTAGCTTCTCATGCTGGTATTCGAAAAACTATCCAACGCGTACGCGAAGCAGTCTATTTTCCTGAACTGCAAAAGTTAACAAGGGCGTATGTCCAGTCCTTCCCAACATGTCAAGCAGTTAATTATATTAATTTCCGCCCGGCCAGGTTTCTAAATAGCATTAAATCCGAATTTCCAAATGAAATAATTGGCATCGATTTATTGGGCCCTTTCCCAAAAAGTCAGTTAAATAAAAGTCGGTATCTCCTTGTTATGGTTGATCATTTTGGTAAGTGGACCGAAATTGTTCCCTTAAAACGATCCTCCGCGAAATTAGTTACTGATTCTATTTTAAATAAATATATTTTAAAATACGGGGCGCACCTAAAAGTTATATCGGATAATGGTCCTTAATTTGTTAGTAATATATTTGAAGGCATGTGCCAAAAACTGGGCATACGTCATTTAAAAATGGTCCCGTATCGGCCGCAATCAAGTATAGCGGAACGGGTCAATAGAAATATAGTGAAAATTATCCGTAGTTATGGTAAAAAGTTTCATAAAAGCTGGATAACTATGTCAATGAATTAGATTTCGCCCTTAGGACCGCAAAACATGATACAACGGGCAAAACTCCTGCTGAGTTATTTTTAGCCAGAAAGATTATAACGCCGTTAGATAAATTATTTTATGTTCAACAAAGAGCCCCAGAATTTAAAATGGGTGATATAGAAAAATTAATTAAAGAAGCAAAAAAGAACACTGAAGTAGCACAGAAAAAAGAAAAACCTTATTACGATTTGAAACGACGGGGAGTAACTTATAAAGTAGGAGATGAAGTATTAACAATTAAGCTTTCACTTTCTTCGGGACAGAAGATAAAACCGCCAAATTTTTTCCACGATTTGAAGAACCATATGTCATAGAAAAAATAACTCAGGCTGTAGTGGTGTTAAAAGCCAGGAATGGTGAAACATGCTCCACAAACATTGACCAGATAAAACCATTCTATGACCGTAATAAAATGCAAATATTTAAAGATCTTTTGCAGGATCCGGCACGGCAGGCACAAGCTCCTGAGGTGGAACAACGACAATCACAAGGGCAAGCCATTAGGAGGCAGGAGCAATTGAAAAGAAAGTGACCCCGCTGGAAAATTGAAGGTAACAAGAAAAAGAAGCCGTTCCACCGACCAGAAAAGAGAGAGCACGACCACCCCCAGAATGAAGAAGGGAGAAGTACGACGAATGCAAAGAGAGCGAGGAGTAATAACGGCAACTATAACCCGGCTTCCAAACGGAAGATCTACTCATCGGACAGGAGTCTACGCAGCAAATGTCGACGAATTGCGGAAGGAACACCAGCTGCGGAGGCAGAGAAACAAGGAAAATTTGAACAGCCAGCAACGAGATCCAAGCAGGAACGAGAGAGAAGTGTCCCGGTTCCGCCAAGACAGTTGCCATCAAACGGCCAAGACCACAGGCAGAGGCGAAAAAGAAGTCTTCAAGTGTGACCGAACTGGAAGAAAAAGAAAGCTCATAGAGGAAGGAAATGAAGGGCGAGCCCACACAAGAAGGAAGATAAACCAAACGCTAATCTTCGCTACCTTCCAGGACTGGGCAGAAAAAAGAATGTCCGAATATCACAAAGATAAGTAAAACGTTATGTTACTTTGCAACCTTAAGTTAATCTTTCATTCTTACTGCAAGTGCAGAATTCAAGACGTTTTACCTCATGTGAGGTCTACTTTTATCGCCAAAAAGGCGAGAAATGAGTTGTTACCTATTTTGGTATTATGTTTTTCAATTACTCGCGAGTAAAACTAAAATTAATATATAATAGGAATGTGTAAATACTTGAATATTGTAAAAGTTACTGTATAAAATTTTATTTAAAAGATTCTGGCAAGAAAGAAATTTTAGTCTGAAAGACTTTTGAAATGTAGTATTTCAATGGAGAAGAATTGGCACTTGCTTGGAAAAGAATAGAAGTTAACAATGTACTACTAATGCATGTTTTAAAATGCGTAAAATTAACGGCATGTTAATATGTTCTTATATACAATGTGAACTGTTATTTTAAGCGTTAAGAAATACTGTGATATGTTAAAAGTGAAAGTAATGCCAAAAAAATTTAACTTATTCGTGTGACTGTAAAAAGAGAAAATTATTCTGAATATGTGTTAAAGTTTGAATGAATGTAGTTAGGCTCTCTGACGCTACACTTCAGAGTTAGCCACTTTCAGAATAGTACCTCAGGGTTTAGAGATGAATATAAGGTCGTGTTATGAGGTCTTGTTATGCTGAATTTTAACACGTTAGTGTTTTGATTGCAGGCAGTAGTGTTGAACACTTGTACATAAACACATTCGTGTTTGGTGTTTTCTTTTACAACACATGTCAGAGAGCACGGGGAAAGAATTAAATGTCAATTAAAGTCATGAATGAAATAAGAATTTTAAGACAAATATAAGTATTCATGTTACTTGCCATTTAATTGTGTAATATTTCATTAAACTAGTTTTCCTTCCAGATCTCTGGAAGGAACCAGATTTCAACTAGAAACTCCTGTTTAGATGCAAGTACAGATGAAAAGTAATTGTCCATGAAGTTGATAATGTAAAAACGATTTTTTTTTAATTTCTAGTTTCTAGTGAGAAATGTTTGTAAAAGATTGTCCTCGCGTTAGATTCTAGAGCAAAAAGGTTTCAACAAGCTCGTTTTAGACCTCAGTTTCAAACTAATTAACTCTGGCGGGAAGTATGTAAGGATCTTAAGTTTTACTAACGTTTATTTTTATTTTAAATCTTTACTATCACTTCTTATTTTCTACTTCCGGCCAGAATTAAAAGCTTTAACTTATTTATGCAAATTTGTCTTGCGAACGCCAAGTACTTAAGTTGTGGCTTTTTGCCAAGCAAGAGAGAGGAAGGAGTGATTAGGAGCGGGCCGCTTACCATTGCAGTTTTACTCGGTTGCTGGTTGCCTTCAAGGCCAGAGTTTTAATCCTCTTGATAATTTTAAACGTATCGTAGTGTTAACAGTTCTCTGTACTACATACGGCCTTTCTGTTAATATACGGCCAATCTTCAAGTAGACACTTGTTTATTAATCCAAAGTTAGTTTAGTTAGAATTTAGTTAATATTTTTATATTCTTACGTTCAGACCACAAGTGCTTGGTCTCTGTATTCCGAAATCCGGAAATCATTGTAAAGAGAGAAAAATAAAGGGTTTTGTAAACACTTCCTGTGTATCTTGTCTACTTCCCACATTTATTGAACTTAGCTTTAGTAAGCTCCCTGTTCCGAGTCAGGTCATTTAATGTTCCCCAAGCAAGTAAGGAGGAACACTGAACCTGATAGTGGCGCCCGACGAAGAAGTATAACCATGGCCGAGTTTCAAGAAGAACCTGTGTTGCCTGCAGAAGCGGCTCAGAATCCAGAAATGCCAGCTGCCGCCCTGGAAGGATTTGGTTACATCGTCCAGACCATGCGCGCATCGATGAAACCAGAAGCAACATTTAATGGAAACTCACCGGTAACAAGTTTTTTGGAAAAATGTTAGGACCACTTCATGATGTATCCCGTGCATGAGTTCCAGAAAGTCACCTTAGCTACCAGCGCTTTGAGGGGCCAAGCACTTAATTGGTTCAAATGTATACGCAGAAGTTTCTTGGGTCAAGCGGGAAGTCCCACCTATACTTATGAAATTTCAAGACTGCCCTAGTAAAAGCCTTCCCTGTCGTAAGGGATCGTGCAAAATTAGAAACGGAACTTTTCAGCATATAACAGAAAAGAATTGAAAATCTCTCAAGCTTTATTTTAAGAAAAATTCACGTCTTCAAACTCTTGCATGGAAACCGTCCGGATCCTGAGATAATTCAAGTGAATTTGCCGAGGTTACTTCCCCAAGTACAAGACTTTATTGAATTAAAGAATCCGACTACACTGGAAAAGTTATTTGAGCTAGCAATCCAAATTGAAAGTAGAACGGCGGACATTGAAAGAAGACGCCAGTATGAACAAGGAAACCAGTTTGGTGCGCCAAGACCACAGCAAAGTCAAGAACACGGCTACAGAAGCAAAGCGAATCAGTGGGCAAGGAAACCCGAGTATCCAAAAACAACCGGCGAACGCCGAGAGTTCAATAGTAATCCAGGAAAAAAGTCTGAAGGCCAGTGGAAAAAGAAGGAAAGCACGGAAAGGAAAAAACAAGCTTTAAACTAAAACGGATTTCTGCTGACGGGAGGGTGCGGAAATCCGAAGGCCAAGAAAACCCCTCTTCCTTCAAGTTAAATACAGTGATGGTGAAAAATTTGACTCTTCCAAAGATTGAAGTGTTGGTGAATAACATCCCAGCCACCGCACTCCTGGATACAGGCGCGCAGTGTTCCTGTCTTGCAGAAGATTTTTTTAGGAGGTATTTTCGGAAATACCGCATATATAATTCGGATAATACGACAGTGTTAGTTGCGCAGGGAGAAAGATGCAATTGCATAGGTAAATTACCGCTATACCTTCGTATCAAGGACGAACAAGTAAAGATTATGTTTTTTATAGTAAAGAATCTGCAAGCACATAACATCTGAGGGATAGATTTTCTTTCAGAGGCAGAAGCAACACTGGATTTTAACGAAGCGTCCCTTAAGCAGACGATGAAACCAGTTCGAGAAGAGAAAACAGAACTACCAATGTTAAACCTTGACTACCTGCCTAAGGAAGAGCAACAAAAAATCCGACAAGTGGTAAGCGAATTTGCTTCGTTATTTAGTGATATTCCAGGATTTACTCAAGTTACTAACCATAACATCGACACCGGAGTTTCACTGGCAGTTCGCCACAGACCATATAGCTATGATAAGAATAAAGAAAAAATTATAGAGTGGTACATTAGAGATATGTTACGTAATAAGATCATAACGCCCATCTCAAATAGTTATGCTAGCCCGGTGGTTTTATGTAAGAAAAACAATGAATATCCAGTAACACATCCAAAAAGGTGGCGTTTTGCGATTGACTATCGTAAATTAAACTCCATGACTAAATATCCGGTATATGCGTTACCTATTATTGAAGAAATTCTAAGGAACATAACGTGTAGCAAATACATGACGACTTTAGACTTAACGACTGGTTATTTTCAAATAGGGGTTAGACCGGAAGATGTGCCTAAGACTACTTTTATAACCAAGTCTGGCACTTATGCATTCCTGCTTATGCCGTTTGGCCGTTCAGGGGCACCGGCAACATTTCAGCGATGTATCAACATTGTGCTAAGGCCTGTTCTTGGAAAGTCCACATTTATCTATTTAGATGATATCATTATTACTAGTGATAATCTGGACCAACATGTACAGGATTTAAGACAGGTGTTTTCATTATTAAATGAGGCCGGTCTAAAAGTTAATGTCGAAAAATGCAAATTTTCCGCCCCTGAATTTAAATACTTAGGTTAAAAAATATCTCAGAAAGGAATCGAGACAGACGAATCAAAAATAATCGCCGTGCAAAGGTATCCGCCGCCAAATACGGCGAAGAAGCTCTCTTCTTTTCTAGGACTTTGTTCATATTATAGGTCCTTTATAAAAGATTTTGCAGCTATTGCTGAACCATTGTTAAAATTAAAAAGGAAAACGACAAGATTCTCGTGGACGGCCGAAGCCAATAGTGCTTTCAAAAAATTAAAGCAAGCATTAACGCAAGCCCCTTTTTGAAATTTCCTGAAAAGAATGAGAATTTAGAAATTTCAGCGGATGCTTCGGATTAGGCGGTGGGAGCGGTACTTTTGCAAAATCAGCAGCCCGTGGCATTTTTTAGTCGAACTTTAAATCAAACACAAAGAAATTATTCCGCGACCGAGAGAGAGGCACTTGCAGTTCTGTTAGCAGTGCAAAATTTCCGAGTCTATTTTGGAAGGGCGCCAATAACAGTGTATTCTGATCATGCGGGGATAACTAGATTGTACTCAGGGAAAAACTTATCCCCAAGGTTAATAAGATGGGCACTCAAGTTACAAGAGTATAATCTGGTAATCAAGCACACCCCCGGAAATAAAATTATCGTAGCAAATGCCCTATCCAGAATAAAAATAGATGAAGAAGGTAATACTGTAAAGGTGGCAATGCTCACAGCATGTACGATAAATTCCCGAGAAACTGTAATAACCGAACTGGGTAAGGATCCTGAGTTTAGAAACATTTATGACTATTTAAAGGATCCTGAAAATTTTAGCCACCAAGGTATTGTGGCGATAAGAAATAGGACGGCCCATTACGAACTAATAGATGGTCTATTATTTTATAAAAAAATCACAAATTCCAACAACGAATTTCGACCTGTTATCCCAGCTAGTCTTAGATTAAATATCCTGCAGGGGTTACACGACTGCCCTTTAGCTTCTCATGCTGGTATTCGAAAAACTATCCAACGCGTACGCGAAGCAGTCTATTTTCCTGAACTGCAAAAGTTAACAAGGGCGTATGTCCAGTCCTTCCCAACATGTCAAGCAGTTAATTATATTAATTTCCGCCCGGCCAGGTTTCTAAATAGCATTAAATCCGAATTTCCAAATGAAATAATTGGCATCGATTTATTGGGCCCTTTCCCAAAAAGTCAGTTAAATAAAAGTCGGTATCTCCTTGTTATGGTTGATCATTTTGGTAAGTGGACCGAAATTGTTCCCTTAAAACGATCCTCCGCGAAATTAGTTACTGATTCTATTTTAAATAAATATATTTTAAAATACGGGGCGCACCTAAAAGTTATATCGGATAATGGTCCTTAATTTGTTAGTAATATATTTGAAGGCATGTGCCAAAAACTGGGCATACGTCATTTAAAAATGGTCCCGTATCGGCCGCAATCAAGTATAGCGGAACGGGTCAATAGAAATATAGTGAAAATTATCCGTAGTTATGGTAAAAAGTTTCATAAAAGCTGGATAACTATGTCAATGAATTAGATTTCGCCCTTAGGACCGCAAAACATGATACAACGGGCAAAACTCCTGCTGAGTTATTTTTAGCCAGAAAGATTATAACGCCGTTAGATAAATTATTTTATGTTCAACAAAGAGCCCCAGAATTTAAAATGGGTGATATAGAAAAATTAATTAAAGAAGCAAAAAAGAACACTGAAGTAGCACAGAGAAAAGAAAAACCTTATTACGATTTGAAACGACGGGGAGTAACTTATAAAGTAGGAGATGAAGTATTAACAATTAAGCTTTCACTTTCTTCGGGACAGAAGATAAAACCGCCAAATTTTTTCCACGATTTGAAGAACCATATGTCATAGAAAAAATAACTCAGGCTGTAGTGGTGTTAAAAGCCAGGAATGGTGAAACATGCTCCACAAACATTGACCAGATAAAACCATTCTATGACCGTAATAAAATGCAAATATTTAAAGATCTTTTGCAGGATCCGGCACGGCAGGCACAAGCTCCTGAGGTGGAACAACGACAATCACAAGGGCAAGCCATTAGGAGGCAGGAGCAATTGAAAAGAAAGTGACCCCGCTGGAAAATTGAAGGTAACAAGAAAAAGAAGCCGTTCCACCGACCAGAAAAGAGAGAGCACGACCACCCCCAGAATGAAGAAGGGAGAAGTACGACGAATGCAAAGAGAGCGAGGAGTAATAACGGCAACTATAACCCGGCTTCCAAACGGAAGATCTACTCATCGGACAGGAGTCTACGCAGCAAATGTCGACGAATTGCGGAAGGAACACCAGCTGCGGAGGCAGAGAAACAAGGAAAATTTGAACAGCCAGCAACGAGATCCAAGCAGGAACGAGAGAGAAGTGTCCCGGTTCCGCCAAGACAGTTGCCATCAAACGGCCAAGACCACAGGCAGAGGCGAAAAAGAAGTTTTCAAGTGTGACCGAACTGGAAGAAAAAGAAAGCTCATAGAGGAAGGAAATGAAGGGCGAGCCCACACAAGAAGGAAGATAAACCAAACGCTAATCTTCGCTACCTTCCAGGACTGGGCAGAAAAAAGAATGTCCGAATATCACAAAGATAAGTAAAACGTTATGTTACTTTGCAACCTTAAGTTAATCTTTCATTCTTACTGCAAGTGCAGAATTCAAGACGTTTTACCTCATGTGAGGTCTACTTTTATCGCCAAAAAGGCGAGAAATGAGTTGTTACCTATTTTGGTATTATGTTTTTCAATTACTCGCGAGTAAAACTAAAATTAATATATAATAGGAATGTGTAAATACTTGAATATTGTAAAAGTTATTGTATAAAATTTTATTTAAAAGATTCTGGCAAGAAAGAAATTTTAGTCTGAAAGACTTTTGAAATGTAGTATTTCAATGGAGAAGAATTGGCACTTGCTTGGAAAAGAATAGAAGTTAACAATGTACTACTAATGTATGTTTTAAAATGCGTAAAATTAACGGCATGTTAATATGTTCTTATATACAATGTGAACTGTTATTTTAAGCGTTAAGAAATACTGTGATATGTTAAAAGTGAAAGTAATGCCAAAAAAATTTAACTTATTCGTGTGACTGTAAAAAGAGAAAATTATTCTGAATATGTGTTAAAGTTTGAATGAATGTAGTTAGGCTCTCTGACGCTACACTTCAGAGTTAGCCACTTTCAGAATAGTACCTCAGGGTTTAGAGATGAATATAAGGCGTGTTATGAGGTCTTGTTATGCTGAATTTTAGCACGTTAGTGTTTTGATTGCAGGCGGTAGTGTTGAACACTTGTACATAAACACATTCGTGTTTGGTGTTTTCTTTTACAACACATGTCAGAGAGCACGGGGAAAGAATTAAATGTCAATTAAAGTCATGAATGAAATAAGAATGTTAAGAGAAATATAAGTATTCATGTTACTTGCCATTTAATTGTGTAATATTTCATTAAACTAGTTTTCCTTCCAGATCTCTGGAAGGAACCAGATTTCAACTAGAAACTCCTGTTTAGATGCAAGTACAGATGAAAAGTAATTGTCCATGAAGTTGATAATGTAAAAACGATTTTTTTTTAATTTCTAGTTTCTAGTGAGAAATGTTTGTAAAAGATTGTCCTCGCGTTAGATTCTAGAGCAAAAAGGTTTCAACAAGCTCGTTTTAGACCTCAGTTTCAAACTAATTAACTCTGGCGGGAAGTATGTAAGGATCTTAAGTTTTACTAACGTTTATTTTTATTTTAAATCTTTACTATCACTTCTTATTTTCTACTTCCGGCCAGAATTAAAAGCTTTAACTTATTTATGCAAATTTGTCTTGCGAACGCCAAGTACTTAAGTTGTGGCTTTTTGCCAAGCAAGAGAGAGGAAGGAGTGATTAGGAGCGGGCCGCTTACCATTGCAGTTTTACTCGGTTGCTGGTTGCCTTCAAGGCCAGAGTTTTAATCCTCTTGATAATTTTAAACGTATCGTAGTGTTAACAGTTCTCTGTACTACATACGGCCTTTCTGTTAATATACGGCCAATCTTCAAGTAGACACTTGTTTATTAATCCAAAGTTAGTTTAGTTAGAATTTAGTTAATATTTTTATATTCTTACGTTCAGACCACAAGTGCTTGGTCTCTGTATTCCGAAATCCGGAAATCATTGTAAAGAGAGAAAAATAAAGGGTTTTGTAAACACTTCCTGTGTATCTTGTCTACTTCCCACATTTATTGAACTTAGCTTTAGTAAGCTCCCTGTTCCGAGTCAGGTCATTTAATGTTCCCCAAGCAAGTAAGGAGGAACACTGAACCTGATAGTGGCGCCCGACGAAGAAGTATAACCATGGCCGAGTTTCAAGAAGAACCTGTGTTGCCTGCAGAAGCGGCTCAGAATCCAGAAATGCCAGCTGCCGCCCTGGAAGGATTTGGTTACATCGTCCAGACCATGCGCGCATCGATGAAACCAGAAGCAACATTTAATGGAAACTCACCGGTAACCAGTTTTTTGGAAAAATGTTAGGACCACTTCATGATGTATCCCGTGCATGAGTTCCAGAAAGTCACCTTAGCTACCAGCGCTTTGAGGGGCCAAGCACTTAATTGGTTCAAATGTATAGGCAGAAGTTTCTTGGGTCAAGCGGGAAGTCCCACCTATACTTATGAAATTTCAAGACTGCCCTAGTAAAAGCCTTCCCTGTCGTAAGGGATCGTGCAAAATTAGAAACGGAACTTTTCAGCATATAACAGAAAAGAATTGAAAATCTCTCAAGCTTTATTTTAAGAAAAATTCACGTCTTCAAACTCTTGCATGGAAACCGTCCGGATCCTGAGATAATTCAAGTGAATTTGCCGAGGTTACTTCCCCAAGTACAAGACTTTATTGAATTAAAGAATCCGACTACACTGGAAAAGTTATTTGAGCTAGCAATCCAAATTGAAAGTAGAACGGCGGACATTGAAAGAAGACGCCAGTATGAACAAGGAAACCAGTTTGGTGCGCCAAGACCACAGCAAAGTCAAGAACACGGCTACAGAAGCAAAGCGAATCAGTGGGCAAGGAAACCCGAGTATCCAAAAACAACCGGCGAACGCCGAGAGTTCAATAGTAATCCAGGAAAAAAGTCTGAAGGCCAGTGGAAAAAGAAGGAAAGCACGGAAAGGAAAAAACAAGCTTTAAACTAAAACGGATTTCTGCTGACGGGAGGGTGCGGAAATCCGAAGGCCAAGAAAACCCCTCTTCCTTCAAGTTAAATACAGTGATGGTGAAAAATTTGACTCTTCCAAAGATTGAAGTGTTGGTGAATAACATCCCAGCCACCGCACTCCTGGATACAGGCGCGCAGTGTTCCTGTCTTGCAGAAGATTTTTTTAGGAGGTATTTTCGGAAATACCGCATATATAATTCGGATAATACGACAGTGTTAGTTGCGCAGGGAGAAAGATGCAATTGCATAGGTAAATTACCGCTATACCTTCGTATCAAGGACGAACAAGTAAAGATTATGTTTTTTATAGTAAAGAATCTGCAAGCACATAACATCTGAGGGATAGATTTTCTTTCAGAGGCAGAAGCAACACTGGATTTTAACGAAGCGTCCCTTAAGCAGACGATGAAACCAATTCGAGAAGAGAAAACAGAACCACCAATGTTAAACCTTGACTACCTGCCTAAGGAAGAGCAACAAAAAATCCGACAAGTGGTAAGCGAATTTGCTTCGTTATTTAGTGATATTCCAGGATTTACTCAAGTTACTAACCATAACATCGACACCGGAGTTTCACTGGCAGTTCGCCACAGACCATATAGCTATGATAAGAATAAAGAAAAAATTATAGAGTGGTACATTAGAGATATGTTACGTAATAAGATCATAACGCCCATCTCAAATAGTTATGCTAGCCCGGTGGTTTTATGTAAGAAAAACAATGAATATCCAGTAACACATCCAAAAAGGTGGCGTTTTGCGATTGACTATCGTAAATTAAACTCCATGACTAAATATCCGGTATATGCGTTACCTATTATTGAAGAAATTCTAAGGAACATAACGTGTAGCAAATACATGACGACTTTAGACTTAACGACTGGTTATTTTCAAATAGGGGTTAGACCGGAAGATGTGCCTAAGACTACTTTTATAACCAAGTCTGGCACTTATGCATTCCTGCTTATGCCGTTTGGCCGTTCAGGGGCACCGGCAACATTTCAGCGATGTATCAACATTGTGCTAAGGCCTGTTCTTGGAAAGTCCACATTTATCTATTTAGATGATATCATTATTACTAGTGATAATCTGGACCAACATGTACAGGATTTAAGACAGGTGTTTTCATTATTAAATGAGGCCGGTCTAAAAGTTAATGTCGAAAAATGCAAATTTTCCGCCCCTGAATTTAAATACTTAGGTTAAAAAATATCTCAGAAAGGAATCGAGACAGACGAATCAAAAATAATCGCCGTGCAAAGGTATCCGCCGCCAAATACGGCGAAGAAGCTCTCTTCTTTTCTAGGACTTTGTTCATATTATAGGTCCTTTATAAAAGATTTTGCAGCTATTGCTGAACCATTGTTAAAATTAAAAAGGAAAACGACAAGATTCTCGTGGACGGCCGAAGCCAATAGTGCTTTCAAAAAATTAAAGCAAGCATTAACGCAAGCCCCTTTTTGAAATTTCCTGAAAAGAATGAGAATTTAGAAATTTCAGCGGATGCTTCGGATTAGGCGGTGGGAGCGGTACTTTTGCAAAATCAGCAGCCCGTGGCATTTTTTAGTCGAACTTTAAATCAAACACAAAGAAATTATTCCGCGACCGAGAGAGAGGCACTTGCAGTTCTGTTAGCAGTGCAAAATTTCCGAGTCTATTTTGGAAGGGCGCCAATAACAGTGTATTCTGATCATGCGGGGATAACTAGATTGTACTCAGGGAAAAACTTATCCCCAAGGTTAATAAGATGGGCACTCAAGTTACAAGAGTATAATCTGGTAATCAAGCACACCCCCGGAAATAAAATTATCGTAGCAAATGCCCTATCCAGAATAAAAATAGATGAAGAAGGTAATACTGTAAAGGTGGCAATGCTCACAGCATGTACGATAAATTCCCGAGAAACTGTAATAACCGAACTGGGTAAGGATCCTGAGTTTAGAAACATTTATGACTATTTAAAGGATCCTGAAAATTTTAGCCACCAAGGTATTGTGGCGATAAGAAATAGGACGGCCCATTACGAACTAATAGATGGTCTATTATTTTATAAAAAAATCACAAATTCCAACAACGAATTTCGACCTGTTATCCCAGCTAGTCTTAGATTAAATATCCTGCAGGGGTTACACGACTGCCCTTTAGCTTCTCATGCTGGTATTCGAAAAACTATCCAACGCGTACGCGAAGCAGTCTATTTTCCTGAACTGCAAAAGTTAACAAGGGCGTATGTCCAGTCCTTCCCAACATGTCAAGCAGTTAATTATATTAATTTCCGCCCGGTCAGGTTTCTAAATAGCATTAAATCCGAATTTCCAAATGAAATAATTGGCATCGATTTATTGGGCCCTTTCCCAAAAAGTCAGTTAAATAAAAGTCGGTATCTCCTTGTTATGGTTGATCATTTTGGTAAGTGGATCGAAATTGTTCCCTTAAAACGATCCTCCGCGAAATTAGTTACTGATTCTATTTTAAATAAATATATTTTAAAATTCTGGGCGCACCTAAAAGTTATATCGGATAATGGTCCTTAATTTGTTAGTAATATATTTGAAGACATGTGCCAAAAACTGGGCATACGTCATTTAAAAATGGTCCCGTATCGGCCGCAATCAAGTATAGCGGAACGGGTCAATAGAAATATAGTGAAAATTATCCGTAGTTATGGTAAAAAGTTTCATAAAAGCTGGGATAACTATGTCAATGAATTAGATTTCGCCCTTAGGAACGCAAAACATGATACAACGGGCAAAACTCCTGCTGAGTTATTTTTAGCCAGAAAGATTATAACGCCGTTAGATAAATTACTTTATGTTCAACAAAGAGCCCCAGAATTTAAAATGGGTGATATAGAAAAATTAATTAAAGAAGCGAAAAAGAACACTGAAGTAGCACAGAGAAAAGAAAAACCTTATTACGATTTGAAACGACGGGGAGTAACTTATAAAGTAGGAGATGAAGTATTAAAAATTAAGCATTCACTTTCTTCAGCACCAGAAGATAAAACCGCCAAATTTTTTCCACGATTTGAAGGACCACATGTCATAGAAAAAATAACTCAGGCTGTAGTGGTGTTAAAAGCCAGGAATGGTGAAACATGCTCCACAAACATTGACCAGATAAAACCATTCTATGACCGTAATAAAATGCAAATATTTAAAGATCTTTTGCAGGATCCGGCACGACAGACACGGCAGCCACAAGCTCCAGAGGTGGAACAACGACAGTCACAAAGGCAAGCCATTAGGAGGCAGGAGCAATTGAAAAGAAAGTGACCCCGTTGGAAAATTGAAGGTAACAAGAAAAAGAAGCCGTTCCACCGACCAGAAAAGAGAGAGCACAACCACCCACAGAATGAAGAAGGGAGAAGTACGACGAATGCAAAGAGAGCGAGGAGAAATAACGGCAACTATAACCCGGCTTCCAAACGGAAGATCTACCCATCGGACAGGAGTCTACGCAGCAAATGTCGACGAATTGCGGAAGGAACACCAGCTGCGGAGGCAAAGAAACAAGGAAAATTTGAACAGCCAGCAACGAGATCCAAGCAGGAACGAGAGAGAAGTGTCCCGGTTCCGCCAAGACAGTTGCCATCAAACGGCCAAGACCACAGGCAGAGGCGAAAAAGAAGGTCTTCAAGGGTGACCGAACTGGAAGAAAAAGAAAGCTCATAGAGGAAGGAACTGAAGGGCGAGCCCGCACAAGAAGGAAGATAAACCAAACGCTAATCTTCGGTACCTTCCAGGACTGGGCAGAAAAAAGAATGTCCGAATATCACAAAGATAAGTAAAACGTTATGTTACTTTGCAACCTTAAGTTAATCTTTCATTCTTACTGCAAGTGCAGAATTCAAGACGTTTTACCTCATGTGAGGTCTACCTTTATCGCCAAAAAGGCGAGAAATGAGTTGTTACCTATTTTGGTATTATGTTTTTCAATTACTCGCGAGTAAAACTAAAATTAATATATAATAGGAATGTGTAAATACTTGAATATTGTAAAAGTTATTGTATAAAATTTTATTTAAAACATTCTGGCAAGAAAGAAATTTTAGTCTGAAAGACTTTTGAAATGTAGTATTTCAATGGAGAAGAATTGGCACTTGCTTGGAAAAGAATAGAAGTTAACAATGTACTACTAATGTATGTTTTAAAATGCGTAAAATTAACGGCATGTTAATATGTTCTTATATACAATGTGAACTGTTATTTTAAGCGTTAAGAAATACTGTGATATGTTAAAAGTGAAAGTAATGCCAAAAAAATTTAACTTATTCGTGTGACTGTAAAAAGAGAAAATTATTCTGAATATGTGTTAAAGTTTGAATGAATGTAGTTAGGCTCTCTGACGCTACACTTCAGAGTTAGCCACTTTCAGAATAGTACCTCAGGGTTTAGAGATGAATATAAGGCGTGTTATGAGGTCTTGTTATGCTGAATTTTAACACGTTAGTGTTTTGATTGCAGGCGGTAGTGTTGAACACTTGTACATAAACACATTCGTGTTTGGTGTTTTCTTTTACAACACATGTCAGAGAGCACGGGGAAAGAATTAAATGTCAATTAAAGTCATGAATGAAATAAGAATGTTAAGAGAAATATAAAAATTCATGTTACTTGCCATTTAATTGTGTTCATTAAACTAGTTTTCCTTCCAGATCTCTGGAAGGAACCAGATTTCAACTAGAAACTCCTGTTTAGATGCAAGTACAGATGAAAAGTAATTGTCCATGAAGTTGATAATGTAAAAACGATTTTTTTTATATTTCTAGTTTCTAGTGAGAAATGTTTGTAAAAGATTGTCCTCGCGTTAGATTCTAGAGCTAAAAGTTTTCAACAAGCTCGTTTTAGACCTCAGTTTTAAACTACTTATTTCTGGCGGGAAGTATGTAAGGATGTTAAGTTTTACTAACGTTTATTTTTATTTTAAATCTTTACTATCACTTCTTATTTTCTACTTCCGGTCACAATTAAAAGCTTTAACTTATTTATGCAAATTTTTCTTGCGAACGCCAAGTACTTAAGTTGTGGCTTTTTACCAAGCAAGAGAGAGGAAGGAGTGATTAGGAGCGGGCCGCTTGCCATTGCAGTTTTACTCGGTTGCTGGTTGCCTTCAAGGCCAGAGTTTTAATCCTCTTGATAATTTTAAACGTATCGTAGTGTTAACAGTTCTCTGTACTACATACGGCCTTTCTGTTAATATACGGCCAATCTTCAAGTAGACACTTGTTAATTAATCCAAAGTTAGTTTAGTTAGAATTTAGTTAATATTTTTATATTCTTACGTTCAGACCACAAGTGGTTGGTCTCTGTATTCCGAAGTCCGGAAATCATTGTAAAGAGAGAAAAATAAAGGGTTACGTATACCCTTCCTGTGTATCTTGTCTACTTCCCACATTTATTGAACATAACTTTAGTAAGCTCCCTGTTCCGAGTCAGGTCATTTAATGTTCCCAAAGCAAGTAAGGAGGAACACTGAACCTGATAACATTAGTAAAAAGTGAGGTAAAATTTCGGTCAGTATATTCACACAGTCAGCAGTTCTTGCTCTTTCAGTAGTCATTGACGAATCGTTTTCAATATTTGGAACTTTAATTATAGAAACCATGTGGAAATTATACAAGATCTAAGTTTTACCTTTCCATCATCCATGGGACTCAACGCAGGAACCCAGATCCCTATGTTAAGACTAACCGACCTTACACGCAGACTGAAGCCCCACAGTCTGAAACTGAAAGCAAGAAATGCCTAAGAGCTTATCGTCAAGACACTAACACTAAAGACTGATGGCAAACTGTTGACAGCAGTTAAGTTCCTGTCCTTTGAACTGAAGAAGATCCCAGAGCCGGTATAATATAGAAGGAGAAGATAAAAACGAAAGAGAAAAGATTCCTAGGGTTCGGGGATCGTGATACTCCTACACCCCAAGTTGTTGAGCCCTTGAGGAGCTAGGGTACCTTAGGATTTTCCCACTCGTACTTACAAAGAGTGAGCTCCTGAAGTTTTTAATAAAAGAAAAACCGCAATGTTCAATTGCAGTTTTCAGCTTAGAGCATTGGTAAAGAGTTTTTGATTCTTTTACTGACATTAAATATATTTTTGCACATCTTACTCGCTATTTTAGAAAATGATGAAATTTAGTCAAAGACGTAAACAAATGATAAAATTTTTTAATATTTCAGAGTTTTTTATAATTACTTTTCTTTTCAAGGAAATGAGTAGAAATAATTTAGGTGAAAAATATATTGATTACTGCAGTATGCCCCAAATGCCAGGTATAATTTCATACTGAGCAATTTAATTTTAAAATAGTAAAGTATTTGCTTCTTTTTACAAATTTATTTTATCCTGAACAAACTGCGACTTTTGTTCAGGAAATGAACGCATTACTTCTGTGTCTCTTCAGTTGCAACATTTAACATATGGAGTTTTATTTTCAGATGGCGCCGTATCCAATCCAGATGAATGTAAAATGGATGTTTCAGATTATACACGTTTCATAACGCTTAAACCTCTATATGCTTAGAGCAATAAATATTTCTACCCTATCATTTCTATTCTGAGAGGGAGAAAAGGCATAAAAAGTAAACATCTGTAAGGTTTTACTTTTTCTAACCAGTTATTTTTAGTTTGACTTTCCTGTTTCTCCTAATTTCAGTTTCCTACCGGAATGTGAATTTTGTTGACGTAGATGTAAATTTTAAACGTGTTTCAGAAGCAGTATTTAAGCTGCGTTGCGAGAGTTCAAAAGGGTAGTAGAGGAATTAGTTCCGATCTTTGTGTTGCGAGTTTAGAATTAGCTCTGTCGTTCGGTGTTCGACGTCTTTCGGTTTTATACATATATGCCCCGGCTCAGCTTTGCTGTGTGCAGTCGATTTAGCGTTAACTAAGCTAAGGAGCCAGTCATTAGATTATCTTAACTTACTATTGAATTGTTACATTCTTATTTTCCATTACATAACCACAGGTGGTGGTGATTTGTGAGCACGAAGTGTGCGCATCTTTTAATTTAGATTTAAATAAAAAGGTTATTTAAACCTTTCATCTGCAGTATTTATTTTTAAAGACCCCGAATTCGCTATTTAGTCTTCGACATAGAGTTTCAGAGTTTATGCTCCCAAAAAATACACGAATACTGTATACCTCTAAACCTTGAAATACTTATATTTTTCTTAAAATATTACATAAATTATTCATTTAAAGGCAAAATATCCGTAATATAAAATTTTATATGTTTGATCTGGAATTCACTAAGTAGATGATCTTCTGAGTTCAAATACTTCAAATACTTTTGCCCAGGTTTTCAGCAATTTCCTTTCTCATCTCGTGCAGATAAAAGTGGTTAAGTTCCACTCATTTTTTAAATTAGCTTCTTACGAAATACATGATTTAACTTTTTTCACACCAAATCATTTCTACTTGAACACTTTTGTAAAATATCTCTCGGATAACGTTTATAAAAAACGTTTAATTGCCAGGAATATAGTTTCTCAGAGCTTCTTAGTCTTGTTTACCTAGTGATTTTCTGTTTCGAAATTTAGGGTTTCTTAGTTTCCTCTTTTCTTGATTGCAGATATAAGTTCTTTATGGAATTCTAAAAGTCGGTTATTTTTAACGTGAACACAGCGAAGCCTGAGAAATATAGAGGTTTAAAAGGTCAGGGAGCGGAATTTCCTATTAAATAAATAAATAAATACAGCGTAGGCAAAGGTAAAACGAACTCAAAGCAAGTGAAGAGTATACGAACTATAATGGGGTTATCCTTATTTACCATTATAAAGGCACAGCCCCGATCCTCCTAGCCGGCAAGCCGGCCGTAACAAGGTCCTTCTTCTCCTACCACTACATCATTCTTAACCGAAATACGGTTCGCCAGAACCGATGTCCTGGGTAGTTAAACTGAATATTTTATAAACAAGATGAAAATGTTTCGCTTAAACTGTGTCCCTCATAGCTTTTATCCCAAGAACTGGTTTTCAGATACCAAACAGGTCAAACAGGTATTCCGAAAATGAAAATTCTGGGAAATCTTTCTTTTCACGCACTGTTTAGGGTAGCGAGCAGATGTGGTATCGGTATAAAGTGATATTATACAGGGTGGCCTAAGACGAA
Source organism: Stegodyphus dumicola (assembly GCF_044657685.1). NCBI lineage: Eukaryota > Metazoa > Arthropoda > Arachnida > Araneae > Eresidae > Stegodyphus > Stegodyphus dumicola. The sequence goes on from NC_140770.1 coordinate 132,077,504, forward strand.
CTAAACCGGACATGAGAGTATTTACTTGCTTTGGATTCAATTTACCTTTGGCCATTCGATAAAAATTTGCAATTAGTTTTTCACATTCCACCTTGAAAGATTGTATCATTGCAACTCGAAGATTGAAGAGATTGCTAATTAGAAAAAGGGCCTAATAATTACTAATAATGAAAAATGTGTCCTAATAGAAATATTGGTATTCCTTAGTACATGTAAGTTGCAATATGTGCTTTCTATGGCAAGTTAAGACAATGTATAACAGATGGAAATATAATGGCATAATGCTTAGTAATTAAAAGCTATGTTTTTTTATTTTTGTTACAGAATAGCTGTTAGTATGTTTGTTGTATAAAATTAGTATTGTAAGAGCTTAACTAAAACAGAAAGCAAATATTCTTTTTTAATATTCAAACAGAGGAATCTCTTAGAGCTTTATATCTGGCCAAAATTCTCAGAATATAACTTGTACTGAAAAGTAGTGACTTCTAAATGTAGTTGAAGAATAAAAAAAAAAAAAAAAAAAAAAAAAAAACATGTCTTTAAAACTCTTCCAAGACCATTAAATATTTTTAAAAAATGTAATGTAGGATATCTTATTACTTTCTAATATCTAACATTGCATAAACGTTTAATATCTACAACTTTTGTAAGGGCAAAACTCTTAATAACTTCTCGATCAAACTCTAGAAACTTGTCTTGCAGTTTATTCATGTCAGAATGTAAAATATTTCCAAAAAAATCATATTGCAAGAGTTATATCCGCTTCATTTTGAGAACAGAAAATATGCTTTCATGAAATTTAAATTTCAAGTAAAATGTTCTTTAGCATTATATATTGGCGAAAGGTAAAAAACAAGAACTGAAGGCTGAATTTATTTAGGTGTAGACGAGCATTAGTAAAACCTTAAGCTATAAAACTTCCAGAAATATATGAGAGTATTTTGAAATTTTACAAACATTTTTGTCATCTATTATAAATTATGTGATAGCTACAGTTTTCCCGAAAACTACGTACAAAATTACATAAGACATACTTTTTCAGTAAATCTTAAATAAACTGGTGATGAACAATAGAAAATGGCATAAACTGAGAGAATTTGCATAACTGTAGATGACAAATACTTCGAGGACACGCTAGCTAATTAATAAAAATCTAAGCCAATATCGCCATGTCTTCATAGAAACATGAATGCAAACCAGCTAACAAATATATTCTTAAGAAACTAATGGAAAAAGTATTATGATGGTGCTCATTAAGGAAAACCGATTATTTTTAAGGATGTTAAAAGTTTCAGAGAAATTTAACTCTTCAAATAATGTAATATCGTAAGTTTTGGGTTCACAATATTATCTGGCGAAGCCGTGATAAGTTACTAATAACTTACTAAACTAACAAAACCTGAATTAGACTCATAAGGGCTAGTTAGTTTCATCATTTGCGTGATCGTAGTTAAATGGGAATAATGCGTTGTGTTTTCATACATCCGGGACAGCGCTAGGAAAGGATCGGACAACAAGATAAATGTAATTCATAAATAAGAACATAACATAAAATTTCAAATTAATTCTGGTTTATTAAGTACTGTCATGTCGAAAGGAATTTCGATTAATTTATCTATACTTTCATATTTAATTTAATTTAAATTTTGCTACCAAAAAATTATCATGAACCATACTTATTTACCATTCAAGACAAATAAAATTAAGGAAATTGTGTAAAGAACAACGCACATTTTTCATTTTATTTTTAAGCAAGGAATTTAACATCTTGACTAAAAGTAATTATAAAATTAAAATAATTTACATTTTTAATTAGATGGAGCTTTGAGTTCAAATTATTTTTCGAAGTAAAATAATGCAGGATAAAGACTTGTTTACAGTTCATTCGAAGTTAATGATAGGCTACTAGGTGATTCTAATCTTCTTCTATTTCATGAAAACGAAAAAAAAAATATAACTTATCTTGCATATAGTAATCTTGAAGTAGAATAAAACTGTTTTCTTTAGAACCATCTTTACAACACCTATCTAGGCTTACTAATTCAGCATCACGTGGACTCGGTAATGATGCGGTAATGAACACGGTACATCTCACGAGGTAACTCAGCTACAATGTCCAGCGGCCGTTAGCTGCTGCAACTTAAGCCTTGCATTCTTGGAAAATACAGTCCGTACACGAACCATCGAAGTATAATATGCCATTATCTTTTCAAGCGTACAACAACTCCAGTTTATTGCAAGGGAAAATTCCAATCTTAATGCTTCTCACTGCAAGTTGTTCCATGAAAAAATAGAAGCTCTTCCCCCCCCCCAAAAAAAAAAAAAAACTTCTAGTAGGCCTTTCGCGAGTCCCTACATCACGACAAGGTAATTAGTCAGTCGTCCACAGTCACGGAATAAAATTATTTTCTCTCGGTCCTCGAAAGGGAACCACCACTTATCCACGCAACGATGAAGACCAAAGTGACCTACAATCGAAAACCTCCTTTACTTCTTTTAAAAACATGGCTACCATAATGGCTTCATTTTTAGCCTCCTTCGGGACTAAGTTTCCATATTTTACCCTGAAAGACCATAAAATACTTACTGGACATGCGCCACTTCTCTAAAGCGGCCAAACGACCGAACACTTAGATCGCAAATTAAACGACCTCCAGTGTTGGTGAAATAACAACCTTAACATTTCGTCACGTAGTTCCTGTCCTAAAGGTCACCCGAAATAAAGCAATTCCTTTTAGAACTTTCTGCGGAAAATTGCCACCCTAAGAGAGAATAACTAGCCGAAAATTCCTTTTTTTTCCGAATCCTTTCACAAAGACATAGAAATCTTGATCAAATTCAAATATAAGAAAAATAATAAAAATTCATTGAAGCATCTGTTTTTTCCCAAAATTAAAGAATTTACATAACCGAATATTGAATTAATCATAAATAATAAAACACTAAATTAATAATTTAAAGAATGAAATAAAAATTAAGATTTTCCTAAATAAGAAAAATAATTAACTTGATTCAAATACCATCAACACAACAATAAAAACAGCTTCAATAATTTTGACTGCAAAGGAACGCAAAACATGATCTTTTGACCAACAGTGATGGGCAGTGGGGAATTTACCAGTTTTATTTTTCCCAACGCATTGACCGTAACATTTTTATAATAAAAGTATTTAGTCCACCTCATTTCGAAATGCATAGCGCTTTGAACTCTGATTCGCTCTTATCATGAGAACAGTATTTCATATAAAATATTCCATTAAATAGCCTTATAACTTAATATTTTTCATGCATATGTACTTTCGCTTAAAAAAGTACTTAAAAATATACTTTTACTTAAAAACGAGAATTTCACTTTTTTGTAAGTTTTGTTTCTGTGATTTTCATGTTAAAATTTGTTGCATGAAATATTACATTTTTAAAGGAAGGCCTTAAAAGAAACTAAAGTATGGAATTTAGAATTTTTATCTTGCTTGTAATTTTATATTTTTAAAGCACAGAACTGAAACAATATTTAATATTTAATAAATTTATATTGTATAAGTTTTTTCAATTTTTCAAACTCATTTTCTAATGAGTTAAAATTTCAGTTTGTGCCCTCAGTATCCTTAAAACAGTTCGATGACTCGTGCAATCAGAAAAGGAGAAATTAGAATGATATAGAATTTATGTTTATGCGAGTGTTATAAAAAGATATCGAATAGTAATTTGCAATAAATTAAGAAGTTGTGTGAATAATGTTTTAAATTTAATTGGAAGATTAAAAAGTGTTCTTCGTCCAATTAATAAACTCATTAAATCATGCGTTGCGGATTGGTAAACACACTGTGGAGGTATACAAATCATTGCAAAATCAGAAATAATAAAATATCAACGCTAAATTCATTAATATATAATAATAAATATAAGTAAAGTAGTACAGTTTTAAATATTTTAAGTTCATCCCGGATTGCGCACACGGAACTTTAAGAAATAATTTCATTAAAAGTCTAGTTTTTAGGAAAGGAATCAATTGTGATTCTGTTTAATTGTGCTCTGTTTATTCTTCCATATACCTCTATTTATTCATTCTAATGCCTTGCCGAACGCGGGGGTGATATCATTGACACATTGCATGTACGGGAAAACTACGTCGTGCAAATATACTTTTTTGTGGAAGAAAACCAGTTAGGTATAGTTCAGATTAGAAAAGTATGTGTAGTTTATACAAACCTAAACATGAAGTAGTAAGTAGAAAGAAAAAATGAAAAAAAATGTTAATTGAAAGGATTTCTACTACTGCTTAATAATTAGGTACATAATGCAATTGTTTTTTATAATTGGTAATTTTTGCTTAGGATAATATCTGTTGCAAATCATTTCAATTTTCGCGAGAAGTAGTGCAAAGTTTTTCAATAAACCTCATAAAATATTCTCCTCTATATTCCTTTGCGTCAATCACCAATACAAAGTCAGGCAGTTCCTGTGACTGTTTTAACTATTAGTTTAACTTCGTACGTTCAAGAACCTTCCCATCGCTATTTTCACTCTCTGCTGGAGTTTGAAAGATCATCTAATTCTTAGTTTGTCATTTTACTATTATTATCGACATATTCTTTATATCTCCTTCTTCTACACTTGAAAATTATACGCCGCTAATATTTTTGCAGTTTGTATGATTTTCTTGGCTTCATTTTCAATCAGTGGAAATCCTTTAAAATTGTTGATAACTTCTTGCTAGAGCTGATGGCAGCAAGCATCATTGTTCATAAAGTCACTGTGCCCATGTGACTTTAATACGTAACTTCTGCACAGTGTCTTCTGTTGACTTGCTTTCAAAGTACCTTTAGTACGTCGCTCTTCCCTTTGTATAGCATTGTATTTGCATACATGTAAACATGCCTGATATAACAGGTTCTAAATTATTTTATGATTCCTTGATCCATTGGTTGAATTATGGAAGTAGTATTTGACGCAAGGATAAAAACTCTATATTTTGATGAAATGTTATGAGGTTTTCCGCACTGTCTTATGCAGCATTATCGAGAATTAGGGAAATATTAAAGCTGAAGTCCTGATATTCTAAGCAATATTATACTTCCTCAGTAAAAGAGTTTCAAACCAGTATAAGACGACTTCAGCGAAGCCCATGCAGTTGAAATTCTCCCGTTGGACAATTTAAATGGACATAAATATATGGAGAGTTTAAATGAAGATAACGCTTATACGTAAACTCGCATTCCGCAAATAAGCAAATAAGCGTCTACAGCGAAGCCCATATAGTTGAAATTCTCCCGATGGACAATTTAAATAGATATAATTATATGTACAGATTAAATGAAGATAAAGCTTATAGGTAAACTCGCAAGTAGGCATTCGGCAAGTGTTCTATTGTATATCTCATTACGATCGCTAGATATTAGTATGTCTCACAAGATCTTTCTTAGAATACAACTGTGGGAACATTCTTCGTTCTTCCAATAAGTTACCTGAATTTTATAAATGGCGTCAAAAAGCCATGATGAAGAAGGTAAACGATGATGAAAAGATTTCTCTCCATAAGAAAGGAAAGTAGCTCTCAAATCTGAGAGTGAGAGAACATAAGAATAATTAAATATTTTTTTCTGGTATTATATAGGATTTTCTCAGTCTGATAAAACCTAAAACAAACAGCACCTGAAAGGGTCTAATTAACCAATAAAACTGTGACTTGAGTTTTACCGTCAGTAATGAAACAACAAAACGTATCCCTAAAAGTCTGGAAGAAAACTTAGAAACATGGCTCTGTGAGATTTTTTTTCTTTCACATTTTTAGTTACTACATCGCTAGTAAAAACCTAGCTGCGCAGGACCTGGGATATATATGTTATTGGAAAGCCACTACCTGTATACGAACGTCATATTCCTGATGTTTTAAAATTTGTTTATCTGTGCTCGTGGCGGAGAAATGGCTAATTGAGGTAGATTAGCCGACTATAGATTTCTTGCTGTCTTTCTCAAAGAAAACCCATTTTTTTTTTCTTGCACTGAATACGTTCCTTAGCAGAAATAGTACTTTAAACTAAATATCAAGTAACTTAAACGTAATGTGAATCAACAACATAATTTAGAAAAGTATTTTTCGTACATACTGTACAAGAATTTTAAAAGGATATGAAACAAACTTCCTTTCCGAGCACTCATTACCGCAGTTATGTTTTAAAATTGCCTTTCGTACTTTGCTTTTCTACCATATTAATCATAGATATACCCACATAATGCTGTTGTGTAGCAAATTTAAAATCACAGTAATCAAAATTTTAATGTGTCGATATTCTAAATTTTAAGCTACACAATATGTTTTGGTTTTATTAAATTATTGGTTTGTTATTGGTATATTTTGATAAATTTAGTTTATCTGAATTTACACGAAAAGATTAGCTAACGTCGTTCTTTTTCCTCTTCATTTTCAAACTTGTCGTACTCCCTTTCTCACTCAGACAATGGATATAGGTGAATTTCCAAGTAATAAACTGAGTTTCTCATGACAAGAACTAACTTAAACCTTTTGATTTTGATATCATTAGACGTAATCTAAATTATTAAAATTAGTTAAATAAAATTAGATCTTTAATTTGAGATTACTTTCGTTTTTCTAACTTCAATTAAAGTTCAGTTATGGTCTTTTAATTAACGGATTTTTGCAACGGCCTTTGTGATTTGAACTTTGGGAGAGGAAATTTCCCTTTTCCGGCATACGCTTACTTTTTGGGTTCTTCAGAGTAGTTTCTCTGGGACAAAGTCCAGGGTTGTCAAAATTCCCACGTCTTTTTTTCGTCCCACGTCCGCCTTGCTCGGCGCGTTTTGGAGAGTTGGAAGATCCGACGTTTTGCATGCAGGAAGATGGGTGTTATAACTGGTTTTTCCCTTGGCGGAGCGTGATTGACGTCAAGATGGTGAACCCACTCGTAACTTCAAAACGGGTGGATTCCGGGGCGCGTAATGCCAAACTGCACATTCAGTTGATCAATGTTAAACGAATTTCGCATACTGCGCATGCCCAGAAGAGAATTTGGCGTAATTACGACTTTGGTACAATTTTAAAAGAAGATACATACGGTGTGTGGTTGATATTCTGTTATCTGAGCGTAAACAGTTCGGGGTTTAAAAACTTGTTAGGTTGTAAGTTCCTTCATTACTTTGAGGGTAACTGTGGATTGTAAACTACTCAAATTTTTGTTTAGGAATGATTACAAAACAGGAAACATTACAGGATATATTAGCTGAATCTTTGTTGAATATACTTGTGAGGAATAAAAGCAATTGCGTATAGTAAATAATTATGTGTTCCATTCGTATATACTTTAACAAATTAAAGAATAAATCCAGTTTAATTTACTGAATTAAAGACAAGGAAATTATTATAAATAACTGATATTAAATATAACGTTTATGAACAAAATAAACCAAAATGAAATGAAACAGAAGCAAATGCATTAAGCACAAATAAATTTCTGTAGTATTGTATTTGTAAATAAGCGATAAGACCTTCACGATGAACAGGCTTCTGTAATGGTCGCTTATGCTTAGTCGCCAGTACGTTCTGCCACGCCAACGGTACACCACTGAGCATGCGCAGTAAACGAAATTCATTAACATTGATCAACTCAATGTGCGGTTTGCCGTTATGCTTCCGAAGCGAGGGGCTCTCTTTCCACTTCGTCACTCGTCGTTACCATTACATTGTCATCGGTTACCTCGTGTTTTCGCTCGAAAGTTGAAAACGGCGGTTTTCTTAGCCGTCCATTTCCCTGAACTGATAGGCCTTGCGGCTGATAACATTCCTGTTCATATACGTTCTGGTTAAGATGAATTTTTTTACACTCAAGTGTTTGGAAAAAGTATGCTACTTCAGTTCTCCTTTTGTTTCCCGCCTTCATATGGTCTCCCGTCTTCATGTATCCAGCCAGAGAAATTGATTCAAGAATTCATCTCCTGCTTGTTCCTGTGACTCGGTATCTGTCTGTGATTCCTCCTTGAAAGATTCCTGCAATAGAAGAATAAGTTTTCCTAGACCAGCGGGCTTGTTTGCTTTTATTTACTCTGCAATCGTCATGAGGAGTTTTAGCTACCGGATAAAAGATTCTACTCTTCATCATTAAGGAAATCGGGGTCGTCTACGCGAAACTACCGAGACCCACGCTTCCAGCAGCGCACTCATTTTACACCGGGAACGTGCTTGCCTGATTGGAAGAATTTTTTTCGGCTGACATCGCTGGATAGAGGCATTTTCCAGTTGTACCAGCAGATATGTGCCTTTATTCTTGGAATTCTAATTTTTTTTTATGATACTTCTTCTTTCCCGCCCTTTTCAGTTGACTTTAAATGAATTTAATATTTGATGATGAATCTAATTTCTTTTATGGAATGGTTAAGCTAACTCTTGGAATGAAAAATTTAATGAATTAAAAAAAATAGAAGATAGATACTATTAGGTTGAGATTTTCATTTAGTATCAAATTGTTTAAAATTAACCCTGAATTTTGTGTTAAATTTGAGTTAATAATTATACCATTGTTAATGTTTTCCTCTTCATTGTGAAATATTACGCCAACCATCTTATCCGGTTATGAATTATTTAGTGCATGTAAACATGTATGTTAAGTGCAATCAATCAAAAAAAAAGGGATAAATTTTTCTTAGCATCTATGCGGTTACTATAATATCATAATCCCTGTAACCAGAGTGAACTAAAAGAAATAGTTTTTGCAGCATTAAATTTTTTTTAAAAGAAAAAGTTGCACCCGGTATATTTCCCTTCTATCTAGTTATGTTATTGCAACAGGCTCTTGTACATGTTCTGTATTTCTTTTTGAATTGTCATTTCAATAGTATGAGTAACTTTTGAGTATAATTGGTTACCATGGGTCATGTGCCATTTTATTATTATTATTATTTTTTTTTTTTTTTTTGTTCCTCTCTGGAGTAGGTAGTAAATTATCTTACAGTTAACAATAGAACCTCAAATAGATTATTGAAATGCTGATTTTTTTAAAATTCAATAAACATATTTATTATTTTGAATTTTATCAAGTGTTTGTGTTATTTAATATATGCATGCCTTTTCACCAGCACATTAGGGTTGTTCGGATGTTTTTGACACAACGCGAATGGCAGTTTAGGTTAGATTGATAGGAAAATTTTTAAATTCTTTTTGTTATGTGTCCTTTCATAAAAAGGACATAACAATGCTACATAAAAATAATTCCGAATCAATTTTAAATGAATCATAAATCTTCAAAATTAAATTTGTTATTAAGCTTTTATCCCTTTGACGCGCGCTATATTATTTTTAATTTTTTTTAACTAAAAACACTAGAAATTGAATATTATGATCCTAGAGACAAATAATATATGAATTAAAAAAAATCTACTCCCGCCCATTAATCTGTAGGTGGTGGTATCGCTGTGAAACCAGCGCGCGTCTAGGACTTTGAAACTTACTGAGTTAGTAGGAAAAAACAACTTACCTTTTTCCGTACGGCATTTCCAATGAATGGGCCCACCAGCGGCCGAGCGGTAAAGACGCTGAACACTGGTAGTTCGGTCTGAGGTTCGAATCCCGCGAACGGGCTGGCTGCATGGGCGTTTTCGTGGTTTTCCCCATGTGTAACGTGTATACGAGCCAGTTTCCCTTAGAAAGTCCTCCACGAAAGGCATCCCTCCCTTAAGGCAGATAGCCCTCGTGTGCTTTGCCATAATTAAATACACCAACACCACATTTCCAATGAATGACGAAATTTGCGAATAAAAAGAAAAACTGCATTTAAAAATTGCATCAAATATAAATTTTTTACTTTATTTTACAAAGTATATCATCAGAAAAAAAAATATACTTTATGTAATTTTTCTGCAGCAGTGAAAACATAAGAACGTACATAATAAGGAAATTGGGATAAATAGATGGATAAAAGCCATAAATATATCCATGCGTTTTGCATCTTTCATAGAGGTAATTTCGTCAGTTGGGCCATAATCCTCAGAAAATTCAGGAATGGATTTCACTACATTCTGCATTTTATTCCATGTTACATCTGGAATTCTAGAAGGACCTGGTAAATTTATATCATAATTTTCTGACTGATCATCACTTTCATCTTCTATATTTCCATAAGCATGAGGGAAGGCGGGTAAAAGAATATTTCCTTCTCCTTCACTTTCATTCTCAGAGACCACTGATTCTGGATCTGAAGGTAATTCTTCAAGTAACGCTAATGCATCAGCTATTTCTAACCCTTTGCGAGACATTTTGAATCTCAACGGTAGAAAATGAAATATTGGCAAAATATTTTACATTTAATTAAATTTTTGCGCGATTTCTATTTTTTAATTATTCAAAAATATATTTGCAATTTTTTGGAACCACACAAAATAATTTAGAAAATCACAGTACTAACATAGAGAGCAAGCATGTTTAAAGCAGAGAAAAACCTCTGGAACGAAAAATATTTTATGGGGGCAGGTGCATGTATTGTTTGGTAATACAATAACTCTGTGATTTCAAAACCCCTTATCTATATCCGGGTGAAAATAAACACTTCTATTTCAAAGCAGCAAACATTACTATAAAGAGCAGTGGTTTCAGGGCGCGACCACCGAGCCTCTAGGGGAATGTGAGCATTGTAACGCAATGCTCTATTGGAGCAGTGTTCGCGCCCTGAAACCACAAAGGAAATACCATAAATATACACAGGTTGTTTATATAAGCAGTTTAATTATTGCTGTATTTTTATTGTTTATGATAGAAATGATGTGCGATAAAAAATTTTTAAATTTTAAGTTATTAATATAAACAAAAGGAAGTTATCTTGTCTCACTGAAAATGAATTTTAAAAGGCATCCGATTTAAAATACTAAGACCTAAAAAATGTATAGTTCTGCAGTAATTTTGCGTTATTTAGAGGTAAAAGTAAGTAATCAATCGGTTTTCACTCAATCAGTTTGGAAACAAGAGCGGGAAAAATTTCAAAAATTGGTGGTTTCAGGGCGCGACCACCGCCCCTCAAAGGGTTATATGAATAATAAGTATATTCGTGTGTGCTTGTGGAAAACTTAAGCTCTTATTTCTTGCGACATATTTAACGTATTTATTAATATTTATTTCCACTCCATTTGCTCCGTCATCTCCTTGGATAAAAACCAAAAGGTAATGCAATGGAGCTTATACTATTACTAACATGAACTTCTGACGCATAATGTTTTTTTTTTTTTTTTTTTTTTTTTTTTTTTTTTTTTTTTGCTTTGAAAATATGATAAATTTCGCAGTAAATTAGTCGCAAGAGTAATAAGATGATTAGTGAAGTTTTGAATAAATTTCGATTTATTTATATCAAAGTTTCCATTTGAATACTAAAATCGAAAGCATGTTCACATTTTTTTTTAAGCTGCTAATTTAATTTTGATTTTTTTCTTTTTCATGCCAACTTTAACGCCATCAAATAGCTTCAATATAAAAAATAATCACAAGAATTGTCGTATTTTAAAGATGATATGACGTTATTTCTTTGGAAGGTTGTAAGGATCTTAAGTTTTACTAACGTTTATTTTATTTTAAACCTTTAATATCACTTCTTATTTTCTACTTCCGGCTAGAATTAAAAGCTTTAATTTATTTATGCAAATTTGTCTTGCGAACGCCAAGTACTTAAGTGGTGGCTTTTTGCCAAGCAAGAGAGGGGACTTTAGTTAGTTAGTTAGAATTTAGTTAATATTTTTATATTCTTACGTTCAGACCACAGGTGGTTGGTCTCTGTATTCCGAAGTCCGGAAATCCTTGTAAAGAGAGAAAAATAAAAGGTTACGTATACCATGGCCGAGTTTCAAGCAGAACCTGTGCTGCCTGCAGAAGTGGCTCAGAATCCAGAAATGCCAGCTGCCACCCTGGAAGTATTTGGTTACATCGTCCAGACCATGCGCGCTTCGATGAAACCAGAAGCAACATTTAAAGGAAACTCACCGGTAAACAAATTTTTGGAAAAATTGGAGGACCACTTCATGATGTATCCCGTGCACGAGTTCCAGAAAGTCACCTTAGCTACCAGCGCTTTGAGGGGCCAAGCGCTTAATTGGTTCAAATGTATAGGCAGAAGTCTCTTGGGTCAAGAAAGAAGTCCCACCTATACTTACGAAAATTTCAAGACTGCCCTAGTAAAAGCCTTCCCTGTCGTAAGGGATCGTACAAAATTAGAAACGGAACTTTTCCGCATATATCAGCAACGAAACGAAAATCTTTCCACCTTTATTTTAAGAAAAATTCACGTCTTCAAACTCTTGTATGGAAACCGTCCGGATCCTGAGATAATTCAAGTGATTTTGCCGAGGTTACTTCCTTAAGTACAAGACTTTATTGAATTAAGGAATCCGACTACACTGGAAAAGTTATTTGAGCTAGCAATCCAGTTTGAAAGTAGAAGAGCGACAGACATTGAAAGAAGACGCCAATATGAGCAACGAAACCAATTTGGTGCGCCAAGACCACAACAAAGTCAAGCGCACGGCTATGGAAGCAAAGCGAATCAGTGGGCAAGGAAACCCGAGTATAGAAAAACAGCCGGCGAACGTTGACAGTTCAATAGCAATACAGGAAAAAAGTCTGAAGCCCAGTGGAAAAAGAAGGAAAGCATGGAAAGGAAAAAAAAAAGATTTAAACTACAACGGATTTCTGCTGACGGGAGGGTGCGGAAATCCGAAGGCCAAGAAAACCCCTCTTCCTTCAAGTTAAATACAGTGATGGTGAAAAATTTGACTCTTCCAAAGATTAAAGTGTTGGTGAATAACATCCCAGCCACCGCACTCCTGGATACAGGCGCGCAGTGTTCTTGTGTGACAGAAGATTTTTTTAGGAAGTATTTCCGTAAATAAATACCGCATATATAATTCGGATAATACGACAGTGTTAGCTGCGCAGGGAGAAAGATGCAATTGCATAGGTAAATTACCGCTATACCTTCGTATCAAGGACGAACAAGTAAAGATTATGTTTTTTATAGTAAAGAATCTGCAAGCACATAACATCTGAGGGATAGATTTTCTTTCAGAGGCAGAAGCAACACTGGATTTTTACGAATCGTCCCTTAAGCAGACGATGAAACCAGTTCGAGAAGAGAAAACAGAACCACCAATGTTAAAACTTGACCACCTGCCTAAGGAAGAGCAACAAAAAATCCGACAAATGGTAAGTGAATTTGCTTCGTTATTTAGTGATATTCCAGGATTTACTCAAGTTACTAACCATAGTATCGACACCGGAGATTCACTGCCAGTTCGCCACAAACCATATAGGTATGATAAGAATAAAGAAAAAATTATAGAGTGGCACATTAGAGATATGTTACGTAAAAAGATCATAACGCCCATCTCAAGTAGTTATGCTAGCCCGGTGGTTTTATGTAAGAAAAACAATGACTATCCAGTAACACATCCAAAAAGTTGGCGTTTTGCGATTGACTATCGTAAATTAAACTCCATGATTAATTATCCGGTATATCCGTTACCAATTATTGAAGAAATTCTAAGGAACATAACGTGTACCAAATACATGACGACTTTAGACTTAACGACTGGTTATTTTCAAATAGGGATTAGACCGGAAGACGTGCCTAAGACTGCTTTTATAACCAAGTCTGGCACTTATGCATTCCTGCGTATGCCGTTTGGCCTTTTAGGGGCACCGGCAACATTTCAGCGATGTATGGACATTGTGCTAAGGCCTGTTCTTGGAATGTCCACATTTATCTATTTAGACGATATCATTATTACTAGTGATAATCTGGACCAACACATACAGGATTTAAGACAGGTGTTTTCATTATTAAATGAGGCCGGTCTAAAAGTTAATGTCGAAAAGTGCAGATTTGAAGCCCCTGAATTAAAATACTTAGGTCACAAAATATTTCAGAAAGGAATCGAGACCGACGAATCAAAAATAATCGCTGTGCAAAAGTATCCGCCGCCAAATACGGCGAAGAAGCTCTCTTCTTTTCTACGACTTTGTTCATATTGTAGGTCATTTATAAAATATTTTGGAGCTATTGCTGAACCATTGTTAAAATTAAAAAGGAAAACGACAAGATTCTCGTGGACGGCCAAAGCCAATAGTGCTTTCGAAAAATTAAAGCAAGCATTAACGCAAGCCCCGGTTTTGAAATTTCCTGGAAATGATGAAAATTTAGAAATTTCAGCGGATGCTTCGGATTATGCGGTAGGAGCGGTACTTTCGCAAAATCAGCAGCCCGTGGCATTTTTTAGTCGAACTTTAAGTCAAACACAAAGAAATTATTGCGCGACCGAGAGAGAGTCACTTGCAGTTCTGTTAGCAGTGCAAAAGTTCCGAGTCTATTTTGGAAAGGCGCCAATAACAGTGTATTCTGATCATGCGGCGGTAACTAGATTGTACTCAGGGAAAAACTTATCCCCAAGGTTAATAAGATGGGCACTCAAGTTACAAGAGTATAATCTGGTAATCAAGCACACCCCCGGAAATAAAATTATCGTAGCAAATGCCCTATCCAGAATAAAAATAGATGAAGAAGGTAATACTGTAAAGGTGGCAATGCTCACTGCATGTACGATAAATTCCCGAGAAACTGTAATAACCGAACTGGGTAAGGATCCTGAGTTTAGAAACATTTATGAGTATTTAAAGGATAGTGAAAATTTTAGCCACCAAGATATTGTGGCGATAAGAAATAGGGCGGCCCATTACGAACTAATAGATGGTCTATTATTTTATACAAAAACTACAAATTCCAACAACGAATTTCGACCTGTTATCCCAGCTAGTCTTAGATTAAATATCCTACAGGAGTTACACGACAGCCCATTAGCTTCTCATGCTGGTATTCGAAAAACTATCCAACGCGTACGCGAGGCAGTCTATTTTCCTAAACAGCAAAAGTTAACAAGGGCGTATGTCCAGTCCTGCCCAACATGTCAAGCAGTTAATTATATTAATTTCCGCCCGGCCGGGTTTCTAAATAGTATTAAATCCGAATTTCCAAATGAAATAATTGGCATCGATTTATTGGGCCCTTTCCCAAAAAGTCAGTTAAATAAATGTCGGTATCTCCTTGTTATGGTTGATCATTTTAGTAAGTGGACCGAAATTGTTCCCTTAAAACGAGCCTCCGCGAAATTAGATACTGATTCTATTTTAAATAAATATATTTTAAAATACGGGGCGCCCCTAAAAGTTATATCGGATAATGGTCCTCAATTTGTAAGTAATATATTTGAAAACATGTGCCAAAAACTGGGCTTACGTCATTTCAAAATGGTCGCGTATCGGCCGCAATCAAATATAGCGGAACGGGTCAATAGAAATATAGTGAAAATTATCCGTAGTTATGTTAAAAATTTTCATAAAAGCTGGGATAACTATGTCAATGAATTAGCTTTCGCCCTTAGGACCACAAAATATGATACAACGGGCAAAACTCCTGCTGAGTTATTTTTAGGCAGAAGGATTATAACGCCGTTAGATAAATTATTTTATGTTCAACGAAGAGCCCCAGAATTTAAAATGGGTGATATAGAAAAATTAATTAAAGAAGCAATAAAAGAACACTGAAGTAGCACAAAGAAAACAGAAGCTCTATTATGATATGAAACGACGGAGTAACTTATAAAGTAGGAGATGAAGTATTAAAAATTAAGCATTCACTTTCTTCAGCACCAGAAGATAAAACCGCCAAATGTTTTCCACGATTTGAAGGACCATATGTCATAGAAAAAATAACTCACGCTGTAGTGGTGTTAAAAGCCAGGAATGGTGAAACATACTCCACAAACATTGATCAGATAAAACCATTCTATGACCGTAATAAAATGCAAATATTTAAAGATCTTTTGCAGGATCCGGCACAAGCTTCCACGGCAGGCACAAGCTCCTGAGGTGGAACAACGACAATCGCAAGGGCAAGCCATTAGGAGGCAGGAGCTATTGAAAAGAATGTTCCCCCGTTGGAAACCTGAAGGTAACAAGAAAAAGAAGCCGTTCCACCGACCAGAAAAGAGAGCGCACGACCACCCCCAGAATGAAGAAGGGAGAAGTACGACGAAAGCAAAGAGAGCCAGGAGAAATAACGGCAACTATAACCCGGCACCCAAAAGGAAGATCAACCCATCGGACAGGACTCTACGCAGCAAATGTTGACGAATTGAGGAAGGAAGACCAGCGGCGGAGGCAAAGATACAAGGAAAATTAGAACGGTCAGCAACGAGATCCAAGCAGGAACGAGAGAGAAGTGTCCCGGTTCCGCCAAGACCAGCTGCAATCAAACGGCCAAGACCACAGGCAGAGACGAAAAAGAAGGTCGTCAAGGGTGACCGAACTGGAGGGAAAAGGAAGCTCATAGAGGAAGGAACTGAAGGGCGAGCCCGCACAAGAAGGATGATAAACCAAACGCTAATCTTTGCTACCTTCCAGGACTGGGCAGAAAAAAGAATGTCCGAATATCACAAAGATAAGTAAAACTTTATGTTACTTTGCAACCTTAAGTTAATCTTTCATTCTTACTGCAAGTGGCAGAATTCAAGACGTTTTACCTCATGTGAGGTCTACCTTTATCGCCAAAAAGGCGAGAAATGAGTTGTTACCTATTTTGGTATTATGTTTTTCAATTACTCGCGAGTAAAACTAAAGTTGATGTATAATAGGAATGTGCCAATACTTGAATATTGTAAAAGTTATTGTATAAAAATTTATTTAAAAGATTCTGGCAAGAAGGAAGTTTTAGTCTGAAAGACTTTTGAAATGTAGCATTTCAATGTAGAAGAATTGGCACTTGCTTGGAAAAGAATAGAAGTTAACAATGTACTACTAATGTATGTTTTAAAATGCGTAAAATTAACGGCATGTTAATACGTTCTTATATACAATGTGAACTATTATGTTAAACGTTAAGAAATACTGTGATATGTTAAAAGTGAAAGTAATGCCAAAAATTTTAACTTATTCGTGTGACTGTAAAAAGAGAAAATTAGTTAGTAGAAAGATGTTAGTAGAAGAGAAAATGTAGTTATGCTCTCTGACGCTACACTTCAGTGTTAGCCACTTTCAGAATAGTACCTCAGGGTTTAGAGATGAATATAAGGTGTGTTATGAGGTCTTGTTATGTTGAATTTTAACACGTTTGTGTTTTGATTGCAGTCGGTAGTGTTGAACACTTGTGCATAAACACATTCGTGTTTGGTGTTTTCTTTTACAACACATGTCAGAGAGCACGGGTAGAGATAATTAAATAAAGTCATGAATGAACTAAGAATGTTAAGAGAAATATAAATATTCATGTTACTTGCCATTTAATTGTGTAATATTTCATTAAACTACTTTTCCTTCCAGATCTCTGGAAGGAACCAGATTTCAACTAAAAGCTCCTGTTTAGATGCAGTACAGATGAAAAATAATAGTCCATGGCGTTGATAATGTAAAAAAAAATATTTTTTTTAATTTTTAGTTTCTAGTGAGAAAGGTTTGTAAAAGATTGGCCTCGCGTTAGATTCTAGAGCTAAAAGTTTTCAACAAGGTCGTTTTAGACCTCAGTTTCAAACTAATTAACTCTGGCGGGAAGTATGTAAGGATCTTAAGTTTTACTAACGTTTATTTTATTTTAAATCTTTACTATCACTTCTTATTTTCTACTTCCGGCCAGAATTAAAATCTTTAAATTATTTATGCAAATTTGTCTTGCGAATGCCAAGTACTTAAGTGGTGGCTTTTTGCCAAGCAAGAGAGAGGAAGGAGTTAGTAGAAGCAGGCCGCTTGCCTTAGCAGTTTTATTCGGTTGCTGGTTGCCTTCCAGGCCAGAGGTATAATCCTCTTGCTAATTTTAAACGTATCGTAGTGTTAACAGTTCTCTGTACTAAATACGGCCTTTCTGTTAATATACGGGCAATCTTCGAGTAGACACTTTTTTATTAATCCAAAGTTAATTTAGTTAGAATTTAGTTAATATTTTTATATTCTTACGTTCAGACCACAAGTGGTTGGTCTCTGTATTCCGAAGTCCGGAAATCATTGTAAAGAGAGAAAAATAAAGGGTTTCGTATACCCTTCCTGTGTATCTTGTCTATCTTGTCTACTTCCCACATTTATTGAACATAGCTTTAGTAAGCTCCCTGTTCCGAGTCAGGTCATTGAATGTTCCCCAAGCAAGTAAGGAGAAACGCTGAACCTGATAAGGTATTATCCAACTTTGCAAGAAACGTTAAAATTGCATAAATCGTATCGTAAATAAAAACTATCGAACAGCATTTTTACTCTCAATGTCGACCGACATGTCACAGCTTACCGGAAGTTCTTCAAAAGGAATGAAAAGTAACTTATTCCAGAAGCTGACAATACATCAAACCAGGGCTGTAGGTTTCATAGCTTTATTTAATGGATTGAAGATGTTGCTGAACATGCCATGTTAAAGAAAGCCAGCAGTCTAAAGGTTAATTAAGAACTGAGACACGAACTTCTGTAACAGGCTATGTGTGCACTCCCATTACACTGTTATAAAGAACTGTAGAATATCTTTCCCTCCGTTGCCGTTTTCAGACGGAGGTGTTTGTTCCCAGAAAGTCATTCCTGAATTTTAGTTATGAATTACCTTTGGACTTATTTACGACTTTATTTTTAGACTGTGTTGTTTGATGGAGTGTAAGGAGTTTTCTCGTTTTGTGGACTTGTTTGAAAAATTAAGCTATGAAACGCATTTCAAATTACGCAGATTAAATAGCATTTTTGCAGCAATTTGATTCATAGTACTGGCAGTAAATTAAATATGAGTCACTTATACGTCTAGTGTGTATACACATGAAATACTCCCTTATATTATCTCACAATTTAAGAGAAAATGGGTTGATATACCAGACCAAATCACACCAATACAAGTGGTGCTATGTTATATGTAGATTATTCAGTTTCTAGGAAAAGTATACCAATAAAACCAACTGTATTTTCATCGAAATTCGAACCGTGTATTTTTTGTTGCTAGCTTGACTTGCTAAACGCTAACACTGGAAGAGCACGCAAGGAGGAAGACATTTATTCTTTACAAAGTAAGTTTTATTTCTATCAACGTTGCAATAATTATTCATTGCAGAGCGTAAAGGCTCCAAATTATTCTTCATATTTAATTACATATATGTAAGATATTTGAGAATTTTTAGAATGGTTTCGAAAAAGAATTAGAAAAAGGCAAGTGATTTCGAATAAATATTTTGGGCAACAGCTTATTATTTGAGATTAGAAATATCGTCTGCTACTTTTAAATTTATTCTTTTTTCAAAATGTCACGTGTAAGTAAAATGTGAAATGAAAGATATTATTTTCCGCTTTCTGAAATGAAACATTTCTATTCCGTAATTCAAATATGTAAAATGATGGTATTAAAATTACTAGGCTAAATCGTTCTTAACTAGAGAAAAGTAGATGGCGCAGAAATCAAATTAATTGCAAAGTCTTTAAATATATAACTGAAATAATAAACCAAGATTTACAACTTAGAAAAGGTAAAACACATAAATTTCACCAGTTCTATGAGGCATGTGGCTCAACGCAGAGCAATTTGTAGAACTCTGTGTATGAAAACTATTTAGCAAGAGATAAATCGAATGACATTGTGACCCTTGATGAGGCAAGCGTTTACCTAAATGATTGAAAAAAATAGATCCATTTACTATCAAAAATGTTTCACCTGTAGACTAGGTGATTTTGATCTCTAGAAAAAAATCATCTGGAAAATCTTTCAATTTACATTTATACAGATGTGAATTCGCTGCTATTTCCGGGAATAAATTTCTTAATATATTAATGTAATTAAATAAATTGTCGACAATACTTTCCGTAAACGAGATTCTCATAGAGTCTATAAAGGACATACTGCTTGCATTTATTCTGGAAAGAATATTATCGCAAATAACGGTTAATTAAATGAATTCTAAATTCTTAATTTTGTTTGCTATTTCTCGGGACTCCAGTTTTACAGAACATTTCTGAGATTATCTAAAGATATATCAAGTGCAGCATTTTTTATTTCGTTGAACTCAAAGCGGGAAATAGATGCGTACTCGTAAAGACTCAGCCCACCAGTGACTGAATGATCAAGACCGCTGAATATGGATAGTCCGACCTAGGATGGAACTCGGATGAAAGCATTGTTGCTACATGTCTTTGCCTCGCCGTTTTCCCCGTGTGTAAACATGAACACTAGCCAGTTTCCTTTTAAGCCCTTCGAAGGCATCTCTGACCTTATGCAGGGTGCCTTGGTGCGCTTTGGCATATTCAGCTAATCTAATCTAACCTTACAGATTCAACCAAGAATATATTGTTATGAATACTGCACATAGACAGATGATTGTAGAATACAGTGGTAAGTCTATTTAACATTAAGTAAATGGGCATCTTGGTAATTTGGCGAAAAATCGCCAAACGTGGCGACCATTTGCCGACATTTTGGTCAGGTCCCTGTATCACGTAATAGGTACTGTAATTGAATAAATGCAATTGATCATTATATCAGCTGTAACCGTAGTTCGACCCTCATATTGCCTTCCTGTAATTTCGAGAAGCAGTAGGTACTAGAAATATGTCGTTGGCAGGGTGATAGCTATATAAAATGGGAGTGAACGTCAGTTGCTCTTGGAGCATCAATTGAGGGTGTTGTTGAGAGGAGGATCTCAGTTATTGTTGTTGTTGGCTGAGCGTGAGTTCAGAGTACTGAAATATCTCTGGGTAGTCTGGGTAGTTTAAAGTGTAACTGTAGATTGTATTCTCTGATATTGTGGAAAGCTGTACGACTATTTCTGCGGAAAGTTCAAGAAATTCGAAGTGTTTCTTTGGATAAAATAAATTTTATTAACCTATCATCGGATCTGTGTGCATTCAATCTATTAAGAATCTGTACGCATGCAAAAATATGTATTTAAATTCTTCCAGTTCAAAAAATACACTCCTCAAGTACAGTAAAATTGCAACGCCTTTTACAGATAATAATGAGAAAGTAATACAAATTATCCTTTCGTGATACAAGAAATATTCCTGTGGTGAGTTAACTACAGATATATATTTCAAAATTTATAATTGCTTCGAGAAAGTAAAAGTATGTAGGATGAGTGAATTAAATTTATTTCCTGATTGCCTGTTCTTTTAGAGCAGTAACAGTTTTCTCGTGTTTTCGTTGAAAACATTTAGGGGAAAAAATAGAAATAAAAAAAAATAAAAAAATAATGGAAAATAAATTATCCTTCTCAGTAAATATAAAAAGACATTTCGTTTTATGTTGCTTTCATTGATTAAAGGCGCGGAGCATAACATTTATCTTTCGAGTTCACAGAGGTGTAAATTTAATGAAAGAAAAATCTTTGTTTATTTAGATAAATCTTGAGAAGAAAAATTATGAAAAGGACATTTTATCAAAACAAGAGGCAAATTATTTTTAGTAACGAATTAACAATGCTAATTGTACATGAACAAGTAATCAGGCATTAAAAAACATGAAACTAAACATTTTAAATTCAAATATTAATAT
This sequence comes from Stegodyphus dumicola, assembly GCF_044657685.1. Taxonomy (NCBI): domain Eukaryota; kingdom Metazoa; phylum Arthropoda; class Arachnida; order Araneae; family Eresidae; genus Stegodyphus; species Stegodyphus dumicola. The sequence goes on from NC_140770.1 coordinate 132,099,034, forward strand.
CTCATTTACATTTAGCAGTGGGTGAGATTTTGGATATAAGTCTCCCTATTTTCTAAATTACACTGCAGTTTCAGCTTTGCAAAATTTGCTTGTAATTGAATCAATAATTTTCCAGGACTTACAGATTGAGATTTTTAGTAGCTTCAGTTTTGATACGAACATTTTATGATTACTTGAAAAAGTGCATTGCTATTCATGGGAGCTGTTTCTAGTCCTGCGAGAGGAGACTTCTAGTTTAGCTTTTAAATTCTAACAATGTATTGCATATGTGTAGTTTGAAAGTTTTATAAACAAGATTGTGTAATTGCTAAGAATTTTGTTTCTCTTTTAGTACTATAATTATCTAGCATGATTTCAAAAGAATCTATGCAGTGTGTTGCTGATTTTTCACTAATTTACTGCATTTGATAAATTTGTAGCTCTGAAATTTATATCCATGCAATTTTGCGAATCTTTTGCTACTACACCATTTCCTTATGATGCCTTTTGCCACTTCAATATTTCTTTATTGTAAAATAAGTACATATTTAAATATTGTTTGTGAAATTTAATGTTGAAGAAATGTAATGCCTAATAAAAAGTGAAAATATTTTAGGCTTAAATGAAAATTGGTAGCTGGCAATCCTGTGATTGCAAAGCAGGAGAGCACTTAAAAGTCAGTTTCAGTACTCTTCATTAACTATTTCCTGTATTAGACTGATTGTTTGTTTCATACTGTAGCTTTCTACGAGTCCGTGGAATTGAAGTAATTGATGAAAAATCAAAACACAATTTATTCACCAATAAGCACTGTTACAAAGGGCATTTCGAAAAACACGTTTACAGTCGTCCAAAAACTACGATAAACACACTAAAACAATCAGCAACACAGCCTTCATGCTATCAGGCTAAAACTGTGAAGACAGCTTCAAGGCAAAGCACTCAGGTACAGCTCCTGACTCGGTATATGGCTCTCAAGCTAACTTCTGAACTCAAGTCACTATTAATCCGCGTACAGGCAGAGTATATATAGCTTTAACTTACTTCGAACATTCTCCAGAAATCGCTGCGAAAGCGTTATGGAATCTTCTCGCTCTGTCTATGGCATATCGCCAATTTTGTCTCCGAGTGAAGCCAAGTGGATGATTTCGCGCCAAATCTGGCAACTTTGCATTTCCCTTACACTTTCTGGCAAACCTAACTCTTCTTTGCGGGGAAGCTCATCTGGGCATTCGGCGACAATATTTTGTATTATCTTTGAGTAGTCTTGTAAAGTTAAGTTACACTGTAGCTTCTGAGTTAACCAATATGGAAATTGTGAGCAAGGTAAAAAAAAAACCAGAACTATCTTTCAAAATGTTCACTTTAAAATATACACATTTGTGAACTGACAAGAAAGAATACAAACAAACAAGAGAAAAACTTATTGTAAGCTAGTATGTAAATATAAACTGACGACTAAAGAAAAGGCTTCTTTAAAGCATAAGAAAAATTCTAAATAAATTCTGTCTCAGAATAGCATAAGAAATGCATTTGGAAATATGAACAGTATAAATAATTTTGAATTGAAACTTTCTGCATTTGTTGCTTGTCATGTATCCGTACGATCCATGGACTAAATGAGTGAAAGAAAGAAATCCCATCAAATTAATCATACACAGTTTTATATTACGCAGAATGAAATGTGTAGTATTTATAAATATACTCTCTCAAACAGGATATCTGAAAGAGCATATATACTCTTTCAGATATCCTATATTATTTTATAATATCATATTACATTATTTTCTAATATCGAAAACATTATTTTTTAATATCGCAAACGGATCAACAGATATTTCACGCTATAATCAACAATCAGAGAAGCAGTAACTGAAGAGCACTAATACTTAAATTTAAATCATGAGCCAATGAAAAACGTAAACCGATGAACGACTTTAACGGTGAGAAAGCAGTTGGCAACGGATACGAACCAAATTAACTATAAAATAATTGTCTACATTTTCAGAGAATTAATTAAAAGAAGAAATGATGATTTTAAAAATGGAATATATCCAGAATATTTTCAAGATATCATTAAATTAATTTACATAATAAAACAAATATGAATCGAATTTTAATTCATAAATTACTAAACTCACGAAGACTAATTTTTTTTCCCTATTGACGTGTACTTTAGCCGACTTAAGCTTGGCCACAACGGAGAATGATTTTGTGAAGACGTTAGAGCGTATTTGAGCTGACATCGCACGCTAGGTTTTGTTACTTTTCGATTCTTCTGCGCTACTTTAGCTCAAAGATGTTTGGTAACACTTATAAAGTATTTCTTCCGCCTTCGTGGTGTAGTGGCCAGCACACTGGGCGCGTATTCGAGAGGTCCGTGTTTCCAGTCTCGGCGACGGTACTGCTCATTTTTCATCTCTCCTGCTTTTAAAAAATACTTAATGTCTCTACTGTGGCGCCCGAACTAAAAAAGTTGGTGGATGATGATTCTCCACTACTAGAATTTGGCGGCTGGGTCCCCTAATCCTCAGTCACCCTTTAAAATAGGTAGTATATAAGCTATTTTTACCTTCTTAGCATGCCTTCTTAGCATTACCTTCTTAGCATGCCTTCGTGGTATAGTGGTCAGCCCACTCGGCGATTATTCGAGAGGTCCGTGGTTCGAGTCCCGGCATGGGCGTTGCTCATTGTCCATGTCTTTCACTTCCAAACAACTTAATGTCTCTACGCACTGTATTTATGCGATAATATGGATAAGGCGATAATATGTACGATAATATGGACAGCATTTTCATATTTGTTGTGAAGATGATAATGATAACTGGATGAAAAGATGACATAAGCACACATTTTTAAATTGGAGGAAGAGATGTGTATATTATTTTGTATTTATAATTGCACTTTCATATAGTTATAGCATTCCAAATGTGATAAAATAATCAGTACACTTCATATTAGTTGCGTAAATGAAAGTGTGGACATTCTGCTACTAATGGAGATTAAATAGTAGCATAGGTACTATAGTTTTCAGCATAAGTATCGCTTAATTGCTATTAGTTATTCTTAAGTTTTCATAAAAATAATTTTCAGTACCTAAGAATCATAGGCAAGGAATTAATTTTAAAATGAGACACTTCAGAAAGATTTATTTTAAGCAGTTTGTTATTTTTAGAAGGGAAAGGGGAAATAACGAAATTAAGAGGGACATTTTAGAGATATCAAAAACTAAAGTTATTGTCTTAAGTGACATAGGTTCATTTAACCGCTTCCCTTACAAATATTTTTGAAAAAATTGCAAAAAAATCATCACATTTTTTATTTTATTATTAAATACAACAAAACAAAACAAATCAAAATATGTAGGTTTTAAAGTTGAATTTTTAATTTTTTGAAGGTGTAAAAGCATTTATTTTTAATATTAGTTTACTATCCCAAGTTATCTCGGGAAAACGAAAAAAAGGAAATATTAATCTTTGTATGATAGTTTTTGAAACAAAGGACAGCACAGAGGAGGAGCACATGACGAATCTCTTTCATGGGAGCACAGAGTACACTGTCTCGTTGGATTTGATTTTTTTTTTTTTTTTTTGATTTTTTTCCCAACCTTTTCATAATCACTATCTGAAAAATCACTATCTTCCATCATCGCCATTATTTTATTTTTTTCCAACGCATGCATCTTTCTTTATACATTACTAATCCACATGCCAACGTATACTATACAATAGGGAAACACGCGACCAGTCTCTCCAAAAGAACCGCTCAACCAACAAAATTTGGCAAACTGCCAATCAAAGCTAAATATTTCATTTCCTCCAGACCGAGTAAAACCGTGATAAAAGAAATCATATTAACAAATTAAGCTTCGCCCGAGTTTTCTCGGGATAATAATTAACTGCAATATATACGAACCCGAGATAACTCGGGCTAATCAAGCAAGCGGTTTTAAATCCTTATACGAATGATAATCCCTATGAGCCTTTGGACCACCCTTTGCACCACTATTATGATTACCACTATTATGATAATGTTTGCAATGCTAAATATTATGAATTCAGTTAAATTATAATCATTTGCTGATTTCTTGATGTTGGGTTTACTTTATTTTAAACAGTCAGTTTACATTTCCTTCTATTAATATCATAATTTTTTATCCTGTCATACAAAGGCGTGAGAATATTTTAAAATATTTTCATTTTTTCCGCATTGTAATGAGCTGATTACAGGTAAAAATTCATTCTCATCAATACCTCATCATCTGGTAACGATTCAAATTATGCTATATGAACAACAGATTAATTTTGTTCATCTACTATGTTGTAAAGTTTATTATATTAACCAAACTAATTAAATCTGTCCTGATCTTTTTTGTTTTTAGGTTTATTGCATTTAGATTTAGAATGTTCTCAATACGCTCACACAATTCTGAAATCTTTATCCCCTGTGTATAGTTAAATCAATTCGCACTTTAAAATTCCGGAAAAAGATCGTAAAGATTCCAGTCGCTATCTAAAAGTCGTTAAAATGCTGTCAAAGTCATTATGTTTAAGAAATTTCGATGCCGAGAAATCAAAGGATAAAAGGCCCGTTCAGTGCTTTCTACTAAAATTTAGAAGTCATGCCTAGAATGGTTATTTCCAGATTTAGAAGGTGATTGAAACTTGGAAGCCATAGAAACATAGAACATAAAACTCCACTGTTGCTTAAATAAGCCATTTTGAATAAATGCTGTAAACAAAGAAATCGATTACCAATACCTCTATGGCTAATTCAGAGTAAAACTATTTTGAATATAGAAGTTGCAACAGTTTATTACTGAATTTAGAAGGTAATAAAAGTAGAAAATGACAGTTTTGAATTAAGATTAGGCATGGGCAGGAAGTCCTTGCTGCGCAAATTTTCAAAGGTGTGTTAATAACAAAAATAATTTAATTATTCATGGTTTTACATATTCATTTGTTGTCTAATTAATTATTTATGATCAACAGATTAATTTTGTTCATCTACTATGTTGTAAAGTTTATTATATTTACCAAACTAATTAAATCTGTCCTGATCTTTGTTTTTATATACGCAGGATTCTCTCCATAAAGTTCTGTTCTGAGCCCCCTTCCCCGAAGAAAAAGAGGCGCTGCAAGCATATACAACGAATGGAACAGTTATATGGAAAGTCCTTTTGACTTGACTACATAGAACTGAATGGTTGAGATCCTGCTTAGAAAGAATATTTGGTTTTAATTTCCAGCTTTTTAAGTACTGTGTTGCATTGAAGAATTTAAATTTTATACATTTAATGATTCGTAATTTATTTATTTTTTGTAAAGAAAATATTGGTGGAAAAGTCATGTTAATAAGAAACTTTAAAGTGCTTGAGTTTGGCCATCACAGGGCCTTAGTTTACTTTTGGTGATGTATCACTACCTAAATTTGGAACAGCGAACGTGAACGTGATGAAAAACGAATGAAAATATATTTTCACCATTTCAATAAACTCTCTTTATATAATCTTGTTAGTTAGAGAATCATAGCATAGAACAGGATCATGTTCTGCTGCAACAACTTTAAATGTGCCACATCTGTCGACTTCGGGCAGCTTTCTCTTATCACGATTCCCATGTGGGGTCAAGGATTACCAGCGAAAATTATATAGTCTTGTATAATTTTCATTATACAAGTATATGATTACTCCCCCCACAAAAAATCCTGTTTGCTATGATTTTTTGCATCAATGTCATTAAAATAAAACTGCTGGTAATTTGCATTTCAAATTTATTTTTGCTACAACATTTACATAATTCAGAATTATCCTTTTACAGTTCAATAACATTTTATTTAACTGAATTGAACAAAAACGTTACAAATAGTGTTACTCTAATTCTGTTGAATAATGTAGTTTTTCAAAAATCCGTGTTTTAATTATAAAAGAAAATCTTTGCAAGAAACAGCAGATAATTTTCTCAAGTTTCGTACTCTATTTGATATGGCTGTACCTAATGGACACCTAAATAAATGTGAGTTGAAAAATGATTAATTATCGATGGGGGCATCAAATATCGCAATATCGCTTTCTAATCAAGTTTGTGAGGAATCAACTATTATGTTAAAATGGCTTCTGAAATTGAGAGAATGATGAAAAGAAAGGAAGCTCTTTTTGATTACAATCTATTCATAGTATTGCTCTATTTTCTCCTTTTCTGTATCTGTGGTTCCTAAAACCATTTAAACTTAGTTTACTTTTTTTCATCAAAATAGAATTTCATTATTATGAATTATCGAATATGTGACTACACGTCTCACAAATAATTTTTTTTTTCTTCTACAGTCTTGAACTTATACGTTGATCAAAGAAGAAACAGCAGACGGACGGAAAAAGTTACTGCTAAGTTGTTTCTTGTTTAAAATTTCTATTTTCTCATTACCTTCAAATTCGAAACGATATTTCTGTCAAAAATAAGTGCTTGATAGGATATAAAACAGCTCGCATTCAGAGCAAATTCAAATAAAAACAAATTATTTTGTTACAAAACTCATAAAAGAGAAAAAATAACTTTAATGCCAATAACCTAATACACACATAAAGTTTAGTTTGTATAAAGACGAAAAATACACTTCAGCATATTTTTCACAAAGAACTTAGTGAAAAATATGCTGAATTGTAAACTGAATAACAATAATATAAAAATTTATCTTGTTGAAATGTATTTCAAAATTTAACAACTTTATAAAAAAAATATTTGAATCAAACGGTGGCAAATTTAAGAAAGCAAACTATATTGAATAACTGGGATTTCTTGCTCTGAAGTTTAGAAATAAGTTTAATAGAAAATTAAAATTACTTTACCGTGCAGTACGAAATCAGAAGGTAATTATTAAATAAATTATTTTCTGATAGAATATAAATGCTGTGCAAATATTTCAATATTTTTAAGGACTGATCATACAAAAGTTTGCTAATCCGATACGTCATGTAAGAGGTACTATAGAGTAATTTGTGATTCTTTTAATGTCAGCAGAAGGTTTCAAAAAACTATATTCATCGTTTGCTATAAACGTGTGAAGATAATTATCATCGTTTTTTCTGGCTAAGGAGTGTACACAATATTAATATTCTGAAAGAAGAGAACATGGTAAATCAACTGTGCCCTCATCGGCGTTCGAATCACGGATCCTTTAGTTACCAGAAAGATGTTGTTATAATTTACATCACACGAGCGTGCCCGGTGAATTACAATAATTCCTAACACTCTCCCTCTTTCACATGCTGATTTTGCAAAAGCAAAAGACCCAATCGCCCAAATTTAAGCCAAATCTTTGTCGTCCACTACATTTTAGCTCGGATAATACTGCATTGTCATTCAAGCGTACCTAAAGTAGGTAAATAGAGAAATGAATCACACGCTCATACCTACCATGGCTGACTGTGAGAAGCACACGCACGTTGGAGGCAACTATTTCTATCCTGGGAAACAACTTTCACAGTCCAGCGCTTGAAGAAAATGTAAAAACCATGAAAAAAACTATAAGGGCTGAATAAATTAGATAAGAGTAGTTTAAGCATTATTTCGTCTAAGATTATCAGTTCCAAAGTTCGTCTACAATCAGTTATATATCAAATGATTTTATGTACTTTTATTCAGATAGTGGAATAAAATTTTAGTGAATTCATTCGAAGCATTATATGAAAGTAACTCCAGGCTTTGAATTAACCCTGTAGAGTAAAATTAAATATTGCTTAATGAGGATTAATGTAAATATGTGTTTCCATTCTCAAAATTGCCTAAAATCAGAAAAATAATTAAGTGGAATTGCAATATTAGTTTTAGGAGCCCTACATTAAAAAAAAGGAATTTTTATATAGTTTACATTCAGAAGAAAAATCATTTATTATGATTAAATAAGTTAAAAGCAATGTCTATAGTTTTTTCCCTTAAGAATATGTAGAGATCTCAAGAATAACTTTTCTCACTTATATCTCTTGTCCATGTCTGCAAGTGGCAAAGTAGCTATGACTATTGAATACTAAAAGTTGAACATGGGTTCAAGCCTACCAAGCGATCTTGCTACAGAGTAATTTATACCTTTACCTTCATGTGGAACCAGATTTCTATTGAAAATCTCCACGTAAACATCTATTCATGAAAACAAACATTCTTATGTGCAGTGCCATACTTCAGTAAAGGCAGCCTATTTTCCCATGGCAGTTTTCATTTAGTCGAGGATTTTGAGTACAGGTATAAGAAGCATCTTCATAGAAGAGTTGGGTCAGCTACTAATAGATTCGTCTTTTACGAACTACTCTTTCTGACTTTAAAGAATGTTGTTCATAAAACCTGACCGTTAAAAACTTTTGTATCATATCTCTGCAAGTTGTGAAGAGTTAAAGGCTTCATTTTTCATTAACGTATTAAGATAAATTTCCTATTTTCCGTTTGAAACTTGTGCTTTGCGTAGCCTATTAAAAACATTAGAGTTTACATTTGAGGGACCCACTCAGGAACAAAGCTAAAATTATTTCTATGAATTTCTTCATCATATTTTAAAAAATAATTAGAGTAATATATTGAGTATAAATAATAAAGGAAACAGGACGTTTGATTACCTTGCTCAAGACATATAATTTTTACAGACTTTCTTTAAAATTATTGGGTGGAGAAAAGTCAGTTTTCTTTTCATTCTAAATTTTCTCATGCATTTTATAACGTGAAACATCTTTTAAGCAATATCTTAATTACATATTACAAGTACATATTTTTCTCTTTTCTTCAAATACTTACACATTTGTCATTCGATAAGCATATTAGCATATGCGTACAAAACATGTTATTTAAGATGCAGACTTTCAATAATTTAAATTAAATTTACTTTAGAATAAGTATTTTTACTTCTTTACATAAATTTCGCAATATCCAGGCGAAAGTAATGGCTGAAAATGTAGAACCTTAATAACATAAAAGGCGCTCTTTACATGAAAGATCATAATTATACTAGATAATAAACTTCAAAAGATTATTATTTTATCTCTATGTTGAAAAAATATGCGTGAGACCTAAATTATATATCATTTACTCAAACTCATTACAAAACTTTTGAAAAACTGCAAAGCGAACACATAGGTCTTTTTAGAGAGAGCTTAATAAATGTAAGCAAATATAATAAATAATGCCTAAAGTAGATCTGAATTTAAATTTGAAGAGATAACACTGCCACTCAGTAATTTCATAAAGTACTAATAACCAATGAACTAGTAGAATGGGGAGATAATACGCTTTGTTTTTACTTACTTACACGAAGTAAAATGGAAGTATTGTAATCGTGAAAAATTTCAGGTATCATATTTCAACAAAAATATTCATTTTGACGCTATCGACTGCGTTTAACGATGTTTTTGCGTGGCATCTGTACTTAAAGACAGAACAAAGGACTCTTTTCCCCCAAAAAACTATAAAACTGGTTTAAAATGAATTCTGAAAAGAACTTTTTGTGTCGTCTCTGCGTACGTACGTATCTCGCATAACTGAAAAACTAGTAGCCTCAAAACGTTGAAATTTTGTATATAGGATTGCTATACCTTATAGATGTGCACCTCGTATGTTGGTTGGCTGCACCAAACGTATATAAATATAAGAATATATATATATATATATATATATATGTAAAAATGTACAATTTACAAACATCAAACATATTAGAATAAAGAAACTGAGATCACTGAGCTGAGTAAAAGTGGATATATATATAATATGCACATTATATATACATATATATATATATATAAAATATGCACAATATATATATATATAGATAGATAGATAGATAGATATAGATATATTGTGCATTTTTTGCTTTAAAATGATTCAATTATTTGTTCTTATCTTGCGGTTAAGGTTCTTATACCTTTAGTAAATCTGCATGCAATATTTATAGAATTATCACCAATTTAAAAGTTGTTTAGGTGCCGCTAAGCCTAACTATTTTTGCCATGGCGGCCATGTTTGTTTATATTTGAAACAACATAATAGTAAATTTGTTGCCAATCTAGAGAAAGTAAGCTTCGCAATAACAAACATAACGCCTTCTTTTATTATTGCGAATTAAATCATGCTTAATCCATTCTGGAATTTATTCGAGGAAATAAGTGTTTAAGATTTACTTCTTAATTTTCAATGCATATATTTTGAGTTTTTATGTATTTTTGCCTTGTCGCGAAGTGAGAGCTGAATTAATTGAGTGAAAAATACTCAATCGTCTGTGAAAAACTGTTTCGTTTTTGTTTTGTTTGCTAAATTTTTTTATACATCCTTTTAGATTTATTATAGTATTTGCATAGAAAATGTGGCAGCGATTAGATAATTCTTAAAATGATATAAATTTTGTGCATTCTGAGTTAAAAAAATGAATGAAATGTAACGCTGTTAAGTTGACTTAGGGCCAGAGGGTCGCTATGTTAAACAGATATAGAGAAGAGTGCATTTATTCTATTGTGGTTTCTGCGCTATCGACGAGGTAAATTTAATTCAATCCAATAATGTTAAATGAAATCCAATAAGTTTAAAAGAAAAATGCGTATAATTTAATATTCCCTACAAGGAAGTCATGTGTTGTACACTTCAGATTTTTTAATTCGTGGACTTCAAGAATTATAAATAAAGTTTTATAATTCAAGAATTTACATTAATTTGAACTCGTGAAGACTAAAAGTTCAAATTATGAGTATTAAAATTATTGGCTTAAAGAAGCATTAGCTCAGAAGGGCTATTAACTTCGTTTTGGAATTTTGCGTCGATTCACTATAAACGCAGAATCACTTTTGAAATTGTTCGCCACCAAATATTATCGCCTTGTATTATATTTAAAGAAATTAAGTAATAAAGAATCTGCATAAAACAATGGTACCTAGAGTCATCAAATTTTGAATAATGTACGTCTCCATCTTAATATGACATCTAGAAGCCCAAATTCGGAATTTGGAAACTGTTTTACCATCTATTTCATATTTTGTAAAGCATTTATGAGGTTTTGATTAACAAACTCAACGATTTCAAAGCAAACAGTGGCAACACTGTACGGGAGAAAATACATATTTATCTTCAGCGCGCGAGACTGTGTATCGGAAATTTTAAAGATACACTCTTTTAAATGTTTTGCGATACTGCCGTTGGATTGAATCTTGTGGTTCAAGTGCGAAGAACATGATATTTAATAGACCAAGATAACACACAAAACTTTAAAAAAAGCCCCTTTGGGCGTAATATAAAGTCTTAAAACCTTCAGATTTTTTTTATTTTTTATTTTTGTATATATTCCTTAAAATAAACTTGAAAATGTAGGAACATAAACTGCAGAAACAAGAATTTGAAACGAACTGAAAGGTTAAGAAATAGCTTTCGATTGTTTACCTTTATGCCACGTTTACTAATGGTTGTATGGCTAAGAAATGAATAAATCATACTTGGCTATTTTTTTCTATTCCTTGAAGGCATTTTAACTTGCTTTGATAGGCAATTTCGTTCTTTTTTCTGATGATTGCTACATAGGAATGGATGTAAGCAAACTCTTTACAGCCAAAGTAAAAAATCTTTTTGCCCCTTCAGAAGCAAAGATTGTTGCTTTGCTATTGACCGAAATCGCATAAATTTAGAGAAAAAACTTAAACGGGTTTCTGGGGGATTTAATTTTTGAATTTAGTAGTTAAAAATTCTTTGTTTCTTTGCGTACCACCCGTTGAGAATCGCTGGCTTAGAGCATTCTAAAATTTCTCTCGGTTCCGTTCCAGCAGCGGAAGAAAAATATTTTATCTAACATCATGTTATGCAAATTCTTACTTCTTATTATCAGTTGATTCAACATAGCTGTTAAGACTAGAATGAAGCTAGCATGTCAATAATTTTAGATTTGTTAATAAATTTTTCTAGTCATATATTGCAGCACATACATGTAAATATAATCTAATTCTCTGGTTCCTGCTTACCAATAGATTGAAGTTTCAAAATTAAATTTCCTATGTAGCAATAGATTGGTGTGCTCTGCTGTTTTCTGCTAAGTGGAAGGTATTAAATATAAAGCTTTATTATTTTAATTAAACGTAAAAATAATGTTATGCGCCTTCACAAAATTTATCGACTTCAGAAGCAAAATTGCCCAGACGTCTACTCCGCTTTAATTGTTAATTTATAACAATTATCGATCTCCAAATGTCTGGCAAATTATTAAAATAGTAGATTTGGAGGAAAACAGAAATAAATTGTAATATAAGGCAGCGGAAAGTTCTTTTTTCTTTTAACTATTAACCGTTTTGATGAAATTTGTTAAGATAGCCTTCTTAACATTGCTTCTTAACATTATAAGGAATATGTTTAAAAGTATTGCGACTTATTAAAGACAGCTTCGGGCAGTATTTTCTTCCGGAAGTCTTTAATATTTAAATTACGTATTTGTTCCTTAAGGACTGCTAATCTTTGCATTATAACTTTTATAGCTATTTTGTGGGACGTTTGTTAAATGCTTTTGAATTACTATTTTGAATGCAAACTCTTTACTTTTATGTATTTTTGTGTTTACTTTATTTGATGTTTCACAAATGCTTATTTATGTATCTGTAATTTTATTATCACGTTTAATCTCTTGATTAATATATTTTACTGTAGATATCTTTATTTAATTGTGGCAAAACATGCGATGGTTATCAGTTTAAGGAGAAGGATGCCTTCGGGAAGAACTTTCGGAAGAATCTTAAGTGGAATCTTAAGTTTGCTTATAAGGTATTTCTCCCGCCTTCTTATATGCCTCCGTAGTGTAGTGGTCAGCATACTGGGCGCGTATTCCAGAGGTCCGTAGTTCGATTCCCAGCGAGGGCTTTGTTAATTTTTCAAGTCTCCTGATGTCTACTACAGTGGTTCCCTAACTAAAAGGGTGGTGAATGATGATTCTCCCCACCCAGGTTTTGGCGATTGGGTCCCTTAAACACCAGTCGCCCTTTAAAAGAAGAAGTATATAAGGTATTTTGATTGCCTTCTTGGCATGTCTTCGTAGTGTAGTGGTCACCACACTGGGCGCGTATTCCAGAGACCTGTGATTCGATTCCCGGCGAAGGCGTTGCTCATTTTTCATCTCTCTTGTTTTAAAAAACATCCGTAATGTCTCTACATGCTAAATGCATTTTAATTTAATAAACATCACGCATTCTAGTCAACAGTTATCTACTTTTGCCTCAATGAACATAGCAGCATATGCATAGGATAGCATAGGAACGTAGCATATGCTTAGGATAGCAGAAAATATAACTCTAGAAAAATTCTGAGAAACAAATGAATGAGTGTTATGGGCTTAAAATGCAAGCAGAAATGTCGAAAAATTGATGTAACTGTTCAGGGTTTTGTCTATGTTTGTATTTAAATAAGTATCTTATGTCTATGTTTGTATTTAAATAAGTATTTAAATACTTATACCTAATTACTTATACTAATCTAAGAGGTTTGATGCGCACAATTAATATATCCATCCCTCCATAATAATATAATATATGCACTAGGTATGGCATCCTTAATACATTTTAACCAACTGTACTTTAAACGCTTGCTCAGCTAGTCGCCTAAAGTAGTTATTATAAAAAGTTTAAAATACATTGTTTGTGTCGAAATGTGGACTGTATGAGGCGATAATGTCTTTTAGTAGTTTTATTAAAACTCAACAGTAATATAAGTTATACATTACTTAGAACCGAAGTTCTCGACAATAGACACCGATGCGACTTGGTGTCTGCCGACGAACGAACGAACTGATAATTTTCCCGCCTGGTTGGCGGCGTACAGTTTGAATTGTAAGATCGCCAAGTTTTGCGCAATTACAGGCAGCAACATTCTGTCTCCCGTTGAATGATTTCGTTCAAAAAATAATATACAAGAAAATATCAATTCAGTTATAACAATAAATACTTACTTTAAAAAATACATAACATTCCGTATTGGTTGTAAAACACAGCAATAAACATGTATGATAATGGCATTACAATCAACTTAACATACTAAATATATGCTAAATAATACAAAAATATCAAGGTCTTTCACTATTTCTAAGTTCACAAGAATTCAACTGTTTACATCAAAATAGATAATTTTGTTACTGGTCGTTTCAACAGACCATTTGAAGTTCGAACAGTGACTACTCTTATATTGCCATCAGTTCCAGGAAAAACCTCTACAATACTACCAAGGGACCATTTATTAACGGGCAAATGATTCTCCTTTATCAAAACTACAGTATTAATTTTAACATTATGTTTTTGAAACTACCACTTATTTTTTTGTTGGAGATGATTTAAGTAGTCATTACTCCACTTTTTCCAAAAACTCTGGATAATTTTGGTAATTTTTTGCCAGCGGCTTAATCTGTTCTCAGGCTTCTCTAGAAGTTCTGGTTCTGGAATTAATAGGTCTAAAAATTAAAAAATGATCTGGAGTTAGAGCTTCAATACAATCGTCATCTGCCGGTAATGGAGTGATGGGCCTAGAATTTAATATACCTTCTATTTGAAGAGTCACTGTCAGAAATTCTTCATACGTAAGTTTTGTTTCCCCTACGACATGCTAAGGTGATATTTAAATGATCTGACTCCTGCCTCCCGAAGTCCTCCAAAATTGGGAGCTCTAGGAAGCAAAAAGTTCCATTTTACTTCTTCAGAAGTCAAGTAATTTCCTAAAGATTCATCTGGATTTTTAACAAGATTATACAATTTAGTCAATTCTCTGCTAGCACCAACAAAATTCGTTGCATTGTCACAAAATATAATCGAGCTACCTACGAGAGAAGAATATTTTTAATGCAGCAATGAAGGCATCAGATGACAAATCTGATAGTAATTCAAAATGTACTGCCTTAGTGACAAAACAAGCAAAAATAGCAACATATATTTTTTTGAAATTGTCCCTTTCGTTGATGTTTATACTTTATATAAAATGGGCTGCAAAAATCGATCCCTGTGCAATTAAAGGGCGCACTTATTCTCACTCGCTCCTGAGAAAGATGTTCCATTATTTGCTCAACGAGAATTGGTTTAGCCCTTCTACAAACTACACAATTGTGCATAATTTGTCGTGCCAGTTTCCGACCTCTAAGAGGCCAAAACTTTTGTCTGACACAATTCAACAATGCTTGTGGACCTATATGCAGATATTTCTTATGGTAATGTTCCATTACTAATTTAGTTAACTGATGATTAGCTGGTAGAATAATGGGATGCTTCTGTGTGAAATTTAAGTTAGCATTTTGCAAACGGCCCCCTTACTCTTAGCAACTGATTTTCATCAAAAAATGGGTTGAATGATTTCAAACAGCTTTTACCTGTAACCTGAGATGTCTCCATGTCCCCTTCAGGTTTTCAATATCCTCTAAAAATATTTCACTTTGAGTTACCTGAATTAGATACAACTCTACCCCATTGACTTCTTCTAATGATAAATTTCCCCTTATTTTTTCTTGGTTCCGACAGTTATAAATGAACCTGAAAATATAACTTATAATATGCAATAATTTAGTATAGTTATTTGTAATATTTAGAATATTATAAAACAAAATAGTCAATGGTTCGACTAGAAAGTTTTGCAAATGAGTTGAATTAAAGTCAAGTTGAGAGTCATTATTCACTGAAGTAGTTTGTTTGGATATCTGCTTTAGTTCCTTGCGGTAAATCTCATCTAAATCTGACTGAGAAACAGTTAGGGACAAAACAACTACTCCTGTTCTTAAAAATGAAGGTCCATTCCACCAAAGTTTAAGATGTTCAATTTGATCTGGGCTAACACCTCTGGAAATCAAGTCAGCAGGGTTTCTTCTGACTTCACATATCGCCACTGAAACTCGTGTGTTAAGTTGCTGAATTTTGGCAACTCGGTTAGCTACAAATGTCTTTAACACATGTGGAGAATTTCGAATCCATGCAAGAACTACAGATGAGTCACACCACATATATATCTTATCTAAATTCAATTTAAGTGCCTTTCGCAACTTATTCATTAACTGCGATAGTAACACTGCAGCACAGAGCTCAAGTCTTGGAATATAAACTGATTTTAACGGCGCGACTCTTGATTTACTGCACAAAAGAGTTGCTGAAATGGAACCCGATTGCAATATACATTTGACATAAATGCGTGCTCCATAAGCTAATTCTGAAGCATCAGAAAATCCATGAAATTCAATTTTAGCAGTGTTTCTAGATAAAATTGTTTCGATTAACCATTAATTTTAGGAATCGAAGTGATGAAATTCTTCCATTCACGAGATTCCGTTTTGGGAGGCACATCATTCCAGCCAATGTTTAGAAGCCAAAGCTTCTGCATAAAAATTTTGGCTTTCGTAATAACTGGTCCAATTAAACCAAGTGGATCAAATATTCGAGCAATAGCTGATAAAATGTGTCTCTTAGTATAGTAATCATGCAAATTTGTAGTTACATTGAATGTGAAAGCGTCTGAATCTGGATTCCATAAAATACCTAAAACCTTCGTTTCATTTTTCATTTCATTGGAAAACGAATAATCTTCAGCTTTAGTATTAATATTAATCAGCAATTCCCTGTGATTAGCGAACCGTTTATGAAGCTTCATGCCTCCTCGACTTAAGAGATACACTAACTGATTTTGCAGTTTAGTTTTTCTAAATCTTCTGCTCCTGATAGAACATCATCCATATAAAAATTTTGAAGTGTGACTGAAAAAGCTAAAGGGAATTCCTTTCCTTCATCTTCAGCTAACTGTCGTAGGACTCTAGTAGCAAGGAAAGGGGCACTAGTAGTGCCATATGTAACGGTGTTCAGCTGATATGTCTTGATTTCTTCTTGGGAATTTTTCCTCCGAAGAATTCGTTGAAATTTCCTCTGGTCTGGGTCTATTAAAATTTGACGATACATTTTCTCTATATCAACAATGAATGCGAAAGTATGTTTACTGAACCTTAACATGATGGAAAACAAATCTTCCTGTGCTATGCCTCCATTCAGTAACTGCTCATTTAAAGAGGTATCTTTAGAATTTCCTAGACGTAAATGTCCTTCGCTCTTCATAGGCATCTGGACCACATACCTTCCATTTTCATCTCTAGAATGTGTGCTTAAGAAATGATTTTCGCATAATAATTCTTCCGGACCCTTCACAGGTTTATCTTCGTCTATCCTTTCAATTTCCCAAAAATTCTTTATGCTTTGATTCAAATCGTCCAGTTCTTGGATTAATCCACAATATGCTGAATCTTGTTTCGTAATGCTATCAATTTTACCTCTGATAATATATCCAAATAGAGAATTTTGAAGTATAAGACCAGAGTTTTTCAGCGCAATGTTTTCGCATTTTAATAAATCAAAAAAGATTTCAGCACCTATTAGCAGATCAATCTTTCGAGGTCTGTAAAATTCAGGATCAGCAAGTTGAACATAATTCAAATTTCCTAAGGATGTAATATTCAATTTCTGGGTAGGCGTAATATTAGTTATTTTAGGCACTATTAAAAATTCTAAGTTTCTGTGATATTCTTCTTTATTATTAAGGATAGTGGCATTAAGTTTTTGTTTTATATTGAACGTTCTATCATTTAAGAAAGCAACCGAACCGTCAATTTTCTAGCGATCTAAACAAAGTCTGGTTCAACATTCAACAGTCATGAAGTTACACATCGAACCGCTGTCGATAGCGTAAGAGGCGATGAGCGAAATCATGTGAGAAGCTACTTCCGGTCGGAAGGTATATGGAGCGCGGGAATCCTTCTGAATTTCTTTTTGCGCTTCGACGGCAAATGTTTTCCGCTGTGGAAAATGCAACAGGCTATGATGGCGTGATTTGCATAAACTGCACGAACTGTTTGATTTGCATTCTGTCACCTTATGCGATGGTTTAAGGCAATTAATACAAAGATAAAATTTTTTTACAGTCTCAAAACGCTTGTTTACAGCTAAATTTTTAAATTCATCACACATATAAATTTCATGCGTCGATTTACATAAATTACAATTGTTCGTCGAAGTTCGTTTCAAATTAACTAAAAATCCCTTTGCCTTGATATTAGGAGTGAAAGACTTGGAATTTTGATTGCTAATTTTACTTGTGTTTTCAAGAACTTGACATCTTTTTTCAAGGAATGCGATAAAGTCTGCCCAAGTAGGAGGCTCAGTAGTGTTTAAACTCATTTTGAATAATTTACGAGTTTCCTTATCTAATTTAGGAAGAATTAAATTTATCAGTATGAGATCCGAAAACGTATGCCTTTCAATGCTCCAATGCTTAAGAGCTCTAATATTTCGCGAAATATTATCCTTTAATTTCTGAGCTCGACTAACAGTTAATTTTAGTTTGGAAACAATTTTTCATGTAAACTCTCGTTTTCAACACACGTTTTCTTGCAAGAATGAGATTAATTTCACGCATTATGCAGATAGGGTAGAAAACTACTACTATTTAAATTGGCGTCTGAGTTGCTTCAGACAGAGCGTCTTAAGAGCCTATTGAAAGCGTATTCTGCCTTTCGTCTATGTGGTTTCTGTTTTAGTTAAGCTTGCTATTTTACGGCCGTGCATGATTCATGATTGATTTTTTCCATGTTTATAATGGAGTTAATGTGTCTGTCAACAATTAAGCGCTTATTTTCAAAGCGATTTTCTAATGCTTTATATAATGATTGAAAAGATTCGTCTTCTGTTTCAATCTGTTTTGCTACACCTCGTAGAGACGAATTCAAATAATAAAGCTTTTCAACTTCCGATAAGTGAGAATTGTTAGAAATTATGCTACTAAATTGAATTTTAAAATTGTTCCAATCCTCATTTTGGCCAGAAAATGTGGGCAAAGGTATATCCGGTAATTTAATTCTGCCCCCAGTATCTTTAACAGTTGAATAATTCTGACTTTCTATTATTGGTTGCTGTCTTAAGGAAGTTCTTAACAGTCTATGAGCTCGCGTTTTCAAAAGAATTATTCTTTCTTTATACTGTTCTGTTCTATTAATTTCATCTTCTAAATCATCAATCGCAATAACCTTTTCTATTTCTCTGTCTACTAAATATAAGGCTTGCTCTTTAGCTATTAACTGAGCAAGTAGTTCTTCAATAACCTCACTGTTTGGATTTGAATTTTCAATTTCGATTTGGAATTTATCTAATACCTTCGTAGTAATAGTTCGCAAAGAAGCCCTTTTTTCTTTATTTTTTCTAATTCCATATTGAATAGTCAAATAAAACAATTTTTCAGACAGTTCGAAATTTAAAGCAATATATAAATTAAACAAATGCAATGATTCGAATGCTTAAATTATACAGTTCTTAACTGAAAACAGTAGAATCAAAATTCACTTACCTATTTTCTCAGGGTAACACTATATAACTATAGTATTATAACGATAGATCACTATATAACGATATCAAGAGACAAAGAATTCTCAAGAAAACGAACGTTCATCCATATCCAATGAGACAGGGAATTCTAAACGAAACTAAAGTTCTACACAAAATCTTCACGAGCCAGTTCCAAGCTCTGGCTCGACGGACCAAAAATGTTTGTGTCGAAATGTGGACTGTATGAGGCGATAATGTCTTTTAGTAGTTTTATTGAAACTCAACAATAATATAAGTGATACATTACTTAGAACCGAAGTTCTTGACAATGGACATCGATGCGACTTGGTGTCTGCCAACGAACGAACGAACTCACAATTTTCCCAGTTTGAATTGTAAGATCGCCAAATTTTGCGCAATTACAGTTAAAGGCAGCAACATATATGTTGATTTCAATGAATCTATGTAATGTAATTTCAAGAGTCCAATTAGTAATTAATTATATTAGTAATAAAGAATAAAGACTGTGTTTATTATTTTTAAATCACTTGGTTTGCTAATCAATGAGAGACAGGTTAAATTTGAAAGAAAAATGCAATATTGCATGCTTTGTCGAACGACAATACAGTGGTGTGTGGATGATGAAAATATTTTATTTCGGGCAGTGACAACACATTTTAAATCACTGAGTTATCAAATCAAATTTGAAGCATAAATAATTTAAGCGTTGGACGAGTATCAACAAATTTCTTTTACATCATTGAGTACATGCATTGAATTTCTTTTAAGTTTGCCGACATATTAAATAATAACGAATTCAAAATTAACATTCGGCCTTGGAATGAATATGTGTTGGTTGAGAACAAAGTGCGTTTAAAATTGGAGGCTCTAGTTGCCGCCATTTTCTCGCAGTGCCAGGAACGTACATAAATATATATTGATTCTTCGTTATTTGATAACAGAGATGATTTAAAACTAATATGACAAGTATAGTAACATCAGTCGTTTAAATTCTAAAGCAATTTCAAACATTTAGAATCATAAAGAAATGGGTTATAATCTTTTCTACATTCAAAAACAGATTTTTAAATTAAAAATTAAAGTAATTTTATAAATAAATAATTGTAAAGATTAACAATTATTTATTTATAAAAGTTACTGTGAGTTGAATTTCAAATTGTTTTAAAAATAATCTATTCCAAAAATATTTCTATTCTTTTTTAAATATAATTTATTTAAAAACATATTCGATAATCTAAACTTCAAAAACCGAAATTGAATTCGGAAACGTTTAAAAAGGATATTTTTAATATTCATATTCAAAAATTTAACAATTTCATTGAATTATTTATTATCGAACGCTGCATAGTGTACTTTAGTTAAATGGAAACTTAATTTCAATCATTAAGTGTCTTATTTCAGTATTCAATTTAACTTTCTGATGAATGAATAAAGGTAGAGAAAACGTAACACCCAATAAGTAGTAATTTTCCTTTGTTACAATCCTCTGCTTGCACACTTGTTATTTTCATTTTAACACATAATTACTGGTTTGTTTCTAATTAGAATTAAAGCATTTCTTTATTTTAATTATCTTTTAATTAGTTTTCTTGGGTTTTTAATTTTGAAAAATACATTTTTTTGTGACAGTAACATCTAACAAATTGCAAATAAATAAATTAATTAATTAAATGAAATAAATAAATAAAAAATTAAATAAATAATAATAATAAAAATGAATAAAAAATAAATAAAATAAACATAAAATAATAATAAATAAAAAATAATAGAAAGATTAAAAATAATCTAATAAAATAATAAAAATAAAATAATAAATATTTAATAGAAAGTTTTGATTAAATGTTGCTCACACAGACATTTATGATCAGATAGGGAGTAAATAACAGAAGCATATTTGCAACAAGACAGGACTGGAAGAAGTGGGCTGAAAACCAGGGCTTAGACAAATGGTCTCACAGGCGAAGTCTCTTCGCTCTAACTGTACGCATCTTTCCCAATTTTGACGAAGCACAGTCCAGGGAATGCATCTGCGTATCTGTCACCCAATTTTGACGAAGCACAGTCCAGGGAATGCATCTGCGTATCTGTCACTCTTTTTCTCTTAGCAATAAACCACTAGAGATGACCTTCGTCTCTCACGGTAGCGCGTCATTGCACCATCGCTAACCATGACACTCATCAGACAACTTGCTATAAGAAAACGGATGAAGTGTTGGATAGGTGAATATAAAAACCATGATACCTGGAAGTTTAGAGATAAAATAACTAAATTATTTAGCAGGAGTAGAAAAAAGTCGAAACAGTTTAAGGAATCGTGCAAAACGGTTCACAATCCAACTTCTAGTTATTTCCAAAAATCTTCTCCAGCATTTTCCCAGTACTTTAAAAAGATGTGATAATCGATTAGCTGGTGTTCTGTTACACTTGAATTTCAGAATTATGTTTAAAATTTTCATTCAAGATGAATGACATTTTAGTGATTGTAACATTTAGATTTTAGAATAATATTGCCATCACGATGAAAGCGAGCTACTATATCGGGAATAGGCGTTTGAATTTTAAAGAAGACATGGATTTTTATCATTATAAGTATAGTTTCCTAATACGGATGTTATGCCAATTAATGGTCCCTGAAGAGATTTAGAGGATGTTTTTGATTCAAGGAGCAATAATGAGACTTTGGAAAGCACCCAGACAAAAAGAACATGCAGTTTTGTTGCCTATACAATTTGAAATATTGTCTGTGCAATTCCTTAGGTCTCAAATCATACATAAGTATTGACAGAAGTTGGAAGCACAGCCGAACAGCTGACTCAGAGAAATCGTAGACTGAATGTCAGTTCATGTTTGCTAGGCTGTAATTAGTAGGGGTCTGAATTAGGTTGGCTTAACGGTCAACAGCTAGAAGGGAAAGGTTCAACATGTCCTTTGCAGATAGTTTGTGAGAGGTTGTTTTTGTTATTAAATTTTATTAAATTGAAAATAATCACGACGTGGGCGAATCCATTTTAAAACTTAGGGCAGCTCGTTCTCTAAACACATTGAGGAAGGGAAAAATTGTAGCAATATTTTGTAAATTTCCAGAATCTGGTGTAAAAAAGCTAATAGAAAAAAATACGAGAAAGAATATATCGCATAGAAATTGATTCTATTGAAAAATTTTTCATTCCAAAAATTAATCCGTGGTTGCTAAACTTAATAAGAAGAATTGTGTTGTATATAGTATCATCATGTGCTAATAAGAAAAATGTAATCTAAACTCCCACTCAACTCATTTACTCAGTTTAACTTTCGGCCTTTAATGCTTCGAGTTTACAACTTTCAAGATAACTCTCGAGTAATTTACCATATCCAAACAAACAAATAATAAGTAAAATTTCAGAACTTTAACATTTTACCTTTTGATTTTTTTTTACTAGGTAAAGGACATTATGTTCATTACGTCATTGCTTCGCCTTTCCATTTCGCTATTTGTTTGATCGTTTAATTTGTTCCCACGGCAAATTTATTAGTCCAAAGGGGTTTTATCACTGAAGGACTATTGTTTTTGTTTTGCGATTTTGCGTTCAATCACTATAAATGTCCGTTTCACTTTTTAAACTCTTGCCACCAAATGTAAGACTCTTGCATTATATTTGAAGAAATTAAATGACGAAAAGTCTGCATAAATGTATGTATATTTCTCACATTGGGATAAAACAACGGTACACAGAGCCATCGAATTTTGAATGACGTAATCCTGCTACGAATATGGGCATGTGGAACACCAAATTTCAAATTTGGAATTTGTTTTATTATCGGTTTCATATTTTGTAAACATTTAAGGAATTTTTAGTAACAAATTCAACAATTTAAAAGCGAGCAATGGCAACACTCTACGGCGAGGAAAAAGAAACTTTTTATCTCCAGCGGGCGCGGAACTGTTTATCGGAAATTCTAAAGATATGCTCATTTTAAAATTATTTTGCGACATTGCTACTGAACTCAATTTTATGGTTTAAGTGCAAAAAACATAATATTTAATAAATGAAGGTAACACACAAAACGTTAAAAAAACGCCCCTTTGGACGTAATTTAAAATGTGAAATCTTTCAGAAATTTTTAAAACTTATTTTTTACCTAAATAAATGAATCCTATGTCAATCACTTTTAAAACTGACAGTTTCAGTTAAACTCTGCACGAATTGATGCCTTAATTTTATGCAGCGTTTTTACATATATCAATATAAATTATCTTATAAGCATTATGAAATTACTGTTGATTTTTCATGAGGAATTATGCCGATCACATCAT
Organism: Stegodyphus dumicola; assembly: GCF_044657685.1. Classification (NCBI taxonomy): domain Eukaryota; kingdom Metazoa; phylum Arthropoda; class Arachnida; order Araneae; family Eresidae; genus Stegodyphus; species Stegodyphus dumicola. The sequence continues at coordinate 132,122,643 of NC_140770.1, forward strand.
AATTTATACAGGACTGAAAATGGCATAGAAAATTAAAAAACGTATCCCGTCAGTTCACGAAGAAGAATTCATTTTGTTACAACATTTAAATATTTAGACAAACTAAAATAGCAAAAGCTTATTTAAAAAAAAAGTTTTAATCTGGAAAAATGTTAATGTTAGAATGCTCGGACACTAAAGATTAACAAAATTTTCTAGAGAATATCACCTTCATCTCTGTGTACGAGCTTTTCTTATACAAATTATTTGCACAGATATATTAAACAAGTACATGCCTACATTTTTGACAGGTTGGGTATCCATCGATAACATTCCTAATTACTTTAACTTTTTTAAAGATTCACCCTCTCACTGAGTTCTCTGCCTAGAGAAATTCAGTTACTGACATTTTCTGAAGAGTAATTATTTACGTAACTGGTATTCATTCTCCCAAGCAGTGAAAACTGAAGTATGTATAGATGAAAAGACTTTTTAAAATTCTTCTAAGAAATAAAAGAATGGCATCCATCAAGTATGTCAAAATTTGTATTGAGGCTTTCTCGTCATATATTTCTGAAAGACTTGAAGAATGCTGCTATTTACTTCTACCAGCATGTAATAGAAACACACATGATTGATTTCTTTCTAGGAATGCTTTTTTCAATACTTCAGAAAATTTAAATTTAATGAAAAAATAATTGTTTTAGTTATGTTAAATAAATTTTACCGTGATATAAATTAGTTACTCTATTTGAAACTATTTCGGATATTTGGATGTGGCGTTAAAATCATAAATTTCCAAATGTCTCGAAAGAAATCTTTGCTACAAGTGCCCCGTAAAACAGCATTTAGTATAATTTTTATGGATATTTGCTGGTTGTATTGTTTGCCAGTTGCTGGTATAGTGACATTACGTTTATTTGAACCCAGCAGATGTAAAAATGTGCCCTGCGCTCGACGGGACTCGAACCTGGATCTCTCGAATACGCACCGAGTTTGCAACCACTACACCACGAAGTCATGCTAAAATAAGGAATAAAACACCTTATATACCCACTTTTAAAGAGCGGCTGGGGATGAGGAGGCACAGTGCCCAAGTCCTGGTGGTAACGAATTATCGTCCCCCACTTTTTATTTTGGGTGCCTCTGTAGAAACATTAGGCTTCTTTTTTAATCCAGTAAGCGTGAAAATGTGCACAACTCTCACCGGGACTCGACCTTGGACAACTTGAATACACGTCGAGTATGCTACTATTACACTACGAAAGCATGCTGGAAGAGGGGACAAAATAATACCTTATATTACGTCCGTTTCATTCAAGAGATTTATAATTAAAAATATAAGCATATGTTTCTAGTTTCTCAGCTATAAACTCCGATGTGAGAATACAGCAAGTCCGTTTTTGACATGAACAATTAAAATGTGCAGTGTAGAAACGTTTTAGTAAGATTTTATTTTTTATAGTCAGTTTTATTTTTTATTGCAAACTATTCATACTTTTACGTATAGCGTACCCATAAGAGTCACTTATGTAAGCTCTTTTTTCACAGCGTTAATCATAGCTATATACTTTTATGAATTAAAAATGTTTTAATGACACAAATATTGACATTGTAACTTGTATTTACTGGCTGTTAACCCAATGGCGCCGAATTATGAATGAGAAAATTCGTTTTAAGTATAACTTCAATGAATTCAACTACTTCTAGTTTATAGAAAACGCAAATCGTAATCATACATTCGAGTATTACCCCAAAGCATGTTGCCAAAGGAGGGCAATAAATATACACTGAAGTGACAAAAGTCATGGGAAAGCAATATGAAAAAATATACAGATGGCAGTAGTATTGCGTAGAAAATGTATAAATGCGAAGTGCTTTGGCAGGGCTTTCATTTGTGTTCACGTTATTCATGTGAAGAGGCTTTGACGTCATTATGGCCGCACGACGAGAATTAACACACTTTGAACGCCGAATGGTAGTTGGAGCTAGACGCATGGCTCATTCCATTTCGGATATCGTTAGGGAATTCAACATTCCGAGATCCACAGTGTCAAGAGTGTGCCGAGAGTATCTAATTTCAGGCATAACATCCCACCATGGACAGCGCAGTGGCCGACCACCTGCACTTAACGACAGAGACCAGCGACGTCTGCGTAGAGTTGTCAATGTTCACAAACAAGCAACAGTGCGTCAAATAACCTCAGAAATCAATGTCGGACGTACGAGGGACGTGTCCGATAGGACAGTGCGGCGAAAGTCTTCCTTGGGCTATGCCAGGAGAAGACCGACTCGAGTGCCATTACTGACAGCACGACATCGCCTGCAGCGACTCTCGTGAGCATATCGGTTGGTCCCTAAAAGAATGGAAAAGCGTGGCTTGGTCAGATGAGTCACGATTTCAGTTGGTAAGAGCTAATGGTAGGATTCGAGTGTGGCGCAGACTCCACGAAGCCATGGACCCAAGTTGTCAACAAGGCACTGTTCAAGCTGGTGGTGGTTCCATAATGGTCTGGGCTGTTTTTACATGGCATGGACTCGGTCCCCTGGTGCAACTGAATCGATCATTGACTGGAAATGGATACTTTCAGCTACTTGGAGATCACTTACAGCCATTCATGGACTTCACGTACTCAAACAACGATGGGATTTTTATGGATGACAATGCACCATGTCACCGGGCTACAATTGTTCGCGATTGGTTAGAAGAACATTCTGAACAATTCCAGCGAATGATCTGGCCACCTAGATCGCCCGACATGAATCCCATCGAACATTTATGGGACATCATCGAGAGGTCATTTCGTGCCCAAAACTTTGCACCGTCAACACTTTCACATTATGGACGTCTATACAGGCAGCATGGCTCGATATTCCTGCAGGGGACTTCCAACGACTTGTTGAGTCCATGCCACGTCGCGTTGCTGCACTTCGCCGGGCAAAAGGAGGACTGACAAAATATTAGGAGGTATCCCATGATTTTTGTCACTTCAGTGTATGTACATTAACTAAGAGAGGCGTGAAAGTAAATAACTTTTTAAATTTTAAAATCAGTTTTGAAAAAAGAAATCTGAAAGGGTTCAGATTCTCCTAAAAGGGTATATTAACGTTTTGTTACAGTGTCGCTGAGCTCGCAGTCTACGAATCTGCTGCTGCACTTACTCCTGCTAACTCACTTCTTTTTGTCTTTTTAGCTTTATTATTAAGCATCGTTTTCTACATATACAATTCAATACGTACGCCGTATACGATTCAACAGCAAAATTACAAAAATTTTAAAAGTAGCATAGCAGTATATGTTTAGGGATTTTGATGGAGTGTTAAGCGTTAGCATACACTTTTGTATTTTTTTTTTTTTGTTTTGTTTTTTGTTTTTTCATCATTACCGATTTTTGTGTTAAATTGTTTGATTAAATGTCATGGTCTTCGCAACTACGCCACATAAAACTCACTTCAATAGCAAACTGACAAAATATTTAAAAACAGCATTCATTTGAAATTTTCGATATACAGTTTCGCGCTCTGGAGTTCAAAATATTTTATTCCGTACAGTGTTGCCACCGCTCGTTTTGAAATTATTGAGTTTGTTAATTTAAAATTCATCAATGTTTTCCAAAACATGAAGTATAAAATTCGAAATTCAAAATTCGGGCTGCCAGGTTCATATGTTAGGGTGGAGGACTACGTCATTTAAAATTTGATAGCTCTAGTTGCCGTCGTTTCCCCCCACAATGCAAGGAACATTCATATATTCAACACATGCAGATTCTTCACTATTTAATTTCTCTAAAAATAATACAGGGTGATAACACTTGGCAATTTGAGAAGTGATACGGCAGCTTATAATGAACGAGGCAAAACCCTGTTGTAAGACTAACAGCCCATTCCGGCTAAACATCTTTTGGTCTAAAAAATATGATTCTAAATTTTTACACAATTCCTCGATCTGAATAAAAGGTTTATACGGTTTAGCTCTTTAAAGTAACAAAACTAAAACTTTTGACATACGAACGATAGAAACTGACCAAGACATTCAGCTTCCAAGTTTGGGATTGTTGCCACATTTTCGGATTCTCCTAGAGAAGTTAGATTTAAAAATAAACTAGAATAATTCGAGACTGACTGTTTTCTCGTTGAATGTTTTTCTAGAATGTTCTTTTGCGGCTTACTAGTGAGTAACCTTCTTCAGTTTATAATTTATTTTACAATTGTTATTTCAAAATAACTTTTACTGAAATAATTTATGTTTTGAAATGCTAAAATGCGTTATTCATATAATCAGGTTCTTCTTACTGAAAATTATAATCTAATAACCATAATTAAATTAATTAAATAGGTAATAATTTTCATTTATAATTCATGCAAATAATGTGACGAGACGGCTTTCTGTTAAAAATGAAGCCCGTCCCTGCTTTTTAGAACATCAATTCTATAATACTCTAGGAATAAGATCTTCGTTTTTGGAAAATAAAGTTATATTGCTCAATAATTTTCCTGACAATTTTCAGAACTTACTCGTTACTTAATATTGTTAATACCAGAAGCCTTTTACTAAACTGATATTTAATTTTTACTTAAGTACAATTTATTTAAATATTTCTCTGGAATTGGTGTATGATTCCTGAACAATATCTCCAATTTTAAACATCTCCTTCCACATTTCTCTTGCGAGACTTAAGCCTTTAGTCTTTAATTTTTTGAAAAAGTATAAATTTTATTGTATGTAATTATGTTGAATTATGTTTCTGTTGTTTTTATCGTATATAATTACTGTTGTAAATAATTATGTCGTATAAAAATTTAAGTTTCCTAATTTTCACAAGTGTTATTTTTTAAACTTTTAAATTTCTAGCACATGGCTTTCCTTAGAGTCCCGGTATCAGAGATAACAAGTCTCAGTGTCTCGGTGGAGCTCTCAGAACCTCGGCCTGCAACAAAACGTAACCGTAAACGGAAAACATTAAACAAGTCCCTGATTATTAATATTATGATTGTTATTATTAATCGTTAGAAAATCAGCTACTGACGACTTGCGTTTTTGAAACGTTAGTTCATGCTCCGTACACGAGACATATTTTTTATCAGATAATTTGTTCCCGGACACGTTTGCTGCAGAAAATAAACGCTCGTGAATCAACATTCTTGTATGCAAATATATGATCAGTATTGTTGGCAATGAAGGCCGCATAAACACTTTTATAGACACTGTGTGTATAGTGTATGCATGGTTTTTCAACCAGGGGGGGTAATTTTATAGTTTCAAAAGGGAATGTGATCAGTCTTTTATCTGTTATGGATTTGGTTTTATTTTATGAACATAAAAGAGCTATTTTTATAAAAGTTTAGGTATTTTTCAATATTTTCTACAGTTTTTTTCTGTTTAATTTATTAAAAAACAGTAAAAATAATTGTAATTTATATACATGTATATGTATTTATCGAGTTTTGGAAAAAATGGGGCAGGACAGCGATCGTCTAAGAATAGTGAAAAGAGTGCATGGAGCGCAGAATTTAAGAACTACTGCGCTAGATGATACACTGCTACGAAATGTCCAGGAGCGGTAAGATAGCTTCCCTGCAAAACAGGTAGGTTTAGGGTTGCCATAAAATGGAAAGTGACGGCAGGGTTGCCACATTTCGTGAGAAATCGACTATTTGGCGACCAAATGGGCGATATACCATGGACGGATGGAGAATATTTACCGGTTTAGCCCAGAATGTTCTCAAACATAAGCCAAAAACTATATAAACCCTGCTGGTACGGGGAGTGCGAGTGCGAGATAGTTAGTCAGTCCGTGCGGAGTCGAACGAGTTGACAGCCGGACAACGAGTGCCGAGTGAGTCGTCGAGTGTATCCAAAGAGTCTCTTAGTGTATCGCGGTTAGTGCATCATCGAGAGAGTGTGTTGAGCTCTGGCAACGAATGAACAGATGACCGGGAGCTGTGCTCTGTGTGTCGTCGAGTGCATCGCAAGCTGTAGTGTGGAGAGTCTTGCAAGTACGTGGAGTTCCGAGAACGACCAAGCAGAGTCGGGAGTTGTCGTACTCTGGTGCTTTGCACTGAAGCTGTTTGAACCGTCATAGCCTGATAACCTGAAGGCTGTGTCGCTGATTGTTCTAGCGAGTGTATAGTAGATCTTCAACGACTGTGAAACGTGACTTTGGAGCTGTCCTGATTAACATTGGCTAGATAAAGTGTGTTTCGATACTTCATGAAGTGTCGTCGTTATTTACTCCATTATTAACCCCGTACGTACGTAAAGGGAAAGAAAATAACGCTACAATACTGTTATTTATACTGTTTTTAACAATTACTTTTTATCAAACAGTAATTCGTTCAGGAAGCAGTTCCCAACGAAGGATTGATTATATGTAAATTTCACGATTTTCCACGTATGTAGCTTAAATACTAAGATTCGGCCATTAGGTTCACCTTCAGTACAATCCGTCCTGATACAAAAAGTCCACGCATGCTTTGCCATAACTATTTAATCCAGATTTATATAAATAATATTCCTATTTTGCATGTTACTATTTAATGAAACGTGAAAGAAAAGGTTAATAATAATCTCCAGAAAATTTGGCATTTGTTTCGTATCATTTGTTTTATTTTAAATATAAAAGTCTGAAGTAGGAACATACAAAACTCACGTCATATATTTTCTGTATATTTGTCATCATTGAAAGAAGTGCACACCAAGATGTAAAGAACTATGTAAGATGTAAGAACTATGTATGAACTTTTACGTCAATGTCCATTTTCGCGTTTCAGCTACATGAAATTTGAGGCCGCCAGTAGATATAAAACTTTGTACAAGCACATGTATAGGCTATAGTTCTGACATATAAAGAAATCGAATGACTAATCAGATAAAATATATAGTTCCTAGTAAACAATTAGCCGGAAATGATTAACATTCGTCTTTTAAAACGTAACAAAAGCTTACATTTGTACTTAATAAAGAACGAAATAAAAAATGGCGTTTTGTTTCTTTTGCAGATTACATCTACAGTTATTTTGCTGCTACCTATCGGGGGTAGTTCAAAGGTACTCTTGCGACGAACATTATTGTCACAGAAAGTACTGCTGTTTCGACAATTGGTTCCAAGAAAATATTTCTAATACTATTAGATAATAATTCTAAATATTTTAGTGGTTAGAAAAGCAGATAATTTGCTAGCAGTAGTATTATTTTAAAAACAAAAAGAGACATCCTTACAAACCTTTCTAACAGAAAATGTAAAAATGCAACAAGGAAAAAAATTTTATATATATTATATTTTTTAAACAAATATTATATAATATATATATATATATATATATATGCAAAATATAAAAAATATGATGGCGTTGCTCTACGCGGACAGGCAACGTTTAATTAACTTTTCGCAATTTCAGGATCTTCCCCCTAGACCAGTACTTTCGAGAACATTCTGACATGTTACATAATCGCTACTATAAATGAAGAGTTTGCGCCAGATTCCGTTTCTCCACCTGCCGATGTGATAGTCTTTGCTGCCGCTCTCGTTTGTCTTTCTTTGTTTGAATAGTATGACAATCGTACTTAGTTTAAATTACTATCGCATCTGCAATCTTGGAGAATCTAAAAGAATAATTATTTACCATTTGAATTGAACAAATCTGTGGAATCAAAACAGCTAACCTCTTTTGTGTCATCATTTCATGCCAAGCTTTATGTGTGTGCCCGATATATATATATTAATTTACTTATTTTGCAGCATATTGCACAAGATGTTTTCTAGACCAAATTGGTCATTCAGTATTGTAATAACTACCTTAATTGATATATATATATACATAATATTCGTTTATCAGTTTTAAAAATAACTAAACAAAATTACGTTCACATTCCTCAAATTTATGTTTCAGCAATAAACAATTCAATAAATAAAGGGATAATTAATAAAAATAAATAACTAAATAATAAATGAATTCAGCCATCACTTTTTTTCTCTCATATTTCATGAAGTGACAAATTATAGATCAGAATTTGTTGCTATAATTTTCCTCTGATAAGTATGCTTCTGGTTAACTATTTTAAAGATAATTTGTTTCGTTAAAAAGATAAAATCGTAAACACATTTGCCAGTTTAAGAGTGTTTGTTATAAAATAAACCACATATAGCATCATTAATATCGGCATATTTCTTGTCGAGAGCTAAAGTAATATAATATATAACGAATTTCCGCGTTCTCCAATGCGTTCCCTCGCTGTGTAAATGGTAACACAAACAGGTAGGATGAAAAGATCGGTAGTTCGAATTTAGGCAAGGACACGACACGATTTATCATTTATTATCATTATTTTATTACTCTTTCTGTGCTTCAAAGAGCGCAATAATCTTTATAACTGGAGCCAATTAAACTGTAATAAAATATATCGCGCCACCATTAGGATCTGATCGACTACATCTTGTGCTTCTACCAAGTCGACTTTTAAGTAGATGAGAATATAAGTAATTTTCTCATTTGAATGTGCTTTGTTTCTTAAAATGAATGAATAACAAGTCCATACAGCTAATGGAGGATTCGCACCTCTAGTCCTTGTTTGGCACTAATGGTTATCACATTTGTTGTCTTCAAGAAGTATAAGATTGTCCACAAATCTTAATTAAAATACTTTAACGGATCAACCGTTTTAAGAATGATGCATTCTACTATCTTAAGGTGCATTATCATTACTTTTTTAAGAGAGAAAATAGAAATAATACATAAAAATTACATTTTTGAGCACAGATTTCTGATAAAGTACTTCGTCGACTTTAGGGCATGAGTTCTTTAAAACGGCGAAATTGATTTCATCGACATTTAAATTAATGCATGCATAGTGGGAGTTATTTTATGATTATTTTCATTCACTCCCAGCGCCAAATAATAATAATCTATTAACAGCATCATTAGCTGTACATACTTGTAATGAAACATTTTGCAGGTATCAGACAGCTAGTATTTAAAAGCTTTGAAAAATATTCTACAGATAGATTAAATGCTGTCAATGCGCAGAAAGATTGTGTTTATTAAAAATATTTTAAATTACTCCACGACGGAATTTAATAGCTTATAGTGTTGCTAGGCCCCAACTTGCCAGTAACAGTGGTAGTGACTGCTATGAACTGTAAATTACACAAACTCGTAAGAAGGTTTTAAATCCCTTTTTATTCCACTTTAGAAATAACAGCTGCGTTCACTTGACGCTCACAAACTACGCTGACCCGGCGGTTTAACAAAACAGAAATGTGAAACTAAAAATAAATGACAGGATGAATAAATAACGAGATCACTACCTACGAGGCTCTAAAATCGTAACTAACTTAACCGCGTTCTAAGATACAGCTGAGATTCAGCAAGCTTACTGATTAAGCAGTTGAAGATTCAACGAACTGCCGAAATAGGCACACAGGCCGAAACGCGCGGTTCTGAAATTTCTACCTAGCAACCTTCACGCTCGCGATTCAAGAAGCACAGATACAATCTCGTTTCCCTTCTATTTAAAATCAACTTACTTCCGCTAAAATTTGAATATATTGCGCGTTCTACTACAATTTACGTACTCTGGCATTGGCAATTCTAGGGGAAAGTAAAGGCTTGACAGGTAAGATAGCTTAAAATAAATGTTAGTTAAAATAAATATAAACCCTACATTTGCCGCTGCCAGAATTTGGTAAACTTGGAAGCATGTCCTAGAAACGACCTGTGGTAAAGTTTCCATATTCTGACCTAAAACTCAAGAGCTCCGTTTACATAAAACAAACTTTTGTCTAAAACCATTACAATCGTTTCTGTAGATGATTAAATTACCATATCTTCTTACAGGATCCTTTGCTCTTCATCAATCAATCTTTTTCTTTTCCTTCCAGCATCTGGAAGGAATAACTATCAGTATATTCGAAATACATTATGATTTACACTTTCCTAACGCTCGATACATTTTCGTTTTCGATCCTTTTCTTTTCCTTATTTAACTGCTTACATTCACATTCATTCAAATATTCAAACATGAATTTAACTTTACCCTGGTTCTCCACCATGTGTGGTGTCAAACGGGAATTAACCACCATGATTTGTTAGAATTCAACGACCAAATATGACACAATCGAATATACTAAAACTCGATGAGCTATGTTTAATATTCTTAAAATTCAAGTGTAGGTGGAGAACCCTACAAAACACATTCATTCTAAATTCCCTCTCATTCATCTTTAGACATGCAGGCTTTCGCTCTAAAGCACGATTTTATCTACTGTTTAATACTTAGATTTGAACTCGTTTCCTTTGAGCATTTACATTTAGCATCTAAAATTTTATGCTTCTAGACTAAATTCTACTTTTACAGAACTTTCAAGTATTTACCTATATTTACAAAATTCTAATACATATGATTTTTACAATTTACAATAAGATGAATAAGATAAAATAAAATTTTACTTCACGCTTTCTTCACCAAGCTGGCGGCACTGAAACTAAATATTCCATTAATACAAGAATACGAAGTTATTTTACTTTCGGCCAAATTTTGGCTTTAACATAACAGAACTAGTCTTTCGACCAACAGGAATTGCTTGCTCTTAGATTTTACACTTAAAATAATGCTTTTGCCTTAGCTAAATAAAGTAAAACAAAACTAAGTCTCAACCGAGACAAATTGACTTCTGTCCACACATAGAACTTCGTATTTACGCATAACATTTCAAAACAAAAGAAAAGTTTATAGAAGATTTTAACTTATCTTTGAGTTTTCGATGCTTGAACTCCGACATCCTCTTCTGGCAAAATTGATCCCAAGTTACAGAGTTCATGGAAGTTAATCTCCGCTTTTGGGTTCTTCGAGTTTCCTCCATGGGGACTTTTCTTTTTCGCCCTCTGTACGCCGGCCTCTTGGGGTGGTAGTCTTCGGTTTTCTGTCTTTCCCGTTTGGCCCCTGGAGGGCTGGTCTTGGAGGTCTTCGGTCTGGATTCTTGCTTGAATTTTTTCTGCTGGTTCCAATCTTTTCTTTCCTCCTTCTGTCTTTTTCTTCTCGTGAACGGCGGCGCTGTTTGCTCCTGACTATCTGGCCCTGGAAGTGGTTTCCTCGACGCAGAATTTCTACTGTAGAAAGTTGTATCTGGTCTTTTCCTATTTACCAAATATTCTTTACACGGCGGCGTTGATTTCCTGCACTTCTTGAATGCTGGAGTCTGACCATCTTCCCTTCCTTCTTTTCGGGACCGTAGCATGACTTGTAGAAGGGCTAGGTTCCTCTTCTGTTCTCTGCTTCTTGGATGGTGAAGCGGGTGGCGTTATTTCTGGACCTTCCACTTCTTTTGCGCTTGAGTCCTGCAAGAAACTTTTAAGGATTTCAAAATAATTTTGATTATAACATTTTTTCACTTGGTCGGGACTTGCTTTACAGGTTTCCCCTCTCTCGTTCTTAAGGTACAATACGACTCCCTTGATTTACTGTATTACATAGGGGCCTTCAAACTTTGGAGCCAATTTTGCAGTGAAATTATCTGGGGCACTTGATAAAGAAAATTTCCGCTTTAACACTCTATCCTCTACTTTAAAATCTACTTCACGGCGTTTTCGATCATAGATAAGTTTCTGTCTATTTCTTGCCGTATCCGAACTTTTAACCGCCTGATCAATAACTTTCTGTATATCTTTTTGTTTAAATTCTTCTTCCCTTTGTTGCACAAAGAATAATTTATCTAGTGGCGTAATTAACTTACGTTCTAAAAATAATTCTGCTGGAGTTTATCCACTAGTATCATGATTTGCTGTTCTTAAAGCATAATCTAACTCATTTATGTAGCCATCCCAGCGCTTGTAATGTGTGCTAACATAGCTTCAAATTATTTTTACAATATTTTATTAACTCTTTCTGCGATGATTGCCTGTGGTCTATACGGAACCATTTTGATATGGCGTATGCCAAGTCCAGAGCAAATGCTTTCAAAAATTTGGGTAACGAATTGTTTACCGTTATCGCTAATGAATTTTATCGGTGCACCGTATTTTAAAATGCACCTGTGTAAGAATGCATCTGCAACTGTTTTGGATGAAGGGCGTTTAAGTGCAACAATTTCTGTCCACTTTGAAAAATGATCTACAATTACTAAAAGAAAACGATTTTTATTTAACTCACTCTGGGGAAAAGGACCAAGAAGATCTATGCCTAAAATTTCATTCGGATATGTAGCGCGAATGCTATTTAAGTACCCGGCCGGGCTGTAATTCATTTATTAGTTGACATTGATTGCAGGACCTGACATACGCAGTTACTATTTTGTATAATTGCGGGAAATATATATCATTTTAAAGTATCATTTTTAAAGACTTTCTGACCCCTAAATGACCCGATGTTGGCGCGTCGTGTAATTCCTTCCAAATGCTCAATCGAAGAGAGGCTAGGATGACTGGTCTGTACTCAAAATTTTCGTTTGTTCATTTCGTATAAAACAATAAATTATCTATTATTTCATAGTTTTCTGCTCTACTTCACATTGCGGCGACATCTGTATGTTCAAAGATTTCGGGGTCTTTTAAATAAGCATAAATACTTCCAAATTCATTATCAGCTTTCATTTCAGCAATAATTGTTTCTCTAGAATCTAAAATATTAGAAGTCAACACAGCGCATTTGAGTTCATTCCCTTCATCGTCCAGTTTTATTCGGGATATTGCGTCAGCTACATTATTTTCTTTCCCTGGTTTATATTTAATTATTAGATTATATTCTTGAAGTTTTAAAGCCCATCCTATTAACCTGGGCGTTAGGCTTTTCCCCGAGTAAAGTCTACCAACAGCCCCATGATCCGAAAAGACTGTTACCGGCGCTTTGCCGAAATAAACTCGAAATTTCTCTACAGCCATTAATACGGCTAATGTTTCTCTCTCAGTAGCTGTATAATTCCTTTGCGTAGAGTTTAAAGTTTTACTAAAAAATGCCAAAGGATGGCCATTCTGCATGAGACCAGCACCTACGGCATAGTCCGACGCATCTGCTGCAATTTCCAGGTTTTCGTCCCTTTCCGGGAATTTCAAAACAGGGGCATTGATGAGTGCTTCTTTTAACCTTTCAAATGCTGTATTTGCTTCTGCTGTGCACGTAAACTTACTTTTTGTTCTTTTAATTGCTAACAACACTTCAACAATGTTCGCGAAATCTTTTATAAACGACCGATAATAAGAACATAACCCAAGGAAAGAAGAATGTTTCTTGGCGGTGTTTGGAGGTGGGAAATTCTTGATGGCTTTTATTATTGAATCCTGAGTTTCTATATCCTTTTGCGAAATTTTATAACCCAGATATTTAAGTTCTTTTGCCGCGAACTTGCATTTTGATGCGTTAATTGTAAGACCAGCCTCATTTAATAATTTAAAAACCTCTTCCAAGTCTTTAATATGTTGCTCCAACGTACTACTCGTTATAATTATATCATCTAGATAGATTAAAGTCGATTTTCCTAGGACAGGCTTTAGAACAATGTCCATAGCTCTCTGGAATGTTGACGGGCCTCCACATAACCCAAAGGGCATGCGTAAAAATGCATAAGTGCCCGAATTTGTGATAAACGCGGTTTTATGTCTATCTTCTGGTCTCATAGCTATTTGATAGTAGCCAGACGTTAAGTCCAACGTAGTCATGTATCTCGTAGACTTAATCTGTCTAATAATTTCCTCTATCACCGGCAAAGGGTAAACCGGGATACTATTGAGTTTTTTGTAATCGATAGCAAACGCCAAGCCCTTTTATACGAAGGAGCGAAATAATTCTTTTTTTTACATAGTACGAGTGGACTCGCGTACTCATTATTTATGGGCGTTATTATCTCGTTCTGCAGCATTTCTTTAATGTGTTCCTCAATAATTTGTTCTTTCTGTTGATCATACCTGTAGGGTTTAATCCTACAGGGTTTATTGGCAGTTAGTTGTATGTCATGTGTTACAATTTGACAATTCCCAGGCCGTTCTGAAAACAAGTTTGAAAAATTACTCACCACTTGCTGTATGGCTTGGCTTTCATGGTCAATCAAATCGTGCAAGTGTACCTGCAGTTATTTCGCTGGCTCCACCACCTTCCGATCCATTTCTAGCTTGATCGAATAGTCCTGAAAATTTAGCTTGGCTTTCGCGGCCTTTAAAAACTCCATGCCTAAGATAACTGGACTCTGCATATTTTTCACCACAAAAATTAATACTTTAAGGCTTTCATCTTTTATCTGTATTTTTAATGATAATTTCCCGATACATTGACAGGTTTTTCCTTGGACAGCTATAATTTTTGTGTTTTATTTTTAAATAATAGTAACCTATTAAAATTCTTCTTGAAAAATGTATCACTCATAAAATTAATTTCTGCCCCTGTATCAATGAGGGCTTCTACCGGTACATAGACAACCAGGATTTGTATAATTGGTAATTGGGAATTCTTTACCACGACCGTGTTTAAAAATCTTCTTGAGGGGTTTTTCGAAACTTCCGGGGTTCGGACTTTCGCTTTTACAGGCCCCTCTACTCGTTTAAAGCTTTTCTTTCAACTTCAGTCTTTTGGGTACGCGGACGGTTTTTTTCAAATTTCATTTTTGCGCCTTGACCTTCTAGCTTCGATGTGTTGGCTTGATAGATCTTTCCCCCATAAGAGCGATTATTGTTTCCGGTCTGTTGATTTGATAATTGCCTGCGGGGACCTTGAGCATACGATGCCCCTCTGTTGTGTAGCGAATTTAATTTAATTTAATTAAGTGTTTCATAAAAAATCAAAATTCTAATTTGTAATTATTCAAAATTTGAGCTACACAAGTTAGGGTTATATTCTTTTTTGGCTTATTAATTCTAGAGTAATATATTTGAGCTTTCCGTGTTTACGCGACTGCGTCTTCAATCTTGTACACGCAAACAATAGATTTAGGTAAACTTTTCGTGTAGTAAATTCAGTTTTTCATGTCAAAAATTAATTTGATTTCTTAGTATTTAATATCATTAGTTGCAGAAAAATTAGCTCGTTTTTCTAACTTTAATTGCATTTCAGTTATGAGCTTTAATTAGTAGATTTTTTCGTTGTGCATTCTGATTTCGGCAATGGGGGATGAAATGCCCTTTTCCGGTTGAAAAGTCACTTTTTGCGAGTTTCATCATTCTTTCGTTGGGACTGCTTGCAGTGTTGCTGAAATTCCAAATTTCCCCTTCCACAAAGCGTGTTTATTTTGGCAAGGGTTTGGCGATTTAGAATTTCCGTTGAGGTTTCAAAGTGGTGGATTTGGCGAGTTTGCTAACATGAGGGAATGCTGTTGTTGCAACTATTTTAACTTTTGGCGAAGTGTGAGTTGTGCCAACTTGGCAGTTCAGCGTCCTCCCTTTTAACGGGTTGTTTTGGGAGACGAGGACACTTTTTGACTGTTTTCACTTGCCGTGAAGTAGGAGTTAGCCGACAGCTGATTTTGCTTCTGGAACCATGTTCGATGGCTCCAGTAGCCGTTTCTCGTGGAACGCTGCCCGAGAAAAATGTTCGGCATCTTTATAAGGTGAATTCCTACTGCATAGATAATAGCCCTGAAAATGATCTGCAAATTCAATAATTTCTTTCAACATCGATATTAGCTACATTTTTCGTTCTACTCATTTTTTTTGCATTAAGTAAACAAGTGCTTCCCACCATGGTTAACAGGCGTCGGTCGTGAAGATTCGGAGCAATGCACTGCAATAGGAGAGAGCAACTTGGATCCACATTTAATGCCTTATTGATGGAAATTCATCTCAACCTTTTCCGAGTCCAATTCAACAAAGTAATGGTCTACTGCCTTCACCGATGCTTTGCCTCCGTATGGACAATGGACAATTCTTCTTGCTTGGTGAACTGCCGTTTGCAATACATCTTGATTCGTAATACAGAGGTGTGCTTTTTCTGCTTCATCGGAAAACGACGTCCATTGTATTAGGGATGGTGTTGTCCTAGCTGTCTGTCTGGATGTAAAGCTAAGTGTTAATTTTTTTTGTGTGTTTGCTTAACTATTTGAAAAAAAATTAGATTTTTTTTTGGTTAAAGGACTGAATTAACTTAATTTGTTGAACCTTAATTTTTTTGTAGTTGATAAATTTATCCTAACTCTATAGAATTCATATTTTTCTTTGGTGTATCGATTAAGTAAAGGCATTAAATTGAATAAAGAATTATAGCCTTATTAAAATTATTGTAACTTAACATAATAGTTAGGAAAATGAAGTTCTTCAGGAAATTATTTAATTGATTTTTTTTTTTTTTTTTTTTTTTTTTTTTTTTTTTTTTTTTTGTATTTGAGTTACTCATTGGTGAGGTTGATTTGTAATAGTGCCTGTATTAGAGCATTTTTTTTTGCTCCTCTCATGACGAACCGTTTTTTTTTGTAGAAGTGTAATAGTGTCACTACTTATCTTTATCCGGTTAAACCATATTTACTAATCGAAAGAAAAAAAATTAAATGATAAAAATTATTATGTGCAATAATAGTATTTAAATGATGGTATTGAGTGCAATATTATACAATATTTTGTATTGATCAATTCTGTGTGAAGTGGAAAGTGTAACTTGTTAAATTAATTTTTTTTTATTATTTTTCTCCCCGGGGAGGGTACTGTTCTTAAATTTATAGTATATTTTTTGGTATGTTTTACCAGTTTTTGCAATATTAAATTTAAACGTAGTTACAAGATTGTTATAAAAAATAATTACTCAGAAAATTTGGATGTGTAAAAACAATAGTACAACTTTTGATGAATATATTTAGTTTTTTTTTACTAATGGATATATACATAATTTGCTTCAATAGTTAAATAAATAAGTTTTTCTAGATCATTCAATGGTTAAATTTATTTTATGTGTTCATGATTTTACCAGTCTTTTACTCAAATTGATTTAAGGGTTTATCCGGAAGTAACACTATCAGGTTCAATGTTTCTTCTAACCTTCTTCGGAAACATACAATGACCTGACTAGAACAGAGAGCTTACTAAAGCTATGTTCACTAATTGTAGTAAGTAGACAGGATACAGACGAAGGGTATACAAAACCCTTTATTTTTTTTTCTTTATATACAATGACTTCCGTACTTCGGAATACAATGACCCTCCACTCGGGGTCTAACTTAAAAGATATCAAAATAAAACTAAACTCTAATTTAACTTTAGAATAAGATTGGCCTTATAATAACAGAAAGCGTATGTAGCACAGAGACTGTGAACACTACAATACGTTTAATTTATCAAGAGGATTAAAACCTCTGGCCTGGAAGGCAAAGTAGCAACTGCGTAACTTCTAAGGTAAGCGGCCTGCTTCGAACTCACGGCTTCCTCTCTTCTGCTTGGCAAAAAGGCCACACTTAAATACTTGGCGTTCGCCAGACAACTTTGCATAAACTCCTTCACGCTTATAATTCTGGCCGGAAGTAGAAAATAAGAAGTGATAGTAAAGATTTAAAATAAAATAAACGTTAGTAAAACTTAAGATCCTTACAACACAACGCAAAATTTTCAACTTTATTGTTACTAGTATCTTATTGCTGAATTGAGTTTTATTTTATATGTCAACTTGTAGGGTACCTTTTGGTAACTTTGGAAAATTTAAAGGAAAATTCAAAAACACCCATAACATTTTTGGTGCCGTTCCCTTTCGAACCATTTTAGCACTTAAAATTTTTTTTGTGCTGTGATTTTTGCACCACCTTTTGGCTTGCTCTTATAATTGAACTTAATTTTGACGTGAGACTGGTGATTGTCATGTGTACTATTGCATATTTATGTGAAAGTTTTCTTCCACATGTCTAGGCTTTTTACTGAAACCCTACTCGTTAGTTAGTTACAGTGACAGGCCTATACAGTGGTCGTATTACTGTGCTTATTTTATACTTATTATTTGAGGTTGCATACCAGATATGTACTACTGATACACATTTGGTCTTTGAAACTATTGTATCCAAACACAAACATTTTCACGCAGTACCTGTTTAGTTAAGTATTTTCTTTTTGTGCAAAATTTTTTATTGCATTTTTACATATTGATTTTGAGGATTACTGTTTCACATTTTTGCAACTTATGTTTGCAACATAAGGTTAAAAGGCACGCGTGTTAATCACACATTGGGATACATCCCTACCTTTATGTGCTGGCATTTGCTGATTGCAGTTTAAAATGCCATAGAAAGTGTCAAAACGAGCAGCCAGAGCGGCTAGTAATAGTGCAATAGACTGGGAGGAGAGTCAAGAAGTAATGGCTCTATCAGTTTTTGGTTCTGATCCTCTGGATTCTGTTCCTCTGTTCTCAGGTGCAGACAAGGGAATTAGTCTGAATGACTTCTTAGATAGGATTGATCTCATTGCCACTCATGTCGGTTGGTCAGATGAAGACAAGTTAACAGTGATCAGAGTCAAGGTGGCAGGTGATGCTGCTGAATTAATTAGGAATAATCCTAGGTTAAAGAAAGAAGCCAGTCTTGACTATGTCGTGAAAGCGTTGAAAGAGAGGTTCAGTTCAGTGCACAATTCGCACTCTAACATCCGTGCTCTTATTCAGGCTTTTCAGAAACCACACGAGTCAGTGCACAATTTGCAGCACGTATAGAGGCTCTTTCGTACAAAACTGTACCAGTGGAAAGAAGCAGTGTCCCTGCAGCAGAAGCACAGAGACAGGATTTACTTTTGTCAGTGTTTATCGAAGGATTTCAGTTGCATTTGCGACGCTTGTTGCTGCCACAGAATTACAAAACTTTTGCATCTGCTAAACAGCATGCAATTATTGAGGAAGACATGTGGGCTAAGAGCCATTCTAGTAGTGATTTTGCAACAGCTGAGGTTAGAGCAGTGAATGCTGCTAAGCCAGCAGTCGAAAAGTCAGTTACAACACCATCAGTAACCAACTCAGAGCTCACTACAGCTATTAAAATGCAACAGGAAAATATAGCTCAGCTTCCAAAAATGATGAGCTCTCTTCAAACACAGGTGCAGAGTTTAATATCACAAGGTACTCGTTCAAGACCCATACAGCCTCGTTGTTACAGATGCAACAGAATAGGGCATGTTAGCAGGGACTGCTATGCGAATATTGTGCCTAATCAGCACTCTAGACAGGGTCAGCAGAGATTTAGAAATAACCAAACAGCCAGGAGACATCCTAATAACACCACACCAGCTGTTTCGGGTACTCCAAATACCACAAGTGTGGCTACAAATGTTTTGAATCCCCAAGCACCAAGTTTTAATTTAAACTAATTCAGGGTGGGGAGAAACCAGTCTCCGTTTCGTCTCCTAAAACCCTTTTGGAGGTGCCATCGGTTTTTACAGTATCCACTAGTGAGGCGTCTTTGCCTATTGTTGAGGGATCTATTTTGGGGAATAAAGTAAAGTTTTTATTGGACTCGGGGGCAACTGTAAACATAATAGAAGCTAAATACATTAAATGTTTTGGAAATAAAATCTCAATGGATTCATGTAATATATATTTAAAGGGTATTGCTGCAGAAAAAGTAAAAATAAATAAGAAAATGAATTTAATAGTAGAATTTCAACAACAATATTTTGAAACTGAATTTTTAATTACTGACACACCTCTTTCATCTCAATATGTTGCTTTATTAGGGACTAAATTTCTTGCAGACAACAATATGCATTTGCATTTCTCCACTTCGCAACTGTTAGGATCAAATGTAATTCTTAAATGGAATCTAAGTCAGCCTAGTGCTATGAATAGTAATGTTTTCTCTACTTCAGTTTCTCAGTCATTTTGTTACTCTGTAACCAAACATAAATTACAACTTTTTCTGAAAATATCATTAAGCTCACTGCTCGTTCTGAAAATTTTACTACTGATACTGTCTTAATTGAACCTTTAGTAGAACATGCTCAAAGTCAATTTTCCATAGCCAGGTCAGTTAATCAGACTTCTTCATCTAAGGAATTTTATGTCAAAATTGGAAATTTTTCACCGAATACACTACATCTCAATAAAGGAATGAAATTGGCCAGTGCCAAACCTGTGAATGTCATCACACATAACTCTGAACTTGTAAACAATACCACCATAGAAACAGGTGAGGATTTCGAGTCTTGGGGTGGTGAATCTGATCTTACATATTTACCTGAGCAGCAACAACAACATTTATCACACCTTCTCAATCAGTATAGTAACATCTTTGCTGCCTCAGTCACTGAGTTAACAGGGTGTGACAACATCTTGCACAACATCAACTTGCGTGATAATATTCCTGTTAGGCAAAAGCCTTACAAAGTACCTTACCATCTCAGGGATGAATTAGATAGACAGGTGGCAGAGCTGCTCGAAGCCAACATCATTCAGGAAAGTGACAGCCCTTACAGTGCTCCTGTTTTATTTGTTTAGAAAGCGGATAACACCTACCGTTTAGTCACTGACTTCCGCAAGTTGAATAAGAAATCGATAGAAGACAGTTTTCGTCTGCCTTCCATGATTGAGTTGATAGAACAGTTAGGAGATTCGAATTATTTTTCCACACTTGATTTAACTTCAGGGTTTTTCTAGATGAAAATTCATCCTGATGACACCTTCAAAAGTGGTTTCTCGACTCCTTCTGGGCACTATGAGTGGTTACGACCACCTTTTGGCATGCGAAATGCTCCTAGTTCCTTTCAAAGGTTGATGTCTATAGTTTTGGCCAATCTTTCACCATTAAAAATAGGGATTTACATTGATGATATTGTCATTGCTTCTAAAACTTTTGATGAACATTTGGAAAAATTGAAGGTAGTTTTTGATAGATTAAAACAGCATAATTTAAAACTTAAACCTTCTAAATGTCATTTTCTGAAAGAACAAATTACGCATTTGGGATATAAAGTTACCAAGGGTATTATACAGCCTGATGATAAAAATTTAAAGACCATTCAGAGTTTTATTGCACCTAAAAATAGGAAAGAAGATAGGCGATTTTTAGGCTTTATTGGCTTTTACAGAAGGTTCATTCCAAATTTTGCCCAAAAGGCACTTCCTTTAACTCAGCTCACTAAAGATAAAGTTCCATTTTATTGGTCACATAAAGCTCAGCACGCCTTTGATATTCTAAAAGCTGAACTTCTGAATGAACCTATTTTGGCTTTACCTAATTTTTTTAAACCTTTTTCCTTGTGTACTGATGCTTCTAATTATGCACTGGGTGCTGTCTTGTGTCAGGAAGATTCTAACGGTTTCCAACATCCAATTTGTTATGCTAGTAGAAAGTTAAATAGTCCTGAAACACGTTATAGTACTATAGAGAGGGAAATTTTGGCAGTTGTTTGGGCCACAGCACATTTTAGACAATATCTTCTTGGTAAACCATTTACAGTATATTCTGATCAAGCTTCATTATCTCATGTTTTAAAACTTAAAGATCCCACTTCTAGAATTGCACGTTGGATTATGGGTTTATCCCAGTTTGATTATAAGATTGTTCACAAACCAGGTAGATTAAATTTAACAGCAGACTATTTATCTAGAGCAGTAAATGTTACACAGTTAATTCAAACTTCCATTACTCCTGAATTGTTGGAATTATTCAAAAAAGAACAAGCTTCTGATCCTTCTTGCCAACAGATTGTAAATGATCTTAAGAATAATAAGTCTCCTACACCTAATTCTCAGATATTTTTTGTAAAAGAAGATGTTTTGTATTGCAAATACAAGAAACCCAAGTCACGTTGGCAGAAACAAGATAGGCTAGTTGTTCCTAAAACACTAGTATTAAGAATTTTGCAGGAGCATCATGATTCTCCTACTGCTGTACACTCAGGCTATCACAGAACACTTCATAGGGTTCAAAAGTCTTTTTTCTGGAAGGGTATGCATAAACAGGTGCACAATTACATTAAGTCCTGTCACTCCTGTATCCAGAGGAGGGGTCATAGACCTGCTCATAAGGCTCCCTTATGAGAATGCCTATGGCTACCCGTCCCATTGAGCGAATTGCGATTGATATAGTGGGCCCCCTTCCAGTTACTATGGCAGGCAACAAATATATTTTGGTGGTAACTGACTACTTTTCACGATGGCCTGAAGCTTATCCTTTGCAGGACACCACATCCATATCCATAATTGAGAAATTAGAACAATTTATTTCAACTCATGGTATACCTCAGCACATTGTTACAGATAAAGGTACTAATTTTATTTCTCAAGCTATAATGGAAGTTTATAAGAAATTGGGGGTTACTAAACATACTACTACGAGTTATCATCCACAGTCTGATGGTTTAGTAGAAAGATTAAATGCTACTTTAATTAATTCACTTAGCCACTTAGTTTCTCAAACTCAGGAGGATTGGGATAGACATCTGCCTTTTGCCTTATTGGCACACAGAACTGGTCGTCATAGTGCACTTCAGGAATGTCCAGCTTTTATTTTATATGGCAGGGATTTGTGCTTACCAATTGATTTATTATTGCAAACCAATTTTAGAACTTATGTTGACACAAACAACTATTCTAAAGATTTGGTTTTGAGATTACAAAAGGCTTTTAAATTAGTCAATCAGAATTTAACGGAGGCTGCTGATAAGCAAGAAAATTTACGTGGAAAGAATTCTCATGATAAGGACATACAAGTGGGAGATTTGGTGTATTTATACACTCCAGTAGTTCAGCCAAGTATGGCTAGAAAACTCTCTAAATTGAATCAGGGACCTTTTAGGGTTATTGAGAAAGTGACTAAAGTCAACTATAAAATCTCTTCAATTACAAATCCTGATCGGATTCAGACGATATATGTGGACAGACTCACGAAGGTACCAGAGAGAATTACTTTTCCCACACTTCAAAAGGATGACTCAAATTTGACAGATAATGTAAAGAACTCGTCACACGATTCACCTTACCATCTAAGGCCTAGAGATACACATGGTTTTGTGTCGAAAAAGTGAAATGAAATATTTTGAGAATATAGTGTGTTTTGTATACAATTTTGGTTAAATTATTATTTGTTTCTGGTAATTGTATTCTATGTAGCTAAATTTTGTAAACAATTAGTATAGTTGTGTAGTCTTCTTGGCTTATCCTTGATCGATTGTTGCATTTGGATTTTACATGTTTTGGGCATGTGAGGTTGTGATCAAGTTGTCTTGGCGTGGAACTTTCTAGTCTCAATAGCCTGGTTTGTTTTTTTGGAGGTTTTGCTGGGTTGGCCCCGCCTTTTCTCCACTTCCTTAAGTTCAATTTTTTTTCTCTCTTGAAATCCCTTAGCCATTGTAGTCGGGATTTGTTTCGGTTGGAATTTTTGACTAGATAGTTTAGTTTTCCAGCCAACACTTCGTGGTGATTGTCTTCTGTTCATATTAGTGCAACTCGTTTTAATTTCTTATGCCAAGGATTTAATAGTAGTTTAGTTTGCGCTGTACAGTCGCGGTGTTTACTCGTATGCCCTCTCGTATTGGTGGGGTGTCAGTTCTTAGGGAAGTGAAATTCTGTGTGTTAGGGAAAATTATGATTTATACGGTACACTTTTCCTTAAGCGTACTTTTGAGTTCGTATTGTCACTTCAAATGGTGATTGCAAGAACTTAGTTTGTTTACATTTTGTGTCAAGCGCCAGTAGCTCTTGAATTGATTTGCTTTGAACACTCGTATACTCAGTGGTGTTTGTTTATTTACTTATATTTTGTTTGTTTACACATTTTTCACTTGATTTGCCTTTGGGGGGTTTCGTGATTTTACATTTTACTTTACACATTTTCTTTTAGGGCGTGTCACGTGTTGTTTGACAACACTTTTATTTTGTTTTGATGTATGCTTGTTGTGTGCCAGGGACACTTCTTGACCCACTTAATCGGTTCACTAATGGATTTTTGCTAACCATACAATTATGGTAGGATTTGATTTCGCTAACCAATTATGGTAGGACTTTGGATTTGCTAACCATTGATTTGCTAAGAATTATATTTGCTAACCATGAGTCATGGTAAGATTAATTGTAAATAGGTACATGTATCCTTCTGTGTGGTTAACATGTGGTACCATCATGTACTCTGATTTTTTTTTCTCTTCGTATTTAGTAACTTATGTAAACCTTTTCCATTGTCTGTGGGTCCTAAAATTTTTTTGGCTTCGCCAAAAAATTATTTTCCCGATCATAGAAGGGATGTTGTGTAGCGAATTTAATTTAATTTAATTAAGTGATTCATAAAAAACAAAATTCTAATTTGTAATTATTCAAAATTTGCGCTACACAAGTTGGGTTATATTCTTTTTTGGCTTATTAATTCCAGTGTAATATATTTGGGATTTCCGTGTTTACGCGAACTGCGTCTTCAATCTTGTACACGCAAACAATGGATTTAGGTGCACTTTTCGCGTAATAAACTCAGTTTTTCATGTCAAAAATAAATTTGATTTCTTAGTATTTAATATCATTAGTTGCAGAAAAATTAGCTCTTTAATTTGACATAACTTTCGTTTTTCTAACTTTAATTGCATTTCAGTTATGAGCTTTAATTAGTAGATTTTTCCGTTGTGCATTCTAATTTCGTTAATGGGGGATGAAATGCCCTTTTCCGGTTGAAAAGTCACTTTTTGCGAGTTTCAGCATTCTTTCGTTGGGACTGCTTGCAGGGTTGTTGAAATTCCAAATTTCCCCTTCCACAAGGCGTGGTTATTTTGGCGAGGGTTTGGCGATTTAGAATTTCCGTTGAGGTTTCAAAGTGGTGGATTTGGCGAGTTTGCTAACATGAGGGAATGCTGTTGTTGCAACTATTTTAACTTTTGGCGAAGAGTGAGTTGTGCCAACTTGGCAGTTCAGCGTCCTCCCTTTTAACGGGTTGTTTTGGGGGACGAGGACAATTTTTGACTGTTTTCACTTGCCGTGAAGTAGGAGATAGCCGACAGCTGAATTTGCTTCTGGAACCATGTTCGATGGCTCCAGTAGCCGTTTCTCGTGGCACGCAGCCCGAGAAAAATGTTCGGCATCTTTATAAGGTGAACTCCTACTGCATAGATAATAGCCCTGAAAATGACCTGCAAATTCAATAATTTCTTTCAACATCGATATTAGCTACATTTTTCGTTCTACTCATTTTTTTGCATTAAGTAAACAAGTGCTTCCCACCATGGTTAACAGGCGTCGGTCGTGAAGATTCGGCACAATGCACTGCAATAGGAGAGAGCAACTTGGATCCACATCTAATGCCTTATTGATGGAAATTCATCTCAACCATTTCCGAGTCCAATTCAACAAAGTAATGGTCTCCTGCCTTCACCGATGCTTTGCCTCCGTATGGACAATGGACAATTCTTCTTGCTTGGTGAACTGCCGTTTGCAATACATCTTGATTCGTAATACAGAGGTGTGCTGTTTCTGCTTCATCGGAAAACGACGTCCATTGTATTAGGGATGGTGTTGTCCTAGCTGTCTGTCTGGAAGTAAAGCTAAGTGTTAATTCTTTTTTTTTTGTGTTTGCTTAACTTGTAACGTAGCGCGCCTCCAACTTG
The DNA here is from genome assembly GCF_044657685.1 of Stegodyphus dumicola. Taxonomy (NCBI): domain Eukaryota; kingdom Metazoa; phylum Arthropoda; class Arachnida; order Araneae; family Eresidae; genus Stegodyphus; species Stegodyphus dumicola. The sequence continues at coordinate 132,148,077 of NC_140770.1, forward strand.
CACGCAACCAAGGGGTGACTGTGAAAACTGGATAAAACACGGAGTCTTGTGAAGGGTTTAAGTCCATTTTTATTCAACGTAATAAATTACAATTGCGTGCTCTTGACGCTTACAGACGGTGCCAACTCGGTGGTCAAATAAAAATAATAACCTGAAAAGAAACTAAAGACAAGACTAACTACGAGGCTCTCTAAAATATCTAACTCACCGCGTTTTACAATACCGCTGCTAATTCAGCAGACTTGAAGCTCACTTGAACGATTAACACTACTTCCCGCCAAGCACATAGGCCGAAACGCGGGGTTCTTCAATTTCTCGCTAACTACCGCCGCGCTCGTGAAGTAAGAATATCACACACCGAACTCGTTTCCTCTCTATTTAAATCATAATACTTCCGCTGATAATTTGAATCCTTGCGCGTTCTACTAAAATTTACATATTCTGGCATTGGCAGTTCCAGGGGAAAGTAAGGCTTGACAGGAAAGATAGTTTAAACTTAAAATAAACGTTAGTTAAAATAAATATAAACCCTACATTTGCCGCTGCCAGAATTTGGAAAACTTGGAAGCAGGTCCTACAAACGACCTGTTGTTAGTTTCTCTAATTCTGAACTAACTGGCGAGAACCTCGTTTACACAAAAAAAAATCTTATGTAACAAATTGTATCTAAAATTCTGTTGATCGTTATAAAGCTCTCTTCTTACAGCAACTTTTCCTGGACTTTATCACTCAATCCTGGTCTTTCCTTCCAGCATCTAGAAGGAATAAGTATCAGTATCTTTCTAAATACATTATAATTTACACTTTCTTGACACAATAAATTTTTGTTTTTAACGATTCGTTTTTCTTAGTTATTGCTTACTTCACATTCATTCAATTTTTCAAGCATTAATTTAACTTTACCCTGGCTCTCCACCGTGTGTGGTGTCAAACGGGAATATTCGTGTTTTAGTCTTACAACACTTCCCCTAACCACCATGATTTGTTAGAATTCAACAACCAAATAGACACACCTTACTCGACATTCTACAACTCAATGAGCTACTTTAATATTCTTAAAAATTCAAATGTAGGTGGAGAACCTTACAAAACACATTCATTCTAACTTCCCCCTCATTCATCTTTAAACATGCAGGCTTTCGCTCTATAGCATGACTTTATCTACAATTTAATACTTAAATTTTGACTTCATTGCTTTTAAGCATTCACTTTTAGCATCTACAATTTTATGCTTCTAGACTAAATTCTACTTTTATATAACATTCAAGTATTTACGTACATTTACAAAATTTTAATACATATGATTTTTACAATTTACCATAAAATGAATAAGAGAAAATAAAAAAATTTTACTTTACTCATTCTTCGCCAAGCTGGCGGCACTGAAACTAAAATTCTTATTAATACAAGAATACGAAGTTATTTTTATCTTCGGCCAAATTTTGGCTTTAACATAACAGAATGAGTCTTTCGACCAACAGAAAATGCTTGTTTTTAGCTTTTACTCTTAAAAAAAATAATACTTTTGCCTTAGCTAAATAAAGTAAAACAAAACTAAGTCTCAACCGAGACATATTGACTTTCGTCAAAACATAGAACTTCGTACTTATGCATAACATTTCGGAACAAAAGAGAAAAAAAAATTATAGAAGGTTTTAACTTATCTTTGAGTTTTCGATGCTTGAAACTCCGTCATTCATTTTTGGCAATATTGTTCCCAAGTTAGAGGTTTCATGGATGTCAATCTTCTCCTTATTGCCCTCCGAGTATCGTCCACATTACTTTTTCTTTTGCGTCCTCTACATGCTGGCGTCTTGGCGGAGTAATCGTCTGGTTGTTGGCATTTCCGTTTTTCCCTGGGACGGCTGATCTTGACGTCCTCCGGTCTGGAATCCTTCTTGAATTTCTTCTGTTCGTCGTATTTTTGTGCCTCCTGTTGCCGTTTCAGTTTCCAGAACGGCGGCCTTGCTGGCACCTGACTCTGTGGCCGTGTGCGCGTTCTCCTTGATGTATAATTTTTCCTGCAATCCTTTGTAGGTGGTGTTTTTGTCTTTACCACGGTTTCTTTACCCGGTTCATCTGTATTTTTGTTTTTCTTAAACGCTGGAGTTTGAAAATTATTTTTTCTTTTTGATACCGACGTCCGGGTTGTAGAAGGGCTAGGTCTCTCTTCAGTTCTCTGTTTCTTGGGTGGTGGAATAGTTGTTGTAGTCTCTGGACCTTCTACTTCGTTTAGACTTGAGTCCTGCAAGAAACTTTTAAGGATTTCAAAATCATTTGGATTATAGTATTTTTTCACCTGGTCGGGACTTGCTTTCCAGATTTCCCCTCTCTCGTTCTTAAGATATAAGACTACTCCTTTGATTTCCTGAATTACATAGGGACCTTTAAACTTTGGAGCTAGCTTTGCCGTAAAATTGTCTGGGGCACTTGATAAAGAAAATTTCCGCTTCAATACTTTATCCCCAACTTTAAAATCTGCTCCACGGCGTTTTCTATCATAATATATTTTCTGCCTATTTCTTGCCGTATCCGAGGTTTTAAGCGCATGATCAATCAACTTTTGCACATCTTTTTGTTTAAACTCCTGCTCTCTTTGTTGCCCAAAGAATAATTTATCTAAAGGCGTAATTAATTTTCGGCCTAAGAATAATTCTGCTGGAGTTTTTCCCGTAGTATCACGATGTGCCGTTCTTAAAGCATAAGCTAATTCATTTATGTAGCCATCCCAGCGCTTGTGATGTGTGCTAACGTAACTGCGAATTATTTTTACTATATTTTTATTAACTCTTTCTGCTATGTTAGCCTGTGGTCTATACGGAACCATTTTGATATGGCGTATGCCAAGTCCATTGCATATGTTTTCAAATATTTGACTAATGAATTGTTTTCCGTTATCGCTAATGACTTTTATCGGTGCACCGTATTTTAAAATGTATCTGTGTAAGAATGCATCTGCGACTGTTTTGGCTGACGCGCGTTTAAGTGGAACAATTTCTGTCCATTTTGAAAAATGATCTACTATTACTAAAAGAAAACGATTTTTATTTAACTCGCTCTGGGGGAAGGGACCAAGAAGATCTATGCCTAAAATTTCATTCGGAAATGTACCGCGAATGCTATTTAAGTACCCGGCCGGGCTGTAATTAATATCATTTATTAACTGACATTGATTGCAGGACCTGACATACGCCGTTACTATTTTGTATAATTGCGGGAAATATACCGCCTCGCGTACAATTTTTATAGTCTTTCTGACCCCTAGGTGGCCCGCTGTTTTTGCTTCGTGCAACTCCTTCAAAATGCTTAATCGAAGCGAGGCTGGGATGACTGGCTTATACTCAAGATTTTCGTTTGTTGTTTTCGTATAGAATAATAAATTATCTATTATTTCATAGTTTTTTGCTCTATTTCTTATCTCATCGATATCTGTGTGCTCGAAGCTTTCGGGGTCTTTCAAATAAGCATAGATATTTCCAAATTCAGGATCAGCTTTCAGTTCAGTAATAACCGTATCTCTAGAATCTAAAATTTTTGAAGTCAACACAGCGCATTTAAGTTCATTTCCTTCATCGTCCAGTTTTATACGAGAAAGTGCGTCAGCTACATTGTTTTCCTTACCCGGTTTATATTTTATTGTGATATTATATTCTTGGAGTTTTAAAGCCCATCTTATTAACCTGGGCGTTAGGTTTTTCCCCGAGTAAAGTCTACCAACAGCCGCATGATCCGAAAAGACTGTTACTGGCGATTTGCCGAAATAAACTCGAAATTTGTGTACAGCCATTAATACGGCTAATGTTTCTCTTTCTGTAGCTGTATAATTCCTTTGTGTCTGATTCAACGTTTTACTAAAAAATGCCAGCGGATGGTTATTTTGCATCAGAACCGCACCCACCGCATAGTCTGACGCATCTGCTGCAATTTCCAGGTTTTCGTCCCCCTCAGGGAATTTTAAAACAGGGGCATTAATAAGCGCTTCTTTTAATCTTTCAAAAGCTGTGTTAGCTTCCGCTGTCCACGTAGCTGTGTTAGCTTCCGCTGTCCACGTAAATTTACCCTTTTTTCTTTTTATTACTAAGAGTGGTTCAACAATATTAGCGAAATCTTTTATGAAAGATCGATAGTAAGAACATAACCCAAGGAACGAAGAAAGTTTCTTGGCGGTGATGGGCGGTGGGAAAATCTTAATAGCTTTTATTTTTGAATCTTGCGTTTCTATACCCTTTTGGGAAATTTTATAACCGAGATATTTAAGTTCTTTAGATGCGAACTTGCATTTTGAGGCGTTAATTGTAAGACCGGCCTCTTTTAATAATTTAAAAACTTGTTCTAGATCATTAATGTGTTGTTCCAACGTACTACTCGTTATAATTATATCATCTAGATAAATTAAAGTTGATTTTCCTAGGGCAGGCTTTAGAACAATGTCCATAGCTCTCTGGAATGTTGATGGGGCCCCACACAACCCAAAAGGCATGCGTAAAAATGCATAATTGCCCGATTTTGTTATAAACGCGGTTTTATGTATATCTTCGGGTCTCATAGCTATTTGATGGTATCCAGACGTTAAGTCCAAAGTAGACATATATCTTGTCGATTTGATCTGTCTAATGATCTCGTCTATAACCGGCAAAGGGTAAACTGGAAATTTGGTAATACTATTTAGTTTTCTGTAATCAATAGCAAACCTCCAAGCCCTTTTATCCGAAGGAGGAAACTCGTTCTTTTTCCTACATAGTACGACTGGACTCGCGTACTCACTATTTATGGGCGTTATTATTTTATTCTTTAACATCTCCTGAATATGTTCTTCGATGATTACGTCTTTTTGTTTGTCATAACGATAAGGTTTAGTCCTACAAGGTTTTTCGGCATTTAATTGAATCTTGTGCGTTACTATTTGGCAGTTTCCTGGTTTTTCTGAAACCAAATGAGAAAAATTACTCACCACTTGCTGTATTGCTTTACTTTCATGGTCATTCAGATGGCTAAGGTCCAATTGCGGTGTCTCCACAGGTTCCACCACCCTCTGGTCCATCTCCAACACCACGGAACTATCTTGAAAATTTAATTTGGCCCTCGCGGCCCTTAAAAACTCCATACCTAAAAGAAGAGAATGTTGCAGATCTTTCACCACAAAAATTAATACTTTGAGACTTTCCTCTTTTACCTGCAAGTTTAATGATAATTTCCCGATGCAGTGACATGTTTTTCCTTGCGCCGCTATAATTTCCGTATTTTTGGTTTTAAATAATCGTACCCTATAAAAATTCTTTTTGAAGAAATTTTCACTCATAAAATTTCCTTCTGCTCCTGTATCGATGAGGGCTTCTACTGGTACATCGCCAACCAGGACTTGTATAATTGGTAGCTGTGAGTTTTTTACGATGACCGTATTTACATGTCTATTTGAGGGTTTTTTTAAAACTTCCGGGGTCTGGACCCTCCCTTTCACAGGCCCCTCTACTCGTTTAAAGCTTTCCTTTCAATCTGTGTCTTCTGGGTATGCGGATGTTTATTTTCAAATTTTCTTTTTGGGCCTTGACCTTGGAGTTTCGATGCGTTAGCTTGATAGCTCTTTCCCCCATAGGAGCGATTTCCATTTCTGGTTTCCTCATTTGAAGATTCCCTTCGGGTACTTTGAGAATATGTTTCCCCTCTCGCTTTTTCCGCTATTCTGCGATTTTGAAACTTCACCGCCAATTCGAAGAGTTCCTGCAATGTGCTTGTGTTTCTAATTTCAAAGTAGTCTTGAACAGCGGGTAACAATCTTTGTAATATTATTTCAATTATCTCCGCATCGGGTTTCTTTCCATACAGCATATCCGTTAGCTTGATTTTTCGTAAAATAAAGTCCGTCAATTGTGCTGTATCCCGTTGATAGAAACTATATAGTTCGGCTTCCAGCCGTGCGCGATCTTTCACTATGGGGAAGGCCTTTACTAACGATTTTTTGAAATTTTCAAATGTATATGTCTGGCTTCCAAATTCCCCTAATAAAAATTTGCCTATGTTTTTCCACCATAGCGCGGCCTGTCCTCTTAGTGCTGATGTGGCGATGGCAACTTTTTGTCTCTCAGGAACAGGGTAGAGCTGAAAGTGGTTTTCTAGACCTTCTAGAAATACCGCCACCGAATTTTTTCCGTCGAAATGGACGTTTGGCTTGATTGACGCTCTCAAAGTCTGGACCAGGTATCCAAATCCTTCTAACTGGCTTGTCATTTCTTGGTGTTGTCCAGCGGCTTCCATCCAATTTTCGGCCATTTCAGTTCGATAAGTGTTCGGGCGCCAATGTAACGTTGCGCGCCTCCAACTTGCACGCAACCAAGGGGTGACTGTGAAAACTGGATAAAACACCGAGTCTTGTGAAGGGTTTAAGTCCATTTTTATTCAACGTAATAAATTACAATTGCGTGCTCTTGACGCTTACAGACGGTGCCAACTCGGCGGTCAAATAAAAATAATAACCTGAAAAGAAACTAAAGACAAGACTAACTACGAGGCTCTCTAAAATATCTAACTCACCGCGTTTTACAATACCGCTGCTAATTCAGCAGACTTGAAGCTCACTTGAACTATTAACACTACTTCCCGCCAAGCACATAGGCCGAAACGCGGGGTTCTTCAATTTCTCGCTAACTACCGCCGCGCTCGTGAAGTAAGAATATCACACACCGAACTCGTTTCCTCTCTATTTAAATCATAATACTTCCGCTGATAATTTGAATCCTTGCGCGTTCTACTAAAATTTACATATTCTGGCATAGGGAGTTCCAGGGGAAAGTAAGGCTTGACAGGAAAGATAGTTTAAACTTAAAATAAATGTTAGTTAAAATAAATATAAACCCTACAAACTATTTGAAAAAATTTAGATTTTTTTTGGTTAAAGGACTGAATTAACTTAATTTGCTGAACATTAATTTTTTTGTAGTTGATAAATTTTTCCTAACTCTATAGAAATCATATTTTTCTTTGGTGTATCGATTAAGTAAAGGCATTAAATTGAATAAAGAATTATAGCCTTATTAAAATTATTGTAACTTAACATAATAGTTAAGAAAATTAAGTTCTTCAGGAAATTATTTAATTGATTTTTTTTTTTTTTTTTTTTTGTATTTGAGTTACTTATTGGTGAGGTTGATTTGCAATAGTGCCTGTATTAGAGCATTTTTTTGCTCCTCTCATGATGAACCGTTTTTTTTTTTTTTTTGTAGATGTGTAATAGTGTCACTACTTATCTTTATCCGGTTAAACCATATTTACTATTCAAAAGAAAAAAAAATTAAATGATAAAAATTATTATGTGCAATACTAGTCTTTAAATGATGGTATTGAGTGCAATATTATGCAATATTTTGTATTGATCAATTCTGTGTGAAGTGGAAAGTGTAACTTATTAAATTTATTTTTTTTTCATTATTTTTCTCCCCGGGGAGGGTACTGTTCTTAAATTTATAGTATATTTCTTGGTATGTTTTACCAGTTTTTGCAGTATTCAATTTAAATGTAGTTACAAGGTTGTTATAAAAAAATAATTACTCAGAAATGTTGGATGTGTAAAAACAAGAGTACAACTTTTGTTGAATATATTTAGTTTTTTTTTACTAATGGATATATACATAATTTGCTTCAAAATTAAATAAATAAGTTTTCTAGATCATTCAATGGTTAACCACTTCACCGGCGAGCAAAACTTCTATATTTTGTACCATTTTTCTCTTCCAAAGGTAAACATTTTGTGTCTGAAATTTAGCTCAGTTAACGAGAGAAGTATTTCCTTCCCCCTTCCACTACCTGTGAGGTCTATTGAGAAATTCTATTGAAATGAACCTGAACCCCGTACTTGTCACACTCAAGGACGTCAGTGACAACCCCATAAAGGCGACCATCGAACACGAAAGCTGGTACCTCGTAGAGGAGATATTATCAGCTTTGACCACACTACCATTTAAGACCAAGCTATGTCGTCCCTGGAAATCTGTTTTTATAATTATTTTAAATATAGGAATAATTTTAAAGTGTAATATATCATACATCATTTTATAAATAATAAAACTATATTCGTACGAAATATTCCTAAATTAAAAATCTTACATAAAAATAAATAAAATATCTTAATATCTTATATAATATATATATATATATATATATATAAATGTGTGTGTGTATTCGGGGTAATGATGTGATGATAAAACGTGTTAAAAACTCGCATCCGTCTCATCTAATGCTATGCATTTTAGGACTTTTCAATTTGCATCTGATAATTAGTAAGAAGAGTAAAATCGATTGAAAGTTATTCAAATGCAAATGCCATTTTTGATTGTGAAATAAAAGCTTTGTTAATTAAAACAAAAATCAGTATATTTGCTTATTTGAAATAGCTATAAATAATGTTTTGCTACTATTTTTCTTAATGCACTGTAATAAAACATGCTCGAATTACTTCTCATATATTTTCCTACATTTAATTATTAGCCCAAAAGCGCTATTAATCTCATATCGGGATTTTTCGTCCTGTCACTTTAAATGTCTGAATCATTTTTAAATTGTTCCCACCAAGTATGTTATCGCCTTGCATTATTTTTAAAGAAATTAAGTAATGAAGAATCTGCATGTATTGTGAAAAAATAATGGTAGATACAACCGTCAAATTTTGAATAATGTAATTTTCATGCGAACATGTGCACCTGAAAGCACAAATTTTAATTTCGAATTTGTTTTATTATTTTTTCATATTTTGTAATACTTTAATTAATTATTAGTTAACAGTCTCAAAGATCGGAAAGCGAGTGGCAACACTATTCCAAATAAAACATTTTTTATCTCCGACTCGCGAGACTGTTGCCATTCGGAAAAAAAATAAGATATTTCTCTTTCATTATCAAATATTTTGTCATTTTGCTGCTGAATAGAATTTTATGTAGCGAAAGTTTATATTTAATAAATAAAATTCACATACGAAAACTTAGTAATAAAAAGAAACAAAAAAGAAAAGTTCTCTAAGCCATCTTATTAAGAAAACTGAGGATTGGTATTATGAAATGAGAAAAGACTGAATAAAATATAAAAATATATTGCAGCATTTAAAACTGCATCGGGAATTCAAAAAAATAGGCTGCTTTTAAAAAAGTTGTGATTTTGCTGTTGAACTGTATGCGCTCTGAAAGCGATACTTAATATTAAAGCTAAGAATACAAACAAAAATGGGTTAGCAGGAATGAGTGCAATAGAGATTAAGGACTCAGTGAGAGTGTTAAGATACGCTATCAAATCCGTTAGTTGACCGTTAAAATCTTAAAACTTTCAGATTTTCTTTTTTAGTCCAAAAGGACTATTAGTCTCAGTTTTACCATCGCCATTGAAAATTTGCGTTGTGTCATTTTTCTGTCTGTATCACTTTTCAAATTGTTGCCACAAAATATGCTATCTCCCTGCATTATATTTAAAGAAATTAAATAATCAAAAAACTGCATAGATTGTGAAAAAACGATGCTACACAGAGCTATGAAATTTTGAATAAAGTAATCCTTCACGCGAACATGTGCACCCGGATTCACGAATTTTGAATTTCGAATTTGTTTTTATATTTTATTATTATCTTTTTTCATATTTCGTAAAACTCTAATTCATTTCCGACTAGCAAACTCAACGATTTGAAAACAGTGGCAACACAATTCGAAAAAATTATTTAAAAAAATTTAACATACGAAAATTTAGTAATAAAAAGAAAAAAATGTTTTGCAAGCCATCTTACTAAGAAAACTAAATATTAATGTTATGAAATAAAAAAAGACTGAATACAGTAGAAAAATATATGGCAAAAGTTAACACTGCATCGGGAATTCTAATGAAAATAAGAAATGAAAATAAAAAATGAAAAATGAAAATGAAAAATGAAAAATAAAAAATTTGAAAATAAAAAAAAAATTGTCCTTTTGGGCGATCATTAAAATCTGAATTTTTCAGATTTTATTTTATTTTTTTTATTTTTATTTTTATTTATTTATTTATTTTTTTTTTTTTTGTGTGTCTATTTATTTTTCTTTATGTGCGTGTGTGTGTGGGGGGGGAACTTCGGTAGCTTAGATGTTTAAAATTCGTATATAACATTGCAATTATTTAACTTACAGTTTTTTAGCTTATTGTAATTTTTCTACAGCAAAGAATGTTTTAATTATGTATAGTGCCTGTGTCAAAGAGTAAGAAGGTAGTAAATTTTCAGTTGTTCTTGTAACAGATGCCTGGAGAAATGACAATGCTTTGAATAATGGACTGAAAATTCAATGTTATTCATAATAAAATTAAGCAGTAAATTTTTGATAATTTTTTTTTTAACTTTCTTGTACGAAATATTGCAATCGTGAAAAATTTCAGGTATCATATTTGAACTGAAGCATACATTTTAAACATTCCCGAATGCATTTAGACGACTTTTTTTTTTTTTTTTTTTTTTTTTTTTTTTTTTGCGTGACATTTATACATGCTGGCAAAGTAAAGGGCACTTTTTTCCAAAACGGATTATAAAATTGATTTAGAAAGGATCAAAAGGAATTTTTTTTCGTGACGTCTGTATGTACGTATGTATGTATCTGGCATAACTCAAAAACTATTAGTCATAGAACGTTGAAATTTTGTGTGTGGGACGGCTATAACATCTAGTTGTGCATTTCTCTTGCAATCGGCAATACCAAACTATATATATATGTAATGTATGTGTGTATGTATATATACCCGGTTTACCTTTATACCTTTATTCCGCCGATATTTCTGCAATCGTTGGTCGTAGTAATACACTTCCAGCTACAGAAGTGTTTTAAATGACTAAAATATTCAGGTTTTGACAATTTCAAATTAAAAATAAATACATTTTTAGATAGATAATGAAACTAACTTTTAATGCGCTCTCCCGGTTTCTGTATATATATTTGGCAAAGATTTATACTCGTTATGAAAAAATACAAATATAAGAAGTTTGACTCTTGTATTCCAAAAAATTGGAGCAGGATATATAATATCATAACTTACATTTTTTATGTCATTTCCAACTTGCCTTGACGAATCGGTTAATTAGGTTACAATAAGCGAAGTGTAGCAAAAATATGTATAATTTAAGAGGCAGTAAAGGAAGCCATGTAATGTACACGTCATATTTTAATTTTTTAAATTATAATTGTTGCTGCTGTCTTTACAATTCCATTATTATTTCCTTTTTCTTATTCTAGACTCGAGAATTGTATTTTCCAAGGCTATTTTCATATAAAATTTTCGCTGCCCTAAAAGTTAGATTAAGTGAAATTAAGTGCTTAACCAAATTTATTTCTTAAGGTTTTGGTATGTGTAGGTTAATTTCAATATCTTTGCATAAAGCACTTATCTCTCATATATTTTAAATGATGTAATTACATATAATTTTTTTCACTTTGTATTTAAAATTTAAATGTTCTTTTTAATACTAAATTTTAAATGTTAACATAAGGCTGCAAATGTTAAATAAATAATGAAAATTGCGTGTAACAAATTATTAATTGTGAAATACCAATACTCTATTCTTATTTACTTATTTCTTTATGACTTTACAATGAAGGTATACCTAATTCTACTTGAAGAAATTAAAATTACATTTGCAAAATAATTTTTTATAAAGTAAATATGTTACGAGGTTTATTTATGAAATATGAAAGCTAATTAGTTTTACGATTTCTACCATTTTTTTTTTATTATTATGGATACAAGAAGTAGTCATTTTAGTTCCCTCCCTACAAGTTTTCCAACTATTTTTTTTTTTTTTTTTTTCTGAAATAATAACCAAAAAGAATAAATTAAGATTTATTCTTTCCAAAAATAAGTTAAACTATTAACCAAAAAATGAAAACATCTCGTTTATTTTTGTGAGCCCACCAGCAACTGAGCGGTAAACTCGCTGAAAACTGGTAGTTTCGTCTGGGGTTCGAATCCCTGCGGAGAGGCTGGCTGCATGGGCGCTTTCGTTGTTTTCCGATTTGTAACATGTATACGAGCCAGTTTCCCTTACAAAGGCCTCTACGAAGGCATCCCTCCTCTTATGCAGATAGCCCTCGAATGCTTTGCCGTATACATCTAAACCAAACCGAAATACTTTGGGGAATGAACAAAAAGAAGAATAAAAAAAAACTAATGTGAACACCACAAGACGACTTATTTACATCATACATATTTTTTCTGCGTTTCATTTAAACTTATTTTCTCGAATTTTTCTAATTAACCGATCCCTCATGCAAGTTGAAAATGAGACGAAAAATAGCACTGAATATCCCGGGAAACTTTTGTCGTGCAGATGTCAAGCTTCTTGTAACTTTTTTTTTTTTTTTTTTTTTTCATAACGAGTACAGAACTAGCCTAAATAGGCATGGGAACCTGAAGAACACATTGAAAGATAGATTTCAATATTTATCCAAATAATTTTTTTTTCTTTTAATTTGACATTGTCAAAACATGCATATTTTCATTATTTATAATACTTTCATAATTGGATATACATGACTACCACCAAAGATTGAGAAAATAAAATAAAAGCCGTGTAAAAACATTTAAGCTGGTAAGGGGCAGTATATATATATATATATATATATATATATATATATATTTGGTACTGCCGATTGCAATAAAAAAGAGAAGTGCACAACTAGATGTTATAGCTGCCCAACATACAAAATTTCATTGTTATAGGACTAATCGTTTTTGAGTTATGCGAGATACATACATACGTATGTACGTACCATACAGATGTCAGGAAAAAAAAATCTATTTTGAATCTATTTTACTGTTTAACTACCTATTTAAGAAAAAATGACTTCTTTATTCTGTCCGTACGCACAGTTGGAAAAGGATTGTGAAAATGGATTTGGGAACGGGCAAAATGGATATTTCCGATGAAATATGAACCCCAAAAATTTTTGCGCTTATAAACTTCCTTTACTTCTCACAGTAATAAAATAAAACAAAAGCGAATACAATCACTTCAACTAAAAAACAGCCAAATAACATGAAAAAGTGGTACTTTTCAAAGTGAATTCATTTCTCTACATTCAAAAAGTTAAAAAAAAATTCTTCAAGGAATCAAAATTAAAACAGAAAATATTTTATTTATACTAAGTTAATCATGAAGGGGTAAGGGAATTATTTCCATGCGAAATTTTTATTACTTCAGAAAGAGTTCAGAGTATACAGTGTATGTACTCAAAAAAAAAAAAGGCCACGTTCGGATTTGAAAGGATAGCATTTAAAACCTTCAGACTTGTTTGTTTGTGCATCTCTCGAAATCTGTGTTAAGGGGGATTATTCCCTCGGAAAAAGCGATCCCCCGTCGTTTGCTTTTCAGGTACAATCTGTGGAGTGAGTCTGGTCAATTAAGCCATCAATCACTTCTTTTCCTTTTCGACTGGTACTGAGGGGTAGGAAAAATAAGAAGCGTCGAATCTCTCTCGGGTGTCACGGTTCATGCCAAATTTCACCTCGACGATAGTCTGCCGTCGCTGACGGTTAAATAAACATTTCAGACTGACGATACTCTATCGGGGCAAACGGTGAAGTGGTTAAATTTATTTTATGTGTTCATGATTTTTACCAGTCTTTTACTCAAATTGATTTAAGTGTTAATGCGGAAGAAACACAACGCAAAATTTTCATCGCAAAATTTCTAGTATCTTATTGCTGAATTGAGTTTTATTTTATATGTTATGGTCAACTTGTAGGGTACCTTTTGGTAACTTTGGAAAATTTAAAGGAAAATTCAAAAACACCCATAACACCTCTAGATTTTTCAGCTATTCTTCGGTTTTGGAACTTGACGGCAACTCGAAGAGTTCCTGCAAGGTGCTTGGATTTCGGATTTCGAAGTAATCTTGGACAGCGGGTAGCAATCTTGGTAAGATTATTTCAGTTATCTCCGTGTCGGGTTTCTTTCCATACAGCATATCCGTGAGCTTAACCTTTCCCAGAATAAAGTCCGTCAACTCTTCCATATTACGTTGATAAAAACTATACAGCTTGGCTTCTAGCTTTGCTCATTCTTTCACTATTTGGAAGGCCTTTAATAATGTTTTTTTGAAATTTTTAAAGGTAGTATATGTTTGGCCTCCGAATTCTCCTAATAAAAAATTCCCTATACTCTTCCACCATAGTGAGGCCTGTCCTCTTAGTGCAGACGTGGCAATGGCAACTTTTTGTCTTTCAGGCACAGGGTATAACTGGAAGTGATTTTCGAGGCCTTCTAAGAATATCGCCACCGAATTTTTTCCGTCGAAATTGACCTTTGGCTTGATAGAGGCTCTAATCGTTTGGACCAGATATCAAAAATTCTTCTAACTGGTTCGCCATTTCTTGCTGTTGGAGTTGTAGAGGAGCTTCCATCCAGTTATCGGCCATCTAAGTTCGTAAGATGTTCGGGCGCCAATATAGTGTTGCGAGGCCCCAACTTGTCAGTAACAGTGGAAGTGACTGCTATGAACTGTAAATTACACAAACTCGTAAGAAGGTTTTAAATTCCTTTTTATTCCACTTTAGAAATAACAGCTGCTTTCACTTGACGCTCACAAACTACGCTGACCCGGCGGTTTAACAAAACAGAAATGTGAAACTAAAAATAAATGACAGGATGAATAAATAACGAGATCACTACCTACGAGGCTCTAAAATCGTAACTAACTTAACCGCGTTCTAAGATACAGCTGAGATTCAGCAAGCTTATTGATTAAGCAGTTGAAGATTCAACGAACTGCCGAAATAGGCACAGAGGCCGAAACGCGCGGTTCTTAAATTTCTACCTAGCAACCTTCACGCACACATACAATCTCGTTTCCTTTCTATTTAAACTCAACTTACTTCTGCTAAAATTTGTATATACTGCGCGTTCTACTACAATTTACATTCTCTGGCATTGGCAATTCTAGGGGAAAGTAAAGGCTTGACAGGAAAGATAGCTTTAACTTAAAATAAATGTTAGTTAAAATAAATATAAACCCTACAAGCTAATGACTAATGACAATGATTACTAATGTAATGATAGTAACTATTAACATGTCTCAGTATTATATTTTTAAAACAGAAGCTTTTGCCTGAAGAATTTTAAACTTAACATATATTTAAATGTCAGAGGAATTAAATATGCTTAAATCCTATGAAATTAAATATATTTTAATTATTTAAGTATCAGATCTTTGGTAAATATTAACTAATGAGAATTATTACTCAAATGGCTCAACATTAGGTTTTAAAAATAATGCATTTTTAAGAAAAGGATTTTAAATATAGTGCTTTGTTTTAATTTATGAAACTGAAGTCTGTAGAACTCTTAGCTTAATGGACTCAGAGTATTCCGATGGTTATAAACAAATTTTTATTAGTGATGAAAGTTGGTATTTTTTTTTCTAATTCGAGACAAGCCAATACCATCTACAGTTATGGACAAAACGTTTAGATTAAAGACCTCGAGAAACGTTCAGATTAGAGACCATATTTGGAATTTTTTTTAGTTTAGAATTGATTGATAACAAGTTTTCAATTTAAAGTATGGAAACAAATTATAAATACAAGGTCTCTAAAATATGATTCATATTTGCATCTATTTGTTCGTCAAAAAGCGGCAGACCCGAATTTTGAGAATATTTTAGAAATGTTAGGTGAAAAATGGCTGTTTCATATAATTCAGTTACTATATCACTTGTCGTTGCAAAGATAAATATTACATGTATGACTGCATACTTACTGAATAAATTTTGAATCAAGCAGACTACATTGTGTTTCCTAGAATGAATTCTTAAATTAATCTGCAAACAACTGACAATCATTAACTCACGACTGTCAAGCATTTACCTTATGGACAAAAAAGCAAGTGTAGAAGAAAAACTAAATATTTAAACAATATCTCACAATATCTCATTTTTAAGTCCTTTTGTGATGAAGGAATGCGTTTTAAATGCATATTGTTAAATAATTTTTAAAGTAAACGCCGGACATTCTATGGCTTCTCTAGATGAACTATTTAACCCTAATTAAAAATACATTTGATTTCATTTAGTAACAATTATCATTCTCATATCACTCATTCTTATCTATATTTAAAAATGCTGCATATGATTCTGATCGGAAATTAAGTAATTATGTGAATTTGCTGAATTAATGATAACTTCCGCAATTTTATTCTTCTCGGTATCTGTCTTAAAAGAAATATAAATTACATAAAGATTAAATTCCTCATCCTCCCCAGAGGATGAATTTTCTGTATTTCTCACCTCTTGCGAAAGAAACGATTTCTTCCTAGTCGTAATTTAGTATGGAGAAAGCATATTAATAACCCAAATTGAAGGGCAGGAAGATGTAAAATTCTATTTACAATAAAATTCATTAACAAGTTTTACATGATCAGCAACAAAATAGTGATAAATTGAAGCAAAATGTACGAATTTGCAAAAAACACTACTTCTTAACACCGAGAATACAAGTGGGATCGATAAGAGCCTTAAGTATGTAAATGTGTTTCTTGAACAATGAAAAATAGAGACAAAAGGCCGGTAGAAAAGGTTGCAAGTTTCGACAGATGATTTATTAAGTTAGAAGTTAGAAAATTCTTGAAATTTCAACTTTTATTGGATATGTGTTGCTAGAAATGGAAAGTCTTTGAGAACAGAAGTAAAATTGTGGCTACAACACTTCATTCAGTTCGGGAGGATTTTGCTTATCAATGTAGGAGGTTAAATTAAGACATGATAATCAGCTTGTTTCCTGACTGTACTACTTAATTTTGAAAGGAAAAATTGTATTTCATCAACGACACAATCTGAATTTACAAATTTCAGTAACAAAATATAGAAATAGCAAGGAGCCAATAGCGTTTTTACTTTTGTAATTCTCACTGGCATGTTTTCTTTAATTAGCCATGTTGTTTTCTCTTCTGGACTGAGTTCTGAATATAAGAAAAACAAAGAAAGAAAAACCCAAGTGCATCGTTTGTCAAAGTGAATATGTTTCGTACCTTAGGATTTGCTCAGAATACCACAAGGAGTTTCGTCTAAAGCCGCAAGTGAAAAAGGCAAAAGAAATCGATATCTGAAATTTGGAAGCAGAAATCTATTTAAAACATACAAACTATGCAGTTCAGCGTGAAGCAAGAATCTCCAGGAATAAAATTTGAGAAACATCAACGAAAGAAATTATTGTTTACCTTCTTAAGTAAAAGTAAACTTGAAATACGATAACTAACATCAAACCCATAACTGACTAACAGGAATATCATGAAATACTCTCTGTTATCGAGAAAGTTATCCTATTAGCCAAAGATATAAAGAAGGCAAAACCTCTCTTGCGAAAATCGAAATTGGCTTAGCTGTCGTAGAAACCTTGGAATAGTTTTCGGATTAATTTAGCTTTTCCTATTCTTATTCTAACGAAGAATCGCAAATATTCGTTACTAACCGATTGAATACATTGGCGGCTTCTTCCTGTGATGCCCCTCAAAAGCATTGAGTAGTTTATTGAGCATAAGAGTAGTTTAGAGCCTAGTAAAAATATTTTGTAAGTACGTAAAATTATATATCGTGTTACTAGGCAGTGTCTGCAAGCGTGTAGAAAAAAATGTCAACTAAGTCAGCTAGTACGGCCATATCATTATAAACGTTGTTAAGATCATGAATGTAATTTTTTCATAGTTATTAACGTTCAGGTTTGTATTTATCGATATGAACTATTGCTGAACACGTATTAAGTGCATATATGTAAATATTTATTTGAATTAGTCAATTATCTTACTATTTTAGATTTTCTAGATATCTATACTTTTAATCCATTTCCACAATAATACAAATTTATTTTAAATACGGAGTCAAATGACTTGGGTAGCGTTTGTAATTTAGGCTGGTTGGTTACTCCATGTTTGTGGTTCTGATATTAACTTGAAGGCAAATATTTGTTTGCTGTTAGTTTTAGCGAGTGATTAGTTAGTGGACGTGTTGCATATGCCAATTAACCATTACGGTAAAGGGATGGTGCACACGTCCCCCGTCAACTATCAACTATCAACTATGTTATCTGATATTGGGAATTACATTCGATTTACTTTGTGTTGAGAAGTTTTCTACTCACAAATTAAAATAAATTTTACTTCCGTTATTTTTAATTTGTATAATGGTCAGGTCGATCTGTTACTGAGCAGTTTTATTTGTATTGTTGCGTGCGTACGGGTTCGTAATAAATTCAATGCACAAGTCCAATGAAAAGTGAATAAAATTTATTATTATCACTAAAAATAAAACAAAAGGCTTAAATTTCCTCAGATATTCGTGCAATATTGCAATAGCTCACAGTAGTTATCTTTTAAACGACTAAAAATGTTCAACAGAACTAATTCAAGATAGAGGAAGCTAACCCGATTTCACCGCGAATTCGCTACAGTAAACAACAGCAGTTTTCTAAACAAACTCTGAATTGAGAGGTTTTTTTTATGTCGCTTTTATAAGCGTTTTAATCAGAACGAGCATAGTCTGCTGTTTTCTCGATTTTTCCCGAAAATCAAAAGCGTACATTACCAGATATCTGTTTATTAAATGTAAATGCACATACTTTTGTATTTTTAATTTTCCGACTTAACTTTCTCTTAATATTCGTAACGCGCTGGACTGCCCGGGAAATAAAACAATTTAATTTATAATTCTACTAACATTAGCTATTTAAATACCAAATCCGTAACAGTATTTTAATTTTATTGTAATAGTCCTAGATAGAAACTTAGATAGGAAAAAAATTCGTCCAATAGTCCTTTACGGTTACTGTGGTGAAATAGTTTTTTTTTTTTTTTTTTTTAATTTAAAGCGTAATTTTACATATTTATCCAATTACTATCACAGTCCCTTTACATCTCAAATTTAAAATACATAAGCTATTTTTTTTAATTCATCTTAAAAGACAGAACATGGAGGTAATCTTTTCACGCTTCCTACTATATTGGAGCATTGTACAACTGCAAATGCAACTAGATAAATAATTGTTCTTGCCTTCAGTTCATGATTAATTATATGTCACAGAAAATTCAGTAACTACATATATGACTTTCATGTGATAACTGAAATTATAATGCATGATTAAGCATCCATATAATTTAAGCATTTTACCTTAAATACATATCTTTAAGCGAAAAAAACGAGTTACACACAAATTATTAAACTCAGAAAATTAAATTCGTTTAACTTCGTTTCTCGTAAAGAAATGTAGCGAATTCTGAGAAGAAGTTCAAAGAAACTTTTAAAATCTTGGCAGCTGCCAGCGGCAGTTTTTAGTTTGAACCGCTTTTCTAGTAAAAACAAGATTTTACCATTTTTTCAAAAATTAAATAACGATATAACGAATCATTTGTAATATGCTCCGACGTTGAGCTTCACGGCTTCAGTATATTCATTTTAATCTATTTATTTATTTACTTATTTGCATTTTAAAACATATATAATTAAATATATTTGCATTGTAACGTTATTGTAAATGAATATATGAATGAATTGACACATTCCTTTATTTGAAGAATTATAATAGGTTGTGTAGAGCACGAAAATTAATTCATCACTCTCACGCCCACGCTATGTTCTTGATTACTTGAGGATATAAAAGAACAAGCGAGCATTGGCCTGGGAAAGGTCGCAGGTGGCATCTTCTGATAAATAAAGATAACTAGAATATTGACAAGATATTCATGAGGATCAGCTTAGATCAAAGAAAACGTTCTGATGGTTCTTTCCAAGAAGGAATAAGAAAAAAGAGCATTTGTATCCTATTAAGCGTTTTTAAAATTTGGATTTTCGCACTAAAACACAATAACGCTGTCATTAATATCAATATACAATGAGCAACAATCTTCCATTTGCAGTGATAGATTTTGAATACTGGCGGATAACTCTTATTCAATAATTCCCACTATAATCTTTTATAAGTTGTCTCTAGACTCATTTGTTTACGCGATATTTCTTCCATTCAAATATAATTTACTCTATTCTCCAAATATTTTAATAGTGTGGAGTGGATGGAACTACGAATAATGATACTTCGACAGATCAATGAATCGAAGAAACGAGCTGACTGCATGGACGGTTTCGTTATTTATTGCATGTTACATGCAAATCCGAGCCAGTTATCTTCCAGATTGTCTTCTGCGAAGGAGTCCCTCACCTTAAGTAAATAGCCGTCGAGAGCTTTAACTTACCCAGTAAATAATCTATCAAATAAAATTTAACTTTCAAATAACTGTTTTCATCCGTTGGCAAAATTCGAGATTCACGTTCTAAAAATGCTACATCAAACTTTAACTCTTGAAGAATGTATGGTAGTGCTTCTTAATGTAAAAGAGGACCGTTTCGCAATACGTTAGAGCTCACCAGGGCTATCGGAAGAGAAAGTTGTCTTTAAGAAGAACTTTCTAAAGGAAACTTGCTTATATTACCATTATGTATGGGAAAAATCATAGAAACTTCTATAAAAACAGCTCATTTTGTGAGATAAAAGCTCAGTTTAAAAATGCAAATCTTATGGCAAAAAATGATGAATTTATTAATATTGCATATTGCGTCAGTTTTTGAATTTGTGAAATTTCTTTGAAGAAACTGATGTCAGTTTAAAGATGGCCATTTGTCTGTTTAGTCGATCTCCTATTTAATGATTGCAAACACGACCAATGTTTTCATTACTTTTTCTTCAACTTGCAGTTATCATCTCCTTTTCACACAAAGACTTTTAATGTACCGTTAAAGAAGAAGCATTTTGTGACTCTCGGATAACATAATGTGTCGGTTATAAAGGGAAGATTTTGAATGTGGAATGCTTAAAAGATGGGACACAGAAATTTCACTTCCACACCTCTTATGATCTGGTACTCGAGGAAAAACCCTTACTCATTTACACTGCCTTAACTCTAAAATATTGCTTTGGGTAACCTTAAGATAAGGAAAATTTACCTCTTGGGAAGTCTCGTCTGCACAAAAATCTCTGAAAGTAGTGTCTAAGAGGCACAGAAACCGGTGGATTGGATTTACGGAAGTACAGCATAACAAAAGGATAAAGCCACAGTTCACAGTACCTTAAATGGATGAACTACAAAAAAGTTTGATAACGCAAGCAAGATATTATAGAACTAGAAAGTCAATCTGTTACCTATCCGAGTTTAATAAACGACGGTTTTCTATTGTTTAATATGCATTTGATTTGGCTTTTGGAAATGTGAACATAAGAAGCGGCTGAATAGTTTAACTAGTAAATTTAATAATCGGCGAGTACTACATGACTTATCAATATAGTTTGATATGCGACAGCCAACATAAAGGAATGTTAAAATATTAAAATATTACAAAAAGAAACAGAAATCCTATATGCAAATGAAGTAAATAAACATAAAAAAAACTGAAAGTTTTCAGATTTTATATTACGCAAAAAGTGGTGTTTTTTTTTTTTTCATTCATATATGCATACACGAGAGCATACATTTCTAGACCATTTGGGGTAACGCCCCTTCAGTCTAAAAATATTTAAAAACAGCATACTTTAAAATTTCCGATGAATACTTAAAATTTCCAATCTCGTACGCTGGAGATGAAAATATTTTATTTTCTATATAGTGTGTTGCCACATGTCGCTTTGAAATTGTTGCGTTTCTTTGTTAGTAGCTTGAAATTCTAAACTTCTACCTTGATTTAAAATGTATGACATGGTAATTTTAAGATTTCCAAGTTTTCAATGCATCATTTCAGAAATGTGAAAAGGGAGGCAGTTAAAACATAACATGATGGACCGTTATAATATGACATATAGAGTTGTATTACCTATCGTTCATCATAGACAGCACTTCAGCTGCCTTTCCTTTTCTCGCTTTTTCCTTTGCTCTGTTTTTTAATGTTTTATTTAGATACGTAGTTCTTTATTTCAAGCAATGTTAACGTTAATTCGAATGAATTTTCTTCGAGAAAAGTTTTGTTCTAACTCAAATCCCTCTGCCCTGTCATTCTAAGTAGAAATTTTGTTTTTTTAAAGTACCGAAAAAATATTCTTCCGTATTGTTGACTTAAAGAGATTCAGCTTCTTAAATAGAAGTAAGTCTCTTATGGAATATATTATGTTTTTATATTTCGTTTACATGGAAAGATAAAGATAACCCTACAAAAGTTCAGATCCGAAATATCGTAGAATATTTCCCCAATTCTTCGGAATATTTGTGGTCGTATAGTTTTAAGCAACGCAATAGGCAATTTCAAATTCATGGATTCCTTCTAGGATTCGAATAATTTTGTATCCATTTCTTAAAAATAACTTTAAATGGAGTACTTTCTTTTTTAGTTTATTTCCGAAAACCGAAGGAACCACACAGATGAGTGTTATTTCTTACTATAAAAATGTTTGAGAAATGGCTGTTATAAGTGCATCCTTTTGAAAATGTCTCATCCAGAATTGGATGTGATTGATTGTTTCTCGTTTCATAGAAATTCTGCTTTTACAGGTTGCATAAAGTCTTTAGCTATGAGGAATATCTTTCAAAATATTATATTGAATATATCTAGACTGTAACCGAAACTTCAAACTAATTCAATTAACTAATTGGCTTCAAATAAAGTAATTGTTTGCGCAACGTGGATAATTTCATTCTGAAGATTGCAAAGATGGCAATTTCGAAAAATGTAGGGTGATTTCATATTCCAAATTTTAACACTAAAAGTGTTAAAATGCCTGGAAATCATTGTAGACGGGAACGTTTGATGTGTGGTGCTCTAATTAATATCTTGAATTAATTTAATTAGCATCATAGATTATAGCCTAAAACGATAAATTGTCTATTAGAAAGCTGAATAAAATCTAATAGTATTTTATGTAGAATACATTTCATTTTTAGTAGTTGTATGGATTTTTACTTGACGAAATTTTAAATAGAATATTTTAGATTTATTCCTTACTAACACGTTATTTTGATATTCATTATTTTGTGCTTCTTCTTTTTCTTCAGTTGACCATTAGCAGAATGCATATCAGCTTAGTTCCAGCTTTAATTGAGAGACAGACAGAAAAGAAACTGTGGTCATCATCCCCAGCTGGTTATTTATCTCTGTAGGCCAAACAGGTGGGCGTCCTATCAGATGTCTACGGTATGCCGATCTCTGTTTTGATCAAGGGTTTTTGTATTTGTTATTAGCAGCAAGTGCAATCGGCTACTGAAACATTGAAAATTACTTTATGCGAAGTACATAATAAAATATTTGAAATTCTGTGAAACTACTAATTGCAGTAGTTAATTATTTGTCAAATTTAACTTTACAAAAGCTTTAATTGAAACGTTTAACCTCTCACCTGTGTTCTTTGGAGTTTAGAATTCTAGTAAGTGCAAAAATGAAAATTCTTCTAAGCACAAAAGTTTAAATAAATGTATTTGTATGGATAGTCGTTAGGCGGAATCTTAGAAACATTTACTTAATTTTTATCTATATCAGTTTTGCTTTGACTTCTTTGAGGATTAGAAATATTGATACACTAACTGTCTAGAAATTAATGAAAAGAATTTTGACTTCAATATTATTTTCAACATATATCAGTATCATTCCTTGCAGGAGATTTAACAAAAAAAATTGTTATGTAGAAAAATGTCTGAATTTTTCTCGTTAAGAAAGCTAATTACCCCATAGCGTAATTGTAGTTATTTAAGAAACCTGGAATTATTCTAATATAGTTTGTTTTTATGTTAATAGTTTTATTTATTATTTGTTCACTAAGTTATTGATCTGAAAATTAGTGCTTCAATGCTTATTTTTGTTTGATAAATTTAATCAGGAGGGCTAGCGAAGAGAAATTTTGCTGTATACGTTCAAATTACGGAAAGGCGTGGAATGTTCTAGCTTTTTACATTGTTTCTCATCTTAAGGGAGTTGAAGAACTTGATGTCTTTCAACAAAGCTCAAGGGTTAATGTGAGATCACGTGAAAAGGGCAACAGGTTTTGACGAAGTGGTGTGCACTGTTGGCTACTAGTTTTGAATGGCTGCGCTTGCTGAAAATATTGTTTTTGATAGATTCGGAGGAATAGTGTTTTTAGTCGTGTTTAAAGGGGTACGAAATTCTGGATTTTCTAAGTTTTGTGTGATTATGCGCAGGACTTTCGTGTGTTGGACACTTTTTGCTCGGCTGTCCTTAGAGGAGGTTGTTTTTCTACAATGCTCCCTAATTTTGCTTACCATTGGGATTGTGAGGGAGATCGACTTCCTTCAACTGTAGTCAGTTGGTACCTGCAGTTATGCTTCGTGTCGCGCCTCATAGGTTTTGAGAGTTAAACTTTTTAAGGAACAGTGATGCAGAACGTAAGAAAGTTGTTTTTGATGGAGCAGATTTTTGGTACCCTTGGGGTGGTTGAAATGTCGAGACGAATTTATCTTTAGGGAAATCCCGTGGAAAAGATATGAATGAAATTTTTAGCTAGTCGATGTTATGCCTGAATGTGAAAGTAGAACGCACGTAAAAATTAGTATTGGCTGGCTGCACTTGCAGTCTGACACCGTGAGTTATGGAGGAGTTATATTAACTCCGAGTTCCATATCCGGAAGCATCCACCTGAAATGTGCTAATGCATGTGTAGAATCGTTGCTAGCATGTTTCCCATCAGCAGTGGTGATTCAATATTTCTCTAGTTATAACAGAGTGCTGCGCCCTAAATGTCCCAACTTGGCTGAACCAGAGATGTTTCTTGACCTTTCCATGGACGGCTAAAGTCCGGAGTGCTCTACTTCCAATGTTCCAGTCAGGGGTTTTGCGGAGATGCCAGACTCTCGCGGGGAGACTTTTGTACAGCAGAGTTACCAGTCAGATCTCAGTTCCCGACTCATCGACATATTTGTTCCCATCCCGGCACTGAGTGTAGTCGGCAAGCTTGGTTCGTATACATAAATCCTTTTTATATATTTTTGTTTAGACTAGTATTTTCTTTATTTTTTTAACTTACACCTAATCTGAGTAAATACAAAAGGGCTTCGAATGAATGAGCAGTCATAATTTTCTTCGTTGTCTTTTCCTGATGTCAGTATTAATGAAAATAAATTAAATGTAGGGTTTATATTTATTTTAACTAACATTTATTTTAAGCTATCTTTCCTGTCAAGCCTTTACTTTCCCATAGAATTGCCAATGCTAGAGTATGTAAATTGTAGTAGAGCGCGCAGTTTATTCAAATTTAGCAGAAGTAAGTTGAGTTTAAATAGAAGGAAAACGAGATTGTAGGTGTGCTTCTTGAATCGCGAACGTGAAGGTTGCTAGGTAGAAATTTAAGAACCGCGCGTTTCGGCCTGTGTGCCTATCTCGGCAGTTTTTGCTAAATCTTTCAACTGCTTAATTGTAATCTCGCTGAATCTCAGCGGTATTTTAGAACGTAGTTTGGTTAGTTTAAGATCTCAGAGTCTCGTGGATAGTGATCTCGTTATTTTATTCATCCAGTCATTATTGTTCAGTTTTACGGTCTGTTTCAGTTAAACCGCCGGGTCGGCGTAGTTTGTGAACGTCAAGTGGACGCAGCTGTTATTTTATAAGTTGAATAAAAGGGCTTTAAACCCTTCTTATGTGTCTGTGTAAATTCAAACTTCGTAGCAGTCCCTACCACAATTGCTGACAAGTTTGGGCCTCACGATACCACAAGCTGATGGCCTGTTTTCGAAAATATCAGTAATGTATATGTGAACACTTAAGAAACTTTACTTATTGTCATGAACAGATAATGCTAAAAACGTAATGGACTGTTCTGTGTTAGGATAAAGTAATAGGCATTTTTTGATCCCCTTACTTATGTGAAAATATGATTTTTCTCAGTATATGTACTTATTAATTAACCTAAAATTTAAGCCCTAAGATTGAATAAGAGATAAATTGGCTAAATGCTCTGTTTATTAATTGTATTTTCATAACATGATGGTTCTCTGAGGCACGATCCCGAAAAAATAATTATAATACAACGCACTTGTCTCATTAACTACAGTCTTAAGGTGCATTTAGTGAAATAGATATAAGATGATCTAGATGGATTACAAGTTTAAATGAGAAATATGAAAATATGTTTTTTATGTTTAGGTAATTTTCTACTTTGAGTTCATTTTAATAAGTCAGTACCATGGTGGCAATTTACTTCGGTACCGCGGCGCTACTGAACAAAATGAAAATAAAAAAAGTAACTTTAAGTCAAAATGATAAGAAAAGAAAACGGTAAGAATTAAATACACTGGGAAATGTTATTTTAGAGTTGAAATATATCTTGAAGAAAAAGTATAAAGAGTCTGTGTTAGGCAGTATTTTATCCACTAAAAAATTCTAAATAACACTTCCAATGCTGAACATAAAACTAGATCTTCGAAGAAGCGCATTTTAATATGCTAATATGTTATGGCTCTGATTTTGGATGCAGTTTCAAACTAGTAAGTACTTTTAAAATTTAATGAAAATTTTTATATCTTGGACTAAGGAATTATCAACCAAAATCTATTTATGATGTTTTATAAATAATTTTAAAATTATTTCATTTAAGTAACTGCTAATACTCAATTTTGGTTGAGGTTAGATAGCATAAAAGAGTCTTACTGCTTTTTGAGAGATAAAGGCACATGCCACCTTTCATCACAAAATACTGTGCGCAAAAATACTTCAAACATACATTGCGCAAGAGCTGTCCTTCTATCGCCATAAATGTTGCACAGCAAACATTTGGCGACATCTATTGCAAAAAATTGGGAAAATATTATTCGAAAGGTAAGCTGGGAGGGAAATCTGTTAGTCAGTTTGGAATCAGTATCATTAATTAATAAGCTGCCAGGTTTTGATGAATGCGAGAAGTTTCAATTTCCTTAATTAAATTAATGCTCCTATGGATAAATTTCTTCCATTTTTTACTTTCATACAGCTTTGCCTGTATGAGTTCGAATTAAACGTTAGTTTACATTATGTTTCTCTTTAATACTTCTTTCAGTCATCTTTTTTGTTACAAGGTTGGCTACATCTTAAAACCATCATGCTCTTGTATACATCAAGAAAATTCTCTTTATTCTGAATTAAAATTTTTTGCTGGTAGTATTTTTGGATTTATCCTGAATGTAAATGAAATTTCGAAACATCCTTTTTGCTAAATAGGTAACTAAGAAGAATCAACATTTACATAACAACAGGTAAATAAGCATCTTGCAGAATAATAGAAACACAGAGATGAATTTTACGGATATCATTGATTTTTGAAATTATGCATGTCGACGGACACATATTTATTGAGTAACCTAACTTAAGTTAAGAAAATTGAGAAATTTCTGTTCCAAAGAGAGCTTTCTTTTCTATCGCATTCTAATTTGTAGACATATTTGACATTATTTTTCCAAAATAACTGAATAAATAGTGCTGGATAGTTTTCCATTTTCTGTATGCTGAAAAAAACCATAGATATCTTAACTTTTTCCGTAGCCACAATAGGCAGATTGGAGGATCGATGTACATGTAAGTAGATGTACGATGTACTGTTTCGATGTGTTGCGAAAGGCTATGCTGTGCACTTGAGGATGGTGTGCACTGATGTGTTAGAGAATTAGACTGACTAAAATTTTTGCGAAAGACAAACTGACTGGAAATTGGATCACAGCGGAAAACATCGAGGAGGAAAACATTGCAAGGCGAATACGTCGTAGTACAAAACATTGTGAAAGAAAATATAGCAGTTCTAAAACATCATGGTACAAAGTATCGTGATCGAAAATAAAGCAGTTCAAAAACTTCGCAGTGTAAAAACATCGTAGTCGAAAATATCGTGGTAAAAATTAAAGTACCTACAAATCATCGCATGACGATAATATCGCACACATGCGTTTTCGAAGTTCCGTACTGACATATTATGTAACTAACTTTCGTCATAACTAACAAATCGACATCCTAAAAACTGATTGCATGCTATACATGAAAATGTTAACGACACTTTAAGGAGAATAAACGAAAACAAAACAATGCATAATTTTCACTAAATATCAGATTAACAAATGTAAAAGAAAATAATTTGATCATTAACAAAGCAATTTTTAGGGGGTAACTTTATGCAGTTATTTATCTTCCTTTTTCTAAGCAGTCTTAGACTTTTGTTTATATAAAAAATTATAAGTAAAACTTTATAAAAAAGTTAATTTATTATTGACTTTTGTTAATTAACTGCGTAAATTTAAAATTCTATTAAATTCTATAAATTGCATTAATTTTCTAAAAAAATCCGTCTTTCCTTCTTGCGCTCCCAAATCATTATACGAACATGCATTTACAACTTTTAAAACCTGAAAACACATGTGTGTGATGTTATCGTCATGCAATGATTTGTAGGTACTTTATCTTTTACCACGATATTTTCGATGACGATGTTTTTAAACTGCGAAGTTTTTGAACCGCTTAATTTTCGTCCATGATGTTTTGTACAGCGATGTTTAAGAACTGCAATGTTTTCTCTTTGTTTTCTTTTCTGCCACGATGTTTTGTACCACGAAGTTTTCGCCTTGTGTTGTTTTCGTCCGCGATGAAAGCAACACAGTCATATGAACTGGTGCACTGAGGTGGATGCGATCGAACACGTCGGTCCGTTTTACCCTCTTGCATCCAACGGTCACATATCCACATTACAGTCGTTTAGTTTCGTCCAACACGACTACCAATTTCCTTGAAAGATAATCCACACTCTCGGAAGGCCACTATCCTTCCTCTGTCGAACTCGAATACTTGATCAAACGATGGTCGCTGTTTACTACGAGGCCTAATTGATCGTTTCTTTGGAAAAAAATCAGAAGAAAAACGCAATTGCCGAACTTTAAATCGTCGAAAACTCCAAGCCTTAAATAGCGCTTTGAAGTGGCGCCACAGGCGCGCGTGATGTGCATCTGCGCTGAAATTCTAATAATTTGCATATCTCACGTCCGCTAATGCATGCTGTAAATGTCATGTTATTTGCATGCTTCCTTCAGGGTGTTGCATTTACGGTGGCCAGCAGTGTATCTATATATTGACGCTTCCATAATGTCTAACACTGTTCCGTCAGTTCGGTTCTATATCCGTATCATTTAATGAGTCCTTCATTTGTGTATGCTTGCACCCTCATTTTGTGCGAAGGAACGGCAAAAGATTTATATCGGATTTAAAATAAAATGGTTTGGGCTTAAGAGGTCTTGTTCTTCGTTAAGTCGCAACACGGCAGTCGATTGCAATGGATTAATTTTCATCCTGAAATTGAATTTATCTATATATCTGAGATGTCAATGATGTTGTATAAAAAGCATTAGTTTATGATATCCTTTCCTTAGAAGCATAAAACCGATTTTCTATATGTAAAAAATATATGTGTGCATTTATAACGAAGCATTTTCTTGAGGTCTAAATGACAGATTAGCAAATAAATTTCAAATTACTTTATAAGCTACAGCTTTTTTTAATTTACTTTTTACGTTATAGGAATTTATATTTATTTGAAATAACCAATTTAATTTAAGTTTATGTTCTTTCCTATAATCCTTCATTCCCCTAATTGTCAATACCAGAATATTTAAATTTGGTAGCGCGGGGAAATAATGCAAATTCTACCCTGATTAGAAAAGGTTTAAATACCGAGTTCTAGAAGGAAAAGTTACAGAGTTTTGGGGCAAGCGCCGTTACCTGTGTAGCGTGAGCATGGTACTTTTAACCTTTCTCCTGTATAGTTCCTACACGTACGCAATATACGTACATTTGTCACTTAGAAGAAAAGCAAGCGGATCTTACAATGTAGCTAATAGCAGTATTGTAGAATCACTAGGATTTTTTTGAAAGCAAGAGAAGTGAAAAATGAGCAACACTTTCGCCGGGAATCGAACCGCGGACCTCTGGAATACGCGCCCAGAGTGCAGACCACCACACCACGAAGGCATGCCAAGAAGGCGGGAGAAACACCTTATATACCTCCCTTTTAACGGGCAACTGGGGTTTTTAGGGTAACCATTCGCCAAATCCTGGGTGTGGAGAATCATCATCCACCACCCTTTTACTTCGGGCCCCACTGTAGAGACATTAGATATTTTTTAGGAAGCAGGAAAAATGAAAAATGAGCAAACGCGTTCGCCGGGAATCTAACCGCGGACCTCTGGAATATGCGTCCAGCGTGCAGACCTCCACACCACGAAGGCATGCTAAGAAGGCGGGAGAAATACCTTATAATATAAATCTGTCTTTTGTCAAATAATATAAATTAATAAATTAATATAAAAAATAAATTCATTAGTATTCATCAAATTAAAAAAAAAATAATTTTTTACTGCACAGAATATATGTTAAACGCTTTTCGGAATATGACACATGCATAAAGAAAAAATATGTCTCAAAAATAGTTATTTAAATAAAAATAATCAGCAAATATTGACCATTACTTAACTCAGAATATGGTTTAATGAAAGGAGATTAGGATATGCGTAAATAAACGTATTAATTGGATGGAAAACGTAGTTTTAATTAGCGCAACGGGAGGATGAACGTGTACACTTCGTTGCTGCACTTCCCGTCCTAATCCTCTTCCCAGATCAGCAAAAAAAAAAAAAAAAGGGAGGGCTGTGGTTTCTTTAGCTTTTGCAAAAGCGGTGTAATGAAAACTAAAGAGATTAGAATTTCATGACCTTAATCCCTGTATCAAGAGAATGAAATAGTAAAAATGCTTTGCTCTGTTTAATAATAGTGTTAAGCTCCGACGAAAACGTCAAGCTTAAAGACTTCACGAAACCTCAAACTTAAAAGTAAAAATCTGGTAAACAGAATTTCTTAAACTTTCCAAATTTCTAAAAAATAATTTTACCTTCATTTGTATAATTCCCAATTTAAGAAATGAGAGATATAAATAAAATTTATTTTTAAAGAATTGATCAAGGAGAAAGAGAATAAATTTCTTCTCCCACATAATTTAAATTTTCTCATTATAATATTTAATTTATTGTAAACTTATAACGTTGCGCGCCTCTAACTAGCACGCAACCAAGAGGTGACTGTGAAAGCTTGTATAAACCACAGAGTCTTATAAAGGGTTTAAGTCCCTTTTTATTCAACGTACTAATTTACAATTGCGTTCTCTTGACGCTTACAAACGGTGCCAACTCGGCAGTCAAAATAAAAATAAAAACCTGAAAAGAAATTAAAGACAATATTCTAACTACGAGGCTCTCTCAAATAACTAACTCACCGCGTTTTACAATACGGCTGCTAATTCAGCAGACTTGAAGCTCACTGGAACAATTGCAACTACTTCCCGCCAAGCACATAGGCCGCAACGCGGGGTTTTTCAAATCTCTATAACTACCTCCGCGCTCGCTAAGTAAGAATAACTCTCTCTCACCGAACTTGTTTCCTTCTATTTAAATCATACTACTTCCGCTGATAATTTGAATGCTTGCGCGTTCTACTCAAATTTACATATTCTGGCATTGGCAGTTCCAGGGGAAAGTAAGGATTGACAGGAAAGATAGTTTAAAGTTAAAATAAATGTTAGTTAAAATAACTATAAACCCTACATTTGCCGCTGCCAGAATTTGGAAAACTTGGAAGCAGGTCCTACAAACGACCTGTTGTAAGTTTATCTAATTCTGAACTAACTGGCGAAAGCCTCATTTACATAAAAATAATCTTATGTAACAATTAAAATTCTGTTACTCTTTACAAAGGTTTCTTCTTACAGCAACTTTTCCTGGACTTCATCAATCAATCTTGGTCTTTCCTTCCAGCATCTGGAAGGAATAAGTATCAGTATCTTTCTACATACATTATAATTTACACTTTCTTGACACAATAAATTTTTGTTTTTAACGTTTCGTTTTTCTTAGTTATTGCTTACTTCACATTCATTCAATTTTTCAAGCATTAATTTAACTTTACCCTGGCTCTCCACCGTGTGTGGTGTCAAACGGGAATATTCGTGTTTTAGTCTTACAACACTTCCCCTAACCACCATGATTTGTTAGAATTCAACAACCAAATAGACACACCTTACTCGACATTCTACAACTCAATGAGCTACTTTAATATTCTTAAAATTCAAATGTAGGTGGAGAACCCTACAAAACACATTCATTCTAACTTCCCCCTCATTCATCTTTTAAACATGCAGGCTTTCGCTCTAAAGCATGACTTTACAGTTTAATACTTAAATTTTGACTTCATTGCTTTTAAGCATTCACTTTTAGCATCTACAATTTTATGCTTCTAGACTAAATTCTACTTTTACATAACATGCAAGTATTTACATACATTTACAAAAGTTTAATACATATGCTTTTTACAATTTACCATAAAATGAATAAGAGAAAATAAATTTTTACTTTACTCATCCTTCGCCAAGCTGGCGGCACTGAAACTAAAATTCTTATTAGTACATACAAGAATACGAAGTTATTTTTATCTCCGGCCAAATTTTGGCTTTAACATAACAGAATAAGTCTTTCGACCAACAGAAAATGCTTGTTTTTAGCTTTTACACTTAAAGAAAATAATACTTTTGCCTTAGCTAAATAAAGTAAAACAAAACTAAGTCTCAACCGAGACATATTGACTTTCGTCAAAACATAGAACTTCGTACTTATGCATAACATTTCGGAACAAAAGAGAAAAAGATTTATAGAAGGTTTTAACTTATCTTTGAGTTTTCGATGCTTGAAACTCCGTCATCCGTTTTTGACAAAATTGATCCCAAGTTAGAGGTGTCATGGATGTCAATCTTCTCCTTGTTGATCTCCAATTGTCGTCCCCGTTGATCTTTCTTTTGCGTCCTCTACATGCTGGCCTCTTGACGGAGTAATCGTCTGGTTGTTGGCTTTTGCGTTTCTGCCTGGGACGGCTGGTCTTGACGTCCTCCGGTCTGGAGTCCTTGAATTTCTTCTGTTCCTC
This sequence comes from Stegodyphus dumicola, assembly GCF_044657685.1. Lineage (NCBI taxonomy): Eukaryota > Metazoa > Arthropoda > Arachnida > Araneae > Eresidae > Stegodyphus > Stegodyphus dumicola. The sequence goes on from NC_140770.1 coordinate 132,181,001, forward strand.
GTACTTCTGTGCTTCCTGTTGGCGTTTCAGTTTCCGGAACGGCGGCCTTGCTGGTACCTGACTCTGTGGCCGTGTGCGCGTTCTTCTTGATGTGTAAATCCTCCTGCCATCCTTTGTAGGTGGTGTTTTTCTTTTTACCGCGGTTTCTTTACCCGGTTCATCTGTACTTTTGTTTTTCTTAAACGCCGGAGTTTGATAATCATTTTTTTCTTTTTGATACGGACGTCCGGGTTGTAGAAGTGCTAGGTCTCTCTTCAGTTCTCCGTTTCTTGGGTGGTGGAATAGTTGTTGCAGTCTCTGGTCCTTCTATTTCGTTTAGACTTGAGTCCTGCAAGAAACTTTTAAGGATTTCAAAATCATTGGGATTATAGTATTTTTTCTCCTGGTCGGGACTTGCTTTACAGATTTCCCCTCTCTCGTTTTTAAGATATAAAACTACTCCTTTGATTTCCTGAATTACATAGGGGCCTTCAAACTTTGGAGCTAGCTTTGCCATAAAATTGTCTGGGGCACTTGATAAAGAAAATTTCCGTTTCAATACTTTATCACCAACTTTAAAATCTGCTTCACGGCGTTTTTTATCGTAATAAATTTTCTGCCTATTTCTTGCCGTATCCGAGGTTTTAAGCGCCTGATCAATTAGTTTTTGCACGTCCTTTTGTTTGAATTCCTGCTCTCTTTGTTGCACAAAGAATAATTTATCTAAAGGCGTAATTAACTTTCTGCCTAAAAATAATTCTGCTGGAGTTTTTCCCGTAGTATCATGATGTGCCGTTCTTAAAGCATAAGCTAATTCATTTATGTAGCCATCCCAGCGCTTGTGATGTGTGCTAACGTAACTGCGAATTATTTTTACAATGTTTTTATTAACTCTTTCTGCTATGTTAGCCTGTGGTCTATACGGAACCATTTTGATATGGCGTATATCAAGTCCATTGCATATGTTTTCAAATATTTGACTAATGAATTGTTTTCCGTTATCGCTAATGACTTTTATCGGTGCACCGTATTTTAAAATGTATCTGTGTAAGAATGCATCTGCGACTGTTTTGGCTGACGCGCGTTTAAGTGGAACAATTTCTATCCATTTTGAAAAATGATCTACTATTACTAAAAGAAAACGATTTTTATTTAACTCGCTCTGGGGGAAGGGACCAAGGAGATCTATGCCTAAAATTTCATTCGAAAATGTAGCGCGAATGCTATTTAAGTACCCGGCCGGGCTGTAATTAATATCATTTATTAACTGACATTGATTGCAGGACCTGACATACGCCGTTACTATTTTGTATAATTGCGGGAAATATACCGCCTCGCGTACCCTTTTTAAAGTCTTTCTGACCCCGAGGTGGCCCGCTGTTTTTTTTCGTGCAACTCCCTCAAAATGCTTAATCGAAGCGAGGCTGGGATGACTGGCTTATACTCAAGATTTTCGTTCGTTGTTTTCGTATAGAATAATAAATTATCTATTATTTCATAGTTTTTTGCTCTATTTCTTATCGCATCGATATCTGTATGCTCAAAGCCTTCGGGGTCTTTCAAATAAGCATAGATATTTCCAAATTCAGGATCAGCTTTCAGTTCAGTAATAACCGTATCTCTAGAATCTAAAATTTTTGAAGTCAACACAGCGCATTTAAGTTCATTACCTTCCTCGTCCAGTTTTATACGAGAAAGTGCGTCAGCTACATTGTTTTCCTTACCCGGTTTATATTTTATTGTGATATTATATTCTTGGAGTTTTAAAGCCCATCTTATTAACCTGGGCGTTAGGTTTTTTCCCGAGTAAAGTCTACCAACAGCCGCATGATCCGAAAAGACAGTTACTGGCGATTTGCCGAAATAAACTCGAAATTTGTGTACAGCCATTAATACGGCTAATGTTTCTCTTTCTGTAGCTGTATAATTCCTTTGTGTTTGATTCAATGTTTTACTAAAAAATGCCAGCGGATGGTTATTTTGCATAAGAACCGCCCCCACCGCATAGTCTGATGCATCTGCCGCAATTTCCAGGTTTTCGTCCCCCTCAGGGAATTTTAAAACAGGGGCATTAATAAGCGCTTCTTTTAATCTTTCAAAAGCCGTGTTAGCTTCCGCTGTCCACGTAAATTTACTCTTTTTTCTTTTGATTACTAAGAGTGGTTCAACAATATTAGCGAAATCTTTTATGAAAGATCGATAGTAAGAACATAGTCCAAGGAAAGACGAAAGTTTCTTGGCGGTGTTGGGCGGTGGGAAATTCTTAATAGCTTTTATTTTTGAATCTTGCGTTTCTATACCCTTTTGCAAAATTTTATAACCGAGATATTTAAGTTCTTTAGTTGCGAACTTGCATTTTGAGGCGTTAATTGTAAGACCGGCCTCTTTTAATAATTTAAAAACTTGTTCGAGATCACTAATGTGTTGTTCCAACGTACTACTCGTTATAATTATATCATCTAGATAAATTAAAGTTGATTTTCCTAGGACAGGCTTTAGAACAATGTCCATAGCTCTCTGGAATGTTGACGGGGCCCCACACAACCCAAAAGGCATGCGTAAAAATGCATAAGTGCCCGATTTTGTTATAAACGCGGTTTTATGTATATCTTCGGGTCTCATAGCTATTTGATAGTAGCCAGACGTTAAGTCCAAAGTAGACATATATCTCGTCGATTTGATCTGTCTAATGATCTCGTCTATAACCGGCAAAGGGTAAACTGGGAATTTAGTTATGCTATTTAGTTTTCTATAATCGATAGCAAACCTCCAAGCCCTTTTATCCGAAGGAGGAAACTCGTTCTTTTTCCTACATAGTACGACTGGACTCGCGTATTCACTATTTATGGGCGTTATTATTTTATTCTTTAACATCTCCTGAATATGTTCTTCGATGATTACGTCTTTTTGTTTGTCATAGCGGTAAGGTTTAGTCCTACAAGGTTTTTCGGCATTTAATTGAATCTTGTGAGTTACAATCTGACAGTTTCCCGGCTTTTCTGAAAACAAATGAGAAAAATTACTCACCACTTGCTGTATTGCTTTACTTTCCTGGTCATTCAAATGGCTAAGGTCCAATTCAGGTGTCTCCACCGGTTCCACCACCCTCTGGTCCATCTCCAGCACCACGGAACTATCTTGACAATTTAATTTGGCCCTCGCGGCCCTTAAAAAGTCCATACCTAAAATAAGAGAGTGTTGGAGGTCTTTCACCACAAAAATTAATACTTTGAGATTTTCCTCTTTTACCTGTACGTTTAATGCTACTTTCCCGATGCAGTGACATGTTTTTCCTTGCGCCGCTATAATTTCCGTATTTCTGGTTTTAAAGAGTCGTATCCTATAAAAATTCTTTTTGAAGAACTTTTCACTCATGAAATTGCCTTCTGCCCCTGTATCGATGAGGGCTTCTACTGGTACATCGCCAACCAGGACTTGTATAATTGGTAGCTGTGAGTTTTTTACGATGACTGTATTTAGATGTCTATTTGAGGGTTTTTCTAAAACTTCCGGGGTCTGGACCCTCCCTTTCACAGGCCCCTCTAGTCGTTTAAAGCTTTCCTTTCAATCTGTGTCTTCTGGGTACGCGGATGCTTATTTTCAAATTTTCTTTTTGGGCCTTGCCCTTCAAGTTTCGATGCGTTAGCTTAATAGTTCTTTCCCCCATATGAGCGATTTCCATTTCTTGTTTCCTCCTTCCTTCTGGTACTTTGAGATTATGTTTCCCCTCTCGCTCTTTCCGCGATTCTGCGATTTTGAAACTATCGTCAATTCGAAAAGTTCCTGCAATGTGGTTGGGTTTCTAATTTCAAAGTAGTCTTGGACAGCGGGTAACAATCTTGGTAATATTATTTCAATAATCTCCGCATCGGGTTTTTTCCCATACAACATATCCGTTAGCTTGATTTTTCGTAAAAGAAAGTCCGTCAATTGTGCTGTATCCCGTTGATAGAAACTATATAGCTCGGCTTCCAGCCGTGCGCGATCTTTCACTATGGGGAAGGCCTTTACTAACGATTTTTTGAAATTTTCAAAAGTATACGTCGGGCTTCCAAATTCACCTAGAAGAAATTTGCCTATATTTTTCCACCATAGCGCGGCGTGTCCTCTTAGTGCTGATGTGGCGATAGCAACTTTTTGTCTTTCGGGCACAGGATAGAGCTGAAAGTGGTTTTCTATACCTTCTAAAAATACGGACACCGAATTTTTTCCGTCGAAATAGACGTTTGGCTTGATTGATGCTCTCAAAGTCTGGACCAGGTATCCAAATCCTTCTAACTGCGTTGTCATTTCTTGGTGTTGTCCAGCGGCTTTCATCCAGTTTTCGGCCATTTCAGTTCGATAAGTGTTCGGGCGCCAATATAACGTTGCGCGCCTCTAACTAGCACGCAACCAAGAGGTGACTGTGAAAGCTTGTATAAACCACAGAGTCTTATAAAGGGTTTAAGTCCCTTTTTATTCAACGTAATAAATTACAATTGCGTGCTCTTGACGCTTACAAACGGTGCCAACTCGGCAGTCAAAATAAAAATAAAAACCTGAAAAGAAATTAAAGACAATATTCTAACTACGAGGCTCTCTCAAATAACTAACTCACCGCGTTTTACAATACGGCTGCTAATTCAGCAGACTTGAAGCTCACTGGAACAATTGCAACTACTTCCCGCCAAGCACATAGGCCGCAACGCGGGGTTTTTCAAATCTCTATAACTACCTCCGCGCTCGCTAAGTAAGAATAACTCTCTCTCACCGAACTTGTTTCCTTCTATTTAAATCATACTACTTCCGCTGATAATTTGAATGCTTGCGCGTTCTACTCAAATTTACATATTCTGGCATTGGCAGTTCCAGGGGAAAGTAAGGATTGACAGGAAAGATAGTTTAAACTTAAAATAAATGTTAGTTAAAATAAATATAAACCCTACAAACTAACTAAATTGTTATCATTTTATTATCTAGAATGGTATATAAAATTGTGAACAATTTAATAAGCAGTAAGTAAATCAGAAAAATGCTGTCATTAGCTTTACACTTTTGTATTTCGAGCTGAAGATATTTAATTATATGTTTTTGAACATATATATTTCAAATAACGTTAAACATAATTTTAAAACGCCCGAGTTATTTCCGAAATTAATCAAAGTTATGAGCTTCTAAATAGTTATTATATTACACATGATAATGTAAACGTAATAACTGGAATATTCCAAAACGTCAGCAGTGTCCGAAAATAAATTTCGCTTCAGTCTTATTTATCAATTCAAAACAACTGGAAACCATCTAAATCATCTTAAGAAATCATCTAAACCATTAGCAGGATCAATCAGTCGTTTAGCATGTTGCTTAGAGCAAAGTCTTCATAGGATTCCTATACATTCTTGAGCTTAGATAGCACCACAAGAAGCAAAGGGTATTTATTATAAACGCGAAGAGAAAGTGTTAAATATATTATGAATCTCTAAGAAATTCAAGCAAATATTCGAAACACCTGATTCTTATAATGACTCTGAATTTGCATGTTTTCTGAATGCATTGAAATTGCCTTAATTTCTTGAATTTTTTAATAAGATAAATAGCAAGCTTGCAAATTTCTTGAAATGTAAACTTAGTATTTTCTCCTTAAGATAGAAAATAATGCTATACTTGAACTTATAGAAATACCAGCAGTACTTATTACAGCAACACTGAAATTTAAAGATTCATTCACTAATTTGTCAGTCTCAGCATTAACCAAAAGAGATTCCTATCAGCATTAAGGCAAATCAGTTGTTGATTATTTGAATATGCATAATGCTATAAACGAAACCTACGTAAAACTGACTTATGACCCTCGACATAAATTATTGTAAATTGTAACCGAAAATATTTTAAATTTAGACTAAAAATTAGTTAATTTCATTTTGTATTAATAGCATTTCATTATTTTTATTAGTGCACAGTTCAACAATATTAATGCAAAAATAACTATAGCGAGCTTTGTAATACCTAAAATACTAAATTAAATTCATTAATATAATGTTATAAAATTTAATATGTAATAGCATACATTTACAGAATTTCAGGTTACGCTTTTGAAGCTTAGATTTCAACGAAAAGATAATATATTACACATATAAGCTTTAATTAAAAATTAAAATCCACACTTAAAAGAGATCTGATTTTAAAAGCCTATTTAGCATTCTCTCCAGTGCTCAACAATTAATTTAATATCTGTCAAATTAATTTGACATCAGCTTGATACTCGACATGGCGTTAAGGAATCTTCGTTTCATTATGCAAACGTTACGGAGCGTCTAATAAAATAAATAAATCTTTATTAGTTATTTATCCGTACAAATTTCCAGATTGTTTACAACTTTTTAGCCTGATAATTTGCACAATTAATTACTTAAGTTTTTCAAGTTCCTTTTCGCTACAGGATGTAGAGATAAAATAAACCTTTAACTATAACCCATTGGCACAACGCAGAAGAAAATAGATGAGGCAATTTCAAGCTTCACGAATTTATTGTTAACTTTCCAACGACGTAACGCAGTCAAGGCATGATTCCAGATCGATTCCTTCAGAAGAAAGCAAGTTTCTAGAACCTATTTCTATTGTAACTAGTCTTTTAAATTTCTGCAGTACATTTAGAAAAAATAAATTCTTAAAATGTAACACAGAAACAATTGTATGTAACATTTAGACATACCCGAAATTTTTACTTCCATGAACGTTCATGTTAAAATGAGTATTGCAGTGCTTAAATGCTTTAGTTTCTTAGTCCAGTAGACATACTGTACTGTTTTATGTTATACTGGACTGTTTTATTTGAGAAAGCAAGAAAGCTCTTTGGAATTTTTTTTCAACAACTCCGTTCTCTGAATTCAACCTTCTAGTTTGGTATTCTTATTTATAGGAGTGGATGGGACTATTGGAATTTCTTGAAATTTCCTGAGGTGCTGTGGCCATATCGCCGCCTCATTACCTGATCTGGATGGTTTAAAAGCGGGAGAAGCATTTATAATAATTGTAGGATTCATGCATCGAAAAACAATACATTCGTTGGAAGAGAAATATTTAATAGCGGCCCATCATTCTTTTCCGCCCAAAGAAAACATAAAACTGATGTTACTGTGATGTATCTGCTAGGATTGTTTAGTCAGAGAAATTAATTGTGAAAGGAAGTTGAGGACTGCTAACTGTTATAATCTGCAGGCTACTGACTAGATTCCGACATAACTATCGGAGGAACAAAATATTTAAGAGTTTTCTGCAAGTAAGATTTGCCATCGTTGATTATAAAAAATTGTGGGAAACGTATTATTCCTAAACATAGCATGCTGATAGATTATTAGCTTCGTTGCTCGAAAATGATCTGTGAAAGCGATTACGGATAAAAACAATTCTTTTTCTGAAGGCAAAAAGCTGAAGAAAAATAGAGAACTATTGCTCTACAAAGACTTATATGATACGTTACTATATAATGCATGATAGTTGGACATTACTAAATTGTGCTGCAATGAAATGTTGTGCATTGATTGCTGTTCTAGGAAACAAAAAGCTTAAAACATGCAAATTATCATACTGGCAGCCATCGGAGGCCGGTCGTTATATTATTTCTTTCTTCTACTGATTTGAAGTGTACTGCCCAACCGGTGTAGTGGTTAGCTTCGCTGGCTGCCGTGCCAAAGGGCCAGGGTTCGAATCCCGGAGAAGTAATGTATAGTGTCCGTGCGGCATGGAGGTACTCTAAATATGCGGCTAGCCGAAAGTCCTCTCGAGAGGTTGATGGTAGGCAAAGAGGAGTGGAAGACCTTCAGACCCGTCCCCTAGGGTGCTTTCTATTGGGGTCGGAACTGAGCTAAATCGCACTGTCACCTGTATGGTGCTCAAGGCTGTTGCCAACGGCAGGCGTAATCTCGCGCTCCTTGCCTCTAGGTATTTCAAAGGCTTGGGCTAATTTTAAGTGAGAGAAGTGAGCATTAGTCAACAACAACTTATTTCAAGATCTTAAACCGATTTAGCTTTGCTAACCATAATTGCTCCTGAATGATTAAGCACTTATTTAGAAATTAGTGGGCACATATTACTTTGTATTTAATATTTTAATTAAAATCAGTGGGCTCATTATTTTGTATATTACAAACTTGATTTGTACATTTGCTCACCATTTTTAGCAAGTAACGGCAATTATGTTTATGCTTTTAAACAGTCTGTCTCAGTTTATGCTTTAAACTGTCAAGCTGATGAGTAAATAAAACTATTTACTGCTAAACTTTCATCTGATTGTTATTTCCAGTAATTTAGAGATAAGATCCGGTTATACATTGTCAGCATATTTTTATGCTACTAGTAGTGAACATTTAAAGTAGTTTGGAAGCACACAAAATAATCCCTTGGACACGCATTCCTAGGAGGGTCACGTTCATTTTTTGATATCAGGGAGGGGTGAAAGCTGTAAAAGACGCCGGATGGCAAAGAAAATTTTCGCTTTATATCTCTCGACTTGCTGCTGCGTTTAACGAGAGGAGAGAAAGGGATAATGCTCCGAAAATATATAATTTTATACTTTTATATTGCTAATTTTTTATAAGTGTTTACTGTTTTTAGAGCTGACAACGGAAATGTACCTTGAATTTATATGCACTTCAGACGCATATCTCCTGTGATTCTAAGATCTGTTCAACATGTGTTATCAGCCTGTTCTCCTGTGATATCTCCTATGCTTAAGCATTCTATTATCTCTTAAGCTAAAAGAGGCAGGAAGGAATAGTACAGTGTTATTCCTTTCGATAAAATGGTAATTTCTTCATCACAATTTTTAACAATTTTACAAATTTTACAGTTGTTTGGGATAGAAACATATATGCATCGTTACAATACATTTACAAGCATATTAATATATATATTGTGATATGTATATATACTATATATATACATATCATAAAAAATGTATAATCATAAAAAAGTTATTCATAAGAAACTAGACTATCATAAGATAATAGATAGTCATGGCAAATAACTAATACAGAAAACACAATAATAATATTAGTGCACTATAATATAATTCCTCAGAAGTAAAAATACTGTTAGAAAATGTGTGCTGTTCTACTGCGGCTTTTGACGCAGTAGAACAGCACACATTTTATATTTTATAAATCATATCATATCTTATCTTATAAATTTCCAGCTTCTTTTAAGGCCTTTGAAATGAATCTCGTCATAAAGTCTTCATATTTTGAATCCGAATTTCCAAGTTTCACACCTATACTGAGTTAATAGAAAGATTGATCTAATTTCTTAACGATTCAGTTCAATAAAATTTAAAGTTTTACCATTGATAAAATTTGAAGTTTTACCATTGATAATAATGAATATGTAGTACTTGAATATGCAAATTCTTGTGGCGATATGATATGACGCTGCGCGGTATCAAGTGTTATAATTCACGAATGAAAATTATTTGCTTATTACTTTGGCTTGTTTGCCTTCATATGTTAAACTCATGCTTTAAGTATGACCTCTGACGTACTTTTGAATAAAATCTTCTTTCACGGTTGTCTGCTTTACATTATTAAATTCCAGCTCATAGTTGTCAAGGCTAATTACCTTAATAAAGTTACATTCTTAAAATAGCCATCAAAATAATGTTATATGGATTATTGGTTCACACGTTTCTGCGACTACAGCCATGAGCCATGATTTTAAATTCTGTCATCATTTCGCGTTGCTTCAGATCGCAAAGAGACAAATGTAATTCTGTATAAGCTTGAAGAGATTTTTAGAATTCCATAAATCACTATGCTGAACCATCTTAACGCCCTTAAATTTAGGACCATGCTTATTTAACGACATAATCTATTAAAAATGAGTGAGCGGACGTCCTGTTTCCTCATCTCTTATTTCTTCACCGACATCTGACTGCATTTCAACACCATGGGATATGAAGAAGGAGACCAATGCATCAATATGAAGCCATTTGAATTGAATTTCCTTTGGTATAACCATTTAAAAGTTTTCACAAGTATGTTTCAGCATCATCACCAAGTTGTTCTGTCAAAACTATAAAGTTTTTCTGGTAAATGTCAATTAGATGCTCTATAGGCACAGTTTTTTTCAATTTCTTGGAAGCAGTATAAGTTCCCTTATGGTATGAGCGATCACTCGAAAGTTAGTAGACCTAGGTTCGAAAATTTCTCCTTATCAACTGTATAGCTGTAAATTTGGGATAACAGGTTGCTACATTTTACCTCTTAAAAGACAATTCTTCTTAAAAAAAATAAAAAAATTAAATGTTTCAGATTTTAAATTACGTTCAAAGGGGCGTTTTTTTTAACATTTTCTGTATTATAATTATTTATTAAATATCACGCTCTTAGCACTTAAACCATAAAATTCAGTTTCCCGTCAGCCTAACAAAAGTAAATATCTAGGGTTTAGACCTGGAAAACTAGTAACAAAACCTGTGAGCCCTTTTATTTAGCCCCTGCCCTTTCTTAGGGTCTGTTTACATAATACCATGAATAATTCGTGACTTTAAATGATATTCTGGAATTCCATACGTTTGCATAAATTTTATTGAGACTGGATCACCATGGCGATAAACTTACCACGTTATGATCTGACAAGATGAGAAAATGCAAAACTGTCAGAGGGGAAATTCTAGCCACGTGTTTGTAAGCAGAGGCTTATAAATTGAACTAATAGTGTGTATTTTACTCCTCTACACCTATTTAATGAGTATCGTGCTCCAAATAGAAGATTTTCCAATGTCGATAAACGTTTTCTTTCCTATAAGCACGCTGTTCTCCATTTGTCATAAAATATCCAGATAAAATCTTTAAATGTTAACCGTCTTAAGAAAATTCAATACTGCGTAACATTAACTTCAAAAGAACTAACGTTTTCTCCGCAAGTAACAACACATTCTACTGCTTTACTATATGAAACAGAGTTTAGGCCTTTACTTCCGATAAAATCTTTCTTTCAGGAATACAAAAACTTTGATTACCACAACAGATATGCAGCGCCGGAAGAAGGAAAGTTGTAATCTCCTAATAGAAAAGGTTTTCAAAGATTCATATAATGTTGAAATGGGAAGAACGGAAGAAAACTTATGAGCCAAAGAATAATAAACGAAATTCTGCTTTTACCAGCCTATTTTTACGTAGTTTACATTCATCCCGACGTGGAAGAGAATCAATTTATCTTTTTATATGATTAATTTCCATCTAATACTGTTAAAATCGGTACTTTCATAAAATCTCTCTGTAAATATAATTCTTAAATATTTCCCATTCATGAAAAATCTGATACTTGCTTTTGTAATAAAAATGCCATTTACGAACAAATTTCTCAAGTCTTTTTGACTTTATACAAGCTTTGTATACTAAAATATCTTAAATAAATGTGTATTACCCTAACTGTTTCTATCTGGATAAACATTTTCACTACCCAATAGCTATTCAAGCATTTTTAAAATGCGCATTAGAATTAAATAGAATCGATAAGTTGAAAGAGAAGATAACTTTTTTGATGTGTATATTCAATGCGGATTTGAATTATACAACGTTATATTTATTTGATATCAGATTCTGAATTAATTGCGTTTGCACTATTTTTATAAAACGATGTTTGAGCTATATTTTATAAGGTATTTCTCCCACTTTCCGAGCGTGCCTTCGTGGTGTAGCTGTTCTGCACGCTGGGCCGATATTCCAGAGGTCCGTGGTTCGATTCCCGGTGAAGGCGGTTGCTAGTTTTTCATCTCTCCTGCTTTTCCAATTGACCTAATGTCTCTACATTGTGTATCAATGAAATACATTCTCAGTGTCCTATTTGAAGAAGAGTTACATGCGATCAATATCATCAAGTTTAGATTTATTATCAGATCCGCAGATAAATGCCAATTTCATATTAAAAACCAATGCAATCATCTTTAAGGAATGTATTCAGAAATTTACATTTATAAAAGAAATGTTGTTCATGATGAAACTTAGTTACTTTTTGACTTAATGCAACATTTGAATCGAAACTAACCCTCCGCCCCCAAATAAATATGCACTAGCATAACTATGCGGCAAAAAATATTTTAATTTATTTAATTTCGTTTCATAAAGTAAAGAAACAAATTGTTTATCAAATCTTACTTGAATTTAACAGCACAAACGAATTTAGAGAGAAAAATTAAATTCATGAAGAATGGCAAAATGTGATGAAAAGTTTCTTATTATTACTGTAATAATAACATTGGTATTCGGTAAGGGATAAAGAATAAAATATGATTAATTAGTGTAATACGTACCTTTTAGGAAGGACTTTATTATTTTTTAATTAGCGATTTACAAATATGATACGATAATGTATGATTTTTACACAGTCTTCTTTTAATTTTGTGAAATAAAACAGAATAAAAACCAAACATTTGTTCAGAGGAATGTAACATATTTTTTTACAAATAGCTCTTGTTAATTACAGTAATGATGTAAATATTTTAATTCCCAAATAAATATTTCTTAAATATTCAGTCAGAGATAATACCAAAGTACCTATATCAGTTTTGGGACCATACTATAATTTAGAATGTTTATAAGAATGTTTTATTACTGTTTTGAAACCACTCAGATTGTTAACAAATTATAATCTGGGAGATAAATTACAGATCTTTTTTCATTCAAAATGCCAACAGCTTCGAAACTGCTTATATAGCACTTCACTTAGAAGATAAATTAAAAATTTTATTCTTAGCCTAATGGCAGTGATTGTCAGGCTGAATTCACTATAAATGTATCATAGCGTAACATAATGGTTCAAATTCTTCAAGAAGTAATGTCAAGGATAGTTCTAACATCCAAATACATATAGGATTCTTAAAAGCAAATCAGTATTTAAAACAAGCATTGATAACATTTGCTGAAAACAAGTTAATATTTTAATAAGGATTAATGCCTGAAACTAATTCCTCTTATACTGCTCCGCCCCTTACTACGCACAGCATTTTCAGTGTATGCCATCTTTTTACATATTGCTTAGGAATTTATATAATGCTTGAAAACAGAATTTGATGAAAGATTTGTAAAAAGATATAATAGGAAGTTCTCTACTAATTGAAATTAAAAGACCAAAATATAGTTTATAAGCTAACACTTTTCGTCTTCCCGTCTTTCATCCATATTACGATAGAAAATCTAAAAAACGCAGAGTAAACAATGAGTCTTTTTATTTTTTTTTTCTTTTGGAATCTCAAATTGTGATATTCCAAGGGTAAAAAGTCAGTTTTTAAAAGGGCTTCCGACGAAACTCACGTGTCTTTCATTAACTACGTTCTTACTTTTTAAAAACTCTTCCTTAAAGAGTCTTGTTTGTTCTTTTGTCGTTGTTAAAACATATCTTGAACACAAACAAGTTTTTCTAAAAATTTAAGAAAATAGAAAAAAAAAATCTTTTAAAACTCTGATTAGTGAAGAATTAGTTTGATAAATGCTGCATTAGAGGAACAAATTCGAAGAGCGAAACTAAACTAAATATTCTAAACAAACAATTAGTAGCATTTAAAATAAGGCCAAAATAGAAAGTCTTAGATTACTGTAGCTTTTCAATAAAACTCCATAACCTTCCATTCGTAGGTCCCAATTGTTGAGAGGTAAAGGATTTTTGAAAAACTGGGGGAAACAACAATCATAATTTTGTACTTAGATAATTTTAGTAGAACTATAAGTAAAATTATTGTACAAGTAATTTCGGTGTAATATAGCACGAGACAAATTTTAAGAGAAAGCTATGCCAGAAAAGTAAGAATACAGGGGAAAATGCATTTAACATTTGAGTGAATGGGTATCTCGGTAATCTGGCGAGATAACGCCAAGCTGACAATCGTTTTGGTGACTTATTTTGACTCCAAGTTTGGTGATCATTTGATGACATAGAGGTCCAGTCCCTGTATCACTGTAATACCTATTGAAGTTGAATAAATGTTATTGACCACTATATTAGCTGTAGCCGTAATTCCACCCTCGTACTGCTTTTCAGTAATTTCGAGAAAGTGCTAGAAATATTTTGAGACATCTGCTCTCAGTTGTTTAGTTACCTGCTGTTGTTATAGTTGCGAGTTCAACGAGAGATCAGATTTCTGGGCTAACGATCCTTTGGGCTAAATATTATTGAAAACGAAGGGGAAAATACAATAAGTATTTAAATTGAATGTAAAATTGCAAAATGTACTAATTAACAATCACAAGGTATTAAAATACTTAAATTAATATTTTTGTTATAAATTTATGTGATATAAAATTAACGAAGAATAAAAAAAAAAGTTACAGTTATTTTAGAATTCGGATAATCGCTATCGTCTCATTACAGTTGAATTGTTTCTATACGATGTTTGCAGAAGTAGGAATTTAATCGAATTAAAATATTTTAAACTATCTCATTTAGAAAGAGGATGAAAGACTTCATTAATAATAAGAAAATTATTAAACTCAAAAATGATTTCAGTCCCTTAGAAGCAAATACAAATGTGTATTTAATAGACTTTTACTATAAACTGTTTAGAGAGCTAACAAATTTTCCTTAGACTACTTTAAATGCGAAAATGGTTTCGTAACGATAATATTTTCAAAAAAAATTAAGTTATATAACTTTTCCCATCTCTTTTAATTAAAGATCTTCTGCAAGCTTCCTCGATTAAGCGCATATTTTTACTTTCATGTTCAACTTTTAGAACACGACAGTTTAAAGAAAACTTTTAATGTAAACTATATTATATTAGAGTTATTTTTTAAAGTATTCACTTTAAAGGGCCGAGAAATAATTAATATATTTTTTCCCAGATTATTTTGAATTCCTGTTATTTTCAGAAGACTTCTTTAGATAATCAGAAGTGAATGTTGTTTCAAGTCTCACTAGTAGTTAGGTTTTGCGCAATGCTACCTTTCTTTTAATTGATTACAAATAGCGCTATTCTGTTATGAGCTGGCATTTTCTTTCCATTTTGCAGAAGAATCACATATAATTTTGCATTAGGTTCATGTTTTAACATTTTTAAATTTAACAAAATCAGCTTCGTAAGAATTACGAAATCTAACTTTTTTATATGCTTTTCCTGAGCCCTGTCTTTATAGTTAGAAAAATTTTTAAATTGTTCTAAAAGTAAAATACAGAAATATTGCCGCTCATGAGATACAAATTGTCAGAGATGTTTAATTTTAGAGCGTGCTATATTTGACGTCATATTCAATTCCCATTAAGGGGTTGGTTAATAAATAATTCAATGGTGCATTTTTTGATTTATTAACGCCTTTTCTTTATAATGATATTATATTTACTGAAAGGTTGGTTTGGCTTGGTTTATTTAATTACGGCAAAGCACACTAGGGCTATCTGCTTAAGGGGAGGGATGCCTTCGTGGAAGACTTTCTAAGGGAAACTGGCTCGTATACACGTTACACATGGGGAAAACCACGAAAACACCCATGCAGCCAGCCCGTTCGCGGGATTCGAACTTCGGACCGAACTACCAGTGTTCAGCGACTTTATCGCTTGGTCGCTGGTGGGCATATTTACTGAAAGAATTTCACATATTTATCCCATATTTTCAAAGTCTAAAAATACAATTTGAAGTAACGTGTTTAATATTTTTTAAATAAACGATCATATCTATCAGTTTGAAAAAATTACCGTTTTTTATGATTGATTTTTTAACATAAAATTTATTTTAAAATATGAATATTTCAGCGTAGAAAAATTTCTAAAAATCGGCTTTTTTATAAATTTTAGTCTTTAAGAATAAAATTCCTAAAATTCAAATCCACCTCAAAATTTTCGCATCGTAGCAAAAGGCAAGTTTAATAAGTAAATAAAAGAAATTCGAGTAATAATAAGAAGTATTTGCTCAAGATTGCTTAAAAATGCAATGTTTCAAAGAACGAACATGGCACATAACAATATACAAAATCAGTGATATCACACATATACCTTTTTTATTAGATTTAAGTATATTCAGTGCTCATATCTCGTGATCATGCCTTTTTGAGAGTCATTAACGATGTATCATTTATTTCTGAAGAAAGGAGGGGGGTCTGATCTCTCCCACCAAGGGGGGTAATTGGTTTCAGCTGTATTTCCCTGTTTTGAGCTTCGATAGCTGCTTGTTTCTTTTGTTAGAAATGACCACGTGTAATTCACAAGGATTTGTTATTTTTATATTAGGTCCTTCCGATTTTGAGGGAATGGCAACAGATCACATACTTGATTTGCTTCCTTGATTTTTTTGGGGATATGTTTTGAGACCATTTCAGTAAGAATGTGTATAGACGTGTGTACTAAAAAGCAACGATTAAATGGCGCAGCCAAAGAAATTTTAGCCATTTAGAACAAACCATTTATTTTTAAAATTCTTTATCTGATGATTCAAACGAGTCGTTCGCAGATATTTGTTAATTGTCCCCCCATGAAAGCAGGTGCATTACTGACAAGGAAGAAATAAACGATAATAGTTATGAGCCGACTACATCGGGACGCATGTGCGGGTAAATAGTAGTGTTTACAAATAGTTCACTTCAAGTATCTGATGAACTAGGCACTTCAGAGTCAAAGCAAAACCAAGAATTAAAAAGATGAAAGCAACATAGTTGATTAAAATAGCCTAATTGAAAAAAATGGCGGCGAATTTCAGAGAACTTTAAATACGTTACTTACTGATAATATCATTGAAACTTTTCCTAATTAAGTAATTTGACTTGGACTGAATTTGTTTATAAATTTCTGCCGTCTGTTTACTTAGCAAATTTAGCAGAACTTACAAAACCGTATGCCTTACAAAAAAGAGACTCTGAAGGTCGATGCAAATAACATTCGGCAGTTTCTTGGATTGCTGTTATTTAGTGGCTACCACTCAGTAACTGATGAAAATTCTAATTGGAAGATTTGCATATTCGAACTCGGGAAGATATGTATATTCCAACTGTTAGGACTACAATGTCTATAAATAAATTTCGGATGTTAAAAAAGGATTTCCATATTGTTGATAAGAGTAAATTGGAACCAGGTGATAAGTTAGGGAAAATCTCTCCCTTTTATGAACAGACAGCAAAACATTTTCGTGAATTTGTATTTTTCCATGAAAAATGTGAGTATCGATGAATCCATGGTTCCGTATTATGGACATCATTCTGATAAGATGTTCATACGTTCATACGTGGAAACCTAGATCGCTTTGGTTTCAAAGTTTGGATGCTCTCTTCAGCAAATGGTCCTTTGCTATATGTGTATCTACGGTGGATAAAGTTCGAAAAATGAAAATGGGATCAAAAATTGTCTTCGAACTTTTATCTTTTATTGACAATACAAAGAAGCACAAAGTGCTTTTCGATAAATTATAAGGTATTTCTCTCGGCTTCCTAGCATGTCTTCGTGGTATGGTGGTCTGTATGCTGGGCGTGTATTCCAGAGGTCCGTGGTTCGATTCCCGACGAAGGCGTTTGGTCATTTTTTACTTCTACTTCCAAAAAATACATAATGACACTATACTGGCGCCAACTAAAACGGGTGGTGGATGATGAACCTTCACACCCAGGATTTGGAGATAGCGTCCTCTAAAACACCAGTCGCCCTTTAAATGGGGGGGTATATAAGCTATTTCTCCCGCCTTCGTAGCATGTCTTTGTGGTGTGGTGGTCTGCACGCTGGGCGTATATTCCAGAGGTCCGTGGTTCGATTCCCCGGAAAGGCTTTGCTCATTTTTCTTCTTTCAGGCTTCCAAAAACTCCTAATGTCTCTACAAACGTTTTTACATCGTAAAGTCTACTGACCGATTTATCTAACAAAAGCTTTAAGGTAATCGTCACAATACGAGATTCTAGAACAGAACAATATCCTCGACAAACAGCTAAATTTCAACTTGGAGAATTTGATTACCGATGCGATGGAGAAATTTATATGTGACGTTGGAACGATAATTATGTTGCAACTATTGCATCAAATTTTATCACTCAGAAACCATTAGAAAAGAAAAAAAGATATGTCCGAGTTCAAAAAAAGAAAGCTGATGTTTTCCAACCTTACATTATAAAATTATATAATGAAGGAATGGGTGGATTAGACCAGTTGGATCGACTTCTTGGAAGTTACTGATCAAAATATGTCAGCAAACAATGGTAGTGGAACTTATTTATCAAAGCACTGAATATGTTTGTGGCTGCTGGGTAGGTCCTACATACTGATTTACCAAACAACACCACAGTAGAAATGTGTCGTGAATCTTAGAAGAGAAATTACTTTGAATTAGCTTCGAGTGAAGCCTAAAATTTACGTTATACCTGGATAACGTGCCCATCAGTCGACGTCTGCAGGAAAATCAGATGCACATTATATCGTTACATAATCATAAGGGCGTTGTGTAGTGCGCCAAAAAAAACACTACAAACATGTGTTTTGAATGCCAAAAACGCCTCCATGCATACTGCTTTCCACAATATCTTGAACACTGAGAAACTGCTAGAAAGGATTAAAAAATTAAATTAGTGCTTTAGAATGTTTTATATTTTCGGGTTACTGGTTGAAATCCCACTCATCTTTCAAAGCATAAAATATTTTATTTTTAATTGGTAAGATATTTTACATTTCAAAAATCGCATTTATTCATATTATGCACATTGTTATTCAAGCCTGTGAAAGTGAAAAATCGTTTTTATTGTTTCTTTATTCTTTTTGCATTGTACTTCTTATGAAATATTACGCTAATTAAAAATAATGTACATTTTTTAACGAGTATGCTTAAACTTTTGTAGTTTAACATCAGATTGTTCAATAAACTATTATTTGAGCATAAAATTTTAAACGATTCATTATACAACGCTTTGTTTTCATGAAGCGAAAAAAAGGGAAAAGGCAGCGTCGCAAGTCAATATCTCGAAAATTGAGGGAAATCACGTTTGATTTTATTTACGTGCAAACATTTTTCTTTTCAAAATATTTCCTCGTCCATCAATATGATCCGCTACCTTTTAATACCAACTTCGGTCAGTTTTTACAGTATGAGAATTAAGCGTTTTTGTTTGATTTTTTTCAGATGAGTACAAACGCTTCCTAGATATTAAGTCTGGGGACCGAAGAAATGTATACAAAATAGATTTCATGAATTAAAAAAAACTTATTTCTTTAAATTAAAAAATATTTAAACATGAAGATTTGCATCATTTAAAACATTTTTGCATTTGAAAGTATATGTTTACGACAACGGTTGAGACTTTTGTTGACACGCTGTACATATTGTATGCAAGAATATCTTCTTAAATGCGTATTATGTACAGCACAGTGGATAAAAATACATTGACCTCAATGTTAACTAACAGCACTTTTTGTGTGTGTGTTTAATTTGAGAATGAAGCAACATAAATACTTAAATATTCACTAAACAGTTTTTAAATAAATTACACTCTTGGCAGAGAAATCCAGTCTTGGAGAAAGAGAACATCACAGTTTTTTGAGGAAACATGTGGTGGTAACATTACAAAAATGGGTTCTAATAAGGGATGTGCCCATCTTTAGCTTCAATACATTGGCAACAGTGACGTTCCTTGCTGTCAATTAAGTTTGTCGGCCAGTGAAATGGGAAGCAACGACCAGACACAGAGTAATCCTTCTTCAACGTCACGTGACGATCTTGGAGGAGGTCTTAAAGCATAAAAGCAGCAATCTGTCTTCCAAGGTAGTCCTAAAGATTCTGTATCGGATATAGCTGGACATCCTATCCGCTCCATACTGTGACCCTCAAGGTGAACACCCCGAGCTCGGTGCGGTCGCGCATTCAGCAACCCGAGCTCGGTTCGGTCGCACTTTGTCGTGCATCAGAAGAAATATGGTTCCAATAGCAGCGGCATATGGGTGGATATATTGATCAAGGATCTCGCTTTGATATCTCACTGCGGTCAAAGTTCCTCTGTAAAATATATGCAGGTCAGTGTGACCACCGAGGGAAATCGCAGCTCAAATCATAATTACAACCACCTCTGTAACCGTGCGTTGTTCTCTCCTGGTGCGTTGTTCTCTCCAGATCAGGTAACGACCTAAAATACTATCCTGTGGGAACCTGTACTCGTCTGAGAAGAGGATAGAAGCCCATTGCGTTGCTACCTGTTCCGAAAGACGCATTCTCTTGCCCAACATAAAGGGACATCTCTGTGTCCTCAAGTCAAGAGGCTACAAACAACTGGTCGCCTTGCATACAGACCTGTATTGTGCGGGCGTCTGCGCACTGTAGTAGCTGCGATTTTTGTTTCTATTGCTGCTAAATAATCTTCCTTGAGCTGAGGCACAATAATGTTGCTCTTTCTGCGAGCCAAAAGATCTAAATAACGGTCCCCCGTAAAAGTTGTAACTCTTGGTCTGCCTGGAACAAATGATCTAGAAACAGAGTGCTGGATTCAGACTGATTTCATAGTCAATGGTACACACTACGAGAAACGTTTAGACGTCTAGCAGCAGCTTGTGACATCCCCATTTCCATCCATGCGTTTGCCGGCCACCTCAACGATTCAAGCAAATGACTTTTCCTGGACACTGATAGACTCTGCTGGATAGTACCAACGAAATTGCTAATAAAAACTGACGATCAACACTCATGAACAAAGCTTACAATTTTCACATTTTCCTCCCAACTTCTATATACATATTTATTTCTATAAAAAAAAGAGTTAGCTGTTGGGTTTGCATATATATTTTTTTTAACTTCGTTGCTATCATTTATATAAAATGTGAATTTAAATGTTACTGACAATTTTGTAATGGTGAACTTTCAAAAACATGCTCTTCCTTACATTTTGGAGGGCATTGTAGTATACGAAAAAAGGACTTTTGTAAAATATAAATAAATAACATTTGTCTCCTTGATCTGTAGGACTATATACATGCTCAAGTCTCAGGTTAGAAGACAGATAATAGTAGTGTCCATTACCGAAAAAATAATTTTTTTTTTTTTTTTTATTTTGGATTTATAATTTTTATCGAAAGATATAAATCAATGAAACAATATATCAATATATCTTACTAGTCATCCAAAATTTTATCTGCTTTGCATGAAAAATAATTAAAAAATTCTAGATGATGTTTGAAAATTGATGTTTTTGTTTTGCTTTTCTGATTTAAAGTAATCTTTTCTATCGTACTGTAACATAATTTTTCAGTTACTCTCTCTTTCAAATTTTTCCATTCAGCTTATTTTTTATTCAATCAATGTTTCATTCAACCAGTGTTCAATATTTTCAACCAATGTTTTAATTTTTAAACAAGCATTTCACTAAGAAAATATGAATACTTTATTCATTTCCCTGTAATCTTCATGCTTTTCACAAACCATTAATGGATTTTTTTCATTTATCTTACTACTGCAATTTGAGTTAACCATATTCGTTTCTCTGTACACAGATTTGAATAAAATTTTATTGGGGAAACAAATCTTACATTATAAGTATTATTGTTTTCATTATAACAGATTCTATGGTATTGAGAATCTTTTTTCCATATGTGAAACAGCATTTGTTAAAGGTTAGAAACAGAAATATAGCTAAACATCGGAGATTCAATAGTTTGAGAATCTGCTTCTCTTAAGTTAAATATTTAAATTTTCAACACATTAGAAGCTGGCGTTTTACTGAATGAATTCTTTTCACTTAGGATGTTCATCAACGTTTACTCGCGTTCACAAATTTCAATCAGTTTTCTTAGAGAACTAATTCTTTTCTTTTACTAGAGATCGTCATGATATGAAGATCCTTTTATTATGAGCATGAGCTAAATATAAGCTGAAGCATTATTTGTAAATAAGCAAAATTTTAACTTTTTCCATTCCTTGCAAAGTACTATATTCAATATTGTTTCGTAAATATAAGCTTTTCCCTGATGGTAAACAGCAGTTATTTAAATTTGAATTTAGAGGTATTAATCATTTTTCGCCATTTCATTTCTTTCGAGAACAAGCTAAGAATGAATGCTTTAGAGAAAAGTAAATTATCTTTTATCTGGAGTACAACCAAATCCTATTACTGTTTTGAAAAGTGTAGAACAGGTGTTGTTTGTTCTCACGTAAAAACTGATCAGCATTCCATACTTGCTCAAATGTCAGTTTTAAAAATGGTGCAACTCGTTCAAAAATCATTGATTCAGAGAGATTATATGAATTGAAACCTACCACTCTAAAGTTTTAATAATTATCTTTCTTGGAATAAATACATTTTTAATGATGATCTTTTGACGGAAAATTTAAAGTTTTAAATTTATTGAGGGCATGCATAAAAGAAATAAATAAAATTAAAGAATAATATTAAAAATCAGTTTACTTATTTGGAGTGCCTCCTAAGTAGTGGAGAAATAAATTTCATACATGTAAACTAAATCATAGGTTCTATTTATAATATTACATACTAAATAGTCTTTTATTCAAGGATGTCCATTAATAGAAGTTTTTCTGCGATTATGTATTAACCCATATTTCCTCATCGTCCTAAAAATAGGACAGCACACTTTAATGGTCTTTGTATAAAATCCTCGAAATAATGTATTTCAAATTAAAGACAATTTATCATTTAAGAGTCATTTAAGTATACATTTGTCTTTATCGCAAGTTAGAATCAATTTAGATATTTTTTGTTAATTTTTTTAAATTGGAGTTTTTGCAGATTTTTTTCGCTTATGTTTTCAACGTACAATTTTATTAAAATTTTGAGCTCCAAGAAAAACATACATATAAATTTACTGAGGTAATATTCCATATTTTTATACCAGGAAAAAATATTATCAAAAAAGTTTACCTAAAAAAATTTCCTTGCATTTTTAACTGTCCTAAAAATAGGACAACGGTAAAATCTACTGCAACCAAATCCCCATCAGTTTGTACTGGAGATAATCCTTTCTTTCTCTATTGCATTCTAATTATTGTTATTCTACAACTAACCGATGAACTTTAGTCACTAGCTTGCAGGTGCACATCACGTGACAGACAGGTGTATGAAATGTGAGGGGTATTGAGTAAATGTTTCAAATATTGACTCATGAAGACACTTTGCATTCTGAAATTCATCGAAAAAGACTAAATTTCTTTCATTTTTGCGTTTGAATTTTGGAGAAGAATAAAACTTCAACGACACAAAAGAAGAAACCAACTAAGAAAATCGTGAATGAGGCCATTACCTTATACAGTTGTGTCCAGAATTTGCTGTCAATAATTACAAACCCTGTGATACATAAGATTCATATAGGTAATTTCTTCACTTCCCATGAATTATTATCCGTTCTTGCAAATAAAATCTTCTTTGCTAAGGTACTGTTAGAAAACATAGAATGTCTAAATGCTCACTTATACCCTCTAAAACAATGTCGAAAATGAAACGTGGTTCTTCAGATAGCAGATTTGATTCAAAGAACAAAGTTGCAACAGTTCGATGGCATGACAGTCGTGTTGTTTCAGTAACGTTCAATTTCGAAGAAACGAAAAGGTGTGCCAACCGTAGAAAGAAGAGTAAAAGGTGGTAGAAAACAGGTAAAAATAAAAGAAACCAATTGGCATTGCGCCCTAAACTAAAACAATAATATAAAATGAACATGTTATTATGAAAAACACATAAAATGAACAAATAAGATGCCAGCTAAAAGCTTACACAGCGAAACGAACAACTAGCTTTAAAAAATATAACGTTGAACAATGCTTAAAATGCTTTCTCCCATTCCACTTAAGTAAGAATGACTAAAAGGCAATTATACCACTGTCCCATTTTTAAGACAGACTGTATTGATGAAACTTATAAAAATGTGGTAAGGTTTTTGATTTTATATGCATATATATGGACTTAGAGAGACACATATTTGACAATTTATAAAAAATATTAATTTTTTAATGCTTGGTATGATATGAGTTAAATATATATTTTAATCATGAAATTAACAATTAAATGCCATAAAAACATTTTTAAATGAGCATTTTGATGAAGTTTGTTTCTTTCTAATGGCAAAGAAAGTTACCTAATAGATTACAAGCTTTGAAAATAAAAACTGAATGTAATTAATTTTTACTTAAATTATTGGATGTTTTGTCAATTTTGTAAATCTAAAAGCAGAAAAAAAAGGAGGGAGAAGGACAGAAATGACATTTCAAACTCTTCTCTTCAAGCTTATTTTTCGTATCATGTTATAGTTTTTACTTTAAAAAGGTATTTCAAGTCTATATCTTCTTTGCTGGCTTGCCAAGTAAAGAAATATCGGAAACAAATGTTGGGCATCGCGGTTAAGTCCTCTAGATTACTTAAATCCCATAATCTTCATCTTGGGGTAATCACGAGACACGTTTGGATTGCGAAAGAAGAAAGGGTCGATAATACCTTAAAATTACTATTTTGAACTAATGAACTATAGTATACACGTGTCTATACTATCAGGAATGTCATATGTATTCAAGGTAGTCCTTTGTATTCCCTATCTAGATGTGACTCTGTACTCTTTTTTTTTTTTTTTTTTTTTTAATTTAGACTTAATAAATGTCTGCAGGGCGGACATCATACTGCAAGGGCTTGTTCCCGGTCAGTAGTCCTCCTTAGCAGTGTAAAAGTAAAAAAAAGTATACACGTGTGAAAATTAAGACAATTTGCACATTATGTCAAATTTTTGAAAAAGTAATGGAGAAATTTCATTGAAATTTAGTATGAATATACATTTATAACAGAAAAAGAGATTCATCATTTAAACGCATTTGATGTACGCATGATTATGAGTAAAGCTCATAGTGCAGTAATGCTCAAAATTAATGTTACGATATCAAATTGGAAATGATTCTAATATGGGGTACGTTTCCCTCTAAAGGGCCATTCAAACTGGGGTTTATCTGAGCTAACAGAGTCAGTTCCATGTGTAGACTAGCTCCGCTGTGCCTGCAGTTCTGATCTTTTAACTTGCTGCTCTATGGGAAGAAACTGGTTTTGGAGATGAGTCGGTTACGCCAGTTGTCTCCGTTAGCTCAGATAAAGTCCAATATGAACAGCCCTTAACAGCCGCAGCGTGAGGGTATACTGGACAAAAGGCAGTTTAGGAGTGCCTGCGATAGTCGATCCTACTAATGAAGCAAAGCAGTTTTCAACTCAAGGATGGTTCTCGGAATGTATGGCGAAATGAAATTGTCCCCCAAGGGAGTCCGATATATTCTCTGTAGTGTTAAGATCGAGAGATCAATTATGGCTATTTCATGCGGAGAATATCTTCACGTTCCGGGTAAGACGAGAGTGGTCTTCAATTGACAGGAGTCCAGAACAACTACTCCCTACTACGCCCAGGAAAACTACGGAGACTGCTATTTGAAAATAGGGCTCTAAGATCTTGTCTTTGTATCTTATAGCAATCATACAGCCTTTGCCAAATACATGAGGGGTGTAGGGGTGTTCAACCTAGAGCCTGCTCAAACTGTAACGCAGCGTTGAAAGCGCCAAATAACGATCCTCATACGTCGATGTGGATCTTAGTCGACCTTGTCTAGGCATTCTCGATATGGATGCACTGTCCTGAAACTGTTCCTATGAGCTACAGACGACAATGGGCGTTACACTGAGCTCTGTAACAGAACTTATGATTGGCCTGCCTCCACTCTACCTACAATTCTCCATCTCATCTCGTCACCGATACGTTTGTGGCTACTCATTTTATATGTTACTTCATAAATTTACCTAATTCTTGTGAGAAATACAGGGATATCGTAAAAGAATACAAACACACAAATCGCCGAAAATCATTCGTGCTCTTATATCCCCTCTACAATGTACCTTAGGCATTCCACACTGAATATTTGCATAATTCTTCGGCGGCATAGTTAGTCCTTTCATTTAATACTTTTCATAAAAATATGCATCATTTGTAAATTCTCTTAATTTTGCCCACGTGTGTAATTGCTCTTTCTTTCAAGCCTAAAATTGAAAGAAAGAATAATTACGCCTGTAATTATTCTTTCATGATAGCTAAATATAAATATTAATTATCACTGAATTCGAAATAGTGTGTTTTATATATACGTGTTTTGTAGTTTCTCAGTTTAATAAAAACTTCAATATTTTTCTTCGAAGGGTTGTAAATCAAAGGCGTCGTTGTACATAGCTCCTTAAAAATATTTTACACGCACCTTCCTAATTAGCATATTTTCTATTCAGTAGATATCCTGCAGGCAATATATGTATAATCTTTTTTTTCATATAAGAACTTTGAGTGGTAGCATAATTTTAATCTTTTAGTAAGAGTAAATAAATTATTTAAATGCATCTGTTAAACTTTCCTTTGCTTTGGAGTATTATCATTTCTGTACTTAATAGATGTCTAAAGTTCATATACAAAAGATTTATTAAAGGCTTTATTAAAAGTTATGAAATGTAGAACAATTAAAAATTGTCAAATTTGAAGCATTTCCTCAGTTTTCGTAACTCACTTAATAATATAACGTATACTTAAATAATTGCGATGCACAAATTTGTAAGTTTTTATGTTAATTACCCAACTATATTATCATTTTCCTTTATTTCCTCTTCTATATTTTTCAACACCCACCAGAGGCAAATTAGTTAATGTTTTTAAGTGCAAAATTTCTTGAGATCTAGAGACAGCCTTGGGCAGCTATCGCTGAAAGAACCCTTTCCATTACCGATTTGAATTGCTTACTCTTCCTTAGCTTTATTAGCCGCAACTGCTTCGTGAAAATACTGAGCTCTGAGCTAAAGCTTACTTTGTAAGGATCTTAAGTTTTACTAACGTTTATTTTATTTTAAATCTTTACTATCACTTCTTATTTTCTACTTCCGGCCAGAATTATAAGCGTTAACGTTTTTATGCAAAATTTGTCTGGCGAACGCCAAGTACTTAAGTGGTGGTTTTTTGCCAAGCGAGAGAGAGGAAGCAGTTAGTCGAAGCAGGCCGCTTACCTTAGAAGTCTTACTCAGTTGCTGGTTGCCTTCCAGGCCAGATGTTTAATACTCTTGATAACTTTAAACGTATTGTAGTGTTAGCAGTTCTCTGTACTACATACGGCTTCCTGTTAATATAAGGCCATCTTCCACGTTCATTATTTCAAAGTTAAAGTAGCGTTTAGTTATATTTTTATATTCTTGCGTTTAGACCACAAGTAGTGAGTCTTTGTATTCCGAAGTACGGAAGTTATTGTAAACAGAGAAAAATAAAGGGTTTTGTATACCCTTCTTGTGTATCCTGTCTAATTCCCACAATTATTGAACATAGCTTTAGTAAGCTCTCTGTTCCGAGTCAGGTCCTTGCATGTTCCCGAAGAAGGTAAGAAGGAACATTGATCCTGATAGTGGCGCCCAACGAAGAAGAATAACCATGGCCGAGTTTCAAGAAGAACCTGTGCTGCCTGCAGAAGCGACTCAGAATCCAGAAATGCCAGCTGCCGCCCTGGAAGGATCTGGTTACATCGTCCAGACCATGCGCGCTTCGATGAAACCAGAAGCAACATTTAATGGAAACTCACCGGTAACCAGTTTTTTGGAAAAATTGGATGACCACTTCATGCTCTACCCCGTGCATGAATTTCAAAAAGTTACCTTAGCTACCAGCGCTTTGAGGGGCCAAGCGCTTAATTGGTTTTAATGTATAGGCAGAAGTCTCTTGGGTCAAGCAGGAAGTCCCACCTATACTTACGGAAATTTCAAGACTGCCCTAGTAAAAGCCTTCCCTGTTGTAAGGGATCGTGCGAAATTAGAAACGGAACTTTTCAGTATATATCAGCAAAAAATCGAAAATCTCTCAAGCTTTATTTTAAGAAAAATTCACGTCTTCAAACTCTTGTATGGAAACCGTCCGGATCCTGAGATAATTCAAGTGATTTTGCCGAGGTTACTGCCCCAAGTGCAAGACTTTATTGAATTAAGAAATCCGACTACACTGGAAAAGTTATTTGAGCTAGCAATCCAGTTTGAAAGTAGAAGAACGGCGGACATTGAAAGAAGACGCCAATATCAACAGCGAAACCAATTTGGTGCGCCAAGACTACAGCAAACTCAAGCACACGGCTACGGAAGCAAAGCGAAACAGTGGGCAAGGAAACCCGAGCATTCAAAAACAGCCGGCGAACGTCGACAGTTCAATAGCAATCCAGGAAAAAAGTCTCAAGGCCAGTGGAAAAAGAAGGAAAGCACGGAAATGAAAAATAATTTAAACTAAAACGGATTTCTGCTGACGGGAGGGTGCGGAAATCCGAAGGCCAAGAAAACCCCTCTTCCTTCAAGTTAAATACAGTAATGGTGAAAAATTTGACTCTTCCGAAGATTGAAGTGTTGGTGAATAATATCCCAGCCACCGCACTCCTGGATACAGGCGCGCAGTGTTCCTGTGTGACAGAAGATTTTTTTAGGAAGTAATTTCGGAAATACCGCATATATAATTCAGATAATACGACAGTGTTATCGGCGCAAGGAGAACTATGTAAGTGTATAGGTAAACTACCGCTGTATGTCCGTATCAAGGACGAACAAGTAAAAGTTATGTTTTTCATAGTAAAGAATCTGCAAGCACATATTATTTTAGGAATAGATTTTCTTTCAGAGGCACAAGCAACGCTAGATTTAAATGAAGCGTCCCTTAAGCTGACAATGAAACCAGTTCGTGAAGAAAAGGCTGAACCACCGATGTTAAATCTTGACAACCTGCCTAATGACGAACAACGAAGAATCCGAAGTGATAAGTGAATTTGCTTCGTTATTTAGTGATATTCCAGGATTTACTCAGGTTACTAACCATAGTATTGACACCGGAGATTCAATGCCAGTTCGCCACAAGGCATACCGGTATGCGTATTTCCAAACCCTACCCCACTTTCGAATTTTTGACGTCACGGAAATATCGACTAGTTTCACTTGGCAAGACGGCGTACCCCACTTTTGACTACTACGGCGCGTTTTCGAAAGAATTGTGGTGTTGATTAGTGTGTTTGGGTGCTAATTGTGAGATTTTCGCAATTTAAATTATTATGAGTGGAAATTTAAGCAAAATCTTTAGTGAATAGTTGTTTATCGCCGTAGTGTACTTGAGGAAAGAGGAGAATAATTCACTGCTGATGCATTAACAGTATGAAAAATTTGGAAGACTCGGCAATAAATGTGATGCATTCATCGCAAAATTCAGCGAAGTCAGTAAAACAAACGAGTGTTCGCAAAACTTATCCACATCTGAAGTCACTATACAAAAATTGTATGTGTGCCAACCCAGATATTTTAATAAATAAATAAATTTAAAAAAAAAAAACTTGCAGAAAACTTTAGATCAAGGAATAAGAAAGAATTGCAGTGTCTCTGTGTGCTTAAAAACTACGAAGCATTCTGCAGACTATACCAAAATCAAGGTTGACAAATAGATTAATAAATTTTAATGTTTCATTTAGTGTATATATTTGAAAAGTATTAAAATAACTTGGACAGTTGTTTAATTGCTTAAAACAGCAATAAAGTTCATTTATAAAGATATACAAGGAACTTCATAATTATCAAAATATTTCATTGCTTTGGTGAAAAACTAAAATTACCTAAATTTTATAACATTAAGTATCTTCGTAACTGTAGTATTATGCTCTGTTTTATAACTTTATTCATTTGTTATACATTAAAATATTTTGTTTTATTTACTAAATGTGTAATCAATTATCAGGATTACTAAATGTGTTAAGAATTTCCATACATGCTTGTGCAGTGTGATTGCATGTTTGTGTAATGAACTTTGATTTTCATGAAAGAAAAAGAAAGTTCAAGTGTGTGTCTGTGCAATTTTGACGATATAAATACTGAAATGTGTGTACAGTAAAATTTCAACTAAAAAATATTCGGAAAGCTCTTGAAATTTTGGATAGTCGACCATATAAACAATGAAATACTGTAATAAGTGAATGGAAGAATAAACTTCTAGTCTAAAATCATAAAAACAGTTCATCTTATTTGTATCAACTTGACTATCAAAAGCCAATATTTAATATTATGCACCATTTTGAAAAAAATGTATGCTGCTGATCTTTGGAATATGATAACGGGTTATTTTTACAATGGTTGTTAAGACTGCAAATTGAGACTAAATATGAACAATAGTAATCTGAAAATTTGAAGTTGTAATTTTATATCCAACAATCTCTGCCAAATAACTTCCATGTCTTAAGCAATTAAAATACATATTTTAACCACTTGTTATTAATTTTATAAAGTAAATTCTATAATTTAAATTTTATTTACTTTCATCTATTTTAATGTTTGCCATTATAAATTTCATACTACATTTTTAAGATTTCATTGTTGCTAATTAAACTTCCTTTACAATTTATTTACTTATTTTATACATACATTTATATTTTATGTAAGAAAGGGATTTATGTGCAACAGATATACAGTAAAAATCATTTAACACAAAACAGAGGGGACTG
Organism: Stegodyphus dumicola; assembly: GCF_044657685.1. Lineage (NCBI taxonomy): Eukaryota > Metazoa > Arthropoda > Arachnida > Araneae > Eresidae > Stegodyphus > Stegodyphus dumicola. The sequence goes on from NC_140770.1 coordinate 132,211,392, forward strand.
AAATATTTTTTCGAGTTAAAGAATATTGAAAAAAAAAAAAAACATATATTCAACAAAATTAAGCTTATTAGAGTACATATTATTTACATAGATATGTATATATGCATATTTTTAATAAAAATCAATTAAACAAAAACATCCACAAGAACTTAATGGAATTTTCAAGTTTTTTGAAAAACAAAACATTTATTGAGTTTTGGGAAAATAATCTGATATTTTTCTTTGCATTGTCTTTTTTAGCATCAAATTGTTCAATGTCGAACATTTTGCTATTCATTTCATCATTGGAATGTGCGTCTATATAATTGTCCATACTTTTTATGATGTTCCTCATTTAAGATGATGTGGGAACAGGAACTGCATTATTCATTTATTTTCGTCATTAGAATCTGCATCAATGATATTTTTTTTTACCTTTGAACAAACTCTAAAATAACCGTCTGCCATAATTGGGGCTGTACACACATTATCGTAAACTACTGCAACGAATTCTTCCGATAGACAGTAAGACAGTTCATTAATACAGAAACTTTCTCAAACATTTCATTAAGTGTTAGCTCAGTTTCAATATCCTACTTCTCCATTTCTTTTGGCGCCAAAGAACGATACTTTTGAGAATCGTGTGTAATGAAAATAATTTTCATTCATCCTTAGAATCGCTGAATTCCATGCAATGCATCATATGCACAAAACTCACTAATTTTTACTCACACTTCCATGTACTCGTCACCAAATTCCAAAGCTAACTGATGAGAGATGAGATGTTTGTAGAGGTGGAAGGCAAAAGTAGCATAGATAAACAAAACTGGCTTGTATCACAGGCTATTTCGAGGGTATTTCAAAGCCAAATTAGCCTCTTTTCTAAGGAAACGTGAAACCACCTCTCTTTCATTTCACACTCCGCTTAAATCTCCCCAGTGATGCCAGTGTTTTCTGTATTTTGTTCATTTCCAGAAAGGATACCTTTTCATGTTAAACAATTTTTGTTGTAAGAGAAACAAAATGCATGAAAATACATAGTAGTTTGTCAAGACCGTTGCATTATTTCGTGTTAACCAATATTTCGCCTTAAGCGTTTTCACGTTAAACGTATTCCACTGTATACAGATGTGTTTGGACTATGTATATACAAATATTTTTTTAAAGGAAAATTTATAATCCTTCCAAAATTTTTCTTGCATTATGCTGCTAAAAATTGATCAGTAAACATACAAATAAAGAAATTTAGAACCAATTTTTCAGAAAGAATAAAAATTGAAATTCAAATTAACTTGATAAAATCCTGTAAATGTAGAATATCAAATATTCTTTTTAGACTAGTAAAATCTTTTTAAAAGATATTTTAATGATTTTACTTTCTCCCCCCCCCTTATTTTCCTTTGCTACTGCTGTTTGATAAGAGGTTCTAGTAAAGTTTTGTGTTAAGATTATTTTGAACTTTCAAAGATTTTCCACTGCAGGATTTTAATTTTTTCTACATTTTTAAGGGCATGTTTTCTTTCTTCCTTTCTTTCTTTCTTTTTTTTTTTTTTTTTTTTTTTTTTAGATTAGAAACATATTTTTAAATCGGAAGATATTTTCAATGATTTTCCTTCGCTTTGAGGAGGACTAGAATTTTGTGGTGAACTATTAAGATAAAAAATATATTGAAATGGTTCATCAGCTGATTCTGGATACAGAGAAGCAAGGATTTTGTTTTAAAAGGGGAAATGTAATTAAATTCGACATACCTCCTCTTGACGATGTTATGTTAAAGTTGGTTGGATTCCTCACCTTTCTTGTTCTTTTATACTTCTTTTTTGTTTTTCTTGTGATGGTTTATTTTAACATGTTGACTGCTGTGGGGATCACCGGTGACCAGCACTTGATTTGGCTACAGCCCCAGGTGCCACCGGCAATGCGACCAATAGTAAAATACAAACTTAGAATAAATATTGATACTGATAAATTTTTAAATAGTACCATTGTTACTATAATGGTTTGAAGAATAATAAATCGTAAAAATTTAAATTATAAATCACAAAAATGGTCTACATATGTTTGGGGGTCGCCGGTGACCCCCAGCATGAAAAATGCATTAAGCACGATTATATATAACATTATGTTCTGTAGCTAATATTTCAACATAATATATATCGCATAATAAAAATTTCAAGTTGGCATCATGGGCAAATCACGTAAAATGCGCGGCAGTCAACGTATTAATTTTTGCATTTTAAAGTATTCTTATTCTACATTTAGATAGGATTTTATGAAGATCATTTGAACTTCAGTTTTTTAGTCTTTGTGAAAAGTTGGTTCTAAATTTCTTTATACATATATATCTCTGAGAACTCCTAGAAAAAACTAATTCATATATTTATTTATTCCACATTTTCATTTTGAAACATTTTAGTACATGCTTTTCCTCAATATTTTAAAAGTTGATTTTTTGTTAACTGAAATGTGTAATATGGAAAAATTCTATCAAAAAACATAATTCAACTCAACCGAAACAGGAGATAAATTGAGATGATAATAATGTGAGGTATTTGATCCTCTTCCCCTTATAGTCATTTCAATCATTTTAGCGTGTTTTTCCATTCAGCTGAAACAGTAAAAATATAGAAAAATTCCCACAGAAACATAATTCGGCTGAGAAACAAAACAGGCCGAAAATGCGTTGCCGTCAGGAAACTGGTCTAAAACAGGGCTTCTTAAAACTTTTTTTTAGTCGTGACCCTTTTTTATCACAGATTTTTTTCATGACCCCAAAATATTTACGAAAATTTTGTGGGACCCCATAAGCATTGCAAAAATCCGAAACGCGCGAGTGAAACTGTCAATTTTTTCATTTGTACTGTAAGATAGTATTGCAGTTTTAGGTCATTATCTTTAATTTCTCATTTTAAGACAATGTTAAGATTTTAATTAAGTAACAGATGAAATGACAGCGTCATGTGCAAAGCAAGTAAAATGAACATTTATATTATAAAAAGAATGCATTGAAACATTTTTGTCTTTCTCTTTGTCTGTATTGTCTTATCTTTATCTATTTTCAGATATATTGTGTAAACATATTGGGTAATTGAAAATTATTATATTGAGTTTAAGAAATAACAAAACTATTAAAAATTTTTGCGACCCCCTGCTGTAGATGGGGGTTGCGATCTACAGTTTAAGAAAGTCTGGTCTAAAATAACGTTACAATATTTGATCTTGCTAGAACATTGGATAACTGAGGCCACAGCCAGTGTGGTTATGGCAGGTGTGCAAAATTTTGGAATTCACAGAAATATCAAGTAGCAAAATTTTTGAAATTAAAAAAAAAAAAAAAGTGAAAAAGTTTTAAGAATTTAGGACCCACATAGATTTCATAGCACAACAAAATGTACCTGCTGAAGCTAGGACTCCAGTGCATGGTAATATTCTTGTAAGGAGTGTATGCCTGAATGCAGAAATGCATTTTGAGTCATCATTGCTAGGTCACCAGCCTACACAGCATTGTGTGATATGACATTCATGCAAATAAGGAATAAAATTGATTGCACTTTAGTTAAATAACCTAACTTGTTCCTTGTAAGTATTATGCGAGAGTACTTTAATTGTTGAATAAGAATACAACACTTGCTTTCTGTTCATCTGAAATCGGATAGATTTTCTAGCAGTTATTCCAGCAGAAGTTTGAAGGAACTGATCATTCTGTATTTAATTAGATAATCAAAATACACAAGCTATTGACATAACATATTAAACCATAATTCACTTTTCACATTGGACAGCCAATGTTTTTTTTTTTTTTTTTTTTTTTTTTTTTTTTTTTTTTCTTTTCAAAATGCAATTGATAACTTATATTGTTTTTTTTTTTTTTTTTTTTTTTTTGACTATCTTAGTAGTGTGTTGCATGCAATTTGTAATTGTAATACGCATCATTTATAAACTATGTTTCTTATTTCTAATCAAATTTTTTGTCAAGTAAGCACTTAACATTTCCTAAGTATTGGAAAATTCAGTAGTGTCTAAGGATAATAAAAACAATTTCGTTTTAGTTGCAATTTTGTTCCTGATGGTTAAATGGCCCAAAATAGATACAAAATAGATACCCAATGTTCACAAGAGAAACGGGATGGATGTACCAACATCAAATAAACGTAGAGAAAAACTATTAATGAAAATGTAAACAAAAATGAATCCACTGGTTCTCTTTCTGCTTCTAAAAAAAATTGAGTAAATATCAAGAAGAGTTTATTTTATACTGTTTTACATGTTGCATTATTAATGGAAAATGAATAGCCATTGTGTGTTAAATGCAGTAAAAACTTGGCATATGGAAAGCATGAAACCTGCAAAATTAAAAACACATTTAGAAACAGTACTTTTCCGTTTTGCAAGCGCAAACGATAAAGTCGCCTACAATGGTACAACTGATGCCAAATGGAATATCTTCGCTGGCAACCTTTTCCGCCTCATTTTCAAAACACGTCGCAGCCATTTCTTATCAGATTGATTGTTTCTTTCAATACTGGCATACAATTACATAGAATTTTTACAAGATAGTTAAATTTTATGCCCTAAGACCATTCATGGTAATTAAGTCAATTAGAATGCAATTACACCACTCACTCAAAGGCGAAAATATAGAAAAGGAAAAATCAAGGGTTAAGCTAATACTTTGGCAAGGAGAATTGAACAAAAACGACAGAAACATGTTCTTCAGAATTTACTAAAGAAAATAATACAGATTTCTTGTTTAAAACAACATATGATAAAACTGACAGAAAATTTTTTGAAAAATTTCCAAATAAGGAATTAGGTTGGATCTGTGACCCATTTTGCCTTTGGTATTTTCAATTCCAATGTATCTCTAAATGAAAAAGAACAATTAATTGATATTTTAAGTGACAGAATACTGTGTGTTCAAGTTAAGTCTCTAACTTGCCAAAACTTTTAGCTATCTACTGGAAACGAATATGCCAATTTAAAAGGAATGAAAGTAAATTATTACGTTTTTTACATAAAACTTCTAAAATGCTTATGTTACATCTTTCTGTCTTTCTGTTATATTAGCATTGAAAGTGGTTTTCTCACTGAAATAGAAATAATTTTTCTACTGAATCAACATGGAGAACTTTTTTATTGAAATATTTTTTTCTCTGTGACATTAGTTGCATCTACTACAAACTAAAGATTAAAGAACTGTTTTTAAAACATTTTGAATTCGTTGTCATATTGATCTATGAAGCACTAGATTAGTGAGTTTTTATTGCATTATTGACAAATATAGTTTTTAAACAATCAAAAACTTTTCTGCGAAATAATTACTTGTCAAATATGAATGTGTTTTCAAGCGGAAATAAATAATGAGTTGTAAAAGAAAATTCAGTTAGAACATTCACATCTCTAACAGTAATTTGGATTGATTTAATCTTTATAATACAATATATTTTACAATGATAAGGCAAACTCCAATGTGAAAGATTATGCGAAGATTACGATAGTACCTAGAGTATTCAGCATATCGTATAATCCTATAACCAGATAATAATAATATTAAAATAAATTTTATCTGAATGAAGTTTTCTTATTACAGAAACAGTAAAATTATGCCATTACATAAACCAATGCACTTTCAGACAATATACTTCATACAGTTCACAAGTGCAAGCCACAAGTTCTGTTTATAATTACTTCTCGCCCTTCAGCGCATGCTCAAGATTTACCAGCCAGGCGAAACTAGTCGATTTGTCCATGACGTCAAAAATTCAAAAAGTGGGGTAGGGTCTGGAAATACGCTACCGGTATGATAAGAATAAGGAAAAAATTATAGAATGGCATATCACCGATATGCTACGTAAAAAGATCATAACGCCCATCTCAAGTAGTTATGCTAGCCCGGTGGTTTTATGTAAGAAAAATAATGACTATACTTTGACACATCCAAAAAGGTGGAAATTCGCAATTGACTACCGTAAATTAAACTCCATAACTAAATATCCGGTATATCCGTTACCTATTATTGAAGAAATTCTAAGGAACATAACATCCACCAAATATATGACGACTTTAGACTTAACGACTGGTTATTTTCAAATAGGGCTTAGGCCTGAGGACGTGCCTAAGACTGCTTTCATAACCAAGTCTGGCACTTATGCATTTCTGCGTATGCCGTTTGGCCTTTCAGGGGCACCGGCAACATTTCAGCGATGTATGGACATAGTGTTAAGGCCTGTTCTTGGAAAATCCACATTTATCTATTTAGACGATATCATTATTACTAGTGATAATCTCGACCAACATGTACAGGATTTAAGACAGGTGTTTTCTTTATTAAATGAGGCCGGTCTAAAAGTTAATGTCGAAAGGTGCAAATTTGCAGTCCCTGAATTAAAATATTTAGGTTACAAAATATCTCAGAAAGGAATCGAGACTGATGAATCAAAAATAATCGCTGTATAAAAGTATCCGACTCCATACACGGCAAAGAAGCTCTCTTCTTTTCTAGGACTTTGTTCATATTATAGGTCCTTTATAAAAGATTTTGCAGCTATTGCTGAACAATTGTTAAAATTAAAAAGGAAAAAGGCAAGATTCTCGTGGACGGCCGAAGCCAATAGTGCTTTCGAAAAACTAAAACAAGCATTAACGCAAGCCCCTGTATTGAAATTTCCTGAAAAGGATGAGAATTTAGAAATTTCAGCGATGCGGCGGTAACTAGATTGTACTCAGGGAAAAACTTATCCCCAAGGTTAATAAGATGGGCACTCAAGCTACAAGAATATAATCTGGTAATCAAGCATACCCCCGGAAAGGAAAATATCGTAGCAGATGCCCTATCCAGAATTAAAATAGATGAAGAAGGCAATACTGTAAAGGTGGCAATGCTCACAGCATGTACAATAAATTCCCGAGAAACTGTAATAACCGAACTGGGTAAGGATCCTGAGTTTGGAAGCATTTATGAGTATTTAAAGGATCCTGAAAATTTTAGCCACCAAGATATTGTGGCGATAAGAAATAGGGCGGCCCATTACGAACTAATAGATGGTCTATTATTCTATACAAAAACTACGAATTCCAACAACGAATTTCGACCTGTTATCCCAGCTAATCTTAGATTAAATATCCTGCAGGAGCTCCATGACAGCACTTTAGCTTCTCATGCTGGTATTCGAAAAACTATCCAACGCGTACGCCAGCAAGTCTATTTTCTTGAACTGCAAAAGTTAACAAGGGCGTATGTCCAGTCCTGCCCAACATGTCAAGCAGTTAATTATATTAATTTCCGCCCGGCCGGGTTTCTAAATAGTATTAAATCCGACTTTCCAAATGAAATAATTGGCATCGATTTATTGGGCCCTTTCCCAAAAAGTCAGTTAAATAAAAGTCGCTATCTCCTTGTTATGGTTGATCATTTTAGTAAGTGGACCGAAATTGTTCCCTTAAAACGAGCCTCCGCGAAATTAGTTACTGATTCTATTTTAAATAAATACATTTAAAATAAGGGGCGCCCCTAAAAGTTATATCGGATAATGGTCCTCAATTTGTAAGTAATGTATTTGAAGACATGTGCCAAAAACTGGGCATACGTCATTTAAAAATGGTCCCGTATCGGCCGCAATCAAATATAGCGGAACGGGTCAATAGAAATATAGTGAAAATTATCCGTAGTTATGTTAAAAATTTTCATAAAAGCTGGGATAACTATGTCAATGAATTTGCTTTGCCCTTAGGACCGCAAAACATGATACAACGGGCAAAACTCCTGCGGAGTTATTTTTAGGCAGAAAGATTATAACGCCGTTAGGTAAATTATTTTATGTGCAACAAAGAGCCCCAGAATTTAAAATGGGTGATATAGAAAAACTAATTAAGGAAGCAAAGAAGAATACTGAAGTAGCACAGAGAAAACAGAAACTGTATTATGACTTGAAACGACGGGGAGTAACTTATAAAGTAGGGGATGAAGTTTTAAAAATTAAGCATTCACTTTCTTTAGCACCAGAAGATAAAACTGCCAATTTTTTTCCACGATTTGAAGGACCATATGTCATAGAAAAAATAACTCACGCTGTAGTAGTGTTAAAAGCCAGAAATGGTGAAACCTGCTCCGCAAACATTGATCAAATCAAACCCTACTATGATCGTAATAAAATGCAAATATTTTCAGATCTTTTGCAGGTTCCGGCACGGCAGACACGGCAGGCACAGAATCCAGAGGTGGAACAACTACAAGTACAAGGATAAGCCATTAAGAGGCAGGAGCAAGTGAAAAGAAAGTTTCCTCGCGGGAAAATTAAAGGTAACAAGAAAAAGAAGCCGTTCCACCGTCCAGAAAAGAGAACTCACGAACACCCCCAGAATGAGGAAGGGAGAAGGACGACGTATGCAGAGAGAACCAGGAGAAATGACGCCAACTATAACTCGGCTCTAAAACGGAAGATCTTCTCATCCGACAGGACTCACCGCAGCAAATGTCGCCGAACTGCGGAAGGGCCACCAGCGGCGGAGGAAAAATTACAAGGAAAATTTGAACGGCCAGCAACGAGGTCCAAGCAGGAACGCGAAAGAAGTTTCCCGGTTCCGCCAAGACCAGCTGCCATCAAACGGCCAAGACCACAGGCAGAGGCGAAAAAGAAGGTATTCAAGGGTGACCGAACTGGAAAAAAAAGAAAGCTGCTAGAGGAAGGCACCGAAGGGCGAGCCCGTACAAGAAGGAGGATAAATCAAACAACAATCTACGCTACCTTCCAAGACTGGGCTCAGAAAAGAATGTCCGAATATCACAAAGATAAGTAAAATTTTATGTTACGTTGCAAACTTAAGTTAATCTTTCATTCTTACTGCAAGTGGCAGATTTCAAGAAGTTTTACCTCATGCGAGGTCTACTTTTATCGCCAAAAGGGCGAGAAATGAGTTGTTACCGATTTTGGTATTATGTTTTTCAATTACTCGCGCGTAAAACTAAAGTTGATGTATAATAGCGATGTGTAAATACTTAAATATTGTAAAAAGTTATTGTATAAATTTTATTTAAAACATTCTAGCAAGAGAGAGGTTTTGGTCTGAAAGACTTTTTGAAATGTAGTATTTCAAGGTAGAAGAATTGGCACTTGCTTTGAAAAGAATAGAAGTTAACAATGTACTACTAATGTATGTTTTCAAATGCGTAAAATTAACGGCATGTTAATATGTTCTTATATACAATGTGAACTGTTATTGTAAATGTTAAGAAATACCGTGATATGGTAAAAGTGAAAGTAATGTTAAAAAAAATTTTTTTTTATTCGTGTGACTGTAAAAAGACCAAATCATGGTGAATATGTGTTAAAGGTTGAATGAATATAGTTAGGCTTTCTGACGCTACACTTCAGAGTTAGTCACATTCAGAATAGTACCTCAGGGTTTAGAGTTGAAATTAGGGTGTGTTACGAGGTCTTGGTATGTTGAATTTTAACACGTTAGTGTTTTGATTGTAGGAGGAAGTGTTGAACACGTATACATAAACACATTCGTGTTTGATGTTCTTTTACAACACATGTCAGAGAGCACGGGGAGAGATAATTAAAATAGTCATGAATGAAATAAGAATGTTAAGAGAAATATAAATATGCATGTTACTTGCCATTTCATTGTGTAACATTTCATTAAACTAGTTTTCCTTCCAGATCTTTGGAAGGAACCAGATTTGAATAAAAGCTCCTGTTTAGATGCAGTACAGATCTAAAAATTGCGTGTCCTGGGAGCTGCTATTGTAAAAACAAATTTCTTTCTTTTAAATTTCTAGTTTTTAGTGAAAAATGTTTGTAAAAGATTGGCCTCGCGTTAGATTCTAGAGCTAAAAGTTTTCAACAAGGTCGTTTTAGACCTCAGTTTCAAACTAATTAACTCTGGCTGGAAGTATGTAAGGATCTTAAGTTTTACTAACGTTTATTTTATTTTAAATCTTTACTATCACTTCTTATTTTCTACTTCCGGCCCGAATTATAAGCGTTAACGTTTTTATGCAAAATTTGTCTGGCGAACGCCAAGTACTTAAGTGGTGGCTTTTTGCCAAGCGAGAGAGAGGAAGCAGTTAGTCGAAGCAGGCCGCTTACCTTAGAAGTCTTACTCAGTTGCTGGTTGCCTTCCAGGCCAGATTTTAATACTCTTGATAACTTTAAACGTATTGTAGTGTTAGCAGTTCTCTGTACTACATACGGCTTCCTGTTAATATAAGGCCATCTTCCACGTTCATTCTTTCAAAGTTAAAGTAGCGTTATTTATATTTTTATATTCTTGCGTTTAGACCACAAGTAGTGAGTCTTTGTATTCCGAAGTACGGAAGTTATTGTAAATAGAGAAAAATAAAGGGTTTTGTATACCCTTCTTGTGTATCCTGTCTACTTCCCACAATTATTGAACATAGCTTTAGTAAGCTCTCTGTTCCGAGTCAGGTCCTTGCATGTTCCCGAAGAAGGTAAGAAGGAACATTGATCCTGATAACTTCAGCGCTTGTTATTTTGCATTTAACATTTTAATATAAACTTGAGCATTTGTTTCCAATTTCCATAAGCTGGGACAGGTCGGTTCTCTGTTTTTGTTATCAGCTTTGTGTAACCGTGAAGCTGACGAGTTAATAAAATTGTTTTTTGTACTTTCATCTGGGACTTTATCCATTGTACGTTAGCCCGGGTAATGACTTCTGTCGATCTTTACAGTTTCAGGAATGTGGTATGCATGAATGTAGTATGGAACTGTAAAAACTAAATTTCAGTTACTAATAACTTTGCTGCCGTAATGGGATTATAAAGCTGCAAGCCATCGTATGTAAAATTGTCTCATCAGACAAGCGGAACGGTGGGCGTCTGAGCATAAACAGCTTTCCGTCGGTTTGCGACGGAAATCTCCAATCGTCTCGATTTAATTTACATTCTGACGATGCTTGACTGAAGAAAGAGAAGTTACATTTAAGAATTAACTAAAAAATACAATGTTAGTTAAAATAACTCATAAAATCCATAGCTACTCGTTAGCTATTTTTTGGCAGTTACTTTTGTGTTGAATATTTGGGACAGCAAACTGCATGTCATAGTAACAGGTTTTTATTTTGGATCGAAATAGTTAAAACTTATAATAGTAACACCCGTTTATTTTAGAGTAGGTTATCCTCAATTGTTATTTAGGTTCTTGAAAGCGATGAGTCACAACAAACATTTAAAGCACTGACAACACGAAAATTTATTAATTAATGTATAACAACAAACCTTGAAAGAACCAGAAATACTGTCAATATTCAACTTCTTATAAAATTTTTCCGATATCAGGATTTCTATCTTTCAACATAATTTCTTCTTATTTATACTGTATTCCGCTCCATGTAGGAAAGTTATATTTTCCTTTCATTTTCTTTTTCGCTTCTTCGTTTTCTTACCAGACGGTGTGGATAAATTGGTGCCAATTCAAAGCTGCTGTTCCAAAGGTCTCTTGAGTTTCCTATCTTGTGTTTCGCAACAATATAAAAAGTTTATCTTCAAGAAGGGTATTGCGAAATCTAGTAAACTTGATTTGTAGATAAATATTTCGCATTCCGCCGGTCAGGTTTTGCTGAAAAAAGAAACCTAAATTCCACTCCTTCAGCTTCTAGACAGTTCACCATTCCCTACAGTTTCTAAGTTCTTGATATAGATGAAATTTCAGTAGCGTAACGCTTTTATCCGAAATACCTGCTGCGAGGTAGTTGGAGAAAAACGTTAAGTGACTTTAAGCAGTTTCTTGTGTTTGAAACAGTATTGAGGATATTCTGTCTGTCTTTCGGAATGATATCATTTTTTTTAAAACATATAATTAAAAACAGTAAACTCAATTATTTGATTTTGAAAAGTCTCAGATGCAAGTTTCACATCGTTTTGGTAATACTAATTCACCTCGCTTCACTTCATTTTGGTCCTAATATTTTACAAATTCCAGAATATTTAAAGAGATTTCACAGAAAGAAAATAAAATGTAAGTGTGGTTGTGAATCACAAAATGCAGACTTTATACACTATTTGTGTGAATGCATAGAGACAGTCTCTATTAGAGAAAAATATTTTTAAAATATTTCGAAACAAAATATAAAGTACTTATTCATGAAAGACAAATCCGGGTTAGGAATTATAAAAATTATAAATAATCTAATTGGATATGAATATTTTGAAGTTGATTATGTAATAAGTTTCTAAAACTATAACTAAGTTGAATTAAACTATAACTAAGTTGAACATACTTATGTAATTTAGTTAGAATGATTATATAATAAACAAAAATGGGTTTCACAATTGTGAATTTATCTTGAAAACTATGTAAAATTGATTAATTCAAATGAGTAAATGATTCAGTGTTTTAGAAAGATGCAAATCTGCGTAAGATTTTTTTTATTTACTGTTAATTTAATTTATTAGCCCAAAGGGGTGGTAGCCTAGAAAGGCTGTTAGTTTCGAAGCGGCATTTTGCGTTGTTTTACTATAAATGTCCGTGTCTCCTTGCAAATTGTTGTTACCAAATATTTGTTACCAAATATTATAGCCCTGTCTTATATTTAAAGAAATTAAATAATGAAGAATCTGCATTAATGCATATATGTTTCTCGCACTGTGTGCAAAAACGAAAGTATCTAGATCCATCAAATTTTGAATAATGTAATCCTCCACCCGAACATGGGCATCTGGACGCCCGAATTTGGAATTTGTTTTAATCTATTTCATATTTTGTTAGACTTTAATGAATTCTTGATTAACAAACTCAACGAGTTCAGAGCGAGCACTTTACGGAAAATAACAGTTTTATCTCCAGTGCGGAAATTCTAAAAATATGTTGTTTTCAAATGTATGTGGTTTACGGGCAAAGAACATGATATTCAATAAATATAGGTTACACACAAAACGTTAAAAAAAGTTTCCTTTTGGGCGTAATATAAAATCTGAGTGCTTCTAGATTTTATTTTACCTTTTTTCCCCTTCCTTACACTCAGAAAATTTTATGCTTCGAATTTTATAAATTACTAAAATAAATATTCCACTTTAATGTTAATAAGTTAATGATGATATAATCAAATAATGATTGTTTTGTAATGTTATTATAGTTTTGTAAATCACTGCCTGAAAATGGTCATTAAATTAAAAAAAAATATATATATCAGATCTTGTTTAATATTACCTTATTTATTTCAAAGCATCACGTACTATCAATCTTATTTAATTTTACGTTATTTGTACGCAAAATTAAGTTCATCAATTTTGTGCTTAGAGTTTTTACCTTTTTTTACCTTATCAAAGTAAGATGATTGTACAAGAATTACGCGCGAAAAAAATGCGCGAAATGCATTAAAAAGTGCTTTAATGAGATATATTAAATCCTATTTGGAAAAAAATTGTGACTTTCATAGTCTCATCACTATACAGCGTATCACAATTAATAATTAAAAACAATTATGTGATACAAACGCCATAGGCTGCAGTGTTAAAGTAAACCAGATCGTCCCTACTCTTTCTTTCGGACATGTCGGTGACGCGTGCCCCGCCCACTGGGTTAGTCTATCTCTTATAAGGTCCATGCCTAAGGCACGCGGTACAAATCTCAGTGGCAAATCTCAGTGACACCGATCTACAAAGTTATCAAATAAAGAAATAGCGCCCTTTCTATATTCATGTGTTTGTTTTAACATGTATGTCATCTGGTAGTTCTTTCAGTAATTAATAATTTTGTCAGGAGGTTTATAGGTGATAATGAAGCGTGGACAATCAACTGTAGAATGAAATCCATTATTTCTCAAATTAAAGTGGGTTTATATCCAGTACACTTTCTCACTAGAAACTTTAGATTGTTTTACTTTGCTGTGTATTTTATGTGAATGAAGAAATACCCATTATTTCTATACCTTGTATTCTGAGATCTCCAATCCATATTCGTATGAGCAACGAAATGCAAAACAATATTAATATTTCTTTACTATTAACCCCTTCTAAGACACATTTCTGTTATTTAACTTCTTAGATTTAGTCTTGAATTCGCTAACTTTTATCAGTGGAATAGTAATGCAGATAATGTATTTCCAACTACTGAAGACATATTACAAATCCTGGTTATTTTACTCTCAATTTTTTTTAAAAGTGGAGTGTTAGAGGCCGTTTTCAAAAGACCTAAAATAATAAGAAGGGTTTTATCTTTCCTTCAATACTCTTTTTGATATTAGAAATTTAATTTTTCAGATATCACTAAATATAGATATTCGTCGATTCTGCTTGTATAAACAAAATCCAACCTTAGATTCCATGTTTTGTTAACTGAAATTTTAGATAAACTTTCAGAGAACTTGATCTAACGTTTCAAAATGGGTAAATATTCTACAAAATACTATTCTTTCTTTTTCAAGCGGATAATATTCTCCTTCTTTCCACAGTGTTTTTGTTCAAATGAAATATGGACATTGAATCTTAATCTACAATGCAAAATCGATGTAAAAGCATAAAGCTTGGGAATTTGAAACTCGAATATAATAAATGGAGAGCAAAAAAAGAGGGGGGGGGGGAAATAAACTTATGAAAAATTAAAAACCGTTATAACTAATTAAAGCAATTTATGAATTTTCTAAAATCCAAATCTTAAATATAAGTGTACTGGATAATCTTCCCAACACTTAAATGTTTGCATTTTTGTTGAAGGTCCTTTCACCAGCAAATGTGACACAAAAGATTGAAATCACTTCTTAATAAAGAATATTCGTATAATGTAATTTATGAAAAAACGTTGATTCGTATTTAAAATTATAATTATCTTCTAAAACTGCATTACTTGGATTTTATACACATTCTACATATAAGCAGAAAATTTTACAAGCTTAAAGGGAATCGAATGCTCATGAGAACACATAAATTATACATAACATCTAAATACAGCTATGAGTTAACTGTTACGAAGGGGATAAATTATATGTTTCATTAACACCTGATTTGCATATAGAATGGAAACTGATACTAAATTCCAGCCACTGAATAGAGCGACAGATTATACCATACATTAATCGTATGGGTGTAAAACTATTTGCATCTAATGCATCATGTTCCATATAAAACGGTAATTATATACCACTAAGAAGCATACCAAACAGGATTATAACTTACACACACATGTTTATAAAACACCCGAATATTCTTTATTAAGAAAAGATTTCAATCTTTTGTGTCACATTTTCTTGTGTAAATTAAATTTAGAATAGGATCTATATATATGTACAAATCAAATAAATGCATGCCTTATAAAATGAATGACATCTTTCTTTAATTTGAACTTCAGTGTTAAAGCATAATCGAAACACTTCTAAATTTATCAGTAACTTTAAGCATTATGCATTGTCTACACAAACGTCCTTCCCAAGCCTTTATTTTCACAACCGTTGGTCGCAGACGTGTACTTTCTTTTATAGTAAAACATTAAATGACGCAAAGATTCAGATTTACATAGTCTTAACTTTAAAAAAAAATATTTTTTTAAACAAAGACGAAAATTAACTTTCTGTATGTTCTTTGTGTTCCTATGCTCATAAGTAGGAAAATAAATACTTATTGTAAAAAAGCAGAGCACAAAATTTTCGAACGCGTCATACTTTTTACGACATTCGTTATTTTACCGTTTTTTGGCAAGGAAAACGACAGAAATGAGTGACTATTAATAATAAATTTGTTAAGAATTAAAATATTAACCTTATTATTGCAAAAGCCAAATGATATCACTTTCAAATATAAGTAAATTATTTTTAAGTTCTTATGCAAAAGCCAAATTTCAAGCTTGTTAGGGCAGGTGAAACTGTGTTCAGGGCAGATGAAACTGAGTTTATGGTCCTGGAAAGGTCTGGAGACTCATTTTCCGTTGCAAACAGATATAAAAAAGGAAAAAAATGAGCAGGACATAAGAATTTCACCAAATGGTTTCATATGTGTACAAGTTTGATGCATCACAACCGGGATAATGGTTTCGAGTATCCGATAGATCCCGAGATCCTTCTTCCCTTACCAACAAACCACTCTAAAACAATCGGCTTTTGAAGTACTCCCATGCAGCGCAGACTGGGATACAGTTGATTGTGTAAGGTGTCAATTCAGATTCATATATTTATTGAAATACGTTATTAGAGAATTTTGGAGAAATGTTTCGAGTTTTCAGTGAAATATGAATGTCTAGATTAGCGGATAGTACATATGACAGTAGAGGTTTACACAATTAGCTCGGTAATTACAGAGGATGGAAGAATGATAGATTTGGCGGTAAATATTGTGATTTAGCATAGAGGTGGTGGAAGACAGAAACAGGAATTTTGAGCTGCGATATGCGGTAGTCAGATACTCAAGGCGGCGATCGCTTTAGTTGCATAAAGAAAAGTGTCGAGAATCTGTGTTAAAAGAGATAACAAACTGTTGATAAATGAAAGAAATAATATTATTTATTTAATTCATAGCTGCTATGCTCAGATTCACCGCTACTTGCTTGGTATATATGTTATAAATGAAACTAAACGGTGTAACCTTAAACCTTACGTCCAGACTATAATTTTAGTGCTGTTATGAAAGCAAACAAATTGCCTAAAGTCACAAAAAGTCCCCGTCTGTGTCCGTCTGTGCCGCCGAAAGGGAAGTTTCTGAAAGTTTTTGAGCATAATAGAAATGAAAAAGAAGGAGCAAAGGTAAACTGTGTGACTTAACACATTTCAGGTAAATACTCTGTTAAATGTAATTAACGACTAAAATCATTTATGATAATTCATAAATATTTGTAAAATACTCGTAACTTTGATTATTTGTCTTTTTGGCTCCGATTAATTTTAGAATTTCTGATTCTAGATGCGGTGGCAATGAAATTAGAAAGACGTGAAACTGGATGTGCCAAACTCTATCTTACTCATTTCTATATTTAAAAAAATATTATTATTTACACTGTTCTTGAATAATATTTAACCCAAAATTCACAACAATTCCTTCCGATATGAAATGTAGCAATATCGAATAAGGTGACAAATTACAATAAATCGTATAGAATAATGCAATTTAAGTTTAGTACATAATGAATGTCGTAATGAGAGATATTTTTGAAACTTGCTAATTAAACGATTTTCAAATATAATGATGCAAACCCTAAATTTGTTTCGACACGGTTTCAGTTTAGTATCAACACTTTACGACGGTTTGTGAAACGCGTAATTGAAAAGGCAGCTTCTAGAATTGCATTTACATGTATTGCTGCAATCCATTATATCTACAAACACTTCCTTTCACTTAATTAATCGAAAATAGATCCAATGCCTCAAAATCAGAAAGCTGCTCGAATTGATCAGACAGCTGAATGGGTTTAATTAATCTGTTTCCTTCTGAGGGCGTCAGGACACTAGTACCTGCGTTTCACGATGGTTCTATAAATAGACTGATTATTTACCAATTTGTTCTCACGCCCACGTATCAAGCATGGATAAGCAGTACGTTTATTAAATACGTATTATCCCCATTTCAGGCGCATTACTAAAGATAACGTGATTTTAGAAATTTATTCAAGAGTGATAATTTTGAAAGTAACTCATGAATTGAATCAAATAGTCCATCAAAACTTTTAAGCTTTCCTTCAGAAAGTCATATTTACATATTTATATATAAACATGTAATTTTTAAGACTTTTTTTTTATCTATTCTGCATTTCAGCTACCTGGACCTGCCACAAGTTACATGTGCAATATTAACTGTGCCACATTTTGAGGGAACTTTGTCTCTCCACTCCTCAACAAGATAATGCTAGACCGCATGTTATCAATGCTGTTCTAGGTGTATTCTGTACACAGGGAATTCACCTAATACACTATCCGGCGCATTCTCCAAATCTGACGTTACCGAAGCCGTCTAGCCAATGGCTGCGAGTAGACTGACCCGACAACACTCGGAGGTTTGACACTGACAAATAATTGAAGCCATGTGGTTTAGTTACCGAAATTGCCATCCAAAGTCTGTTCGACTTGACGCTCACCCTTATAACAGTTGCTATATTTTCCTGATGCGGATGTTTCTTCATGTTGTATACTTCAAAATTAACTGATATATTGATCATTTAATCCTTCTGTTCTAATATATTGCGATATTTAATATGATATCGCTATCTTATAAACCATTCTTGGTGATATTTCATTCTGTAATAAGGAAGTAAATTTAATACTTTTCTGTGAGCTCAAGGATATGATATGTGTAATAAAGGACCAATAATTATGGAAGACGAGAAAGGTGGGAACCTGAAACAACTGGATCATAGGAGAAACTTCGAAGTGAAAGATTAAGTACAGTTGTGACTAAATTGTGCTGAAAAATTGGGTACTCTAATTTTGTGTACTACAAGGAAAATACGCATAGTGAAACCACATAAAAGTATTTCATTCAGTGTTACTTTTCTTTTATTTTCGCCATCGATGGAATAGTTGGCCCACTGGGTTAGTTGCTTTTCGAACTATTGAATCCCGTCGATGTAATTAAAAATAAATAAATATAGTAAATAAAAAGCTTTGCACTGTGTCCTCCAGGATTTGATTACATTTAGAGCTTAGTGATGTGTCCTCTGGGAATTGACCACGCTAAACTAGGGACATTGAAAGAAGTACCAGAACATGGAAAGAATGTGCATGGCGGGACTACTGAGAGTAAGGGGAACACTTTTCACTATTATGGTACATGTTAGGCATGCAGATATATGAAGGATATGGTATAGACCTAGGTACAGATGTAAAGATGAATAAATACATTACAAATTGTGAAATACATTAAATGAGTTCTGGATTAATCATAATATTGAACATAATTAATTCAGTATTACTTCCAACAGTTCTACAAGTTATCTACTTAACTTGGAAGTCGATTTTCCACAGTGAAATTTAAATCTGAATGATTTAGAAGTGCCTGGACAGTAGGTGCGGGGTTGCTATATACACAACTCGACCTTTCCTAACGGACATTCCTCCTCTCCTGTCCTCCGTCATAATGGTTCGTGGCATCGTAGTGAACATCAAGCATTTATATTGTAGGGATTTAACATATAACTAAGTGTAACTTGTGTCAAATCCTTGCATAGATGTATAAGCGACTTACTGCTTTGTCTAAGATGAAAGAGAACTTAAGAAGGATTTTTTATACCCTTCTTAAGTTCAGAATGTAGAAGTCTTATGTTCTTACCTTCAGAATGCAGTTTATGCAGAACTTAAGAAAGTTCTAAAATGAACCTTCTTAAATTCGTAAATTAAGTATTTCTTTAATTCTGCAGTTATGGTGCAATTCAAAAGTGATGAATTCAAATTAAAACTAAGTTGTAAGTGAGCCAAAGGCTACACAGCAATGAATAATGACGAGGCTGGCTGAAACTTACTATATTGGCGAGACAAGCACTATTAGTAAGAATAACGCAGCGGAGAAGGTAGGAATGCTATTATGGAAATTCAACTAGTAACGTGGCCTTCAGCAGACGGAACACATGCTGATTAAAAATCTATGACCTTCCTTTAAATATAACCTCTTTCTGGTTTATTGGAATAGGCGCGAAGTGAAAACTAGCATTCTGGCAATACAATACACAATAAAACAATCAGCGCATAGAGACTTTAACCTAATTGCGTTATTTATTAATTTGTTTTGACAATAATCAGAAATGAAATTTTACGCAACTATAACCAGTTTAAAGTTTTATTTTGTACACAATTTGGTAACAAAATCAGATTAGTATATAAGGTATTTCTCCCACCTTCTTGGCATGCCTTCGTGGTGTGGTGGTCTCCACGCTGGGCGCGTATTCCAGAGGTACGCGTTTCGATTCCCGGCGCAGGCGTTTGCTCATTTTTCATCTTTTCCGCTTCCAAATTACCTAATGTTTCTACAACTGGCGCCCGAACTAAAAGAAGGGTGAATAATGATTCTCCACACCCAGGATTTGGCGATTGAGTCCCCTAAAATAACCCATTCGCCCTTTAGAAGGTGGAGTATATAAGGTATATATCCCGCCTTCTTGCCATGCCTTCGTAGTGTGGTGGTCTGCAAGCTGGGCACGTATTCCAGAGGTCGGCGGTTCAATTCTCGGTGGAGGCTTTGCTAATTTTTCAACACTCCTGCTTTAAAAAAATCCTAATGTCTCTACAAGTATTCCTTTAAATACAAATTTTGAGAAAATGCCGAGAGAGCTTCAGGAATTGAAATTGAAATTATTCTTTTAACTGATGGAGACTGGGGTATGCGATTAATAAGGATAACAGGTCTCTGATCAAAAGGTATATGAGAATCAATAGTAGATATTTAAAATCAGGTAGAACATTTAGTATTGCACATTTTGCAAAAGCTGAGCTGGTAATCCTTTTCACTTGCCTTTTTTAAGGTGAAAAATAACTTTCTCAATATGTCAGTTTGAACTTCCTTAATATTATAAAATAGATTGCATAATTTCTTATTACTTGCGACTTGAAAAAGATATTCAGTTTATATCATTTTTTAAAATACAGTTTTTTCCCGTTCTTACTAAATCCATGTCTATAATAAATTAATGCTTTTTTTACATCTTAAAATGGATCTCTTTTTTTTCCTTCCATGAACATACACCGAAGGCTATGTTTAAATATTTTAAAAAAATGGCAGTTTACAATAAAGAAAGGTTTACGACATCCCTATTATCAACTAATATATATATATATATATATTTAATTTTCTACTTTAATCTACTACACTTTTGGGGGCGCGGTAGGGTATATACTTAGTGACTTAAATAAATTAATTTGGTTTTAGCCGAAAAGGATGTTAGAATTGGCTATTGGTCTCGAAACAGGATTTAGCGACGTATATTTTAAATGTCTGAAACACTTTTCAAACTGAACGGAACTGAACTGAACGCCACTGTTCAGGCTCCTGACCTAAGGTGTTATACCAAGCTGGATAATGTATAATTTCAAATAATGTACACTTTTCAAAAAGTTGCTCCCAAGTATTATACCCTGTATTACTGTTTTAAAGAAAATAAATAATGAAGGATTTACATAAATGTATGTGTGTTTCTCGCAGTAAAAGAATGATGGCACCTAGGGTTATCAAATTTTAAATAAAGCAGTCCTCCACCCGAACCTGGAAGCCGAATATTGAATTTCGAATCTTCTTTTTCAAATTTTGTAAAACTTTAGCGGATTTTTAACAAACTGAAAGATTTGAAATCGAGCAATGGCAACATTTAACTGATTAAAACATTGTTATCTCCAGCGCGCGGGCCTGTATATCATAAATTCTAAATATATGCTGTTTTTAAATATTTTGTGACTTTGCTCAACAACTGAATTTTATCTGGCATCATTGCGAAGATCACGATATTTAATTAATAAATTTAACACGGAAAAACGTTAATAATAAAAAGACAAAAAAAATGTTTTACAAGCCATCATACAAATCTGTACATCGATGTGATAAACTGAGAAAAGGTTGGAAAAAATAGAAAAATGTATGCCAGTGCTTAACACTTCATTGGGAATCTTAAACATATGCTGTTGTTATAATTTTGCAATTTTAATGTTGAATTGTATATGACGTAAGTGCAAAGAAAATGATGCCTAATATTAAAGCTAAAAAGACAAAAAGAAATGTGTTAGCAGGAGTGAGGGCAACAACAGACTGGTAGACTGCGAGCTCAGCGAGAGTATAAAAAAAACTTAAGAAAACCTATTGGGCTACGATTAAAATCTGAGTTCTTTCTGAACTTTTTGCTTCTTTATCTTTATTTTTTTAACATAACGTAAATAATACATGTAAATAGAGTGAAAGGTAGCATTATTAATCTAAACAGGGCTAGTGAAGAATAAATACAGTTTTCTTGAGCGAAAATATTGCCAGCTATATTTCAATCCATATTTCAGCGTAGCAGAGTTTATTGCCATGGCTGTCAGTGATATAGTTAATTTTACCAAGGTGGATGATATTTAGTTTTATGGTTTTTTGTTACGCTTCAGTGTTTCGCGTGATGTCTTATTCCGTGAAGTGTGGGTATTCGTACTATAAGGACTACGTTTGCATTTCATTCAATAATCTTAACTTAATGTTTTGACAGAAGGTCATTGATATAAATTATTACTCTAGTTAATTTAATTATTAATATTTCATTTGCATGATTTGGAAAAATGAGCGCGTAAATACATCATTTTTTCGGTTCATATAGCAATAATACATGAATTCAGAAAATATTCAGGCGTTTTGTAGTGGGATTAAAGAGAAAATGCTTGTATAAATAGATTAATGTAAGGTAAATAAAATAAGTACGTAAATAAAAAGTATATAAAAATTAACAAAATAAATAAGTAAATAAATATAACTTAATTAAATAAATAAAAAACGAAAAATAAAACTTTACTTCATATTTCAGTTGCTAAGCATTTTGCACAGTGGCTTTCAAAACCTATATCACAAGACATAAATATAAATAAAATGAAATAACCAACTATACCAAATTTTTACAGACTGCAAACAGCGTATTCATAAAATATGACAAGTATGCACAGAAAAACAATTAATAAAATATTTAATAAAATTTAAATTTTTAACAGCACCTCCTGCTCTGTGTTCTAATGCTGTTATATATAGGAAGACGATTGTGAATAGCTAATAATTTAAAGAATAAATAAAAAAAGTAAATAATAAAATTGGTAATAAAATCTAATATAAAAATAATTAATCCCTGTGTAATAACAGCATTAATTATCATAAGTCTATCTCAAGGTGTCTGCTTGTGAAAATAAATTTTGTTTTTAAATGCACAGTTTTTATATTTGATACAAAGATTGCTCACATTCATTATACGGATTGCAAATATTGTATTTTTACTTCTTTGTACGAAGTAAAAAAGAAGGATTGTAATCGCGAAAAGTTTCAGGCAGCATATTTCAACGAAAATATCCATTTTGACCGCTTTCGAATGCAATTTAACGATGTATTTGCGTGATATCTGTACGTAAGGATAGGATAAAAGATTCTTTTCCTTCAAAAAAATTATAAAATCGCTTTAAAATGAATTCTGAAGAGAATTTTTTGTGGCGTCTGTACGAACGTATGTACGTACGTATCTCGCATAACTCAAAAACGAGTAGCCTCAGAACGTTGAAATTTTGTATATAGGACTACTATAACATGTAGATGTGCACCTCGTATTTTGGTTGCAATCGGCCGCGCCAAACGTATATATATATATATATATACATATCCACTCTGTTACCCGGCTCAGTTTCTTTACTCTCAGTGATCTCAGTTTCTTTATTCTTATATGTTTGTAAATTGTACATTTTTTGGTTTAAAAATGATTGAATTATGTTATTCTTATCTTTCGGTTGAGGTTTTCATGCCTTTAGTAAATCTGTATGCAATATTTTTAGAATTATCAACAATTTTAAGGTTGTTTAAGTGCCGCTAAGTCTAATAATTTTTTGATGGCGGCCATTGCTTGCTAACATTTGAAACACCAAAGTAGTGGATTTGTTGCCAATCTAGAGAAACGTAGCTTCGCAACAACAAAGATAACGCCTTCATTTATTATTGCGAATTAAACCATGCTTAATGAATTTCTGGAATTTTTTCGAGGAAATAAGTGTTTAAGATTTACTTCGTAATTTTTAATACAGATATTTTGAGTTTTTATGTATTTTTGCCTTGTCGCGAAGTGAGAACTGAATTAATTGAATGAGAAATACTAAATCGTGTGTGAAAAACTGTTTCTTTTTTGTTTGCTTAATTTCTTTTATACATCGTTCTAGCTTTATTATGGTATTTGAATAGAACATGTGGCAACGATTAGATAATTCTTTAAATGATATAAATTTTTTGCATTCTGAGTTATAATATGAACGAAATATAATACTGTTAAGTGAACCTAGCGCCAAAGTGTCGCTATGGTAAACAAATAGTGTGAATTTTAAAGAATGCATTTATTCTATTGTGATTTATTCGCTGTTGGTGAAGTAGGTGTAATTCATTTAATTCAATCCAATAAGTTTAAACGAAATGCAAGAAAAAATGCGTATAACTTAATATTCCGTACAAGGAAGTCATGTGGTGTACACATCAGATTTTTTTATTTTTAATTTGTCTCATAAATTTTATTTGCATTTATCTAAACATTTAGTAGTTTAGTCAAGTTCCTGTGCATTACTGCCTAGGGCTCAATGTTTAAGTGTAATAATTAAAATAAGAATTGTGCTTAGTTTTTAAACGGATTTTGTTTAGAATTCCTTTCCCTCAAAATGTTCTAATTCTACACTTGACATTGTAAAATACACTTCAGTGAAAGCTGCTGTAAAAGTAATTTCCTTCAAAAAATAATGAAAACCAATTTTGGGAATACTACACAATTTAAAGTCGATATGAAAAGCTTAAGAGACATTTAGCACATTAATAACAATTTTAATAACATTTAATAACAATACTAACGTTAGAAAGAAATATAATAAATAAGATTTTCAATTTTTTTAGCGTGCAAGTTTATAAATATTAACTACAATCTATTACAAAACTGATTTTGGGTAAAATTCCATTATTTATGACAAAAGAAAAAAATGAACGGTTAAAAGAGCTTCTTATAAAATTTGTATTCTTTGACAGGATGTATACAAACTTTAAAATATTTGAATTAATAAACTCAGTTTGCGCGAGGTTCGATTATAGCATCGCATCCAAAAGACTTCAGAGAAACTCCGAATGATTTTAATTGCGTCTTTTACAGATCTTTGCAATTTTTTCTATGTAACACTCAGATAAAGACTTCTTTATGAAATGTAGGTAGTCATGCTAAAAAGTTTCGAGACAAATAATTAAAGCAGCATAACCTCATACAACATAAGGGCAGTCCAGATTGAAGATAATGAAGAATGTGTACTCTAAGTCAATGCGTTTAGAGATAATGCCAAGTTGCAGTTACCTTTATTCGCATATTTATATGTATTATCTTGTCAGAATATATACATCTTACATTAAAGCTAACATGCCCTTTTTTCCAACATTTTATCCATTTCCTTAATTTTTAAAACAATTCTATTTTTGAAATAAAATATGTTATTTGCAAACCCATACTACATACACTGAATGACCACAATATTCGAGTCGCCTCCTAAGAAGCCTATGAACGGAAAAGTCTATTTTTAGTTCTGATCGCTACTAATGTTCTTCTAGCCAGGGCTTCTACAAAGTACCCATATCCTTCCTAAGGATCCTATCTTTTTTTGAATTAATGGCAGCACTTATTTCATGCACATTGGTTGATGCCTTTTATAAGCTTTGAACTGATCTTTTGACTTCCACATACAAATGCTAAATAGGTTTGAGGTTAGAGGATTGAGTTAGCCATATAAGCAATCAGCAAATTAAATCATGCTCCTTTAAAAATTTAAGATCAATTGCACTATTACTAGCGTCCTGTTGAAAACGACAGTCTGCGTCACAGCCATAAATGAATGTACATGATCAGCAAAAATATCAAGATAAAGTGCAGTGTTCAGAGCTGATTTCATACATTCCAAGCAAGAATTGTTTCCTATGAAAATATTATTCAGGCCATAATTTCATAATACGTTCTCATTGCACGATATTTTGATCACGTTAAGTGCATGATGGACCAGGAAATGAAATTTAATGCACCAAGGGTCGGGAGTCCAGTTTCAGTGTCCCTGTGCCCACAGCAACGGTGATTTCTTGTTTATGAGTGATAACGTAGGCATTCTTGGCGGTCTCCAGCGGTTAAAACATTTCCATTACAAAATTCGTCGTAGTGTGGTTTTAGACAGGCTTTCTGAGCACCAGAATTTCATAGAGCTGCATTTTTCATTACGCCTTTCACGTTTCTTATTCACCATATTTTTGTCCTTACTGCCTTGATTTATTTTGCTCAAATGACGTTTTATAAACTAGTAAGGTACTATTGCGTAAGTAAAGCCCAGAATCTTATCCGTTACAGACATGTTAGAACCAAACTTTCTTGCACCCACAATCATGCTTCTTTCAAGGTATCTTTTATTTTACAAATTTTAACGCAAACAGCATGGATAACTACTTCTTATAAAACTTATAGTGGCTCACATAAACAGGTCATGGTTTTTGTGTCGGATGTAAGTCATTCTTAGATTGATCCATGGTAAAATATCGGTGAACCTAATATTTTGGCTTCTCGATGCATGGATCATAGGTTCCATGTAAATATGTGACGAGGACCTACGGAGAAACCATTTAAATTTAAATATACGTTTCAAACTTTTTCTCTTGTTTGCATTAATTACTTTCGTAAATAAGGTGATTGGTGCTTTTTTATAAATATTTTGATCTTGGTCTATCAGTTACATGAACGAATTGAACAAAGCTATGCAAAACACGAAAAACCTAATATACAATGATACTTAAATTATGTAAATATAAGTAAATATAAGTAATACTTGTAAATAATAATCAAAATGTTGATGCCGATAAATAATGATGATGATAATGATAACAAAACTATATAAAATTCCAAATCAATGTGTAGCAAGATCATGAGTGTTTAACTAAGCCCACTGACAGTCAATGAAGTTTGGGAATAACTACATTATGCATGATACTGTATTTTCTCCTTTCATATTTCAATATCTGATCAACTTATGTCAAAATACTTATGTATTATACCTAAAATTATAATATATTCTTTGCAGAAATCTTTAGGATCTTTGAAGACGAGAATCAGAAGAAATCAAAATTAATGTGCCTTGCCCAGCATTCGAACTACTGATTAACCAATACTAGTTGCACATGCTAATCATTTACACCAGAAGCACACGTAGGAGGTAATGTGAGAATTCATTACATTCATTTTCATTTAAGGGTAACTGGAAATGAGCGTGGAATCTATCAACCAAATCCCAGAGTTGACGATTTATCATACACCATGCTTTTAGTTTGGACGTCATTGTGGATATTATTATCATTTTCTTAGCGGGGAAAGTAAAACATTATTTGTATTTTCAGCGGGATTTAAACCAAAGATCCTTTAATGAAAGCTCGACGTTAGCATTATCATCACGAAAGCATGCAAGTAATAAGACAGATAAGACAGGAGATGAGATATTTTTTGACATCCTAAAATAAAAAGCTTAGCAAAAATGGACAAAAATAGAAAAGTTCTTGAGGGCCAATAAATGTTAGTATAATAATCTCGTACTGTTAAAAAAACAAATAGAAAACGAAACTTGCAGTAAATACCAAATGAAGAACGAAGAAAGAACAGGGAATTGGAGAAAAATAATTGCATACTTAAATGCTCAAAGGCCATTTGAAAAAATGTAATTGACGTTACCAGCTTAAGAAACAATAACAATGAACAGTCAAATGTTGTTTGAAATAAAAACAATCACTTTTTAATTTATCCTAATTAAACACATTTTATTCATTTTATTAGTTTACAAAATAATACGACAGTTAATCTTTAAGCACAATCGAACGTTTGTGAAATGTTAGTACACACGAGGGACAAATATTTACCCCAGACTAAGTGTCGTAAAAAGTGCACAAAAATCTGATTACAAATGACAACAGTTTTATAGGTATCAGAGGAATCCAGTTTAGCATTTAGATTGTAATGACTAGTAATTTTCTACGAACTGGTACATATGTTTATTTTTATCTTGTAGTCTCCCCCCTTAAGATTTTTATGTGAGTTCTTCAGAAGCAGATTATCGCCTAGAATAAATCAGTATATTAATAAAATTCATATATTAATAAATAACATATTTGAGTATAAATGCGTATTTTAATGTTTCCAGAATGTTTTGAAAAATGTTATGATGCTAACGCTTATTGTATTATTTATTAAGCTCGGTATAAATGTTCTTTCACACCAATAAATCACGTCCAAGAAAAAAGATAAGAAAGCAACTTTAGATTACATTATTTACATATAATGATGAAAACCTTTGAAAGATACATCGTGCTAGAGAGTGCCGCTTTATAATGTGCCCATTCATAGAGTTAAGCTTGGGTACTTTTAACTGACAGGTTATTCTTATGATTCAAAATGTAAAGTTTATTTTAATGAATATGTTTTTATGTTCTTAAAATCTTATTTCTTCTGTCGAACCAGAACTGTGGGAAATTACATAGCGAACGAAAATAAGATAATAACGTTTGGTAACTCAGCCCGGAGCGATATATCTGTCAATCCACCCGCCATGTTAATTCTGGTAATTTAGAAGAACTTTCTGGCTGTTGTTAATATTCATATTTAGAAGTTGCGCTTAAGTAGGGGACGAGCTGACAGGACTTAGGCTCTGTTTTATTTTAAATTTAAACTATCGTAACTAAAACTTGTACATATTTACACTTTGATTTACCTACAGATTATAAAATCCGTGCATGCCTACGAAATCCTAATAGAATGAATGCACATAGAACCAATGAGAGCTTGATAAAATTTATTTTCACAAAAGAAACACTTTACATATCTGGAACTTTCCACAAATGTACTCATACAGTGCTTCTCAATATGGCACAGCACAATCAATAGTTCTCACTTCAAACTTCTAAGAAAGTTAAACATACCTCACTGCAAGGCAATCTAAGGAGCGAACACTGAGTTCTCTCAATACTACGAATTTATCTCTGAACTAAATGCTAACAGCTGAGACCTGATGCTCTATCCAATCTGATATATTTTCCTCCGATGGCCGAGAAATCTCTAGTACGTTAATTTCTCGAAATTACTGAAGGAATATGTACGGCTAAAGTTACATGTGAGGGACAGATAAATTACACTTGCACGTAGGCATCAATTACAGCGCTAATTACAATTATACAAGGAATGGACAGAATTGCCACCAAATGGTCGCGAAGATTGGAAACTTGCGGCCATTTCTCGACAAATTTGGTGATAAAATTTAGTTGCCAATGACATCGCCAACTTAGCGATATGTCGTCAATTTAACGAGATAGGCATTTACCTCAATATTAAATAGTCTTGCTATTGTAATCTTAGTTTTTCAAGAAAGCTTTCGTCTCTTCAGACTCTTCACGTATTATACAATGGACACTACAATTTCACATATAACTTCACTTGAATTATTTTCATATATGCAAAATTCATAACATTATAAAGAAAGTTTTAGTTTGATTTTGCTCTTGTTTTGCTTGTTGGACTATATGACTGATTTATGATTATATGGGATAGAAGGCCTTTTCTTAGAATTTCCAGGGTTATTGATGGCTCTCTAACCACTTTTCGGAGTCCATCAATCGTGGCGCGTTTAGCTTAAAAAGAGCCGTTTTTCAAGACACCAATGGCACAAATGTAACAGTCTTCATGTTTTCAAGGAACGCATTCGTACTTATCACTCTTTTCACTGTGTTTAACAAGTTTGTTTTGTATGCGTCGTCTCGTCTCACCATGCTCGGGCACAGATCAGAATACTATCTAGGGTAAGCTTATGTGGATCATTATTAGTTCAGTTCTCAGCTGTTAGTATTATTAGTG
This sequence comes from Stegodyphus dumicola, assembly GCF_044657685.1. Classification (NCBI taxonomy): domain Eukaryota; kingdom Metazoa; phylum Arthropoda; class Arachnida; order Araneae; family Eresidae; genus Stegodyphus; species Stegodyphus dumicola. The sequence continues at coordinate 132,240,891 of NC_140770.1, forward strand.
TCATTATTGCATCGCAGCAATAAAACGACGATAGCTACCTTTTGAAGAGCATATGTTCAACAATTCAACAAATCAAAATAGTAGCAAGAGCGAAAGCAAATTTAAAAAAATGCAGTTTACATTTAGTCAAAGAATGGAAATTGCAGATAGTAAGTAGAATAATGTAAATATTCTCAAATGAAAAAAAAAATCTAATAAAGCCTAAAGTTTCGAGATATAAAGAAGTTAGTAGGAAAGCGTTAAAATGCACCGTTTTGCTATGTGAAGTAATCTTCAATTAAAGATGCACCTGTGTTTAATGAGGGAACTTCGGCAAACTTTTATAAGAGTAAATATTGACGAGAAACCGTTCCTTAAAACTTAAAGTCCGTTCCTTAAACTTAGATTTGCGCAAACATAGTTAATAATATACAAGCAAATGTAACAATTTCTTGCATTTTTACTTGAGAGATCAAACATGAATACTAATAGGGAAAACAAGCTAAAAAATTTACTTTTACCAAAGGAAAAAAAGTTTCAGGTACGAATTATTTTAAATAATGTTCTGGGAAAAGAATTGTTGAAGCTTTGAGGAGAAATAAACTTCAGATAGAATTTGACTTATAGAAAAAGGGTAGTTAAACTTTAAAAGAAAATGGTTGTTAAAGTTATAGAAAAAAGTATTTAAACTTAATTTTGCATCGAATGAAAGCTGTTATAATAACACAGTAATCAGACGGAGTGAAATTTTTCCTTTTCTGCGTTGTTATTCACAACGAGAATTACTGTAAATAAACAAGGAAAAAAGAAACATTTTGAGAAATAACGACATTGCTTCGACTTAGCATATAAAACCGAAAGATTTAAATTATTATAACTTAGATTAATATATTTTAGACAGTTAAAATGCTGAGATTTAAGTAATTATTTTATAAACAGCTTAAACATGTGGTGCTAAAAAGTCAAGATTTTGATACTCTTAATCGACCGAAATAATAAATTTTATAAGGTATTTCTTCCGTTTTCTTAGTATGCCTTCGTAGTGTCACGTGGTCAGGACGCTGGACGGGTATTTCAGAGGCCCGTCGTTTGATTCTCGGCGAAGGTGCTGCTCATTTTTCTTTAAAAATAACCTAATCACTCTACAGTCTTTCAATTGATAAAGAAGGTTAGTGATTTCCATAGATATATATCCGTTTTGTTTGCGTTCAAATTAATAGTAATACCACATTCTTCGCCATCTAGTGGCAACTTTTGTAACTATTACTTTGAAACTGACATATAGCAATCTTAGAGCTTTTACAATAAATATACCGCTTGTTGTATTCCTCTTTCCATCTTCATTTTTCGAGACGCTTAATTTTGAAATCAGGGACTCATTTGCTGTACGCCCTGTGTATATATACACTGAAGTGACAAAAGTCATGGGATACCTCCTAATATTTTGTCGGTCCTCCTTTTGCCCGGCGAAGTGCAGCACCTCGACGTGACATGGACTCAACAAGTCGTTGGAAATACCCTGCAGGAATATTGAGCCATGCTGCCTCTATAGACGTCCATAATTGTGAAAGTGTTGATGGTGCAAATTTTTGGGCACGAACTGACCTCTCGATGATGTCCCATAAATGTTCGATGGGACTCATGTCGGGCGATCTAGATGGCCAGATCATTCGCTGGAATTGTCCAGAATGTTCTTCTAACCAATCGCGAACAATTGTGTCCCGGTGACATGGCGCATTGTCATCCATAAAAATCCCATCGTTGTTTGAGTACGTGAAGTCCATGAATGGCTGTAAGTGATCTCCAAGTAGCTGAAGGTATCCATTTCCAATCAATGATCGGTTCAGTTGCACCAGAGGACCGAGTCGATGCCAAGTAAAAACAGCCCAGACCATTATGGAACCACCACCAGCTTGAACAGTGCCTTGTTGACAACTTGGGTCCATGGCTTCGTGGGGTCTGCGCCCCACTCGAACCCTGCCATCAGCTCTTACCAAGTGAAATCGTGACTCATCTGACCAAGCCACGGTTTTCCATTCGTTTAGGGACCAACCGATATGCTCACGAACCCACGAGAAAGAAAGTATTTAAACTTAATTTTAAAAGTATTTAAACTTAATTTTGCATCGAATGAAAGCTGTTATAATAACACAGTAATCAGACGGAGTGAAATTTTTGCTTTTCTGCGTTGTTATTCACAACGAGAATTACTGTAAATAAACAAGCAAAAAAGAAACATTTTGAGAAATAACGACAGTCGCTGCAGGCGATATCGTGCTGTTAGTAAAGGCACTCAAGTCGGTCTTCTGCTGGCATAGCCCAAGGAAGACAAATTTCGCTGCACTGTACTATCGGACACGTCCCACATTGATTTCTGCGGTTATTTGACGCAGTGTTGCTTGTCTGTGAACATTGACAACTCTACGCAGATGTCGCTGGTCTCTGTCATTAAGTGCAGATGGTCGGCCACTGCGCTGTCCATGGTGGGATGTTATGCCTGAAATTAGATACTCTCGGCACACTCTTTACACTGTGGATCTCGGAATGTTGAATTCCCTAACGATATCCGAAATGGAATGACCCATGAGTCTAGCTCCAACTACAATTCCGCGTTCAAAGTCTGTTAATTCTCGTCGTGCGGCCATAATCACGTCAAAGCCTCTTCACATGAATAACTTGAACACAAATGAAAGCCCTGCCAAAGCACTTCGCATTTATACATTTTCTACGCGATACTACTGCCATATGTATATTTGCATATTGCTATTCCATGTCTTTTGTCACTTCAGTGTATATGTATAGGTGCTCGTATGACACAGATCTCCTGGTAATGAATGCACATATCAATCCAAATTATTTAATTATTTAGTCAAAGCTGCAAGATGATGTACACAAATTAAAAAACAACAACATAACAATGATCAAATATTACAATAAAAGTAGTGCGTCGTTCTGTTGTAAAGCTTCTTTTCGTTCTATCATCTGAAGCACTTTTCTTTGGTTTCAAGTTTAGCTGCAGCGCTCCTCATATTACACTCGGTCATCCTGATACGACACGTCCTCCTGATCGTGAATATGCAGCAAAATTTGAAATAATTAAATTTAAAAAATATAAAAAGAAAAAAAAATCCTCTGTGTTTCTTTGGATCATGCTTAGGGACGTCTTAAAGAGAAAAAAAAGAAAGAAAAATCTCTTCTCCAGAGCATCTTAAATGCTAAAATATCTTCTTGAGAAGCATCGCTGGAAACATCTTGGCGAGGAAAATAACTTTAACGTCCTAAAAATCTTGTATATATATAAATTCTAGTAGAAGGAAAAGGAAGAGAGAAGAAGTAAGTCATTTCAGTCAGTTAAAAGGAATTATTGTATAGAAAATTACTATTAATAGGAATAAAATGAAATGAAAAAAATAGTAAGCAACAAAAAGAATAAAAAATCATTAAATGGAAAAAAATTCATGGATCAAAGAACAGAGCTATTAAATATTATATGTCCATTTGAATGGTACATAATTCTAAGTAAAGCTTTCAGTTTGAAGAAGTCCATGGCTTTTATCATATCAGGAGATGTGAAAGTTTTATTGGGGTCCTCATGTATTCTGCCTTTTTATACTTCATAACGGTTATCTGGCTTATCATTTGCGACTTTATAGGATCCTAAAAATTTTGGACGGAGTTTCATTCCAGTTCCAAACTGAGTTCGTTGAAGAGCTATTTTATCACCATCTTTATATAAGGTTCGACATTTATGGCTTTTAAGTAACGTCTGTTTTCTTCTTGAATTTTGGAAATACCTTTTTTCGTTTTATCACGTAATCTTTCTTTATAAAGAAAGATTAAGGTGGAAGAAAAATGCTTCCCTTTAAATATTTTTTTTTAAATTTTAATAGCTTTAAATTTTAATATCTTTATTTTTCATCTTTATGCCAAAACGTAGCTCAAAGAGTGTGCAATTGGTGGTTTGAGATGTAGTGCTACTGATAACTGTTTGAACAGAGGTAAGGTGTTTAAAAAATTTTTCGAGTTCTTGTAAGGATAACGAGATTATAACGGTAATCAAAATAGAGTGCATTCTTTCAATGTGTCCGTTTCCATGTAGATTGTCAGTAGTTTTTGATACATGTTCTGTATTGTAGTCACGATAATGATAGGTTGAACCTCAATTGATATAAATGAAGTTCAGTTGAAGTAAAAGCTGCACCTTTGTCTGAGGTAATGCGGCTGACGTTATTAAAAATTGTTTGTTGTAATTTCAGCTTGTCGAGAGCGTCTTGCGTCACTGTTAATGTGACAGAATAAAGCCAAAGAAACTTTGAGAACGCATCAACAACTGTAAAAATATATTTATAGTTGTTTGTTCAACTTATTGGTTCCAAAAAGTCTATATGTTAAGCACCAAGTAGCGTACTGCAATTTAGTGGTGAAAGAAACCTTCTGCCTTACCAGATTTCCTGAAAGACTTAAAATGAGTTTTTATTACAACTGTAGACAAATTACGGATGTAATAATCACATTTAGCTACAACTTCCGTTTTAAGGGTACAGAAATGAACTTGAAGTAGCAAGTAGCATTTTTTGGTCTCTACCGATTTTATACAGAACACTATTCTTTCAAGAGTAGTTGTTTAAATGAGTTCTTGATAAAGTTTGCTTGATCCCAGTAATGAACTTATCATTTGATTGCGCATTAATAAATTTTTGAGTAACACTTTCGGTGGAAATTTACATAACAAAAAGCGACTTAGAGCATCTACATCTCTAATTAGATGTTCAGATCTGTAATTAAGACACGATAAAACGCCGAACAAATACTAATCCAGAAGTCAAACAACAAAAATCAGTGTTATATTTTCAAAGGACTAGATTCGATGGTTTTACCGAACCACCATCCTCAGCTGCAAAAGCGCAAATGAACGAGATAGGATATAATGATCAGATAAGATAAGAAAGCCCGTACAGAAAATAAGCTCGTGGCGCCATCTATTGATGAAACCAGAACTAAAACATAATTTCTTTAAAGGCCGAAGGCAAAGAGGGATTGGAATTAGGATCAAGAACAGAAAGATTTTTTTGAATGTGAAATGCCTCTAGAAAATCCAGTTCTCTGTTGTGTACATAATTGTTTGATCGCGTTATAAAAAACCAGGTGAATTATTTTTCTGATTTAAGAAAACCTTAATTTTATTTAATACTCAATTATTATTTTAATGCTTTAATTTTGGGGAAAAACAGATGTTTCTAAGAATATTATTTATTTAAAATTTTTTGTCCAAGATTCGATTCATTGTGATAAGAATTCGGGAAGGGAGGCGATTTTGCTAAGTCATGATTTTCGCGGGTTGTTTTTGTCACTTAGAAAGTTCGAGAACAAATTTCTTTTGTGCAATTGACCTTTTAGACAGGATGTACGTGACGGAAAGGTCAGAGGTTGGCAATTCACCTTCGATTTAAGTCATCCTGTTTGGCGATCGGGAAGTCCGGTTGTTGGCTAAGTGAAGAGGGGCGCGCATGTGTGATCACCCTATTTCGGTCATTCGGGGGAAGAAGCGCAAATTTAGTCCCAAATACGGGAGCGATAAATGAAGCCATTATGGGAGCCCGTGTTTGTGACAGACGAAGAAAATTAGAGTTTGAATGACTTTTTGACAGACACTCAGATTTTAGACTAGTTGTGAAGTGAGGAAGGAAAAAGATGTAGAGGTCTTCGAGCTGTGCTTCCGGCGGGGAGCGGCAATTATGCTCCCCGGCTGCGTGTTTTAGCTACGAATTTTGAGAAAAGGATATAGAGGGCTATAAACTAAACTATTGCGCGAATAACTAATAAAAAAATTAACAGAGACTTTGGTCTTTATCTGGATCTGCTAAGGCCAGGACGATGTCTTTTGACTTCGACTTGAAGCTGAGGGAAGGAATTATGTTACCGGTGACCAATGAAAACCTGCGTCAGCCGTTCTCTTGAATACCTAGCTTAATAGTCTACGTTTTCCCTTGTTGAGCGTAGATTCTATTCCGACAGCCGTGCGGCGCAAGCTCTTCTCCTGCCTTCCAGTGGGAATTTTTTTTTTCTGTTGAAACCAGTTGCAGGCGTGAGAATCCGATGTCTCACCCAATCATTTCAAAGCCCTCTTCAAGTCGTCTACTTAATAGATAAGTGTTTTTGTGTTATCAATTTTTCCTATGAACTTAAAAGAAATACCAAAACATTCTTTAAGACTTTATACTTCATATTGAATCTCTAAATTAATTCTAAATGGCTGAAATTGGCTCCGTTTGCCTTTATTTACAGAGACTAAAATGGAAAATCTTAATAAGTTAATTATGGTATAGAAATATAGTTTGTTTTTGCGAAATTATCCTTAGCATAGATATTGAATTTCAGAGGTGTACCTGTAAAGAGTAAAAATGTATTGTTTTGATCGTCCTAGGATTTACTGCAGTAGTTCTGGTTAAAATTAAATTAAATAGGTCCTAAAGTGAATTCTGAGACTAATTTCATTAAGTCAATTGAAAAGAAAATGAAATTTGTTAATCCTTAATTTTAATGTGTAAATGATATAAACTGATTAGTTTACATGTGTAACTGAAATAAGGAATTGAGTATTGATTACCTAGGATGTGAAATTTAATTAAAAATTTTGCGGAATCTGAATAAACTTGTATTTTAATCTGGAAACCTATTTTTATTGTTTTCTGTATTTCTATTTATGTGTTTCCTTTATATTTTGTATTTACCTGCTGTTTATCCGATCCTCTCACGGCACGGTCCCGGATGCATTAACACAACACAAATAATTTTACCACTAGTATGATCACTAAAAATATTGAAACTAACTAGCCATAAGAGTTTATTTTCAGTTTGGCATTTAGTTAGTTACGGTTTCACCTGCCTGTTTCTGTGTCGGTATTTACCTTAAGATACCGATATAGAAATAGAACATCTCCAATGGAAGTTGTTTTTTGAATAATTTTGTCAGCAGAAAAATTGAAAGTGGGATTTTCGGACCAACAAAATTTTGTTGGACGACAGAAGACTTCTGTGTTTCCTTTTTTCTAACATATGCCTCATGTTCCTTGACGCGAAATTTTAAGGCTCTCTTAATTTGGCCAATGTAAATTAAACCACACTGGCAATTTTTCCTATAAATCAAGTCCGGATTGGGGTCATGTCCGGATTGGGGTCCTTGAGTATGGAAATCGGAATTTTATTGATGAGACAATTAACGACCCAAAAGTTAAATTTCTGCAAAATATGTGCACCTTTATAGCTAATTGATGGAAAGAAGGGAGTGACTACAGAATTTTTATAATCTCCTAAAACAAGAGTGTGCCTTTTAGTGTGTTCAGATGAGAATTTTTTAACTGCTTGATTAATAATGTTGGGTGAAAAGCCCCTGTCAATAGCTATTGCTTTTAAATAATTTAGTTCTTCATCAAGGACTAGTTTGGAGGAGCAAACTTGAAGAGCACGGAAAACATAGGAATAAAATGAAGCTAACTTTTGTTTAGTCGGATGACATGATTTAAAGTGAAGGCAAACCGATGAAGGTTTACGGTAAACCGTAGTACTGAAGTTGGATGTGTTACGTGTGACCAGAATGTCGAGAAACGGAAGAGAATTGCAAGTCTCAAGTTCAAAAATGAACTGAATAGCAGGATCAATAGAATTCATTGTTGAAAGAACTATTTAAATCATTTTTATTACCTTCAAACAGGGTAAAAGTATTGTCTACGTAGCGGAACCATGCCGGGAAGTTTAAAGTTTCAAACAATTTTGATTCATAATAATGCATGTAGATATCAGCCAGGATGGGACTGAGGGGGCTTCCATGGTCAATCCCTCAGTTTGCTTGTAATATTTATTTTGGAAAACAAAATGTGTTTGTTTCAAACAGAGTTGAGTGAGAGAAATTAGCTTGTCAATTTCGATTCAAGAGAAATGAAATTCGCGAAGTTTGGTTTCTAGACATCTTAGTGCACCCTCCACTGGAACATTGGTGAATAATGATTTGATATCAAAAGAAACCATGAGTCAATTTCTAGGAGAAATGTTTTTAACCTTTTTTTACAAACTCTATTGAATTTTTTTATGGTGTAAATGTTATTGTCTAATAGACTTGAAAATCTAGAAACTAAATATTTAGCTAATAGATACGAGGCAGTACCTAAATTTGATACAATAGGAAAGGACTACCACTTTTATGAATTTTGGGAAGAGCATATAATCTGGCACAATTCCCAACAGATGATCCTCAGCGCTTTTGCAGCTGAAGATGGTGGTTCGGTGAAACCATCGACACTAGTCCTGTGAAAGCTTGAAAATATAACCCTGATTTTTGTTGTTTAACTTCTGAATTAGTCCAGATCTGCGTTTAATAGCGCAATCAAAATTTAAAGGTAATCAGCTCATCCAGCAGCTTTAGGTGTTATACCCATTTTAGATATGGTTTTCTTCAAAAGGATAAAATCCGAGAAAATATAAATTTTTCTCCAGCTTATATAGTGCCTAAAATTTAAAAGAGATTCGAAATGGGATCCATGGAAAAATAAAAATGTCCATGTTTCAAGTCGAGAGATGCAAAGATCTTAGCAGCCTCTAAATTACCAATAATGAGAGGCAAAGGACCTATGAGAGGTAATGCCTTTGCCTATGAGAGGCACAGGACATTTTTTCGCTATTTTCTTGTCAAGACTTATGTAACTTATGCATAGTCGATAAGATTTATTTCCTTTTTGGAGAGTAAAACAGGAGCGGGAAAATCATAAAAACTAGGTTCGATATTATTCAGATATGTGTAAGCGTTCAGAATGCTGACCAATGGGTAAAATTAAAGTCATTTTAAATCAATTACTTAAGTCTTATAGGCTTGCAGAGAACTATTAATCGAATTACAATTCTCCTGGTTTTAACTGTAATTTTAATCAATTCTGCACTTTTAAACTTAGATGAATTTTTTTAAGAAATATTCTTTGAACACATTAAAAGTTTTGACACCTATATTTACAAAACTTGGGGATAGCCTGATAAGCTTAGTACAGCCTGATATATATATATATATATATATATATATATATATATATTGTAAATTTAATTTTGTGCGTGGAATTCGTAATTATAGTTAGTTGAAATAATTCAACTAAATCATTTAGAATGATTCTATTAAGTTTTCCTGAGAACCATCAAAAGGTTTTACGAATTCGCTTGAAAAGCGAAAAAATATTAAATCCACGCTTTTCGTTCACAACCTATGACATTCGTATCCGTTATTTGATTTTTATGTAAATAAGCTATCTCCATGCTCTTTTCTAACCGTATTTTCCTTTTTCAGGTCATAAATATAGATCTTAGACAAAACAGTAGCATGCATATAGTATATACACAAAGAGATAAAGCTCTCAGAGTGCAAGTTTTGGGTAGCTGCCAAATAAGAAAATTATGTTTTGTAAGCGTTTTGAGGAAAGAATGTGGTTGTATTATTGCTTGTAAACTGCAATATCATTTTCGAAAATTGGATCTTCTTGGATTTCTAAGTCACTCACGAATCACGAATCAAAAAACCCTCAGTGACGTAGTAAGGAATGAAACAGCAAATTTTCTTGCTAATGATTTAATTATTAAATCAACAATTTAAATTATCAAGATCCCGTGGCCAAAATGTTCATTAAAGGAAAATATCTGATGTAGACACCACGTTATTTCGTTATACGACCTATATTATACCATTTTTAGCTGCATTTCATATCAAACGTCATTAGCGATATGTTTCTCATTCAATTAACTCAATTCTCACTTCGCGGCAAGGCAAAAGTACATAAAAACTAAAATCATGATTAAAAATTGTAAAATACAGGGAAACATAGAACACCAAATACAGATAGAAGAAAAATACAATTAAAATTGGAGTTGTCATCCAAAACCAAACAATTTAGCCAGCGGGCAGGAAGAAAGATATTTCAGTGCACAGAACTCAAAGTTACATTTAATTCCACTCCGATAAAAGACACTGAAGTTGGTGCCCAAACTGAATTCACTATTTTACTAAGAGTTTCAATTGTAAACAAATGGCGGCCTCGTTAGTATTAACATCACTTTAACTTCTAAATTGCCGATAATTCTACATATATTGCATACAGGTTAACTAAAGGCTCTCAAACCTCAACTAAAACGTAATTCAATCCCATTTAAAGCAAAAAATGCTTAATTTACCAACATATAAGAATAAAAAATCTGAGCTCACCGAGCCGGATAACAGAGTGGGAATATAGTATATACATACGTTAGGCGCGGCCGATTGAAACGAAAAAGGAAGGATCACAACTACATGTTATAGCAATCCCATACACAAAATTTCAACGTTCTAAATCTATTCGCTGAGTTATGGGAGATACATTAGTATGTACGTACAGACGTTACGAAAAAATCTGTTCTGAATCTATCTTATATCATTTTTATAAACCATTCTGAAAAAAAAAAAAAAAAAAAAAAGAGAGAGAGAGAGAATCCTTTATTCTGTCCATATATACAGAAGTCAGGCAAATAACTATTCAAATGGATTCGAAGTCGTTCAGACTGGATATTTACATTGAAATATGATACCCATCATTTTTTGAGATTACAATGCTTTCTTTACTTCGTGAAAGTAAGTAAAAATTGAGGGAATGAAAATAAAATATAGCAAAAGAGAGGAACCACTATCAATAAAGCCTCGAAATTAAACAATCTAGGAAATTTCAATAATTCATACATCAGGGGGCTATTATCTAACAGGGCACAGACCCTCGCTATATACCAGGTGTATCTGTACAACGGTGAAACATTTTCAGGAGAGACAGACTACACTTAGACGATGGGAAAATATAGCAATGCATGGTCGGAAACGCTTTCCTGACGCGGGTAATGACGATACAAAACGCAAAAAAAAAGGAGGGTACAAACAGTGAGACAAAACGTGTTTTATTATATTTAGTACAGCAGAAAGCAATAAATAAGAACAAAAACTAACGACGATCGTGGGAAAGAAGGTGTTCGAAATTTACGGCCCCAGACCGTGACACAGGCCTTACTTCTCCGGCGCATAGAAGATCTGCATTACGATGGACGATCGCATGGAAGATGCATGACGCACCGTCCTTGTATCACGTTCCGGATCATAATTTAGAACACCTTTTTTTATGTCAATCGTTGTCTCTTTAGGTTGTTTTTTCTTTGTTTTTGCTGCACTCTGAAAAAGTAAACATATTTTCTCAGCCTATTCGTGTCCTTTCTTTCTTGATTTTTGTGACATCACTACCGAGCCAAGAAAGCGTTTCAGACCATGCAAGCAGTGTGATTTTCCATCGTTTAAGTTCTCTATCTCTCCTGAAAGTATATCACCCCTGTATATTTTATTCCAGAGAAATTTCCAACACAAAGATGTCCATTTGTAGGGAAAGGGGTGACCCCGACCATTACATGTTCAATTGCAATGTGACAAACGATATCCACATTAGACATACAAAAGATATGCAAGCATACAAAGAATAATATATCATTAAATCAAAGCATCCAAAAACAAAATAAAGCAGTAAATGTAGTTAAGTACGATTAGAACAAAGAAGTTCAGTACCCTATATCAAGTCACGAAGACAGCAACATAACAAAGCAAGCACCTGGAGGGCCACCAGCAGCCGAGCGGTACATTCGCTGAACACTAGTAGTTCGGTCCGTAATTCGAACCCCGACGAACGGGCTGGCTGATGGGTGTTTTCGTGGGTGTTCCCATGTGTAACGTATATACTAGCCAGCTTCTCTTAGAAATGCATCGCTCTCCTTAGGAAGATAGTCCTCATGTGCTTTGACCTAATTAAATAAACCAAACCATGATCTCCTAGTGTTTCCTGCGGTGGCGCCTGGAGCTCAGCTTTCGTGGGCCCCTAGATGGGGGTCATTTCTGACATTAGCCAGGATCAGCGATACCTCAATCACCAATCATGCTACAGAAAGGCTAGACTAGTTTTATATTATGCCATATTATAGGAATAAAATCAACATATCGAAATTAATTAAAGCATTCACGATTTTATTATAACATTCATCAGCGGAAATGGAGCATTCCAAATTAGAAACATTAAGAATTAAAATTATATCCGAGAGACAATATACTTAATAAAGTTTCCTTAGTTTTGAGAGTTTGAAAAGAATATCTAGGCCACTGAATTCACGAAGCCATTTGCGATGTGCGTGGTCGTCATCCGTATTACCACATTGGTAACTTAATGGCTTTAGTTAAAAAAGATATTAATGATTTAGTTATATATCCTATATAATTTAAATTGTATATGTCATGACGTGATGACCACGTATGCGTAGTTTAGCCGAACGGCTTGCAACGTCTATCTCTCACGTGACTTACTACAGAAGAGAGGAGACTGTTAGTAGCGAACTAATGAAAGTAGCCCACTGTATGCCAGCGTAATTATAAACATGCTTTTATTTTTGTGTCAAATGTTTGCTCTTGTTTTGTTTGTGTGTTAATAAAGTGGTGGTGACGTTAAATGTCTGGTTTTAAGGGATGCACATATGTAGCTCACGTTCCACGTTACGCAAATATATATCCAGGACCTACACGCCCGAGAAAGAAAGAATATGACTGTACACTTCCTCCATTTAAATACTTCCAATAATAGCTACGGTTTCAAAAACCATTTCCGGTTTCAAAACGTAGTTCAATTTCATAGAAATTCAATTCAAAATATTTTAAAATTAATTCTCAATTAATAATCAAGCTTAAATAGATTACTTACACGAGGAAGTAACCGCCCAGGAATTTATATTATTAAGAATTGGCCAAGCTGCCATGTGACATAAGTATTCATATGATGAATGCACGCATACATATAAATTACTTAATTATATAATTAAAGCTGTAAAACTGATATATACAAATTAAAAAAGGAAAAATGATTATACACACAGGTCAAGTACTGCAACAAAAGTAGACCCTCTTTCTGTTATTTAGACTCTTCGTCGTTCTATCACTTGCGGCATTTTTACGGCATCAATTTCTCTTACTACCTAGTTGTGTTTAGCTATAGCCCTACAGATACTTGCATATATAACCTAATTTGAAAACAAAATATAAAATGCTCAACCAAAATCAGTAAAAGTCGTGTAAAATGCAGTGAGATTTGTGGGAATAAAATAAAATGCTTTATTAATTTTCCTGAATTGGTGAAGAAAGAGACCCTAAAATGAAGAACACAAAATACAGAATAAAAGCTCTAAAATGATGCAATTAAATCAGAAAGATGCTTATCAAGAACACCAAATACTAAAAACAGTTGATAATACTTAATTTTAAAAAAGCGTTTTTTGGATTTCTTTTTTTTTTTTTTTTTCTTTTTTTTTTTTTCTTTTTAGGATTAACTTATGTAATATTGTGGGTAGATTAGTAAGCTCCGATCGAAAATTAACACACATAAAATGTCGCAGTAAGTGCTTGTTCTTGTAAAACTACATTGGTACCATAGATAGCTTTTGATTGACTAATTAATAACGATTTAAAATTTATTATTGTCTTAAATTTTATATACTTTGTAAGGTATATCCTAAGTTTATAACAGTTACATTAAGTTCATTTACCCTTCCTGTCTCTTTTAGCTTCAGCTTACAATTCCATACCAAGATGAGTTTTTAGAATCGAGTTAAAAGCAAATGAGAAATAGTAGTATTTAAGTTCCACTGTCTTAGAGAGAGAGAATTTGGATGCTTGAATAGCGCGCGTTTTCCTTTTAACTACGTTTCTCTAAGTTATTACTACTCTCGGCGGTATTACGTGCCCTTGATAGCTTCGCTAGCTAATTTAATATTACGGGCCAACTAGTTTAGAAATTGTGTTAGCTTCGGCTAAATCTCTTTAGTTAGTCATTAGTTAAGTTCTTATTTCTTACATTTTTTAGTTTAAGCCCAAGTGGAGGTGTACGTCCTGAGAAAAAGGGACCACTGTTAATCTTTATATGGATCAATAATATTTAATTAACCTTTCTTGAGTTTACGTTTCTATTTTTGGACTTATTTATAACGATTATTCGCTTAGTAGTTCACTAAGTTCCCCAACGCTTAGTTAATAGATAAAAGTAAGGATCCCTACACAGTTAATTGCATCATAAGTGTCTTGCGTGCATGTATGTTCGTAATAGATTGAGCGCACACAGAATCACAGATAATTTGATGAAATTTATTCTCCCAAAATAAACACTTTACAGTTCTGGAACTATTTTATAAAAACAGTCGTACCGCTCTTCAAGTATCACAGAGTAAGATTGTACCAATTATCAGTGATACTTCAATCTACAAAGAACGTTAAACACAACTCAGTGCAAAGCACATTTAAAAGGCAAAACCTCTCTCGGTTACCTCAATACTTTAAATTTAGCTCTGAACTAACAACTAGTACTACTCAGAAACACCAGAGACACTGATGCTCTCCCCACTCTTATATAGTCCCCCCAACCGCCTAATCTCTAGTACTTCTCGAAATTGCTGGAAGACATATGAGGGCCGGATACGGTAACAGCTATACTTGGAATCAATTTACAGTTATTCAATTACAATGCACATTGCAGTGAACAGGGACCGGATCTAAATATTTGGCCAAGTTTGGCGTTTTTTGGCGATGTTTCGCGAAATTTTGAACAAAAGTTAGTTGCCAAAACTATCACCACCTTGGTGATATCTCGCAAGCTTAGCGAGATAGTCATTTATTTAATGTTAAATAGACTTACCCCTGTATTGTTACTTTTCCTGAAAAGCATCGCCTCTTTGGATATTTCATGTTACATCGTAGAGACATTAGGTATTTTGTAAGAAGAAGTTATGAAAAATGAGCAACGCCTTCGCCGGAAATAGAACCACGGACCTCTGGAATACGCGCCCAGCATGCAGACCACTACACCACAAAGGCACGCTAAGAAAGCGGGCGAAATACCTTATAAGTAACGAATAGAATGCTATATTTCATATATATAGAGAATATATATATTTCATATATATATATTGTTACGAATTTGGTATTTAAAAAGCTAATGTTAGTTCAATTATAAATTAAATGGTTTTATTTCTCGCGCAGTGCAGCGCGTGACGAATATTAAAAGAAAGCTAAGCCGGAAAAATTAAAAATACAAGAGCGCGTGCGTTGAATAAATAAATATCTCTTTTTGATTTCGAGAAAGTGCTGGAAAATTCTAGCGCGTGATTTTAAAATCTTATAAAAGGAGGAAAACATCTCAGTTTGTAGTAGTTGCTTAGTTTGTTGTTGTTTAGAAAACTACTGTTGTTGATTGTAGCGAATTCGCGGATTAGCGTTCTTTAGCTGTTTTGAATTACGTTCTATTGGACATTTGAGTAGTTAAAAGATAACTACTGTGAGATATTGTAATACTGCATCATAATTTGAGAAAATTTAAGCATTTTTGTTGTGATAATAATAAATTTTTGTTCATTTTTCATCGGACTTGTGCATTCATTTCATAACGAACCCGTACGCACGCAACAATATGTATATAAAATTTCGCATATAATTCCACTAAAATTATTTACTTAGATACAAAATTTGTAACAAACGCTTTACAAGAATCACATGACAGCGATTAACTTAATGACGCAATTTAGAAAGCAACTATTGTTATATAAACTTACTATTTTGGGGACGAAATGGTCAGTATCCGAATTAATATACAGAGTTAACAAATTATTGCGAGTTAAGTTTAGAAGGGTGCTTACACATTTTTTATCTTAATCTTACATATAACATATATCTCTATATGCGTGTGTGTAAGCGTTGTTCTTGAAATTTGAGATTGTTTGCTGAGAGAAATCTCACGAGAATTAATAAAGATTAGAACCGAAGTTTTCTCTTCCTGGTTGAAGATATTTAATTGCTACTTTAATTATCCAAAAAAACTTCCTTTATTGAATCTAATATTACGCAAAAAGGAATATCAAAATTTCACGCAGAACTAAATATTTTATCATTGAAACTTCTTATGATAAGTACGAAATTCTCCCTTCTCAGTTTAATGAATATATATAACCTTACCAAAAATCTCAGTAGCATCTTAGATCACTTACTGTTAGAAACTCATTCCAAATATTTATCCTGAATGAATTTCCTCTTTTAATTTCGCGAAGAGAGAGAAAATTTAATTAATGTCAAAACCGCAGTCCAACTCCAAACGTAATACATAGCATACTACGTAGAATAATTCCTGAAATGCTTCTTTTAGATTAAAAAATTGTTTGTTTTCTCTCCTCTACGCGCAATGAGTGTCTTCATGGATAGCGCAGATCGTACGCAATCACATTATTTTACATTTACTTTACCGCGTAATTTTGCGATCTTTTAAGCCAATCCCCGATAAAGTACAGCATGTGTTATGCTACTGAAAGTATACTTTCCAAGGAACATTTTGAGAAGAATTTTAATAGAATTAATAAATTCAAAACAATAAATCGGAAAACTTTCAGATTTTATATTCACCAAAGGGGAGTTTTTTCATTTACACACACATATTTGTTTCGAGAGTAATTGAACTAAAGCAACTTTGGGCTAAAATATTTAAAAACAGCATATCTTTAGAATTTCCTATAGACAGTCTCACGCGCTAGAGATAAAAATAGTTTATTCCCTACAATGTTGCTACTGCTATCTTTAAAAGTGTGGAGTTTTTAAATTAAACAGTTTTACAAGATATGAAATATACGATAAAAGAAATTCCAAATCCGGGCTTTCAGGTGCAAAGGTTCGGGTGGAGGACTACGTTAGTCAAAATCTATTGCCGCTGATTTTCACTATGCAGTTGTTTTTTTACAATGCAAGAAACATACATACCTTCATATAGATTCATCATTGTTTAGTTTGTTTAATTATAATACAGGGCGATAATATTTCGTGACAACAATGTGAAAAGTATTTCATCTATTAAACGTGATTCAACGCAAAATGCCGTTTTGAGACTAATAGCCTTTCTATGCTAACTAACATTTGGGCAAAAAATACTAATGATGAAACAGGGTTCTGAATAAAAGTGTTCTGTATCTTCTGTATACTGAAAAAGGTGAAAACATATAACCTAATTCTATAAAATATTGAAAGCTTCTATATTTAGTTTTATCATGAGTTATATACATTTTCATTTATATCAATCAGATGAAAAAGTAAGAAACAATATTCTTAAGGACTGCATCTGTTATTATTTAAGAGATTAATTTGTTTATCAATAGCAGACATATTAAATTTGAAAGATAAATATATCTTACGATTTCTTGAATGGCGACAGACTCAAATGAAAAGTAAAAGAATGAGTTTTCAATGAACGACATTTACACTATAGATCTGCATAACAGCGTTTGGATACTATAAAAGTCCTTTTGGGTTAAAAAGCACATTTTTAAATCGGAATCCAATGCTTCTCGCGCTGACTGGAAGGTTGCTATTGGATTTCAAGTGCATTTATTACCGGTAATCGTTAATATAAAGGCTAACAATGATTAAAACAAGAAAGTAAATTACAGTAAAGAAAGTCGCAAGAATATTGGTTTCTTAAATCAGTAATTGCATTGAAAAATACAGTTTTCACTTGCACATACAGGCTGATTCAGAAAGAAAGTACAATAAAAAAGGTTTTCATACAGTAAGCTTTAATTTAAAATAGCCATGACAATTAATGCACTGAAAAAAGAAAAAAATAATTATTTATCATATAGTTTGATAGGAATAATAGATTAAATAATTCGATTTACATAATGCATCTACAATTTTATACAGCGATTAATAAAAGTGTAGCGTGATGATTATAAATTTAACAGATTACGCCTTATGCTCTTAACAATGGAATTAAATTATTAGATTTCTTTATTTAGGCGCTCCACGATCTTATTATTTGTGATATAAAATTGTAAATCGAATATTCTGAACATTTTTAAAACTTCGTCGAAAATTCAGAAATTAAATTAAGATATTCATGCAAGTTAATTGAAAAGATTATTTTTCTCTGTATTATGTCGTGCAAATCGTAACATTCTGATATGTTTAACTTATTTATTAAAGGAAGTTATGTGCAAAAATCGTTGAATCATTAAAGAACAAAGTCTAAATCAAATTTTGAAAGAATTCCCTTCCCCATATTGGATTGTCATCGACCAACCGATTCAAACTTGATAGCCTATCAGCAGTGTACAAAATTTGAACTCGACAGCTTATCTGAAAGTAGGTTATAAGGTATTTCTCTCGCTTTCTTTGCGTGCCTTCGTGGTGTAGTGGTTTGGACGCTGGGTGCGTATTCTAGAAGTCCGTGGTTCGATTCCTGACGAAGGCATTGCTCATTTTGCACCTCTCCGGCTTCCAAGAAATAACCTGATGCCTCCACAGTGGCACCCGAACTAAAAGGGTGGTGGATAAAGATTCTCCACACTCAGGCTTTAGCGATTGGATCTCCCCAAAACCCAGTCGCTGTTTAAAAGGGGTACATATAAGGCATTTCTCCCGCCTTCTTAACGTGCCTTCGTGGTACAGTGGTCTGTACGCTGAGTGCGTAGTACAGAGGACCGTGGTTCGATTCCCGGCGAAGGCTTTTCTTAATGTTTATAGTAAATATCTTTGAAGTAACAGAAAAGAATATCTGTTGGTTTGGTAAGAATAAAATTGGAAATAGTTATAATTTTGTGCCCAGATTTACCTGTATTTTAGCTATTTAAATAGGATTAAAGTTCGTATTATTAAAATATAGAGAAAATTCGTTTCACTTACTTTTACTCTTTTTTTTAATTTGAATTAAATATTGGGGGCTTCATTTTAAGAATTAATTTTAATCGAACTTTGCTGAGGCATTTGCTGTAGAATTTTTGTTTTTCTTTAAAATTTGAAATGCAGAGACCATGACCATGTCCCACACGTTTGGAACAAGGAAGTGGATATTTCCAGCTCATAATTATCAATCACTTCAAACTGTACCCGAAAATCTGGAGGAAAAAAATTTTCTTCTAACAGAATTTTCTACGATCTCATCAATAAAGTTGTCACGTATGTACCCGAAAACAGCCATTACGAATGAAATTCTAAATTAGTTTGTCTACTTCCTCAACCATACAGTACTTCTACACTGACTACCAATAAGTATTTGGACACCTATGCAAATGACGATATCTGCGGTCCAAAGGTATGTCACGGACTCCGCCGGTATATATTGTGTAGGAAACAGCATCGGCTTTAGTCGCATGCAAGATGCCTCGCAGTTCGGAGCTCTCTGATTTCGAGAAAGGTATAATTATCGGGTATCACAAATGTGGCCGATCCTTAAGGGACATATCTAGCTTTCTGAAGTACCCGAAATGGACAGTGGCATATGTGATTAAGACGTGGAAGGTGAGCGGTGATTGTCGGAATGTGCCCCGAGTCGGCAGACCAACGAAACTGGGATATAGATAGAGACCGACGAGTGCTGTTCAGAGAAATTCGGAAGAACCGCACCCAACCGATGGCCCTCATCCGCGAGAAGTTTCAACAGGCATCCGGGAGTATTGTTTCAATGAATACCATCCGTAAGGAAGCACATCTGCTCGGTTTTCATGGTCGTGCTGCTGCCCATAAGCCTTTGATCACAAAGTCCAACCGCGCTGCTCGGTTAATGTGTTGCAAAGCACATCGAAATTGGACCGTAGATCAGTGGAAACGGGTTCTTTGGAGTAATGAATCAAGGTTCACCCTTTACCGTTCGGATGGCAAAGTCTGGGTCTGGCGTCTACCTGGAGAACGTCTCCTGCCAGAATGCATTGTGCCAACAGTAAAGTTCGGCGGAGGTGGAATTATGGTTTGGGGGTGTTTCTCCTGGAATGGGTTGGGACCCTTGGTCCCCATTCATGGTAAGCTCAACTCCGATGCCTACTGCACTATTCTGGATGGCAATCTGCTTCCTACGTCGTGGCAGTTTTACGGGTTACTTTCAGGACGACAATGCCAGTTGTCATGTTTCGACGTTAACCAAGGCTTGGTATGGTGCCAATGGAGTTCATCGAATGGACTGGCCTGCCCAGAGTCCAGACCTGAACCCTATCGAGAACCTCTGGGACGAGTTGCATCGCCGAATTCAGGGGTGCACTACCCGTGCAAAATCGGTGAAAGAACTTTTATGTCTTCTCCAAGCCGAGTGGGAAGAAAATACCACTAGCTGTCATACAAAAACTTGTGGAAAGTATGCCCCGGAGGGTCCACGCTGTAATTACCTCTCGTGGAGGCTCTACCAACGATTGATATTGAATAAAGTTAATTTTTCTTTATTATCAAAGGTGTCCAAATATTTATTGACAGTCAGTGTAGAAAATGACTGAAATGCGTTTGAACTCAATAGTTCTTGAACTTAGCTTACCGTACTTTTAATTCCGTGACTGAAGTCTTATAATTATAAAATGTATGTTCTTTTATACCTTTTCATTAACGGTTTTTGAAAAATTAATTCTAATGTAATTTTGATGCGTTTTTTACACAACTATTACACATATATATATTATATATATATATATATATATATGCAGGATGACCCAAATAAGATCTACTAATGTTAAATACGGATAACTCTTGTAATAATAATTTATTTTGATTAATTTTTTATACATTAAATGCATTTTATGGAAATTGTGCATGAACTATGATATCAGACAAATGTCTGTAAGAAGCTCCGGAAATCGTTTCCGGCGTTCCATCCTCATTCACGAAGAAATATGAGTCGATATCTCTATTGGTCATAACACCGCACCAAACAGTACACTTGAATTAAAATATTACCGATATTTACGCTGTGTCATAACAATTGATCGTTGACAAGAATAAAAAAAAAAAAAAAAAAAAAACTCGATAATTTTAACGCGTTGTTTTGTACTGTATGGTTCCATAATAAATTTCCAAGAATTCAATTATAACCTACAAAAAGAAAAAAAGTAATTATATCAAAAAATACAAACGTTATTTGTGTTTCATATTGGTAGGTCTTATTTGGCCCACCTTGTATAATCAAAACAGAACTGAGCCTTAATAATATTGTAAAAACATTGATGGCGTAGATATGTAGAATGTTGAATCTGTAATGAACAGCAAGAATTTTGATTGCGTAGAAATGTTGATCCATATTGAAAAGCAAATATGGCAATCAACATGGATTAAATATTCATCTTTATTTCTATTGACATCTCCAGCCACAATTCATTTGGCACTCTAATTGTGTCTATTCAAGGACATTTACATTTTTTATATTGTTACGATGGGAAGGGAGCAGGAACACAGCTTGCTAATGAGAACAGAAGTAGAAGCATGCGTGCGCAGTTATAAAATATGGCAGTTTATTAACAGAAAGTTTTGGTTCAAGCTTCGAATTAGCTGTGTCATCAGTGTTATGGAAGTCATATGGCATGGAGTAATCTAAAAATGACACTGTACAGAAAAAGGTATTACTATTTTTAGAATTGAGAGGAGGAACTAAGGAGCTATTTCTTTGATTTACATATTTTTTATCCTATATATTCCAAAACGAAGAACTAACTTAGCAGCCGTGGCAAATTAAATACTCATCTTTATCTCAATTGTATTAAACACTTTGCGGCCACAATTCACTAGGCTTATTAATCGTGCTCGTATCAGCATACTTACATTTCAGAAATTATTGCGACAGAAAGAAAAGCATCAAGCAACTCCTTAGCGAGAACAGAATTAGAAGATGAGTGCTTAGTTATCCAATATGGCAGCCTGCTATAAGAAAATTTTGGGTTAAGTTCTGAATTTGCTACATCAACAGTGTTATGCAAGTCATATGATATGGACTTATCTAGAAACGACGCAGTGCAGAAAAAGGTATTACTATGTTCAGAATAGAGAAAGGAAATAAACGGGCCATAGCTTTGATTTACATTCATATTCATGATATATTCACGCTTTGACAATATATTTTAATTATAGATAAAATATAGTGAGCTAATAAGAAGAGGCATTAGGAGAATGAAAATTGCGTATGGGAAATTACATTTTAACTAGTTACGGAATCTTATCTTTTGAATGCAGCACAATCTTGTTACAAAACAAAGTACTCAACTTCAGATTCCGGTAGAGTCTAACGCTAAATGCATAGGAAAATGCAAAACAATGTTCTTGAAAATAAAGATAAGACAGCATATTTTTAAAAGTTTAAATAATGACATAAGGAAGAGTAGCTTAATTTGAACCAATTTTGTATTTTTCACTATATAGAAGGACGGGAGAAGTGCCAATAAAAATTAAGTAGTAGAAAATAAACTAAGTGTACCTTCAAAATAGAACCATTTATTAAATTTTAAAAATTATTTATAACGGTGAAAAATGAATTATAAAAAATCGTGTCATCGGTTCAATTTAGGAAACCGGTTTCCTTATTTGGACCGCTAGTTTCCTAAATTGGACCATAAGCTTTCTTAGCGGGAATTACAACAAAAGAACCTTTTATGCAGCTTTAACACCAGCACACCTAGTATATATCCAAGCTTGACATTTCATGCATTCTATCATTTCTTCTTGCTTGGTTTCTTCACATAATATACAAAACCATGAATCACCAGTTTCTTTTTTATATTTCTGAATTTTGTTATACTTTGTTGAACTGATTTTTTTAAAGTTTTGGTATAACAGCGATTTGTAAGGGCTGCTTGTTATTTCCACTGCTTTCTGGGCTATTGGTGCACTGCAAGAAGACAAAAGTCCAGTTGAATTTGGATTTTCTTCGCTCGCGGTGATATTTATTCAAGAACTGTCCTAAATCCTTTATTTTCGTTATCACTTCTATCTTCCTCATCATCACTACTAGAAGGTGAAACAGGGGTCTGCAATATTTCTGCAATTAGCTTTTAAAGTAAGTTTTCAGCACCCTTACGCATAACACTTCTCTCAATGTAACCACGAGGCGTTTCTTTACAAACGCAATTTCATTAACCTCTTCTACATCTACGTATAACAAAATGCATATCTCAAATCTCGCAGATATCATCAGTCTTTTTATATCATAGCGGTCCAAATAAGGCTACGATCCAAATTAGGCTGCCTTTCCCTATATTTCTTAACTAAATTGCAAAAGATTTGTTAATTGTCTATTTAGCTACATTTACGACAATATACGTGAATCTGGTCTTCGTAAGTTTTAATTCAAGGACCTCTGTTATATTTTAGTTCATCATACATAAAATTCAAGCGCAGTCGCTTGTAATTTGAATTTACATGGTGATAATCTAGTTTAAATAGTTTTCTGAACAATACGTAACTACCAGATTGATGTTCTAGAGAATAGACTAATATTTTAAATTGAAGCAGAAAATGTTGAAATATTCTACCGGTTTCAGTATTGTATCATACCAATAGCAGATACATGTTTATAATACTTTGCACTTAGTTTGTTAGAAAAACTTATTATCCTCGCCATAATTAAATCTTTTGTGGGATCTAGTCTTCTTTGCTAACATACAATGTAACTACACCTAATTAAAGTCTAAGTTGCGACTTCAGAAAGAATCGAAGATAAATACAACAGGGCAAAGGCGAAAAAACCCTTTTATTGAACGTAAAAATTTGCAGACGGCACGGACTTACGTGCTTATGCAATCACCAACTACTTGTGGTGAGAAACTTAAAAAAAGGTAAAGTAGCAACTAAATCCAAAGGTGAAGAGTGGTGCAAGGTTACACAATTGGTTTAACATAGCAGGTTTACTCAAGAACTTACACCGGCAGAAAAACAACCTCGGCAGCAAGAATGCGATTCCGAGTTTAAAAGTTATCAGCCAGTAGAATTAACAATGTGCGTTCACAATAGCGAAACCATGCTATAACTAACTATGCTTTCGCCGTTCACTCTCGTTCAACCTAACTGATTTACATACTGGCGAGGAAACGCGAGGGAAATAAGAGAAGACAGAAAAGGCTTAAAAATTAAAATAACTATTAGTAAAAATAATAGAACTCTACACCTTCAGCCCATGAAAAATAATATGAGCCATCAATGGCAGAGAAGTTAGATATTTTAACAAAGATTGGATATTGTGACATGAAAAATAAAATTTTATACAATTATTGCAGAAATCTTGTAAATGGCCAAAACGCTACGAAACGGCTGTTCCGTTTTATGCAAGTAGCTTTCTTTACTTTATTACTTCCATACCACAGGAACATTGGTATTATACAATTTCACAAAATCTCCAAAGTTTTAAAAGACGATTTAAGATTTCTTAAAAAAAGGGCGTGGCAAAATTTAATTATTTATAGAATATTCTGAACCAACAAATTTTTGTTTTAGCAAAAATTGGACATTTGGACATAAGACTTAAAACAGATAAAGCAGCAGCTATTCAATAATATTAATACACCGAATATTTATAAGGAAGGCATATTCTTTCTTGACGTTTCTATATAGGGAAAGGTTATCTAAAGGTACCCCCTAAGACAAAATAAGTTTAAAAGCATTGTTAGATCCAACTATGAGTAATAAAACCCGAATTTTACCAAGTAAATTAATACATGAACTACATTAAAAAAATCTAAGAAATTAAGACATCGATGTATAAGAAGAAATTAAAACTAAGATCCTAAAACATCGATTGGAACAAGAAAGTAAACAAGGGAAGTAATCGTGTAAAGATTAAACAAGTATGCAAAACATTTTTTTTTAATCTTCCCTGCCTGGAGCTTAATAACAGAACAAGGAAAGTGAAGTGAAAAGTATTTTGAAGCTCAATAATTAGTCGATTAAAAAGAGAGCCAAGACAAATTTCGTTCTGACATTCATTGATTTTTTTTATATAATTTTTTACACGATTACTTCCCTTGTTTACATTCTTGTTCCAATCGATGTTTTAGCATCTTAGTTTTAATTTCTTTTTTCACATCAACGTCTTAATTTCTTAGATTTTTTTTTACTTTTATGTAGTTCGTGTATTAATTTACTTGGTAAAATTCGGGTCTTATCACTGATAGTTGGATCTAACAATGCTTTTGAACTTTTAAACTTAATTTGTAATTTAGCAGCATTTTGCGCTAATTTATTCTCTTACTACTAGCGTGCTTTATTCTTAAATCGTTGACTACTTCTTTTCTAAGACAAAATAGGTATAAATACTAGGATCTATGAAAAAATATGCATTATGTGTAGTAATAACACCTTGTATTGTCGCTGCTGATATTTATTGCAATAAATTACATACAGTCTTCGCTCTTGGATAAACTTGAGACACTCTCGGAAATTTATGAACATGAACTTAATACGACTTAGACAGCCAGTGTTTTAAGTCCAGTACCACATACAAATTTAGTTGCACTAAGTTTAAAATATGACAATTATAATTAAACTTTTTCCACTTAGTTTATTTACACAATTAATTACATAAATGATCACAAAGATATTCTTTTCATTTTCTTGTCAACTCCCGCACATGACATCCGGTGTCAAAATCTTGAATTTTAGGTTTTGAATCATATTCATTTCGGGATCTTCTTCACATATATTATAGGGTGACGAATACGATATGAAACAATAGGTTGACTAGAGTGTAACTCGTTTTACCGAGAGAGATGTAGTTGGCCTGATATTACGCCTAATATTTAAAAGGTACGTCTTAAGCGGTGGTATGCAACCTTGCGCAACCTTACCCTACATCATTTTTTAAATTTTTTATGCGTCCTATTATTCCTTTGTGGGTCTTTAAAAGAAATAATGCATATAAGTGGAGCCTAAGAAATATTAAACTTCTAAAAATAAGAAAACTAAAGCTATTTTTTATTAAACAGACAAATTATCATTGCAGTTGTAAAAGTTGTGACTCTATAGTTGAATACACATAAATTGAATATGAATTCCGGAGAAAATATAAATAAAATGCAGATAAAACATCTTATCATTGCTGGATAAAAGATATCAATAGATTAATAAGAAGTCAAAAAATATTTCTATTTGACAGGTGCTCAATATATTTTTATTCAAAATAACACTTAAAAACGCATGAAATTGACTGTTTGCGCAAAGGTCCAGTAAAAATATAGAAATTCCTGTAAAACATACATGTATAAAATGTAAAAATTGTAAAAGATCAGTGCGAGTAACATTTGTCGTTTTTGCGGATTTTGAATATCTTTTGGAAAAACTAGATAGGTGTCAACCAGATCCAACAAATTCTTACGTAAAGAAACACCGGAAACATGAAGCCTATAGTTTTAGTTATTATATTAAATACGTACATACATGAGTTTTATAAACCACTTGTTCTTTACAAAGCAACTGACGCAGTTCATTAATTTGCATTCATGTTAGCAAATAAGGTTCCAGAAATTAAAGAATTTATTGATGAGCAAACGAAAAAATATTAAGACAGACAAAAAAAGATTACAGATCATTGCTAATTTAAATGTAAAATATAGAGGATCAGCATACAATATTTGCGATTTACGTTATAAAATTTCTAATTTTATTCCTGCAAAAATTCATAATTTAACACGAGACGATGCGCAATTATTTATAAAAGAAGGATGAGATAAACTCAGTGCTGAAATTTTTGCGAAAAGCGAAGAAAGGTATATGTATATTTGTAAGTTCCAGGACAAAGATTATTGCCGTTTCTGGAGGTCTTGGAAGCAACTAGGGAAATCTTCAACTGCGATGCTTTAAGCTCATTTGTCAGGAACGTCTAATTGTCTTGGAACGTTTCTCACAAAGGATGTAATTTTAGGACAAAATTGGAGGAATGCAACTGGTTATAAGGTTTATAGATTCATTTAAATTTATGCCATCTAACATTGATAATTTATCTCAAAATCTCAGACGGAAAATGTTTACAAAAAATTCAAGCTTTTATTTTGGTAAAAAATTAAATTTTATTAAGCAAAACAGTATTTATTGTTCTGACTACATTCATTCTGAAGAAAGGTATAAAAATTAATACCTCAAGAGAAATTTTATAAGGTATTAAATGAAAGTAAATGTTCCAATGATGAATAAATGTAAAAAAGCCAAAAATTACCGCGCCACGATTAACTTAAGAAGCAATTTTAAACATCACAAATATTGAAGTAGAATTACTGAGTGATTTGATATGATTTTGATGTTAAAAAGAGAAACGGGGGGGGAGGTTACTCAATGCTGTGGAAATATGGGAAGTGTACAATATGGAAAAGAAAATACATAAAAACAATGATAAAAGTAAACCAACTAGTTACTTAATGTATCTAGATGCCAATAATTTATACGGATGGGCTATGAGTTAATTTCTCCGTATAGTGAATTTAAATGAAGCAACAATCATGTTAGGCTTAATAAAATGAATGATTCAGATATTGGGAATGTCTCACAAATGAGTTTAAATATT
Source organism: Stegodyphus dumicola (assembly GCF_044657685.1). NCBI lineage: Eukaryota > Metazoa > Arthropoda > Arachnida > Araneae > Eresidae > Stegodyphus > Stegodyphus dumicola. Next base: position 132,268,259 of record NC_140770.1, read on the forward strand.
CAAACGAATTACATGATAAATTAAGACACAATAACCCGCCGAATAAATACTAATTCAGAAGTGAAACAACAAAAATCAGCGTTATATTTTTACAATTTTCACAGGACTAGTTTCGATGGTTTTACCGAACCACCATCCTCAGCTGCAAAACCGCAAATGAACAAGATGGGAAATAATGATTAAGATAAGATAAGAAAGCCTGGGAAAGAATAAGCAAGTGGCGCCATCTGTTGGTGAAACCAGAACTAAAACATAATTTCTTTAAAGCCCGAAGGCAAAGATGGATTGGAATGAGGATCGTTAACTAGAACAGAACGATTTTTTTTTAATATGAAATGCCTCTAGAAAATCCAGTTCTCCAATGGAAGATTTTTTTGAATAATTTTCGCAGGAGAAAAATTGAAAGTGTGATTTTTGGACCAACACTGTTGAGCAAAAGAAGACTTCTCTCTTTCCTTTTTTCTAACATATGCCTCATGTTCCTTGACGCGAAATTTTAAGACTATCTTAGTTTGGTCAATGTAAATTAAACCACACTGGCAATGAATCCTATAAATCAAGTCCGGATTGGGGTCATGTCCGGATTGGGGTCTTTGAGTATGGAACTCGGAATTTCAATGATGGGAGAATAAACAACACGAAAGTTAAATTTCTGCAAAATATGTGAAACTTCATAGCTAATTGATGGAAAGAAGTGAATGACAACAGAATTTTTATAATCTCCTAAATTTATTATAATCTAATAATACTAATAATACTAATAATACTAATTTTTATAATCTTATATGTGTGCATTTTAGTGTGTTGAGATGAAAATTTTTTAACTGCTTGATTAATAATGTTGGGTGAAAAGCCCCTGTCAATAGCTATTGCTTTTAAATAATTTAGTTCTTCATCAAGGACTAGTTTGGAGGAGCAAACTTGAAGAGCACAGAAAACATAGGAATAAAATGAAGCTAACTTTTGTTTAGTTGGATGATCTGATTTAAAGTGTGGTGGAAGGCAAACCGATGAAGGTTTACGGTAAACCGTAGTACTGAATTTGGATGTGTTACGTGTGACCAGAATGTCGAGAAACGGAAGAGAATTGCAAGTCTCAAGTTCAAAAATGAACTGAATAGCAGGATCAATAGAATTCATTGTTGAAAGAACTATATTTAAATCATCTTTATTACTTTCAAACAGAGTAAAAGTATTGTCTACGTAGCGGAACCATGCCGGGAATTTAAAGTTTCAAACAATTTTGATTCCCAATAATGCATGTAGATATCAGCCAGGATGGGACTGAGGGGGCTTCCCATGGTTAATCCCTCAGTTTGCTTGTAAAATTTATTTTGGAAAACAAAATGTGTTTGTTTGAAACAAAGTTGAGTGAGAGAAATTAGCTCATCAATTTCGTTGCAAGAGAAATGAAATTCACGAAGTGTGGTTTCTAGACATCTTAATGCACCCTCCACTGGAACAATGGTGAATAATGATTTTACATCAAAAGAAACCATGAGTAAATTTCTAGGAGAAATGTGTTTAACCTTTTTTTACAAACTCTATTGAATTTTTTAAGGTGTAAATGTTATTGTTTAATAGAGTTGAAAATCTAGAAACTAAATATTTAGCTATTGGATACGAGACAGTACGTAAATTTGATACAATAGAGCGGAGAGGAATACCACTTTTATGAATTTTGGGAAGAGCATATAATCTTGCACGATTGGCAACAGATGGGATAAGAGAATGTTTTATGTTGCTTGGAATGATTTGTGAAGATTTGATCGCAGTTTTTATTTTTGCCAAGTCCGAAGGTGAAGGATCTTTAGGGATCGGATTACATGGTCCTTCGTTTAAGAGTTTAGTGATATCATCCACACATTTTATTCCTATGTTTTCCGTGCTCTTCCTTCAAACTAGCCCTTGATGAAGAACTAAATTATTTAAAAGCAATAGCTATTGACAGGGCCTTTTCACCCAACATTATTAATCAAGCAGTTAAAAAATTCTCATCTCAACACACTAAAAGGCACACTCTTGTTTCAGGAGATTATGAAAATTCTGTAGTCATTCCCTTTTTCCATCAATTAGCTATAAAAATGTACATATTTTGAAGAGATTTTACTTTCGGGTCGTTAATTGTCTCATCAATAAAATTCCGATTTCCATACTCAAAGACCCCAATCCGGACTTGATTTATAGGATTCATTGCCAGTGTGGTTTAATTTACATTGGCCAAACTAAGATAGCCTTAAAATTTCGCGTCAAGGAACATGAGGCATATGTTAAAAAAAAGGAAACAGAGAAGTCTTCTGTTGCTCAACAGTGTTGGTCCAAAAATCACACTTTCAATTTTTCTCCTGCCAAAATTATTCAAAAAAAATCTTCCGTTGGAGAACTGGATTTTCTAGAGGCATTTCATATTTAAAAAAATCGTTCTGTTCTAGTTAACGATCCTAATTCCAATCCATCTTTGCCTTCGGCCTTTAAAGAAATTATGTTTTAATTCTGGTTTCACCAACAGATGGCGCCACTTGCTTATTCTTCCACAGGCTTTCTTATCTTATCTAATCATTATTTCCCATCTTGTTCGTTTGCGGTTTTGCAGCTGAGGATGGTGGTTCGGTAAAACCATCGAAACTAGTCCTGTGAAAATTGTGAAAATATAACGCTGATTTTTTTGTTTGACTTCTGAATTAGTACATGATAAATATTCAAGTATGGTTTTAGCTCCTGAAAATAGCTTTTCAGATGGCTCAATTACTAACAACTGACTAAATACGGTCAGTTAAGTAACTAACAACTTTATATGATAATGAACACACTGCTGCTCATTACAGAAAGAAAACAATATTTTAAGACGGGTTTAAAATTTGAAAAACGTACATACAGTATTCGAATTTAAACGATATCTTTGATTAAAGAAATATATAGATCTGAATAGAGAAATGAGAACTGAAACTATGAATGATTTTGAAAATGATTTCTAAAAACCGATAAATAATTGAATATTTAGAAAAACAATGGAAAACATTAAAAGGGAACTGATGTATGATTATTCTGTACTTATGAAAAAAGCTAAAAAAATTATTCCTAAACGAAACTTTAAAAGACGGACTATAATTGATGAAAATTTAGTTGCTGTTCAAATGAATAAAAATTTAATCACATTTAATAAACCAATCTTTGTTGGAATGGGTATATGAAATTTATCAAAACAAATTATGACTTCTCATTGTAATATTGTTGCGTTCTGCGGGTTGGAGGATTTTGAATAAATGATGATAACACATGATGGAGAATCAAAACACAATTTATTTATCAGTATTACACAGGAAAGGTGAAAAAAACGTTTACAGTCGTCGAAAAACTACAGCAAACACGCTGAAACAATCAGCAACATGGCCTTGAGGTTATAGCGGTGAAGGCAGTTTCACGCCAAGCTCTAAAGTACAGCTCCCGACTCGGTTACCAATTTAATCTCAAGCCGCACAGCTTTCTCCCCGTATATGCAGGGTATATACTATATATATAGCTTAAACTTACATTCGACATTATTCCCGAGAAAACCAGTAAAAATGCAATCTAAAATGTTCTCACTCCGTCTATGGCATATCCCCAATTTGTTCGATAAAGTCAAATAGGCGATTTTAGTTATTTTATTAAAGTTGATGATTTTTATGACGATATGAAGGATTATCTTAGTACATAAAAATAATAAAATAATTTTAATGTTCACATGAAAATAAGAAAGTTTAAGAAAAATTAAAGATAAAAATCTTTATATATATAAGCGAATAAAGTGCGTGCCGCCGATAATTTATTGTTGCCACTCTGAAAAAGTGAGCGCGGAAATTAACGTTTCCGCAGTTTTTAATTAATATCTCAACCGATTAAAGTCGTACGAAAATGAGAACGGTATCGATGGATTCGGAGAATTTTTTGGAATCCGAGGAATTTCAACTCGGCGCCGTTCCGTAGATATTTGGGAAAAACGAATTTGGCACGTAGCCAAATCCCTCTAATAGAGAAAACCCAAGAAAGGAAGTGGAAAATGTAGGGAAAACGTAGGGCAAAATTAGTTTTTACTTTTTAGTTAATATCTCGGTTAATTAAAGTCCTAAGAAGATGCGAATGGTCAAAATGGCATGCCACGGACATGCTGAATCCAACGGTGGGCTTCGCTAAGCCCGGGAGCTAGCCGTTTCGGAGGAGATCATGTTAATTCACTCTCTCCATATATATATGTGGCTTAAGTGTTTGTTTGTCGCCGGTAGTTTATTGGTTGCTTGCGTAACTGTACTAGCCAATGGGGTGAAGTTGCCACGGCACAGGGTTGCCGTTTCAATTAAGACGTAGACAATATCCTGTAAAACTTGCCTTTGCTATGACCATCCATAAGTCTCAGGGCCAAACGCTTGAGCGTGTTGGCATTTTGTTACCTGAGCCTGCATTTGGATACGGTCAACTTTATGTTGCCTGTTCAAGAGTTCGTGAAAGAACGGACGTAAAATTAAAAATATTGTATGGTCCTCTGCAAGGCGAGCTTAAAAATGAATGAAAGATCTACCCAAGAAATGTTGTGTACAAAGAGATCTTTGACATGTGAATTAACATTTCATTATTTTAAATCACCTTTATTGATTGAGCTAGCGGTGGGCTCTTAAGGAATGTACCGCCAGTGGTTTCCTTCATTGTACTGTAAGCAATTAAGCAAGTAGAAGGGGGAAACTCCGTGGAGCAGTGAGCAAAGGGCGTCCTCGCCACCTGCCCTGGGTAATTCAATTTAAATTAGCAGACACTTTTGCACAAATCATTTTAAGTACAATTTATAATATCTAGAACAGATCACTGAGCCGGGTAACAGAGTGGATAGATATATAAATATATTTAAATACGTTTAGTGCGACCGATTGCAACCAAAATACCAGGTGCATATCTACATGTTATAGCAGCCTTATATACAAAATTTCAACGTTCCGAGGCTACTCGTTTTTGAGTTATGCGAGATACGTACGTACGTACATACGTTCGTACAGACGCCACGAAAAACTCTTCAGAATTCATTTTAAAACAGTTTTATATTTTTTTGTGGAGTAAAAGAGTATTTTATTCTGTCCTTGCGTACAGATATCACGCAAAAACATGGTTAAATTGCATTCGGTAGCCGTCAAAATGGATATTTTCGTTGACATATGCTGCCTGAATCTTTTCGCGATTACAATACTTCCTTTTTACTTCGTACAAGGAAGTAAAAAGTGGAGAAAAAAAAGTATTTTGAAAAGTTTAACAGTTTTTCCATTTCTAACATTTCAGAAAATTCGTTTTATTTTGTTTAATTAAAACAATTTCTGCAATTTAATGTTTTATTTTAATATGAAAGATGTTTAATAGTACAGGATATTTTTTTAATTGAAGGAGGTAGTTTATCATGCATAACTGTGTAAGTAAAATAAACAATGATTAACATATTCATATTTCAAGCAGTCATCCTCTAATTCCTCATTTTGAAGGCTTAACTATTATATATTCCATGTGTACATATTGCTTCACATTTGAAGTAGTAATTCAAAGTTTGGGGGAGAATATTGTAACATGGAAAAAACACATTTAAATTCAGATAAATCAAATTTATCTTTAAATCTTAATTTAAAATATGATTCATAAAAATAATTTAAACTCTAAAATTAAACTTTTTTTTTTTTTTTTTTTTTCACATGGGAGTAATTACAGTAGAAAGTTTAACAGGGCGATGCATAACCTTAATTTCACCGTATTCACCCAACTTCCGCTTAAATTTAGGGCGTTTAAGTTAAATATATAAACATTTCAAATTTGGTTGGGAAATCCTGCCTTTCAGGGCAGTGGCAGCTTCATATGTCCCGTATTCAGGATCTCGTAAATATAGATTCATGAAAGTAGTTGATACCATTTTTGATCATGAAAAGTTTTTGTAGGAACATAATTATGTTTAATAGTTAAATAATTATACTTTCCAGATGCACGTTTTTTTTTTTTTTTTGAAGCTGCGAGATATACAAAGGGTCTGGTTTATGAAAGACTTCCTAGAATTTTATTCCAGCTACATTTTATTCTTGAAAACTGAACAGTGATGTTAAATTATCTGAAGAATTTTGTATGAATCTTCCCATGAAAATGCTGTAGAATGTAAACTCATGCAGTAAAGCTTAAACCATTATAGCTTAATTAAATCTTAATTGAATTATAATACCCAGTTGTACTAGGACCGGACTAAAATATCGCGAAATAATTACCGAGTTTGGCGAATTTTGGCGATTTTTTGTCAAATTTGATGAGAAAAATTAATTTTCAAAACCAGCGCTAGCTTGGCGATATCTCGCCAATTTAACAAGATATAGCCATTTACTCAATGCTAATAAACTTACCGCTGTATTCCTACGTTTTCGGCAAAGCCTCGCTTCTTAAATTTTCACCTTACATTATACAAAAAATACTACAATTTCATATATAATTTCACTAAAATTATTTACATATGTACAAAATTTGTATCAGTATTACAAAACTCATTTTGATTTGAAAATATATCCTCGCGATATTTTGGTGTCAGTAAATAAAGCTCTTAATTTTCTTTAATTACAGCTGAATATTGAGTGATATAGCATGGTAGTACATCTTCGTTTCCCATAACACTGCATTCCATAACACATTAAATAGTCTCACTGCATTCATCAAGAACTTCAATCAAACTGTAAAGATCGTGACTTGTAAAGATCATGACTTGTGAAGATCGTGACTTAAAGAGAACGTGAAATATAAATAATAGGACAAGAACTTGCATTTTACGGTGTGGCAACAAGAAGAGGATTCGAAAGATTTTTATATATATTTTTGTTTGGAGAGTTTAAGATTTGAATTTTTTTATAGTTGTAAGAGTTTTAACTGCAGTAGATAAGAGTTTAAAATTTTGATAGTTTAGAGCTGCAGTATTTATTTTTTTTGGTTCTGTTTTAAAATTTAAATAAAAGTATTTTGTTTATTCTGAAATATTAGCTTTATTCTTCCTACAAGATTCAATATTCATTATATTGAAATAAGGAAAGGATTTTTACTGGCGTAGTCGGCAGGATCGGAGTTTCCCCGCATATAATTACGAACCAAAATAACTCAGGTGAGAGCTCAATTTACCTTGTAAACGTAAAATAATTAATTAAGATTATGAAAAGTTAATTATTGTTTCCGTCATGGAATCTTAGTTTATTTACTTGTCAAAGTAATGAATACGCCAGTATTCAAATGTAATTTCGTTTGACTCGCCAGAGTAAGTGAACAACACATTAAGTATTGATTCCACTGATTGATTTTCGTGCCGAATAAAATTAAATTCATTGTGAATTATATTTAAATAGAAAAAGAAAAGAGAATTTTTTTTTTTTTTTTTTTTTTTTTTTTTTTTTATAAGCTAAGAGTCTATTGGCTGAATAAAATCGAGACATGGCTTTTATGGGACGTGGGAAAAAAGAGGATTTGCTGGCTTTAGCTGCTGAATTAGAAATTCAAGTAGATCCAAGTATGAAAATCGTGGCGATAAAAGATGAAATAATTCAAAGGGATACATATGATGAAGCATTTACTAAAGAAGTGTTTTTAACGATTATTGAAGAGAGGAAAAGAAAAGAAGAATTAGAAGCACAGCAGAAAAGAGAGCAAATGGAGTTTGAATTGAGGAAACTCGAAATTGAATCTCGTGTTCTCCACCAACAAATGAAAATGGACATCATAATTTTGGTTTAATTAAGCTTATTCCCAAATTCAATTTAAGACACGATGATATTGTGATTTATTTATCCTTATTTGAAAGACAAGTTAAAAGGACAAAGATTGATCCTAAAGATTGGGTTTCATGTTTATTGACTTTAATTCCATCTAAAATCATTCAATTAATTGGTGGGGAATCTGAAGAAAATTTTGAAGATTATGAGTACATTAAGGCTATTTTATTGAAGAGATTTAAATTAAATCCTGAAAGCTTTAGAAAAAAATTTGTGATGCACCAAAAGAGCGCTGAAAAATCATGGAGAGATTTTTGCTACGAAATGACAAGTTATTTTAAAGAATGGATCAATGGTCTTGAAATCACAAATTTTGCCTTGTTAAAAGACTTGATTATTACTGACCAAATTAAGAAAAGAGTACCCTATGAAGTAAGAGACCATCTTCTTGACGACTGGGCGAAGTTCGTTTCTCCAACCAAATTAGCTGATAAACTTGACGAATATGACAGTGTTCGTAATATCTCAAAACGGACTGGTGGTAATCCATCAGCAGACAGAACTAATAAAAAATGGCAACCTCATTCTCCACTTCCAGAAAGAGCTTTCAGAAATAAATCGCTGTACGCTGAAAACACGCCAAGAGTGTACCCATCCCGTAAGAGTGACGAACCACAAAAGACTAATTTCAAATTAACTTGCTATAATTGTGGAAAAGAAGGTCATACATCTAAGTTATGTACCAAAAATCGGATACCAAGAAGTGCTTCTGCAACAGCACAAAACAACTTAATACAAACACAAGCACCCCTTGCAGAAAAAGAAAAACCAGAAGTGCTAACTGCCAAGATCTCTATTCCTTTCTCAAAATCAGTGGACGTATCTAGAAACATAGATGAATTAAAACTGGTCAAAGTTAAATGTGGAGATATTATTCTAAATGGAATCGTAGACACGGGAGCACAAATTTCAGTAGTCCGTGAGAAATTGGTTGACAACATACCTTGCGAAGGAGAAAGTAAAATAGAGATATCTTCTGCTTTTGGTGAAAACGAAATTACTCCACTAAAGATTTTCCAGATGAAAATTGACGATGATTTTCACGGTAGAGTGTCCATTACGCGTGCTGTTTCAAAAAAGCTAGTTACCGACTTGCTATTGAGTTCTTCAGCTTATGAAACACTCTGTGGAAATATCGAACTGTGGAACTGTGATCGTCATTGGGATGCATCCCCCTTAGAGTACAAAGAGACAGATGATAAACCGTTACCAGTTGAAGAAAATACTACAAATTTGGCTGTTGTTAATCAGCTTTCCCAAGAAAACATAGAGTCTGGGAAAACAACGAATAGAGTAAGACTAGAATTCAAGACACATCAAGAACAAGACGAAACTCTGAAAAAATGCTTTGAATGGGCAAATAAAAATCAAAATTCATATACTTTCGATGATGGCATATTACTTCATTTCGAATATATCTGTGGTGAAAACATTAAGCAAGTTGTGTTACCTTTAGAAAAAAGAAGGGAAGTCCTAAGAATGGCACATGAAATCCCTCTTGCCGGCCACCTCGGTGAGAAAAAGACAATTCAACGAATCAAGTACTCATTCTTTTGGCCTACTATTAAGCAAGATGTTAAAAAATTCTGTGGAAGTTGTAAAGAACTGCCCTTTACAGAAATGGAGAAAACAGAAATGATAGAAGATAAAATTGTTGAACAGGAAGCACAGAAGGAAGAAATTATAACAGGAGAAACTAAGAGGGTAGAAACAGAAGATGAACTCAAAGAGGAAAAGTTAATTGACAGCAAAATAACAGATGTAGAAATTATTCCACCTGAAAGTAAAAACGAATTTATGGGTGAGACTGAAATCCCAGTTGAAAAAGAAACTGTCAATGAAAGTGAAACTCAAGTGAAGCCAATAACCAAAACAGAAAATACAGATGATGCTGAAACTGCAGCTGAAAAAGAAATAATTGCAGATGACAATGAAACTCAAGTAAATCTTGATTATGAGAACATAGAAGAGAAAGAATATATTGCTGAAATTGGAAACGAGAAGGAAAAAGTAGATGATAAAAAGAATGACTTAATAATCCATAAGGAAAGTATGAAAGCTGACTTAGTAACTGAAAATGAAAATGTAAATCACACAGAAGCTGCAGATCTTGAAACTGAAAATAAACTTGCAGATAACAGTGAACTATTACAATTTACTGAAAAAGAAATTCTGGATGATAACAGAAACAAAAAGTACAATAAGGACAGCATAGATACTGTTGAACTGGGAGATGAAAAAGAAAGTGTGGATTATACAACAAAAGTTGAAACTGAAAAGGAAAATGTCATCCACAATGAAACTGAAAACCACAGAAACCTTTCAAGTTCAAGGGTGAAAACATGGAAGATTGAACAGAAAGTTATTCGGATGAAAGCGAAGAACTGGAAGACGAGAAAGAAACGGAAGGAATTGCTGAATTAATAGAAGAGCCCGAGTCCGAGGTAGACGATCTACATCATGTTGATGAAGAATTATTAGAAAAAGCAGAAGAAAAAATTGCTGAGATTTTTTTTAGTTTATAGGACTTTCACCAAACACAGAAATCCCATATTTGAAGAAACTGATAAAGCTGAAACAATTGATGAATGGTATGAGCTATTTGACAAAGCCATTGGAAAGATGGAAGAGCAGAAAGATGACAAGGAACAACAGCTACTAGGATTGCCTACCATAGGTGAGAATGATAATGAAGATAAGCCATTTACAAAAGAAATGCCCATAGCATTTTTCAGCAATAAACTAACGCCCTGTCAACAACGATGGTCAACCTTCGAACGAGAAGCAGTTTGTGTCATCGAAGCCTTGAAAAAATTTGACACATGGATTTTCGGTGCCAAAGTGCAGATTGTGCCTGATCACAATCGCCTTACCTACTTGACCCAAAGCGCCCCTCATGAAGCTAAACTGTCTCGTTGGGCCTTAGCGTTACAACGGTATAACATGACTGTGACATACCGCAAAGGAAGTTCACATGGGAATGCTGATGCTTTGTCAAGGTTAGCTGTTAACTCTTTCTCTCTCAATGAACTCTGAGCAACATTGTCTCTACGGTGACGAATGTGCTTCTTGTGGGGGGACTTGTAAAGATCGTGACTTGTAAAGATCATGACTTGTGAAGATCGTGACTTAAAGAGAACGTGAAATATAAATAATAGGACAAGAACTTGCATTTTACGGTGTGGCAACAAGAAGAGGATTCGAAAGATTTTTATATATATTTTTGTTTGGAGAGTTTAAGATTTGAATTTTTTTATAGTTGTAAGAGTTTTAACTGCAGTAGATAAGAGTTTAAAATTTTGATAGTTTAGAGCTGCAGTATTTATTTTTTTGGTTCTGTTTTAAAATTTAAATAAAAGTATTTTGTTTATTCTGAAATATTAGCTTTATTCTTCCTACAAGATTCAATATTCATTATATTGAAATAAGGAAAGGATCTTTACTCAAACATAATACACAATTACTTCAAATAAGCTTACTATTACTCCTCGACACGTCAAACTCTCGGTTCTCTGCAGTTCAGCTAAAAGTTCTCTTTGGGTTTCCTTGTTTTATCGGTTGGACCGATAATATTACTCCTCTCATATAAATAGGTTGGCATAAGGCAAAAGGTGGGAGGACACACAGGTGGAGTGCAATCCATGGAAACTGGGAAAGCCCCAACTTTCCTTGTATTTCCTAAAGTATAAATAACAAATGCGTATCGTGCAATTATTTTAGTCAGAATACTTATGTTGCTCTTGCAAATAAAAGGTAATGTATTATACTTGTAAATAGTTTATTTGAAAGGGTAAAAGCGAAGGAAGATAGGATATAAGAAACAAAGAATGTAGGTAGGATAGCCACTGTATAAGAGCAATTCTCATCCAGCATCACGCTCACCCTAGATCGGCGTGATAACACTAAATACGAGGTGTCAAGAAACTGAAAAGGAAAAAATTGATTGATTTACTTAAAGGAAAGGAAAAACAAATTCTGACGTAACGAAATCTTAAAATACTTATTTACACAGATATAATGCACTTATACATAGGATTGTATCAGTAATGCAAGACTATTTTATTATTAACTTATCAATACTAAATTGTAAGAAGTTCAATAATTATTAGCTACTCCCTTGGGCCTGTCTCGCATCGCAATGTTTTCCGAAGGAAGGTTTAATATTAGAAATGGGAACTTTGATTCTTTTACTATATTTAGTTGAGATGGGATATCTCCAAAGCAGCCACAGCAGAAAATCTGGTTTCGCAAAGGCAGAACGTTGAAAATGGTAATACTATACGAGAGGGGGAGAGAGAGAGAGAGAGAGAACGGAGGACGTGGGCACTATCCCCTTATCAAAGGGTCTATTTTCCAGTGCAGAAAACTCATCATCTATCCTTGCTCAAAATTTATTACTTAATTGTCCTTTGATTTTGCCACTTGCCGCGAAATCTATGAAGATTTTTCTTCGGGAGTGCAGAGACCTTAGAGAGGATTTTAAAATGGATCTCCACTCATTATTTGCTAACAAGTTGTCGTCAATAATAAACTTTAAAATTCTTTCATATGATGACTAAATGATTTTCAGTGCTTATAAAAATAACTTGTTTTCCTTCAGCCTTGCCTGTGATATATTTTGATGTTTCCAATAAAATAAGAACGAAAGATGTCGTCATCCATTTTGTACATGAAATTACCACCGATGTAAACTCGTCGAAACAGAAGTAGCATTCGTATAATAATCGCCAACTGTTGTCTTCACCTTTCGAACTTTGCATTCGTATCGTTAATCCGCTTCGTAATAGCATTCCAAAACATTTTCAAAAATTTCGAAGTTTTTTTACTTTATATTTATGCTTCACAATTTCAGTTTTCTGCAAAAGCAATAATTTTATCACCAGTATCCAAAATGCGTGCATTTACTCATTGATTTGAAGATTCAAGGTATTTAATTTCTTAAATATTTCAACTTAGTAGCTTAGTTTCATCCCAAATAAACCTTTAGAATCTTCTGGGCTCCTGCTCGGTTTTCCTCCTCTAGGAAAATGGCGATTTCTTCTCTGAATTCATTAAAAACGTTGAAAAACTTTCCCACGTGATAAACATCTTGCCTTGCAATAAAAGAGTAAAACTGAATGTAATGTGCCCATGTTTCTACAAAGTTTCGGAAAGATTGTTGAATTTAGGGATCTCGATTTTACATAATTTATTCTGATTATAACGGTTTTTATCCCAATATCCCAGATCATAACTCGTTTCTTTGGAAACCAAAACTTCCATGTGGATCATGCAATGTATCCAAACACCATTGTGGAGATTTTTGTTTCAGAAATACTTGTATAGTTTAAAAACTTTCAAATATTAATCGAGTATCATCGTATTAATATTCCAACGCAATTTTTTCTTTCTATACTTGCCTCGTTTATAAAATGTCTTAAGATTAGCAAATAATGCGAGTGCCGTTTTTTTTAGCTCCATTGGTTTGTAGAAAAAAAGGTCTACTGCTGACATACCATAACAAAATCGAATATAAGTATTGAAATGAGCATCTTTATTTTTGTCTATTGCCTCGTCAGGTTAACTGAAATAATTAGTCCCTCAACTTGCCGAAAAGTTAATGCTCTACATTTTCAGCTATACCACTAGTTTGACAGGCAACTAGTTTGACATATCACAAGTTTGACAGATGTATGGACTGCAATTTTTTGCTAAACTATCTCCAAATATACTAGTCTCCAAACAATATCACTTGAAGCCGGTAAAATAATCTCTTTATCAATGATGTCGGTGTTTTCAGATTTGGCTATTTTATATGGAACTTTGTAAGAGGCAAGTAAAACTTTATTATTCAGGGACAAAGTTTCTTTTAAAAATGATTTTTGCTTTTTGTATTATCTTAATTGTGATTCGAAGAATTCTTGGGGTTTATTAACGTACTCACTACGAAGCATTTCTAAATGCGGCTTAAGTTTAGTAGATTTCATGCTGTCTGCTGACAAAATTTTTGAGCAAATGACACACAGAGCTTTTCTTCTTCTTTTACTTCAGTGTTTGTAAACCCAAAGTTTAAGTATTCTTCAGAGTATTTTCTTAATTTTATTTTAGGAATCACAGTTGTCTGTGCACTTTTTAAAATTTAGCGACGATTATCTTATATAAATCTGTTGTCGTGAATACTGTTTAATATATTGAACTGCAATTAGCATGCAAATTAAAATATACACATTCACGAGGGTTTCGATAGCTATAGAAGGATTGATTCGACTGAGGCTGGCTGAAATATAACGAGGTGCAACATTTATAGCCGTTTGCGAAGTGGTCTCGCAGATGGTCTAGAATGTTTGGGACAAATCGTAACTTCTCTCTAAGCCGCGAACAGAGAGTTATAGAGAGGCATCGACACTGGCTTTGAGAGAGCTGCGGATTGGTGTTTGCCAAATATTAATAAATTTACTTATTCTTGGTAGTTTGTAATTAAGCTCGTAGTGTAGCTTTAGCATCAAAATACAATATTATTGCTTGCATTGTTACGTGCGATGAAAAGTGTGATTAAAAATATGATAGCAAATACTGAAAGCTTGAGAAATGTTGCCATATGATATTGTGTCTCCCCACCACGACTCGGGTAGTAGAGCTGATTGTCTGATTCATATATGTAAATACCGAGACGAAGCTCTCTATTGCTAAATACGTGATAGCTTCTACGGCAAAAGTACTTTCGGCGTGTAAAGTACCCATGTTATACTCATTCGTGCATACGCTTTAGAGAGTAGCAGCCTCCCACTGTTTAGCTCGTGGGATGTTGTAAGCTAAAATATCGTATAACGCTTTCACTGATCGCCATCCCTGGACCATCGTAGTCAGCTACTTGAGTAACTGAATTATTTCAAGATTGAAAAAGTAAAGAATATTTTATATTATTTTTATGTATGTTTCTTTGAAAAGCTATATTTATCTATTCATTTTCTTTCAAAATATTCATAGAGTTGAATAATATTTTGTACACGTAATTTTTCAGAATTTTATTTTTTATTTTAATTTTTACATCATGGCTACCAGGATGTAACTGTATTATGAAAATTTGTTTATGAAACGTTTTTGGCTCAAGACCCTAAAATCAAAAATAAAAGATTATCAAAAGTCAAAGATCAAAACCTGAGTTAAATATAACCCCTTCAAAAAATATGTTTCATATTTTTAAAAAACTTGTGAAGATTTAAAATGATTTTGTGAATGCATCAAAATGTTTCGTTGGTCTTTCCAACTAAATTTGAAAGGAAATTGCGGTTTGAAAAAAGAATGGATTTTATGATTTAAACAATTTAAATGAAGCTCAGCAAAAAATACGAGAATAGTACTTGTAACATTGATTCTTTCGTAAAATTGGAGCAATTTCGAAATCAAAACAGAATAGAATGTTACATTAATTGACAATATAAAATAAATATTTAAAATTATAATATGGAGTTAACGGCCAATATAATATATTATAGCTAAATTAATAGATGTTTGTAATATGTTTCTTACTAAAGCAAGGATTGGCATTTAGAGGGGATAGGGAAGCTACTGAACAGAGATAATTACACGAACTTGCTTATTTATTAAGTACGTCGGTAAGCAATTAAAATATATTCAGAGAAGGCTGCTGTTTATAGTGACTTATCAGCCACTATAAACAGCAACCAACAGCAATAGACAGGGTGCTGTTTATAGTGACATAATTCAAAATGATCTCTTTAATTCTTGAGAAAAAGTCTTATTGGGAAAAAATTAAAAAAGAACTTGTAAACGCAAACTTTGCTGTCATTATTGTAGACGAAACAACTAACATTAACCACAAAGCTGAGGTGTTGATTGTATTTTTTCCTTACATGCAAGAAAACGGTGACGTTAAAAAAAGAGTTCTTGGCTTTACTAATATGAATGAGATTAAAGAGGCAAATTTAGTTATTTACTCACATCAAGATACGCTTTAATGAGTTTCAGTACACTAAAAATTTAGTCACTGCAACGGTACTGCTGGTAATGATCGGACAACATGATGGTGTTCAAGCCAAAATTAAAGAATTATTGAAAGATGCAATTTTCGTACACTGTTATACCCAGGATTTTCTTAATTTTTTTCCTAAGTCTTCTAAAGAATTATTGAAAGATGCAATTTTCGTACACTGTTATACCCAGGATTTTCTTAATTTTTTTTCCCAAGTCTTCTAAACGATCTCGTGACCAAGAAGTCAAAATGCATTGTCCTGCAGTCACAGTTATTAGATGGAAATTAGAATAACAGGATTGTGAACTGCGTTATGGAATATAAAAATGAATTAAAACTTTTTGTTATTCAGTATGGTTAAAAGTAAAAAAAAATGGCATTGTGATACATCAATTGCTGCAAGAAGATTATATCATTATTTAAAAGATTTTAATTTTCAGTTTTTGTTGCTAGTTTTTCATCCAGTATTTGCACAATCAGATACCCTATTTGATATCTTTAAAAAAATTAATAAAATTTAAAAAATTAATGTAGGATATTTTATTAGAATAATAATCAATTATAATCAATTTATTGAATTTTTACAACAGAATATGAATAATTTGGATTTGGTTTGGGACACTTCAGCAGACTAAATTTTTCAAAAATGCAACCGAAATAAATAAAAAACAATAATACTTATTGATAAAAGAAGTCATGTAAAAGTCTGCTTTATGAAGTAATGGATACACTGATACAAAATTGTATTCATAAATTTTGAGACACAACATCTTTCGAATTAGCTTTACTTTTAGAAGTTAATAATTTTAAAAATTACGCAAAATAATTTCTCGAAGCCAGTTTTAATTCTTTAGGTAAATATGTAGAATATTTTTTACTTATGTAAGTTAAGTAGTGAACTGCAATGTATACATTCAATGTCTAGACAGCAAGTCAATCTCAGGCACAAAAAATGTTATTATTTATGACTATCTGAACAAAGATGTACTTTTAATATCATTAATTTTTACAGTCCATCTACGAGCGCATTTACTAAGAGCAGGTTTGTAACTCTGAAGCGAATTTTTACATTCACAAAGAATGCGATTTCGGAGGAGATTGTCACCGCTGGCGTTACTTTTAATAGAAAAACAGCTTTTAAATAATATGATGGAAACAACGGCAAGAGATGTTTAGGATAAAATAATTATCGACTTTTGAAGAAAAAACCGCTATTTTTAGTTAGTTTGTGAAGTATAATAGGAACAAGATCTTATATCTTTTCTTCATGCCATTTCTATTTTAAAATCAAAATGTTAATTTTTGTCATTTTTGTTATTTGTTTAACATTTTTAGAAAAACGCAGCTTTTAGGTCACTAAATGTCATCCCACGCTATTGGGGCACACACAGACAACTTCTCAATAGGCCACGCTTTCGCGGTTCGTATTCGTACTGAAAATCAAGATCAAGCCCTTTTACCCTTTTACTCTACGCGAGGTTTCTGTCCTCGCTGAGCTCGCCTTAGGACACCTGCGTCTGCCTGCGTTACCTTTTGACAGATGTACCGCCCCAGTCAAACTCCCCGCGTGACACTGTCCTCAGAGCGGATCGTGCGGGACTCAAATTCCCCACACTTAGTGCTCGAAACGTGGTCCCTTCGGACCGCTCTCCGCTTCACTGAGTCAGTAAAGACACTAGATTTATGCAAAATTCGAACATAAATCTTGAATTTCGTAGATATGTCAGCCTTCGCAACCACTCTACTGACCAGAAAAACTTCCTGCTACTTGACATCATTCGAACTCCAGTCTATTGCAACTACTTGATAATTTTTTTCTTATTATCCAAGATATATCGTATATTCTAATTTATATAATTTTTGTTTCTTTTATACACATTGCTGAAATTATGGGTCTAAATGATAAAAATCTGTTTTGTTAGTATGTTACTCATAATAATGTTATCAAAACCTAAAATAATTGCGTTTTCAACTAAAAATGTATTAGCAATTATCCATTTTATAATAAATAGTCAAAGATAAACAAGGCTTATGATATGAAAAATCAACATTTTGTATGAATCCATTATTTTATAAGGCTTTCCTTCCGTTAACTTTTACGAAAATTCTAATTTAATGACAACATAATGAATTTAGGTTTTGAAATTTTTATTATTTGAAATCGCTATTGTTTCAAGAATAAATGATTAGCTACATGGAGAGGCGTTTCAAACATAAAACGCGACTATACGAATCCATTTAATTTGGATAATCGAATCGCTGATGCATTTCTATTCTGTTTATTTTTGTTTCTCATATTCCTCTTAAGTGATTCTCTTAACAATCAGCTAAGCTTTTGACGTGTGCTATTCAGACTAATGTTTTATGCATTAAAGTTATTTAATCAACTATTCAAATAACAGAAAACAGATTGACAGAATCTGCCATTTCCCGTTTTGCATTAAGTAAATTTTAAATATTCATTATAAATTAAGTCTCTTTGTAACGAATACTTTTTGTAGTGAATTTTGTATCGAATGCGTGTTACATATATGTTCTAGCCCCTATAAAAGGTTTAGAACATTTTGCTTTTAGAATGTTGCATAAGTGTTCTTGAAATCTGCTATAAAGTCTACCAGCGACTGTTTCTTTTTCTTGCATAATGTATATCATTAAAGCCCATTTAACTATTATAGCTAACGCATTCTTTGTAAATAATTTTATAAAGATATACAGAGAGAATCTTATTGTCTTTAGTAGAATTTTGTACTCCAAATTTTTAAACGCCCACATTAATGTATTTTCTGCAAAATCTTTGAAAGCATTTCAACACTAAACAAGAGAATTTCACATACAACTAGCACGTCTCTTTTATAGGCTAACATATATATGCAGCGAAACGAACTTAGATGTAATTATGTAGAAACATTGATAGCCTAGATATAGAAATATTGCATTTCGTAGATGTCAATTCGTAACCAAGAACAACTTGGCAGCCAAGGCAGATTAAACATCCATTTTTATTTCGGTTAAGATTTTCGGCCACAAACAAACTAGCACAGTATTCATGGCTTTTCAAGAAACATTTATATTTTAGATAATTTTACCATAAAAAGAGAAGCAACAAGTAGCAGTCTGTGTAAGCCGAAGGGCAGAAAGCAAGTGACTTTGTTCGGAATGAAATATTAATTCAAAATGAGAGTGTTTCGGTTTGAAATTCATTTGATTGGATAATTAAAAATGCTGTAAAATTATTACTGGCTATTTGAGTTTTAGTTCCATCGTTATCAGCGTTGTTAATCATATGACAGGGATTAGTCTCGAACTGTTGCAATGCAGAAAAAGTTATTACTATTTTTAGAACAGAGTGGGGAAAATACCCAGATTAAGATTAAGCATTAAGGGGTTATTGCTAATTTAAATTATAATTTATATATACATATTTTTATCTTTCTTACATATCCCTTCCATCAAGGAGAAAAAGGGTTAGTGTCAGAGAAGCCTTTATAAAGAAAAGCATTAAAGCAGTAGCAAATGAACAGAAATGTAAATAATAAAATTTTAACTAACATAATTAATGAATAATCGCAAAATTTAAGATTTTTTAAAAATAAATGTAATTTTTAGAGTCCTAATAAATTTTTCAGTATTTCAGACCGAAAGTCTTTTTGTTTTAGAGTCAACATAGTGAAACTGTTTAGGGAAGGTTTTTGTTCTCACAGAGTATCACAAATAAAACCTTTTACATAGCCATTACTTATTGTAATTAACTGTCACACATTTAAAAATTTAAGATACTAATTATTAATTTTCGTCATCATAAATATAGCACAAATAATACTGCAGAAGTTATGGACTCACATTCATTTGCATTTTCTTATTTTAATACAATAAAAGGCCTCGCAGTACTTCTAAATAAATATTTTCATCGATAGGGCATATCCATTTGAAGTAACTGGTGAGTTTATTCTGCACCACGGATGCTATGGAAGTTACTTGAAAAGGCCCTTAGTCCTTGCATATGGTAACTGGGTTTTGTGAACTACAGTATTACATTCCATAATAAAAAATATAAAATAATAAAAATATGGAAAAAATTACACTTATTCATAAAACAAAAGCCTTCAAAATTACATTATATGAGGACGGCAAAAGGAACAATTGTACATATACATATACTAATAGGGCTGTGTTTCTCAACCAGTCTCCCACAACATGCAATTATCCATAAATTTTCATATCAATTTACGATATTCATATTACTTGCATATATTAATTTTACCTTTTTAATTTGAATTACTCGTCATTAATTTTATTATAATTACTGATATTTTTATGTTCATTATAATAATACTCATTATCAAAATATTACATATTTCCTGTATAATCCTATACCTCCAGAACAATATTTTATATTCATTTTTCTGTACTAATATTTAGAAATTATTTCATTCTTTTTCTGTTGTTCACCTTATTTTCAGAATAATTATAAAATTTTTAACATTAATTCAAACATTTTTATAATAAATTTAAAAAATATAATCTCTCTCTATATATACTATATACATTACAGCGATAAAGAATTATTTTGTTAAAATTCTACATTAAGTAAAAGTATTATTTTTGATATTTAATAGACATGAGTTTTATAAGGTATTCAAGTAATAACATACAAGTATATTTTACAGTTGAAATATTAAGCATATGATTTTCGCATTCACTGATTGTAGCATTATTTAACAAAAATGATCTGAGATATTTTTGCAAATAATGATTAACGTTATATTTCTTTAGCATCTACTAAGCCAACTATAGTTGTTCATGCAAATTAAAAACAATTAACTTAACACGTTTCCACAAGTCTACATAACACCATACGAGAGAAAAAATCATATTTCTTGGACGTGTTGCATATTGCTTTTATTGATTCAAAAGACTGCAGTGAAAGGGAAAGGTGCACAATAACATAATTTTTATTCCAAGGTAAAAGTCTACTTCCGTATTTACGTTATTCAGTAACTTAATATATTTGTATCATTTTTATTACTAAACCAGTGGTTAAAAACTGTCATCTAAATATAAGAGAATGTAATTTTCCCCCTTTTGATGGATTCTAAGATTTCTGTAATAGATCCATATCTTTCATCGATTACTTATAAAAGTGCAGAATTTTTTTTTTTTTTTTTGGGGGGGGGGTTATTTTCCTGCTGCTTTACCTGATAGTAATATAATCAGCTATGATTTAATACTTAAGACTTCACTCTAGATATGGATTCCTGTGGTATATTTAATATTCTTGACAGTATGGTTTATTATATATTTGCTATACAAGAGCAGCCTTGAAATTATAAAGTAATGAACATAAGGTCTATGAACGAAAAAAATTATAAATTTACTCCTGCAAACTATTTCTAGTCGAGAAATCGCATTTTCTTTAAATAAAGTTATTAAAAATTATCCCATTAGATAATTAGACTTCTGCAATTTAGTTATTATCTTGGATGCTTTTCATTTACAGAAAAATATTTCAGTTTTGGTTCCTTATCCTAATTCCCATCTCTATTTAGCATCAGCTTTTCAGAAATCCATTTCTTTGTGGCATAAAATTTTATGAGCACTGTGTAATACAAATTTTATCTCAGTGAAATGTTTATGTTATTTACAAATTAGTAGTGAATATTGGAAAAACATTTTGGAACAATGGGAAAACTGGTGGTAAAACGTACAACGAGGCAGAGGAGATTTTAGATTTATCCCAAACATCAAAGAGAAGAACAATAGCGTTAAGCCTTACATAAATTGGTATAATTAGCTAGACATGGCCGCTTCCTCACATATTTCTTTGAGAGAAATACCTCTGAAAGTGACACATGTGTATGTGGAGATATCGGTGATCGGAAGCACTGCATTTTTGATTGTCTCCTAACAGAGGAACTACATCTTAAAAAAAGAACTCAGAACTTGGATCCATTTTTAAGATACGTAACAGCAAATAAACACCTTCGAATAAAAATACAAAAAAGAATTGAGTCCTTATCAGCAAAAGGACAAGAATTATGTGCCCCCATGTAACTTGATCCCTCACAGCTAGTTATACCATACCATATATGTATATCATATATAACTAGCGAAACGCACGATAGTGCAAATAACTGTATATAATAACTGAGTACTTGTACAATCATAAAATAAATTAAAAATTCAAATTAATGTCACTACGCTACGTCATGTATATTCATAACAGCGATATGTTAAATAGAATTAATATGGTTATAATGGTTATTAATATGGTCATTATGGTTAATAATAGACCAAATTTGAAATTTGGAATTTGTTTTATTATCGATTTCATATTTTGTAAAAGTTTAACGAATTTTTTATTAACAAATTCAAGGATTTCAAACCGAACAAGGGCAAAACTCTGCGAAAAAAAAAAAAAAAACTTTTCATCTCCAGCGCGCGGGGGGCGTTATTATGTTTAAAATCTGAAACCTTTCAGTTTTTCAATAGTATTATTTCTTGTATATTGTTTCTCTTTTGACTTTATAATATCTCTTTTGACTTTATATTTATTATATAAGGATCAATTATTAATATTGTTGAGGAATTGCCTTGCTTTGACTCCAATTTACTTCTAACTTTAGATGCTCTAAGTTTATTTTACTTCAGCCTTGCAGCTATAGCGCAGGACGGGTATAAAACATTTGTATTTAATTTTTGCCTCTTATTAGGTTTCTTTATGTATTCATATATATATATATATATATATATAATAGCTTAGTTTCGTCTTTGCTAATTCTTTTAAGTTAAAGTTCTACGATAAAACGTTACTTTTTCTTATAAACGAAGCTATAAGCTTCTCTAAATGGCTTCTTTTCTTATGCAATGTGAATTATTAACTATACATGTTAGCGGAAATTGAAACTGGTGTCTTACGATGTTGATCTTCCCTTTATTTCCGCTTCAAATAACACGAAAAGCGTTTCTGCTATACAAACAACATAATAATTTAAAACATTCATTCGGAACGTCTTTAAGCTTTCACTTTGCAACTGGTAGAAATTAGATTTAACTTTGTCTTAAATTTGAGACCCTGGGAAATCTTGTAAAAGTGTTTGAAATTTAAATAGAAGTTTAAAGAATTAGAAATAAAATGCAATGCTTTGATCTTGCAGAATTTGTAATGAAAGACTTCTGTGCTCCTAACTTCCTCCATCTACGTCATATGGGATTACGACAAAAGGTAAGTAAAAATTATGTTTGCCTACAGCAAATGTAAAATGCCCATAAGAATTTTTTGACACTTGCGATGGATTTCATTCAAAAAATATGCCATAATATTGTCATTATGCATGACAGTGACCATGTTATAACTTCTGAAAGTATTTCACTGTCAGTTTTTAGCCCTAGTCTAAACATATGCAGACACAAACAAGACAAATGCGTGAAATTTGCAGCATTTTAATTTCAGTGTTAGGGAGTATAACATATTTTCGATACAAAGAATGCATGACGTGTTTCATCCAGGACACTAAAGTTTAGGCTGTAGAAGAAATATTAAACATGCATCTTTCAATAGTTTGGACTGATGCTGCACATTGTGCAATTTACATCTTAAGTCTGAGATTGCCATCTAGCGGATAGACAAATTATTTATGCCTACTAATTAAACTGCATGTGCTTAAATTACTTGAATCTGCTGAATCTCTTTATGATATATATAATAGATCTGATATAAAATGCATCGTAATGTGATATCGTTTTCAATGCCATTACCCAAATTATGACTCCTGATTAATTTCACGGACGATTTCCTTGTCTATTTTAAAAGTTCGCTGTAAAGTCATATCAGATGCGTGAAATTTGCAATTTTTTTTAATTTGTCTGTTAGCGAAATTTAGCATATTTTTAATAGATGAAATATCTCAAGCGTTTTATGCGTGAAAAGTAGTTAGTAATGTAGTGCCCTTAGACGCACAAAACTTATCTTTGAATTATTCGGCTCGATGCTGGTTTTGAGCAACACCATTTTAGCAAAAATGCCTCAATTTCTTTCGTAATAAACAGATTCGTGTTATGCAAAACTAACACTTTGTTCCTCCTCTCTTCAACATCATTCTGCAAGGTAAATAATAGCAATAAATTTGAGCTGCTCAAAATGATGCGACTGCAGTCTGTAATTAGATGTCATAACAAGCATTTTCCATGCTTCCAGGAAAGGTATGGATTCTAGAAGGTTACTGATGAACTGTGCTTTAAAAGTGACTAGGTAATAAAACCTTAAATTTCAAAAACGCCTGCTCTACAAGCATCTTTTGTAAATACGCGTACGCATGCTTTCTGTGTGCAAACTCATTTAAGTTTATTGAGTTCACAGGTATCAATGCAAATCTTCCCCCTTCCTTGGGATGAACAGCATTTTGTAAAATACCACTTTTGGGGTAGCTTTAAGAATTAGGCAATAGTTCTGCCTTGCTTGATATGTCGTTTTCTGCTTCATGTGCGGCAGAGCGAATGATAAAAATGGGTTGCGTCCTAGAAAATATTTTATATCGCACTTTTTCTTAAATCAATAGGAATGCAATAAAATTCTTAAAAAACAATATTTATTCTAATTTTAAATAACTTATGAAGAATTAAAAAAATAACTAAGTTATTCTTAGGTATCTTATTACAATTAAAATGATAATTAAAGGATTATGCCTCCTTTTTAATATAAAATTGAATGATTCGATTTAGCATAAAAGTAAATGATTAGATTCAGATAATATCTAAGAAAATGAGTATCGTACGCAATTAACATAGATTTAACTTTTCAATCTATTTCATTATATTTTTCTTACTCAATTTTGGAATATGCTGAAAATGATCAATTAATTCTGATCGGTTTCAATGTTCTGCAGAATCATAGAGACAGGACAAAAATGCGAAAACCAGCTTAATAATGTTTAATATAAATGAAATATGTCTAAGGAATAGCAGGAAAACTGATTGTTTTCAATTTTAAAATAATGCCTTAAACACAAATTTAATTAAAATTAAACATGGATTAAAATTACTCTCTGTCGCATATACAGAGACTGTTGCACATTTTTAGACGAATTTTCTTGTAGTTACAGAAATATCTAACCTACAGTTTTTCTATTTTAAAGATTATGCTTGATAACCCTTATTCCTCCTTATCTTTCTACATCGTTTTAATTGAAAAACAATATTTTGTGGTGTCGGAAGAGGTACTTTATCGTGTCCCTCTTGACCAGCTTTCCAGGAGGGTTGCAGGTCGACTGTTGAACAATCTGCTTTTTAAAAGTGCTTTTGCACAAAAAACTATGAGTCATCAGAATATTTAATAGGGATGTGAGAGAAGGGTACAGTCTTAATAGCCGTTCTTTCATGTTTGAAAAACGGGTATTAGGTATGTTCTTAAAAATACGTAGAATTGCTCTAAACTATTTTCTCCACTGTCTTTATATTTATTTAATTTAACTTTCTATGAAAAACCAGCAACGATCCTATATTCCTTTGAAAAAAATTTATTTGGGCTCTTTGAACCACTTTTTAAGATATTTTTCTCCTCTTTGATGATAATAATGGATTTCTTTTCATTGTAGTCATTTAAATGCACCCAAGATTCATCTATTATGATATTTTTTTTTCTTTATTTTTATCCGGATAAATGTTTCTCACAAAGAATTTGACAGTGCTTTCTGCGTTCGGCGATACGTCATAGAAAAAATGATGCAAGTATGATTTTTCGAATTTTTAAGCTTCAAATTAGCATTACCTACTTTATTTACAGTTGACAGTAAGCATTTGAATGATTTTTCTACTGTCCTTTGACATGGCGGAATTTCGTATAAGATCTTATCTTTGCAAAATTCAAAATATTACTTTTTTATATGTTTATGAAGCAATTTTTCCAGTTGAAGCCAAACTTGGATGTTTTTTTTTTCCTTTCTTATACAATTCATTGACATATATTTCATTGACACATATTTCATTGACAATATTACATATCGTAGCTTTAGATATGGCAAGGTTTCTTAAACGTTTTTCAGTCGTGAATCCTTTTTATCACTGAGACATTTTACGCGACCCCCATGACCCCATGATATTCACGAAAATTTTGTGGTACCCCATAAGCATTGCGGAAATTCGACACACGCGTGAGTGAAAATGTCAATTTTTTCACTTGTACTGTAACATAGTGTTGCGTTTTTCTTTTCTGACACCAGTTGTTACGTTATTTTCTTCCTTCATGTTCGTATGGGGTTTGTGAGGATTTGGAGTGAATAATGACAATACTACTTGATTAAGTATCGAAACACACTTTATTGGCCAGTATTGTCAGGACAGCTCTAAAACACGTTTTTACAGTCGTCAATGAACTACTATAAACACGCTGACACGATCAGCGACTCAGCCTCCAGGTTACCAGGCTATCACGGTGGAGACAGCTTCACGGCAAAGCACTAAAGTACAGCTCCCCACTCTGCTTGGTCGTTCTCGGAATTCCACGTACTCTCGAGACCCTCCATGCTACAACTCGCGATGCAGTCCACGACACAGAGAGCACAGCTCCCGACTCCTCGGTTCATTCGTTCCCGGACTCGACGACCCACTCGGCATTCGCTACCCGGCTGTCAACTCGATCGACTCCGCAGGGATTTACTTGCTAGACGAGACACCAACTCGATACTAACTCTCAGCTCGCTAAACGAGGCACACACTGATTCTCCCTCTCGACGAGGCACACTCGATACTAACTAACTCGCCGCGTACTAGCAGGGTTTATGTAGCTTTTGACTGGTGTTCGAGAACAGTCTTGACCAAACCGGTAAGAATTTGTTCCAGAAGGTCCTCCATCCGTCCATGGCATATCGCCAATTTTGTCGCCAAATGTGGCAACCCGGCCTTCCCTTGCCATTTTATGGCAACCCTAAAACTGCTTTGCGGGGAAGCTATCTCAACGCGCCTGTACTTTTCGTAGCAATAGTATTGCAGTTTTAAGTCATTACCTTTAATTTCTAATTTTAAAACACAGAATAATGTGAAAATTTTAAATAAGTAACAGAGGAAATGACAACGTCACGTGCAAAGCAGGTAAAATGAGCGTTTATATTATAAAAATGCGTCGAGACGTTTTCGTTTTTTCTTTGTCTGTATTGTTTTATCTTAATCTATTTTCATATACATTGTATAAAAATATTTGGTAATTGTTAAATTATTATAGTAAGTGAAAGCAACATTAAATCTGCTAAATATTTTGGCGACCCCCTGCTGCAGGTCACGTGACCCACAGTTTAAGAAACTCTCAGATATCGAAACACCATGAATTTCACGGTGTTTTGTAATAATTAGATTCAAATAATTTTCCTTCGAAAGACCACAGATATAGTCTTTCATTCATTGTTTCTTTAGAACCACCATTTTGCATGCAAATAAAACTGTCAAGTAGATGTATATAATTTGATTTTAAGGAAAGAAAATGCATTTAAAATATATCAATTTTCAGGCTTATTAGAATACGAATCATTAATTTTAGTAAAGGTTTTCTGTAAAAGTTTTAAATGTCTTTCTAATAATATGCTAGATGGAGAAAAATAATTGATATTTATGCTTTGTTGAAGATTCCAGGATGTAACGAATTCTAAACTTTCTCTGAAGTTTCCTTTAATAAATATCTATTTCTATACATTTTTAAAAGAATATTTTATATTCGGATGCATATTGTAACACGTACATTGGTTTGTCAGTGACAAAGTACGAAATAGAACTACTGGCGAGAGATAGAGGATGGAGTGAAACGTAAATGCCCTTTAGCAGTTGTGCATGCCAAGAAAAACTTCAGGAATTCGTCCTTCACTCTTTTATGTATTATTCTAACTGTTAATATCACTAGCTGTGCTATAACGTTCTTTTTGGTAACACGCCTCTGTACAAATATTGATGCTAATATTATATAGAGAGTGGAAAAAATTAAAATCGACAAAATTTCAGATTATTACAAAGTTGTTGTGTTACTGATTTTATATTTTGGTTCTATTTACATAAAAGCCTGCATAGGCTAAGTAGCAACAAGTATTGTGTATCAGAAAAGATTTTCATTGAAAATAAATTTATTTTTATACTTTTGGAACAAGAAACTTTGACACAAGACAGTGAAAGTAAACAGGGTGTTCATTTTTAAAACTTCAATGGATATCTAAAATCAGAATCAATAGATTTCAGATCAGAAGAGTCATATTATTTTTACGGCTTTTAGACTTCAGCTATTTCTTTAAGATATACATGCACAATACAATATTGTAAGAAGGATATAAAGAAATAAAATATAATGTAAAGAAATGTATTCATCCTTTCCCAGAATAGAATTCACAGATTGTTTACTTCACAGAATGCTTTTTCTGTATTTTGTTGTAGGTAGGTCTTCAAACGTACTTATTTGTTCAGTTGTAAAATAATGGTTTTGTGTTTGCCTTCATTGTTAATTTATTTTGTATAAATTTATATAATTCTAATTTGATTTTCGTTGTTCTGTATAAAATAGTAATAAAAAATATTCATTATTAATGAAGAGAGAAGACAAAATTCCTTTAACAAACAGAAGAGCAAATAAATGTATTTAGTTAAAATTTCCTTAGCATTATTATTTATTAATCAACTATATTATTTTTTCAGAGAAAATGCATGTTTGCGTAGTATCAAATAACTATCTTTTGCGATTTTCCTATTGTTGTCGATTTCCACTAACATATTTATTAAAGTTGAGAAATAAAAAAAAGGATTTCATATTATAGTATCACATTTTTTTTAAATTTAAAAACATTATTATTCAAGCTATTTCAGCGCAAGGTTCAAAATTTCTTACTTTTAGTCTACATATATATATATAAAGTTAAAACTTCGTAATAGCATTTTTTGCATCTAATGGTTCTGTGAGACTAAAGGTGCATCCAAGAGATAATAAGAGGTTTTGCAAACAATAACAACATTTATTTACAAGAAAATATACGAAAATTTCAATCAATTAGAGATATATTATTAGGCATCTCTGCCTTCCATGTCCTACACCTTTAGTATCCTGCCTGCCACTGACTATTAGGACGAACGCAGCGTCCTCTAGTCAGAATGACTCCGGTAATACGTAATACTCCCCACCTGAACTCACTTGAGTTCACTTACCATTAAATTTTAACTAAATTTACATTCAGGAACCATTTAAAATTACAAGAATAAAAATATAAGTAGCATATTATATCAAATACAAAGCTTCAAAATTATTCAGTGACTTAACATACAAAAACAAATTACACTTTTAAATTTCAAAGAAAAAATTTTCAAATATCAAGCATTAAAATATAAGCACAATTAAACTATCACTAATACACAGATAGAACATTAACAGGTTGCAACTCAATTAAACAAACACAATAAAGGATTAATTTCCAAATTATACACAAGTTGTACTGAGCGTCTTATTTGTCCTTTAGGAGTCTGAATAAGAAGAGAACGAACTTTTCCATCTCTTCCTGGATATAGCTCTAATATTTTCCCCATCATCCACATATTTCTGGGATAACGCTCATCACTAATCAAAACAATATCATTCACTTTAAATGAAACTATTTTACCTGGTTGTGGAGAAATATAAGCTGATCTTAGATTAAGTAAATATTCCTTTCTCCACCTGTTCCAGAAGTGATTCAGAAGTGTTTGCTGATATTTATATTTCTTTACCAAATAATTCCAATTAACATTTAAATTTTAATTTTTATGTTTTATTACAGGTAAAGACACCAACCTTTTACCAATAAGAAAATGAGATGGGGTGAGTGGAAAGGGTTCTGAGGGTTCGTTGTACAGATACGTGATAGGCCTGGAATTAACCAGAGCTTCAATTTCCGAAAAAACAGTTTCCAATTCCTTCAAAGAGAGAGAGGATCGTCCAACAATTTTCTTTAAGCAGGTTTTAACCGTTCGTATCTGTCTCTCCCGGAAACCTCCCCACCGTGGACTTTTTTCAACTATAAAATTCCAAACTATACCTTTAGAAGCAAACAAATTTTTAACTTGATCATTATCTATCATATTCCACCATTTTTTCAATTCACTATATGCTTTTTTAAAAGCTTTGGCGTTATCAGAATATATAGTGGAACATAATCCTCGACGAGAAACAAATCGTCGGAATCCTAACAAAAAGGAATCAGCACTTATGTTAAGAACTACTTCTAAGTGGATACCTCTTGTCACTGCACAGCTGAATATAAGTAAATAACACTTTGAATTAAAATCACGAACAAAAAATGGTCCAGCAAAGTCCACACCGCATATATCAAATGGTGGATGCTCTTGAATTCTATCAGGCGGTAAAAGGGCAACCACCTGCATTCCAGATTTCACTTTGAATCGTCTACAAATCAGACAGTTATTTAACACTTTTTTCACAAATTGACGACCTTTAACAATCCAGAATTGTTCTCGTAAATGTGTTAAAGTTGCATCTACACCTAAATGGCACATTTTAGTATGAGAATCACAGATAAGTAGTTCAACAAATTTATCATTAGATGGAAGAAGCCAAGGATGTTTAGCTCGCATATCGTTACATGAAAACTGTAGACGTCCCTTTAAACAGAGTAAGTTATTATCATCAAGTTCAGGATTCAAATTAAATATGCGTGAACTCTTATCGATAGTTCCTTTAGAAAGAAGTTGGGTAACTTCTGTACTATAATGTTTGAATTGAGTAGCTTTGATCCAAAAACGCAAAGCTTGCTCGAGTTCTGGAGCACATATAGGTCCATTTAATTTTGTAGAATTAGGTTTAGAATTGTGCACAAACCTTTTAATCCAAGCAGTAACACGTAGTAATCTACTTAATTCGCTGAAGTCATTAACGTCCAGTAACGACGACATAGGTAAGTTTCCATTAGCTGAACTGGTTACCATGGAATTAACCAGTGCAGTCCGTCGCTCTTTCACTATAACGCGTTCATCACAGATGTCATTAAAATGTTGTAGCGATTCTTGAAGAGGCCACGAGTAAAGTGGTTTAGACAACCAAACAGGGCCTGACCACCAAAGAGAACCTCCTAACCGATTCTCCTCTAGTCTGCGCATTGTCTGCGGGATTGTCGGAGCCACTGCAATGGTTCCAACACTCTGGTAGAGTCAGCGACTGCACTCTAGCTACTCTGTTGGCGACAAATGGTTTCCATTGTTTAGAAGATCCTTTCAACCAATGAAGGACGATTTGAGAGTCGCTCCAAAATTAAATTTGTTTCGCGAAGTTAGGAAATAGACCTTGTAAATAATTTCCTAAACGTGCAGTGAGGAGAGCTGCCATTAACTCTAATCTTGCAAGAGTCAAAGTTTTTAAAGGAGCAACTTTACTTTTTGACATTATAAAGCTCACTTTGATTTGGCCATTGTAATTCACGTACCTTAGGAACGCAACAGCCCCATATGCCTTGGAACTGGCGTCACAAAGCACATGAAGAGAAACTTCACTTATTTCTACACTTTCAAAAAACCTTCTTTCAATAGATACCGATTCAAGTTCACAAAGTTCAGAACACCAGGTTCTCCATTTATTTTGTAGGTCACTTGGCAAATCTTCATCCCATTGTAGACCACGTTCCCACATCTCTTGCAGAAGAATTTTCACAGTGATTACAAAGGGACTAATCAGTCCACATGGATCAAATATCTTTGAAATAACTCTCAAAATGTGACGCTTGGTGATTCTAGCATCCATGGAATCCCTAACATCTCTTAAATCTAATTTAATTTTATCCTCAATCGGATCCCACTTCATTCCCAAGAAACCTGTTCCTTGCCCGAAGTCAGTATTTTCCTCATATCCGTTTTCATTCCAAAGTTTATACAGTTCCGGACAATTAGTTTTTAACTTCCTCAAATGAAATCCCGCTGCTTTTAATATCTCTATTGCCGTAGACGTCAAATGATAAGCATCTTGAACGGTATTGGCTCCATAGCAGAGATCATCAACATAAAGAAAAGAGTTTAACATGTCATAACATTTTGGATGATGTTCCTTAAATTTCTTTATGTGAAATTTCAAAACGCAAGCCAAGGAAAATGGCGAAGTAGTTAAACCGAATGGGAGACGATTTAAATGGAGAGTTTCGGTTGAATCACCTACCTCTTCGGGAAACCACAAAAATTTAAGTTATTTTCTATCTTCCTCCGCAATCTCTATCATAAGAAAAGCTTTCTCTAAATCTCCGCAAAATGCAACTTGATATTCTCGAAATTTAAGAATTATGTCCAATAAATTTGCATAAAGATTTACTCCCTATTCTAGAGACTCATTAAAAGATTTATTATTTTCATTAGCCTTACTGCTACAGTCATAAACAATTCTAACTCGAGTTGTTTCCTTGTCATCCCTAATTACCGCTCGGTGGGGCATATAATATCCTGAATTTTTATCTTCATTAACACATTTTCCCACAATCTGACACTCTAACTGATCCGATATAATTTGTTTATACTGGTCATAAATTTCTTGATTTTTATTTAGTTTTTGCTTTAACGAATCAAAACGCTTTTTCGCAACCTCATAATTAGAATTCAACCCAACTGCAGGTCCCAAGTTTTCCTTCCACATCAATCTACAAACGTACCTTTCCCCATTAAATTCCAGAGAATTTTCAAATTTTTCAATCAATTGATTGTCCCATTCAGAAAAGTTTTGTTCGTCTGACTGAAATTCTTCTATTTCCCAAAATTTTTTCAAATCGCACAAAATGGAAGAAGAGTCCATGACTAAACATACATTTTCATAATTATTAGTCAATTTATTACTTTTTTTCACTCCCGCTAATAACCAACCGAAACAAGAATTAATCGCAGTAATGTTTTCATTTAACTTTACTCTCTCGTCATAAACAATATCCCAAAATGAATCGCATCCGATAAGTATTTCCGTCTGGCAGTCGCCAGAAAATGAATCAGCCAAAGGTAAACCTCTTTCCTTCAACGCATTGCTAATAGATACATCAGGAAATTTCAAGGACAAATTAGATATATAATCCGTTATGACAGCTTCTAACTCGTACGATTTCGAACTTTGATCCCCATTGCGCAACGTCAATGAAACGATACCGTATTCCTTCTCACGTGCTATTTTGTCTCCGAAAGCAAAAATAGCTATTCTTTCGTAGCGTATTGGCTTTAATTTTAATTCTTTAACTAATCGAGATGAAATAAAACTTCGATGACTACCATTGTCTAAAATAACATTAGTTAAGACTGAATTTTTATCCGAACAGGCTAAAACTGTACATGTTTGCAAAAAGGGCTTATTTTTGGTACATATATTACTATGAGACACAGAAATATTCTCGGCGCTTTTATTAGATTTAGATTGTGAGTCATTCAAAACAGTTTCGCTTTCCACTCGCTTCTCACAATCTTTCATCGTAACATTAACGGGTTTATTTTTTCTACACACTGACTCATGATGAAAATTGCTTAAACAATTTTTACACGATATTTTTGCCCTGCATACGCGAGACATGTGATATTTCTGAAAACAACACCAGCATCTAGCTTCAGTCCTAAGCTTATTTATTTTTTGTTCTACATCCAATTTTTTACAACTTACGGAATCGTGATGACCGTCACAGAATAAACAAACATTTTTTATTTGTGCATTTAACGCTGAAGCGGTTGATACATTTTTAGGCTTTGAATAGTTTTTCTGATAAGTTTGACCACTTTGATAATTTTGGGAAAAGGATCGTTTTGTTTCGTAACTTGTTGGGGGCTCATCACAGTTTCGGCAATTTCCCTAGATTCGACTTCATTCCTCAAAAACGTAATAATTTCCGAAACCTCACAATTCACTTCCCTGTTTCGTTTTCGGTGAAAATCTAACACCAAATCTTGTGGTAGCAACTTCAATAATATTGGATTCAATAAATGCCCATATGAACCCTCTGTTACATTTAATGAACGCAAATTTCTTACATTAACTTCTATTTCATCGTATAATTTACGCAAACCCTTAACATTAGACGGACTTCTCACGGGTTCTAAGCTTAATAATTTAGTCAAGTAAGAATTTATAATAGAATCAGTTCTACCATATCTTTGTTTTAAAAGCTCAAGACATGAGTCATAGTTTTTCTCATTTAATTCAAAACCCGCAACAACGTTATATGCAGGACCAGAAAGAAGAGATTTTAAATATTGGAATTTTTCAATTTTCGTAAGTGAATTGTTTGAACCGATTGCGCTATCAAAACAGTTTAAGAATTCCATAAATTTGCCAGAATCACCATAGAATCGCGAAATTTCTAACTTTGGTAATTTTAAAGCCGTAACGGTGTTTTCCGAAACACTAGATGTGTTAAGAACTGAAGAAGTCCGCTGAACATTTTCTGCTGCTAATTCTTTAATTTTGCTTTTTAGTTTAATCTTAGCTAACAATATTTTGTCATCGTATTCCTCCGAAGCTTTTTATTCACCTTTAAATTTTTCCGGATCGTCTATGAGTGCTTCCACCTCTAAATCATGGCTTTTCAAGATCAGCTCTTTCGTTTCTAATGGTTCCAGTAGTTCTGATAATGAACTTACCTCTTCGACGGCTTCATCAAGCTTCTGCACTCTTTTAACTAGTTTAGTAACACTAGCGCGAACGTTACTTCTTTTCTCAGTTATTTTCGAAAGTTTATCCATATTAACTCAGAATTTGTGAGTTCAAAATATCTTACCTCCACAGTCCAGTATGCAATGTTACGTATCCAAAAGCGTGCGTAAAGTATCCAAACTTCTCAGAAATATAATCCAGTAATGATGAATAATTACTTCCGGTACTCCACATTCGCGGACAAGATGCAACAATTTTGCATCTAATGGTTCTGTGAGACTAAAGGTGCATCCAAGAGATAATAAGAGGTTTTGCAAACAATAACAACATTTATTTACAAGAAAATATACGAAAATTTCAATCAATTAGAGATATATTATTAGGCATCTCTGCCTTCCATGTCCTACACCTTTAGTATCCTGCCTGCCACTGACTATTAGGACGAACGCAGCGCCCTCTAGTCAGAATGACTCCGGAAATACGTAATACTCCCCACCTGAACTCACTTGAGTTCACTTACCATTGAATTTTAACTAAATTTACATTCAGGAACCATTTAAAATTACAAGAATAAAAATATAAGTAGCATATTATATCAAATACAAAGCTTCAAAATTATTCAGTGACTTAACATACAAAAACAAATTACACTTTTAAATTTCAAAGAAAAAATTTTCAAATATCAAGCATTAAAATATAAGCACAATTAAACTATCACTAATACACAGATAGAACATTAACAGGTTGCAACTCAATTAAACAAACACAATTAAGGATTAATTTCCAAATTATACACAAGTTGTACTGAGCGTCTTATTTGTCCTTTAGGAGTCTGAATAAGAAGAGAACGAACTTTTCCATCTCTTCCTGGATATAGCTCTAATATTTCCCCCATCATCCACATATTTCTGGGATAACGCTCATCACTAATCAAAACAATATCATTCACTTTAAATGAAACTATTTTACCTGGTTGTGGAGAAATATAAGCTGATCTTAGATTAAGTAAATATTCCTTTCTCCACCTGTTCCAGAAGTGATTCAGAAGTGTTTGCTGATATTTATATTTCTTTACCAAAGAATTCCTATTAACATTTAAATTTTAATTTTTATGTTTTATTACAAGTAAAGACACCAACCTTTTACCAATAAGAAAATGAGATGGGGTGAGTAGAAAGGATTCTGAGGGTTCGTTGTACAGATACGTGATAGGCCTGGAATTAACCAGACCTTCAATTTCCGAAAAAACAGTTTCCAATTCCTTCAAAGAGAGAGAGGATCGTCCAACAATTTTCTTTAAGCAGGTTTTAACCGTTCGTATCTGTCTCTCCCGGAAACCTCCCCACCATGGACTTTTTTCAACTATAAAATTCCAAACTATACCTTTAGAAGCAAACAAATTTTTAAATTGATCATTATCTATCATATTCCACCATTTTTTCAATTCACTATTTGCTTTTTTAAAAGCTTTGGCGTTATCAGAATATATAGTGGAACATAATCCTCGACGAGAAACAAATCGTCGGAATCCTAACAAAAAGGAATCAGCACTTATGTTAAGAACTACTTCTAAGTGGATACCTCTTGTCACTGCACAGCTGAATATAAGTAAATAACACTTTGAATTAAAATCACGAACAAAAAATGGTCCAGCAAAATCCACACCACATATATCAAATGGTGGATGCTCTTGAATTCTATCAGGCGGTAAAAGGGCAACCACCTGCATTCCAGATTTCACTTTGAATCGTCTACAAATCAGACAGTTATTTAACACTTTTTTCACAAATTGACGACCTTCAACAATCCAGAATTGTTCTCGTAAATGTGTTAAAGTTGCATCTACACCTAAATGGCACATTTTAGTATGAGAATCACAGATAAGTAGTTCAACAAATTTATCATTAGATGGAAGAAGCCAAGGATGTTTAGCTCGCATATCGTTACATGAAAACTGTAGACGTCCCTTTAAACAGAGTAAGTTATTATCATCAAGTTCAGGATTCAAATTAAATATGCGTGAACTCTTATCGATAGTTCCTTTAGGAAGAAGTTGGGTAACTTCTGTACTATAATGTTTGAATTGAGTAGCTTTGATCCAAAAACGCAAAGCTTGCTCGAGTTCTGGAGCACATATAGGTCCATTTAATTTTGTAGAATTAGGTTTAGAATTGTGCACAAACCTTTTAATCCAAGCAGTAACACGTAGTAATCTACTTAATTCGCTGAAGTCATTAACGTCCAGTAACGACGACATAGGTAAGTTTCCATTAGCTGAACTGGTTACCATGGAATTAACCAGTGCAGTCCGTCGCTCTTTCACTATAACGCGTTCATCACAGATGTCATTAAAATGTTGTAGCGATTCTTGAAGAGGCCACGAGTAAAGTGGTTTAGACAACCAAACAGGGCCTGACCACCAAAGAGAACCTCCTAACCGATTCTCCTCTAGTAGTAAAGTCTGCGGGATTGTCGGAAATACGTAATAGCATTTATTTAGTTTTTTTTAAAGATTTATTTAACTTTGTAAAACCTTGTCTCATTCCAAATCTGTTCAAAATTGGTGTTTGCCTAGAATTTTTATAAAATTTTATTTATAGTATTCGGAGATTTTAGAAGCGAGTCTTTATTCGCAGCTTACATTTCTTAACCCCTTTAACTGATAAAATTTCAGCACATAGATTTATGATATGAGATTAAATTTGCAGGCACATAATACTATATATATTTTTTCTACTGTAGCAAAAAAGCAATTTATTATAAAGACAGAAGCGAAACATGCCTCAAATAAATTATAAAAGTGAAGCAACAAGATGTGTTAGACATAAATTTTTAGCATAGAAACTCTACCGATTTCGAGGGCGAATAATACTGAGAAAAACAAATTTCACGAAATTAGGAAAGGGCAGTGTGTATAAATTAAAATCAAAGCACAGTTATGGAACGAATGAATAAATTTAGCTTTCGCAAAATATTTTTGCTAGCTTTGCAGTCAGTCTTTCTTAGAATAGTTAAATAATACCAATACGCTATATAGTAGTTAAATCTTATTTTAAATTTCTGAAATAAATTCAATAGAAGTCGTTTATTAGTTATTTAAGGTTTATTTCATTAATTACTTAACATCCAAATTATTCAAGAAATTCATAAGTAGATTTTAAATTGTAAGATTCTGCACTGTGTACTTTTAAGTTACAGTTGAATTTGAAGAATCTT
This sequence comes from Stegodyphus dumicola, assembly GCF_044657685.1. Lineage (NCBI taxonomy): Eukaryota > Metazoa > Arthropoda > Arachnida > Araneae > Eresidae > Stegodyphus > Stegodyphus dumicola. The sequence goes on from NC_140770.1 coordinate 132,305,847, forward strand.
AGGAACTGGTAAGCGAATAATCGCTTGAGTTCGTGAGACAGTAACTAAGATATAAAAAGGGTTAAATACTCTTTATTATTACAAATTAAAGAGTTTAACAGAACTCCGTCTTGGAGTTTTACAATAAAGCCGCCACTCGGCCTTGAACTCAAAAACTAAGAAATTATCTAATCTTAAGTAAAAAGATAAAGCCGAAGCTATCAAGATTCTGACCAAGTTGACACTTAAAGCTGAATAACGGCGAAGCTATCAAGGCCGAGCGTACCGAGACTAATAATAGTTTAAGAGAGAGTAGCCTAAAAAGGCGGACGCGTGATAGCCAGAATCACTGGCTCTCTCTGACTAAGACAGTATAATTTAGCGATTAAATACTTCTCCTCAATTTGCATCCAAACGCGTTTCTAAAACTACGTTCTGGTCGGAAGTTGTAGTTGAAATTCAGGAAGACAGGAAAGGAAATTTAATTCAAAATTTAACTGTTAAAAAATTAACATAATCCTTACAGTGGTCCCGACCAGACGTTAGTCACCAATTAAGGTTTCTAAAGGGCCTTAAGACTTTAAAGTCTAAAAACTTGCTAACGTTATATGTAACACTTCTAACTCATTGCAGTAACTAGATTTCACTTTAAACTTTTGTTTTTAGAGCTAACTTTACAGCAAATCTAAAGCTAGACTAAAACTAGAAATTGACAAAATTTTACAAATCTGCAATCACATTTGGGTACAACCATATGCTTCTTCTTGCGTTTAATTCCATTAATTTAATCTTGGTCCTTCCAACTTATCTGGAAGAGAGGGCATTAGTACTGTCTTTTACAGAAAAAAAAATATTCCATATTTCTTACAATGACTCCTTTACTGCATCATTTGGCCCTCAGACAACTTTCGTTCATACTTCTCTTTCCCTAATTCCAGAAAGTGTTCTGAATTGTACTTAGGGTCTTTACGTTATGTTATCGTGAACAAAAACTACCGCTGATCAACGTCTAGCATTGTTAAACTTAACATACTCCCCCTCAAAAGACTCCCTATACAAAAATACTTTCCTAATGTAAATTAAGCGAGAGCTTAAATTTAACTTTAAAATGTTAGCTGGAGAGCCTAACATTAAACACACATGCATATTCTAAAACATTTAATTCTTTCACAAATTCACTTGCACGTTGGCCCAAAATTTATCTTTTGTACAGGTTTAAATTTATAACATTTTAACACATTTAACAAAACATTTTCAGATATATACACATCACATTTAAATTCATTTTACCTCAAAAGCCATATTTGCTTAATTACAATTTACCATCTTTCCAGGAAATCTTAACTTTAAGTTAACAGTATTTCACTATTCAAAGAGTCTTTCCCACTAAAAGATATTCACTCTTGAATTCTCGCAACTTACGAGTTCTTAACAAAAAATATTTGCTACTAGCTTCTCGCCAAATTGCGAACATAAAAATCTTTGTTTACAAGCTATTTACTATTAAGTTCTCGCTATTTGCGAATTAACTTTTCTTCTTTCAAAATCTTTAGCAACTTACAACAAAATGGCATAAACTGAACTTTTTTTTTCAATGTAAAATTCATTGAAATTTTGCACTTATCTTTTCAAATTTTGCACTTATCTTTTCTTTTTCTTTACTCCTCCATTCTGATAAAACAGAATTGCTCAAACGTCGGATATCTTAGTAATTCCTTCTTCTCCGACTTTGATGATCCGTGCCGTTTCCATCACTCCGTTTCCTCTTTTGTCCTCTGTCGACGAACCTCGGGTTTTTGCGGGAAGGCTGCGAGTTTTGAAACTGGAGTTTCGTCTTGAGCTCTGACGGGGCCGTTCGTCCCTTTGTGTCTTTCCATATGCGTTTCGACCTTCTAGCTTGTTGGCCTGGCACTGCTGTATCGGCTGGTCTTTTATTTCTTGTCCTCCTCCAATCTGGACTGCCTTGGGCCTCCCTAATAGTCGTTGCCGCGGGAAAACGTAGCTTGCGTTTTGTTGTTTTCGTACGTCGCTGAAACTGCTGTTTCGCTGGAACCTCCTCAGTGGGCCTCGTCCTCTTCGCCGCCAGTACCGGTGTTTTCCTTGATTCCTCTGTTTTTGCGTATTCGCCCGTAGGCCTTAATTTCCTCCGTTTCGCTGATCCTGAACCTTTTCCTGATTGGATCTGCTTTTCCGGTGCTTGTTCCGGTTTCTCCGTCTGCTTCCTTTTTGGTTGGGACTCTAGCTTGGCTTCTGATTTAGCTTAATTCTTTGTTCACTTCTAGGATCCTGTAAAACTTGAAAATCATTACGATTGTAGTAAGGTGTTATCTGATCAATATTTGCAACGAATTTTTGGCCGTTTTTGCCCATTAAATAAAAAGTGGCTTCTTTTATTTTCTCCACTATATGTGGCCTTTCAAACTTGGGTTCAAACTCGGAAACCCTGTTTTCGGGTGCGGATGATAATGGGTGTTTTACTTTCAATACTTTCTGCCCCACTCTATATTCCATTTAACTTCTACTGTAATATATCTTCTGTTTCTGCCTTGCCACATCTTTTAATTGCTTCATCGATAATTCTCTGTATGTCTTTCTACTTGAATTCTTCTTGCCTTTGCTGTTCAAAGATCAGCTTTTACTTCCTAGAAATAACTCCGGGGGGGGGTCTTTTATGTAGTATCGTGCTTTGCTGTTCTTAAGGCAAAACCTAACTCAATGACACTGCTGTACCACCAGTTCTTAATTCTTAACGTGTCGCATAATAATCTTTACAATATTCTTATTTAGGCCTTCTGCAATATTCGATTGTGCTCTCTATGGTATAATTTTTAAATAGCGTACGGTAAGTCCTGTGCACAAATTTTTAAATATAATGCTAACAAATTGTGTTCATTATCTGATATTACTTTTAGTGAGGACCCGTATTTTAAAATATACTTATTCAAAAACGAACGTGCGACTACTTTAGCTGAAGCTCCTTTAAGAAAGACTATTTCTACCCATTTTGAAAAATGATCCACTATCGTTAGCAAATATCTATTTTTATTATTTTTGTTCTAGAGTAGGGTCCGAGCAAATCAGCGCCAACCATTTCATTTGCGAAAGTGCTCTTTATGTTTTTAAATACACGGCCCGGCTGTAATTAACATAATTTATTAATTGGCACGAGCTGACACAAATGGCACGAGCTGACATACGCCGTAACTATCCCCTATAACTATGGAAAATGAACCGCTTCGCGGACCCTTTGCGCGGTTTTTCGAATTCCAAGATGACCAGCCCTCGGCAAGTCATGGAGCTCTTCAAAAATATTTAAACGTATACTCGCTGGGATCACTGATTATCATTTGTTAATTTCGTCTAGAAAAAACTTTATCAATTATTTCGCAATGCGCCGCCCTACTACAAACAGCTGTTAAATCTATATGTTCAAAATTTGTGGAGTCTTCAAGATATGCGTAATGTCTTTAAATTCAGGATCCTTTCTTAATTCTTCAATTATAGACTCACGGGATTCAGTAACTTTCGAAGTGAGTGTAGCACACTTAACTGTATTCCCCTCCTCATCAATTTTAATTCTTGAAAGTGCATCGGGAACTAAATTTTCTTTTCCAGGCATGTGTTTTATAATTAAATTAAATTCTTGTAGTTTTAATGTCCACCATATCAGGCGGGGCGATAGATTTTCTGTCGAATACAAGCGACCGACTGCCGCATGCTTGCCCCGCGTATACTGTTATCGGACAGCTTCCGAAGTAAACGCGAAATTTCTGAACCGCTGATAAAACAGCGATCATTATTTTTCGCTTTGTTGCCGAGTAGTTTGAGTAGAGTAAGAGGTTTTAAAAAGAAAGCTACCGGATGCCCTTTTTGGGAAATAACAGCACCAATTGTGTAATCGGATGCATCTGCAACAATCTCTAGATCTTTTTCCCCTTCTGGGAATTTGAGGACTGGGCATTAATTAGGGCATTTTTTAGTTGTTCAAAAGCGGTGTTCGCCTCGGCTGTCTAAGAAAAATCTGGCTTTCTTTTTTTAAGCACCAAAAGAGGCTCAAAAATCCTCGCAAAGTCCTTTATAAACATCCAATAATAGGAACACAAGCACAAAACTGAAGATAATTTCTTAACCGAGTTTAGGGAAGGGTAACCTTTAATTACTAATATCTTTGAATTATCGGTCTTATTGCCCTTGCTTGAAATCTTGTACCCAATGTATCGCAACTCCTTGTCGGCAAATTTGCATTTCTTGAAGTGTATTTTAAAACCGGCCTCATTAAGCAAGGAAAAAACGTCTTCCAAGTGTTTAATATGTTCGTCTATTCTTTCGCTGGTGACTAATATGTCATTCAGATAAATTATGGTATTTTACCCAAAACTGGCCTAAAACAATATCCACGGCTTTTTGAAAAGTAGCCGACGCTTCGCTTAAACCAAATGGCATTCTTAAGATGGCATAGACGCCTGACTTTGTGATAAACTCCGTCTTTTCAATATATTCGGTTTTTACCGCGATTTGAAAATAACCAGAAGTTAGATCTAAGGTTGTCATAAACGTAGTAGAGTGAATTTTTCGGATGATTTCATCAATTATTGGCAGGGGATACGTGGGCTATTTTGTTATACCATTGAGTTTGCGATAATCAACTGCAAACCTGTACGCGTCCGTGTGCTCGGCGGTAGCCCATTTTTCTTTCTGCAAAGGCCCGCCGGACTTCTGCATGAACTAGTGCTTGGCACAATGATTTTGTCTTATCAACGTGTCCAACAGCCGTGAATTATTCCAGAGGAGTATGGAAACTCGTAGTGGGGTATGGTTATGGAAGATTAAGTTGAAATAGGAATAGTTGCCGTTTGAGGGACCTGAAATTCGGAGGGGTCAACGTAAATTGATCGCTCTCTAACGGCATAGTTAGGTCAAAAATTTTCGGGCACCAATGTAAGATTCTGTACTTTGCACTTTTCAGTTACAGTTGAATTTGAAGAATCTTAAGAATCGGTAATAGTATTCCGGATAATTTACTAAATGGCCAAGTACCTGTCTGACTAAATGAACTGTTAAAAGCTGGATAAATTCATGATCAATCCTGTCTAGTACATTCATCTGTTATTCATCATATGACTTTACTAAAGTGTCATAGTCTGACATTATATGTTAAACTCAGGGAAAGTAACCATTAAATCTTATGTTTTCAACTTAGTGCAATTGTACTCCTTTGGTAGGGAACCGCGGTTTTACACATACTACTGCGTTTAACTCTCAAGGCCCTTAAAAGAACAAAAAATTCAAAAACAACACTTTCCATATAGCTCTCGTTAGTATGTTATCGAGTTCGAGCTGTAAATAAGATAGCTCAACATTCTTAAATACAATAGTATTCTGCTCTGTCTCAGGCACTGTTACTGAGTCCTATATCCATTCATTTTACGTAAACCGATTCGTGTCTTATGATATTCGTCCTTTACTACTGTACTTAGAAGATTTTATTATCAGTTCTACAGGACAATAGACGAAATAACCTCCACTCTTTAATCATTAGTCTGGATATTAAAGGAGCTTTTGCCTACTTATGATGGCCAGACATCTTAGATGCTCTGGTCAGCATGGGCTGTTGAACAACGTTCATAGACTTAATTATAAGTTATCTGAGAAATGGCAAACTTCAAATCACTCTGGATAATGCAATATTACAGAAACAACTACAGAAAGGTTGCCCACAAGGCTCATGCCTAGGGCTATTGCTATAGACAATAGTAGCTAACTCACTAGTTCAAGAACTTCAGTACTCTACTAATTGCATTGTAATAGCATACGCAGATGATTTTTTACTTCTTATATCCGGGCGATCAAAAATAGCATCTATGTCACAATCCAATCTAAATTTAATTGCAGGCTGGGCTCGTAGACATAAAGTACCATATCGACTTCTAACACTCAGAAACAACTCATAGCATCTCCTGGAATTCTGGGAAGGAACCCACCGCTACGGTTATATGGAATCCCTATCAAATATGTGACAAATCTTAAATATCTTGGCCTAATCCCTAACAATAGACTTTCATGGCTTCCTCACTTGCGTCAAATTAAATTTAAAGTTAATATCATACATCAACACATGAAAAGAACGTCAACAACAACATGGGGCATCTCACCGTCTATGATAAAACTTTGGTATTCAACAATAATAGAGAAAATAGCTTTATATTGCTCAAACATTTGGGGTAGTAAATTAACACAACATGAAAGAAGACTTATTAGCAATAGGTGGCATATGGACACTCTCTGCAGGGTGCTCTTCTTCTTATTATACCATTCTAGTGGCAGATAGTGTAAGGACACTCTTTATAGGGTGTTCTTCTTCTGTTTATATACAACTTTTACACAGCCTTATTCTAGACTGACATTGTATTTGTACTTAAAGCTATATTTCTATAGACAATAATACTTTTCAGGAAATGTATTAACCACGTACTATCTGCTTTTTGTAGCTAGACTGTTAATAACAAATGAAATGTAGGTTTGACTGCATCACGTTAGTTTGAGTGTATCGAACTCCATTTATCACCTTTTCAGGTTTGTTAGAAATTTTTATTTTTATTTATATATATATATATATATATATATATTATTCGTAACTGATTTTGTATTATTATTATTATTATTATTATTATTATTATTATTATTAAAGCCATGCCTTTACATAGTTCTCACGTTGTTTTGATTGTACTGTACTTTTCTATCGATAGTATGCTTTTCTTATTAAGTTGGTTGTCTATAAGACAATCATTATCTTAATCACAGTATCATGCTTATAAGTATCTTCATTCAGTATAGTGTTATCAGTAAATTATGTTGGTATGCTCTATTGTAATCTATAGTGAGCCTTTGTACTATAACAGAAATAGTAAATGTTTATTTGATGGCATCATGTTAATCTAATTACATTGAAATCTGTCTCATGTTGTAAGAATCTGTCTACTTTTTATTTAGTACACAATTTCAATATCATTGTTTCTGGTCTCAAGTTAGCACATTCAGTCAGCAAGTATAGCATTATCCGTATACTATGTTACTAAGTTCTATTGTACTATATGTTAGGTCAGCTCTTTAACATACCAGAAACTGTAAATGTTAGTTTGGCATCATGTTAGTTACTTGCATTGTACTATTTATTGCTGTATGAATTTTTCAACTTTTTAATTAAAAAGTAAATATTATATATATTATATAGCATATAGCATTTGTATATGTTCTTGTTTACCTATCGAATTTTGAGCCAAGCATTTATACAGATTTCATGTTGGTTTATTTATACTGTACTGTATTTTCTACTGCTCTTACGCATTTTTCATTTATCTACTTGTTTATAAGAAAATAATTGTTGTATGCTTTTCTTTTTATATTGTATTAGCACGCATTATCATCCAGTCAACAAATCTAGCATTATCAGTACACTATGTTACTATGTTCTGTTGTACTATATGCTCAACTGTATTATTTCTGTCAGCTCTTTACCATACCAGAAATTGTAAATGTTAGTTTGATGGCATCATGTTAGTTATTTATTTTGAACTTATATAATGTAGTAAGAATTTGTCATGTTAGCCTGCATCGGGTTCCCGACTATTTAGCAAGTTTGTATTGTACAATTTTTTACTGAATGTAAGAACCTTATCCTACTGAGCCGACTACATCCTACTGACTTGCAAAATCTGCAAATTTGAGCAATACACATGAATTACATAAACAAAATATTTAACTTGCAGACTTTGATCTATAGATTTTGTACTATATCTATAGAATATGGACTATAGACTTTGAACTGTGAATTCTGAATATAGACTTTGAACTATAGACTTTATTTGGAACTCCAAACTACTCTTCATCACTACTATTTCTTTTCGTCACATATTATGTTCAAAATTCCGCACATATTTTAAAGAGTTCTGTCATATATCATGTTTAAAATTTTTGTATTACATTCAAAATTCTGTACGTTTATAATTATGCTATTTTATACATTATGCTTCAATTTTTTTCCATTCCAAACTACGTATCATTCCAAATTATGTATTCATTTCAAATTATGTATTCATTTCAATAATGTATCATTCCAAATTTTGTATCCATTTCAAATTATGTATCTGTTTGCTAATATCAATAAACGGCTGGGATCACGTAGTGGGAAGACGGCACTAAACCAATTAACCAAATGGTAAAGGTGTGGTGCTCGTCTTCCCCGTTCCTAAATCCTAAATCCTAATGTTAAACAGCAAAAGAATATACTAAAGTAATACAGATAAATGAATATATTATTGAATCAGGATCTTCTAAGAACACTCCTCGGAAAAATAAAAGATAAATAAAAGTTAATAATTATCGAGGACTTTTTATATATACGGCATTCTATGTCCTGTTTTTGAGTAAGAGCTACAACTCATGTAAATTTCATTACTAGGCTCAAGTTGTGATTACCGCAGGAAAGTACTGCTTAGGCAGTAGAACTCCTTCATAATGACTCAAGCATCACCAAAGAAAAGTTCGATAGGGTTATTGCTCAGCTTAAAACCTAAAACAAGATTTTCTGGCAATAAATTCACGGCAGTTAAAATCAAAAGTGGACAGCAGCATTTTGTATCGTCTTGAATAGAATCTAAATTTCGTACACCGATATCGAGTTCATAAAATAACTTTCTGAAAGCTGGAACATTTGAAGAATTTTTAACACTATGAAAGTTTAAAATTTTATTCATAAAAGAATCAATAATGATATCTTACGGCTAAAATGATCTTAAAACTTCTACACTGAAAAACACACATATTATGACCACCTACTCAATAACGCTTTGCACGACCTTTGCAAAATAGCTGCAAAAGACCTTGGCATATGTATCACAAGTTTTAGGGAGATGACTGGAGACAGGTTGCACCAAATGTCTAAGCAGTGGTTACCCAAAGTTGAGATATTCCAACATAATGGTGTTTGAGCTCTGAGCTGCTGCTCCATAATATCTCATATGTGCTCTTCCGGGTTATGATCCGGCGAGTTAGGTGGCCAGGATATTAACTAGAATTCATCTTTATGCTCCTTGAACCACTCCAACACAATTTGAGGAACGTGATATGGGACGTTGTCCCGCTGGAAGATTCCATTTTAGTTCGGAAGACAGACGCGATGTAAGGGTGCAACTGATCCGAAATTATGTTCATGTAGTCCGCAATTTTCAACAGCTTGTGTTCTGTTCTATCACAACTAAACATCCGGTAGAATACTTTGGGAGACGGCCATGAGAATGTCCCCCAAAGCATAATACCACCAGCACCAGCTGGTGTATGACCTGCTGTAGAGGGGAGCAACTGTTACCTGGAAGACGAAGAGTTGTCTCCCCCCTTTACAGCAGAACGCACTCTGACACGACCATCGATGTGATGAAGGAGAAATCGTTATTCCTTCAACCAATCAATTGTCTTTCACTTATCCGTGCTCCAGTCTCGATGTTCCCGGGCCCACAGTAGGTGTACTTAAAAATGACGCTTAGACAACAGACACACATGAGTCGGACGTCTGCTATGCAGTCCATATTCTTTACAGTGTCCGCTGAATTGTGTGTTCTCAAACACTTGCATTTGGAGCTGCATTGTATTGAGCTCTTATCTGCGACACTGCCTGGCGTCGATTTTCCTAAACTAAGCGGTACAGTCTCGGATGTCCTTTTTCTTTGATGATGCGTGTACGTCTAACATCTTGGCATCTACTGCTGGTTTCACCAACATTTCTCCAGTTTGCATACATACTAACAACGGCAGATCATAAACAACCTACCATTCATTCAGATTCGGAGATACGTATTCCTATAAGTGATTTCCTTGACAGAGGGCCATTACAATCTGCCATCTATCAAATTCACTTTGATCAGCAGCCTTTCCCATCACTCGCAAAAGTAAGTGCAAGAATTATTTCTTGACTTTTCCAAGCAGCAGTTAAATACCATTTCCACTTAATCACGTGCCCTCAATGTCATCCAGACGAGTTCATTGAAAAATGTGGGAATGGTCATAGTGTTTTGGCTTGTCAGTTAGATGTTCCGTTAAGTTATTACATATAACAGGTTCATGTATTAAGGCAATATCAAATTTTGAAATTAGTTTAGTAGTATTGGTTAAATTAATAGTTTACTTTCGTTTTAATTCTTTAAAAGTTTATTCAGAAGGCATCTTTTTATACTTTATAGAATGTTACATTAAAAACGAAAATTATAAATGTAAAAAAATGATTACCTATAATCTTTTGTAAGTAGTTGAACATCGAATCCATAATCGTTCATAATAGGAACTGTAAACTAAGCACAGTGGGTGGAAACCGAAACATTGATATTTGAGTTCAATCTTTTGACGCCACAGATTTGTAGAAAAAATATCGCTAATGCTCTTCGAGTTATCACTAAATTACAATTTGTTTATATGAATGAAAAATTATAAGAAAAAAAAGAAGACGGATCGTCGCACCATTATACGGTTGCATCGGTCTTCGTCCATCATTCGTTTGCGCCCTTATCAATGTGGCGCCTTATCATTCCATTATTTAATTGCAGTTACAGTTGCATGACCATTTCATAAATTTATCAAAATATCTTTCCTACTCCTTTCCGTTTCATCGTTGCCTGCCATTCAAAATCCTATTATGTTTTTAAATAGTTATTTGTATTTTAATTCATTGCTCCCATAATAAAAAAAAGGCCGTAAAGTGTTAATTTGCATTACAAAGCAACAAACTCGTTGATTCAGATGAGAAAATTGTAAAAATCTAAGGAAAAGTGTTTCAAAAACAGCTGTATGTAAAATTAAATCTTAAAACTGGCATTATTAAAAAAGCTTAGATGCAATTTAATATTGCGCATGCAAGTTGAAACTGTAAGTACTTTTTTAATCCAAAAGCTATTTAAATTTAGAATAAACTTTATTCTGAGATTTTTCCGAGAATTGTTTTCAGCATTATAGTCACATAACCTCAGTGCTGTAGAATATCTCGTCATAAGAAATAATAAGAGGTATTTTTTATAACCTGTACTTATTAAATTATTTTATTTTACTTTAAATCTTTAAAAATAAATTCTTCCTACTCGTATGATTAAAAATAAGAATTTGAAGAAAGTAATCATGGAATCTAATCACAAGGCAGCACAATAACACAGTTTAAAAATAGGAACAGGAATAATAAAAAACTGCATCTTAGGTGAAATATTGAAAATTAAAGTATATTTATGGTAAGTATTACAAAAATAACATATTCTGTCAAATTACATCTATTTCATTTTAATTAATGTATAAAACCTCTGAAATACTAAACACAGAAAACAAACGTGCTTTTAAAATACTACATCGTACATCTCAAAATATAATTTTCAACAACATTCATTTTCAAGTAAAGATTCGCCATTCTATGTAAGATTATTCGTCGCATCCTATAAAATTTCTGGGTGGAATAGGTTCCTCAAAGACGAATAAAAATCATATAGTACGTAATGCAGAGTCGGAAACGCGGTATAAGGTAAAGGGATTTCACAAACGCAGGATTATCCAAATATGTACAGAGGCTGTTCGCACATTTTTTAGACGATTTTGGTAAGCGGTAATAAAAATTCGTTTGCTGAAAAAGAAGCAATTGCAATTGTACTATGTTTTTAAAAGTCAAAATTATCGTCTGTGGCTTAAAAGTTTTCTTTTTATTCAAAATGGAAAATTTAACAAAGCAGTGGCTCGAAGGCTACATTTACGCTCTTTCCGAAGAGAAATATGCATACTCCGTTATCCAAAAACGATGTGAGAGTCATGGCTTTGTGATATCTAAAGCGTCGATAGGTAATATCATCAACAAGAAGGGGGAAAAAAAGTCAAATTGGAGCCTCAAGTGGGACAAAAATTCCAAACAAGTATCCAAGGACAAAAACGGACATATTCGACTATTGCAAAGGTACGTTGTTTAATGTTAAAAGAAAATCCCCCTAGTCAAAGGACAGTTGCAAAATCCTTAAAATGCTCGGTGTCCACTGTAAACAAAATGATAAACGTTGATTTAAATCTTAAGAAACCGAAAAAACGCAATGTGCATCGTCTTTTTCCAAAGCATATCACGCTGCAGAATTCTATATGAGAAACACTTATCCAAAGAAAAATGGAAAACAATTGTCACAATAGATGAAGCATGGGTGTATTTAAATGATTGTAACAAAAAAAGAGCCATTTATTTTCATAAAAGGGGAGAAAAAAATTTAAGTACATGGTTCAAAGAATCGAAAGAAGGTTTTGCTAAGGGATTTATGATTGTTGCTGGTTTTTCTTATAACAGCAAGTTAAAAATAAAGAGAGTGCAAAAAAATGTCAAGATTAACTCCAAATACTATCAGGAACATATTTTATCGCCAATAATTTTGAATGAAATACCATCGCTTTGCCCACAGTGCCATCAATCTGTGAGACTCCATCAGGACAAAGCTAGCAGTCACACATCAAAATCCACTGTAAATTTCCTAAAAGAAATGGAAAAAAAACCGGCATCAAGGCCATACCCTTCACTGATATCCCTACTAAATCTCCCGATGTGTCACCTATGGATTTTTGTGCTTTCGGACTTTTAAAAACTGCATTATCCAAACGTTGTCCCAAAACCCTAACAGGACTCTGGAAAGCTGTTCGGGAGGAATGGGATAGAATATCACTTCTGCCACTTCAAAAGGCATTATTATCCTGCAAATTGCTGTGTCGAAAGATAGTTCAGAATAAGGGATGTCAAATAGAACATTAAAAACACAAGAATTTTATGTAATTTAATTTTGTGAATACAATATACATCGTCTAAAAATGTCTAAACAGCCTCTGTATTTAGTAAATGGAGTTGTAGGTTATACCGGATATGCTACTGTTCTCTTGTATTTGGAGCGTTACCCAATGAAACATATTCCGGCGTTTGCATGGTTGCGTCAAAGATTATGTAAAAAGGGTTTCATTTATATACATGCTATTAATCGGTGATGAAAATGACGGACCTCTGAAGCCAAAAGGATGGTGTTTCACCGTCCAGAATATACTCTAAGCACAACTTCACGAGCAATCACTACTTGTTTCAATCTTTACAAACCACCATCTGTAGGATTCTTTACTCAAACCAATGGCACTCATATCATGAGTAGCGTATATGTATCTACTTGTAGCCTGATAAATACCCACAGAGAGCTGTTTTCTCTCAGTGGTATCTGCAAGACCGTCTGGTGGGCTTCCCTTCTTTTTCGGCTTCTATCTTTTCCACACAAGGCGTACTTCTCCAGGAAGGTTTTTGGCAATGTACCTAGCTCGCATATATATTCGACAGAGAGATCCATGTGTTAGAAGGTGATCTAGCTTGACTCATCAGAATGGCCGAATATAATCTGCCTATAGATGGGATTGTAAGAAAGTCGTAGAGGGCGCAAAATTCAGAAGCGCCAGCGAAACGAACGCTAAAGAACGTAATGTCGATGTATTATGACCCCCCCACGTATACAGCTGGTTGTACATATGTAAATAATTAGTTTGTTAATAAACCTAGTTTACTAATAATTTGTGTTATTCTGATGAGTCAAGCTAGACCTGAGGCTAGACTTATAAATAAGTCTATTCCGATGAGCTCAATTAATTATAAGCTAGCTCATTCATAAGCAAGCTAGTCACCATTCTGATGAGTCAATCATTTGTTAGATCGCAATCTAAAAAATGTTACAGAAAAAATTTAGCACATTTAATACGCCCAGGTATCTTCCTGGTTGATATGGACCGATTGGGCTGTAAAATTATTTTGACATATGTATTGCCTGAACCGCTGAATGAACATAAATCCAGCAATAGCTGCTCCGTGATATGTGTTTCCAGTAGGATGAAGTGTCAGCTGAGAAAGGAGAATATGTAAGCTTAAAATACAGACAAAAAAGAAAGAAATTAAATTACTCCATCAGCATTCAAAGGGAAAATTAGAATTTTTCGGATTCCAAAGAAGAGAAATGAACTCCTCAAACGAATTTAATGCAAATAAAATAAACTTAATTTCTAGTTAGGTTTTGACTTGAAGTTGGTAAAGTACATATCGAATTTTTATAGACATGACTAAAATTTTAAGAATTTTGATTTTTCATTTCACGTAGTACTAATTTTATTTTTTTTGAATTTGGGAAGCCTTTACAAGTTACTGTGTTTCAAAAACGGACGAATAGTTCATGATAACCCTCTATTAGTGATATTCAAATAAAAACGGATAAATTTCTTTAAGCTGCCTGCTTTTCTACTTGCTAGTTATTTAACCAATATGAGGTCAACTGAAACTTTTTGCTTGGTTTAATGAACTATTTACCATATGGAATATATAATATCCGATATTGTGACACTCACTGATATGCATGATAAGAAGTTTCAAAGCGGGAAATCAGTCCACGTTCTAATTTTATTAAATAAGTACAATGTATTATATATCACTCAAATAGAACGTTATTTTAAATTTCTTAATTAAAAAATAATAATTATAATAACACGAGATTATATCATTTTAAGAAAGTAATTTTATTCACCGTTATTTATTTCATTTTTTTCTGTCAAAATATTTATAGCTTTTAGTGTTTTCATTTTGCGACAAAGACTGTCAAACTAAATTATGTAACTGTAATATCTTTAAAAACATTACCTCTAAGTATGCTAATACACTGCAGTTTCTCAATATTTTGTTTTCTAATTTCCTACTCTAATTTTGTTTTAAATGCCAGTTGCTAAAACATTTTAATGAACTTTTGAAATTAAAATTTTATTTTTGCAAATTTATTTTCATAAATTTTGTATTTTATTTGTATATATATAAATATATTAATGAGAAACAGTCCTTTCGTATTTAGGTGGATATTATTAAAGACATATTAAAGTGAAACTAGTTTAAACAAATTAGTTGGATCTTAATTAAATAATCTGGCAGTTATTTAGAGAAAAAAATGTCATTTGAGAGCTGTGAAATTCTAAAGCATGTTTTTTTTTTCTGTTTTAATTACTAACAGAAAAGTTTAATTTTTAAACAAATTAAGAAGTTGGTAATTCTGCAAATACTTTTTTAAATTGTGAAAATGCAAGGAAATTTGATTAGATTAAAACCTGATTAGATTATTCATTTAAAGATAACTTTTTTCTTCTTAAGTCGTATCATATTCCGTAACTGGAATTGTAAAAATTAGTTGACTGATGCATCTTTTTTCTTATTTACTTGCATGCTACTTAAATATTTTTTGGATGCTCTCTTATACGTAAAATGTGAATAACTGAGAATTTTAAAATATTCTAACCTTCTATTTAAATAGGGATATTTATTGATAAATACAGTAAACCCAAGTTAACACGAATCTCAGTGGGGCTGTGATAAGTGAGTACTCAAATTATATTTTTGGAATAATATTTCCTACACATTAACGATTTCCAGTATTTAGTTGCATAAATACTTCAATATATTGTGCATGTCATCACAGAAAACACTACAGTACTACATTAATTACTGTTCTATAAATTGAAAAAAATGCACTAACAGATAATTTATTCATTAAAAATTATTTTTGCTATATATTGCGTTGTTACAGACGGAAACGATAAAAAGTGGTAATTTCACTGCCTGAAGGAATTCCTGGCGTCTTCAAACCTAGCAAATTAGGATATTCAAAAGCGTTCTACAGTGCAAGATGGGTAACATTTCCTGGAATGTTGACAAACTGATACTGACCTCCTCACATTCTTCTGATGACATTTCTTGCCCTTTATTCCGCTTGTACATCAGATTTCACTGCAGCAAACACGGCAATCATCTGAAATGGCAAGCTTCTCAAAATTAACATTAGGGTTTGCAACTTCTTGCAGACTATTCAGTTCGTCAGGTGAAACGGTATCATTGTTACTATCTAACACGTCAATAGGATTAATGCCTTCAGGCTGCGCTAAAACAGTTCTGTATGGGTTGTGATAACACAGACTTCGAGGGGTGTGCGATAACTTTCAACCATGCTCCTTATTGGCATTTTCATCTCCTTTTCAGCAGCGTGAATTGCATCTCTCACAAGTCAGTTGCTATAAAACCTTTTCATCACTTCAGTAATGTCTTGATACAAAGTTTGAAGACGATTTATTGCATATGGAGAAAGGTGAACCATTACATTGGTTAAGTTCAGTTTCTACATGTTACAGGCCCAGTGTCATAAGAGCGTGTCTAATCTAAGCCATCATTTGACTGTTGTAAGAAGAAGCCAAGGACGAACTGTCAAGCTGTGATTTCGAACTCTTTTATGATGAAAGGTAGATGAGAGCTAAAGTATTATTTATGATTTTAAAACACCGTGGTTTGTAAGACTTACCGATCACCCAAAGGCTGTGTTTATCACTACACACAAGAACAGCAGACGTAGTTAACTGCCTGCTTCACTAAGTCATTTGTCAACTTTTATTCCTAAGGTGCAACTTGGGAAACGATTGCATAAAATTCACACAATTTCATCCATACTGTAGGCATCACACGAGTCATAGTTTTCTCACTCTTGGTCAGATTCATGCAACCAGTTGTTTGTTTCTTCTTCATCAACTTTATTTGCTTCGTCACAAATCGATAATAATGAAATCGAGTGTCTCTTCTAGAAGCGGTACAGCGAACTAGCTGAAAAACGGAAACCATGAATGTCTAATTTTTTTCCCAATCTTATTTGCTTTTGACTAAATTTCGGGTCCACTTAAAAGTACACTGAAAGCGCAGATACATGCGAAAAACTCAAAAAGTAAAGTTTCATCATCTTCATGTTTAGTGCTCCAAAGTCTCTTAGATTTGTTCCCGAAACCCGATACATTAGCATTAAGAATTTTTTCACAGTCTTTATGTATTATGGATATAGCAGTTTTGGCGATTCTATACTTTTTGGAAATCCTACTTTTCTTCAATATACCACGGTCTACTTCCAATAAAATATTTAGCTTTGTTTGTAGATCTAGGCCTGTCTACTTTTTCTTGGCCTGAATCTCTCTTACTGCTTGCAATTTATCATTAGTTATCACGTCTTGTAAATCACCAGAGTGTCATCTACAGGTCTCTCGAACAGTGCCACCAGAAATCCTTTAGAATAATGGCATGGTAGTGCGCATTGAAAATTCCTATGTAACTAAACCACAGTCCAGTAAATCAATATAAATATATTACTCTAAATGCGATTCATTTAAATATCAACTGAAATTATTCATTTAGTATGCAGTTTCCTAACTGAGTTGGAAGAAATTCGAATTGAAAACCTAAGCTACCTAAACGTTTTTCTTGGAAGAAAAGGAGATACTAAACTGTTTAGGTGATCATTGGAGGAACAAGACAAGTAAGTAACTTGGTTTGATAACTTCATAATTATTCAAGATTTAACATTAATCGTAGTAGCTAATTTTTTAAAAAATTAAAAGCACATGTGAACACATAATGGCATTTGTTGATTGAAGCTCATTATGACCGTGACTGAAGCTCATTGTTGAAGCAATGATCACGATTGTTGAGCAATATTACTCGCGATTGATGACGATCGCGATGATGATGTTGATCACGATTGTCAAGCAGTACTAGTTATGTTTTAAACAATACAAGCATTCTGTGAGGTTTTCAACTAAACGACACAGAATTTGCTCGCGTCAACCGAATTGTTTGCTTCAAGTTAATTCCTGATAAGGAAACTGTACTGTATACTTTTCCTTTTTTTCAAGGGGGGATAATTATGCAACGTTTTGAGACTAGTAATTGAAATTTGCGATAAAAGTAAATGAAAGAAGACAAAGGAATTCACAAAATATACATGTAGTTGAGAAATAAATTTAATTTGAGAATTTTTTTTAATTAAAAAAATTAGTTCCACATATACATCATAATTCAAAGGAATTGTACGGTAAAAAATTGCGTTATTTGTTTAGGCTTTATTATGGTAATTCAAATGATTTAGTTTGAATGATGACTTAAAATAAATCAAATTAAAGGGGAATTTAAAAATTAATGTAATGTTGTTATGAATGAGTGCTTTAGAACGAAAGGAGTGGACAAATAATTTAAATGTAAAATTTCTTGGTAATATTTTATGGTGTTTCTAGATTATGCTTAGAAAAAATTACAATATTTTAATAAATTAATATTTTTATGTTTATATTAAACAATATTAGGATATATAGCAAAATATTAGTAAAATATTAGCAAAATATTAATCAAGGCTGAATCAAAGGACTACTTATTTATAAAGATAAGTGGATGCAATACCTTCTGCCTGACATTGAATAAATGACAGTCACTATGCTCAAAGCAGTCGAGAATTTAATTGAGTTTATGTGTTCCTCTCAATTACACCTCGGTTACAGGCGAAAAAATAGTAGATAAAATCGTCAATCTCGGAAGACGTGTAGAGACATTAGGTAACTTTTGGAAGCAGGACAAATGAAAAATGAGCAACGCCTATGCTGGGAATCGAACCACGGATCTCTGGAATACGCGCCCAGTCTGCAGACCACACTATGAAGGCATGCTAAGAAGGCGGGAGAAATACCTTATATACTCCCACTTTTAAATGGCGACTAGGGTATTTTGGGGACCCATTCGCCAAATCTTGAGTGTGCAGAATCATCATCCACCAACTATTTTAGTTCGGACGTCACTGTAGAGACATTAGGATTTTTCGAAGCAGGAGAGATGAGAAATGAGCAACGCCTTCGCCAGGAAACGAACCACGGACTTATGGAATACGCGCCCAGCGTACAGACCACTACACCCCGAAAGCATGCCAAGAAAGCGGGAGAAATACTTTATAGACCTGGACTACAAAAACGTAAGGGAACAAAGGAAAGCAAGGGGCAAGCATCGCAGTTCCAAAATATCGTGCTAGAAAGTAAAGCGGCGCAAAACCATTGCAGTTTAAAACATCATCGTACAAAATATCGCAGTAAAAACTAAAGAATTTACAAATCAACTTAGAATTTACAAATCTTTTTTGACTATAATAACTTTAATTAATATTTGTGTATGACTTCAAAAATAATCAAAAAGTAAAAATAATCAAAAAGTATAACTCTATATTCCATATTTTTATATTAATTAATAAATATTTACTGAAAAAAGCAAGAAGTAAATTTAAGCGTTCAAAATCTAGAAACTGGTAGAAATTAAAGTTACGTATAGCAGTTATCAAAGCGTCAAACGTATGCATCTTTCTCTTTCTAAGGATTTTTATATTAATTTTTTAATCGAAATCTACTAACGTATTTTTATAAGAATAGTTAATTAAGTAATGACTTTCACCAGTTAGCATCGTAAGTTTAAAATTATATTAATTGCCAAACCTAGCGTTAATTATTACTAATTTCCAGATTTTCAGTGCTTAAGTTTCTGTTCTCCAGAAAAAAAATTATTGGGAAAATTTGTTAGTGTCCAGAAAAAATTATTTTAGTCAGAAAACGCATATGTGAGATGTTATAATGCAATGATTTGTAGGTTCTTTAATTTGTAACATAATATTTTATAGGACGATATTTTAAAACTGCGAAATATTTATACTGATTTATTCTATGATTTACTCCACGATACTAGAAAAATAGGATGTTTTCTCCTTATTTTTTTGTATCCGATGATGTTTTGAAAGACGACATTTCCCACCTGTGTCTGCAATGTTTTCCTCCACGATGTTTTCGGTGTTGATTCTTGCAATACTATATTGTTACGATAGTATTGTTCAAATAAATAAGAAGAATTACCGAAATTAAAATTCATACATTTCTTAAGAACTGCATTAACGGCCTTTGTGCGATACAGAAGTGAAATTATGATATATGCAATTTTATGGGGTGGAACTGGATATCATTTTGCCATATTTTACTTTAAAAAATACGTAAAGTAGCTAATATGAATGCTAAGAAATGTACCGTCATACTCATAAAACCGTTTTTAGAAGGATACCACTTTCGTCAGTTTGAGAAATAATTTTAGAAAGATGAAGAAGAAGCAGCTTACATATTTATGATATTTGTGGCCAACTCCCGTAGATTGTTCTCAGAACCAATGATACTGCGTCTAACGCATCAGTTGGCTGACCTGGTAGTTTGCTAACTCGACACTTGTTATCTGATTTATTCTTTGGAACTATAAAGGAAACAGAACGTACTAAGAAAATTATCTGAAGCAATATGCTATCATAAAAAAACTATCTACTGAAGCTAAGCTTACGACTTACTGTAAGAGTTTTAGAACTATAAATAAATGCGGACCGATGCAAGTTAATTCTATAGCAAGAACGTAAAATGTTTTTCGATGATTATTATTTGAATAATAAGCCGTTATTAACAGTTGTAAGTGATCACCATATTCCTCTACACTTAATCTCGTAGTGTAAGTGTTTAGTATGTCAATTTAGCAAATGGGAGACCCATGGTTCGAAAAAACCGAGGGCTGCGTTGACTTTTCATTTTTCTTCTCTGAAAATCCTAATACTCTCTACCCAATTAATATTTCGCTCTTTCATTTTTTAATATTAACCATGCTAAATGTCGGGATAAATGGAATATTTTTTATGTATGCAGCAAACTTATCTCATACTTTTAAAATCATTATAAAACCCATAATTTATGAATAATGTTATTCTTGAAATAAAAATGGGTATTAACAAGCATTTAGAATTGATTTATTGAATGGTGAATTTAGCATGAGAACTTTCGATTCCTTCCGTCGCTGTATCTTCTTCTATTTCTTTCGGAAAAGTAGTTTGAAGTCAAGAGTAAGATGAATAGGTCATTTCGCGATATATCCATAAGGTGAGGCATTTCAATTGGTTGTGGGGAATAACTGGATTTTTGTAATGAGATCCTAACAACGCTCATCCAATTTTTTCTTTAGGGAAGAAAACTGAAAGCAGAAAAACAAGGAATACATGGGATAATGATAAGATATAAAATACTCATTTATGTACAAGGATTAATAACATTTTATGTAAACTGAGACATGTAATGGGAAAAGAAGCTGAAAACTGATTTTAAAAAGATATAACGAGACCGAGTGCAGAGGTGGTTCCATGCAGATGAAATGCAATGGAACTCTAGGCAGAAAACGAAAGTAAAAGAAGTGAAAACATTTCATAGATAGAATGCGTGAATAATTCCTTACACATACAAACAGGATTTGAAAAACTGCCGTAAATGTGGCAAACATATTTGTGAAATCTGGCGCCATTATAGATCGAAACTTTATAAAATGTGTCGGATGTTGTGTAACTCAAAACAAACAAAATTCATAATCCAGAAAAAAATAACCTATTTTGCTGGAGCAAATTCAAAGATATAATGGAAACAAAATTAAAAGCTATTGAAATAGATATTTAAACATTAAGAAGAAAAACAACGTAGGGCATAAACTAGTGTATTTAAATAAATGCATGACACTGTAGTATCGAAAAAGCAAAAAGAAATTTCTTCTTCATGTGCGAATATGAAAATGAAAGGTAAATAAATAAGCCTTCTACTGTTAGAAAGGATGATTAAAAAGCAATAATAAAATTCTTTATGGCTAATGATATAGTGATTCCAAAATTTACATTGTTTAATAAAACAGAAAGATTGTGCGGATGGAGAAAAGTCTGCAAAAAAACCAACTGCCCATCTAAATGTAATCCTGATTAATTTTCAGTTACAGAAAATGGGACGTTTTAGTTTTCGGAGTAGCAATAATGGCAGTGGAGGATTTATATATATATTGTTGCGTGCGTACGGGTTCATAATAGATTGAATTCACAAGTATGATAATGAGTTAAATTTATTCTTATCAAAAGAATATATCAGGACTCTGTAATTTTCATCAGACATATTCATACAAGTGTTCACCATATCACGAAGTATAATCAATAGTTATTCTTCCAACTACTAA
This sequence comes from Stegodyphus dumicola, assembly GCF_044657685.1. Lineage (NCBI taxonomy): Eukaryota > Metazoa > Arthropoda > Arachnida > Araneae > Eresidae > Stegodyphus > Stegodyphus dumicola. The sequence continues at coordinate 132,327,781 of NC_140770.1, forward strand.
AAAAAGTTAAATACAACGCAATGCAAAGCGCATCGAAAGAGAAAGCTAATCCGATCTCACGGTGAACTCGAAACAATAACAACAGCAGCTAACTAGATAACTGAGTTGAGCCAATGCCAATGAGTAAAAGTTTCGGAGTGCCTATGGTTAAAAACCATGTACCTCCTCATCAGAATTAAATAAAAGCGAGCAGAAATAGGAAAATTGCATAAGTATTTAACTTGATGCTAAAATAGTAATGACTGATGAAAATACTTCTTTCATTTGAAACTTTTCTATCCAAATTAAGTGAAAAATATTCTTCTCTCCACATGAGTTAGGTAAAGAAAGCAAATAAATTAAATTAAAAGATAACTGTTAGTTCACTTAGAATTAGAGGTATTGATATCTGCTTTGCTTATGTACGTGCTCATCATGGTTTCTACGGAAATGAAAGAGCTGATTTTTTAGCTAAAGATGCCTTAAATTTACCCATTGATATCAACGTTAGCATTCCAAAGCGTTATTGGAAGTCCTTTCATTATAAAAAGCTTTTAGCTATGCGGAATGAGAAATACATTTCATCTTGTAATGCTGAAGTCACCAAAACGTTCCTTCCTTCTATTTACCATAGACTGAATTCCGAGTCTTTCCTCTCGTTAAATTTTAAAGTGCCTCAGTTTTTATCTGGTCACGGTAAATTTCCAAGTTATCTGTTTCGTTTTAATCTACGATCAAACAATTTATGTGAATGTTCAAAAAGAGTTCTTCAGGATGTGGAACATTTGATTTTCTCGTGCCCTACATTTGATGGTCCTAGATTATGCTTACAGAACGATTTAAAAATGTTCGGAGTGACTTGGCCAGTAAACTTATCTGTTTACGTGAAGTCCAGACTGCTGTTCTCTGCTTTTGTTCGCTTTATTTATGCATGTAGTTTTTAATGTTTATTTATACATGTAACCTTTAATATTCTAGTTAACTTACTTCTGTAAGCCCCGTGTAATACATGTGTGGTGCACGGGGAGTCTGTATGTTCTCAAAGAAAAAAAAAAAAAAACTGTAGTCTGATGTAGTCCGGGAGTAGTCTGATGTTTCCAGTGAAGGAAATAATTGCTTCTATCCCTAAAATTATTCAACCGCATTATTCTCTTTATACTATAAAACAGAACGTGAATGCGCAAATTGGATTATATTTTAAAACTGAATCACTCGTGTTTTATTTCCACAAATTCTTTACTAGCAAAACAGTATATAATTAATTAAATTTGCTTTCTAAAATTCTATCATGGCAAACACTGCCTGTACTCCAAGTAATGATCGCAATATAACCTGAAGAATTTCCGTAAATATAACAAGGTATTTCTCCCGCTTTTTTAGCATGCCTTCATAGTGTAGTGGTCAACGCTCGACGCGTGCTTGAGAGATCCGCAGTTCCAATCCCGGCGAAGGCGTTGCTCATTTTTCATCTTTCCTGCTTTCAAAAAATACTTAATGTCTCTCCAAAGTTATCTTAATGATGTTTTGTGATTTAATTATTTTACCTTTACTTCGATCCATCTGTATGATTTATATATGAAATTCTTTATTACTTTCTTAATATTTCACATCATTTCGGAATAAGATCATGTTTTGTTCTACTTTTAGAAATTTATAAATTTCTCCTTTTGATATATTTCCTCCTTTCTTTTAGTCGCGTTTCTTTTTCCTTCATTGTAGTTACCTTGAGAAGAAAATTAGAAACTTGCTTTATAAATGTTTTACACTGCTTCTTTATCTTTCTCTCCAAAAAACTGTCTCTATTGAAATAAATACATTATATGTCATTTATAAGTTCAAACTTTTCCATAGTTTTGAAACATATTTATCCTTCATGGTACCTTATGTATAACTCGATAGTTTATTTCCATTCAAATCTTTTTTCCTCGGGATTATATAATAAAAGGTAATATAAAAGCGTTTTTTGAAGATTTGCTCAGTCTATTAAACTGCAGTCATTTTCTTCTAACTAAATGACCTTCCTATAATTAACAGCTGTTCGGCTATCGTTGTTTGTTCTATTTTCGTTTCCTAAAATGCTATTCGTTTCCTAAAATTCAATTTTTGTAAATGATCAGGATATTGTTCGAAGGCGCAGCAGAGTTTTCGAAATCATGCAAGTTGAAGATACGGTAATCGTATGGAGACACATAAAAAAAAAAATGAAAAGTCAGTAATGCCTTCCCAAAGATTGAAGCGATCTAGCTTGCACCTAACAGCCGGACGTGTTGCGCACGTACGCCGCAAAAGCTAGGCCCTACTCTTTTTAAATCTGGAAATGCGTCTCAAAATGCAGACTGTCAGAGCCTTGAATGCGTCGTGTGACACTTAAAGAAATAATTTAAGACTATCGGATTCGAAGACAAAAAGACTAAGCAAGGTTATTCGAAAGCTACGATAACCTATGAGAACCGATATTTCTCCAATGATCGTCAGTGAAGGGCCTTGAATGCGTCGTGTGACACTTAAAGAAATAATTTAAGACTATCGGATTCGAAGACAAAAAGACTAAGCACGGTTATTCGAAAGCTACGATAACCTATGGGAATCGATATTTCTCCATTGATCGTCAGTGAAGGGTCAGTTCTATGAATTAATGCGGAGGTTTGATGATCTGGGCAAGCAACATGTTGAACGAGTTCACAGACCTTCATAGATGAGGGTCAAAAAAAGACCTTATGTCTTTGACTGTGTTTGACTGTGACTGCTACAAAATGTGGAGTAGAGATATTAGAGCCCTCTGTTCAACCTTTCGGAGAGGCAGTTGGCCTTCAATTCGTCTTCATGGACGGCAATGTTCGTCAAAGTCTACTAATCTGATGGATTTTTTTTCGTAAGTGAGATGTTAATTCGGTGAATTAAATTTTGTAGAACATGTTCTCAATTCTCTTTGGACTGTACCTGCACCTCGCAAGATCCTTCCAGATCTTAAAAATAGCATTACCTCAGGCATGAGACCGAATTCCACATAGACTCGTAAATTGCCTCATTTCCAGTACGAAGACACTTTGTGAGAGGTATATAAGCTTTAAAAGAGACTATATACCCTATTAGCTTCTTTATTGTTCAATTTTGCAACACCTATTTTATATATAACAACGCCGATTAGCCTAGCCCGCGATCTTATACATTAAATTTCATTAAAATATGTATAATAGTTATGGATATAATCAGTTAAATGTGAAAACATTTAATTCTGAATGCCACTGTATTTCAAAACATTACAATGGAATTTTCGGAATGGTATATGAAATGTAGTCTTGTCCTCTACAATGATTAATAATTTTTGATAAAAGACACAAAACCTGCTGTAATCTAAAAGAAGGATATACAAATTGAAAATATGAAGTAATAATAATATTAATAATAATTTATAATTAATGAATCTTAGAAAAGTAATAAATTGCAAGATTTATTTAACATTTTTATGTTAATATGTTACTTTTATGTTAGCATTTTAATTTCAGCGAAAGTTAAGATCACGTTACAAAGCTTAGCGCTTAAACCGATCATCCGATCATTTTCAGATTTCAGAATGCTTCGAGATGTTTCAGTTAATAAAAATCATCTTATTTATTCTAAATGTCGAATGATAGAGTATATTTATTCTAATTTCTATACAATTATCTTTTAAATAATTACGCTATGTGTAAGGTATTACTAACATCTATAATTTATCGCAGATTACTCTTCCGTTTTTCCTCAATTTCTAGTAGCAATGCAGTTGATCCTTGCACATTTGCTATCTGCAAATGAGTTTATTTTTTAACTGACACCTATTTATATTTTACATTTCTTCAAAGTTTTAAATCAGTTCATCTCTCTTTTTTTAAAAGCTTTTATTTAATTAGCTTTAGTGTTTAATTACCTGATTTCTGGTTATTTGATTTGATTTATCTTCTTATTATTAACTTCTTTTTATTAATTCTGAGATCAGAGTGGAATGAAATTCTAATAAAATGGTGTAGTTAGAAAAATAAAATTAAAATTTTCTTTCTTTCCACTGATGTAGAGCATCACAGAAAAAGTTAATAAAAAATTTTTAAAGCCGTATATAAACTAAAAAAGTTAGACATCCACTCATAAATTTCTCAAGAAAATATAATTCGAATTAGAGTAAGGAAATTTTTAAAAAAGGTGCTTCAAATGAATAGCGATAAGCTGAATTTGTTCAACCATGTATAAGACGGTAGATGAATAAAATAGTTTTCATGTTCACATGGCAAGAGTTTTTTAAATTATTGAAAAGTATTGAGATTATCTATTAACGAATGTATTTGCCTTTTTTCATTTCTCAGAACAATTTTGCTTACTTAAATTTTTATTTTTCAGATTAGACATTACATGTGATATAATATCCGCTCTGGGAACTAAAATTAGGGTTACTGTGTAAGCTTAAATTTAAATAACTATATAACTGCACTCATTGAAACCTGCTTGCCACGAGAAATTTTCGTCTTTCCCAATTAAAACAGAACTAAATTTGAATAGGACTAACAAGTTGCCAAACTAATTAAATGTGTTGTTAAAACTTTATCTTGTAAAACGTAAAGAAATTTACAAATAATAGCCACGTTTATTTAGAATTTCAGATATTTAAAGTTGTAAATTAGAAAAATGAAGTGCTCAGTTATAAACTCTGCTTCAATATTAGGAATTCAAATCCTAAAGAGACAAAAACATCATTCACCAATTTATAGATCGGCTAGGTAAGATAATCTCTTTTAAGATAACGTAGGCTTTACTGAGTGTTGACATGCATACTGTTCCTAAAATAAAAATTTACGCACTAGTAGATTCACACTAATTCACATTGTGGGGTAGAGCAGACATAGAAATTAGAAATTACAGGAAAGATTTAAAATAAAAATAATAGATAAGCTTGAACTTAATTTTATGTATGTGTTGAATATTTGATATCAGCACAAAAGTATCAGAAAAAGAGCAGCAGAAATATTTCGAACATATTTAAATACATTCTGCAGTGATACCATATGAAGAAGTCCTTAACTGTATATGTTCCCTTATTCCATTAAAACAAATGGAATTCTACAGCATAATGTTTACTTAGTATGAAGATTTTTGGTATATAATTCCATAAAACCTTTATTCGAGAATAATATTCATACTCGCATTCTTCTAGTAATATTATGAGGATTCTTGCACATTCTGTTTGTTTTTTACTTTTGACCATTTTTCTTTTACTGCTTCTTTTAGAATGTAAGAAACATATCCTTTGGATTGCAATATTGATGTCACTGGAACAGTAAAGGCAAAACAAGTTAAAAGTATATTTCATGTTAAATCTGTATGATTGATAATCAAGAGCCAGACATTTAAATTTCGTACCAGAAAGCAAACATTCTGATTTTTCCTTCATTATCCTGCAGCAACAGAAAGCTTTGGAAGTTGAAGTTAAATAAGTGAAAAAGTTTCATTCAAATGGTAAAAGTGTTCTGCAGATATCGCTAAATATAGTTTTCAGGTAGTGCTATGAAAATATCAAGCAACAAGTAAATAATATTAAAAGTAAAAATCCCTCCTCACTCCCGAGAAAGAACCGGTTCTGATCCTCACCAAACTTAATGTCAGATTTGCTAAGCTTATTTATAAAACGCCAATAGCAAATAGTTATTTATAGAACTATTTGATTGAATAGTATAGATTAATTTGCAAGAAAGATATTGCAAACATTAATAGAAATTAAGTGTTTTACACTCTCAGTATTCTGAATAAAAGATTTCAAAGTGAAAATACCATATGGATCCAAAATTCTACGATTACATTTCTTTTTTTTTTGTGTGTAAAATCTTTAGGAAATCTAAACTAATTTGATTTGGATGATGTATAGAAATCTACCATACATAATCGACCGGATAAAGAAGAAATTTAATTATTGATTAATGATTAAATAATAATTATTAATTAATGATTTAATAATGAATACAAAGACTGTTCACTGAGCATTGTCGTCACTGGCATGCGCTTTATGCTGCATAAGATGGCCATCAGTGGACCAGCGATTCTATGTAACACAGAGTTTGTAAGGTGAACATAAGCTTAGGAGTAATAGGGTTTTGAATCGTCCTCACCTTGTGTACCTATCAGCTTGATGTAGCATTGATGTTAGCATATAGCCCACATTGGTAAGGCGTACCTAACTCTCAAGAGGTTAAAAAGTTTGATTAGATTTATTATTTCCAGAGTATCTGTATAGGATTGACGCTGGTTTAGGACCGGAACTGAATTTGCAACTGCTACGTCAACTGTCTGTAGTCACAGCCTCTATGCTGGAAAACAGTCGACAAGAGGAATACTTGAATTATTATAAAAATATCTGCTTTGTCTCTTGGAAAAAATGATTTTTAAATGATGCTTCCATAAATAACTTATTTATGAATTTCGTAAGGAAGTGCTCTGAAAATGGCAGTTTTTATTATGATTTTTCTGGCCGTTATATTACGTTACATATACTAAATGAGTTCTTTTCCTATACAGTCCTTATACAATAGTTTGCTCTTTTATTAGATTGTTTAAGGCATAAAATTATGGCATAAGGTCTCACATTCAGTAATATACGTAATTTAGTACCACTGAACATAGAAAGACGAAACATGATGCTGATCAATAAACTACATGGTTTCTGAACATGATTAATAAAAGAAAGGGAAAACTACAAAGTTAACCAAAATATTTAAATATTTAATAAACCGAACTCAGAGGAATTGGTATAAAATATTAAATCTTGTGGTATTGCATTACTACTTAGATCGAGAAAACAACTTTCTAAGCAAATATGAAATTAGAATTGAATTTGAAATTGCAAAGAAATAATAATTAAGTTGATTTTACTTGCACATTTCAATCATTCTATTTTCTCTTTTCGAGACTGTTTACTCTAAAAAAGCTACTTCAGAGGAATACATATGACGATAATAATGTAAATCATTGAATAGGGAACTTAATTTCTCGCTTCATAAACGAATTTACTTAGTACGTCGGAAAAATTCTATCTCATGTAGTAATAAATAGGAACTAGACTCAATTAGAGATTGGAAAGTGCTTTTAGAATGTTGAAAGAGACATAATTACTTTTAAACACGGTTTCTTAAAATAAAACATTCAGAATTAAGAGCAATGAATTAGGATAAATACACAGGAGACATATGTGTTTTCTAAAGCGGAAAAAATCCTGGGTGGAGAAAAGTGAAATTCTGAAATCTGCTTCCGAAAACTCATTTAAACATTTTAAAACGAATCAGTGAAGGAGAAAAAGATTAATTTCACCATTTGGCAATCTATTTCAACCCAAATTAATTGTTAACAAATTTTCAAGCAAAACGATACATCGTTCGATATGATATATAACGATACGTCAAACCGATATATATGCAATATCATCGGTGGACGAAACAAGAACGTTTGAAACTAAAAAGTATCAAATTATTATTATTTCGTTTGGTTTCTTTCTGTAAAAGTTCGTTTTGTTTGCGGTATTTTTGAAGTAGTTATGCATACTGCTGGAATGCTTAAACAAATTGATACATTAGTTCAGTGTTTCCCAACATTTTTGTGCTAGGCTCCACCAAATCCTTTCTAAAATTCTTATGCTCCCCTAACATATGCATAATTTTAAATGCTATAAAATCGAAATGTTCACGAAAGAAACTTGAAGGAAATGTTCACGAAAGAAACTTGAAGGAAATGTTTTGGAAAGAAATTGCTAGGAAATTTTGTGTGCAAACACAGTAAATAAACTTTCAAAAAATATAATGGAGAACTGAATTCAAGTACAAAGTAATTTTAATAAAAGTTTTTTTTCTATATCATTTTAAGCATTAGTAATTATTTATTATTTAAATTTAGTGAAAGCTTTGCGTTTGATGCTTGCTGCAAAGAGATTTTATGTTGGGTTCCAATTTAGTTAACTTTAGTCTCAAGTCTAGTTTCCGTTAGGCGTTTTATTATGTCCAGACGATTTCTTCTTTATTTAGCAGCAAATCATTTAGGGCCCTAAATCCGCATTCATCTAAGTATGAAGATGAAAACGGCAACAATAGCTCTCTTGCACATTTTGTTATACTTGGATATTTGATTTCGGTTTCCTCACAAAGCCATGTCATCGCATCTTTTGTATTAAGTAAAATTTTAATTTGCTCAAATCATTTTGCGTTTCTACGAGTTCTTCTGGATACTACATATTTGAGATATCAGACAAACCTACTAACATCGGTTGCCTCATCGAATTTGGAAAAGCACTTTCTTTCAAATCATATAATCGTTCTTTTAAACTAGCCGATAAAATTTTAAGATGATTGACAATAACATGTATAGCGGTATCAGTCACTTCACATTTTTGAAGCCGATGAAACTTTTCAATGCCTAGCATAATTCAATAAAGGTAATGAAACCAAATATCTTCATCTTTGCATCGACAAGTATTTTGTTTGCTCCTTCAAGTTGTTTATATAATATATTCATTTTTTCAAAGACATCGGCTATATAACTCACAAATGCCTTACCATCAACCACTAACAGATTTTTCATTTTGTTTTCATTTTGGCTTGTTGCTTAAAAAATAACTAAGAGTATCAAATAGTTGCAGAAATCTTTCCAAGCAGTTTCCTTTCGACAGCCGTCTTACTTCAGTGGGAAGTTAAAGTCTCATATAGTCTTCATTTTGTTCATCACAAAATAACGTGAAGAGACGTTCACATTTGTCCACTAACTTTGATAGCATTGATACACGTTTATAACTGAATTTAGTACTTCATTTAGAACAAGCGAAATGTTTTCAGCTATCAGGGTTTCCATATGAATAACACAACGCACAAGAAGCATTACTGGATTCTCATCTTTCATCAGTTGTGAACAATGTTTTTCCTTCCTCATCATATTAGGAGCACTATCTGGAACAGAAAATGGTATATTTTTCATTGGTATATTTTTGACATCTAAGTAAATTTAGCTTACTATAAATAACTTTGGAGGTGGTAGTACTTTCTAATAATTTATAGAACAACATTTCTTCCGCAAAATCAGCTTTATCAAGATATCTTACATAAGTTAAAGTACGGCCTCGCTGTCTCTCAAAGTTGATTCATCCTATTTTCAACGAAACTTTTCTTGTTTTCAGCTTTTCAACAAGCTCTTTTTCAGTATCCTCACTTATTTTGTAGAGACAGTAGAATTTTTTGGAAAAGCCGGAGAGATGAAAAATATGCAACACTTTTGCCGGGATTCGAACCGCGGACCTCTGGAATACCGGCCCAGTGTACAGAACCACTACACCACGAAATCACTCCAAGAAGGTGGGAGAAATACCTTATATACTCACCCTTTCAAAGGGCGACTGGGGTTTTTTAGGGGACCCTATCGCCAAATCCTGGGTGTGGAGAATCGTAATCCAACACTCTTTTAGTTGGGGTGCAAATGTAGAGACATTAGGATTTTTTGGTAAGCCGGAGAGATGAAAAATATGCAACAATTTTTCCGGGATTCGAACCGCGGACCTCTGGAATACCGGCCCAGTGTACAGAACCACTACACCACAAAATCACTCCAAGAAGGTGGGAGAAATACCTTATATACTCCCCCTTTCAAAGGGCGACTGGGGTTTTTTAGGGGACCCAATCGCAAAATCCTGGATGTGGAGAATCGTAATCCAACACTCTTTTAGTACAGGCGCCAATGTAGAGACATTAGGATTTTTTGGAAAAGCCGGAGAGATGAAAAATATGCAACACTTTTGCCGGGATTCGAACCGCGGACCTCTGGAATACCGGCCCAGTGTACAGAACCACTACACCACGAAATCACTCCAAGAAGGTGGGAGAAATACCTTATATACTCCCCCTTTCAAAGGGCGACTGGGGATTTTTAGGGGACCCAATCGCCAAATCCTGGATGTGGAGAATCGTAATCGAACACTCTTTTAGTACGGGCTCCAATGTAGAGATATTAGGATTTTTTGGAAAAGCCGGAGAGATGAAAAATATGGAACACTTTTGCCGGGATTCGAACCGCGGACCTCTGGAATACCGGCCCAGTGTACAGAACCACTACACCACGAAATCACTCCAAGAAGGTGGGAGAAATACCTTATATACTCACCCTTTCAAAGGGCGACTGGGGTATTTTAGGGGACCCTATCGCCAAATCCTGGGTGTGGAGAATCGTAATCCAACACTCTTTTAGTTGGGGTGCAAATGTAGAGACATTAGGATTTTTTGGTAAGCCGGAGAGATGAAAAATATGCAACAATTTTGCGGGGAATCGAACCGCGGACCTCTGGAATACCGGCCCAGTGTACAGAACCACTACACCACAAAATCACTCCAAGAAGGTGGGAGAAATACCTTATATACTCCCCCTTTCAAAGGGCGACTGGGGTTTTTTAGGGGACCCAATCGCCAAATCCTGGATGTGGAGAATCGTAATCCAACACTCTTTTAGTTCGGGCGCCAATGTAGAGACATTAGGATTTTTTGGAAAAGCCGGACAGATGAAAAATATGCAACACTTTTGCCGGGATTCGAACCGCGGATCTCTGGAATACCGGCCCAGTGTACAGAACCACTACACCACGAAATCACTCCAAGAAGGTGGGAGAAATACCTTATATACTCCCCCTTTCAAAGGGCGACTGGGGTTTTTTAGGGGACCCAATCGCCAAATCCTGGGTGTGGAGAATCGTAATCCAACACTCTTTTAGTTGGGGTGCAAATGTAGAGACATTAGGGTTTTTTGGTAAGCCGGAGAGATGAAAAATATGCAACAATTTTGCGGGGATTCGAACCGCGGACCTCTGGAATACCGGCCCAGTGTACAGAACCACTACACCACGAAATCACTCCAAGAAGGTGGGAGAAATACCTTATATACTCCCCCTTTCAAAGGGCGACTGGGGATTTTTAGGGGACCCAATCGCCAAATCCTGGATGTGGAGAATCGTAATCCAACACTCTTTTAGTACGGGCGCCAATGTAGAGACATTAGGATTTTTTGGAAAAGCCGGAGAGATGAAAAATATGCAACACTTTTGCCGGGATTCGAACCGCGGACCTCTGGAATACCGGCCCAGTGTACAGAACCACTACACCACGAAATCACTCCAAGAAGGTGGGAGAAATACCTTATATACTCCCCCTTTCAAAGGGCGACTGGGGATTTTTAGGGGACCCAATCGCCAAATCCTGGATGTGGAGAATCGTAATCGAACACTCTTTTAGTACGGGCGCCAATGTAGAGACATTAGGATTTTTTGGAAAAGCCGGAGAGATGAAAAATATGGAACACTTTTGCCGGGATTCGAACCGCGGACCTCTGGAATACCGGCCCAGTGTACAGAACCACTACACCACGAAATCACTCCAAGAAGGTGGGAGAAATACCTTATATACTCCCCCTTTCAAACGGCGACTGGGGATATTTAGGGGACCCAATCGCCAAATCCTGGACGTGGAGAATCGTAATACAACAATCTTTTAGTTCGAGCGCCAATGTAGAGACATTAGGATTTTTTGGAAAAGCCGGACAGATGAAAAATATGCAACACTTTTGCCGGGATTCGAACCGCGGACCTCTGGAATACCGGCCCAGTGTACAGAACCACTACACCACGAAATCACTCCAAGAAGGTGGGAGAAATACCTTATATACTCCCCCTTTCAAAGGGCGACTGGGGATTTTTAGGGGACCCAATCGCCAAATCCTGGATGTGGAGAATCGTAATCCAACAAACACTCTTTTAGTTCGGGCGCCAATGCAAAGACATTAGGATTTTTTGGAAAAGCCGGAGAGATGAAAAATATGCAACACTTTTCCCGGGATTCGAACCGCGGACCTCTGGAATACCGGCCCAGTGTACAGAACCACTACACCACGAAATCACTCCAAGAAGGTGGGAGAAATACCTTATATACTCCCCCTTTCAAAGGGCGACTGGGGTTTTTTAGGGGACCCAATCGCCAAATCCTGGATGTGGAGAATCGTAATCCAACAATCTTTTAGTTCGGGCGCCAATGTAGAGACATTAGGATTTTTTGGAAAAGCCGGAGAGATGAAAAATATGCAACACTTTTGCCGGGATTCGAACCGCGGACCTCTGGAATACCGGCCCAGTGTACAGAACCACTACACCACGAAATCACTCCAAGAAGGTGGGAGAAATACCTTATATACTCACCCTTTCAAAGGGCGACTGGGGTTTTTTAGGGGACCCTATCGCCAAATCCTGGGTGTGGAGAATCGTAATCCAACACTCTTTTAGTTGGGGTGCAAATGTAGAGACATTAGGATTTTTTGGTAAGCCGGAGAGATGAAAAATATGCAACAATTTTTCCGGGATTCGAACCGCGGACCTCTGGAATACCGGCCCAGTGTACAGAACCACTACACCACAAAATCACTCCAAGAAGGTGGGAGAAATACCTTATATACTCCCCCTTTCAAAGGGCGACTGGGGTTTTTTAGGGGACCCAATCGCAAAATCCTGGATGTGGAGAATCGTAATCCAACACTCTTTTAGTTCGGGTGCCAATGTAGAGACATTAGGATTTTTTGGAAAAGCCGGAGAGATGAAAAATATGCAACACTTTTGCCGGGATTCGAACCGCGGACCTCTGGAATACCGGCCCAGTGTACAGAACCACTACACCACGAAATCACTCCAAGAAGGTGGGAGAAATACCTTATATACTCACCCTTTCAAAGGGCCACTGGGGATTTTTAGGGGACCCAATCGCCAAATCCTGGATGTGGAGAATCGTAATCCAACACTCTTTTAGTACAGGCGCCAATGTAGAGACATTAGGATTTTTTGGAAAAGCCGGAGAGATGAAAAATATGCAACACTTTTGCCGGGATTCGAACCGCGGACCTCTGGAATACCGGCCCAGTGTACAGAACCACTACACCACGAAATCACTCCAAGAAGGTGGGAGAAATACCTTATATACTCCACCTTTCAAAAGGCGACTGGGGATTTTTAGGGGACCCAATCGCCAAATCCTGGATGTGGAGAATCGTAATCGAACACTCTTTTAGTACGGGCGCCAATGTAGAGATATTAGGATTTTTTGGAAAAGCCGGAGAGATGAAAAATATGGAACACTTTTGCCGGGATTCGAACCGCGGACCTCTGGAATACCGGCCCAGTGTACAGAACCACTACACCACGGAATCACTCCAAGAAGGTGGGAGAAATACCTTATATACTCACCCTTTCAAAGGGCGACTGGGGATTTTTAGGGGACCCAATCGCCAAATCCTGGACGTGGAGAATCGTAATACAACAATCTTTTAGTTCGAGCGCCAATGTAGAGACATTAGGATTTTTAGGAAAAGCCGGACAGATGAAAAATATGCAACACTTTTGCCGGGATTCGAACCGCGGACCTCTGGAATACCGGCCCAGTGTACTGAACCACTACACCACGAAATCACTCCAAGAAGGTGGGAGAAATACCTTATATACTCCCCCTTTCAAAGGGCGACTGGGGATTTTTAGGGGACCCAATCGCCAAATCCTGGATGTGGAGAATCGTAATCCAACAATCTTTTAGTTCGGGCGCCAATGTAGAGACATTAGGATTTTTTGGAAAAGCCGGAGAGATGAAAAATATGCAACACTTTTGCCGGGATTCGAACCGCGGACCTCTGGAATACCGGCCCAGTGTACAGAACCACTACACCACGAAATCACTCCAAGAAGGTGGGAGAAATACCTTATATACTCACCCTTTCAAAGGGCGACTGGGGTATTTTAGGGGACCCTATCGCCAAATCCTGGGTGTGGAGAATCGTAATCCAACACTCTTTTAGTTGGGGTGCAAATGTAGAGACATTAGGATTTTTTGGTAAGCCGGAGAGATGAAAAATATGCAACAATTTTGCCGGGATTCGAACCGCGGACCTCTGGAATACCGGCCCAGTGTACAGAACCACTACACCACAAAATCACTCCAAGAAGGTGGGAGAAATACCTTATATACTCCCCCTTTCAAAGGGCGACTGGGGTTTTTTAGGGGACCCAATCGCCAAATCCTGGATGTGGAGAATCTTAATCCAACACTCTTTTAGTTCGGGTGCGAACGTAGAGACATTAGGATTTTTTGGAAAAGCCGGAGAGATGAAAAATATGCAACACTTTTGCCGGGATTCGAACCGCGGACCTCTGGAATACCGGCCCAGTGTACAGAACCACTACACCACGAAATCACTCCAAGAAGGTGGGAGAAATACCTTATATACTCCCCCTTTCAAAGGGCGACTGGGGATTTTTAGGGGACCCAATCGCCAAATCCTGGATGTGGAGAATCGTAATCCAACACTCTTTTAGTACGGGCGCCAATGTAGAGACATTAGGATTTTTTGGAAAAGCCGGAGAGATGAAAAATATGGAACACTTTTGCCGGGATTCGAACCGCGGACCTCTGGAATACCGGCCCAGTGTACAGAACCACTACACCACGAAATCACTCCAAGAAGGTGGGAGAAATACCTTATATACTCCCCCTTTCAAAGGGCGACTGGGGATTTTTAGGGGACCCAATCGCCAAATCCTGGATGTGGAGAATCGTAATCCAACACTCTTTTAGTACGGGCGCCAATGTAGAGACATTAGGATTTTTTGGAAAAGCCGGAGAGATGAAAAATATGAAACACTTTTGCCGGGATTCGAACCGCGGACCTCTGGAATACCGGCCCAGTGTACAGAACCACTACACCACGAAATCACTCCAAGAAGGTGGGAGAAATACCTTATATACTCCCCCTTTCAAAGGGCGACTGGGGTTTTTTAGGGGACCCAATCGCCAAATCCTGGAAGTGGAGAATCGTAATCCAACAATCTTTTAGTTCGAGCGCCAATGTAGAGACATTAGGATTTTTTGGAAAAGCCGGACAGATGAAAAATATGCAACACTTTTGCCGGGATTCGAACCGCGGACCTCTGGAATACCGGCCCAGTGTACAGAACCACTACACCACGAAATCACTCCAAGAAGGTGGGAGAAATACCTTATATACTCACCCTTTCAAAGGGCGACTGGGGATTTTTAGGGGACCCAATCGCCAAATCCTGGATGTGGAGAATCGTAATCCAACACTCTTTTAGTTCGGGCGCCAATGCAGAGACATTAGGATTTTTTGGAAAAGCCGGAGAGAAGAAAAATATGCAACACTTTTGCCTGGATTCGAACCGCGGACCTCGGGAATACCGGCCCAGTGTACAGAACCACTACACCACGAAATCACTCCAAGAAGGTGGGAGAAATACCTTATATACTCCCCCTTTCAAAGGGCGACTGGGGTTTTTTAGGGGACCCAATCGCCAAATCCTGGATTTGGAGAATCGTAATCCAACACTCTTTTAGTTCGGGCGCCAATGTAGAGACATTAGGATTTTTTGGAAAAGCCGGAGAGATGAAAAATATGCAACACTTTTGCCGGGATTCGAACCGCGGACCTCTGGAATACCGGCCCAGTGTACAGAACCACTACACCACGAAATCACTCCAAGAAGGTGGGAGAATTACCTTATATACTCACCCTTTCAAAGGGCGACTGGGGTTTTTTAGGGGACCCAATCGCCAAATCCTGGGTGTGGAGAATCGTAATCCAACACTCTTTTAGTTGGGGTGCAAATGTAGAGACATTAGGATTTTTTAATAAGCCGGAGAGATGAAAAATATGCAACAATTTTGCGGGGATTCGAACCGCGGACCTCTGGAATACCGGCCCAGTGTACAGAACCACTACACCACAAAATCACTCCAAGAAGGTGGGAGAAATACCTTATATACTCCCCCTTTCAAAGGGCGACTGGGGTTTTTTAGGGGACCCAATCGCCAAATCCTGGATGTGGAGAATCGTAATCCAACACTCTTTTAGTTCGGGCGCCAATGTATAGACATTAGGATTTTTTGGAAAAGCCGGACAGATGAAAAATATGCAACACTTTTGCCGGGATTCGAACCGCGGACCTCTGGAATACCGGCCCAGTGTACAGAACCACTACACCACGAAATCACTCCAAGAAGGTGGGAGAAATACCTTATATACTCCCCCTTTCAAAGGGCGACTGGGGTTTTTTAGGGGACCCAATCGCCAAATCCTGGGTGTGGAGAATCGTAATCCAACACTCTTTTAGTTGGTGTGCAAATGTAGAGACATTAGGATTTTTTGGTAAGCCGGAGAGATGAAAAATATGCAACACTTTTGCCGGGATTCGAACCGCGGACCTCTGGAATACCGGCCCAGTGTACAGAACCACTACACCACGAAATCACTCCAAGAAGGTGGGAGAAATACCTTATATACTCCCCCTTTCAAAGGGCGACTGGGGATTTTTAGGGGACCCAATCCCCAAATCCTGGATGTGGAGAATCGTAATCGAACACTCTTTTAGTACGGGCGCCAATGTAGAGATATTAGGATTTTTTTGAAAAGCCGGAGAGATGAAAAATATGGAACACTTTTGCCGGGATTCGAACCGCGGACCTCTGGAATACCGGCCCAGTGTACAGAACCACTACACCACGAAATCACTCCAAGAAGGTGGGAGAAATACCTTATATACTCACCCTTTCAAAGGGCGACTGGGGATTTTTAGGGGACCCAATCGCCAAATCCTGGACGTGGAGAATCGTAATACAACAATCTTTTAGTTCGAGCGCCAATGTAGAGACATTAGGATTTTTTGGAAAAGCCGGAGAGATGAAAAATATGCAACACTTTTGCCGGGATTCGAACCGCGGACCTCTGGAATACCGGCCCAGTGTACAGAACCACTACACCACGAAATCACTCCAAGAAGGTGGGAGAAATACCTTATATACTCACCCTTTCAAAGGGCAACTGGGGTTTTTTAGGGGACCCTATCGCCAAATCCTGGGTGTGGAGAATCGTAATCCAACACTCTTTTAGTTGGGGTGCAAATGTAGAGACATTAGGATTTTTTGGTAAGCCGGAGAGATGAAAAATATGCAACAATTTTTCCGGGATTCGAACCGCGGACCTCTGGAATACCGGCCCAGTGTACAGAACCACTACACCACAAAATCTCTCCAAGAAGGTGGGAGAAATACCTTATATACTCCCCCTTTCAAAGGGCGACTGGGGTTTTTTGGGGACCCAATCGCAAAATCCTGGATGTGGAGAATCGTAATCCAACACTCTTTTAGTTCGGGTGCCAATGTAGAGACATTAGGATTTTTTGGAAAAGCCGGAGAGATGAAAAATATGCAACACTTTTGCCGGGATTCGAACCGCGGACCTCTGGAATACCGGCCCAGTGTACAGAACCACTACACCACGAAATCACTCCAAGAAGGTGGGAGAAATACCTTATATACTCACCCTTTCAAAGGGCGACTGGGGATTTTTAGGGGACCCAATCGCCAAATCCTGGATGTGGAGAATCGTAATCCAACACTCTTTTAGTACAGGCGCCAATGTAGAGACATTAGGATTTTTTGGAAAAGCCGGAGAGATGAAAAATATGCAACACTTTTGCCGGGATTCGAACCGCGGACCTCTGGAATACCGGCCCAGTGTACAGAACCACTACACCACAAAATCTCTCCAAGAAGGTGGGAGAAATACCTTATATACTCCCCCTTTCAAAGGGCGACTGGGGTTTTTTAGGGGACCCAATCGCAAAATCCTGGAAGTGGAGAATCGTAATCCAACACTCTTTTAGTTCGAGCGCCAATGTAGAGACATTAGGATTTTTTGGAAAAGCCGGACAGATGAAAAATATGCAACACTTTTGCCGGGATCCGAACCGCGGACCTCTGGAATACCGGCCCAGTGTACAGAACCACTACACCACGAAATCACTCCAAGAAGGTGGGAGAAATACCTTATATACTCACCCTTTCAAAGGGCGACTGGGGATTTTTAGGGGACCCAATCGCCAAATCCTGGATGTGGAGAATCGTAATCCAACACTCTTTTAGTACAGGCGCCAATGTAGAGACATTAGGATTTTTTGGAAAAGCCGGAGAGATGAAAAATATGCAACACTTTTGCCGGGATTCGAACCGCGGACCTCTGGAATACCGGCCCAGTGTACAGAACCACTACACCACGAAATCACTCCAAGAAGGTGGGAGAAATACCTTATATACTCCCCCTTTCAAAGGGCGACTGGGGATTTTTAGGGGACCCAATCGCCAAATCCTGGATGTGGAGAATCGTAATCGAACACTCTTTTAGTACGGGCGCCAATGTAGAGATATTAGGATTTTTTTGAAAAGCCGGAGAGATGAAAAATATGGAACACTTTTGCCGGGATTCGAACCGCGGACCTCTGGAATACCGGCCCAGTGTACAGAACCACTACACCACGAAATCACTCCAAGAAGGTGGGAGAAATACCTTATATACTCCCCCTTTCAAAGGGCGACTGGGTATTTTTAGGGGACCCAATCGCCAAATCCTGGATGTGGAGAATCGTAATCCAACACTCTTTTAGTACGGGCGCCAATGTAGAGACATTAGGATTTTTTGGAAAAGCCGGAGAGATGAAAAATATGCAACACTTTTGCCGGGATTCGAACCGCGGACCTCTGGAATACCGGCCCAGTGTACAGAACCACTACACCACGAAATCACTCCAAGAAGGTGGGAGAAATACCTTATATACTCCCCCTTTCAAAGGGCGACTGCGGTTTTTTAGGGGACCCAATCGCCAAATCCTGGAAGTGGAGAATCGTAATCCAACAATCTTTTAGTTCGAGCGCCAATGTAGAGACATTAGGATTTTTTGGAAAAGCCGGACAGATGAAAAATATGCAACACTTTTGCCGGGATTCGAACCGCGGACCTCTGGAATACCGGCCCAGTGTACAGAACCACTACACCACGAAATCACTCCAAGAAGGTGGGAGAAATACCTTATATACTCACCCTTTCAAAGGGCGACTGGGGATTTTTAGGGGACCCAATCGCCAAATCCTGGATGTGGAGAATCGTAATCCAACACTCTTTTAGTTCGGGCGCCAATGCAGAGACATTAGGATTTTTTGGAAAAGCCGGAGAGAAGAAAAATATGCAACACTTTTGCCTGGATTCGAACCGCGGACCTCGGGAATACCGGCCCAGTGTACAGAACCACTACACCACGAAATCACTCCAAGAAGGTGGGAGAAATACCTTATATACTCCCCCTTTCAAAGGGCGACTGGGGTTTTTTAAGGGACCCAATCGCCAAATCCTGGATTTGGAGAATCGTAATCCAACACTCTTTTAGTTCGGGCGCCAATGTACAGACATTAGGATTTTTTGGAAAAGCCGGAGAGATGAAAAATATGCAACACTTTTGCCGGTTTTCGAACCGCGGACCTCTGGAATACCGGCCCAGTGTACAGAACCACTACACCACGAAATCACTCCAAGAAGGTGGGAGAAATACCTTATATACTCACCCTTTCAAAGGGCGACTGGGGTTTTTTAGGGGACCCAATCGCCAAATCCTGGGTGTGGAGAATCGTAATCCAACACTCTTTTAGTTGGGGTGCAAATGTAGAGACATTAGGATTTTTTGGTAAGCCGGAGAGATGAAAAATATGCAACAATTTTGCGGGGATTCGAACCGCGGACCTCTGGAATACCGGCCCAGTGTACAGAACCACTACACCACAAAATCACTCCAAGAAGGTGGGAGAAATACCTTATATACTCCCCCTTTCAAAGGGCGACTGGGGTTTTTTAGGGGACCCAATCGCCAAATCCTGGATGTGGAGAATCGTAATCCAACACTCTTTTAGTTCGGGCGCCAATGTAGAGACATTAGGATTTTTTGGAAAAGCCGGACAGATGAAAAATATGCAACACTTTTGCCGGGATTCGAACCGCGGACCTCTGGAATACCGGCCCAGTGTACAGAACCACTACACCACGAAATCACTCCAAGGAGGTGGGAGAAATACCTTATATACTCCCCCTTTCAAAGGGCGACTGGGGTTTTTTAGGGGACCCAATCGCCAAATCCTGGGTGTGGAGAATCGTAATCCAACACTATTTTAGTTGGGGTGCAAATGTAGAGACATTAGGATTTTTTGGTAAGCCGGAGAGATGAAAAATATGCAACACTTTTGCCGGGATTCGAACCGCGGACCTCTGGAATACCGGCCCAGTGTACAGAACCTCTACACCACGAAATCACTCCAAGAAGGTGGGAGAAATACCTTATATACTCACCCTTTCAAAGGGCGACTGGGGATTTTTAGGGGACCCAATCGCCAAATCCTGGACGTGGAGAATCGTAATACAACAATCTTTTAGTTCGAGCGCCAATGTAGAGACATTAGGATTTTTTGGAAAAGCCGGAGAGATGAAAAATATGCAACACTTTTGCCGGGATTCGAACCGCGGACCTCTGGAATACCGGCCCAGTGTACAGAACCACTACACCACGAAATCACTCCAAGAAGGTGGGAGAAATAACTTATATACTCACCCTTTCAAAGGGCAACTGGGGTTTTTTAGGGGACCCTATCGCCAAATCCTGGGTGTGGAGAATCGTAATCCAACACTCTTTTAGTTGGGGTGCAAATGTAGAGACATTAGGATTTTTTGGTAAGCCGGAGAGATGAAAAATATGCAACAATTCTTCCGGGATTCGAACCGCGGACCTCTGGAATACCGGCCCAGTGTACAGAACCACTACACCACAAAATCTCTCCAAGAAGGTGGGAGAAATACCTTATATACTCCCCCTTTCAAAGGGCGACTGGGGTTTTTTAGGGGACCCAATCGCAAAATCCTGGATGTGGAGAATCGTAATCCAACACTCTTTTAGTTCGGGTGCCAATGTAGAGACATTAGGATTTTTTGGAAAAGCCGGAGAGATGAAAAATATGCAACACTTTTGCCGGGATTCGAACCGCGGACCTCTGGAATACCGGCCCAGTGTACAGAACCACTACACCACGAAATCACTCCAAGAAGGTGGGAGAAATACCTTATATACTCACCCTTTCAAAGGGCGACTGGGGATTTTTAGGGGACCCAATCGCCAAATCCTGGGTGTGGAGAATCGTAATCCAACACTCTTTTAGTTGGGGTGCAAATGTAGAGACATTAGGATTTTTTGGTAAGCCGGAGAGATGAAAAATATGCAACACTTTTGCCGGGATTCGAACCGCGGACCTCTGGAATACCGGCCCAGTGTACAGAACCACTACACCACGAAATCACTCCAAGAAGGTGGGAGAAATACCTTATATACTCCCCCTTTCAAAGGGCGACTGGGGATTTTTAGGGGACCCAATCGCCAAATCCTGGATGTGGAGAATCGTAATCGAACACTCTTTTAGTACGGGCGCCAATGTAGAGATATTAGGATTTTTTGGAAAAGCCGGAGAGATGAAAAATATGCAACACTTTTGCCGGGATTCGAACCGCGGACCTCTGGAATACCGGCCCAGTGTACAGAACCACTACACCACGAAATCACTCCAAGAAGGTGGGAGAAATACCTTATATACTCCCCCTTTCAAAGGGCGACTGGGGATTTTTAGGGGACCCAATCGCCAAATCCTGGATGTGGAGAATCGTAATCGAACACTCTTTTAGTACGGGCTCCAATGTAGAGATATTAGGATTTTTTGGAAAAGCCGGAGAGATGAAAAATATGGAACACTTTTGCCGGGATTCGAACCGCGGACCTCTGGAATACCGGCCCAGTGTACAGAACCACTACACCACGAAATCACTCCAAGAAGGTGGGAGAAATACCTTATATACTCACCCTTTCAAAGGGCGACTGGGGTATTTTAGGGGACCCTATCGCCAAATCCTGGATGTGGAGAATCGTAATCCAACACTCTTTTAGTTGGGGTGCAAATGTAGAGACATTAGGATTTTTTGGTAAGCCGGAGAGATGAAAAATATGCAACAATTTTGCGGGGAATCGAACCGCGGACCTCTGGAATACCGGCCCAGTGTACAGAACCACTACACCACAAAATCACTCCAAGAAGGTGGGAGAAATACCTTATATACTCCCCCTTTCAAAGGGCGACTGGGGTTTTTTAGGGGACCCAATCGCCAAATCCTGGATGTGGAGAATCGTAATCCAACACTCTTTTAGTTCGGGCGCCAATGTAGAGACATTAGGATTTTTTGGAAAAGCCGGACAGATGAAAAATATGCAACACTTTTGCCGGGATTCGAACCGCGGATCTCTGGAATACCGGCCCAGTGTACAGAACCACTACACCACGAAATCACTCCAAGAAGGTGGGAGAAATACCTTATATACTCCCCCTTTCAAAGGGCGACTGGGGTTTTTTAGGGGACCCAATCGCCAAATCCTGGGTGTGGAGAATCGTAATCCAACACTCTTTTAGTTGGGGTGCAAATGTAGAGACATTAGGGTTTTTTGGTAAGCCGGAGAGATGAAAAATATGCAACAATTTTGCGGGGATTCGAACCGCGGACCTCTGGAATACCGGCCCAGTGTACAGAACCACTACACCACGAAATCACTCCAAGAAGGTGGGAGAAATACCTTATATACTCCCCCTTTCAAAGGGCGACTGGGGATTTTTAGGGGACCCAATCGCCAAATCCTGGATGTGGAGAATCGTAATCCAACACTCTTTTAGTACGGGCGCCAATGTAGAGACATTAGGATTTTTTGGAAAAGCCGGAGAGATGAAAAATATGCAACACTTTTGCCGGGATTCGAACCGCGGACCTCTGGAATACCGGCCCAGTGTACAGAACCACTACACCACGAAATCACTCCAAGAAGGTGGGAGAAATACCTTATATACTCACCCTTTCAAAGGGCGACTGGGGATTTTTAGGGGACCGAATCGCCAAATCCTGGATGTGGACAATCGTAATCCAACACTCTTTTAGTACAGGCGCCAATGTAGAGACATTAGGATTTTTTGGAAAAGCCGGAGAGATGAAAAATATGCAACACTTTTGCCGGGATTCGAACCGCGGACCTCTGGAATACCGGCCCAGTGTACAGAACCACTACACCACGAAATCACTCCAAGAAGGTGGGAGAAATACCTTATATACTCCCCCTTTCAAAGGGCGACTGGGGATTTTTAGGGGACCCAATCGCCAAATCCTGGATGTGGAGAATCGTAATCGAACACTCTTTTAGTACGGGCGCCAATGTAGAGACATTAGGATTTTTTGGAAAAGCCGGAGAGATGAAAAATATGGAACACTTTTGCCGGGATTCGAACCGCGGACCTCTGGAATACCGGCCCAGTGTACAGAACCACTACACCACGAAATCACTCCAAGAAGGTGGGAGAAATACCTTATATACTCCCCCTTTCAAACGGCGACTGGGGATATTTAGGGGACCCAATCGCCAAATCCTGGACGTGGAGAATCGTAATACAACAATCTTTTAGTTCGAGCGCCAATGTAGAGACATTAGGATTTTTTGGAAAAGCCGGACAGATGAAAAATATGCAACACTTTTGCCGGGATTCGAACCGCGGACCTCTGGAATACCGGCCCAGTGTACAGAACCACTACACCACGAAATCACTCCAAGAAGGTGGGAGAAATACCTTATATACTCCCCCTTTCAAAGGGCGACTGGGGATTTTTAGGGGACCCAATCGCCAAATCCTGGATGTGGAGAATCGTAATCCAACAAACACTCTTTTAGTTCGGGCGCCAATGCAAAGACATTAGGATTTTTTGGAAAAGCCGGAGAGATGAAAAATATGCAACACTTTTCCCGGGATTCGAACCGCGGACCTCTGGAATACCGGCCCAGTGTACAGAACCACTACACCACGAAATCACTCCAAGAAGGTGGGAGAAATACCTTATATACTCCCCCTTTCAAAGGGCGACTGGGGTTTTTTAGGGGACCCAATCGCCAAATCCTGGATGTGGAGAATCGTAATCCAACAATCTTTTAGTTCGGGCGCCAATGTAGAGACATTAGGATTTTTTGGAAAAGCCGGAGAGATGAAAAATATGCAACACTTTTGCCGGGATTCGAACCGCGGACCTCTGGAATACCGGCCCAGTGTACAGAACCACTACACCACGAAATCACTCCAAGAAGGTGGGAGAAATACCTTATATACTCCCCCTTTCAAAGGGCGACTGGGGTTTTTTAGGGGACCCTATCGCCAAATCCTGGGTGTGGAGAATCGTAATCCAACACTCTTTTAGTTGGGGTGCAAATGTAGAGACATTAGGATTTTTTGGTAAGCCGGAGAGATGAAAAATATGCAACAATTTTTCCGGGATTCGAACCGCGGACCTCTGGAATACCGGCCCAGTGTACAGAACCACTACACCACAAAATCACTCCAAGAAGGTGGGAGAAATACCTTATATACTCCCCCTTTCAAAGGGCGACTGGGGTTTTTTAGGGGACCCAATCGCAAAATCCTGGATGTGGAGAATCGTAATCCAACACTCTTTTAGTTCGGGTGCCAATGTAGAGACATTAGGATTTTTTGGAAAAGCCGGAGAGATGAAAAATATGCAACACTTTTGCCGGGATTCGAACCGCGGACCTCTGGAATACCGGCCCAGTGTACAGAACCACTACACCACGAAATCACTCCAAGAAGGTGGGAGAAATACCTTATATACTCACCCTTTCAAAGGGCCACTGGGGATTTTTAGGGGACCCAATCGCCAAATCCTGGATGTGGAGAATCGTAATCCAACACTCTTTTAGTACAGGCGCCAATGTAGAGACATTAGGATTTTTTGGAAAAGCCGGAGAGATGAAAAATATGCAACACTTTTGCCGGGATTCGAACCGCGGACCTCTGGAATACCGGCCCAGTGTACAGAACCACTACACCACGAAATCACTCCAAGAAGGTGGGAGAAATACCTTATATACTCCCCCTTTCAAAAGGCGACTGGGGATTTTTAGGGGACCCAATCGCCAAATCCTGGATGTGGAGAATCGTAATCGAACACTCTTTTAGTACGGGCGCCAATGTAGAGATATTAGGATTTTTTGGAAAAGCCGGAGAGATGAAAAATATGGAACACTTTTGCCGGGATTCGAACCGCGGACCTCTGGAATACCGGCCCAGTGTACAGAACCACTACACCACGAAATCACTCCAAGAAGGTGGGAGAAATACCTTATATACTCACCCTTTCAAAGGGCGACTGGGGATTTTTAGGGGACCGAATCGCCAAATCCTGGATGTGGACAATCGTAATCCAACACTCTTTTAGTACAGGCGCCAATGTAGAGACATTAGGATTTTTTGGAAAAGCCGGAGAGATGAAAAATATGCAACACTTTTGCCGGGATTCGAACCGCGGACCTCTGGAATACCGGCCCAGTGTACAGAACCACTACACCACGAAATCACTCCAAGAAGGTGGGAGAAATACCTTATATACTCCCCCTTTCAAAGGGCGACTGGGGATTTTTAGGGGACCCAATCGCCAAATCCTGGATGTGGAGAATCGTAATCGAACACTCTTTTAGTACGGGCGCCAATGTAGAGACATTAGGATTTTTTGGAAAAGCCGGAGAGATGAAAAATATGGAACACTTTTGCCGGGATTCGAACCGCGGACCTCTGGAATACCGGCCCAGTGTACAGAACCACTACACCACGAAATCACTCCAAGAAGGTGGGAGAAATACCTTATATACTCCCCCTTTCAAACGGCGACTGGGGATATTTAGGGGACCCAATCGCCAAATCCTGGACGTGGAGAATCGTAATACAACAATCTTTTAGTTCGAGCGCCAATGTAGAGACATTAGGATTTTTTGGAAAAGCCGGACAGATGAAAAATATGCAACACTTTTGCCGGGATTCGAACCGCGGACCTCTGGAATACCGGCCCAGTGTACAGAACCACTACACCACGAAATCACTCCAAGAAGGTGGGAGAAATACCTTATATACTCCCCCTTTCAAAGGGCGACTGGGGATTTTTAGGGGACCCAATCGCCAAATCCTGGATGTGGAGAATCGTAATCCAACAAACACTCTTTTAGTTCGGGCGCCAATGCAAAGACATTAGGATTTTTTGGAAAAGCCGGAGAGATGAAAAATATGCAACACTTTTGCCGGGATTCGAACCGCGGACCTCTGGAATACCGGCCCAGTGTACAGAACCACTACACCACGAAATCACTCCAAGAAGGTGGGAGAAATACCTTATATACTCCCCCTTTCAAAGGGCGACTGGGGTTTTTTAGGGGACCCAATCGCCAAATCCTGGATGTGGAGAATCGTAATCCAACAATCTTTTAGTTCGGGCGCCAATGTAGAGACATTAGGATTTTTTGGAAAAGCCGGAGAGATGAAAAATATGCAACACTTTTGCCGGGATTCGAACCGCGGACCTCTGGAATACCGGCCCAGTGTACAGAACCACTACACCACGAAATCACTCCAAGAAGGTGGGAGAAATACCTTATATACTCACCCTTTCAAAGGGCGACTGGGGTTTTTTAGGGGACCCTATCGCCAAATCCTGGGTGTGGAGAATCGTAATCCAACACTCTTTTAGTTGGGGTGCAAATGTAGAGACATTAGGATTTTTTGGTAAGCCGGAGAGATGAGAAATATGCAACAATTTTTCCGGGATTCGAACCGCGGACCTCTGGAATACCGGCCCAGTGTACAGAACCACTACACCACAAAATCACTCCAAGAAGGTGGGAGAAATACCTTATATACTCCCCCTTTCAAAGGGCGACTGGGGTTTTTTAGGGGACCCAATCGCAAAATCCTGGATGTGGATAATCGTAATCCAACACTCTTTTAGTTCGGGTGCCAATGTAGAGACATTAGGATTTTTTGGAAAAGCCGGAGAGATGAAAAATATGCAACACTTTTGCCGGGATTCGAACCGCGGACCTCTGGAATACCGGCCCAGTGTACAGAACCACTACACCACGAAATCACTCCAAGAAGGTGGGAGAAATACCTTATATACTCACCCTTTCAAAGGGCCACTGGGGATTTTTAGGGGACCCAATCGCCAAATCCTGGATGTGGAGAATCGTAATCCAACACTCTTTTAGTACAGGCGCCAATGTAGAGACATTAGGATTTTTTGGAAAAGCCGGAGAGATGAAAAATATGCAACACTTTTGCCGGGATTCGAACCGCGGACCTCTGGAATACCGGCCCAGTGTACAGAACCACTACACCACGAAATCACTCCAAGAAGGTGGGAGAAATACCTTATATACTCCCCCTTTCAAAAGGCGACTGGGGATTTTTAGGGGACCCAATCGCCAAATCCTGGATGTGGAGAATCGTAATCGAACACTCTTTTAGTACGGGCGCCAATGTAGAGATATTAGGATTTTTTGGAAAAGCCGGAGAGATGAAAAATATGGAACACTTTTGCCGGGATTCGAACCGCGGACCTCTGGAATACCGGCCCAGTGTACAGAACCACTACACCACGAAATCACTCCAAGAAGGTGGGAGAAATACCTTATATACTCCCCCTTTCAAAGGGCGACTGGGGATTTTTAGGGGACCCAATCGCCAAATCCTGGATGTGGAGAATCGTAATCGAACACTCTTTTAGTACGGGCGCCAATGTAGAGATATTAGGATTTTTTGGAAAAGCCGGAGAGATGAAAAATATGGAACACTTTTGCCGGGATTCGAACCGCGGACCTCTGGAATACCGGCCCAGTGTACAGAACCACTACACCACGAAATCACTCCAAGAAGGTGGGAGAAATACCTTATATACTCACCCTTTCAAAGGGCGACTGGGGATTTTTAGGGGACCCAATCGCCAAATCCTGGACGTGGAGAATCGTAATACAACAATCTTTTAGTTCGAGCGCCAATGTAGAGACATTAGGATTTTTAGGAAAAGCCGGACAGATGAAAAATATGCAACACTTTTGCCGGGATTCGAACCGCGGACCTCTGGAATACCGGCCCAGTGTACTGAACCACTACACCACGAAATCACTCCAAGAAGGTGGGAGAAATACCTTATATACTCCCCCTTTCAAAGGGCGACTGGGGATTTTTAGGGGACCCAATCGCCAAATCCTGGATGTGGAGAATCGTAATCCAACAATCTTTTAGTTCGGGCGCCAATGTAGAGACATTAGGATTTTTTGGAAAAGCCGGAGAGATGAAAAATATGCAACACTTTTGCCGGGATTCGAACCGCGGACCTCTGGAATACCGGCCCAGTGTACAGAACCACTACACCACGAAATCACTCCAAGAAGGTGGGAGAAATACCTTATATACTCACCCTTTCAAAGGGCGACTGGGGTATTTTAGGGGACCCTATCGCCAAATCCTGGGTGTGGAGAATCGTAATCCAACACTCTTTTAGTTGGGGTGCAAATGTAGAGACATTAGGATTTTTTGGTAAGCCGGAGAGATGAAAAATATGCAACAATTTTGCCGGGATTCGAACCGCGGACCTCTGGAATACCGGCCCAGTGTACAGAACCACTACACCACGAAATCACTCCAAGAAGGTGGGAGAAATACCTTATATACTCCCCCTTTCAAAGGGCGACTGGGGTTTTTTAGGGGACCCAATCGCCAAATCCTGGAAGTGGAGAATCGTAATCCAACAATCTTTTAGTTCGAGCGCCAATGTAGAGACATTAGGATTTTTTGGAAAAGCCGGACAGATGAAAAATATGCAACACTTTTGCCGGGATTCGAACCGCGGACCTCTGGAATACCGGCCCAGTGTACAGAACCACTACACCACGAAATCACTCCAAGAAGGTGGGAGAAATACCTTATATACTCACCCTTTCAAAGGGCGACTGGGGATTTTTAGGGGACCCAATCGCCAAATCCTGGATGTGGAGAATCGTAATCCAACACTCTTTTAGTTCGGGCGCCAATGCAGAGACATTAGGATTTTTTGGAAAAGCCGGAGAGAAGAAAAATATGCAACACTTTTGCCTGGATTCGAACCGCGGACCTCGGGAATACCGGCCCAGTGTACAGAACCACTACACCACGAAATCACTCCAAGAAGGTGGGAGAAATACCTTATATACTCCCCCTTTCAAAGGGCGACTGGGGTTTTTTAGGGGACCCAATCGCCAAATCCTGGATTTGGAGAATCGTAATCCAACACTCTTTTAGTTCGGGCGCGAATGTAGAGACATTAGGATTTTTTGGAAAAGCCGGAGAGATGAAAAATATGCAACACTTTTGCCGGGATTCGAACCGCGGACCTCTGGAATACCGGCCCAGTGTACAGAACCACTACACCACGAAATCACTCCAAGAAGGTGGGAGAAATACCTTATATACTCACCCTTTCAAAGGGCGACTGGGGTTTTTTAGGGGACCCAATCGCCAAATCCTGGGTGTGGAGAATCGTAATCCAACACTCTTTTAGTTGGGGTGCAAATGTAGAGACATTAGGATTTTTTGGTAAGCCGGAGAGATGAAAAATATGCAACAATTTTGCGGGGATTCGAACCGCGGACCTCTGGAATACCGGCCCAGTGTACAGAACCACTACACCACAAAATCACTCCAAGAAGGTGGGAGAAATACCTTATATACTCCCCCTTTCAAAGGGCGACTGGGGTTTTTTAGGGGACCCAATCGCCAAATCCTGGATGTGGAGAATCGTAATCCAACACTCTTTTAGTTCGGGCGCCAATGTAGAGACATTAGGATTTTTTGGAAAAGCCGGACAGATGAAAAATATGCAACACTTTTGCCGGGATTCGAACCGCGGACCTCTGGAATACCGGCCCAGTGTACAGAACCACTACACCACGAAATCACTCCAAGAAGGTGGGAGAAATACCTTATATATTCCCCCTTTCAAAGGGCGACTGGGGTTTTTTAGGGGACCCAATCGCCAAATCCTGGGTGTGGAGAATCGTAATCCAACACTCTTTTAGTTGGGGTGCAAATGTAGAGACATTAGGATTTTTTGGTAAGCCGGAGAGATGAAAAATATGCAACACTTTTGCCGGGATTCGAACCGCGGACCTCTGGAATACCGGCCCAGTGTACAGAACCACTACACCACGAAATCACTCCAAGAAGGTGGGAGAAATACCTTATATACTCCCCCTTTCAAAGGGCGACTGGGGATTTTTAGGGGACCCAATCGCCAAATCCTGGATATGGAGAATCGTAATCGAACACTCTTTTAGTACGGGCGCCAATGTAGAGATATTAGGATTTTTTTGAAAAGCCGGAGAGATGAAAAATATGGAACACTTTTGCCGGGATTCGAACCGCGGACCTCTGGAATACCGGCCCAGTGTACAGAACCACTACACCACGAAATCACTCCAAGAAGGTGGGAGAAATACCTTATATACTCACCCTTTCAAAGGGCGACTGGGGATTTTTAGGGGACCCAATCGCCAAATCCTGGACGTGGAGAATCGTAATACAACAATCTTTTAGTTCGAGCGCCAATGTAGAGACATTAGGATTTTTTGGAAAAGCCGGAGAGATGAAAAATATGCAACACTTTTGCCGGGATTCGAACCGCGGACCTCTGGAATACCGGCCCAGTGTACAGAACCACTACACCACGAAATCACTCCAAGAAGGTGGGAGAAATACCTTATATACTCACCCTTTCAAAGGGCAACTGGGGTTTTTTAGGGGACCCTATCGCCAAATCCTGGGTGTGGAGAATCGTAATCCAACACTCTTTTAGTTGGGGTGCAAATGTAGAGACATTAGGATTTTTTGCAAAAGCCGGAGAGATGAAAAATATGCAACACTTTTGCCGGGATTCGAACCGCGGACCTCTGGAATACCGGCCCAGTGTACAGAACCACTACACCACGAAATCACTCCAAGAAGGTGGGAGAAATACCTTATATACTCACCCTTTCAAAGGGCGACTGGGGATTTTTAGGGGACCCAATCGCCAAATCCTGGATGTGGAGAATCGTAATCCAACACTCTTTTAGTACAGGCGCCAATGTAGAGACATTAGGATTTTTTGGAAAAGCCGGAGAGATGAAAAATATGCAACACTTTTGCCGGGATTCGAACCGCGGACCTCTGGAATACCGGCCCAGTGTACAGAACCACTACACCACGAAATCACTCCAAGAAGGTGGGAGAAATACCTTATATACTCCCCCTTTCAAAGGGCGACTGGGGATTTTTAGGGGACCTAATCGCCAAATCCTGGATGTGGAGAATCGTAATCGAACACTCTTTTAGTACGGGCGCCAATGTAGAGATATTAGGATTTTTTTGAAAAGCCGGAGAGATGAAAAATATGGAACACTTTTGCCGGGATTCGAACCGCGGACCTCTGGAATACCGGCCCAGTGTACAGAACCACTACACCACGAAATCACTCCAAGAAGGTGGGAGAAATACCTTATATACTCCCCCTTTCAAAGGGCGACTGGGGATTTTTAGGGGACCCAATCGCCAAATCCTGGATGTAGAGAATCGTAATCCAACACTCTTTTAGTACGGGCGCCAATGTAGAGACATTAGGATTTTTTGGAAAAGCCGGAGAGATGAAAAATATGCAACACTTTTGCCGGGATTCGAACCGCGGACCTCTGGAATACCGGCCCAGTGTACAGAACCACTACACCACGAAATCACTCCAAGAAGGTGGGAGAAATACCTTATATACTCCCCCTTTCAAAGGGCGACTGCGGTTTTTTAGGGGACCCAATCGCCAAATCCTGGAAGTGGAGAATCGTAATCCAACAATCTTTTAGTTCGAGCGCCAATGTAGAGACATTAGGATTTTTTGGAAAAGCCGGACAGATGAAAAATATGCAACACTTTTGCCGGGATTCGAACCGCGGACCTCTGGAATACCGGCCCAGTGTACAGAACCACTACACCACGAAATCACTCCAAGAAGGTGGGAGAAATACCTTATATACTCACCCTTTCAAAGGGCGACTGGGGATTTTTAGGGGACCCAATCGCCAAATCCTGGATGTGGAGAATCGTAATCCAACACTCTTTTAGTTCGGGCGCCAATGCAGAGACATTAGGATTTTTTGGAAAAGCCGGAGAGAAGAAAAATATGCAACACTTTTGCCTGGATTCGAACCGCGGACCTCGGGAATACCGGCCCAGTGTACAGAACCACTACACCACGAAATCACTCCAAGAAGGTGGGAGAAATACCTTATATACTCCCCCTTTCAAAGGGCGACTGGGGTTTTTTAGGGGACCCAATCGCCAAATCCTGGATTTGGAGAATCGTAATCCAACACTCTTTTAGTTCGGGCGCCAATGTAGAGACATTAGGATTTTTTGGAAAAGCCGGAGAGATGAAAAATATGCAACACTTTTGCCGGGATTCGAACCGCGGACCTCTGGAATACCGGCCCAGTGTACAGAACCACTACACCACGAAATCACTCCAAGAAGGTGGGAGAAATACCTTATATACTCACCCTTTCAAAGGGCGACTGGGGTTTTTTAGGGGACCCAATCGCCAAATCCTGGGTGTGGAGAATCGTAATCCAACACTCTTTTAGTTGGGGTGCAAATGTAGAGACATTAGGATTTTTTGGTAAGCCGGAGAGATGAAAAATATGCAACAATTTTGCGGGGATTCGAACCGCGGACCTCTGGAATACCGGCCCAGTGTACAGAACCACTACACCACAAAATCACTCCAAGAAGGTGGGAGAAATACCTTATATACTCCCCCTTTCAAAGGGCGACTGGGGTTTTTTAGGGGACCCAATCGCCAAATCCTGGATGTGGAGAATCGTAATCCAACACTCTTTTAGTTCGGGCGCCAATGTAGAGACATTAGGATTTTTTGGAAAAGCCGGACAGATGAAAAATATGCAACACTTTTGCCGGGATTCGAACCGCGGACCTCTGGAATACCGGCCCAGTGTACAGAACCACTACACCACGAAATCACTCCAAGAAGGTGGGAGAAATACCTTATATACTCCCCCTTTCAAAGGGCGACTGGGGTTTTTTAGGGGACCCAATCGCCAAATCCTGGGTGTGGAGAATCGTAATCCAACACTATTTTAGTTGGGGTGCAAATGTAGAGACATTAGGATTTTTTGGTAAGCCGGAGAGATGAAAAATATGCAACACTTTTGCCGGGATTCGAACCGCGGACCTCTGGAATACCGGCCCAGTGTACAGAACCACTACACCACGAAATCACTCCAAGAAGGTGGGAGAAATACCTTATATACTCCCCCTTTCAAAAGGCGACTGGGGATTTTTAGGGGACCCAATCGCCAAATCCTGGATGTGGAGAATCGTAATCGAACACTCTTTTAGTACGGGCGCCAATGTAGAGATATTAGGATTTTTTGGAAAAGCCGGAGAGATGAAAAATATGGAAGACTTTTGCCGGGATTCGAACCGCGGACCTCTGGAATACCGGCCCAGTGTACAGAACCACTACACCACGAAATCACTCCAAGAAGGTGGGAGAAATACCTTATATACTCACCCTTTCAAAGGGCGACTGGGGATTTTTAGGGGACCCAATCGCCAAATCCTGGACGTGGAGAATCGTAATACAACAATCTTTTAGTTCGAGCGCCAATGTAGAGACATTAGGATTTTTTGGAAAAGCCGGAGAGATGAAAAATATGCAACACTTTTGCCGGGATTCGAACCGCGGACCTCTGGAATACCGGCCCAGTGTACAGAACCACTACACCACGAAATCACTCCAAGAAGGTGGGAGAAATACCTTATATACTCACCCTTTCAAAGGGCAACTGGGGTTTTATAGGGGACCCTATCGCCAAATCCTGGGTGTGGAGAATCGTAATCCAACACTCTTTTAGTTGGGGTGCAAATGTAGAGACATTAGGATTTTTTGGTAAGCCGGAGAGATGAAAAATATGCAACAATTTTTCCGGGATTCGAACCGCGGACCTCTGGAATACCGGCCCAGTGTACAGAACCACTACACCACAAAATCTCTCCAAGAAGGTGGGAGAAATACCTTATATACTCCCCCTTTCAAAGGGCGACTGGGGTTTTTTAGGGGACCCAATCGCAAAATCCTGGATGTGGAGAATCGTAATCCAACACTCTTTTAGTTCGGGTGCCAATGTAGAGACATTAGGATTTTTTGGAAAAGCCGGAGAGATGAAAAATATGCAACACTTTTGCCGGGATTCGAACCGCGGACCTCTGGAATACCGGCCCAGTGTACAGAACCACTACACCACGAAATCACTCCAAGAAGGTGGGAGAAATACCTTATATACTCACCCTTTCAAAGGGCGACTGGGGATTTTTAGGGGACCCAATCGCCAAATCCTGGATGTGGAGAATCGTAATCCAACACTCTTTTAGTACAGGCGCCAATGTAGAGACATTAGGATTTTTTGGAAAAGCCGGAGAGATGAAAAATATGCAACACTTTTGCCGGGATTCGAACCGCGGACCTCTGGAATACCGGCCCAGTGTACAGAACCACTACACCACAAAATCTCTCCAAGAAGGTGGGAGAAATACCTTATATACTCCCCCTTTCAAAGGGCGACTGGGGTTTTTTAGGGGACCCAATCGCAAAATCCTGGATGTGGAGAATCGTAATCCAACACTCTTTTAGTTCGGTTGCCAATGTAGAGACATTAGGATTTTTTGGAAAAGCCGGAGAGATGAAAAATATGCAACACTTTTGCCGGGATTCGAACCGCGGACCTCTGGAATACCGGCCCAGTGTACAGAACCACTACACCACGAAATCACTCCAAGAAGGTGGGAGAAATACCTTATATACTCACCCTTTCAAAGGGCGACTGGGGATTTTTAGGGGACCCAATCGCCAAATCCTGGATGTGGAGAATCGTAATCCAACACTCTTTTAGTTCGGGCGCCAATGCAGAGACATTAGGATTTTTTGGAAAAGCCGGAGAGAAGAAAAATATGCAACACTTTTGCCTGGATTCGAACCGCGGACCTCGGGAATACCGGCCCAGTGTACAGAACCACTACACCACGAAATCACTCCAAGAAGGTGGGAGAAATACCTTATATACTCCCCCTTTCAAAGGGCGACTGGGGTTTTTTAGGGGACCCAATCGCCAAATCCTGGATTTGGAGAATCGTAATCCAACACTCTTTTAGTTCGGGCGCCAATGTAGAGACATTAGGATTTTTTGGAAAAGCCGGAGAGATGAAAAATATGCAACACTTTTGCCGGGATTCGAACCGCGGACCTCTGGAATACCGGCCCAGTGTACAGAACCACTACACCACGAAATCACTCCAAGAAGGTGGGAGAAATACCTTATATACTCACCCTTTCAAAGGGCGACTGGGGTTTTTTAGGGGACCCAATCGCCAAATCCTGGGTGTGGAGAATCGTAATCCAACACTCTTTTAGTTGGGGTGCAAATGTAGAGACATTAGGATTTTTTGGTAAGCCGGAGAGATGAAAAATATGCAACAATTTTGCGGGGATTCGAACCGCGGACCTCTGGAATACCGGCCCAGTGTACAGAACCACTACACCACAAAATCACTCCAAGAAGGTGGGAGAAATACCTTATATACTCCCCCTTTCAAAGGGCGACTGGGGTTTTTTAGGGGACCCAATCGCCAAATCCTGGATGTGGAGAATCGTAATCCAACACTCTTTTAGTTCGGGCGCCAATGTAGAGACATTAGGATTTTTTGGAAAAGCCGGACAGATGAAAAATATGCAACACTTTTGCCGGGATTCGAACCGCGGACCTCTGGAATACCGGCCCAGTGTACAGAACCACTACACCACGAAATCACTCCAAGAAGGTGGGAGAAATACCTTATATACTCCCCCTTTCAAAGGGCGACTGGGGTTTTTTAGGGGACCCAATCGCCAAATCCTGGGTGTGGAGAATCGTAATCAAACACTATTTTAGTTGGGGTGCAAATGTAGAGACATTAGGATTTTTTGGTAAGCCGGAGAGATGAAAAATATGCAACACTTTTGCCGGGATTCGAACCGCGGACCTCTGGAATACCGGCCCAGTGTACAGAACCACTACACCACGAAATCACTCCAAGAAGGTGGGAGAAATACCTTATATACTCCCCCTTTCAAAGGGCGACTGGGGATTTTTAGGGGACCAAATCGCCAAATCCTGGATGTGGAGAATCGTAATCGAACACTCTTTTAGTACGGGCGCCAATGTAGATGTATTAGGATTTTTTGGAAAAGCCGGAGAGATGAAAAATATGGAAGACTTTTGCCGGGATTCGAACCGCGGACCTCTGGAATACCGGCCCAGTGTACAGAACCACTACACCACGAAATCACTCCAAGAAGGTGGGAGAAATACCTTATATACTCACCCTTTCAAAGGGCGACTGGGGATTTTTAGGGGACCCAATCGCCAAATCCTGGACGTGGAGAATCGTAATACAACAATCTTTTAGTTCGAGCGCCAATGTAGAGACATTAGGATTTTTTGGAAAAGCCGGAGAGATGAAAAATATGCAACACTTTTGCCGGGATTCGAACCGCGGACCTCTGGAATACCGGCCCAGTGTACAGAACCACTACACCACGAAATCACTCCAAGAAGGTGGGAGAAATACCTTATATACTCACCCTTTCAAAGGGCAACTGGGGTTTTATAGGGGACCCTATCGCCAAATCCTGGGTGTGGAGAATCGTAATCCAACACTCTTTTAGTTGGGGTGCAAATGTAGAGACATTAGGATTTTTTGGTAAGCCGGAGAGATGAAAAATATGCAACAATTTTTCCGGGATTCGAACCGCGGACCTCTGGAATACCGGCCCAGTGTACAGAACCACTACACCACAAAATCTCTCCAAGAAGGTGGGAGAAATACCTTATATACTCCCCCTTTCAAAGGGCGACTGGGGTTTTTTAGGGGACCCAATCGCAAAATCCTGGATGTGGAGAATCGTAATCCAACACTCTTTTAGTTCGGGTGCCAATGTAGAGACATTAGGATTTTTTGGAAAAGCCGGAGAGATGAAAAATATGCAACACTTTTGCCGGGATTCGAACCGCGGACCTCTGGAATACCGGCCCAGTGTACAGAACCACTACACCACGAAATCACTCCAAGAAGGTGGGAGAAATACCTTATATACTCACCCTTTCAAAGGGCGACTGGGGATTTTTAGGGGACCCAATCGCCAAATCCTGGATGTGGAGAATCGTAATCCAACACTCTTTTAGTACAGGCGCCAATGTAGAGACATTAGGATTTTTTGGAAAAGCCGGAGAGATGAAAAATATGCAACACTTTTGCCGGGATTCGAACCGCGGACCTCTGGAATACCGGCCCAGTGTACAGAACCACTACACCACAAAATCTCTCCAAGAAGGTGGGAGAAATACCTTATATACTCCCCCTTTCAAAGGGCGACTGGGGTTTTTTAGGGGACCCAATCGCAAAATCCTGGATGTGGAGAATCGTAATCCAACACTCTTTTAGTTCGGTTGCCAATGTAGAGACATTAGGATTTTTTGGAAAAGCCGGAGAGATGAAAAATATGCAACACTTTTGCCGGGATTCGAACCGCGGACCTCTGGAATACCGGCCCAGTGTACAGAACCACTACACCACGATATCACTCCAAGAAGGTGGGAGAAATACCTTATATACTCACCCTTTCAAAGGGCGACTGGGGATTTTTAGGGGACCCAATCGCCAAATCCTGGATGTGGAGAATCGTAATCCAACACTCTTTTAGTACAGGCGCCAATGTAGAGACATTAGGATTTTTTGGAAAAGCCGGAGAGATGAAAAATATGCAACACTTTTGCCGGGATTCGAACCGCGGACCTCTGGAATACCGGCCCAGTGTACAGAACCACTACACCACGAAATCACTCCAAGAAGGTGGGAGAAATACCTTATATACTCCCCCTTTCAAAGGGCGACTGGGGATTTTTAGGGGACCCAATCGCCAAATCCTGGATGTGGAGAATCGTAATCGAACACTCTTTTAGTACGGGCGCCAATGTAGAGATATTAGGATTTTTTTGAAAAGCCGGAGAGATGAAAAATATGGAACACTTTTGCCGGGATTCGAACCGCGGACCTCTGGAATACCGGCCCAGTGTACAGAACCACTACACCACGAAATCACTCCAAGAAGGTGGGAGAAATACCTTATATACTCCCCCTTTCAAAGGGCGACTGGGGATTTTTAGGGGACCCAATCGCCAAATCCTGGATGTGGAGAATCGTAATCCAACACTCTTTTAGTACGGGCGCCAATGTAGAGACATTAGGATTTTTTGGAAAAGCCGGAGAGATGAAAAATATGCAACACTTTTGCCGGGATTCGAACCGCGGACCTCTGGAATACCGGCCCAGTGTACAGAACCACTACACCACGAAATCACTCCAAGAAGGTGGGAGAAATACCTTATATACTCCCCCTTTCAAAGGGCGACTGGGGTTTTTTAGGGGACCCAATCGCCAAATCCTGGAAGTGGAGAATCGTAATCCAACAATCTTTTAGTTCGAGCGCCAATGTAGAGACATTAGGATTTTTTGGAAAAGCCGGACAGATGAAAAATATGCAACACTTTTGCCGGGATTCGAACCGCGGACCTCTGGAATACCGGCCCAGTGTACAGAACCACTACACCACGAAATCACTCCAAGAAGGTGGGAGAAATACCTTATATACTCACCCTTTCAAAGGGCGACTGGGGATTTTTAGGGGACCCAATCGCCAAATCCTGGATGTGGAGAATCGTAATCCAACACTCTTTTAGTTCGGGCGCCAATGTAGAGACATTAGGATTTTTTGGAAAAGCCGGAGAGAAGAAAAATATGCAACACTTTTGCCTGGATTCGAACCGCGGACCTCGGGAATACCGGCCCAGTGTACAGAACCACTACACCACGAAATCACTCCAAGAAGGTGGGAGAAATACCTTATATACTCCCCCTTTCAAAGGGCGACTGGGGTTTTTTAGGGGACCCAATCGCCAAATCCTGGATTTGGAGAATCGTAATCCAACACTCTTTTAGTTCGGGCGCCAATGTAGAGACATTAGGATTTTTTTGAAAAGCCGGAGAGATGAAAAATATGCAACACTTTTGCCGGGATTCGAACCGCGGACCTCTGGAATACCGGCCCAGTGTACAGAACCACTACACCACGAAATCACTCCAAGAAGGTGGGAGAAATACCTTATATACTCACCCTTTCAAAGGGCGACTGGGGTTTTTTAGGGGACCCAATCGCCAAATCCTGGGTGTGGAGAATCGTAATCCAACACTCTTTTAGTTGGGGTGCAAATGTAGAGACATTAGGATTTTTTGGTAAGCCGGAGAGATGAAAAATATGCAACAATTTTGCGGGGATTCGAACCGCGGACCTCTGGAATACCGGCCCAGTGTACAGAACCACTACACCACAAAATCACTCCAAGAACGTGGGAGAAATACCTTATATACTCCCCCTTTCAAAGGGCGACTGGGGTTTTTTAGGGGACCCAATCGCCAAATCCTGGATGTGGAGAATCGTAATCCAACACTCTTTTAGTTCGGGCGCCAATGTAGAGACATTAGGATTTTTTGGAAAAGCCGGACAGATGAAAAATATGCAACACTTTTGCCGGGATTCGAACCGCGGACCTCTGGAATACCGGCCCAGTGTACAGAACCACTACACCACGAAATCACTCCAAGAAGGTGGGAGAAATACCTTATATACTCCCCCTTTCAAAGGGCGACTGGGGTTTTTTAGGGGACCCAATCGCCAAATCCTGGGTGTGGAGAATCGTAATCCAACACTCTTTTAGTTGGGGTGCAAATGTAGAGACATTAGGATTTTTTGGTAAGCCGGAGAGATGAAAAATATGCAACACTTTTGCCGGGATTCGAACCGCGGACCTCTGGAATACCGGCCCAGTGTACAGAACCACTACACCACGAAATCACTCCAAGAAGGTGGGAGAAATACCTTATATACTCCCCCTTTCAAAGGGCGACTGGGGATTTTTAGGGGACCCAATCGCCAAATCCTGGATGTGGAGAATCGTAATCGAACACTCTTTTAGTACGGGCGCCAATGTAGAGATATTAGGATTTTTTTGAAAAGCCGGAGAGATGAAAAATATGGAACACTTTTGCCGGGATTCGAACCGCGGACCTCTGGAATACCGGCCCAGTGTACAGAACCACTACACCACGAAATCACTCCAAGAAGGTGGGAGAAATACCTTATATACTCACCCTTTCAAAGGGCGACTGGGGATTTTTAGGGGACCCAATCGCCAAATCCTGGACGTGGAGAATCGTAATACAACAATCTTTTAGTTCGAGCGCCAATGTAGAGACATTAGGATTTTTTGGAAAAGCCGGAGAGATGAAAAATATGCAAC
This sequence comes from Stegodyphus dumicola, assembly GCF_044657685.1. Classification (NCBI taxonomy): domain Eukaryota; kingdom Metazoa; phylum Arthropoda; class Arachnida; order Araneae; family Eresidae; genus Stegodyphus; species Stegodyphus dumicola. The sequence continues at coordinate 132,368,090 of NC_140770.1, forward strand.
ACTTTTGCCGGGATTCGAACCGCGGACCTCTGGAATACCGGCCCAGTGTACAGAACCTCTACACCACGAAATCACTCCAAGAAGGTGGGAGAAATACCTTATATAGTCACCCTTTCAAAGGGCAACTGGGGTTTTTTAGGGGACCCTATCGCCAAATCCTGCGTGTGGAGAATCGTAATCCAACACTCTTTTAGTTGGGGTGCAAATGTAGAGACATAAGGATTTTTTGGTAAGCCGGAGAGATGAAAAATATGCAACAATTTTTCCGGGATTCGAACCGCGGACCTCTGGAATACCGGCCCAGTGTACAGAACCACTACACCACAAAATCTCTCCAAGAAGGTGGGAGAAATACCTTATATACTCCCCCTTTCAAAGGGCGACTGGGGTTTTTTAGGGGACCCAATCGCAAAATCCTGGATGTGGAGAATCGTAATCCAACACTCTTTTAGTTCGGGTGCCAATGTAGAGACATTAGGATTTTTTGGAAAAGCCGGAGAGATGAAAAATATGCAACACTTTTGCCGGGATTCGAACCGCGGACCTCTGGAATACCGGCCCAGTGTACAGAACCACTACACCACGAAATCACTCCAAGTAGGTGGGAGAAATACCTTATATACTCCCCCTTTCAAAGGGCGACTGGGGTTTTTTAGGGGACCCAATCGCCAAATCCTGGATGTGGAGAATCGTAATCCAACACTCTTTTAGTTCGGGCGCCAATGTAGAGACATTAGGATTTTTTGGAAAAGCCGGACAGATGAAAAATATGCAACACTTTTGCCGGGATTCGAACCGCGGACCTCTGGAATACCGGCCCAGTGTACAGAACCACTACACCACGAAATCACTCCAAGAAGGTGGGAGAAATACCTTATATACTCCCCCTTTCAAAGGGCGACTGGGGTTTTTTAGGGGACCCAATCGCCAAATCCTGGGTGTGGAGAATCGTAATCCAACACTCTTTTAGTTGGGGTGCAAATGTAGAGACATTAGGATTTTTTGGTAAGCCGGAGAGATGAAAAATATGCAACACTTTTGCCGGGATTCGAACCGCGGACCTCTGGAATACCGGCCCAGTGTACAGAACCACTACACCACGAAATCACTCCAAGAAGGTGGGAGAAATACCTTATATACTCCCCCTTTCAAAGGGCGACTGGGGATTTTTAGGGGACCCAATCGCCAAATCCTGGATGTGGAGAATCGTAATCGAACACTCTTTTAGTACGGGCGCCAATGTAGAGATATTAGGATTTTTTTGAAAAGCCGGAGAGATGAAAAATATGGAACACTTTTGCCGGGATTCGAACCGCGGACCTCTGGAATACCGGCCCAGTGTACAGAACCACTACACCACGAAATCACTCCAAGAAGGTGGGAGAAATACCTTATATACTCACCCTTTCAAAGGGCGACTGGGGATTTTTAGGGGACCCAATCGCCAAATCCTGGACGTGGAGAATCGTAATACAACAATCTTTTAGTTCGAGCGCCAATGTAGAGACATTAGGATTTTTTGGAAAAGCCGGAGAGATGAAAAATATGCAACACTTTTGCCGGGATTCGAACCGCGGACCTCTGGAATACCGGCCCAGTGTACAGAACCACTACACCACGAAATCACTCCAAGAAGGTGGGAGAAATACCTTATATAGTCACCCTTTCAAAGGGCAACTGGGGTTTTTTAGGGGACCCTATCGCCAAATCCTGCGTGTGGAGAATCGTAATCCAACACTCTTTTAGTTGGGGTGCAAATGTAGAGACATAAGGATTTTTTGGTAAGCCGGAGAGATGAAAAATATGCAACAATTTTTCCGGGATTCGAACCGCGGACCTCTGGAATACCGGCCCAGTGTACAGAACCACTACACCACAAAATCTCTCCAAGAAGGTGGGAGAAATACCTTATATACTCCCCCTTTCAAAGGGCGACTGGGGTTTTTTAGGGGACCCAATCGCAAAATCCTGGATGTGGAGAATCGTAATCCAACACTCTTTTAGTTCGGGTGCCAATGTAGAGACATTAGGATTTTTTGGAAAAGCCGGAGAGATGAAAAATATGCAACACTTTTGCCGGGATTCGAACCGCGGACCTCTGGAATACCGGCCCAGTGTACAGAACCACTACACCACGAAATCACTCCAAGTAGGTGGGAGAAATACCTTATATACTCACCCTTTCAAAGGGCGACTGGGGATTTTTAGGGGACCCAATCGCCAAATCCTGGATGTGGAGAATCGTAATCCAACACTCTTTTAGTACAGGCGCCAATGTAGAGACATTAGGATTTTTTGGAAAAGCCGGAGAGATGAAAAATATGCAACACTTTTGCCGGGATTCGAACCGCGGACCTCTGGAATACCGGCCCAGTGTACAGAACCACTACACCACGAAATCACTCCAAGAAGGTGGGAGAAATACCTTATATACTCCCCCTTTCAAAGGGCGACTGGGGATTTTTAGGGGACCCAATCGCCAAATCCTGGATGTGGAGAATCGTAATCGAACACTCTTTTAGTACGGGCGCCAATGTAGAGATATTAGGATTTTTTTGAAAAGCCGGAGAGATGAAAAATATGGAACACTTTTGCCGGGATTCGAACCGCGGACCTCTGGAATACCGGCCCAGTGTACAGAACCACTACACCACGAAATCACTCCAAGAAGGTGGGAGAAATACCTTATATACTCACCCTTTCAAAGGGCGACTGGGGATTTTTAGGGGACCCAATCGCCAAATCCTGGACGTGGAGAATCGTAATACAACAATCTTTTAGTTCGAGCGCCAATGTAGAGACATTAGGATTTTTTGGAAAAGCCGGAGAGATGAAAAATATGCAACACTTTTGCCGGGATTCGAACCGCGGACCTCTGGAATACCGGCCCAGTGTACAGAACCACTACACCACGAAATCACTCCAAGAAGGTGGGAGAAATACCTTATATACTCACCCTTTCAAAGGGCGACTGGGGTTTTTTAGGGGACCCTATCGCCAAATCCTGGGTGTGGAGAATCGTAATCCAACACTCTTTTAGTTGGGGTGCAAATGTAGAGACATTAGGATTTTTTGGTAAGCCGGAGAGATGAAAAATATGCAACAATTTTTCCGGGATTCGAACCGCGGACCTCTGGAATACCGGCCCAGTGTACAGAACCACTACACCAAAAAATCACTCCAATAAGGTGGGAGAAATACCTTATATACTCCCCCTTTCAAAGGGCGACTGGGGTTTTTTAGGGGACCCAATCGCAAAATCCTGGATGTGGAGAATCGTAATCCAACACTCTTTTAGTTCGGGTGCCAATGTAGAGACATTAGGATTTTTTGGAAAAGCCGGAGAGATGAAAAATATGCAACACTTTTGCCGGGATTCGAACCGCGGACCTCTGGAATACCGGCCCAGTGTACAGAACCACTACACCACGAAATCACTCCAAGAAGGTGGGAGAAATACCTTATATACTCACCCTTTCAAAGGGCGACTGGGGATTTTTAGGGGACCCAATCGCCAAATCCTGGACGTGGAGAATCGTAATACAACAATCTTTTAGTTCGAGCGCCAATGTAGAGACATTAGGATTTTTTGGAAAAGCCGGAGAGATGAAAAATATGCAACACTTTTGCCGGGATTCGAACCGCGGACCTCTGGAATACCGGCCCAGTGTACAGAACCACTACACCACGAAATCACTCCAAGAAGGTGGGAGAAATACCTTATATACTCACCCTTTCAAAGGGCGACTGGGGTTTTTTAGGGGACCCTATCGCCAAATCCTGGGTGTGGAGAATCGTAATCCAACACTCTTTTAGTTGGGGTGCAAATGTAGAGACATTAGGATTTTTTGGTAAGCCGGAGAGATGAAAAATATGCAACAATTTTTCCGGGATTCGAACCGCGGACCTCTGGAATACCGGCCCAGTGTACAGAACCACTACACCAAAAAATCACTCCAATAAGGTGGGAGAAATACCTTATATACTCCCCCTTTCAAAGGGCGACTGGGGTTTTTTAGGGGACCCAATCGCAAAATCCTGGATGTGGAGAATCGTAATCGAACACTCTTTTAGTACGGGCGCCAATGTAGAGATATTAGGATTTTTTTGAAAAGCCGGAGAGATGAAAAATATGGAACACTTTTGCCGGGATTCGAACCGCGGACCTCTGGAATACCGGCCCAGTGTACAGAACCACTACACCACGAAATCACTCCAAGAAGGTGGGAGAAATACCTTATATACTCACCCTTTCAAAGGGCGACTGGGGATTTTTAGGGGACCCAATCGCCAAATCCTGGACGTGGAGAATCGTAATACAACAATCTTTTAGTTCGAGCGCCAATGTAGAGACATTAGGATTTTTTGGAAAAGCCGGAGAGATGAAAAATATGCAACACTTTTGCCGGGATTCGAACCGCGGACCTCTGGAATACCGGCCCAGTGTACAGAACCACTACACCACGAAATCACTCCAAGAAGGTGGGAGAAATACCTTATATAGTCACCCTTTCAAAGGGCAACTGGGGTTTTTTAGGGGACCCTATCGCCAAATCCTGCGTGTGGAGAATCGTAATCCAACACTCTTTTAGTTGGGGTGCAAATGTAGAGACATAAGGATTTTTTGGTAAGCCGGAGAGATGAAAAATATGCAACAATTTTTCCGGGATTCGAACCGCGGACCTCTGGAATACCGGCCCAGTGTACAGAACCACTACACCACAAAATCTCTCCAAGAAGGTGGGAGAAATACCTTATATACTCCCCCTTTCAAAGGGCGACTGGGGTTTTTTAGGGGACCCAATCGCAAAATCCTGGATGTGGAGAATCGTAATCCAACACTCTTTTAGTTCGGGTGCCAATGTAGAGACATTAGGATTTGTTGGAAAAGCCGGAGAGATGAAAAATATGCAACACTTTTGCCGGGATTCGAACCGCGGACCTCTGGAATACCGGCCCAGTGTACAGAACCACTACACCACGAAATCACTCCAAGTAGGTGGGAGAAATACCTTATATACTCACCCTTTCAAAGGGCGACTGGGGATTTTTAGGGGACCCAATCGCCAAATCCTGGATGTGGAGAATCGTAATCCAACACTCTTTTAGTACAGGCGCCAATGTAGAGACATTAGGATTTTTTGGAAAAGCCGGAGAGATGAAAAATATGCAACACTTTTGCCGGGATTCGAACCGCGGACCTCTGGAATACCGGCCCAGTGTACAGAACCACTACACCACGAAATCACTCCAAGAAGGTGGGAGAAATACCTTATATACTCCCCCTTTCAAAGGGCGACTGGGGATTTTTAGGGGACCCAATCGCCAAATCCTGGATGTGGAGAATCGTAATCGAACACTCTTTTAGTACGGGCGCCAATGTAGAGATATTAGGATTTTTTTGAAAAGCCGGAGAGATGAAAAATATGGAACACTTTTGCCGGGATTCGAACCGCGGACCTCTGGAATACCGGCCCAGTGTACAGAACCACTACACCACGAAATCACTCCAAGAAGGTGGGAGAAATACCTTATATACTCACCCTTTCAAAGGGCGACTGGGGATTTTTAGGGGACCCAATCGCCAAATCCTGGACGTGGAGAATCGTAATACAACAATCTTTTAGTTCGAGCGCCAATGTAGAGACATTAGGATTTTTTGGAAAAGCCGGAGAGATGAAAAATATGCAACACTTTTGCCGGGATTCGAACCGCGGACCTCTGGAATACCGGCCCAGTGTACAGAACCACTACACCACGAAATCACTCCAAGAAGGTGGGAGAAATACCTTATATACTCACCCTTTCAAAGGGCGACTGGGGTTTTTTAGGGGACCCTATCGCCAAATCCTGGGTGTGGAGAATCGTAATCCAACACTCTTTTAGTTGGGGTGCAAATGTAGAGACATTAGGATTTTTTGGTAAGCCGGAGAGATGAAAAATATGCAACAATTTTTCCGGGATTCGAACCGCGGACCTCTGGAATACCGGCCCAGTGTACAGAACCACTACACCAAAAAATCACTCCAATAAGGTGGGAGAAATACCTTATATACTCCCCCTTTCAAAGGGCGACTGGGGTTTTTTAGGGGACCCAATCGCAAAATCCTGGATGTGGAGAATCGTAATCCAACACTCTTTTAGTTCGGGTGCCAATGTAGAGACATTAGGATTTTTTGGAAAAGCCGGAGAGATGAAAAATATGCAACACTTTTGCCGGGATTCGAACCGCGGACCTCGGGAATACCGGCCCAGTGTACAGAACCACTACACCACGAAATCACTCCAAGAAGGTGGGAGAAATACCTTATATACTCACCCTTTCAAAGGGCGACTGGGGATTTTTAGGGGACCCAATCGCCAAATCCTGGATGTGGAGAATCGTAATCCAACACTCTTTTAGTACAGGCGCCAATGTAGAGACATTAGGATTTTTTGGAAAAGCCGGAGAGATGAAAAATATGCAACACTTTTGCCGGGATTCGAACCGCGGACCTCTGGAATACCGGCCCAGTGTACAGAACCACTACACCACGAAATCACTCCAAGAAGGTGGGAGAAATACCTTATATACTCCCCCTTTCAAAAGGCGACTGGGGATTTTTAGGGGACCCAATCGCCAAATCCTGGATGTGGAGAATCGTAATCGAACACTCTTTTAGTACGGGCGCCAATGTAGAGATATTAGGATTTTTTGGAAAAGCCGGAGAGATGAAAAATATGGAACACTTTTGCCGGGATTCGAACCGCGGACCTCTGGAATACCGGCCCAGTGTACAGAACCACTACACCACGAAATCACTCCAAGAAGGTGGGAGAAATACCTTATATACTCACCCTTTCAAAGGGCGACTGGGGATTTTTAGGGGACCCAATCGCCAAATCCTGGACGTGGAGAATCGTAATACAACAATCTTTTAGTTCGAGCGCCAATGTAGAGACATTAGGATTTTTTGGAAAAGCCGGACAGATGAAAAATATGCAACACTTTTGCCGGGATTCGAACCGCGGACTTCTGGAATACCGTCCCAGTGTACAGAACCACTACACCACGAAATCACTCCAAGAAGGTGGGAGAAATACCTTATATACTCCCCCTTTCAAAGGGCGACTGTGGATTTTTAGGGGACCCAATCGCCAAATCCTGGATGTGGAGAATCGTAATCCAACAATCTTTTAGTTCGGGCGCCAATGTAGAGACATTAGGATTTTTTGGAAAAGACGGAGAGATGAAAAATATGCAACACTTTTGCCGGGATTCGAACCGCGGACCTCTGGAATACCGGCCCAGTGTACAGAACCACTACACCACGAAATCACTCCAAGAAGGTGGGAGAAATACCTTATATACTCACCCTTTCAAAGGGCGACTGCGGTATTTTAGAGGACCCTATCGCCAAATCCTGGGTGTGGAGAATCGTAATCCAACACTCTTTTAGTTGGGGTGCAAATGTAGAGACATTAGGATTTTTTGGTAAGCCGGAGAGATGAAAAATATGCAACACTTTTGACGGGATTCGAACCGCGGACCTCTGGAATACCGGCCCAGTGTACAGAACCACTACACCACGAAATCACTCCAAGAAGGTGGGAGAAATACCTTATATACTCCCCCTTTCAAAGGGCGACTGGGGTTTTTTAGGGGACCCAATCGCCAAATCCTGGATGTGGAGAATCGTAATCCAACAATCTTTTAGTTCGGGCGCCAATGTAGAGACATTAGGATTTTTTGGAAAAGCCGGAGAGATGAAAAATATGCAACACTTTTGCCGGGATTCGAACCGCGGACCTCTGGAATACCGGCCCAGTGTACAGAACCACTACACCACGAAATCACTCCAAGAAGGTGGGAGAAATACCTTATATACTCACCCTTTCAAAGGGCGACTGGGGTTTTTTAGGGGACCCTATCGCCAAATCCTGGGTGTGGAGAATCGTAATCCAACACTCTTTTAGTTGGGGTGCAAATGTAGAGACATTAGGATTTTTTGGAAAAGCCGGAGAGATGAAAAATATGCAACACTTTTGCCGGGATTCGAACCGCGGACCTCTGGAATACCGGCCCAGTGTACAGAACCACTACACCACGAAATCACTCCAAGAAGGTGGGAGAAATACCTTATACACTCACCCTTTCAAAGGGCGACTGGGGATTTTTAGGAGACCCAATCGCCAAATCCTGGATGTGGAGAATCGTAATCCAACACTCTTTTAGTACAGGCGCCAATGTAGAGACATTAGGATTTTTTGGAAAAGCCGGAGAGATGAAAAATATGCAACACTTTTGCCGGGATTCGAACCGCGGACCTCTGGAATACCGGCCCAGTGTACAGAACCACTACACCACGAAATCACTCCAAGAAGGTGGGAGAAATACCTTATATACTCCCCCTTTCAAAGGGCGACTGGGGATTTTTAGGGGACCCAATCGCCAAATCCTGGATGTGGAGAATCGTAATCGAACACTCTTTTAGTACGGGCGCCAATGTAGAGATATTAGGATTTTTTTGAAAAGCCGGAGAGATGAAAAATATGGAAGACTTTTGCCGGGATTCGAACCGCGGACCTCTGGAATACCGGCCCAGTGTACAGAACCACTACACCACGAAATCACTCCAAGAAGGTGGGAGAAATACCTTATATACTCACCCTTTCAAAGGGCGACTGGGGATTTTTAGGGGACCCAATCGCCAAATCCTGGACGTGGAGAATCGTAATACAACAATCTTTTAGTTCGAGCGCCAATGTAGAGACATTAGGATTTTTTGGAAAAGCCGGACAGATGAAAAATATGCAACACTTTTGCCGGGATTCGAACCGCGGACTTCTGGAATACCGTCCCAGTGTACAGAACCACTACACCACGAAATCACTCCAAGAAGGTGGGAGAAATACCTTATATACTCCCCCTTTCAAAGGGCGACTGTGGATTTTTAGGGGACCCAATCGCCAAATCCTGGATGTGGAGAATCGTAATCCAACAATCTTTTAGTTCGGGCGCCAATGTAGAGACATTAGGATTTTTTGGAAAAGCCGGAGAGATGAAAAATATGCAACACTTTTGCCGGGATTCGAACCGCGGACCTCTGGAATACCGGCCCAGTGTACAGAACCACTACACCACGAAATCACTCCAAGAAGGTGGGAGAAATACCTTATATACTCACCCTTTCAAAGGGCGACTGCGGTATTTTAGAGGACCCTATCGCCAAATCCTGGGTGTGGAGAATCGTAATCCAACACTCTTTTAGTTGGGGTGCAAATGTAGAGACATTAGGATTTTTTGGTAAGCCGGAGAGATGAAAAATATGCAACACTTTTGCCGGGATTCGAACCGCGGACCTCTGGAATACCGGCCCAGTGTACAGAACCACTACACCACGAAATCACTCCAAGAAGGTGGGAGAAATACCTTATATACTCCCCCTTTCAAAGGGCGACTGGGGTTTTTTAGGGGACCCAATCGCCAAATCCTGGATGTGGAGAATCGTAATCCAACAATCTTTTAGTTCGGGCGCCAATGTAGAGACATTAGGATTTTTTGGAAAAGCCGGAGAGATGAAAAATATGCAACACTTTTGCCGGGATTCGAACCGCGGACCTCTGGAATACCGGCCCAGTGTACAGAACCACTACACCACGAAATCACTCCAAGAAGGTGGGAGAAATACCTTATATACTCACCCTTTCAAAGGGCGACTGGGGTTTTTTAGGGGACCCTATCGCCAAATCCTGGGTGTGGAGAATCGTAATCCAACACTCTTTTAGTTGGGGTGCAAATGTAGAGACATTAGGATTTTTTGGTAAGCCGGAGAGATGAAAAATATGCAACACTTTTACCGGGATTCGAACCGCGGACCTCTGGAATACCGGCCCAGTGTACAGAACCACTACACCACAAAATCACTCCAAGAAGGTGGGAGAAATACCTTATATACTCCCCCTTTCAAAGGGCGACAGGGGTTTTTTAGGGGACCCAATCGCCAAATCCTGGATGTGGACAATCGTAATCCAACAATCTTTTAGTTCGGGCGCCAATGTAGAGACATTAGGATTTTTTGGAAAAGCCGGAGAGATGAAAAATATGCAACACTTTTGCCGGGATTCGAACCGCGGACCTCTGGAATACCGGCCCAGTGTACAGAACCACTACACCACGAAATCACTCCAAGAAGGTGGGAGAAATACCTTATATACTCCCCCTTTCAAAAGGCGACTGGGGATTTTTAGGGGACCCAATCGCCAAATCCTGGATGTGGAGAATCGTAATCGAACACTCTTTTAGTACGGGCGCCAATGTAGAGATATTAGGATTTTTTGGAAAAGCCGGAGAGATGAAAAATATGGAACACTTTTGCCGGGATTCGAACCGCGGACCTCTGGAATACCGGCCCAGTGTACAGAACCACTACACCACGAAATCACTCCAAGAAGGTGGGAGAAATACCTTATATACTCACCCTTTCAAAGGGCGACTGGGGATTTTTAGGGGACCCAATCGCCAAATCCTGGACGTGGAGAATCGTAATACAACAATCTTTTAGTTCGAGCGCCAATGTAGAGACATTAGGATTTTTTGGAAAAGCCGGACAGATGAAAAATATGCAACACTTTTGCCGGGATTCGAACCGCGGACTTCTGGAATACCGTCCCAGTGTACAGAACCACTACACCACGAAATCACTCCAAGAAGGTGGGAGAAATACCTTATATACTCCCCCTTTCAAAGGGCGACTGTGGATTTTTAGGGGACCCAATCGCCAAATCCTGGATGTGGAGAATCGTAATCCAACAATCTTTTAGTTCGGGCGCCAATGTAGAGACATTAGGATTTTTTGGAAAAGACGGAGAGATGAAAAATATGCAACACTTTTGCCGGGATTCGAACCGCGGACCTCTGGAATACCGGCCCAGTGTACAGAACCACTACACCACGAAATCACTCCAAGAAGGTGGGAGAAATACCTTATATACTCACCCTTTCAAAGGGCGACTGCGGTATTTTAGAGGACCCTATCGCCAAATCCTGGGTGTGGAGAATCGTAATCCAACACTCTTTTAGTTGGGGTGCAAATGTAGAGACATTAGGATTTTTTGGTAAGCCGGAGAGATGAAAAATATGCAACACTTTTGACGGGATTCGAACCGCGGACCTCTGGAATACCGGCCCAGTGTACAGAACCACTACACCACGAAATCACTCCAAGAAGGTGGGAGAAATACCTTATATACTCCCCCTTTCAAAGGGCGACTGGGGTTTTTTAGGGGACCCAATCGCCAAATCCTGGATGTGGAGAATCGTAATCCAACAATCTTTTAGTTCGGGCGCCAATGTAGAGACATTAGGATTTTTTGGAAAAGCCGGAGAGATGAAAAATATGCAACACTTTTGCCGGGATTCGAACCGCGGACCTCTGGAATACCGGCCCAGTGTACAGAACCACTACACCACGAAATCACTCCAAGAAGGTGGGAGAAATACCTTATATACTCACCCTTTCAAAGGGCGACTGGGGTTTTTTAGGGGACCCTATCGCCAAATCCTGGGTGTGGAGAATCGTAATCCAACACTCTTTTAGTTGGGGTGCAAATGTAGAGACATTAGGATTTTTTGGAAAAGCCGGAGAGATGAAAAATATGCAACACTTTTGCCGGGATTCGAACCGCGGACCTCTGGAATACCGGCCCAGTGTACAGAACCACTACACCACGAAATCACTCCAAGAAGGTGGGAGAAATACCTTATACACTCACCCTTTCAAAGGGCGACTGGGGATTTTTAGGAGACCCAATCGCCAAATCCTGGATGTGGAGAATCGTAATCCAACACTCTTTTAGTACAGGCGCCAATGTAGAGACATTAGGATTTTTTGGAAAAGCCGGAGAGATGAAAAATATGCAACACTTTTGCCGGGATTCGAACCGCGGACCTCTGGAATACCGGCCCAGTGTACAGAACCACTACACCACGAAATCACTCCAAGAAGGTGGGAGAAATACCTTATATACTCCCCCTTTCAAAGGGCGACTGGGGATTTTTAGGGGACCCAATCGCCAAATCCTGGATGTGGAGAATCGTAATCGAACACTCTTTTAGTACGGGCGCCAATGTAGAGATATTAGGATTTTTTTGAAAAGCCGGAGAGATGAAAAATATGGAAGACTTTTGCCGGGATTCGAACCGCGGACCTCTGGAATACCGGCCCAGTGTACAGAACCACTACACCACGAAATCACTCCAAGAAGGTGGGAGAAATACCTTATATACTCACCCTTTCAAAGGGCGACTGGGGATTTTTAGGGGACCCAATCGCCAAATCCTGGACGTGGAGAATCGTAATACAACAATCTTTTAGTTCGAGCGCCAATGTAGAGACATTAGGATTTTTTGGAAAAGCCGGACAGATGAAAAATATGCAACACTTTTGCCGGGATTCGAACCGCGGACTTCTGGAATACCGTCCCAGTGTACAGAACCACTACACCACGAAATCACTCCAAGAAGGTGGGAGAAATACCTTATATACTCCCCCTTTCAAAGGGCGACTGTGGATTTTTAGGGGACCCAATCGCCAAATCCTGGATGTGGAGAATCGTAATCCAACAATCTTTTAGTTCGGGCGCCAATGTAGAGACATTAGGATTTTTTGGAAAAGCCGGAGAGATGAAAAATATGCAACACTTTTGCCGGGATTCGAACCGCGGACCTCTGGAATACCGGCCCAGTGTACAGAACCACTACACCACGAAATCACTCCAAGAAGGTGGGAGAAATACCTTATATACTCACCCTTTCAAAGGGCGACTGCGGTATTTTAGAGGACCCTATCGCCAAATCCTGGGTGTGGAGAATCGTAATCCAACACTCTTTTAGTTGGGGTGCAAATGTAGAGACATTAGGATTTTTTGGTAAGCCGGAGAGATGAAAAATATGCAACACTTTTGCCGGGATTCGAACCGCGGACCTCTGGAATACCGGCCCAGTGTACAGAACCACTACACCACGAAATCACTCCAAGAAGGTGGGAGAAATACCTTATATACTCCCCCTTTCAAAGGGCGACTGGGGTTTTTTAGGGGACCCAATCGCCAAATCCTGGATGTGGAGAATCGTAATCCAACAATCTTTTAGTTCGGGCGCCAATGTAGAGACATTAGGATTTTTTGGAAAAGCCGGAGAGATGAAAAATATGCAACACTTTTGCCGGGATTCGAACCGCGGACCTCTGGAATACCGGCCCAGTGTACAGAACCACTACACCACGAAATCACTCCAAGAAGGTGGGAGAAATACCTTATATACTCACCCTTTCAAAGGGCGACTGGGGTTTTTTAGGGGACCCTATCGCCAAATCCTGGGTGTGGAGAATCGTAATCCAACACTCTTTTAGTTGGGGTGCAAATGTAGAGACATTAGGATTTTTTGGTAAGCCGGAGAGATGAAAAATATGCAACAATTTTTCCGGGATTCGAACCGCGGACCTCTGGAATACCGGCCCAGTGTACAGAACCACTACACCACAAAATCACTCCAAGAAGGTGGGAGAAATACCTTATATACTTCCCCTTTCAAAGGGCGACTGGGGTTTTTTAGGGGACCCAATCGCAAAATCCTGGATGTGGAGAATCGTAATCCAACACTCTTTTAGTTCGGGTGCCAATGTAGAGACATTAGGATTTTTTGGAAAAGCCGGAGAGATGAAAAATATGCAACACTTTTGCCGGGATTCGAACCGCGGACCTCTGGAATACCGGCCCAGTGTACAGAACCACTACACCACGAAATCACTCCAAGAAGGTGGGAGAAATACCTTATATACTCACCCTTTCAAAGGGCGACTGGGGATTTTTAGGAGACCCAATCGCCAAATCCTGGATGTGGAGAATCGTAATCCAACACTCTTTTAGTACAGGCGCCAATGTAGAGACATTAGGATTTTTTGGAAAAGCCGGAGAGATGAAAAATATGCAACACTTTTGCCGGGATTCGAACCGCGGACCTCTGGAATACCGGCCCAGTGTACAGAACCACTACACCACGAAATCACTCCAAGAAGGTGGGAGAAATACCTTATATACTCCCCCTTTCAAAGGGCGACTGGGGATTTTTAGGGGACCCAATCGCCAAATCCTGGATGTGGAGAATCGTAATCGAACACTCTTTTAGTACGGGCGCCAATGTAGAGATATTAGGATTTTTTTGAAAAGCCGGAGAGATGAAAAATATGGAAGACTTTTGCCGGGATTCGAACCGCGGACCTCTGGAATACCGGCCCAGTGTACAGAACCACTACACCACGAAATCACTCCAAGAAGGTGGGAGAAATACCTTATATACTCACCCTTTCAAAGGGCGACTGGGGATTTTTAGGGGACCCAATCGCCAAATCCTGGACGTGGAGAATCGTAATACAACAATCTTTTAGTTCGAGCGCCAATGTAGAGACATTAGGATTTTTAGGAAAAGCCGGACAGATGAAAAATATGCAACACTTTTGCCGGGATTCGAACCGCGGACCTCTGGAATACCGGCCCAGTGTACTGAACCACTACACCACGAAATCACTCCAAGAAGGTGGGAGAAATACCTTATATACTCCCCCTTTCAAAGGGCGACTGGGGATTTTTAGGGGACCCAATCGCCAAATCCTGGATGTGGAGAATCGTAATCCAACAATCTTTTAGTTCGGGCGCCAATGTAGAGACATTAGGATTTTTTGGAAAAGCCGGAGAGATGAAAAATATGCAACACTTTTGCCGGGATTCGAACCGCGGACCTCTGGAATACCGGCCCAGTGTACAGAACCACTACACCACGAAATCACTCCAAGAAGGTGGGAGAAATACCTTATATACTCACCCTTTCAAAGGGCGACTGCGGTATTTTAGAGGACCCTATCGCCAAATCCTGGGTGTGGAGAATCGTAATCCAACACTCTTTTAGTTGGGGTGCAAATGTAGAGACATTAGGATTTTTTGGTAAGCCGGAGAGATGAAAAATATGCAACAATTTTGCCGGGATTCGAACCGCGGACCTCTGGAATACCGGCCCAGTGTACAGAACCACTACACCACAAAATCACTCCAAGAAGGTGGGAGAAATACCTTATATACTCCCCCTTTCAAAGGGCGACTGGGGTTTTTTGGGGACCCAATCGCCAAATCCTGGATGTGGAGAATCGTAATCCAACACTCTTTTAGTTCGGGTGCGAACGTAGAGACATTAGGATTTTTTGGAAAAGCCGGAGAGATGAAAAATATGCAACACTTTTGCCGGGATTCGAACCGCGGACCTCTGGAATACCGGCCCAGTGTACAGAACCACTACACCACGAAATCACTCCAAGAAGGTGGGAGAAATACCTTATATACTCCCCCTTTCAAAGGGCGACTGGGTATTTTTAGGGGACCCAATCGCCAAATCCTGGATGTGGAGAATCGTAATCCAACACTCTTTTAGTACGGGCGCCAATGTAGAGACATTAGGATTTTTTGGAAAAGCCGGAGAGATGAAAAATATGCAACACTTTTGCCGGGATTCGAACCGCGGACCTCTGGAATACCGGCCCAGTGTACAGAACCACTACACCACGAAATCACTCCAAGAAGGTGGGAGAAATACCTTATATACTCCCCCTTTCAAAGGGCGACTGGGTATTTTTAGGGGACCCAATCGCCAAATCCTGGATGTGGAGAATCGTAATCCAACACTCTTTTAGTACGGGCGCCAATGTAGAGACATTAGGATTTTTTGGAAAAGCCGGAGAGATGAAAAATATGCAACACTTTTGCCGGGATTCGAACCGCGGACCTCTGGAATACCGGCCCAGTGTACAGAACCACTACACCACGAAATCACTCCAAGAAGGTGGGAGAAATACCTTATATACTCCCCCTTTCAAAGGGCGACTGGGGTTTTTTAGGGGACCCAATCGCCAAATCCTGGAAGTGGAGAATCGTAATCCAACAATCTTTTAGTTCGAGCGCCAATGTAGAGACATTAGGATTTTTTGGAAAAGCCGGACAGATGAAAAATATGCAACACTTTTGCCGGGATTCGAACCGCGGACCTCTGGAATACCGGCCCAGTGTACAGAACCACTACACCACGAAATCACTCCAAGAAGGTGGGAGAAATACCTTATATACTCCCCCTTTCAAAGGGCGACTGGGGATTTTTAGGGGACCCAATCGCCAAATCCTGGATGTGGAGAATCGTAATCCAACACTCTTTTAGTTCGGGCGCCAATGCAGAGACATTAGGATTTTTTGGAAAAGCCGGAGAGAAGAAAAATATGCAACACTTTTGCCTGGATTCGAACCGCGGACCTCGGGAATACCGGCCCAGTGTACAGAACCACTACACCACGAAATCACTCCAAGTAGGTGGGAGAAATACCTTATATACTCACCCTTTCAAAGGGCGACTGGGGATTTTTAGGGGACCCAATCGCCAAATCCTGGATGTGGAGAATCGTAATCCAACACTCTTTTAGTACAGGCGCCAATGTAGAGACATTAGGATTTTTTGGAAAAGCCGGAGAGATGAAAAATATGCAACACTTTTGCCGGGATTCGAACCGCGGACCTCTGGAATACCGGCCCAGTGTACAGAACCACTACACCACGAAATCACTCCAAGAAGGTGGGAGAAATACCTTATATACTCCCCCTTTCAAAGGGCGACTGGGGATTTTTAGGGGACCCAATCGCCAAATCCTGGATGTGGAGAATCGTAATCGAACACTCTTTTAGTACGGGCGCCAATGTAGAGATATTAGGATTTTTTTGAAAAGCCGGAGAGATGAAAAATATGGAACACTTTTGCCGGGATTCGAACCGCGGACCTCTGGAATACCGGCCCAGTGTACAGAACCACTACACCACGAAATCACTCCAAGAAGGTGGGAGAAATACCTTATATACTCACCCTTTCAAAGGGCGACTGGGGATTTTTAGGGGACCCAATCGCCAAATCCTGGACGTGGAGAATCGTAATACAACAATCTTTTAGTTCGAGCGCCAATGTAGAGACATTAGGATTTTTTGGAAAAGCCGGAGAGATGAAAAATATGCAACACTTTTGCCGGGATTCGAACCGCGGACCTCTGGAATACCGGCCCAGTGTACAGAACCACTACACCACGAAATCACTCCAAGAAGGTGGGAGAAATACCTTATATACTCACCCTTTCAAAGGGCGACTGGGGTTTTTTAGGGGACCCTATCGCCAAATCCTGGGTGTGGAGAATCGTAATCCAACACTCTTTTAGTTGGGGTGCAAATGTAGAGACATTAGGATTTTTTGGTAAGCCGGAGAGATGAAAAATATGCAACAATTTTTCCGGGATTCGAACCGCGGACCTCTGGAATACCGGCCCAGTGTACAGAACCACTACACCAAAAAATCACTCCAATAAGGTGGGAGAAATACCTTATATACTCCCCCTTTCAAAGGGCGACTGGGGTTTTTTAGGGGACCCAATCGCAAAATCCTGGATGTGGAGAATCGTAATCCAACACTCTTTTAGTTCGGGTGCCAATGTAGAGACATTAGGATTTTTTGGAAAAGCCGGAGAGATGAAAAATATGCAACACTTTTGCCGGGATTCGAACCGCGGACCTCTGGAATACCGGCCCAGTGTACAGAACCACTACACCACGAAATCACTCCAAGAAGGTGGGAGAAATACCTTATATACTCACCCTTTCAAAGGGCGACTGGGGATTTTTAGGGGACCCAATCGCCAAATCCTGGATGTGGAGAATCGTAATCCAACACTCTTTTAGTACAGGCGCCAATGTAGAGACATTAGGATTTTTTGGAAAAGCCGGAGAGATGAAAAATATGCAAAACTATTGCCGGGATTCGAACCGCGGACCTCTGGAATACCGGCCCAGTGTAGAGAACCACTACACCACGAAATCACTCCAAGAAGGTGGGAGAAATACCTTATATACTCCCCCTTTCAAAAGGCGACTGGGGATTTTTAGGGGACCCAATCGCCAAATCCTGGATGTGGAGAATCGTAATCGAACACTCTTTTAGTACGGGCGCCAATGTAGAGATATTAGGATTTTTTGGAAAAGCCGGAGAGATGAAAAATATGGAACACTTTTGCCGGGATTCGAACCGCGGACCTCTGGAATACCGGCCCAGTGTACAGAACCACTACACCACGAAATCACTCCAAGAAGGTGGGAGAAATACCTTATATACTCACCCTTTCAAAGGGCGACTGGGGATTTTTAGGGGACCCAATCGCCAAATCCTGGACGTGGAGAATCGTAATACAACAATCTTTTAGTTCGAGCGCCAATGTAGAGACATTAGGATTTTTTGGAAAAGCCGGACAGATGAAAAATATGCAACACTTTTGCCGGGATTCGAACCGCGGACTTCTGGAATACCGTCCCAGTGTACAGAACCACTACACCACGAAATCACTCCAAGAAGGTGGGAGAAATACCTTATATACTCCCCCTTTCAAAGGGCGACAGGGGATTTTTAGGGGACCCAATCGCCAAATCCTGGATGTGGAGAATCGTAATCCAACAAACGCTCTTTTAGTTCGGGCGCCAATGCAGAGACATTAGGATTTTTTGGAAAAGCCGGAGAGATGAAAAATATGCAACACTTTTGCCGGGATTCGAACCGCGGACCTCTGGAATACCGGCCCAGTGTACAGAACCACTACACCACGAAATCACTCCAAGAAGGTGGGAGAAATACCTTATATACTCACCCTTTCAAAGGGCGACTGGGGTTTTTTAGGGGACCCTATCGCCAAATCCTGGGTGTGGAGAATCGTAATCCAACACTCTTTTAGTTGGGGTGCAAATGTAGAGACATTAGGATTTTTTGGTAAGCCGGAGAGATGAAAAATATGCAACAATTTTTCCGGGATTCGAACCGCGGACCTCTGGAATACCGGCCCAGTGTACAGAACCACTACACCACAAAATCACTCCAAGAAGGTGGGAGAAATACCTTATATACTCACCCTTTCAAAGGGCGACTGGGGATTTTTAGGGGACCCAATCGCCAAATCCTGGATGTGGAGAATCGTAATCCAACACTCTTTTAGTACAGGCGCCAATGTAGAGACATTAGGATTTTTTGGAAAAGCCGGAGAGATGAAAAATATGCAACACTTTTGCCGGGATTCGAACCGCGGACCTCTGGAATACCGGCCCAGTGTACAGAACCACTACACCACGAAATCACTCCAAGAAGGTGGGAGAAATACCTTATATACTCCCCCTTTCAAAGGGCGACTGGGGATTTTTAGGGGACCCAATCGCCAAATCCTGGATGTGGAGAATCGTAATCGAACACTCTTTTAGTACGGGCGCCAATGTAGAGATATTAGGATTTTTTTGAAAAGCCGGAGAGATGAAAAATATGGAACACTTTTGCCGGGATTCGAACCGCGGACCTCTGGAATACCGGCCCAGTGTACAGAACCACTACACCACGAAATCACTCCAAGAAGGTGGGAGAAATACCTTATATACTCACCCTTTCAAAGGGCGACTGGGGATTTTTAGGGGAACCAATCGCCAAATCCTGGACGTGGAGAATCGTAATACAACAATCTTTTAGTTCGAGCGCCAATGTAGAGACATTAGGATTTTTTTGGAAAAGCCGGAGAGATGAAAAATATGCAACACTTTTGTCGGGATTCGAACCGCGGACCTCTGGAATACCGGCCCAGTGTACAGAACCACTACACCACGAAATCACTCCAAGAAGGTGGGAGAAATACCTTATATACTCACCCTTTCAAAGGGCGACTGGGGTTTTTTAGGGGACCCTATCGCCAAATCCTGGGTGTGGAGAATCGTAATCCAACACTCTTTTAGTTGGGGTGCAAATGTAGAGACATTAGGATTTTTTGGTAAGCCGGAGAGATGAAAAATATGCAACAATTTTTCCGGGATTCGAACCGCGGACCTCTGGAATACCGGCCCAGTGTACAGAACCACTACACCACGAAATCACTCCAAGAAGGTGGGAGAAATACCTTATATACTCACCCTTTCAAAGGGCGACTGGGGATTTTTAGGGGACCCAATCGCCAAATCCTGGATGTGGAGAATCGTAATCCAACACTCTTTTAGTACAGGCGCCAATGTAGAGACATTAGGATTTTTTGGAAAAGCCGGAGAGATGAAAAATATGCAACACTTTTGCCGGGATTCGAACCGCGGACCTCTGGAATACCGGCCCAGTGTACAGAACCACTACACCACGAAATCACTCCAAGAAGGTGGGAGAAATACCTTATATACTCCCCCTTTCAAAGGGCGACTGGGGATTTTTAGGGGACCCAATCGCCAAATCCTGGATGTGGAGAATCGTAATCGAACACTCTTTTAGTACGGGCGCCAATGTAGAGATATTAGGATTTTTTTGAAAAGCCGGAGAGATGAAAAATATGGAACACTTTTGCCGGGATTCGAACCGCGGACCTCTGGAATACCGGCCCAGTGTACAGAACCACTACACCACGAAATCACTCCAAGAAGGTGGGAGAAATACCTTATATACTCACCCTTTCAAAGGGCGACTGGGGATTTTTAGGGGAACCAATCGCCAAATCCTGGACGTGGAGAATCGTAATACAACAATCTTTTAGTTCGAGCGCCAATGTAGAGACATTAGGATTTTTTTGGAAAAGCCGGAGAGATGAAAAATATGCAACACTTTTGTCGGGATTCGAACCGCGGACCTCTGGAATACCGGCCCAGTGTACAGAACCACTACACCACGAAATCACTCCAAGAAGGTGGGAGAAATACCTTATATACTCACCCTTTCAAAGGGCGACTGGGGTTTTTTAGGGGACCCTATCGCCAAATCCTGGGTGTGGAGAATCGTAATCCAACACTCTTTTAGTTGGGGTGCAAATGTAGAGACATTAGGATTTTTTGGTAAGCCGGAGAGATGAAAAATATGCAACAATTTTTCCGGGATTCGAACCGCGGACCTCTGGAATACCGGCCCAGTGTACAGAACCACTACACCACGAAATCACTCCAAGAAGGTGGGAGAAATACCTTATATACTCACCCTTTCAAAGGGCGACTGGGGATTTTTAGGGGACCCAATCGCCAAATCCTGGATGTGGAGAATCGTAATCCAACACTCTTTTAGTACAGGCGCCAATGTAGAGACATTAGGATTTTTTGGAAAAGCCGGAGAGATGAAAAATATGCAACACTTTTGCCGGGATTCGAACCGCGGACCTCTGGAATACCGGCCCAGTGTACAGAACCACTACACCACGAAATCACTCCAAGAAGGTGGGAGAAATACCTTATATACTCCCCCTTTCAAAAGGCGACTGGGGATTTTTAGGGGACCCAATCGCCAAATCCTGCATGTGGAGAATCGTAATCGAACACTCTATTAGTACGGGCGCCAATGTAGAGATATTAGGATTTTTTGGAAAAGCCGGAGAGATGAAAAATATGGAAGACTTTTGCCGGGATTCGAACCGCGGACCTCTGGAATACCGGCCCAGTGTACAGAACCACTACACCACGAAATCACTCCAAGAAGGTGGGAGAAATACCTTATATACTCACCCTTTCAAAGGGCGACTGGGGATTTTTAGGGGACCCAATCGCCAAATCCTGGACGTGGAGAATCGTAATACAACAATCTTTTAGTTCGAGCGCCAATGTAGAGACATTAGGATTTTTAGGAAAAGCCGGACAGATGAAAAATATGCAACACTTTTGCCGGGATTCGAACCGCGGACCTCTGGAATACCGGCCCAGTGTACTGAACCACTACACCACGAAATCACTCCAAGAAGGTGGGAGAAATACCTTATATACACCCCCTTTCAAAGGGCGACTGGGGATTTTTAGGGGACCCAATCGCCAAATCCTGGATGTGGAGAATCGTAATCCAACAATCTTTTAGTTCGGGCGCCAATGTAGAGACATTAGGATTTTTTGGAAAAGCCGGAGAGATGAAAAATATGCAACACTTTTGCCGGGATTCGAACCGCGGACCTCTGGAATACCGGCCCAGTGTACAGAACCACTACACCACGAAATCACTCCAAGAAGGTGGGAGAAATACCTTATATACTCCCCCTTTCAAAGGGCGACTGCGGTATTTTAGAGGACCCTATCGCCAAATCCTGGGTGTGGAGAATCGTAATCCAACACTCTTTTAGTTGGGGTGCAAATGTAGAGACATTAGGATTTTTTGGTAAGCCGGAGAGATGAAAAATATGCAACAATTTTGCCGGGATTCGAACCGCGGACCTCTGGAATACCAGCCCAGTGTACAGAACCACTACACCACAAAATCACTCCAAGAAGGTGGGAGAAATACCTTATATACTCCCCCTTTCAAAGGGCGACTGGGGTTTTTTAGGGGACCCAATCGCCAAATCCTGGATGTGGAGAATCGTAATCCAACACTCTTTTAGTTCGGGTGCGAACGTAGAGACATTAGGATTTTTTGGAAAAGCCGGAGAGATGAAAAATATGCAACACTTTTGCCGGGATTCGAACCGCGGACCTCTGGAATACCGGCCCAGTGTACAGAACCACTACACCACGAAATCACTCCAAGAAGGTGGGAGAAATACCTTATATACTCCCCCTTTCAAAGGGCGACTGGGTATTTTTAGGGGACCCAATCGCCAAATCCTGGATGTGGAGAATCGTAATCCAACACTCTTTTAGTACGGGCGCCAATGTAGAGACATTAGGATTTTTTGGAAAAGCCGGAGAGATGAAAAATATGCAACACTTTTGCCGGGATTCGAACCGCGGACCTCTGGAATACCGGCCCAGTGTACAGAACCACTACACCACGAAATCACTCCAAGAAGGTGGGAGAAATACCTTATATACTCCCCCTTTCAAAGGGCGACTGGGGTTTTTTAGGGGACCCAATCGCCAAATCCTGGAAGTGGAGAATCGTAATCCAACAATCTTTTAGTTCGAGCGCCAATGTAGAGACATTAGGATTTTTTGGAAAAGCCGGACAGATGAAAAATATGCAACACTTTTGCCGGGATTCGAACCGCGGACCTCTGGAATACCGGCCCAGTGTACAGAACCACTACACCACGAAATCACTCCAAGAAGGTGGGAGAAATACCTTATATACTCCCCCTTTCAAAGGGCGACTGGGGATTTTTAGGGGACCAAATCGCCAAATCCTGGATGTGGAGAATCGTAATCCAACACTCTTTTAGTTCGGGCGCCAATGCAGAGACATTACGATTTTTTGGAAAAGCCGGAGAGAAGAAAAATATGCAACACTTTTGCCTGGATTCGAACCGCGGACCTCGGGAATACCGGCCCAGTGTACAGAACCACTACACCACGAAATCACTCCAAGAAGGTGGGAGAAATACCTTATATACTCCCCCTTTCAAAGGGCGACTGGGGTTTTTTAGGGGACCCAATCGCCAAATCCTGGATTTGGAGAATCGTAATCCAACACTCTTTTAGTTCGGGCGCCAATGTAGAGACATTAGGATTTTTTGGAAAAGCCGGAGAGATGAAAAATATGCAACACTTTTGCCGGGATTCGAACCGCGGACCTCTGGAATACCGGCCCAGTGTACAGAACCACTACACCACGAAATCACTCCAAGAAGGTGGGAGAAATACCTTATATACTCCCCCTTTCAAAGGGCGACTGGGGTTTTTTAGGGGACCCAATCGCCAAATCCTGGGTGTGGAGAATCGTAATCCAACACTCTTTTAGTTGGGGTGCAAATGTAGAGACATTAGGATTTTTTGGTAAGCCGGAGAGATGAAAAATATGCAACAATTTTGCGGGGATTCGAACCGCGGACCTCTGGAATACCGGCCCAGTGTACAGAACCACTACACCACGAAATCACTCCAAGAAGGTGGGAGAAATACCTTATATACTCCCCCTTTCAAAGGGCGACTGGGGTTTTTTAGGGGACCCAATCGCCAAATCCTGGATGTGGAGAATCGTAATCCAACAATCTTTTAGTTCGGGCGCCAATGTAGAGACATTAGGATTTTTTGGAAAAGCCGGAGAGATGAAAAATATGCAACACTTTTGCCGGGATTCGAACCGCGGACCTCTGGAATACCGGCCCAGTGTACAGAACCACTACACCACGAAATCACTCCAAGAAGGTGGGAGAAATACCTTATATACTCACCCTTTCAAAGGGCGACTGCGGTATTTTAGAGGACCCTATCGCCAAATCCTGGGTGTGGAGAATCGTAATCCAACACTCTTTTAGTTGGGGTGCAAATGTAGAGACATTAGGATTTTTTGGTAAGCCGGAGAGATGAAAAATATGCAACAATTTTGCCGGGATTCGAACCGCGGACCTCTGGAATACCGGCCCAGTGTACAGAACCACTACACCACAAAATCACTCCAAGAAGGTGGGAGAAATACCTTATATACTCCCCCTTTCAAAGGGCGACTGGGGTTTTTTAGGGGACCCAATCGCCAAATCCTGGATGTGGAGAATCGTAATCCAACACTCTTTTAGTTCGGGTGCGAACGTAGAGACATTAGGATTTTTTGGAAAAGCCGGAGAGATGAAAAATATGCAACACTTTTGCCGGGATTCGAACCGCGGACCTCTGGAATACCGGCCCAGTGTACAGAACCACTACACCACGAAATCACTCCAAGAAGGTGGGAGAAATACCTTATATACTCCCCCTTTCAAAGGGCGACTGGGTATTTTTAGGGGACCCAATCGCCAAATCCTGGATGTGGAGAATCGTAATCCAACACTCTTTTAGTACGGGCGCCAATGTAGAGACATTAGGATTTTTTGGAAAAGCCGGAGAGATGAAAAATATGCAACACTTTTGCCGGGATTCGAACCGCGGACCTCTGGAATACCGGCCCAGTGTACAGAACCACTACACCACGAAATCACTCCAAGAAGGTGGGAGAAATACCTTATATACTCCCCCTTTCAAAGGGCGACTGGGGTTTTTTAGGGGACCCAATCGCCAAATCCTGGAAGTGGAGAATCGTAATCCAACAATCTTTTAGTTCGAGCGCCAATGTAGAGACATTAGGATTTTTTGGAAAAGCCGGACAGATGAAAAATATGCAACACTTTTGCCGGGATTCGAACCGCGGACCTCTGGAATACCGGCCCAGTGTACAGAACCACTACACCACGAAATCACTCCAAGAAGGTGGGAGAAATACCTTATATACTCCCCCTTTCAAAGGGCGACTGGGGATTTTTAGGGGACCCAATCGCCAAATCCTGGATGTGGAGAATCGTAATCCAACACTCTTTTAGTTCGGGCGCCAATGCAGAGACATTAGGATTTTTTGGAAAAGCCGGAGAGAAGAAAAATATGCAACACTTTTGCCTGGATTCGAACCGCGGACCTCGGGAATACCGGCCCAGTGTACAGAACCACTACACCACGAAATCACTCCAAGAAGGTGGGAGAAATACCTTATATACTCCCCCTTTCAAAGGGCGACTGGGGTTTTTTAGGGGACCCAATCGCCAAATCCTGGATTTGGAGAATCGTAATCCAACACTCTTTTAGTTCGGGCGCCAATGTAGAGACATTAGGATTTTTTGGAAAAGCCGGACAGATGAAAAATATGCAACACTTTTGCCGGGATTCGAACCGCGGACCTCTGGAATACCGGCCCAGTGTACAGAACCACTACACCACGAAATCACTCCAAGAAGGTGTGAGAAATACCTTATATACTCCCCCTTTCAAAGGGCGACTGGGGTTTTTTAGGGGACCCAATCGCCAAATCCTGGGTGTGGAGAATCGTAATCCAACACTCTTTTAGTTGGGGTGCAAATGTAGAGACATTAGGATTTTTTGGTAAGCCGGAGAGATGAAAAATATGCAACAATTTTGCGGGGATTCGAACCGCGGACCTCTGGAATACCGGCCCAGTGTACAGAACCACTACACCACGAAATCACTCCAAGAAGGTGGGAGAAATACCTTATATACTCCCCCTTTCAAAGGGCGACTGGGGTTTTTTAGGGGACCCAATCGCCAAATCCTGGATGTGGAGAATCGTAATCCAACACTCTTTTAGTTCGGGCGCCAATGTAGAGACATTAGGATTTTTTGGAAAAGCCGGACAGATGAAAAATATGCAACACTTTTGCCGGGATTCGAACCGCGGACCTCTGGAATAACGGCCCAGTGTACAGAACCACTACACCACGAAATCACTCCAAGAAGGTGGGAGAAATACCTTATATACTCCCCCTTTCAAAGGGCGACTGGGGTTTTTTAGGGGACCCAATCGCCAAATCCTGGGTGTGGAGAATCGTAATCCAACACTCTTTTAGTTGGGGTGCAAATGTAGAGACATTAGGATTTTTTGGTAAGCCGGAGAGATGAAAAATATGCAACAATTTTGCGGGGATTCGAACCGCGGACCTCTGGAATACCGGCCCATTGTACAGAACCACTACACCACAAAATCACTCCAAGAAGGTGGGAGAAATACCTTATATACTCCCCCTTTCAAAGGGCGACTGGGGTTTTTTAGGGGACCCAATCGCCAAATACTGGATGTGGAGAATCGTAATCCAACACTCTTTTAGTTCGGGTGCCAATGTAGAGACATTAGGATTTTTTGGAAAAGCCGGAGAGATGAAAAATATGCAACACTTTTGCCGGGATTCGAACCGCGGACCTCTGGAATACCGGCCCAGTGTACAGAACCACTACACCACGAAATCACTCCAAGAAGGTGGGAGAAATACCTTATATACTCCCCCTTTCAAAGGGCGACTGGGGATTTTTAGGGGACCCAATAGCCAAATCCTGGATGTGGAGAATCGTAATCCAACACTCTTTTAGTACGGGCGCCAATGTAGAGACATTAGGATTTTTTGGAAAAGCCGGAGAGATGAAAAATATGCAACACTTTTACCGGGATTCGAACCGCGGACCTCTGGAATACCGGCCCAGTGTACAGAACCACTACACCACAAAATCACTCCAAGAAGGTGGGAGAAATACCTTATATACTCCCCCTTTCAAAGGGCGACAGGGGTTTTTTAGGGGACCCAATCGCCAAATCCTGGATGTGGACAATCGTAATCCAACAATCTTTTAGTTCGGGCGCCAATGTAGAGACATTAGGATTTTTTGGAAAAGCCGGAGAGATGAAAAATATGCAACACTTTTGCCGGGATTCGAACCGCGGACCTCTGGAATACCGGCCCAGTGTACAGAACCACTACACCACGAAATCACTCCAAGAATGTGGGAGAAATACCTTATATACTCACCCTTTCAAAGGGCGACTGGGGATTTTTAGGGGACCCAATCGCCAAATCCTGGATGTGGAGAATCGTAATCCAACACTCTTTTAGTACAGGCGCCAATGTAGAGACATTAGGATTTTTTGGAAAAGCCGGAGAGATGAAAAATATGCAACACTTTTGCCGGGATTCGAACCGCGGACCTCTGGAATACCGGCCCAGTGTACAGAACCACTACACCACGAAATCACTCCAAGAAGGTGGGAGAAATACCTTATATACTCCCCCTTTCAAAGGGCGACTGGGGATTTTTAGGGGACCCAATCGCCAAATCCTGGATGTGGAGAATCGTAATCCAACAATCTTTTAGTTCGGGCGCCAATGTAGAGACATTAGGATTTTTTGGAAAAGCCGGAGAGATGAAAAATATTCAACACTTTTGCCGGGATTCGAACCGCGGACCTCTGGAATACCGGCCCAGTGTACAGAACCACTACACCACGAAATCACTCCAAGAAGGTGGGAGAAATACCTTATATACTCCCCCTTTCAAAGGGCGACTGGGGTTTTTTAGGGGACCCAATCGCCAAATCCTGGATGTGGAGAATCGTAATCCAACAATCTTTTAGTTCGGGCGCCAATGTAGAGACATTAGGATTTTTTGGAAAAGCCGGAGAGAAGAAAAATATGCAACACTTTTGCCTGGATTCGAACCGCGGACCTCGGGAATACCGGCCCAGTGTACAGAACCACTACACCACGAAATCACTCCAAGAAGGTGGGAGAAATACCTTATATACTCCCCCTTTCAAAGGGCGACTGGGGTTTTTTAGGGGACCCAATCGCCAAATCCTGGATTTGGAGAATCGTAATCCAACACTCTTTTAGTTCGGGCGCCAATGTAGAGACATTAGGATTTTTTGGAAAAGCCGGACAGATGAAAAATATGCAACACTTTTGCCGGGATTCGAACCGCGGACCTCTGGAATACCGGCCCAGTGTACAGAACCACTACACCACGAAATCACTCCAAGAAGGTGTGAGAAATACCTTATATACTCCCCCTTTCAAAGGGCGACTGGGGTTTTTTAGGGGACCCAATCGCCAAATCCTGGGTGTGGAGAATCGTAATCCAACACTCTTTTAGTTGGGGTGCAAATGTAGAGACATTAGGATTCTTTGGTAAGCCGGAGAGATGAAAAATATGCAACAATTTTGCGGGGATTCGAACCGCGGACCTCTGGAATACCGGCCCAGTGTACAGAACCACTACACCACGAAATCACTCCAAGAAGGTGGGAGAAATACCTTATATACTCCCCCTTTCAAAGGGCGACTGGGGTTTTTTAGGGGACCCAATCGCCAAATCCTGGATGTGGAGAATCGTAATCCAACACTCTTTTAGTTCGGGCGCCAATGTAGAGACATTAGGATTTTTTGGAAAAGCCGGACAGATGAAAAATATGCAACACTTTTGCCGGGATTCGAACCGCGGACCTCTGGAATAACGGCCCAGTGTACAGAACCACTACACCACGAAATCACTCCAAGAAGGTGGGAGAAATACCTTATATACTCCCCCTTTCAAAGGGCGACTGGGGTTTTTTAGGGGACCCAATCGCCAAATCCTGGGTGTGGAGAATCGTAATCCAACACTCTTTTAGTTGGGGTGCAAATGTAGAGACATTAGGATTTTTTGGTAAGCCGGAGAGATGAAAAATATGCAACAATTTTGCGGGGATTCGAACCGCGGACCTCTGGAATACCGGCCCATTGTACAGAACCACTACACCACAAAATCACTCCAAGAAGGTGGGAGAAATACCTTATATACTCCCCCTTTCAAAGGGCGACTGGGGTTTTTTAGGGGACCCAATCGCCAAATACTGGATGTGGAGAATCGTAATCCAACACTCTTTTAGTTCGGGTGCCAATGTAGAGACATTAGGATTTTTTGGAAAAGCCGGAGAGATGAAAAATATGCAACACTTTTGCCGGGATTCGAACCGCGGACCTCTGGAATACCGGCCCAGTGTACAGAACCACTACACCACGAAATCACTCCAAGAAGGTGGGAGAAATACCTTATATACTCCCCCTTTCAAAGGGCGACTGGGGATTTTTAGGGGACCCAATAGCCAAATCCTGGATGTGGAGAATCGTAATCCAACACTCTTTTAGTACGGGCGCCAATGTAGAGACATTAGGATTTTTTGGAAAAGCCGGAGAGATGAAAAATATGCAACACTTTTACCGGGATTCGAACCGCGGACCTCTGGAATACCGGCCCAGTGTACAGAACCACTACACCACAAAATCACTCCAAGAAGGTGGGAGAAATACCTTATATACTCCCCCTTTCAAAGGGCGACAGGGGTTTTTTAGGGGACCCAATCGCCAAATCCTGGATGTGGACAATCGTAATCCAACAATCTTTTAGTTCGGGCGCCAATGTAGAGACATTAGGATTTTTTGGAAAAGCCGGAGAGATGAAAAATATGCAACACTTTTGCCGGGATTCGAACCGCGGACCTCTGGAATACCGGCCCAGTGTACAGAACCACTACACCACGAAATCACTCCAAGAATGTGGGAGAAATACCTTATATACTCACCCTTTCAAAGGGCGACTGGGGATTTTTAGGGGACCCAATCGCCAAATCCTGGATGTGGAGAATCGTAATCCAACACTCTTTTAGTACAGGCGCCAATGTAGAGACATTAGGATTTTTTGGAAAAGCCGGAGAGATGAAAAATATGCAACACTTTTGCCGGGATTCGAACCGCGGACCTCTGGAATACCGGCCCAGTGTACAGAACCACTACACCACGAAATCACTCCAAGAAGGTGGGAGAAATACCTTATATACTCCCCCTTTCAAAGGGCGACTGGGGATTTTTAGGGGACCCAATCGCCAAATCCTGGATGTGGAGAATCGTAATCCAACAATCTTTTAGTTCGGGCGCCAATGTAGAGACATTAGGATTTTTTGGAAAAGCCGGAGAGATGAAAAATATTCAACACTTTTGCCGGGATTCGAACCGCGGACCTCTGGAATACCGGCCCAGTGTACAGAACCACTACACCACGAAATCACTCCAAGAAGGTGGGAGAAATACCTTATATACTCCCCCTTTCAAAGGGCGACTGGGTATTTTTAGGGGACCCAATCGCCAAATCCTGGATGTGGAGAATCGTAATCCAACACTCTTTTAGTACGGGCGCCAATGTAGAGACATTAGGATTTTTTGGAAAAGCCGGAGAGATGAAAAATATGCAACACTTTTGCCGGGATTCGAACCGCGGACCTCTGGAATACCGGCCCAGTGTACAGAACCACTACACCACGAAATCACTCCAAGAAGGTGGGAGAAATACCTTATATACTCCCCCTTTCAAAGGGCGACTGGGGATTTTTAGGGGACCCAATCGCCAAATCCTGGATGTGGAGAATCGTAATCGAACAATCTTTTAGTACGGGCGCCAATGTAGAGATATTAGGATTTTTTTGAAAAGCCGGAGAGATGAAAAATATGGAACACTTTTGCCGGGATTCGAACCGCGGACCTCTGGAATACCGGCCCAGTGTACAGAACCACTACACCACGAAATCACTCCAAGAAGGTGGGAGAAATACCTTATATACTCACCCTTTCAAAGGGCGACTGGGGATTTTTAGGGGAACCAATCGCCAAATCCTGGACGTGGAGAATCGTAATACAACAATCTTTTAGTTCGAGCGCCAATGTAGAGACATTAGGATTTTTTGGAAAAGCCGGAGAGATGAAAAATATGCAACACTTTTGCCGGGATTCGAACCGCGGACCTCTGGAATACCGGCCCAGTGTACAGAACCACTACACCACGAAATCACTCCAAGAAGGTGGGAGAAATACCTTATATACTCACCCTTTCAAAGGGCGACTGGGGTTTTTTAGGGGACCCTATCGCCAAATCCTGGGTGTGGAGAATCGTAATCCAACACTCTTTTAGTTGGGGTGCAAATGTAGAGACATTAGGATTTTTTGGTAAGCCGGAGAGATGAAAAATATGCAACAATTTTTCCGGGATTCGAACCGCGGACCTCTGGAATACCGGCCCAGTGTACAGAACCACTACACCACGAAATCACTCCAAGAAGGTGGGAGAAATACCTTATATACTCACCCTTTCAAAGGGCGACTGGGGATTTTTAGGGGACCCAATCGCCAAATCCTGGATGTGGAGAATCGTAATCCAACACTCTTTTAGTACAGGCGCCAATGTAGAGACATTAGGATTTTTTGGAAAAGCCGGAGAGATGAAAAATATGCAACACTTTTGCCGGGATTCGAACCGCGGACCTCTGGAATACCGGCCCAGTGTACAGAACCACTACACCACGAAATCACTCCAAGAAGGTGGGAGAAATACCTTATAACTCCCCCTTTCAAAAGGCGACTGGGGATTTTTAGGGGACCCAATCGCCAAATCCTGCATGTGGAGAATCGTAATCGAACACTCTTTTAGTACGGGCGCCAATGTAGAGATATTAGGATTTTTTGGAAAAGCCGGAGAGATGAAAAATATGGAAGACTTTTGCCGGGATTCGAACCGCGGACCTCTGGAATACCGGCCCAGTGTACAGAACCACTACACCACGAAATCACTCCAAGAAGGTGGGAGAAATACCTTATATACTCCCCCTTTCAAAGGGCGACTGGGGATTTTTAGGGGACCCAATCGCCAAATCCTGGATTTGGAGAATCGTAATCCAACACTCTTTTAGTTCGGGCGCCAATGTAGAGACATTAGGATTTTTTGGAAAAGCCGGAGAGATGAAAAATATGCAACACTTTTGCCGGGATTCGAACCGCGGACCTCTGGAATACCGGCCCAGTGTACAGAACCACTACACCACGAAATCACTCCAAGAAGGTGTGAGAAATACCTTATATACTCCCCCTTTCAAAGGGCGACTGGGGTTTTTTAGGGGACCCAATCGCCAAATCCTGGGTGTGGAGAATCGTAATCCAACACTCTTTTAGTTGGGGTGCAAATGTAGAGACATTAGGATTTTTTGGTAAGCCGGAGAGATGAAAAATATGCAACAATTTTGCGGGGATTCGAACCGCGGACCTCTGGAATACCGGCCCAGTGTACAGAACCACTACACCACGAAATCACTCCAAGAAGGTGGGAGAAATACCTTATATACTCCCCCTTTCAAAGGGCGACTGGGGTTTTTTAGGGGACCCAATCGCCAAATCCTGGATGTGGAGAATCGTAATCCAACACTCTTTTAGTTCGGGCGCCAATGTAGAGACATTAGGATTTTTTGGAAAAGCCGGACAGATGAAAAATATGCAACACTTTTGCCGGGATTCGAACCGCGGACCTCTGGAATAACGGCCCAGTGTACAGAACCACTACACCACGAAATCACTCCAAGAAGGTGGGAGAAATACCTTATATACTCCCCCTTTCAAAGGGCGACTGGGGTTTTTTAGGGGACCCAATCGCCAAATCCTGGGTGTGGAGAATCGTAATCCAACACTCTTTTAGTTGGGGTGCAAATGTAGAGACATTAGGATTTTTTGGTAAGCCGGAGAGATGAAAAATATGCAACAATTTTGCGGGGATTCGAACCGCGGACCTCTGGAATACCGGCCCAGTGTACAGAACCACTACACCACAAAATCACTCCAAGAAGGTGGGAGAAATACCTTATATACTCCCCCTTTCAAAGGGCGACTGGGGTTTTTTAGGGGACCCAATCGCCAAATACTGGATGTGGAGAATCGTAATCCAACACTCTTTTAGTTCGGGTGCCAATGTAGAGACATTAGGATTTTTTGGAAAAGCCGGAGAGATGAAAAATATGCAACACTTTTGCCGGGATTCGAACCGCGGACCTCTGGAATACCGGCCCAGTGTACAGAACCACTACACCACGAAATCACTCCAAGAAGGTGGGAGAAATACCTTATATACTCCCCCTTTCAAAGGGCGACTGGGGATTTTTAGGGGACCCAATCGCCAAATCCTGGATGTGGAGAATCGTAATCCAACACTCTTTTAGTACGGGCGCCAATGTAGAGACATTAGGATTTTTTGGAAAAGCCGGAGAGATGAAAAATATGCAACACTTTTACCGGGATTCGAACCGCGGACCTCTGGAATACCGGCCCAGTGTACAGAACCACTACACCACAAAATCACTCCAAGAAGGTGGGAGAAATACCTTATATACTCCCCCTTTCAAAGGGCGACAGGGGTTTTTTAGGGGACCCAATCGCCAAATCCTGGATGTGGACAATCGTAATCCAACAATCTTTTAGTTCGGGCGCCAATGTAGAGACATTAGGATTTTTTGGAAAAGCCGGAGAGATGAAAAATATGCAACACTTTTGCCGGGATTCGAACCGCGGACCTCTGGAATACCGGCCCAGTGTACAGAACCACTACACCACGAAATCACTCCAAGAATGTGGGAGAAATACCTTATATACTCACCCTTTCAAAGGGCGACTGGGGATTTTTAGGGGACCCAATCGCCAAATCCTGGATGTGGAGAATCGTAATCCAACACTCTTTTAGTACAGGCGCCAATGTAGAGACATTAGGATTTTTTGGAAAAGCCGGAGAGATGAAAAATATGCAACACTTTTGCCGGGATTCGAACCGCGGACCTCTGGAATACCGGCCCAGTGTACAGAACCACTACACCACGAAATCACTCCAAGAAGGTGGGAGAAATACCTTATATACTCCCCCTTTCAAAGGGCGACTGGGGATTTTTAGGGGACCCAATCGCCAAATCCTGGATGTGGAGAATCGTAATCCAACAATCTTTTAGTTCGGGCGCCAATGTAGAGACATTAGGATTTTTTGGAAAAGCCGGAGAGATGAAAAATATTCAACACTTTTGCCGGGATTCGAACCGCGGACCTCTGGAATACCGGCCCAGTGTACAGAACCACTACACCACGAAATCACTCCAAGAAGGTGGGAGAAATACCTTATATACTCCCCCTTTCAAAGGGCGACTGGGTATTTTTAGGGGACCCAATCGCCAAATCCTGGATGTGGAGAATCGTAATCCAACACTCTTTTAGTACGGGCGCCAATGTAGAGACATTAGGATTTTTTGGAAAAGCCGGAGAGATGAAAAATATGCAACACTTTTGCCGGGATTCGAACCGCGGACCTCTGGAATACCGGCCCAGTGTACAGAACCACTACACCACGAAATCACTCCAAGAAGGTGGGAGAAATACCTTATATACTCCCCCTTTCAAAGGGCGACTGGGGATTTTTAGGGGACCCAATCGCCAAATCCTGGATGTGGAGAATCGTAATCGAACACTCTTTTAGTACGGGCGCCAATGTAGAGATATTAGGATTTTTTTGAAAAGCCGGAGAGATGAAAAATATGGAACACTTTTGCCGGGATTCGAACCGCGGACCTCTGGAATACCGGCCCAGTGTACAGAACCACTACACCACGAAATCACTCCAAGAAGGTGGGAGAAATACCTTATATACTCACCCTTTCAAAGGGCGACTGGGGATTTTTAGGGGAACCAATCGCCAAATCCTGGACGTGGAGAATCGTAATACAACAATCTTTTAGTTCGAGCGCCAATGTAGAGACATTAGGATTTTTTGGAAAAGCCGGAGAGATGAAAAATATGCAACACTTTTGCCGGGATTCGAACCGCGGACCTCTGGAATACCGGCCCAGTGTACAGAACCACTACACCACGAAATCACTCCAAGAAGGTGGGAGAAATACCTTATATACTCACCCTTTCAAAGGGCGACTGGGGTTTTTTAGGGGACCCTATCGCCAAATCCTGGGTGTGGAGAATCGTAATCCAACACTCTTTTAGTTGGGGTGCAAATGTAGAGACATTAGGATTTTTTGGTAAGCCGGAGAGATGAAAAATATGCAACAATTTTTCCGGGATTCGAACCGCGGACCTCTGGAATACCGGCCCAGTGTACAGAACCACTACACCACGAAATCACTCCAAGAAGGTGGGAGAAATACCTTATATACTCACCCTTTCAAAGGGCGACTGGGGATTTTTAGGGGACCCAATCGCCAAATCCTGGATGTGGAGAATCGTAATCCAACACTCTTTTAGTACAGGCGCCAATGTAGAGACATTAGGATTTTTTGGAAAAGCCGGAGAGATGAAAAATATGCAACACTTTTGCCGGGATTCGAACCGCGGACCTCTGGAATACCGGCCCAGTGTACAGAACCACTACACCACGAAATCACTCCAAGAAGGTGGGAGAAATACCTTATATACTCCCCCTTTCAAAAGGCGACTGGGGATTTTTAGGGGACCCAATCGCCAAATCCTGCATGTGGAGAATCGTAATCGAACACTCTTTTAGTACGGGCGCCAATGTAGAGATATTAGGATTTTTTGGAAAAGCCGGAGAGATGAAAAATATGGAAGACTTTTGCCGGGATTCGAACCGCGGACCTCTGGAATACCGGCCCAGTGTACAGAACCACTACACCACGAAATCACTCCAAGAAGGTGGGAGAAATACCTTATATACTCCCCCTTTCAAAGGGCGACTGGGGATTTTTAGGGGACCCAATCGCCAAATCCTGGATGTGGAGAATCGTAATCCAACACTCTTTTAGTTCGGGCGCCAATGCAGAGACATTAGGATTTTTTGGAAAAGCCGGAGAGAAGAAAAATATGCAACACTTTTGCCTGGATTCGAACCGCGGACCTCGGGAATACCGGCCCAGTGTACAGAACCACTACACCACGAAATCACTCCAAGAAGGTGGGAGAAATACCTTATATACTCCCCCTTTCAAAGGGCGACTGGGGTTTTTTAGGGGACCCAATCGCCAAATCCTGGATTTGGAGAATCGTAATCCAACACTCTTTTAGTTCGGGCGCCAATGTAGAGACATTAGGATTTTTTGGAAAAGCCGGAGAGATGAAAAATATGCAACACTTTTGCCGGGATTCGAACCGCGGACCTCTGGAATACCGGCCCAGTGTACAGAACCACTACACCACGAAATCACTCCAAGAAGGTGGGAGAAATACCTTATATACTCCCCCTTTCAAAGGGCGACTGGGGTTTTTTAGGGGACCCAATCGCCAAATCCTGGGTGTGGAGAATCGTAATCCAACACTCTTTTAGTTGGGGTGCAAATGTAGAGACATTAGGATTTTTTGGTAAGCCGGAGAGATGAAAAATATGCAACAATTTTGCGGGGATTCGAACCGCGGACCTCTGGAATACCGGCCCAGTGTACAGAACCACTACACCACGAAATCACTCCAAGAAGGTGGGAGAAATACCTTATATACTCCCCCTTTCAAAGGGCGACTGGGGTTTTTTAGGGGACCCAATCGCCAAATCCTGGATGTGGAGAATCGTAATCCAACACTCTTTTAGTTCGGGCGCCAATGTAGAGACATTAGGATTTTTTGGAAAAGCCGGACAGATGAAAAATATGCAACACTTTTGCCGGGATTCGAACCGCGGACCTCTGGAATAACGGCCCAGTGTACAGAACCACTACACCACGAAATCACTCCAAGAAGGTGGGAGAAATACCTTATATACTCCCCCTTTCAAAGGGCGACTGGGGTTTTTTAGGGGACCCAATCGCCAAATCCTGGGTGTGGAGAATCGTAATCCAACACTCTTTTAGTTGGGGTGCAAATGTAGAGACATTAGGATTTTTTGGTAAGCCGGAGAGATGAAAAATATGCAACAATTTTGCGGGGATTCGAACCGCGGACCTCTGGAATACCGGCCCAGTGTACAGAACCACTACACCACAAAATCACTCCAAGAAGGTGGGAGAAATACCTTATATACTCCCCCTTTCAAAGGGCGACTGGGGTTTTTTAGGGGACCCAATCGCCAAATACTGGATGTGGAGAATCGTAATCCAACACTCTTTTAGTTCGGGTGCCAATGTAGAGACATTAGGATTTTTTGGAAAAGCCGGAGAGATGAAAAATATGCAACACTTTTGCCGGGATTCGAACCGCGGACCTCTGGAATACCGGCCCAGTGTACAGAACCACTACACCACGAAATCACTCCAAGAAGGTGGGAGAAATACCTTATATACTCCCCCTTTCAAAGGGCGACTGGGGATTTTTAGGGGACCCAATCGCCAAATCCTGGATGTGGAGAATCGTAATCCAACACTCTTTTAGTACGGGCGCCAATGTAGAGACATTAGGATTTTTTGGAAAAGCCGGAGAGATGAAAAATATGCAACACTTTTACCGGGATTCGAACCGCGGACCTCTGGAATACCGGCCCAGTGTACAGAACCACTACACCACAAAATCACTCCAAGAAGGTGGGAGAAATACCTTATATACTCCCCCTTTCAAAGGGCGACAGGGGTTTTTTAGGGGACCCAATCGCCAAATCCTGGATGTGGACAATCGTAATCCAACAATCTTTTAGTTCGGGCGCCAATGTAGAGACATTAGGATTTTTTGGAAAAGCCGGAGAGATGAAAAATATGCAACACTTTTGCCGGGATTCGAACCGCGGACCTCTGGAATACCGGCCCAGTGTACAGAACCACTACACCACGAAATCACTCCAAGAATGTGGGAGAAATACCTTATATACTCACCCTTTCAAAGGGCGACTGGGGATTTTTAGGGGACCCATTCGCCAAATCCTGGATGTGGAGAATCGTAATCCAACACTCTTTTAGTACAGGCGCCAATGTAGAGACATTAGGATTTTTTGGAAAAGCCGGAGAGATGAAAAATATGCAACACTTTTGCCGGGATTCGAACCGCGGACCTCTGGAATACCGGCCCAGTGTACAGAACCACTACACCACGAAATCACTCCAAGAAGGTGGGAGAAATACCTTATATACTCCCCCTTTCAAAGGGCGACTGGGGATTTTTAGGGGACCCAATCGCCAAATCCTGGATGTGGAGAATCGTAATCCAACAATCTTTTAGTTCGGGCGCCAATGTAGAGACATTAGGATTTTTTGGAAAAGCCGGAGAGATGAAAAATATGCAACACTTTTGCCGGGATTCGAACCGCGGACCTCTGGAATACCGGCCCAGTGTACAGAACCACTACACCACGAAATCACTCCAAGAAGGTGGGAGAAATACCTTATATACTCCCCCTTTCAAAGGGCGACTGGGTATTTTTAGGGGACCCAATCGCCAAATCCTGGATGTGGAGAATCGTAATCCAACACTCTTTTAGTACGGGCGCCAATGTAGAGACATTAGGATTTTTTGGAAAAGCCGGAGAGATGAAAAATATGCAACACTTTTGCCGGGATTCGAACCGCGGACCTCTGGAATACCGGCCCAGTGTACAGAACCACTACACCACGAAATCACTCCAAGAAGGTGGGAGAAATACCTTATATACTCACCCTTTCAAAGGGCGACTGGGGATTTTTAGGGGAACCAATCGCCAAATCCTGGACGTGGAGAATCGTAATACAACAATCTTTTAGTTCGAGCGCCAATGTAGAGACATTAGGATTTTTTGGAAAAGCCGGAGAGATGAAAAATATGCAACACTTTTGCCGGGATTCGAACCGTGGACCTCTGGAATACCGGCCCAGTGTACAGAACCACTACACCACGAAATCACTCCAAGAAGGTGGGAGAAATACCTTATATACTCACCCTTTCAAAGGGCGACTGGGGTTTTTTAGGGGACCCTATCGCCAAATCCTGGGTGTGGAGAATCGTAATCCAACACTCTTTTAGTTGGGGTGCAAATGTAGAGACATTAGGATTTTTTGGTAAGCCGGAGAGATGAAAAATATGCAACAATTTTTCCGGGATTCGAACCGCGGACCTCTGGAATACCGGCCCAGTGTACAGAACCACTACACCACGAAATCACTCCAAGAAGGTGGGAGAAATACCTTATATACTCACCCTTTCAAAGGGCGACTGGGGATTTTTAGGGGACCCAATCGCCAAATCCTGGATGTGGAGAATCGTAATCCAACACTCTTTTAGTACAGGCGCCAATGTAGAGACATTAGGATTTTTTGGAAAAGCCGGAGAGATGAAAAATATGCAACACTTTTGCCGGGATTCGAACCGCGGACCTCTGGAATACCGGCCCAGTGTACAGAACCACTACACCACGAAATCACTCCAAGAAGGTGGGAGAAATACCTTATATACTCCCCCTTTCAAAAGGCGACTGGGGATTTTTAGGGGACCCAATCGCCAAATCCTGCATGTGGAGAATCGTAATCGAACACTCTTTTAGTACGGGCGCCAATGTAGAGATATTAGGATTTTTTGGAAAAGCCGGAGAGATGAAAAATATGGAAGACTTTTGCCGGGATTCGAACCGCGGACCTCTGGAATACCGGCCCAGTGTACAGAACCACTACACCACGAAATCACTCCAAGAAGGTGGGAGAAATACCTTATATACTCACCCTTTCAAAGGGCGACTGGGGATTTTTAGGGGACCCAATCGCCAAATCCTGGACGTGGAGAATCGTAATACAACAATCTTTTAGTTCGAGCGCCAATGTAGAGACATTAGGATTTTTAGGAAAAGCCGGACAGATGAAAAATATGCAACACTTTTGCCTGGATTCGAACCGCGGACCTCTGGAATACCGGCCCAGGGTACTGAACCACTACACCACGAAATCACTCCAAGAAGGTGGGAGAAATACCTTATATACTCCCCCTTTCAAAGGGCGACTGGGGATTTTTAGGGGACCCAATCGCCAAATCCTGGATGTGGAGAATCGTAATCCAACAATCTTTTAGTTCGGGCGCCAATGTAGAGACATTAGGATTTTTTGGAAAAGCCGGAGAGATGAAAAATATGCAACACTTTTGCCGGGATTCGAACCGCGGACCTCTGGAATACCGGCCCAGTGTACAGAACCACTACACCACGAAATCACTCCAAGAAGGTGGGAGAAATACCTTATATACTCACCCTTTCAAAGGGCGACTGCGGTATTTTAGAGGACCCTATCGCCAAATCCTGGGTGTGGAGAATCGTAATCCAACACTCTTTTAGTTGGGGTGCAAATGTAGAGACATTAGGATTTTTTGGTAAGCCGGAGAGATGAAAAATATGCAACAATTTTGCCGGGATTCGAACCGCGGACCTCTGGAATACCGGCCCAGTGTACAGAACCACTACACCACAAAATCACTCCAAGAAGGTGGGAGAAATACCTTATATACTCCCCCTTTCAAAGGGCGACTGGGGTTTTTTAGGGGACCCAATCGCCAAATCCTGGATGTGGAGAATCGTAATCCAACACTCTTTTAGTTCGGGTGCGAACGTAGAGACATTAGGATTTTTTGGAAAAGCCGGAGAGATGAAAAATATGCAACACTTTTGCCGGGATTCGAACCGCGGACCTCTGGAATACCGGCCCAGTGTACAGAACCACTACACCACGAAATCACTCCAAGAAGGTGGGAGAAATACCTTATATACTCCCCCTTTCAAAGGGCGACTGGGGATTTTTAGGGGACCCAATCGCCAAATCCTGGATGTGGAGAATCGTAATCCAACACTCTTTTAGTACGGGCGCCAATGTAGAGACATTAGGATTTTTTGGAAAAGCCGGAGAGATGAAAAATATGCAACACTTTTGCCGGGATTCGAACCGCGGACCTCTGGAATACCGGCCCAGTGTACAGAACCACTACACCACGAAATCACTCCAAGAAGGTGGGAGAAATACCTTATATACTCCCCCTTTCAAAGGGCGACTGGGGTTTTTTAGGGGACCCAATCGCCAAATCCTGGATGTGGAGAATCGTAATCCAACAATCTTTTAGTTCGGGCGCCAATGTAGAGACATTAGGATTTTTTGGAAAAGCCGGAGAGATGAAAAATATGCAACACTTTTGCCGGGATTCGAACCGCGGACCTCTGGAATACCGGCCCAGTGTACAGAACCACTACACCACGAAATCACTCCAAGAAGGTGGGAGAAATACCTTATATACTCCCCCTTTCAAAGGGCGACTGGGTATTTTTAGGGGACCCAATCGCCAAATCCTGGATGTGGAGAATCGTAATCCAACACTCTTTTAGTACGGGCGCCAATGTAGAGACATTAGGATTTTTTGGAAAAGCCGGAGAGATGAAAAATATGCAACACTTTTGCCGGGATTCGAACCGCGGACCTCTGGAATACCGGCCCAGTGTACAGAACCACTACACCACGAAATCACTCCAAGAAGGTGGGAGAAATACCTTATATACTCCCCCTTTCAAAGGGCGACTGGGGATTTTTAGGGGACCCAATCGCCAAATCCTGGATGTGGAGAATCGTAATCGAACACTCTTTTAGTACGGGCGCCAATGTAGAGATATTAGGATTTTTTTGAAAAGCCGGAGAGATGAAAAATATGGAACACTTTTGCCGGGATTCGAACCGCGGACCTCTGGAATACCGGCCCAGTGTACAGAACCACTACACCACGAAATCACTCCAAGAAGGTGGGAGAAATACCTTATATACTCACCCTTTCAAAGGGCGACTGGGGATTTTTAGGGGAACCAATCGCCAAATCCTGGACGTGGAGAATCGTAATACAACAATCTTTTAGTTCGAGCGCCAATGTAGAGACATTAGGATTTTTTGGAAAAGCCGGAGAGATGAAAAATATGCAACACTTTTGCCGGGATTCGAACCGCGGACCTCTGGAATACCGGCCCAGTGTACAGAACCACTACACCACGAAATCACTCCAAGAAGGTGGGAGAAATACCTTATATACTCACCCTTTCAAAGGGCGACTGGGGTTTTTTAGGGGAACCTATCGCCAAATCCTGGGTGTGGAGAATCGTAATCCAACACTCTTTTAGTTGGGGTGCAAATGTAGAGACATTAGGATTTTTTGGTAAGCCGGAGAGATGAAAAATATGCAACAATTTTTCCGGGATTCGAACCGCGGACCTCTGGAATACCGGCCCAGTGTACAGAACCACTACACCACGAAATCACTCCAAGAAGGTGGGAGAAATACCTTATATACTCACCCTTTCAAAGGGCGACTGGGGATTTTTAGGGGACCCAATCGCCAAATCCTGGATGTGGAGAATCGTAATCCAACACTC
Organism: Stegodyphus dumicola; assembly: GCF_044657685.1. NCBI lineage: Eukaryota > Metazoa > Arthropoda > Arachnida > Araneae > Eresidae > Stegodyphus > Stegodyphus dumicola. Next base: position 132,410,465 of record NC_140770.1, read on the forward strand.
TTTTAGTACAGGCGCCAATGTAGAGACATTAGGATTTTTTGGAAAAGCCGGAGAAATGAAAAATATGCAACACTTTTGCCGGGATTCGAACCGCGGACCTCTGGAATACCGGCCCAGTGTACAGAACCACTACACCACGAAATCACTCCAAGAAGGTGGGAGAAATACCTTATATATTCCCCCTTTCAAAAGGCGACTGGGGATTTTTAGGGGACCCAATCGCCAAATCCTGCATGTGGAGAATCGTAATCGAACACTCTTTTAGTACGGGCGCCAATGTAGAGATATTAGGATTTTTTGGAAAAGCCGGAGAGATGAAAAATATGGAAGACTTTTGCCGGGATTCGAACCGCGGACCTCTGGAATACCGGCCCAGTGTACAGAACCACTACACCACGAAATCACTCCAAGAAGGTGGGAGAAATACCTTATATACTCACCCTTTCAAAGGGCGACTGGGGATTTTTAGGGGACCCAATCGCCAAATCCTGGACGTGGAGAATCGTAATACAACAATCTTTTAGTTCGAGCGCCAATGTAGACATTAGGATTTTTAGGAAAAGCCGGACAGATGAAAAATATGCAACACTTTTGCCGGGATTCGAACCGCGGACCTCTGGAATACCGGCCCAGTGTACTGAACCACTACACCACGAAATCACTCCAAGAAGGTGGGAGAAATACCTTATATACTCCCCCTTTCAAAGGGCGACTGGGGATTTTTAGGGGACCCAATCGCCAAATCCTGGATGTGGAGAATCGTAATCCAACAATCTTTTAGTTCGGGCGCCAATGTAGAGACATTAGGATTTTTTGGAAAAGCCGGAGAGATGAAAAATATGCAACACTTTTGCCGGGATTCGAACCGCGGACCTCTGGAATACCGGCCCAGTGTACAGAACCACTACACCACGAAATCACTCCAAGAAGGTGGGAGAAATACCTTATATACTCACCCTTTCAAAGGGCGACTGCGGTATTTTAGAGGACCCTATCGCCAAATCCTGGGTGTGGAGAATCGTAATCCAACACTCTTTTAGTTGGGGTGCAAATGTAGAGACATTAGGATTTTTTGGTAAGCCGGAGAGATGAAAAATATGCAACAATTTTGCCGGGATTCGAACCGCGGACCTCTGGAATACCGGCCCAGTGTACAGAACCACTACACCACAAAATCACTCCAAGAAGGTGGGAGAAATACCTTATATACTCCCCCTTTCAAAGGGCGACTGGGGTTTTTTAGGGGACCCAATCGCCAAATCCTGGATGTGGAGAATCGTAATCCAACACTCTTTTAGTTCGGGTGCGAACGTAGAGACATTAGGATTTTTTGGAAAAGCCGGAGAGATGAAAAATATGCAACACTTTTGCCGGGATTCGAACCGCGGACCTCTGGAATACCGGCCCAGTGTACAGAACCACTACACCACGAAATCACTCCAAGAAGGTGGGAGAAATACCTTATATACTCCCCCTTTCAAAGGGCGACTGGGGATTTTTAGGGGACCCAATCGCCAAATCCTGGATGTGGAGAATCGTAATCCAACACTCTTTTAGTACGGGCGCCAATGTAGAGACATTAGGATTTTTTGGAAAAGCCGGAGAGATGAAAAATATGCAACACTTTTGCCGGGATTCGAACCGCGGACCTCTGGAATACCGGCCCAGTGTACAGAACCACTACACCACGAAATCACTCCAAGAAGGTGGGAGAAATACCTTATATACTCCCCCTTTCAAAGGGCGACTGGGGTTTTTTAGGGGACCCAATCGCCAAATCCTGGAAGTGGAGAATCGTAATCCAACAATCTTTTAGTTCGAGCGCCAATGTAGAGACATTAGGATTTTTTGGAAAAGCCGGACAGATGAAAAATATGCAACACTTTTGCCGGGATTCGAACCGCGGACCTCTGGAATACCGGCCCAGTGTACAGAACCACTACACCACGAAATCACTCCAAGAAGGTGGGAGAAATACCTTATATACTCCCCCTTTCAAAGGGCGACTGGGGATTTTTAGGGGACCCAATCGCCAAATCCTGGATGTGGAGAATCGTAATCCAACACTCTTTTAGTTCGGGCGCCAATGCAGAGACATTAGGATTTTTTGGAAAAGCCGGAGAGAAGAAAAATATGCAACACTTTTGCCTGGATTCGAACCGCGGACCTCGGGAATACCGGCCCAGTGTACAGAACCACTACACCACGAAATCACTCCAAGAAGGTGGGAGAAATACCTTATATACTCCCCCTTTCAAAGGGCGACTGGGGTTTTTTAGGGGACCCAATCGCCAAATCCTGGATTTGGAGAATCGTAATCCAACACTCTTTTAGTTCGGGCGCCAATGTAGAGACATTAGGATTTTTTGGAAAAGCCGGAGAGATGAAAAATATGCAACACTTTTGCCGGGATTCGAACCGCGGACCTCTGGAATACCGGCCCAGTGTACAGAACCACTACACCACGAAATCACTCCAAGAAGGTGGGAGAAATACCTTATATACTCCCCCTTTCAAAGGGCGACTGGGGTTTTTTAGGGGACCCAATCGCCAAATCCTGGGTGTGGAGAATCGTAATCCAACACTCTTTTAGTTGGGGTGCAAATGTAGAGACATTAGGATTTTTTGGTAAGCCGGAGAGATGAAAAATATGCAACAATTTTGCGGGGATTCGAACCGCGGACCTCTGGAATACCGGCCCAGTGTACAGAACCACTACACCACGAAATCACTCCAAGAAGGTGGGAGAAATACCTTATATACTCCCCCTTTCAAAGGGCGACTGGGGTTTTTTAGGGGACCCAATCGCCAAATCCTGGATGTGGAGAATCGTAATCCAACACTCTTTTAGTTCGGGCGCCAATGTAGAGACATTAGGATTTTTTGGAAAAGCCGGACAGATGAAAAATATGCAACACTTTTGCCGGGATTCGAACCGCGGACCTCTGGAATAACGGCCCAGTGTACAGAACCACTACACCACGAAATCACTCCAAGAAGGTGGGAGAAATACCTTATATACTCCCCCTTTCAAAGGGCGACTGGGGTTTTTTAGGGGACCCAATCGCCAAATCCTGGGTGTGGAGAATCGTAATCCAACACTCTTTTAGTTGGGGTGCAAATGTAGAGACATTAGGATTTTTTGGTAAGCCGGAGAGATGAAAAATATGCAACAATTTTGCGGGGATTCGAACCGCGGACCTCTGGAATACCGGCCCAGTGTACAGAACCACTACACCACAAAATCACTCCAAGAAGGTGGGAGAAATACCTTATATACTCCCCCTTTCAAAGGGCGACTGGGGTTTTTTAGGGGACCAAATCGCCAAATACTGGATGTGGAGAATCGTAATCCAACACTCTTTAACTTCGGGTGCCAATGTAGAGACATTAGGATTTTTTGGAAAAGCCGGAGAGATGAAAAATATGCAACACTTTTGCCGGGATTCGAACCGCGGACCTCTGGAATACCGGCCCAGTGTACAGAACCACTACACCACGAAATCACTCCAAGAAGGTGGGAGAAATACCTTATATACTCCCCCTTTCAAAGGGCGACTGGGGATTTTTAGGGGACCCAATCGCCAAATCCTGGATGTGGAGAATCGTAATCCAACACTCTTTTAGTACGGGCGCCAATGTAGAGACATTAGGATTTTTTGGAAAAGCCGGAGAGATGAAAAATATGCAACACTTTTACCGGGATTCGAACCGCGGACCTCTGGAATACCGGCCCAGTGTACAGAACCACTACACCACAAAATCACTCCAAGAAGGTGGGAGAAATACCTTATATACTCCCCCTTTCCAAGGGCGACAGGGGTTTTTTAGGGGACCCAATCGCCAAATCCTGGATGTGGACAATCGTAATCCAACAATCTTTTAGTTCGGGCGCCAATGTAGAGACATTAGGATTTTTTGGAAAAGCCGGAGAGATGAAAAATATGCAACACTTTTGCCGGGATTCGAACCGCGGACCTCTGGAATACCGGCCCAGTGTACAGAACCACTACACCACGAAATCACTCCAAGAATGTGGGAGAAATACCTTATATACTCACCCTTTCAAAGGGCGACTGGGGATTTTTAGGGGACCCAATCGCCAAATCCTGGATGTGGAGAATCGTAATCCAACACTCTTTTAGTACAGGCGCCAATGTAGAGACATTAGGATTTTTTGGAAAAGCCGGAGAGATGAAAAATATGCAACACTTTTGCCGGGATTCGAACCGCGGACCTCTGGAATACCGGCCCAGTGTACAGAACCACTACACCACGAAATCACTCCAAGAAGGTGGGAGAAATACCTTATATACTCCCCCTTTCAAAGGGCGACTGGGGATTTTTAGGGGACCCAATCGCCAAATCCTGGATGTGGAGAATCGTAATCCAACAATCTTTTAGTTCCGGCGCCAATGTAGAGACATTAGGATTTTGTGGAAAAGCCGGAGAGATGAAAAATATGCAACACTTTTGCCGGGATTCGAACCGCGGACCTCTGGAATACCGGCCCAGTGTACAGAACCACTACACCACGAAATCACTCCAAGAAGGTGGGAGAAATACCTTATATACTCCCCCTTTCAAAGGGCGACTGGGTATTTTTAGGGGACCCAATCGCCAAATCCTGGATGTGGAGAATCGTAATCCAACACTCTTTTAGTACGGGCGCCAATGTAGAGACATTAGGATTTTTTGGAAAAGCCGGAGAGATGAAAAATATGCAACACTTTTGCCGGGATTCGAACCGCGGACCTCTGGAATACCGGCCCAGTGTACAGAACCACTACACCACGAAATCACTCCAAGAAGGTGGGAGAAATACCTTATATACTCCCCCTTTCAAAGGGCGACTGGGGATTTTTAGGGGACCCAATCGCCAAATCCTGGATGTGGAGAATCGTAATCGAACACTCTTTTAGTACGGGCGCCAATGTAGAGATATTAGGATTTTTTTGAAAAGCCGGAGAGATGAAAAATATGGAACACTTTTGCCGGGATTCGAACCGCGGACCTCTGGAATACCGGCCCAGTGTACAGAACCACTACACCACGAAATCACTCCAAGAAGGTGGGAGAAATACCTTATATACTCACCCTTTCAAAGGGCGACTGGGGATTTTTAGGGGAACCAATCGCCAAATCCTGGACGTGGAGAATCGTAATACAACAATCTTTTAGTTCGAGCGCCAATGTAGAGACATTAGGATTTTTTGGAAAAGCCGGAGAGATGAAAAATATGCAACACTTTTGCCGGGATTCGAACCGCGGACCTCTGGAATACCGGCCCAGTGTACAGAACCACTACACCACGAAATCACTCCAAGAAGGTGGGAGAAATACCTTATATACTCACCCTTTCAAAGGGCGACTGGGGTTTTTTAGGGGACCCTATCGCCAAATCCTGGGTGTGGAGAATCGTAATCCAACACTCTTTTAGTTGGGGTGCAAATGTAGAGACATTAGGATTTTTTGGTAAGCCGGAGAGATGAAAAATATGCAACAATTTTTCCGGGATTCGAACCGCGGACCTCTGGAATACCGGCCCAGTGTACAGAACCACTACACCACGAAATCACTCCAAGAAGGTGGGAGAAATACCTTATATACTCACCCTTTCAAAGGGCGACTGGGGATTTTTAGGGGACCCAATCGCCAAATCCTGGATGTGGAGAATCGTAATCCAACACTCTTTTAGTACAGGCGCCAATGTAGAGACATTAGGATTTTTTGGAAAAGCCGGAGAGATGAAAAATATGCAACACTTTTGCCGGGATTCGAACCGCGGACCTCTGGAATACCGGCCCAGTGTACAGAACCACTACACCACGAAATCACTCCAAGAAGGTGGGAGAAATACCTTATATACTCCCCCTTTCAAAAGGCGACTGGGGATTTTTAGGGGACCCAATCGCCAAATCCTGCATGTGGAGAATCGTAATCGAACACTCTTTTAGTACGGGCGCCAATGTAGAGATATTAGGATTTTTTGGAAAAGCCGGAGAGATGAAAAATATGGAAGACTTTTGCCGGGATTCGAACCGCGGACCTCTGGAATACCGGCCCAGTGTACAGAACCACTACACCACGAAATCACTCCAAGAAGGTGGGAGAAATACCTTATATACTCACCCTTTCAAAGGGCGACTGGGGATTTTTAGGGGACCCAATCGCCAAATCCTGGACGTGGAGAATCGTAATACAACAATCTTTTAGTTCGAGCGCCAATGTAGAGACATTAGGATTTTTAGGAAAAGCCGGACAGATGAAAAATATGCAACACTTTTGCCGGGATTCGAACCGCGGACCTCTGGAATACCGGCCCAGTGTACTGAACCACTACACCACGAAATCACTCCAAGAATGTGGGAGAAATACCTTATATACTCCCCCTTTCAAAGGGCGACTGGGGATTTTTAGGGGACCCAATCGCCAAATCCTGGATGTGGAGAATCGTAATCCAACAATCTTTTAGTTCGGGCGCCAATGTAGAGACATTAGGATTTTTTGGAAAAGCCGGAGAGATGAAAAATATGCAACACTTTTGCCGGGATTCGAACCGCGGACCTCTGGAATACCGGCCCAGTGTACAGAACCACTACACCACGAAATCACTCCAAGAAGGTGGGAGAAATACCTTATATACTCACCCTTTCAAAGGGCGACTGCGGTATTTTAGAGGACCCTATCGCCAAATCCTGGGTGTGCAGAATCGTAATCCAACACTCTTTTAGTTGGGGTGCAAATGTAGAGACATTAGGATTTTTTGGTAAGCCGGAGAGATGAAAAATATGCAACAATTTTGCCGGGATTCGAACCGCGGACCTCTGGAATACCGGCCCAGTGTACAGAACCACTACACCACAAAATCACTCCAAGAAGGTGGGAGAAATACCTTATATTCTCCCCCTTTCAAAGGGCGACTGGGGTTTTTTAGGGGACCCAATCGCCAAATCCTGGATGTGGAGAATCGTAATCCAACACTCTTTTAGTTCGGGTGCGAACGTAGAGACATTAGGATTTTTTGGAAAAGCCGGAGAGATGAAAAATATGCAACACTTTTGCCGGGATTCGAACCGCGGACCTCTGGAATACCGGCCCAGTGTACAGAACCACTACACCACGAAATCACTCCAAGAAGGTGGGAGAAATACCTTATATACTCCCCCTTTCAAAGGGCGACTGGGGATTTTTAGGGGACCCAATCGCCAAATCCTGGATGTGGAGAATCGTAATCCAACACTCTTTTAGTACGGGCGCCAATGTAGAGACATTAGGATTTTTTGGAAAAGCCGGAGAGATGAAAAATATGCAACACTTTTGCCGGGATTCGAACCGCGGACCTCTGGAATACCGGCCCAGTGTACAGAACCACTACACCACGAAATCACTCCAAGAAGGTGGGAGAAATACCTTATATACTCACCCTTTCAAAGGGCGACTGGGGTTTTTTAGGGGACCCAATCGCCAAATCCTGGATGTGGAGAATCGTAATCCAACAATCTTTTAGTTCGGGCGCCAATGTAGAGACATTAGGATTTTTTGGAAAAGCCGGAGAGATGAAAAATATGCAACACTTTTGCCGGGATTCGAACCGCGGACCTCTGGAATACCGGCCCAGTGTACAGAACCACTACACCACGAAATCACTCCAAGAAGGTGGGAGAAATACCTTATATACTCCCCCTTTCAAAGGGCGACTGGGTATTTTTAGGGGACCCAATCGCCAAATCCTGGATGTGGAGAATCGTAATCCAACACTCTTTTAGTACGGGCGCCAATGTAGAGACATTAGGATTTTTTGGAAAAGCCGGAGAGATGAAAAATATGCAACACTTTTGCCGGGATTCGAACCGCGGACCTCTGGAATACCGGCCCAGTGTACAGAACCACTACACCACGAAATCACTCCAAGAAGGTGGGAGAAATACCTTATATACTCCCCCTTTCAAAGGGCGACTGGGGATTTTTAGGGGACCCAATCGCCAAATCCTGGATGTGGAGAATCGTAATCGAACACTCTTTTAGTACGGGCGCCAATGTAGAGATATTAGGATTTTTTTGAAAAGCCGGAGAGATGAAAAATATGGAACACTTTTGCCGGGATTCGAACCGCGGACCTCTGGAATACCGGCCCAGTGTACAGAACCACTACACCACGAAATCACTCCAAGAAGGTGGGAGAAATACCTTATATACTCACCCTTTCAAAGGGCGACTGGGGATTTTTAGGGGAACCAATCGCCAAATCCTGGACGTGGAGAATCGTAATACAACAATCTTTTAGTTCGAGCGCCAATGTAGAGACATTAGGATTTTTTGGAAAAGCCGGAGAGATGAAAAATATGCAACACTTTTGCCGGGATTCGAACCGCGGACCTCTGGAATACCGGCCCAGTGTACAGAACCACTACACCACGAAATCACTCCAAGAAGGTGGGAGAAATACCTTATATACTCACCCTTTCAAAGGGCGACTGGGGTTTTTTAGGGGACCCTATCGCCAAATCCTGGGTGTGGAGAATCGTAATCCAACACTCTTTTAGTTGGGGTGCAAATGTAGAGACATTAGGATTTTTTGGTAAGCCGGAGAGATGAAAAATATGCAACAATTTTGCCGGGATTCGAACCGCGGACCTCTGGAATACCGGCCCAGTGTACAGAACCACTACACCACAAAATCACTCCAAGAAGGTGGGAGAAATACCTTATATACTCCCCCTTTCAAAGGGCGACTGGGGTTTTTTAGGGGACCCAATCGCCAAATCCTGGATGTGGAGAATCGTAATCCAACACTCTTTTAGTTCGGGTGCGAACGTAGAGACATTAGGATTTTTTGGAAAAGCCGGAGAGATGAAAAATATGCAACACTTTTGCCGGGATTCGAACCGCGGACCTCTGGAATACCGGCCCAGTGTACAGAACCACTACACCACGAAATCACTCCAAGAAGGTGGGAGAAATACCTTATATACTCCCCCTTTCAAAGGGCGACTGGGGATTTTTAGGGGACCCAATCGCCAAATCCTGGATGTGGAGAATCGTAATCCAACACTCTTTTAGTACGGGCGCCAATGTAGAGACATTAGGATTTTTTGGAAAAGCCGGAGAGATGAAAAATATGCAACACTTTTGCCGGGATTCGAACCGCGGACCTCTGGAATACCGGCCCAGTGTACAGAACCACTACACCACGAAATCACTCCAAGAAGGTGGGAGAAATACCTTATATACTCCCCCTTTCAAAGGGCGACTGGGGATTTTTAGGGGACCCAATCGCCAAATCCTGGATGTGGAGAATCGTAATCCAACACTCTTTTAGTACGGGCGCCAATGTAGAGACATTAGGATTTTTTGGAAAAGCCGGAGAGATGAAAAATATGCAACACTTTTGCCGGGATTCGAACCGCGGACCTCTGGAATACCGGCCCAGTGTACAGAACCACTACACCACGAAATCACTCCAAGAAGGTGGGAGAAATACCTTATATACTCCCCCTTTCAAAGGGCGACTGGGGATTTTTAGGGGACCCAATCGCCAAATCCTGGATGTGGAGAATCGTAATCGAACACTCTTTTAGTACGGGCGCCAATGTAGAGATATTAGGATTTTTTTGAAAAGCCGGAGAGATGAAAAATATGGAACACTTTTGCCGGGATTCGAACCGCGGACCTCTGGAATACCGGCCCAGTGTACAGAACCACTACACCACGAAATCACTCCAAGAAGGTGGGAGAAATACCTTATATACTCACCCTTTCAAAGGGCGACTGGGGATTTTTAGGGGAACCAATCGCCAAATCCTGGACGTGGAGAATCGTAATACAACAATCTTTTAGTTCGAGCGCCAATGTAGAGACATTAGGATTTTTTGGAAAAGCCGGAGAGATGAAAAATATGCAACACTTTTGCCGGGATTCGAACCGCGGACCTCTGGAATACCGGCCCAGTGTACAGAACCACTACACCACGAAATCACTCCAAGAAGGTGGGAGAAATACCTTATATACTCACCCTTTCAAAGGGCGACTGGGGTTTTTTAGGGGACCCTATCGCCAAATCCTGGGTGTGGAGAATCGTAATCCAACACTCTTTTAGTTGGGGTGCAAATGTAGAGACATTAGGATTTTTTGGTAAGCCGGAGAGATGAAAAATATGCAACAATTTTTCCGGGATTCGAACCGCGGACCTCTGGAATACCGGCCCAGTGTACAGAACCACTACACCACGAAATCACTCCAAGAAGGTGGGAGAAATACCTTATATACTCACCCTTTCAAAGGGCGACTGGGGATTTTTAGGGGACCCAATCGCCAAATCCTGGATGTGGAGAATCGTAATCCAACACTCTTTTAGTACAGGCGCCAATTTAGAGACATTAGGATTTTTTGGAAAAGCCGGAGAGATGAAAAATATGCAACACTTTTGCCGGGATTCGAACCGCGGACCTCTGGAATACCGGCCCAGTGTACAGAACCACTACACCACGAAATCACTCCAAGAAGGTGGGAGAAATACCTTATATACTCCCCCTTTCAAAAGGCGACTGGGGATTTTTAGGGGACCCAATCGCCAAATCCTGCATGTGGAGAATCGTAATCGAACACTCTTTTAGTACGGGCGCCAATGTAGAGATATTAGGATTTTTTGGAAAAGCCGGAGAGATGAAAAATATGGAAGACTTTTGCCGGGATTCGAACCGCGGACCTCTGGAATACCGGCCCAGTGTACAGAACCACTACACCACGAAATCACTCCAAGAAGGTGGGAGAAATACCTTATATACTCACCCTTTCAAAGGGCGACTGGGGATTTTTAGGGGACCCAATCGCCAAATCCTGGACGTGGAGAATCGTAATACAACAATCTTTTAGTTCGAGCGCCAATGTAGAGACATTAGGATTTTTAGGAAAAGCCGGACAGATGAAAAATATGCAACACTTTTGCCGGGATTCGAACCGCGGACCTCTGGAATACCGGCCCAGTGTACTGAACCACTACACCACGAAATCACTCCAAGAAGGTGGGAGAAATACCTTATATACTCCCCCTTTCAAAGGGCGACTGGGGATTTTTAGGGGACCCAATCGCCAAATCCTGGATGTGGAGAATCGTAATCCAACAATCTTTTAGTTCGGGCGCCAATGTAGAGACATTAGGATTTTTTGGAAAAGCCGGAGAGATGAAAAATATGCAACACTTTTGCCGGGATTCGAACCGCGGACCTCTGGAATACCGGCCCAGTGTACAGAACCACTACACCACGAAATCACTCCAAGAAGGTGGGAGAAATACCTTATATACTCACCCTTTCAAAGGGCGACTGCGGTATTTTAGAGGACCCTATCGCCAAATCCTGGGTGTGGAGAATCGTAATCCAACACTCTTTTAGTTGGGGTGCAAATGTAGAGACATTAGGATTTTTTGGTAAGCCGGAGAGATGAAAAATATGCAACAATTTTGCCGGGATTCGAACCGCGGACCTCTGGAATACCGGCCCAGTGTACAGAACCACTACACCACAAAATCACTCCAAGAAGGTGGGAGAAATACCTTATATACTCCCCCTTTCAAAGGGCGACTGGGGTTTTTTAGGGGACCCAATCGCCAAATCCTGGATGTGGAGAATCGTAATCCAACACTCTTTTAGTTCGGGTGCGAACGTAGAGACATTAGGATTTTTTGGAAAAGCCGGAGAGATGAAAAATATGCAACACTTTTGCCGGGATTCGAACCGCGGACCTCTGGAATACCGGCCCAGTGTACAGAACCACTACACCACGAAATCACTCCAAGAAGGTGGGAGAAATACCTTATATACTCCCCCTTTCAAAGGGCGACTGGGGATTTTTAGGGGACCCAATCGCCAAATCCTGGATGTGGAGAATCGTAATCCAACACTCTTTTAGTACGGGCGCCAATGTAGAGACATTAGGATTTTTTGGAAAAGCCGGAGAGATGAAAAATATGCAACACTTTTGCCGGGATTCGAACCGCGGACCTCTGGAATACCGGCCCAGTGTACAGAACCACTACACCACGAAATCACTCCAAGAAGGTGGGAGAAATACCTTATATACTCCCCCTTTCAAAGGGCGACTGGGGTTTTTTAGGGGACCCAATCGCCAAATCCTGGAAGTGGAGAATCGTAATCCAACAATCTTTTAGTTCGAGCGCCAATGTAGAGACATTAGGATTTTTTGGAAAAGCCGGACAGCTGAAAAATATGCAACACTTTTGCCGGGATTCGAACCGCGGACCTCTGGAATACCGGCCCAGTGTACAGAACCACTACACCACGAAATCACTCCAAGAAGGTGGGAGAAATACCTTATATACTCCCCCTTTCAAAGGGCGACTGGGGATTTTTAGGGGACCCAATCGCCAAATCCTGGATGTGGAGAATCGTAATCCAACACTCTTTTAGTTCGGGCGCCAATGCAGAGACATTAGGATTTTTTGGAAAAGCCGGAGAGAAGAAAAATATGCAACACTTTTGCCTGGATTCGAACCGCGGACCTCGGGAATACCGGCCCAGTGTACAGAACCACTACACCACGAAATCACTCCAAGAAGGTGGGAGAAATACCTTATATACTCCCCCTTTCAAAGGGCGACTGGGGTTTTTTAGGGGACCCAATCGCCAAATCCTGGATTTGGAGAATCGTAATCCAACACTCTTTTAGTTCGGGCGCCAATGTAGAGACATTAGGATTTTTTGGAAAAGCCGGAGAGATGAAAAATATGCAACACTTTTGCCGGGATTCGAACCGCGGACCTCTGGAATACCGGCCCAGTGTACAGAACCACTACACCACGAAATCACTCCAAGAAGGTGGGAGAAATACCTTATATACTCACCCTTTCAAAGGGCGACTGGGGTTTTTTAGGGGACCCAATCGCCAAATCCTGGATGTGGAGAATCGTAATCGAACACTCTTTTAGTACGGGCGCCAATGTAGAGATATTAGGATTTTTTTGAAAAGCCGGAGAGATGAAAAATATGGAACACTTTTGCCGGGATTCGAACCGCGGACCTCTGGAATACCGGCCCAGTGTACAGAACCACTACACCACGAAATCACTCCAAGAAGGTGGGAGAAATACCTTATATACTCACCCTTTCAAAGGGCGACTGGGGATTTTTAGGGGAACCAATCGCCAAATCCTGGACGTGGAGAATCGTAATACAACAATCTTTTAGTTCGAGCGCCAATGTAGAGACATTAGGATTTTTTGGAAAAGCCGGAGAGATGAAAAATATGCAACACTTTTGCCGGGATTCGAACCGCGGACCTCTGGAATACCGGCCCAGTGTACAGAACCACTACACCACGAAATCACTCCAAGAAGGTGGGAGAAATACCTTATATACTCACCCTTTCAAAGGGCGACTGGGGTTTTTTAGGGGACCCTATCGCCAAATCCTGGGTGTGGAGAATCGTAATCCAACACTCTTTTAGTTGGGGTGCAAATGTAGAGACATTAGGATTTTTTGGTAAGCCGGAGAGATGAAAAATATGCAACAATTTTTCCGGGATTCGAACCGCGGACCTCTGGAATACCGGCCCAGTGTACAGAACCACTACACCACGAAATCACTCCAAGAAGGTGGGAGAAATACCTTATATACTCACCCTTTCAAAGGGCGACTGGGGATTTTTAGGGGACCCAATCGCCAAATCCTGGATGTGGAGAATCGTAATCCAACACTCTTTTAGTACAGGCGCCAATTTAGAGACATTAGGATTTTTTGGAAAAGCCGGAGAGATGAAAAATATGCAACACTTTTGCCGGGATTCGAACCGCGGACCTCTGGAATACCGGCCCAGTGTACAGAACCACTACACCACGAAATCACTCCAAGAAGGTGGGAGAAATACCTTATATACTCCCCCTTTCAAAAGGCGACTGGGGATTTTTAGGGGACCCAATCGCCAAATCCTGCATGTGGAGAATCGTAATCGAACACTCTTTTAGTACGGGCGCCAATGTAGAGATATTAGGATTTTTTGGAAAAGCCGGAGAGATGAAAAATATGGAAGACTTTTGCCGGGATTCGAACCGCGGACCTCTGGAATACCGGCCCAGTGTACAGAACCACTACACCACGAAATCACTCCAAGAAGGTGGGAGAAATACCTTATATACTCACCCTTTCAAAGGGCGACTGGGGATTTTTAGGGGACCCAATCGCCAAATCCTGGACGTGGAGAATCGTAATACAACAATCTTTTAGTTCGAGCGCCAATGTAGAGACATTAGGATTTTTAGGAAAAGCCGGACAGATGAAAAATATGCAACACTTTTGCCGGGATTCGAACCGCGGACCTCTGGAATACCGGCCCAGTGTACTGAACCACTACACCACGAAATCACTCCAAGAAGGTGGGAGAAATACCTTATATACTCCCCCTTTCAAAGGGCGACTGGGGATTTTTAGGGGACCCAATCGCCAAATCCTGGATGTGGAGAATCGTAATCCAACAATCTTTTAGTTCGGGCGCCAATGTAGAGACATTAGGATTTTTTGGAAAAGCCGGAGAGATGAAAAATATGCAACACTTTTGCCGGGATTCGAACCGCGGACCTCTGGAATACCGGCCCAGTGTACAGAACCACTACACCACGAAATCACTCCAAGAAGGTGGGAGAAATACCTTATATACTCACCCTTTCAAAGGGCGACTGCGGTATTTTAGAGGAGCCTATCGCCAAATCCTGGGTGTGGAGAATCGTAATCCAACACTCTTTTAGTTGGGGTGCAAATGTAGAGACATTAGGATTTTTTGGTAAGCCGGAGAGATGAAAAATATGCAACAATTTTGCCGGGATTCGAACCGCGGACCTCTGGAATACCGGCCCAGTGTACAGAACCACTACACCACAAAATCACTCCAAGAAGGTGGGAGAAATACCTTATATACTCCCCCTTTCAAAGGGCGACTGGGGTTTTTTAGGGGACCCAATCGCCAAATCCTGGATGTGGAGAATCGTAATCCAACACTCTTTTAGTTCGGGTGCGAACGTAGAGACATTAGGATTTTTTGGAAAAGCCGGAGAGATGAAAAATATGCAACACTTTTGCCGGGATTCGAACCGCGGACCTCTGGAATACCGGCCCAGTGTACAGAACCACTACACCACGAAATCACTCCAAGAAGGTGGGAGAAATACCTTATATACTCCCCCTTTCAAAGGGCGACTGGGGATTTTTAGGGGACCCAATCGCCAAATCCTGGATGTGGAGAATCGTAATCCAACACTCTTTTAGTACGGGCGCCAATGTAGAGACATTAGGATTTTTTGGAAAAGCCGGAGAGATGAAAAATATGCAACACTTTTGCCGGGATTCGAACCGCGGACCTCTGGAATACCGGCCCAGTGTACAGAACCACTACACCACGAAATCACTCCAAGAAGGTGGGAGAAATACCTTATATACTCCCCCTTTCAAAGGGCGACTAGGGTTTTTTAGGGGACCCAATCGCCAAATCCTGGAAGTGGAGAATCGTAATCCAACAATCTTTTAGTTCGAGCGCCAATGTAGAGACATTAGGATTTTTTGGAAAAGCCGGACAGCTGAAAAATGTGCAACACTTTTGCCGGGATTCGAACCGCGGACCTCTGGAATACCGGCCCAGTGTACAGAACCACTACACCACGAAATCACTCCAAGAAGGTGGGAGAAATACCTTATATACTCCCCCTTTCAAAGGGCGACTGGGGATTTTTAGGGGACCCAATCGCCAAATCCTGGATGTGGAGAATCGTAATCCAACACTCTTTTAGTTCGGGCGCCAATGCAGAGACATTAGGATTTTTTGGAAAAGCCGGAGAGAAGAAAAATATGCAACACTTTTGCCTGGATTCGAACCGCGGACCTCGGGAATACCGGCCCAGTGTACAGAACCACTACACCACGAAATCACTCCAAGAAGGTGGGAGAAATACCTTATATACTCCCCCTTTCAAAGGGCGACTGGGGTTTTTTAGGGGACCCAATCGCCAAATCCTGGATTTGGAGAATCGTAATCCAACACTCTTTTAGTTCGGGCGCCAATGTAGAGACATTAGGATTTTTTGGAAAAGCCGGAGAGATGAAAAATATGCAACACTTTTGCCGGGATTCGAACCGCGGACCTCTGGAATACCGGCCCAGTGTACAGAACCACTACACCACGAAATCACTCCAAGAAGGTGGGAGAAATACCTTATATACTCCCCCTTTCAAAGGGCGACTGGGGTTTTTTAGGGGACCCAATCGCCAAATCCTGGGTGTGGAGAATCGTAATCCAACACTCTTTTAGTTGGGGTGCAAATGTAGAGACATTAGGATTTTTTGGTAAGCCGGAGAGATGAAAAATATGCAACAATTTTGCGGGGATTCGAACCGCGGACCTCTGGAATACCGGCCCAGTGTACAGAACCACTACACCACGAAATCACTCCAAGAAGGTGGGAGAAATACCTTATATACTCCCCCTTTCAAAGGGCGACTGGGGTTTTTTAGGGGACCCAATCGCCAAATCCTGGATGTGGAGAATCGTAATCCAACACTCTTTTAGTTCGGGCGCCAATGTAGAGACATTAGGATTTTTTGGAAAAGCCGGACAGATGAAAAATATGCAACACTTTTGCCGGGATTCGAACCGCGGACCTCTGGAATAACGGCCCAGTGTACAGAACCACTACACCACGAAATCACTCCAAGAAGGTGGGAGAAATACCTTATATACTCCCCCTTTCAAAGGGCGACTGGGGTTTTTTAGGGGACCCAATCGCCAAATCCTGGGTGTGGAGAATCGTAATCCAACACTCTTTTAGTTGGGGTGCAAATGTAGAGACATTAGGATTTTTTGGTAAGCCGGAGAGATGAAAAATATGCAACAATTTTGCGGGGATTCGAACCGCGGCTCTCTGGAATACCGGCCCAGTGTACAGAACCACTACACCACAAAATCACTCCAAGAAGGTGGGAGAAATACCTTATATACTCCCCCTTTCAAAGGGCGACTGGGGTTTTTTAGGGGACCCAATCGCCAAATACTGGATGTGGAGAATCGTAATCCAACACTCTTTTAGTTCGGGTGCCAATGTAGAGACATTAGGATTTTTTGGAAAAGCCGGAGAGATGAAAAATATGCAACACTTTTGCCGGGATTCGAACCGCGGACCTCTGGAATACCGGCCCAGTGTACAGAACCACTACACCACGAAATCACTCCAAGAAGGTGGGAGAAATACCTTATATACTCCCCCTTTCAAAGGGCGACTGGGGATTTTTAGGGGACCCAATCGCCAAATCCTGGATGTGGAGAATCGTAATCCAACACTCTTTTAGTACGGGCGCCAATGTAGAGACATTAGGATTTTTTGGAAAAGCCGGAGAGATGAAAAATATGCAACACTTTTACCGGGATTCGAACCGCGGACCTCTGGAATACCGGCCCAGTGTACAGAACCACTACACCACAAAATCACTCCAAGAAGGTGGGAGAAATACCTTATATACTCCCCCTTTCAAAGGGCGACAGGGGTTTTTTAGGGGACCCAATCGCCAAATCCTGGATGTGGACAATCGTAATCCAACAATCTTTTAGTTCGGGCGCCAATGTAGAGACATTAGGATTTTTTGGAAAAGCCGGAGAGATGAAAAATATGCAACACTTTTGCCGGGATTCGAACCGCGGACCTCTGGAATACCGGCCCAGTGTACAGAACCACTACACCACGAAATCACTCCAAGAATGTGGGAGAAATACCTTATATACTCACCCTTTCAAAGGGCGACTGGGGATTTTTAGGGGACCCAATCGCCAAATCCTGGATGTGGAGAATCGTAATCCAACACTCTTTTAGTACAGGCGCCAATGTAGAGACATTAGGATTTTTTGGAAAAGCCGGAGAGATGAAAAATATGCAACACTTTTGCCGGGATTCGAACCGCGGACCTCTGGAATACCGGCCCAGTGTACAGAACCACTACACCACGAAATCACTCCAAGAAGGTGGGAGAAATACCTTATATACTCCCCCTTTCAAAGGGCGACTGGGGATTTTTAGGGGACCCAATCGCCAAATCCTGGATGTGGAGAATCGTAATCCAACAATCTTTTAGTTCGGGCGCCAATGTAGAGACATTAGGATTTTTTGGAAAAGCCGGAGAGATGAAAAATATGCAACACTTTTGCCGGGATTCGAACCGCGGACCTCTGGAATACCGGCCCAGTGTACAGAGCCACTACACCACGAAATCACTCCAAGAAGGTGGGAGAAATACCTTATATACTCCCCCTTTCAAAGGGCGACTGGGTATTTTTAGGGGACCCAATCGCCAAATCCTGGATGTGGAGAATCGTAATCCAACACTCTTTTAGTACGGGCGCCAATGTAGAGACATTAGGATTTTTTGGAAAAGCCGGAGAGATGAAAAATATGCAACACTTTTGCCGGGATTCGAACCGCGGACCTCTGGAATACCGGCCCAGTGTACAGAACCACTACACCACGAAATCACTCCAAGAAGGTGGGAGAAATACCTTATATACTCCCCCTTTCAAAGGGCGACTGGGGATTTTTAGGGGACCCAATCGCCAAATCCTGGATGTGGAGAATCGTAATCGAACACTCTTTTAGTACGGGCGCCAATGTAGAGATATTAGGATTTTTTTGAAAAGCCGGAGAGATGAAAAATATGGAACACTTTTGCCGGGATTCGAACCGCGGACCTCTGGAATACCGGCCCAGTGTACAGAACCACTACACCACGAAATCACTCCAAGAAGGTGGGAGAAATACCTTATATACTCACCCTTTCAAAGGGCGACTGGGGTTTTTTAGGGGACCCTATCGCCAAATCCTGGGTGTGGAGAATCGTAATCCAACACTCTTTTAGTTGGGGTGCAAATGTAGAGACATTAGGATTTTTTGGTAAGCCGGAGAGATGAAAAATATGCAACAATTTTTCCGGGATTCGAACCGCGGACCTCTGGAATACCGGCCCAGTGTACAGAACCACTACACCACGAAATCACTCCAAGAAGGTGGGAGAAATACCTTATATACTCACCCTTTCAAAGGGCGACTGGGGATTTTTAGGGGACCCAATCGCCAAATCCTGGATGTGGAGAATCGTAATCCAACACTCTTTTAGTACAGGCGCCAATGTAGAGACATTAGGATTTTTTGGAAAAGCCGGAGAGATGAAAAATATGCAACACTTTTGCCGGGATTCGAACCGCGGACCTCTGGAATACCGGCCCAGTGTACAGAACCACTACACCACGAAATCACTCCAAGAAGGTGGGAGAAATACCTTATATACTCACCCATTCAAAGGGCGACTGGGGATTTTTAGGGGACCCAATCGCCAAATCCTGGACGTGGAGAATCGTAATACAACAATCTTTTAGTTCGAGCGCCAATGTAGAGACATTAGGATTTTTAGGAAAAGCCGGACAGATGAAAAATATGCAACACTTTTGCCGGGATTCGAACCGCGGACCTCTGGAATACCGGCCCAGTGTACTGAACCACTACACCACGAAATCACTCCAAGAAGGTGGGAGAAATACCTTATATACTCCCCCTTTCAAAGGGCGACTGGGGATTTTTAGGGGACCCAATCGCCAAATCCTGGATGTGGAGAATCGTAATCCAACAATCTTTTAGTTCGGGCGCCAATGTAGAGACATTAGGATTTTTTGGAAAAGCCGGAGAGATGAAAAATATGCAACACTTTTGCCGGGATTCGAACCGCGGACCTCTGGAATACCGGCCCAGTGTACAGAACCACTACACCACGAAATCACTCCAAGAAGGTGGGAGAAATACCTTATATACTCACCCTTTCAAAGGGCGACTGCGGTATTTTAGAGGACCCTATCGCCAAATCCTGGGTGTGGAGAATCGTAATCCAACACTCTTTTAGTTGGGGTGCAAATGTAGAGACATTAGGATTTTTTGGTAAGCCGGAGAGATGAAAAATATGCAACAATTTTGCCGGGATTCGAACCGCGGACCTCTGGAATACCGGCCCAGTGTACAGAACCACTACACCACAAAATCACTCCAAGAAGGTGGGAGAAATACCTTATATACTCCCCCTTTCAAAGGGCGACTGGGGTTTTTTAGGGGACCCAATCGCCAAATCCTGGATGTGGAGAATCGTAATCCAACACTCTTTTAGTTCGGGTGCGAACGTAGAGACATTAGGATTTTTTGGAAAAGCCGGAGAGATGAAAAATATGCAACACTTTTGCCGGGATTCGAACCGCGGACCTCTGGAATACCGGCCCAGTGTACAGAACCACTACACCACGAAATCACTCCAAGAAGGTGGGAGAAATACCTTATATACTCCCCCTTTCAAAGGGCGACTGGG
Organism: Stegodyphus dumicola; assembly: GCF_044657685.1. NCBI lineage: Eukaryota > Metazoa > Arthropoda > Arachnida > Araneae > Eresidae > Stegodyphus > Stegodyphus dumicola. Next base: position 132,430,852 of record NC_140770.1, read on the forward strand.
GATTTTTAGGGGACCCAATCGCCAAATCCTGGATGTGGAGAATCGTAATCCAGCACTCTTTTAGTACGGGCGCCAATGTAGAGACATTAGGATTTTTTGGAAAAGCCGGAGAGATGAAAAATATGCAACACTTTTGCCGGGATTCGAACCGCGGACCTCTGGAATACCGGCCCAGTGTACAGAACCACTACACCACGAAATCACTCCAAGAAGGTGGGAGAAATACCTTATATACTCCCCCTTTCAAAGGGCGACTGGGGTTTTTTAGGGGACCCAATCGCCAAATCCTGGATGTGGAGAATCGTAATCCAACAATCTTTTAGTTCGGGCGCCAATGTAGAGACATTAGGATTTTTTGGAAAAGCCGGAGAGATGAAAAATATGCAACACTTTTGCCGGGATTCGAACCGCGGACCTCTGGAATACCGGCCCAGTGTACAGAACCACTACACCACGAAATCACTCCAAGAAGGTGGGAGAAATACCTTATATACTCCCCCTTTCAAAGGGCGACTGGGTATTTTTAGGGGACCCAATCGCCAAATCCTGGATGTGGAGAATCGTAATCCAACACTCTTTTAGTACGGGCGCCAATGTAGAGACATTAGGATTTTTTGGAAAAGCCGGAGAGATGAAAAATATGCAACACTTTTGCCGGGATTCGAACCGCGGACCTCTGGAATACCGGCCCAGTGTACAGAACCACTACACCACGAAATCACTCCAAGAAGGTGGGAGAAATACCTTATATACTCCCCCTTTCAAAGGGCGACTGGGGATTTTTAGGGGACCCAATCGCCAAATCCTGGATGTGGAGAATCGTAATCGAACACTCTTTTAGTACGGGCGCCAATGTAGAGATATTAGGATTTTTTTGAAAAGCCGGAGAGATGAAAAATATGGAACACTTTTGCCGGGATTCGAACCGCGGACCTCTGGAATACCGGCCCAGTGTACAGAACCACTACACCACGAAATCACTCCAAGAAGGTGGGAGAAATACCTTATATACTCACCCTTTCAAAGGGCGACTGGGGATTTTTAGGGGAACCAATCGCCAAATCCTGGACGTGGAGAATCGTAATACAACAATCTTTTAGTTCGAGCGCCAATGTAGAGACATTAGGATTTTTTGGAAAAGCCGGAGAGATGAAAAATATGCAACACTTTTGCCGGGATTCGAACCGCGGACCTCTGGAATACCGGCCCAGTGTACAGAACCACTACACCACGAAATCACTCCAAGAAGGTGGGAGAAATACCTTATATACTCACCCTTTCAAAGGGCGACTGGGGTTTTTTAGGGGACCCTATCGCCAAATCCTGGGTGTGGAGAATCGTAATCCAACACTCTTTTAGTTGGGGTGCAAATGTAGAGACATTAGGATTTTTTGGAAAAGCCGGAGAGATGAAAAATATGCAACACTTTTGCCGGGATTCGAACCGCGGACCTCTGGAATACCGGCCCAGTGTACAGAACCACTACACCACGAAATCACTCCAAGAAGGTGGGAGAAATACCTTATATACTCCCCCTTTCAAAAGGCGACTGGGGATTTTTAGGGGACCCAATCGCCAAATCCTGCATGTGGAGAATCGTAATCGAACACTCTTTTAGTACGGGCGCCAATGTAGAGATATTAGGATTTTTTGGAAAAGCCGGAGAGATGAAAAATATGGAAGACTTTTGCCGGGATTCGAACCGCGGACCTCTGGAATACCGGCCCAGTGTACAGAACCACTACACCACGAAATCACTCCAAGAAGGTGGGAGAAATACCTTATATACTCACCCTTTCAAAGGGCGACTGGGGATTTTTAGGGGACCCAATCGCCAAATCCTGGACGTGGAGAATCGTAATACAACAATCTTTTAGTTCGAGCGCCAATGTAGAGACATTAGGATTTTTAGGAAAAGCCGGACAGATGAAAAATATGCAACACTTTTGCCGGGATTCGAACCGCGGACCTCTGGAATACCGGCCCAGTGTACTGAACCACTACACCACGAAATCACTCCAAGAAGGTGGGAGAAATACCTTATATACTCCCCCTTTCAAAGGGCGACTGGGGATTTTTAGGGGACCCAATCGCCAAATCCTGGATGTGGAGAATCGTAATCCAACAATCTTTTAGTTCGGGCGCCAATGTAGAGACATTAGGATTTTTTGGAAAAGCCGGAGAGATGAAAAATATGCAACACTTTTGCCGGGATTCGAACCGCGGACCTCTGGAATACCGGCCCAGTGTACAGAACCACTACACCACGAAATCACTCCAAGAAGGTGGGAGAAATACCTTATATACTCACCCTTTCAAAGGGCGACTGCGGTATTTTAGAGGACCCTATCGCCAAATCCTGGGTGTGGAGAATCGTAATCCAACACTCTTTTAGTTGGGGTGCAAATGTAGAGACATTAGGATTTTTTGGTAAGCCGGAGAGATGAAAAATATGCAACAATTTTGCCGGGATTCGAACCGCGGACCTCTGGAATACCGGCCCAGTGTACAGAACCACTACACCACAAAATCACTCCAAGAAGGTGGGAGAAATACCTTATATACTCCCCCTTTCAAAGGGCGACTGGGGTTTTTTAGGGGACCCAATCGCCAAATCCTGGATGTGGAGAATCGTAATCCAACACTCTTTTAGTTCGGGTGCGAACGTAGAGACATTAGGATTTTTTGGAAAAGCCGGAGAGATGAAAAATATGCAACACTTTTGCCGGGATTCGAACCGCGGACCTCTGGAATACCGGCCCAGTGTACAGAACCACTACACCACGAAATCACTCCAAGAAGGTGGGAGAAATACCTTATATACTCCCCCTTTCAAAGGGCGACTGGGGATTTTTAGGGGACCCAATCGCCAAATCCTGGATGTGGAGAATCGTAATCCAACACTCTTTTAGTACGGGCGCCAATGTAGAGACATTAGGATTTTTTGGAAAAGCCGGAGAGATGAAAAATATGCAACACTTTTGCCGGGATTCGAACCGCGGACCTCTGGAATACCAGCCCAGTGTACAGAACCACTACACCACGAAATCACTCCAAGAAGGTGGGAGAAATACCTTATATACTCCCCCTTTCAAAGGGCGACTGGGGTTTTTTAGGGGACCCAATCGCCAAATCCTGGAAGTGGAGAATCGTAATCCAACAATCTTTTAGTTCGAGCGCCAATGTAGAGACATTAGGATTTTTTGGAAAAGCCGGACAGATGAAAAATATGCAACACTTTTGCCGGGATTCGAACCGCGGACCTCTGGAATACCGGCCCAGTGTACAGAACCACTACACCACGAAATCACTCCAAGAAGGTGGGAGAAATACCTTATATACTCCCCCTTTCAAAGGGCGACTGGGGATTTTTAGGGGACCCAATCGCCAAATCCTGGATGTGGAGAATCGTAATCCAACACTCTTTTAGTTCGGGCGCCAATGCAGAGACATTAGGATTTTTTGGAAAAGCCGGAGAGAAGAAAAATATGCAACACTTTTGCCTGGATTCGAACCGCGGACCTCGGGAATACCGGCCCAGTGTACAGAACCACTACACCACGAAATCACTCCAAGAAGGTGGGAGAAATACCTTATATACTCCCCCTTTCAAAGGGCGACTGGGGTTTTTTAGGGGACCCAATCGCCAAATCCTGGATTTGGAGAATCGTAATCCAACACTCTTTTAGTTCGGGCGCCAATGTAGAGACATTAGGATTTTTTGGAAAAGCCGGAGAGATGAAAAATATGCAACACTTTTGCCGGGATTCGAACCGCGGACCTCTGGAATACCGGCCCAGTGTACAGAACCACTACACCACGAAATCACTCCAAGAAGGTGGGAGAAATACCTTATATACTCCCCCTTTCAAAGGGCGACTGGGGTTTTTTAGGGGACCCAATCGCCAAATCCTGGGTGTGGAGAATCGTAATCCAACACTCTTTTAGTTGGGGTGCAAATGTAGAGACATTAGGATTTTTTGGTAAGCCGGAGAGATGAAAAATATGCAACAATTTTGCGGGGATTCGAACCGCGGACCTCTGGAATACCGGCCCAGTGTACAGAACCACTACACCACGAAATCACTCCAAGAAGGTGGGAGAAATACCTTATATACTCCCCCTTTCAAAGGGCGACTGGGGTTTTTTAGGGGACCCAATCGCCAAATCCTGGATGTGGAGAATCGTAATCCAACACTCTTTTAGTTCGGGCGCCAATGTAGAGACATTAGGATTTTTTGGAAAAGCCGGACAGATGAAAAATATGCAACACTTTTGCCGGGATTCGAACCGCGGACCTCTGGAATAACGGCCCAGTGTACAGAACCACTACACCACGAAATCACTCCAAGAAGGTGGGAGAAATACCTTATATACTCCCCCTTTCAAAGGGCGACTGGGGTTTTTTAGGGGACCCAATCGCCAAATCCTGGGTGTGGAGAATCGTAATCCAACACTCTTTTAGTTGGGGTGCAAATGTAGAGACATTAGGATTTTTTGGTAAGCCGGAGAGATGAAAAATATGCAACAATTTTGCGGGGATTCGAACCGCGGACCTCTGGAATACCGGCCCAGTGTACAGAACCACTACACCACAAAATCACTCCAAGAAGGTGGGAGAAATACCTTATATACTCCCCCTTTCAAAGGGCGACTGGGGTTTTTTAGGGGACCCAATCGCCAAATCCTGGATGTGGAGAATCGTAATCCAACACTCTTTTAGTTCGGGTGCGAACGTAGAGACATTAGGATTTTTTGGAAAAGCCGGAGAGATGAAAACTATGCAACACTTTTGCCGGGATTCGAACCGCGGACCTCTGGAATACCGGCCCAGTGTACAGAACCACTACACCACGAAATCACTCCAAGAAGGTGGGAGAAATACCTTATATACTCCCCCTTTCAAAGGGCGACTGGGGATTTTTAGGGGACCCAATCGCCAAATCCTGGATGTGGAGAATCGTAATCCAACACTCTTTTAGTACGGGCGCCAATGTAGAGACATTAGGATTTTTTGGAAAAGCCGGAGAGATGAAAAATATGCAACACTTTTGCCGGGATTCGAACCGCGGACCTCTGGAATACCGGCCCAGTGTACAGAACCACTACACCACGAAATCACTCCAAGAAGGTGGGAGAAATACCTTATATACTCCCCCTTTCAAAGGGCGACTGGGGTTTTTTAGGGGACCCAATCGCCAAATCCTGGATGTGGAGAATCGTAATCCAACAATCTTTTAGTTCGGGCGCCAATGTAGAGACATTAGGATTTTTTGGAAAAGCCGGAGAGATGAAAAATATGCAACACTTTTGCCGGGATTCGAACCGCGGACCTCTGGAATACCGGCCCAGTGTACAGAACCACTACACCACGAAATCACTCCAAGAAGGTGGGAGAAATACCTTATATACTCCCCCTTTCAAAGGGCGACTGGGTATTTTTAGGGGACCCAATCGCCAAATCCTGGATGTGGAGAATCGTAATCCAACACTCTTTTAGTACGGGCGCCAATGTAGAGACATTAGGATTTTTTGGAAAAGCCGGAGAGATGAAAAATATGCAACACTTTTGCCGGGATTCGAACTGCGGACCTCTGGAATACCGGCCCAGTGTACAGAACCACTACACCACGAAATCACTCCAAGAAGGTGGGAGAAATACCTTATATACTCCCCCTTTCAAAGGGCGACTGGGGATTTTTAGGGGACCCAATCGCCAAATCCTGGATGTGGAGAATCGTAATCGAACACTCTTTTAGTACGGGCGCCAATGTAGAGATATTAGGATTTTTTTGAAAAGCCGGAGAGATGAAAAATATGGAACACTTTTGCCGGGATTCGAACCGCGGACCTCTGGAATACCGGCCCAGTGTACAGAACCACTACACCACGAAATCACTCCAAGAAGGTGGGAGAAATACCTTATATACTCACCCTTTCAAAGGGCGACTGGGGATTTTTAGGGGAACCAATCGCCAAATCCTGGACGTGGAGAATCGTAATACAACAATCTTTTAGTTCGAGCGCCAATGTAGAGACATTAGGATTTTTTGGAAAAGCCGGAGAGATGAAAAATATGCAACACTTTTGCCGGGATTCGAACCGCGGACCTCTGGAATACCGGCCCAGTGTACAGAACCACTACACCACGAAATCACTCCAAGAAGGTGGGAGAAATACCTTATATACTCCCCCTTTCAAAGGGCGACAGGGGTTTTTTAGGGGACCCAATCGCCAAATCCTGGATGTGGACAATCGTAATCCAACAATCTTTTAGTTCGGGCGCCAATGTAGAGACATTAGGATTTTTTGGAAAAGCCGGAGAGATGAAAAATATGCAACACTTTTGCCGGGATTCGAACCGCGGACCTCTGGAATACCGGCCCAGTGTACAGAACCACTACACCACGAAATCACTCCAAGAATGTGGGAGAAATACCTTATATACTCACCCTTTCAAAGGGCGACTGGGGATTTTTAGGGGACCCAATCGCCAAATCCTGGATGTGGAGAATCGTAATCCAACACTCTTTTAGTACAGGCGCCAATGTAGAGACATTAGGATTTTTTGGAAAAGCCGGAGAGATGAAAAATATGCAACACTTTTGCCGGGATTCGAACCGCGGACCTCTGGAATACCGGCCCAGTGTACAGAACCACTACACCACGAAATCACTCCAAGAAGGTGGGAGAAATACCTTATATACTCCCCCTTTCAAAGGGCGACTGGGGATTTTTAGGGGACCCAATCGCCAAATCCTGGATGTGGAGAATCGTAATCCAACAATCTTTTAGTTCGGGCGCCAATGTAGAGACATTAGGATTTTTTGGAAAAGCCGGAGAGATGAAAAATATGCAACACTTTTGCCGGGATTCGAACCGCGGACCTCTGGAATACCGGCCCAGTGTACAGAGCCACTACACCACGAAATCACTCCAAGAAGGTGGGAGAAATACCTTATATACTCCCCCTTTCAAAGGGCGACTGGGTATTTTTAGGGGACCCAATCGCCAAATCCTGGATGTGGAGAATCGTAATCCAACACTCTTTTAGTACGGGCGCCAATGTAGAGACATTAGGATTTTTTGGAAAAGCCGGAGAGATGAAAAATATGCAACACTTTTGCCGGGATTCGAACCGCGGACCTCTGGAATACCGGCCCAGTGTACAGAACCACTACACCACGAAATCACTCCAAGAAGGTGGGAGAAATACCTTATATACTCCCCCTTTCAAAGGGCGACTGGGGATTTTTAGGGGACCCAATCGCCAAATCCTGGATGTGGAGAATCGTAATCGAACACTCTTTTAGTACGGGCGCCAATGTAGAGATATTAGGATTTTTTTGAAAAGCCGGAGAGATGAAAAATATGGAACACTTTTGCCGGGATTCGAACCGCGGACCTCTGGAATACCGGCCCAGTGTACAGAACCACTACACCACGAAATCACTCCAAGAAGGTGGGAGAAATACCTTATATACTCACCCTTTCAAAGGGCGACTGGGGTTTTTTAGGGGACCCTATCGCCAAATCCTGGGTGTGGAGAATCGTAATCCAACACTCTTTTAGTTGGGGTGCAAATGTAGAGACATTAGGATTTTTTGGTAAGCCGGAGAGATGAAAAATATGCAACAATTTTTCCGGGATTCGAACCGCGGACCTCTGGAATACCGGCCCAGTGTACAGAACCACTACACCACGAAATCACTCCAAGAAGGTGGGAGAAATACCTTATATACTCACCCTTTCAAAGGGCGACTGGGGATTTTTAGGGGACCCAATCGCCAAATCCTGGATGTGGAGAATCGTAATCCAACACTCTTTTAGTACAGGCGCCAATGTAGAGACATTAGGATTTTTTGGAAAAGCCGGAGAGATGAAAAATATGCAACACTTTTGCCGGGATTCGAACCGCGGACCTCTGGAATACCGGCCCAGTGTACAGAAGCACTACACCACGAAATCACTCCAAGAAGGTGGGAGAAATACCTTATATACTCACCCATTCAAAGGGCGACTGGGGATTTTTAGGGGACCCAATCGCCAAATCCTGGACGTGGAGAATCGTAATACAACAATCTTTTAGTTCGAGCGCCAATGTAGAGACATTAGGATTTTTAGGAAAAGCCGGACAGATGAAAAATATGCAACACTTTTGCCGGGATTCGAACCGCGGACCTCTGGAATACCGGCCCAGTGTACTGAACCACTACACCACGAAATCACTCCAAGAAGGTGGGAGAAATACCTTATATACTCCCCCTTTCAAAGGGCGACTGGGGATTTTTAGGGGACCCAATCGCCAAATCCTGGATGTGGAGAATCGTAATCCAACAATCTTTTAGTTCGGGCGCCAATGTAGAGACATTAGGATTTTTTGGAAAAGCCGGAGAGATGAAAAATATGCAACACTTTTGCCGGGATTCGAACCGCGGACCTCTGGAATACCGGCCCAGTGTACAGAACCACTACACCACGAAATCACTCCAAGAAGGTGGGAGAAATACCTTATATACTCACCCTTTCAAAGGGCGACTGCGGTATTTTAGAGGACCCTATCGCCAAATCCTGGGTGTGGAGAATCGTAATCCAACACTCTTTTAGTTGGGGTGCAAATGTAGAGACATTAGGATTTTTTGGTAAGCCGGAGAGATGAAAAATATGCAACAATTTTGCCGGGATTCGAACCGCGGACCTCTGGAATACCGGCCCAGTGTACAGAACCACTACACCACAAAATCACTCCAAGAAGGTGGGAGAAATACCTTATATACTCCCCCTTTCAAAGGGCGACTGGGGTTTTTTAGGGGACCCAATCGCCAAATCCTGGATGTGGAGAATCGTAATCCAACACTCTTTTAGTTCGGGTGCGAACGTAGAGACATTAGGATTTTTTGGAAAAGCCGGAGAGATGAAAAATATGCAACACTTTTGCCGGGATTCGAACCGCGGACCTCTGGAATACCGGCCCAGTGTACAGAACCACTACACCACGAAATCACTCCAAGAAGGTGGGAGAAATACCTTATATACTCCCCCTTTCAAAGGGCGACTGGGGATTTTTAGGGGACCCAATCGCCAAATCCTGGATGTGGAGAATCGTAATCCAGCACTCTTTTAGTACGGGCGCCAATGTAGAGACATTAGGATTTTTTGGAAAAGCCGGAGAGATGAAAAATATGCAACACTTTTGCCGGGATTCGAACCGCGGACCTCTGGAATACCGGCCCAGTGTACAGAACCACTACACCACGAAATCACTCCAAGAAGGTGGGAGAAATACCTTATATACTCCCCCTTTCAAAGGGCGACTGGGGTTTTTTAGGGGACCCAATCGCCAAATCCTGGATGTGGAGAATCGTAATCCAACAATCTTTTAGTTCGGGCGCCAATGTAGAGACATTAGGATTTTTTGGAAAAGCCGGAGAGATGAAAAATATGCAACACTTTTGCCGGGATTCGAACCGCGGACCTCTGGAATACCGGCCCAGTGTACAGAACCACTACACCACGAAATCACTCCAAGAAGGTGGGAGAAATACCTTATATACTCCCCCTTTCAAAGGGCGACTGGGTATTTTTAGGGGACCCAATCGCCAAATCCTGGATGTGGAGAATCGTAATCCAACACTCTTTTAGTACGGGCGCCAATGTAGAGACATTAGGATTTTTTGGAAAAGCCGGAGAGATGAAAAATATGCAACACTTTTGCCGGGATTCGAACCGCGGACCTCTGGAATACCGGCCCAGTGTACAGAACCACTACACCACGAAATCACTCCAAGAAGGTGGGAGAAATACCTTATATACTCCCCCTTTCAAAGGGCGACTGGGGATTTTTAGGGGACCCAATCGCCAAATCCTGGATGTGGAGAATCGTAATCGAACACTCTTTTAGTACGGGCGCCAATGTAGAGATATTAGGATTTTTTTGAAAAGCCGGAGAGATGAAAAATATGGAACACTTTTGCCGGGATTCGAACCGCGGACCTCTGGAATACCGGCCCAGTGTACAGAACCACTACACCACGAAATCACTCCAAGAAGGTGGGAGAAATACCTTATATACTCACCCTTTCAAAGGGCGACTGGGGATTTTTAGGGGAACCAATCGCCAAATCCTGGACGTGGAGAATCGTAATACAACAATCTTTTAGTTCGAGCGCCAATGTAGAGACATTAGGATTTTTTGGAAAAGCCGGAGAGATGAAAAATATGCAACACTTTTGCCGGGATTCGAACCGCGGACCTCTGGAATACCGGCCCAGTGTACAGAACCACTACACCACGAAATCACTCCAAGAAGGTGGGAGAAATACCTTATATACTCACCCTTTCAAAGGGCGACTGGGGTTTTTTAGGGGACCCTATCGCCAAATCCTGGGTGTGGAGAATCGTAATCCAACACTCTTTTAGTTGGGGTGCAAATGTAGAGACATTAGGATTTTTTGGAAAAGCCGGAGAGATGAAAAATATGCAACACTTTTGCCGGGATTCGAACCGCGGACCTCTGGAATACCGGCCCAGTGTACAGAACCACTACACCACGAAATCACTCCAAGAAGGTGGGAGAAATACCTTATATACTCCCCCTTTCAAAAGGCGACTGGGGATTTTTAGGGGACCCAATCGCCAAATCCTGCATGTGGAGAATCGTAATCGAACACTCTTTTAGTACGGGCGCCAATGTAGAGATATTAGGATTTTTTGGAAAAGCCGGAGAGATGAAAAATATGGAAGACTTTTGCCGGGATTCGAACCGCGGACCTCTGGAATACCGGCCCAGTGTACAGAACCACTACACCACGAAATCACTCCAAGAAGGTGGGAGAAATACCTTATATACTCACCCTTTCAAAGGGCGACTGGGGATTTTTAGGGGACCCAATCGCCAAATCCTGGACGTGGAGAATCGTAATACAACAATCTTTTAGTTCGAGCGCCAATGTAGAGACATTAGGATTTTTAGGAAAAGCCGGACAGATGAAAAATATGCAACACTTTTGCCGGGATTCGAACCGCGGACCTCTGGAATACCGGCCCAGTGTACTGAACCACTACACCACGAAATCACTCCAAGAAGGTGGGAGAAATACCTTATATACTCCCCCTTTCAAAGGGCGACTGGGGATTTTTAGGGGACCCAATCGCCAAATCCTGGATGTGGAGAATCGTAATCCAACAATCTTTTAGTTCGGGCGCCAATGTAGAGACATTAGGATTTTTTGGAAAAGCCGGAGAGATGAAAAATATGCAACACTTTTGCCGGGATTCGAACCGCGGACCTCTGGAATACCGGCCCAGTGTACAGAACCACTACACCACGAAATCACTCCAAGAAGGTGGGAGAAATACCTTATATACTCACCCTTTCAAAGGGCGACTGCGGTATTTTAGAGGACCCTATCGCCAAATCCTGGGTGTGGAGAATCGTAATCCAACACTCTTTTAGTTGGGGTGCAAATGTAGAGACATTAGGATTTTTTGGTAAGCCGGAGAGATGAAAAATATGCAACAATTTTGCCGGGATTCGAACCGCGGACCTCTGGAATACCGGCCCAGTGTACAGAACCACTACACCACAAAATCACTCCAAGAAGGTGGGAGAAATACCTTATATACTCCCCCTTTCAAAGGGCGACTGGGGTTTTTTAGGGGACCCAATCGCCAAATCCTGGATGTGGAGAATCGTAATCCAACACTCTTTTAGTTCGGGTGCGAACGTAGAGACATTAGGATTTTTTGGAAAAGCCGGAGAGATGAAAAATATGCAACACTTTTGCCGGGATTCGAACCGCGGACCTCTGGAATACCGGCCCAGTGTACAGAACCACTACACCACGAAATCACTCCAAGAAGGTGGGAGAAATACCTTATATACTCCCCCTTTCAAAGGGCGACTGGGGATTTTTAGGGGACCCAATCGCCAAATCCTGGATGTGGAGAATCGTAATCCAACACTCTTTTAGTACGGGCGCCAATGTAGAGACATTAGGATTTTTTGGAAAAGCCGGAGAGATGAAAAATATGCAACACTTTTGCCGGGATTCGAACCGCGGACCTCTGGAATACCAGCCCAGTGTACAGAACCACTACACCACGAAATCACTCCAAGAAGGTGGGAGAAATACCTTATATACTCCCCCTTTCAAAGGGCGACTGGGGTTTTTTAGGGGACCCAATCGCCAAATCCTGGAAGTGGAGAATCGTAATCCAACAATCTTTTAGTTCGAGCGCCAATGTAGAGACATTAGGATTTTTTGGAAAAGCCGGACAGATGAAAAATATGCAACACTTTTGCCGGGATTCGAACCGCGGACCTCTGGAATACCGGCCCAGTGTACAGAACCACTACACCACGAAATCACTCCAAGAAGGTGGGAGAAATACCTTATATACTCCCCCTTTCAAAGGGCGACTGGGGATTTTTAGGGGACCCAATCGCCAAATCCTGGATGTGGAGAATCGTAATCCAACACTCTTTTAGTTCGGGCGCCAATGCAGAGACATTAGGATTTTTTGGAAAAGCCGGAGAGAAGAAAAATATGCAACACTTTTGCCTGGATTCGAACCGCGGACCTCGGGAATACCGGCCCAGTGTACAGAACCACTACACCACGAAATCACTCCAAGAAGGTGGGAGAAATACCTTATATACTCCCCCTTTCAAAGGGCGACTGGGGTTTTTTAGGGGACCCAATCGCCAAATCCTGGATTTGGAGAATCGTAATCCAACACTCTTTTAGTTCGGGCGCCAATGTAGAGACATTAGGATTTTTTGGAAAAGCCGGAGAGATGAAAAATATGCAACACTTTTGCCGGGATTCGAACCGCGGACCTCTGGAATACCGGCCCAGTGTACAGAACCACTACACCACGAAATCACTCCAAGAAGGTGGGAGAAATACCTTATATACTCCCCCTTTCAAAGGGCGACTGGGGTTTTTTAGGGGACCCAATCGCCAAATCCTGGGTGTGGAGAATCGTAATCCAACACTCTTTTAGTTGGGGTGCAAATGTAGAGACATTAGGATTTTTTGGTAAGCCGGAGAGATGAAAAATATGCAACAATTTTGCGGGGATTCGAACCGCGGACCTCTGGAATACCGGCCCAGTGTACAGAACCACTACACCACGAAATCACTCCAAGAAGGTGGGAGAAATACCTTATATACTCCCCCTTTCAAAGGGCGACTGGGGTTTTTTAGGGGACCCAATCGCCAAATCCTGGATGTGGAGAATCGTAATCCAACACTCTTTTAGTTCGGGCGCCAATGTAGAGACATTAGGATTTTTTGGAAAAGCCGGACAGATGAAAAATATGCAACACTTTTGCCGGGATTCGAACCGCGGACCTCTGGAATAACGGCCCAGTGTACAGAACCACTACACCACGAAATCACTCCAAGAAGGTGGGAGAAATACCTTATATACTCCCCCTTTCAAAGGGCGACTGGGGTTTTTTAGGGGACCCAATCGCCAAATCCTGGGTGTGGAGAATCGTAATCCAACACTCTTTTAGTTGGGGTGCAAATGTAGAGACATTAGGATTTTTTGGTAAGCCGGAGAGATGAAAAATATGCAACAATTTTGCGGGGATTCGAACCGCGGACCTCTGGAATACCGGCCCAGTGTACAGAACCACTACACCACAAAATCACTCCAAGAAGGTGGGAGAAATACCTTATATACTCCCCCTTTCAAAGGGCGACTGGGGTTTTTTAGGGGACCCAATCGCCAAATCCTGGATGTGGAGAATCGTAATCCAACACTCTTTTAGTTCGGGTGCGAACGTAGAGACATTAGGATTTTTTGGAAAAGCCGGAGAGATGAAAACTATGCAACACTTTTGCCGGGATTCGAACCGCGGACCTCTGGAATACCGGCCCAGTGTACAGAACCACTACACCACGAAATCACTCCAAGAAGGTGGGAGAAATACCTTATATACTCCCCCTTTCAAAGGGCGACTGGGGATTTTTAGGGGACCCAATCGCCAAATCCTGGATGTGGAGAATCGTAATCCAACACTCTTTTAGTACGGGCGCCAATGTAGAGACATTAGGATTTTTTGGAAAAGCCGGAGAGATGAAAAATATGCAACACTTTTGCCGGGATTCGAACCGCGGACCTCTGGAATACCGGCCCAGTGTACAGAACCACTACACCACGAAATCACTCCAAGAAGGTGGGAGAAATACCTTATATACTCCCCCTTTCAAAGGGCGACTGGGGTTTTTTAGGGGACCCAATCGCCAAATCCTGGATGTGGAGAATCGTAATCCAACAATCTTTTAGTTCGGGCGCCAATGTAGAGACATTAGGATTTTTTGGAAAAGCCGGAGAGATGAAAAATATGCAACACTTTTGCCGGGATTCGAACCGCGGACCTCTGGAATACCGGCCCAGTGTACAGAACCACTACACCACGAAATCACTCCAAGAAGGTGGGAGAAATACCTTATATACTCCCCCTTTCAAAGGGCGACTGGGTATTTTTAGGGGACCCAATCGCCAAATCCTGGATGTGGAGAATCGTAATCCAACACTCTTTTAGTACGGGCGCCAATGTAGAGACATTAGGATTTTTTGGAAAAGCCGGAGAGATGAAAAATATGCAACACTTTTGCCGGGATTCGAACCGCGGACCTCTGGAATACCGGCCCAGTGTACAGAACCACTACACCACGAAATCACTCCAAGAAGGTGGGAGAAATACCTTATATACTCCCCCTTTCAAAGGGCGACTGGGGATTTTTAGGGGACCCAATCGCCAAATCCTGGATGTGGAGAATCGTAATCGAACACTCTTTTAGTACGGGCGCCAATGTAGAGATATTAGGATTTTTTTGAAAAGCCGGAGAGATGAAAAATATGGAACACTTTTGCCGGGATTCGAACCGCGGACCTCTGGAATACCGGCCCAGTGTACAGAACCACTACACCACGAAATCACTCCAAGAAGGTGGGAGAAATACCTTATATACTCACCCTTTCAAAGGGCGACTGGGGATTTTTAGGGGAACCAATCGCCAAATCCTGGACGTGGAGAATCGTAATACAACAATCTTTTAGTTCGAGCGCCAATGTAGAGACATTAGGATTTTTTGGAAAAGCCGGAGAGATGAAAAATATGCAACACTTTTGCCGGGATTCGAACCGCGGACCTCTGGAATACCGGCCCAGTGTACAGAACCACTACACCACGAAATCACTCCAAGAAGGTGGGAGAAATACCTTATATACTCACCCTTTCAAAGGGCGACTGGGGTTTTTTAGGGGACCCTATCGCCAAATCCTGGGTGTGGAGAATCGTAATCCAACACTCTTTTAGTTGGGGTGCAAATGTAGAGACATTAGGATTTTTTGGTAAGCCGGAGAGATGAAAAATATGCAACAATTTTTCCGGGATTCGAACCGCGGACCTCTGGAATACCGGCCCAGTGTACAGAACCACTACACCACGAAATCACTCCAAGAAGGTGGGAGAAATACCTTATATACTCACCCTTTCAAAGGGCGACTGGGGATTTTTAGGGGACCCAATCGCCAAATCCTGGATGTGGAGAATCGTAATCCAACACTCTTTTAGTACAGGCGCCAATGTAGAGACATTAGGATTTTTTGGAAAAGCCGGAGAGATGAAAAATATGCAACACTTTTGCCGGGATTCGAACCGCGGACCTCTGGAATACCGGCCCAGTGTACAGAACCACTACACCACGAAATCACTCCAAGAAGGTGGGAGAAATACCTTATATACTCCCCCTTTCAAAAGGCGACTGGGGATTTTTAGGGGACCCAATCGCCAAATCCTGCATGTGGAGAATCGTAATCGAACACTCTTTTAGTACGGGCGCCAATGTAGAGATATTAGGATTTTTTGGAAAAGCCGGAGAGATGAAAAATATGGAAGACTTTTGCCGGGATTCGAACCGCGGACCTCTGGAATACCGGCCCAGTGTACAGAACCACTACACCACGAAATCACTCCAAGAAGGTGGGAGAAATACCTTATATACTCACCCTTTCAAAGGGCGACTGGGGATTTTTAGGGGACCCAATCGCCAAATCCTGGACGTGGAGAATCGTAATACAACAATCTTTTAGTTCGAGCGCCAATGTAGAGACATTAGGATTTTTAGGAAAAGCCGGACAGATGAAAAATATGCAACACTTTTGCCGGGATTCGAACCGCGGACCTCTGGAATACCGGCCCAGTGTACTGAACCACTACACCACGAAATCACTCCAAGAAGGTGGGAGAAATACCTTATATACTCCCCCTTTCAAAGGGCGACTGGGGATTTTTAGGGGACCCAATCGCCAAATCCTGGATGTGGAGAATCGTAATCCAACAATCTTTTAGTTCGGGCGCCAATGTAGAGACATTAGGATTTTTTGGAAAAGCCGGAGAAATGAAAAATATGCAACACTTTTGCCGGGATTCGAACCGCGGACCTCTGGAATACCGGCCCAGTGTACAGAACCACTACACCACGAAATCACTCCAAGAAGGTGGGAGAAATACCTTATATACTCACCCTTTCAAAGGGCGACTGCGGTATTTTAGAGGACCCTATCGCCAAATCCTGGGTGTGGAGAATCGTAATCCAACACTCTTTTAGTTGGGGTGCAAATGTAGAGACATTAGGATTTTTTGGTAAGCCGGAGAGATGAAAAATATGCAACAATTTTGCCGGGATTCGAACCGCGGACCTCTGGAATACCGGCCCAGTGTACAGAACCACTACACCACAAAATCACTCCAAGAAGGTGGGAGAAATACCTTATATACTCCCCCTTTCAAAGGGCGACTGGGGTTTTTTAGGGGACCCAATCGCCAAATCCTGGATGTGGAGAATCGTAATCCAACACTCTTTTAGTTCGGGTGCGAACGTAGAGACATTAGGATTTTTTGGAAAAGCCGGAGAGATGAAAAATATGCAACACTTTTGCCGGGATTCGAACCGCGGACCTCTGGAATACCGGCCCAGTGTACAGAACCACTACACCACGAAATCACTCCAAGAAGGTGGGAGAAATACCTTATATACTCCCCCTTTCAAAGGGCGACTGGGGATTTTTAGGGGACCCAATCGCCAAATCCTGGATGTGGAGAATCGTAATCCAACACTCTTTTAGTACGGGCGCCAATGTAGAGACATTAGGATTTTTTGGAAAAGCCGGAGAGATGAAAAATATGCAACACTTTTGCCGGGATTCGAACCGCGGACCTCTGGAATACCGGCCCAGTGTACAGAACCACTACACCACGAAATCACTCCAAGAAGGTGGGAGAAATACCTTATATACTCCCCCTTTCAAAGGGCGACTGGGGTTTTTTAGGGGACCCAATCGCCAAATCCTGGAAGTGGAGAATCGTAATCCAACAATCTTTTAGTTCGAGCGCCAATGTAGAGACATTAGGATTTTTTGGAAAAGCCGGACAGATGAAAAATATGCAACACTTTTGCCGGGATTCGAACCGCGGACCTCTGGAATACCGGCCCAGTGTACAGAACCACTACACCACGAAATCACTCCAAGAAGGTGGGAGAAATACCTTATATACTCCCCCTTTCAAAGGGCGACTGGGGATTTTTAGGGGACCCAATCGCCAAATCCTGGATGTGGAGAATCGTAATCCAACACTCTTTTAGTTCGGGCGCCAATGCAGAGACATTAGGATTTTTTGGAAAAGCCGGAGAGAAGAAAAATATGCAACACTTTTGCCTGGATTCGAACCGCGGACCTCGGGAATACCGGCCCAGTGTACAGAACCACTACACCACGAAATCACTCCAAGAAGGTGGGAGAAATACCTTATATACTCCCCCTTTCAAAGGGCGACTGGGGTTTTTTAGGGGACCCAATCGCCAAATCCTGGATTTGGAGAATCGTAATCCAACACTCTTTTAGTTCGGGCGCCAATGTAGAGACATTAGGATTTTTTGGAAAAGCCGGAGAGATGAAAAATATGCAACACTTTTGCCGGGATTCGAACCGCGGACCTCTGGAATACCGGCCCAGTGTACAGAACCACTACACCACGAAATCACTCCAAGAAGGTGGGAGAAATACCTTATATACTCCCCCTTTCAAAGGGCGACTGGGGTTTTTTAGGGGACCCAATCGCCAAATCCTGGGTGTGGAGAATCGTAATCCAACACTCTTTTAGTTGGGGTGCAAATGTAGAGACATTAGGATTTTTTGGTAAGCCGGAGAGATGAAAAATATGCAACAATTTTGCGGGGATTCGAACCGCGGACCTCTGGAATACCGGCCCAGTGTACAGAACCACTACACCACGAAATCACTCCAAGAAGGTGGGAGAAATACCTTATATACTCCCCCTTTCAAAGGGCGACTGGGGTTTTTTAGGGGACCCAATCGCCAAATCCTGGATGTGGAGAATCGTAATCCAACACTCTTTTAGTTCGGGCGCCAATGTAGAGACATTAGGATTTTTTGGAAAAGCCGGACAGATGAAAAATATGCAACACTTTTGCCGGGATTCGAACCGCGGACCTCTGGAATAACGGCCCAGTGTACAGAACCACTACACCACGAAATCACTCCAAGAAGGTGGGAGAAATACCTTATATACTCCCCCTTTCAAAGGGCGACTGGGGTTTTTTAGGGGACCCAATCGCCAAATCCTGGGTGTGGAGAATCGTAATCCAACACTCTTTTAGTTGGGGTGCAAATGTAGAGACATTAGGATTTTTTGGTAAGCCGGAGAGATGAAAAATATGCAACAATTTTGCGGGGATTCGAACCGCGGACCTCTGGAATACCGGCCCAGTGTACAGAACCACTACACCACAAAATCACTCCAAGAAGGTGGGAGAAATACCTTATATACTCCCCCTTTCAAAGGGCGACTGGGGATTTTTAGGGGACCCAATCGCCAAATCCTGGATGTGGAGAATCGTAATCCAACACTCTTTTAGTACGGGCGCCAATGTAGAGACATTAGGATTTTTTGGAAAAGCCGGAGAGATGAAAAATATGCAACACTTTTACCGGGATTCGAACCGCGGACCTCTGGAATACCGGCCCAGTGTACAGAACCACTACACCACAAAATCACTCCAAGAAGGTGGGAGAAATACCTTATATACTCCCCCTTTCAAAGGGCGACAGGGGTTTTTTAGGGGACCCAATCGCCAAATCCTGGATGTGGACAATCGTAATCCAACAATCTTTTAGTTCGGGCGCCAATGTAGAGACATTAGGATTTTTTGGAAAAGCCGGAGAGATGAAAAATATGCAACACTTTTGCCGGGATTCGAACCGCGGACCTCTGGAATACCGGCCCAGTGTACAGAACCACTACACCACGAAATCACTCCAAGAATGTGGGAGAAATACCTTATATACTCACCCTTTCAAAGGGCGACTGGGGATTTTTAGGGGACCCAATCGCCAAATCCTGGATGTGGAGAATCGTAATCCAACACTCTTTTAGTACGGGCGCCAATGTAGAGACATTAGGATTTTTTGGAAAAGCCGGAGAGATGAAAAATATGCAACACTTTTGCCGGGATTCGAACCGCGGACCTCTGGAATACCGGCCCAGTGTACAGAACCACTACACCACGAAATCACTCCAAGAAGGTGGGAGAAATACCTTATATACTCCCCCTTTCAAAGGGCGACTGGGGATTTTTAGGGGACCCAATCGCCAAATCCTGGATGTGGAGAATCGTAATCCAACAATCTTTTAGTTCGGGCGCCAATGTAGAGACATTAGGATTTTTTGGAAAAGCCGGAGAGATGAAAAATATGCAACACTTTTGCCGGGATTCGAACCGCGGACCTCTGGAATACCGGCCCAGTGTACAGAACCACTACACCACGAAATCACTCCAAGAAGGTGGGAGAAATACCTTATATACTCACCCTTTCAAAGGGCGACTGCGGTATTTTAGAGGACCCTATCGCCAAATCCTGGGTGTGGAGAATCGTAATCCAACACTCTTTTAGTTGGGGTGCAAATGTAGAGACATTAGGATTTTTTGGTAAGCCGGAGAGATGAAAAATATGCAACACTTTTGCCGGGATTCGAACCGCGGACCTCTGGAATACCGGCCCAGTGTACAGAACCACTACACCACGAAATCACTCCAAGAAGGTGGGAGAAATACCTTATATACTCCCCCTTTCAAAGGGCGACTGGGGATTTTTAGGGGACCCAATCGCCAAATCCTGGATGTGGAGAATCGTAATCCAACAATCTTTTAGTTCGGGCGCCATTGTAGAGACATTAGGATTTTTTGGAAAAGCCGGAGAGATGAAAAATATGCAACAATTTTGCGGGGATTCGAACCGCGGACCTCTGGAATACCGGCCCAGTGTACAGAACCACTACACCACAAAATCACTCCAAGAAGGTGGGAGAAATACCTTATATACTCCCCCTTTCAAAGGGCGACAGGGGTTTTTTAGGGGACCCAATCGCCAAATCCTGGATGTGGACAATCGTAATCGAACAATCTTTTAGTTCGGGCGCCAATGTAGAGACATTAGGATTTTTTGGAAAAGCCGGAGAGATGAAAAATATGCAACACTTTTGCCGGGATTCGAACCGCGGACCTCTGGAATACCGGCCCAGTGTACAGAACCACTACACCACGAAATCACTCCAAGAATGTGGGAGAAATACCTTATATACTCACCCTTTCAAAGGGCGACTGGGGATTTTTAGGGGACCCAATCGCCAAATCCTGGATGTGGAGAATCGTAATCCAACACTCTTTTAGTACAGGCGCCAATGTAGAGACATTAGGATTTTTTGGAAAAGCCGGAGAGATGAAAAATATGCAACACTTTTGCCGGGATTCGAACCGCGGACCTCTGGAATACCGGCCCAGTGTACAGAACCACTACACCACGAAATCACTCCAAGAAGGTGGGAGAAATACCTTATATACTCCCCCTTTCAAAGGGCGACTGGGGATTTTTAGGGGACCCAATCGCCAAATCCTGGATGTGGAGAATCGTAATCCAACAATCTTTTAGTTCGGGCGCCAATGTAGAGACATTAGGATTTTTTGGAAAAGCCGGAGAGATGAAAAATATGCAACACTTTTGCCGGGATTCGAACCGCGGACCTCTGGAATACCGGCCCAGTGTACAGAACCACTACACCACGAAATCACTCCAAGAAGGTGGGAGAAATACCTTATATACTCACCCTTTCAAAGGGCGACTGCGGTATTTTAGAGGACCCTATCGCCAAATCCTGGGTGTGGAGAATCGTAATCCAACACTCTTTTAGTTCGGGTGCGAACGTAGAGACATTAGGATTTTTTGGAAAAGCCGGAGAGATGAAAAATATGCAACACTTTTGCCGGGATTCGAACCGCGGACCTCTGGAATACCGGCCCAGTGTACAGAACCACTACACCACGAAATCACTCCAAGAAGGTGGGAGAAATACCTTATATACTCCCCCTTTCAAAGGGCGACTGGGGATTTTTAGGGGACCCAATCGCCAAATCCTGGATGTGGAGAATCGTAATCGAACACTCTTTTAGTACGGGCGCCAATGTAGAGATATTAGGATTTTTTTGAAAAGCCGGAGAGATGAAAAATATGGAACACTTTTGCCGGGATTCGAACCGCGGACCTCTGGAATACCGGCCCAGTGTACAGAACCACTACACCACGAAATCACTCCAAGAAGGTGGGAGAAATACCTTATATACTCACCCTTTCAAAGGGCGACTGGGGATTTTTAGGGGACCCAATCGCCAAATCCTGGACGTGGAGAATCGTAATACAACAATCTTTTAGTTCGAGCGCCAATGTAGAGACATTAGGATTTTTTGGAAAAGCCGGAGAGATGAAAAATATGCAATACTTTTGCCGGGATTCGAACCGCGGACCTCTGGAATACCGGCCCAGTCTACAGAACCACTACACCACGAAATCACTCCAAGAAGGTGGGAGAAATACCTTATATACTCACCCTTTCAAAGGGCGACTGGGGTTTTTTAGGGGACCCTATCGCCAAATCCTGGGTGTGGAGAATCGTAATCCAACACTCTTTTAGTTGGGGTGCAAATGTAGAGACATTAGGATTTTTTGGTAAGCCGGAGAGATGAAAAATATGCAACAATTTTTCCGGGATTCGAACCGCGGACCTCTGGAATACCGGCCCAGTGTACAGAACCACTACACCAAAAAATCACTCCAATAAGGTGGGAGAAATACCTTATATACTCCCCCTTTCAAAGGGCGACTGGGGTTTTTTAGGGGACCCAATCGCAAAATCCTGGATGTGGAGAATCGTAATCCAACACTCTTTTAGTTCGGGTGCCAATGTAGAGACATTAGGATTTTTTGGAAAAGCCGGAGAGATGAAAAATATGCAACACTTTTGCCGGGATTCGAACCGCGGACCTCTGGAATACCGGCCCAGTGTACAGAACCACTACACCACGAAATCACTCCAAGAAGGTGGGAGAAATACCTTATATACTCACCCTTTCAAAGGGCGACTGGGGATTTTTAGGGGACCCAATCGCCAAATCCTGGATGTGGAGAATCGTAATCCAACACTCTTTTAGTACAGGCGCCAATGTAGAGACATTAGGATTTTTTGGAAAAGCCGGAGAGATGAAAAATATGCAAAACTTTTGCCGGGATTCGAACCGCGGACCTCTGGAATACCGGCCCAGTGTACAGAACCACTACACCACGAAATCACTCCAAGAAGGTGGGAGAAATACCTTATATACTCCCCCTTTCAAAAGGCGACTGGGGATTTTTAGGGGACCCAATCGCCAAATCCTGGATGTGGAGAATCGTAATGGAACAGTCTTTTAGTACGGGCGCCAATGTAGAGATATTAGGATTTTTTGGAAAAGCCGGAGAGATGAAAAATATGGAACACTTTTGCCGGGATTCGAACCGCCGACCTCTGGAATACCGGCCCAGTGTACAGAACCACTACACCACGAAATCACTCCAAGAAGGTGGGAGAAATACCTTATATACTCACCCTTTCAAAGGGCGACTGGGGATTTTTAGGGGACCCAATCGCCAAATCCTGGACGTGGAGAATCGTAATACAACAATCTTTTAGTTCGAGCGCCAATGTAGAGACATTAGGATTTTTTGGAAAAGCCGGACAGATGAAAAATATGCAACACTTTTGCCGGGATTCGAACCGCGGACTTCTGGAATACCGTCCCAGTGTACAGAACCACTACACCACGAAATCACTCCAAGAAGGTGGGAGAAATACCTTATATACTCCCCTTTTCAAAGGGCGACTGGGGATTTTTAGGGGACCCAATCGCCAAATCCTGGATGTGGAGAATCGTAATCCAACAAACGCTCTTTTAGTTCGGGCGCCAATGCAGAGACATTAGGATTTTTTGGAAAAGCCGGAGAGATGAAAAATATGCAACACTTTTGCCGGGATTCGAACCGCGGACCTCTGGAATACCGGCCCAGTGTACAGAACCACTACACCACGAAATCACTCCAAGAAGGTGGGAGAAATACCTTATATACTCCCCCTTTCAAAGGGCGACTGGGGTTTTTTAGGGGACCCAATCGCCAAATCCTGGATGTGGAGAATCGTAATCCAACAATCTTTTAGTTCGGGCGCCAATGTAGAGACATTAGGATTTTTTGGAAAAGCCGGAGAGATGAAAAATATGCAACACTTTTGCCGGGATTCGAACCGCGGACCTCTGGAATACCGGCCCAGTGTACAGAACCACTACACCACGAAATCACTCCAAGAAGGTGGGAGAAATACCTTATATACTCACCCTTTCAAAGGGCGACTGGGGTTTTTTAGGGGACCCTATCGCCAAATCCTGGGTGTGGAGAATCGTAATCCAACACTCTTTTAGTTGGGGTGCAAATGTAGAGACATTAGGATTTTTTGGTAAGCCGGAGAGATGAAAAATATGCAACAATTTTTCCGGGATTCGAACCGCGGACCTCTGGAATACCGGCCCAGTGTACAGAACCACTACACCACAAAATCACTCCAAGAAGGTGGGAGAAATACCTTATATACTTCCCCTTTCAAAGGGCGACTGGGGTTTTTTAGGGGACCCAATCGCAAAATCCTGGATGTGGAGAATCGTAATCCAACACTCTTTTAGTTCGGGTGCCAATGTAGAGACATTAGGATTTTTTGGAAAAGCCGGAGAGATGAAAAATATGCAACACTTTTGCCGGGATTCGAACCGCGGACCTCTGGAATACCGGCCCAGTGTACAGAACCACTACACCACGAAATCACTCCAAGAAGGTGGGAGAAATACCTTATATACTCACCCTTTCAAAGGGCGACTGGGGATTTTTAGGGGACCCAATCGCCAAATCCTGGATGTGGAGAATCGTAATCCAACACTCTTTTAGTACAGGCGCCAATGTAGAGACATTAGGATTTTTTGGAAAAGCCGGAGAGATGAAAAATATGCAACACTTTTGCCGGGATTCGAACCGCGGACCTCTGGAATACCGGCCCAGTGTACAGAACCACTACACCACGAAATCACTCCAAGAAGGTGGGAGAAATACCTTATATACTCCCCCTTTCAAAGGGCGACTGGGGATTTTTAGGGGACCCAATCGCCAAATCCTGGATGTGGAGAATCGTAATCGAACACTCTTTTAGTACGGGCGCCAATGTAGAGATATTAGGATTTTTTTGAAAAGCCGGAGAGATGAAAAATATGGAACACTTTTGCCGGGATTCGAACCGCGGACCTCTGGAATACCGGCCCAGTGTACAGAACCACTACACCACGAAATCACTCCAAGAAGGTGGGAGAAATACCTTATATACTCACCCTTTCAAAGGGCGACTGGGGATTTTTAGGGGAACCAATCGCCAAATCCTGGACGTGGAGAATCGTAATACAACAATCTTTTAGTTCGAGCGCCAATGTAGAGACATTAGGATTTTTTGGAAAAGCCGGAGAGATGAAAAATATGCAACACTTTTGCCGGGATTCGAACCGCGGACCTCTGGAATACCGGCCCAGTGTACAGAACCACTACACCACGAAATCACTCCAAGAAGGTGGGAGAAATACCTTATATACTCACCCTTTCAAAGGGCGACTGGGGTTTTTTAGGGGACCCTATCGCCAAATCCTGGGTGTGGAGAATCGTAATCCAACACTCTTTTAGTTGGGGTGCAAATGTAGAGACATTAGGATTTTTTGGTAAGCCGGAGAGATGAAAAATATGCAACAATTTTTCCGGGATTCGAACCGCGGACCTCTGGAATACCGGCCCAGTGTACAGAACCACTACACCACGAAATCACTCCAAGAAGGTGGGAGAAATACCTTATATACTCACCCTTTCAAAGGGCGACTGGGGATTTTTAGGGGACCCAATCGCCAAATCCTGGATGTGGAGAATCGTAATCCAACACTCTTTTAGTACAGGCGCCAATGTAGAGACATTAGGATTTTTTGGAAAAGCCGGAGAGATGAAAAATATGCAACACTTTTGCCGGGATTCGAACCGCGGACCTCTGGAATACCGGCCTAGTCTACAGAACCACTACACCACGAAATCACTCCAAGAAGGTGGGAGAAATACCTTATATACTCCCCCTTTCAAAAGGCGACTGGGGATTTTTAGGGGACCCAATCGCCAAATCCTGCATGTGGAGAATCGTAATCGAACACTCTTTTAGTACGGGCGCCAATGTAGAGATATTAGGATTTTTTGG
This sequence comes from Stegodyphus dumicola, assembly GCF_044657685.1. Taxonomy (NCBI): domain Eukaryota; kingdom Metazoa; phylum Arthropoda; class Arachnida; order Araneae; family Eresidae; genus Stegodyphus; species Stegodyphus dumicola. The sequence continues at coordinate 132,456,581 of NC_140770.1, forward strand.
AAAAGCCGGAGAGATGAAAAATATGGAAGACTTTTGCCGGGATTCGAACCGCGGACCTCTGGAATACCGGCCCAGTGTACAGAACCACTACACCACGAAATCACTCCAAGAAGGTGGGAGAAATACCTTATATACTCACCCTTTCAAAGGGCGACTGGGGATTTTTAGGGGACCCAATCGCCAAATCCTGGACGTGGAGAATCGTAATACAACAATCTTTTAGTTCGAGCGCCAATGTAGAGACATTAGGATTTTTAGGAAAAGCCGGACAGATGAAAAATATGCAACACTTTTGCCGGGATTCGAACCGCGGACCTCTGGAATACCGGCCCAGTGTACTGAACCACTACACCACGAAATCACTCCAAGAAGGTGGGAGAAATACCTTATATACTCCCCCTTTCAAAGGGCGACTGGGGATTTTTAGGGGACCCAATCGCCAAATCCTGGATGTGGAGAATCGTAATCCAACAATCTTTTAGTTCGGGCGCCAATGTAGAGACATTAGGATTTTTTGGAAAAGCCGGAGAGATGAAAAATATGCAACACTTTTGCCGGGATTCGAACCGCGGACCTCTGGAATACCGGCCCAGTGTACAGAACCACTACACCACGAAATCACTCCAAGAAGGTGGGAGAAATACCTTATATACTCACCCTTTCAAAGGGCGACTGCGGTATTTTAGAGGACCCTATCGCCAAATCCTGGGTGTGGAGAATCGTAATCCAACACTCTTTTAGTTGGGGTGCAAATGTAGAGACATTAGGATTTTTTGGTAAGCCGGAGAGATGAAAAATATGCAACAATTTTGCCGGGATTCAAACCGCGGACCTCTGGAATACCGGCCCAGTGTACAGAACCACTACACCACAAAATCACTCCAAGAAGGTGGGAGAAATACCTTATATACTCCCCCTTTCAAAGGGCGACTGGGGTTTTTTAGGGGACCCAATCGCCAAATCCTGGATGTGGAGAATCGTAATCCAACACTCTTTTAGTTCGGGTGCGAACGTAGAGACATTAGGATTTTTTGGAAAAGCCGGAGAGATGAAAAATATGCAACACTTTTGCCGGGATTCGAACCGCGGACCTCTGGAATACCGGCCCAGTGTACAGAACCACTACACCACGAAATCACTCCAAGAAGGTGGGAGAAATACCTTATATACTCCCCCTTTCAAAGGGCGACTGGGTATTTTTAGGGGACCCAATCGCCAAATCCTGGATGTGGAGAATCGTAATCCAACACTCTTTTAGTACGGGCGCCAATGTAGAGACATTAGGATTTTTTGGAAAAGCCGGAGAGATGAAAAATATGCAACACTTTTGCCGGGATTCGAACCGCGGACCTCTGGAATACCGGCCCAGTGTACAGAACCACTACACCACGAAATCACTCCAAGAAGGTGGGAGAAATACCTTATATACTCCCCCTTTCAAAGGGCGACTGGGGTTTTTTAGGGGACCCAATCGCCAAATCCTGGAAGTGGAGAATCGTAATCCAACAATCTTTTAGTTCGAGCGCCAATGTAGAGACATTAGGATTTTTTGGAAAAGCCGGACAGATGAAAAATATGCAACACTTTTGCCGGGATTCGAACCGCGGACCTCTGGAATACCGGCCCAGTGTACAGAACCACTACACCACGAAATCACTCCAAGAAGGTGGGAGAAATACCTTATATACTCCCCCTTTCAAAGGGCGACTGGGGATTTTTAGGGGACCCAATCGCCAAATCCTGGATGTGGAGAATCGTAATCCAACACTCTTTTAGTTCGGGCGCCAATGCAGAGACATTAGGATTTTTTGGAAAAGCCGGAGAGAAGAAAAATATGCAACACTTTTGCCTGGATTCGAACCGCGGACCTCGGGAATACCGGCCCAGTGTACAGAACCACTACACCACGAAATCACTCCAAGAAGGTGGGAGAAATACCTTATATACTCCCCCTTTCAAAGGGCGACTGGGGTTTTTTAGGGGACCCAATCGCCAAATCCTGGATTTGGAGAATCGTAATCCAACACTCTTTTAGTTCGGGCGCCAATGTAGAGACATTAGGATTTTTTGGAAAAGCCGGAGAGATGAAAAATATGCAACACTTTTGCCGGGATTCGAACCGCGGACCTCTGGAATACCGGCCCAGTGTACAGAACCACTACACCACGAAATCACTCCAAGAAGGTGGGAGAAATACCTTATATACTCCCCCTTTCAAAGGGCGACTGGGGGTTTTTAGGGGACCCAATCGCCAAATCCTGGGTGTGGAGAATCGTAATCCAACACTCTTTTAGTTGGGGTGCAAATGTAGAGACATTAGGATTTTTTGGTAAGCCGGAGAGATGAAAAATATGCAACAATTTTGCGGGGATTCGAACCGCGGACCTCTGGAATACCGGCCCAGTGTACAGAACCACTACACCACGAAATCACTCCAAGAAGGTGGGAGAAATACCTTATATACTCCCCCTTTCAAAGGGCGACTGGGGTTTTTTAGGGGACCCAATCGCCAAATCCTGGATGTGGAGAATCGTAATCCAACACTCTTTTAGTTCGGGCGCCAATGTAGAGACATTAGGATTTTTTGGAAAAGCCGGACAGATGAAAAATATGCAACACTTTTGCCGGGATTCGAACCGCGGACCTCTGGAATAACGGCCCAGTGTACAGAACCACTACACCACGAAATCACTCCAAGAAGGTGGGAGAAATACCTTATATACTCCCCCTTTCAAAGGGCGACTGGGGTTTTTTAGGGGACACAATCGCCAAATCCTGGGTGTGGAGAATCGTAATCCAACACTCTTTTAGTTGGGGTGCAAATGTAGAGACATTAGGATTTTTTGGTAAGCCGGAGAGATGAAAAATATGCAACAATTTTGCGGGGATTCGAACCGCGGACCTCTGGAATACCGGCCCAGTGTACAGAACCACTACACCACAAAATCACTCCAAGAAGGTGGGAGAAATACCTTATATACTCCCCCTTTCAAAGGGCGACTGGGGTTTTTTAGGGGACCCAATCGCCAAATACTGGATGTGGAGAATCGTAATCCAACACTCTTTTAGTTCGGGTGCCAATGTAGAGACATTAGGATTTTTTGGAAAAGCCGGAGAGATGAAAAATATGCAACACTTTTGCCGGGATTCGAACCGCGGACCTCTGGAATACCGGCCCAGTGTACAGAACCACTACACCACGAAATCACTCCAAGAAGGTGGGAGAAATACCTTATATACTCCCCCTTTCAAAGGGCGACTGGGGATTTTTAGGGGACCCAATCGCCAAATCCTGGATGTGGAGAATCGTAATCCAACACTCTTTTAGTACGGGCGCCAATGTAGAGACATTAGGATTTTTTGGAAAAGCCGGAGAGATGAAAAATATGCAACACTTTTACCGGGATTCGAACCGCGGACCTCTGGAATACCGGCCCAGTGTACAGAACCACTACACCACAAAATCACTCCAAGAAGGTGGGAGAAATACCTTATATACTCCCCCTTTCAAAGGGCGACAGGGGTTTTTTAGGGGACCCAATCGCCAAATCCTGGATGTGGACAATCGTAATCCAACAATCTTTTAGTTCGGGCGCCAATGTAGAGACATTAGGATTTTTTGGAAAAGCCGGAGAGATGAAAAATATGCAACACTTTTGCCGGGATTCGAACCGCGGACCTCTGGAATACCGGCCCAGTGTACAGAACCACTACACCACGAAATCACTCCAAGAATGTGGGAGAAATACCTTATATACTCACCCTTTCAAAGGGCGACTGGGGATTTTTAGGGGACCCAATCGCCAAATCCTGGATGTGGAGAATCGTAATCCAACACTCTTTTAGTACAGGCGCCAATGTAGAGACATTAGGATTTTTTGGAAAAGCCGGAGAGATGAAAAATATGCAACACTTTTGCCGGGATTCGAACCGCGGACCTCTGGAATACCGGCCCAGTGTACAGAACCACTACACCACGAAATCACTCCAAGAAGGTGGGAGAAATACCTTATATACTCCCCCTTTCAAAGGGCGACTGGGGATTTTTAGGGGACCCAATCGCCAAATCCTGGATGTGGAGAATCGTAATCGAACACTCTTTTAGTACGGGCGCCAATGTAGAGACATTAGGATTTTTTGGAAAAGCCGGAGAGATGAAAAATATGGAACACTTTTGCCGGGATTCGAACCGCGGACCTCTGGAATACCGGCCCAGTGTACAGAACCACTACACCACGAAATCACTCCAAGAAGGTGGGAGAAATACCTTATATACTCACCCTTTCAAAGGGCGACTGGGAATTTTTAGGGGACCCAATCGCCAAATCCTGGACGTGGAGAATCGTAATACAACAATCTTTTAGTTCGAGCGCCAATGTAGAGACATTAGGATTTTTTGGAAAAGCCGGACAGATGAAAAATATGCAACACTTTTGCCGGGATTCGAACCGCGGACTTCTGGAATACCGTCCCAGTGTACAGAACCACTACACCACGAAATCACTCCAAGAAGGTGGGAGAAATACCTTATATACTCCCCCTTTCAAAGGGCGACTGGGGATATTTAGGGGACCCAATCGCCAAATCCTGGATGTGGAGAATCGTAATCCAACACTCTTTTAGTACAGGCGCCAATGTAGAGACATTAGGATTTTTTGGAAAAGCCGGAGAGATGAAAAATATGCAACACTTTTGCCGGGATTCGAACCGCGGACCTCTGGAATACCGGCCCAGTGTACAGAACCACTACACCACGAAATCACTCCAAGAAGGTGGGAGAAATACCTTATATACTCCCCCTTTCAAAGGGCGACTGGGGATTTTTAGGGGACCCAATCGCCAAATCCTGGATGTGGAGAATCGTAATCGAACACTCTTTTAGTACGGGCGCCAATGTAGAGACATTAGGATTTTTTGGAAAAGCCGGAGAGATGAAAAATATGGAACACTTTTGCCGGGATTCGAACCGCGGACCTCTGGAATACCGGCCCAGTGTACAGAACCACTACACCACGAAATCACTCCAAGAAGGTGGGAGAAATACCTTATATACTCACCCTTTCAAAGGGCGACTGGGGTTTTTTAGGGGACCCTATCGCCAAATCCTGGGTGTGGAGAATCGTAATCCAACACTCTTTTAGTTGGGGTGCAAATGTAGAGACATTAGGATTTTTTGGTAAGCCGGAGAGATGAAAAATATGCAACAATTTTTCCGGGATTCGAACCGCGGACCTCTGGAATACCGGCCCAGTGTACAGAACCACTACACCACGAAATCACTCCAAGAAGGTGGGAGAAATACCTTATATACTCACCCTTTCAAAGGGCGACTGGGGATTTTTAGGGGACCCAATCGCCAAATCCTGGATGTGGAGAATCGTAATCCAACACTCTTTTAGTACAGGCGCCAATGTAGAGACATTAGGATTTTTTGGAAAAGCCGGAGAGATGAAAAATATGCAACACTTTTGCCGGGATTCGAACCGCGGACCTCTGGAATACCGGCCCAGTGTACAGAACCACTACACCACGAAATCACTCCAAGAAGGTGGGAGAAATACCTTATATACTCCCCCTTTCAAAAGGCGACTGGGGATTTTTAGGGGACCCAATCGCCAAATCCTGCATGTGGAGAATCGTAATCGAACACTCTTTTAGTACGGGCGCCAATGTAGAGACATTAGGATTTTTAGGAAAAGCCGGACAGATGAAAAATATGCAACACTTTTGCCGGGATTCGAACCGCGGACCTCTGGAATACCGGCCCAGTGTACTGAACCACTACACCACGAAATCACTCCAAGAAGGTGGGAGAAATACCTTATATACTCCCCCTTTCAAAGGGCGACTGGGGATTTTTAGGGGACCCAATCGCCAAATCCTGGATGTGGAGAATCGTAATCCAACAATCTTTTAGTTCGGGCGCCAATGTAGAGACATTAGGATTTTTTGGAAAAGCCGGAGAGATGAAAAATATGCAACACTTTTGCCGGGATTCGAACCGCGGACCTCTGGAATACCGGCCCAGTGTACAGAACCACTACACCACGAAATCACTCCAAGAAGGTGGGAGAAATACCTTATATACTCACCCTTTCAAAGGGCGACTGCGGTATTTTAGAGGACCCTATCGCCAAATCCTGGGTGTGGAGAATCGTAATCCAACACTCTTTTAGTTGGGGTGCAAATGTAGAGACATTAGGATTTTTTGGTAAGCCGGAGAGATGAAAAATATGCAACAATTTTGCCGGGATTCGAACCGCGGACCTCTGGAATACCGGCCCAGTGTACAGAACCACTACACCACAAAATCACTCCAAGAAGGTGGGAGAAATACCTTATATACTCCCCCTTTCAAAGGGCGACTGGGGTTTTTTAGGGGACCCAATCGCCAAATCCTGGATGTGGAGAATCGTAATCCAACACTCTTTTAGTTCGGGTGCGAACGTAGAGACATTAGGATTTTTTGGAAAAGCCGGAGAGATGAAAAATATGCAACACTTTTGCCGGGATTCGAACCGCGGACCTATGGAATACCGGCCCAGTGTACAGAACCACTACACCACGAAATCACTCCAAGAAGGTGGGAGAAATACCTTATATACTCCCCCTTTCAAAGGGCGACTGGGTATTTTTAGGGGACCCAATCGCCAAATCCTGGATGTGGAGAATCGTAATCCAACACTCTTTTAGTACGGGCGCCAATGTAGAGACATTAGGATTTTTTGGAAAAGCCGGAGAGATGAAAAATATGCAACACTTTTGCCGGGATTCGAACCGCGGACCTCTGGAATACCGGCCCAGTGTACAGAACCACTACACCACGAAATCACTCCAAGAAGGTGGGAGAAATACCTTATATACTCCCCCTTTCAAAGGGCGACTGGGGTTTTTTAGGGGACCCAATCGCCAAATCCTGGAAGTGGAGAATCGTAATCCAACAATCTTTTAGTTCGAGCGCCAATGTAGAGACATTAGGATTTTTTGGAAAAGCCGGACAGATGAAAAATATGCAACACTTTTGCCGGGATTCGAACCGCGGACCTCTGGAATACCGGCCCAGTGTACAGAACCACTACACCACGAAATCACTCCAAGAAGGTGGGAGAAATACCTTATATACTCCCCCTTTCAAAGGGCGACTGGGGTTTTTTAGGGGACCCAATCGCCAAATCCTGGATTTGGAGAATCGTAATCCAACACTCTTTTAGTTCGGGCGCCAATGTAGAGACATTAGGATTTTTTGGAAAAGCCGGAGAGATGAAAAATATGCAACACTTTTGCCGGGATTCGAACCGCGGACCTCTGGAATACCGGCCCAGTGTACAGAACCACTACACCACGAAATCACTCCAAGAAGGTGGGAGAAATACCTTATATACTCCCCCTTTCAAAGGGCGACTGGGGTTTTTTAGGGGACTCAATCGCCAAATCCTGGGTGTGGAGAATCGTAATCCAACACTCTTTTAGTTGGGGTGCAAATGTAGAGACATTAGGATTTTTTGGTAAGCCGGAGAGATGAAAAATATGCAACAATTTTGCGGGGATTCGAACCGCGGACCTCTGGAATACCGGCCCAGTGTACAGAACCACTACACCACGAAATCACTCCAAGAAGGTGGGAGAAATACCTTATATACTCCCCCTTTCAAAGGGCGACTGGGGTTTTATAGGGGACCCAATCGCCAAATCCTGGATGTGGAGAATCGTAATCCAACACTCTTTTAGTTCGGGCGCCAATGTAGAGACATTAGGATTTTTTGGAAAAGCCGGACAGATGAAAAATATGCAACACTTTTGCCGGGATTCGAACCGCGGACCTCTGGAATAACGGCCCAGTGTACAGAACCACTACACCACGAAATCACTCCAAGAAGGTGGGAGAAATACCTTATATACTCCCCCTTTCAAAGGGCGACTGGGGTTTTTTAGGGGACCCAATCGCCAAATCCTGGGTGTGGAGAATCGTAATCCAACACTCTTTTAGTTGGGGTGCAAATGTAGAGACATTAGGATTTTTTGGTAAGCCGGAGAGATGAAAAATATGCAACAATTTTGCGGGGATTCGAACCGCGGACCTCTGGAATACCGGCCCAGTGTACAGAACCACTACACCACAAAATCACTCCAAGAAGGTGGGAGAAATACCTTATATACTCCCCCTTTCAAAGAGCGACTGGGGTTTTTTAGGGGACCCAATCGCCAAATACTGGATGTGGAGAATCGTAATCCAACACTCTTTTAGTTCGGGTGCCAATGTAGAGACATTAGGATTTTTTGGAAAAGCCGGAGAGATGAAAAATATGCAACACTTTTGCCGGGATTCGAACCGCGGACCTCTGGAATACCGGCCCAGTGTACAGAACCACTACACCACGAAATCACTCCAAGAAGGTGGGAGAAATACCTTATATACTCCCCCTTTCAAAGGGCGACTGGGGATTTTTAGGGGACCCAATCGCCAAATCCTGGATGTGGAGAATCGTAATCCAACACTCTTTTAGTACGGGCGCCAATGTAGAGACATTAGGATTTTTTGGAAAAGCCGGAGAGATGAAAAATATGCAACACTTTTACCGGGATTCGAACCGCGGACCTCTGGAATACCGGCCCAGTGTACAGAACCACTACACCACAAAATCACTCCAAGAAGGTGGGAGAAATACCTTATATACTCCCCCTTTCAAAGGGCGACAGGGGTTTTTTAGGGGACCCAATCGCCAAATCCTGGATGTGGACAATCGTAATCCAACAATCTTTTAGTTCGGGCGCCAATGTAGAGACATTAGGATTTTTTGGAAAAGCCGGAGAGATGAAAAATATGCAACACTTTTGCCGGGATTCGAACCGCGGACCTCTGGAATACCGGCCCAGTGTACAGAACCACTACACCACGAAATCACTCCAAGAATGTGGGAGAAATACCTTATATACTCACCCTTTCAAAGGGCGACTGGGGATTTTTAGGGGACCCAATCGCCAAATCCTGGATGTGGAGAATCGTAATCCAACACTCTTTTAGTACAGGCGCCAATGTAGAGACATTAGGATTTTTTGGAAAAGCCGGAGAGATGAAAAATATGCAACACTTTTGCCGGGATTCGAACCGCGGACCTCTGGAATACCGGCCCAGTGTACAGAACCACTACACCACGAAATCACTCCAAGAAGGTGGGAGAAATACCTTATATACTCCCCCTTTCAAAGGGCGACTGGGGATTTTTAGGGGACCCAATCGCCAAATCCTGGATGTGGAGAATCGTAATCGAACACTCTTTTAGTACGGGCGCCAATGTAGAGACATTAGGATTTTTTGGAAAAGCCGGAGAGATGAAAAATATGGAACACTTTTGCCGGGATTCGAACCGCGGACCTCTGGAATACCGGCCCAGTGTACAGAACCACTACACCACGAAATCACTCCAAGAAGGTGGGAGAAATACCTTATATACTCACCCTTTCAAAGGGCGACTGGGAATTTTTAGGGGACCCAATCGCCAAATCCTGGACGTGGAGAATCGTAATACAACAATCTTTTAGTTCGAGCGCCAATGTAGAGACATTAGGATTTTTTGGAAAAGCCGGACAGATGAAAAATATGCAACACTTTTGCCGGGATTCGAACCGCGGACTTCTGGAATACCGTCCCAGTGTACAGAACCACTACACCACGAAATCTCTCCAAGAAGGTGGGAGAAATACCTTATATACTCCCCCTTTCAAAGGGCGACTGGGGATTTTTAGGGGACCCAATCGCCAAATCCTGGATGTGGAGAATCGTAATCCAACAAACACTCTTTTAGTTCGGGCGCCAATGCAGAGACATTAGGATTTTTTGGAAAAGCCGGAGAGATGAAAAATATGCAACACTTTTGCCGGGATTCGAACCGCGGACCTCTGGAATACCGGCCCAGTGTACAGAACCACTACACCACGAAATCACTCCAAGAAGGTGGGAGAAATACCTTATATACTCCCCCTTTCAAAGGGCGACTGGGGTTTTTTAGGGGACCCAATCGCCAAATCCTGGATGTGGAGAATCGTAATCCAACAATCTTTTAGTTCGGGCGCCAATGTAGAGACATTAGGATTTTTTGGAAAAGCCGGAGAGATGAAAAATATGCAACACTTTTGCCGGGATTCGAACCGCGGACCTCTGGAATACCGGCCCAGTGTACAGAACCACTACACCACGAAATCACTCCAAGAAGGTGGGAGAAATACCTTATATACTCACCCTTTCAAAGGGCGACTGGGGTTTTTTAGGGGACCCTATCGCCAAATCCTGGCTGTGGAGAATCGTAATCCAACACTCTTTTAGTTGGGGTGCAAATGTAGAGACATTAGGATTTTTTGGTAAGCCGGAGAGATGAAAAATATGCAACAATTTTTCCGGGATTCGAACCGCGGACCTCTGGAATACCGGCCCAGTGTACAGAACCACTACACCACAAAATCACTCCAAGAAGGTGGTAGAAATACCTTATATACTCCCCCTTTCAAAGGGCGACTGGGGTTTTTTAGGGGACCCAATCGCAAAATCCTGGATGTGGAGAATCGTAATCCAACACTCTTTTAGTTCGGGTGCCAATGTAGAGACATTAGGATTTTTTGGAAAAGCCGGAGAGATGAAAAATATGCAACACTTTTGCCGGGATTCGAACCGCGGACCTCTGGAATACCGGCCCAGTGTACAGAACCACTACACCACGAAATCACTCCAAGAAGGTGGGAGAAATACCTTATATACTCCCCCTTTCAAAGGGCGACTGGGGATTTTTAGGGAACCCAATCGCCAAATCCTGGATGTGGAGAATCGTAATCCAACACTCTTTTAGTACAGGCGCCAATGTAGAGACATTAGGATTTTTTGGAAAAGCCGGAGAGATGAAAAATATGCAACACTTTTGCCGGGATTCGAACCGCGGACCTCTGGAATACCGGCCCAGTGTACAGAACCACTACACCACGAAATCACTCCAAGAAGGTGGGAGAAATACCTTATATACTCACCCTTTCAAAAGGCGACTGGGGATTTTTAGGGGACCCAATCGCCAAATCCTGGATGTGGAGAATCGTAATCGAACACTCTTTTAGTACGGGCGCCAATGTAGAGATATTAGGATTTTTTGGAAAAGCCGGAGAGATGAAAAATATGGAAGACTTTTGCCGGGATTCGAACCGCGGACCTCTGGAATACCGGCCCAGTGTACAGAACCACTACACCACGAAATGACTCCAAGAAGGTGGGAGAAATACCTTATATACTCACCCTTTCAAAGGGCGACTGCGGTATTTTAGAGGACCCTATCGCCAAATCCTGGGTGTGGAGAATCGTAATCCAACACTCTTTTAGTTGGGGTGCAAATGTAGAGACATTAGGATTTTTTGGTAAGCCGGAGAGATGAAAAATATGCAACAATTTTGCCGGGATTCGAACCGCGGACCTCTGGAATACCGGCCCAGTGTACAGAACCACTACACCACAAAATCACTCCAAGAAGGTGGGAGAAATACCTTATATACTCCCCCTTTCAAAGGGCGACTGGGGTTTTTTAGGGGACCCAATCGCCAAATCCTGGATGTGGAGAATCGTAATCCAACACTCTTTTAGTTCGGGTGCGAACGTAGAGACATTAGGATTTTTTGGAAAAGCCGGAGAGATGAAAAATATGCAACACTTTTGCCGGGATTCGAACCGCGGACCTCTGGAATACCGGCCCAGTGTACAGAACCACTACACCACGAAATCACTCCAAGAAGGTGGGAGAAATACCTTATATACTCACCCTTTCAAAGGGCGACTGGGGATTTTTAGGGGACCCAATCGCCAAATCCTGGATGTGGAGAATCGTAATCCAACACTCTTTTAGTACAGGCGCCAATGTAGAGACATTAGGATTTTTTGGAAAAGCCGGAGAGATGAAAAATATGCAACACTTTTGCCGGGATTCGAACCGCGGACCTCTGGAATACCGGCCCAGTGTACAGAACCACTACACCACGAAATCACTCCAAGAAGGTGGGAGAAATACCTTATATACTCCCCCTTTCAAAGGGCGACTGGGGATTTTTAGGGGACCCAATCGCCAAATCCTGGATGTGGAGAATCGTAATCGAACACTCTTTTAGTACGGGCGCCAATGTAGAGACATTAGGATTTTTTGGAAAAGCCGGAGAGATGAAAAATATGGAACACTTTTGCCGGGATTCGAACCGCGGACCTCTGGAATACCGGCCCAGTGTACAGAACCACTACACCACGAAATCACTCCAAGAAGGTGGGAGAAATACCTTATATACTCACCCTTTCAAAGGGCGACTGGGAATTTTTAGGGGACCCAATCGCCAAATCCTGGACGTGGAGAATCGTAATACAACAATCTTTTAGTTCGAGCGCCAATGTAGAGACATTAGGATTTTTTGGAAAAGCCGGACAGATGAAAAATATGCAACACTTTTGCCGGGATTCGAACCGCGGACTTCTGGAATACCGGCCCAGTGTACAGAACCACTACACCACGAAATCACTCCAAGAAGGTGGGAGAAATACCTTATATACTCCCCCTTTCAAAGGGCGACTGGGGATTTTTAGGGGACCCAATCGCCAAATCCTGGATGTGGAGAATCGTAATCGAACACTCTTTTAGTACGGGCGCCAATGTAGAGACATTAGGATTTTTTGGAAAAGCCGGAGAGATGAAAAATATGGAACACTTTTGCCGGGATTCGAACCGCGGACCTCTGGAATACCGGCCCAGTGTACAGAACCACTACACCACGAAATCACTCCAAGAAGGTGGGAGAAATACCTTATATACTCACCCTTTCAAAGGGCGACTGGGGTTTTTTAGGGGACCCTATCGCCAAATCCTGGGTGTGGAGAATCGTAATCCAACACTCTTTTAGTTGGGGTGCAAATGTAGAGACATTAGGATTTTTTGGTAAGCCGGAGAGATGAAAAATATGCAACAATTTTTCCGGGATTCGAACCGCGGACCTCTGGAATACCGGCCCAGTGTACAGAACCACTACACCACGAAATCACTCCAAGAAGGTGGGAGAAATACCTTATATACTCACCCTTTCAAAGGGCGACTGGGGATTTTTAGGGGACCCAATCGCCAAATCCTGGATGTGGAGAATCGTAATCCAACACTCTTTTAGTACAGGCGCCAATGTAGAGACATTAGGATTTTTTGGAAAAGCCGGAGAGATGAAAAATATGCAACACTTTTGCCGGGATTCGAACCGCGGACCTCTGGAATACCGGCCCAGTGTACAGAACCACTACACCACGAAATCACTCCAAGAAGGTGGGAGAAATACCTTATATACTCCCCCTTTCAAAAGGCGACTGGGGATTTTTAGGGGACCCAATCGCCAAATCCTGCATGTGGAGAATCGTAATCGAACACTCTTTTAGTACGGGCGCCAATGTAGAGATATTAGGATTTTTTGGAAAAGCCGGAGAGATGAAAAATATGGAAGACTTTTGCCGGGATTCGAACCGCGGACCTCTGGAATACCGGCCCAGTGTACAGAACCACTACACCACGAAATCACTCCAAGAAGGTGGGAGAAATACCTTATATACTCACCCTTTCAAAGGGCGACTGGGGATTTTTAGGGGACCCAATCGCCAAATCCTGGACGTGGAGAATCGTAATACAACAATCTTTTAGTTCGAGCGCCAATGTAGAGACATTAGGATTTTTAGGAAAAGCCGGACAGATGAAAAATATGCAACACTTTTGCCGGGATTCGAACCGCGGACCTCTGGAATACCGGCCCAGTGTACTGAACCACTACACCACGAAATCACTCCAAGAAGGTGGGAGAAATACCTTATATACTCCCCCTTTCAAAGGGCGACTGGGGATTTTTAGGGGACCCAATCGCCAAATCCTGGATGTGGAGAATCGTAATCCAACAATCTTTTAGTTCGGGCGCCAATGTAGAGACATTAGGATTTTTTGGAAAAGCCGGAGAGATGAAAAATATGCAACACTTTTGCCGGGATTCGAACCGCGGACCTCTGGAATACCGGCCCAGTGTACAGAACCACTACACCACGAAATCACTCCAAGAAGGTGGGAGAAATACCTTATATACTCACCCTTTCAAAGGGCGACTGCGGTATTTTAGAGGACCCTATCGCCAAATCCTGGGTGTGGAGAATCGTAATCCAACACTCTTTTAGTTGGGGTGCAAATGTAGAGACATTAGGATTTTTTGGTAAGCCGGAGAGATGAAAAATATGCAACAATTTTGCCGGGATTCGAACCGCGGACCTCTGGAATACCGGCCCAGTGTACAGAACCACTACACCACAAAATCACTCCAAGAAGGTGGGAGAAATACCTTATATACTCCCCCTTTCAAAGGGCGACTGGGGTTTTTTAGGGGACCCAATCGCCAAATCCTGGATGTGGAGAATCGTAATCCAACACTCTTTTAGTTCGGGTGCGAACGTAGAGACATTAGGATTTTTTGGAAAAGCCGGAGAGATGAAAAATATGCAACACTTTTGCCGGGATTCGAACCGCGGACCTCTGGAATACCGGCCCAGTGTACAGAACCACTACACCACGAAATCACTCCAAGAAGGTGGGAGAAATACCTTATATACTCCCCCTTTCAAAGGGCGACTGGGTATTTTTAGGGGACCCAATCGCCAAATCCTGGATGTGGAGAATCGTAATCCAACACTCTTTTAGTACGGGCGCCAATGTAGAGACATTAGGATTTTTTGGAAAAGCCGGAGAGATGAAAAATATGCAACACTTTTGCCGGGATTCGAACCGCGGACCTCTGGAATACCGGCCCAGTGTACAGAACCACTACACCACGAAATCACTCCAAGAAGGTGGGAGAAATACCTTATATACTCCCCCTTTCAAAGGGCGACTGGGGTTTTTTAGGGGACCCAATCGCCAAATCCTGGAAGTGGAGAATCGTAATCCAACAATCTTTTAGTTCGAGCGCCAATGTAGAGACATTAGGATTTTTTGGAAAAGCCGGACAGATGAAAAATATGCAACACTTTTGCCGGGATTCGAACCGCGGACCTCTGGAATACCGGCCCAGTGTACAGAACCACTACACCACGAAATCACTCCAAGAAGGTGGGAGAAATACCTTATATACTCCCCCTTTCAAAGGGCGACTGGGGTTTTTTAGGGGACCCAATCGCCAAATCCTGGAAGTGGAGAATCGTAATCCAACACTCTATTAGTTCGGGCGCCAATGTAGAGACATTAGGATTTTTTGGAAAAGCCGGAGAGATGAAAAATATGCAACACTTTTGCCGGGATTCGAACCGCGGACCTCTGGAATACCGGCCCAGTGTACAGAACCACTACACCACGAAATCACTCCAAGAAGGTGGGAGAAATACCTTATATACTCCCCCTTTCAAAGGGCGACTGGGGTTTTTTAGGGGACCCAATCGCCAAATCCTGGGTGTGGAGAATCGTAATCCAACACTCTTTTAGTTGGGGTGCAAATGTAGAGACATTAGGATTTTTTGGTAAGCCGGAGAGATGAAAAATATGCAACAATTTTGCGGGGATTCGAACCGCGGACCTCTGGAATACCGGCCCAATGTACAGAACCACTACACCACGAAATCACTCCAAGAAGGTGGGAGAAATACCTTATATACTCCCCCTTTCAAAGGGCGACTGGGGTTTTATAGGGGACCCAATCGCCAAATCCTGGATGTGGAGAATCGTAATCCAACACTCTTTTAGTTCGGGCGCCAATGTAGAGACATTAGGATTTTTTGGAAAAGCCGGACAGATGAAAAATATGCAACACTTTTGCCGGGATTCGAACCGCGGACCTCTGGAATAACGGCCCAGTGTACAGAACCACTACACCACGAAATCACTCCAAGAAGGTGGGAGAAATACCTTATATACTCCCCCTTTCAAAGGGCGACTGGGGTTTTTTAGGGGACCCAATCGCCAAATCCTGGGTGTGGAGAATCGTAATCCAACACTCTTTTAGTTGGGGTGCAAATGTAGAGACATTAGGATTTTTTGGTAAGCCGGAGAGATGAAAAATATGCAACAATTTTGCGGGGATTCGAACCGCGGACCTCTGGAATACCGGCCCAGTGTACAGAACCACTACACCACAAAATCACTCCAAGAAGGTGGGAGAAATACCTTATATACTCCCCCTTTCAAAGGGCGACTGGGGTTTTTTAGGGGACCCAATCGCCAAATACTGGATGTGGAGAATCGTAATCCAACACTCTTTTAGTTCGGGTGCCAATGTAGAGACATTAGGATTTTTTGGAAAAGCCGGAGAGATGAAAAATATGCAACACTTTTGCCGGGATTCGAACCGCGGACCTCTGGAATACCGGCCCAGTGTACAGAACCACTACACCACGAAATCACTCCAAGAAGGTGGGAGAAATACCTTATATACTCCCCCTTTCAAAAGGCGACTGGGGATTTTTAGGGGACCCAATCGCCAAATCCTGCATGTGGAGAATCGTAATCGAACACTCTTTTAGTACGGGCGCCAATGTAGAGATATTAGGATTTTTTGGAAAAGCCGGAGAGATGAAAAATATGGAAGACTTTTGCCGGGATTCGAACCGCGGACCTCTGGAATACCGGCCCAGTGTACAGAACCACTACACCACGAAATCACTCCAAGAAGGTGGGAGAAATACCTTATATACTCACCCTTTCAAAGGGCGACTGGGGATTTTTAGGGGACCCAATCGCCAAATCCTGGACGTGGAGAATCGTAATACAACAATCTTTTAGTTCGAGCGCCAATGTAGAGACATTAGGATTTTTAGGAAAAGCCGGACAGATGAAAAATATGCAACACTTTTGCCGGGATTCGAACCGCGGACCTCTGGAATACCGGCCCAGTGTACTGAACCACTACACCACGAAATCACTCCAAGAAGGTGGGAGAAATACCTTATATACTCCCCCTTTCAAAGGGCGACTGGGGATTTTTAGGGGACCCAATCGCCAAATCCTGGATGTGGAGAATCGTAATCCAACAATCTTTTAGTTCGGGCGCCAATGTAGAGACATTAGGATTTTTTGGAAAAGCCGGAGAGATGAAAAATATGCAACACTTTTGCCGGGATTCGAACCGCGGACCTCTGGAATACCGGCCCAGTGTACAGAACCACTACACCACGAAATCACTCCAAGAAGGTGGGAGAAATACCTTATATACTCACCCTTTCAAAGGGCGACTGCGGTATTTTAGAGGACCCTATCGCCAAATCCTGGGTGTGGAGAATCGTAATCCAACACTCTTTTAGTTGGGGTGCAAATGTAGAGACATTAGGATTTTTTGGTAAGCCGGAGAGATGAAAAATATGCAACAATTTTGCCGGGATTCGAACCGCGGACCTCTGGAATACCGGCCCAGTGTACAGAACCACTACACCACAAAATCACTCCAAGAAGGTGGGAGAAATACCTTATATACTCCCCCTTTCAAAGGGCGACTGGGGTTTTTTAGGGGACCCAATCGCCAAATCCTGGATGTGGAGAATCGTAATCCAACACTCTTTTAGTTCGGGTGCGAACGTAGAGACATTAGGATTTTTTGGAAAAGCCGGAGAGATGAAAAATATGCAACACTTTTGCCGGGATTCGAACCGCGGACCTCTGGAATACCGGCCCAGTGTACAGAACCACTACACCACGAAATCACTCCAAGAAGGTGGGAGAAATACCTTATATACTCCCCCTTTCAAAGGGCGACTGGGTATTTTTAGGGGACCCAATCGCCAAATCCTGGATGTGGAGAATCGTAATCCAACACTCTTTTAGTACGGGCGCCAATGTAGAGACATTAGGATTTTTTGGAAAAGCCGGAGAGATGAAAAATATGCAACACTTTTGCCGGGATTCGAACCGCGGACCTCTGGAATACCGGCCCAGTGTACAGAACCACTACACCACGAAATCACTCCAAGAAGGTGGGAGAAATACCTTATATACTCCCCCTTTCAAAGGGCGACTGGGGTTTTTTAGGGGACCCAATCGCCAAATCCTGGAAGTGGAGAATCGTAATCCAACAATCTTTTAGTTCGAGCGCCAATGTAGAGACATTAGGATTTTTTGGAAAAGCCGGACAGATGAAAAATATGCAACACTTTTGCCGGGATTCGAACCGCGGACCTCTGGAATACCGGCCCAGTGTACAGAACCACTACACCACGAAATCACTCCAAGAAGGTGGGAGAAATACCTTATATACTCCCCCTTTCAAAGGGCGACTGGGGTTTTTTAGGGGACCCAATCGCCAAATCCTGGATTTGGAGAATCGTAATCCAACACTCTATTAGTTCGGGCGCCAATGTAGAGACATTAGGATTTTTTGGAAAAGCCGGAGAGATGAAAAATATGCAACACTTTTGCCGGGATTCGAACCGCGGACCTCTGGAATACCGGCCCAGTGTACAGAACCACTACACCACGAAATCACTCCAAGAAGGTGGGAGAAATACCTTATATACTCCCCCTTTCAAAGGGCGACTGGGGTTTTTTAGGGGACCCAATCGCCAAATCCTGGGTGTGGAGAATCGTAATCCAACACTCTTTTAGTTGGGGTGCAAATGTAGAGACATTAGGATTTTTTGGTAAGCCGGAGAGATGAAAAATATGCAACAATTTTGCGGGGATTCGAACCGCGGACCTCTGGAATACCGGCCCAGTGTACAGAACCACTACACCACGAAATCACTCCAAGAAGGTGGGAGAAATACCTTATATACTCCCCCTTTCAAAGGGCGACTGGGGTTTTATAGGGGACCCAATCGCCAAATCCTGGATGTGGAGAATCGTAATCCAACACTCTTTTAGTTCGGGCGCCAATGTAGAGACATTAGGATTTTTTGGAAAAGCCGGACAGATGAAAAATATGCAACACTTTTGCCGGGATTCGAACCGCGGACCTCTGGAATAACGGCCCAGTGTACAGAACCACTACACCACGAAATCACTCCAAGAAGGTGGGAGAAATACCTTATATACTCCCCCTTTTAAAGGGCGACTGGGGTTTTTTAGGGGACCCAATCGCCAAATCCTGGGTGTGGAGAATCGTAATCCAACACTCTTTTAGTTGGGGTGCAAATGTAGAGACATTAGGATTTTTTGGTAAGCCGGAGAGATGAAAAATATGCAACAATTTTGCGGGGATTCGAACCGCGGACCTCTGGAATACCGGCCCAGTGTACAGAACCACTACACCACAAAATCACTCCAAGAAGGTGGGAGAAATACCTTATATACTCCCCCTTTCAAAGGGCGACTGGGGTTTTTTAGGGGACCCAATCGCCAAATACTGGATGTGGAGAATCGTAATCCAACACTCTTTTAGTTCGGGTGCCAATGTAGAGACATTAGGATTTTTTGGAAAAGCCGGAGAGATGAAAAATATGCAACACTTTTGCCGGGATTCGAACCGCGGACCTCTGGAATACCGGCCCAGTGTACAGAACCACTACACCACGAAATCACTCCAAGAAGGTGGGAGAAATACCTTATATACTCCCCCTTTCAAAGGGCGACTGGGGTTTTTTAGGGGACCCAATCGCCAAATCCTGGAAGTGGAGAATCGTAATCCAACAATCTTTTAGTTCGAGCGCCAATGTAGAGACATTAGGATTTTTTGGAAAAGCCGGACAGATGAAAAATATGCAACACTTTTGCCGGGATTCGAACCGCGGACCTCTGGAATACCGGCCCAGTGTACAGAACCACTACACCACGAAATCACTCCAAGAAGGTGGGAGAAATACCTTATATACTCCCCCTTTCAAAGGGCGACTGGGGTTTTTTAGGGGACCCAATCGCCAAATCCTGGATTTGGAGAATCGTAATCCAACACTCTATTAGTTCGGGCGCCAATGTAGAGACATTAGGATTTTTTGGAAAAGCCGGAGAGATGAAAAATATGCAACACTTTTGCCGGGATTCGAACCGCGGACCTCTGGAATACCGGCCCAGTGTACAGAACCACTACACCACGAAATCACTCCAAGAAGGTGGGAGAAATACCTTATATACTCCCCCTTTCAAAGGGCGACTGGGGTTTTTTAGGGGACCCAATCGCCAAATCCTGGGTGTGGAGAATCGTAATCCAACACTCTTTTAGTTGGGGTGCAAATGTAGAGACATTAGGATTTTTTGGTAAGCCGGAGAGATGAAAAATATGCAACAATTTTGCGGGGATTCGAACCGCGGACCTCTGGAATACCGGCCCAGTGTACAGAACCACTACACCACGAAATCACTCCAAGAAGGTGGGAGAAATACCTTATATACTCCCCCTTTCAAAGGGCGACTGGGGTTTTATAGGGGACCCAATCGCCAAATCCTGGATGTGGAGAATCGTAATCCAACACTCTTTTAGTTCGGGCGCCAATGTAGAGACATTAGGATTTTTTGGAAAAGCCGGACAGATGAAAAATATGCAACACTTTTGCCGGGATTCGAACCGCGGACCTCTGGAATAACGGCCCAGTGTACAGAACCACTACACCACGAAATCACTCCAAGAAGGTGGGAGAAATACCTTATATACTCCCCCTTTCAAAGGGCGACTGGGGTTTTTTAGGGGACCCAATCGCCAAATCCTGGGTGTGGAGAATCGTAATCCAACACTCTTTTAGTTGGGGTGCAAATGTAGAGACATTAGGATTTTTTGGTAAGCCGGAGAGATGAAAAATATGCAACAATTTTGCGGGGATTCGAACCGCGGACCTCTGGAATACCGGCCCAGTGTACAAAACCACTACACCACAAAATCACTCCAAGAAGGTGGGAGAAATACCTTATATACTCCCCCTTTCAAAGGGCGACTGGGGTTTTTTAGGGGACCCAATCGCCAAATACTGGATGTGGAGAATCGTAATCCAACACTCTTTTAGTTCGGGTGCCAATGTAGAGACATTAGGATTTTTTGGAAAAGCCGGAGAGATGAAAAATATGCAACACTTTTGCCGGGATTCGAACCGCGGACCTCTGGAATACCGGCCCAGTGTACAGAACCACTACACCACGAAATCACTCCAAGAAGGTGGGAGAAATACCTTATATACTCCCCCTTTCAAAGGGCGACTGGGGATTTTTAGGGGACCCAATCGCCAAATCCTGGATGTGGAGAATCGTAATCCAACACTCTTTTAGTACGGGCGCCAATGTAGAGACATTAGGATTTTTTGGAAAAGCCGGAGAGATGAAAAATATGCAACACTTTTACCGGGATTCGAACCGCGGACCTCTGGAATACCGGCCCAGTGTACAGAACCACTACACCACAAAATCACTCCAAGAAGGTGGGAGAAATACCTTATATACTCCCCCTTTCAAAGGGCGACAGGGGTTTTTTAGGGGACCCAATCGCCAAATCCTGGATGTGGACAATCGTAATCCAACAATCTTTTAGTTCGGGCGCCAATGTAGAGACATTAGGATTTTTTGGAAAAGCCGGAGAGATGAAAAATATGCAACACTTTTGCCGGGATTCGAACCGCGGACCTCTGGAATACCGGCCCAGTGTACAGAACCACTACACCACGAAATCACTCCAAGAATGTGGGAGAAATACCTTATATACTCACCCTTTCAAAGGGCGACTGGGGATTTTTAGGGGACCCAATCGCCAAATCCTGGATGTGGAGAATCGTAATCCAACACTCTTTTAGTACAGGCGCCAATGTAGAGACATTAGGATTTTTTGGAAAAGCCGGAGAGATGAAAAATATGCAACACTTTTGCCGGGATTCGAACCGCGGACCTCTGGAATACCGGCCCAGTGTACAGAACCACTACACCACGAAATCACTCCAAGAAGGTGGGAGAAATACCTTATATACTCCCCCTTTCAAAGGGCGACTGGGGATTTTTAGGGGACCCAATCGCCAAATCCTGGATGTGGAGAATCGTAATCGAACACTCTTTTAGTACGGGCGCCAATGTAGAGACATTAGGATTTTTTGGAAAAGCCGGAGAGATGAAAAATATGGAACACTTTTGCCGGGATTCGAACCGCGGACCTCTGGAATACCGGCCCAGTGTACAGAACCACTACACCACGAAATCACTCCAAGAAGGTGGGAGAAATACCTTATATACTCACCCTTTCAAAGGGCGACTGGGAATTTTTAGGGGACCCAATCGCCAAATCCTGGACGTGGAGAATCGTAATACAACAATCTTTTAGTTCGAGCGCCAATGTAGAGACATTAGGATTTTTTGGAAAAGCCGGACAGATGAAAAATATGCAACACTTTTGCCGGGATTCGAACCGCGGACTTCTGGAATACCGTCCCAGTGTACAGAACCACTACACCACGAAATCTCTCCAAGAAGGTGGGAGAAATACCTTATATACTCCCCCTTTCAAAGGGCGACTGGGGATTTTTAGGGGACCCAATCGCCAAATCCTGGATGTGGAGAATCGTAATCCAACAAACACTCTTTTAGTTCGGGCGCCAATGCAGAGACATTAGGATTTTTTGGAAAAGCCGGAGAGATGAAAAATATGCAACACTTTTGCCGGGATTCGAACCGCGGACCTCTGGAATACCGGCCCAGTGTACAGAACCACTACACCACGAAATCACTCCAAGAAGGTGGGAGAAATACCTTATATACTCCCCCTTTCAAAGGGCGACTGGGGTTTTTTAGGGGACCCAATCGCCAAATCCTGGATGTGGAGAATCGTAATCCAACAATCTTTTAGTTCGGGCGCCAATGTAGAGACATTAGGATTTTTTGGAAAAGCCGGAGAGATGAAAAATATGCAACACTTTTGCCGGGATTCGAACCGCGGACCTCTGGAATACCGGCCCAGTGTACAGAACCACTACACCACGAAATCACTCCAAGAAGGTGGGAGAAATACCTTATATACTCACCCTTTCAAAGGGCGACTGGGGTTTTTTAGGGGACCCTATCGCCAAATCCTGGCTGTGGAGAATCGTAATCCAACACTCTTTTAGTTGGGGTGCAAATGTAGAGACATTAGGATTTTTTGGTAAGCCGGAGAGATGAAAAATATGCAACAATTTTTCCGGGATTCGAACCGCGGACCTCTGGAATACCGGCCCAGTGTACAGAACCACTACACCACAAAATCACTCCAAGAAGGTGGGAGAAATACCTTATATACTCCCCCTTTCAAAGGGCGACTGGGGTTTTTTAGGGGACCCAATCGCCAAATCCTGGATGTGGAGAATCGTAATCCAACACTCTTTTAGTTCGGGTGCGAACGTAGAGACATTAGGATTTTTTGGAAAAGCCGGAGAGATGAAAAATATGCAACACTTTTGCCGGGATTCGAACCGCGGACCTCTGGAATACCGGCCCAGTGTACAGAACCACTACACCACGAAATCACTCCAAGAAGGTGGGAGAAATACCTTATATACTCCCCCTTTCAAAGGGCGACTGGGTATTTTTAGGGGACCCAATCGCCAAATCCTGGATGTGGAGAATCGTAATCCAACACTCTTTTAGTACGGGCGCCAATGTAGAGACATTAGGATTTTTTGGAAAAGCCGGAGAGATGAAAAATATGCAACACTTTTGCCGGGATTCGAACCGCGGACCTCTGGAATACCGGCCCAGTGTACAGAACCACTACACCACGAAATCACTCCAAGAAGGTGGGAGAAATACCTTATATACTCCCCCTTTCAAAGGGCGACTGGGGTTTTTTAGGGGACCCAATCGCCAAATCCTGGAAGTGGAGAATCGTAATCCAACAATCTTTTAGTTCGAGCGCCAATGTAGAGACATTAGGATTTTTTGGAAAAGCCGGACAGATGAAAAATATGCAACACTTTTGCCGGGATTCGAACCGCGGACCTCTGGAATACCGGCCCAGTGTACAGAACCACTACACCACGAAATCACTCCAAGAAGGTGGGAGAAATACCTTATATACTCCCCCTTTCAAAGGGCGACTGGGGATTTTTAGGGGACCCAATCGCCAAATCCTGGATGTGGAGAATCGTAATCCAACACTCTTTTAGTTCGGGCGCCAATGCAGAGACATTAGGATTTTTTGGAAAAGCCGGAGAGAAGAAAAATATGCAACACTTTTGCCTGGATTCGAACCGCGGACCTCGGGAATACCGGCCCAGTGTACAGAACCACTACACCACGAAATCACTCCAAGAAGGTGGGAGAAATACCTTATATACTCCCCCTTTCAAAGGGCGACTGGGGTTTTTTAGGGGACCCAATCGCCAAATCCTGGATTTGGAGAATCGTAATCCAACACTCTTTTAGTTCGGGCGCCAATGTAGAGACATTAGGATTTTTTGGAAAAGCCGGAGAGATGAAAAATATGCAACACTTTTGCCGGGATTCGAACCGCGGACCTCTGGAATACCGGCCCAGTGTACAGAACCACTACACCACAAAATCACTCCAAGAAGGTGGGAGAAATACCTTATATACTCCCCCTTTCAAAGGGCGACTGGGGTTTTTTAGGGGACCCAATCGCCAAATCCTGGATGTGGAGAATCGTAATCCAACACTCTTTTAGTTCGGGTGCAAATGTAGAGACATTAGGATTTTTTGGTAAGCCGGAGAGATGAAAAATATGCAACACTTTTGCCGGGATTCGAACCGCGGACCTCTGGAATACCGGCCCAGTGTACAGAACCACTACACCACGAAATCACTCCAAGAAGGTGGGAGAAATACCTTATATACTCCCCCTTTCAAAGGGCGACTGGGGTTTTTTAGGGGACCCAATCGCCAAATCCTGGGTGTGGAGAATCGTAATCCAACACTCTTTTAGTTGGGGTGCAAATGTAGAGACATTAGGATTTTTTGGTAAGCCGGAGAGATGAAAAATATGCAACAATTTTGCGGGGATTCGAACCGCGGACCTCTGGAATACCGGCCCAGTGTACAGAACCACTACACCACGAAATCACTCCAAGAAGGTGGGAGAAATACCTTATATACTCCCCCTTTCAAAGGGCGACTGGGGTTTTTTAGGGGACCCAATCGCCAAATCCTGGATGTGGAGAATCGTAATCCAACACTCTTTTAGTTCGGGCGCCAATGTAGAGACATTAGGATTTTTTGGAAAAGCCGGACAGATGAAAAATATGCAACACTTTTGCCGGGATTCGAACCGCGGACCTCTGGAATAACGGCCCAGTGTACAGAACCACTACACCACGAAATCACTCCAAGAAGGTGGGAGAAATACCTTATATACTCCCCCTTTCAAAGGGCGACTGGGGTTTTTTAGGGGACCCAATCGCCAAATCCTGGGTGTGGAGAATCGTAATCCAACACTCTTTTAGTTGGGGTGCAAATGTAGAGACATTAGGATTTTTTGGTAAGCCGGAGAGATGAAAAATATGCAACAATTTTGCGGGGATTCGAACCGCGGACCTCTGGAATACCGGCCCAGTGTACAGAACCACTACACCACAAAATCACTCCAAGAAGGTGGGAGAAATACCTTATATACTCCCCCTTTCAAAGGGCGACTGGGGTTTTTTAGGGGACCCAATCGCCAAATACTGGATGTGGAGAATCGTAATCCAACACTCTTTTAGTTCGGGTGCCAATGTAGAGACATTAGGATTTTTTGGAAAAGCCGGAGAGATGAAAAATATGCAACACTTTTGCCGGGATTCGAACCGCGGACCTCTGGAATACCGGCCCAGTGTACAGAACCACTACACCACGAAATCACTCCAAGAAGGTGGGAGAAATACCTTATATACTCCCCCTTTCAAAGGGCGACTGGGGATTTTTAGGGGACCCAATCGCCAAATCCTGGATGTGGAGAATCGTAATCCAACACTCTTTTAGTACGGGCGCCAATGTAGAGACATTAGGATTTTTTGGAAAAGCCGGAGAGATGAAAAATATGCAACACTTTTACCGGGATTCGAACCGCGGACCTCTGGAATACCGGCCCAGTGTACAGAACCACTACACCACAAAATCACTCCAAGAAGGTGGGAGAAATACCTTATATACTCCCCCTTTCAAAGGGCGACAGGGGTTTTTTAGGGGACCCAATCGCCAAATCCTGGATGTGGACAATCGTAATCCAACAATCTTTTAGTTCGGGCGCCAATGTAGAGACATTAGGATTTTTTGGAAAAGCCGGAGAGATGAAAAATATGCAACACTTTTGCCGGGATTCGAACCGCGGACCTCTGGAATACCGGCCCAGTGTACAGAACCACTACACCACGAAATCACTCCAAGAATGTGGGAGAAATACCTTATATACTCACCCTTTCAAAGGGCGACTGGGGATTTTTAGGGGACCCAATCGCCAAATCCTGGATGTGGAGAATCGTAATCCAACACTCTTTTAGTACAGGCGCCAATGTAGAGACATTAGGATTTTTTGGAAAAGCCGGAGAGATGAAAAATATGCAACACTTTTGCCGGGATTCGAACCGCGGACCTCTGGAATACCGGCCCAGTGTACAGAACCACTACACCACGAAATCACTCCAAGAAGGTGGGAGAAATACCTTATATACTCCCCCTTTCAAAGGGCGACTGGGGATTTTTAGGGGACCCAATCGCCAAATCCTGGATGTGGAGAATCGTAATCGAACACTCTTTTAGTACGGGCGCCAATGTAGAGACATTAGGATTTTTTGGAAAAGCCGGAGAGATGAAAAATATGGAACACTTTTGCCGGGATTCGAACCGCGGACCTCTGGAATACCGGCCCAGTGTACAGAACCACTACACCACGAAATCACTCCAAGAAGGTGGGAGAAATACCTTATATACTCACCCTTTCAAAGGGCGACTGGGAATTTTTAGGGGACCCAATCGCCAAATCCTGGACGTGGAGAATCGTAATACAACAATCTTTTAGTTCGAGCGCCAATGTAGAGACATTAGGATTTTTTGGAAAAGCCGGGCAGATGAAAAATATGCAACACTTTTGCCGGGATTCGAACCGCGGACTTCTGGAATACCGTCCCAGTGTACAGAACCACTACACCACGAAATCACTCCAAGAAGGTGGGAGAAATACCTTATATACTCCCCCTTTCAAAGGGCGACTGGGGATTTTTAGGGGACCCAATCGCCAAATCCTGGATGTGGAGAATCGTAATCCAACAAACACTCTTTTAGTTCGGGCGCCAATGCAGAGACATTAGGATTTTTTGGAAAAGCCGGAGAGATGAAAAATATGCAACACTTTTGCCGGGATTCGAACCGCGGACCTCTGGAATACCGGCCCAGTGTACAGAACCACTACACCACGAAATCACTCCAAGAAGGTGGGAGAAATACCTTATATACTCCCCCTTTCAAAGGGCGACTGGGGTTTTTTAGGGGACCCAATCGCCAAATCCTGGATGTGGAGAATCGTAATCCAACAATCTTTTAGTTCGGGCGCCAATGTAGAGACATTAGGATTTTTTGGAAAAGCCGGAGAGATGAAAAATATGCAACACTTTTGCCGGGATTCGAACCGCGGACCTCTGGAATACCGGCCCAGTGTACAGAACCACTACACCACGAAATCACTCCAAGAAGGTGGGAGAAATACCTTATATACTCACCCTTTCAAAGGGCGACTGGGGTTTTTTAGGGGACCCTATCGCCAAATCCTGGCTGTGGAGAATCGTAATCCAACACTCTTTTAGTTGGGGTGCAAATGTAGAGACATTAGGATTTTTTGGTAAGCCGGAGAGATGAAAAATATGCAACAATTTTTCCGGGATTCGAACCGCGGACCTCTGGAATACCGGCCCAGTGTACAGAACCACTACACCACAAAATCACTCCAAGAAGGTGGGAGAAATACCTTATATACTCCCCCTTTCAAAGGGCGACTGGGGTTTTTTAGGGGACCCAATCGCAAAATCCTGGATGTGGAGAATCGTAATCCAACACTCTTTTAGTTCGGGTGCCAATGTAGAGACATTAGGATTTTTTGGAAAAGCCGGAGAGATGAAAAATATGCAACACTTTTGCCGGGATTCGAACCGCGGACCTCTGGAATACCGGCCCAGTGTACAGAACCACTACACCACGAAATCACTCCAAGAAGGTGGGAGAAATACCTTATATACTCCCCCTTTCAAAGGGCGACTGGGGATTTTTAGGGAACCCAATCGCCAAATCCTGGATGTGGAGAATCGTAATCCAACACTCTTTTAGTACAGGCGCCAATGTAGAGACATTAGGATTTTTTGGAAAAGCCGGAGAGATGAAAAATATGCAACACTTTTGCCGGGATTCGAACCGCGGACCTCTGGAATACCGGCCCAGTGTACAGAACCACTACACCACGAAATCACTCCAAGAAGGTGGGAGAAATACCTTATATACTCCCCCTTTCAAAGGGCGACTGGGGATTTTTAGGGGACCCAATCGCCAAATCCTGGATGTGGAGAATCGTAATCGAACACTCTTTTAGTACGGGCGCCAATGTAGAGATATTAGGATTTTTTTGAAAAGCCGGAGAGATGAAAAATATGGAACACTTTTGCCGGGATTCGAACCGCGGACCTCTGGAATACCGGCCCAGTGTACAGAACCACTACACCACGAAATCACTCCAAGAAGGTGGGAGAAATACCTTATATACTCACCCTTTCAAAGGGCGACTGGGGATTTTTAGGGGACCCAATCGCCAAATCCTGGACGTGGAGAATCGTAATACAACAATCTTTTAGTTCGAGCGCCAATGTAGAGACATTAGGATTTTTTGGAAAAGCCGGACAGATGAAAAATATGCAACACTTTTGCCGGGATTCGAACCGCGGACCTCTGGAATACCGGCCCAGTGTACAAAACCACTACACCACGAAATCACTCCAAGAAGGTGGGAGAAATACCTTATATACTCCCCCTTTCAAAGGGCGACTGGGGATTTTTAGGGGACCCAATCGCCAAATCCTGGATGTGGAGAATCGTAATCCAACAATCTTTTAGTTCGGGCGCCAATGTAGAGACATTAGGATTTTTTGGAAAAGCCGGAGAGATGAAAAATATGCAACACTTTTGCCGGGAATCGAACCGCGGACCTCTGGAATACCGGCCCAGTGTACAGAACCACTACACCACGAAATCACTCCAAGAAGGTGGGAGAAATACCTTATATACTCACCCTTTCAAAGGGCGACTGGGGTATTTTAGGGGACCCTATCGCCAAATCCTGGGTGTGGAGAATCGTAATCCAACACTCTTTTAGTTGGGGTGCAAATGTAGAGACATTAGGATTTTTTGGTAAGCCGGAGAGATGAAAAATATGCAACAATTTTGCCGGGATTCGAACCGCGGACCTCTGGTATACCGGCCCAGTGTACAGAACCACTACACCACAAAATCACTCCAAGAAGGTGGGAGAAATACCTTATATACTCCCCCTTTCAAAGGGCGACTGGGGTTTTTAGGGGACCCAATCGCCAAATCCTGGATGTGGAGAATCGTAATCCAACACTCTTTTAGTTCGGGTGCGAACGTAGAGACATTAGGATTTTTTGGAAAAGCCGGAGAGATGAAAAATATGCAACACTTTTGCCGGGATTCGAACCGCGGACCTCTGGAATACCGGCCCAGTGTACAGAACCACTACACCACGAAATCACTCCAAGAAGGTGGGAGAAATACCTTATATACTCCCCCTTTCAAAGGGCGACTGGGGATTTTTAGGGGACCCAATCGCCAAATCCTGGATGTGGAGAATCGTAATCCAACACTCTTTTAGTACGAGCGCCAATGTAGAGACATTAGGATTTTTTGGAAAAGCCGGAGAGATGAAAAATATGCAACACTTTTGCCGGGATTCGAACCGCGGACCTCTGGAATACCGTCCCAGTGTACAGAACCACTACACCACAAAATCACTCCAAGAAGGTGGGAGAAATACCTTATATACTCCCCCTTTCAAAGGGCGACTGGGGTTTTTTAGGGGACCCAATCGCCAAATCCTGGATGTGGAGAATCGTAATCCAACAATCTTTTAGTTCGGGCGCCAATGTAGAGACATTAGGATTTTTTGGAAAAGCCAGAGAGATGAAAAATATGCAACACTTTTGCCGGGATTCGAACCGCGGACCTCTGGAATACCGGCCCAGTGTACAGAACCACTACACCACGAAATCACTCCAAGAAGGTGGGAGAAATACCTTATATACTCCCCCTTTCAAAGGGCGACTGGGGATTTTTAGGGGACCCAATCGCCAAATCCTGGATTTGGAGAATCGTAATCCAACACTCTTTTAGTTCGGGCGCCAATGTAGAGACATTAGGATTTTTTGGTAAGCCGGAGAGATGAAAAATATGCAACAATTTTGCCGGGATTCGAACCGCGGACCTCTGGAATACCGGCCCAGTGTACAGAACCACTACACCACAAAATCACTCCAAGAAAGTGGGAGAAATACCTTATATACTCCCCCTTTCAAAGGGCGACTGGGGTTTTTTAGGGGACCCAATCGCCAAATCCTGGATGTGGAGAATCGTAATCCAACACTCTTTTAGTTCGGGTGCCAATGTAGACACATTAGGATTTTTTGGAAAAGCCGGAGAGATGAAAAATATGCAACACTTTTGCCGGGATTCGAACCGCGGACCTCTGGAATACCGGCCCAGTGTACAGAACCACTACACCACGAAATCACTCCAAGAAGGAGGGAGAAATACCTTATATACTCCCCCTTTCAAAGGGCGACTGGGGATTTTTAGGGGACCCAATCGCCAAATCCTGGATGTGGAGAATCGTAATCCAACACTCTTTTAGTACGGGCGCCTATGTAGAGACATTAGGATTTTTTGGAAAAGCCGGAGAGATGAAAAATATGCAACACTTTTGCCGGGATTCGAACCGCGGACCTCTGGAATACCGGCCCAGTGTACAGAACCACTACACCACAAAATCACTCCAAGAAGTTGGGAGAAATACCTTATATACTCCCCCTTTCAAAGGGCGACTGGGGTTTTTTAGGGGACCCAATCGCCAAATCCTGGATGTGGAGAATCGTAATCCAACAATCTTTTAGTTCGGGAGCCAATGTAGAGACATTAGGATTTTTTGGAAAAGCCGGAGAGATGAAAAATATGCAACACTTTTACCGGGATTCGAACCGCGGACCTCTGGAATACCGGCCCAGTGTACAGAACCACTACACCACGAAATCACTCCAAGAAGGTGGGAGAAATACCTTATATACTCCCCCTTTCAAAGGGCGACTGGGGATTTTTAGGGGACCCAATCGCCAAATCCTGGATGTGGAGAATCGTAATCGAACACTCTTTTAGTACGGGCGCCAATGCAGAGACATTAGGATTTTTTCGAAAAGCCGGAGAGATGAAAAATATGCAACACTTTTGTCGGGATTCGAACCGCGGACCTCTGGAATACCGGCCCAGTGTACAGAACCACTACACCACGAAATCACTCCAAGAAGGTGGGAGAAATACCTTATATACTCCCCCTTTCAAAGGGCGACTGGGGATTTTTAGGGGACCCAATCGCCAAATCCTGGATGTGGAGTATCGTAATCCAACACTCTTTTAGTACGGGCGCCAATGTAGAGACATTAGGATTTTTTGGAAAAGCCGGAGAGATGAAAAATATGCAACACTTTTGCCGGGATTCGAACCGCGGACCTCTGGAATACCGGCCCAGTGTACAGAACCACTACACCACGAAATCACTCCAAGAAGGTGGGAGAAATACCTTATATACTCCCCCTTTCAAAGGGCGACTGGGGATTTTTAGGGGACCCAATCGCCAAATCCTGGATGTGGAGAATCGTAATCGAACCCTCTTTTAGTACGGGCGCCAATGTAGAGACATTAGGATTTTTTGGAAAAGCCGGAGAGATGAAAAATATGCAACACCTTTGCCGGGATTCGAACCGCGGACCTCTGGAATACCGGCCCAGTGTACAGAACCACTACACCACGAAATCACTCCAAGAGGATCGGAGAAATACCTTATATACTCCCCCTTTCAAAGGGCGACTGGGGATTTTTAGGGGACCCAATCGCCAAATCCTGGATGTGGAGAATCGTAATCCAACACTCTTTTAGTACGGGCGCCAATGTAGAGACATTAGGATTTTTTGGAAAAGCCGGAGAGATGAAAAATATGCAACACTTTTGCCGGGATTCGAACCGCGGACCTCAGGAATACCGGCCCAGTGTACAGAACCACTACACCACGAAATCACTCCAAGAAGGTGGGAGAAATACCTTATATACTCCCCCTTTCAAAAGGCGACTGGGGTTTTTTAGGGGACCCAATCGCCAAATCCTGGACGTGGAGAATCGTAATCCAACACTCTTTTAGTTCGGGCGCCAATGCAGAGACATTAGGATTTTTTGGAAAAGCCGGAGAGATGAAAAATATGCAACACTTTTGTCGGGATTCGAACCGCGGACCTCTGGAATACCGGCCCAGTGTACAGAACCACTACACCACGAAATCACTCCAAGAAGGTGGGAGAAATACCTTATATACTCCCCCTTTCAAAGGGCGACTGGGGTTTTTTAGGGGACCGAATCGCCAAATCCTGGATTTGGAGAATCGTAATCCAACACTCTTTTAGTTCGGGCGCCAATGTAGAGACATTAGGATTTTTTGGAAAAGCCGGAGAGATGAAAAATATGCAACACTTTTGCCGGGATTCGAACCGCGGACCTCTGGAATACCGGCCTAGTGTACAGAACCACTACACCACGAAATCACTCCAAGAAGGTGGGAGAAATACCTTATATTCTCCCCCTTTCGAAGGGCGACTGGGGTTTTTTAGGGGACCCAATCGCCAAATCCTGGGTGTGGAGAATCGTAATCCAACACTCTTTTATTTGGGGTGCAAATGTAGAGACATTAGGATTTTTTGGTAAGCCGGAGAGATGAAAAATATGCAACAATTTTGCAGGGATTCGAACCGCGGACCTCTGGAATACCGGCCCAGTGTACAGAACCACTACACCACGAAATCACTCCAAGAAGGTGGGAGAAATACCTTATCTACTCCCCCTTTCAAAGGGCGACTGGGGTTTTTTAGGGGACCCAATCGCCAAATCCTGGATGTGGAGAATCGTAATCCAACACTCTTTTAGTTCGGGTGCCAATGTAGAGACATTAGGATTTTTTGGAAAAGCCGGAGAGATGAAAAATATGCAACACTTTTGCCGGGATTCGAACCGCGGACCTCTGGAATACCGGCCCAGTGTACAGAACCACTACACCACGAAATCACTCCAAGAAGGTGGGAGAAATACCTTATATACTCCCCCTTTCAAAGGGCGACTGGGGATTTTTAGGGGACCCAATCGCCAAATCCTGGATGTGGAGAATCGTAATCCAACACTCTTTTAGTACGGGCGCCAATGTAGAGACATTAGGATTTTTTGGAAAAGCCGGAGAGATGAAAAATATGCAACACTTTTGCCGGGATTCGAACCGCGGACCTCTGGAATACCGGCCCAGTGTACAGAACCACTACACCACGAAATCACTCCAAGAAGGTGGGAGAAATACCTTATATACTCCCCCTTTCAAAGGGCGACTGGGGATTTCTAGGGGACCCAATCGCCAAATCCTGGATGTGGAGAATCGTAATCCAACACTCTTTTAGTACGGGCGCCAATGTAGAGACATTAGGATTTTTTGGAAAAGCCGGAGAGATGAAAAATATGCAACACTTTTGCCGGGATTCGAACCGCGGACCTCTGGAATACCGGCCCAGTGTACAGAACCACTACACCACGAAATCACTCCAAGAAGGTGGGAGAAATACCTTATATACTCCCCCTTTCAAAGGGCGACTGGGGTTTTTTAGGGGACCCAATCGCCAAATCCTGGACGTGGAGAATCGTAATCCAACAATCTTTTAGTTCGAGCGCCAATGTAGAGACATTAGGATTTTTTGGAAAAGCCGGACAGATGAAAAATATGCAACACTTTTGCCGGGATTCGAACCGCGGACCTCTGGAATACCGGCCCAGTGTACAGAACCACTACACCACGAAATCACTCCAAGAAGGTGGGGGAAATACCTTATATACTCCCCCTTTCAAAGGGCGACTGGGGATTTTTAGGGGACCCAATCGCCAAATCCTGGATGTGGAGAATCGTAATCCAACACTCTTTTAGTTCGGGCGCCAATGCAGAGACATTAGGATTTTTTGGAAAAGCCGGAGAGATGAAAAATATGCAACACTTTTGTCGGGATTCGAACCGCGGACCTCTGGAATACCGGCCCAGTGTACAGAACCACTACACCACGAAATAACTCCAAGAAGGTGGGAGAAATACCTTATATACTCCCCCTTTCAAAGGGCGCCTGGGGTTTTTTAGGGGACCGAATCGCCAAATCCTGGATTTGGAGAATCGTAATCCAACACTCTTTTAGTTCGGGCGCCAATGTAGAGACATTAGGATTTTTTGGAAAAGCCGGAGAGATGAAAAATATGCAACACTTTTGCCGGGATTCGAACCGCGGACCTCTGGAATACCGGCCTAGTCTACAGAACCACTACACCACAAAATCACTCCAAGAAGGTGGGAGAAATACCTTATATACTCCCCCTTTCGAAGGGCGACTGGGGTTTTTTAGGGGACCCAATCGCCAAATCCTGGGTGTGGAGAATCGTAATCCAACACTCTTTTATTTGGGGTGCAAATGTAGAGACATTAGGATTTTTTGGTAAGCCGGAGAGATGAAAAATATGCAACAATTTTGCCGGGATTCGAACCGCGGACCTCTGGAATACCGGCCCAGTGTACAGAACCACTACACCACGAAATCACTCCAAGAAGGTGGGAGAAATACCTTATATACTCCCCCTTTCAAAGGGCGACTGGGGTTTTTTAGGGGACCCAATCGCCAAATCCTGGATGTGGAGAATCGTAATCCAACACTCTTTTAGTTCGGGTGCCAATGTAGAGACATTAGGATTTTTTGGAAAAGCCGGAGAGATGAAAAATATGCAACACTTTTGCCGGGATTCGAACCGCGGACCTTTGGAATACCGGCCCAGTGTACAGAACCACTACACCACGAAATCACTCCAAGAAGGTGGGAGAAATACCTTATATACTCCCCCTTTCAAAGGGCGACTGGGGATTTTTAGGGGACCCAATCGCCAAATCCTGGATGTGGAGAATCGTAATCCAACACTCTTTTAGTACGGGCGCCAATGTAGAGACATTAGGATTTTTTGGAAAAGCCGGAGAGATGAAAAATATGCAACCCTTTTGCCGGGATTCGAACCGCGGACCTCTGGAATACCGGCCCAGTGTACAGAACCACTACACCACGAAATCACTCCAAGAAGGTGGGAGAAATACCTTATATACTCCCCCTTTCAAAGGGCGACTGGGGATTTTTAGGGGACCCAATCGCCAAATCCTGGATGTGGAGAATCGTAATCCAACACTCTTTTAGTACGGGCGCCAATGTAGAGACATTAGGATTTTTGGAAAAGCCGGAGAGATGAAAAATATGCAACACTTTTGCCGGGATTCGAACCGCGGACCTCTGGAATACCGGCCCAGTGTACAGAACCACTACACCACGAAATCACTCCAAGAAGGTGGGAGAAATACCTTATATACTCCCCCTTTCAAAGGGCGACTGGGGTTTTTTAGGGGACCCAATCGCCAAATCCTGGATGTGGAGAATCGTAATCCAACACTCTTTTAGTTCGGGCGCCAATGCAGAGACATTAGGATTTTTTGGAAAAGCCGGAGAGATGAAAAATATGCAACACTTTTGTCGGGATTCGAACCGCGGACCTCTGGAATACCGGCCCAGTGTACAGAACCACTACACCACGAAATCACTCCAAGAAGGTGGGAGAAATACCTTATATACTCCCCCTTTCAAAGGGCGCCTGGGGTTTTTTAGGGGACCGAATCGCCAAATCCTGGATTTGGAGAATCGTAATCCAACACTCTTTTAGTTCGGGCGCCAATGTAGAGACATTAGGATTTTTTGGAAAAGCCGGAGAGATGAAAAATATGCAACACTTTTGCCGGGATTCGAACCGCGGACCTCTGGAATACCGGCCTAGTCTACAGAACCACTACACCACGAAATCACTCCAAGAAGGTGGGAGAAATACCTTATATACTCCCCCTTTCGAAGGGCGACTGGGGTTTTTTAGGGGACCCAATCGCCAAATCCTGGGTGTGGAGAATCGTAATCCAACACTCTTTTATTTGGGGTGCAAATGTAGAGACATTAGGATTTTTTGGTAAGCCGGAGAGATGAAAAATATGCAACAATTTTGCCGGGATTCGAACCGCGGACCTTTGGAATACCGGCCCAGTGTACAGAACCACTACACCACGAAATCACTCCAAGAAGGTGGGAGAAATACCTTATATACTCCCCCTTTCAAAGGGCGACTGGGGATTTTTAGGGGACCCAATCGCCAAATCCTGGATGTGGAGAATCGTAATCCAACACTCTTTTAGTACGGGCGCCAATGTAGAGACATTAGGATTTTTTGGAAAAGCCGGAGAGATGAAAAATATGCAACCCTTTTGCCGGGATTCGAACCGCGGACCTCTGGAATACCGGCCCAGTGTACAGAACCACTACACCACGAAATTACTCCAAGAAGGTGGGAGAAATACCTTATATACTCCCCCTTTCAAAGGGCGACTGGGGATTTTTAGGGGACCCAATCGCCAAATCCTGGATGTGGAGAATGGTAATCCAACACTCTTTTAGTACGGGCGCCAATGTAGAGACATTAGGATTTTTTGGAAAAGCCGGAGAGATGAAAAATATGCAACACTTTTGCCGGGATTCGAACCGCGGACCTCTGGAATACCGGCCCAGTGTACAGAACCACTACACCACGTAATCACTCCAAGAAGGTGGGAGAAATACCTTATATACTCCCCCTTTCAAAGGGCGACTGGGGTTTTTTAGGGGACCCAATCGCCAAATCCTGGATGTGGAGAATCGTAATCCAACACTCTTTTAGTTCGGGCGCCAATGCAGAGACATTAGGATTTTTTGGAAAAGCCGGAGAGATGAAAAATATGCAACACTTTTGTCGGGATTCGAACCGCGGACCTCTGGAATACCGGCCCAGTGTACAGAACCACTACACCACGAAATCACTCCAAGAAGGTGGGAGAAATACCTTATATACTCATACTTTCAAAGGGCGACTGGGGTTTTTTAGGGGACCGAATCGCCAAATCCTGGATTTGGAGAATCGTAATCCAACACTCTTTTAGTTCGAGCGCCAATGTAGAGACATTAGGATTTTTTGGAAAAGCCGGAGAGATGAAAAATATGCAACACTTTTGCCGGGATTCGAACCGCGGACCTCTGGAATACCGGCCCAGTGTACAGAACCACTACACCACGAAATCACTCCAAGAAGGTGGGAGAAATACCTTATATACTCCCCCTTTCAAAGGGCGACTGGGGATTTCTAGGGGACCCAATCGCCAAATCCTGGATGTGGAGAATCGTAATCCAACACTCTTTTAGTACGGGCGCCAATGTAGAGACATTAGGATTTTTTGGAAAAGCCGGAGAGATGAAAAATATGCAACACTTTTGCCGGGATTCGAACCGCGGACCTCTGGAATACCGGCCCAGTGTACAGAACCACTACACCACGAAATCACTCCAAGAAGGTGGGAGAAATACCTTATATACTCCCCCTTTCAAAGGGCGACTGGGGTTTTTTAGGGGACCCAATCGCCAAATCCTGGACGTGGAGAATCGTAATCCAACAATCTTTTAGTTCGAGCGCCAATGTAGAGACATTAGGATTTTTTGGAAAAGCCGGACAGATGAAAAATATGCAACACTTTTGCCGGGATTCGAACCGCGGACCTCTGGAATACCGGCCCAGTGTACAGAACCACTACACCACGAAATCACTCCAAGAAGGTGGGGGAAATACCTTATATACTCCCCCTTTCAAAGGGCGACTGGGGATTTTTAGGGGACCCAATCGCCAAATCCTGGATGTGGAGAATCGTAATCCAACACTCTTTTAGTTCGGGCGCCAATGCAGAGACATTAGGATTTTTTGGAAAAGCCGGAGAGATGAAAAATATGCAACACTTTTGTCGGGATTCGAACCGCGGACCTCTGGAATACCGGCCCAGTGTACAGAACCACTACACCACGAAATAACTCCAAGAAGGTGGGAGAAATACCTTATATACTCCCCCTTTCAAAGGGCGCCTGGGGTTTTTTAGGGGACCGAATCGCCAAATCCTGGATTTGGAGAATCGTAATCCAACACTCTTTTAGTTCGGGCGCCAATGTAGAGACATTAGGATTTTTTGGAAAAGCCGGAGAGATGAAAAATATGCAACACTTTTGCCGGGATTCGAACCGCGGACCTCTGGAATACCGGCCTAGTCTACAGAACCACTACACCACAAAATCACTCCAAGAAGGTGGGAGAAATACCTTATATACTCCCCCTTTCGAAGGGCGACTGGGGTTTTTTAGGGGACCCAATCGCCAAATCCTGGATGTGGAGAATCGTAATCCAACACTCTTTTAGTACGGGCGCCAATGTAGAGACATTAGGATTTTTTGGAAAAGCCGGAGAGATGAAAAATATGCAACCCTTTTGCCGGGATTCGAACCGTGGACCTCTGGAATACCGGCCTAGTCTACAGAACCACTACACCACGAAATCACTCCAAGAAGGTGGGAGAAATACCTTATATACTCCCCCTTTCGAAGGGCGACTGGGGTTTTTTAGGGGACCCAATCGCCAAATCCTGGGTGTGGAGAATCGTAATCCAACACTCTTTTATTTGGGGTGCAAATGTAGAGACATTAGGATTTTTTGGTAAGCCGGAGAGATGAAAAATATGCAACAATTTTGCCGGGATTCGAACCGCGGACCTCTGGAATACCGGCCCAGTGTACAGAACCACTACACCACAAAATCACTCCAAGAAGGCGGGAGAAATACCTTATATACTCCCCCTTTCAAAGGGCGACTGGGGTTTTTTAGGGGACCCAATCGCCAAATCCTGGATGTGGAGAATCGTAATCCAACACTCTTTTAGTTCGGGTGCCAATGTAGAGACATTAGGATTTTTTGGAAAAGCCGGAGAGATGAAAAATATGCAACACTTTTGCCGGGATTCGAACCGCGGACCTTTGGAATACCGGCCCAGTGTAGAGAACCACTACACCACGGAATCACTCCAAGAAGGTGGGAGAAATACCTTATATACTCCCACTTTCAAAGGGCGACTGGGGATTTTTAGGGGACCCAATCGCCAAATCCTGGATGTGGAGAATCGTAATCCAACACTCTTTTAGTTCGGGTGCCAATGTAGAGACATTAGGATTTTTTGGAAAAGCCGGAGAGATGAAAAATATGCTACACTTTTGCCGGGATTCGAACCGCGGACCTCTGGAATACCGGCCCAGTGTACAGAACCACTACACCACGTAAGCACTCCAAGAAGGTGGGAGAAATACCTTATAATTTCATCTAATCTTCTACTTACAGTATCGTTTCTTAGTGGCATGGCTTTAACGTCTTTGTCATATATTTCTAAAACAGTTTTAAGAAATGCTGACGTTGATAGTTTGATTAAATTTTCACCTATAGTATGATTTTTCCAAGATTTAACGATGAGTAATGAAATTTGATGACTAGCCTCAAGAGTACAATTAACAGTTGCATTATGAGCAGTAAACACAGATTGTAATGTTACTCTTGACTACCTCATTTCATTTGTTCGTTGGTCAGGCATTATTGGCATAAAAGACAAAAAGGTGACTGTTCATCGTGTACAGTGGGTATGGAACCAAATTTTAAATATTCCTCCGAATACTGAGGAAGGTTTTTCTTGCTTGTACCACTCATTTCACTAAGGGCTGAAATAAATAAATATAAAATCAATTAAAACTTCATCACACCGCTAAATATAAACACGCCTGAAAGCAGCTGCTGTTTAAGTTCAAGGTGAAGAATAATAAAACTGTTGCCATTCCTACAGCAAAATATAAAATGAATTCGTTGGCTGACATGTGCGAAAAACGTCTGCACAGCTTAATGTGTCAGTTATTTAAATGGCCTTTAAAAGCATTTAAATTTCCATGTCTACAGCGAAAATTCTTTGCAAAATATTTTAAATGCACCGCAATTTAAAAACATTTTTACGTGTACTTACATTATTCTTTATTTTGGGGAAATATTTCGATCGTCTGCTTGAATAAAATTTTTGGAAACTTGAACGTCCCTTGTTCGCTTAAACTCCCGACGAGTCCATTTTTGAATTCCCCCTTAGAAATCCATGGAGGTAGGAAAGGGAGGAGGGGCCAACCCACGCTTAAAGTGAAGCACTGCTTTGAAGCTTGGGTCACCAGATGGGGTGTTCTTTGTTTACATTCAGAAGCTCGCTTGACAAGATTCTGATAGTATTTCGACACACGACAGTTCCATAGAAATCGAAAAAGGGACACTTTCGCATGAAAGAAACATTCATAGTGTGATGGATAATAGCAATTTGTATGGTTTTGTGACATTTACGCAAAAATCACATCTTCGTTATTTTTCGATAACTGACAACAGCGATTTTGATTATGAATTTGTTTTATAAAATTCTAAGCTGTTGCACTACAAAAACATAGATTTTAAGAAAAATGTTATGCTTAAAGAATGAAAAATACCTTACGGTACATTTAAAATTGTATACGTCTTTCGATACCCTTGATAGATTATTCGCTACTTTTATTTTATTTTCCAAACGTCAAAATGTTTTAAATAAAACACATTTTTTTTCACATCCATATATTATTGTAACATGTACCTTTTAAAATTAAGTAACGCATGAAAGGGCTATCTGCATAAAGAGAAAGATGCCATCGTGGAGGAATTTTGAAGAAAAACTGCCCGTTGAGTGGGTATTAAAAATAATATTTATAATTTTCATTCAAATTATATTCATATATATATTTTATGTAAAACTTTCGGGTGTATGCTAATTAGTGTAAATAACTTCACACGAAAAATATAGTGAATGCACAGAAATTAAAGATTTGCACATGCCGGAAATGAAAAATAGGAAATATGTATGGGTATTTCTGCATGTGCTTGCAAAAAGCATGTATCTGCCTTTGACAAAATACTTAAATATTCATTAAATTATTTATAAATGTATTTGAAATGAAGAATTTATTCACTTATAAACAACTGTGAAAGTACTGTGAAGACATCTAATTATTAAATGTATCTAATTTATAATGATTATAAATGTTATCTAAATATATAATAACCTTAATATTGAATTGTAAACATAAATTGAAATCCTGTTGCCAAATACTTTATAAAACTATTTAAACAAGAATTGTTCGTATTGGAAAGCAATCTGTTAAAAGGTATTGTAAAGCAAATGCTATGAGATGCGCACTTAAGAACGTAATAAAGAGTTTTGGAATATGTATTGTTGAAATGAAGGGTAAAAAAAAATCTGATAAGTAGAATTAAAAGAATTATTCCTCTTACATTTTATAATAACTCAGTTACAAGTTTTAAATAATACTTTAAAAAAAAACTTATTTTATTCCCTTTCAGAAATGTTCAGAGAAAGTCAAGTACTATTTAAAGTATTTCGCTAATTCCTAAAAATTCTCTAATTTAAAATGAACCGAATAGAACATTTATTATAAATTGACTTACATTTTTCGATTTAAAAGATGCCTCAGAAGCCAAAAAATCATGTCATATTTAAGAAAGTATTTTAGGAAGAAGCTCTATAAATAGAAAAGAAATAATGCATAATTTTAATATTAATAATACAATAAACTTTGATCTTAATTTTTGTACCTTAACGAATAAAATCGAATTACCTTATTTTTTTTCCTAATGTAATTAACGAAAACTTGTGAAAATATTTCATTCAAATTAAACCATTCTGAGAACACAGTCCTGTGAAAAGTATAGCATTTAATTCCGTTCAGAATGAAATGTTGTTTAAATATATGTTGTTTTCACATACTTAGGACTCTGAAGTGTTGTAAAAAAAGAAAATATATACATTTATATGTATATTTACGACGTAATTACAAAATATTTACATCCGAACGCGTCAAATCCCATAAATGACCAATGGTAAATGGTCAATGGTAAATGACCCAATGTTTTGGTCACCACGTAGGCATCGCCGGTGCTTCAGAGCAGGGTACGGGAGAAACTCCATCTTACTTCCTACCTCCATGTAGAAATCGAACTGCCCCCCCCCCTGTGGGGAATGGGCCCCACACTGAGAAACACTGCATTAATCTATCTCATTCTTTGTTGGAACTGGATCTAAATATTTAATGTGAAACGAGACTTCAGTTCTGTTTGAGAGTTATTATATTGTTTATAATAAAACAATAAAAATATTTGTTTAGTACTTTAAAAGTAATAGAGGTGGTTTAAAATTTTGATTAAGACTTAAGACAAACCGTTTGGGATGATTCAGTTATAATTGAAAAATATATACTGATATATTGGAACAAAACATTTTTAGCTTCATTTCTTTAGTTGTATTGCAACCGATCTAAAAATATGTTACTGATTTTTTTTTAAATTATGTATTTCGCTGAAAAATTTACAAAAATATAGTTCCTGAAAAAATGAAATGTGGAGAAAGAAAAACAAATGAATGCAACAACGTTGTTGATTTAACGATTTAGAAAAACTGAAATGAATTATCAAAGTCACAGTTACATAAGACGGGAAATTTGTTTATTGCAGCGAATAAAAAATTAGTCGTTAACATACATTACATTCACAAAATTTAACACACTATAGCCCTTTGAGTTCATTGATGAAGCAGGATTAAAGTAAAGATAAATCAGGAAGCATTATTGCATATTATTCATTTTAAATCTCGTTTATGCTGCAGGGATGTGATGAGAACGACAATATATAAAATATTAGATGTTCTACTGCCATATTTAAATTGTAGTTAGTTAGCATGTAATTGTGTTAGCTGACATTTCTGAACTTGGTGTTCTGCTGAAGTTCATTTAAGCTTTGCAGCAATAAAAACTCATTTGTCTGAAAAAAGATGTGAGAATATAAAATGGATGATGTAGGTTCCGTTTATTAATCGATTATAATAAAGCACGCAAGGTTACCTGCTTTAGTGGGGGTTATTTTAATTGAACTATTTTGTATTCAACTTACACATGTGTGATATCATCCCTTCTTCATCCACCGCCTCATAGAGAAATAACTCCACCTTCTTGTATTTTAAACATTTATTTTACAAACACAAACTAATACTAAACTACACTACTAATAACTGAAATATATAAAGTAATAAAAGTGAATTTCGGTTTCATTAATGGCTCCCACGAGCCTTCCGTACGACCTCTTTGTCGGTCTCCCTCTTGGAAACTAAACTTTTGGCGCCTCTACAGACTGAGAGTTAGCGCCGTCTATACATCTTGTTGGTTGGCGTCACCCATACATCACACCCCCCATCCAAGATTGAAATAGGGTGAAAGCCTATTGAAATATGACAAATTATGGTGACGTCAAACGAAAGAGTTACTTACCTACTAAAGTCTACAAATCAATCGATACTGATGTTGAAAGATATATAACACAATACTTATACAAGTTAGTTCTACATCTACTACAAGACTTTTTCTAAAACTGTAATACATAAATGAATAAAAATTAGTATTCAAACAATTCTAATGCAATAGAATACTTAAAGTGTCTATGATATACTTAAAAGCCTCTAGGAGAGTAGCTGAAAAAGAAGCACACACATAAAAAAATAATAATATTAAGAGTTCATAAATGTCTATGAAAAGTTCTTTCTTTCACACAAGTCACTCAATAGTCTCTAGTCTGGACAGCGCATCAGCATTGCTTAACTTAGCACCTGGGCAATATGAAATTGTAGTATCATATTTTTGTAATGCTAAAGCCCATCTCTGTAACTTAGAAGATTGTGGTGCGTTCTTTGTGATGAATGTTAACGGATTGTGATCAGTTATCAGTTCCACAGGTGATCCAAAAATCCAAGTTTCAAACTTTTTCAAGCTCCAAATAACAGCATAAGCTTCCCTCTCGATAGTTGGCCATGCTTGTTGTGTTTTGGTAAGTTTCTGGCTGGCGTAACTAATCGGGTACAACTTTCCGTTTTTCCTTTGAGATAAGCAGACTCCAACACCTGTTGAAGATGCATCACATTAAATTATAAAAGGTAACCCTGGAACCGGGGTATAAAGACTAGGTGCTTCCATTAGGCATTTCTTAAATTTAATGAATGCTTCGTCGTGTTTTTCTGTCCAGCACAGCTCTTCAGGACTTCTTCTTTTGGTGAGGTCTTCTTCTTTTGGTCTTCTTTTGGAGATGTTTCGGCGTAATGTGGAATGTAGTCTCTGTAATAATTACATAGGTCTAGAATGCTTTTCAATTTTTTTTTGTTTGAGGTCTAGCTAATTTCTGGATAGCCTCCACTTTCTCTGGATCTGTACGATGACTGCCGGAACCGATGATATGTCCTAGATACTT
Source organism: Stegodyphus dumicola (assembly GCF_044657685.1). Classification (NCBI taxonomy): domain Eukaryota; kingdom Metazoa; phylum Arthropoda; class Arachnida; order Araneae; family Eresidae; genus Stegodyphus; species Stegodyphus dumicola. The sequence continues at coordinate 132,501,103 of NC_140770.1, forward strand.
AATATGAGTTTTAGCGAAGGAACATTTCTTGAGATTTACGGAAAACTGTAGTTCTAACAGTTTTGAAAAAATGGTGTCTAGATGTACTAAATGTTTATTCCAATTATTTGAATAAACAGCTATGTCATCCACGTAGGCTCGAGCAAAATCTTTGTATTTATCAAGGGCCTGGTTCATGACTCTCTGAAATGTTGCAGCGGCGTTGCGTAGCCCGAAAGGCATGACTTTAAATTGATACTGAGCTCGATGTGTCTTGAAACATGCTAATTCTTGACTCTCTCTTTCTAATGGTATGGCCCAATAGCCTTTGAGTAAATCAATGCTGGATATCACTTTGGCTTTTCCAATGTAGAATATGAGCTCTTTAGGATTTTCCATAGGGAAGTCATCTGGTTTCGTTACTGCATTAAGGGATCTAAAGTCAACGCAAAGGCGAATATTACCGTCTTTCTTTATAACGCATATAATAGGGTACGAAATTTCAGCGTTGGTTTCTTCAATCAATCCCATTGATAACATTTCTTCGATTTGTTTATCTACTTGAGGCTTCAATGCTTCTGGAATTCGATAAACATATGGCTTCTTCCTTTCATTGTCACTTAATCTTATTTTATGTTCTCCTATTTTGCCAATTTGTACCTTATTTATAAATAACTTTTCATATTTTCTTAACAAGTTCATCATTTCATTCCTTTTATCATCATCTAAATGGCTTAAATTTACTTCGCTAAGGTGAAAATGATCGGACTTGTCACTCACACTGGGTGTGGGATGGACTTCTCCTAGTTCTTCTTCGTTCTCAAATATTACACCTACTGCCTGTACCTTTGAATTAAATTTTCGAATTTTATTTACATGTACTCTTCTTATTGTACCATCTGTCAGTCTGATTCTGTAAGAATCTGGATAGCAACGAGATACTATTTCTGCAAGTCCTATCCATCTGGCATATAATTTATTACTGGAATCTGGAATCAGCAGGTACACTTGATCTCCATCCAGGGTTGAATTCTTTATATATAGCCCTTCGATTAGCATATCTTGCATATGCACCTTGTTTCAATTCTGCAGTTATAGATGCTTGCTCTGCTGCTATTTCTAAATTCATCTTTAGCTCCTGTAGATAATCAACAGCACTTTTACCCAATTTTATTGGTAATGGAATTTCTCCTGACCATGACGATTTTAATACTGACAACGGACCTCTGGCCTCTCTTCTATACATTAATTTAAATGGGGATACTCCCGTAGTACAATTTGGAATTTCGCGGTAAGCGAATAACAGGTATGGTATATGTTTGTCCCAATTTTTAGAATTGTTTCTAATGATATGATGAAGCATACGTTTTAGAACTTAATTATACCGTTCAACTAATCCCGAACTTTGTGGATGTCCTAGCGTTGCAAATCTAGGACTTGCTCCTAATCTGGCATGGCATTCTTGTGTTAATTCTGCAACAAAATTGGTACCTTGATCGCTAGCTATTACCCTAGGTATGCCCGTTCTCATGAAGATTTCTAATGATGCGTCGCATGTTGATTTTGCTGTAATAGTTCTCAAAGGGACAGCTTCTGGCCACCTAGAATGTTGGTCGACTAAACATAGTACATATTTGTGTTTACGTGCTGATGGAGGTTCAATTGGACCGATTATATCTACATTCACTGTGTCAAATGGAAATTCAGGCCTCTGAACTGGAACTATGGGTATACAATCGTTAGTTATTTCTCTACTTTGTAATTGACATTCCTTACCAGTTTTACAATATTCTTCAATATCTCGTGACATGTTTGGCCAATAAAATGAATAACGAATCCTTTCTTTTGTTTTTCTCATCCCTAAATGATTTGCAAAAATAGATTCGTGAGCCAATTTTAAAATTTGTTCCCTTCTAAATTTAGGTAATACCAATTGACTAACTTGTTCTCCGGAAATTCTTTCAGTATGATAAATCAAGTCATCCATTAAAAAATATTTATTTTTATTTCTTTGCGCGTTTTTATAGATACTGCGTAATGTCTCACATTCCCTTTGCTGTTGTTTAAAAATACTGGCATCTGAATGTTGACCCACCCCACTTTCGTTTTCACCCTGAATGCAACTTATGACTAAATCTTGCTCTCCTCCTGTCATAAATAAATCAGTGCGGCTTTCGCCTTCGAATTGTTTTGACTCATGACTCCTCGTTTCCGGTATCTGCGATGGAGACACTGTGTCGCAATCACGATTCGCGCTAAGCAGATGAGATTCAGAGGTCAATAAATCATAAACACTTGGAGTAATTACGCAGGGAATATGAAGTTTTTCAGTTAAAGCTACTAATACTTCGACAGGTTTCAATAAATTAGGATTATCAGTATTTTTGATGGATAGAGGAATTCTTGCCACATTAGCTGATATGGTTTCTCCGAATGCAGAAATTAAGTCAATATTACAGTTGTTCTCAATAGAGAAATTTGATATGTGTTTCGGATTTATAACAGAAATTTTAGCACCTGAATCAATTATGGCTTGGATTTCGTTACCTGTAACGCAAATATTTACTTTTTGCAATGGTTGCGTAAAACTTTCATTTGACAAGCATGAAGATCCGATTTTTGCTATTACTTTATCACTATTCTCTGGTGTTTCTTTTTTTAGAGGAGGGTTTTGTGTTACCGATTTGTTTCTTTGTGGACAAGATTTAGCGAGATGCGTTAATTTTCTACATATGTAACAGTCTTTGGGTGGATATTTATTTTTATTTATGTTGCTTCTCATATGAGGCGGAATATATTTCGATTCTCTTGAAGAGTGGGACGATTTAGCTATGTTTTCATTAGTGTTAAAAGTGGTTTCGTTTAACGATTTGCCTTTGTTTACAAAATACAAGTCAACTTCTTTAGCTAAATCCTTAGGTTTTAACCAATTTTCTCCGGTTTTAATATTAATGTAAGTTGCCGTTTCTTTGTCTAACGTTTGGAAAAGTTTGTCGGAAATCATTAGTTGACAAAGTGCATCAAAGTTATTAACTTCACGTAACTGACAGTAATACTGGAAATTTGCACAGTCTAGAAGCGAACTGAACATGTGACTCTTTAGGATCGTGTCGTGCTCTTCGGAAATTCATTAAACATTCATAAGCAGTTGGCTGATATTCTTTTAATACTAGTTTTTTAATGGTTTCATAACATTTTAGTTCTTCATCATTAGTGTAAAATAATATATTAGTTGCCTTATCCCCTAAAATGTTAATCAAAATTTCGGATTTGAGCTCCTGTGGTACATTTTTAGTTATGAATGCTCACTCTAATGTTTGAAAAAACACATTGAAATTTTCCGATCTTCCCGGAACAGGAACAGTTAACGTTTTAACACTCTTTATCAAATTTTCTAAATAATTTCCCGAACCTGTAATCATGTCTTTATCTGCGCGAGATCCATCTTTAACTGTATTTTGACTCCTAACTTTTTCCAATTCTAATTCTTTCTCTAGCTGCGCTAATTTTAATTTTTCAAGTTCAACCTTTCGAGCTTCTAAGGCTAACTGTGTATCCCTAGCTTTTATTTCATTTTCTTCTTTAATTTTTCTTTCCTCAACTATTGAGTTTAATAATCCAATTACAAATTCTGGATCATCTTTAAATATTTTACTGTCCTGAATTTTACCTTTTAGTTGAACCACTGTTAAACCAACAGTTTGTGTATCTTCAATTTCACCAAGAAGGTTTACTAAGTCTTCTTTCTTAGTATTCTTATACATTTTAATTTATATATATCTTACACACACACACACACACACATATATATATATATATATATCTTCAATACATCTATACTTTGAGTAAATAAAATCAAAAGCTTCCTACTGCTTCTCTTGAAGTTTCTCTACCGTCATCTAAAGCTCTGGTTCTCGAAAGAGAGCGTATGATATCATCCCTTCTTCATCCACCGCCTCATAGAGAAATAACTCCACCTTCTTGTATTTTAAACATTTATTTTACAAACACAAACTAATACTAAACTACACTACTAATAACTGAAATATGTAAAGTAATAAAAGTGAATTTCGGTTTCATTAATGGCTCCCACGAGCCTTCCGTACGACCTCTTTGTCGGTCTCCCTCTTGGAAACTAAACTTTTGGCGCTTCTCCAGACTGAGAGTTAGCGCCCTCTATATATCTTGTTGGTTGGCGTCACGCATACTCACAACATGGAAAACGTCTGAAAACTATACTCAGCCGAACCGTTCGGCATAAACCGTACCAGAACAAATTTATAAAATTACCCACTCTGCCAGCTGTGCATACTAGCATTAATGGAAAACCAGGAGCACAGAATTATTTAATAGTGAGCTAAGGAAAATTTTTGCAGCAACGAATAACTCTTAAAACGAAAGTAACGGTTTTTACTTAACATATTGGTAGGGATTATTTTTGATTTAAAAAGTTAAATGTAACCTGAAGAAGTTATAAAATTCATAGCATTAAAGAGAATTAGAACCAATTGGAATATTTTAGGATAAGTTTGCGAAACTCAAATGGTTTCATGTTAATGTTACATCAAAATAAATTAAGAGTTATTATGGAGTTTGAGGTTTAATAAATTTATTGCGGCAGAAATATACAACAAAATGTTTATAACGAAACCAAAATTGGTATTAAAGTTCGTGAGTTTCCTGTTATAGATACAATTTGTGCTAAAAGACTTACAGATGTTGTTAACAGACATCCAAAGTACTTAAGTTATTAAAAGATACGACATCAAATTATAAACGATTGCAGTGTGATAAAAATAAATGTATTTTAATGTAAATCAATTCAACATTTTAATACGTTATCTGCGTGAAATTTAATGCTACAAGAAGTATAATCAAGGCTTACAATCAAAAAACATAATTGTCCAAATTATTCCCAGAAGTTTTGTTAAAAAATGTAAATCTTAATTTTAGAAATAAACATGTCAACAGAATTTGAACATAAACGGAAAGAAGAAAGGTTAGTAAACAGATTATTAAACACTACTTGATAAGAAAATGAATTTTTAAGTGAAATATTTTTGGTAATTGAAATTAAAGAAGCATTATACGTATCAATCTCGCAACTGAAATGGACATACAAAAAAAGAAACTAAATATGTTATAATTTTTCGTGTTCTATTTCGTAAAAATTGGATTTAAGTAATTTAATAAACTATAGCTTAAGTTATATATAGTTTCATAAATATTCCCAGAAGTCTTGTTAAGAAATGAGAATCTTAACTTTGGAAATAAACATGTCAACAGAATTTGAACATAAACGAAAAGAAGAAAAGTTAGTGAACAGATTGTGTTCGTTTATGCAATATCATTGGGATACTTATAGCTTAAGTATTCGAATGATATTGCATGGCACTCCCTTCTAACAGCGTGGCTTCGTGGTGTAATTGGAAGCACGTCTAGCTGGCTGTCGGGAGGTTTGGAGCTCAATCCTGGCAAGGACATCGTGGTTTGCTACGGTTTCCTGGTTTTGAAAATTTCTAAATGATTCTACAAATAGCGACCGAGGTGAAACGTGGTAAATAATAATTCAACGCCAACTGTATTTGGTTGACTGCGTCCATTTCTCCCGAGTCTTCCCTTAAGTGACGCGACAATGTAAGGTATTTTCTCCCTCCTTTGCCATGTGCCTTCGTAGATCAGTTGGAAGAACGTCTGGCTGTTGTTCATGCTTTCGGTCTGTCGTTGAAGGGCATTTATAAGTGAAATGCTAGACAGTAAGAATGCAACAGGCTCGTAAGTATTTATATCTATGGCAGTAAAGTCTCCCAGCATTTATGGACGTATTGAGGCATACGTAAAACGCATGCCTCTAAAATCTAATAAGCATTTTTCGTATCGTTATAATCGTTTTCTATGCAAATAGATTATTAGATTCTTGATTGTCGCTTGGCTTTCCCACAAGAGTCATAGTTCTTTCTTTTTATGATCTGCGCCTTTTGTATAAATGAAATATATCCTAACGTAATCTTTCTGTCACTGTTTCTCCTTTTTAGCAGTTCCAAAGAGCAGAACGAAGAGCTTTTATGAAATAAAAATAATTTAGCGCATGTTTGCGATAATAATAATTCTATTGATTCTAAAGTTCCCTGTATATGTTTTTTCCTTTAAGTAAGAGGTAAACTGTAATAAAACTATAAAAATGCGGAAGGATAATAAAATTACTTACTATTTTTAACACTAGAAATGCTTTCTTACGTTAATAAAATAATAACACCAATAAAAGCAAAAGTAACTATACTTTAAAAGCCGTCTTTGTTGCTTTTTAAATTTGCTGAAACTCGATTTTGGCTAAATGCTTTCACCTAGTAGATTCAAGCATGGACTTCTAATAAAATAGATTCTGTTATTCCGTTATTGCTGTCATTTACGACTTAACTTGCTCATAACGTTAACTGAAAAGAAATTGCTTTCGGCATCATAAAAATTTCTCTTATGCCTCCATAACCAATCAAGTTAGTGATGCATGCTAAGTTTTTTTTCTATTAAGAATGGCGCGAATTAGCAGTTGATCGTTAAAGCTGTAAAATGTGTCTCCTAGTTTAGCATAATTATCTCCCATTTAGAATTCATTTATTGGGCAAAAAACAAAAGTCAACTTTCTCCACGTTTCGCTCGCTTCTATTGCTATTTAGTTAATAAAGAAGAGTGAGAAGTATTGTTACGAAAAGTATTATACATACGCGGTAAGATGGTTTCCCCGCAAAGCAGTTTTAGGGTTGCCACATTTGGCGAGAAGACGCCAGTTTAACTACTTTTGGCGACAAAATTGGCGATATACCATGGACGGTTCGAGAACCTTCTGGAAGGAATTCTTAACGGTTTAGCCCAGAATGTTCTCGAACACAAGCCGAAAGCTATATAAACCCTGCTGGTCCGCAGTCAGCTAGTGTGTGTGCCTCATCTAGCGAGCTGATAGTCAGTCATTGAGCGAGTATCTCGAAGTCTAGCGCCGAGTTAGTCGTCGAGTGCATCGAGAGAGTCTTTTAGTGCATCGTCGAGTTTCGTCTTAGACTGTGCTGAGTCGAGAGCTGTACTCTTGTGTATCGTCGAATGCATCGCTTTGGAGAGTCTTGAGAGTACGTGGAGTTTCGAGAACGACCAAGCAGACTTGGGAGCTGTACTCGGGTGCTTTGCGGTGAAGCTGTCTCCAACGTTATTGCCTGACATCGTGAAGGCTGTGTCGCTGAGCGGGTCAGCTTGTTTATAACAGTTCGATGACTGTAAAAGTGATTTTGGAGCTATCTGATTAATACTACTGGTAAATAAAAGTGTGTTTCGATACTTCATCAAGTGTCGTCATTATTCACTCCAAATCCATACGAACTCCGTACGAAAGTCCGAAAGAAAATAACTTAACAACTGGTGTCAGAAAAAGAAAAAAACGCAACAGCATCAAAACAATGAGAATTACTCTAATACTATATCTAAATTAGAAATAATGGATTTTTATGAGCCCAAAGATAATATCAAAAACTCAAAATGTGCGTTATTCTTTTTACTCATTGAAGGAATTTGGAATTAATTTCATTTTCCAGTGCATCCGAGGTTATTAAACGCAAATATAGCGCATTAACTTTTCTAAACCATTTCCTAATCATATTGCTTTAGCCAGCAATAACTAAAATATTTAGGGTAAAATATCTGCAATTGAAAATATTATTTCTATTACGTGTTTTCCGGTATTTGTTAATAGAAAAAATTGCCTCCATTATTTTAATTGAGTTATTCTGAAATCTTAAGGACACAGCAAAGTTTAGGAAATGAAAACAATTTTTCATTCCTTAAGCACAATAAAAAACTGAGGTTCGCAATAATTTGATAAAAATAATCATTTTAAACAATTCCTTATTAAGTTATTCCGAAGTATGAGAAACTTCAAAGCCTTGCCATTTACAAACCATTTAAGTGCTTATTCTTTGCTTTATATCAATATTTGAAAATATTTTATGCGGATGCGTATATATGAATGTCGTTTCTGCTTTGCGTGGAATAATGCACTGCATATTTAATATGACACAAGTACCACAAGAAACATTTTAAACATATTAACTAAATCTGCTAATATCGGTTTACAGGTTACGATAAAGAAAATTTTGTTATGAATTTATTTCACTGATTTCGATTAAATAAGGACTGCTGCTTTAGGGTCCCAAAATTCCATTTTCTTTTCATTGTTTTATTCTTTTATTGTTTAGCGTTAACCATTAGCGTAGTTCTTTATTCACCTCTGCATTTAACCTTGCAGCAAGCGTGCTCAGCAATTTTACATGAGCCCGGGCGCGTCGTATGTTTTACCACATCTGTTACTTTACCGTTTTTGGCACGAAAAATGACAGAAATGAGTGAATATTGATAATAAATTTGTTAAAACCTAAAATATTAACCTTATTATTGAAAAATACAAATGATGTCCCATTGAAATGATAGTAAATTATTTTTAAACGCTTACATTAGTCAGCTGGAAAAGCAATGATGTATTTTATTACAGAAATTTTAAAATTTAATATTTAATAACTATATTTTAAAACCTAAGCTAGTTTTAATATTCATGTGTCCTGTCCTGTTGATTTATCAGCGAATCGAAGACAACTTGTCTGAAATAAAAATCTCTTGCAGCTCATCGCAGCTCTTGTTATTTCAATTCCAGTACTATCAATAACAAGTCTTTTGCATTTACATGGTGTCCTTTTTATTCTTATTATGTATAACAATTCAAAGTAGGCCATCATTTCCACTTAGGTAACAGTGAAATCTCTAAATCTCTTGATTTTATTAAATTAAAAGTATTTTATTAAAAGTATTTTGCTTTTAGTAAACTTATATATTTATTTGTTCATTCCAAAATTTCATCACGCATATTTATATCAGCTATTTTCAAAAATGTTCCCATTTCATCCTTTACATCCTTGGCATGGTGATTTAGGCCAGGTAACGCTCACGATATTCATCTTATTCGCCTTTGAGCAGTTTGCATACTTCTGTTTTTGCAACTTAGAAGATTTATCCTTACTAACAAAAAATATATCATTACCATTCCTTTTTTCTACATCATTATTACTATCATCATCTGAAATTTATTTTCAGATTCAGTGCTGATATTTTTTACTTCTGTATTTTTCTCACTCAGATTGCTATTATTCTCACACCCAAAGGTTTCCTTGTCTTCCTTATCTTCATCAGATAATTCTTGAAGAATGCGAGCAAAATCAGCTGGTTGCACATAATCTTTTGCCATGAAGACCGATATAAAAATTATAGAGTCGAATTTATACAAATTAAAATAATACACTTTAATTAATAACGCAAAATTACAAAATATTTAAGGGGAGTTGGAACCCCCAAATCTTCAAAAAATTGTGATTTCGGATTTTTGAATTTTCAAATTCTCTATACTTTTATCTTTCTAAAAATACCATTCTTTAATCTCTATGAAAATTAGAACTGTAAAAAATCTAGTTTTAATTTGTCATCGACTGCTTTGATCAATGAGAATTTTTACATAAAAACGCGTTTGTCTCGAAGCGTGATTTTTTTATACTCGATGTACCTTTTCTCAGGAACTACTGCTCACAGGTATCTAAACGTTTTGTGGCTTATTTATTAGCTTCCAGAATATTTACTGAAATGAGCGTTTTGTAATAAACTTAGAAATTTTTTTTTTTTTTTTTTTTTGTGTGTGTGTGAGAAAAATGCTAAATTTTACTATGCTTAACAAAATATCCTGTAATTTACTCTAAAATTCAAAATTTTTCAAAAGCTCATTTCAGTATAATCAGATAGGTATACTTTAATTACAAAACAAATTTCAAGCTTGTATCTACAGCAGATTTTGAGAAAAGGTACATCGAAAATGGCCAATTTAACATTGTCGGTATAGGGGTTTCTGATACCCCTTAACAAAATAATGTTTTCCGAATTTTCACTCGCGACCACGCGCGTGTCGTAATTTTACAATGAAGTTGCCACGTACCGCAAAAGCCCAGTAAAAAAACAAAAAAAAAAAATCATATGGCTTCCTGTTGGCACATTCCATGATGTGGGGAAGGGTTGAAAGGAGGAATAGAAATGAAATTCAGACGGCTCAGCTGCGATATGCGAAAAGTGTGCATTAAAAACCGAATTTGGATTAAACTTTGTGCATAGCGCGCGTGCTGGAAGGTTAAAGTACATTGCCGGCCGTTCTTGCAAGAGGAAAGAAATCAGGACTGCCACTAAATTCTTTATTGGCTCAAATTAGCTATAAATTAATATATACCCACTCAAACACTTTTCTTAAATTCTTTCCAACTAAAGAGGAAAGGGTAATAGTTTATCCCAATTTTTCCAGAAAATCTAACCTCCTTTTAGAAATGGCATACCCTGTTCTCGTGAAAACTGTCATAAACTGTAAAACGTGTTGCTGTCAGAGATGCGGCAACGGCAGTGATAAACAAATCAGAACGTTTTTCACTTCAGACGAAGCCGAAATTTCTCTCCTTCAACGAGCAAAACACGTATATATTTAAGATGTTACGGGGGTGGGAATCGCAGCTAACTTCTGACCAATGACCCGAAAAGTGTAATAGCCTGGAAAAGAAAATTCCCCTTCTTTTGCTGTACACACCTTTTCGCTAGCTTTTTAAGAAATGAACCGCATTCGGTAAAAAAAAAAAAAAAACTGTGTTTAAATGATAATAATTAAGTACACAAATATTAAATTCCTAAATTCAGAATGCATTGTGAATTTAAGATAACACCTCTGTAGGCTCACCTGTCTTTCCTGCAGTGTCAAAGGATGCCGCAACAACGCTCTTCCGTGCGAACACTTATCGCCCTGAGCACGAGCCAAGGTTATCAGGGCACGTGAAAGGGCTGCATGATGCCACAAGGCCGAAATGACATATCTGCTTTTTCGGGTGTTATTGGCATTGGTCCGATGAGATTCTGCCTGACGTTCAGTACGGTTTTCCTGGACCCACAGATTCCACTGCTGCGCGCCAGACATGGGATCCTCATCAACCCGAGCAACAATGTCGTGTAATGATAAATTGCGATCTAGATAGTCATGATTCTGTCGCTGTCGAATTCACACATGCTGGTAGGAGGTTTTGTTTTTACCCAAGGCAAAACATGACATTTCCGCAAGCAATCAACGTCCGAATGTGGGTTTCAAATGAAAACCTCGCTATGCGTTCTTCTCATTTTTACATAATTACATGAAACTACACATTATTTCCTTCTGGGCATGGGCTGTTATGTTATTCATTTTCATATCATAGTGTACGTAGTAACTTTCATACACATTTGTATGTTTCTTTCATGGTGCAGCAATTTTAATGGCCATCAGTGTACGTTATCCCAAGTTACCGGGAAGTCAAATGTTCGACTTTACTTTGAAGCAATTATCATATTGTGAAACTTGTACAGTATGACGAGATGTGTCTTATTTCGCTGAATATAAGATAGCCTCACATTAATACTACCTTTCAAATTTTAAGGTATTTTATAAGGAGTGAAAAGAGCTTGCGTTTAAAGAAGACTCCCATACATAAGTCTAATATCAGGCAGGCTACTAACATCAGACTACAAGATTAATTACATGATCTTAATAAACATAACAGTATAAATATAAATTTTTACTGCCAAATTTAAGAGGTAACAAATAAAGCAATATGTAAGAAAATGTTAGCATCTTATATGCATGCCAATACAGTAAGCTAAAGAGTAAATAGTCTTATAACTTCTTCTATCTCTATTTTTGCTTGGCTATTTCAATCACAAAATACCATGGCAAATACCGCCATATTAAAATTTCATCATGCATCTCCAAAGAAAAGATAGTTTCTAAAAAAAGCATAAGCTTCGTGACTTCCTCAGCAGCATAAAGTATCGTAGCTGTATAAGTACAAATATTTTTCTAATACTTTTTCCGTCAGTTTTAAGAGAGAAGAGAATGAGAAGAGATCTCCATAGGATGTTTTCTTCACAGAATCATCTATCACGTAATATCTATAAAAGAAAGATTTCATCGCTTTTGGCGGAAATTGAGAAGAGTAGATAGAAATGTTCGTAAACTTAGTTTGGCCACTGTGGCGCTCGTTAAAGTGGCAGTGATAAATATTGCAGCAGCAGAAAAAAAATCTTAAAAGAACCAAAAATAGTAATCGCGGTTTTATTTATCTTTTTCTCTATATCCTTCTTTCCCTCCTCTTACAATCGCTGGTGGGCGGACTCTTCAGAAGATCAGTTTATTTGTCTTCTCTTCTTAGAAGTGATAATCATGCCGAGTCCTGGATTAGAAACTATCTGAGAAAACAAATAGCGTTGGAGAAATTTATCTTCCTTTAATTATTTCTAGGGATTTGGGGGGATTTATTTCACTGCTTTGAAGAATATGATGATAATAAAATTTATAAAAATATTCGCATTTACAAATTACTGTTTTTCGAAATAATCATGAGCTTAACGCTTAACAATATATCAAAATTGGCACTAAACATGTATTAGAATTTTAGAAATTGACATTTACGGAACTTGTCTGAATAATTATCCACATGGATTCACATTATTGGATTAGATCTTCGGGTTAGTATAAGCACGATTTTATATTGTGAATAATAATTCAGAAGTAGATATTAGCTGAAAGATTCATTGTCGTTTTGATTTAACATTAAATAAAAATTTTTAATATTTAATACAGAATAATTTTTAGGTATTTTAATGGGAATATTTTTTCTGATAGAGAAGAAAGTAAAGTTTTATGTGTTTACAAAGACTTAGTTACAGATGCAAAAATCGCTGCTAAAACATCGATAAGAAAAATAAAGCGCGAAGAGAAAAACACCGTGGAAGGGAAGAAAGCAAGGAGAAAAACTCGCCGTTATAAAGCATCCTGTACAAAGTATCGTTATCAAAAATAAAGCGGCTAAAAAATTTACAGTTTAAAAATATTGTGGTCGAAAATGACGTGCTAAAAACTAAAGCATCCACAAATCATCGCATGGCTATAAAAAGCAGTAAATGCATATACGCATAATGATTTGAAAGCGCAAGAAGAAAATAAGGAATATTTTCACTTTAAAACTTCATATTTGTGAATTAACCTATAGTTTTTTGGAAAAATGTAAGAAGGGAATCTAAGCCTTTAAAATTGGAGAATGATTACGTAATTAATGCTACTTACACCAATTAATAGAATTTAAATTTACATAATCAACTAAAAAAGAACAATAATTAATTAATCTATTTTATAAAGTTTTACTGGTAATTTTTCATGCAAAATAAAATCTAAAAATGATTAGAAAAAGGAATAATTTATTTATTTACTTTATTGTGTTTTTAATTTAATGGAATTTAAAATATTCATATTAAGATTTCAAGTCTGAAATACATCTCAGAAACAATCCACTTTTAGTGAAGAATATCTCAGTAAGTTATGATAGGCTTAGAGTTGCTTCTTATTTTAAGTTCCTCCCTCCGCCAAGAAATTATTTTTATGAAGTTTTCCCGCTAACAGAGTATTCTTATATTAATTTTGTTCTGCAGCTATTATTTCTTCTTTAATTCCTCCAGTCTTTACCAGAATGCAAATTATTTTGTGTTTAAATAACATTTAAATTGCCATTTTAATTGCAATTTATACGAATATTTTGAGACAACTATTGAATATAGCGTGTTAGCTTAAGAAATCAAGCCTCCCAACTAGTCGAACTGTGGATTGCTTAAGGGAGATTTTATCTGCTAGAAATTAAATTTGAATCCCCATTCCCCAGTTTTATTGATAAGTAAAAGATTGATTTTTTGTGTTGCACTGCTTTAAAACTTGAGATCTTGAAGCTCCGTAAATGCCGGTGGTTAGGATGTTTTAGTTTTTAGTTGTTCCTAGCTGTAACAGGAATTTAATTAAATTCCATATTTTACTTGTATTTTAAAGTTTAGTGAGACATTTCTTTGATTGCGATGTAAACAAATCGTCAAAACAAAGGTTGTTTTAACCGGTTCAATTACATAACTAATTAGGCTTAACTTTGATTGTCTTAGCAAAATCTTAATTCTGCTTAATAAAAACGATGGAACTTCTAAGAGACCTTCCCCGAAGAAAAAATTTATTAGGAAAATATAATATATCACCAAAGTTCTAACTACTCATTGTTTAAGATATTTTAAATGTAGCTTTGTATATCTCATATTTAATTAAACTAGTACTTAATTAAATATAGTAATAATTTTAATTAAGTACTAGTTTAATTAAACTAGTATTTAATTAAATATCATGAAATAAATTCAGAATCAGAATATATATCTTTTGAAGTTCCATAAATGCAATTTAATGGCATTCTCTAAGATATCTAAAGCATGACCCAAATATAACGCAAGATTGGAAATTGTGCGATAAAGTGATGCCAAAAAAATGTCAGCGTGACATCTGACAGTTCAGGGTTATTCAAAATGAAGCGCTATGCGAAAAAATAATCTCTTTCATTTTTGAGAAAAAATTTTAAAATAATAAAGGTTTGGCAAATATAGTTCACAGTTTTCTTACGCATTATTGTAGGAATAGTGATTAAACTTAATCACCTATGAAGAGATTAATTTAAAAAATTTAGGGATACTGTATAAATCAGTGGTCTTAGGCACTTTGTATGTCCTTCAAGTCGTTCAACATAAAACATCGAAGCAGTTCGTTAGAGTCTAGGAACATCAGTTCAGCATCATGGTCGAGAATTGAATATTTCGAGAAGTTCTTTGCCGCTTTATTGTCACGAAAGATTTACATTTTCATGTTTACTAAGTTCAATTGACTCAAGAACTGAAGCCTACGGACCACGCACAATTGGCTGAATGGTATAGAACAACAACGATAGGATTAGGATTTTTCGAATAAAATCTTTAGCGTTATCATCCTCATGACTTGCTTAATCGGCAAAATTGACGTGTTTTGTGTTCAGAAAATCCAGGAGTTGTTGTTGAGAAACTAAAGCATCTATAGAGTGCCGCCACTGTTTGGTTTGGAAGTTCGGTTAGAAGCATTGTCGGAGCATTCTTCTTAGGAAAATCGGCTGGTCAGGCAATAACAATTAATAGTGCTCGCTATCGCGACATGATAAGCCAGTTCTTTTGTGCCTAAAGTACAAAATATGGTTGTAGGTGTCATATGGTTTCAACAAGATGGTGCTATATGCCACATAACCAGAGAAACCATTCAGTTACTTCATTTTCCTGGTCATGTATCGACGCGTATTCGAGAGATCCAGGTTCGAGCCTCGGCGAGAGCATTGTACATTTTTCACATCTTCTGCTCAAAAATAACCTAATGTCTCTACATGGTGATCAGAACTGGCTGCCCAGATCATGCAATTCAATGCTTGGACATCTTTCTTTGGGAAGGGTTTTTAAGTCTAAAGCTTGCAGCAACCAGCCCATGAAAAGCCATGTCCTGAAGGAAGAAGTAGAGCTCTGTATCAAAGAAATGCAACCACATTTATGCAAAACGGTCACAGAAAGTTTCAATAAAGGATTGCTTATGTGGCAAGAAATCCGTGGAGGCCCTTTACTCGATATGCTATTCCATGCATAACCTTATACTATATGCATTATGAATCGCCGCTCAACCGGTATAGTAGTTAGCGTCGCTGACTGCCGTGCCGAAGAGCAGGGTTTTGAATCCCGGAGAAGGCATGGATGTTTGTAAATGTATAGTGTTGGTGCGACATGGCAGCACTCTAACTATGCGGCGAGACGAAAGTCCTCTCGTGTAATTTAGTGGAAGGTGGAGAGGAATGAAAGGCCCTCAGAACCGTTCCCCCAGAGTTGTCTCCATCAAAATTGAGGGCGGAACTGAGTCAAATCGCATTGACACCTATTAGGTGCTCAAGGCTGTTGCTAACGTCAGATGTAATCTATTCTCCTTGCCACGAGAAATTTCTTGGGCTTGGGCTGACTAAGTCAAACAAGTGATCATAAGAAACAACATTATGAATCTATAAAAAATTTACAATTTTTAATTATATACCTGTATTTTCTATGAAAATTAATTCTTGCATGAATTTTAGACCATTCTTCATTAGCAACTCATTTCATGTTAGCTTAGGTCAATTAAAATAGTTTAAATTGCTGTAAATCGGATTAAAAATACTCGTTATCGAGTAAAATGTTTCAACTTCATCAATGCCTTTGCATCTTTTTAATGTAAATTTTAAGTAGCTCTGTTCCCTAAGTGCTGCTGTTTGCCACTGACATGCCTAAGATAATACATATTTATAAAATAGATTATATTTGTAATTTCTTATTAATAGGAAGTAAGAATTGGAAGCCGTGACAGTAATAACAGACGTAATTTAGTTTTAATTATAAAAATAATCAAAGTATATATGTTACCGTGAAAGACCGAAATTGGAGAATGTCGACGTGTAGGTCCAAAAGAGAGGTCAAAAAGTGTTATAATATATTAAATTGTTGCAATAAATAAGCTTTGAATCACATAATTTACTAAGTTTTTTATTACTATTATTTTATTTTCTCATTTAGACCGTACTGTATAATTAAGTAAGTTTTTAACTTCTATTATTTTCCTTTTCACTTTGAATGTACTGTGTGTGTTTTAAGTTCTTATGTTCTTAAGTTCTTATTTTAAGTCTCAACTGCGTTTATTCGCGACTGAATTTCGGAGAAGAAAATATAATATTCTTATATGTTCAACATTCACCATTAGTACATGGTGAGCATTAATTCACTCATATGAGATCTGCTTCGGAAAACTCTGAAAAACGAGACAAAAATGCAGTACAAACGCATCATTCAAATTAATTTAAGCCAAAATCAAATACAATTTTCTATTAAAATTGAATGAAAATGTTCAGCTAAAAATTACTCAGTAGATTATTTTGAAGCAGGAAATGTTAAAATTGTGAAATGCCGTCGCCGGAACTCTAACCTGGACCTCTCGAATACGCGACGAATTTGCTACCATTACACGACGAAAGCATGCCAGAATGAGGGAGATGAATTATAGTAACCATAATTAGTCCAAAGGGGGAAATTTGCCCTGAAAGACTATTATTTTCGGTTTGGCATTTTGCGCTGAAAACTTTAAAAGGCTGTATCACTTTTCAGATTGTTGTCACAAAATATTATCGCACTGTATTATATTTAAAGAAATTAAATAATGAAGAATCTGCGTATACGTATGTATGTTTCTCGCATTGTGATAAAACAACGCTACCTAAAGCTATCCAATTTTGAATGATGTAATCCTACTGTGAATATGGGCATCTGGAAGACCAAATTTAAAATTTGGGATTTGTTTTGTTATCGTTTTCATATTTTGTAAAACTTTAAAGAATTTTTGATTAACAAACTCAAGGATGTCAAAGCGCGCAATAGCAACGTTGTACAGAAAAAGAATTTTTATCTCCAGCGCGTGAGACTGTGTATCGGAAATTCTAAAGATATGCTCAATTTAAAATTGTTTTACGATATTGCTTTTAAACTGAATTTTATGATTTAAGTGCAAAAAACACGATATTCAATAAATATAGGTAACACAAAATGTTAAAAAAACGCCCCTTTGGACGTAATTTAAAATCTGAAACCTTTCGGATTTTCTAATATTTTTAAAGACAAATTAATATATGAAAGAAATTGGAAACTATATTTTATTTTTTATGGGTTTCCCAAACTGTTTACTGTTTTCCTACTAACTCTTAAAGACAGTTTTTTTATTACATATTCTATTTTATATTTTTGTCAATTTTCGACGTAAGACACAAAATATCTTTTATGTTTAATATTTCCAAGTTCTACAATTCAGAATGCAGCGAAAAAAATGTCATCTTACCTCGGGAAAGAAGAAAAACTCGAGCTAAGTAAAAAACTGCGTTCTTTAAACGTTTTCTTGCATTTTTGCTTAGATTCTTTTAAATCGGTTACACATTATATAATATTATATTGTGGGAAACAAAGTATATTTGCAGGTTTGAGATTTTCTTTTTTTTTCCCCCTACTTGACTGATTCCTTTTCTGTTTTCCTTAATCATTTACAAAGTCTTCTGGAGTTGTTCGTTTTTTTTTTACTTTACTTTGTTTCTCAAGAATTCGAAAGTCATCCAAGCACGTACCAGAATTATTGAAGGCAGTTTGTGAAGTAGAGTCATCAGGAAGCTCTGTGCTTTAGAAAAAACAGCTGTTAACGTATTCAGATATAAAACTTTATTGAATTTCCGTGTTACTAACAGTACTTTACTCTTTTCTAATTTATATATTTTTCTTCAGTTTTATACTTTAGGTCAGATTAGAAATCCAGATTAAATATCTTGTAGAGTCATTAAATTATTTTGAAACTGGAGATGTGAAAAATATACAGTACCTTTTCCGGGATTCGAACTCTGGACCTCATACGCATTGAGTATTCTTACACTACGAAGGCATGCGGAAAGCAACGAGGAAATATTTTCTGATTTACATCACATTTTAGATGCATATTTGCGATCTGCATAGTTAATAGAAACGTACTGCTGCACTTAATCCAATAATATATATTCATAAATTCAACTGCTACAGAAGTCTTAAATATTACGTCTATTTTTTGTTTTGGCTGGCGCGTATAAGATCGAGGAAAACGTGGTGCATCTGGTCAACATGTGTCGGTGATGAGACGGCTAAATGATTGATAGATTTGGCATTCCCGAAATTGTTTATGTGTTAATGTCCGGTAAGAGGAAACAAATAATTGTGCTCTCAGTATAAATCTATATTTTATTGTTGCATTCAAAATCATTGCAAGAAAACTGAAAAGAGGTATTGAGTATTTTAATAACTTACTTCGATAGATTTGTTTATCGAATTTCATCCTTTTTACTTCCTTGTACGAAGTGAAAAGGAAGAATTGTAATCGCGAAAAATGTCCGGTGTCACATTTCAACGAAAATATCTATTTTGACGAATATCAAATGCAATTTCACGATGTTTTTGCGTGACATCTGTACGTAAAGACAGAATAAAGGACTATTCCCCCGCAAAAAAATATATAAAACTGATTTAAAATGAATTCTGAAGAGATTTTTTGTGGCGTTGTACTTACGTACGAACGTATGTACGTATCTCTCATAACTCAAAAAAGACTAGTTTCAGAACGATGAAATTTTGTACATAGGACTGCTATAACATGTAGATGTGCACCTCCCATTTTGGTTGTAAACGGCCTCAACAAAGGTATATATATATATATATCTCTATTTTGCTACTCGACTCAATGAGCTCCGTTTCTTTATTCTTATATGTTTATAAATTGTCTATTTTTTTGCTTTAAAAATGTTTGAATTATGTTGTTCTGGTTAAGATTTTTATGCCTTTAGTTAACTTGCATTCAATAATTGTGGAATTATCAACAATTTAAAAGTTTTTTAACTGCGGCTAACCCTAACTTCTGAGTACCATGGCAGTCATGTTTGTTTACATTTGAAACTTGGCAGAATAGTGGATTTGTTGCCAATCTAGAGAAACTAAGCTTCGCAACAACAAAGTAATGCCTTCTTTTATTATTGCGAATTAAATTATGCTTAACTCATACTGGAATTAATATTTAAGTTATTGCCTTGTTCTGGCGTAGAAACTGTAATTTTAATTATAAAAATTGTTTCTTTTTAATTGTTTTAACTGTAATTGGTGTTTTATATTTTCTTATAGCTTTTAAACTTTAGTGAAAGTATTTTGAATTTTTATATATTTTTGTCTTGCCGCAAAGTGAGATCTGAATGAATTAGTAGTGCATGCGTATTAGGTAAGCGGCGCTGAATCTTCTGCGAAAAATTGTTTCTTTTTTATTTGTTTAATATAATTTATACATCGTTTTAGATATATTATATTATTTGAATAGAACTTTAAATAGAACTTCAGATGATTTAATTTTTGTGCACTCTGAGTTATAAAATGAATGTTAATGCTGTTAGGTGAACGCAGCACCGAAGTGTTGCTATGGTAAATAAATCCAGCGAACGTTAAAGAGTGCATTTATTCTATTGTATTTTATGCGCTATCAACGAAGTAGATTTAATTCAAAATTCGTTAACTGTTGCTTCAGTATGTTTAAATGAAATGCAGGAAAATTTCGTATAATTTAATATTCCGTACAAAGAAGTCTTGTGGTGTACACATCAGATTTTTTATCTTTAGTATCATTATGTGCGCAACATTTTATGACCAATGTTTTAGCAAATTCCACCAAACGTGCTAAGCGATATTTGATAGTATTTATTAGCATGAAATTTTAACTTGTTTTTCTAAAATATCATTTGTTTGTTGATAAAATACTACATGTAGTTAATTATTCGCTTTGATTAGGTGAACATCAGACGACATGGAGTCGAAAGATGAGAAACGGATATCAATAAAACTTGTTTTAAAGAAAAGAAAATCAGCGACACAGACAGCTGAAATGTTGCACAAGGCAGCAGGGATCAAACAATTAACACCCACGATTCATTCGTTTATTATTCGTACTATTACGTTCTACAGGTTCGTGGATCTGGAGTTTAATAAAGTTAAGACTTGATGAAGAATTAGAGCACAATTTATTCGCCAGTATTATACAGCAAAGTTCCAAAGACACGGCTACAGTCGTCGAAAACAAACTAGGATAAACAAACTGAAACAATCAGCAACACAAACTTCAGGCTAAAACGGTGAAGACAGTTTCTCTGCAAAACACTGAAGTATAGCTCCTTATTCGGTTCGGTCGCTCACAATCTAATCTCTGAATTCAAAAAACACTATAACAAAACTCATCATACTCCTTTTTCTGCGTACACGTAGGGTATATCTAGCTTTAACCTACCTTCAAAAACATTCCCGAGAAAAGCGGTTTAAAAGTGCGTTCTAGAATCTTCTCCTTCCGTCTATGACATATTGCCAATTTTGTTGCCAGATGGGCGATTTCCGGTCAAGTCTGGCAACAATTCCATTTTCTTCTACGTTCTGGCAGAACCCTTGCGGGGAAGCTATCTCATCGCTGCTGAGCATTTCGCAACAGTACACATGGTTTCTTAATATGGGCTCGAAGAAGTTGGTGATGGAAACAGGAAAGATTACCTTTCATAACTTCGAATGGATGAAAGCATTGGAAAAGGATTGGATTGATTATTAATTTATTACAAAGCACACGAGGGCTATCTGCCTAAATGGAGGGATGCCTTCGTGGATGACTTTCTAAGGGAAACTGACTCGTATACACGTTACACATGGGGAAAACTGCGAAAACGCCCATGCAGCCAGCCCGTTTGCTGGATTCGAACCTCAGACCGAACTACCAGTGTTCAGCGTCCTTACCGCTCGGCCGCTGGTGGCCGAAAGCATCGGAAAAAATCGACATTTGGTTGATGAAAATTCCCCAGTTTTCTCTTTGAATGGTAGCTGATGAGCTTAATACCACTAAATACTCAACTAATAAGTATTTTGGGGAAGATCTTGAAAAGTTTAATTTGTTCTTGTTGTATCGCACTCGTTGATAGCAGAATAAAATGAAAATCGAAATTCTAAATATTGTAATTTAGTCGAAATAATGGACGTCAATCCAAAGGAGTTCAAGAGTATTTTACAGTAAAATTAAACTTAGTTTTTGTTCATGATCCTTAAAAAAACGGCGAAAACCTCATTGGTAGAAGGAGTTTTACCATGGCTACAGAAATTTTAGTTTTCAAAATCTCGATAGGTTTCAAATCTTCATGTCGATAATTAATTTTATTATAGAAGGATAATTGTCAAGGAATTCAATCCTAAAGAAAAATCAGTAAATTCAGTCTTTACGAAGATGTAATGTAAAGAAATTTTGAAATAAATTCAGCGCATTAGGCAGGAAAATCTCTCTCGAATAACAGGTTTTGGCTACACTACAGCGCACCGTCATACAGGTATACATTGTTCATGCAGCTTTCAGAAGGAAAAAAAAATGTCGTCACGAATGTATCAACAAGATTATAGAATTATCAAAATCGTATGATAAAAACAAAGAAGTAAGAACTAGGATTCTTTTATCTGTCGAGTTTTTATGACTTAGCCTAATAGTTGATAGAAGCATGGAATGTACATTTCAATTTTTAGCAGTTACTATTGTAAAACATTAAGCTCATAATTTTTTCCCTGACTTAATATAAAGACAAATAAACAGAGAAATATAAAAAATACTGCATGTAAGCATTTTTAATTAATAGCAAATGGTAGGTCGCAAATATGTACGATCCAATTTTCATTATTGTCGCTTCAGACAAGCTTTCAAACAAATATTCCCTAAGACTGAATTCTGATAACAATATTTCACCGTTTTTACCTAAAATTAAAGATCTAATTAAAATTTCACCAATTTTCAAACAAATTAAGCACATTTATTTAACATTATTTCCTGACAATTAGACGATAAACGTAACAGTTTTCGAAATTAGCGACAAACCTCATTCTCAGAATGTTTTCACATACAAAACACGTGAAATTTAAACTTTAAGAATAACTCCTTATATAAAACTAAGCTTAACAATTCTTTGAAGCTTTCTGTAAATGTATTTTTATTTAAAGTACTTTGTTCAAAAAAAAAAAAATGAAGTTCTTGTTATCAACTAGATCAAAAATTGTTTCACATGCAGTTTTTGATGCCAATAAAAACTCAGAAACTGTGTTTCAAGCGATAACATTTCACGCATAATAATTTATTCCCCATTTTTTCGCATTATTATCTTGACATTTATTTCGCAAAATATTTGTGACATTCTTTGTAATAAGATTTCAGATATCTTTCCAGATATTGCTAATAATGACATGTGTTTCGGAAGAAATAAAAGAAAGTGGTTTCTGGGGGAAATTTTAGTGATATTTTATCTAAAAACAAGAAGCGGTAACCATCAAGATATCAATTGTTTGAAATTGCCTTGGCACTCTATCTATATCCAAGAAAATGCATCTCTAGTTTTATAGCAACTAGGATTATTATGCCGTCAAGAATTTTGTCGTAAATGTGCTCGTTTTTACTGGTTAGCGAAAGGAAAGCTTTCACACATAATAGCGCAGACCGACCACATTTTGTATCATTTCGTATACTCTTCACAGCGAGTGACAAGATAGGTTGATAGTTGCTGAAAACACAAGAATGAAATTATTTATAATAGTATGGTATCTTTAAGATCAGTGATTCTCGTATACCCGATGAAAACCTTATGAAAAGAAATAAAGATCCATCTCTTCACTTTAATTTAAAGTGAAAACTAGATAAATTATTGATGTAACAGGTTTATATTATATATAATATATTGATTTTACGGGTGATGGGTACAACGGTTTCAGAAAACATGTTTACTCCATGAACATAAGAATCATATTAAATGAACCCAATGCATTGTGATTGAAGCAAAAGTTTAAGTGCAAATTATTTTTTTTAACTTAATGAATTAATTTCAGTGAACCATAAGGTAGAAATTGTTCAACAGAAGACATAACTATCATCAAAATTCATTAATTAAATAATAGGCTACAAATTGGTGTATGGAAATTAATGTTATTAATAGATCTATTCGACTCTGAAGTGATATCATTAAGTTCACTCATTTACTCGAAAAAATACCTCAAAATTTTGTGGTATTTTTTTTAATCAAAAGTGAGATAAGATCTTATATTAGAGAACGCCGTTAAGTGAAACTGCAGTGTGACAGGACTTTAATTATCTTGAAACAAAAAATAATTGCACTAAGTTCTAAATAATTCACACAAGTAAATACCATATACAAGAACTCTAGAACTACTGCTAATTATAGTAAAGACTAGTTAATTAGCTAATTTTTCTTTAGGAAACATGACCAAATAGTGTGTTTAATTGTGCATTAGAAGCATTGAAGCTCTTATCCAATATTTATATTTTACTTTTAAAATTTATCCTAAAATCTAAAGAGATTCTTATATGCAAGGGTGTTTTATTTTCGAGCAAATATGGTTATACTGTTGTTTTTTTTTTTTTTTTTTTTTTTTTTTTAAATGAAGCATTTTTATCAACTGCGAAAATTCTGCTAGCTAAACGTTGTTTAATGTTTATAATGGAAATGATTCCGCATGTTTACCAATTTACATTACTTTTATTTTTCAGATGTTCTATATTCATATTAAATGCAGCAAAACCTTTCTTGTCGACTCAAGATGATAATCTCGAAAACTATCAATATTTATGAGAGTATTGTTAATATACTTAATGGCTAAATTAAATAAATGACTAGAATATAGAAGTCTTTTAAAGAGAAAGTGGATCGTATACAATCTGTTTGCTGGGATGAGAACCCAAATTCAACAACTAGTATTCAGCAATCTTTCCAATGAGCATAGAAAGCACAGTTAAATAACGGCAATGAATATCATGTAGTCTTGTCTAACTACTAGTATGCAGCGATCTTGTTGCTGATCATAGAAAACACAGTTAAATAACGCAAATTAATATCATGTAGTCTTGTTCTCCAAAATAAAATCAACACCAAAGTTCACAATAGTCTAAATCGTGGTTGATTAAAGTAGAGAGAAGAATTTTAAATCAGATTCCACGGAAAAAGCTAAATTATTATGATAAATTTTAGAATATTTACCATGATATATATAAATTTTGTATATATATACTTGTATTTAACAATAATGAGAAGATTAATTCGGAAAATGTGAATTCTACTTGCCATCTTTTGAAAGAGAGTGTAAAATCGAGATGTTGTTTTGACAAAAATGGCAAGGCTAAAAATAAAACTAATGCAAATATAGCCATAATAAACTATTTAAATATTTGTATTTATTTATTTAACGATTAGGGATTTTTCGCATTTTTTGAATACTAAGAGCTATTTTTATTCACTTATTAGTCCAAAGATGCAATTTGTCCTGAATGACTATTAATTTCATTTTGGCATTTTGCGTTGAAAACTTTAAAAGGCTGTATCACTTTTCCAATTGTTGCCACCAAATATTGTCGCACTCTATTACATTTAAAGGAACTAAATAAGGAAGAATCTGCATAAATGTAAGTTTTTCGAATTGTAATAAAGCAATGGTGCCTAGAGCCATCCAGTTTTGAATGATGTAATTCTACTGCGAAAATTTGTATTTGGAAGCCCAACAGTAAAATTTGGAATTTGATTTATTATCAATTTCATATTTTGTAAAATTGTAACGAATTTTTGATTAACAAACTCGAGGATTTGAAAGCGAGAAATGGCAACGTTGTACAGGAAAACCATTTCTATCTCCAGCGCGTGAGACTGTGTATTGTAAATTCTAAAGATATGCTCAATTTAAAATTATTTTGCGATATTGCTCTTGAACTGAATTTTGTGGTTTACGTGCGAAGAATATGATATTTTGTAAATAAAGGTAACACACAAAATGTTAAAAAACGGCTCTTTGGACGTAATTTAAAATTTGATATCGCTCAGATTTTCTTTCTTTTTTTTTATTTATTAATTTATTGCGCAATTCGTCTAATAAATTTACGTATACGCATTAATTTTCTAATCGCTTATTGAAATTTTGGCAGCGCAGTGTGTATGAAAACGTTCATTTCGTTATTAACATTGCAAATTTTGAAATCTAAATCGATGGATACTACAATCGATGGATACAGAAATATTTTTTATTTGATTTTGGATTATTTTAAGAGTAGAAGAGTGCATTTTAATTACTTTTCGGTAAATAAATATGGGTCCACTTTTAAAATTGGTAAAGGCTGCCCGCAGGGTTCCTGCAGCGCTCTTCTGTTCTGGAACGTGATTATGAATAAATTGCTTCAATGTGAATTTTCTGGCAATGTGGAACTTGTTGCTCATGCTGATGACGTCGTTGCATTGTATAGGGGGGACTCACTTGAAAAACTGGAAAAATTGTTTGATGAGACCTGTTAAATTTTTGATAATTGGAGTAATGGGGAAAAATTGAATTTTAATATGGATAAGACACAAGCTATGTTTTTCCCGAGGGGAGGACGTGTGGTGAGACCTCCTCGAATTCGGTATCATAATAAGAGAACTAGATTTACAGAAAATATGAAATATTTAGGTGTTGTGCTGGACTGTAGGCTCACTTTTGTTGAACACTTTAAGAACGTGCAGCGAAGAACAGATCAGCTTTTACTTGCCTACAAAAGGAACTTTTCGGGAGATATTTTTGCTAAGAGATCTGGTATACTATTGGTTCTATATAAAGCCGTTGTATTACCTATTGTGATGTATGGAATTGGCGCCTGGGGTTTCAGAGCGGGGGAGCTGGTGAGGCTCCGGATGAAGTTGGATTCTGTACAGAGAGTTTGGGGTCTTGCAATTACTCACTGCTTTAGGACAGTCCCCACGGAGGTGGTTTGTGTATTGGCCAGACTGCCTCCCCTCTCAGTTTATTACGAATTTTATTACAAGAAATATCTTTTACGTTCTGGAAATATTGATATGATTTGTTTTGATTCTAATATTATTACTAAATATGTTTTTGAAAACTTTAATGTACATTTATTACACCCTGTAAATAGAATCAGTTATGGGTTTGATAGAGAAATTCCAAAAGTTGGATTATATGATATTTATACGGATGGTTCGGGGTTAGGAGGGTGTACTGGAGCTGCTTTTGTTGTATATTTCTATGATGTTGAAATTGATTATGGTTTATATAGATTGAATTCTTATAATTCAGTATTTCAAGCGGAATGTATTGCTGTTTTGAAGGCCTTGAAATGGATTAAAATGAATATTAAAACATGTGTTACTATAAATTTGTATACTGATTGTCTTTCTTTGCTCCAGTCGCTCTCTTGCCCCGATAATGTTAACTGTATTATTATGGATATTAAATTTCTGTTGCAATCTATCAGTTCTACGATTTCTTTTCATTGGATTAAAGCCCATGTGGGGTTTTTTGGTAATGAGAGGGCTGACAGTCTGGCCAAGGAGGCATGTATTTCAACTAATGCACCCATTGTGGAAATTTCTGGTTCTAGACAAATTGCCATTTCGAGTATGAAGAAATATTATATAAATATATGGAAAGATGTGTGGAAAGGTTCAACAAGGAAAAATAATTTGTTGATTAATATTGAAATTACAGATAAGTTTTAATCTATGATGACATTGATATGAATCAAATTATCACCGGACATGGTAGGTTTCCTCATTATTTAAAAAGATTTCATGTACGAGATAATGATCTATGTCCAAATTGTAATGTTTTGGGTGATGCCAAACACTTCGTGGTGGACTGCCAATTGACTGATTTTATTAGACGAAGTTTTTGTCATATACATTTTGATTTATTGAATTTTGATTTTAAACATTTGAAATTATATGCTAGAGAATTGATGGCCTTTATTAATGGCAATAGACATGCGATTGGAGTTTTTAACTCAGTTCATTTTATTTTCAATGTGTTTATTTTAGGATGTCTTTTTCGTCGTGTTTTGATGATATACGTGACTGTATGTCATATTTTCGTTGTGTGTTTTATGGGTGTTTTCCTTCCTTATTTTATGTTATCATTTTTACTAATACAGTTTTCTTCTTTCCTGTTGTGTCGTTAATCCATCCATTTAAAAAAAAATAATAAATAAAAACAAAACAAAAAAAAATTATATAGTAGTATGACAACCTTGCTGGATGTATAATTATTATTTTCTTTAATTGATTATACTAACATTTTTAGTTACTCGGAATGTGGTGTGAATGGGACGCCCCCTTTTTTGGACCATAAGATCACTTTGGGATCAGGCGGGTTGGGGCATTCTAGCAAAAAAAAAAAAAAAATCTACAATTGTAAAGCTTACTCAAGTAAAATAAATAATGTGCATCAATTGAATCCTATTGGAGATATATTGTAATTTTCCAAAAATACTTTTCCCAGCCTAGCAATGATTTTTCTGGATGCTAAATTAGCATCCAGGAAAATCATTGGAACTGTTTACAGTCCGTCTTGAACAAAACTGTAATTAAAATGCTGTGAATAAACGTTCATTCTAGGCTCATACTACTGTTTTGAGATGTTGCTTTTCGGTGGTAACTGTTTTAGAGTTTCGCATTATCTGTCTTTTATCCTGTGGTAGAACTTCTGATTTTCTCAGTAGTTTTTCAAGTTTTCTTTCAAATATTGCATATTTAAAGTGGTTATTATTATTATTATTATTATTATTATTATTACTATACCTATGAGTATTCTCTGTCTATCCTTCCACACACATACTTTACTTTACACATATATATCTTTACATATCTTATGCACATATATCTTATCTTTTTATACACACACAAACATACATATAAATGTGTAAGATAAAAAAATACTTAAATCAAAATCCGAACTTAAATTATCAATATCCCTTTAATTCTTAATTCTAATTACGGCATTTTCTGTCTCTAGTCTAAAAAGGTTAATTGTTTATAACAACTTTTCCTCGACTGCGTCATTTCAAAATCAATTCGTTTCATGTCATCTTAAGTAATTCGTAGCAATGCTGACAGGTTAAAACCAATACTTCTTCGAGAAGTGAAATTTGGACACTATATTTCTCGCTTCTTCTAAAATGTGCCCTTTTTCAGCTTTTTCTTCGCTCTTCGCAGCGCTCGTTTTTCTGTATTGTCCGCTGTTTAAACTTGGTCTACGCTTTCAGAATTTGTGGAGTACATATGGCACCTATAATGATGTGTAAATCAGATACTGCACCTTCAGAAATAATTTATCGAGAAGTAAAAATTTACGTGGTGAATCTACGATTACGTCTGCCTTTACGTGTCATCATTCCATCTACTCAGTAAAGAATCTCCAAGATATTACAACACAACAATCCATCACCAGTCCATTATAGATATTCTCAGATCTTCGCGTTATATACATATCCAGTGACATTATTACGAGCTTATTAGAGATTAATATTAATCTTTATTGGAAAAAAGCATGTGTCTAATAACTTATTAGAAGATTTGTTATGGCGGTCTCAAATCTTTGATCCAATTTGGTCAAGATTTAAAAAGCTGAAATAATATAAGAATATATGAATAATGTATGAAACAAGTAACATTATACGAATGCATTATATGAAGAGGAAACTTTCATCATTCTTCATTTAATACATCACATTCGTGAACTCGCAAATGTTTAATTACGCCAAGCACCTACTGCTAGTTTCTCATACAGATTATTTGTGTCATATGTGCATATCCTTGCATATTCAAATATTTTAGAAAAGGTGTTGCTTTAAAAAATATGCATGCCAAAAATGGGTAATCATAAAGTAATCATAACTGGAAAGCTTTTTATGTACTCAGGTATTTAAAAGTAACTAGTAGCCCAGCTGAATTATAAGTAAATAATAATCTCTTTAAATCTTATCTTGTGGTCTAATTTAGAATATTACGCAAAATTTGAAGCTTCGCTACAAATGGCCTAAGACAGGCCATTTAAAAATGCCTAAGGCAGATCAGATTCGGAGCTGTAAATAGGCTTCGGCAAAGATTTTGGCTGCGGGTCAAAATCAACCGAAATGTGTGTAATAAGAACACGTTTCGAGTCAGTGCTATTTTCATTTTAAAACAGTCTTTCTTGGTGAATAATAAAATACATTTTACTGAGAAAATAATTACAATATGCTTTAAACTTCATACCTAAAATTATAATTCTAATTATTATATAAAAGCAAACATAACTGAATGGATTTTCTTTTTCTTTTCAATGTCAATAGCGTCTTTATTGCTGTGTTTGTGACGCCAGTTTAGTCACCTCTGGCTTATAGTTATTCGTCTTAAGACGAATTCAAGCATCTGAAGTTTTGGTAGTTAAGCTGCTCTTGCTCTTACTTAAAATAAATTTTACGTGGGAAAATATTTGCTCGCATTTATAAGTTGAACCGAATACGGACAAAACGGTAAAACGTATTTTCTGAAATTATGGATTATAGATCGGCATCGCCAAACTTTTAAATTTCTCCTTGAAATTATAATACTGTTTTTATTTTTAAAAAATAAAAAATCATGTTTGTTACTGAAACTTTGTAGTCAAACAAAAATATTACGGTTATTATTTATTTTAACTTAATTTTTTATGTATTATTCGAATTCTTGTTTCATATTTATGTTTTATAATTTATTTATATATATTATACTTTACTTTTCAGAACTCGAGTGGGTCACGTGAAATTAGGAAATGAGTCACTCGGTGACCCGCGGTTCATATGTTGTTGAAGCCTGACATAAAACGTCTAATAACCTAGTACTATTTTGACTAGTAAATGCATTCAAATTGTTTAATTAAAATTTTCATTTAAACTCAACTCTCCGCTAGTCGCTGTCAAGTAGCAACGACAGATCAAATTGCCTCAGGAATATGCAGTTTTTCATGCGGGAACAAATCTCACAAGAGTATAATATGAGCTGCAGCTGAGAAATCATTATATTAAAAAAATATCAATTAAAGGAAATTTGAGCGAAGCTTCTGAATTGATCCAATCACTGTGACGAAAGTCAAGAAGAAATGAGACAGCATAAAATCTTATGTAATTGCTTGGAAACTTGCACATAGCTTTCAGAAAGTAAATTATTCTGTGAAGTGTCAAAATACAGGTTTTTTCATATTTAATGCTACATTCTGCATTGAAAGTATGGTATCCTATATATTCTGTTAATGTAATCATTATAAATTTCGAATTGGAACTACATTTTATCACACTGTTTTTGGTCACCATAATTATTAGCTCTACTATCAATTCTAAAAGTCATTAAGTGTGTATAAAAATATACTGCTAATGACTTTTAAAATAAATTTTCGATTTTTGTAAATATATTGTTAATGTTTTTTACATACTAATATTTTATAATATTTACCATAAACTAAACCATAGTTGAACTTTGTTTGGATAGTTGGTATAATATAATTCTTCATGCTCTACATATATTTTAAACGCAAACATTTATTTTTTTACAGCTATGTGTTTCGAAAAACTGTAAAGAAGCCTGGAATCTGTAAAACGTTTTGGGAATGAATATTTTTATAATAAGTAAAAATACAGCTCTTAGGTTCCTTTCTAAGTACATGTCATAATAATCCAAGGCTAATATTGTTCAAGTTCGTTCAGCTGAATTAAAAATCTATCTCTTAAGATTCTTTCTCATCATATATTGTTTTCCAAGGCTAGTTAATATAATGATATTATTAAAGTTCATTTTGCTGAGTTCACACTTCTGAGCAATAGATAAGAACAAAAAAAACTAAAAGGAAAAGTGTTGCATGTCTTCGAAATGAGTTTTGATTCACGATTCAGTTAATATGTTTACAAAAGAAAGCTGTCTGAGATTCAACACTGATCTTACCTATCAGCAGGCTTGCTTTTCTATTACAAAGACCTGAAAGAACGTACGTGGGCTGAATCATTTCAGTAAACAATAAAATATTTGCCTACATTTATAACAGATTGTTCTAAGAAATATATATTTACTTTTCACGCAGGTTCATAGAAGAAGTGTATTTTCGACGTATATATGCATTTATAGAGTGTTAGTTATCAGAATTACATGTTTCTAGTAAAATTATACATGGAGCTTCCTTGTATGCTATTTGTATTATGAGATATTACAGATGTCAAATTTTTACAAATAAATAACTAGGAACAAACATTTGATTTTAGTTGCCAAGCAGGATATTTATGTCTTACAGATCTGCATATTCCAACATTTAAAAACATAAAGCTTTAACAATCTGTATACTAAAAGAAGCTTAGTACTAAAAGTAATCTTAATGGAAATATTTATTTGTTACATTTACAGTTGCATTTTACGTTCTAATATGTATATGTATGAAACGGTGAGCAAAAATCGTACTGTTCATTGAAATCATAATAACTAAGCTGCCATAACAGCTTTATAAACTGCAGTAATCGTAATAATCGCAAGCCATAATGAACGGTCTTAGAGTAAGTAAAGATAAAGATTATGAGGCTTTGTCATATGAATAATTATATCAGTCTTTAACACAACTTATGTAAATAATAACAACACAATTACTGCTGCATCTGGCTTAGAAATGAAAGCATTAACAACGAACAAAGGACAAGTGAAAATCCGTGCTGTAGATCGTGTTAATATTAAATGATGCCGTACCTGTTCTGAATGACAGCTGTATTACGGTAAAGTATAGATGAAATGAATTTTCAATATTTTTTTTGGTGTTTTTCATGGTATCGAATCTCCAAAAGTTCTTTGCGTTCCTACCAAAAATTACATGAGTTTTATTTTCAAGATCCCCCGACCCAGCTATTCCAGAGATATTGTTAAAATTTTAAATCTGGATCGTTAACAGGTTGTTTCGTAATATTGTCCTGTATTAGCTTATTTTTTATTTAGAAAATTGTAAGTTGTGATAATATTCAAAACACAAAGGTTAATAGGGGTCATGGATGGGATAAAAATCAAACATCTTTCACTTAATGGATTTGAATACGTGATATGAACTAAAACTAAGATTAATTAAAGAGATATAGCCTAAACTATCACGATTCTAATCGAGTTGGCCCCTTAACTCTATTTGACTACGAAGCTTATCAAGGGCTTGAGTACGGCCGAGCGTAATAACAACTTTGAAAGAGTAGCCAAAAGGCAGACGCGTGCAAATCAGGAACTCGGATTCTCTCTAACTCTGCAAGTAGACTTCGCGGTTTAAATACCGCTCCTCCTCATTAAGTATTCAGAGTGATTCCAAAACTAAGTTCTGGCCAGAAGTAGTATGTTGAAGTTAAGAATTTGACAGGAAAGGAACCTTAACTTAAAATTTAACTGTTAATAAAATTAACATAATCCTTACAACTTAGTGAGTGAAAAGGAAATTATTTACAAGCAGAATAACTTTTTGGTTAGGCCTACCCGAGGGCAAGCGGTAATGTCACTGAACACTGGTAGTTTGGTCTGAGGTTCGGATCTCGCAAATGGGCTGGTCGTATGGGCGTTTTCCTGGGTTTACTTGGCGGTTTCGTGGTGGCGACAGACAAGATGAAGCCTCGATACGACACGAGAGCTACAGGATATCAGTTCAACAAAGGAGAAAAGGTGTGATTGCGGAGTCCGATTCGATGGAAATGACTTTCTCTTTATCTGCAGTCACTTTGGGATTGTCTGTACACAGTCTGAAACGGGCTGAACGACGTCGTAGTTTGGATCCGTAAGTAGACCTAAAGTCGTTCAGTACGACAGATTAGCTCCTTACTGTGGCCATAGTACGTAGTGTATATAATGGCCATAGTACGTAGTGTACGTAGTGTATATAAGATTTTTTCTTCTAAATTTGTAAGTTTATGAATTCAGTTATTGATTTAGTGCTTGATTTGACATTTATTGAGATTATTGTTTCATTCATGTAAGCTCCTTAAAGCTCAAATCATGTAATACATGCCAGGGATTTGTGCTGCCCGGGACATGCAGTCCTTAGGAAGGAGGCAATGTTAAGTATTTGGTACATAGATACTAGATGATTTTAGTCCAATCATTTGTAAAACAGTTGTATTTTTTTGCGTAATATAACGTAAAAAATCTTAAGAGACGAGTTATGCCCGAAAAGTACCAATACAGACTTTTAGGTTTTATTAGATTACGGCAAAGCACTCGAGGGCTATCTGCCTTAAGGGAGGGATGCCTTCGTGGAGGACTTTCTAAGAGAACTGGCTCGTATACATGTTACACATGGGGAAAACCACGAAAACGCTCATGCAGCCAGCCCGTTCGCGGGATTCGAACCTCGGACCGAGCTACCACTGCTCAGCGACGTTACCGCTCGGCCGCTGGTGGGCCCACCAATACAGGGAAAATCCATTTAAAATTCAGTAAATAGATAACACAGTAATGTAGCGAGAAATTGCCAAAAGTCGCCAAATTTGGTAACATTTGGGTCCAGTTCCTTATCTCTGTATAGGTGTTGTAATTGAATAAATGTAATTGATCCCATAATTACCCACAGCAGTAATTCGACCTTCGACCTTCATATTGCTTTCCAGTAATTTTGAGAAGCAGAAGTACTAGAAATATCTCGGTGGCCGGTTGAAAACTATAAGGTCGGAGAGAGCATCTGCTCGCAGTTAGTTAGTTGTTTAGTTGTTGTTGTTCCTTGTTGTTAGTTCAGCGTAAACTGAGGTATCTCCAGGTTAGCTTTCTCTTTAGGTGCGCTTTACATTGTCTTGCGTTTAACGTTCTTAGTAGTTTGAAGTGTAAGTATTGATGGCACTCTGTGATCACCTGTACGAATACTTATGTGGAAAATTGCAAAACTTTAAAGTGTTTCATTTGAGAAAAATAAATTTTATGAACCTCTTATCAAACCTGTGTGTATTCAATCTATTAGAAACCCGTACGCACGCAACACTATTTTGACTGAAGAAATGAATGTGAAATTTAATATGTGTTTAGTATTTAGTATTGGTACCTAAATAACTATTCTAAATCATTCTAAATAGCCTAAAGTGGTACAGATTTCGCCATAGAAAGGACAGGAAAAGTAAAGAAAAATGTCATTTCTGAAATTTTATTAGCACGAAAAATGCTTCTCTGCCGGAATGATGACGAATGTAAATCTCTCAATAATATGAGAGTATGTATATCATATGCTTACTCTCACACTGTGAGTTATGTATATCATATGCTTAAATCATATTTATATTTGTTATGTATGCTTTTCTCTAATCTAAATACTATGTTAAGGAATGTTTGAGGATATCGTCTGGCTTACCGTTTAAGATGATTTTCAGTTCTTAAGCGGCTCGAGAGTATGATTTCTTTATAGAACACGTCACCAAGAACATTCTTCTATGGGATTTATATTCGGCGACTATGTAAGACATTTAACGTGTTTAAAACCTGTTCTTTGGAGAGTCTGAGATGCTTCCGCTGTCCTGTGTGGGCATCCATGCTACATCTGCTACTTCAGCAGGCGTTTAATTATAGCACAAAATATTACGATAGAGAATAACGGAAGAGATATTCTTCAGTATAAGTTTTGATCGTCTCCAGGATTAGTGCATGACTTGCACTGACTGCCCTACTTCTAAAAAATTAATGATAAGTTGTAAAGTAAAATATCCATCGTATTTCTTTATTAGCTGGTCTCCATCTTCAGCTAAATGTTAATATTCTGTTATAAAAATGTTTATAAAAAATTATGTTGTCTAAGATTCGAATCCATAAACAGAACATCAGAATGGAAGAAAATGAGGAGACTTAAGCTCATTATAATAATGCTACTTTTAGTACTTTTGATTAGTAGCTAAATTTCTGTACGCTGTTCTACCTCCATTGATAAGGCTTTATTTCCTAAACGAGAACATAGAAGTCATCATTACGATGTACTTAACTTACAGTTTCTATTTCATATCTTATCTTTGACATGTTAGTCGAAGCACAACAAAATTAATTATATTAAAGAATTCTTTTTCATAAGAAAGACTTTATTCATCGCTCTGTTATTCAGATCTCGGTGCATTCTTTTCCGTCACAAACGGCGCCTTCTATAGACATATAGTACTAACTGTATGCAGCGTGCAACTCGATTGATTAAACGACTACCCTACTTTATCCTTTATCGCAAACCATCAATATGTTGATCATCCAGCGTTCATCTGCATTTGTTTTGAACTGTTACTGTGTTTCAGTTACTATATATTTTTGGAATGGAGAAACAGACACCAGCACTCATTTTTGGGGAATCTTTAGCAGGAAACGGCAGGCGGTTCTCTCATTCTAAAGGTCACTTACATAATCATTGTAATGTTAGAAGCAACACTCTATACTTGGGTCATTATCGTCACTGTAGTTCTTTTCTTGAACTAACGAGCTATTAGATCACAAATGCATCTGTCTAAATGTTGTCTACGATTTGCTTTATCGTCTGTAGTATACGATGATTTTATTCCATTTATCATGACAATACATGCGAGAACTATCTGTCTGGGGAAAGGGATTCTTTAGGGGAATGCACTCTAGTGAAATCTGGATTTTATATTGATGAGCAATACCACGAAACAACTGTTCCAAGATGCAAACTCCTGTCGAATTACTAGCATTCAGCAGCTGTATTTAATAACAAGCAATAGAACAAAAGATAATAAGTCGAATATCTTTAATGCGATGCAGGTGGTCCTAATGTTCTATGCAACTGAGATTATTAGGTCTATGTTCGAGCAAAGATGTCAGCGTTACGCAAATCATAGTGCTTGTTGCTTTACTACTTTTAGTTTGTTATTACTGCTATACTCAATAATGCCCCGAGTTCGCTTTTATTTTGTTGCCGTTGCCTAATGCTTCGTTATGTTACTTTTCCCTTCGACCTTACGTTCTGCATACTAAATCTTAAGTTGATGTTAATAATTTTCCTAAATAAACATAAAAGCAGTAGTAATTAATAACAATTAAATAAAATCCGCAGTTAGAATTTTAAAAATAGACAAAATTCAAGCTTTATTTGGAGTTGATTTCAAGATAAACTACGATGAGCTGCCTGAGTTGCATGACTTCAGAGTAGTGCTTCTATTATTCAATAGTACATGACTACTATTCTTGCTATTATACGAGGAATTATTTTTCTACCCAACAGTTAGGGACATGATCTGAAATTAATTTTAGATTCAATTAGATAATTCTTTTTCTGCCATAAAACTATTTCAAGTCGTAGAGACATTAGGTATTTTTGGAACCAGGTAAGATGAAAAATGAGCAAACCCCTTCGCCGGGAATCGAACTACGGGCCTCTGTAAGACCAGCCCAGCATGCAGAACCACTACACCACGAAGGCACGCTAGGAAAGCGGGAGAAATACCTCATGAAGTATTAATTTCTTAGTAAAAACAGCACTAGTGCTGGAAATGATAAAAAAGAGGGAAAACGAAAGAAAGGAAAGGAGTGCTTCTAGAAAATGATTAGCATTAGGATAGCTTTATTTTCATAAAGATCTCAGTAATGATTATACTTAGAAGCGGGCGACAAAGATTTATGTTTCGAAATTTAAACCTAGAAGTGGACTAAAGTGGTGAAGCTATTAAAACCCTCTGATCAGCACGGGATTTCTGAAAAAAAAAAGCCACCACAAAGCGGTATTTCCTCCATTTTAATGCCCAAATGTTCTTGATCCTTCATACTTAAATTTATATACTTTTAATATAGTATCTAAATTGATTGGACATATATCAAGATGTAGGTATAAAAAATTTCTTATAGACATCATAAAAAGTATTCTTGGCCGTATATATACGGCCTCCTGACCTGAGGGTTAACATATAAGACAAAACGTTCGCGTTTCTGATTTATTAAAATGGCAGGTCTGATTACGACTATGCAATTATTATATTTTTTCTGTAATTAGATCTAAAAATTTTCAAGATTTTTTATATTACAACTGAATATATTCTAAAGTACCTCCAAATGTTTAAACACGATTCAGGATAACTTATGGGATGATCGAACACTAGCCGACTAATCATCCATGAATTCAAAATTAAATATGGTAAGGCAGATTCGATACAACTCACCTCGCTAATAGGATCGCTATTCTGACCAGCCTTATACTGCGAGTGTTAAGTGGGCGATTTAAAGAGATGTGCTTGAAACCTTGCTGATTTGAATTTAAGCTTGTAAGTGCTAAGTTCAAATAAGCAACTTAAGTATGATTAAGAAATTCCTATACAAAATATACATAGCATCTCACTTACGTGTTTACTTAGCTCAAAATCACTTGCGCAAGAAAACATTCAGAAGCGTTTAAATTTGAGAAACCTTTTTCTGTTTACACACATGTTACATAATACGTTTCACATGACATAGATAAGCAATATATGTGGCATTCAATATGCTGCCTTGAGCGAATATGTATCAAATATTATTGCTCATCATCATCAAATATTCATTGCTAAACACACATAAAAGATTTATAATTACTTTCGTGAATAATCTATGAATGCCGAAAGATACTAAAACCGGATTATATTAGAAAATTCGCTTGTATGTAGAGTTCATTCTTATGTTACAAAGATTGCTTCTAAATTTCCATTAATAATTGGCAACCGAGCTGACAAAGTGAATAGTTGATACGCAATCGATATTATCTGAAATTACTTTCGTCGCTTTCAACACTGTCCTCGTCGCAAATGTTTAATCACTAGAAATCATCTGATATGGTGATTTATTCTCTCCATGCTTTAACACTTACTGGATCTTTAATATTTACCTAGTATCACAAAGTATTTTTTGTTTGAATTGAATTTGCAAAATACTGATTTGAATCCGCTTGACCAAATGATCATCGCAAAGGACATTAATACAATTGCTATATTATTTAAAGTATTCTAATTTTAAATTTTTATTTCTTTTTTTTTCTTTTAATCAGCTGCTAATTCTAATAAGTTTGCAAATAATGTATCTGAAATATACTTTGTGGTAGCTTTTCAAAGATTTGAAGAAAAGGCAAAATGTTAAAAGTTTGCTTATTCACCTCGATTTTCCCGTGTTTATATCACAACGGAAAAGCGTTTTATATAGTTTCCTGCCCGTGCAACGTTAATGCGAATCAGTTATTTTTAGAATGTCCTCCCAAAAGTCATCTCAGCCCTTAGATAGCCCTTGCGATAAACGATTAACATAAAAAATACTGTATGCTTCTGAATTTGAGTCTCTTTTAAGGTGTCTTAATTTTGTATCATTCTTTTTAACTCTGCTTTAAATGTAGGATAGGTATTTGAAGTTAACAAAGCCCGCAAGGGCAATCTGCCTGAGTGAGGGGACATCTTTGGAGCGAGTTTCTAAGGAAAACTGGATCGTAGTAGTATTACACATGAAACAAACTGACCATGCAGCCAATACCTTCTCCTAGGATCGAACCTAGGTCTAGCTACTAGTGTTTAATAGTCTTTACCACATGGATGTTTGGTTGGGCGCTTGAAAAGCAGGAAAATTCTATTAGTTATAAGGAAGACGCAATGGGCATCAAAATGAAGCTACACGGAACCTATTAGCAGAAATACCAATATGTACGATTTCAAATATTTAGTAACGAGAGAGAAAGAGATAGAAATACAAAAGGATTTACAGTGTACATGTAAAGAAATCTTAATTTATTTTCATGTTTAGGTGAAAGCATTTACTTTAGTTAACAATTCCTTTAACTTGAGATCCTATTTCTCTAACTCTCTACCGTACGTGGGCTACCAACTTTCTATAAATTATACTCTAGTCCAGCGTTTCCCCAAATGTGGGTCGCGACCCGTCACCGGGTGGCAGAAAAATTCAGCTGAGTCATGGCAAAAATTGTAAAAACACAAAAATTCTATAACATTTTGCTCTAAATTTAATATTTTTCGAAACGCTTTCAAGTACCACAGGTGGCAATTCTTTACCACCGTTTCCTACCGGACCGTTTAAATTCGTATGCTCTGATTGGCTGATTTCGATTCGTCATTATGTGCCTTCTTCGGTACAAGGGCCGTAAACTCACATGTATCAAAACAAGGTTATATTTGAATTTTTGTTACCTACTTTATTTGACAATAGTTATTATTACCTATTATTAATATCAACTCCATATTGGTAAGTAATAAAAATACTTTTTCTTATAAATCATTGATAAACAAATTCTTTTTATTAAAGCTTTCACCTTTTTTCAAAATGGATAAATGGTTAATCAGGAAACCACAGATTTAAATGATGATGATCAACCAAGCACGAGCAAAGCTGAATATCATAATCGTGAAGAAACTGTACCTGAAACACCTAAAGCAGATATACAGCGACAAAAATAACAAGCGTAAAGCTACTTGGACTCGCAACAATTGTAACGAATATTTACTCTTTGGGTTCATTGCTGGCAGCAGTCAAAATAATTTGCCGCTATGTGTTATTTGCAATGAGCAACTTCCAAATGAAAGTATGAAACCATCAAAGTTGAAACGGCATTTAAACACACTCCATTCGGATTACTCTGATAAGCCAATTAACTTTTTTACTGATAATAAAAATGAACTGATTGCTGCTAAAAAATGAAAGATACCCTCTTACCTCACCAGTCAAATAAAAACCTCACTTTGACATCTTCTGAAATTTTCAAATTAATAGCTGAAACTGGGTATCCTCATAGGGCTGGAGAAAAATTAATACTTCTCGCTTTGAAAATTGTCGCAAATAATTTGTGCGGAATAAAGGGAAAATGTTTATTTTCGGCGATACCATTATCAAATAATACAGTTAAACGGAGAATTGATGATTGCGCGAAACATTTAGAAGAAAAACTGGTTCCTCAAGTAAAAAAGAGCAAGTTTTTTTCTTTGCAAATAGATGAAAGCACATATATCGAGGATAATGCAAATCTAATGTGTTTTATCAGTTATACTGACGAAGACACCATGCAAGAAAATTTTTGTTTTTGTTAAAGGCTACCGACAAGAACAACCTCAGATGAAATTTTTAAGGCTACCAATAATTTTGTCACTAGTCACGGTATTGATTGGATGAAGTGTATTGGGCTAAGTAGCGACGGAGCACGTGCAATGGCAGGTTGTCATAAAGTTTTGTTTAAACAAATTCAAGAATTAGCAATTAATTGTGAATGGGTGCACTGTAGTATCTATAAACAAGCGTTGGCGGTAAAATGAATTCCTCTAAATTTAAACATGACTTTGGAAGAATGTGTCAAGTTTGTAAACTATACAAAATCTCGTCCATTAAATAGCAGACATTTTATCGAATTATGCAAGGAAATCAGGAGTGATCATAAATACCTCCTTTTATTTTGTAATTCACGATGGCTTTCTAAAGGAAACGTTTTAAAAAGTCTGTTTGAGCTAAAAGACGAAGCCTTTGTATTTCTGAATGAACACCCACCATCTAAAAAAGATGCTATTTTTCTAGGTAAGGATAGATTTCATGATTTCGAGTGGTTAATAAAAGTAGCTTATTTGTGCGACATATTTGTTACATTCAATGAATTGAATTTAAATTTGCAAGGCTTTGGTTTAAATATTTTCAAAGTATCGGAAAAAGTCGCTGCATAATTTTAAAAAATGACTCTGTGGAAACAACGACTTTAAAAAGGAAATTTTAAATCTTTTGAAACATTATTTAAATTTATCGAAATCCATTCAAACTAGGATGGAGAAGATTTGCATCTTGAAACACTATCAGTTTCAATTAAATCTTTAGAAGCTAGTAAATAGTTTCAAAGACTACTTTCCGGATATTCCTTCAAATAATATGTGGATTAAAGATTCTTTTTCTGTCGATACTGAAAAGGAAGAAATGTTTAATCTTAGTGAACAAAAAGTTGATAATTTAATTGAAATTTCATGCGGCACCGATCTTAAAAAAGTGTTTGAGACTATACAGTTAATTAATTTTTTGTTGCGCTGTCAAAAGGAATATACAAGCGTAAGCGATAGAACTGTACAACTTTTAATGCCTTTTGTCACCACTTATACGCGTGAAACTGCGTTCTCAGCCTTGGTGTACTTAGAAAATAAGTATCGAAACAGACTGGATATCGAACCTAATTTGAGAATAAAATTAATAACATTAAGTCCTAATTTGAAATTACTATGTGATGAAAATTAACATCATCCTTCGCACTAAGGTCAAAATATGTAAAACAAATTTTACTTTATTTACTTTAAGTTTTAAATGAAGATAATGGATTGTCTTTAATTATTTTTTGTTATATAATTATTTTTCAATTTTTGTGTATGAAATAAACAAGCAAATAACTTGAATTTTGATTTTTATTAAAAAATAAAATGTGTTTTGTAAATAAATGTTTTTTTCAATAAGGTGGGTAGCGAAAAAATTTAAATTCTCGTACCGAGCCGCGGTCAAAAATGTTTGAGAAACGCTGCTCTAGTCGATGCCATGCAACTTAAAACTCCAAGTTGAACTTTCTTGCTATCCTATTATTCCTCTATAAACAAAAGTATTTAATTCCTTTGTGTGTGATATATCTGCAACCGTTACAAAATCCAATTTAGTTCATTAGTGAGCCAGCATATTATATTAATGCATTAATATAAGTTAATGTATTCAAAAAGATAAATGATGAAAACTTATAAGATCACTGTTTGATCTCACATTATATATGCATATATATTATATAAGCAGAATCTATGCAAGCATCAGACTATTAGGAATGAAAATTTACTGAATCGAGAGGATTCATTTAACTGCGTAGAATAAGGATGATTCCATTTTTTTCAAGCATTGCTTTTTTATTTTTTATTTGACCAGTGGGTCGTGTTCTATCTACTAGATACTTTTCTGTGAGAAGATCGTCCATGTGTCGTAAAAGGTAGATGTCTTTGTAGTCACGAAAGTTCCACGCCGTTTTAATATAATTTTGGGATTCTGCGCAGTTTGGCAGAGAGCAGAAAAACGAATGATGTTACACACTATTTGAGAGCACTAATCGATAGAGAAAGTACATAGCTGAGATATACCCCCCATATCTCAAAAGATTGGTGCACTTGGTTTTTCCTCCTGTATCTGAGCCAATTTCCCTTAGAAAGGTGCTTCATGAAGACATCTCTTTCCTTAGGCAGATAACCCTAGTGTGCTTTGCCATAATTAATGTAATTAATGCTATAATCAAACGTTTTGACCGTTTAATCTCACAGCTTAACGATCATGTCGAACGCAAGTAAGAGAAACGAAAAACATATTAAGATAGTCAACGACAAAAGGCTTCCTAAAACCGCGTGAAAAGTATAGGTGATGCTACATCCTATTAGCAGACAATAAAATAAAGAAAGACCAAAATTCATGCTCAAAACGAGAGGGAACTTATTTAGTGTTCCCCAATCGTTCGGCCTTTACGTATGACACTGCTGACTCAGCTAAGCCAGATGAACTCCTTGGGACTTTCCACAGCTCAGCCTTATGTGCTTGTGAGCTGATGTTTGATCTTCAAGACCCAGTAGGACTGTAGCACCTCTGCGGAGATGAGGTTGGTTTGGTTTGGTTTATTCTGCTTATTTGAAAGCGCAAGAGAGGTTTTCTGCCTACGGGCAGGGTTCCCTTCTTGGAGGAATTTCTGAGGGAAACTGGCTTGTATCATGTTACACATGGAGAACACCACGAAAACGCTCACACGGTCATCCTCTTAGTCAGATTCGAACCAGAGACCTAATTACCAGTGTTCAACGGCTTTGCCGCTCGGCCGCTAGTGAGCTCTCCGGAAAAGAGGCAGAACAAGTATATTGCTGACCGAGACGTCGTGCGAACTGGAGGGAAAGTCTGTAATCCAACGGCTTTCAAGCGCATGGTTTTGGCAAGACAAAGTTCAGAAAAGGGTAAATGGTAGTAGTACGGAAAAGTTTAAAAGAAAAAAGTAACTGTATCCTTGTTACTGTTTTTTTTTAGAAAAACAGTAACAAGATAAACAACCTTTAAACAATGCTGAAGTGGATAAACATTTAAAGATGAGTGGATATATACTGTGGATATTTTGT
This sequence comes from Stegodyphus dumicola, assembly GCF_044657685.1. Taxonomy (NCBI): domain Eukaryota; kingdom Metazoa; phylum Arthropoda; class Arachnida; order Araneae; family Eresidae; genus Stegodyphus; species Stegodyphus dumicola. Next base: position 132,544,574 of record NC_140770.1, read on the forward strand.
CTTCTCGTTTTTGGCTTTTACTTGAAGGATATTTCTTCCTTTTATGATGTAACTAATAAAATATGAATGCATTTTAGTAATAAAGTATTCTATTATAATACCATAGCACATACCTTCAGTGTAATTTTAGTTTTAAAGGAGAATGAAATATTTAAAAAGCTAACAACATTTAGTTATATGGATATAACTAAGAGCTTAGTTATATATGGATATAAATATAGTGAATAAACACCAGCAGAATAAATTTTTGGAAATTAATTTGGGAGTGTTAAAAATTCTAATGTGTAAGACAGAAACTTAAAATAAATCTAGCCCAACGAAGTTGCATATAAATATGTAAAAATAAACCTAATATAAATATATGGTAGAAATAAAGGAACTGTTACTAATGTAATAATATTTAATGTGCCAAGTGTAATGATAGAAGTGTGTGATCTGGAAAAAAATAGAATTAAAGTAACTTACCCCCAAAGGATGACACTTCAAATAATGGGAATTACGAGAAATTTATTATACCTTGACACCGTGAAAATGTAAATAAATATTAGCATAAATCAAGAAACAACACCAGACATAAGACAACATACCACGTGCTACCATTTTTGAGTCCTAACTGTTCGTGCACAAATGCGTTAAAGATCCAATCTAATAAATCTCAGTTCATCTTCGTTACACAAAGTTACAAGATAACAGAATTCAATTTTTATAACGAAGGACTTTTACTTCAATGATTATTTCAATATATTTTTGTTGAAACATGAAGCCAACACAAGATGCGACACGTGCACGGGAATTCCTCTCAAGTCGTAAAACACCATTCATTTACCGCAGAAGCCAGCATCTAAATCAATTTAGTTAATTCTTCATCCGATTACTATTATTTTTTTACAAAACTGCATTCTCTCGAAACTATATGGAAGTGGTCGTCAGAAATGCACGAAAAGGAACAAATTGCAGACACGCATCACCCCCGGTGAGGACGGGCAGAAGAAGGTCCTACTCCTTCGAAGTCTCGCAGCAGAAGAGAGCGAAAACCGGTTGTAATCGTCAACCTTGCTCTGTCATTGAGCGGTCGCAGTGAAGAGACTTGAAGCTGAATAAATGTGGAGGCTTGCCTGCTCAACTAATTAAATGATTCTACATTGATTTTTTTTTCAGGGATTGTGAATCCATAATCATTCCATCATTCAACAATTCAGGAATCTCCTACACCAAGAGAACGGCCCTTCTGTCCTTCTTGATATAATGCAAGTTCATACTTCTATTAAAATTATTTCATAAACTTTTGTGAAAGCAAGTATAATGCTTCCCTAGGATTCCGATTACTGCAATCAATTTTTTTAATTAAATTAATTCTAAGTTGTAGTCAGTTTCAGTTTTGAAAGTTCTTTATTAATTTGATAATGCATATAGATATATGTACTTGACAGCAAATTAGTGTCACAATTTTGTGTAGGCTTCTGTTTTACAATTTAGCAAGCTGCAAGTAACCTTGCTTTTTTCTGAAATCATTTTGATAGCTTAAGTCTAAAAGAAGACATTGTGTCAGGACTATGTGTCTTATGCATACTCTTGGCAAACATATTGGTGACAGCATCAAGTATAATCTGACAGTATCAAGTATAATAAATATCTTGTAGTGACAGTATCAAGTATAATAAGTATCTCGAACAGTTAGATGAATGCAGCTATGTTCTTGTGAGTGCTAGAAGAACTACAACGTAAGAAGGGTGTAAAATACACTTTTATTTAAATCACTATTTATGTGGGAGTCATCAACGTCCAATGCTGAATTAGAATACTAGTATTATGACGTCATCAGTATAGCATCACCCAGCGCAGTAAGAATCATCCCAGACAGCGTTGAGACCTGGTCGAAAGCGGAGGGCAGACGTGAGCAGACGGCTCACACGTCTTCAAGAGTTTATGAACTTAGATTGTGCTTTTGATGTTATGCCTTTAGGTGTAAAAGGACTACATTATTATGTTAATCCTGCATACCGTTAACTTCATCTTTATTTACTTTTTCTTATTTACTTTTACTTCTTTCTATTAAATAAACCATTTAAATATTACTTCGTGCTCTCATGCTGTGAATTAAGTCAAATTCTACAAAAACACATCGGGACCAACCGTGCGGCTCGAATTCCAAAATGTGCGAGTAGTAGAACTGTGCTTTGAACTGTGAACTGAGTGAACTGTTCTCACAAGTTATTCGATTTATTGGATTACTCGTATAAAGTGTGGATTACCCAATTGACGACGATCAGCTGTCGGGTGAGTACAAAACTTTCTTTCCAATATGAAGTTAGTAGAAATTCCAGAATTGGAAGCAGCTTTAAAGAACAGTAAAAGTTCTGAAATCAAAAGTTTGCATAAGCTTATTTTTAATACTGATGGAGACCGAAATAACCGGAAAAGATTACGTGAATTTTCTGGCTTTATATTTAAACCAGATTCTGAAGAATTTAATAAGAAAATAGATACAGTGCAGAATAGTTTTACTTTGAATGAGTTAATTAAAGTTTGCAATGTATTGTGCATAAATTCAGAGGGTTTGAAATCGGAGGTAGTAACCCGAATTGTCTCTTTCCTATGTGATTTATCTGTATTATTTGAAAATATTTTGCATGAAGAAAATAGTGATATTGAAGATGAAACTATTAATAAAATTTCTGAAGTAATGCTTGATGATAATCAAAGAGACAATCCTGGTTTTAATGAGTCTCAAGTAAATAACAGTATGCAGCTTCTAATTCAAGATCATTTTAAACCTCATCTTAGTTTTTCTGATTTTGAAAGTATTGTTAATCCTTTTTCTGGTAATGCATATGAAAATGTTGATAAATGAATTGATGAATTTGAAGATGTTATAAATTCTTTGAAATTGAGTGATTTGCATAAATTAGTTTTTGCTAAAAGATCATTAAAAGGTAAAGCGAAACTATTTATTCAGAATGAACCTAAAGTTAATGATTGGTGTAAGTTAAAAAAGCTTTTGAAATCTGAATATGGTAAAGCTTTTAATTCTGCTGAGTTGCATGAAATGTTATGTAAACGTAAATTAATGCCTAATGAATCTTTAGATGAGTATTTTTTGAAAATGAAAGAAATGTGTTCGCGAGGTAACATTGAAGATGCTTCATTAATTAAATATGTTATTGATGGTATTCCCGATTCTGTGGTTAGGAAAACTATACTATATGGTTGCGAAACAATAACTGAATTTAAACAAAGGCTTAAAATTTATGATAAAATGAGATCGGACAATGATAAGTTTAAAAATCCGAAACCGAAAGTAGACACTCAAGTTAAAGATAGAAGTAAGCCTGCCTCATCTAACCGAAATCAATCTAACGTTAATAAGGTCAAATGTTTTAATTGCCAGGAATTTGGGCATTATTCAAAGCATTGTGTAAACAAATCAAAGGGTGTAAAATGTAAAAAGTATGGGCATTATTCAACGGACTGTCCAGAGCGAAACCCCCGAGACACATCAAGCAGCTTTATTACAACGAATTTCCGACAAGGATAGAATTATGAAGACTGTAGAAATAAATAATCATTTAGTTGATAGTCTAGTTGACACTGGTTCAGATGTAACGATATGCAGCGTAGAGTTACACAAGCAGATTGGTTCTCCTAATTTAAATTGTAGTGATATCACATTAAACGGAATTTAATCAAAGCAAACGTACCCCATCGGCTTTTTTATTTCTGATATTTCAATTGATAGTTTTTCACTGCGTACGAAAATTTATGTTGTTAAGTCGTTATGTAATCAAATTGTATTAGGTTTGGACGTATTGAATCAGTTTAACTTCTCTTTTACTGAGAATGGCCTTCAAATAATTTCTCATCGGAATAAAAGTAATGTAAACTTGATAACTGCTGCGTCATTTCGAAATTCTAACGTTCGTTGCGTTATGGGAAATTTGAATATTGCTCTATCATTGAAGAATGTTTATGATCTTTCTCAGTCGTGTGGCGTTTCCGTTAATGTAAACAAAAGTCCCGAAAGCGGAAGTAGCTCGACGTTTAATTACCTTTTACATCTGGTGAATGCTATTTCTGTCAACGAGATTGATTTATCGCATATTTCGAATGTAGAGCATAAAGAAAGACTGTGTAATTTAATTAATTCGTACCAGCCTCGGAAAAATAGACAATCTGACTTCAAGATGCAAATAAATTTATGTGATGATATTCCTGTCTGTCAAAATAGAAGATACATGTCTTTTGCGGAACAAAATGTTGTTGACGATCAAATTAAGAAATGGTTGAAAGAGGGCATAATAAAGCCTAGCAATTCTAATTATTCGGCGCCTATTGTTTTGTGTAACAAGCGTGATAATTCGAAACGTTTATGCGTGGACTATCGGAAATTGAATAAGAAGATTATTAAAGACAAATTTCCACTGCCTTTAATTCCGGAAGTACTTGATCGCTTAGAACAGTCAAAAGTTTTCACGACACTAGATTTGAAAAATGGCTTTTTCCATGTAGACATAGATGAAAATTGCACCAAATATACCGCATTTGTAATACATAATGGTATCGACGAGTTTCTTAAAGCTCCTTTTGGTTTATGTATTAGTCCAAATGTTTTTCAAAGGTACATTTATTCAGTATTTCGTGACTTGTTAAATGAAGGTGTACTAATTATTTATATGGATGATATAGTCATACCGGCTAATGATGAAGTTGAATGTTTAGACAAATTAGAAAGAGCATTCAAAACTGCTTCGGAATATGGATTACAAATAAATTTCAAAAAGTGCCAATTCTTAAAACGTAAAATTGAATTTTTGGGACATGTAATTGAAAACGGAACTATTCGACCATCACCTTCCAAAACTGTTGCTGTTCGAAACTTTCCACAACCGCGTAACTGTAAACAACTACAAAGCTTTTTAGGACTAATGGGATATTTTCGTAAATTCATTCCTCAGTATGCTAAAATAGCTAAACCTCTTAGTGACTTACTTAGAAAAGGTATTGGTTTTAAGTTCGATTCCGAACAACAGAAAGCTTTTTGCAGATTAAAAGAAATTCTCTCTCAGGCACCTATTCTACACATATTTAGGCAATGATATCCATTAGAACTCCATACTGATGCTAGTAGTCAAGGCTTTGGTGCGGTATTACTCCAGTTGTCTGATGATGGTAATTATCACCCAATCCAGTATATGAGTAAGAAGACTTCACCGCAGCAAGAGAAACCCTGTAGTTACGAATTAGAAGCCCTTGCAGTAATAGAAGCTCTGAAGAAATTTCGAAACTATTTGTTAGGGACTAAATTCAAAATTGTAACTGATTGTCCTGCTTTTCGGAAAACTTTAGATAAGAAAGATTTAACTCCTAAAATTGCAAGATGGGCAATGTTTATTGAAGAATTCGATTACGAAATTGTACATCGTTCAGGAAGCCAAATGAAACATGCTGGTGCTTTAAGTAGAAATGCTCTAATTTTAACATCATACACATCCGATATAACTGAGAAGATTCGGTTAGCACAACAACAGAATGAAGATGAACATGTGAAACTGATAAAGAATTTAGTTGAGAAGGGAGAAGAAAATGGATTCTTCGTGAGAAATGATATTTTGTACAAATTTGAAAATGGTAAAGATCTTCTAGTAGTGCCAGAATCCCTACAGAATGAAATCATACAGAAGGTACATACAAAAGGTCACTTTGCTGTAGGTAAAACTGTGAATGCCGTAGAGCAAGAATTCTATATTCCCAGACTGAAATGTAAAGTTGAGAAAGTAATTGCTAACTGTATAGAATGTATACTGTACAACAAGAAGCAAGGAAAAGCAGAAGGATTTCTTCATCCTGTACCGAAAGAAAACGTTCCCTTGAGTACGTATCATATCGACTTTATTGGACCTCTTCCATCGACAAACAAGAGATACCAACACATTCTAACTGTTGTCGATGCTTTTACGAAATTTACTTGGTTCTATCCAGTGAAATCACCAACTGCGCAAGAAGTTATTTCAAAATTGAAGCAACAACAGACTGTATTTGGAAATCCAGCCAGAATCATTTCAGATCGAGGTAGTGCCTTTACATCGAAAGAATTTTCAGCTTATTGTACTGAAGAAGGAATAGAACATGTCAAAATTACTACCGGTATTCCAAGAGGTAACGGACAAATTGAGCGAATTCATAGAATTTTGATTCCTGTTTTGTCAAAATTATCACATGAAGATTCAACGAAATGGTTTAAGTATGTTCCAGATGTTCAGAGAATAATCAACAGTACAACTACGAGAAGTACGAAATATTCACCGTTTGAGCTTCTCATAGGCACGAAAATGAAGAATAAAGAAGATTTGAGAATTAGTGAGATATTGAATAAAGAATATTTAAAGCAATTGATGCAAGAACGTGATGAGATGAGAGAAGATGCTAAAAACAACATTTCGAAGATACAGGAAGAGAATTGTAAACAATTGAACAAAAAACGTAAGAAACCGAAACTATACAAGATTGGCGACTTGGTAGCCATTCAAAGAACTCAATATGGGACTGGTTTGAAACTACGACCTAAGTTTCATGGACCGTATAAAATCATAGCTGTTCGATCAAATGACAGATATGAAGTCGAAAAAGTAGGATGCCATGAAGGACCAAATTTGACATCTACTGCGGCTGACCATATGAAGCCATGGTCAAATTGATTTAATGCTTGTATCAGCTCAAAACCTAAGGACCTGATACTCTCTTTTTTCTTTTCTTTTTTGTTTTTTTTTATTATCTTTGCGGGTACATGATGGTGATGTCCATTCAACAGACATCGAGGACGATGCCTCTTCAGGCTGGCCGAAGCTGTGGGAGTCATCAACGTCCAATGCTGAATTAGAATACCAGGATTATGACGTCATCAGTATAGCATCACCCAGCGCAGTAAGAATCATCCCAGACAGCGTTGAGACCTGGTCGAGAGCGGAGGGCAGACGTGAGCAGACGGCTCACACGTCTTCAAGAGTTTATGAACTTAGATTGTGCTTTTGATGTTATGCCTTTATGTGTAAAAGGACTACATTATTATGTTAATCCTGCATACCGTTAACTTCATCTTTATTTACTTTTTCTTATTTACTTTTACTTCTTTCTATTAAATAAACCATTTAAATATTACTTCGTGCTCTCATGCTGTGAATTAAGCCAAATTCTACATTTATAGTAACTCCCAGCTTTGGAGTGATAACAAAAAATAATGACCGCGCTTGGGTCTAAACTGAACAATCAAACAATTTAAAGTAAAGCTTAAGTAGAAATTTAAATAGTCGCTGTTCTCAGAGCTTAAACGCGAGATTTGGCCTATCTAAGGTGCGTAGCAAGCCTTAGCTAAGTACTAGCGCACTTAAATCACTTCAATAAGTATTAGAGTAATAGCGCTAAGGCGTAAGAATTTAATACTAACTAGTCTGGCGAACGTTCACCGAGCCGAAGTGGTCTGAGACTAAAAGCTCTCACACACTTGAGAAGTTTCTCACTAACCTCTAAATACAAAAACTTGGCTCCAACCCAAATTAGCATAAATTCTGAAGGGAAGTTGGAATAAGAGTTTACAGGAAAGGGTAACTTAAAATAAAAAGAAATTTGGTTAGTTTAAATTAAAACCTTACAATTGGACTAGACTCTTAAATCTAAATTTATATCTTCATTGCATAGCATAAATGAATATTGTTTCAAGAATTTCTGATCAGGTATTTGACATTAACAGACTTTACACAAGAAGGTAATTAACTAAGAAATTTAATAGATCTGAGATTTAATAGAATACAGAAGTCCAAGATATATTATAGTTTCTGAAGTGACAGAAATGTAAAGTTGAGAAAGTAATAGTCTATAAAAAGTCTCTTCAATAGAAGAGACCGGTTCTGAAAATGAATTAGATGACATATCTGGAAGTGAATTCACAAATATTTTTTTCAAATAATGTCTCTGATTCCTGAATCATATAGTAGGAGATTATAAAACAAAAAGCAAAACGGTGCTTCCGATTTATCTAAAATAAATTCAGGCGAGTGAAAAATTTGAAACATTTGGAAGGAAGCTATTCAAATATCTGCTGAAAGCAAGAAAAACTTATTAGAAACGGAAGTGTTAAGGTGCATAACTCGTATTCACATTACCTATGAGGAAAGTTATGAACATTCTCTACAACCTATCCGTTTACCGTGATTTGAATTCCCTTGGAACTGTGTCCACCTCTGTTCAATAATTTTACCGAGTGATTGCAGGTGGCTTTGGTTGTCATTCAATTCATCTCGTCAATTGGAAGTAGCGTAAGACAGATTACTGATTTAACCAATTTTACTAATACACATGTGCTATACATTCAATGCAGTTTCAGCATATTTATGATCAGGTAAATTTACTGCTCTTTCTGTGGAGCAAAATGAATTAGAATGTGAGGTATCTTTCGGTACTCTTCTGTTATCGGGACCTGATTCAGAATTGTATGTATGTATGCATGTGTGTACAGATGTATATGGTCATGTATGCATGTATATAAGTACATAAATATGCATGTGTCTGTATACACATACACATATGCGATCATACATCCATACACAAGTGCATACATGCTTACATTTTTTAATCTGGTCTCATAACAGATGAGTACTCAACAGTATAATGATTTCCAGAACTTCGTGGATCTAAGCTAATTTTCCAAAGATTGAATTTCCATCAGTTGTACTTAACTCTTCGTATTAAGTTACTGCGCACTGGCAACCAAAATGTATATCTTTAATTTATTATCTCTACATTCATTACTTTATCTTTTCGCTTTTATAATCAACCAATTCCGCGATTTTTTAAATTATCAAAACTGCATTTAGGAATTTCACGATTAACGCTGCGCTGTATCTTGTATATTACTCGATTCCTTATGCATATCATGTAAAAATTCTTTCCTGCCCTCTGTCACCGTGTGTCTTATAAAGCAATTAGCACCCATTCTGTTAATCAATCTAATTAGTTATGCAGTTGTCTTTTAATATATCTGCAATATGTAGTACCTCAAACGGCCCATCCGTTTAAGCAATCAAAATGAAATTACAGATATTGTTTTTGCAGGTATGCACTCGAGATGAGATTGTGATGATGTAAAACAATAGAGCTCTCACAGTTAATGCTACAGTTGACATATTTCGAAATTTTCGGGTGGCAATACTTATTTTTTCCTGCGCGAATTGATCAGTGCACCGAAAAACCATCAATAGCCCTGGAACGATACACGTTTCACGAAACTTCCTGGTATGAAATATTTACAAAGAAGAGCACTGCCAAAGAGAAGAAGAGGAAAAGAAACTTTTATTGGAGTTACAATCTTTGAACATGCCACTTTCGCTGACGATAACGCATTGCATGCGTGAGATTGTTGATGACGAATGGAACAACGCAGGAGTAATCTGTGTTACTTCAGGTTCCTTGACATCTTTCAATTCTGACAAGTCTCGTGATTTTAATGTATGCACCTTAGATTTCAGATAACCGCAGAACCAGAAATCTGTCGGAGTGAGATCGTGGGATCGCAGTGGTCCCGAAAGTACAAAATTTCAGGAGATGACCTGATCTTCAAAGTGCTGTTGCAGCGCTTGCAAAACATATATGTCCATGTACGGAGGACTACCGTCATGCATATATACAATGTCATTAATAACATTATGCTACTGCAATTCTGGAATTACGTAATTACGTAATTGTGCAGCAGTGCTGTATACTGAGCACTTATGATAGAGCACTTTTTCATACCAGCAGAAGTGACCTCTTCTGAGACTCTTCTCTTCTTAAATATCATATATCAGGACTGAGAACGAATGTGCTTGCGATGCCACACAACGCAGTCACTTTAGCTTCGTGTAAAGGTGCTCTGGTGCCACAACGTGAGGGTTTTCGTCAGTCCAGTGAGTGCATGGACCTTATAAGAAATAGACCAACCCAAATGGGTTTTCTCCCTCGTCCTGACGCATTCCCGGCTGTCACGTTGACCACATCCGGAGGAGTAGGGACGACTTGCAGAAACTTAACAATAGTTGGCAATTGCAGCGAGTATAATTTCCAAGAAAAAGCTGGTGATGTCGCCTCATTTCACAAATTAGAATTTTTCGGTATTTTTATTTTTGGAACTGAGATTGAGGTTTAAAAATTTAGCATCCTTATCAAACATAATTAATGTTCTAAATAAAGCTGTTTCTTAGCTTTTCCTATGCTGTAAGGAAATTTGTATCCACTTATTTTAAAAAATAATATTTTTAATCTGAACTAATCAAAAAATTCAAACAAACAATTTTCTCTTACGATTATTATGCTTTTTATTGGTGTAAATAATTAAAAAACGCTAAAATCCTAAAAATGGATTTTTGAAAGTTTTTGGTTAAAATTCTTAATTGTGCCGCTTTTTTTAAAATTATAGGTGAATATTATAGCATAATATTCTACAAAGGATTTTTTCAATGATATTTCATAATACGTCATAGTGATAAACACTTTTAACACTTTAATAATTTTTATGCATTTATTCTAATGTTAAAAATTGTATTTAACTGTAATAATTAATTGTGCTAGTATTTTATAGTGATTTTTTTTTAAAATTTATTTCTAGTTCTGCTTTTCTTAGTTTTCTTATTTATTGTGAATTAATTTTATTAACTCAAAGCGGCGGCAGCTCAGAAAAGCTATTAGTTTTGAAACGTCATTTTCCTATAAATGTCCGTTTCACTTTGCAGACTGTTGCCACCCAATATTATCGTCCTGTATTATATTTAAAGAAATTAAATAATGAAAACTGTGCATGAATGCATGTATGTTTCTCGCATAGTGAAAAAACGAAGGAATTCAGAGGCATCAAATTTTGAATAACGTAATCCTCCACCCGAACGTGGGCACCTGGAGGGCCGAATCTCGAATTTGTTTTAATCCATTTCAAATTTTGTAAAACTTTAACGAAGTTTTGATTAACAAACTCAACGAGCTCAAAGCGAGCATTGGCAACCATGTACAGAAAATAACATTTTTATATCCAGGGAGGAAATTCTAAAGATATGCCATTTTCAAATATTTTATGATATTGCTTTTGAATTGAATTTTATGTGGTTTACTTGCGAAGAATATCATATTTAATAAATAAAGGTAACACGCAAAACGTTAAAAAACGCCCCTTTGGACATAATATAAATCAAATCTGAGTCCTTCCTGATTTTATAATTTTTTTCCTCATTTCACTCAGAAAAGTTTATGCTCCGAATTTCATGAATTACTAAAATAAATAATTATCTTGTAATGTTATTAATGATCTTATTATCAAACAAATGATCGTCTTGTTATGTTATAATATTTTTAAAAACCACTACCTGAAAATGCTCATAAGATCAAAGAAAATTATTAGATCTTGTTTAATTTTACCTTATTTGATTCAAAGCATCATGTAGTATCAGTCCAATTTAATTTTTCTTTATTTATACACAAAAATAAGTTCATAAATATTGCATTTAGAATTTTTACAGTTTTATTAAAGAAATTCATACAAGAATTACGTGGAAAAAATGCGCAAAATGCAGTAATGTGGCTTTCATAATATCATCACTTATAAAACGTATCACATTTAATAATTAAAAACACTTATGTGATACACACGCCATAGGTTTCCGTGTGAAAGTAAGCCAGATCGTCCCTACTCCTTTTTGCGGACATGTGGGTGACGCAAGGTCCATGAGTGAGTGCCACGCCTCTTACCTTACCCTCAGCGCACCTTCAACCATGATAATTCCGGCATATCAGCGGAACTAGGAATTAGCTGTTCTTAGAATTTAGGTTCCCAGTTAGTGAGAAAGTCACCTCATTAGTCCCAGTTAGGGAGAAAGTCAGAGAGGTTTTCAGCTTCAGAGGTTCTGAATAGAAAGGTTAAGTGTACTCTATAATTACAAATTCGTACTGAAGAGTACAGGAAAGATAAATACTCCGTAACCGCTGGAATGGAAGATAAAATAGCTTTGCTATTATTTACTACCTTATGTTTTTATATGAATATTTCAGCATTCTTCTTAATTTTAAACTTTCTTTCAGCATTAAGTTTTTGACGCTGAATATTTATTCGTAACCTATCATTACCATTCACTAACCTTTTATTGCAGGATCGTACATTTACCATGACATTCAAGCTTTATCAGCTAGTTTAAACAATGTCTTGTTTGCATGGAATTTAATAAAATTATTATATTTTCCTGTGTGATAAGAGAATATTACGATTTATGAGAAAACTACGCATTCTAACGTGCACTCAACGTTTGCCTTCTTTATTTCTCAAAAAGCCAAGTGCTTAAACTTTGATTTAGAGTCCATTCCGGAGGCTAATTAGATGCCAGATGCGCATACATTTTGAGAAGACATATTAACCCTAACTTTAATAACTAAAATAAAAGATGCCACACTGAATTCATATTTATTCAGATTACCTTTCTGATTAGCATTGTCAATATTTATTTTGTCAAATGAATGTTATCTTGTATTTGAAAATCATTTTTCCCTTCCAAAGCATTTTCTAAACTTCTATTTAAATTTTTTAGAATCGTTATTTATTTACAAAGGAATAAATTATTCTTCTTATGCACTTTTGAGTCATAAAGCTTTTAAATTGTGATCCAGCAACTAGAAAGTTATGAATTCAATTTCGGCTTGGGCGATATTTTATTACAATATCTATTTTGAATTCCTCTTCCTTCACTACAGTTCTCGCTCAAAGCAAAAATAGTGGGAAATGATCCACACCAAAACGTGGCATTTGTTCGCCTTTCTGAAACAACCGTTACGTAGAGAAAAGTGTAAGGAAGCTAGATACTCCTTCAAGAATAGACGATCCATTTCACGAATTGATGTTTCAGAACTTGAATCCGAACAAGGTTGATATCAGAATAATGTAATTTTACCTCTACCGTTTTCTCTCTAACATTATATTTAATGTTTGAAGGATAGCTTTGATAGTAGAAAGATCATCATCGTTCAAGTTATCTTATGGTTATTCAATTAGCTAAAGTTACACATAATAGCTTTTTGCACGTGTGTAATAATTCTGTAGATGACTTAAGGATTAAAATACAGCTTAGATGAATATGATCGTATGACGGGGAAGAGTAACTGGGTTTTAGTACTGTATAAATGCATCAAAGTGAGTGATAAATACGAAATAAAACTATTAATTTCAATTTAGCAGTAGTCCTTTTAATTCTTTATTTTGATTTGGCTATATCCACTCCCTCTCCTTGAAACTACTAATATATGAAACTAAAGGGTTTTATCTGAAACCTAATCCGCATTATGGCATCTTATTCCTCCTGCAATGCGGTAAGTTATTTTAAAATTATTGCTAAAATTTAAACATATCTATAAGACATCATCGTTTTTAAATATTCCTTTGCTGAAATGCACACTTTTTAAGCCTTTCTTTCCTTGGGCTAACCTCTGTTTCTTATTTCTCTGCTTCATCCATCGTCTAGAAATATGATCAGTTATTTAAATTGTAGAGTGCTTATCGCATCTATAAGGATGATGTGGAAAGAAGAATATGTGTACTAAGAATTAATTATCGATGAAAGTGTGAGGATTCTATGTTACGTCTACAAGTCTTTTTTCTGCGTTATGCATTTTATGAAGCTAAGCAACTCTATCATTCTACGTATTCCGCAAAGAATCATCAAGTAACAGAAAATTATTAAAGTAAATAGCAACAACCCCTTAATTCCTCATTTTAATTTGTGTATCTCCCCTTTGTTTTCCAAACTGTTAAACTAATCCAACTGCCTGAACTGATGAACTTTCAAAACTGATGATGATGAGAACAGTAGGACAATGAAAAGGAGGATGTGGAAGACAAGTATGAAAAGAAGGGAAATATATATGATGAGGAAGAGGAGAAGTATCGTGAGGAGGATGAGGACTATAAGAATGAGAAAGATGAGGCTGAGCATGATGAATAAGGATGGAGCAGGATGAGAATGAAGATAAGGATGGGAAGTATCAGGCGCGTGAAAAGGCTATAACATAAATAACACTAAAGTATCTTGGACAAATTTAGAGTGAAACGGAGCCCAATTATCTTCAGTTCTAATCGAGTGAAGGTACGAGAAAAGAATTCTTACGGATAGAGAATTACATGATTTTTTATGGAAACCCACGTTTCATCCAAACATTTTCAACTCTTCTTGTTTCTTCCGCATTATATTATATTTATGCCGTCAAATCTTCTTTGTATGTTTACGATAAAATGAAATTATAGTTTCATCTATTTCATCTACTTAGCATTTAATAAAGAGAAGGGGAAGGTTGTGGATGAGGAGATTTATTAGGCATATGGGGATTCAGAGGATTAGAATCTTGATAATGAGGATGAAAAGGATAAGGAAAGGTATGGCGCTGAAAAAGGAGGTTGAGGTAAATGTTCACGAGGATAAGGTGAATAACGAAGAGTATGGTAAGCAAAATGAGGATTAGGATGATTATGATAATAAGAATCATAATAATGTTCATGAGGATGAATATAATGTTGAATACGACGAGGATGAAGATGGTGATAAAATTTAGAATGTTGTGTAAGATGGAGATGATCAGAAGCATGAACAGGATGTAGTGCATGAGAAGGGGAATGAGCAGCAACGTAGACGAGTTGGTTAAAATGTCAGTGAATCGGAGGTTCACTAAGTCTCAATTATATTCAGTTGGCACTAAGAACGCCTCAGAAAAAGACGCCTCTTGAGATCTTGAAGAAAATGTAAGCCTCATTCAAACAATATCACCTCTTCCTTTTTTTATCATCACTTTCCATTTATACCATCTGATTTTATCTATTGGTGCGAAAACATATGGTGCGAGTTAGATGTTCGTTTATTTTAGATTTTAAATATTTTGTTCACTTAGTTTTTTTATTTCCAAATTTCCATTTTTTTCGTCAGGAATTTAATCGCAACTCATACAGTTGTATAATAGCTGTTTAAGTACTGCTATAAAGCTTTAAATGGGCAATTAATCAGGGTCCATAAGCGGATTAATTCACAGAACTCTATTCATATACGAAGAATTAAAAGTTAAAAATACCTGAAAACAACATGAACATGGAGCTCTGTAACACTGCAGAAGCATTTCAGTACTTCGAGTTGTATTTAGGAATTTTTAGCACATATTTAAGAACAGATTACTATTTTTCACTAGTACCAACATTGAATTAGATACTGTCTCAATACCAGATAATAAGTTACCTTATGTATTGAAAGCTACTTGACCAAGAGGAACTGTTTTTTTAATCTGTGGGGACGGATTATCTTAAATCGGAATTAATGTTTTCGAATTAATGTTAATGTTTTCCCTCATATCTTACTAGTCTTGACTAGTCTAATTTTGCACCATAGTAAAAAAATTGAATTTTATCAGACTATTGAGTACGGCGTTTAGAAACAAATATAAATTGTAAGAAACAAAATTTAAAAAGAAATATACAGTCTTAGCGGAGGATAAAACACTTTATTTTTGCGACAAAATAGATATAAACGATTTTCATCAACATGTGGAGAAGCTCGTCACACTTTCGATGAAGAGTTATTTATTCAAACACATGCATGCTTGAAAGTTTGCACCTTGGTCAGAAATATTTCAAAAATAAAAATGATTCTTACAATAAATACAAACAACACAACACATTTGTACTTAGTTTGAATTCAACCTGAAAACTCGGGATGATAAACGCTTTTGTTACAATTTTCAGTCTTTTCAGAAAGTTCTTGATTTATTCTCTTAACAAAAAATTGTTATCAATTGCTCTTAGAAATGTTCTTTAATTTTTCAGTGTCTTTCCGAAGCGTTATCCAGTCGGTTATGAAACAAGCCTGATAGTTATTCTACTCATTAAGCATTTAATTGTGCTGTAATTCTTTAATTATGAAATTTACTCATTAATCAAGTTTTTAATCATTGAAACTTCTTTATTTTATGCTATATCGTAACCTACCTGCATACTCAAAGATTTCACACTTTAAATGTAGAGAGAACTGTTGGAATGAAATTTTAATTGCAACCCATACAACATAGTACTTTCAGACATGTATGTATCATACGTGCCATAACTGTTAATTGTTAACGCTATTCGAAATGATTGTACCTTTAAAATCGATAATTATGCACCTCAGATCAACGAATGCATAATTTGTTTCACCAAACATACAGTGGGTACAAAACGTATTTGCACACATACATTTTTGTTCACAATTTATAAGAAAATGCATTAAGAAATACAAAAATTGGCATTTAAAAATAGAATAAGCTTATTCATTTAAATTAATTACAAAAATTACAATAATATTAATAAAAGACATTTCTTGCAACAATATTAAAATAGCTTATATCAAAAAATATTTGCACACTCAACTCAACTTTAGCAAATTTGCATTTTTATGCTATTATTTGAGGTAAAAAAGTAAAAAAGTAAATGTTTGCTTCTCTACTGTTCGGTATGTTATAAAGAAAGAAGATCTACATCAAATAACTTGCGTTCTGGAAGCCCAAAGAAACTTTCACTGCGAATGAAGCGAAAAATCATAAGAGAAGCATAAAAAAATCCATTTGTTAGTGCAGTTACTTTAGTCAATTATGTCGCTTCAACATCTGGAGTTCAAATCTGTGCTCAAAGTTTTCGAAATGTCCTGCACGATGCACACATTTATGGGAGATCACCAAGGAAAAAACCTCTCATAACTGAACGAAACAGACTGAAGAGACTTGAATTCACTAAGGAATATATCAATAAGCCAATTGATCCTGGAAAAATACCATATTCTCCGACGAGAGTTAAGTTCAATATCTTTAAACCAGATGGCAGGAAATTAGTTTGGAGAAAACCTTGTACTGCTTTTCATATTAAAAATGTGTTACCTACAGTTAAACATGGAGGAGGTTCTGTTATGATTTGGGGGTGCATGGCTAGCAAAGGAGTTGGTAATTTGTGTTTCATTGATGAGAATATGACAGCTCGCACCTATATTGATGTGTTGCGAGATAATTTGTGCAATAAAATTGCAATAAAATTGGGTATCAGTAATTCGTACTATTTTCAGCAAGACAATGATCCCAAGCACACTGCCGGTATAACACGTATGTGGTTGCTTTATAATGTACCCAGAAAACTTGCCACTCCACCACAATCACCAGACTTAAATCCTTTGGAAAATTTGTGGAATTCTGTGGATTTAAAAATAAGAAAAAGGAAGATTTCAAGCAAATCTGCCCTTAAACAAGCCCTTATTGAAGAGTGGTCGAATACTGACCCTACTGTTACAGAAAATTTAATTAAACCAATGCCAGCAAGATTACAAGCAGTAATAAATGCTAAAAGAAATGCGTACTAAATATTAGTTATTTGAAATTTGCTTATATATTTTATTTCTTTTGTATTCATGCAGGTGTGCAAATACTTTTTTGATACGAGATATTTAAATTTTGTTACAAAAAAGCATTGTTATGTATATTATTGTAATTTTTATGTTTGTTTTGGATGATTAAACTTATTCTGATTTGGCAATACCAATTTTTTTATTTCTTAATGCTTCTTTTTATGAATTGCAAACAAAAATGTAGGTGTGCAAATACTTTTTTTACCCACAGTATATTATTTGAATAGGTAAATATGCGCATATACATACTGAACTTCGTGCACTATATTGCACAGTACTGAAAGAGGTGCCTATACACGATATTGTGTGTGTAGCCTCTTCATTTGTGTTCTACACATGAAATGACATTAGACTTCTTGATCATCCGGGGGAAGGGTAAACATGACACTCTGATCTTTGTATTTAGTTTTCCATTTAATACCTGACAGACTTACATATACATATATATTTTATATGATCCATGAGCATTGTGCGCACTTGCTTTAACCGACGAACGAGGTCGCAACCTCTCTTGCATTTTTACTATATTAGTACTGTCTCGCTATTTTTCCGTTTCGTATCTTTTAGATTTAATATAAAAATGCTGTTATCTTACACACAAACACACAAAAAAAACATATATATGTTTGGGTTGAGATTCAGAAATCATTGGCGGCCATTTTACACGCACGATTTTCCAGAGAACAAAGCAAAACAGAGACGAGTACGTATGACCGCTGAAGACCACATAGACACCTTCTTACAATCTTCATCTGCATTTAAAATTTCTTAATTTGATAATGATGCAAACAGTGTGCCTTAATTTTATTTCCGGGAGAATTTTCATATTCAATAAGTTAAGAAATAAAAGTAAAAATAAGTAAATACATAAAATGAACTTTTTCTATGAAATAAATTTATTTATTTATTTTTATTCGTTATTCCATTTTATTTGTTGTTGTTATAGCTGCGAATATTATGAATAGCTTTTCACTTACCCATAACGTGGTAATATATTCTGCTTAAATGTTGGGAGGATTAAAATGATTATTTTACTGATTTATTTTTATAATTAAATATGTTCTTACATATAATATTGAACGACAAAATATGTACATATGTGTAATTGTGCACCTTAATCGGTTTTTATAATGTTAAGTTTTAGCACTAATAACCTTCTTATTTAACAGCTAACAACAAATTATAAGATTAATTCAGTTACTGCAATGATCTCTAATTTATTTTAAGAAGAAATGAATATGTATTCCTGATTATATATAACCTTTATCTTATTTAAGTACTTTCTAAACTAAAGGAGTTTGTTTTCTTTATTAATTTTGATTCCGAGGAAATAAATGGAACTTGCCTGAACTTCAGTAAATTTTTATATCTTTTGTTTTGTTGCAGTTGACAGGTTTACTTGTTGATTTGTTTATATTTTTACTTCCTTGTACAAAGTAAAGGACGTATTGTAATCGCAAAAAATGTCAAATATCGTATTTCAACGAAAATACCCATCTCAGCCGCTATCGGAACCACTTGAACAATGTTTTCGAGAGACATCTGTACCTACGGACATAATAAAGAACTGCTTTTGGCAAAAAGGATTGTAAAATACATTTAAGGGATTGAGAAGAGACTTTTCTCCTTGACGTCTGTATATATGCATCTCGCATAACTCAACAAGTAGGTGTAGAACGTTAACATTTTATTTATGGTATTTATTTATGCTATAACATGTAGCTGACCACCTCCCTTTTTCGTTGCAATTGACTGCTCCAATATTATATATATATATTTAAACAAATTTAAATTTAAACAAATTAAAATTTTTAACAAATACGTATGAAAGTAAAAAAGTAAAAAAGCAAATTTAAATTCTAAAAAATGCCAAAATAATTTAAAATAATTTAAAAATATGCAAACATGTAAAAGATTTAATTCTCGAACTAAACTACAATATCATTTAAATTCAGAAGCATAAGCAAATCAAGTTCAAAATCTATCCATGAAAATAAATCAAGTTCAAAATCTATCCATATATATATTTTCCCTCTCTATTACCTGGCTTTGTGAGCGTAGTTTTTTTATTCTTATATGTTGGTAAATTGTACATTTTTTTCTTTAATGTGAAAGAATTAAGTGGTTTTTGTGTTCCGGTTGAGGTTTTTATACCTTTAATTAATCTTCATGCAATATATGCAGAATTGTCAACAATTTAAAAGTTTAAGTGGTGAGTTAAGCCTAACGCACCGCCATTTGTTTGCATTAGAATTGTGAATTAAGTCATTTTCTGCACCTTTAATGTCCTTTTGCCGAGTAAGTCCAAAAGTAAACTTCCAGTTTTGTGCGCCCAAAAATCTGCCTTCTTCCCTGTTGGTCAGATTGCTTGTTTTTACATAGAAAGAAAATCTAATTTTAAATGCGAAAATTGTTTTTTAACTGTTTTAACTGTATTCAGTGTTTTAAGTTTTTCTATATTTTGCAAATTTTAATGAGGACGATGGGGTTTTATGTATTGTTAATTTCCCGTGAAGTGAGGACTGAATAAATTGAATGAGAAGTATATCTCTAATGAAATTCTAGGATTAGGTTTAAATGATGTAGCAAAAAATGCGTTAAATTTAATAGGCCATGCACGTACGCCATGTGGTATTCACATACGATATTTCATTATGCCATCCAATCAAGAATTATTCAAAATTCTAAATGCCATTTGTTTAAAATTCAGATTTTTTTCTTTAATATATTTCTAACAGTTAAAAGATTTTATTCAAGACTACAAACTTTATTTATTTATATTATCAAGTATTTTTTAATAAATAGTAATAAGTTTAAATGTGTCTAATTTTTTCTGTTTAGTGATATTCAACTTACTTGAATTAATTTATTTTCTTAATATTAATTTTATGGGGTGAAAATTAATTTAAAACTGTGAAATGGTTTCTTTGATATTACATCTGCTACGAATAAACTAAAGCTAATATAATTTCTTTCCAAACACTAACTGTACTTATTAATTAACTGCAAAATTAAAATTATATACTAGTTGAATTAACATTACGAAAATTATATATCACACTTTCCCCATGTCCCATTTTAGTAAAATGCTATTATGATGCTGCATTTAAGAAATTTAGTCAAGTGTTTTATTAGTTTTCAATTTTCAATCAATGTTGTGAGTTTTAATAATTCCTAAACAAATAACATTTTGTGTTTTTCCATGCGTACATGATATAATATGAAATTTTAAAAACTTTCAAAGAATTCTGCGCTGCAATGTCCTATTTAAAACAGAGACTCCTCTTATAGCATTTTATGTAACCTGAATACCTGAAGTAACCTGAATAAATGCTCACTGATTTTAAAGTAATGCACATTGCCGTATGTTGATGATGTACCTGATCCATGTTTAAATGTATTTTAATAACTATGATAATTTATACCCTGTTTCCTTACGAATAATGTTAAAATCATATATTTATTTTTCTTAGCAAATTACGCTATTGTATTAAAAGTTACGCTATTGTTTAAATAAAATTGTTTTTATTGTTGTTTAATTACGCTATTGTATTAAAAGCGTAATTAAAATTTGCATCTATTTCAAAAGTAAAACAATTACTGAATACAACTCAATTAATTTCTTTTATTGTTTTTCGTAAATTACTTCAAGTTATTTAGACTTCATCTCTTAATGTTTAGAATATTTCTAATACCACATGTAGCAATGCATTAATTATTACTTAAAAGACCTTTTGTTTTTATTCAAGGAACAAAGAAAATCATTTCAAATATCATATGTAGCAATGCATTAATTATTACTTAAGTGGCCTTTTGGTTTTGATTCAAGGAACAAAGGAAATCCATGTAGTGAGATTTGAAATACTAATAGGCATCAGGAAAAAAAGCTAAATTTGAAGTAAAGATATTAAAAAAAACCACTTATGCTAGAGTTATACTCATGTTACAGGTTTCCATTTTGTTTCCGATAAAAGTATATAGTAGTTTTTTCTTTTTTAATTTTTCACTTTGAAATTTCATCACATAAGTAAAATAAGCATAATTATACAGTTTAACAATTTGTTAAAAATAATAAGATTCTTATTTATTTCAGATGCTTAATCAGTTACTGCAATATGTTTTTTGCTTAAGAGATGCACACCATCTTCTAAATCAAATAATTTGCCAATTCAGTACGTTAATTCGAATTAGTATATACATTTCATACAAATATGGAATATCTCAAAAATATGAAATACACATAAATGAAAGATATGACGTTAAACACTATTCTTCGATCAATTATTCTTCAATGATTGACCACGTAACTTTGCAAATTCTTGTTGGGTTGCAGTATCATATTTGAGTAAACAAGTAAATGGATATATGATCAGATTTGATAGTAGCTCCATAACAGAAACTATATGCTGTCTCTCAGATTTTACAATACCTAAACTGAAGTTATAATTCATAATAATATATCTTGGGTAATTGTTCAGTTTGGTTATTTCAATGCAAAGCAAAAGAGTACTATTTGTATGAGGACAAAGATATCTTCGAGAAGGACGTTTTAAGAGAAACTGATTCGCATTCATGTCTCATATGAGAGAGCCACAAAAACCAACAATGCGAGCATCTCTTCTCCTGAGTTGGAATCCGAAACGAACTTGTGGCATTTTAGCTGTCTTTAACAGCTCGACCAATAGTGGGGGTGGGGTGTGGCATATGCAAAGTAATGAAAATTTAATTTTGATGTTTGTCGTACCACGTGCGTGCTATGCTGTTGTTTGAGATATTTGAACAAGCTGATAAGTTAATGAATTTTGTATCAAGAGGCCTATTTACAAAGCTAGAGACCTGAAGCAAAATCATTCACGAAGCCTTCTCTTTCTGAATTTTATAAAAACAAAATATGTAACATTGTGTGGGTTATAAAATACAAATATATATAAATTTAAATTCAAGAAATATTTTTCAAGGGGGAAAACCGGGAATAATATCAATAATAAAGAAATCTTCCTGGTTTTATTAACCTTAATTAATCTCAACAAATTAAACTAACAGATCACAAGAACGCAAAAAGAATTGTTTGTCAAAAAATCCACATATCCAAATGACATCATCAGTTTCAAATATGATAGTTAAATCATGGCATAGATTAATTGGGGCATTCGCTTATGAATGCAAGTTTCATTAAATGAAAGGACTATTCATAGTACCAGTCTAAGTTTTGAAGGAAGACATGAAGAGCTAAATTATAAAAGAGAAATTTACATTCATGTTTCTAAATCTGATTTGTTAAAATTTGACATTGAAAGCTGTTATTTAAAATGAACATAAATTAATTCTGAAGGTTCTGAAGGTCCTCTTAAAATAGATTTCTGGGCGTATGCCTCACTGGCTTTTACGTAAATCTGTCCTTGGATGTATCCAGAGAATAAGGGAAATTAAATTTTGATATTTGTCGAAATAACCTAGATATTCTAACATGCACCTTACATAATGAAAATTGATCAGACATGAATGACATGCATTTCACAAGCAAGATATTAAATATGTTCTGTTAGAGCTATCGTAATCATTTCTGTGTTTCCCAACAACTCCATATGAATCCCGATTCCGTAATCCATTTTCGTTTCTTCTTCGTATAACTGGCGAAAACAGATTTTCGAGATATTCTCAAATTTCGCTTCCATACTTACGATGCAAATTCATGACGCAACATTCTGAAAGATATTCCTTATAAAATCATTTTACAATTTAATCAGGTTTGATTCAGAAATCGAAAGAAACATTATTGTTGAGATTTCTCTACTAATAGGTATTGAGAATTTGCGATTCGAAGATAGCTAGTTTGTAACTAAAACAGAGTTTACATTTTGATATTTTCAGAGATATCATTAATTAGTATAATGCTATATTTAAAAATGATAATGATGGAGAAAATTCATAAGGATATATTTTAAAACATGAATAAGCACTTTTTTGTCAAACAAATTGTAAGGCCTAGAAAGTTTATTTTAGCTAATACGTTACTTTTTTCTTTTATTCTAGCTGTCACTACAATGCAATATGAGTTAAACTTAAACCGCGAACAAATTTATAGTTTAGGAGAGGTTTGTGGGAATGAGCCAATAAAGCTGATTAGCGAAAGATGCCCCATGATAAGCGAAAACGGTGACGGAGTAATACAATACAAAAACCTTACTCATCACAAAATCCATATATGTGTTAGCGAGCAAAACTCAAGTTCCCATTTTCAGAGACGAGCTGATAGGCGAAGTGTGCCTTTTATCGTTTACTGCATTAAATATTTACGTTATTAAAACTGAGTAGCGATGGTTAGTAATTGTTATTTTTTGTTGTTCTAAAAGGTGTAGTTTTTGTAAAGTTTTGTAAAGTGTTTTTTTTTTTTTTAGTTTAGTTTTACATTTTACCTGTGTTATTAAAGTGTTACGTCTGTTGAGTGCTAAGACAAAAATTTCTCATTGCAAGAGAAGATTAAAATGTGGAATAAGTTAGATAATTTGGTTTAATATTGCATGTTTTTCATATAATAATCAGTTATTTTTTGCAGTTCGTTGAGTTATTATTAATTCCTTTTTAGTTGCACCTCACCGTTGACAGTAACGCAAAATATGCCTTGCTTAAAAACGTGTAGCTACATTGCCAGGAATATTTAAGACATATTAAAAATATATGTAATTAAAAATTATTATATTAGCTTTGTTTTCAATTAAACGATAGTGAGCAATCTAGAGTATAGTTATGCCAGTAAAATGATGTCAATGTTTAGTTTATCTAAAAATATTCGTTTTGTATTTTGTTTTGTAACAATACAAAAAATAAAACTTTCTGAAGCACTAATTTTCTCTAAAATAAATTAAGACAACCGCAAAAATAAAATTTGATTTGTATTACAGTATTTGTTACATCTAAGACAATTATCTGAAGTTTTAGAATAACTTTATAGTCTATGGTCCCATTTAGTTTGCGTTTTAAAGTTTGAATTGTTTAAGCTCATCGTAACAGCGTTAAGATAAACCTAGTAGCCTACCTTCCGATGACTAAAATAAAACTCTGGATTCATTTATATAATATAAGTTATAATTTAGATGCAAACTGAAGTCCTTACGTTTTTTATTTCAAAAATGCAGATAATACTGAAAATTTGAATATTTTGCACCTCTTATGTTTCTAATTTCACGTTTCAGACGTGTCTTTCATCATACTTTTAATCGTGCACGTGCAAGCATCAGTCTCAGAATATGATTGGCTTGTTTCCATATCCTAAAGTGCTTTAGAAGAAGCAGCCATTAAACAACCAAGAAGATTTTTCATCTTCGTAAAGAAGATGTATGAAAGAGAAAGAAAAAACACAGAGTTCGATGACATTTAACACATTTTCTTCAGAGACGACTGCACAAATATCGAGGTAAGGGCTGTTGTCCATTCATCGTTCTTGGCATGGGTAAGGTGACTCGACAGGAACGTGTGCGTGTGGAACAAGTGAATGTTGCCGTTTTGGGTACCTTCCGGTTATCCTTGAGCCACCCAGAGCGACGCATTCCGTTCCTAGGGAAACATAGTACTGTCTTGAAGTAGTCCCGAAACCTAGAAAAATTACAAATTTGACAAATTTAACAGTACGTTGATTAGCATCATTCTTTAAAGAAACACATAAATTACGAACAAAGGAAGAATTTAAAAACCTGAGCTATTTCCGTTACCAAGAACTGGGTGCAGTTCAAAGCGCATTTGTAGGTATAACGATGTTTTCAATTACCTCTTGTTACTGCATGTGTATACAATTTAATAAGGAATGTTGTATGCATGTGAATACGCATAAAAGTAAACTATACAGAATTTGATGGTCGTTAAATAAATGATTATTCCTTATCTTAAGCAAAAAGTACATACGATCAAGTTGCTAATAAACTATATTTGATATAAGAATTAAATGTGTAATCCGATGGCTTTCAAGCGGATTGTCATGGCAAGACATAGTTCAGAAAATGGTAGATGGGAACAGTAAGAAAACGTTTAAAAGAAAAAGATTTTTAAAATAACAGTAACTGACAAAATAATCGTTAAAAATATAAATCGGACATATCTTACCTATTAATGTCAAAATATAATTTAAAATAAAAAGAATAATCCTATGAAACAGATAAACTAATGTCATCTAGTGGATAAATATCACTTTTATTTGGACTTAATTGAAAACAATTCCTTTTATTATATTTAATTAGTTTCAAAATTATAAAATTTCATAAACTTTAAAACAGAATAGCGACTTTGTTTGACTTTCCACATAATTTTGTAGATATATTTTCGGTGATTTTTGAATATTTATATTCTTGAGAATACCATATGTTCTCCCTCCTTCCAGTAGCCGAGTGGTAAATTTACTGAAAACTGGTATTTCGGTCCGAGGTTCGGATCCCCCAAACAGGCTGGCTGTATGGGCGTTTTCGCGATATTTCCCGTGTGAAACGTGTATACGAGTCAGTTTCCATTAGATTGTCCTCCACAAGGCAACATTTTCCTTAGGCAGATAGCCCTAGTGTGCCTAGACATAATCTTAATTAAAAAAACAACATCATACCCCCCGAAAAATAAGAAAAAAAAACAATTTACAGTTTTGGTGTGTTTCCCGACTTAGTAAAGTTGGAGGAACGTTGTTTCTAACGTAAACTAATTTTTTTTTTTAATATTTCATCAGGTCTATTTCCAGGTCCTTAGAATAATGCCAAATATGACTTTCTTAAAACTTCAGAGAAACATTTTTAAAGTTACGTAACTTACATTACGTTATTTTAGAAACAAAATCCATGTTTAAATGATAAAAATTAATAATGTTAAAATGATAAAAAACAATGATAAAACATGTCATTAATAATATTGCTATTTTAACTGTCATTTCGTATTTGATGTGAATATTCCTATGGGTAAAATAATCATAACAGAACCGCAACCACTATAAAAATTTTGAAGACGCTTCACGTTCTTTTCTTGCCACCCTTATTTCCCAGAGAGTCTGTTATTTCCGAGAGGTAGTTGCGCATTTATTCATTGCTCACGTGTAGCATTTATTGCCCATCGATTTTCATTGTAATTTTGCTGCTACTCTCACAAGTTATCACCCCATCATCCACTGCACTCTGAGGTCCAGAAAACTTTTCACATTTCCAGAAATTTGTTGCCAAGTTTAGAAATCAGAAGAGAACGAAATACGAAAAAGAAACGTTTTATTTCCATTTTAAAGAAGTGGCTTGGAAATGCAGACGGAAATATTTTGTTTCTGATTTTGAAATGTGAGGATAAAATTCAGGAAAGAAAAGACTGTCAAGCAAAATATATTTTCATATTTATGGAGTACAAATGTATAAAACTGCTAACAGCTGGTTGTTAGTACAAGGATTTAGTTTCCTTTGATTAACACTAGAAAGACTTTTACCGTCATTTCGAAGGTTTCAGATATACATTTTGTCACTACCTCATTTGCTATTGAAGTTTCGTGACATTTCCTATCTTTACGTGATGTATATACAGACTTTCGCAAAATTATAATTAGTCATAAAAGAGGAAAAATATGCGTTAAATATCTCTATAGTCTACAGTCGTAATTGGGAAAGCACTATAGAAAATAAGCAGAAATGATAAAATAACGCTGTAAAATGGTGCTGATTAAATAAATAGCTATATTTATTTTCTTTAGCTAGTCCAGCAATTGTTTTTGAAAGTGACGACCTTGGAAACACATTTTCGGTCACATGACATGAGAGGATATCTATGGAACACAGGAAATATGCATTTAATCTTCTTCGACATTAAAAAGAACATACTCATTGTAAAAGTCTTAGAAATGAGGAGAGTAGGCAAAATTTCGGTTAAATACATTAAAATGAATTTCAAGCAAAAATATTCGAGAAAAATAAAATTTTGTTGAAATTTGAAATACCTAATAGCGATTTTCAAGCTGAAGAAATCATAGCATGACAAGTTTCGGTTTTCGTACGAAAGTGCAGAAAAAAACCTAATCCGCAAAGATACCCGCAAAGAACAAACGGAAAAGACAATTGAAAGAAATTTGGAGTAACACAATAGTTCTGATGCTTCACCTTCAAAGAATGAAGAAATTATATGAGACGGCACAATGTAGGCATGTTTACTTTGTAGCCAACCAGGACTTTCGTACACAAAAAAAATGCCATGTTATCAGAATTTGGTGGCAGTGGCATAAAGCTTATGCAAAAAGAAATATGCAAAATAAAGAATTACAGATTCGTTACAGCTATTTATCTCAAAAATACAGTGCATTTGTTCAATAATACACTGTCCTCCAAACGTCAAGGAACAGCAGGTTTTTCAAAGATCACCATTACAAAAATGTCAGTAACATACAAATCCACTGTTTATGATACTAACGTAGTTTAAAGAAATATATGTAAAATCAAGAGCTACCACTTTTATCTTGTAGAAATGAGTACTCATATAGGAGCTGTAGGGGGAAAAATGCAACGATTGTAAGTTTTGTTCAGGAGTGTTGATATTCATTTGTTATCAGCAATTTCGTTGGCAATATCCAGGAGAGTCTATCTATTTCGAGGAGAGTCGTTTACCAGATTCGTTGAAGTGGCAGGCGATCGGATGGATGGAAATGGTAATGTCACAAGCTGATGTTGCTAGACGTCTTAGTGTCTCTCGTAGTATGGTCCACCGACTATGGAATCAGTTTGAATACGAGGATTTTGTGTCTATAAGACATGCTCCAGGCATACTAAGAGTTACAACGCCTGCGGGATGCCGTTAGCTCTTTCGGCCCGAAGAAGGAGCAACATTATTGTGAGCAACATCATGGCCGATCATATAGTGGCGACAGAAACAAGAATGTCAGATACTGCAGTGCGCAGACGCCTGCAGAATACATTATATATGTAAGATGACCAGCTGTTTTTGTCCCCCTGATTCGATTACACAGAAGTGTCCGTTTATGTTGAGAAGGTAACACATCTTCTGGACTAGTCAACAATGGGCGCCTGTTATCTTCACAGACGAGTCCAGGTCCACATTGGAGAGAGATTCTGGTCATCAGCTGATCTGAAGGGAACAACGCAGCAGATAAAACCAATCCCACATTGTGGAAAAACAAAGTTATAGATGTGGTGGAATAACCGTTTGGGCTGGTATCTCTCTCAGTAGTTATACTGATCTCTGCATGTGGTCCATGGAGGAACTTTGACCAGTGTGAGATATCGATATAAGATCCTTGATCAATTTGTCTGCTCATATGTCGCTTTTATTGTCCTGAATTTCTTCTGATGGACGACAATCGCATCGAACGCAGTTTGGTGAAGGTCCTGAGGGTCACGGTATGGAGCGGATAGAATGGCCAGGTCAGTTTCCAGACTTGAATCCGATAGAGCATCTTTGGAACTACCTTAGGAGACCGGTTTCTGATATAAATCCTCCTCTAGTGTCGCTACATGAGCCTGAACATGGATTACTCAGATTCTGGGCATTGTTTCCTATTGCACTGACCAACTACTTAATTGACAGTACGGAACGTCGCTGCTGTCAATATAATTGTAATGTTATTGTTTATTGTTGCGTGCGTACGGGTTCGTTACGAAATAAATGCACAATTCCGATGAAAAATGAACAAAAAATTTATTATTATCACAACAAATATGGTTAAATGTCCTCAAATAATCGTGCAGTGTCATAATATATCACAGTAGTTATCTTCTAACTACTCAAACGTTCAAGAGAACTTAATTCAAAACAGCTAAAGAAAGCTAATCCGCGAATTCGCTACAATTAACAAGAGCAGTTTTCTAACAAACTCTTAAAACAACAACAAACTAAGTAACTATTACGAATTGAGAGGTTTTTCTCCTTTTATAAGATTTTACAATCGCGCGCGAGAATTTTCTAGTACTTTCTCGAAATCAAAAAGAGATATTTATTAAATGTTACATGCACGCGCTCTTGTATTTTCAATTTTCCGGCTTAGCTTTCTTTTAATATTCGGCACGCGCTGCACTGCGCCGTAAATAAAACCATTTAATTTATAATTCAACTAACATTAGCTATTTAAATACCAAATCCGTAACACTGCCCCCTTCCCAAGGATTGCACGTCCCGAGCACTACCATTCCTGGACAGGAAGCCAAACTTACAACTGTGGCGTAAATAAAATAATAACCATCACATTACAATAATAAACAACATGAACAATAAATGCAATAAATAAAACAAATCAAATGCTATCAAATACTAAATACACATTTAAAAACAAAAAGGACCATGGTCTTACACTATTTACAATTATTTACACTACGTACTATGGCCATAGTAATGAGCTAACCTGTCGTAATGAACGACTTTAGGTTTAGACTTCGAAGTCTTATGGATCCAAACCACGACTTCATTCAGCCTGTTTAGGGCCATGTACGGACCATGCCTAGGTGACTGTAATTTAGGCCTGACTCCTTTTCGCTGAATCGAGTTCCACAACCTCACCTTGTCTCCTTCGTTGAATCTGTGTCCAGTAGCTCTCGTGTCGTATCTGGACTTCACTTTCTCCGTCTCCAAGTTCACTCGCTTTCGTGCGGAACGGTGCATCACTTCAAAATGGGCCTTGACATCTTGGATGTGTTCCTCAGGCGATGAAGGCGCATCCGTATGGCGATCAAACAGGCGGTCACAAGGCAGACGAAGGTCTCGACCGTAGAGCATCTGAGATGGAGAATAGCTGGTAGTCTTGCGTTTCTTTTCGCCCCTTGTATGATTTCGGCAGCTTCCCGACCTGGGTCTTTCAGACAAGGCGTCGGCATTTCCAGGTGAGGATCCCTTCTGAGGATAGATAGTCATGTCTTCAGACCCTGAAAGCAGTTTGTTGTTTTTGAAGTCTAATGAAAAATTGTATTACCTTAAAAAGTCCAGTCCGAGTATGCATGGATCTGTATTATCCGCCACATATGCCGTGTGATGTTAGGCGGCACTTCCAAACGTGATGTTCAGGTTTAACTTCCCAGCTATGTCGATCTTGTTACCAGACACAGACTGAAGGATAACACAGGATGGCGTCCAAATAAGTTTATCTTTAAACGGTTCAGCTAAATTTTTCCGAATGATGGAAACATTAAGTCCTGTGTCAATGATCATATTGCAAGGAAATCCATCGATATGCCCATTGATGGACAGTCCGTTACTGTTGCCACTCACTGTAGAAATCTTGAGCGCTTTAAAACAAGGTTTTTCATTCTCTGGCAACCTCCGTTCCTCGATATCGTCATTCATTTGTTTCCCCCGTCGTTGCTGGGAAATGGTCTCAATTTCCGTGCTTCGGGGTATTCTGCAGTTCCTTCGCACGTGGCCTTCTGCTCCGCAGTTCCAGCACTTTGGTTTCTTGTCACCCCTTTTCCGTCCCATGGCATTTAATTGTCCGTTTAAATCGTATGCCTTATTTTCCGTGCTTTGGGGTTTTCTGCAGTTCCTTCGTAGGTGGCCGTCAACACCTCAGTTCCAGCACTTTAGGGTCGGTTTCTTTTCAACAACATTCCGTCTCAAGGCATTCACGGATCTCGTCAACTCATCCGTTTTATTATCCGTGCCCTGGGGTGTTCTGCAATGCCGTCGTATGTGCCCTTCAGTACCCCATTTCCAACACCTTAGAGCCACTTTGTTCTTACTCCCACTCCGTATCAAAGCATGGACTTGTCTGGATAAATCATCTAAACGAGCCATCAATTGATCCACATTCTCGTGGACTCGCAAAGGTCTGACTGGATAGCGGTCTCTACGAGTAGCTTGCTGCGCTGCCTCGAATTTCACGGCGTACAACAGAGCGCTTTTGATGTCCTTTACATCCGCCATTCGTAGAGCTTTTTGTATTTCAGTATCCCGGATGCCGTCGATAAAGTATTGCAAGGACAGGATTAGCGTTGTTTCTGTCGGGCATTCAGAAAAGGCGGGATGGGACAGCCTTTCAACATCCGTGGAGGGCTCCTGAAGTGATTCGGTAGGCTTCTGTTAACGAGATTTTAATTGGAGCCTGCTGTAGTCTTTTAAACACTTCTCCCCAAAGCGCACGATAGAAAATTGTGTCCTATACACCTGCCAGGAGTCTTCCCATCATACGTCGAAACTTCAGAGAGGGACGAGCAGGCATGGGTAGAAATTTTAAACCATCCGAAGTGCTCCCTGCTGTCGCTACGAATTTCCTTAAAATATCCACCTCTTTGGCAACTGCAGAAACACTGTCATCAATTTGTTGCTCGATTTGGTGTTGGACGGCACAAGCTCTTCCTTCAACTCGTTGCTCCACAGCTGACACTCTATCATCTATTTCATCTTTGACAGAAGAAACCTTTTCTTCAATTTGCCCGACTTTATTTTCGGCAGCTCCTATTCTGTCTTCCATAGCCTCAAATTTACTTTCTATAACGCAGGTTATTTCTCTTTTCATTTCGTCTTGACCTGCTTCAATCTTTTCTTGTACAGCTTTTATGTCCTCTTTAAAAGTTACTTGACCAGCTTCCAACTTTTCGTGAACGGCTTCCATTTCCTTTTTAACAAATTCTTCCATCTTTTTCTGACCAGCTTCCATCCTTTCCTGACCAGATTTCATCTCATCTTTCATTTCCTCCTTAAACGAAGAAAAGGCCTCCTCATCTTTCATTTCCTCCTTAAACGAGGCAAATGCCTCAACTGTTCTTCTATCCCTCTTGTTATTGGCATTCAAATCCCACTTCTGACACCAAAAATTGTTGCGTGCGTACGGGTTCGTTACGAAATGAATGCACAATTCCGATGAAAAATTAACAAAAAATTTGTTATTATCACAACAAATATGGTTAAATGTCCTCCAATAATCGTGCAGTATCACAATATATCACAGTAGTTATCTTCTAACTACTGAAACGTTCAAGAGAACTCAATTCGAAACAGCTAAAAGCTAATCCGCGAATTCGCTACAATTAACAAGAGCATTTTTCTAACAAACTCTTAAAACAACAACAAACTAAGTAACTACTACGAATTTATTTATTTATTTATTTAGGTCTGATTCACCTCAGGTATACAACTACTTTGAGTTTTGACCTGTTCAATCTGTGCAGCCTATGAAGGCCATTCACGGTTTTTAGTACATTAAGGTGCGACTGCACCTCGCCCGGGGGCGTGACGTTAGAACAATGTGCAACCATTCCGTGGCGAAGTCAAGCTGAATATACGAAAATTGGGAAATTAATACTTGGAAAACAAAATCATCCAGCATTAAAGTCTTTGCATTCGGTCAGGATAGTAGCGTAAGGTTACTGTATTAATTACTGAGATAGGGTGTACAGTCCAGCAGCGAATCAGGAGTGGAACCACAGCAGTGGGCGGGGTGAGATCACACAATACACAGTCCTTAACACATATTAATTGATTCAGAGTCTCTAGCCTGCTTCCAGGCAAATAGCCAATTTTGGCAGTAACACAGTACTGGTTAAATAAGCTTAGATAGAGCACAAAACACAACTTCATATGTACACTATTTACATATTTACATCACCACCGCGCATTATGGTGAATTGACCGAGGTCTCTTCACCACGCTGTCCACCGTAGGGTCATAATTACCGAGTTCTCTTAGCGTGTGCACTGGAGAATTATCCATTTTTTTCGACGAAGTTGTGCGCCTCCATGAGGATTTGTTCAGGAATGAGCTTTGTTTTCAAGTCTGCATGAATGATTCTATTTCGTACAAACCAGGGAGCTTTAGTTTTGGCTCTTAAAATTTTGTTTTGAAGGACTTCTACTTTTCTCCTATCCGTCTTATTGGCAATTACCCACACTGGGGCGGCGTAGAGCATAACTGGCTTAATCATAATGAGCTAGATCATGCGTTTAGCTTTTAAGCTCAATTTAGATTTTCTACCTATAACAGTATAAAGCGACATGAAAACTCCGTTTGCTTTATTTACATGGTTGGTTACGTGCTCTTTGAAGGTGAGCCTATCATCTAGGGTAACTCCCAAGTACTTTGCGGACGAGCAAACTGGAATCACATCATTCTCTATCTTGATATCCGTGTTCGTAGTGACATTTCTTCTGTAGCGATGGAATTGGGCAATTTTACATTTCGCGGTATTAATTTTAATTCTCCAAAGTTGACACCAAGCAGCTACTATACTGATGTGAAACTGTAGGTTAGTAAGAGCAAGTTGGTGGTTTTTAGATTCCGATAAAATCACCGTGTCGTCTGCATATTTCAAGGTTTTAGCATTCAGTGGGTTGGGTAAATCATTAACGAAAATGTTGAATAATTTTGCGCCAATAACAGACCCTTGCGTGACGCCGCTGGCAATGATTTTCCTTTCGGAAAAAGAGTCTGCAACTCTCACCTGGAAGGTTCTTCTTTTTAGGTATGAGATGATTAACTTCACATGGCTGACCGGGAAAAGAAAGTTATTTAGCTTGTAAATCAGTCCTTCGTGCCAGACCTTGTCGAAGGCCTTCTCAAGGTCTATGAAGCATGCTGCCACACCAGTCTTGTGGAAAAAAGCTCTCGTGATAAACTCAACGATGTTTAGTACTTACTGGGTTGTACTGTGGTGTTTCCGGAAACCAAATTGGGCCGGGTCTATCAGATCCAATCTTTCTAGATGGTCTATAATTCTGTTGTTTAAAGCTTTCTCAAATATTTTTCCGATAGCCGGAAGAAGGCTAATAGGACGATAACTGTCTGCAAGTGAGGGGTTTTCCCCGGCTTCAGTATAGTGATAATAATCGGTAATAACTCGTCCTGATGCAAGCATTAAAGATGTTTATAAGTAGCACTATACACCTTGGAGGGAGGGCCTTCAGAGCACGATTGCTGATCCCGTCAAACCCGTGAGCTTTCTTGGTATTGATATGTTTAATGATAGTATGGACTTCTTTCGGGGAGATGAATTTTATATAATCCGTATTATCCCTGTTTTTGAGTTTGAACCGCAAATGAACAAGATAGGTTCATTTGCGATTTTGCAGCTGAAGATGGTGGTTCGGTAAAACCATCGAAACTAGTCCTGTGAAAATTTTGTAAATATAACGCTGATTTTTGTTGTTTGACTTCTGAATTAGTATTTATTCGGCGTGTTATTGTGTCTTAATTATGTTAACGATATTTTGAACCTCCTCTTCGTGCTGGGGGTTCTACTACGAATTAAGAGGTTTTCCTCCTTTTTCTAAGATTTTAAAATCGCGCGCGAGAACTTTCTAGTACTTTCTCGAAATTAAAAAGAGATATTTATTAAATGTTAAATGCAGGCGCTCTTGTATTTTCAATTTTCCGGCTTAGGTTTCTTTTAATATTCGGCACGCGCTGCACTGCGCGGGAAATAAAACCATTTAATTTGTAATTGAACTAACATTAGCTATTTGAATACCAAATCCATAACATTATATATGTAAAAATATATTGTGATGATTGCTGCAAAATTGTAACCGGCTTCAAATAAAAAACATCGCATTCGGTTGTACACCTTTACTCAACATCTAATAAATTTATATGAGTGTAAAAGTTTAAGGAAAGAAAAGAGGAATTTATAAAAGTTATCGTAGGCGAAAAAATTCTCACACGGATACAGACACCTCTATAAAAGTTGTAAAAACGTACTGTGAGAACAATATTTGTTGCTTATTCGCTGAAAACTTATAATTGAAATTTTTGGCCAATACATCACCTTCTTTACCAATCTATGTAGGTTGGCTTAAGGTAAAAAACACTTTGTATACATCGTAGCTTTCGATTTTAATTAAACCCGTCAAAACGAAGAACACTTTTTATAAGAGAAAAAACACTCCTTCTATTGTTACAAAGGCGTAATCCGCGAAAATTTCATGGTTTGTCAAATATGGGATTATTTAAAAATATTTTGCAGAAAACAATTCCTAAGACAGACAGTTCTTAAAATCTTAATCATTCTAAGCTCATCCACAAA
Organism: Stegodyphus dumicola; assembly: GCF_044657685.1. Taxonomy (NCBI): domain Eukaryota; kingdom Metazoa; phylum Arthropoda; class Arachnida; order Araneae; family Eresidae; genus Stegodyphus; species Stegodyphus dumicola. Next base: position 132,579,986 of record NC_140770.1, read on the forward strand.
TATTAACATTCAGCTTGAAATAAAAAAAATGGACTAAATTTTACCTTTCTAAATATGGAATTAAAAAATACTAATAGTTACCTCAAAAACTAGTTTTTGGGAGTTCAAATCTTTGCACAGAAATACAATTAAATATTTTTACTACTGAGTAAAATTTGTTTTCTGAATTTAAAAGTATAAAAATAGGTAAATATTTTAAATTATTAAAATATAGTCATGAATTACTTTAGAAAATTTTGCATTCTATAGAAACTATGAAACTTTCTTTCAAGATATCCAAATAAAAATTAAAAACATACACATTTCATTGTTATGTATAAACTAACATTAATATTTTTGTAGCTCAATTACCAACTGAGCAATAGCAATACAGGTTTAACGATATTCGCCTGAATAAATCTCATGACAGGACAGACAATTTGCAACCATGCCTCCTCTAGGATTCGAACCTGGGCTCTTCGGTATCGCACTCGACTGGCACTATACCGTAAACTGTTACTTATATATTGAAAGAAGGAGCTTTCCTGACATTTATCCGACCACTATATTTTGTTCGTATCTCGCTCGATTTTTTAAAATTCCATTCGAAATTCTTCTCCAAAATCACACCCCCACGAAGAAGTTTCAAGGTAAATAGAAATAATTCTTCTATACTTTGTTTCAAAATATCTATGTAAAACAAAGGTAAAGTTTGCTGGAGTGATGCCATTTTTCCACTCGATTAACGGTTAACATTCAAGTGTGTATTTCCCGAAATATTTTATTTTCGCTCAGTACAGTAATTTCAGATGAATAGTTCAAACGTGAGCAGGCACTTCTCGAAGTGATTAATCCTTTTTGAAATTTATATCGCTCTTTCACAGCCCAATTTCTTTTCGAAAGTCCACTAAAGTTTCCACTCTGTGCATATTCGATTTGTTTCTGGAAACTCTTTAAGCAAATAAATGGAAAGAAAACTATGGCTATAAAATGCGTTCATATCAAAAGAAGAAAAAAAAAGAAAAGTATCTATGTTCTTTCCGTCAATAAAGATTATTTGACTGGAATTTTAATGAGAGTTGAAAAGATGTCTTTGAAAGTTTCTCGCGAAATCGAAGAAATAGGTAAATACTAGTAGTAGCTTTAAAAAGTTTCTTAGTTTTGCATATGCATATTATCATAAAATCTTAGTACCATTACTTAGGTATTATAGATATAAAAAATTTAGGTTCGTTATACAATTCGAATTTTGTCAATAAATTTCGGAAGGTATTTTCGTTTGAGAGTTGTTCTAGAATTGCTGAAATTATTCCGAAAATAATCTAAATGAACCAAAGGACACTTTTAAAAAGTGAATACTGCACAAAATATTTTATGATTGGTAACAAAATTTAGATGTAAACATTCGATATAAAAGAAGCTCAACAATCCAGCGAATGACGCTTGAGTGATGACGCCAAGAGTGAAGAGACTAAATCGGTCTACATAAAGTCGTTCATAAATCCATCAAATCGGCCTAAAGTAAGTCGGTCAAAAATCAGATGCAATATTGACAAATTCCTTCAACTGATATGGTGTTACCTAATATGAATTTATAGAAACAGACGAAATTATTAATTAAGAATATTATTTAAATATTTTCCGGCCTTTGCGTGAAGTAACTCTGGTAAGATAACTCATGGATTTACATAGGTGTGCAGAACACAATGCACTTATTGTGATAGTTCTATATCTTCCTTTCTACTGAGCCAAATGACGAAATGCAAATTGTGTTTTCCACGTATCTAAAGCGCGACTTAGGATATATATTAGATTTATATATAGCATTGTTCTAACATAGGTATTTTGACACAAAATCGGACTTGTACTAAAATGAAATGCGTTCTCCACCAATGTCATTAAGACTTCTGTTATTGAATTATTAGACTCTGTTGGAGGCTACGGTAACTAGTTATTTTGATTAAACAGGTATCTTGTTTCCTTTTTCTTACTATAAATCTTCTCTCGGCATTTTCCATAAAAAGGCAAATTAATTAAATTTTAAATAAGCCTAAGGCTCTTAAATCTTTCAGAGAGTGCCTTACAGCATAGACTGGGCGTCAATCTGTTTAATGTTTTTACGCTTGAAATATAACTTGGTGGCACAAGTTTCTACTAGCTACGGTTTCTTCGTGAAGACGTAAGAGGAAACAAGTCTTAAATTAGGAGTGTTAGTTTTGTACTTTGTGTTTTATTCAAATTGATCGAGTGTTTTGGTTACCGCTAGCTAGCTGCGTTTAGTTTCTGGTAAACACTTTGTTTATGTAATCGTTAGATCGGTTAGTCAATAGTTTTACCTTTAAACGTTTAGTTTTGTTGCCCTTTTTGAACAAAACGTCTTTCAGCAGGCTTCTGCTGTTACTCTAACTTGAATTAACTTTTTAAAGTGCTAAGCATAATTATGAATTGGAACGTATAAACTAATTAAAATTTAATTGTAAAAAATAACACTTGATGGTATTGCAGATTAAAAAAAATGATTAGTTATTCTCATAGAAATTCTTTTACTACTTATTTCGCAATTTTATATTCTGATCATTTCCCATTCACGTCAAATCAATTTCCAGAATTTATTTTTTTTCTCCTTAGGTAAAACAGAGACTTTAGCAGTCTTTGCCAGCTTTGCCGTAAATAATTACCAATCGAACATTATTCCTTTTTCGACGAATTCCACTCCATTTGTCCATTAACGTATGAAAGTATAATATATTTAGCAGTTTTTTGTTGGCAGAAAAGAAAAGTAGGTTAATATAGTTCTTTCTTAAATAATGCATCCGTATGAATCTGAGTTAAAATGACTTGTTCTTGATGGATGCTACTTACAAATTTGCCGATTGTTTAGGTTAATATAAAGTAAACGGTCTTCTGTCAATCGTCTCCCTAAAATGATTACTGCATAAAATAAGCAATACTTCGGACAGCATAAATAAATATTGGTTTAATAATGTTGTTCTATAAGACGGTTATTCTTTAATTTATAAAAATTTATGATAAGAATTGCTATCGAATATTCCATTTGCTTCTTATATGCATTTAATTCGAAATCTGAATAATTACACCAATTGTGGATATCTTTGTGATTCTATGACATGTTGATATTATTTTATCCTTAAATAGCCGATTCTAAAATGCTACTAATTAGTTAATTTCAGTATCTTCTGATAATATCCTACCCATAAAATTACCCATTATTATTATCCGATGTACGGAGAGCACAAGCAAACGGTCAATGCTACCTATCGTAAAATAAGCAACGTTCTCTTTCATAAAATAAACAGAGAAAGGAGAAGTTGCTTTCTAGAAAGATCAGAGGTATGCCTCTATTAAGGAAAAAGAAAACTAACAAGCTGCCGAACTACTTTGTTTGATTGAAGAAGGAATTCATTCGCGACTTCGAAGCAAGTACTTATTTTTTCATTTTATTCTATGGCGGATTAGAGGTCATCTTATTTTTCGTTTTGCTTCATTTAAGAATATTAAACAATTGCTAATATGTAGGTTAATTCACTTGATGGCTAATAACTGAGTAAATATTTTAAAATTAGGCAAATAAATTTATCTATAACTGATCACTCAAAAAAATACTTGCAGACTTATTCGTGTATTATTCTAATTATCAATTCATTTTCGATGACGAATTCACTAGAATGAGACTGATAAAGTTTACCATTAAAGAAGTAATGGATAGCAGAAGATGAAGAGACTCTTCCGTTTTCAAAGAATCAATGTCTTATTCTGAGAATTTACCAGCTTAAGGAAAGAATTAGGTTTTTTACTCTTGCAATCTGTATTTCATTTTAAATATAGCATTGAAATCAATGTAGTAAATATTTTATTGCATGCATCTTGAAAATAAACATGTATATTAAAAAATTTTAACTTTCATATTATAAATTTTCAATGTCGAATATTACTATAATTCAAGAACGAGTATCTTTGCAGGGGTAAATTACACACCGTATCTACAAAATAACTTAAGCGATCCTTCGTCTCGCAACCGTTAGTCATAGGCATATACTTCCAACTAAAGATATATTTATGTGACGCAGAGCCAAAGAATATGTACTGTTAAGAACGAAAACTTCTGCACAGCAGGAGTGACTCCGTCCCAATGTAGAGGGAAACAGCTGCGCATGCGCGAAATATCTGTTGCCAATCTCGAAGCCGGCTTCGAAGTTCGAAGGTTACATTTATCAAGAGTTCATAAAACGAATATGGTTTCAAATTTATTTAAACGTTAAAGGAAATGAAAATATTTTTTCGCGCAAGTAAACTAATTAATAAATTAGTTATTTTGATAAAAAAATGTACGAAAATTCGAGTTTAAATTACCGCGAAAAGTTAAAGAAGAAACGATTTGTCAACGAACGTTTCTTCTTAACCTGTTCCTCAATTTCTTGTACACATCGCGGATAGGGAAATTCTCGCCGCCAGGTTCCGTCGCCAAATTCCTTTTCGCGAATTTTTCCCTCCACATTCTAGCGGCATAATAGCAAACTGGTTCACATTACGTTTATGGAACCTTTCCTTCTTTGCAAAGACGTTCTTTGACAGGGCCAACTAGACGGGAGAGTTGTTGGAGACTCTGACTACCGTAGGGCCTGGGTTCGAATTTCAAAGAAGGCATGGATGTATATTGTCTGCACCTTTATAGGAGGCAACGGTGGCCCATCTATTAGGTGCCTCCAGCGAGATGTATGCTGAACCTGTTATATAAAGTCGTTGGGTGCTTAGTAGAGTGGTCACTGTGTCCGACCTTAGTAGTGTTCGCTATTGGAAAGAAATATATGACGTAGATTACTCATACTTTGAAATCACGAAATCTAATTACTTATGCATTTCTACGCTACCTATATATATGTTAAGGTAAATTTTATACTCACTGCAAAAAGTAAATCAGAAAACGTGTGACCCCGGTAAGACAAAAATCGACCAAGATAGTTATTATAAAGTTTTTTTTATTATTATTTTCCAATGGCAGATTGTGAACAATTATAAATGTAACCCAGCCCATTAATCTATACAATGCCATATGCGGTGGTCTCTTTATTATGGAGGCACCCAATAGGTGGGCCACCATCGCCTGTCCTATGAAGGGACGGACAGTTAAAACCATGCTTTCTCCAATATTCGAAACCAGGCCCTTCGGTTTCGCAGTCAGCTTCCCTGACCACTATACCGACTGCACGGCCTTATTTTAAAGTTGGCTATCATGTAAATTGAAAACTGATTGTCTGTACTTAAAATGCTACTAAAAGTTTGTTATTAAAAATAAAAATGTCAATTTACAGAACCGTTTCTGATGTCAACAGATTAAGCCGCGAGCATATATACACAGAATTTTATGAAAAGTATTGATCAGTGTAAAAGTTTTTCACAAAAGTAAATTTCATTCATAGAATGTTACGGAGTTCGTGTTCTAGAAAACTTCAGTACTGGTCTATAGACACTTAGCAGCATTATAGCATTATTTGCATAAATTAAAAATGAAAATAATATCCAGTTCTCTTTTTTTTTTCTTTTTGCACGATTATAGCATAATGATCATAAAATAATAAAACTTCAAGAGGGTATTTATAGCATATCTTAGCATTTGAAACTTATACATTACTCGCGTAAAATTCTTTCGGCTTACCAACTGTAAAAATATTATAATTAAAAAATGTTAGAAATTAATAAATCACAAGAAATTACCAGAGATTGGCGTTTAGGAGGAAACAATCAACCTCAGATTGTTTTAACCGATGTCTCATAGCTAATTAAAAATGATGTCCAAAATCCCATATTTAATTATATTTAAATACCTTTGTCAGCTATTGCTGTACGAGAGTTAAATGTTTCGAGCTTTATTTTTTATGTTGATTGTAATACACTGCTGGCCATCGTAAATGCAACACCCTGAAGGAAGCATGCAAATAACATGAAATTTATAACATGCATAATTCATGTTATGAAATTTATAACATGCATTGCAATTTATAACATGCAAATTTATAACATGAGGTGAGATATGCAAATGATTAGAATTTCAGGGCAGACGCACATATTGCTCGCATGTGGCGCCACTTCAAAGCGCTATTTAAGGCTTGGAGTTTTCGACGACTTCAAGTTCGGCAATTTTGTTTTTCTTGTGTTTTTTTTTTCAAAAAAAAAAAAAAAAAACGATTAACTATGCATCGTAGTAAACAGCGATCATCGTTTGATTCAGTATCCGAGTTCGACAGAGGAAGGATAGTGACCCACCGAGAGTGTGGATTATCTTTCAGGGAAATCGGAAATCATGTTGGACGAAATTAAACAACTGTAATGCGGATATGTGACCGTTGGATGAATGAGGGTACGACGACTGACGTGTTCGATCGCATTCTCATAAGTGCACCCCTTCACGTGATGACGGGAACATTGTGCGCATGGCAGTGACGGATCGCTCAGTCACATCACGAACCACAGCACATCACATACAGTCTGTAACGCATCATCCAGTGTCTGCGCGAACCAATCGACGCCGTTTACCGCAGAGTGGTCTGTCCGCAAGACGTCCATTGCTTCGTTTAACCTCGATGCAGAACAACAGACGTCTCTGCCGCCAGTGCTATGAAAGAAGGATGCAGATGGCAGAATGCAATGAAATTGTCTTTACTGACGAGTCAACCTTCTGTCTGCAAGACCACGATGGTCGGATTCGAGTCTGGAGACACCGTGGAGAGAGGATGCTGAACAGCTGCGTTATGCACCGCCACGCTGGTCCTGCACCATGTATTATGGTATGGGGCGGTATTGGATATCTCTCTCGCACTCCTCTAATATGCATTGCCGATACTTCAAACAGCTCCGATGTGTTGGAGCCAGTTGTCCTTCCTTAACTTCAGGGCTTGGCACAGCCATATTTCAACAGGATAATGTGCGATCACACGTGGCACGCATTGTCCATAGGTTCTTCGTCAATCGCTAGATTAAACTGCTTCCCTGGCCGGCTCGCTGTCCGGATCTTTCGCCGATAGAAAACATGTGGTCCATGGTTGCTGAACGATTGACCCAGATTACATCCCAATCTACCACACCAGATCAACTTTGGCGACGTGTGGCAGCTCCAACAATCTCGGCAACTCTGGCTACTGATTTTGGAAGGAACAACACTTCAAAGAATTCTATAACTTTAACTACTTGATACTTGGTCAATATATTATCTAGTAAATAAATTTTGTTGTGATATCTCTTGTCTTTCTTGGTGTTGCAATTTGGGTGGCCAACAGTGCATTTGTTACATAAAAGTATAGAAACCAGAGGAGAGTATAAAAAGTTAGATTTTGTTATTTTTAGAAACTGTTCTGCATTTTAAATGTAAAAGTGCTAAAAAATTATGGCTTATTTTTAAAAAATGGATTTACTTAAAATTGCCACTCTTAAATTTGTATTTTGTTATTCAAAAACAAGTATCTTTACAGCGTAAATTATACACTGTGTCTATAAAACTTTTTATGCGATCCTTAGTTTTGCAAGCATCAGTCGTAGACATACACTTCGAACTAAAAAATAGGTTTAAATGACGCAAATTATTCATGTTTTAGCATTTCTAAGTGTTAAAAACACCAGTTTCGTAAAAATTACGAAATGTAACTATTCAAGAATGAATATCTTTACAGAGGTAAATTATGCACCGTGTCTACAAAAGTTTTTATGCAATCTTTTGTCTTTTTGTTTTGCAACTATTAGTCGTGGACATATACTTCCAACTAAAAAAAGTTTTAAATGGCGCAAATTATATATGCTTCGGCATTGTTAAGTATTAAAAAGTCAGTTTTGTAAAAATTGCAGAATGAAATTATTTACGGATTTCTCCACTTCCTATTTATATGCTATGGTAAATTTTATACCCATTGCAAAAAGTAAAAGAAAAAAAGTACTGTATGACAAAAATTGACCAAGATATTTAGTTTTAAAAATTACCAATCAATATAATTTCTTTTGCAACTCCACTTCATTTATTTAATATCGCCTAGAAACAGCGTATTTAGCAGTCTTTTGTTTGCGGAAAAGAAATGTAAGTTAATCCTGTTCCATTTTAAGAACAGTAAAGTAATGTACTGTTGGATCGGTTGGTACCCTGGTGGCGGATCGGGGAATGCCTCCGTAGATTTATCCTTGGGTGGTAGGAGGGAAATTAAATACCTCCCGCGGACCAACGGGTAGAAGTCCAACCTCTTTGAGGCTCTGGCAGCTTCTTTTTCTATGAATTGTGCAATTTTATAATAATGAGTTAAAAGGATTTATTATTGATGGAAGCTAATTACGTACTTTGCTTCGTTGAAAATATTTTGGTAGGTAGGAATTTAATATATTTATTAGTTAAAAAGATTATTTTACTTCCATTTCCTTTTTACGTCTTCTCAATTCTTTTCTTCTTGTCAAATTTGTATTTATACTATATTCTACTACTGTTTATTGTTAACAATTATCTATAAGTAATTTCCTGAATATTCTTTCATCTTAACCACTTTCTTGAAGGCACAGAATTATAATATGCACGATAATTCTGAGTAATCAGATTACAGAAAAATGAAAAAACAGTAATGCTATCGTATTATAATTCCTTTAGCTGAGACGTTAAAATGTTAGACTTTTTTTTCTTTTATTTGGTTTCAAATGTATCTAATGTAATATCATTTTACTGATAAAATGGAAATAAAAAAAATTAAAAATGAGCTGGATATTTTTACTATCAAAAGTTTTACGCAGAAGTCCACATTTTTATATTCGAAGTAGATGAATAGAATAAATATTAATCTCCCGCATAAAACATTAAAATTTTCATTTCTCGTATCAAAGGATTTCGTAATTTAATTTCGAACTCACGCTTGAATATATTATCAAGTTAGTAAATCTCATTTTTATATTATTTAATTTAATATGTAGTATTGCATAAACCTGGTCGGAATACTGATAATATTATGCAATATATGTTTTTACAAATATTATTATCATTGATAAATTCAACATAATAAAGTAAGTCGCGTTTACATTTAATCAGTAAAGAATATATGTTTAAATATTGCATACTTATATACCTAAATAATATATGTTTTATTGTGACTTGCATTTTAGATTTATTTACACTTTTCCTTTCATTTATATTGATACAATGCGATCTTAAATTTACTTTGTTTCAGAGTTTTAAACAAACCGTTTTAGATGAACTAGCATTATTTATTGATAATAATAACTTATGAATCGCGTATTAAAGAAATTAAACTACATCTTTCATAATTATATTTACCTAAGTTTCGTAATTTATTATATAATTATCTTTTAAAGGGACAGGTGAATGGGAATATACTCTAAAACCCATTTTTCAATCTAACATAATAATTTTTAATGTATTTATCTTTAGACAAACTAAAAAATCACCGATATTGTGTCTCCGAGAATCTTTTTATCTGATATTTTTATCTCGTCACGATAAAGTTTGCAAGTTACTTATTTCGTTTTAACCTAAGATCGAATAATTTATGTCAGTGTTCATAAAACGTACCGCAAGATGCGTAACATTTAATTTTTTCCTGCCCTACCTTCCATTGCTCTAGATTATGCTTCAGAACGATTTGAAAACGTTTCGTGTGACTTGGCCATTGAATTTATCGGAGTTTGTGAAGTCTAGACTGAGATTCTCTGTTTTTGTTCGTTTTATTTATGCATCTAATATTTAATGCTTTAGTTAAGTTACTTTTATAAGTCCCATGTTGTACATTTGTGGTGCACGGGGAGATTGTATGTGTTAAAAAATTTATTCCACATAATACATACTATGCAGAAATCTCGTGAAATCGAAACATTTTTCCTCATAGGTACTATATTTAATTACAGTGAAATGATAAATTGCTCAACATTAATATTTGATTATTTTAATCCATTTCAAAGGTGCATCTGGTATGCAATTTGAAGCTGATTGGTTGACGTTTACAATCATGGAAACAAAATCATTAATTTATGCATGCATATAAATTTTCTAACCTGGCGTTCATCCAGTAATAAACAATGGGATTGTAACAAGAATTGGACATTGCCAGCCAATAGATGGCTAGGTAAACGTGCTGTATGTGATCAGAAACCAGAGTTTCTTGGTGATGGTAGACGTAGAGGAAGTATATGTGGTAGGGCAGCCAGCATACGCCAAATAATACTACGATTGCGACCAGCATGTGCACTACCTGCAAAAAGAACAAAGTTACCATTATTTTAAATACATTTTTTAAATCTTGTTAAATTCAGTTTAAAAAATAAGTGATTGTTGCAATTTGAAATTATATGTGAGATTTAATTTTCATTTCAGATAATTGATCCTTATGTTCAGTTTGATATTCTGAAATTTGGAAAAACACATGAACTGGAATACTTAAATTAACAATTAATACCTTCAGCAATGTTTAAGTCTCAAATCGTTTGAGCAACTTCACACGTCTTAAGAGGCTTAGACTAAACCTTTTGTACTTCTCAATAGTAAATAAATTAGATTCTCTCAAATTTTAGTTGTAGGAAATTTCATGGTTTCATGTTATTTTAAAATGCATTCAATCAATTATTCACTTTAACATTTTGTGTTTACCGGCTGACTATATATAATGATTCATACGACAAGCAATCGAGAATAACTGCTTAACTTTAAGGTACTAAAATAAGTTATTCGTACTTACAATGCACTTTGAAATGTATCTTCCCCAGCAAAATTAAATTTAGTTCCATATACTGTTGCGAAATTATACAAGGGGCGGTATTTAAAGTTGCCCATTAAAAAGGAGAAGAAATATTGCAGATAGCAATAAACGCAACTGAACACACCCAAAGAAGTCAGGGCCTTGGATTTACAAGACAGGTCTAACGTTTTGGATACAACATTGCTAGAAATATCCTTCATGACAGCTAATTTGTTTTCATCTCTCAGATTTTAAATCTTAGAGGTAAGTCCTATGGAGTCATATGGAGTAGGGATATGAATGGATACATGGAGAAGGAAACGTGAAAAATGAGCAGTGTCCTCTCCCGAATTCGAACTCCAAACCTTCCACCTGCTAGCGGGACACGAAGCTACCAGTTACACTACGAAGTCACGCGATAAGGAAGGAGAAAATACTTAACTCCTCAAAAAAGTTGGATTTCTACTTCCACCCCAGGTTTGGCGTAGAGCCCGCCGTGGGGGAGAGTGGTCCGAAGGTCTCCATTCCTCTTCCCTACCATATATTACCTCCATATATTTGGAGTGCCTCCATTCCGCAAAGACACTATACATTTACAAACATCCATGCCTTCTCCAGGATTCGAACCCGATCGCTTATATACCGCAGTAGGCTCTCATAACCCCTATATCGTCTGGGTGGCACGAGAAAAGGAACAAGAATTAATTGAAATTATTTGCCTTTATGAAGTCGTTTTCATTTGCTAAATTACATATTGAAGTTGTAATAAGCAAAAGTATTGAATTATTTTTATGACTAAATTACTCTTTTGGGATTCTAAAATAATACATATATATATATATATATATATATATATATATAACCTGCCCTAAATTTTTAAAAATTACACTAGTTATTCTTAGGTGAAGTTTAAAAAGGGAATATATAAGCAATAAAACTATTTCCACTGTCTAATATTTCTGCGAAGAAACAGAATTAGCGCATTTTTTTAAACAAAGCGAGTATTTCCAATTTTGTAATTTTTTTTAACATCAGTATAATGCTTATAAAAGCTTTAAATATATAATTCTAAATTTGTTCAAAATATTTCAGACTACCGATTCTTTAAATATATTTCAGTATAATATTGCACCAACTGTTATACGAATATTAAAAAAGCGAAATTAAATGCTTCAAACATTTTGCAGTTTTAAGTAACAGAGGATCAAAGTCCATATTTTATCTGCTTTTAATTAAGCCAAACAACGCCTTATCTGCTTAAGTGGAGGGATGCCTTTATGGTAAGGATTTTATAGACATAATTCCTTTATACCCATGTTATATATTTGGAAATTTATGAAAATTTATGCAGCTGGCTAAAAAGTCGGGATTCAAATCCCGACCAAATTACAAGTGTTCAATAGTTTGAGAAATCTTCAATTCATAAATGTTGTATAAGAATGGATTGCTTTGGCATGGTATTACCTATAGATGAAACCAGGCGAGAAAAATATGGAAATTATGTTCAGGAAGAGGAGTCTAAAAGCAGTCATTGTATAGCTCTGTTATTTGAAAAATCATATGTACTCGTATTTTTTCAGAATTATACTCTAAATGTCACCAATTGATTGAATTGAAAATTATATCTTGAAACAGTTTTTTTTCCTAAAAACATTTCTTTTGTGCTAACAATTTAAATACATGAAAGGTGAATAACAAAACTTCGACAAAATTAATAAGCATGATAGGATGCAGAAAAACAAGCATTTTTAATTACAAAATGCATGTTTCCTAACAAAGTGTTCGAGAAATTTCCGGCAGCGACGCCAAAGTGATTCGCTAGACTTCCAGCTAAGACGTATAAGCCTTCGAATTCGTGCCCGTTGTCATTTTTACTACATATTTCAAAAGGAATTGCTCCACTGTTCCACTGGGTATGTATGTCACGTAAGAAGCTGCCAGGGCAAACGTTAAAGAAGCCCAATACAATGAAACGAAGTCCAGTGTATTCCATTTTATAGGGTCAGCGAAACCAGCATATTACAAGAACAAGACTGTATCTAAATATTTTTCTAAATGACGCGTACCAGAACAAAAAATCTTTGCTCAATTCGAGTGGAATTGCAAAAAAAGCGTATTTGTTAGCGTTTTTAGATACAGGGCTGCAAAGCGTGCCAGGGCATCATATGCCACAGAGGAATTAGCGACCATTCTGAATGCAGGATTCGAGTATTCTCCCATGGTATAAGTAGGGCTCATTCGATGGTGCTGTGCCAAACTACAAACGAACGACTACATCTTCATCATACATAAAAAGGTGAAGCCTTCATATCTTTAGATTATTAGCGTAGTATCAAATTTGCTACTAGCTCCTTCAGCAGAAGTGCAAAGGAATTTTTCTACAAATAATCCAATTTACTAACGAATACTCATCAGGAAATTAGACACGAAAGAAGTTTGAAGGATCATATTTGTCATATGTGAGTACAAGTATAGGTAGAAGTGAGAAGGCTACTAAAAATTCACCATTGGTTGTCGATCCTTCTTGAGGCTCTGGTAACCATTCTTCCATGAAATTCATGGCCAGGACAGTAACATCTTCTCGTAGAGAATTATATATATATCTCGCCTCCCTTTTACCATTACTAATTTTCCTGTTTCTTAATTTATATTTTAATAACTTATTCTGCGATGCCAATCGCAAATCTTTAAAAAAATAACGATCAGGCAATGCTGAGGTTTTAATGTAAAGTCATTTTTTGATTCTTGAAAGCAGTCCTTCAATTGACAATCACACTCCCATCACTGGAAATATTTTATATTCATGATTTTCCATACGTTTTATAGATTTTAAAATATTCTAACTACGTGCTTAAGAACTCGCGCAAATTTGAATTCGGTAAGTAGAAAGTTAAAACTTCTTTGGAGTTACTTTCAGAAACATATATTAATGCGTTTATTAGTGCCGCGTCAAAAGAAATTTCTCATTCGACCAGTTTTAGTATTAGTTGCATAAATGATACTATAAATAGCAATTTAGTACTTTTAAGCGTATTACTCAATGCAAAATACTTTACGATGTCTTTCATAAAATATGCAAGTGCGATTGTACAGTGCTTCTAGATATAGCTATAACCTGCTCTGAAATATTTGTTCCAGGAATTTATCTGAGGCTACCTTTTATGAAATAGAATAAAGTATTATCGCAGAGAAATGAAATCAATAATATATACCGAAATGTATAACGACTAAAGTTAGTAGTTGTCACGTGCATAACTTTTATATAAAACATCTGCCGTATGCTGTTTACATATTTATTAAACTAATATAAAACTTTGAGTATTTATAAAAGTACCAGAATTATAAATGATAGATATTTGTAAGTCAGAATGAACTTAAAAAAAGTGATACACGATTATCAGTAAAAATATATTTTACGTTTTTGTATTGCGATATCATAAGCAAAGAACAACGAATTAAAGACAAGCAAATATCTTCCAAAAAGATACTTATACAGCAGCTGCGTTTTTCAAATAGAAATAATTATTAATAAAAGTATAACCAGTAAATAAACGTAGAAAAGAAGATAGACGAATCCTCACATATTTGATATATTTACTTTGAATTTTATAATAAATTAGAATGTGCAGAATTACATTCATCATCTGCTAATCTAGTACATTTACATATCAACCATGATTTTGAAAATCGAGAGTTTTAAAATGCATCGAACATATAAACTTTGAAATTCGAAGACAAAGTGCATCAGACTAAAAAGTAAATTCGAGGGTATTACATTAAATTTAAAATATACCTTCGGTCTGCATAATGCGTAAATCGTTCTGTGTAGATGTAAAATGACTATAGCTTCATTTCTAAGGCAAAACCTGCAAGAACAGATTATGAAAATTTCATGCTGGATAAGAAACATTACTTGCTTTTTTAGCGCTAGAAGTGATAAAGGATGTTCCAAAATATATGTAAGATTTGGTTTGTTACATTTGGTTCATTTGTGCAATAAAGTGTTTCCAGCAAAAAAAAAAAAAAAAAAAAAAAAAAAAAAAAAAAAAAGACAGTGTCACAGATGAGAGTTCAGGGTTATTAAAAATGGAGCGCTACTCTAAAGAACAAAACATTTTCATTATTGAGCGATATTTTTAAAATAATGAAGGTTTGGCAGCTGTAGTTCGCAATTTTCACGCAACATTTAGTGGCAATATTGATTAACTTTTATAAGGTATTTTCTTCCTCTTTCCAGCATACGTTTGTGACGTAACGGTAGTACACTCGAAGCGTATTCCAGAGGTCGAGGTTTCGAGTCCCGGCGAGGGCAGTGCACATTTTTCACGTCTCCGAATTCAAAAATATAAGTAAGTAAATAAATAAATCCTAATGACTCTACAAGTATGCTCAGAACTAAAAGGTTGGGGAGAATAATTCGTCACCACCAGGATTTGGCGATTGAGTCTCTTAATCCTCATTCACCTTTTAAAAAGGGAGTACATATAATCAAGGAAGTTTCTTCCTATATTTATGGTATTTAAGGTATTTTCTATCTTCTTCCAGTATTCCTTCATGGTGTAACGGTAGCATACTCTGCACGTATTCGGGAGCTTCAGGTTCGAGTCCCGACGAGGGAATTCCTCATTTTTCATGTCTCCTGCCTCGAAATAACTCTACAGTGTAATCATTTATGATGAGATTAATTAAAACATTTAGGAAGACAGGATGAATTAGCGATCTCAATAATTGTGCCTGCCTTTCAACACAAACCATCGAAGAAGTTAATGACAGTGTTCCTTAGTAACCAGAAAAATCAATTAGGAAACACCATAGTCAAGAATTGGATATTTCTGGAAGTTCTCTGCAGTTTATTCTCACGAAAGATTTGCATAAAATCATCTTCAGCTTTGAGGCTCATTCCCATCTTTAAGGCTTGGTTAATCGGCAAAGTTATCGTATTTGGTGTTCAGAAAAAACACCAGTGATTGTTAAGAAAAAAATAATGCATCCAGAACGTGTTATTGTCTGGTCTGGAGATCATCATGCTTCTTAAAATACGGCTGGTCAGGCAACAGCAATTGATGTTACTTCGCTATCACAACAGCAAATACTCAATACTACAATTACAATAAAGCCCAAATTACTGATTAGCCAATATTTTGTGCTTAAATTATAGATGTGAACGACATTTAGTTTCAACAAGACACTGCTACATGTCATATAACACGAAAACCAATTCAATGAAAAATTGCAATGAAAGAGTGCGTATATATAACAGCAAAGTTCTGGGGTCTATTTACTCAATATTCTATTCCATACATGAGCCTATACTGTATACTTTATGAATAGATAAAAATGCACAATTTGTAATTATAAACCTATGTGTTCTTTAAAAATTACTTCTTGCGTCAATTTTAAAACGAACTTTCTTACCTTTCTTAGTCTTTATTCTTTTTGGCAGTTTCACTTTTCAAATTTTATCACTTAGTGTTAACTCCATGTATTATTTTTAAGTAAATAATGTAGTGCATATATATATATATATATATATATATGTGTGTGTGTGTGTGTGTGTGTGTGTGTAAGATAGAAAGTATGGAAGCAAACTTCTAAACTTAATTGTGTATAACTTCTTTTAGTTTTATTTAATTTGGGGACTTCGTCTCGCTGTCTTAGAAATATCCCACTGTGTCATTCAAATTAATCATGCGATTTTACGTAACGCTTAATCCAGACACCTCGTGCCCAATCAAAATAATTGTAAGCTGAAACTTTTGCCTCCCTTCCTTCTTCGTTTGCATTACTACTGTGACACTCTCTTTTTTCGCTTAAGCTTTCATTCTGTTAAGACGCTTTGCTGCAATCATCTATATGTTGCTATGATAGCTTCTACCGGTATAAGTATCAAAATTGTGAATGTTCTGGAAGTAGGCACGACTGGAGTGCCAAGTGAACTGTGGCCACAAAATGTGAATTAAAATAAATAGTTGAATTTAATCCGAGTCGAGTTGGACGCTTTAAGTATCAAGTATCTACGCTATAAGTACTTCTACGCTACGTCATAGAGTCCTTATATCAATTCATCCAAAATTACGTTAATAATGTTATAGTATTTTTAACTTTTACCTAAAATTTTTCAAAAACTACCAAAAGGTACCCTACAAATTAACCATAACACTAAAATACTCTTACCACAGAAAAAAAATACTAGTAACGATAAAGTTGAAAAATTTTGCGTTGTGTTTCTTCCGGATTAACCCTTAAATCAATTTGAGTAAAAGACTGGTAAAAATCATGAACACACAAAATAAATTTAACCATTGAATGATCTAGAAAAACTTATTTATTTAACTATTAAAGCTAATGACAGATATATCCATTAGTTAAAAAAATCTAAATATATTCAACAAAAGTGGTACTATTGTTTTTACACATCCAACATTTCTGAGTAATTATTTTTTTCTTTTTATTTATAACATCCTTGTAATTACTATTAAATTTGATATTGCAAAAACTGGTAAAACATACCAAAAACATTATGCTATAAATTTAAGAACAGTACCCTCCCCGGGGAGCAAAATAATAAAATAAATAAATTTAACAAGTTACACTTTCCACTTCACACCTAATTGCTCAATCCAAAAATAATATTTCATAATATTGCATTCAATACCATCATTTAAACACTATTAAAGCTAATTTTTAACCTCTATTTTTTGATTAATTAAATATGGTTTTACCGGATAAAGATATGTAGTGACACCTTTACACTTTTACAAACAGGTTCGTACTTAGAGGAGCAAGAATGCTCTAATACAGGCACTATTACTAATCAACCTCACCAATGAGTAATACAAAGAAAAATTCAATTAAATAATTCCTGAAGAACTTCTTTCTCAAAACTATTAAGTTAAGTTACCATGATTTTCATAAGGCTATAATTCTTTATTAAATTTAATGCCTTTATTTAATCGATATACCAAGGAAAAATATGATTTCTATAGAGTTAGGATAATATTATCACTTACAACAATTTAGGTTCAACAAATTAAATTAATTCAATCTTTTTTTTTTGACTGCAGAAATCTATAATACTTGACTAACCAAGTATAAAACAAAAAAGAAATGAGAACATATCTGTAATTGAGTAGAAGGCAAGACAACCCCAAAACAAATGTCCATTGAAGCTCATGAGGACTGCTGCTGTTGAAAGGAGAAAAAAAAATGTTCGTCGAATGTATGGAGTCATTGAATTTCTTGTAAATATTGCAGTTCCGGATGGGGAGAATACGAGGATATTTATGAAGAACTAAGAGGATTAAACGGCCAAATCAGTTGATCAGTCCCGGATACGAGAATTATGATGAACAAATTCTTCAGACAATTTCGGACATCCTCAGAGGGAAACGACGAGGCAACATCTAGGAGATCTCAGGAACATTGGTGGTAAAATTTTTTATTTTCAATTCAGAGTGTAGCGGCAATCAGACGGTTAAGAACTAGGAGCACTCATCACTTTTTTTCATAGATCGTGTAAGGATTTAATTTTTTTCACACATGAAAGAAAATAAATTGAAGAAGGAAAATTTTGAATTATTGAAGAGACAAGATGCCAAACCTACGGCCCGTGCTCAAGGCGCTTAGCCAAGGGGCCCGTAGGTCCCACGGGAGTTCCATCCATTTTCTCGGCGGAATCGGCTGCCGCCTCGGACCGCATCAGAAAGCAAATCAAGAAAGCAAAAGACGTGTCAAAAAAGTGTGCTCGTCCCCCAAAACAACCCGTTAAAAGGGAGGACGCTGGACTGCCAAGTTGGCACAACCCACTCTTCGCCAAAAGTTAAAATAGCTGCAACAACAGCATTCCCTCATGTTAGCAAACTCGCCAAATCCACCACTTTGAAACCTCAACGGAAATTCTATGTCGCCAAACCCTCGCCAAAATAACCACGCATTGTGGAAGGGGAAACCTGGAATTTCAACAACCCTGCAAGCAGTCCCAACGAAAGAACGCTGAAACTAGCAAAAAGTGACTTCTACCGGAAAAGGGCATTTCTTCCCCCATAACAGAAATCAGAATGCACAACGGAAAAAATCTACTAATTAAAGCTCATAACTGAAATGCAATTAAAGTTAGAAAAACGAAAGTTATGTCAAATTAAAGAGCTAATTTTTCTGCAACTAATGATATTAAATACTAAGAAATCAAATTAATTTTTGACATGAAAAACTGAGTTTATTACGTGAAAAGTTCACCTAAATCCATTGTTTGCGTGTACAGGATTGAAGACGCAGTTCGCGTAAACTCGGAAAGCCGAAATATATTACCCTAGAATTAATAAGCCAAAAAGAATATAACCACTTGTGTAGCTCAAATTTTGAATAGTTACTAATTAAAATTTTGATTTTTATGAATCAATTAAATTAAATTCGCTACACAACATCCCTCCTATGACCGGTAAAAATTTTTTTGGCAAAGCCAAAAAAATTTTAGGACCCACAGACAATGGAAAAAGTTTAAATAACGAACCCATTAAGAAAAAAATCAAATAGACCTTGGTACCCGGTTAAGTGCCAAAAACATAATCAACTCAAAACTAGTTGTCACGGAGAGCAGTGATAAAAAAATTAAAATTCAATTACAAAGCACAAAGTTTAACCAATTAAATTAAAAAATCTAATTCCAACTCGAATACTCAATTAACAGCAGCAGGAGTGAAGTGTCACAAAAAGTCCATTTGCAAAACAAGTTAACATAAGTACATAAACCAAAAAAAAATCACAAGTGAGTGAAAAATTACACCTTAACAAATCAGTCAACCAACAGTGACAAAAAAAAATCCTAAAAAAATTACACACTGAACTGAACCAGAAGTTGAAACAAACGGAGAACACTCCCAGGAACGGAAAAGAGAAACTTGACCAACAAAAAATATTAAGCCAAAAGAAACTAGCGCGCGTCTAGAAACAAAAGGAAAAAATAAAATTTAGATAATCTTACTGGAAACGAGGAAATTAAAAATCAGGCCAGCCGAAAAAATCCTTAAAAACAGAACACTATTGTGTAAAGAACTCGAAACCGAAACTAAAAGAAATTCACACAAATGCAGACAACTCCTAGACCAAACCAGTTGTAAAATATGGAAGAAAAACCTTTAACTATTCTTTCAAGAAAACAAAACTACCACGCTTCAAAAAAAATAAAATTCATAAACAATTCAAGCTCAAACCAAAAAAAAAAAAAAATCAAATTCTGAAAATAGCCAAAATGAATCCAACGAAACAGAACTGAAGCAGGTTACACACAGAATTTACACGTAAACAAGAAGGTGTCCAACAAAAGGGTTTGCCACAATTTTTAAAGAAAACAATGCTGCACCAAGGTTCTCAAAGTCTAGCTCCTGGAGAGTAGTTAAGAAGATGAAGAGTATGCATTGCACTCTAGGTAGCAATCGTAAGCATGACTACTTCACATCAAAACTACAAAACTGCTGGCACAAACTGCAACAGCAAACAAGAGGGAAGTGTTTACACAAAAACAATCAAACTTCTCAAAATCATATTCTCAAAATCCACAAATCTCACAAAACCCAATTCTATACGTCTTC
This sequence comes from Stegodyphus dumicola, assembly GCF_044657685.1. Classification (NCBI taxonomy): domain Eukaryota; kingdom Metazoa; phylum Arthropoda; class Arachnida; order Araneae; family Eresidae; genus Stegodyphus; species Stegodyphus dumicola. The sequence goes on from NC_140770.1 coordinate 132,600,279, forward strand.
TTAACTCACTTCAAACAAAACTCCTTGAAATACACTAAGCCTCAAGAGCAATCACAAATGTTTCAGTAACCACACAGTATAACCAGAAACCAGAAAAGAAAAGTTTTTGAAAGACAATCCCAATGTATTCACAAAGAAATAAAATAATGAATATTGGATAAAATATATGCCGATTCTTCTTATTCTAGAGTAAAAGAAAAGGTCAAACAATTTCACATAGACTAATAAAATACTGTTTTATTCCAGAAAGAAATTTTGATTGATAGAGGAATAAAATCTAAGAATTTGTAGAAAGATTGGATCTATCAGAAATAAATCGTTTGTGTGTTTTTCATGAATATCTTACATGAATCGTAATGAATATTGGATAAAATATATGCCGATTCTTCTTATTCTAGAGTAAAAGAAAAGGTCAAACAATTTCACATAGACTAATAAAATACTGTTTTATTCCAGAAAGAAATTTTGATTGATAGAGGAATAAATCTAAGAATTTAGTAGAAAGATTGGATCTATCAGAAATAAATCGTTTGTGTGTTTTTCATGAATATCTTACATGAATAAAATCTCTGCACCTGGGGTAATTGGATTTTTTCCATCAGTTTGCAAACAGCAATATGCCAGTATCTGTGCAAATGAAAAACTGCAACGGAGGTTTAAAGAGATTATTCAGCTCCTCTTTTACAGCTAGATCTAGCTTCAAATGTTTATTGTCTGCTCTCCAAACAGACCTTCGTGCGAAGAAAATTTATAATGATGAAGGTGTGAAAATTGCAGTGTTGGAAGATTTCTAGAAAACATTCCTCAGATTACGTTTTCAGGAGCACAGACAGCTCGCGAAATAATGCAAACGTGTATCCAGGTACTATGATATCACAATAAAATATAAACTATTAAATTGTTCTCTATTTTTAGACGTATATCAGGCTGGAAACTATGTAAAAGCTGGTGTCTATATCCCAAACATAAGAATGCAAGAAATTACGGATATTTTTAAGCTGTAGTAATGGTTATTTGCGAAAACTGGCAAGGATTAAGCTTTAACGAACATTTTAAAAATGCTATAAGTATGTAAAGTAATATCGAATTATTGTATAATAGTATATGAATATGATAAAATAAGTTAAACGTTGGAAAGAAAATGACATAGATTTTACAACAGTAATTTCTGTAAATTAAAAAATTCCGAAATACGAAGCTTTAAAACAATTTTGTAACTGGAAGTATATGCTTCGGACAGCGGTTGCGAAAATAAAGGCTGGGAAATGACTTTTGTGGAAACAATGCGTATGTCAATTCATTGTTTACCTGAATCTGGAGCAAAGACACCAAACAATCTTTTAATCATCTGCGTCATGAACGTAGATTTTGGGAGAGAGTCACCCTTGAAAAATTTCAATTATTATCTGAAATACTTAACGACTTAACTATATATTTTACGAACATACATTAACAAATCACTCACGTTACACATTTCGGCAGTTATTCCCAGAGAAAGTAATTTAATAATTTATTATATAAAGTTGAATTTTAACTAATTTTTATGCGTTCAATTTTGTGAATGTTATCGATGGGTGAAAAATGAATGTTTAAGAGGTAATACGGCTGTGAAAGTTATCTTAATCTGATTGCAAAGGTAAATATAATGATTTTATACCAGCCGATTACTCAACGAAAATATTAACAGAAAAATTAGATTTTTAAAGTACTTTATGAGTCATTATAGTTGTTGAATTTTAATTTGGAGTTATTTTGAGAGTTTTAACGCAGTGTAAACTTGGTTCCTCATGAAAAGAGAAATACAAGTTAAGTTAAACGTAAACTTTAATAGGTGCTTTCGTTGAGCTTAACAAAACAGGATATGTAAATTTATGACATGTGAGGAATAAATATAACAATAAAAGATGAATAACTGATGATTAACGTGACTGGTTCAAGCATAATTTGTACTCAGCATAATTTTACTAATTAGTATTCAAGCATAATTTTCAATCCTATGCAAGTGAAAAAAGACCCTAATTTATTCCCATTAGAGCCGGGGGAAATTACGCAGTTCACAGTCCTTCAAAGAACTTTTGAACATATCGGAAGATTACTTTCATTCCGTAGCACTGCGCGGGATTAATTCTTTTATACACTAATAAAACACCACATCAGAATGAAGAAAAATTTGTTTCCCTTTCCGCAGCTTTATAATGCTGTTGAATTCCGTTACACAACGCAGGATTTGAAGAGGTGGTTGATTAATTTTTTCCATTGCAGTTTGGAATACAGGAAAGCTTGCGGTAATTTATAACTGTGATAGTTCAGTGCAGATGACTTAAGGATAAGATACATGAAGATTATTATCAGATACTCGTGGTTGGAGTAGACGGTCCTAGGACGGTGGTAGAAGATGCATTCCCATTGCGTTCGAGACAGATAACTTGTCAGATTTGATATATAATAATAATAATAATAACGTCCAAAAAGAGAATTTAGTGGAACCATTCGCTAGAGGATATAGGATCATGGCTAGAGGTGGCTGTATTCTAGAAAACTGGAAATTGTGGACATAGTGGTGGCGTCTTTCTAGATGCAACTTTTGAAGACTCACTAAACCCTTCATAATTAGAACATATCTTAAATGCTTGTTGATTATTCGGACAATCTTATGGCATGACCCAGCACAATAGCGACAGTCTACACCCAACAGTTTTAATTATGACGCATTACATTTTATATAACGAATAGAACCAGGTAAGTAAGACACGATCTTCAGCTAACAAGCGCATACAGCAAGAGAGAGTGCGTACATCGTGGCCGGAGTATTCATAATCTCTAAGCACTTTGTTTTAATCCTGCACAACGTTTGAGCAAGAGTTTTGCCAAAGGGTTATTGCGGGAAAAATACAAATGCCTTGAAGGGCCTCTATTTACAGTTGAAAACAGAAATTTAAAAGACTATTGACAATTAATTATATATAGATTGTATATTTTATATGTATGTAAAATATACAATTGGTTTTATATATATATGTGTGTATGTACCCTGCTAAAAATGCCCCGTAGAAACCCATAAATTTTTTTTTACGGGGAATTGGCCTACGGGTACCCGTACAGCTCTGTGGGTACCCGTAGGCCAAATCCCCGTAAAAACCCACAGACAGAAACCCGTACAACTGTACGGGTACCCGTAGGCCAAATCCCCGTAAAAACCCATAGAAAGAAACCCGTACGGTTGTACGGGTACCCGTAGGCCAAATCCCCGTAAAAACCCATAGAAAGAAACCCGTACGGTTGTACGGGTACCCGTAGGCCAAATCCCCGTAAAAACCCATAGAAAGAAACCTGTACGGTTGTACGGGTAGCCATAGGCCGAATACCCGTAAAAACCCATAGAAAGAAACCTGCACGGCTGTATAGGTACCTGTAGGCGAAATACCTGTAAAAAACCTGTAAACAGAAACCCGTACGACTGTACGATTACGAGTAGGCCAAATCTCTGTAGAACTGTAGGCACTATAAACAAAATCCCAGTAAAAACCCATAGCCAAAAATCAAAACTTTATATGCATATCCATCCATTGGCCAAATTTCAAATAAAAAAATGGATATTCCGTAGGTCTATGCCTTGTAAAAACCAGTAAACAAAAGCATGTACACCTATACAGGCACCCATACGCCAAATCCTGTAAAAACCACTACACAAAAATCCACAGACCAATAAAGGTACCTCTTGGAAAAATCGCTGCACAAAACCCATAAACAGAACCAATAGCATTATACCATAGTGGAGTATCAATACATAGAATCGTACATAGAAGAGGGTATCCATATACAGAATCCCTATAAAAAACAATACACAAAAATAGAACTGTAAATCAAATTTCCATAAAAACATAAACCAGCAGAAGTACATAATTAGCACTGATGAAATGTACAGAACTAAATTGCGGAGAAAGCATGTAAAGTAATTTTAAATAAAACTCAATGCGAATAAATAAAAATTTTAAAATATCTAGAAGCCTACGAGCCCGTCCTTCTTAATGCACGTCAATATCTATAAACATATTACAAAATATTTGTATAAATTCTCTTTACAAAATTTTAAACTACCTTTATATAATTCTGAAAATAAAATGAATAGAAAGATAATAACCAAAGTCATGATTCACAACCATCAAATGATATATGTACATATATATATGTAAGAAAAATAAGGAATATGCAAAAGATTAAATTAGCAGCGTAAAATTAATTTTCCTTCTCTATTCTAAAAACAGTAATCTTTCTGCACTGCATCATTTGGAGATTAATTCATGTCATATGACTCTTACATAATTTGATGTTCTAAAAGAAACTAAAACTCAAACAGCCAATAGTAATTTTACAACAGTATTAACTATCAAAGACGAGTAAAAATGCATCGAGAACCAAAATTAACTCGGTCTGAATTAAGATTTCACCATTTATGTAACGCATTTGCTTTTTACGCTTTGTATTAGCTGGATTGCAGTCTGTCTGCTCCTTGTTTCTTACTACACATTTATCAAAAATGTTAATTTTTGGAATAGGCATAAATAATGTGCCAACTTGTTTGTGGCTGCAACATATTTGCTGAAAGAAAAGTTGAATTAAATCTACCTCGACTGCCAAATTTCTTATTCATTGTGGATTGGAGTTTCAACATTTCTAATTCATCAAAATTCTTGCTGTTCATTACGGATTCAGCTGCTTGTATTCGACTACAGAATCTATTACATATATATATAATATCATTTCATTTGATGGTTGCGAATCATTACTTTGACTGTATATATATTATTGATTTCATTATAAATATATACATATAGTACTGTACCTCACTGCATATATTTGTATTTCAGTTCTTTAATTGGGAAATTAAACAATTGTATTTAATCACATCAGCTTGTTTAACAATTTGATACCTAATGAGAAATGTATTGCCAAAGGATGGTACTTTCTAGCATCTGCTTAAATTTTAAGTTACCTGCAATGCACTAAACCAAATTAAAAAACAAAACTAGAAGAAACCTAAATTTTCAGGAAGAGAAACATTATTAACAAGCAAGCAAAAAGAATGCGGGACTTGCAAATTAGAAACTTAACATAGAAATCAAATTTAGCATACTTGCTATCCCCTTAAAGCTCGCTTACCAATGATAGTAACACCCTGCATCTTATTATGACATGCATACACATAGATGTTTTGCGTGGAAGAAAGGATGAATCCAAGAATATAATGTAGTGAAGAAATAATAATATAGAAACACTGTGTTGACCCCTTATTACAATACTTTGAATGTTACCTGTATCTCTCAAAAGATAAATGAAACATGAAGATAACATATAATAAACTTAATAGTACCCAAAATAGAGTAAATTATATTGTAACAAAATGAATTTAAAAAAAATTACAAGTTTCAACAAATACCAATTCTCAACGCACAGTTCGGGAATTAAGAAAATATCTCATAGCGTATAATGTTTTATTCTGTATCTCACTTTTAGTGCTATATAATCTTCCACAGATTTTATATAAATAAAATCTATAACATAATGGGTATTTATAGTATATGTAGTTCTTGATGTAAAAAAGATAAACTTTCGTACTGTAAAAATTCCATCTATGTGAATAAGTGTGAATATACTAATATACACATAATTATACTAAATAACTAATTTAATGAAACTAAATTTTTATAGAAAAATGGGGAAAGTGTAGAATCGCCCACTGCTTGCCGTGTTTTTAAGAATTGCACATACTCGGTATCCATGTACACATCGACCTATTTTCACTTAAAAAAAATCTCAGAATTGCACAAAAATGCCATTGTGCACTCCTTTGACTTTATTCATGTACACATCAACCTATTTTCACTTTAAAAGTCAAAAGAAAATTGACAAAAATCCAATTCCTTTTACTTTTGTACAAGTGCCAAATAAATAAGTGGGCGATTCTGCACTTTATCCGAAAAAATATATAAAAATACTATTTACCTATATATATTAATAATTTATTATTACCCAAGGTTTTTCATATATCATCTCAAGGGAACATAAATTTAATTAAAGCGATGCATTATTGGAATAAATTTGAGTCAGTGTTTTAGGTGCAAATTATTTAGATTTCTATTGTAGAAAGAATACTTGAAATAATGTATAGAAATATTATTTTGAACCATAAAAATTCTCAATAGTAAAATTTAAAGTACTGAAAAGGTAGCTATAGTTTTTGACAGTAGATTATATAATATAAAAATACCTCATGCTGAGCATTTTCTGAAATTACAATGCTAAATGAAATTGATATAGTGCAGTATTTAGCAATAATAACTTTTTGTAAACAAATGTGGCTATATTCGCTTAATTGTAATAACAGTAATTTTAACTGCATTTGTATAAGGCTGTACAGAAGATTTATTTATATGAGTTTTCATCCGCAGAGAACAACCGGATTCCCTGTGGAAGGGATTCCGAAAATAATGTTTAAATATTACTCTAACTATATTTGAAAGCAATGCTATAACAGTGCCCTTATAAGACTCATGATCCGAAAAGCTTTGGTTTTAAATGTCTCGTAAAAACTTTCCATTACTTCTGAAAAATTCATACCCACGTAAAAATTACTACACCGAAGTCAATTGATTATACAGCAAAACGTTCCTAAAACAATCAACTCCACAATTCGAGATAATGCGAGTTTCCTGTAGCCTGACAAAACTATGAACGATTTTTAAGTCCTGTTATTTAATTATTGTCCTGATAAATGTGCCATTATCAGAGGTGGTCATTTAAGAAAATAACCACTATATGAGGTTTCAACTAAATGTAATTTTTTTCAAATAAATAATTCACTTTTTATACTCCCAAGACTAGTACATTTAATATTACATAAATCCTATTCACAAATCTATTTCTATTTCAAAAGCAATTTATGAAAAACACATTTGAAATTTTCTTCATCAAACTAATAATAATGAAAATTAAAGTATGCATAAAAATGATTATATGTGTTTTAAGAAAATAGCACAAATTATTTAATGTAAAAATGTGGTTCTAGTCTCATACTTGTAAAGAAAAATAGACCAAAAAGAAAAAACAATGTAAGCTACTATGATCATCTAAATTTTCACATAATTTTAGTAGTGGAAAAAAGATTCCTTAAGCTTGTATGTCTTGTCTACCCCATTCAATAAGTAATAAACACATTAAATACTTCAATGTTTATTTCACTAATAAAACTTACCTTTTTTGCTCGCGAAATATAATTAGTACATTTTTTAAAACATAAAAAAGCATTCTTTTTGCTCAGCCACATCACATTAGTCGAAAAATTCAAATTTGAATCATGCAAGATCATTTTTAAATAAGGTATGCTCAAATTTATTAGTACATAATATTCAAATGATAAAGCATCTACATGAACAAGCTTTAAAAAAGTATTTCTAAACTGTAATCAAAAAAATAAATTTTCCAAAATACAGTTTCAGTAGAATGCAAAAACTACATTTCTGCATCTGCACACTGAAGCAAATTATCAAGCCTGAAATTATCACTTTTCAGTCTTTAAGCACATTGTTTTTCAGGATAAAAGTAAAGATGGAAAATCAATTTCACGCTCGGAAACTCCATTTCACAACTAGTCAGTTATCAGCAACGTTCTCTCAAACATTAGACACGATTACACGTGCATGGCTTTAGTGGTATATTCATGGTCAGTGCTGGTATTTTATTATTTATTACTAATTTCTAAACAGTAAAACATAGTAATATTTGTAATACAATAAATCCTAGTAAATAATATATTGCATTACTACAACCACGAAGAAAATAACACCACCATCATACAACAATAACTAGAGCGGCGCCATATTGCTTGTTTGGGAAACTTCTGAGAGTGGAGGAGGGAGGGAGAATTTTTTTTCCTCACGTCAGCGTTAACAGAGGGAAAAGTTTTGCGATTGTGAATGAACTTGTTCGCGTTAAAGAGATGTTGGTTGATACCGGTGTTTATTTGTAATATCAGAAATGTAAGTGCTTATGTGTGTGTATTCAGAGAACCAACTCGTAGCAAAAACCACCTCCCTAAGACGACCGCCTCTGAAAGAGACCAGTATTTCTGAAAACATAAGTATACTTTGGTATTGAATATTCCTTCTGTAAGGCGACCATCCAAAAAGAAAATTCTGCAAGTGTGTCTGGTCGCCTTAGAGAGATTCATTCCGTAGATGCAATCTCCCTAAGACGACCACCTCTAAAAGATAAACGTATCTCTGAGAACGTGAGTATCTATTGGTATTGAGCATCATCTTTCTAAGGCGACCACTTGCAATGATGAATTTTTATTTGCGGCTGGTCGCCTTGGAGAGACCTCGTTGTGTGTGGTGTATATGATTACTGTTATTGTTTCCGAAAAAAAATAAATAAAAAATAGCATATTTAGTAAAAACCCTCTCTAAAACGACCACCTGCGTTTACAGGTTACTTAATACTGGTGGTCTTAAAGAGATCATATTTTCATTCTGTTAATTTTATTGTTTACAAGAAGTATATTAACGTCAGATAAAAAAATAGCACAAACCCATATAAACCAACAGAAAATTTATTATTATATTGATACCAGTAAGAAAACCAGCAAAAGTCAATCTAAACCTTTAGAAACCAGTACAAAGTTCTGCCATTGAATGTTGGTTGTATGGGTGTCAATTGATACCAGTAAGAAAAACCCACAGAGATCAATAGAAACCAGTAAAAGTCAATAGAGACCATCAAAAATTCTATAGGTACCAGTAGAAAGTTTTACTGGTTTCTATGGGTCATTTTGAAACCAGTAAAAAAAACCCACAGAGACCAACAGAAACCAGTAAAAGTCAATAAAAACCCATAAAATCTTATGGGTACCCATAAAAAGTTTTACTGGTTTCTATGGGGCATTTTTAGTAGGGTATGTAAAATATGCAATTAGTTTTATATATATTAAAAATTTTTGGCCTTGGCAAGACCCTTGCTTCAATTCCTATGTTTTATTATTATTTAAATTTAATTTTTGGTACTTTTACAAAGTATTAACTCTTTAAGCTAGTAGGTCCACCCATAAAATATTGTATATTTTGACTAATAGCAAATTACTAATTCAGAAGTCAAACAACAAAAATCAGCGTTATACCTACAAAATTTTCACAGGACTAGTTTCGATGGTTTTACCGAACCATCATCTTCAGCTGCAAAACCGCAAATGAACAAGATAGGAAATAATGATTAGATAAGATAAGAAAGCCAGGACAAGAATAAGCAAGTGGCGCCATCTGTTGGCGAAACCAGAACTAAAACATAATTTCTCTAAAAGCCGAAGGCAAATTTGGATTGGAATTAGGATCGTTAACTAGAACAGAAAGATTTTTATGAATGTGAAATGCCTCTAGAAAATCCAGTTCTCCAATGGAAGATGTTTTTTGAATAATTTTGGCAGCAGAAAAATTGAAAGTGTGATTTTCGGACCAACAATGTTGAGCAACAGAAGACTTCTGTGTTTCCTTTTTTCTAACACATGCCTCATGTTCTTTGACGCGAAATTTTAAGGCTCTCTTAGTTTGGCCAATGTAAATTAAACCACACTGGCAAGGAATCCTATAAATACCCCAGGAATTCATATCCGGAATGGGGTCCTTGAGTATAGAAGTTGGAATTTTATTGATGGGAGAATAAACAACCCGAAAGTTAAATTTCTGTAAAATATGTGCAACTTTATAGCTAATTGATGGAAAGAAGGGAATGACAACAGAATTTTTATAATCTCCTAAAATAAGAGTGTGGCTTTTAGTGTGTTCAGATGAGAATTTTTTAACTGCTTGATTAATAATGTTGGGTGAAAAGCCCCTGTCAATAGCTATTGCTTTTAAATAATTTAGTTCTTCATCAAGGGCTAGTTTGGAGGAGCAAACTTGAAGAGCACGGAAAACATAGGAATAAAATGAACTTAACTTTTGTTTAGTCGGATGATATGATTTAAAGTGTGGTGGAAGGCAAACCGATGAAACTGCAAACTGTAGTACTGAAGTTGGATGTGTTACGTGTGACCAGAATGTCGAGAAACGGAAGAGAATTGCAAGTCTCAAGTTCAAAAGTGAACTGAATAGCAGGATCAATAGAATTCATTGTTGAAAGAACTTTATTTAAATCATCTTTATTACCTTCAAACAGGGTAAAAGTATCGTCTACGTAGCGGAACCATGCCGGGAAGTTTAAGGTTTCAAACAATTTTGATTCATAATAATGCATGTAGATATCAGCCAGGATGGGACTGAGGGGGCTTCCCATGGCTAATCCCTCAGTTTGTTTGTAATATTTATTTTGGAAAACAAAATGTGTTTGTTTCAAACAGAGTTGAGTGAGAGAAATTAGCTCCTCAATTTCGATGCAAGAGAAATGAAATTCGCGAAATCTGGTTTCTAGACATCTTAATGCACCCTCCACTGGGACATTGGTGAATAATGATTTTACATCAAAAGAAACCATGAGTAAATTACTAGGAGAAATGTTTTTAACCTTTTTTACAAACTCTATTGAATTTTTTATGGTGTAAATGTTATTGTCTAATAGAGTGGAAAATCTAGAAACTAAATATTTAGCTAAAGGATACGAGGCAGTACCTAAATTTGATACAATAGGGCGGGAAGGAATACCACTTTTATGAATTTTGGGAAGAGCATATAATCTGGCACAATTCGCAACAGATGGGATAAGCGAATGTTTTAAGTTGCTTGAAATGATTTGCGAAGATTTGATCGCAGTTTTTATTTTGGATAAGTCCGAAGGTGAAGGATCTTTAGGGATCGGATTATATGGTCCTTCGTTTAAGAGTTTAGTGACACCATCGATGTAAGTGTTCTTATCCATGACGACTATCTGGCCACCTTTGTCGGCCTTTGAAATGATAATATCCGGGTTAGAATGAATTTCGCGCATTGTAGCTCTTTCTCTCGCAGTTAGATTTGGTTTCAAAGGTTTATTATTGAATTTCACATTATGAGCGATAAGATGCCTAATCATTTCTTTCTGTGAATCTGAAACTTTACTGAACTTGAAAGCTTTTTCGATAGGAGCCAAAATCTTTGGAATCGAGGGTTTACAGGTTTGTGAGAAGTTAAAATTATATTTTAGAAATCTCTCTTGTTCTTCTGAAAGACTAACATTAGAAATATTAACTATTGGCTTGATGTTTACAATGGGAAGATTTTTTGAACTACTTGAACTGGAAGACTGTAAAAGAAGTTTTTCGAATTTAACTGCAAGGGTGTTTTTATGACGGTTAACTGCATTCTCCGTTCTAGACCAAGACTTTTGTTCAAGGGCAGTGAATTTTGGATATGATTTAGCGAGTTCCAGATGAAGCTTATAGAGTTCATGTTCAATTTTGGACAATTGTTGACGTGTATCCCTTATCACGGACCGAAGTAAGGCAAGCTTGCAATTTAACAGAATTCTTGAAACGCGACTCGAAGGTTTTTGATTAGATTTGATTTGAATAAAATTGGGGATCAATTTTTTACATTTACATTTAAGTAAAAAGTCAAGATGATTCAGGAATTTTTGCCGTTTCAGGCGTAATTTAGTGAAACGATTAACGGATGAAGGCATGAATGCAAAAATCAAACTAAATTAACAGAGCAATAATAAAGTACACACAAAACACAGAAAAATCCCTCACTGAAATGAATAGAAAACAAAACGTTTGTAAGCAAAATGCATGAAATCAGACAAGCAAAGCACAATATCCAAATGTACAAAACATAAACAAAACTTGAAAATTGCAAAAATGTACTCACCGAAACTCCTACAATCACAAAATAGCGGCCACACCACGTGCAAAAAAGAAAGCAAAATGTAAGCCTGTTTGGGGCTTCTATAATTAAGACACAATAACACGCCGAATAAATACTAATTCAGAAGTCAAACAACAAAAATCAGCGTTATACCTACAAAATTTTCACAGGACTAGTTTCGATGGTTTTACCGAACCATCATCTTCAGCTGCAAAACCGCAAATGAACAAGATAGGAAATAATGATTAGATAAGATAAGAAAGCCAGGACAAGAATAAGCAAGTGGCGCCATCTGTTGGCGAAACCAGAACTAAAACATAATTTCTCTAAAAGCCGAAGGCAAATTTGGATTGGAATTAGGATCGTTAACTAGAACAGAAAGATTTTTATGAAACACTTTTATGAACAGAAAGATTTTCTAGAGGCATTTCACATTCATAAAAATCTTTCTGTTCTAGTTAACGATCCTAATTCCAATCCAAATTTGCCTTCGGCTTTTAGAGAAATTATGTTTTAGTTCTGGTTTCGCCAACAGATGGCGCCACTTGCTTATTCTTGTCCTGGCTTTCTTATCTTATCTAATCATTATTTCCTATCTTGTTCATTTGCGGTTTTGCAGCTGAAGATGATGGTTCGGTAAAACCATCGAAACTAGTCCTGTGAAAATTTTGTAGGTATAACGCTGATTTTTGTTGTTTGACTTCTGAATTAGTATTTATTCGGCGTGTTATTGTGTCTTAATAATAGCAAATTGCTATTTATTTTATTTTGTACATCGGCATTACCATTTCATTACCTATTGTTCTTATTACACCTTAATGTGTTTCTTCAAGCAGACGCGTCGGGAAATTGGAACAGAAAATTGAGACTAAAGATATTGACAAAGTTTATTTAATTAATTAAAAATGTGTCGCGCACAATTTCAACTGTCTGTTTCGGCGAAACGCGATATGGAGTTAGCTTGATTCGAAATTCATTAAAAAATAATTTCCCCTGATGAGCCATAATGAGATTCGAATTTGGCTAATCTGCCATTTACCGCTTCTTAGTTTTTTTATTTTTGCTCAAATAATTTGTTAGTACTTTTACTAACGTTTTGAATATACCTTCATTAGATTAGCATATTGCTTACTATTAGTATTGATTTTTACTTGCAAATATTCAAATGTATTTTTTTCTCTTATAACACATTTCATTGCAACTTATTTTGCTTATGTTAATGTTTTCTCGGACTCGCAGTATTTCAGCGGCTTTTTAGCGTACGAACTAAATTTTTTATTTTAACCTTTTTCTAAATTTTGCAGCAAAATGCGCAAAATTTTTGACCACATAGATCTTTTATCGTTTGTTCTTTTTACTTTACTTTAAATTATATATATATATATATATGTATGTATGTAAAATATATATATAAAACCAAGAAACAGGTGAATTACATATATCATATTCTTAAATAGTGGTAAATGTAATAAAAGGAAAGCCCATAGTCTTATCATATAGTAGAGAAACATGTAAAAAAACTGAAACAAAAGGCAAAATGAAAAAAAAATATTTAATTTGCATTTATCTCAGTTTTGGTTTGCATGTTTATTGGATTATATTATGCTATTTTGTGCTTCCTTGTTACTAAATTTGACACTATATAAAGATATTAAATCTGCTAAATTTATAAATTTTTGATTATTTCATTAATTGTATAGCATACTGCAGGACGTTAACAATAATTATTAGTTAATATTTCTAGAATTTGATCTGCATAAATTTATCTCCCTCTCTCTGTCTGTCTCTCTCTCTCTCTATATATATATATACACACATACACACACTTTTTTTTCTCTTGCATTTTTGCATGCATTATTTTCCCGAATTCTTGCAGATTTCTTTTAGTTTAACACTTTTTTTCCTCTGTAGACTTATGCTTTTAAACACTGTATTGCTGCCCATAACGATACTATCGATTTTTAAAATTTATAAATCCGAAATATAATCCATTACTCATAAACTGAAGTTAACATCTTTTAATAGCAATATTTGTAATATCCCACTCATTCTCGCTGTAGTTTGCGATATAATCACATATTACGTTTTAAATGGTTGAAGCCATGACATTAAGAAGTGCAAAGATAAAAATACTTGCAGTACTAAACCTGAAAAGCAATTTATTTTAGCTTCATTTGGTAATCTTTGAGGTACATATCATATGCCACTTAAAATACACCTGGGTATTGTGTTCAAGTCGGTTTGTATACATAATCAACGGCTACAGATATAAGTTACAAATAAAATTGCAAAACATACCTAAAGTCACTCAAGAAGTTTATTTTAATCTCTCTATTACATTTCATTTAGCTTCTCAGAATACTTACACTGTATAACGAACTCTATAAAGTATGGCCATCTGTAATAAAACAAGAAATCCAAAATTTTTGAATTCTTGTGATTAACTATTTTAGAGCTGTGTTGTGCTGTTCTAAATATATTTAGTAGTAAGCTATTCCGAAGCATTATATTGCTATTTATTCCCCTTTATTTATTCAATATTTTACTAATTGCTGCATTGCTTTCCTTTTTACCGATAAATAATGCCAACATCTACATCAAGAGTAATGGTATAAGACTTAACTAGCATGGTATAAGACTTTTTATTTCCACTATATTTCCTACATAGCCATTACTTATGAGATGTCTGTATTACTATTTGCTAAGAACATTTGTTTGTTACGGTTATTTAAAAAATGCATTGATAAATGAAAGAAAGCTGTAGAATGATAATTACTGAATATGGTACATATTTCTCAATTTATACGTATCAACATTTAGTCATATTTCACATTGCTATGAAACTAAAATCGGTAATAAATCAATTGAATCTCTATCACCTGGAGGAATTTCTGCATAATTTTAATAATTAGAATTAGATCTATAATTGCCAATATTAATGTATGATATTCGTGAGATTCGATTACTGCTGACACAGTTAGATTATGCGCAGTAATTAATATTACAACACACGTTAAATTATCTAGGATCACTACTGTGGGTATCGTAAATTTGCAAGTGAAAATACAGCATAATATTTAAATCCTATCCTACTAAAACTATCTCACAAACATAATATTTAAATCCTATCCTGCAAAAACTATCTCACATTCATTAGTTAAGAGTAACAGGTGAGGACCTGTGAACTAATGAAATAATTATATATTTTACTGGCAATTTATCATCATTTTAAGTTGTAGCGTTTTTTGTTTTTAAACAGGAGACGTGAAAAATGTATGGGGCCCTCACTAGGACTCGAACCCTGGACTCCTGGAATACGCGTCGAGGATGCTTCCAATTACACCACGAAAGCATGCAGAAAGAAGGGAGAAAGTACCTTATAGATTTTTCAAAACATACAACAATAGAATGCAAATATAATCAATTGCTTCTCACAAACAATAACAGTAATCAGTGTTACCAATTCTAAACCTAAAAATACACTTTCCGCTGCAAACATAGCTATTTTGTTTACTGAGTCACCTAACACATAGCCCACCGGCGGTCGAGAGGTAAAGCCATTGAACAGTAGTAGTTTGTTTCGGAGTTCGAATCCTGGCAAATGTGCTAGCTGCATAGCTGTTTTCGCGTTTTTTCCCATGTGTAACATGAATATAAGCCAATCTTCTTCAAATGCTCTCCATGATGACATCTCTCGGCTAAGGCACGTAGCCCTCGTGTTCTTTGCCGTAATCAAATGCACCATACATAAAATGCAATGATCCAAGGTCGGCATGCTAGGAAAGAATTCCATACACGTAGCAATCATACGTCTTCAAGCTTCATCAGGGTGGATTTTTTCTTTCTTTTTCCTTTTCTTTCTGTTCTGATAAACTATTGAAACAGTAAACCTCGTTCGTAATAACCCTGTACTGAAAGAAACTTTTCTTTGTTGAAAGACGCATCACTCTTAAGCTGGTTTATATGCAAGCAGAGGAAAGTCATAGTTTAGCTATACCAGCAGTGCTCTCAATGAAACACAATCACGAACGTTTTACACAATCCCTTCTTATCAGGCGTTATTTTCTCCAGCAAGAAGGCTACTGGATGCAGCTCACCTCGTCATCGCTCTACAGAGTAGATGTTCTATCATAACTAATACAGTGGAGCATTTATCTTTAACCTGCTAACAACGACCTTACCTATTTTAGCTATTTTATATAATCTTCCGGAGTGAGAGTTCCTTTATTTTAAAATCAGAAATGACATAGCAGAATTCAATCTGAGAAAAACTGACTAGTAGCTTAGTATCTCAAACTAATGTACACTGCTCAAAAAAAAAAAAAAAAAAAAAAAAAAAAAAAAAACAATGGGACAGTGTTATATCTCCCGTTCTACTGGGCCGATTGACAAAATTCAAACTGCGTTTTTCATGTCTCGAAAGCGCGACTTAGGATATATATTAGATTTATATATAGCACTAATCTAACATAGGTATTTTGACACAAAATCGGACTTTTTCTGAAATAACATACCAAATTTTTTCCATATTTCGATTCTACGACTCAAATTATGCCAGAATACCAAGTTTTGTAAAAATCGTACGACTAGTTTTTACAATATTAGCTCTCAAAATTTTAGCTCCTCAATGTTAATTGAATTTGGCAAATATTTATTAATATCTCTTTTTCCATTAAACTTTTTTTATTTTTTTCTCTCACATTTCGAAATTTAGGTTCATTCCAAATAAAATTTACCCATTTTTTGTGTTTTATTTTTAAAATTTCTATTTTTAAATAATTTTTATAAATTTTTCGAAAAACATTTTGAATTATAACCTATAAAATTTTTACCCATCATCTTAAAGTAGGTGTATTTTTAAGCATATCTGCAAAAAATTAGAATTTTTTATTCAAAATTTTCTAAGATATACACGAATTTACATATTTTCGCGTTTTGAAATTTGCCATCTTTTTTTTGAGCGATAATAACGCCAAATGTGGTCTATGGATTTTTGTTAAACTGAATTGCCACAGCTATTTTTAACCTTAAACTTCAAGTAAAATTGTACGGAGAATTAATTATATGAAATTTTTTCCCTCAATAAGACGTAATAAATATTTATTAATACTATATGAAAAGCTATTTTTTAAATTATAGATGATATTATTCAAATTTTTAACAATTTTTTAAAATTTCTCTCTTTCTTCCGTTTTTAAAAAAAATAAGAGTGCATTTTTCTAAGCGATCTTAGAAATCTTTTCTTTTTACCTTCGGCGTTTTATCGTCTGCTACTTTACTTCGTTTAAATCGAATTGTCTAAAACTGAGAATTTTCGTTTAATGTTTATTTGAATTTTATGAAGATATTTTATGACATTAACTGCATAATTTATTTCTAAACAAACTGTTGCTTTTGAAGTGGCTGAAAGAGCGGCAGATACTATCATCCATATTTTTAAAGCACAGTATATTTTTATAGAAACATAAGATTTAGAATAATCATTTATATAAGTCAAATTATGATATAAACATACAATCCTCTAGAGACTGAATTAGTGGAAGTTCAATGGTTATGTAGAAATGATCTGCAGCTACTTAATGGCTGGATAAGTCAGCAACTTCTGTGGACAAGTAAAAATAATTATATAAACGACACCCAACATTCTGGATTCAATTAACAACGAGGATACGATGTTTATTAAATGAATTTAAGAAGTTTTAAAACATAAAAAATCAACTCATTTTTTATCCTAAAATGTATTTTTGTGCGTAGCGTATTTTCATTATATCCTTAAAATTCTAATTTAGAATGCAATTGTCAAGAACTGAATCCTAATCATCAGTAATATAATAAGTAATTATTACGGTTATTAATAAATCCTTCTTATGAAGTAATTTCAAATATTAAAAAAAAAAAACTTTCTGTCTGAATGCAAATATTTTTCTATGCAAAATTTTTAATTTTATATTAATCAAGATTGCACACGATATTATTTATTTGCACTTCAATTTTTACTGTTAGCTCTAGTAGAAGTTACAAATCAATTATATTTAATTACGGATTGGATTGGAATATTCAATTATGGCAAAGCACACGAGGGCTATCTGCCTAAAGGGAGGGATGCCTTCGTGGAGGACGTTCTAAGGTAAACTGGCTCGTATACACGTTACACATGGGGAAAACCACGAAAACGCCCATGCAGCCAGCCCGTTCGAGGGATTCGAACCTCAGACCGAAGTACCAGTGCTCAGTGTCTTTACCGCTCAGCCGTTGGTGGGCTATTTAATTAAGGAATGACCATCTAAATTTAGAAACAGCGTACCGTAACAGAAATTCAATTATTGGCGCCGTATCTTTCATGTTACTCCCGATTGGCAAGCTACATGATTTTTAATGAGTATTCGGGTTTTGCTAGTAACTTCATTTGGAAATCGCGCTTAAACTAGGTTAGTTGGTTATTTGAACATAGAAAGAACATGGGAGCTGTTTGGTTAAGATGCTTTCATAGAGAACCTTTGTAAAGAGAACCTAAAAAACTACGAAAACCAACCATGCAAGCCTGGGTTAGACTTCGCAACAAACAATTAGTATTTAACAATCTTCAAATGCTAGGCAACTGGTGAGGCTCCAATTAAATCTCCAATTTAATTTGTAAGTATTTAAAATATTGTTGTATACTTAGACACAAAAAGCAGAATTTAAGTTTTGTTAACTCGTTAGTAAACTACCAAGCCGTAGTGCAAATGAATATTCAATTTCTTTTGCAATAATTGTATTCACTTAATATTCTAGGAATATGAACTAAAGAAGGAACGTTCTCGGAAGATTAAAGAAGTGTTTAAATCCTGTGATATTAGGTTTGTCTTACAAGCTCAGGATCAAAACGATTCTGCAATTGCCCCAGTAGTTGACTTGTAAATGGCTGTGAATTAAGCAGATGACTTTTAATCTTACGTTTTCAGTCAGACAACGTATTCCAAATGTTTTTGTATTGCATGATAATGCATCTTTTCATTATTCAATAACCAGTTGAAGAACCGATTGTGTTCCGAAAATAAGTATGTGTACTCAATCGTCCTGCATGTTTTTCAAATTTGTCTTCTTGTGATTTTTGTCTTTCTCAAAAACTAAAGTTGCCTCTCAAAGGAAAGTTTTTTGATATTGAAGAGACAAAATAAGTATGACAGCTACTTTTAGAGGCATGTCAAAAACAGATCTCTACAAGCCTTCTCTTCCATTAGATGTTGTGCAGTCAAACAAAACGTTGCATCAGCGTAAATTCTATAATCTATTTTTATTACACTCTGATTACTTTATTAACATACAGTGAATATATAATAAATCTTTTACTTCAGCTTAAGTAATTCGGAATTTTTGACGGAATTGTTGTCGGAACAAGGACTTAGAAGATAAGTCAAATTAAATATTTCGATAACACAATAAATTCAAGGTCAAATTTCAATATTTTATTTTCGAAAGTTTCGTTTATGGTGATAATCTTAACAATTTGGCAGAAATGAAAAATGTGATACACTGACATGTCCGTAACATTACTCCTGATATGCTAAGAGCTGCTGTTGAGAATGCAGTAACAGTATTTAACTTGCTTTCGGAAAATGCTGGACGCTACATAATATGCTTCGTAGCACGTTTTTCAAAATATTAAACACATTTTAAACAGATGTTTTCGTGTCTTATTTCATTTAACAATATTGTATACAGCGCCATTTTTTCCCCTGGTGGTGGGTTTTTGAACTCTTTTTTCCCCGCGGAAAATAAATTATCATAACCTCCTTTACACGCTTCCCAAGTTTGATAACATTTGGTCCGGTAGTTTTCCTTTTATGACCATTTCAATTTGGAACTGTAATTATAACCACCATGCAAATTAAACTTTAAAAGTTTGACAAGTTGGTTCAAGTCCCAGCTTTAAAAATATATGTATATAAATATAATCTTTTACATTAATCATCTTAGAAAGAATGTTTTAGGAAGTTAATCTTTATCTCGCGTTATAGATTGTATAAAAAAACGTGATCTTTCATATGATTTAGATTGTTTCAGCTTATATGAGAATCGGGTTACTCGGTGTGGTTCAGAATAAACCCTGCTGGACTGTTTTATTACTTTGTCATTTAGCAAAAATATTTTAATTAAAATATTTATTCTTTGGACTTCGCTTTAAACTTAATTTATAGATAAAATGACTGTTGAAAAGCTGTTTTTGAAAAGCTGTTTTCAGCTGAATCGCAATTCATGTAATTGATATTTTAAAAAGTTGACAAGAATGCAAAATTTATGGAAGTCTAGCAATCGAAAAATCTTAATTTTCTTGTGTGACCACTGAAAATAACTGCAGAAGAAAAGAATAAAATTAGGGAGAAAAGTAAGCAAACATTTGCAGGGAAATTTGGCTGTCAGACATACCAAGATGTTTCAAAAAGTTGGACGCTTTTGAATATACTTTCAGGATACTTAAAAGAATTTAGGCGTTCAAAGAGAAAACACTTGAACGTGTACACCAGCAAATACCATCAATTGAGCTTGTGTTAGCAGAAAAGACAAAAACGATATCATTGCAGATTAAAGTGAAGAGCGACTGGTTTTAGTCTATGTGGTTGTATAAATTTAAATTCGTTATAGAACATCATATCGTATCATAAATGGAGAATCCCATGATTTTATCAGTCGAATTATTTGAATATTCAGGAGTTTATCCAGTATTTTGTATGTTTCGAAAAGTTGGATGCATTTTTAATATACTTGCAGAATGCCTAAAGAAAAAGAGCAAGAATAAAGTAGAATGCCTGAAGAAAAAGAAAAGAAAAAATAAATTTTTGCGTAAAATTTAATATTTCTACTTTTTTTTTTTTAATTTAAAACTTTTTAATCTTATGATATTTTATTCTTGCGATTTCAAAAATAAACATTTGACTAAAATATGAATAACATTTTAAGAAACCAAATGTAGGATAAAATTGTGTAAAGCAATGGGCACAATGATAAAACTGTTTTAAGCAGTGTATGCAAGTCATCCTAAGTTAAAATGTCGTTTATACATCTCTCTTATTTATATATCTCTTTTCTGAACGGAAAATTGAAAGGTGTGTTAACTTTGCTTTACTGTATTTTCTCTTTTAATATATGCAGTTTTCAAACGCATCGTAGTCTGGGTTACAAAGTATTCCTCCGAAAGAAACGCAATTCAAATAAATAAAATCAAATTCTGGAAAATTTATATTAATAAATATATTTAAAATGCTCAATTCGAAGGAATAAATAGAAAATTTTAAAACAATTATCTGAAGAGACAATGCAACACAAACAATTAAAATAAAAGTATAAGAATTTAAAAATTACCTAAAATAATAACTATGACAAAAAATATATATAAAGAAAACTATTTGAAAAAAAAAATAAACGCTGCACCTTTATTTACGCAGTTCGAATAGGTAAATAGAAATTTTTAAAACAGTTATTTGAAAAAAATATGCAACTTAAACAATTAAAATGAAATTCGAAAAAGAAAAAATTACTTAAAATAATAAGTTATAATTAAAAATATAATATAAAGAATTGGAAAAAAGGAACGATGGTGACATTTTTTCCTCTTTCCTCTCACGGGAAAGGAAACTAGGTTGCTATATATTAAGAAGTTCGCCAAGTGAACTATTCTTGGCGCAAACTGACAAAAACGTGCCAACATGAATTTGCGAATTTCTCCGTAAATTTCGCTCCAAATTTTACAAAATTTCATATTTAGGCGTAATGTGAGTCGTAGAATCGAAATATGGAAAAAAATTGGTATGTTGTTTCAGAAAAACTCCGATTTTGTGTCAAAATACCTATGTTAGAATAGTGCTATATATAAATCTAATATATATCCTAAGTCGCGCTTTCGAGACATGAAGAACGCAATTTGAATTTTGTCAATCGGCCCAGTAGATCGGGAGATATAAGACTGTCCAATTTTTTTTTTTTTTTTTTTTTTTTTTAGCAGTGTACATTAAGCAGGAGTCAGTACTCAATGCGTAAATATTAGGGAAAGCATTTAGTTCTGTAAACTGATGCCTTTCTTTTAACTCTTTCGCATTGGTACAGGGCCAAAATCTGTTGCTGTCAAAAATCTGAAACCCCCTATATGCGAATTTTTGTCGTAATGGTATTTCCTTCTTTCAGGCCAAGTAGAATGCTGCACCCTTAAAAATATCCTATTTAAGCGAAGTGATTACTTTTGTTTTGGATATCTTTGCGCGGTTTCACCTACTGTGTGCAGTTTACCCTTAAGAAATGATTGCAACTGCAAGCAACAATAGCTAAACGCTGACTCTAAACAAAGGAGAGGAAAGGCGCGTTCTAATAACAGTTTACTTTTAGTCGCTTCAAAAGAATGATCCGCATGTAACCCTGGAAGCCAATGAGACATTCACTAACGCGATCGGGGAAAGCACCAGCTGAAAAAATTGGACGCACGCGTTCGGGCGACTTGCCGATATCTGAATACTCGGTGATTTAGGGTGACTTCGCTGTGAAAGAGTTAATAGCAGAAAGAGTAACTTAAAAAAATCCTTTATATTTCAAAATTCACTTTATAATTTTATTCTCCGTTTGTAGAGACATTAAGTTATTTTTGAAACGGGGAAGAAGTGAAAATGAGCAACGCCTTCGCCGGGAATCGAACCCCCGACCTCTGGAATCCGCGCTATGAAAACAGACATGGAATAAGTCCTGTTTTTAATAGGTGGTTCTTCCACATAGATTCTTCATCTTCCATTTATTTGGTCCTATTTAAAATATTACTATTATTTTATACTTTGTTTACACTTGTCAGAAATATGGTATTTCGGTAATGCCACAAGGTATAGATGAACGTTACTTCAAATTTAACTAGGTTTCATTACGAAGGTTGCTATTTTAAGGGGTATCAGTAACCCCTTTACCGATAATGTTAAATTGGCCATTTTCGATGTACCTTTTCTCAAAATCTGCTGTAGACACAACTTGAAATTTTTTCTGTAATTAAAGTATACTTATCTGATTATACTGAAATGAGCTTTTGAAACATTTTGAATTTTAGAGTAAATTACAGGATATTTTGTTAGGCATAGTAAAATTTAGCACTTTTCTCACACAAAAAAATAAAATTTTTTTTTCTAAGTTTATTACAAAAAGCTCATTTCAGTAAATATTAGGGAAGCTAATAAATAAGCCATAAAACGTTTAGATACCTGTGAGCAGTAGTTCCTGAGAAAATGTACATCGAGTATATAAAAATCACGTTTGGAGAAAAACGCGTTTTATGTAAAACGTCTCGTTGATCAAAGCAGTAGATGACAAATAAAAGCTAGATTTTTGTACAGTTCTAATTTTCATAGAGATTAAAGAATGATATTTTTAGAAAGATAAAAGTGTAGAGAATTTGAAAATGCAAAAATCTGAAATCATAATTTTTTGAAGATTTTGGGGTTCCAACTCCCTTAAACTACATTAACAAGGATTTGAACGTTGGTTCAAATTTAAAACTTATGACATGTGTACATGTTGAAATGAATAAGCTAGGAGAAAATCTATACTCTGATTTTATTGTTTTACTTAATACAGCGTATTTGTAGCTTGCAAAACAAGTTTGTTTTTATCACTCTTTCAATTAAAAAAACGTTCTGGAAGATTTTTTGGGAAAACTGGAAATAAACACATAAATACCAGAAGCTCGTCTTCTAAAGAGCTGAAAATCTGTCAGCAACTAATTAAAAAAGCGCATCCAGAATAAATTGGATATATTAGGCGCATCCAGAATCGCATCGAAAAAGTCGCAGAAAAAATTACCTAATTTGTTTATTCATAAATTGCAAAATCACTATAGATGATAAACATTAATGCACTAGGCTAACACTTGTATCCTGAATGTCCATTAATTGTCTTTCTTGTTAAAGATTTTTGTGGCAACAGCGATGTATTGATCCAGAGAGTTTTTGATTACATTTTAGGATACTAAAAAGAGAATAAGATTTAGGTACACTGCTAAAAAAAAAAAAAAAAAAAAAAAAAAAAAAATAGGACAGTGCTATATCTCCCGTTCTACTGGGCCGATTGACACAAAATTCAAACTGCGTTTTTCATGTCTCGAAAGCGCGACTTAGCATATATATTAGATTTATATATAGCACTATTCTAATATAGGTATTTTGACACAAAATCGGACTTTTTCTGAAATAACATATCAATATTTTTTCATATTTCTATTCTACGACTCAAATTATTCCAGAATACCAAGTTTTGTAAAACTCGTACGAGTAGTTTTTAAAATATTACCTCTCAAAATTTTAGCTCCTCAATGTTCATTGAATTTGGTAAATATTTATTAATATCTCTTTTTTTTTATTAAACTTTTATTATTTTTCCTTTCACATTTCGAAATTTAGGTTCATTCCAAATGAAATTTACCCATTTTTTGTGTTTTATTTTGTAAATTTCTATTTTTAAATATTTTTTATAAATTTTTCGAAAAACATTTTGTATTATAACCTATAAAATTTTTACCCATCATCTTAAAGTAGGTGTATTTTTAAGCATATCTGCAAAAAATTAGACTTTTTTATTCAAAATTTTCTAAGATATACACGAATTTACATCTTTTAGAGTTTTGAAATTTAACATCTTTTTTTTTTTTTTTTTTTTTGAGCGATAATAACGCCAAATGTGGTTTATGGATTTTTGTTACAGTGAATTGCCACAGCTATTTTTAACCTTAAATTTCAAGTAAAATTTTACGGAGAATTAATTATATGAAATATTTTCCCTCAATGATGCGTAATAAATAATTATTGATACTATATGAAAATCTATTTTTTTTAAATTACAGATGATATTATTCAAATTTCTAACTATTTTTTTTTAATTTCTCTCTTTCTTCCTTTTTTTTAAAAAATAAAAGTAAATTTTTGAAAGAGTAAATTTTTACCTCGGCGTTTTATTGTCTGCTACTTTACTTTAACATTGTTTAAATCGAATTGTCCTTCTTATAAAGTAATTGCAAATATTTCAAAAACCTGTCTGTTTGAATGAAAATATTTTTCTATGCAAATATTTAAAATTTTATATTAATCAAAATTGCACACGATATTATTTATTTACCCTCCAGTTCTTACCGTCAGATCTAGCAGAAGTTACAAATCAATTATATTTAATTAAGGATTGGATTGGATTGGATTCTTTAATTATGGCAAAGCACACGACGGTTATCTGCCTAAAGGAAGGGATTCCTTCGTGGAGAACTTTCTAAGGGAAACTGGCTTGTATACACGTTACACACGGGGAAAACTACGAAAAAGCCTATGCAGCCAGCCCGTTCGTGGGATTCGAACCTCAGACCGAACTACCAGTATTCAGCGTCTTTACCGCTCGGCCGCTGGTGGGCTATTTAATTAAGGAATGACCATCTAAGTTTAGAAACAGCGTACCGTAACAGCAATTCAATTATTGGCGCCATATCTTTCATGTTACTCCCGACTGACAAGCTACATGATTTTTAATGAGTATTCGGGTTTTGCTAGTAACTTCACTTGGAAATCGCGCTTAAACTAGGTTAGTTGGTTATTTGAACATAGAAAGAACATGGGAGCTATTTGATTAAGATGCTTTCATAGAGAACCTTTGTAAAGAGAACCTAGAAAACTACGAAAACCAACCATGCAGCCTGGGTTAGACTTCGCAACAAACAATTAGTATTTAAGAATCTTCAAATGCTAGGCAACTGCTGAGGCTCCAATTAAATCTCCAATTTAATATTTTATTTGTAAATATTTAAAATATTGTTGTATTTATTCTTAGACACAAAAAGCAGAATTTAAGTTTTGTTAACTCGTTAGTAAACTACCAAGGCGTAATGCAAATGAATATTCAATTTCTTTTGCAATAATTTTATTCACTTAATATACTTGGGATATGAGCTAAAGAAGGAATTTTCTCGGAACATTAAAGAAGTGTTTAAATCCAGTGATATTAGGTTTGTCTTACGAGCTCAGGATCAAAACGATTCTGCAATTGCTCGAGCAGTTGACTTGTAAATGGCTGCGAATTAAGCAGATGACTTTTAATCTTACGTTATTCAGTCAGAAAACGTATTCCAAATGTTTTGTATTGCATGACAATGCCTGTTTTCATTATTCACTAACCAGTCGGAGAACCGCTTGTGTTCCGAAAATAAGTATGTATATTCAGTCGTCCTGCATGTTCTTCAAATTTGTCTTCTTGTGATTTCTTTTTTCGCAAAAACTAAAGCTGCCTCTCAAAGGAAAGTTTTTGACATTGAAGAGACAAAAGGAGTATGACATCTACTTTAAGGGGCATGTCAAAAACAGGTCTCTACAAGCCTTCTCTTCCATTACATGTTATGCAGTCAGACAAAAATTTGCATCAGCGTAAATTCTATAATCTATTTTTATTACACTCTGATTACTTTATTAACATACAGTGAATATATACTATATCTTTTACTTCAGCTTAAGTAATTCGGAATTGTTGTCGGAACTAGGACTTAGAAGATAAGTCAAATTAAATATTTCTGTAACCCAATAAATTCAAGGTCGAAGTTTCAATATTTGATTTTCGGAGGGAGGCGAATTTTTTTCAGTTTTGGTCTATTATCCTAAGTATATTTGCTTCGATTCTTTATTTTTCCATAAAAGCGAAAAATTTACGCATGGTATACATATAACGCATAGCTTCAAATTAAAATTTAATAATATACAGAGTAGTTATAATTAAAGTTCCACATTGAAACGGTCATAAAAGGAAAACTATTGGATCAAATGTTATCAAACTTGGTAATCGTGTAAAGGAGGTCACAGGAATTTATTTTCCGGGAAAAAAGGAAGTTCGATACCTCACCACCAGGGGGAAATGGCGCTGTATGCAATATTGTTAAACGAAATATGGGTCGGAATCTAACTTAACCTTTTGTTACACGGGTTTAATATGTTGTATACCCTTAAGTAAATTAAGAAGTAAGCAAATTACCATTTAAATTCGTTAAATTCGATAAAAGTCGAGTGCGCCATCCGTGTAAGTGAGAAATTTGTCTGTGAAAACCACGAATTAGCGATTAGAAAATGTGAGATCGCAAATCACTCGCACAAGTACGTACAATCTAGAAATCGTTTTCTTACAGATCGCCAATTTGTAATTTTTGAAGCCTGAGTTCGGCCATAAACATGAAGATACTGATTCAAAACGCTTTTAATCGATTTGGGCCAAAGATATCTCTCATGTTATCTATCTAGTTCCATTGCATTATCCTACTGTATTCGATTGTATAACAGTCATTCCACAACGTTTAGTGTTGAATGACAGCTAGTTTTATAACTGAACAATTTTTCTCTGAAGAGGAGTCGACAGCTGGATCACTGTGATTGCAGCTCACTTAGAGTCAATGTTAAAATGTTTCGTGATACATGAACTGCCATAACGTGGCATTTTAGATACTACGATTTTTATGCAGGGCTGGGCCCCACCTCACGTGTGTCGCACAGTTACTTAGGCAACATTTCACGAATGAACGTCTGATAGGTCGACACTTCCCCTCTTCCCACCAGACCTCAACCTCTCTGACTTTTGGTTATGGTGTTATCTCAAAAGCACTGTTTATGGTGATAATCTTAACAATTTGGCAGAAATGAAAAAATTTGATACACTGACGTGTCCGTGACATTCCTCCTGATATGCTAAGAGATGCTGTTGAGAATGCAGTAACAGGATTTAACTTGCTTTCGGAAAATGCTGGACGCCACATTGAACATGCTTTGTAACACGTTTCGGAAAACATTAAACACATTTTAAACAGATGTTTTCATGTCTTATTTCATTAAACAATATTGTATACAGCGCCATTTTCCCCCTGGTGGTGAGTTTTTGAACTCTTTTATTTTTTTGCGAAAAATAAATTCCCATTACCTCCTTTACACGATTCCCTAGTTTGATAACATTTGGTCCGGTAGTTTTCCTTTTGTGACCATTTAAAATTGGAACTTTAATTATAACCACCATGCAAATTAAACTTTAAAAGTTTGACAATTTGGTTCAAGTCCCAGCTTTAAATATATATATATATATATATAAATATAATCTTTTACATTAATCCTCTTAGAAAAAATGTTTTAAGAAGCTAATTTTTCTCCCCCGTTATAGATTGTATAAGAAAACATGATCTTTAATATGATTTAGATTGTTTCAGATGATATAAGAATCGGGTGACTCGGTGGTACAGAATAAACCCTGCTGGACTGTTTTATTTCTTTGTCATTTACCAAAAATCTTTTAATTAAAATATTTATCCTTTAGACTTTGCTTTAAACTTTATTTATAGTTAAAATGACTAGAAAATGAAAAGCTTTCTTCAGCTGAAACGCAATTCATGTAATTGATATTTTAAAAAAATTGACAAGAATGCAAATTTTATGGCAGTCTAGCAATCGAAAAATCTTAATTTTCTTGTGTGAGCGCTGAAAATGACTGTAGAAGGAAAGAAAAAATTTAGCGAGAAAAGTAAGCAAAAATTTGCAGGCAAATTTGGCTGTCAGACATACCAAGATGTTTAAAAAAGTTGGACGCTTTTGAATATACTTTCAGGATACTTCAAAGATATTAAGTGTTCAAAGAGAAAACACTTGGACGTGTACACCAGCAAATACCATCAATTGAGCTTGTGTTAACAGAAAAGACAAAAACGATATCATTGCAGATTGAAGTGAAGAGCGACTGGTTTTAGACTATATGGTTATATAAATTTAAATTACGTTATAGAACACCATATCGTATCATAAATGGAGAATCCCATGATTTTCTCAGTCGAATTATTTGAAGATTCAGGAGTTTATCCAGTGATGTATGTGGATGTCACTTAAAGATGTTTTTTTCCTCCTGATGAGACAGCGACTGAGCGGTAAAGTCGCTGAACACTGGTAGTTCAGTCCGAGGTTCGAATCTCGCGAACGGGCTGGCTGCATGGGCGTTTTCCTGGTTTTCCCCATCTGTAACGTGTATGCGAGCCAGTTTCCCTTAGAAAGTCCTCCACGAAGGCATCCGTCCCCTGAGGGAGATAGCCCTAGTGTGCTTTGTCATAATTAAATAAATCAAAACCTCTTGAGGAAACCAGGCTTTCCTTTCATCTCATACCTTCAAAATATTTAGCCTCTAACGACTGATAAAGGCTCTGACATAATTCTTCGTGAAGAACTTTCTAAGGGAGACCAGCTGGCATACACGGTACACATGAGAAAATCCACGAAAACGCCCATGCAACCATCCCGTTTACTGGGATTTGAACCACAGAGTGAACTACCAGTGTTCAGCGACTTTACCGCTCGGCCGTTTGTGGTCCTTTATGAAATGGAAGGCGATAACTTTATTTAAAATGATTGTCAGAAATACCAAGATATTTCGAAAAGTTGGATGCTTAAAGAAAAAAGAGCAAGAATAAAGTAGAATGCCTGAAGAAAAAGAGAAGAAAAAAAATTGCGTAAAATTTAGTATTTGTATTTTTTAGTCCAAAGGGGCTTTGTCCCTGAAGGACTATTGTTTTCGTTTTGCGATTTTGCGTCGAACTCATAAACGTCGGTTCACTTTTCAAACTGTTGCCACAAAATGTTAGAGTCCTGCATTATATTTGAAGAAATTAAATAATGAAAAATCTGCATAAATGATTGTCTACTTCTCGCATTGTGATAAAACAATGGTACATAGAGCCATCGAATTTTGAATGACGAAATCCTACTGCGAATATGGGCATCTGAAATCCCAAATTTGGAATTTGTTTTATTATAGATTTTATATTTTGTAAAACTTTAACGAATTTTTGATTTACAAACTCAATGCTTTAAAAGCGAGAAATGGCAACGTTATATATATAAAAAAAATACTTTTATCTCCAGCTCGCGAGGCTGTGTATATCAGAAATTCTAAAGATATGCTTAATTTAACATTATTTTGCGATATTGCTCTTGAACTGAATTTTATGGTTTAAGTGCAAAGAACATGATATTTAATAAATAAAGGTAACACTCAAAAGGTTAAAAAAACGCCCCTTTGGACGTAATTTAAAATCTGAAACATTTCAGATTTTTTTTTTTTTTTTTTAATTTAAAACCTTTTAATCTTATGATATTTGATTCTTGCGATTTCAAAAATAAAATATTTGACTAAAATAGAATAACATTTTAAGAAACCAAATGTAGGATAAAATTGTGTAAAGCAATGGGCACAATGATAAAACTGTTTAAAGCAGTGTATGGAAGTCATCCTAAGTTAAAATGTCGGTTATACACCTCTCTTATTTATATATATCTTTTATATATATATATTGAAAGGCGTGTTAACTGTGCTTTACTGCATTTTCTCTTTTAATATATGCAGATTTCAAACGCATCGTAGTTTGGGTTGCAGAGTATTCTTCCGAAAGAAACGCAATTCAAATAAATAAATTCAAATTCTGGAAAATTTATATTAATAAATATATTTAAAATGGTCAGTTCGAAGGAATAAATAGAAAATTTTAAAACAATTATCTGAAGAGACAATGCAACACAATCAATTAAAATAAAAGTATAAAAATTTAAAAATTACCTAAAATAATAACTATGACAAAAATATATATATAAAGAAAACTATTTGAAAAAAAAGTAAACCCTGCACCTATATTTACGCAGTTCGAATAGGTAAATAGAAATTTTTAAAACATTTATTCGAAAAAAACATGTAACTTAAGCAATTAAAATGAAATTCGAAAAGGAAAAAAATACTTAAAATAATAACAGTTATAATTAAAAATATAATATGAAGAATATTATTTGGAAAAAAGGAACGATGGTGACTTTTTTTCCTCTCACGGGAAAGGAAACTAGGTTGCCATATATTAAGAAGTTCGCCAAGTGAACTATTCTTGGCGCAAACTGAGAAAATAGTGGCAACATAAATTTGCGAATTTCTCCGTAAATTTCGCTCCAAATTTTACAAACTTTCATATTAAGGCGTAATTTGAGTTGTAGAATCGAAATATGTAAAAACATTGGTATGTTATTTTAGAAAAAGTCCGATTTTGTGTCAGAATATCTATGTTAGAATAGTGCTATATATAAATCTAATATATATCCTAAGTTGCGCTTTCGAGACGGGAAGAACGCAATTTGAATTTTGTCAATCGGCCCAGTAGAACGGGAGATATAGCACTGTCCCATTTCTTTTTCTTTCTTTTTCATTTTTTTTTTTTTTTGAGCACTGTACATACATTAACGTTTTAGCTAAGAGTTTAGCTTTATTTAAAAATTTTTATTTGAGGTTATTTTGATTTGTGAGTTGATTCGATGAAAGATATGTTAATTTTGAAATATCTACATTTGCACGATGAGACGATTACTTGTGAGTAAATTATGCTCTTTTTTTGTGTATAATTGATGCGATGAGAGCTAAGCGTAGTCAGTTTGAATTATTTATTAAGACTTCAAATAATTATGAAAAAATTGAAAGTATTTTATCGAAAGATCAAAAGCTTTCGAAATTAAAATCATTGAACGATAAAGAGAAACACACACATATACATTCGTACGTACATATATATGCATGAACATATACTTCCATATATACATTTCTGAATCCGGTTCTCATAACAGAGGAGTACAGTCAATTCCTGTGATTTTTTAAATACCCCTCTTTTAGGTATGGAAAAATTATTGTGGTATAGATTGAATAATACCTTGGATTTATCTCTTTATGAATAACTGAGAAAACATGAGACAAAAGAAAGATGAATTTACTGTCATTAAACTGATAATGCAGACAAAGTAATTACTTGTGTTACAACGGAATAAAAGATAAGTGTCAAAACACTTTTGTAGAAAATGGTATACTAAAATTACAATGTTCAAAATTACAATATTTCAAACAGATGACACATCTGAATTTATAACTCAAGCGATTTTACCAAGCAAATGATTATCTTCAGAGGTTTGGTAACAGAATAACAACATAAGAAAAGAGGAAAAACATATATGAAAATATGAATAGTAATCATTTGAGATTATTTCACAAATAGTGTAATAAGACACAAAAATGCGACATTTGGAAGTTTGAAATTCTTGTCAAAAATTTAAATAGGTATTGTTAAATCATTTATTTATAAGCACCTTTGGATCTGAATCTAAGTACTATATTTCTCATGGTGTCAGTCTTTGGAAACAATCATATGTAACTAGGTCTTTTTACATTAGTTAATCAGTTTGTAAATGTATCTCTGCATACGTTTTCTGATTTTGTTAACAGAAGAAATATATCGTTGCAAGAAAATACCTCCCTTTGTGAAATAATATAGATAAAGGCATCAGTAGAGCATTATATTCAATACCACATGATATATTAAAATATTTGCTCTGCCGAATATGACAATTTTTTTCTACTTTCGTTTGAAATGGGTTTTCGAAAAAGCTACAGTTTTTAGTAAATAAAAGTTCTAAGAAAAATAAATAATATTCTCTAACAGTATTCGTAATGTGTAAAATCAAAGATTAATATCAGTTTGTTACAGGTAAATTCATTTTTACGCGAGTTTTGAAGCTTTTGTGCAGGTTATTTCTATCAAATATTACGAAAACATAAATCAATTATTATCGTTTACCAGCTCTGTTCTTGACAAAATTTGTGCAAGCAAAATTTTAGAACAAAACGTGTTCCTTTGTAAGTATTGCGTGAAATGTTTATAACGATCTTTTATATGTTCCTCATTTTCGAATATTAAACTTATAAAAGAACTTTAGGAAAGAAAAAAGGGAAACATCAGATCGCCAAGATTAGAGTTATGGATGTTTCAATTCCAGGTGGAAGAAAGACAATATTTACACCACGAAAGAGCACATAAAAAATTCCGATAATTCCTCACACTCTTTCCAAATTGTAAGGCCACTGGAGGAAGATGCGTGACATAATCGATCAAATCTAACTTTTGGCAGATTATCGTCAACCACCTTTTAATTAGAGCGCCTCTGCTGAAATATTTTTATTCTTTTACGAAGGGAGAAAAATGTCAAATCAGCTGTACCCTCATTAGCATTCAAAACGCGAATCCACCATACAGTTAGTATTAAGTACTGAGCATGAGAGCACATACAAAAGAATGCGATAATTGCCAGTGCCAAATTGTTTTGTGTTCCTGTACTATCTGTCACTATATTTAACTATTTTTACTGTCGATCAATACTACCGTGGTTATTTTAGCTGATCATGACAAATTTGCGTATTGCACTCAATGCAGAAACGATCGTCGCGGAGGAATTAGTTAAGAGTTTCCCGCCGGTCTATGAAAGTTGTTCAAAGTTTGAATAATTACAAGCGCTGTATCGTAAAGAGTACCTTCTGATAGAAGTGCGTGTTAGAGATTTACTTTCTTTACTCCTAGGGAAAAATTAAAATGAAAAGTGTTCTTGCAAGAAATAAATACACCGCAGTGTTGTGTGTACTGGTGGAGGCATCGTTATCTAATGAAAATCTTCGAGCATGGAAGGGTTCAGTGTTCCCAAATAAAAGCTTAGAGAATTTGAAACACATGAAGAAGACAGCGATCAAAATGGTAAGATTCCTCCTATCGAAGGGAACTTACTTTTATTTTTACTTGATGAATTAGGGAGAGAAGAGCGAGTGTCTGTAGCCAGTAAATGTTTTGTAACAAATCAGCCATCTATAAGTTATAGCTAAAAAAGTACTGATTTAAAAAGTCGTCTACGAACTTCCTCCGTATAGTCTTTCATTTCGACTGCCAAAGAA
Organism: Stegodyphus dumicola; assembly: GCF_044657685.1. Taxonomy (NCBI): domain Eukaryota; kingdom Metazoa; phylum Arthropoda; class Arachnida; order Araneae; family Eresidae; genus Stegodyphus; species Stegodyphus dumicola. Next base: position 132,633,893 of record NC_140770.1, read on the forward strand.
ATTAATTGCTTATTTTGTTCAGATTTTCATAAATCATGCGACTACTATAAAGCTCGAAAAATGGCAGTAGAATACAGACAAAATATTGTACAGACTACTCAGAGTTACTGATGACTTTCTTTTAACTCTTTCGCATCGGCAGAGGTCAAAATCAGTTGCTGTCAAACATCTGAAACCCCCGTATGTACGAATTTTTGTCGGAATGGTATTTCCTTCTTTCACCCCAAGTAGAATGCTACACCCTTAAAAATAACTTAACTTAAACGAAGTTATTACTTTTGTTTTCATCTCTTTGCTTAGATAAGGGTCATAGGATAGCTAAATGCTGGGAAAAAACGTTATGCATTGTTTGTGGAAAAAGACATCACGAACTCTTGTGTAGAAATATCCACACTGATGAGGAACATCAAAGTAGCTTCACTACTGCAAAAGAAAGTAGTCAAATGCCTTATGCAGACGAAATATTGGCAAATTTATTCGAAGGTTCCCTTCAAAATTTGTGTCCAAATGTTCTGCTTCAAACCTTAATGGTCACACTAACAGGGAATGATTCTAAACGTCGAGCAAGTGCTATAATAGATTCTGCCTCCCAACGGTCATGCATTTTACAGAGCACTGCAGCAGAAATGTATTTCGGAATAGGCGTTAAAGACAAGTTTTGCCACTTATTATTTGGCGGTACTTCTATAGGTGTAACAGATATTTTAGCTGTATTTGTATCCAAAACTGATGGAAACTATCTTAGCAATTTCAAGGCTCTTGGTCAAGATGGTGTTTCCGGTATTGTACCTCTAATCGTTACTGTGGAATGGTCAAAAATGGTATTAAGCTTACAGATAAAAGCTCTGGTTCCCTTGAATTCTTAATAGGGGCTGATATATTAGAAGAGAAGTTAATGGCAGACGACATTCGACTTCTGGCTTCGGGACTTATAACCATAGATACGAAATTAAATTGGACTGTAACGGGTAAAAAACAATAATGATTTTAGAACCTTCTAAAATATCAGCTAGAGTTTCATGAATCTGCAAGAGAACATTTCTTAAATATAAGTAGAATGAGTAATGAAAGTCGCTTTCAAATAAACATACCGTGGCTCGAAAACGATGTATCTCAGCGAGATAATTTTGATTTAACCCCTAAAAGACTAAATAATGCAGACAACAACTAAAACTAGAAAACCTATAAGAAGACTTTGGGAATATACTTAAAGAGTAGAACAGGAGGGGAAAAATAGAAGTGATCCCAGGTAATGAAATTGAATTACAGTGTTATTATTTATTATATAAGCATGTTGTAAAAGAAAACTTTTCTACAAAAATTAAACAGCTAATTTCTAAAGAAATTTGGAGACTTGTTAACCCATCAGATTTGTCCAGCAGAGTTCTGCTAGATATTTAGTGGAATAAAAATGAAGAAAAGGACCACAGGGGATGTCACAAGAAAGCCCAAGGAATGATTTCACAAGCGTTGCAGAAGAAATTGTCAATGAAAAGAAGATAGCTTCATCTATGATTAATGTCAATTCGATTATCTTTTGTTATCGAAACCGGATTCCGAAATACATGTAGGTATGCATGTGTGTATGTACATACGTACGTATGGTAGTATGTGTATACACACATATACATTCGTACGTACATATACATGCATGAACATATACTTCCATATATACATTTCTGAATCCGGTTCTGATAACAGAGGAGTACAGTCAATTCCTGTGATTTTTTAAATACCCCTCTTTTAGGTATGGAAAAATTATTGTGGTATAGATTGAGTAATACCTTCGATTTATCTCTTTATGAATAACTGAGAAAACATGAGACAAAAGAAAGATGAATTTACTGTCATTAAACTGATAATGCAGACAAAGTAATTACTTGTGTTACAACGGAATAAAAGATAAGTGTCAAAACACTTTTGTAGAAAATGGTATACTAAAATTACAATGTTCAAAATTACAATATTTCAAACAGATGACACATCTGAATTTATAACTCAAGCGATTTTACCAAGCAAATGATTATCTTCAGAGGTTTGGTAACAGAATAACAACATAAGAAAAGAGGAAAAACATATATGAAAATATGAATAGTAATCATTTGAGATTATTTCACAAATAGTGTAATAAGACACAAAAAAGCGACATTTGGAAGTTTGAAATTCTTGTCAAAAATTTAAATAGGTATTGTTAAATCATTTATTTGTAAGCACCTTTGGATCTGAATCTAAGTAGTACTATATTTCTCATGGTGTCAGTCTTTGGAAACAATCATATGTAACTAGGTCTTTTTACATTAGTTAATCAGTTTGTAAATGTATCTCTGCATACGTTTTCTGATTTTGTTAACAGAAGAAATATATCGTTGCAAGAAAATACCTCCCTTTGTGAAATAATATAGATAAAGGCATCAGTAGAGCATTATATTCAATACCACATGATATATTAAAATATTTCCTCTGCCGAATACGACAATTTTTTTCTACTTTCGTTTAAAATGGGTTTTCGAAAAAGCTACAGTTTTTAGTAAATGAAAGTTCTAAGAAAAATAAATAATATTCTCTAACAGTATTCGTAATGTGTAAAATCAAAGATTAATATCAGTTTGTTACAGGTAAATTCATTTTTACGCGAGTTTTGAAGCTTTTGTGCAGGTTATTTCTATCAAATATTACGAAAACATAAATCAATTATTATCGTTTACCAGCTCTGTTCTTGACAAAATTTGTGCAAGCAAAATTTTAGAACAAAACGTGTTCCTTTGTAAGTATTGCGTGAAATGTTTATAACGATCTTTTATATGTTCCTCATTTTCGAATATTAAACTTATAAAAGAACTTTAGGAAAGAAAAAAGGGAAACATCAGATCGCCAAGATTAGAGTTATGGATGTTTCAATTCCAGGTGAAAGAAAGACAATATTTACACCACGAAAGAGCACATAAAAAATTCCGATAATTTCTCACACTCTTTCCAAATTGTAAATCCACTGGAGGAAGATGCGTGACCCAATCGATCAAATCTAACTTTTGGCAGATTATCGTCAACCACCTTTTAATTAGAGCGCCTCTGCTGAAATATTTTTATTCTTTTACGAAGGGAGAAAAATGTCAAATCAGCTGTACCCTCATTAGCATTCAAAACACGAATCCACCATACGTTTAGTATTAAGTACTGAGCATGAGAGCACATACAAAAGAATGCGATAATTGCCAGTGCCAAATTGTTTTGTGTTCCTGTACTATCTGTCACTATATTTAACTATTTTTACTGTCGATCAATACTACCGTGGTTATTTTCCTTTTCCTCTCAAAAGCAAGAGACTTGCCATTCGGCTGGAGATAGTGCTATACAAATTCGTCATCTTATCAGTAAAAGACACAAAAAAATAAGGGGAATAAGTTCGTAATCTTATCTTACAGACACGAAAAAATAAGGAAGGGCATAGTAAAATGCCCATGTTTTATTCAGAATTCGATCTCACGGCCAACGGCGTGGCTGCAGCTTCTCTAACCCACTGCATTGTTGTGGAAAAGTAGGAAAATAATTTTACCTAGATACGAGATATATTAGAAATAATATTTAACATTTATTATTATATATATTTGCTGTAATATTTCTGTTGTACTTATAACTGAAGATTTCATAACAGGTTTCTCAAATTAGTATGAAAATCGGTTTGCCAGTTATCTGAAATAGAAACATATTTAGATACTTTATTAAATAATACCTTAACGTATAAAAGTGTTATTTAATATACCAGCCAAATGAACCAAAATATTGAAATTTAACACTTAACACTTTGATTGCCGCGGTAGACGGCAAAAGTTCTGATCAGGCCAACTCATCTGTATTCGGATGAGAATATTTGAATACTTAGGAGGTATTTGAAAGTATTTGAAAAAAAAAAATGATTGTTAATTGTTGAAGGAAAGAAACGACAATGAATGTTGCCGGCAGGTAAATTCGTTCTGTTCACTAAACTGAATTGTGCATTCTTCGGTATCAAATTCTTCTTTCTTCCTGAACGACCAACTCTTATAAAATCTAATCAGCTGTATCTACACATTCATTATCACTCTAATTATTAGTATTCGAATCATAATCTGAAGATGTAATTTTATTTACAGTTATCTTTCTGAAAAATACGAAGTGTTCTCACCGTTAATATAACGAATTTTTCGAAGCCTGTAAGATCTGTCTCTGTGATTCCATATGAACTAAATTAGATCCTACAATGAACCTGGCGAAATCTCGTACAGTCATGAATAAATTACCAGAACAGAAGAAGGTAAAAATTAACCCTTTATTTAATTCAAATGATTAACAGAAATGCACGATCTTTGTGCTTACAATGGCACCTTCAACTTGCGGTGAAATCGAAACGTAGAATATAGTTCAAGTCAAAATCTAAATAAAGTTGACTCAGAAAAACCTAACAGACGAGATATGATAATCCGAAATGGCCAAGAAGCTTATTAACGTAACAGCGAGATAGCAACGAAACGTGCGCTGGCTAGCGAAAACACGCTCTGAATTAACTCAAAGATTCACTTCACTTACTTTTAAATTTATATTCTGGCGAGAAAATGTGAGCGGAAGCTGAGGAGTTCAGGAAAGGTATCAAACTTAAAATAAATTTGTTATGCAAAATAAGAAAAAACGCTAGAAGCCTTTCAAAATGTTACTTCTTTACTGCTATAGGATTCATTTAAAAATTTGAACAATTGAAACTTCTACTATTGCATGCATGATGGATACTAAAAAAATATAAAAATACAAAGTCAAGAAATACCTTCCGATGAAAATATCTATAAATTAAAAATTTCTCTATAAACTATACACAAGCAAAGGTCTGACTGTTGATTCTGTTACAAATCATTTTTATTTAACTGAGAACAATGTATGATTGAAAGTAATTTTATCCGTAACATTTGACAATGTTTTGCTCATAATGTGTTTAAACACATTAATCACTTCATTAATAATAAATGTACTTCGAACAATAAATTCTTACTGCTTAAAAGTACGCAATTAATATTTGAACGATCATAATTCACAAAACTGGGTTATTTTAAATTCCCAGTGACGTCTCAGTAACAACTGATAAATATACTACTCATGAAGAGTTGGCACAGTGTATAAGTGTAGTCAAAAGAGAGCATATTTAAACATTTATGAGAAATGTCTTATATTTAAATATTAAAATATGATATATACCAGATGATTACCTAAAGTGTTACTGATTACAGCAGATAATGCCCCAGGTTGCAAAATATTTCTAAAATTATAATATTGCCATACTATGTTTTGCAGAATTAATAAAAATTATTAAAGAAAATTAAAAAGATGTTTAATAACTTACGCTGAGTTTGCGCAAATGCAAATACATGTAATTTCACAGGGATAGCAATTTCTTTTCCTAGCGGCAATTTTTTGATGCTTTAAATTTAATTAATGATGGAAGTTACGAATGTTGCTCAAATGTAATCACGCTCCATTGGAGCTCTTAACGACTCTTCATTAAGAGAGAATTTTGAAAGGGAAATGAAATAAGAGTCCTAATTGCCTATTACGAAAGTTTAGCTTCTAGAAATTTCTAACTTTTATGCATTAGTTTGTAGCAAGAAAAAACTGAGAATGTGTGAATTAAATGATACTGTTATATGATATATAAATGATAACTTCTAATTTAAATAAGCGATATTAAAAACTGAAAACGCAAAATTAATCTAATTAGATTACTTCATTTTAACGTGAATTCACCATTTCTAATGTGAAATGCAGAAATTAATTTGAAATATAGATTACGTAATAAAAATATTTGTACAAGACTAAATTGTGTAGTGTATGTGACCCTTCATTTGTTTTTTTTTTTTAATTTAATGTTTAATATTTATATTCAACTCTGTAATCTGGAAGGTAATTTTATGTCTTCAGTATTTGCTGTTTGGTATTAGTGAACAGTGGCAAGATATGCTGATCTAACATGGTGTGTTGCCGTTAGTATGCGTGCATGACTTTTTAACCCTTTCGCCGTCCTCTCCTGTCCGCGAAAATTTCTCCCGAGCGGTTTTTCGCAGCGGGTAATGTTGTTTTCTCTGTGCATATAAAACTTTTCGTACATAACTTTCGTAGTGAATGAATTTAAATGAATATTAAGTAAAATTATAAGGAAATAAAGCATAATGGAAAAGTAATAATATCTCTGCTTATTTCTAACAGCATGATCAATTTGATCAAGGCGGTCCACTCCTCCCATTTTGTTTTTGTAATCTTTTACAATTATTCGTTTTTCTACAATTCCTTTTCCGTGTTTCAACATCAATCATAGAGTTATTATTAACTGTATTCATCAAACGTATATCCTTCTTGTCTTTCCAATTCACAACCTCATTTTTTCTCTTCTTCTGAGTAGAAGATGAAGATCTCTCACTGTCGTGTATCTTATGTAAAATGGCGCGAATATTCATAAAACCCGAGGGGAAATTCAATTAGAAATAGAATGCTGATTAGTACTACCGTCTAGGATGTATTAGAACAAACACAAATAAAAACTCAAGTAAACATTTAGAAAGCGTTTTAAACATTTAAAAGATTTAAAATGTAGAAGAACGCTTGAAGCGCGTTACGGCCGCCCTGAAGAAGTTTCACTTGAACACGCTAGACGCGTTGCGGACGACGAAGAGGTTAACTATCGACATTTCCTATTTAAATTAGTTGTTCCATGAAATTTTAAATAAGACTTCTGAAAGCATTCAAACATTTTAGCTAAATAAAATTAATTCTAAAATAATAATTACGAAATTCAGACAGAAACTCACCCTCTGTTTGGACCGAACCACATCATTTTGGAGGTCTGTGTTCTCTCCGATGACTTTACTGCCCCAAAGTACACATCCAACCCATGTATACGTCACCGCCATAGAACCCATGGGTGCTACGTATGTTACCAGCAAGAAGACGATGTTGTACCTGTTGAATAAGAAAGTTTAAATTGGGTATAAACACCATTGTTTATGATATATAAAATCGAAAATAACAGGGGAATTTAATGTGGTTAATTTCAGTTCTGGCCTATGCTAGAAAAGTGAATGTCAAAACTATAGAAACTCTACACTAAATTTATTCTAAATCTTTCTTAAATATAAAGTACTGTTAAATTTCGGTTTTAGATTCTTTTTACTGAGTCTATACGTTTTATTAAGAAATCATGAAAATTCCTTCGGTTTTTACAAATAGTTAACTATAATAAATATTTAATTTTATTAACATTATATTTTTATTAATAATATTATTATATATTTATTAATAATTAAATAAAGCGCGGCTAAATACTAATAACAATATTCTACAATATTTGTTATAGTTTCGTAATTCCACGCATCTGAAAAATACTATTTACTCTGATAAAATATTTAGAGTAGGGAAAAGAATCGAATTTCGACTGGCAGTGATTTTAAGAAATAAAATGGGACTTATAAATTTTAAAACAATCTCTACATGATTACATTTTCCTAAATTTAAAATAGAAAACAAAGGCCATATCACGCCATACAATAAGCGAAACTAGACGAAACGAATGTTTGCTTCTTTTTTAACATAGTGAATAAAATTATTTAAATTATTGTAGAATAGTTAGAATAATTACTGTAGAGTAGTAATTAGTTACCGCCAAGTTTGGCGATTTTTGAGATATCTTTCCAATTTAGAGAAATAGCAATTTACTCAGTGTTAAATAGACTTCCTCTGTATTCTTATTTTTCCAGTAAAGCATCGCTTTCCTAAAGCTCTTCATATTACATTATACAGAAAAATTCAATAGTTTCACTAAAATTGTCTGTCTATGAACAAAATTCGTAGCAATGTAATAGTGTAGATGAATTATTTGCCAAATTTTTAAATTATGATTAAAAATATTTGCCAGGCTAAATAATAATAATACCTGTTTAATTCGATTTTCGTCCGATGACTGTTTAAATAAAATGAAATCGATTTGTAAAACTATTAATTATAGGAAGATATTCAAAAAATTTCTTCCTACTTCAGACCTGTACTTTCTAAAGCCACACTTTGATTATTCCTTACAGAAATTATTTTATTACGTTTAGTTTTAATTTCGAATCTGTATCTTGAGATTATCACCTGAGTTAAAAAGAATCTCATGTAGGTACAGCGTTGCAGGAATAAAAATAACTACAAGTCAGTAAAAAATCGTTGTTTCATTGGAGTTGATATTTATCCTCTTTACTTTTAATAAACACATATATATTTTTAATCTTCTTGCCAGTAGTCACAATCTCCTCCTTTGTTATTTTTTCCTAATATCTCTGCTTCTAAGCATATGTTTGCTTACGCAAAGATGTTACGCAATATATATGAGATACATGGTTACGCAATATGTTTCCTTGCATAGTCCCGTCCCGTCGTCCTACTTTATGAATTGTTGACCTACGCGAAATGCGGCATCGAATGTATTCCATAAAATATTGCTGACGCGTAAAATACACATGTCATAAAATATTGCGGTCAGGTCATGTTTTTATCTTACGTTCAAACTATAGTCTGTTTAAAATAAGAAATTTAATCAAAATCGTAAAAACAACCTTGTATTTAGCGTAGGTATAATGAAACACTCAATCGATTTCGAGGGTAGCTAAAGGTCCCTCTTCATCAGGAGAAAGAAATACCTAGAAAGAAGAAAATAAAGGAGAAGGAGTCACAGAAACACGTGGTTCTTATCAGCATTGTACGTGGTTATAGCTGGATTTTTAATCAGAGTTGCACTGGCCGCCTACTTTTACTGAGCCAGGCTATCTGATCGAGCATGAAAAATTAGCGACGTTAAAATAGGGAGCGAGGGGCAAATGCACCTTACGCTCAAAATCTGAACTTCAAATAATGGAAAGCAACCACTGAACGGATTTTTATACCCTTCACACATACTGAAATAAATGAGTTGGTTTTGCTTACTAAAGTTTCTCTCAATCAAACCCACTTTGTTTTCCAAAATGCATATTTTCGTCAACTTGAAGGATTGGCTGTGGGTAATCCTCTCAGTCCGGTACTTGCTGACATTTATATGCACTATTTTGAGATGAAATTATTTGATAAATTATCTTTTCGTCTTTGGATTCGGTATGTTGAGGACACTTTCGCACTTTTTGACGGTTATAAAGAGGACTTATACGAGATTCTATCTATTATGAATTCAATTGATCCAGCCATCCAATTCACCCTTGAAATTGAATCCAACAATTCCCTCCCCTTCCTCGATATTCTTATAATCTGCAATGAAACTGATTTTAGCACCACTGTGTACCGTAAACCCTTTGCAGTTTGTTTACCACCCATGCCAAGTCATGCCACCCTGTTAAGCAAAAAATGGCTTCTTTTTACTATTATGTATTCCGCGCGCTTAAAGTTTGTTCCTCTGAATCTTTGCTTACCAATGAACTTAATTATTTGAAAGCAGTTGCGATTGCCGGGGATTTTCTCCCGTGATTATTGAGCAAGCCGTTAAACAACTTTCAGATTCCCATCAAAGAAGACATTCCACTCTTAGAAATAATATTAATGACCTTGTCGTGCTTCCATTTTATCCTTCTGTTAGCTATAAAATTGCACGGATTCTCCAGAAATTCAATTTTCAAGTCGGTTTCTCCCCTATTAATAAAATTCATCCTTCGATTCTAAAAGATTGCGTTTCTGTCTTGAATTCTTGGGGAATTTATAGTATATCGCGTCAGTGTGGTTTAAGATATATTGGCCAAACGAAAAGAGCGTTGAAGTTTCGTATCAAGGAACATGAATCTTATGTCAGAAAAGGCGAAATTAACATACATAGCATATCATACTCGGACTTTTAACCATAATTTTGATTTTGGATCTGCAAAAATTATCCAAAAGGCTTCTTCCATAGGTGAATTGGATTTTCTTGAGGCTTTTCACATTCACAAAGATTTAGCAGGTGTAGTTAATGATTTGAAGTCCAATCCAGTCCTTCCTAAAGCCTTTAAAATTCTACTATCTTAATTCAGTTATTTATGCCGATAGATGGCGTTACCTCCTCGCGTTTGGTACTACCAGAGGGTATAAAAATCCGTTCAGTGGTTGCTTTCCATTATTTGAAGTTCAGATTTTGAGCGTAAGGTGCATTTGCCCCTCACTCCCTATTTTAACTTCGCTAATATTTCTTTATGCTTGATCAGATAGCCTGGCTCAGTAAAAGTAGGCGGCCAGTGCAACTCTGATTAAAAATCTAGCTATAACCACGTACAGTGCTGATAAGGACCACGTGTTTCTGTGACTCCTTCTCCTTTATTTTCTTCTTTCTAGGTATTTCTTTCTCCTGATGAGGAGGGACCTTTAGCTACCCTCGAAATCGATTGAGTGTTTCATTATACCTACGCTAAATACAAGGTTGTTTTTACGATTTTGATTGTCACATTGGCGCGTTTCTCTTCTAGTCAAGAAATTTAATGCCGTTTTTCTTCTCCCGAACTGCCTCGTAACTACAGAAACGACAGCCTCAGGCGATGGATCGAATCGCCTAATTTTTTCCCTTTACTTCTTTTTTTTTAGCGTATTTCTTTTTTGAACTGCATGCGAATTAAGACTGACTTGAACTACAACCTCAAATCAGGTAGAGAAAACAAGTGTTATGTGGTGATGACGACAAGCGTTACTTTCGCATAAAGGTAGGTTGGGATTGTAACGGCCTTGAAGGGCCTTTTTTTAAAGATATAGACTATAGTTTTGTGAGAACAAATATTACATATTGTGTTTCGCTTCCGTCAGTATGGTACAAATTTTAAAGTTTGTATTTGGAATAACATTCGAGCGTTTCAAACAATAAACTTCACTTTCACCTGTTCTAAAGTGGTCAGTAGTGTCCTTCACAACTGACTTATGGAATACAGTGACATTTTGAGAGTCCACTTCAGTGAAAACGAAGCAAACGTGGTCATTGAGTTTTCATTACTTCATTTAATTAGTCTTGTATTTTTTACTGGATTTCTGGCTAAATCTAGGACTGTTAACATCAAACCTCATGAATGCGCATTCTGTGTTTTATGCGCAAGGCATATTAATGCATGTTTTCGCTCCCCGTTACATCTTCAGGATTTTCACTTCCAATTAATCATCGGAGTTATCAAAAGTCTCATTAAAGTGTACCGTTTTCGGTTAAAGAATGTGAAACTAACCATTAAAGTGAAGGACAGTGTATATCAAGATAGATGTTTCCAGAATATATAAAAAAGATCTCTTATGAGTAACTGTTAGACTACAGGTAAAACTCATTATCGAATAAATCCTGCTAACCTATACAAGAAAATGTAAAAGCAAAACAAATTAAACACACGCATAAAGCTTTCGTATCATCAATTAACCTGATCCGGTGTTTGAATCATTTGTGTAATATCACACTTTTCCTAAAACTACGACTCCTTTTACTTACTTAAAAAAAGAGACAAAATTCTTAATTTTAAAAACACATTAGCAAGTTTTAATCAAAAATAAAGCGCCACTAGTCGCAAAATTTAAGATTATTTAATTTAAAATAAATCCTGCTATAATTCAATAAGTCTTTCATTAATATTTTTGTAATAGAATTTCATTTGTGTCTCGGAGGGTATTATTTTAATGAAGCATAAAATTAATTTTCCTGCAAATAACGTAGATCTTTCCTTATAATTTATAACGTCTAAGCAACACACAGTGCTGTCTCCAGTATAATTAATTTTATGTTAAGCAAAAATACCCTCAAAAGGAAAAGTATGAAATAATATCTGAAATAGATTATGAAATTAATTTCTGTTATATGATTTCGTATATTAAAACATTAAAAGGTAACCGAACTGCTATATTTTAACAGGCATTCTTTTCCTTTACATGTTTAAGATTGCATTTATGTTTTAAATGTCAGTGCTCCTCATTTTAACGCTAAATATGGACTGAAGCATAATTCCTGTGTGATGAAAACAAATTAAGAAATACATTTTGTTGGGCGAGATAAAACAGCGTTTTTGAAAAAGTACTTAAAGAATGCGTAAGGTCATTTTTAAATTTTGTGATAACAATAGGGATAAAAATATCACATGCCAACATTTATACAGAGATAGTAATTTTCAGATTTTATGTATTGCAAAGAAGACAGTATTGCAAAGCCCTAAACAATTATGGCTTTTCTTTACTTATTCGGCTAAATCAAGCAGGCTTTATTTGAAAAAATATTTCGTTTTTCTAATTTCATCAAAATATTTTTTAATTATTTTGATGATAGTAAAGAGAATCTATTCTCATATTTAAAACCAAAATGGCGAACATTTATTTTATAATACAGATGATTTGAATTTGGACTTTGAAAGAAAATAACTGCAATTTTGATACAAAAAAACGAATCATTGAAGGAAAGGCGAGCGTCAAATATTGCGCCACCTGTGACGAAATGATAAGAAAAAAAATTTTCCTTAGGGGCTAGTACCGTTAGATAAAATTACATGCTACAGCATGCTTATAGTATACTTAAAATGTTTTATTTAAAGTTAAAATTAAATTTTACTTAGTTCATATGAAATCTATAGCGATCAAGAATAATTTAAGAGAAAAAAAAAAGAAACTTATATTTCAGTAAGGGAATTTGAATTGCATATTCCAATTTAAGTTTAGAAAGGCTGGCAAATGTTAATCGAGGATTTTAAGGTAAAAATTAGAATATAGTTTTAAATCAGGACTGCTTTCTCATTAGAGATAGAACTCGACCAACTTAGCTCGCAGTTTCCAAGTTCGAAATATACCTTACACTAGGTAAAAGGTTTGAAATAAGGAATTTTAGTATGAAGAAATCAGGCATTAGAGAAGATGTATAAGCTTCTAATCTACAATTTAATATCAAGCATTTTACTTTTATATTTTGCTTAATCGTGGTGAACGTGGCTGAATCGCTATCTATATAGGTAAGCTTGCCCTTAGGCCTTTTGTGTTCAAACAATTCTTTTGTATTCATAGGATCTATACCAACAGAATCTTTATTCAACTGTTCTTTTGCCAGTGGTAGGCAAAGGTGGAAAGTATAGAAGGTTAGATTGTGTTACATCCTTATGATTTGTATTCTGCCTCACGATGAGGCTTATATTTAGAGTTTGATGGTGTAGTGTTTGAAAAAGCTACTATTTCTAGATTTAAGATCGATCATATAAAATAATTGTCTTATGCTCAATGAAGAAAAGTCTTATACTCAATTAAAAGCACTGCAATGGTTCACCATCACCAGGTCCCCTTCTCCTTTGCTTGGGCTTCGACAAAATTGACTTCTATCGCAATGTTTTACTGGTGATCACTCTTTTGAGGATGAACTGCATTTTGTATCTGATTTCTTTTTTGCAGATCAAGAGAAACAGGCAATAGCAGTTTCACTTAGAAGAGACAAAATTACTTACATGTGGTCGGAATAAGAAGTTCCCGCTGGTCCATCTGGCCAAACCAGGTAGCAGATTGTGCGATAACCTCTGTCTGCGTACCTAAAAGTCATGGTCGTAGAGTACATGAGAGACGGACACGAGAGAGCTGCACCTGCCAACCACACGCTTCCCAGGATGGCATATGCACAAGACTTCGACATCCGACGTCGCAAGGGCCTCACTATAGCTACAAACCTACAAAAGACGAGTAAAAATATCATTTATTTGAATTTTTTTGCATTTAATAGACATGATATTTAATGTTTTTTTATTGTTATTTCTAAAAATAATTGTAAATGAGCTTTTGAAATTTTTGTTATTACATTAGACATTAATTTTACCTCCAGCCAATCTATGTAAATAAAAAGGTCATGTCAGAATTTCGCTCCAAAATTTCGAAAATTGGTTTTCAATGAATAAGCATAACTAACGTCACCATATTACGTTTTGGCTACTTTTACAATGATGTCTGTCTGTGTGTATCTGTATGCCGAATTTTTCGTCCATGATAACTTTGTATCAAACGTTAAAAATTTTCTATTTGCCCGATTAAACTTTTTGCTTTCACATAAAAAATAATTAAATTTACAGAAATATTGAGGAACCGGAAGTGGTACTTTACTTTGAAGTCCATAACAGGCTTTATTGGGCAACTGGAAGCTCTATAACAATTTTGAAACGATCAGCATGACGTACTATTGCATATATAAACCCTAATGCAGAATTGGGATGGAAGGAGCATTGTTTACTAATGCCTAAATACTGAGAAAATGTACCTGCAAATCAAAATGAATTTAACATTCTTCATATTAAGAAAATAACACGGAAGAAAATTGAATTACGTTATTCGTTTCAAAGCACTTATTTTAAATATATTATAAAAATTTAATCTTCTTTAATTAAAAGGCACTTGTTATCATATATTATTCAACTGCTCAATAACGTTGAATAATTTTCATAAGAAGCATAAACGGGTAAACATTTGCTTATATTGGTATAAATTTAGAAAAATCAGATTTTCCGCATGGGTTTGGCTTATATCTATGCAGCAAGTGTGTTTGACGATTCCAAACGCGGTGGAAATACCACTGGTCAGCGACTATACCACTCAGCCGTTGTTGGTTGCTGATATCAGAATAGAATTTTATTAGATTTACAAATTTATTCTTTGTGTATTTTTTTCTTTGTGTGATACTTTTAATATCACTTTAAAACTGGGTGCAATATAAATCTTCAGATTCAAATTAATTACATTAGAAAGAAATTTAATGTTTAAAGTTAGACTTAGAAATGGGTAATACGGTATAAGTTCATTCTTTATATTTTCAATGAGAACAACTATACTTTTCATTATTTTCCTTTTTCGGTTTTCAAATAATGAAATAACAGGCAAAAAGTCAGTATATAATTTTTGAAAATTATTCTCTTTTCCATACAGACGAATTAAAATATTATTTCTTATATGATTTTTTTATTATAAACGTCTATAGAGCAGGCATATGTTCCAGATCTTTGAATCTAGGCTCTAAAATACCTTCGTAATAAACTAAATGTTATCATGTTGAAAAGAATCTAAAAAGAATATACAGTAGTAAAAAATATTACTATAAATAAAGAACCACCAAAACAAGAAGAATATTAATAAGCAAAGAAGAGAAAATTGAAACAACAAAGTGGCAAACTATTAAAATGCATTCGAAACAATAAAAAAATAACTACTTCCCAAATAATATAATTCTACATCAAGGCGTCTTATAACAATGTATTATTTACGAAATTTCGTTTGGAGGTATATCTGGTACTTAGTTGGGAAATCTATAATGATATATGCAAAACATTCTGGAACAATTAAAAAAAGTAGCTAATTCACAAATAATATAATTCTACAACAAAGCATCCTATATAAATATAATATTTACGAAATTTCGTTAGGAGATGTACCTGGTACTTAGAAAAGTTGTGAAATATATGATGATATATGCAAAACACTCTGGGAGGCGCTTTCAATTTATACATACGAAGTCTGAAATACAAATTTTGTGTAGATAGAAAAAAAATGCTCTTTTGAAATTTCATTAACTTCAGGAAATTTGATGCATTATGTTTTATTACAAAATAAAATAATGCTTTTTGTAGAAACAGCTCTGAAATATTTTTTTGCACAACAGATGCCTTCTATCAGTCTATGGTTGTAAGCAGTAATATAATCCCTTCAAGTTTAAAATAAAGAGGATATTAGAATAGAGAAAGCGTATTATGAAGTAAAAGAGAGTTCGACAACTAAAGATAAATACAAACAAAATTATATTTCTTAAAACAAGGTACATGCTAGTATATATTATAAGAATATATATATATATTTAGTAATTCTTATTGGTATATTGTTTCAGGTGTAATTCAAAAAGAGCGAGGTTCATAATTTCCATATAAAATGATTTACCTATTTGCTTAACAATAAAAAAATCTGATGTGGAAATCACACGACTTCTTTTTACGGCCTATTAAATTGCACACATTTTTTGCTGCATTTCAATTAAACTTGTCTCCTTGAATTTCAATAGAGATAAATTTCTCACTCAGTGAACTCAATTCTGACGCCGCAGCAGGGCAAAAATACATGAACCTCGCAACATCTTCATTAAAAATTGTAAAATACAGGAAGAACATAAAACATCTAATAATGTTAGTAACAGTTAATTTTTTTTGTTACAATCAAGATTAGTGTTTCTACGAAAAAACAAGCAATTCGGGCAGCGGAGAGGTCAGATTTTTCAGTGCACAAAATTGAAAATTTACTTCTAGTCCCACTCAGCAAAAACACACTAAAATTGATGCACAAACTGATTGAATTCACTATTCTAGAAGTCTTTCAGATGTAAACAAATGGCGGCCTCGTTAGGCTTATACAATTTAAACAACATTTAAATTGTCGAAAGTTCTACAACTATTGCATGCACATTAACTAAATGCATAAAATTGTTAACCGGAACATAAGAACAACATAATTCAACCACATTTACAGCAAAAAATTCCCAATTTACCAACATGTGAGAATAAAACACTGAGCTTACCAAGCAGGGTACTAGAGTGGGTATACATCTATATATATTTATATACTTTTCCTGTGGCCGAATCCAACCAAAACGGATGGTGCACAACTGCATGTTCTAGCAGTAGTATGTACAAAATGTCAACTTTCTGAGGCTGCTAGTTTTTGAGTTATACGATATATATATATATATACCTACTCACGTACACACGTCACGAAAAACGACTCCTCTGAATCCATTTTAAAATCCATTTTCGGAAAAAAAAATTTTGCATGCAGAAACATCCTTCAATTTGAAGGTTAAAATGGATATTTTCGATCAAATATGATACCCGAAATGTTTCGTGATTACAATACTTCGTACAAGGAAGTGAAAAAGGAAAAGACACACTCCTATTTAAATGCTCAACACCATCCTTCAAACTAAAATGAGTCGTTTCTTTCTGAATATGGCTGAGAACTAGTCACAAAATCTCTTTTACTCTTAATGAAACCAAGGAAAATCTGAATTTATTAAGAGTAGGATATTTAACATAATGTATCTGAACAGGATACTTTGAATCATATATTTATTCCTAAGGTTTATATGTAACAAGTTTTCTCTAGCACTTTATAAAAAGGTTAATAAATTTGAAATAAATCTGAAACCAAGTAAATTTTGGTGCTAATTTTATTGTCATACTCTCTTCATTATTAATAGAAATGAAAGTTGAAAGTTCGAATTTCTCTCGAAGAATCCTCCATAAAATCCGGTCATCTTTAATACATAGCTAACACTTGCTTTACCATAATTAAATCAATGAACCAGCAAAGACAAACCGGCGGAAATAATTTAAAGAACAACTTTAAAACGATGCTTTATGTTAAATGTACTGAATGACGTTCTTTGAAAGGTACTTGTAGTTTTTTAGTGGCTCACTATCAGTATGATGACTCAAAGGCAATTTTAGCCTACCTGCTACCTTACCAACTCAAGTACTCAACAAACTCAAGGATTTCAAAAAAAGCAATGGCAACGCTGTACAGAAAAAACATTTTTATCTCCAGCGCATGAGACTGTGTATCGGAAATTCTAAAGATATGCTCAATTTAAAAGGATTTTGCTATATTTCTCTTGAACTAAATTTTATGGTTTAAGTATATCATATTAAATAAATAAAGATAACACACACGACTCTTTGAACGTAAATTTAAAATATGAAACCCTTCATATTTGGATGGCTCTTGGTACCGCTGTTTTATCACAATGCGAGAAACATACATACATTTATGCAGATTCTTCATTATTTATTTTCTTCAAATATAATGCAGGGCGATAATATTTGGTGGCAACAGTCTGAAATGTGAAACGAACATTCAGAGTGACTCCACGCAAAATCGCAAAATGAAAACAATAGTTCCCTCAGAGAAGATAAATTTTGTCCAAACGTAACGGTCCTGACGCTTGTATTTAGCCATGATGAGTTGTCAGAACATGTTAAACGCAAATTAGAACTAGTGATAGCGATATCACTTTAAATACAGTTGCCATTCCGTTTTAAAATCAGATCATTTTAGTTGGAGCATTCCGTAGAAGCAAAATTTGATATATAAAAGCACAGTCCCAGAATTTCGAAAGTTTTAAAACAGCTGAAATATGATGGATTTTTGTCAGAATTCGTAATTTTCAGGCATAAAAATACACCAAGAAAACACTTCATTTCCAACGTACTACCACTATAATTATCCACTACATGTTTTCTTTTTTAGCACGAAAACCAAAAATATTTTAACATGAATTTATCTACTGAATTTAATAAGAATATATGCCAAGCTTCTTAGATAAAACCTCCTCACCTCGAACGTGCAAATCGATTTTTAATATTTTTCATTCTACATTCTATTTAAAAAAGGGACTTATGCTTTGGAAAGATCGGTTCATTTTTATCACCTTTTTCTTAATCAAATCTGGAGCTCGGAATAGCCTTCTTGCCACGTGACTATTATGTAAGTCGAACGTGAGGATAACGGCCCCGTCACGCAAAGCTTCGAAATTACCTATTAGAATTCTAAGACTACAGAATGGGAATATTTTATTCTTTCATTCCAGGTTTGGTAAACGATAGTTAACGAGCTCTATTTTTAGATTCATTTGCCAACGGGAAACAGGCACATATTAGCATCAACGAATTTATTGTACATTAATACTGCAAATGCGTTCGTACAAAATACATGGAATACAGATATTATACGTTCGCTCACTTCATATTGTAATAACAAATAACTCTGCATCTGATGACAGTAAAGATGTGATTCAGGTTTTATAGTTTAAAAGCAGAATATGTTGTAATAAAGTAACTTACTGGGAAATATACTCCTTCTCTCAATTATCTGTACATTAAAACCAGCTCAACAGGATTAAAGTAAAATATAGCTCCTAGGCGTATCAGGAGTACGGAAAATAATCTTTTTTGTCTGATTTTAGAGGAAATATTTAACTTCCTTTACTCTAAAAATGGTTTTGTAGAAGGATAATATTCGCAAAATAGACATATCCTTGGCTGATATATGTTCCAAAATCACACATACATATTCTTATCACGCACATATGCTTCTTCTGCATATATATAAAGCCGCGTATAAATAGCTAATGACTAAGACACCATATTCGTTAATGCAACCCATTCTAGGTTATAGTGAAAATGCGTAAGATACAAAATTAAAGTACCCTTAAAGTTTGTACTAATTAGCCCCATCATCTTATCATTTTATATACACTATCATTTACAGTTTAATCAGCTCTTACCAGAATGCAAATTATCTATATATATATAGAGTAATAGAGGTTTGAAAATTAGAAACTTTTTTTTTTTTTTTTTTTTCCCCGTTGTGGTGTTTTCTCGTCCAATTCTGAGAATTACTTTAGACTGACATCTATCTTTTGCTGGCCGTTACTTTATTAGATATAGCGATAAGTCACCTGACAGTCTCAATAGAAAGTTTCATTAAATATCTCAACGGCTGCCTATATAACCGTACATGCATCTTTCAAGAGATGGTTAAAAAAGATTTTATTTTATTTTACGGATGCCAAACATTAATCCATTATTTAAGGGGTCTCCAGTACTTTTTAACAATGTCCCCATACCGAGAATGTGCAATACAATTGTTTAAATGTTCAAAACTCATAGGCTGATTGGAGCCACACCATTTTTATTGCAGAGTTTGTTGCTCTCTCTTATCTTCTCTTTGATGATGATTTCAAAAATGCAATACAAATTGTCCTTTTAAGGACATTCAACGACTGATAATTCTCCAATGGTATGTCAGTGGAATTTCTCAGGAAAAGGAACACAACTCCCGACAATCTTGGGTTCACATGACATTGATGTTTTCATGATAGTCGAAGCAAACCTTAAATATATTATAGTGCAGCTGAGATGGTCCGTGTCGATGTTTGGATTTATCAGATCCATTTTAAAATTTTTAACTGTTACAGGCCCCATGCGATTCTAGGTTAAATTTTGATAACTTTCAATTTTCTAGTAAAGCAATTTTATGGGGAGACTTAAATGTACGTAACGTACGCTGGAATTATATGGTTAAAAAGGAAGTGCAAACGAAATTTTAGTTTGAGATATGTAACTTATTTTTTAATAGTAACACTTCTGTAACTAATTGATATGCCACTACTAATGCTTATTACATAAAGTAAACTTTAAATTTGATTAAACCCTCCTATTTTAAATTTGATTACGGTATTATATATACCACAAAATAATAATTATATAAATTTTATTAAAGTATTATATATACCTAAAATACTATGTCATTTTTAACGTCGTAGATATTCAAATTATCTGGCAATCAAACATAACAATGAGAATGACAACACCTATACTTCAGTGGTCTATTTTAGAAAACAAATCATTTTACCTCACAAAGAGTTTAGCGTAAAGGAAGATATTTTCACCGAGTAGTTAGTTCTCTTTCATCTACCAACTAGATCTCCAGCCTCTGACAAGTTTATGATATCTCACATGCTCTTCCTCTTCTCCTTGCGTACCCATATGCAGTTTCCATATATTTCAATGCTATTTTAATTAATGTCATAACATTTTATTTTAGGAATTGAATAGACTACATTTGACGATTTTTAGGTCAAGAAACAGGTGGATATGTTTGGCAATGTGGTGCCAGGCATCCGAAGTATTATGAAACACCTACTATTTACCTAAAGGAACTGTAATAATTGGGAAAATTCAGAGAAGCGCATTTGTTTGATAAAATATTGTAATATTTTTCGAAAAAAATAATATAATTTATGTCATATTCATGTTAACGAGGTATAGCAGAATATTCTGCTACTGTTTTATGTAGTATGTATAGATATGAGAAAAACACCGCCCCTGTACCATTGGTCAGGAATCATAGCTATCACATGCAACTTGTCTAATGCTGCAGCACATGAATCATAATTAAATGAAAATGAAGAATTTTTGCAACAAAATTTAATAAAGTATGTATGGGAATACTATTATTGATGAATTGGCATTCGAGCTCTAATAGAACAGAGCTCCAACGTCAATATGACAGAGATTGTACACTGCGGGGGGGGAGTGAATGGACAGTTCCTATATCTCGCATTCTACTGGGCCGATTGACAAAGTTCAAACTGTGTTTTTCTTGTCTCGAAAACGCGACTTAGGATATATATTAGATTTATATACAGCATTGTTATAACATAGGTATTTTGACATAAAATTGAAATTTACAGAAATAACATGCCCATTTTTCTCCATATTTCGATTCTACGGCTCATATTATGCCTAGATATTAAATTTTGTAAAATTTGGTGCGAATTATGGAGAAATTAAAAAATTTATCTTGGCGCAATTCACTTGGTGAACTTCTTAATATATGACAACCAATTTTGCTTTTCCTTCCATTATGCCGGAGCGGAAAAAAAGGCACCTCGTTCCTATCTTTTTACGTTGTGTACGAACGGGAAAAATGTCCCATTGTTCCTACTTCCAAAGGGTTTTAGCAAAGAGTCTAAACCACATTTAATGTTTTATCGCTTTCAACAAATATGCCAAATTTCAAAACGCTAAAATATATAAATTTACGTATATCTTCGGAAATTTAGAATAAAAAACTGTAATTTTTTGCAGGTATCCTTAGAAATACGTTTACTTTAAGATGACAGTAAAAGTTTGGTAGATTATAATACAATTTTTTTTGAAAAACTTATTAAAATTATTTAAAAATACAAATTTTAAAAATAAATCATAAAAAATGGATGAATTTAATTAGGAATGAACCTGAGTTTCGAAATGTGAAAGGAAGAATTAAATAAGTTTAATAAAAAAAAAGAGATTAGTAAATATTTACCAAACTCAATTAACATTGAGGAGCTAAAATTTTGAAAGCTAATTTTTCAAAAACTACTCGTGCGATTTTTACAAAACTTGGTACTTTGGTATAATTTGAGTCGTAGAATTGAAATATGGAAAAACACTGGTATGCTATTTCGGAAAAAGTCCCATTTTATGTCAAAATACCTATATTATAACAATGACATATATTAATCTAACACATATCCTAAGTCGCCCTTTCGAGACATAAAAAAACGCAAGTTGAATTTCGTCAATCGGCCCAGTAGAACGGAAGATATAGATTTTTTTTTTTTTTTTTTTTTTTGAGCAGTATACATGCGTTTTACATAGGTTCTGCTGTTCGGCTGACACCCCCAAAAGTTTCTTTCTATGGCATATAGACTATTAAGTTTTTCGAAATAGAGAACGAGAAAAACGCATTGCGCTCTCGCTGGAATTCAATTGCACATTTTTAAAGAAAATGACCTTAAGGATTGTTAAGAACGAGACCACAAATTCGCGGAGGCGATGATTCTGTGATAATTGTGCTCCCGCTGTGAATCGAATCGATCGTACATTTTCAGACGTAAATGACGTTGAAGATTATTTACACAAGACCACAAATATATGGATAAGGTAATTCTCTGCATTCTTCCCTTGCTTAAACAGCGCCTGGAAAAGATATAAAATTGACTCATCAATATCTGATCTTTTAGTTCTGGAAGCACTTTAGAGATTATTAGAATTTTATAAATAGACTAACGTGAAACATCTATTTGTTGAATGGGAATTAAATCAGGATTCATTTAGTGGGAGTTTGATGTAATAATTATTTACAGCACAAGAGCACACAAGGGAAAATGTGGAAGTTCTCAAAAATGCAAATTGAAATTTTCAATAACTTAATAACAAATATCAAAATATTTTCGTCTATTTCATTATCAAGATGATAACTAAACATTAATTAATCATATTATTGTATTAGTAGTTTAAGGTATAACGTACAGGCAATCTGGATAACAAAACAAGATCTATCAACGTGCTAGAAAGTCAAGGAAACTAATTTAATACATGATACACATAAGAATGGTAGAGATTTAAAAAATATAAATACATCGTAATGCAAGTTTAAAAAATTGATTTTGATGTTTTCCTAATTTTCTGTCACTAGCTGTAACACTTAAGAATTAATGACGAAAGGTGCTGTATTTATGATAGTGATAAATTGCATCCCGCTATAATCTTAGTAAAAATATTTTACTGAAAGTGTATGTTCGTAAAGTAACAAAATATCGTTTATATAACATGCTGGAATAAATAATTGAAACTAAAGCTAACTTAAGAAGCGTTTATAATTTAGTTCTGTTTTCCAACTAGCAGTTTTTGCTGAATAATTTGTTATGTAATTAAGGACATAGAAAATAATTTTTAATAAATATATTCTATGTAATCATGCCTTTAATTACAATTTTATATGAGTTTGATTTTTAGTTCTCTTTATTTCATAAAACAAAAATGTTGTCCTAAATTCATCATTTCCTTTTTGACGGCAATTAAAATTTATTAATAGAATTTATCAGAATTAAAAATCAAATTACAAAACTGTTAATGTATTTTCAAAAGGAGAAACTTAAGTTTTTAAATCAAAGTAAAAAAAGGTTTTATTAGATTATTTTAGAAAAAAAGAATCAATAAAGAAATCGAATTAAAAAAATATTGGAAAAAAAAGGAATCTAGGGGAAAAATTGAAAAAAATTCAAACTACTTAAAACAGAAGATAAAAAAAAACTAAATATTTCACTATGAAAACTACGTTTACGAGAAAAGTTTTATGAAATTTCAGCTAGTTTCTACTTACTTTGATGATAAATAAAATACAAAAAATTTCCTTTAAACTAGGAAGTTGTAACTTCTAGCGCAGTTTTCTAAGTTAAGGAGCTTCTGAAAAAATATTAATATACTGTGCACAAAATAAATAAATAAATAAATACATAAAAATAAAAATTACGCTTCGAAGAATCGGGTTAGAAAGTAATGTACAGTAAAACAGCTGTATGATCACGGCTATTACCCGTAACCAAATAATTTCTGCATGTAAATATGGCATTAAAATGGTAGATCATGTTTGTAGTAACTGAGTGTGTGCATAAGAAGCTTATCGTGTATTGGGAAAATGCCCATGCATGAGTCATAAGTTATGTAAATCAATATTATCGTTTTATTACTATTTATTTACCTTCAGAGCAGTTATTACTCTCAATGATTTTTCCAATAGATTTTGTAGAGGTCTACATAAGTCTAAGCACGTTCATCACCATATTAATCTTTAATAATGCAGGTTTTACCACACGATTGTTCTATACTTCTCGTTCTACCGGGCGGATTAGCGGAATTCAAACTGCTGTTTTTATTTCTCGAAATGCAACTTAGTATATATATATATATATATATATATTAGATTTATATTAAGCACTCTTCTAATATAGGTATTTTTACACAAAATCAGACTTTTTCTGAAATGGCATGCCCCTTTTTTTCATATTTTGATTCTACGACTCAAATTATGCCTAAATATTAACTTTTGTAAAATTTGGTGCGAAATTTAGGGGATAAATTCAAAAATTGTTTTTAGCCCACCAGCGGCCGAGCAGTAACGTCGCTGAACACTGGTAGTTCGGTCCGAGGTTTGAATTCCGCGAACGGGCTGGCTGCATGGGCATTTTCGTGGTTTTCCCATGTGTAACGTGTATACGAGCCAGTTTCCCTTAGAAAGTCCTCCCGAAGGCATCCCTCCCTTTAAGCAAGCCCTCGAGTGCTTTGCCGTAATCTAATAAAACCAAAACCAAAACCAAAATTTATTTTGACGGACTGTTTTCAGTTTGCGCCAGGAATAATTTACTTCGCGGACTTCTTAATTTATAGCAACCTGTTTTATAGTCCAAAGGGACAATTTGTCCTGAAGGACTATTATTTTCGTTTTGGTATTTTGCGTTGGTACACTATAAATGTCCTTCTCACTGTTTATGTAGTAATTGGAAATAATCAAAGGAGATATAAATATGTATAAATCCTTATATATTACAGGCAAACATTGATTTATCGAACAGGAAGCTTACAGAATTTATCAGCGAGCGTTTTCTGCTTTCTACAACTACGCGCAGATATAAAAACGGATTGTAGCACTCTTTCGCAACAAAGCACATAGGATATGTTAATATTTAACTAATACTTTACATTTTTTTAACTTTAAAACATACATATGTGTTCCATGCATACTTCAGTAACAAATGAATCATTCCAGGAAAATCATGCGGGACGCCAAAATGGACTGCAAGGAAAAAAAGGGATAAGAAGAGGAGTTGAGGGCATAAAAATGGACTCATCACATCAATATTCAGCTAAAAGGTTTCATATTTTAGACTTTCAAATTCTTACATTATCATTTATATGCATAGTCTATGAGGAATTGCACGTCCTCAGTTAAAGAAAAAGGGGTTTAACATACAAAGTTGAAGAATAAGAGTTCTTAAAAATAGTTTTGTTCAATAACAGCATACATAGAAATGTTATAAACTTCAATATCCTAGATTAGAACTAAAATCTGGCATTCGATTTAATGAATGTAGTTACCTGTTTTTGATTGTAATATGATGCTGTTTCAGTTAATCGAGTAGAAAAGCTTTTGTGTGATTCAGTAGTCTCAACATTAGCATAAGAGAATAACCTTTCATTCAATATGAAATGTTTAATGTATGTGCTTTCAGAATGTATATTCATTTAATCAAATATATTTGCAGATATATTTTTAAACTTTTGCGAATGTGCTTTTAATGTAACTGTGTAGACACATTAGGTATTTTTTGGAAACAGGACATATGAAAAACGAGCAACGCCTTCGCCGGGAATCGAACCACTGACCTCTGGAATACGCGCTCAGCCTGCAGACCACTACACCTCAAAGGCATGCTAAGTAGGCGAGAGAAAAACCGTATAACTGAACATAGATTCAATTATGATGAGATGCAATGTATAGTAATGATAAGATATAATATATTTACAATAAGCTGTTATTGAAACAGGTTTGGCTTATTTAAGTATGGCAAGTCAATTGAGGGCTATCTGCCTAAGGGTAGAGATGCCTTCGCGGAGGACTTTCCGAAGGAAACTAGTTCGTATGCATATTATGCATGGAGAAAAAGAGCCCATGCAGCCAGTCCATTCATCGGGATTCAAACTCAAATCGAACTCCCAGCGTTCAGCAACTTTGCCGCTAGGCCCCTGGTGAGCTGTTTCAAAATAGAAAGAACTTCAGTGGAATTATTTGAAACGTATACCTGTTTATTGCTGGAGAAGAAATAATATTCAGGATAGATAGTTTCAAGTTTTTATTTTTAAATGAAAAATCTGTGTAAAATGCCGATTTCGATCCACAAATAGCTGCTTAACAGATTTTGTCGTAATCCAGAAATCCGCGCAAATACTCCAAAATAACTTAATAATTTCAAAGCGCATAGTGATTTTTCGTATTATGCTAATTAAACTGTTACATCAAAAACTCATTCCGTGCAGTAGATCTACGATACAGCACATAGTTTTGACATGTGCTATTCTAAATTTTTAACGTCGCTTTGAAACTTACGGAATACAAGGTAATCAAGTCAGGATGAAATATAATGGACACACAATATTTAACCATAGGTAATGTAGGTATAATTCAACTACTCTAAACTTTTGCTGTTGGTGCCTTTCTCACTTTCAAAAATTTAAAACAGTTGGTGCCTTTCGCACTTACAGAACATTTAGAACAGTTTTTATATTTATAGAAACTTACGTTTACAAATTTCCGATAATTCATGTGTAATTTGAATAAAATACTTATTTGGTACAAAATATTTGTGCATGATATTCATTATTTATTAGTTTGTTTATGAAAGAATTGTAAACGCAAAAATTTCCTTATGTGAAATTTCTTAATGCAAAGTTCTTTAAAGTTTTATGTAAAGTTCCTTTCAATGTTCATTTCTTTTCTACTATTCCTTTATCTAAAGTTCATCTGTGTCGAAATTATTTTGTTAAAATTTCATTTATGCGAAATTCATTAATGCAATGTAAAGCTACTCTGAGCAACGTAAATTTATAAAAAGTTTCCTTGTATAAAGAAAATGATCAGAAAAATTATCATTTCATACAAGGTAGAAAGGTTTTTATTATTGTAATTAATCAGTTATTATGATTTAGATCTGTACTGTCACTTCTACTCTCCGTTTTCACGCCAGAATGCAAATTAGTTCTCGTGTACTTTCGATGAGATTTTAAGACTATATGCAAAGTGTCTTCTTCCTCTACAGGCAACATTGCTAACATTCTGCTAGTTCAGATAAATAATGCACCCAATTCATTGATCTCTTATACACTCTCTAGAAAAAAAAATCGAAAATAAATAAATAAATAAATAAATAATCTGAAGTGTTTCCAATTTTAAATTACGTCCAAAGGGGCGTTTTGTAGGTTACCTTTATTTATTAAATATCATGTTCTTTGCACTTAAACCATAAAATTTAGTTCAATAGCAATGTCCCATAATAACTTTAAAATGAGCATAACTTTAGAATTTTCGATACACAGTTCGACGAGCTGGAGATAAAGAGACTTTTCCTCCGTAGAGTGTTGTCATTGCTCGCTTTTAAATCGTTGAGGTTGTTACAGAAAAATTCGTTAACGTTTTACAAAATATGAAATCCATATAAAACAAATTCCAAATTTCCAATTTGGTCTTCCTCATGTACATATTCGTAGGAGGATTACGTCATTCAAAATTCTATGGCTCTATGTACCGTTGTTTTATCACAATGCGCGAAATATACTTACATTTATGCAGGTTTTTCATTATTTAATTTCTTCAAGTATAATGCAGGAATCTAACATTTGGTAGCAATAGTTTGAAAAGTGAAACGGACATTAATAGTGAATCGACTCAAAATTGCAAAACTAAAACAACAGGTCTTAGTAGTATAACAAACAATAGTATACGTAAAGCGAGCTGTCATACAGAGCACTGGGCTGCCAGCTGCACCATATGGACACGGATGCGCAAAGGTGTTGACTGCAATGATTGCTGCAGGCGGAATCAAGGCTCTGGAAAGCGAAGGTGCATGAATGCGAGGCAACACTGGATCATTATGCGACAGGTTCGAACTGCCCAAACGGCATCATTCTCCTCTATCCAACGTGCTGCACTCTCCTCCATACTACCCATGGCATTTTCCACCATCTCACGATGCTTGGTTGAGGTTGGTGTGCCGTTAACAGAGGCCTTTAAGACGTCTATCTTTAACCTCATAGCATTAATAGAACGTATGGAGTGATATCGTAACTGATCATCATGGCTATGAACCGATTGGCATCACATAATATTCAACGATGGCCACCGTTTCATTCTTAGAGCGGATGACATTCGGGTGCGTGTGTGGAAAGGCCAGGACCAACGGACCCATTTAAGCTTTATTTTACAGACACACAGCCATTACCCCTCTTGTGATGGTGTGGAATGCTATGTCCTATAACACCGGTTCGACCCTATTCATCCTCACGCAACTGTAACAGCTCAACGATATGTTGATGACATCTTGCGATCGTTTGCATTGCCCTTCATGGACCATTTTCCAACAGGATAAAGATAGATCCTATATGGCTTATTTATCTCTAGAGTGTCTCCAAGCTTTTGATAATTACTCTTCCTTTGCCAGCAAGGTCACCAGGCGTTTCGCCAATCGAACATGCATGGGATATGGTAAGCCATCTGATTCGTGTGCCCCCAAATGTAGCAGATCAGGAACAACAATTAAGGAATGACTGACAGAATGCATCAGGGGATGAGATGAGAAATCTTTCACTCTTTACTTCAGCGTTTACAAACATGATACGCGCGTAGAGAGAATTTTACCATTTTCTGATTTGAACATTCAACGTGCTATTGATAGCTACTGATAGACCCCTTGAATTTTTAATCATTTCGTTACCTGTTTATCAGCTTTATATCAGGCATATTTAATTTTAAAAAAGTCAACTTCTTTATTGAGCTTTTTTTTTCTCTTTTTTTCTAAAAAGGCCTATTTTTAATAATACTAAATACTTTGCGACCAGCTTTGGTAGTTCCTAAAAGTCTATCAACAATGTCCTGAGCCATAAGACCATACTTGTTCGGAGTTATACGTATAAGAACTTCATTGAAGTCAGTGAAGTTTTCGTATGCGTGACACCTTAGATATAAATAAGAAGTATTGCAGCTGCAGAAATTCAATCAATTATTAGGACTAGCCGGAGGTTTATCCTGGCTTCCTAACTGGTAGCCAATCGGCAGGTTTATTTTAGCTAACTAATTGGTGGACAATCGTCAACTTCACCTTGGTTAACTAATTGATAACCAATCAGCAAATTCCTTCCTGGTTAATTCATCAGGAACAAACATACCAGTTTAAAAATATGCACAAAGTAATGCTAGAATGTAGTGCTGCTTCATCATTTGAAAACAATATTAACTTGCGAATCGGGCAGAGATGCTTTTATAAACATTGTAAAGTTTCCTTTATGATATACGCTATAAATCTACTCATTATCATGAGACGAGATGATAACAGATGTAGCATATTGAAAATATCGCAAAGCATACTTTCTGAAAACCTGATCTTTGCTTTTACATTACGACTGGGCAATGTGAGAACTAGTAATGAGCCAGGAAATAAGCTTTTTGATTTTAAACAATACCTCAGATGTAGCTGCTGTTTCACTCAGAAAACGTAATATCTGCTAAGTGCCACTCGCTGATTTCTTCCGAAGATAAAACAATTAAATCTGATTCACTAAGGATATTCAGCAGTTTAAATATTTAGGTTCTAGGTAAATGGAAAGGACGCAATTTCGACTCATGCGAAACTCCCTATACAATCGATTGCTTTATGCAAAGACTACATGCAACGGCGTTTATGTTTGCGATCTCATTTTATTCAGATAGGGGTAGGATGGAGACTTATGAATTTTTTACACTTTTTGCCGAAACTGAAACATGCGTTTTGCTGAGCTAAATTCGTTGAGAATTTACTGCTTAAGAAGCGTTGGTGCACACGTTTTTGAGCAGCTTTTCAATTCAAACTGACACATCTGTATTATGTTAGTTACATGTCTGTTTAATAATTCTTGTAATAGTAGGAAGCCAGCAATATCGTCGGGATTCAGACGTACTGCAAAGGTCGGGTTTAAACAGAAACATTGCTTTCAATCTCACTATGCAGAGAACCTACTCGCATCTTTTAAATTCTTTCAAAGAAATTGAAAGGAAACTTGAAAGTGTAATTCAACATGCAAGTTCACGACAAATTCTGTGTACTTACATATTTATATTGCTTACATATATATATATATATACTAAATATTTATTTCCAATTATAACATTTCTTCATATTCAGATTAAGAAACACATGAACATAGTTTTCGTACTATGGCGATTGGCGATGAGAATCTTCTGCACTAAACATTTTATAATTTTAAAAGAGGTAAAATTCCATTTCGTTATGCTTCAATAAATTAAAAGTGGAATGTTACAAAATTAGCAGAGATAATCAAAGCAAATTAAACTGAGTTTGATAGTTTTTCCAAGCTAATGAACCCAGCTGTTCTTTAAGAGATTAATAAATTCGTTAGAGTGAAATAACATTCGCATTTAAATACTTTTAAGGGACCAGTTACAAATGCAAGTGGTTCCTTAAACGTATTTAAGAGTATAATTTGGAAAATTAATGCAGCTGGTCCACGAAGTATTTAATAGTAGATGATAAATTTTGATTTAAAATTTCCGTGTTCAAAGGTTTGTAGAGAATTTTATATTTTGTAGAAGGAAGAAGAAAAACCTGAACATCCATGGATCTTTGATACTCCAGATGCTAATCACTTGCATAACAAAAACACACAGTAACTGATACAATAATTTTGTACTTTTTCTCCCGTTAAAGTGCGAGAACCAAACATAAAAATCTTCGTGTGAAATGTTACCATCCACCTCATTTCACTTCGTCTGTATTTCAGATGGAAACATGGGGGATTAACTGCTTCTTCGACAGTATTTGAATCACAAAACTTACTATTCAGTAGCTTGTAATTGGCTTACGCCAGATGAGGACGCATCGATATATGTGATAACTCCTTGCCACTTAGATCTCAAGTACAATGACTACTCTTTTGCCGCTCAGACGGTAAAGTGGTTAGTGACTCTTACTTCCGCAGCGAAGGAACCAAGTTTAAATCCCGGAGAACATGTAAATTGATTATCCTTTTACAGGAGGTAACGATGGCCTGCCTATTACGTTCATCCATAATAAAGTGACCACCGCTTCCGGCGTTAGCAGTGGCCAGCGCCTTTAACGGCTAGTGCCCACCATTAGAAATACAAAAAATGATTGCTCTTTTTAACTGTCAATTATGTCCTATGCGGATAACATACAATGTTAGATTTTACTTTTTTACAGAACACTGCGAAAAGTAATGCTGAAACTCTTCTCATTACATGCTCTATTGACTTGGAAAAACTAAATAATCCGAAGCTTTTGCAACTGGAAATATGTGTCTAGGAAATATTTAAGGAAATAAAGCCTCCAGCCAAATTTTCTCAACTTTCGGTTTAACTTATAGGCGAAATAAAACGTGATATTGAAGGTAGTATACGTGAATGGAAGCTAAAAATAAATGATAAATTCATGGATCTCGGTCACCTTATCGGGAAAACTATTTACTAAGAATATATAAATTTCTTTCTTAAAAGCATATACTACATTACCTACTCCATTTACTATTATTATTATTATTATTTTGCTTTGAATACAAACATAGACTTAAACAATGCATGAATGTTAACAAACGTGGCTGAAAAATCACCAGAACCACAACAGAAATGTGAGCCATCAGCAATTCACGCGAAGTTGGTGATAAGTACCGTTTGGTTCTTGAAAGCTTTACATTTCCTTTTACACAAAAATAATGGCAAACAGCTAAAAGGGTATCAAAGCTTTCAACTACTTAACATTCCCCTTTACTTACAATTTATTTATTTTACTGCAACTGCAAGAGCGATTACTTTCTTTCCATTTAACAGGTCATATCTTTAGCATTCCCTACGTCACTAGAAACCATTTTGCCAACACACAAATTAATGTTAAGTGCAATAATAAAGTCCTGGGTTTACTAGAGAGGTGTTAAGTAAGCATTCAAGGAACTTTCAAGTTTCTTAGCTATCTAAAACTCAAACATTCCAGCCAGTTAAAAATAGAAGTAGTCTGTAATAAAATAAATAGGGGAACTTTCAAGTAATCGTTAAAATTTTCTCTTGAACTCGGCACAGTTCTGCAGAAGAAGCAACTACAAGGTTTTAAAATTTGCCCGCAAATTCTGTAATGAATTAGGAATACGCTATTAATATTTAAATCTATATCGTTAAAGACGAATCTTAACGTGGCTATTAATAATAAATAATCCTGAAATTAACTGCTGCAGTTACTAAGAGTTGGAGAAAGATATTCTTAAGAAAACGAATTTACATATTTACTTCCGCTTTAAGGAAATAGATCAGAACGTTGAATTCTTTCTTAAAGGACTAGATTCGACTCGATTATTGGATTATGACAATCCACAGTAGGGTTGTCATGTTAGAGGGAAGGATGCTTTCGTGGAGAAATTTTAAGAAAAAACTGGCTTGCAGTCTGGTTAAACATGGCAAAAACTTTAACTACCCAAGTGGACTGATCGTTTGCCAAGTGTAGAACCTGTGGTGAACTGTTAATCGTCTTACACATTCGGCTCTTGATACGACCTATTATGAAGAACGAATGACCATTAATTGTCATGTAAATTTTTTCTAAGCATTCCCCGATCTTCACTGCCCCAAAAGGTCTCTACAGATTAAATATGTTAATATTCTAAAATGATACTGAAAGCAATAGCAAAATGATAAATACATAATCGAAATAAAAGGAAATAGTTATGCTTGTAGTTTCCTTTTTCCAGAATCGGGAACAGGCTCTAAGGCTTAGATGCTTCAGACGGAACTACGATATGTTAAGTCGCAAAAGATTATTTTCGTCAACACTGATTAAGTAAAATCATCGAAAACTGCGTAATACAAGATATAATATTTGTTATGTAGTTGCAATACTTGTATTGAGAGATGTACTAATATTGCGAAAGTTCCAGAGGAGTATTTTTTCTGTAATGGGAAACTATGGAACAGGATCTTCAATTTTACTGCAAAAATAAATTGAATAAAAATAAAAGAAATAATGATGAAAATATGTCCCAACTTCTTTTTTTTACCAGTAGTTTTCAAACTGTGTCCCTAATCTGGGATTTCGTATTTTGGTCCCAAGAGTTAAAAATCAAAGTTCAACAGATTTTTTTACTAATATATGCCTCAAAGCTAAATGCATAAAATACTTAAAACGTTTCTTAAATAACTATTTATATCGTTGCTTATGTCATAAATAATATGAAAGCGATCACGTTTTTACAATATAATGAAATAATGATTTTCTTTAAATATTTTACGCGTAAAGTGTAAGTAACATTGGGTTTACTTCCTATGCTTTTTTAACGTTTATCTATTTTGAGTATGATAGTGTTCCACACACACCAGAAAATAATTTTATTGGATTTTCTGAATCCACAAAGATAGTCGCTATGGATCAACAAAAATATATTTTTATTTAGTTTCGACGGAGCTCTCAAATTTAGGAAATTTCTGGAAGTTATTTGGATGGCATTTGAAAATCGTTTCAATCATACAGTAATCATCACACTGTATTATTCTAAGATCTTTCCACCTCAGTCAGAGTAGACTACAGATTTCGAATTTTGACTCTGAAATTTGGTGGTACAGAAATCATATATACCCATAACCTGATAAAATGTTAATAAAGTGAACGCCGTTTAAGGTGATCACGTTTAAAGTTATGTCTCGTATATTGTTATCGAACTGCTCAAGTCCCACTCATTTGTTGATCACATATTAAGATCAGCAAATTTGCTACGATCAAAATTATATCTGCAAGAGCAGTCTCGTAGAGAATAATTTTTTAACGGGTCAAAAATGTACAGTTGTCATCTACAATCAAAATATACTGCAGAAATTTTCAACTGAACGACAAACGTCACCAAGGGGTTAATTCGGCAAACAGCTTGGTTTTAATAACAGTTCTACACAAAGGAACCCTTTTTCCAAGTTTTACTAACTGCTTTGATGAAGATTGTACTAACCAGACCACGATTGTATTAGTTAGTGTGTAGAGACATTAGGTACTTTTTGGAAGCTAGAGAAGTGAAAAATGAGCAACTTCGCCGGAAATCGAACCACGGACCTCTGGAATCCACGCTCAGCGTGCAGACCACTACACCACGAAAGGCACGCTCATAATAACGGGAGAAATAACTTATGAGTTTAAAAAAGTTGTAATTATCGATCGTCTTGCTCTTAGGCTGTGTTTGAAATTTACATTTTGAAGAAAGCCTTTTTTCTAAAAAGCACTAATATTTCATCAAGCTTAGTAAGTTTGATATTTTTATAATTTGTAGTCGCCTTTCTTAACATTTTAAAGTTCTAGAGATTAGTAAAAGGCATAATGATCTAAGGGATATTCATCACTGCGCTGCGACTAGTTTCGCAAAATTAGTTAATAGAATGCTAGTTGAAAGTTCTCAGGCCTTCTTATACAATATTTTAAATAATTCTGAAGATATTTTTACAAATAAAAGCAAATTGTAATGAAAATATGGAGAATATACAAAACGAGAATGTTTATAATATTGATAAAGCTCTCAGGGTTTGTTTTATAGATATATGTATAAACAACGCGGAAGATAACAGTTGGCTGATGCAGAATAAAGCCAAAGAATTAACATTAAAAATAGAGGAAGGTGATTTTGTAGCAAGGGAAAAATAGCCGATTTATTTGAAGAAAGAAAAGAGAAGCATTCATTATACATACAACCAAGTTTGAAGAGAAACGTGCTAATTCACCCCGCTGTACGAATGTTATTCCAAAAGTAATTGCCTAAATTGTCTACAGAGCACTGTAGAGAAAACATTTATAATAAATATAAAACAGATCTATGCTGTCTTACATTGCCCCAGTATCTATAAATATACATATATTAAAAACGTAATGTTCAGAGTTATGGAAAATATCGAAAGTTCGTATGGTTGTTTTATGCTGCGTTAATACATGGTGTGATAAAAGAAAACTTTAAGTAATCAGAAAAAGGAAAAAACCTCGATGCTTTAAATGAATAAAGGTTTTGCCAATGGACTAAAGGCATTATGCAAAGTATGGATGATGTACGTAATTTTAACTGAATCTCTTTCGAAATGAATTAAAGAACTAATAATTGTTGCCCTTCTTCTTATTGGAAATTCTGCAGCTGTTATGTAAATGCCTCTGTTTAGAGTAAAGAATGCTGCTCAAACGAAGTATGGCTAGTGACGCTGACGTCCGGGAGCCAATCCCGAAGAAGGCTTGGATGTTTGTAAATATATAGTACCAGCATGGAGTGTGCAGTTTGGATGCACTCAAAATATGTGGCATGTCGAATGTCCTCTCGACAGGAGGGTGGCAAGGGATGCGGGGGAGAAACCCTTGGACCCGTCCGCCCGATGTGCTCTATTTCAAAATTAGGGTGTAACCTAAAAGTTGGACTCTAACCGGTATGGTGATCAAGGCTGATGCCAACGACAGATGCGGTCCTGTACTCCTTGCCACAACAAAATTCGTGGGCTTGTTCTGATTAAGTCAGACAAATGAGATTATTCTTAATAACAATAAGTACCGAATTTGAATTTCAACAGGAAATATCGCAGCCTTAACTTAACCACATAATCTAGGGATTCCCTCCCCCAATGGCAGGCCGTCAGCCGACTTCGGCTTAACCAATTCTAAGGCCAGAAATAGTGGTCACTTATTATGGAGGCACCTAAAAGGTGAGCCACCTTTGCCTTCTATAAAGGGAGGGACAGTTACAACCATGCCTTATCCGGAATTCCAGACCCTTTGGTATAGTAGTTGGCTTCCCTAACCACTTTACCATCTGGATGGCCAAATCTAGAGATTACTAGCCGTTAAAATATTATCGTTGTGAAATTAGTGATAGGGTCTTTTGTAACATGAATAATTCATATACACGTGAAAATGAATTACAAAGGCTATCTAACTTTCAGAACACTTAGATTCGATTTCTGCTTTTAAAGTTTTTAATTGGAAGAGTATATTTCAAAATTTATTGTCTGACTTAAAGGCAACAAATCATGTATACAATTCCTTTATACTCCCACTACACAAAATCATTAAATTTTAGGATAAAACTTTCTTCTCGATGTTGCTAAAGGAGGTTCCTTTGGCATCTTCTATGACAATGTTTTCCTATCATTTTTGTATAATATCCACTTCTCATCTTCATTAATGAAACGTTTTTAAAAAAAGGAGTTTCTTTGTTTGTTTTCAGTAAAAATTCAGATACCGCCCGAGACTCTAGCAAGTATATTCTTCTCTGTTAAAAGTATGATGTACCCATATATAACAGTGACTAACATACCTAATCTTCTTAAAAAGATCCCCTATGGCACATTTTGCAATATTTAATCTTTCTAATAATTCCTGAAATGTTTAACTTGGATTTTTAGCAATAGCTTCTCCTATTATGTACTTGTTTACACAGAATGGTCATCAAGTGTGGGTACACAGTTTGAGGTTGAAACTTCCGCCCTAAACCTCTCAAACTATCTTCGAACTATGCCATCATAAATAGCAATTTATCCATGTACAGCACACATTTTAGGAGTTGTCTGCCTATTATTTTACGAGCCCTGGGACGTGTTTGAAACGAAAGAGCATAGTATGACAAAAACAAATTTTCAGGTTCTCCATTCTTAGCACTTCTGTGAAATAAAAGATAGGTCATAATATATATTAGAATTATGAAACAAAGCGGGAAAGGCTGTAAGTTAACACCCGAAGCGATAAATATCACTCCGTATTAGTAGTAAGAAAATAATTAGAAGGAAAAGAATTTCATCAATTTGAAAAATCGTAGAACCTTTCAGATGACAAAAATGAATTCTATACAATATTTGCCATTAGAGTTTTCACTCTACCGCACATTGAAATGCGATGGTTTGCACAGAAGCACTTTATCATTCTAGGTATATACATAAATGCAAAGTATTTTCTATCACTTTTTCCCTGACAAAACGTATTTATAATAAAACAACTGTACTCATTGAAGACATTTTATTACGGAACCATCAGCGAATTATATGAATCGTAGATCAGTTCCTGAATGATGTATTTTATAGCAAGTAAATTATTTCGTCATAGTAAAACTAGCCATACTGATGCTCAGAAATTTGAACAAAGCAAAGAAATATAAATTGGGCATAGGAAATGTGAAACGCATTTATTTGAACACATTCCTACGTTCACATATCATGGGGTATAACAAATATTCCGGTAGAGAAATAGAAGGAAAATGTCGAATAAATAATTAAATAATAGGGCTAAAATACGATTTCTGATACAAAAAAAAAAAAGCTTATTTCTAGAGATCTCTGTTAATAGGGATTATTATTATTCCCCCAAGAAACAAGTGCTTGACAGTGTGTATTCATGCCAAAAATAATATCATCTATGCAATTTGGAATATATATGCCCTTCGATGGAATGGATATATTTTTAGCTAGTGATAGTCCTGGGCTTGATCACAGATAGAAAGGTTTCCCAGGTTTTATATGCTGGATAGAATTCAAACCTAATAATCCCGATGGACGTTTCATATAAAATAGTGTTCCTTACTCTAAACTCAGGCCAGTGATATAATCCAGACGAACTCGAGAGTTATCATACTTAAAATTGGCATCAATTTCCACAGCTTCAAGATATGAATGATCATATTGAGCAAGATTATGATGTCTATACATCGTTATAGTCATATTACCACGAGAAATTGAGTAGAGATCAGTTAGACAACCGGCGACGATCCCTATTTAACCCCTCGTCCTTTAGAGATGCATTTTTCAGATGTTAACGGTTATGTGAGAGCATTCTATAGCTTCGGCAGATCAGTAACTGTTGGAATCAAGCTGTAAACTATTAAAGTTTCATTCATTCTTTAATAGCACCGTGCCCATTTCTCTAGTCCAAATGAAATGATAACAAACAATGCTGCTTAAACAAAACAGATTGTGCAATAGTCTCCGTGGTCATCCAAACTGCTGGTCATGTCATATACAGATGAAACTGCATATAAACACCTTGCAGAGTTTCTGCTTTTCGTGCCGTCCTGCCGATGTTTTGAAGTTAGAAATAAGCTGATGTTCAGTGACTAATTTTGGTATCAAGTTTACAGATCGAGAAAACTCTCATCTTGAGTGAAAGTGACTCTTGGACTCTAAATGCCGTTCTTTTATTTTGATACATGTTCCAAAAGCAAGAACGAGCAGTGTGATTGACATTCACGGCTTTGAGTGCTGTCCAACTGTCTCTGCCCTCTTCTGAGACAAGGTGACTTACTTTCATCACCTGATATTACTCATATGACTGACTGTTCAAAATTTGGTTATTTAGATTATCCTTTTGAGATCTAGAATATGAAAACACATGCGATGCATGACAAAGGGTAATTTTAATATCTGACACAATTTTTCATTAAAGGATATCCAATTCGTAAAATATTTCTCGTGAGCTAATTTACTCGTATATCGTCGAGCACTTGCCGTGAATGAAAGTTCTGCGATTATACGCTGTTTCTTTCAAATAGTATTCAAACTATTATTAGTTTTATTGCAGTTCAGTTAAGAAAATAATTATAAAACACCACCAGGTGCAAATATACGTGAAATAAATTAAAATAATTAAAGTCATCCCAAGTAGCACACGACGTTGCAAACTGTTGCGAGAGGTTGCAAAGTGGTCGTGGTAACTTTTACGACGTCTTTACAACGTTGCGAAGACGCAAAATATATGCCGTTGCATCTTGGCAATTTGTCGACGTCGCTAAAACGTCATGATATGACCGTTTTTAGACGTGGACAATTTAGCATTTTTTTTAGTTCATCAGCATTACATTTGGAAAGAAAAGAGACTAAATCTGCCCTTTCAAGAATCTGAAGTCCGCATAAGATTTACTTTACAATGTTTCATTACTTTATTTCATCTAAATGTATTAATCTAAGGTAGATTCATCTAATGAAATGTAAATCTAATATAAATACTTTTGGTTTATTAAATTTAATTAGTACTAAAAATACATACTAAATAATTGTTTAAAATTTTGTTAAAATAATTAATACTTAAAATATTTTTATAAATATTATAGCAAAATATTTAAAAATGAAACTAATTTATAACGTAAGTTATTAAGTTATGCATTTTATATACTAAAAAAGTCATATTTCCGAAATCAATGCAAACCACGTGTTAGCAACTGTTTCACTACTGAAATATGACTTTATTTCTTATTTTTGAAGTAAGGACGAATTCATGGCTGTCCGATATAGTATATGGCGGAAGGAGAAGCTGACCTGTACATTAATTTACTGCATGCTTATATAACCAACAACTCGAGATTTGCGCTTTTTGGCTAGCTGCCAAATTCGAACAACTGCGCAATTAATTCAGATTCTAGCAGTTCTTTCAAGTCATTGGGTAAAGATGCCATTCTAAGGCGTTTGAAAAGACATGTTTGAAATTGAATCAAGCAATGACTGATATAAATAATATTGTTTATATCAAAAGTAAATGTAATACGCTGTCAATCAAAGAACTCATTGTGCGTCTTCTCATTGTTCTGTATCTATTTACTTCAACTGCGTTTAGCGAGTGAAATTATCGTGAGAATGCTGAATTTGTGCTTATTTTGTGTGTGAATATCTGCTATCCCGAATCTAGTGTTCGTGAAATAGTGTCTCTGTGATCTATAGTGGTCTGTGGAATATAGTGTTCGTCAAAGAGTGTTTCTGTTGTTCGTAAAGTAGTATTCTCTGTGAAAATAGTGTCTGTCTCCAATCGCTATGGTTTCAGCAGTGCAATATTTGGATAAACTTACTAGCTTTGTGCTTCGGTTATAACGTTATAAGTGCTATATCTCATATCATTCATATTAATCGATTATTATGTTCATATTAAAAATTTGGCTTTCAGAATTTATTCATATTAAACCAAAAATAACATACAACGGCAAGCCAATTTCTGGTTTTGCTTAAAATGCAATCAATACAGAAGCAACAACAATTCAAGCTGTTGTGGTATGTTCATTATTTTCAAAGTACAACGAAATTATTGGACTGGTACCAGTATTTAATATGACTGCTGAAGATAAATTAGATATATGTATGTAAGAAATTAATTATTAAAATTAATAATAATACATATTCTATAGTATATTTTCTTTTGTACAGTATGAAGAAAAGATTAATGATTTTGAACAGTGTATGAAAAGTATGATCGAAAAACTAGTGTTAAGGAAACATTAACATTTCAATGGGATATAGTAATCTATAATTATGTGATATTTAATTGTGTAATATTAAAAAAACACAAAATATTTTTTTATTGATTGCAAATTGCAGTTTTATTACTTTTCGTTTGGTATCTATTCTTCCAAACACTGCGTAATTCGCGTTTTTTTAAATATTGTCGTTATGTATGTTTATTAGATTATCTCAATAAATGAATGTTGGAAATCAGGTTTTATTTTTTTATTAAATTTATGTATATTCTATTTTCTTCGCTTACTTTGTATGTGCTTGTGATAACAAAGAAATTCATAATAAATAGAAACAAAAAGTTTCATCGTGTGCTATTTAACAAAGAGCTTACTTTAACGTACATAGCTTACTATCTTATACTATATTATTTCAATTATTTCTGTACAGTAACAAAAAGGAAAGTTATTGATTATAAAAAGTGCATGAAATAATCATTGTAATCTACCACTATTCCCTAATGTAGAAACTAAAAATAAGTAAATACATTAACATATGATCGAAAGAAATGGTGTTAAGAATCATCAGCATTACTAGTAAATAGTACAATCCATAATTATTGCACTTTAATTGCTTACTATTTAAAAAACACAAATATTTTTTTATTAATTGGAAATTTTAGTTCTGTTACCTTCCTTCTGCTATTTATACTTTCAAACACTACTAGTTCATGTTTTTTCTTAAATAGTGCTGTCATGTATGTTGGTTGTTAGGTTATTATTTCATTTCAGATATGAATATGCGAAGTTATTAGATTTAGGTATATTTTTGGTCACATTTATTAACTACTTTATACTGTCTTTCATTTGCATATCTTGGAAATATAGAAGTTAATGGTTATATTTTTTACTGTGAAACGCAAATAAATTTAATTATACTTGAGTTCAGGTAAAATAGTAATTATTTTACCTTAAGAACTGCTTCCTAATTTACCATGACAGGGGAAATTTTCAATGTCTCTAAGATTTAACAGAAATAAATATGATAATGCTATTATCAAAAACGCTCTTTTCTTAACCCACATATATATCTTTACTTTTATTTATGTCTAATTGAATTTTATTTACTTAAAGCCTACTATTAATGTTATATATTTATAATAACCACTTTCATAATTACTCTCACTTAAGGGAAAAAAAAAAACTGATGAAATCTTAAATACTCGTAACTTCGAATTTAAATTATTTAAAAAATATAGTTTAAAGCACTGAAAATAGTTAAGGGTATTATTAATTATGCATGTTTAGTCTAAAGAGAACAAATTGTATTATCTTTGTATTATCTTCTGGTTTTAAGGAAATGATAAAATATTTAAACTATAGAAAAATACAAGGAATACAAAAATTTAAAAAAGAAGAAAAAGATATTAATTATTAAGCTTATTTTTCTGCATACATCAATATGTAACACAAGGACAATAATAACGACATTTTCGCAACTGTTGTAAAAAGGTGGAATTTTGCGAACATTTAGGCGTCTTTAAGACGTCGTGATACGATGCTTTCACAACCAAAATATCACCTGCGAAAGACGCAATGCTCGACGATAATGTGACAAAAACCTCGTCTGTAAAGACGTAATAAAGACGTCTTAGCAACGGTTGCAAAACAGTGGATGTTCGCGGACATCTGGGCGTCTTAAAGACGACATATTGCAACGTTTTTGCAATGACATCCGCGACGTGTTTGCAACGTCGTTACGACGTTGCTGTGGTACTTGGGATATAGACAGAATTTTTTTAAAACAGGACTTTAGCGTCAAATCCTTTTAAAGGTTTAGCCAAAATTGTGCAAATAAAATAATAATTTTACAAAGTTTTATAATTAAAGAAAGTATGTGAATTACTTTCTTTCTAGAATGGACTCTCGCTTATCTGTTTAAGCCATTCAAGTTTCGCTTCAGATCACTCTGTGCTGTGGAAGTAGTCGGTAGGTTATTCATTCCATTTCTCAAGTCCTTTTTCTCCCGTTTCGCTCTTAATGGGGGGGGTCCATCCAAAGGATTCTATGTAGGTGATCACACTGGCTTATAACATTATCCATGAAGAACTTTATAAAAATTCCGTACCCAAAATATTATATATCACGAAAGTATCCAAGATGGGTTTTCGAAAAAATTCTCTCTCTCCAAGATTGGGCTACAACGTATATTTTTTTTTATTATTCATCCAGTCTCGAGTCTCTATTCTGTTTAGAAATGTTAATATGCTGCTAGTAGTACTGTAAATATTTAAGACTTAAAACATCCTCATGAATGCTTGAGAGAACTCTGAACTTGAGAGAACGAGCTGTGAGAACTTAAAATTCTAATTAATGGACCAAATAATACAAGCTCTATGGAACTTTAAGGGAATGTTTCAAGATCGTCGAAGTAGTTTTACAAAAGTCTTATATTCGCTCTCGTACGACAGAACTGTCGATTAACGAAGATTCCGCTGTCCTAAGTATTCACTTCTCGATATTAGTGATAAATATATCTTATATAGTAGTATAAAGAAAAACTGCATGTTTAAAAATACAGTTGGTAATATAAATAAAAACTGTATGTTTGAAGAATCACTGAAAGGTCAATGGATTCCTGATAATTTTACGCCATAATCACAATGTTTTATACTTGATCTCTTATGCTATAAATGTTCTTATGGAGAAAAATATGAATCATATTTTAAATGTTCCTTTTAATTTCTCAAATGTACTTCAGCAATGACAGAACAGTGCTTATAAATATTTAATGAAAGTATTTCCTTTCTACATATGGCAAATATATGTAACTAAATTTAAGAAAAGGTTTCAAATATCTAATAAAACAAACTGCTTAATATTTTACACGTGAGCAATCCGTACATAGATTTTAAAAAGGCTCTACTAAATACGTGACGTAAAATTCTCTTGTTTGGCGATTGCATTTTCGTTCCGCTGTCACAGAGTTGATATCTTTTCAATTTTCATTTCTTTTTCTTCTTCTTAAAGTGGAAAAGAAATGTTTTCATCCATTGTGAAGGAATGGAGTACTTCAAGAACGAGAAGACATACTTTGTTTTTATCTTATCCTTCTTTTATGTTATTCAACAACAACAGTTTCATATGCCAGACAACTGACAACTGGAAGATAATAACTTAGTTAAAAGTTCAAAATAAGTTCTCAATTCTCTTAGAGACAGGATTTCTTCGAAACGCCTGAGCTGAATTAAGATATAAATTCCCATTATGGGAAATTTTGCATATGCCTTACAGAAATAATTTATGCATGAATTATGTATATGATTCTGTATATGAGTCAGATATTTTTATTTAATTGCATATATTTCTCAGATATTTTAATGGATTTCTTCCAGTAAGTAAGAACTGTCACTAAGCAAAACATCGACTGATTTTACACTGTGTAGGTATTTCCAATATTTAAGCACACATGAAAGACTAGCTAGCGCATTCAACAACCTATTACGCTTTTTTATTTTTCTCTAAATTTCTTTGACGGCTGTCTTATCTCCAATCAAAAATAGTTAATGTATTTAGTATAACATCTACTTAAATTTCTAAAATACTTTAAAAATCTTAACATTTGCGCCTGATTTTGACGCAATCATTCGTAAATTTAGCCTCAAATGTTTTCAGAACATTTTTTTTCGATAAAATATTTTAATCCCTCAGTGTTTTATTAATGTAAAAGGTTTCTGAAAGATGATGAGATTCTAAGGGTTTAAAATTTGAGTAGATTTTTACAAGAATTTTCCAATTTCATGTGTGATCTCTCATTTTAAATAAGGTATTTTTCTAAATTTTTCTTTTATTTTCAATTGTGTTTCTGGTTAGAGGTTTTTTTTTTTTTTTTTTTTTTTTTTTTTTCCTAAATTTTCTTACTGAACGTCCTTTATCTTTTGTACTCGTGTTTAGAAAAAGCAGCAAAATTCGCATTTCATTTTTACAAAATAGGCCATGTTTTACTCGCTTGGTAATTCGACATAACTGAAATAAAATAAAATATTTGCAATAAGCGTTTTTTAACGGCATATCATGTCCTGAATACGAACTGGCATTTTAGTTTCTGCTAATATTTAGAAGTTACAACAAAATTCTAAAATGTATATTTTCCTTAATAAATCACTCAACAAATCAAAAACAACAAAACAATTAATGTTTAAATGGAAAACTATTGATACTTTGCAGATCAATTAAAGTCAAAATATGGCGGCTTTCGTTGCTAGTAGATTTCTGTTAGTAAAATTGTCGTAGATTCACTCAAATTCTGAAATAGTCAATTTTCACCACTCAAGTTTATACAATTTCCTGTCATATATGCCCACTAATCAGCTAGGTTGCTAAACAAAATCTTATTGTCACTCCAGAGTATGATAAAATAATTTATTGGCAATACAATACTGAGTCACGTGACTAATTTTTGGTACAGT
The DNA here is from genome assembly GCF_044657685.1 of Stegodyphus dumicola. Taxonomy (NCBI): domain Eukaryota; kingdom Metazoa; phylum Arthropoda; class Arachnida; order Araneae; family Eresidae; genus Stegodyphus; species Stegodyphus dumicola. Next base: position 132,678,738 of record NC_140770.1, read on the forward strand.
GTTTATTTACGAAGTATTGTGAGTTAATTAATGCTACTAAATATAAAAAAAATAAGGAAAGTTTTCAAAAAAAATTAATTTTCGATATATCTGTTGTCATAGTGTTACATCTTGGAAATTATAATAACTACGTTTGAATTCCAAAATTAAACTAAAAAATCGCATTTTAAATATTCTCCCTCATAGGATGAAAACATGCTCCTCTTTTCTTATTCTAAAGTTACTAATTAGAGCTTTAAAATAAAAATTAAATTAAGCCATACAACAGAAGAGCTTATTCATCAAGTTTAGAACATGAAATGATGTGCTACGTGAAACAAATAGATACGTGACAACTCAAAGGAATAGAAAGCGCTAAGAAAATTCTAAATTTCCTGCTGAGTAGAAAAATTCGCCCTCTTATTTTACGCTTCGGCTCTACGAAAGGCAGAAAAATTCAGCTTTATTATATTTCAAAGCTTCTTTGTCAAATACGATTTCAAAGTTGATTTTTTCACCAATTTCCTGTCTTTCGTTGAAATGTTGACGACTCAACATGATTCACCTTAAAGAAAGGAAAACTAATATTTAAGAAAACGAAATAAATCATCTCGAAAATGGCTACAAAACCTAGACAAGGGATGTGTTAAAACTGAAAAGTAACATGGCTTTTAAGAAAATTAACCCTTTTGTAACTGTGTTTTCTCAAACAAATAACAGCAAGAATATTAATTTCTGCTTTCTTTAACAGAAGCTAATTTCTCGATATTGCACATAACACTTCTGCTAACTCCGGCTATTGTCTTGCTGCTTCGTATTGCTTGGCTGTCTTACCTCAGTTAGCAAGGTTGTAGTCCATATTCTTTTACTTCAGCTATTTTTCCCTCAGTGAATAGATATTTTCTTGAATTCTTTGTCAGGAATCATTGATAAGTTAGCCAATTCATTACTGACAATGTTGCCCAGTGTACACCATAGGGAATAAACGGATATTTCAAATTCGAAATTTTGAAGACAAACACATAAAGGCACCTTTTCCTTATATTGACAGTCAGCTTTTGCTAAACACTTTAAAAATCTGGGGTTGCTTTTGGGTATTTTTAACGTAACCTCTGTTTACAATTCACAGCGAAAAGTTAATGTCAATGACTGACAATACAACCTTTCGTATGTGATGTTTTCTGTAGCTACAGTTATTTATTCACAAGTAACAGCATTATTACTGAAATTTATCTTTACAAGTCATGAACTGAGAATCAGTTGTTACTGAAACAATATCTGCAATAAACTATTACTACTCGACGAGGAAAATATCCAAAATCGCTATAAACAATTATTCCAAATTTTTTGCTAAGATTTCCGTTTTGGAAACAATATTATTGTCATATGACTTCTGTAAAAATTGCATAAGCAACAAAAAATATGCTTTAGCTTCAAACTAACATATATAGTACAAGAAACATTAGCAAACTGCAATATGAGAACCTCGTAATAATCGCAATGTATGCTAAGATTATATATAAAACCACAATTTCAATATTACCGTGATACTGTAGGAAACTCCTCAAATATAGGAAAAGTATTATTAATTTTCTCTGAGGGTATATGTTATAATTTAAAATTTCATAGGGAAATGCATTAAATAGTTGCTCTGAAAATAAATTTACTAATGAAAATAAAAATAGTATGGCAGGGACACAGGAACTTTTACTAAACTATTGGTAAAACTAAACAAACACAGCTTGACTATATATTAATTAATTTAAAGATTCGTTAGTCGGCATAAACCGATTCTCAGGCGATTTCAGCTTTCTGCCACATATGTTCCACAGCAACTTCAAAAAATCTCCAAACTTGACGAGATCTTTCTGTATTTACTCCAAGCAGTAATACATTTTTTTATCCGAAATAGCAAACATCTATATCTTTCCATGCCTCTCCATGTTATCATCAAATTTTGTCATCAGAATTGACAGGCAGGTAAATACGATACCTTCAATTCCAACAAATGCTTCCAAAATCTGCAAGCGGCTGCAAAAGCATAGTCATTTTCATACAACAATTTACGTAGATTTATAACAACTCACAAGTGTACTTCAAATATTTTACATGAATGTTATTACATAAAACTAGCTTTGTAATTTCGATTGTCAATAGATACCCAGACGGAAATATATTATATGTATTCCTGATGTATTAGATCTTTGTGCCAGTTAGCATTTCCCATTACTCATTTAAGCGTTTATTAAATTTGGTCGTTAAATTTGATGTATTTTAAAGGATTAATGTTTGTGATATGTTTCGGAATATAATGAATTTTCAGTCTAGTTTACGATAGTGACCCTTGTTGTGAACGCATTTTGCTGGATTTAACAAAACATTTTTATTACTGAACTATTTATTCACATTTAATACATACTTTTTTAAGGAATGAGTTTTTAAATCTTGTATTCAATACAGAAATAACAACATAAGAAGAACAATATTGAAAAACAAGTGTGAATCTGCCATCTGTTTGTAAATTTTAGGAATTTGAACAACATTAAGAAGCATTTTTTACATTTCTTATAATTTAATACACAAATGTGAATGATTGTTCAAATCTACAAATAAAACTATAAATTTATGTTTTAAATTTATAGCAATTAATTGATTTCCTTAAAAGTATAACAACAAAACTTACGTATAACTTTTTTTTAATGCTTCAAAATGAGATCAATGATTCTATAAAAAAATAGATGGATGTAATTTAGCATTTACATACTCTTAAGCATTTCACGTAGGCTGCGAGGACAGAGAAGGAAAGAAAATGTGAATAAACAAAGATTTTCTGTTTCTTAAAAGCAATTCTATTCATATCACAAAATATTCCATCATTTATCATTATAAATACGGTGGGAGTAACTGAAGACGGGTTTTATTATTGTTTTACGCTTCTTAAGAGTAGAATAACTATTAACTTTGATCATTTTATTTTTAAGGTTTACAGAAGTTTGCAAAATTTACCTTTATTTCTTTTCGGATAAAATATTTCCCCGAAAGTATTTAAAATTACTTGTTCACAAAAACGTTTCAAAATTGATAATGAGTTCTCCGGCCAAATGGTAAAGTAGCTGAATACTGATAGTTCGAACTGGGGTTCGAATTCCGGGGAACAGGCTGGCTGCATCCGAGTTTCCGCGATTTTTTTTTCATGCGTAATGTGAATATGAATCAACTTCCCTTAGAAGTCCTCCATGAAGGTATTACTTTCTTTAGATCTATAGTCCGAGTGCTTTGCAGCAATAAACAGAAAACGCAAACATAAAGCTTAAGATGGAAAGCAGAAAGTGCTCATCTCCAATGTCATTGGCTACATAATACGCTGGCCACGTAGTCACGCTTGATAGCATTTAAATAAGATGCCATTTTCCAGCCCACACGACGTACTACCATTAGGCTCATACCAATGCAGTTTTAAGTGTACTGTATTTATGTATTTATTATAACACAGGCCATCAAAGGATATTCTTTCAAAAACAATATTCTGAATCCTTCTCCAGCTAATTATTTACAATATGTTGTTAATATATATATGTGTGTGTGTGTGTGTTTGTGTGTATGTATGTATATTAATTATTTAATTGTTAAGTTTGTTTTCCAATTATTTATTTCAAAGTGGAAAATTATATGTTTAGATATTCAAAAGATACTTAAAATAATCCATATGAATAATTCTGTGCACTAGGGAAAGTACTAACTAGCTCTATCCATGTAATAATATTTTTTCTGTATAAATAAAAATTCGATTTTAAACTATAATCTCTAAAATATATTCATCTGACAAAATGGCAGACAGCAAGCTGCAAAAAGGAAAGACTAAAGCTTAGTTATAATTAAAAATAAATAATATTATTTTAGAAATTGGTCTTAATTCTGAGCTAACCTTTTAATATATCTAGTTATTTAGTGCAATTACCGCGTCGCTTCAGAACACTGATGAGCAGTTTTACGAAAAGCTGAATAATGAACTATTTCATAGTCCTTCACATTGCTACGGAATAAATAAATTTAATCTAAGCTTTGGATAACTTCACTATTTATCGTAATCCATACAATTAACCACTTGCAGTAAATCATTCTTATTTTAAATTATTAACTTTCCGCGGGAAGTAGTTACTGTCGGTCGGAAAGCTACTGTCAGGAAGTGGTAATTACTGTCTGGTTACAGTCTCTGGATAAGAAACATTGATATCGAGGAAAAAATAACACAGATATTCAAAATGATAATTCAAAGAGTGAAAGAGTATTTTAAACTTTTGAAATTAATAGTATAAAAATCGTACAATTACAAAAATAATACAGAAGCAGTTATGAACTTTTAAAATATTATTAAATTTTCGGTTTTCTTTAACGATAATAAATACTTCAAAGATAAAAATGCCATCTTAATTTCTATATCTATTTTTAATGCTGAGAAGGGAGACTAAATTCTTTGCGTTAAAAAAAAATCTACTTTGTATTAAAAAATCACATTTTTTTATTGCTAGGCCAGGCCGACTTTTATGGCGCTTTATTTAACTTATTTTCTTTCTTTTAATTAGTTTTTTTTTCCTATAGAATCAAATTTCTCGAAATTTAACAAACATATATATTTTCAACTAAGTTGAATATCACACAGCAAATTGCTTTTGAAATTTTTATTAGTTTTAAAGTTTAAAATGAACTTTTCTCTTATAACCAAATAAATCATCGCAAAATTTTGAGTTCCACCCAGATTTTAAGGATAGACATAAAATATTTTTCCAAATGTTTTTTCCGGAATCCCTGAATTTATTTTCCAAATATTCGCTATTTTTTGCCATTAAAATAAACTATATTCAATTAGTCTGCCACTATTTCTTCTGACGGATGTTTAAATGAAAAGATTGTTATTAATATTTGCATATATTTGATTGATGATGAAACCAGGTTTGTAAATTTGTAAAAAATGGGTCTTGTTGGTACTGGACGTATCTCATTTTTCTGAATCTAACATCAGAACAAGCCAACGAAATTCATCGTGGCAAGAAGTGCAAGATTGCTCTTGTCGTTGGCAAGAAAGAGCCTGAAACCGTACGACTTTGCTCAGTTCGGCAACCACTTTTGATGAAGAGCACCCAGGGGGCATGGTTCCAAGGGTCTCCCACCCCTATTCCCCTACCAAAACCTTTCGAAAGAACTTTTTGCTCGCCGCATATTTAGAGTGTGCCCATATCGCACCGACACTATACATCTATAAACATCTATGCCTTCTCCAGGATTCGAACCCGGGCTCTTCGGTTACGGCAGTCAGCGGTACTAACCACTAGCTCGATTGCGCGGCGTAAAAAAAAAAAAAAAAAAAAAAAAAAAAAAAAAAAAAAAAAAATTGAGTTTTGTTTAGCTGTGGCTGTGTCGGTTTATTTCTTGTTTTAATAAGCGTTAGCTGCAGGCTCTCGTTTATTAAATATTTCATGGCGCACGAGCAAAAAAAAGCACAAAAATGGTCAAGGCTTTTTTAGAAAATAATAAAGAATGCATGTCTGCATTTCTGTGTTTATATAAGATGGGTATTTTTAGAAGTATTACCTTTTCCTCTAAAAAGGAAACTGAACTTTCTTAGCATTCCTTGAACAAGAACCTTGTGATAGGTTGTCGTACTATAAGAATGACTATCAATTCTCTGAAGCACCACTTTGACAATTTTAATCTTAAATGTATCATTTTTAGCAGACACGATTAAGAGCAAGATATTTATTTACAGTCACATATGACCACGGATATTGTCGTAACTAAAAATATATTGTTTTTGCCATTTTATGTATTAATCATTGTAAATGAAAAACTTTTTTATACATGTTTTATTTTTTTCATTGCAAATATTTTGTTTTTCTGGATATTTTATGTACTTTTATAACACTCTGAAGTTTCGCTCGGAGAAAATTTTCTCCTTTCCCGCCACTTGAAGAACAGGTAGATTAAATACAATTAGCAATCCCAGTTACAATCAAAGTCATTTGGTAGGAATTATGTGTACAAAGTATTTCGAATCGAGTGGAATACCAAATAAGTAACGATCAGATACTCTGGACTTTACTTAAACATCACTATATTTTAATACATTTTAAACGTCATGGAGCATAGTGAAATATTTACTTGAACATAATTTATAGTCCCTTTGAGAACGTAATTTAGTGTAAAATCTGTAACAGTTACCACGAAGCCAGCGCGTTATTAACTTAGAATTTCAAGTACTAAAATCTGACAGGATATATTACAGGAATGTAAATATTAATACCATAAGCATTCAAATTTTCATATGAATTCTAATACTTTAATAATTCATTTCATTACATGACAGTTAACTTTGCTTGTAATGTTTCAATTTGATGATCATAATTAATACTACCTTTCACATACTCGCCAAAGTCCAGCTTAGGTATATTAACTAAGTTCATTAAATACTCACACAAGTAGGTGTTACTCAGAATGGTTGAGGTGGACACTGATTGATTACCTGATTTAGAAGCTCGAAACGAAAAGTTATATCGTTTAAATATTATTTCCTGTCTTTATATATTTAAACTCTATAAGGTATTTTCACCCTCCTTTCTGCATGTCTTCGTCGTGTAACGGTAGCACACTCGGCGCGAATTCGAGAGGTCCAGGTTCGAGTCCCGACGAGAGCATTGCTCATTTTTCATGTATCCTGCTCCAAAATAATGGCGATTGGGTCCGCTAACCCCCAATCGCCCTTTAAAAGTGGGGGTATATAAGGTGCCAGAAGAGTGCGCAGCCCGACATATCTAACCAAACAAGTTGGTCTATGGTTGGAAGCGTATTCGAGAGATCCAGGTTCGATTCCCGGCGAGGGCACTGCTCATTTTTACTGCAGAGATATCAAGTTATTTTGATGCGGAAAACATGAAAAATGAGCAGTGCTTTCGCCGGGACTCGAACCTGGACTTCTCAAATAGGCGCTGGGTGTGCTATCGTTACACCACGATGGCAAGTAGAAAGGAGGGATAAACTATCTTATAACTTAGTTAAACAAAACTTACAAATCAATTAAAATAGTGCTATATTTTAGGTTTTCTTAACGTAAATTAGTTCATGGAATGAATGAAAATTATATACAGAAAATAAATTTCTAGATTATTATACAATTTTGAACTAAAATATCTGGTTATGAGATTTCATTAATTATATTTTTAGTGTTCTTCTTTATAAAATCCTTTAAAATATACTATTAATAACAGTTAGTTAATTAAATTTCTATTAATAACAGTTATTTACTGATGCTTTTTTATCAGTTATATTAAGTAATGTGAGAATGTGTATATTAAATACCTGAATTAACGAAAAGCAAAAGCGAACAAATGTTGTAATAAATTTAATTAGTTAATATTATTTCAAGAAGTTATGAAATTAGTAGAGTCAAGTGTGTGAGTTCTGTAAATTGCTTTGTAATATACATTAACCTACAAATGTTCGCAATTACATATCATACGTGTTTTTTCGGCATACTGCTCTTTGTTAATTCTGTACGTTTTATTTACAGCCAGAACTTTATTGGCAAAACAAATTAAACTAAGCTAGTGACGTTACGTTAGTTTGCTCTTATTAGAGAAAGATATTTCCTCACTTGTGTTACAGCAAATACATATTTGTGTTACAGAAAATACATTAAGATCTGATTGATGCATATTATTTTTTTAAAGTTCTTTCTAATATACAAACAGTGTAATGTCTTTGGGATCTGCGCAGGTTGTCTGCCATGTTGGTTGGTGTTTTGAAGTGTGATTCTTAAATTGCTTATTTTCCAGTGTGTTTTGAGTTTTGACTTTTACTTGGTGAAAGTGCTCTTACATGATTGCTTACGAGTTCCGGTTTATGGAAAAGTGCTACTTTGTGCATGATGTTGGATTTCTACAAGGTTTGGAGAAGTTTAAAATGTCAAGTCCACGTAGCAGCTTATTTGCATACCGGAGTGCTGTTTTCGGTTACTTTGGTATTAAAAGTCCGTACAAATGGTATTTTTTACCGTGCTTTTGATCTAAATGCTTGATTTTATGCTTCTACAAGTTTATGTTAAATTCTGGCTGCTATTTTAAAACTTTTGGATACTCTTAGTTACATGTTTCGAAGATAGGCTTAACGTGGCTACCAAGTGTTTATATTTTTAGATCTTTTGTTTTGCACTTGTAATTTTAGATCTTTTGCCAGGTGATTAAATATTTTTGAATTATCTTATTACTAGAAGTAACTGTCCAACATTTGATGTTTCGAAGTATTGACGAATTGTTTTAAGAAGTCTCATTGCAAGTTATTTGAATTATATTTAAAAATTTTTCTTTGGTGCTCCATCACCTGAAGACTTTCCGCCCGTTAAAGAAGAGTTGAACGAATTTTAGTGCACCAAAATCTAAGTTTACTTACTACTGCGCTAGAACTCTAGTTTTTGCTTTAAAAATTATATTATCATTTATGCTGTAGGATTTTACTGTCTGTTTGAGTGTTTTGTATTATAGAAAGTTTTTATTCAGTTTTAAGATATTGAATTTATGAAATTTTGATTTTATAATATAGTCCTCTTATAGTAGTTCTTTACCAAGATTTAAGAACTGTAAAATTTGTCTCTATTAACGACAAAAGATAGTCTTAGTCAAAGTTATAGATAACCTGAACAAGTTGTTGGAAAGTCCGATATTTTAGGAGTAATTCAGGGTCTTTTCGACACTGCTGAAACTATGAGAGATAAACGAATAGCCAAGAATATCATACATGATTTATCTTCTGGCCTGACATTTATTGCTAAATGGATAGAGAGATGTTCTACAAATGAAATTGACTTTGAGAATTCCAGAAGGAGAGAAGAAGTAAGAGTAATTGCAGAAAAAGAGAATAAAGATATAGAAAAAAAGATTAAAAGGGATAGAAGAAAAGATAACGAAATTTTACTTAGACCAATTGATAAACAGATTGATCATTACGATGAAATAACCTATCAGCTGGATCAAGGGAGAACTTGGAGAATTCAACATTAAATATGCCATGAATAAAGGTTGTCCCCAGGGCTCCTGTAGCGCTCCCCTGTTCTGGGGTTTTATTGTAAATAATTTGCTCAAGGATGTAAATATACCTAATATTTCCACTTATTGTTACGCAGACGACTTATTACTTTTAATCTATGATGTTTCTTTGAGTCCCATTTCAGGAAATTAGGTTGCATTCTAAATAGTTGGACTAAGGAAGAAAATATTTTATTTAACATGGATAAAACTTCTGGAACTTTTTTCCCAAAAGAAGGGAAAAAGTAAGGAATTCAAGACTTAAATTTCTTGACAAAAACATAAAATTTTATAGTACAATTAAATATCTGGGTGTTACACTGGATGAAAAACTAACTTTTATAGAACATTTTAAGAATATCCATAGAGCAACCGACAAGATCTTAAATTTCTACAGGACTCAATTTAACGTTAATGTTTTACAGTTTAAGAGTGATATTCTGAAAAATCTGTATGACAATGTTATTATACCTAAGATTATGTACGGTATCGGAGCTTGGGGCCGACGGGCAGGGGAGCTTGTCAGGTTGAGAACTAAGCTTGATTCAATACAAAGAGGTTGGCTTCTGATTGTCACTAGATGCTTTAGAACAGTTTCATCTGAAGTCGCATGTATTTTGGCCGGGGTTCCCCCTCTGTCCATTCATTATAAATTTTTCTACAATAAATTCCTATTACAATATTCAATAGAAAGCTCTCTTATTCTGGAGGGAATCCAGGTTGAGAGCAACGCATTTGCCCAAATTCACAATAATTCGATTCATCCAAGACAGAGACATGGTATATTATTTGATTGCAATGTATTGCCTACCAGCGAATATGAGATCTATACAGATGGGTCCGGTTTCAAGGGAGGTGTGGGATGTGCGTTTGTTGTATATTTTTATGGTTTGGAGATCCATTATCGAAAATACATACTGGATAAACATAGTTCAGTTTATCAATCAGAGCTATACGCCATTTATAAAGCCTTCGAATGGATTAAATCCAATTTGATCTATAAATGTACAGTTCATATATACTCGAATGCCTATTCAGTGTTATATCTGAAAAATTTATGTTGTTGTTTTAATACCTTTAAACTTTAAACTTTGCTGCAAGGTGCCGGACAAAAATACCAAAAAAAAAAAAATATCAAAAAATAAAATATCAAATAATTTAAAACAGTCAAAATCTATTTCATAATAATGAAATATCATATCGGCATTCTTATAAACATTCGTATAGTGGTAGTACAATTTAACTTTAGGAAGGTTTGCGTTGTGAGTAACCTATGTAAAAGGAAATATCAATAACTCCAAATTCAATTAAACTCCATGTTTCTTAAAAGCCTCCCGGCTCAAACAAATGGAGGGACATGACAGACCACAGTAAAATATACACAGCATAAATACACAAATGCCATTAAATTTTAAACACACATTTATTAAATTCTTGAATATATATTATATAATTAAATAATGGATAACTGATCAGCAATACATATTTTTTCTAAGCAAAATAACACATAATACTACACCAAATTACAGCTTATATTAATTAAGATTAACATTATCAAATTCTACTGTATCATAAGTGTAACACTAGTATTTTCTCCCATTTCATCTTCTAACTTTAAGTATTTATCATGGTAATTCACTTTAAGAACACTGATAATTTCACCATCGATTAATTAAATTAAGTAATTGCTCAAATTTCAACAAACATTAAAATGACGACTCTTGCTTGAGTATTAAGATAATTATTGCAGTAAAACAAATAAAAAAAAAATCACTCACTGGGTGAAGTCCAAACTGCAACACTCACTTTACTCGGGAATACCTTCGTATACTGATTTAATAAGGTGATTTGACAGCTCCACAGATCGTCTAGCGTCCAAAGTTTACTCGAGCACCACATTATTCCTGCTGTCCTTTGTTCACAAAATCATCGTTAATGGAGGCAGACACATCTTGCGAATTTTAAAGATGACTTGGTTGCAACACCATTGAAGCTGTCCTTACAATAAATAAATTCCAGAGCATGGAATGATGAAAAAAAAAATCGACGCAGCTGGCACAGGCAGAATAAACAGCAATGCACACCTTAGAAGGGTCCTACACGAGTCTCTTTCATTCTGGAAGCCCCGAAACTCACCATAAGCGTAGAGCACCTTTGGAACAAAATCTAATTAGGAAGTCAAAGCCGGTAAAAAACAGGAATACAGCATCAGGATGTCAGGATCACCAAGAGAATCTGCCGAACAATTCTTGGGATAAGAGAAATCGAAATTCTGCTGAGCTCTATGCCTTATGCCAACGCAAATTCTCGCCAGCTAAAAGCCGAGAGAAAAATCATACCCTCTGCCGGCTGTTCACGCGGCTCGCGAGAAGCAAGACCCGAAGGGTCAAGCCCCCACTTTTTCTCCTCTTACTCTTCTTGAATATCAGAATCAGAATGAACTCTAGCCTGGTGCAAGCACCCAGGAAATCTCGGTTTCTCCGCCTCTGTGAGTTCATAGGCTTTCAAAAAAATCATAAAATTAAATCTTACCAATCCCGGAATTTTAAGTTATCTAAATTGAGAAAATGACACACCCATGACGAATCAAACACCAGAAAATCTGGAAATACAATCCGAAAAACATCTGCACTCACATAACGTGAGAAAAAAAAATAGACCACCAACTAACAAGTGAAACTAGCTTTTACGAGTATCCAATTATTTAACTTAGTACACCTCCCATTGTCTTGAAGTAACAAAACTGCCAAAGCGACAGGAAAAACGATTTCCGTTTCACACGCATTAGCTAAAAGGCGACAATACATACCCTACTACCTTCATTGTTGGAAAGGCCATAAATCAGATGTGTGTCTTCGCAACCGTCTCTCGCCCTTGTTACAATTCCCACTCAAGAATAATGAGTTAAATAAAACCTTAAGAGCTTAAGAATACTTTTTTTCCCAGATTAAAGTACACATGAATACAAATAAAAATATTAGAATAATAATAATTTAAAACACATATTAATAATTTAAATTCGCTACTAAACATATTGTCCCACGCACCAGGGAAAAAAAAATTTGAGCAACAAAATTTTTTTTCAAAACAAAACAGAACAGCATTTCAAACTAGTACCAAGTTAAGTGCCATACAAAGAATCAACTCAAAACTAGTTGTCACGGAGAGCAGTGATAATTTTTTTTTTAAATTTACTTACAAAGCATTAAATTTAACAAATTAAATTCAAAATCTAAATGCAACTCATATAACCACTTAAATAGCAACTGGAGTGAAGTGTCACAAGAAAAAAAATCCAATTTCAAAATAAGTTAATAAAATTACACAAACAAAAAAAAAAAAAAAAAATCACCAGCGAGGGAAAATTACACCTTAATAATTCATTCAACCAACAGTGACAAAAAAAAATCCTATATGAATTAAAACCTGAACTGAACCAGAAGTTGAAACAAACGGAGAACACCCCTAGGAACGGAAAAGAGAAACTTGATCAAAAAAAATTTAAGCCGAAAGAATCTAGTGTGCACCTAGAAGCAAAAAGGGAAAAATAATTTAGACAATCTTACTTGAAACAAGGAAATTAAAATTCGGACCAGCCGAAAAAAATCCTTAAATGCGAAACACTATTGAGTCAAGATCTCAAAACCAAAACCAAAAGAAATTCACACAAATGCAGACAACTCCTAGACCAAACCAGTTGAAAATACTGAGAAAAACCTTTAAATATTCTTTCAAGAAAACAAAACGAACTCTTCAAAAAAATCAAATTCTTAAGCAATTCAAGCTCAAACCAAAAAAAAATTAAATTCAGAAAATTGGCAAAAATGAATCCAACAAAACAGAACTGAAGCAGGTTACACACAGAGAATTTACACGTAAACAAGGAAGTGTCCAACAAAAGGGTTTGCCACAATTTTCAAAGAAAACAATGCTGGACCAATGTTCTCAATGTCTAGCTCCTGGAGAGTAATTAAGAAGAAGAAGAGTATGCATTGCACTCTAGGTAGCAATCGTAAGCATGACTACTTCACAACAAAACTACAAAACTGCAGGCCACAAAAATGCAAAAGCCAACAAGATTGAAGTGTTTACACAGAAAAATCCGAACTCAAACTCTCAAAATCCATAAATCTCACAAAACTCAATTCTATACTTCTCCTTAAACCACTTCAAAACAAAACTCCTTAAAATACACTAAGCCTTAAGAGCAATCACAAATTTTTCAGTAACCACACAGTATAACCAGAAACCAGAAAAGAAAAAGTTTTTCAAAGACAACCAACTTGAAAACAGAAACTCAGTACAAAACTAAGTGGAGTTAATTACTCTTAAAATATGAAAATCATATCAAAATTCTTCTAAAATCTCCACAACACTAAACTCACGTAAGTAATTTCTAATTCCACAAAATCAAGTTTAACTTCTCAAACAAATTTTCACTTCCACTAGTATCAAAGTTTAAATTTCCAAAACACATTTCACATCCACTTTTTAAAGTTACTGCAACACTGCAACAAGTTCAACCAAAGAAAAAAAAAATTAATTCAAAATCAAAACAATAAGCTATTAAGCTCAAAAATTGACAAACCAAAAAGAAAAAAAAATATATATCACTGTTAAAACAAATGTCACACCACTCACTAGTAACCTCACTATGAAACTACCATTAAAACCACTTGAAAAGCCAACAGTTAAGAGTAAGAATAATACCTTTTAACTACATTTCTAAAACTCCAAACAAAATCAGCTCTACCTTTTAAAAAAAATGTTTTTTTGTTTTTTCCAAATTCACAACTCAAAATGGCTGTAAAACGCAAAACTCACTATTCTACTGTTTTCACACATTCTCAGACAGCAACAAATGTTCACAGAATTCACAAACTAGGTAGAAAATTAATAACTCAAACTCAGAAAAGCTAAACAAGAAACTTCACTCCCGCTGAAAACTAACTTCCAAAAAAAAAAAAAAAAAAAAAAAAAAAAAAAAAAAAAAAATCAATCAATCCCTAAATAAACAATCACTGGTCCCGCGCAACTTTACAAATCTAACCAAAATTAACTTTAAGAAACAAACATTTCAGATTTTTCAACATTTCAAAAATCCAAATTTTTAACTCAATTCAATTAGGTACTGATTCCATGGAAAACAAATCCAATAACACATTTCATGTTCTTTTAAAAGAAAATTACTAATTCTTGAACACAAAAATACTGCTCTGACACTAATTCAATTAATTAAAATTAGGAATCTACAAAGCAATTATTCAAAAATGCAATAGCAAAATCAATTCACTAACACAAATACTATTCTCACCAAAAACTTTATACTAAAGGATAAATGGAACAAACATCTAGGTGAGCGCAAAAAAAATTTTTTTTTTCATCATTTATAATCAAAAAATGTAATAATCATACACATAAAAACAAAATAGAAATCAAATATAAAAAATTACTCAAATAATATGCACAAAAATTATTCTAGTGGTCTGCCAGTCGCGAGGTCACGGCACCAATGTTATATCTGAAAATTTTATGTTGTTGTTTTAATACCTTTAAACTTTAAACTTTGCTGCAAGGTGCCGGACAAAATTACCAAAAAAAAAATATCAAAAAATAAAATATCAAATAGTTCAAAACATTCAAAATCTATTTCATAATAATCAAATATCATATCGGCATTCTTATAAACATTCGTATAGTGGTAGTACAATTTAACTTTAGGAAGGTTTGCGTTGTGAGTAACCTATGTAAAAGGAAATATCAATAACTCCAAATTCAATTAAACACCATGTTTCTTAAAAGCCTCCCGGCTCAAACAAATGGAGGGACATGACAGACCACAGTAAAATATACACAGCATAAATACACAAATGCCATTAAATTTTAAACACACATTTATTAAATTCTTGAATATATATTATATAATTAAATAATGGATAACTGATTAGCAATACATATTTTTTCTAAGCAAAATAACACATAATACTACACCAAATTACAGCTTATATTAATTAAGATTAACATTATCAAATTCTACTGTATCATAAGTGTAACACTAGCATTTTCTCCCATTTCATCTTCTAACTTTAAGTATTTATCATGGTAATTCACTTTAAGAACACTGATAATTTCCACATCGATTAATTAAATTAAGTAATTGGTCAAATTTCAACAAACATTAAAATGACGCCTCTTGCTTGAGTATTAAGATAATTATTGAAGTAAAACAAATTAAAAAAAAATCACTCACGGGGTGAAGTCCAAACTGCAACACTCACTTTACTCGGGAATACCTTCGTATACTGATTTAATAAGGTGATTTGACAGCTCCACAGATCGTCCAGCGTCCAAAGTTTACTCGAGCACCACATTATACCTGCTGTCCTTTATTCACAAAATCATCGTTAATGGAGGCAGACAGTTCTTGCGAATTTTAAAGATGACTTGGTTGCAACACCATTGAAGCTGTCCTTACAATAAATAAATTCCAGAGCATGGAATGATGAAAAAAAAATCGACGCAGCTGGCACAGGCAGAATAAACAGCAATGCACACCTTAGAAGGGTCCTACACGAGTCTCTTTCATTCTGGAAGCCCCGAAACTCACCATAAGCGTAGAGCACCTTTGGAACAAAATCTAATTAGGAAGTCAAAGCCGGTAAAAAACAGGAATGCCGCATCAGGATGTCATGATCACCAAGAGAATCTGCCGAACAATTCTTGGGATAAGAGAAATCGAAATTCTTCTGCTGAGCTCTATGCCTTATGCCAACGCAAATCTCGCGAGCTAAAAGCCGAAAGAAAAATCATACCCTCTGCCGGCTGTTCACGCGGCTCGCGAGAAGCAAGACCCGAAGGGTCAAGCCCCCACTTTTTCTCCTCTTACTCTTCTTGAAAATCAGAATCAGAATGAACTCTAGCCTGGTGCAAGCACCCAGGAAATCTCGGTTTTTCCGCCTCTGTGAGTTCATAGGCTTTCAAAAAAAAATCATAAAATTAAATCTTACCAATCTCGGAATTTTAATTTATCTAAATTGAGAAAATGACACACCCATGACGAATCAAACACCAGAAAATCTGACAATACAATCCGAAAAACATCTGCACTCACATAACGTGAGAAAAAAAATAGACCCCCAACTAACAAGCGAAACTAGCTTTTACGAGTATCCAATTATTTAACTTAGCACACCTCCCACTGTCTTGAAATAAGAAAACTGCCAAAGCGACAGGAAAAACGATTGCCGTTTCACACGCATTAGCTAAAAGGCGACAATACATACCCTACTACCTTCATTGTTGGAAAGGCCATAAACCAGATGTGTGTCTTCGCAACCGTCTCTCGCCCTTGTTACAATTTCCACTCAAGAATAATGAGTTAAATAAAACCTTAAGAGCTTAAGAATACTTTTTTTCCCAGATTAAAATACACATGAATACAAATAAAAATATTAGAATAATAATAATTTAAAACACATATTAATAATTTAAATTCGCTACATAACATATTGTCCCACGCACCAGGGAAAAAAAAATTTGAGCAACAAAATTTTTTTTCAAAACAAAACAGAACAGCATTTCAAACTAGTACCAAGTTAAGTGCCATACAAAGAATCAACTCAAAACTAGTTGTCACGGAGAGCAGTGATAATTTTTTTTTTTTTAAATTTACTTACAAAGCATTAAATTTAACAAATTAAATTCAAAATCTAAATGCAACTCATATAACCAATTAAATAGCAACTGGAGTGAAGTGTCACAAGAAAAAAAATCCAATTTCAAAATAAGTTAATAAAATTACACAAACAAAAAAAAAAAAATCACCAGCGAGGGAAAATTACACCTTAATAATTCATTCAACCAACAGTGACAAAAAAAAAATCCTAAATGAATTAAAACCTGAACTGAACCATAAGTTGAAACAAACGGAGAACACCCCTAGGAACGGAAAAGAGAAACTTGATCAAAAAAAATTTAAGCCGAAAGAATCTAGTGTGCACCTAGAAGCAAAAAGGGAAAAATAATTTAGACAATCTTACTTGAAACAAGGAAATTAAAATTCGGACCAGCCGAAAAAAATTCTTAAATGCGAAACACTATTGAGTCAAGATCTCAAAACCAAAACCAAAAGAAATTCACACAAATGCAGACAACTCCTAGACCAAACCAGTTGAAAATACTGAGAAAAACCTTTAACTATTCTTTCAAGAAAACAAAACGAACTCTTCAAAAAAATCAAATTCTTAAGCAATTCAAGCTCAAACCAAAAAAAAATTAAATTCAGAAAATTGGCCAAAATGAATCCAACAAAACAGAACTGAAGCAGGTTACACACAGAGAATTTACACGTAAACAAAGAAGTGTCCAACAAAAGGGTTTGCCACAATTTTTAAAGAAAACAATGCTGGACCAATGTTCTCAATGTCTAGCTCCTGGAGAGTAATTAAGAAGAAGAAGAGTATGCATTGCACTCTAGGTAGCAATCGTAAGCATGACTACTTCACAACAAAACTACAAAACTGCAGGCCACAAAAATGCAAAAGCCAACAAGATTGAAGTGTTTACACAGAAAAATCCGAACTCAAACTCTCAAAATCCATAAATCTCACAAAACTCAATTCTATACTTCTCCTTAAACCACTTCAAAACAAAACTCCTTAAAATACACTAAGTCTTAAGAGCAATCACAAATTTTTCAGTAACCACACAGTATAACCAGAAACCAGAAAAGAAAAAGTTTTTCAAAGACAACCAACTTGAAAACAGAAACTCAGTACAAAACTAAGTGGAGTTAATTACTCTTAAAATATGAAAATCATATCAAAATTCTTCTAAAATCTCCACAACACTAAACTCACGTAAGTAATTTCTAATTCCACAAAATCAAGTTTAACTTCTCAAACAAATTTTCACTTCCACTAGTATCAAAGTTTAAATTTCCAAAACACATTTCACATCCACTTTTTAAAGTTACTGCAACACTGCAACAAGTTCAACCAAAGAAAAAAAAATTTAATTCAAAATCAAAACAATAAGCTATTAAGCTCAAAAATTGACAAACCAAAAAGAAAAAAAAATATATATCACTGTTAAAACAAATGTCACACCACTCACTAGTAACCTCACTATGAAACTACCATTAAAACCACTTGAAAAGCCAACAGTTAAGAGTAAGAATAATACCTTTTAACTACATTTCTAAAACTCCAAACAAAATCAGCTCTACCTTTTAAAAAAAATGTTTTTTTGTTTTTTCCAAATTCACAACTCAAAATGGCTGTAAAACGCAAAACTCACTATTCTACTGTTTTCACACATTCTCAGACAGCAACAAATGTTCACAGAATTCACAAACTAGGTAGAAAATTAATAACTCAAACTCAGAAAAGCTAAACAAGAAACTTCACTCCCGCTGAAAACTAACTTCCAAAAAAAAAAAAAAAAAAAAAAAAAAAAAAAAAAAAATCAATCAATCCCTAAATAAACAATCACTGGTCCCGCGCAACTTTACAAATCTAACCAAAATTAACTTTAAGAAACAAACATTTCAGATTTTTCAACATTTCAAAAATCCAAATTTTTAACTCAATTCAATTAGGTACTGATTCCATGGAAAACAAATCCAATAACACATCTCAAGTTCTTTTAAAAGAAAATTACTAATTCTTGAACACAAAAATACTGCTCTGACACTAATTCAATTAATTAAAATTAGGAATCTACAAAGCAATTATTCAAAAATGCAATAGCAAAATCAATTCACTAACACAAATACTATTCTCACCAAAAACTTTATACTAAAGGATAAATGGAACAAACATCTAGGTGAGCGCAAAAAAAATTTTTTTTTCATCATTTATAATCAAAAAATGTAATAATCATACACATAAAAACAAAATAGAAATCAAATATAAAAAATTACTCAAATAATATGCACAAAAATTATTCTAGTGGTCTGCCAGTCGCGAGGTCACGGCACCAATGTTATATCTGAAAATTTTATGTTGTTGTTTTAATACCTTTAAACTTTAAACTTTGCTGCAAGGTGCCGGACAAAATTACCAAAAAAAAAATATCAAAAAATAAAATATCAAATAATTCAAAACATTCAAAATCTATTTCATAATAATCAAATATCATATCGGCATTCTTATAAACATTCGTATAGTGGTAGTACAATTTAACTTTAGGAAGGTTTGCGTTGTGAGTAACCTATGTAAAAGGAAATATCAATAATTCCAAATTCAATTAAACACCATGTTTCTTAAAAGCCTCCCGGCTCAAACAAATGGAGGGACATGACAGACCACAGTAAAATATACACAGCATAAATACACAAATGCCATTAAATTTTAAACACACATTTATTAAATTCTTGAATATATATTATATAATTAAATAATGGATAACTGATCAGCAATACATATTTTTTCTAAGCAAAATAACACATAATACTACACCAAATTACAGCTTATATTAATTAAGATTAACATTATCAAATTCTACTGTATCATAAGTGTAACACTAGTATTTTCTCCCATTTCATCTTCTAACTTTAAGTATTTATCATGGTAATTCACTTTAAGAACACTGATAATTTCCACATCGATTAATTAAATTAAGTAATTGGTCAAATTTCAACAAACATTAAAATGACGACTCTTGCTTGAGTATTAAGATAATTATTGATGTAAAACAAATAAAAAAAATCACTCACGGGGTGAAGTCCAAACTGCAACACTCACTTTACTCGGGAATACCTTCGTATACTGATTTAATAAGGTGATTTGACAGCTCCACAGATCGTCCAGCGTCCAAAGTTTACTCGAGCACCACATTATACCTGCTGTCCTTTATTCACAAAATCATCGTTAATGGAGGCAGACAGTTCTTGCGAATTTTAAAGATGACTTGGTTGCAACACCATTGAAGCTGTCCTTACAATAAATAAATTCCAGAGCATGGAATGATGAAAAAAAAATCGACGCAGCTGGCACAGGCAGAATAAACAGCAATGCACACCTTAGAAGGGTCCTACACGAGTCTCTTTCATTCTGGAAGCCCCGAAACTCACCATAAGCGTAGAGCACCTTTGGAACAAAATCTAATTAGGAAGTCAAAGCCGGTAAAAAACAGGAATGCCGCATCAGGATGTCATGATCACCAAGAGAATCTGCCGAACAATTCTTGGGATAAGAGAAATCGAAATTCTTCTGCTGAGCTCTATGCCTTATGCCAACGTAAATCTCGCCAGCTAAAAGCCGAGAGAAAAATCATACCCTCTGCCGGCTGTTCACGCGGCTCGCGAGAAGCAAGACCCGAAGGGTCAAGCCCCCACTTTTTCTCCTCTTACTCTTCTTGAAAATCAGAATCAGAATGAACTCTAGCCTGGTGCAAGCACCCAGGAAATCTCGGTTTTTCCGCCTCTGTGAGTTCATAGGCTTTCAAAAAAAATCATAAAATTAAATCTTACCAATCTCGGAATTTTAATTTATCTAAATTGAGAAAATGACACACCCATGACGAATCAAACACCAGAAAATCTGACAATACAATCCGAAAAACATCTGCACTCACATAACGTGAGAAAAAAAATAGACCCCCAACTAACAAGCGAAACTAGCTTTTACGAGTATCCAATTATTTAACTTAGCACACCTCCCACTGTCTTGAAATAAGAAAACTGCCAAAGCGACAGGAAAAACGATTGCCGTTTCACACGCATTAGCTAAAAGGCGACAATACATACCCTACTACCTTCATTGTTGGAAAGGCCATAAACCAGATGTGTGTCTTCGCAACCGTCTCTCGCCCTTGTTACAATTCCCACTCAAGAATAATGAGTTAAATAAAACCTTAAGAGCTTAAGAATACTTTTTTTCCCAGATTAAAATACACATGAATACAAATAAAAATATTAGAATAATAATAATTTAAAACACATATTAATAATTTAAATTCGCTACATAACATTAGCACTCGTCGCCTCTCTCGGCCGGACCATAAAAATGATATCATGAATAAAATTAAAAATGATTATATGAATTTAAAATATAAAATGTCAATCAATATTCATTGGGTAAAGGCCCATATTGGTATCATTGGGAATGAGAGGATGGATTCCCTGGCAAGGGAGGCGGCCGTGGGGGATGGGATCTCTGATTGTGATCTACAACATTCTAAAAAAGTTACCATTAGCAAAATGAAAGATCACATGTATAAAACCTGGTCTGATCAATGGAATGTGTCTTCTAGAAGATCAGAGGCCTTGTCAAATATAATAATTAAGAAGAATATGCCTATCTTTTGCGATAAAGACTATAATTAATTAGTAACAGGGCATGGACGCTTTCCTATGTACTTACAGAGGTTTTCCTGGGAGATAAATTTATGCCTTAAATGTGATATAGCCTGTGACTGCATTCATTTTATTGAAAGCTGTACACTCACGGGGGGGGGGTAAGAGCCTTACATGGAATCGGAAATGTAAGAGAAATGATTCAAAATTATAAAAGAGGAGTAAAATTTGCACAAGACATTATGAAAGTCATCAATTCTCATAAGCATGTCATCGGTATCTCTGATTGATCGAGCTAGCATACTGAAAGCGTTAAATTTATGGAAACTACTCTTAAAGGGAGAGAAAGACTTTATATGCAAAGGTGCAGGGACAGCTTAAATGTTTTTGTGTTTTTATGGGCCCTGTTATTCTTTTTAGTATACTAACCTAATTTTCTTTCCTTTTTGTTAAGCTGCTAAATTGATTTTGTTTTTATTTGGACACGGCCGGCTCGTGTCCTTTGTTGTTGGAAGGGTTGCGCCTGCTTTTCTTCATAAGGTTCAACAAACCAAGCGGAAGGGCTGCGCCCGTATAAAACAAAACAAAACATATTTGGATTAAAGAACATAAGATAATCTATCTACACATATATTTTCAAAAACTCGGCAGGGGGCCAGTTAGTTCGGATATTTGGTGTTCTTATGTAGAATCAGAAAGTTTCCGATTAGAGTTTGAATTTATAATGGTCTATTTAAGGAAGCCATGTTAGTATTTGGTTAACTTTGGAATTAAAGATCATATTATCAAAATAGATTTCAATAGAAAACATTGTATGGCTAGATATTAATTCTTGAAACTGGGTAATAAGGTGGATCTATTTTTCTACTGTCACTTACTTGCCAAGTAAGAAATAAGTACGCTATAAGTTACGTGAAGCTAAAGTTCTTTAATGGGCAACTAACAGTGCGATATTTCCCTCACGTATTTCAAACACTTTTTGGCATTCATCATGGAAATTACGCCTCGAGAGGATAAAGAAACTTGATCCCTCTCTGAGAGTATGCGAATGTCATCATCTATCTAACACGACAAGAGGATTCTAAATGAACTTTTCTGGATATGAGTTAGGAATAGGCAAATTGCATCTAGGAAGTCCCTTGAGCATAAACACAAGATTTGTTAACAGTTTTACGACCTCTCTAAATATGAAGGCAGAAGAATAAATATAGTTATTCAAAATAACATATTATAAAAAATGTGAGAAATTGTTCAAACACTGAGGTAAAAACGAAAACCCCATATTTTACTATGGACATATGAACTAGTTCTAAAGGACTGAATTATATAACAGATACTAATTTTGGATGGCATTCATTATTAAAAAAACATATTTCTAACTTTTAGAGCAGTTCCTCTTAATCTAAATTTGAGAAATACATAATTTTATAAGAATAAGTGAACAAGCTTTAGCAGTGATTTTCTAAGAAATAGTTTGAGAGATAAATGAGATTAGTTAATCAAAATGATTAGCTGTCGTAAACGACTTATTTTTTTACTCATAAAACAGCAGTTCTGTCGTGTCTAATTTGTTTAATGCTGGCTTCTGCTGTGGAGAAATGCAATTCCAAACACATAATAATATAGGGAAACGGTATTTCTACTGAAGATTAGTTTATTTTCGATTATAATATTATATTATAAGAATAAGCTTTATTTTCGTTTTAAGGTCGAATCTCAACTTTGTATATCTTTATATTTTAGCAACTATGAAATTGATTTCTAAATCTCTTGTTTCTGGAGCTGGCAAGACCGATGAAACAAAATCCTTTATTTAGTTTTTATCTGAATATAAAAATTTCTCATAAATTTCTAAAATGTGCGCATCTCCATAAACTGCCTCTTCCCCTGCGTGCAAAAATTTCGTTGACCCATTGAGCAAAATAAATTAGCAATTCTACCATGTAGAGACTTTAGGTTATTTTTGGAAGCCGGAGAGATGCAAAAATAGCAACCGCCTTCGCCGGGAATCGAACCACAGATCTCTGGAATACTGGCCCAGAGTGCAGAACCACTACACCACGAAGGTACGCTAGGAAAATGGGAGAAGTACCTTATAACCCTTGAAGACCATGAAAACCAAAAATGCACGCCAAAGAGAAATTTTCACCTATATAATTACTAAATGGTGACAACTTAATTCCTTTTGTGACTGACTACATTTCCATTCGTTGTTCAAAATTACAAGCTTATAACGAAAGGTGTATAAAATTTCAATAATTTATAAAAAGCTTAAAAGAAAAGAAGCTTAAAAAGAAGCATAGCGGAAGATGTTCCATTGATGAAGAGGTGTGTGAATGCAGGTGTGATATTTTTAATCAGCATTCCTAGCGATGAGGAAGTTTATCATATGCGTTATGTAACTCAAGAGATAAAATGGCTGCATATGGAATGAAAGCATGTTTTTCAAAACTAAAATTACTTAGGAACAGCATATATGCAAAGAACATGTTAAAAGTATTCACTGCGCTTGTGAATAAAGCTTAGGAAATCAACAGTGATAGTCTTTAAATTTAGATTTCACTGACCATAGTTTAGAAAATTTTATGAACTCGGCTAAATTTATTTTATACAAATAGAATCACTGGAACATTTGAGTGAGATTCCTGCAGTTAGGTTTACAAAAAACTGGACCACTGATGAAGGCCTAGCCACTAAGGACGCAACTATAAAGCATTTTCAAACAGCTGTACGGGCCCACCAGCGGCCGAGCGGTAAAGTCGCTGAACACTGGTAGTTCGGTCCGAGGTTCGAATCCCGCGAACGGGCTGGCTGCATGGGCGTTATCGTGGTTCTCCCCATGTGTAACGTGTATACGAGCCAATTTCCCTTAGAAAGTCCTCCACGAAGGCATCCCTCCCCTTAGGCAGATAGCCCTAGTGTGCTTTGCCATAATTAAATACACCAACACCAAACGGCTGTACTAAAAATACAAACTTTCTATACACATTAATAAAACTTAACGTACAATATCTTATACTGCACATTCATATAAGATTCTAGAAATACGTAATTCTTTTGTAATAATCCTGTAAGGGACCAATTTTTTTCGCACCGGTGGTTTTTGCCTTCAAATTTATCTGAAAGCGAAGATATTACCATCATGAGAACTCGACTTAAAATGAAAAACATCATAGCTTGTTTTGAGGTTATGATTCGTAAATTTTCAGAGGAAAAGCACTCAGTACTTGAGTCTCAAATCATAGCTATAACCTCAAGACAAGCTCAAACTATATAACCTCAAAACAAGCTATAATGTATGAAAAATATTATAGCTTGTTTTGAGGTTATGTTTCGTAAATTTTTCAGAGAAAAAGCACTTAGTATTTGAGTCTTTCAATGATTAAAACTGATTGTATATTATCATATATTTATTATCTACAAATATAAGTGTTATTATAAGTAAAATCTTGAAAATACTATTCACGGTCTACTGCTGCTTTTAAATATGTTAAATGCTGAATTAATGTACTCAACATAATACTTTTAAGATAGCATATAATCTGAAATAATGAATTGACTTCTTCTAGCTTTAGCCTTTCTGCAGTTAAGACTTATTTTTCGTATTTTAACAGTATTAAGGTGTAAAATGATTTATGAGTGCAAAATTGATGACTAAGTTATTATTTCCTACTTATTTCTTAAAAGAAATAAAACATAAATTTTTCGGAGAACATTAGAAGACATACTTTGATTTAAAATGCGAATAGCAATCTTATTAATCGTCTAGTTTAAAACTCCGGCTTGATGGGCACTCCTGTATTTTGCATTGCAGTTCTCGTGTTTAGGCAAACAATACTCATATATTCTGAGTTATTCTAATCCAGTCTGAAATGTTTCTGTTTCTTGCAAATTTTTGCTTATAATTAATTTGATTGCATTGTTAATATTTGCCAAGGAATTTACACCAGCCTGTGTTTCTGGATTCTAGCTTCGATTGATGTGTGTAGGTAAGACTACAACGTTCCAAAAATCCTCATTAACGTAATAATAATAAATCGATAAGTCTTCAACATTTATCCAAATCTAAGCATACATTTATAATTTATGTAATTTCTAAAATAATACAATTTTAATTTTAACTCTTACTAACCCTTTTAAAGAAAACCGTCTGGTATATATCTATCTCTCTATAAAAAACCACGAAAACGCCTAGGCAGCTAGCCTTTGATTTGAGACTCAAGTACTGAGTGTTTTTTCTCTGAAAATTTACGAATCATAACCTCAAAACAAGCTATGATGTTTTTGAGATTCGGAACAATGAACGAACTACCAGTGTTCAACGACTTTACCACATAGCCGCTGATAGACCTCCTGAAGAAAAAATATTGTTCTTTTGCAAATTCAGTAGCTAACGAATTTTTAGATTTTTTAAAATTAATCTAAAAAATGCGATTTAATTTTAATAATTTATAGTACATATCTCCAGTAAATGCTACACTCCAGCCACGTTAGAAGAAAACCCAGGTAACTGACTTGTCTATTGCCCAAAAATGCAATTATTGCACTTCAGAGATCTTTTACCTATCCCAGAGAAGGGAAAATATAATCTTATTTGTAAATGTATAGTGCTCGTGCGGTCTGGTGGCACTCTAAATTTGCGGCTAGCCAAAATTCTTCTGGAGAGGTTGATGGTAGGGGAAGAAGGTTGGGAGACCGTCGGACGTGTCCCTTCCGGAGTGCTCTCCATGGGAGTGGAATCAAGCTAAATCGCACTGTCACCGGTAAGGTGCTCAGGGCTGTTGCCACCGACCGAAGTAAATTTGCACCTCTTGCCACGAGGAAAGTCGTGGGCTTAGGTTGACTATAGGTCAGAGAAGTGAGCATTAGTAAAAACAACAACCTTTTATCTTCCATTTATTCTTATTTTATTTCAATAATGTAATAGATTTAATACAAAAACATTTTTTTTTAATCTTAATGTAATGCAAAACATTCTTGCCAAAATTAAACAAAGAAATTACTTTTTTTTATTTTCCTAAGCATATAGTATATTTCAATATCAGTTAAAATTACGGAACAAAATTAATTTTTATTTATGGAAGCTATAAAATTAAACTCGAATAGTAACTTATTAAAACATATTACATTTTGCTTCAAAAATGGCACTTTCTTCTAAAAATATAATAAAACAGCACACAAGAGTAGCGCTCTGTAACAGAAAATACTGGTAATCTCACTGATTACGTCATAAATCTCTTACTAATTAAAATACTTTGATTTTTTGGGGTTTGCTACATCAGACAACTACTCATTACTTGAAATTCTGAATGTCATTCGGAATGCTGAGAAACGGAATTAATTTAATTGCTAAAATGTACTGTTCAAAAAGTTTCATTAAAGGAGAATGGAGGCTGCTGATTTTTTTATATCTGAGGCATAAATATAGTGGTTTACAAATTCATTAACTTTTGACGTCAGTAAAATTTATTTAATTTTCTTCAAGCATTAGGATTATTATAAGAAGAAAAAAAAATCTCCATCCTTTTTGTTTTATTTCTTACGCATTATTTGTAAAACGTTTGGAACCTCATTAAAATCTGCAGGTGACGTGGAAATGCAGTTTTCGTTTGACGTCATCAGATAGACGTGCTTTAACTGAGAATGCGCTTTAATTTCAGAATTTTATAGATTTTATATTTAAAAGAAAAGTTATACGGCCCTTAAGATCAGGCAAAATATATCACAGAAGGGTACAAAATTTGAATACATTTCTATAGATTTGGGGGCTGTTACAACATAGATTTCTTTTCTTTAGGAATAAATATTTTTGCTTCTGAATATTCATCGGATGTCTTATGAAACTGAACATAGTTTTAATTTAAAATTCATACTAATCTAAGTTTTTCTTTTTGTTTAATTTTATGTTGTATTCACTGGTAAGTTTTTTTTCCAGTTAAATGATATGGATCGCTTTCATATGACACGAAACACTTAAAATGAAGCATAAGAAATTTCTTTTTAATGATAGCATTTATGTAACTTATTATTCTTCCTACGAATGAATATTTTCACATTCTACATGTTCTAGCATACTGTCTAGGAAATTACGGTTTAATTCCTTGGTTGTCTTAGTGAGATTATTATCAAAGTACACTAGGGCTATCTGCCTAAGGGTAGGGATGCCTTCGTGAAAGACTTTCTAAGGGAAACTGTTTCGTATATAAGTTACCACATAGGGAAGGAGGTTCGATTCTCGCAAACGGGCTGCCTGAATGGGCGTTTTCGTGGTTTTTCCCCTGTGTAACGTGTATACGAGCCTTTTTTTTGCTTATAAAGTCCTCCCCGAAGGCATCCCTCCCTTTAGGCAAATAGCCCTAGTCTGCTTTGCCGTAATCTCAATAAACCAAATCAAACCACATGGGAAAACTGCGAAAACGGACATGCAGCCAGCCCGTTCGTAGAATCCGAACCTCGGACCCCCCGAACTACCCGAGCGACTTTACCGCTCTCCTGCTGGTGCGCCTCTCGGAAATCATGAAAGTATCTCATATTTATTATATATGGTTAAGATACGTACCGTTTCGATAATTGTGGAACTTAAAATCCTGATGAATGTGTGCATACATATATATTAAATTACTTCGATCTTTTGAATTAGTTTAAAGCAATATATGAAAACATCGGTTTTATCTTTTGCACTGCTTTTAATAAATACATATATGCATATATTTAACTTTTCTGATTTTTGAGTGCTGTTTAAGAATTGTATTAGTCTCTATTGCATTAAAAAATTGTAGTTTGTCTCCCGCGGTTTAGAGAACAGTCCTTTACATATGGTATCATTACTTATAGAATATATACAAACACAATCCATTATTACTACTCGGATTATACAAATATAATCCATTATTAATACTCTGATTATTTTTATAGATATCTCTAGGGAGAAAACGATTTAGGTTTGCTTATTTAAGCTAACAAAATATATTTAATAAATTGTGTTTTGTTTATCAGAATCATTTAATAGTCAGATATGCGTCACAATTTACGCTGCAGGTGTGTTTTTGTTTTTGGTATTGATGTAGATATACTGTACCATACACAGGTGTTTTGTATCTAATATAACAGACCCTTCCGCACTAAACAATAGTCTTTCTTTTACGTTAAGCCCAACAGCGGTCGCGCAGTGAAGTCGCTGGACAGTGGTAGTTCGATCCGAGGTTCGAATCTCGGCAAACGGGCTGGATGCATAGGCGTTTCCGTGTTTTTCCCCATGTGTAACATATATACTAGCCAGTTTCTGTTATAAAGTTGGCAGGAATGCCTCCGGAGGCATTCCTGCTTTCAGACAGATAGCCCTCAAGTGTTTTCTACACTCAGTAACCTAACCTTATAAGATACTTCTTTCGCCTTCTTAGCAAGCTTTCGTGGTGTAGTGGTCAGCACGCTCGACGCGTATTCGAGAAATCTGTGGTTCGAATCCCAGAGAGAGCATTGCTCCTTTTTCACCTCTCTTGCTTCGATATAACTCAGTGCCTCTACGACCTAACCTAATCTCTTATTTCTAGACAGTATAATTGTAGGCTAAGTGGATGTATGCTGGAGGGTGTTTTCTGTTTGAGTATACATCCCAGTTTTCTTTCAAGGCAAACGTACAGGGTGCTTTGAGGAGCGTGTAAAACAGATGACTGTTGCAGTCCTCTTTTCATATCTAATTTATTTTGGATTTGTATTTTGTTTCCTGTCATAAATGTTACTTGTATGTATTTCCTGGTTGTAGCATAATTCTGATTTTCTACTGGCAACTTATATTCGATGATTTTATTTCTAGCGGGTCCTAGAGTTCTCTTTAATCAAAGAAATGATTTCTCGTCAACAAGAGACAATGGTCTAATTTATTTGCTAACTCTTTTCAAATTCACGCAGAGAGACCTTCAGTTCCAGATTTAATTACGTCATACATAGTCATTATCTGTTTTCAAGTCAGAGATAACACGCTCCATGTGATATTTTCGGCTAAGCAGTTACTTTCAAGTTTCATGCATCGTCATTAAAAACTTGAAAACATTAAAATGTGATTGAGGAGAATCTGAGCTTCACCATCATTCGCTGCGGAAGTCAGGATATGTAGAGGAACAGGAAGCTCTTTTTAGTACCTAATTGTCTAACATGTAGCCATGCCTTCTAGGATGTTTTATTCTAAAATATCTCTTTTGGTGCATTCTATGTGTTGTACTAATTTCAAAATGTGTTGCATTAATTTCAAAACGTCTTGTACATAAATAAAATGCATTTATTGTATAATACACTCATTTATCATTTAAAAATATTCAAGAACATTAAGTAAAAACATTAAGCAAAACTTTAAATAGCCATTTAAGGAAAAGATTAACTTCGGTGTTGAAACTTTAGGAATAATGGAAAAAAAATAGCACATTTTTAGTTCGAAATTTAGTTCATGTTAGAAAGATTTATATGAATTGTTACTGAGACCAAAAATCAGTCTTTTTTCCTTAAGAGAAAAACATGCAAATATTTTAAAGTACTTTGTTCGATTATTTCCGTACTTGAGTACTATTAACCATAATTTAAATTTTCTTTTGTTAACTTGTAAATATGAATTTTAAACTAACAGCACACTGTCTCATGCAGTCAAATTCTGTAAAAGACGCAGATGAAGCTTATAGCTTATTAATCATAAAGTCGCAGAATTCAAATCCTAACGATAATCATGCATATGAAAAAGAGATAATTTTCTTATAGAGAAAAATCTGAAGTATTTTCAGAATTAAAATTTCATATTACATAAGTAGTAGGCATATGTAAATACCTAAATACCCATTTTTAGCAAGAGGTGCATTAGCCCAGAAAAGCTGCTAGTCTCAAAACGGCAGCTCGCGTCGAATCACTTTTCGGATTGTTGGCACCAAATATTATCGCCCTGTGCTATATTTAAGAAATTAAATAATTAAGAACTTGCATGACTGTATGAATGTTTCTCGCACTGTGAAGAAACAACGTTACCCAGAGCTATCAAATTCTGAATAACCTAGTCCGGTACCATAATATAGGACCTGGAAGGCAATTCTTTTTTTAATTTCGAATTTGTTTTATTATCTGTTTCATATTTTGTAGAACTTTAACGAGTTTTTGATTAAAAAGCTCAACGATTTCAAAGTAAGAAGTAGCAATACTCTATGGAATTAAATATTTTTATTTTCAGATTAAATTATAAAAGTATTGGTGGCAACACAAACATTCTGGTTACTAGTTCCCAAAGCAGGTATATTGTGTTATCAGCAGTGAAACTTTGGAAGCAATTGCTTTTAAAATAAATAAGTTATCCCATTTCTTGCAACAGTAATATATTCGAAAATTTTAAGGTTTTCAAGGTGTACCACCCGCCTTGAATAAGATAAGTATTCATATGTTAGCATTTTAATATTAAAAAATTTCTTGTGTAAAATTTCAGAAAGCTAACGTTTCACATGGTCTTTCATTTCCTATTGATACATTAATAAATGTTTGAACTCATCTTAAAAAACAAAACAAAACGACCTCCATACAACAAAATTCGATCGAAATATTTAATTTTAAAACCTGAGACCTTTTCTTATGAAATTTCAGGAATCGAGCTGAACAGCAAATATTTAAAATCGTATACAACTAAAAATTAAATGCATATAATTGAATTAATGAGTGGTATTGATAACCAGACAAAGGAAAATTGATCAAAGGAAATTCAGGAAGGAAATCTCATTTACAGATATCATATAATTCGCGTCCTATAGAACTATGGAAATGTTCTGGTATTGACAAATCGGTAACTCATAATATTGTTTTCATAAAGTAAAAATGGATAACATTTCTAGTCCAATAAAAGTTTTGTATGACTCATACGTTGTGTCTTTTAACGTAATAAAACTGTACGTTAATATAATTTACATATTTTTACTACTAAAATTACTTGTGTGAAATACTTTAGAGGAAAACATTGCGCCAAAAGTTTAAATTAAGGAATGGCATCCACTAGTAAATCGCAAAAGAATGTGATTTTAATGATAGTGAATAAAAAAAATAAGTCTCAAATACGTAGTAATATTAAATAATTTCGGCAAGAATGTAGTTTCCCTTACGCTAATTTAAGTCTAGTATGGAGACAACAGGAATCAGGCAGTGTGGGAAACGTATAAAAACTGCGCATTTTTTCTTATATTAGCATCGCTCCTTTTATCATTTTCACGCGATTATTTCCTGCATTTATCATTGTTTTTATTTTTACTTTCATTTGCATGACATTGAAAAGATAAACAATAATATCCGGCGATTTCGCTAAAGCCACACGAAAGAGAAAATGTCACGGTCGTGATTGAAAGCACGATCAAGGATTTTGTATCGATATCGGATTTGTATATAATCTTACTTAATCGTTATCTGCGAAATCCACCTAAGAACATCCAATCAAAACCGACGCCTGTATCTATGTGACATCCCAAGACCAAAAGCTAAAGCTTTCTGGAGAGATTTGATATGCAGGTAATAGAACCTGTAGCAGGAAAAAAAAACTGTGCAATAAAAAAAGAAAGTATGTTGATAAGTCAAAGGTTTTTTTTTTTAACTTTTTAAGATTTACTAACTACTACTCGCAGTGCGATATTATTTCGAAGAAACTGAATTACGTATTACTTAGATATCTGAAACACAAAAGGATTCATGATACAACATTTTTAATCAGAACACGTATTTCCTAATAATTAAAAGGAAAATAAAATGTCAACGAAATAATTATATTTGATGATTTTTATGTTATTCTGAAAGCATACACATTAGTCAATTACGCATATTAAAAAATGTCAAATATATATGAATAATAATTTAAAGCTGTAATAATTAAAACTTTTTGAGGATTCCATCGTCTCAGAAGCAACAACTGTGAAAAGCTAAGTCTATGACTGTACGTATTCAGATCAAGCCGTATCCGTTAAATCTCTTTCTCTGCCTATTCTATACACTGATCGAAAAAATTAACACATAAAATAAACATCCTGTTGCATATTTTCATACTGAATTCTTTTCCAATAATTGTATTGGATTTCGCCAGACGGTACTGTAGGTGTGCTAACAATATGCAAACATGTCAGCTGTTGTCTGGCTTTCATATGGCTTTTAGCATTAGAGTTCTGCTTGTATTGATAAGCAGAATGCTGTTTTTACTAAAGCAACCAGTTTTCCTTGCTGAACAGTATTTCGCCATTCCGTTTTATGCTTATATTATAGAAGAGTTTCTCAGAAACATCCGGAAGCGGCAAAGCCCATAAATTCAAAGAGAAAATATTAACCATTTTGAGGATTGCTATTCAATTGCACACAGAAAGATTTCCGAACCGCCCAGACAGTGTGGTTACGAGAGCCTACTGCGATACCGAAGGGTCTGGGTTCGAATGCCGAAGAATGCATGGATGTTTGTAAATGTACACAGTACCTCTGCGGCATGAGGGAGCTCTTAATATTTGGAGATTTGAGAGCCCTTTCGAAAGGTTGATGGTAGGAATAAAATGGTGGGAGACCCTCGAATCCTTTCCCCCCCCCCCCGGGGTGCAAGCCGTCCAAATTGGGGAGCCAGGAACTGAGCGAAGCTGTGCTCTCACCTGTATGGTGCTCAAGGCACTAGCCAACGACAGACGCAATCTTGCCCTCATTGCCACGATGAATTTCGTGGGCTTATTCTGGTGTTATTGTCAGACAATTGAGATAAATCACAACAACAAAGAGTTCCGGAAGATCGGCTGTTTTGATTGAGGATAAACTGCTAGAAGTTAAGAGATGGTTGCGGAGATTGCATTCTAAATGCTTGAGAAGACTGTCAATGTTTGTTAAAGAAAGAGTGCCAAAATGGTATAAGAATGTTATGTTATGCTGATGATATTTTATTTGTAATTCGTAAAAACGCGTTCGTGAAATTAGGGAAACTGTTTTCATTTGCTATAGCAGATTTAAGAATTTGGATTGAAAAAGAAAACCTGAGATTATATTTACAAAACAACTAATTTCTTGTTTTACCCAAAGGGTGGAAAAAAGACTAGACCACCACAACTAAAATATGAAGGTGTTCGGATTAAGTGTGTTGAAAGCCTTAAATATCTTAGTGTTTTTCTCGATTGTAAACTGAATTTTGAAGAGCATTTTAATAATATTTATAAAAGACCTAACTCTATTCTGATGTATTAAAAGAAATTTCTAAGCCGAGTCATTAGCACTGAAAAGTAATATTATTAGATTAATTTACAAAACAGTTATTACTCACACTGCATTATATGGCGTTGAGGCTTGGGGTTCCAGAGCCGCGGAACTGCAACGAATCAGAAATAAATTGGATATAACGACCCTGACTGCTGCTTCTGACCAAATGCTTTTAAAATTCTCGACGGAAATCGTTTGCATATTGGCCGGTATGCCGCTCCTATCGATATTTTATTCTTCTTATTATGATAAATTTAAATTACTTTCACAAAATATTGATTTTATTACTTATGTTTTTCTGTCTTTAATATTAACAGTATACATCCTGCTTTAAGAAAAGCAGTGGAGTATGGAGAACAAATGTTCGCGTAAGGAGAACTGGACATATTTACTGACGGTTCGGGGTTACTTGTTTGGTAGCGAAATAGATTATGCCAAAATGAAATTTGAACCTTACAATTCGATTTTTCAAGCCGAGTTGGCTGCTACAGATTCGCAAAGGATTTGATCTCTATAAATAACAATAGAACAATACTGGGAATTTTGATTTTATATTTTTGACTTTATTTCTGTTTTAATGTGTATTTTAATCCTTTAATTTAATATTTAAATTGTATTTTTGTTTGTATGTGTTAGGTGTGGTGCGTCGTTAACCATGAGGCCGTTTATTATCGGCCAGAGGGTTGTAGAGCACTCATATGCTTACATTACATGGTTCTGATAATTTGATGACAGCCAAGTGATTATAAGGTTGATCGAAATTTCTTTTATGAGGAAGTGTGGTTCTATCCTAGAAAATTCATTTCTTAGTTTGCCGTAAATCTTTCCACACATTTGTTGACAACAATTGGAATTGCAGATTTTGATAGGGCTTTATTTTTTGATAAAACCTCGCTTGGGGCCCTGTTTACTTTCAAACTGCAATGAACAGTATAATGTGCTATGAAATCATTACAAATTTTATTGCTAATCTTGAAATCGATGGACCTGAGCATTGATTCTAAATCAATGGTGTAGCTTGTCACACATTTAATGAAACCATGCAATTCGTCCTTGGATTTTAGGACATGCGAAAGTACTCTTTCTCCAGCGATTACCGATTTGGCATTCAAACATATTTTTTAGGGAAAGAGTAGATTAATGGAAAATTCTATACAAAACATTCGGGACCTCAAGAATATTAAGAAGCTGGATAACAACATCAGTGTATAGATGCTGCACAAAGTAACCTTAAACGTAGCAGAAAAACTATACACATGTGTTATTGAACAGGGTACCATTTCGGACATGCATTGCGAAGACAAGATTTGGTATGGCACTCGCACAATGTGAAGTCATTGTGCGAGTTAACATTCTCTTAACTTTGCGTTTATTTATTTCAAAAGTAATTAATTTCATACGATTTATTTTACGTTTTCAGTTATGAGTTGCAAGGAGCTAATTATCGATGCTATTTATATTTTAACTGCATTTGCGAGAATTAAAAATTGCCTTCACTTGTTACCTGTTAATATATCTGAATATTGGGTTAAAAATTACACTTATTTTTGACAATTTAGTCATTATAGTATTTAAGCAAAGATTCCGTTCTGATAAAGCGATTTATTTGGTTACTAACGTTGGCCACTACTAAGCCAGAAGCGTTGGTCACTTTATTATAGAGGCACGTAATAGGTGGGTTTCCTTTGCCTCCTATGGGGGGACGGTTAAATACAACCATGCCTTCTTCGATATTCGAGCCCGGGCCCTTTGATATCGCACTGAGCGTCCAAACCCCTTATGGGCGGCACTCTTGAGCTAACTTAAGTAGTCCTGTTTGTCTGTAATCAGAGACTATGCTATTTATATTGAAATTAACTTCCTCTTATTCACTTCACCATTTCCTCTAAGTCACACTTATTGATTTGAAAATATCGTCAGGCGTCAGCAACGTCTAACACTAGTCAGTTACCACCGACACTCATCGCTTCGTGTTTTTCACTCCCCAGAATGCAGGGCAAATGAAAAAAGGTAATTGATGCTTTGATTGGTCACTCTCTCTCCACAGCGGGGGTGTAGCAGAAAAGGGAACAAGGGAAGAAAATTTCGCCTACAAAGACGGGAAATGGGAATGCACTTCCACAACCCTTTCAGCTGGTATTTCTTTGTAACTACTACTCGTTATTATTATTTAGGGAATTGTTTTGGTTAATTTTCAAATAAGAGACTAAGCACAAAAGAAATTTTCTCCTGGATATAAAAAACGAGTTTGCAGTTTTCTAAATAGAGCCTAACAGCTGGTACAAAGGAGGAAGAGACATTTCTAAACCCAATTTCAGATGCAAAACGTTTATCTTTGGAGGGATTAAAAAGAAGCAAATATTTGAATTTTGTAGGATGGTGAAGTGGTTAAATACCCGCAAATAGCCGAGTTTCATCTGTAGCGCATGTACTGCCTTCTGTTTATTTAAGAAGTTAAAAGTTATTTTAAACTTTTTACGACTTGTTCATTTGCCTCATATCAAAACCAAACTCCCCTTTTCAGTCTAGTGGGGTCTGCAGGACATTGAAATAAACTTCTAGACATTGCGGAACCCTACAAGATTACGATATTAATTAAAATCAAGCAAATATGAACTGCCTCCTACTGTAGAGAAGCTTCCGTGGAGTAACTTTTAAGGGAATTTGCATAATATCTACATTTCACATAGGAAAAATATGAAAGGATGATTCAGCAAACCTCTTTTTCAATATTTGAGCTAACAGTGTTCAGCGGTTTTTTTCCTCTTGGTTTCGAAAGGAAGTAATATAGTGGATACTCGACTAGTCATCACGTTTTCAACCATCCATTTCTCTTATCTGTTATTAGCTGTTGAATTACTCAAAGGGTTCTTTTTCTGATACTTCTTCTGATTTCTCTTTATGATAAAATGCCCATGTGCATTTAAAACGTTATAACACTGCGTTAAATAAATTAATTCACAGGATAAAATTTAAAACTCAATAAACTTTTGTATGCCACATTGTCTCATAGAAACTGTAGAAGGATATGAGGTTAAAACTTTAGAAGGATATGAGGTGTGCTAGAATTATTGAGATGTTACTTAACGTTTTAGGAAGTTAAAGGAATATGCTGGGAAGTCCTAAGGTAGGTAGCACTTTAAACCTTCACAACAAACTGTGCATTGCTGAAACGACCTATCGAGCTTAGCCCGAACGCAAACTGGAATGTGAAATAAAGGGGCGTATTTAGGAGGTTTATGGGAATATTCTGAGAAGTCCTAAAGATGTAATAAGTCGGACTTTAAATCTTCACAAAATTTGTGCCCTTGTCGAAAGGACCTATCGAGGATAGCATTGAGATATACATGGATGTGACATTAAAATGATGTAAACTTGTAAGAATATAAAGAGGAGCTAGCGGTCATATTCTTGGAACTCAAAGGATGCAGACAGTATGAATTTAAATCCGAAAACCAGCGCGTATGGTATCGAAGAAATCTAGTGAGGATGGCGTTAGGATATACGGGGATATAACTAAGCACTCGGAAAGATGTGTATGAAAATTACATCCATGGGAAAGAAATATTCAAGGTATTCTCAGTTATTCCGTTGATATATTTGTGCTACCCTGTAAAACCTACTTTGTTACTTTCTTAATCTTTCTTAATGCGCGTCCTTTATGTTAATTTGTAATTCCTTCTTAAATTTTCGTTTAAGTCAGTTCTTTCGAGAACAAAGACGTCGACATGAACGCAAACCTAATTATGGAATAGATACCTCCAGTCGAGAAAACCTAGTAGAACCTCCAGTTAAAAAACAATAAAATGTAGAAAATAAAATATCTCACATAAAAAATGTCTTCTCGGACATGATAATTCCGTTTGAAAAACAACAAGAAGTAGCCTAAGAACATAGACGGTAGCAAAAAGTGTATAAAAATAAAATAAATTGCATTATAAAAAGTATAGGGTAAGGTAGCTTCCGATTTCCTTGTAACTCAAAGTGATTGGCTTTTCTAAAGTGAGTAGCTAAAGCCTAGTCAACACAAAATGATCGATGGCTTTTCTCCCGAAATTCAGTTATTCCGTTGATGAATTTCAAAATCTCAGTGGTGATTTCAAACTGAAAAATTCTTGTTAACATCGTCTGTACAGATCTACTTGTAGGTCTAAGAAATAAAACTGTTTTCGCTATATGAGACGTCTTTGAGTCAATTCATGAACTCACGTTAAAAAAGAATGAACCATATTTACTCCTCTTACTACCTCCCTTTTCATTTTTTTTTTTTTTTTTTTTTGTATCAAAGAAGAACCACGGAATAAAAAAAAGTTCAGGAAAAGCCTTTCATTTTTGGAAAGTGTCTGAAAGCTACGGAGATATCTAAGAAGATTAAAGATTTCGAAAGATTTCGCAGCTTATTTTTAGCATCAATTTCCTGGAATGATACAAAGCTGTATTAAAACCAAGAACATAAAACGTTTCTAGGAAATCTGCTTGATATCGTGCAGCTCTGCGATAATATGAAGAATTCGCAATGATTTTTTTTATTGCGATATCTTTGAATTACCTAAAATGATTTCTCATTAACAAAGTTAATAGTTTAATAATCAAAAAAGTTATTTCATTCGCTTCAGAGCAATAGATTAACTTTTCGTTTTGAAGAACTCTGAATTTAAAATTACTTTACTGTTCTGAAAACTCTCAGACGTTGAAAATTACTACTATCGAATCACTTATATTTAATTTTTAAACTCAAGACTTCATTAGCAATTAGCTAAAAAATAATTAATTCGAAAAAACAAGTCAAATGAGAATCAGCTATTGAACAACTGGACTAGAGAAGCTACAAGGATAACTTTTCATCATTTTTAGTGGTTTTATTTTAATCATTAGTTTTCAATTTTGTCCGCTCTCGATTCCATTTGAATGATGTTTTGGTGTTACATTTCTACATACGGACAATATAAAGGAAAATATGTAGTAGTTTCCAAAAACTGATTATGACATGGATTTAAAATGGATTCAGAAGAGATTTTTTCGTAACGTCTGTATGTGCATATATATCTCGCATAATTCAAATACGAGAGGTCTGTATATATATATCTAGTCTGTTACTCGGCTTGAGGATCTAAGCGTTTTTATTCTTATATGTTGGTAAATTGTGCATTTTTTATTTAAAAGTGATTGAATTATATTGTTTTTATGTTCTTGTTAAGGTATTTATGCCTTTATTTAATCTGCATGCAGTTATCAACAATTTAAAATTTATTTAAGTTCCACTAAGCCTAACATCGCCGCCAATTGTTTACATTTAAAATTTTGTAGCACAGTGAATTCAGTCATTTTCTTCACCGAATTCACTGTCTTTTTGCTGAGTGGGGCCAAACGTTTTTTGCACCGAAAAATATGTCTTTCTGCCTAGTTATAATTGATTTAAACTCTAATTTTGCGGTTTTTAATTCTATTCGGTGTTTTAGGTTTTTCTGTATTTTACAATTTTTAATGAAGATGTTTTGAGTTTTAATGTATTTTGTTAAAAAAACATTATAAGATAACCTGGATTAACCTTTATATAATAGATCATGTTAGTACTCGGATGTTCAATAATGTATGGCATTTTCAACTATTTTCCTTGGAATACATGCGACAATAGACGAAATTAAAAAAAGCTTTTGTCCAACGATCCAACGATTTTGATTGGCTAATTAATACTCTGACCATTTCACCTGAACAAGCCTTATAAGCATAGCTTTTCACTTTGAGCTATGAGAATATCTCATGTTAACTGAAACTTCTTAAAATGAAAAAAAAAAAAAAGAAAAAAAAATCATACTGCAATAAAACATTTTAAAATTAATTTTCACTTTAATGCATAGGATTCAAATTTTGATTCATAATATAAATTCCTTTGATAAATGTGGAAAGCATGTTAAGTTGCTTTCTATGGCTTCTAGAAAATAAAACAAGAAAATAATTTTTTCAATGTTCAGCAAATTTAAAGAAGTGATGTACTTATTTCGTGTAATAATAGAATCCATAAATGAGGTAAAAAGTATTAATTTATACTTATTTTAGACTTTATGTTTTTTTTTTTTTTTTCTTAACGAAATGTAAAATATCTTCCCAGTATCCTATTCTTTAAATAGGTTTCGCAATAAAACTAACTTTCAAGAGCTGTGATTTTTACTAACATCAGTTGTAACTATAGGAGTTATACATCAACATTATTCCTTATTCTATTGATAGATCTTTAACGAATACATCGATAGAAATGAAAGAAAAGAATGATAAATTCAATTTTAGAAACTATTTTAATATATCTCGATTCAATATTTGCGAAGATAATTTAAATATAAAACTCATATTTCATTTATGTCAGCAAAAATTCCTAATATTTCAGATTATTTCATACAAAATGTACGGTTTCGAATTTCAGACCTATATGAAACACTTGGTTACATAATGAAATATTTCGAAGTTTATGTATGGTTAGAAAACGGGAAGTAAATTAATGTTGTTCTAGCTCGATAAAATAATATATTCTAAAAAAGAAACACAAATTTTACAAAACGAGGAATACAAAGGCTGCTGAAACGCATTTTCTTACATAGAATAAGTAAGAAAATGCGTCGTAGAATTTTAAAGAAAACGGAAAATATAATATAAAATCTAGAATATATTTGAAATTTGAAAAAAAAAAAAAAAACTTGTAGTGAAACTTGCAAGGCTCCCTAAAAATGTAATAAGACTTTATTTTAATTTAGATGCAGTTATTTAAAGAGCAAAGCATATGAGAGTTAAGTACCTAAATGGGATACTTAACTCTTACATGCTTAACTCTCATACAAAGAAAACACTCATGCAGTCAGCTTGTCCGCTAATGTTTGAATCCATACCGCAGCACCAGTATTCCACAGTCTTATTCCCTCTACCTCTGAAAAGACTAAGTTTTCGTAAAAAAAAAAAAAAAAAAAAAAAAAAAAAAAAAACCATTTTGAACATTGCGTTTTAATGAATTAACATATTACATAAAATTGCTGTTTTAATGAATTAAAATAATAATATTATTAAATTGAAAAAATATTAATATAGGGTTTAGCAGATAAAATAAAATCACCAAACAAATAAGGTAGGGATATTATGCATGAAACAGCAAGAGTTCTAACTTTATCATAAAAATTATATTAAATTTAAAATTAAAACAGAAAATCTGAAATGCTTCAGATTTTAAATTACGTACAAAGGGGCGTTTTTTAATCATTTTTTGTGTTACCTTTATTTATTAAATATCATGTTCTTCGCACTTAAACCATAAAATTCAGTTCAAGAGCAATATCGCAAAATAATTTTAAATTGAGCATATCTTTAAAATTTCCGATACACAGTCTCACGATGTGGAGATAAAAATATTTTTTCTGTACAACGTTGCCATTGCTCGTTTTGAAAAATTTGAGTTTGTTAATCCAAAATTCGTTAAAGTGTTACAAAATATGAAATCGATAATAAAACAAATTCAGATTTGGTCTTCCAGATACGCAAATTCGGAAATGATTACGTTATTCAAAATTTGATGGCTCTAGGTAACATTAATTTATCACAGTGCGGGAAACATACATACATTTATGCATATTGATCGTTATTTAATTTATTTAAATGTAACACGGGGCAATAATATTTGGTGGCAACAGTTTGAAAAGTGAAAGGGACATTCAGTGAGATTCGACGCAAAATTGCAAAGCGAAAACGATAGTCCCTCAGGGACAAAGCCCCTTTGGACTAATTAACGTTTGAAGATATAAAAATGCATGCGTGTGTGTAATCACAGTACAACCATATTTATAGGTGACCATATTGTTGATTTGAGCTTACGCTAATTTACAAAACCATTCATCAGCTACGTAACTCAGCATATGCTACTTTTACACATTAAATAATATTTAATTTATTTTCCATATCACATGCTGTAGTTTCCATAGTGTTGCTATACTATTCATAACGTGACAGCTTGCAGTATTATTCAAGTTAAAAGAAAGATGTTTTGAATGTCGTATATTACGTACCAGACGGAGAATGTACTCAATTTTTATCCATTTATCCGTAATTTAAATATAATATGTAACAATGATTTTAACACTTACAAATGGGTAAATTAAATATAGATTTATTTTAAAATATGTATAAGCACAAGCCTGGTTTGGAATCGCAAGTGATTGAAAAAATGGCAGAATGACTATCGCTATTTTGAATTTATCATTTAAATGACAGAAATAAAAATTATTGTAAAATTGAGAGCATCACTAAGTAACAAGTCTGTTTCATTGTAATTTTATACAGGCTTACATTAAAAAGTGCTAAACTATTTATTTGTGCTGTCACCCGTTTAATCGACGGAAGGTTGACCGAGCCAAATAAAAAATTCAGTTTGGTTGCTACGGAAGGATGGAAAAATTACTGTCTCATCGACCGTGGTAAACAGTGCTGTCTACAGAAAGCACAAAAACGTAAAATAAAATACGAGGGGGGGGAAGAGTAGTGACTGCATACTTATAAACTCTTGCACTGTAACATCATTTGGGAGACATTTCCTTCCGGGACCTGATGAAACGAAAATCCTATGACAAATGTGGTACAAATTATGAATCAAAGTAGTATGTATACAATGTGTAATGCATTTAACAGTCTGACAAACACGTGACATTTTTAACGCATTTTGACACACTGCATCTGATATACAGATATATCCCTAAAATGGTTACAGCCAAAAACACCGCGAACGAAAACGTCTCGGAGAAAACAACGCAAGGCGAAAACATCGTGGGAGAAAATAAAGCAAAGAGAAAACATCGTGGTAAAATATATCGTCGATGAAAATAAAGCAGTTCAAATATTTCGTAGTTTAAAAACATCGTCGTCGAAAAATCGTGGTAAAAAATAAAGTACGGTAATATCGCAGACATGCGTTTTTAAGGCTTTAATAATTGTAAATGGATATGATTTGTGAAAGCTAAACGAAAAGAAGTATAATTTTCACATATATAGTTTTATTAACTAATAAATTAAAAAAAAAAAAAAAAAAAAAAAAAAAAAACAGAAATAACTTTCACTGTAAGAGTATCACATTTCACATTAACAAAAATGAAAAAAATAATCCCATAATTAACTTAGCAATTTCTTTTATTGATAAGGTCATGCAGTTATTTATATTACTTTTTCTATTTTTTTAGATTATACATTTTATGAAAAATTACCAGTAAAACTTTATAAAAATAATTTATTAATGACATTTGTTAGTTAACTATGTCAGCTTGAATTTCTGTTAAGTGCTATAAACTGCATTAATTTTCTATGCTTAAGTTCCCATTTTACATTTTCAGCAAATATTTATTAATTAATAAAAATATGAAAATAAAAATTACATTTCTTTACATCTTGCGCTCACAAATTATGCGAATTATTAAACAACTACAAAGCCCGGCGGTCGTACGAAATGACCGCTGTTCTACATTTTATAAATTGTAATTAAAATGATTTATGCAAAGGTGCCTGCTAATTTAAAGTGAATTACCAGGGCAGGCGGTGAGGACGCCCCTTTGCTTACTGCCCCACAGGGTTTCCCCTCTTCTACTTGCTTAATTGCTTAAAGTAGAGTACAATGAAGGAAACCACTGGCGGTACATTTCTTGAGAGCCCACCGCTAGTTCAATCAATAAAGGTAATTTAAATAATGAAATGTTAATTCACATGTCAAAGATCTCTTTGTACACAACATTTCTTGTGTAGATCTTTCCATCATCAGAAAAACAGATCAGAAAAACGGGGTGGCTGCA
The DNA here is from genome assembly GCF_044657685.1 of Stegodyphus dumicola. Taxonomy (NCBI): domain Eukaryota; kingdom Metazoa; phylum Arthropoda; class Arachnida; order Araneae; family Eresidae; genus Stegodyphus; species Stegodyphus dumicola. The sequence continues at coordinate 132,722,117 of NC_140770.1, forward strand.
TGCTATCTCGACTTCGAAAAGGCCTTTGATAGAGTGTGGCATGCAGGCCTCCTGCATAAATTGAATCATTTTATGCTTCCAAACAGTTTCGTAAAACTCATTAGTTCCTATCTGAAAAACAGGACTTTTCAAGCTCGCTGCGGTGACGCCTTATCTGTCAGAAAAAGAATTCATAGCGGGGTCCCGCAAGGATCCGTTCTTTCCCCCCGACTCTATATTGTTTATATCAATGATTTCCCGCACCCATTCAACACGAAAATACTCAAATACGCTGACAACATTGTAGTACTGACTGAATCCAGAAGTCCCCAGCTCGCTCTAAGTAATTTGCAAATGCATCTCAATATGATCAATCACTGGTGCAAGACTGGGAAAATTAAGCTCAACGCATCTAAATGTTGTATTGTACTCTATCGGAGATACAAAACAAGATTAAGAGTCAATACTGATATCTACTTAGATAGAAGTCTAATCCCTGTAGCTAATTCCTATAAATATTTAGGTGTTTACATAGATAAGTCTCTCAACTTCAAAGATCATATATCTTAACAAAGCAAATGCAGCCTACATGGCAATTTATCCTATTATCGGCAAAAAATCGAAGCTCAGTCTAAAAATAAAGAAAATGCTTTACATATCTCTAATTCGACCGATCATGCTATATGCAGTACCAGCCTGGGCAATCGCCAATAACACTGAGTGCAAAAAATTAGATATACTCCAAAATAAAATTCTACGTAGCATTGTGAATGCACGTGGTACGTGAGAAACTCTATAATTCATAACGACCTGGATATTCCATCTGTGCATAACTTTATACTCATGACAGCTCACAACTTCTTCGAGAAGATGAAGCATAGTCAGTATAACGCAATTAAACAAATGTTGTATTATGATCCAACCATTGAATACACTGTCAAGCGCCCAAGGACAATTCATCACACTTCGTCATGGTGGTAACTTGTAAATTTTAAATTTAAAATTTACTTGAACTCTGAAATTGGACTCTATCCTATTATTTGTGTTGCATCTTATACTTATGTTAATCAAGAAAATTTTTTATTCAAGATTTTATGTAACTATTTCATTTTTTAAATTATTTTGTAAAAATTTTTACTTTATCGTATGATTCTACGAACTTTTGAACATTTTACGGCCTATATAACTACTGCATACTTCTGAAGGACTTTGAACTCTTATGCCATTCACAGCTTCAAACTGTCTTCGCGCCATTTTCATGATGTCTCTCTATTGCTTATCCTGCATTCTTACTAGCTATATTGCACTCACCACCTGCATTTGCCATACAACTCAATGAACCTGCCTGCATGCTTCAATTTAATGCCATTGCTTACCACTGCACAATTTTTATGATGAACGCCTACTTTCGTAAGTATTAAGATATGCCTGCTCACGCAGCTGAATTTTCTCCGCCCACGGGTGTTGGTACTTACCTAGTACCATTTATTTGAAAATATCTTTGCCTAGTGCACTTTAATGCGATCTACTGGCGAAAACCCTTTAGTAGTTAATGACCAGAAAAAAGTAAGTCATAAGTAATACAATTATTAAAGCATGAGAAATGCATGGCTGCGATGTTATCCTCATGCAATGATTTGTAGGTACTTTATTTTTTACCCCGATATTTTCATCGACGATGCTTTTAAATTGCGAAGTTTTTGAACCGCTTTATTTTCGACTACGATGTTTTATGCCACGAAGTTTTAGAACTGGGACGTTTTCTCTTTGCTTTATTTTCTCCCACGATGATTTGTAACACGTCGTTTCCGCCTTGCTTTGTAACACGACTTTGTTTTCTCCGCGAAGTTTTCATTCGCGATGTTTTGAGCAGACACCCCCTAAAAGTGTTTTTGCAGATATTTTTAGAAAATTTCTATTTGAATATTGGTTCTTGTAAAAGTAATAATTATTTATAACGTACTTTCTTTATTTATATTAGTGACCTGTTCTGTGTTTTTTAATTACGCTGAAATTAATCATATTTTTATAGTAACCGTGGTCACTGTCTCCAGATTTACCAGAGTTAATATGAAGTTTCCCGTGCTTAGCAAATACCTATTCTTTTACATTTTAAACATACTTTCAACTTGATTATTGCTTTAAATCCATTAAGGGAACGCTGATTTTGTTTTTACATTTTAGTGCACTTCTAGACATTAACCATCTGTAATAAAACACTAAAATAGTCTAACTCATACCATGCACACTTCTTGTCTAAATTTATTAGAAGTAATTCCACTGAATATGGAGAAACAACAAAAGTAATATTACCACTATTTAAACTCCATATAATATTACTTCTAATGATATATGTCTTTTGGTGTGTTTTGAGTTTCCAGATTGCTTTGTAGAAATCAGCTCTTTCATACTGTCTTGTTATTGAGTGAATTTCTGCAAACCTTTCAAAACAGGGCTCTATTAAGCTGGAATTTCACCCAGCATAAAAAAATAGTCCGAGAGTTTGAAACCCGATGAGTAAGGGGAAAAAATAAAGAAAAGTATTTCTTTTGTTTCCAATAAAATACTCAACGACAGTTGCACTACTGTAAGAAATAATTTCAGTTTCTTGCTGTTTAGTCGCGGAAAACACTTGCGGCAGATCTAGCCAAAGACAGAATTTCATTCAGACCTCTTTCTTTAAACGAATGATATTTTAATGGCACTAGGATTGATTGAAAACATTTAAATCTGAAACACTGTAGAGGTGTACACCTTGCACAAGAAAAAGGACTGTTCTGTATCTCCCGTTCTATAGGACTGATTGACGAAATTTAATTTGCGTTTTTTTCATGTCTCCAAAGCTCGACTTACTATAGATTATATTTATACGGCATTGTTTTAACATAGATATTCTGACACAAAATCGGACTTTTCTGAAATAACATACTGATTTTGTTTCCATATTTCGATTATATGACTCAAATTATTTCCAAATATTAAAGTTTGTGAAATTTGGTGAGAAACGCACCGATGTTTGGTTTGGTTTAGTTACTTATGGCACAGCATTCGAGGGCTATCTGCCTAAAGGGCGATACTTCGTGGTCAACTTTCCAAGGGAAACTGGTTCGTATACACGTTACACATGGGAAAACCACGAAAACTTTACCGCTAGGTCGCTGGTGGGTACAGAGAAACTTACTGAGAGATTTGAAAATTTATCTTAGCTCACGTTTTCAGTAAACGCCAAGAATAATTCACTTGACGATTTATCTTTACTTCTTCAAGTGTGAACGCTTGGAGAAAAAGGTGCAAGATTCATTCTTTCAATAGCTTTAACAAAGTTCGTAAAGCACATTTAGCATCATTAGTGCTTATAACGAATATGCCAAATTTCATTGCGCACCAGTACATAAATTCACGTATATAATCACGAGAAAACGTATATAGCCACGAAAAATTTAGAATAAAAACCTCTGATTTGTTGCACGTATGAATGCTAATTTGTTGCAGGCATGAATGCTAATTTTTGGCAAGTAGAAATAATTCTTCTTTAATACGACGGTAAACATTTTATAGGTTCTCATTTATTTCGTTTTCTAAAACTTACAAAAATTACTAAAGAATAAAAATTTAGAAATATAAATCAGAAAATATCTGTTAATTTATTTGGGTATAACTTAAATTTCGTGCTCTGAAAGAAAGATTGAAGTAAGTTTAATACAAAAAGGTATTAATAAATATACACCACATACAACTAACACTGAGAAGCTAAAACTTTGAGAGCTGAATTTCTAAAAACTGCTCGTGAGATTTTTAAGAAACTTGCCATAATTCCAGTCGTATTGTCGAAATGTGGAAAACAATCGGTATATCATTTCAAGAAAAGTCCCATTTTGTGTCAAAATCTCTAGGTTTGAACAAGATTATGTATGAATCTGATATAAATCCGAAGTCGTTCTTTCCAGATGTGAAAAACGCAAGTTAAATTTCGTCAATCGGTTCAGCAAAATAGAAGATATAGAAATGTCCTTTTTTGTGCGCAGAGCGTACACCGTCAAGAACGTTTAACAAGTTTTCAAATCTTATTTACCTTTTTCATAACTTTTTAAATAATTTAGCTTAGTTTTAGTAGTCACGCAATTCTGCATCTCTCACGTTCCTTAGATTCTCAGATTTACAGTAAACAGTAATTTACGCAATCTGGGAAGTTGGTGTCTCTATCACTTCCACTCCCCTGACTAACTATGACTTAAAAGGAACCTAGAATATATTTTGCTAGTGAGTGTCATATTTCAAATTTAGAGTACACCTCTTAAGTTTACAATAAGATCTTACTCTTAAATCTGATGGAGCATTTTTTATAAAAACATATAAAATGCCTGCTACGAGGAAGATGCTCTGCTCTCTCTCTCCATAAATAGCAAAATTTAACTTTCATTTGGAATTCATTTTAAATAAAAAATGTCTCCCTGTCCTTTTAGTACCTAGGATCGTATATTTGGTAGTCTTATTCCGTGTATAAATAAAAAAATACAAATAAATACTGAAACACTTGCTCAGTTTAGCTACAAACCACAATTCAGAAACCCTAAATCACAAAAAATCGATTTTGCTTTCAACAAAGTGCATATATGAAAGTAATGTTTCATTTTATAAATATCTAATGTTATTAGTCCAAAGGGACTTTGTCACTGAAGGACGATTGTTTTCGTTTAGCGATTTTGCGTTGGTTCACTATAAATGTCTGTTTCACTTTTCAAAACTTTTCAAAGTATTGCCATCAAAGGTTAAAGTACTGCATTATATTTGACGAAATTAAATTATGAAACATTACTAATAATAATATAATAATTAATATAATAATTAAATAATTAATAATATAATAATAAATAGAATAATAATATAATAATTAAATAATGAAACATTACTAATAATAATATAATAATAATAATAATGAAACATTACTTTCATATATGCACTTTGTTGAAAGCAAAATCGATTTTTTGTGATTTAGGGTTTCTGAATTGTGGTTTGTAGCTAAACTGAGCAAGTGTTTCAGTATTTATTTGTATTTTTTTATTTATACACGGAATAAGACTACCAAATATACGATCCTCGGTACTAAAAGAACAGGGAGACATTTTTTATTTAAAATGAATCCCAAATGAAAGTTAAATTTTGCTATTTATGGAGAGAGAGAGCAGAGCATGTATGTATATTTTTCGCATTGTGATAAAACAACGGTACATAGAGCCATCGAATTTTGAATCACGTAATCCTACTGCGAATATGGGCATGCGGAAGCCCAAATTTGAAATTTGGAACTTGTTTTATTATCGATTTCATATTTTGTAAATCTTTAACGAATTTTTGATTAACAAACTCAAGGATTTCAAAGCGAGCAATGGCAACGTTGTACAGAAAAAACACTTTTATCTCCAGCGCTGAGACTGCGTATCGGAAATTCTAAAGATATGCTCAATTTAAAACTATTTTGCGATATCGCTCTCGAACTGAATTTTATGGTTTAAGTGCGACTAATGTGATAATTAATAAATAAAAGTAACAGACAAAATGTTAAAAAAACGTAATTTAAAATTTGAAACCATTCAGATTTTTTTCCTTATTTTTTATTTTTATTTATTATTATTTATTATTATTTTTTATTTTTATTTAAATTATTGATTGATATGTCAAAACTATAAGGCACGAAGAAGAAACAAATATAACAGGCAACTATTTTATTCTTCTTCGCAAATTAATTTTAAATACTTTTCATATTTCCGAGATTTCTTTTTGTTTTTGGTTACAAAACATTTTCGAAAGAAAGGAAATTTTTCTCGAAGCCAAACAATTTTTTTTTAAAGTTTCAGCACAGCAGTGGCGAAATCTCTATCACGAAAGTTACGGCCAATAACTATTCCTTGAATCGCAGCTTTCTTATCATGTATTCAATTGATTTATAGAATATTAAGAATCATGCTTGCATTTAAAAATGCTTTTCAAAAGGACTGCAAAGGACTGAAATTTTTGGTCCTGCTGTTATGCCCCACCCAATTTAAGGAAAAAAGATTAATTATTCTATTAGATTATGAAAATTTTCGTCACGTAACACATTTTAATGAAACTATTGTAAGATTCTGAAATTAATTAACCAGTTATTATTTTTTATCTTTACTATAACTTCTTCTTTCCGCATTACTCATCAGAATGTAAATTAGCTTCTATTCTATTTAAGTTGACGGTTTTTAATCTTGGAGAGAGAGTTCTCAGCGGTCCGCTGCAAGAATTCTTTGTGCTTTAGCAGTTTTTCTAGCTGACTGTTGTAAATTACGTTTATGTAAAATAATTGAGTTTATTCTAGCCAGTTATTCCAGTTATTGGAATAAATTATAAGCGTCTGAATGAATTGTCTGTTATTTCTTAATTTGCGTAAACCACGAGTAGTGTTTTTGTCTGTAGCAGAAGCTGTGCCCTTACACTCAAACTATATTAAAATAAAAACAAAGTCTAAATCTAGCTCTTCATTAAACTGAAACCTTCTTCACTACTTCGTAAACATTTGAGACTTAGCGATATCTATCTTGTCTAGTAGTGTCTGCAGGACTTACCTTTAATTTTCAGATCAATAGCAGCCATACAATATAAAAATGTAATCTTTTAAATATGTTATGTACATCAAATTTCTAAAACGTACATCTGTACGTTGTCTATTAAAGATCTTTCTTTAAGAAGGAGGGAACTCTTATATACTTTCTGAAATATGAAACAGCTGGAGCCTTTAAAATTTCGAAGTGCTATTTAAACCATGCTTCTTGACTTAAAACGTGCCTTCCTAATTGGTTAAAATGATTACCGATACTGTCTGTAGTATTACAGTACCCGAGTTTTTTGCAAGTGTGTTGTTTCTATGTGACACTGGAGGACTTAAATATTTTGGCAAGCTCAGCGTTCTCTCGACAGTCCTGGAGTTAGGGAAAGGGGTGTGGTATACCCTCAGATCCGTCGCCCAGAGTGCTGTCAAAACTAGGTCAAAATTCCCTTGGTTGTAATTTGTAAGCATTTCTGGTGCACTTTCTCATTTAAGTTGTATTCCTTTTAGTTTCAGCTATTTGAAAGAACAACAACAGCAGTTAAAAACGACTTAAATTATGAGTTTTATAAATTTTTTATATATTTTAAAGAATCTTGTAAAGAGAATTCTAGAAATCAGCAAACGCCCTAAACATTAATTTGATACAGAAGTTTTAAATTTTAGCACTTTCATAGATATAATTTGAAGTACGCAGATCTATATTCATATTTTGTTGATATAAAAAGCGTCGTTTCGAAATTAGGTGATTTTGGTGATACTCGATTAATAAATTCGATTTTTTAATTGTATTTATTGATTTATTTATTTGTCTGAAAATTTTGGCTAGCAAAAATACTCTTTCTTGCCACAATTTTCACTGAGGTACTCATAAAAATTTTACAGTTCGTATATTTTTCTAGAAGTGTATGTACTTATATGGATCATTTCTTAAACTAAAACCAACTGTTCAAGTCTACGACCAAACGCCAAGTAACTGGTTACGACAAACCGTTCAAGCTTTAGCTAAAGGCATGTGGTGGAAGCGTAAAAGCCTGCAGCAGTGTAAAACTAAACTATTATAGTGAGTTTCGCATTTCCGATCACGATTTCTTAACGGGCAACTGCTACTCAAGTGAATTGATCTTTTCCATACCCTAATCGTAATTTCATAAATACCACTGGTTTTGACTTCCTATACATATATGCCATAATAACACATCATATCGCACATATGATTCAGGTGGGATCGTATAATATGTCATAGTGAAGTTATCTTTCCTATATGAATCAGCATTCAAGATTTCAAGATCTCAGTTCTATAGAACGTTTCTTTGAGAAACGTCCTGTTGTAGACTGCAATCTCGATACAACGCATTTATTGAAAAGAGCATTTTAAGAAAGAAATGGATGATACTGCGCAAACAGCTTACTGAACATCTAGTGTTATGCATACGTAGAAGCTGCAGAAATTCATTAGCAGTATGGAACTTCATATTTTTCAAAAATAACCACCTGTTATATCATTTATTGTATTTATGAAACTGATGCATCTTTGATTTGGTTTGGTTTTGGTTTATTGAAATTACAGCAAAGCACACTACGGCTATCTGCTTAAGGGGGGAATGCCTTCGTCGAGGACTTTCTAAGGCAAACTGGCTCGTATACATGCTACACTTGGAGAAAACTACGAAAACTCCCATGCAGCCAGCCCATTCGCGGGATTCGAACCTCGGACCGAACTACCAGTGTTCAACGACTTTACCGTTCGACAGCTGGTGGGCGATGCATCTTTGGAGTTGACAGTTAAGCTTCCAGTTTCTTTTATTAATCATTCAATTTTAATATCCGTAGCTGTTTCTGTATACGTATTGTTTTTATTTATCAATGTGGTGTAAAGATACAAAAGCCATACCGCAATTTAATTAGTGCAATTTTTCATTTTGTCTCTCTGCTGTTTTACGTAACCATTGAAAAAAAAATATGATGTGTACACCACATGACTTCCTTGTACGGAATATTAAATTGTACGCATTTTCTTGCATTTCGTTTAAACTGATTGAATTGAATTAAGTCTACTTCGCCGACAGCGTATAAACCACAATAGAATAAATGCATTCTATAAAATTCACTCTATTTGTTTACCATAGCGACACTCTGGCGCTAGGTTCACTTAACAGTATTATATTTCGTTCATATTATAACTCAGAATGCACAAAATTTATATCATTTAAAGAATTATCTAATCGTTGCCACATGTTCTATTCAAATACTATAATAAAGCTAGAACGATGTATAAAAGAAATTAAGAAAACAACACAAAAAAGAAACAGTTTTTCACAGACGATTGCGTATTTCTCATTCAATTGATTCAGTTCTCACTTCGCGAAAAGGCAAAAAAGTACATAAAAACTCAAAATATCTGTACTAAAAATTACGAAGTAAATCGTAAACACTTATTTCCTCGAAAAAAATCCAGAAAGGATTAAGCATGATTTAATTCGCAATAATAAATGAAGGCGCTATCTTTGTTGTTGCGAAGCTACGTTTCTCTAGATTGGCAACAAATCCACTACTCTGCTGTTTCAAATGTAAACAAGCAATGGCCGCCATCAAAAAAAAATTATTAGGCTTAGCGGCACTTAAACAACTTTCAAATTGTTGATAATTCTAAAAATGTTGCCTACAGATTTACTAAAGGCATAAAAACCTCAACCGAAAGATAAGAACAACATAATTCAATCATTTTTAAAGCAAAAAATGTACAATTCACAAACATATAAGAGTAAAGAAACTGAGATCACTGAGCCGAGTAACAGAGGAGATATATATATATATATATATTTATATACGTTTGGCGCGGCCGATTACAACGAAAATACGAGGTTCACATCTAAATGTTATAGTAGTTCTATATACAAAATTTCAACGTTCTGAGGCTACTCGTTTTTGAGTTATGCGAGATACGTACGAACGTACATACGTGCATACAGACACCACGAAAAATTCTCTTTAGAATTCATTTTAAAGCAGTTTCATAATTTTTTTGGAGGGAAAGAGTACTTTATTCTGTCCTTACGTACAAATATCACGCAAAAACATCGTTAAATGGCATTCGATAGCGGCCAAAATGGATATTTTTGTTGAAATATGCTGCCTGAAACTTTTCGCGATTACAATACTTCCTTTTTTACTTCGTATAAGGAAGTAAAAATGGTCGAAATGACCGTTAGCATTTTGACATATATGTTGAAATAATTCATTCCGAAAACCAGAACTGAACTTGCAAAACAATAAATTCTGAACAACCTTAGTTCTGTGGAATCTTTATGGATGGATCAAATGCATAAATGGGATGATAATGGGACGTGGAAAAATAACAAATGTTAAAATGGATAAATTTGATATTTGGGACTAGGAATGGACGTTGTCTTTTAGTTATAATAGAAGTTTTATTTTTCCAATCAATGAAAAGAACTGGAATTAAGAATAATGAACTGCATACTTTAGCCGGAAAAAATGTAACGCAACTCAAATTTTGCATTTGCTTCTACAGTTTTGCATTTTATATTGATATATGTTTTGACTTTCAGTGACAGTATTTACGAATTATTACGCAGGAAAAATACTTCCTGCAGTTTTAAAATATTTAAACTTCGCAAACAAACAATAACAACTAAAGTAAAAAAATTCTAATAATCCAACTCCACAACTAAGCTTTTATTACTTTAATTAGTTTATTGATTTTTAATTTAAGTTTCAATTGAAACTTAAATTAAATTTTTTCTTTCATACAGTAACAGCTCTGCAACTTCTTTTATATTTGGTGCGAGGAAAAGGCTTTTGAAAGTTATTTCTTGGCAATACTTTCATGTTTCATAAAAACAGTAACACCACTTTTGTATTTAAAGTTGTGCTGAATTTGAATTACATATTAGAGTAAGAAAGAAGAGAATGACGTAAATTATTTTATGACTTATATTCCTCCTTCAGCTACCAAAATGGAAATGTGTAAATAAAGCAAATTGATAAATTTTTTCCAGCACTAATTGGTCTGATGGAAAATAAAAAATAATTCCATACATTTAAATTCAAAGAACCAGATTCTTCTTTACCTCCAGCGCGCGATACTGTCTATCGGGAATTTGAAAGATATGCTGTTTTTAATTATTTTTGCCCGAAAGAGGTTACCATAAATTCTCCCGAAACGTGTATGTGTGCATAACTGAAAAAAAAAAAAAAAAAAAAAAAAACGCCCATTTGAAGAAATTATAAAATCCGAAACCTTTCAGATTGTTTTTATTTCAGTATTTATCGTTAACAAGTTAAATCTATTTCCTTTTACTTTATAACAAATAATAAAGCAAACGATTAAACCAAGTCTATGCAGTTTCTAATTCGCCATTTAGGACAAAAAATAAGGCGAGGGCTCTTTCCTGTCCTTCCACTTGCTCATTATTACCATTATAGCAAGACACATTAGGGTATCCTTCAAGAGAATGGTAATGCCAGCCACATTTTGTAGAAAATTTCCAAATGTAACAAGAAATATTACCTATGGTGAAATCGAGAAAACAAACAAAATTATAAATTAACAAATATTTTGATATAATTTATTCTAATTTCAATATTTCTCCAAATATAAGGTTGTGAAGAGGATTAAATGTGCAACGCTTCTTCCTCAATTATTTACTTATCTTGCTAGTTAACGATTTTTTATCTCGTTATCATGCGATAGCTAAAAACTAGTAGTTTCTTACAGCTATTATTAAAAACGTGGGCAACCTGCTTAATACATTTAAATCTTTCGGATAGAAACATAAGAAGCTTTAACTTTAAAACACATTTCAATTCTAAATTTTCTTAGAAGGTAAAGGTTATTTTTTTTTTTTTTTTTTTTTTTCATTTCTGTGGTAAGTTAAAAAAGTTGAAAAAGAAAAGAACTTAAGTAATATAATTTAATGACAGGAATTTTCACCCTAATAAAGAATAACGTTTACATTAAGAATTAATCGGCTTTTTTATACTCTTTCAAAATTACTTAAAAGCGAGTTTTGTATCTTGTATTTGGCAACATTTATAGTTTTGTTGTTCTTCTTCAACTAATTTAAAAGTATATAATTAATTATTATTAGTCCAAAGAGGCTTTGTTCCTGAGAAACTAAAGTTTCCGTTTTGCGATTTTGCGTCGAATCGCTCTGAATGTCCGTTTCACTTTTCGAACTAATGCCACCAAATTTTAGCGCCCTGTATTATATTTGAAGAAATTAAATGATGCAGAATCTGCATAAAAGTATGTATGTTTCTAGCATTGTGATAAAAGAACAGTACATAGAGCCATCCAAATTTGAATGACGTAATCCTACTGCGAATATGGGCATCTGGAAGCCTAAATTCGAAGTTTGGAATTTTTTTTTTATTATCGATTCCATATTTTGTAACATTTTAACGAATTTTTGATTAACAAACTCAAGGATTTCAAAGCTAACAATGGGAAAGTTGTACAGAAAAAACACTTTTATCTCCAGCGCTGAGACTGCGTATCGGAAATTCTAAAGATATGCTCAATTTAAAACTATTTTGCGATATCGCTCTCGAACTGAATTTTATGGTTTACGTGTGAAGAACATGATATTTAATAAATAAAGGTAACACACACAATTTAAAAAACGCCCCTTTGGTCGTAACTTAAAATCTGAAACCCTTAAGATCAGATTTTTTTATATTAATAATTTTGATTTAATAACTGGGGAGAAATGTTAAGAATTCCGCTAAAATGCATCATTATTTCACATTCTATATTCAGGAAACGAACTGAGTTTAGTCTCTTCAAAGCAAAGCATAATATTATCTTTGATATATATATATATATATGAACAGAGTATGTCTGTTCAATTTTTAGAAACATATTTTAAAACTTCTGATTTCGAAACTGGTATTCAAAGAAGAAATTTTCGTAATCTGGCGTCGTCTAGTTTGAATGCGTTGAAATTTACTTTGAGAATATATCTGAAAATTTATAAATTATGAAACATTTTAAAAATAGAGAAAAAACGGATTCGTCGGCTCTTAACTCGAGCCTGTAACGAATTTGAAGAATGTCAGCTCAGTATTAGTGACAAAATTTCAAAACGAACGGTTACTGGAAAGGCGTAAAAAATTATAAGCAATTGCTTTGGGCTGATAAATTTTCTGATGCAGAGATTTAGAACGTAGTCTATGAACTTGAGAGATATATTGATTGTTTGCGATCTTTTGAACAGGAACTAGAACTCCTATTGAAGGATGAAACATCGTTAAAAAATAATGTGGATTTAGTGCTAAACATCACCATCAGTCAACAAAGTGCTTTCTTGCATTACCCTACAATAAAGCTGGCAACACTTGATGGTAATATTAGGAATTAGCTGCACTTCGGGGGGACAGTTTCAAAAAATAGGTTAGGCTCCTAATCTTGATTTACATCATAAATGTTTATATTTATCTCACGCTATGGAAAAGCGGAGTCTCGCCAAGGAGTTAATTAAAAGCTTTTCACCTAGTGGCAATAGTTATGATATAACTTTGAAACAAATAAAAATGTATTTTCATAGATAAGAGTTATTAATTCAAGTACATATTAGAGATTTAGTTGCTTTAGTTCATCAAAAGCAATATTCTTCCAAGCATTGAACACAGAAAATAATTTAGAATGTAGGTTATATTTTTTTCAAGATGAAGTTGAGGCAGAAGAACGAATTCAACTAGCCTCGCTGAGTTTTAATTTTAAATCAAAAATTGATGTAAGATTACCAAAAAAGTATCATATGATCGGAAAAAGTTAATGTTAATTAAATTTGGGAATTTTAATAATGTTCCAAGTGAAACAGATGTCCTGACGTCGACACTTGGAGCTAAGAAATGTATATTCTGCTCATATGCTTATTTTCCTGGAGATAACAAGTGAGAAAAATGACTTAATATATAGATTAATAAATAGATAGATAGATGACTTAATAGAAGACAGGAAGCCACTTATACAAAACTCAAAATGTTGCCTTTTGTGTTTAAAGCCTGAACATCCAGTTCGAAAATGCAATCGTGGTGCTTGGTGTTTATGTTGTGGGAAAAATCACCATACATTTATGTAGAAATATTCCTCAAGTATCGTTATGCAACGTTAAAGAGTCCTCAAATGAAACAAATCCTGTATTTGTATGTTTAATTGTGCGGTATATTGAGTATTGCATTTAGAGCTAGTTTTACCTATGTCGACTGAGAGTTTTTACAAGCACTTCGAAGATGTATTGCCCATAAAGGTCTCTGCGAAATCATTTTTGCTATGATGGAACTAATTTGTGAGCACTTCCAATTTATTCCAAATTTTGGATTGGAATAACATCACTGATGATACTGCTCTAACTGCCATTCAGTGTACATTTAATCCACATACTGCTTCCGCGTGCAGAGGTTGTTGGAAGATGTTAATAAGAGATCTCAAGAAATTACTATGACGAGTATTAGGACGTATTTCATTGACACGCAAAAAAATGACATAGATTTATGTGATTGTGAATCGGTGATCAACTCTTCTTCACTAACATACGCAGCTTCAGTAATGCATCTGAGCCTTGCTTTATTTCTTCAAGACCTCCAGACATCTGGTGCTCCTGATCTGGACGCTACGTGACATAAAATCCTGAAAAAATGAATTAAGTACTGACAAAACTTGTGAAAGGCTTTACCACATGGTTTCCGATCAAGAAACACTTGGAGCTCTTTTTGAGAGAGCACAGAGTAAAAGGTACATGAAAGTAGCTGTTGGAGATATCGTTTAAATAGGAAGTGGTAACACAAAACGCATTAGTTGGTCATTGTGTAAAGTAAATGAAATTCTACTTGGAACGAAGGGAATCGTAAGACTAGCAAAATTTCAAACTGCCAGTTGACATATATTGAGACCAGTGCAACGTTTTTATTCCCTAGAAAGATCTACCAGTGATCCTGCTGTAGAAAGTTTCTGACGGAAAAAGTGGGAGATAAGACCTCAGAAATAATTTCAGATGATAATATTCATACGAATTTCCAACCACAAGTTAAAAAGACAAGAGCAGGGGGCATAGTTAAAGTGACCAAAGACTTAATTTGTGACTTTTGAACTCTCAAATGTAATATTATTTTATCGAACTTTATATATTCTCTGTGGCATGTATAGCTTAATTTTGTACGTATATTTTTTATATTCAGTGTATTATACTATATTAATTGTTTTTTTGTGTTAGTGTAGGCAATTATTTTGAAATGTTAAGTTAACTAGAGGAAACAAAAGTTAACTTCGGTGGGAAGATATTGAGAATTTATCGCCTTTCTTCATACTCTTCGTAAACTATTTTGAAAACACCAATTTTATATCTTGTATCTGAAAACATTTAGAATTTTGTTGTTCTTCTTCAATTAATTTTAAAGTATATGAGCAATTTGTACTTGACATTAATAATTCTGAGTTAATAACTGGAGAAAAATGCTAAATACGCTACTAAATGGCATAAATGTCTGAGATTTAATATTTAAGCAACTGTTGTGTATTAATTGCTATTATTTTCAAGCTTAAGTTTTGTTTACTATTTCATTTTTGATCTGTAATTGATGTTCTTAATTTTTTTTCTTTAATTGTTTAAAGTTGGTGTAAGTTTAAACTGTAACTTTTGTAAACTTTAAAATTTAGGTTTGGCTGCTTTAAAAGTTTTTCTTAAGTTGTTTAGTTTTAATTTGAGTTTAGAGACATAAGTTTACTTGGTTTTTATACTTTTGTTATGACCCCTACGGTTGTTTAACTTTTAACTTTAGTTTTTATTGTAAAGTTTTGTTTGCTGCACTTTTAGTGTGTTCATTTTTTTTAAGTTAACTTAATTTTTTTACCACTCTTTCTATTAAGGTTATCGAATACATATTTTCTGACTGGCGGCAAGGTAAATCAATAGTAATTGAAATTCAATCTGGTTAATGAGTGGTTATACTTAAAATGCTGCTGAAGAAAGAATTTATATAGTGCTGATATTTTTAATGAATGATATTGTTATGTAATAGTTTAATTTTTAATGTCCAAAATTCATTTGTGTTGACGAAATATTCACAGGTTCAGACTATTTTCACATCCCAACCTTCGGCTTGGAATTCATTCTCAGAATCCCTTATCAGAGGATTACTGCACCCCGAAATTCTTTCGCCCAAACGAAAAACCACATGTCGGATGACGTGTTGGATGTATACACCATCTGGAGTTTCACTGAAAGAGGACCCGGGTGCTGTGACAGCGCTAGCAGGAAAAGGTTCTACAGCGAATTTGTGAGGAGGGGGAAATAATCGTTGGATAGGAAGCTCTACATGGTCGAGTTGAACCTCGATGCGAGGCTAAAAGCCACCCCCCCTTGTTTTCGTCTGCGGAGATTGTTGACACATCGGTGTGGCCTTGGAAGCCGAATGATTGAACTGCGCTAACAGGCTCTTCTGGTAGTCGGGAAACCCCTTCTCGTGAAGATTTCTCTGTTTGGGTTGTGGACTTGTCTGGTTGCTGTTTGTTCACCTTCTTCGCCAAATTTTTAAAAAACGCTCCAGCTATTAAAGTGGCTGCGCAGGTTGTCTGAGAGGGGAGGAGACGGAGAAAGGATTTTCGATGACACCTTTTTTTTTTTCTGACGGAGCCAGAGAGACGGAGGAAAGTAATTTCATGAGAATCTTCGAAGCACAAGAAAAATAAAAGATGTCAACTTTGCCGTGCAGCTTGGAGGGCAGCCGCATGGTAGACGTAGCAACGTAAAATAACCTGCACCGAAGGGTGGCTCCTACATCTATAATTCTTGCTGAATTACGCTTTCAATGATGGCCTGCGGAGGGAAGACCTGTGTCCTACTGGTTGGAAGCAGCAATAGAAGGAAAGCCTGGCCTCCGAAACAATAGCCTTTGTTAAATTTTATCAATTTAACTCTTTTTTCCTTCTTACAGATTATTTTTCCAAGCTTCCTTGAGACCAAGTTGTTCGCCGTCGCCGTTCGCCTGTATCAAGTAATCCAACAAAAAATTGTATGATGGCTCCCAAAACCTGAACTGTGAAAATATATATTTATATATGTTAAACATGAGTATGTCATCCTTTTCTGTTGTTTCCTCATATATTTAAATGACCGGTCACCACCATTTTAAAATGTAACTGTATTCTTACTATTATCTCCATAAATAAACGTTAGATTGATTTTACCTACCTAGTTTTGTAATTACTTTAATTATTTGACTTTACACTGGACCATAGTATTTGAACGGGTTACAGCCCAACATTATGTTGTTTATCTCACAACGCATCTTCCTGAAATTTAGAATTGTTTTATTGTTTATGTTACACTATGATAATTACTCGAACTCTTATGTCATGTGATTGATATAGTATTGGTTGAAAAGTTTTTGCTATGTTGCCCATATACATACATTTACCTACAACAAAATTTGGTATGAACATTGATTATAAAAATTACACAGAAATGATGTTAAGAAGTAAATAATACATTTGAAATATATTATGTTATATTGTTCTTTATTGTTCAATAGAATAATACGGTAATACAACTAACTGAGTAAATTTTTTGAGAGTAAACCATGATATCAACTGTAACATATATATACTATATAGTCTTGCGAATAAAGTATCCGTGTTCATATTTTATCTGTGTACAATTTACAGAGACATATTTTTCAAAATCCTGATTTCGAAAATCTTATTAAAAGAGCCAATTTTTGTCAGTTTACGTTTTTCCTTGTTTGAAATTTTCACTTAAGTGATTTAAATATTTGTATTCCAAAGATGTGTTTATACTGAGTACACTACTGCTTACGTTTCATTTTTAAAACATAATTTTTTTTCGTATTCTCTTGCAATTCCCTAACCAAAGAGTAAATTTTGATGCTTTGTAAAACGTTTGGTAATGCGTAAAAGTACACTTTACGTTTTCCAAGTTAATAAATTTTCATTTCCAAAGCACTCATTTCATACAGTCTATATAAAACTTCTAATTTTATTAATGACATATTTTTATTTGTAACATAATTTGCCTTTGGGCACTACACGAAAAGGAAGGGATGCCCCGTGGTGGACGTTTTAAGGGAAACTGTTTCATATCTAATTTATACATGGGGAAAACCAAGAAAACGCCCATGTTCGTTTCGCTGAGACTCAAACTTCAAACAGAGTAGCGAACGTTCAGCGGGTTTTACTGCTTTGCCGCTGATGGGCCATTAATGGGATATTAAAAAGAGATTTTATCTTTAACTCCTCTCCAATAGAAGATTTTTCTCAACTATCAACAATTAACTATACTGAAAAATTGTTTGAAATACCTTTTATAGATATCGGAAATTTAAGAAAATAACCAAACTTTGTCATATAGGCGTTTATAAGCTATAATATATTTTATGTTAATTAACCAGTTATCAGAATTTAAATCTTTATCATGACTTCTACTCTCCGTATTCCTCAGTAGAACGCAAATGAGGTTTGTGTGTATATAAACGGTGTTTTTTTTTTTTTTTTTTTTTTTTTTTAATATTTAAATTAGAGCTTCTGGCAATCGCGTTTTGCTTTTGAGTTATAGTTGTCAGCTCTGCTTAAAGTTACATTCAAGCTTTAGTGTCTTGTTAGTTGATCTCTTAAAACGCTTCGATAAAACAGTGAGCCAGCTTCATTTTATCCTATTTTATGTATAGTCTGCGATTACGTTATCCGCAACTGAATTGATATTTGCTATGCTAATGCAAACACTCACAATTAATAAACATTTCATCTGCAGCACAAGCTGTACCTTTTCAGTTCAGTTTGAGATTAAACAAAAAAAAATATCTGAAAGGTGTCGGATTTTAAATTACGTCCAAAGGCGCGTTTCTTTAAAGTTTTGTATGTTACCTTTATTTATTAAATATCATGTTCTTTGCACTTAAACCATAAAATTCAGTTCAGCAGCAATGTCGCAAAATAATTTTGAAATGAGCCTATCTTTAGATGTTATGTGGTAAAAAAATAATATTTTCATCTTTGAAAAAACTGACTTGTTTTTGGTGCCGCGACAGAAAAAAACAACAAACTACTCTAAACTTTGTACTTAATCAAAACTTTTAAATCTAAGAGACATCAAAGAAAGATATCCTCACAGGTGTTTTGGTAGAATCACGATTAATTGACAAAAACAAAATTCGAAAATGCACTTCCACAACAAAATCTTTAACACGCTATCTCTCACTAAACTAAAACTAATTTAGATATCCAACCTGAAAACACATAAATTTCAATACTAAATCTAGAGATAGCCTTAAACCTTTAACATTTCAAATACCACACAGAACTCTTCAAAACACCGGGTAAAGATACAATCTCCCAATTAAGCAGTCTACTCTTCAAATCAAAATAAATTCAGTAAACCGATCGTATAGTCACCGACACTTAAAACTGATTTTTTTTCCTACTACCGCAATATAATTACCCAGGTTCGAATAAAATAACCATGTTTCCGTAAGGATCACATGGGTGACCTACAGTAGACCACAATTAATACACAAAAGAAACATACAATATTAAGGATAATAAACACATTTATTGAAAATTCCCACACATTATAATTTAAGATAGCTGGTCAGACTACCCCTACAAAATCTTTTAAAGTTACTCATAGTTTTTTTTTTTTTTTCTTTTCCTAACAATCTCAATTTGAACATTATTCCATTAACACAAAAATTATAGTGAAACACGTCACAGTTCTTAATCATTTTAAAAAGGAACTCAAGAAGATTAAACTCATTTAAAAAAACTAACTTAGAATAAAACATATTGACATAGCACTTAAACATTAAAACAAAGATTCCTTCCTCCAATTAGTTCAATTAACTTCTGACTATTAAACATTAATAAAAAAAAAGTACCTTCTCAGCTAGAATTTAGTAAAAATATTAAATTTTTTATCTGCCTAACATGACAGCTCTTGCTTTAGTATTAAACATTTCCAAATTTTAAAAGATTATGTATCAAAATAAAACACCAATGAAAATAAAAGGTCACTCACGAAATCCGCGGACACAGGAAGCTGCCCGGATCCAGTCACAAATCGCCGAAACGATAACTGCCAAATCTTCATCCTTTTCAGGAACCGGACTTTTTTCACAGTTCCAGCTGTAATCACTGTTAAGCAGCATTTTAACTCAATCAACTTCCCGATTTCGAAGTTCCACTGAAGATAAGAGAAAGAGGACGAAACTGGAGACAAAAGACCAAGGCAAACCTCAGGTGATGACGACCTTCCATATTTCCATCTTTTCTAAAGCAAAATAGAAACTCCAGCACGAACGAGCAGTTCAGACTGTTCCACAAATGGGAAAGAAACATCAGCGACGAAATTGAAAATAATAGGCCGCAAGAATTGCCGCCGTCAACATGTCGAGCATCCGCACTGTCTCGGACCCTCCGTACCCAGATTCTCGGAGATAAAAACTTAACTGCATACCGCGGTCGACCCCCGAAGAACCGCTGCGTTTTTCCTCCGCTCCATCCCAGCACCTCACTGACCGCGGCCGGCAAAGTAGCAAACCGGCTAAGGCTCCAAAAAAAAAATCTGCTAAAAGTCTTCTCTAAAAATCTCTTTTTTTCAAGTCCAAAAGATCCGTCTCCTTTTTCCGTGCAACGGCTTAAGAAACCTCGGTAGACGCTCACCAGGAAACGCCTCAAAATCACTATTGGCTCAAACAACACTAAAATTAAAAATTTAGCCAACCTTAAGGAAACTTGGACTCCCTTTCGCCAACTAGAAGAAAGGTCATAAATCGCCACTGAAATTCTCAGAAATTCAGAACTTTCTACAAAATGACAGACCCTTTCTTTCCCACGCAACAGAAGAATGTTTCCAACCTATGTCAAAACATCGCCGCCCCTTAGAACTATTCGCCTCTGAACGAGCAAAACATGTGTTTTCAACTCCTCGCGAAAAGAGGAAAATGCAGCTGGACAGTGACCTCTAACCTCCAAGGAAGCCGAATCGTGAGAAACGGAAATACACCCGCGCCCTTTTAACTGTAACACAATTCTGCCAAACTTAAAGGAGCTTTGCCGTAAAGTTTAACAATATTAAATATTATACATTAATTTTAAATAAGCTCAATACAAATTCATTAAACACACTAAACTAATATAATAACTAAGAATACAATATGCACAGTAAAATAACACGCAATAATTATACACAACAAAAAATACATAAGAATTTTCATAACATAGAATTCCCGATAGAGAATTTCCCGAGAGAGGACATAAAAAGATTTATTTTTTCCCTCGTAGTGTTGCTGTTTCTCGCTTTTAAATCGTTGAGTTGAGTTTGCTAATTAAAATTTGGTAAAATGTTACAAAGTATGAAATGGAGAATAAAACAAATTCCAAATTTTAAATTTGGGCTTTCAGATGCCCATATTCGCAGCATGATTACGTCATTCAAAATTGGATGGTTCTATGTACCGTTGTTTTATCACAATGCGAGAAACATACATACATTTTTTCAGATTATTCATTATTAATTTCTTCAAATATAATACAGGGTGATAGTATTTGGTGGCAACGATTTGAAACGTGATACAGCCTTTTAAAGTTTTCAACGCAAAACCGCAAAATGAAAACAATAATCCTTCACGAACAAAGCCCTTTGGACTAAAAAGGTTATTTTAACATTCTTTTATATTTTGTGATAATTCGCTATTGTTCTAGTAGTGATAATTCGCTATTGTTCTAGTAGATTCTTCACAACTTTAGCTTCCAGTTACAAGAGAAACCTAACAAGATTTCAAACAAGTTAAGAAGTTTTCATAAGTTAAAATCTCTTCCATAGCTCTAATATTTCGACTGTTTATACCAGAAGATGAGATTGAGAGGAATTTTAAACGAGAGAAATAATATAATTTATGAGAAATGCCTTCTCTATGACCTTAAACAAATCACCTTGTTGAATCAGATTCGAGCTGGTGAGGTTTCCTTTCTCTGCTCTACACTAATAATATATTGTGAAATTGAGCCATGCACACGTATTCTCGGAGAACAATTAACTTTTGAATTATACATAATTAGCAGTTTCTGTTGTCTATTGTTTTGGCTAGAAGCGAAAATAAATATATGTTAAGTTTATTCTGTATTTTGAACTGAAGTCTTCAGTAAGAGTTCATTTTTTAGTCCAAAATGGATGTTAGTCCTAAAAGGGATATTATTCTTGAAACAGCATTTTGCGTAGAAACACTTAAATACCTTGTATCACTTTTTGATTGTTGCTACCAAATATTTATCGCTTTGTATTATGTTATGTAAAAAAATTAGATAATGAAGAATCTGTATGTTACTCACCTCATATTGGGAAAAAGCAAAGGTACTTACAGCCACCAGATTTTGAAAAATGTATTTCACCACTCAAGCATGGGCAGTACATATTTTGAATTTAAAATTTGTTTTATTTCCTACTTTGGAAAACTTTAACGAATATTTGAGAAAAAAAAAAAAAAAAAAAAAAAAAAAAAAACGAATGATTTTAAAGCGAGCAGATCAACAAGGGGAAAAAATAAGCATTTTTATCTCCAGCAGGCCATACTGTCTATCGGAAATTATAAAGATATACCATTTTTAAATACTTTGTGGTTTTTCAGTCGAATCGAATTTTATGTGACGTAAGCGCCAAGAACGTGATATTTAATAAATAAAGTAAGCACACAAAAAGATAATAACAAAAAGACCAAAAAAGTTTCGTAAACACTTCTTAACAAGAAAACTGAACACTGATATAATAAACTAAGAAGAGACTGGGAAAAAAAATGTATGCGAACACTTAACGCTGTATCTGGAATTTTAAACGTATACTGCTATGCTGCTTTGAAAATTTTTGTAATTTACTGTTGCGGCGTAAGTGGGAAAAAATGATGCTTAATAATGAAGCTAAAAAGACCAAAAAGAAATGTTTGGTATGAGTGAGTGTAACGGCAGACAGGGTAGACTGCTGAAATGAATGCGTAAATAAGTTTTAACAAACTGTTTTGAGAAACCATTTAAATCTGAAGTCTTTCATATTGTTTTAATCCATTTCTTTTATTTTACTGTACTATTGTGTTTATTTAGAATTCTGAGACTGAGCTAGAAATTAGAAACTGTGCCAAAATTTCATATGAACTAGTGTAGGTTAAGGAAACGTGACATATATTTAGGCTATTACATATGTTAGTCTATGTACACACAAATTCGCATACTAAGTTGAGTTTTTATATCAAAAATTTCACATACTAATATACAAAATGAATAACGGATGCTGGTTACTGATATTTATTTTTTCTCCTTATATAACACTATGAGATAAAACTCGAATAGAATGTGAAATTCGTAATTCTCCGAGTGTTTATATTTGGTTAGAATAATTTATCATAAGGAATGAAAGAAACGAAACCGTATAAGCGGTCTGGATTAGAACCATATAGGTTTAGGCGAGACGTGCTAACCGATTTCACCACGAAAGCGCATATGAGGGAATAATACGAGTAATTCCTTACACTTATCAGCTTCAGCTTCCAGGTTCATTCCTTTGTCGAGTAACATGTGCATAGCTAATTTTATTCAGATTTTACAAGTTAAATGGTGAATCAGATATTCATAAAATTATATTGCAAAACTTTTTAATATGTACTATGGGTACACTAACTCAGGGAATATTAACAAAGTACGCATTTTAGAAATATAGTATGAAATTTGACAGCAGCGACGAAATATTTGGATTTCTTTCGCAATAATGATCTTAATTTAGCTCAAGTTGTTTAACAGTTTCAAATGTAGTCCTTTAAATGAAACATTTTATTATTACTTCATGTATCTAATGTTTTGTGTCCAACATTGTTCACATATTTTATCAGGCTAAAGTTTTAAGTGAAGCACTGTACGCAATTTGGCTGGAGGGACATAGCCGTCTGACAAATTCAGGTGTCAAAACTTTCAGCAGAATAAACTCTAAAATTACAGGACCTGTGGCAGAAAGTTTGAGCACAGTCTGTTAATCTTCGAGTGACACACTTCTGAATTAAATTCGTTTGCCGCTGTGATTAAAGTTGCAAGTTACGCCGAAACTCACATTTTGAAATGCGACAAAATATTTGAGTCTAAAGTTTTGTTAACATTAGGAATGGAAAGCACTTTACCATACGTCGTTTCAGAGCTGAATTAGCTAGACTGTCCTATTGCATAACGCAAAAGGACGCTTGATGATAGCAAAGAGAGACATTTTAAATAAACATCAAAATACAGGGTTATACAGAAACCAAATAGTCGGGAAATGAATTTTCTTTTAAAACTATAAATATACACACTAAGTGAATAAAATTAAAAAAGATCTAAAATCTAAACACCGTGTTTTAACTGATTTTTCCTACTTAGGTTTGGTTTATTTGATTATAACTAAACACTAGAGAGCTATCTGCCTATGAGGAAAAATGAAGGACTTCGTGGAGGACTTTGTTAGTGAAACTGGCTAGTATACACATTATATGGGAAAAAAAACCCCACGAAAATGCTCATGCAATCAGCCCGTTTCCGGTTTTCTTAACCTGGACCTGGGATCTTAAGACTTAAGGAAGTCACAAAAAGTAACCCTACTCTTGAAGGGGGACCGTACATACAATTATATTCAATACAATAAAATTAAACTGATAAAAGATAATTTAAAATTACCACTATCAAACTAATTAATTGGCATACCAACCTATCAAAAAACGTTATTAGCAACACAATACTCAATCAAATCAATAGAATAAAAATATCTGTACAAAAATGGACTATTTAGAAGAAGACCTAACATTACTCGCGTAAGTTTTTATACACAAATCAAATTCATTTTCCTATTTTATTTATTATTTACTTAGCAAAACAGACGCTATCTTTCAAATTTAAGCTTTAACCCTTTTAGTACGAAATAAACAAAAATTACCCCGTTTTCTATCCAACTGAACAAATTATGTCATAAATAAGGTAAATTTGGCATAAACGGTTGTCAAGCCAAAGGCTGGGACACATATGTACCAGCCGTAGGAAATGGTAGAATACATATATCCCACAAGTAGAGATCGATTTATTATAAGCACACCTATTATTCTGGAAAACTATTATATGAAATAGATTTTTACATCGTATGGACTATAAGAAGATCTATTATTTTGGAAATCTTTATTATATCAAATAGATTTTTACACCGTACGGTATAGGGTAAAGCATTGTTTTCATAAACCATCATTACACAATACGCAACTCATATTTGTTCTTTTCTCTACGTTCATTTGCGTACAACGAGTATAGTGGATTCTTGATTTCCCAACTACTGAAATATGATTCCCAATATTCAGGAGATTCTTAATCTTCGTCCCAGCAGTAATTTTTAAGCTTTTAATGGGATATGTATGTCCCTTTAGTGGTCAAAGGATTAAACTAATACATTATGTTGAGCTTACCTTAAACCGTCCACGGAGCATGAGTCTGAGTGTTTTGTTATCTTTAACATTTGTATATCCTGTATTTATTTGTAAATCACTTTAATGTAATTTGCTGTAGCTACTTTCCTCTCATTAACAAAAAGCAAATTAATTTCAGAAGCCTTTAATGTAAATTGCTCTAGCTACTTTCTTTTTATTACCAAAAAGAAAATTAATTTCAGAAGCCCCAAATGTCGCTTATTCTGAGCCCATATCAAATATGTTTATCAGTTGTAAGGATAATCGACCAAATGTGAAAATTCTGTTAATTCTTAAACTAGTGTGTATGATACGTACTAGCACAGACTGTATTCTCTAAATGAAAACAAGATCATTACTTCATTATATTTTTACTTCTTTCTACGAAGTAAAAAGGAAGTATTGCAATCGAGAAAATTTTCAAGTATCACATTTTAACGAAAATACCCATTTTGTCCGCTATCGAATGCAATTCAACGATGTTTTTGCGTGGCATTTATGCATAAGGACAGAATAAAGGACACTTTCCCCCAGAAAAATTATAAAGCTGATTTAAAATGGATTATGAAGAAAATTTTTCGTGGCGTCTGTCCGTACGTACGTACGTACGTATCTCGTATAACTCAAAAACGAGTCGTCTCAGAACGTTGAAATTTTGTATATAAGACTGCTATAACATGTAGATGTGCACCTCATATTTATTTAATATTCTGTACAGGAAGTCGTGGTGTACACATTAGATTTTTTTTCTTCATAGCAACATAACTACATAAAATTTATTTTGGGAAAGAACTACAACTTTTATGAAAATATTATTAAATTGTTTATCTTATATCTTTTTCAGTCCACTAGTAATAAAAATGCTCTTATATTTTAATTTTGACTTGCGGGACCTATAAAAGATTTACATGCATTTCGAAGTTTTCCGGCACACAGTTTGGAGATCATTAATGTAAATATTCATGAATTGCTACTGATCGGATTACAACAAGCACGCGATGGCTTTTTGCGTATTGATTTATCGTAAACACTAAAATGGGTAATCTACAGAAAAGAGTATATATTATTCTAATTTGAACCAAGAGACTTTGTATATCGTTAAATACCATCCATGAGATGATTTATGTAATTTCGTATAACTTTTTATGGTATAATTTCCTTATTATAGATTCAAAGACACATCAGCTGTACTACTTTCTGTAAGTTTTTGCACAATTAACTTTGTTTTGTTTTGCAATATTACTGAAAATAACGCAAGTTCACTTGATAATGTCACCGTGTTACTAAACACGTTATTGTACAATAAATGATAAATACATATAAAAATTAATGTGTAGTAACGCAGCATTAAATGTACTTTACGAAAACGTTGTCAGGCATGCTGAAAAATTAGCATTCTTAACTTTGCAGATAAACTCTAACACAAAGTTTATTTTAGTGTTTGGTTGTGAGAAGGATACTCTGACAATTTTGCTTTCATTTTCGCATTTAAAATACAACTATAAATGTGCTTTTAACGTGCTGTTGTGTACGTTTTAACAGTGGAGATAAATCAGTTAATTTATATATTTGGTATTAGGTAGGGTGTCTTAGCATAGCAGTCACAAACTTTCAAGAGAGATAGAGTATACCTAGACAATGGAAAATTATATAGCAATTTGACAGCAAAAACACAAGAAAGGAAGGACAATAACAGGATGAGAAAAAATTTTGATTATGCTTAGTACATCTAAAATGCTAGGACAGTTTTGCCTGATGTACGAGGTAGATGTCGTCTCCACCTGAATGCAACGTATTCTCAACATTAAATCGTCAGGGATGGTCCATTGCATTGGCCAGCAAAATCACCAGACCTCACTTGCATTGACTACCGTATATACTCTCGTATAAGTCGATACAGCGTATAAGTCGACCCCCCCCCCCACTTCGACATAAAAATTCGTAGAAAATAAGAAACCCGCGTATAAGTCGACCCCCAACTTCCGAAATCGATCGAGAAACTTCGAAAAATTTTTTTTAAGTACTACATTTATTCAAAATCATCTGAGGAAAAAAAGTAAATACACGATAAAAAAACACCTTGGTAAATAAACAAAATCAAAATCCTTCAACGTCCGATTCATGGTCAGATTCGCCAAATATTTCATAGAACTCTTCTGTCGTCATTGGCTCGTCATCATACATATTTTCAGTCTCGAACTCTGTATTGTTACAATCACTACTAGGGCCTTCGTCGTCATTTTCACTTTCAAAAACAGCATCATCTTCCGTGCCGTCTAGTTCGTTACTAAATGTTGTCGACCGAAACTAATCCACTCTGCCCAATATTTTCTAACATTACTTTGAAGGGCTTATTGAGGCAGACATCTAGGGGTTGAATGACGGATGTTAATCCTCCCGGAATTACGGCTACAGTCGGTTTTAGGTGTTTTGGTACTTTTGTCACTTCTTCAGAAAAGTGTCCACGAAAGAATCGTATACTAAAAGCGAAGGTTTTTTGAAAGCTGCTCCCGGCCTTTTATCCCACACATTTTTAAGCCAATCGACTGTTCCGTCAGCATCCATCCATAAAGAAATTTTTGAACTTCCGATTCTTTTAATTTTTTATGGCCCCACGTATAAGTCGACCCCCCCACTTTTAAATCTGTTTTTTGTCCAAAATATCTCGACTTATACGCGGGTATATACGGTATTTACTTTACGGATATGCCAAGACACAGTGTACGATACCTCCCGTTAACAGGACTGAGAAACTTGTTGCACTCATCGAGGCAGATGCTGGGGAAGTTCGGGATACGCTCGGTAATTTCCAAGATCACCAGAACTTCCATGCGCCGATACTGTGAAGCCTGCTTCATGGTCCGAGGTCGTAATTTCGAACACTTTCTTTGATGACGATCGTTATCTTGTTGTTTTCTTGTTTCTTATTTTTTCTTCATAAAGCATAATAAATATATCTCTCACCCTGTCCGTGTTCGTACTTTCTTGTGTTTCTGTTGTCACGACGGCGTCAAGGAAGCTTTTCCGACCATAAAATTGCTATCAAATTTTTCATCCTCTAGGTATAATCTATATCTTCTGCGTAATCGCTGTGCCGAAACACCCTGTATTATAATTATAACTAAAGAACATTATTTTTGCTCTTTGATAATATGATAAAATTAGAATTACATAAATATTCTTCTCTTAATTTTTCATATCGAATAACAAAATGATAATCTTTTCAAAAATCAGTTTTCCAAATAAGTAAACAATTCATGCGGACACATTTTAAATTTCTGGATAATAAAAAATTTACGATATTTAATTTTCCGTATACACACAAAAAAAATTTATTCCAAAGTATTCCCAACGTTAAACATTTAAAGGAACAGGAATGAGAATTAAAATGGATGTCTCAGGAAGTTCTGTCAAAATCGTTCAAAACCACTATGAAAATGGCATAGAATATTAAATTTTATTTATTAGATTCAATATAATTATCTACTTAAAGAAAGAATGTCTTCGTATAAGTATTCCTAAAACACTGGCTTGAA
The DNA here is from genome assembly GCF_044657685.1 of Stegodyphus dumicola. Classification (NCBI taxonomy): domain Eukaryota; kingdom Metazoa; phylum Arthropoda; class Arachnida; order Araneae; family Eresidae; genus Stegodyphus; species Stegodyphus dumicola. Next base: position 132,750,701 of record NC_140770.1, read on the forward strand.
TTCTTCTCAAACATGGGAGAAAAATAACTACAGTACCCCATGCTACCAGCCGTTTCACCAGGATCTAAACGCGGGATGAAGAATGAGTCCTTAGAGGTCTTATAACCTCGGCTGTTGGTGAGCCGCTTTGTACAGTAGATGCGGTGAACGGATTGAGTAAGAACGCAGTGAAGTTTTTGATTTTATGTTCTGCAGATTTTCATACAAAGAAAAATAAAATTAATGAAAGTAATAAATAAAATTAATGATTCAGAATATAAATTACTGTCTCCTACAAAGATTGCTTTAAAAATATAGCATACATTGGAATTATAACTAATTGATTTGTTTAGTACAAAACATATTTAATTTGATAGCGTTCACTAGAGGTCGAGGGGTAAAAGAAGCTGAACGCTTGTAGTTCAGTTATATATAGCTTATAGTTCGCTTATAGTCCCGGCGAATGGGTTGGCAGCATTGGCGATTTTATTGTTTCGCCGCCCAACTGGGATAGCTTATGACTCCGACTGTTGTATTGAATAACCCGAATTTAATTCTCGGAGAAGGCATGGATGTTTGTAAATAAATGTATAGTGTCTGTGAGGCATGGGAACGCTCAAAATATGCGACGAGTCAAAAGTCCTCTAGTGAAGCCGAGGTAGTGGAAAAGGAGAGAACTCTCAAAGTCGTCCCGTCGGGGCTGCTCTCCTTCAAACTGGGACCGGAACTGAGCAGATCCGGACTCTCTGTTGGCTGTTGCCAACGATATGTGAAATCTTGCCACCTTGCGGTGATGGATTTCATGGGCTTGCTCTGATATCAGACATGTGGGACTACTCACAACAACAACAACTTTGGTAACAAAATTATGTATTTTAGTGATTGCAGTAATATCTATTCAGTTGTTTAGGGATACTCGTTAATAGGTTAGGGATACTCGTTTAGAGAATATTATATCATTCTCGAGATCAGTGTTCACTTATGGCACAAAAATTCTGGTTACTTTTAAAGGTATTTGTCAACGAAATGTACTTTTTATGAAATGATTATTTATAATATAAAAATTCATGTCAGTGCTTTTAAGAAATAAACAACCGATGTTTTCTCCTTAATTTATCTTTAGTAATAATTACTGAAAGTAGGCCATTACATATGTAAAACAAACAAGCCATCTTATGTCTTGCAAAATATAACAAGAGTAATACTTTTTATTTCTTCTAAGGCTTGTACAGGAACGTATATTCCGAAAATATATCAGAGGTATATAGAAGCTTACGTATTTTTCTAATATGAAACAGATTTTGAAATAAGAAAATAATGTAATATCAAATAAAGTTCGTGACACGAGTTTATGTTTGCGGAAATAAATCCAAAAAAACCTTGAAAATGTTTCTTTTTCTTTATATATGTATAGTATATCTTTCGGTGTATATATACATATACACCGAAGATATATATATATTTGATATATATATATATTTGACCAAGGAACAACGCATACCTCAGAACATTCTATGGAAAAATATTCAAGATCGTATATTTTCGGATATTTGCCCGAAATTCATAAGGGAGCAAAGTGAAATAGAGGAAATGAAATGCAGAATCCTTCCTTATAGAATAAAAAAGTTACTTTAGCATATATCACTTTTACGCGTTGAATAAAATTTCTCTAAAATACTTAAATTTACATAAAAGGATTTTTTTGCTATCTTTTACCTCTCGGAATCATACTGGCACCTTGCTTCATAATAAAAACAGAATCATGACAAAGAATTATTCCACTCTACTATAATTCAACCTATATTACATAAAAAAATTTACGTGTTGGTTTATTTCTGCCATTTAAATTTTAATCTTAAACAAGCACTTTAAATTAAGCCCATTTTTAAACTTAAAAACATATTTTTAACAACATATTTTTAATATTAAAATTAGAATGAGCATATTTAAGGAATTAATCTGAATTTAAAAGGCTGAAAATGACTTTTTTACAGAATGTTTTCTTTTAAACGGAAACTTGAAAATATTTCAGAACAAAGCATAAATCATTTCATGCTTGCGAAGAAGTGGTACATACAGCATTAGCATTAGCTAATAAAAACCGCTCAGGCGGTATTTTGGTTGAGGAAGCTTCCTGCGATGCCGAAGGGCCCAAATTACGAAATCCCGAAGAAGGCATAGATGTTTGAAAATGTATAGTGTCTTTGTGATATGAGGGCACTCTAATTCTTCGGCGAACGTTTTCTCGTGTGGTTTTGTAGTAGCAAAGGGAGAAGGGCGGAAGACTCTTTGATTCTTCTTGGGCTCTTGTTTAAAATTGGGGAGGGGGGGTTAGAAAAAGACTTGAGTCTTGAAAATGCTTGAGTCTCTAGCAACCATTCTTCTTCGAAATACATAGACAAGATTAAAACAACAAATACATTAGTAAATAAAATTGTAAAAACCCTATTTTATAATGATAAATTATATTTAGTTTAAGTAACTTTGCTTTCACTTTTGATTTCAATTTCCTGCAAGAATGCAAATTCAAATGACGTATATGCAAAATGTCAGAGAGTTCGGAAAACACTATTTAAGTAGCAGAATTGAAGAGTTAGTAGTAGAAGAGTTAGTTATGAGTACAGCGGGTTTACGCTAAGAATGAGTTTATGCCGCGAGGCAAGATTTATGCCGTGTGTTTGCAAGTAGCTCTGACGTTGAATTATCTGTGATGGACACTTTCTTCTAGTTTATTTAATATTTTAGACTCAGTTTTGCTGTGGACAGTCAAAAATTCTGATGTAGACTGAAGTAGGAGCCAGCCGTGTAGTTGAAATTTAATTCATTTTGATTGTACATACTGGCAAAGTAACTTAACCTGTGGCAAAGTAACTTAAACATTTTATGTTTACGTTACTTTGCCACAGGTGGTGGTTAGTTTGTGAGCACCGAGTGCGAGCATGTTCTATTCAGTTTAGTTAAACTATTAAAACGGTTGTTGTAATCTTTGCCTCGTTATCTCATCTTCAGTAGGGGTCTACATTTTATGCTCCTTAGCGAAATACTTTTTTAACAATTTGATTGAATAAATTGTTACTGCAAGAAGGTTATAAAACCCAAGTATGCTCACCTAACTACCTGTTACGGGGAATTACTTCCTAAGTATCGGCAGCTCTCTCCCTGATTGCAATCTCCCTAATCCATAAGCATATGTTAGACAAGACAGATCCATAAACATATGTTAGTTAAAGATGAGAGAGTACACTGTTTAAATTAAGCTTGTCGGTAAATAAAACTTAAAAAACTCTTTATTTATGCAAAACTTCCACACATCATTTTATAAAAGACAGTGGAAAGACCAAATTGCTTGAGAATAGAAATTTATGATTTTAAGTTTCTTTTTATTTAAGCTAAAAATTACAAATTTTTAATCGATGGCTTGATTTCCACATCGAAAATAATATAGTATACGAAAAAAGATTTGAATAATTCTGCAAGTATATTTTTCAGATAGTTCAACAGAAGTTTATAAAATATAAATTTAAAACGAATATTACATTATTATCAAGTGATATTTGCTATGTTAAGTAGTTAAATTTCGTATTAATTCAAATGTTTAATTAAAAATCAAAATTAAAAGAAAACCCTTAAAATTCCATCTCACTCTCTCTTTTTTTTCGTGAAGAATATAAAGAAGAATATATTACTTATATTTAAGTTCTAATATTACCCATGGCCTATTCGTGATTTGTTTACCTTCAATATCTGGCAGAGTACCAGTTGCTGAGGAGGAAAGGTTATTGCGTGATATTTTGAAAACTGCAAGTACATTAGATGAAGTGGTTTTACTTGTTTGAAATACATCTCCCAGAAACAAAAGTCGCATGTGTGCATCCAACTGTCGGTTCATTATAAGTCATTTGAAAATTTGCTTTGAATATGATATATATTTGTAATGTTATGTAGAATAGAGATCTGTAAATGTATAGATACTTTAAAGTCAATTAAATTAAAACAATAAATAAATACTGCAAAATTTTTTTTTTCAAATTTATCCGCTGAAAATGTGTTCTATTTCTGCTCAGGAAAGTATCTATATAATATTTGATTCAAATATAAGCAATAAACATAAATGAATAACTGAAGAAAATCAAATTAAATATGATTTAAAGAGCCTTTTTCGAAAGAAATAACTGCATTTGAAATTCATGGGCTGTATTTACATGAAGTAATTTTTATTTAAAACTAGCAGCTACGCGGCCAGCCTTCGTCTGGCTTTTAAATACACTTGAAAAATGCCTGAAGGGAACACCAAACGTCAAATTTAAAAACTGCACAGAATTTTACTTTGTAAAACAACTTCATAAAAAAAATAATAAAAAAACCCCAAAATTAAAAAAAAAAAATGTGTTACATATAACAAAATTACAACGAAATAAGTAATATCTCTTAATAAAAATATTAATTATACTAATAAATAAATTAATCAACTTCCCGTTGCCTTCTCTCAACAAACAACGTTCAGTATCCAACAGAAACATTAAATTTAAAAACTGCACAGAATTATCGCCCTCATTTTTCCAAGTGGCAAGAGTGCTGATTTTCAACAGTCAGCAGTCGGTATACAATTGAATGAAAAGCGGTTGCCGAAACCACATTTCTAAAAGAAAGAAACTATTCAAAATGATGCGATAAAATCGAAAAGATAAAACTAAAAAATTCTCATTCGAATTTTGAAAAAAATCGCTTCGAGGTGCACTGGCTCTTGTCTAGATGCACCTATATACCAAATTTCGTAGCCCTGGGTTTATTAGCTTACGCTCAGTACGAACAAAAGACAGACAGACTCTTTCTTTTATTATACGTAGAGGTGATTATACAGTTTCTATAAATAGATTGCACTTATTATCGGTTATTTCTATAATATCGACATGAACAATTTTACTTAGTTTTTAATACATTTTCTTGTACAGAACTGGAGTTACATTTTACTCTTCCTCTTCAACGATATTAAATGTATCGTTTTAGAGCCCGTAACACTTATAAATATTAATTTGCTTGTCTGTGTTTTGCGTCGTAATATTTTTAGTTTGTATACACTTCTTTTTATGATAATGGAAAAAAATCATCCGTTGGCTTGCGATAAAATTGTCTTTAGCTCCCTTACCTTTGTGTTGTTTGTCATTAATAATCTTTAATAATCTTCAAGTCATTATACAGACTTAATTTTCAGGCTTTAATTTCCATTTATTTAAATGGAATTAATTTTCTGTTTCAGTCAAAGTGCCATTTCCACACACGCACATTTCACTACAAATTCTTTTTAATTCGGTCCCGTCTACCTACCTTGAAGACTAGAAGACTAGAAGTGGACCTACCTTGAAGACTAGCCCTTAAAAGTTCAGACGTTCAATTTTTGTTACGTAAACAAGAGGCGGGGTCTCTCAGACCGCGCTCTATTTTATGCATTTTAAAAATATAAAATTAAAAAATTGTACTATTGTTATTATATAAGCATTAATACACTTTGCTTATTATAATAAAGTAAATAGTTCTTAAAACTCAATTAATGCATTAAAAATTAATTTTTAAATCAGATACGAAAAAGTACGAAACACTTAATAAAATAAATAAAATAAACACTTCTGACTTGAAAATGCGTACAAACTAAACTGCTCAACAAATTTTCTATCTACAGAATTTGGATTATATAAAATAATACAAAAAAGTATAATATGTAAAGAATATTTAAAAACTGCCACATATTATTTTAAGCATATGCAACACAATTTTCGCAAATTCTCTTAAAACATTCATTATAGTATATCGGATTCTTGAAGCTGAAGGCCCACCAGCGGCCGAGCGGTAAAGTCGCTGAACACTGGTAGTTCGGTCCGAGGTTCAAATCCCGCGAACGGGCTGGCTGCATGGGTGTTTTCGTGGTTTTCCCCAGGTGTAACGTGTAATCGAGCCAGTTTCCCTTAGAAAGTCATCCACGAAGGCATCCCTCCCCTTAGGCAGATAGCCCTCGAGGCTTAGCCGTAATTAAATTAAATAACCTAACCTCGAAGCTGAAACATAGATACGTAGCTTTTCTCTCAGTCTAGCAGGGACAAAAAGGCATATTTTATGCTTTTTAGGGGTATCAGTTCAACTGGGATAGAATAGATTCCGATGGAACTTCCTAATACTCTTTGAATACAGATTTTGATTTCTTGGTTCACAGTTGGCTTTTAAAGCCACCGTTCTATATGTGGTTTCACTAATTTTGATAATAATTCCATCAAAAAAAATTTTTTTTTTATTAATTTGGCACTATTTCTTAACGACTAATGTATTACATGGGCATTAATTCCATTTATATTAAGTAACCTAAAGAATATGGCTTTTGGCCATCGCCTTGTTATTCGACTTGTAGAATGTTTAGAACATTTTTCATCTATTGCATCTAAACCTCCTTTAGTCACATAGTAAAATGTTATTATTTCTGGTTTCTCAGTTTCAAGTCTTCTGATTTTGAATGATGCATTAAAGAAATGAGAATAACACTTTTTTTATTTTCGAGGCACATATGAAACGAGAGTCATTCTATCTGTGAATACCTAACGAGAAGATCCTTCCCTTTTCATTTTATTTGGAAAATATTCACCTGGTATTTCTCTCTTTTTTTTTCATAGTACCTACATTAGTCAAACCTCTAGAGTTCAGTTCTTGAACAAGTTTGACATTCAAGTAGTAATATAGCCATCTTCCCCTCATGCCAGAAAAAAATAACGTAAACGAAAAGGTGAGGTCTATATGACCGCGGCCCAATTTTAAAAGTTATTTTAAAAAATAATGGATAGAGTTTAGTAAAAATTTAGGAATAGTTATGTTTTATGTCAACTTGAAAGTGCTTAAAAGAAGAAGAAAAACTATATAACTTATAAGCAGAGTTTCTCCGTTCTAAAATATAGACCACACCTCTGTGTTTAAGGGCTAGAAAAATACCTTGAAGACTAGAAGACTGGAAGACTACCTACCTTGAAAACTAGAAGACTAAGTAGACTTTATTTTGAAGCACTCTCTCTAGTAACACAAATATGTATATAACTTACAACATTAGTTTACGTAAGTACTAGAATTATATCTGTTGATGTTAATTTCATCTACCGGAGCACATAATTTTTAATGAAAGTCATATTTTCGTCTGAAATTTATATTGTTGCTCATTAAAAGGCGCATAAGCTTAAGATTAGGATTCAGTTAACGTATTCCCAGTTCATTCAGTAGAAAAATACGATAACGTTGACATATTTTTCAAATGCAGTAATTTAAATGCATGTCCATATTTTCACAAATGCTTCCAGTCTTCTTTTTACTATTATTTATAATCAAGATCTTCAAAATTTTAAATGTTGATTTTTTACAAGTAATTGATAAGCTATAATTATTTCTTTTTCATAAAAAATAAAATCTGCTCTTTGGAACTCTCAAACGTTCCAAAATTTAAACTTTTCTTCCAGAAAAATGAAATGTTAGTTTATCTTAAATCCAAAACTTAAAAAAACTGATAACCGATTTAGCCGGAAGGTTCATTGTAATTAAATTATTGATTCTATCATTTTTGGCTTCAGCTACTGATTTCCTCAAGCAAATTTGAGCAAGATGAAGTTGTGTATAATTCAATCACATCCAGATACTTTCGTGGTCAGTAACAAATGTTTTGAATTTGTATTTTAACTTTGATAATTATAAACAGACAAAACATATCCACGTAGAATCTAAACAGGAAAGCACTTTTGACGAGACTTTATAAAACATTTCATGTGATTTACTTTTAAATGATTTTAACTTCTAAAGAGGCCAGAAAGAATATCGGATCCTTTCAGGACAGCAAGTTTAAAAACATCCGATGTGTACAAACCATGACTTATTCCTTGTACAGAATTTTAAATTATACGCATTTTTTCTTACATTTCATTTAAACGTATTGGATTGAATTAAATCTACTTCGGCTATAGCGCATAAACCACAATACAATAAATGCACTCTTTAAAACTCACTATATTTTTTTTATCATACTGACACTCTGCCACTAGGTTAAATAAACAGCGTTATATTTCATTAGTTTTATAAATATTCCTAACAATCTAACAGTCTCTGGTATACTGCATCTATCCAACGAATACAAACAACATTTAAATGATAAGGTTAATAATAACATTTATAATTAACTGTTATCACAAGTTTCATGAATATAAATGATATTCTTAAGAAAAATAAATTATTGTGATGAAAGATAAAAATGTTGTTGTTATTCATAAAAATTACCATACATAAAAAATCAAGGACAAATAATTATAATTGATTAAAAAATTTAATAAGAAAGATAATAACATTTATTTTCATGAAACTTATGATAACAGTTAAATATATATAATCCATAGTTTTATGTTGCCAATTTTTCGTGGTGTAAGCCTATTGGAGATCGCATCACGTTAAATAATGGGGATGTATCCCAATACACAGTACCTCATGGGTGATGTGGAAATCGGCGTATGACAAATTCACCGACTTTAAATTAAAAAAATTACATTAATTATCGATTCGAAATTAGACATTTCGTTCATATAAGAAGTCTAGGTTCACATTTAAATAGAAAGTGTGCCCAGCAAAGCGGGCGGGTATCAGCTAGTACAAAAGTAATATTGTTACACCCGGCCGAAAACATTTAAGAAACGCTAGTTTAGAGACTTGCTCTGTAGAAACTTCTGAACACTTTTTTCACCCAACGGGTAGACACTTGTTTAAAAGGAATCGTAAGAAATGACCAGATTTATCTATCATTAAGCCGTATCCAACTTAAGCACCTTGTCTGAGGGAGTATCATATATACCCACGTATAAGTCGATACCGCGTATAAGTCGACCCCCCCCCAATTCGACATAAAAAATTCGTAAAAAATAAGAAACCCGCGTATAAGTCGAACCCCCCCCCCCCACACACACACACTTCCGAAATCGATCGAGAAACTTCGAAAAATTTTTTTGAAATACTACATTTATTCAAAATCATCTGAGAAAAAAAAGTAAATATACGATAAAAAATACCTTGGTAAATAAACGAAATCAAAATCCTTCAACGTCCGATTCATAGTCAGATTCGCCAAACATTTCACAGAACTCTTCTGTCGTCTTTGGCTCGTCATCACACATATTTTCAGTCTCGAACTCTGTATTGTTACAATCACTACTAGGGCCTTCGTCGTTATTTTCACTTTCAAAAACAGCATCATCTTCCGTTCTGTCTAGTTCGTTGCTAATACAACATTTTTTAAATGATTTTATAATCATTTCAGAGGGTATTTCGTTCCAAGCATCTTTAACCCACTGAGAAATTAATGTAATATCGGGCTTTTTAATGTTGCCTCCCTTTGTAAATGTTGTAAATTTTGACGTGTACGCATGCCAACAAAAGTATTTCATGAATGAACAATAACTATTATAAAGACTTATACGTACGTAAAAACTATCTGCATTTCTCTTTTCTTAGCGTGTTGGCGAAACTTTTTTATTGCTCGATATTGATCTGTTGTTCATAGGCCGAAAATTTTTTGGTTTAATCGAAACTTACTCTAGTTAAAGTATGAATCTCTGTGATTAGTTCGTCACATAATTTAAGTCATGAAATTACTTCAAGTAAGTGATTTATTTGATAAGTCGTCCAATTTGAGTGCGGGAAGAAAACAACTGCATTATGTAAAGAGATTTTTGAACTTCCGATTCTTTTAATTTTTTATGGCCCCGAGTATAAGTCGACCCCCCTACTTTGAAGTCTCTTTTTTGTCCAAAATATCTCGATTTATACACGGGTATATACGGTATATGGGTGTATGGAACGTTGCCTGACCATGAGGGAAAAATTCTTTTACTTCCATAGCGCGATTGATCAGGGCCAACGAAAGTCCTCACACATACATGCACTTATGTTTTAAACACTTTTATAGGGGGAAAAGGCAGTAAGAAATGTTTCCAAGACAAGCATTCCTCCACGAAGGAAAACCTCCTAGGAGTCTACTACATAGAAGTAGAATCTTTCTTTGATTAGCTAACACGAAATAGAGCTTCCAACTAAACATATTTTCAGCGTCGTAAAATGTTGAAGATACATGTGTGAAAGAGATCACTGTAACACAACTTTCCCCAAAAACCGTTACTGGTAGAAAACTGTTATTCAATCTAATACTAGAAGAAAGGCTTTTCTTATAAATGTTTCTTATTGCGTTTCTCGTTTATATAATGTCGTTGTCAAATCTAGGGAAGCGCGATGCAACAAGAAACGCATTGCTCCCGGCATTAGTTTGAGAGGTAGATTTCTAACCACGCCGTTTGAGCAACATTTATTTATGTTATACGATTCCTTTCGCGTGCGTAGCCCTAATATTTTAGGATCCTGATGAAAAATTGTGTTGGCAGGTTTGTTTCGCTTAGGACAGGAACAAGATTAACCGATCAGAAAATTCTGCTTCTGTACTGTCTTTACGTCGGGAAGTCTTCCTTTGTAGTTCAGGGCGAAACGTATTTCTGAGAAACATTTCTTACTGCGTTTCGCATCGCTAAATATGATAAGGGTCTTAGGACTGTAATGGTGTTTTAATGGCCAAATGTCTCTACGAATTTATCAGGTATATAAGAAGGGCTGTTGAGAGCATTATGTGAAGGTCAAATCAATGCCACTGGTTTTAATTGAAAATCTATGAAATAAATCTCTAATATAAACCTTGAAACAGTATCTAAGAATGAAACCAATACTGCAAAAATTTTGCATTATCATTTTGTCATTAAATAGCCTACACCATCATTTGCACTCCGGTTACGATGATCAGGAATAACGGCACAAGGCAAAGTCTTCAGCTTGAGATGTTTTCCTTTTAAGATGTGCTCTTATTTCGTTTTCAATATGTACAATATATTCAACGAAGTCCGACTGCATGAAAAAAATTATTCATGAAATGAATATTGTTTTATGCATTTCGGCTTTGACGAATATTTCACATTTTAAAAATTTGATCTCTTCGAAATTACTTGGAATTCCTAATGTTTGATTATCAATAAACATTTTCAAATTTAAATATGATGATGCCAGCCGAAAATAATTTTAAAAAACAGTTAATTAATTTTATGAAGTTATTTTCTTAGTGAAATATCAGTGACGCAAGAAGAATTTTTTCATTTAAGATAATGATTAAAATTTTCAGGTAATGACTACAAATTTACTTTTATTGAGAAATTATGAATTCAAAATTGTATTAGGATGATGTTACATGCAAACAGTATAAAATCTGAACATTTAATATACAGAGTGTCTGTCAAATATTTTAACTAAACAAGAGGATGATAGTATTCATCTGAATATTACCACCTTTGTATTCACTGAGATTCCACGTTTTCAGCTTCAAATAAAAATGAATAGCTTGACAGTAGCGTCTGTGAGTACATGAAACTTATTAAAAAAAAATTAATTTTTAGTTTATATACTACTATTTATCATTTCCCTCTATAATTATAGTAAGCATTAGTCCAAAATTATAAACAGGTTCCATTCTCACGTTTTGCTGCCTTAAAGCTTTTTCATCTCTACATATAATAAAACAAAGAGTCTGTCTGTGTGTGTGTGTCTTTCGTTCGCGCTGCGCGTAAGCTAATAGACCGACGGCTACGAAATTTGGCACATAGGTGCATCTAGACAAGAGCCAGTGCACCTCGAAGCGATTTTTTTAAAATTCGAATTAGAATTTTTTTAATTTTATGTTTTGTGACGAAATCGCGTCATTTTGAGACATAATGGGCTATAGGAAAGCGAGATTTTACTCTACACACTCCATTTTCACATCGTCATGAAACGTAGGCACTTAGCTATTTTGACGAATTTAAAATAAATTTTGTTTCTTAATAAATCGATTTAATACGAATTTATCTAACAAAGTGAGCTTAACACATTTTCAAAGGGATTTTTTCTAAAAAAGTTTATTTTTAAAAATGTACAGTTTATTTTTCTTTGATTTTTGGACACGTTAAACTTTCATCCTTGCGACTGCTTTTACAAAAAGAATTTTGGAAAAATTATAATACTTTGCATTTTTAAAAAAAAAATTTAAAATGAAGCTTCCGAGTACACTTCTCACATCTCACATCTTTAAAAATGTGGTTTTGGCAATAATTTTCCTTTCTCATTATTGTTGATAGATTTTTGATGAAATCGCATCATTTTGAATAGTTTCATTCTTTCAGAAATATGGGTTTGGCAACAATTTCTCATCGTATTTCTTATGTCATTGTTTTTAAGAGATTGGCATATTTCGTTGTCATAGTTTTATATATATATAATGCATTTTTATTGATATTTTTTTGATAAAGTTGCCCTGCAGAATAAAATTCTGCGTGGAATTTTTTTTTTTTTTTTTTAGTTTCTTTCATGTTAAGTTTTTCTTATTTCACTGTTTGTAAGATATTGAAATGTTTTGCATGATTTGGTTTCTTCAACGGAAAGTTGGTTAATTTTTTTATTAGGATAATTAGGATAATTAATATTTGTATTAAGGGATATAGCTTATTTCATTGTAATTTTATTCTCTTGAAAATATAAGATAAAACATCATTAATTATACTTTGATTTTCAGAACATTTTGTTTTTTGTTTTCTTTTATGTTATTTATTGCTTATTTCACTGTTTTTAAGCTATTGAAAAGTTTTAAGTGAATTTTTTTAGGAAACAAAGTTCTTAACCTCCTTTATACCATTTGAGTTCTTAAGATTTTGCAAAGGGAAGTTGGTTAATTTATTTGTTAGGATAATTAATATTTGTATTAAGGGATATTGCTTATTTCATTGTAATTTTGTTATACATAATAACATTTTTTATGAAGTTGTTCTGCAGAGTAAAATTCTACGCAGCTTTTAAATTAAACGTTTGGTTTTCCCTTCAGCCATTTTTCCGGTACATTTAAAAGCCAGACGAAGGCTGGCGGCGAAGCTGCTAGTTAGGTCATAAATGAAGATTATATTTGGAACTTCTCAATACGTGATTGGAAGGTGAAGCCCAACTATAAAGAAAACAATGAAAAAAGGGCAGTGCTGTTTCAAAACAGCACAAAATAAAATTAATATTCGCGTAAATGTGTAGTTATTTGTTGAAAAACTACTCATTTTAGCTCTACATTTGTAATATTTGTCATAATAGAGGAATGCATTCCTTAAATATTGCCGACATTTTACGCCGTACCAAACAGCAATTAACAGAACAATAAGTCTGTATAATTCTCATTTCGTTCTTTTATAATTACTACTAAATTAATTTAAAGAGGGACTACTTTGTTCAGTATCTGAAGTTAACTTAATTAGTATCACACTTCATAACAATTAGGAGATGTGGAAATAAAGGTTTAAGACATTTGTATCCTCACTATGTCTCAATTAAGAGAACTGTAGCAGATTTAGTCTTTCCCGTATCATTAGAATAAATGTTACCTCAGCTTGACGAAAATAGGAGTTTTCATTGAGATGTATTTCTTCTTAAATGGCGTAAAACAAAAAGGTGTCTGCCAAAGCTTACGCGGGAAATCTTTTGAATGATCATTTGAATGATGATCTCCAAAAATAATATAATTTAAATTTAAATAAATGAGCGAAACACTACATAAAGCTTAAAATCAGACTAAAGATAAGAATGATGTGATACATTAATAGCCTGGATTAAAGCCGTTTTACGTAAAAACAAATACCACTTCGAATTCAAATTTTTCCATTACTTATAGTCGCAAAAATGATATTTTGGTCGTCATGAAGCTAAGTAGGGAGTAACGAATTTTCGTTAATCGTGAAATGATAATATTATGAAGTTAATATGATTATAGTTATTATGATGATAATATTATGATGTTAATTATGAAGATAAATGTATAGGTCTGGCATCGGTCGTGGAAACTTAGCCGACAACCACTTAACCGACACCAGTTAGCCGACAGGATATTACTCTACATCAGGGGCTCTCAAACAGGAAGAATAGCCTTCTTAGGGGAATTTCATAGTTACAGTCACACTTTTATACACATGTTAAGCATTTAGTTTTATTTTATGAATATGAAAAAGACTTTTATCAAAGTTTTGTTATTTATTAACATTTTTCGTGTTTAATTATAAAACACGTTAAAATAATCTAAATTTAAATAATGTGTATGCATTTTGCGAGTTTTGGAAGAGGGGGATAATGATCATCTAGCATTGGTGAAAGGGATGCATGGAGCAGAAAAACGCTGATAACACTTGTTCTACAATTATCAAATCTTGCATCAGTTGTAAACTGCTGCATTCAATAGAGCACTGATTTTCAAGTGTGGGGCGCGTTCCCCAAGGAAGGCAGTACGACCTCTTCGATATAGGGTCATATATTCGATATAGATCTATTCGATGTAATTATATTCGATATAGGGTGTTATATTCGATTTAGAGGGCGCGAGCCAAGAGAGCAATACTTCGCCGCGCTGCACTTGTGTCTTAATTGAACCAAAGAACATGTATGATAAGGAGGAAAGCTTTGCCCAAGTAGAAGTGGCTGCGTCAGACCGCAGAGGGAAAACTATCTCCAAATTTACTGTACAAGGGCTTTACGTTTTTGGGCATGCAAACCAGCGAATAGCTGTCAAAGAAGATCCATCCTTAATTTTTTTTTTTTTTTTTTTTTTTTTTTCCGCCTGGACGAAATAATAGTCGAGCTGGTGTTGAAGGTCACGTTTACAAAGACAAAGTTCTGTGATACCTTTCTGTGTGTGGTTTGGATAGGCAAGTTACGTTATAGAGTCTTCGTGTATTTCTTGAGAGCATACTCTCTTAAACCCTATATTGAAAACTAAGCAACGAATTCTCGCTATGTCTTTAAGAATAAATACTGCAGATGAAAGGTTTAAATAACCTTTTTATTTAAATCTTTAAATTAAAACATATGCACTAACTTCGTGTTCACAAATCACCATCACTTGTTGTTATCATCAAACACAATCATGATTATATTGTTATGTATTAATCGTTCTATTTTTTTTAAGCTTAAGTGGTTTGCTTATTTCAGGTTTTGATTTGTAATTGAAATTCTAATTTTTTTTTCTGTTTAAAGTTGGTTGTAAGTTTAATTTGTAACTTTTGTAAACTTTAAGTTTTGATTAGGTTGCTTTAAAAGATCTGAGTTAAAGTTGTTTAATTTTAATTTGATTTTAGGGACTTAAGATTTTTGGGGTTTTTGTATCTAGTTGTTTTGACACTTAAGGTTGTTTAACTTTTAACTTTAATTTTTATTTTAAAGCCTTGTTGCTGCATTTTGGTGTGTTAATTTTTTTTCTTAACCTTAAGTAATTTAATTTGTATCCCTCTTTCTTTTAACGTTAAACGAATACACACTTTCTGACTGGCGGAAGAAGAAAAATAATTTGATTTTATTTGTATTTCTTTTTGGATAAATTGCGTTTAGTCTCAATTTGTGGCTGAGGAAACAATTATTTCAGTGCTGACATTTTTATTATGAATTATAATGTTGTGTAATTAGTAGCTTCAATTTTTTTTTAATTTCCCAAAGTCATTTTGTATTAACTTAGTTCAGAGATTTTCACCCCTTGCCTTCGGCTTGGTTTTCCTTCCAGCGGAAATTCTTATCAGCAATTGTACTGCACACAAAATTCCTTTCTACTAAGCGTTCCACCATGTGTGGGGGGCGAAGTGCTTGATAGTTTTTCCATGTGTTTTCACGAAAAGAGGACCCTGTTTTGCTGGACCAGGCTAGCAGGGTAATGTTCTAGCAGGGTGATGAGGCTAGCAGGGTTGATACTTATGGTGGGGGAAAATATTCGTTGAGACAGAAGATCTGCACTATCGACTGGGTCCCTGGAGCGAGGCTAGTTTCTTCCCACCTGTTTCCGCCTGCAGTTTTGATGACCCATTGGTGTCGCCTTGGAAGTTGAACGATGGAATGGCGAGAAACGGCTCCTTTTAGTAGTCGGGAAACACCTTTCCGTGAAGATCCAGAGTATGGGTTACCTTTTTTTAACTTCCTGCTAGTCAACATCTACGCCAAGTTTTCAAAAAACGCGCCAGCTACTAAAGCGGCTCCGCAGTGTTTTTCGTGGAGACGGAGACGAAAGAAGGGAGACGGAGAGGAGGAATGGATCGACGTTGACATTTTTTTTCCTGAGGCTTCTCGCAGCTGCAGCGACTAGATGAGACCTTCTCCTATCTTCTGCCTGCCAGACCCCGAGAGTTCGGGAAATATACATCATACTCGATATGCTAAGCCGTGAAGGGAAGATGAAGTGACTCGTGATCCTCTCAGAAGTGGTCTACAGAGGATAACCTCAACGAACCTTCTTGACCGAATTTGCTGTTTGAGCGGCAGAACAGAGCCAGAATTCGACGATGTTGATATCATATCTTGTTTTCTTTTTAGTTACGCTAACTTCTATCTTTTCCTTCCCACAGTTATGCCGAAATGCCTGTAAAGATACCTGAGTCGTATTACCTGTTAAGTCTCAAGACTTTTGTGTGAATTTCCTTTATGGTGTTGGGGCCCCCACTGACCCTGTTTGTTTAAAGGTATGTTTTATTTAGTGTTCTTCAGCTATGCTCAATATCCAGCCACCACGTTTTAATTGTAATTTATATTGAGGTCATGACTCTCTTCTGTTTTGTAATCATAATATTTTCCTGCCATAAATAAACGATAAGTGTTTCTATTATCCTGTTTGTATTTATTGTAATTAACTTTTACACTGGACCTTAAACATAGAACGGGTTTTTTTAAAAAAAAATTCACAACGCATTTTGAATTGTTTACATATTTCGTTTTTAGGTTTCACTATGACTGCTCACACACTTAGTATGTTATTGTTACAATATTGATTGATATGTTCAGATAAGTGACTTATACACACAGTTACCTACCTCATAACCCGGGATGAACTTTTGCTCTTGTTGTATCACAGATATGGTGTTAATTTGTAATTATTAAGTATGAATTTATATATATGTTTTACATAACATAAATTAAATGGTGCCGTGCTTTTAGTTGGTCCAGTGTACTTAAAAATTTCTGTGCTAATAGTGGTGGCAGTAAACTTAATTGAATGCTTAAATAGTTATGTTTTGATTTTCGTAATTGCTTTTGTTTACTGTTTTGATTACTGTTTGTGATGAAAATTGTGTTTAATTAAGGTTACACATATTATTTTGTTATTACACTATTATATGGTTTATCAGTTTAACTTTCACAATGCCTGTAATTCATAAATTAGTAAGGAAGAATATCAGAGCACCTACCAGAATGGCGGTAAATAATAATTCTACTGGGAATCAGACTACACAGCCTACTACTAGTAGAATATCAGTTTTGGGGGCTGATCCCCTTGTGTCTATTACCACCTTTAGTGGAGCTGAAGGTTCTACACAGCTTAGTGATTTTATTGACAGAGTTAATTTAGTTGCAGCACATTTTGGCTGGACTGATTCTGATAAGTTGACTGCCATTAAGGTAAAATTGGAGAGTGAGGCAGCTGCTTTTATTCGCAGTAATCCTCGTCTCAAGAATGAGAGCAACTTGGTTGCTGTAGTGGATGCCTTAAACCACAGGTTTTCGATAGTGCACAATTTGCATGCTCATTTTAGAGCATTAATTCAGGCTTTTCAGAAGCCTAGAGAGACAGTTAGGCAGTTTGCTGCTAGAATAGAGGCACTTTCTTGGAAAACTGTGCCATTGGATAAAATGGAAGATCCAACTGTGGAGAGTCAGAGACTTGATTTACTTTTGTCAGTTTTTCTGGAAGGTCTCCATTTACATTTGAGGCGATTGTTGTTACCTCAGAACCACAAAACATATGCAGCAGCTAAAAGACATGCTATAGCTGAAGAAGAGGTTTGGTTTAAGACTCATGCAGATGAGCTTAACAATGTGCACACTGTTGAAGTTAATGCAGTTTCCACTCCTCGTGTCACAGTTAAGACTGCACAGGTTAATAGTTCAAAAGACGAACAAACTGCAGCTATCAAGGCACAGCAAGAGAACATTGTTACTTTGACTAACATGTTAGGAAATTTGCAAACACAAGTACAGTCATTGATGTCTAAGTCTACAGTTAATAGTAGACAAGTAGGTCCTCGTTGTTACAGATGTAATAGGTTAGGTCACATAGCTAGAAATTGTATAGTGAATTTATCTCAGGTTCCTAACAACAATGTCAGAGCGAGACAGTTTTCACGTAACATTGCTAGCCAGCAAGGTAATGCTAGAGTAACACCTAACACACTACAGGTTCCAGGTCAGTCTAATACAAGCAACAATACTCAGTTAAATCCTCAGGCTCCTGTTTTTAGCCAGAATTTAAACTAGTTAGGGGTAGGGAGAGCAAAATCTTTAGTTCATCCCAGGAAGCCCTCTTGAAGGTACCTTCAGTGTATTCAGTTTCTTTAGGTGAAGCACCTCTTCCAATAGTGAATGGCTCGATTTTGGGAAATAAACTTAAATTCTTTTGGATTCAGGAGCTACTGTTAACTTGTTAAATGCTAAATACTGTCAGTGTTTTGGAAAGAAACTAAAAGTTCAACCTTGTGAAGTTTATTTAAAAGGGATTTTAAGCAACAAGGTGTTAGTTAACAAGAAGGCCACTTTGCCTGTTAAATTTCAGGATCAGATCTTTGAAACTGAATTTCTCATTATTGATAGTTTGTCTGATCAGTATGCTGCACTGTTAGGAACTACATTTTTACACAAACTGTGTATTGATTTTAATGCATCTAATTTGCTGGGTCAACGCATTTTAGTGCCTTTGCACCTTCACAAGTCTACGTCAAATGCTGATGTTTCTAATAATTGTGCTTCATCTCCTATTAACCCTCCTAATGATATCTTTTGCTACTCTGTGACAAAACATAAACTTCCTCCTTTCTCTGAGAATATTCTCAAAGTCTCATCTCCTCTTTTACCCTTTTCTCAGTCTTTTGTTCTTATTGAACCTCTCACTCACCATCAGCACTCTAAATTTTGTGTAGCGCGTTCAGTCAATAGTAAACATGATAGTAATGAATTTTTCATTAAGGTTGCTAATTTTCCTCCTGACTTCATACACATCAACAAAGGTATGAAATTAACCACTTTGGCTCCTGTTAATGCCAGTACACCTGATATTCAGCCAATATTTTCAACGAATCTTGAGACTGGTGATCAGTTTGAACCCTGGGGAGGTCAGTTTGACTTAAGTCATTTTCATGAACAACAGAAACATGAACGTATGAGTCTCTTAGACAAGTTTCAGCATATTTTTGCTTCTTCAGTTTCTGAACTTACTGGTTGTGATACTATTTTGCATAATATCAATTTAAAGGACAATATTCCTGTCAGACAGAAACCTTACAGAACTCCTTATCATTTAAGACAAGAGTTAGATAAACAAATTGCTGAGTTGTTAGAGACAAAAATTATAGAGGAATGTGATAGTGCTTATTCTGCACCTGTTATTTTGGTTAGGAAGCAAGATGGTAGTTACGTTTGGTTACAGATTTTAGAAAATTGAATGAAAAGACTGTTGAAGATTCGTTTCCCCTGCCAAACATGTTTGAACTTATTGAGGGTTTAGGGAATGCTACTTATTTTCCTACGTTGGATTTAACCTCAGGGTTCTTCCAAATGAAAATACACCCTGAAGACACATATAAAAGTGGTTTCACTACACCTTCTGGTCATTATCATTGGACACGTGGTCCTTTTGGTTTGAGAAACGCGCCTAGTTCCTTTCAGAGACTTATGTCAATTGTGTTGGCAAATCTTTCGCCTTTACAGATCGGTATTTATATTGATGACATACTTATAGCTTCTAATACATTTGAAGATCACTTAAAAAATTAAAAATTGTATTTGATAGACATGATGCACATAATCTCAAATTAAAACCCTCTAAATGCAATTTTCTGAGAAATGAGATCACTTATTTAGGCTTTAAAGTTTCTGAAGGTAAAGTTAAGCCTGATGATAAAAACCTTAAGATTATTAATAGCTTTCAAGTGCCTAACAATAAGAAGGAAGTGAGAAGATTTTTAGGTCTTGTAGGATTTTATCGTAGATTTATTCAAAATTTTGCACACAAAGCATTACCACTAACTGAATTAACTAAAGATAAAGTAACTTTTAGTTGGACTGATGAAACTCAACAGGCTGTTGATACTTTAAAGACTGAAATTTTATAACAGCCTATTTTAGCTTTACCTGACTTCAAGAAACCTTTTGCTTTGTGTACAGATGCCTCGAATTATGCTCTGGGAGCCATTTTAGGTCAAGAGGATGAGAATGGATTTTTACACCTTATTTGCTTTGCTAGCAGAAAGCTGAAGGATCCTGAAATTAATTATAGCACAGTTGAGAAAGAGGCTTTAGCTGTAGTTTGGGCGACTTCCCATTTTAAACAATATTTCTTAGGTAAAGGTTTTACTGTTTATTGTTATCAGGCTTCACTTTCCCATGTGTTAAAACTAAAAGATCCAACATCTAGGATTGCCAGGTGGATAATGGGGTTGTCTCAGTATGATTATAAAATTATTCATAAACCAGGAAAATTGAATTCGACTGCTGATTATTTATCCAGATCTGTCAATGTAGCTGAACAAATACAAACTTCTACTACACCTGATCTTATACACACCATTAAAGAACAACAAGCTCTAGATCCTTATTGTAAACAAATAAAAGAAGAATTACTAAACAATAAAACTCCAAAACCTCTTTCACAAATTTTTTCAATTGAAAATGATATCTTGTATTGTAAATTTAAAAATCCTAAAGCTCGTTGGCAAAAACAAAATAGAATTGTGGTACCACAAACATTAGTTCCAAAAATTTTGCAACAGAATCATGATTCACCTGTAGCTGCTCATTCTGGTTTTTATAGAACACTTCATAGAATTCATTGCTTTCTTTTGGAAGAATATGCATAAACAAATTCTAAATTACATAAAGTCTCGTCATTCATGTATACAGAAGCGTGGTTTTAAACCTTCACCAAAAGCTTCTTTAATGAGAGTTCAAATAGCTAATAGGCCAATTGAACGTATTGCCATGGATATTGTAGGCCCTTTGCCTTTGACAGTTTCTGGACATAAATATATTTTGGTCATTACTGATTATTTCACTAGATGGCCTGAGGCTTATGCTTTACAAAATTGCTCATCTGAAACAATAATTGAAAAATTGGAAATGTTTATTGCTTCTCATGGAGTGCCACAGCATATAATTACAGACAGAGGTACAAATTTCATTTCACAAGCTATTACTGAGGTTTATAAAAAACTTGGAATTTGTAAACACACCACTACAAGTTATCACCCACAATCAGATAAGGTTGTGGAAAGGTTAAATAATACACTCATCAATTCTTTAAGTCATTTGGTGTCTGAAACAGACACCAAATGACTTAAAGAATTGATGATTCTTTAAGTCAGATTGGGACAGGCATTTACCATTTGCTTTGTTAGCACATAGAACTGGGAAGCATCAGGCTTTGGATGATTGTCCGGCGTTTCTTTTGTATGGCCGAGATTTAACGTTACCTGTTGACATTTTGACACAGTCAAAATTTAAGACGTATGATGATACTAAGACGTATTCAAAGGATTTGCTCATAAGACTGCAAAAATCATTTCAAGTTGCAAAGACAAATTTAACTACTGCAGCTGAGAAACAAGAAAATACGAGAGAGTCTAAAACTTATCACAAGAACGTAGAGTTAGGTGATACAGTATATTTATATACTCCTGTGGTACAGCCAGGAACGGCTAAGAAGTTATGTAAATTTAACAAAGGACCTTATCGAGTAGTAGAGAAGTTATCAATGGTTAACTTCAGCATAGACTTGCTGTCTAAAACACATACACGTCAGGTAGTACATGTTGATCGTTTAACCAAAGTGCCAGAGAGAATTATATTTCCTACTTTAGAGATCTCTGATCAAGATCGTTGTTCTGCTGGTCAACTTAGTGACACTACTACACAAGTGCCTTACAATTTAAGGTCTAGAGACACTCATGGTTTTGTAAAGAAGTAATTGAGCTTTACACTTTTGTATATATTGGTAGGGTTAGGAAGTTATTTTCTTCTTCACCACAAGTTTTGTTTGTGTACGATTACTGGATCCAGTGTTTTTGTTTTTGTGTGGGCTGCGCGATTGGTTAGTTGTTTTAGTGTTGTTTTGGCCTTATCCAGTTCACGTTTTGTCAGGGTTGTCAACCTTCTTTTCTCAATATAGTTTTTTTTTTTTTTTTTTTTTTTTTTTTTTTTTTTTTTTTTTAATCTTGGTGGCTGGACCACTTGGTTTCGTCTTCAAGTTAAAGGTTATCAATTTTTTTTTTCTT
Organism: Stegodyphus dumicola; assembly: GCF_044657685.1. NCBI lineage: Eukaryota > Metazoa > Arthropoda > Arachnida > Araneae > Eresidae > Stegodyphus > Stegodyphus dumicola. The sequence goes on from NC_140770.1 coordinate 132,773,068, forward strand.
TCTAAGTGGCGACTTAGGGCTTTTAGGCTTAGTATTGACTTGTTGGTTGTCGTTTCTTATTTTACGTGTTGCTGAGTTTTGGGTTATTTCATTTCTGCCTACTTTTGTATCTATTTGGGTAGGTTAGTTGAACAACTTATGAGCAACTTTGTCTTTTACTTTGTAGTTTTTTTTTGATTTATTTTGCAAGACGATTATATTTCGTTTTTGGTATTGGATCCATTGATCTTTGTAGTTTCGTCGGGTTCACTGTTTGGATTCGGTGAGGTTAGTGGTGTACTAAAGTATACTAGTTGATTTTTTTTTTTTTTTTTTTTTTTTTTTTTTTGCTTGGCTTGTTTCGCCGTTTGTTTGATTATTACTTTGAGTGGTTTGTTTTGCTGTGAGTGTTGGGTGTTTCTGATTCTCATTAGAATTGGTAGGTTAGTTAATTTTGTTTTCACTTAAGTGTTTTGCTAATGTTTTATCATTTCTGCCCAGTTTCAGAGCTGGCTTAGGTTTCCATTTAATTCTTAATTTCTGTCACTGTCACCACTACTTAGCTTGTATCTTGCATTATGAGTGTTTTCAAAGTCAGAGACTATTGATTTTCGGAAAGGGGGAGGATTTGTTATGTATTAATCGTTCTATATTTCTTTAAGCTTAAGCTGTTTTGCTTATTTCAGTTTTTATTTGTAATTGAAGTTCTATTTTTTTTTTCTGCTGTTTAAAGTTGGTTGTAAGTTTAATTTGTAACTTTTGTAAACTTTAAGTTTTGGTTAGGTTGCTTTAAAAGATCTGAGTTAAAGTTGTTTAATTTTAATTTGATTTTAGGGACTTAAGATTTTTGGGGGTTTTGTATCTAGTTGTTTTGACACTTAAGGTTGTTTAACTTTTAACTTTAATTTTTATTTTAAAGCCTTGTTGCTGCATTTGGTGTGTTAATTTTTTTTTCTTAACCTAAAGTAATTTAATTTGTATCCCTCTTTCTTTTAACGTTAAACGAATACACACTTTCTGACTGGCGGAAGAAGAAAAATAATTTGATTTTATTTGTATTTCTTTTTGGATAAATTGCGTTTAGTCTCAATTTGTGGCTGAGGAAACAATTATTTCAGTGCTGACATTTTTATTATGAATTATAATGTTGTGTAATTAGTAGCTTCAATTTTTTTTTAATTTCCCAAAGTCATTTTGTATTAACTTAGTTCAGAGATTTTCACCCCTTGCCTTCGGCTTGGTTTTCCTTCCAGCGGAAATTCTTATCAGCAATTGTACTGCACACAAAATTCCTTTCTACTAAGCGTTCCACTATGTGAGGGGGGCGAAATGCTTGATAGTTTTACCATGTGTTTTCACGAAAAGAGGACCCTGTTTTGCTGGACCAGGCTAGCAGGGTGATGTTCTACAGCATACTTATAGTGGGGAAAAATATTCGTTGAGACAGAAGATCTGCACTATCGACTGGGACCCTGGAGCGAGGCTAGTTTCTTCCTCCCCGTTTCCGCCTGCAGTTTTGATGACCCATTGGTGTGGCCTTGGAAGTTGAACGATGGAATGGCGAGAAACGGCTCCTTTTGGTAGTCGGGAAACCCCTTCCGGTGAAGATCCAGCGTATGGGTTACCTTTTTTTGGCTTCCTGCTAGTCAACATCTACGCCAAGTTTTCAAAAAAATGCGCCAGCTACTAAAGCGGCTGCGCAGTGATTTTCGTGGAGACGGAGAGGAGGAATGGATCGACGTTAAAATTTTTTTTTCCTGAGGCTTGTCGCAGCTGCCGCGACTAGATGAGACCTTCTTCTATCATCTGCCTGACAGACCCCGAGATTTCGGGAAACATACATCATACTCGATATGCTAAGCCGTGAAGGGAGGATGAAGTGACTCGTGATCCTCTCAGAAATGGTCTACAGAGGATAACCTCAACGAACCTTCTTGACGGAATATGCTGTTTGAGCGGCAGAACGGAGCCAGACCTCGACGATGTTGATATCATATCTTGTTTCCTTTTTAGTTACGCTAACTTCTATCTTTTCCTTCCCACAGTTATGCCGAAATGCCTGTAAAGATACCTGAGTCGTATAACCTGTTAAGTCTCAAGATTTTTGTGTGAATTTCCTTATGGTGTTGGGGCCCCCAGTAACCCTGTTTGTTTAAAGGTATGTTTTATTTAGTGTTCTTCAGCTATGCTCAATATCCAGCCACCACGTTTTAATTGTAATGCATAGTGAGGTCATGACTCTCTTCTGCTTTGTAATCATAATATTTTCCTGCCATAAATAAACGATAAGTGTTTCTATTATCCTGTTTGTATTTATTGTAATTAACTTTTACACTGGACCTTAAACATAGAACGGGTTTTTTAAAAAAAATTCACAACGCATTTTGAATTGTTTACATATTTTGTTTTTATGTTTCACTATGCCTGCTCACACACTTAGTACGTTATTATTGCAATATTGATTGATATGTTCAGATAAGTGACTTATACAGACAGTGAACCTACCGCATAACCCCGAATGAACTTTTTCTCTAGTTGTTTCACAGATATGGTGTTCATTTGTAATTATTAAGTATGAATTTATATATATGTTTTACATAACAATATTAAATATGGTTTTTTTGCTATACGAAAAAGTGGTGTATACCAGCCGCAATGTGCTATTTGCTACGAAGTACTGAGCAATGATGCTGTGAGACCTTGTTGTCTAGAGCGACATTTATCGATGAAACATAGCGCGTTAAAAGACAGTTCGAAGGAAGTATTTTTGCGAAGTGTGAAAATCTCAAAAGTTTGAAATTGGACAATACTGAATCCTTTGCTCAATCATCCTAAAAAGGGATTGAATATCCATACTCATTGCAACGGCCAAGAAACGTCATTATTGGGCACACACTCCTCAAAACTTGTCTGTTGAAAACAGATGATATTGTTCTTGGACTAGAGAGTAAAGAAAAGCTTTCGCAAATACCGCTTTCTGACAGCACTGTGATATCTCGCACTGATGATATAGCCGAAGACATAAAAAATCAGTTGGTGCAGGCCGTGAAAAGAATAAAATGTTTTGGCAATGCAGTTAATCAAGAATATAGATTGTTGGAAAATGTTGTCAAATGTTAGTTTTAGTTCGGTTCTTACAAAACGAAGCACTTAAAAGACGAAATGCTGTTTTCTGCAGAGTTAATGACTACTTTAAAAAGCAATTTATATAATGAGAGCAATCTCTAAATTCGTTTGCAAATACGATCTTTCATGGCAAAGCTGACAGATGGTGTTTCGTCAGTGCTTGGATCTCGATCAGGATTCGTGAAACAGATGGTCAATGTGAAAAATCCCAAGGTAACAGTTTATTTACTGTGTTATACACTGTGAAGCTTTGCCAGCTAAGATATTTCCAAATAAACTCAAGGGTGTCATAAAATAATGCATGAAATTTGACAGTTATGTTATAAAGAGTGCTTTAAATACTCAACGTTTTAAGGCCCTTTATGATTATTTGCGAAGAGATCATAAAACACTTATTTCATACGGACGTATGCTGGCTGTCAGAAGGTAATATGTTAGCAAGATTATTTTAGCTTTGAGATTAAATGATAAGGTTTTTTTGTTTTTTAAATCAAAATCAACCTGAACTGGATGAGGAATTCCGAAAGCCAAGTAGCTGCATTGGCTTATCTATCAGCTATTTTAGATTCGTTGACCTCACTGAACTTGAAATTACAAGGTAGTGATTTGAACATAATTTATCATCGGGATGCCGTCACGGTGTATATTGATAAGTTGCAAGTCTGGAGAACGTAAAACTTTAGCCTGCCGTTATTCCTGCTATTTGGAATTCTGGAAGAAAGACGCTTTAAGCAGATTTTTAAGAATACTAATGCTAAGAATAAAATCCCAAATAATTTGCTGCACCTCACAAATGAATTCAAACGTCACTTCCCTAACTCCTGCGATAAAAGTGTTTACAGAATGGCGACGATCCTTTTCAGATGTGGTACTAGAAACATTACAAGAGCAGAAATTAAAAATGATTCTGAAATCAAATATGGCTTTGAGAAGATGATGGATAAGCCATTATTTTGGGTAACCTATCTGTAAGTTTATCACAACATAACAGGAGAAGCACTACAACTTCGCTTACCATTCTTAAGCACTTATTTGTGAGAAAGAGCAGTAGTTGTAACAATAAAAATGAAGAAGCAAAATCAGTTTTGCTAGTGACTTACGTTGCATACTTCTTCTATTCTATCTAGAACTAAATATTTTGTCAAAAATATGCAGGCACGTCCGTCTCATTGATTTATCTGTTTGGTTCTTACCATATATGTCTAAAATAACATATTCTATTATTAACATTTCCTGAATTATGTTTTTGTTCTTACTATCCTTATAGGTAGATAATATTGTTATTACTGGGGAAGAAGACGTTTTTATTTAGTTTAAATTTGACAGTAGCGAGGCATGACAAAAAAAAAAAAAAACTTTGCGTACCTATGAATTTATTTTTCGAGGTTTGAATAGAGAAAGAATGATCATCTAGTACTGCTGAAAGTGGTGCATGAATCAAATAAGGCTGAAAAGCCCTGCTCTACATTTATTAAATTTTGTATCAATTTTAAAGTGTTGCATTCATTAGAGAGTTTGGAAACTAAAGTATTTTATACTCCTATTATGCGATAGATTTTTAAAAGTGATTGCAGTGGTTGATGTAGAGTTAACGTACAGTTGATAAACACTATTTTCAACTCTACATTATTTATAAAAACCTTATACCTAGATGGAAATAATTATGTTGTATCTCAAAATTTCCGCTTGTGAGGTCTATGGACCTATGAGATGTTCTCAGAAATACAAAATTAATAAAATGGTGAAAAAAAATTGAACTAAGGATTGCAGTTGTGAGCTCATTTTTAACAGCTTTCATGCATATTAATTTAAATATATTTAGTATTTACTTCTTTGAGTGGTGAATGAAATTAAAAACTTTAAGTAAACTTGAATCACATATTAGATCATAGATGCGTTACTGTAATCTATATTTAAGACACAATAACTCGCCGAATAAATACTAATTCAGAAGTCAAACAACAAAAATCAGCGTTATATTTACAAAATTTTCACAGGACTAGTTTCGATGGTTTTACCGAACCATCATCTTCAGCTGCAAAAGAAGCAGCAACAGAAGACTTCTGTGTTTCCTTTTTTCCGGAAAAAAGGAAACACAGAAGTCTTCTGTTGCTCAACATTGTTGGTCCGAAAATCACACTTTCAATTTTTCTGCTGCCAAAATTATTCAAAAAACATCTTCCATTGGAGAACTGGATTTTCTAGAGGCATTTCACATTCATAAAAATCTTTCTGTTCTAGTTAACGATCCTAATTCCAATCCAAATTTGCCTTCGGCTTTTAGAGAAATTATGTTTTAGTTATGGTTTCGCCAACAGATGGCGCCACTTGCTTATTCTTGTCCAGGCTTTCTTATCTTATCTAATTATTTCCTATCTTGTTCATTTGCGGTTTTGCAGCTGAAGATGATGGTTCGGTAAAACCATCGAAACTAGTCCTGTGAAAATTTTGTAAATATAACGCTGATTTTTGTTGTTTGACTTCTGAATTGTAATCTATATTGTTAGATAAAGCATTTGTCTTTTGGAAAAAAATAGGAAAAAAAAAGTTATTCAAAAATTTCAGTTTAATATTTTTCTAGGCTAGTCTATATTTTGGGGTATTCCTTGCATAATCAAGTTGTTCTTTTATTTATGCTTAGAGTATTTTACAGTGTATGGTTTGGAAACTCTACTATGACGTTATTGGTTGTAATGCGTGATCGCGATGATTTTGATTGAGAACATTTCTCAGTGTTTATTTCTGCGTTGGAATTTTTTTTTTTTTTTTTTTTTTTTTTTGGTGCTTCTCACGGTAAAATGGCTGCCGGTGGTAAACTGAGTGTTTGGTGATATAAAATGAGGGAGCGGGAGGTGTTTTCTGAAATTGTTGAGGACAGAAGGAAACAAGTTGGAAGTAATTCAACGAAATATCTTTCTTGGAATAACGATCATATCCTATTGCTGGAAGTCCTACAGTTGTTTTTGTGATAATGGCTTCATTCATATCCAGTAAATCATGCAGTGACATTTAAGTATCCGGCAATCGGAGCACTATCGATCAGCACTATCGAAGGAAAGGGATTTTTGAAAGAAATACCATCGATTATCTGGCAATACGGAATTTATTTTTGATTCTGACTTTTGTAAAATTATGTGGCGATGGCAGCATACAGATTCTAGATACAACAATTTTAAACAGTTTTTGGATGATGTTAAGGAATTCTGTGTGTCACACACCGAAGACACAGAAATTTCTAATAAGACAAGTCGTTATTTCCTTTTTCTACTGCTTAGATTAGATAACATGCATTTCCATTCTTATGTTATTTCCTTGTTTTATTTTGATTTAAAATTCAGTTTATTGAGATTACATTTTTTATATATTAATTATATTTTATTGCATTATGCTTCGAACGCCATTTTAAATGGAACAACGTTGCACGTAAACAAGAATGGCGCCAAAAAATCGCCAATTTTCGCCAAGGGGGACCCTGAAATATAATTTGATTTTTTTCTGTTTATTTATTTACTTATGTATCAAAATTCTCCAACGGAAACTATTTTTCTGTTTATTTATTTACGTAGATATAAAAAATTTCTCTCTTTGGAATATCATTTGAAGAAAACGAAAAATGTTTCAAAGAACTAATTTACTATTTCATTAGTTTTTCACAAAAACCAAATCTGACTCTTTGAAAATTAGCAAAGAAAGTATGATATTTAAGTGAAGAGACATCCATAAGAGAAACGAATATTTTGTATGAAAAACTGCGTCTAGAAACATCGGCTAATCTATCACACCTGCCAACCGTGAAATATTAAAACACCTGAGGTTCTCGATCGGAGATCGGGTATTTTCGGGAGACTTTCACGTTGCGGGGCGACGTCATTTCAAAAAAGCTCCATGTTGAATTAAATTCATGTTGAATTAATTCAAAAAAGCTCCATGTTGAATTTATAATGCATGATCCAAGTAATTAATATTCATAATATGATACTGATGTAAAATATATTAATATTTAATTAAATATTCTAAATGGTATACTCTTTGGCAAAATTTATTTTGCAATCTTACACTCTTATAATAAGAAAATTCTTAAATTCTCAGTAAAGAAGAAAAGCTTTTTATGCCTTAATATTAAATGTTGAATATTATAAAAATACGATTAATAATCAATGTACATACAAATGGGTGGATAAACCATTAACGTATTATTAAGAATTACCATAACCATTAATGATTAATGTACCATTTAATGGTATAAAATTAAATACAAATGTAAAATTATATTTAACATAATGCATTGCAAATATTTTTATGTATGTAATACGGACATAACATACATTTGCGTATGTAAACTTTTCCATAAAAATAGTTAAAACATAATCTGACCTGGATTCAGATTTTTGCGTCACGTCAGAGATTTTGTTAAGTACCTTGTATTCTCTCTCTAAGTTCGCAGTTTACTGAACTGTTCTTGGACTTAGGCTCGCTAATATAATTATATTTCTGTTTATTATTAGACATCGCTTTCTTTTCACGTATTCCGCATAGAACTCTATAGTAAAACCAGAAGTTTTTTAAAAGCAGCATAGTTTTAGAATTCTCGATAAAGTGTTAAAGTGTTAAATGATGACATACATTTTTCTATTTTTATTTATTTATTATTTTTTTTTAGTTTCCCCTATCAATGCTCAGTTTTCTTAGTAGGATGACTTGTAGATACATTAGGTTATTTTTAAGCAGGAAAGATGAAAGATGAGCAATGTTCTTGCCCTGAATCGAACCACGGACCTCTCGACTACACACCGAGCGTGCTGGCCACTACACCAGGAAGGCATGCTCAGAAGACGGAAGAAATACCTTATAGACTTGCACAACTGTTTTAGTCTCTTATTTTTGTAATTAAACATCACTTTCTTCGCTCTTATGTGACTTAAAATTCAGCTGTAAAATCACAAGACTTGATTGTGTACCCAAAAAGTGTTAATTGTTGTCATACTTTTTATATTCGCTATATTATTTCTTAAAACCATATGGTAACAGTATTTGGTGGCAACATCCTTTTACTTGAAAACTTATGCGAACAAGAAGGAGAGGATCGAAACAAATACCATCTCTTGTGCTAAAAATGAAATACAAATACTAACTAGTCAAAAATGCGTTGTCAAAAATAACAACTAGTCAAAAATAACAACTCTACAAAACGTAAAGTCTGCAGTAAATTAAAGCAATTCAATTTGAATAAAATTTAATACAGAAATGTAGCTGAAAAACATTAGGTTTGAGGGAGAAAAATTTGCACAGTTTAAGTTTCTTTAATTCGATGAATTTTATTTATGCTGGAAAATGCGTTTCAGGAATGGCTTAAAATTACATGTGGAAATGTGAGAAATCAGAACAGAAGTTTTTTGATAAACCCATGAGAGATGGCAGCTGTATATGTATACGTATCTACTTATATATAAATACCGTTTCGAAACCAAAGAAGAGGAAAAGAAAAATGAGCATTTTATATTAATTGATAATTCACAAATTTGGAATCATTTCTGAAAGACTGATTGGTTTTTATTTCATATCATAATCACCTTTTATCATTTGTGTATATTAATATATACGAATATTTTTCACTGCTTCTTGTTTTTTTTACCAGGAAAATAACAAAAAAAGGAGTTCATTCTGTTTTTTTTATTTATATCCTGTATATCTGTAGCACTCAAAGCAAATTCTTTCCAGTGATTGCACAAAATTATTGTCTACTGAAGATGAAAGACCATTATTATTCTTTTGAAATGGATTGAGATTTCGAAAGCTATAAAGAAATCAGTTTTAAATTCTGGTAGTTATAAGCAGATAAAAGCGTATTGTATATTTATAACTAATTATTTATTTTATTTTATTTAAGATTTATGAAATGCAACTTCTTTTTTCGGATAGATTCGTAGGTTTGCTGTCTTGATTTATTTTATATAACTTTACAGATTGTTTTTTATTAAATATACATTAATTCAGTAAAATGCAGCCTCAGTCATTAAAATATGGAGAAAACCATCGACGAAATGGATTATACAGCCGAACATTCAGAGCTGGGTTTAGATTCCGATGAAATTGATAACTACATAAGCATTTCCTGTTTTCCTCATATTTAAATTGAAATTTCTCAGGAATGTGCTCCATGAAAGCAGCACTTCTGGCATGCTTCACTATCATCAAATAATATAATCCAATCTAATCCGTCTAAAAGAGTAAAGATCTGGATTCTTTAAAGCGAGTTTGAACAGATTACGAGGAAAATCTGGAAATAGTCTACAACTGTGGTTATGGAATTTCATCTGAATAATTTTAGTTGTTTTCTATCGATCCTCCAAAATTTAACTGTTGAATCTCTAACGCTTCTCGTAATCTCTATTCACTACTCATTTATCCTACAATTTAATTCCATCGCTTCTTTGCTCATTGTCAGTTTAGTTTATGAAAGTATACTTTCATGAGGTAAAAGACAATACGAATCTTTTCTTGCAATAAATTATGTTCTAAGGAATCAAAGCCCATCTCTTGTGGTAGGCTAATCAAGAAATTGTTCTGAGAATTTGAAAAACCTGAGTTCAATATCAGTTTATTACAAAGGGAACTGTTCTAGAAATCCCACACCCAAAATCCTAACACCAGAATTTCTACAATGGCACCTGAATAGAATGTGGAGGAAAAATAACTAGCCCCAAACTGAATAAAATCATTGGAAGTCATCTCTCGCCATGTTTATCCTTCAGATCTAGAGTGAATGTAAGAAATTAAAATGTTTTTTTTTATGTGCTGTTATTAGCATATAAGACTGAAGGAATTTTGTAAGCTTTCTTTAATTAACCAAGGATTTTTAAAGTTAGTTTCTCTCTGTTTTTATTACTTTTAGCAGTATGCCAAATAAATTAGGTTTAAACATGAATGTAATGAATTTTTAGAGAGCATGAATCGGAAAGATGTGCCTGTGGATCATGATATTCAGCAAATCTAGTCTCCTATATTTGTTGTATTGTACTGCTGATACCTGATTAAAAATAATCTATCTGTTTACAGTTTAGCAAATTTTAATTGCAGTTAAGCTTATGTTTAGTTGAAGCAAACTTATAAAGAACTATCTTTGCGCAAGCCGATGTGTGGTAGGCGAAAAGTTGTAAAGAATTATGTTTGAATCCGTGTACGCATTCTTGTGCCATAAAAGGTTATAAAGTATTTATCCCGCCTTCTTAACATGCCTTCGTGGTGTGGTGGTATACACGCTCGGAGCATATTCCAGAGGTTCGTAGTTCGATTCCCAGCGAAGGCTTTGCATATTTTTATCTTGCATGCTTCCAAAATACCTACCTTTCTACAGTGGCGCCCGAACTGAAAGTGTGGTGGATGATTATTCTCCCCACCCAAGATTTGGCGTTTGAGTCCCCTGAAAACGCTAGTCACTCTTTAAAAAGGGAAGTAAAAAAAGTATTTTAAAAGTATTTTTCAATAAATTTATTACATTGTATAGAAAAACAAGAGAAAAATAATAATGTTAAATTATAAAAAACTAACACAGCAACATTATGTAAAATAATGCTAAAATCCATTGGAAAACTTAATTTAGTGAGACATTTATTTGCATTTGCTTCTTTCCAGAAATTAATTGAATATTTGGTTCAAGCTTTGTAATACGCAACTTAGTAGATCCTCTAAATGAGCATCGGTAATTTGCGTTCTTAAACTAGTTTTAATTTTTGTCATGAGAGAAAATGTTGACTCGCAGCACGGCGTGCTGTCTGTCTCTTAGAACAGCCACCGTCAAGGTGTCTGATGCGTGGCGCTTGCTATAGCAACACGGTTAGTGCATTTTACGTAAGGGTGAGCCATGGGAAACATAAGAACAAAACAGAAGAATTTCTATAGTTGGACGTTGACACACCGAAACGTGTGCCAGAATGGCAATAATTTTAGACTATGAAAGACTTCTAGAACTGCAGGATGTCCAATAGATATCAGCGAGGTTTTTAAATCAATTAATTTTCAAATTGTCGTAATCTATTTATTAAATTTTAATTAATACAAAAGCTAGAGGCCGCACAAGAAGCTCACAGAGACCGCATGCGGCCTCAACACCGCACGTTCCTCATCTCTGGTGCAGAAGGTAACAGCAAGATTATAACTATATAAAACAGCCACATTCCATGAGCGTCTTTATATGAACAAAGAAATGGGTATACCGAAGTCTTTGAGGAATTTAAAAGAGCAGTGGGGCCCTAAAGTGCTCAACAAATCCCTCCCCTCCTTACTGCCCAGATTTAGCTCAAAGTTACTCTGATCTGTTTTCCAAACTGAAATTTGACGTTCGTGGAAAGCTATTTAATCATAATGGTGGAGTGAAAAGAGTAGTTATGGAATAGTTTCAGAACAAACCTTCAGATTTCGTTTTCAGGGTCACAGAACGACTCATTAGGCGTTGTCAAATATATGTCGAAATACAAGGCGGTCATATTGAATTTTTTTTATATATATTGCTTAGAAGTAAACAAAAGGAAAGCTTTGGGATCTACCTGTCTAAATATTTATATAGCGGAAATATTCGACGTTAAAGAAACTTATGTTTTTTATATTAATGTTGTCCACTAACGTGTTAATACTCATTGAAAGCGAAGATCAAAATGAATTTCAGACTTCAAAACATCATTTAAAAATCAATCTTATGTGATTACTGTAAAGGAGTTGAGTTCTGCTTGCTTCGTGACGGATGCCATCCTGTTAGACGTTTTTAAGAAAACTGGCTTGTTTCTACGTTACACATAAAAAAAATCACGAAATGTCTATGCAATCAACTCGATCGATGGGAATTGAACTCTAGCCAAATTATTCGTGTTCTTTAGTCTTATCCTCTCTTTTACTGATGTGCAAAAATTTCCTTCATTTAGAGATTTTACTTTTTAAATTAAGAAATGCCCTATTTATTTATTTTCTGAAAACTTTGATTAATTTCTTATGACCTGCATTACTTACTCCAGTTAAATGCATTAATTTTAATATTTCTAGAAATTGGTTTTATTATACCTGCTAATCGTAAACGTTTCTTTTCTGGAAACTAATGCTAAAATATTTGGCAAGATAAAGAAAAGATATTTAAAGTACTCTTAAAATTGCCTCTAATATGTCATGTGTAATAGATATTACTTATACGAACCAGGTTAAAATAGCCATCCTTTGGTCACGTACAGTCTCCATAGTTACCGACTTACTCCTGACATTTTCAACGGTTTATGAAATTCCAGAGTGAAAAGAAAGCTACACAGCTGTCAGCTAATGAAATTCCTTTCTTTGATTTAATCCTATTTCACATCAAACTTTAGAAAATCCATTTCTATAAAACTTTCATGACAGAAAATACCCGGCATCTCTACTGCAACAGTTAATCCTTCTTTCAACTGATATAGTTACCCTATTCATTTTCGTTTTCCAGAATATATATAAGCATAATATTCCGCATACCATCATTTACGACTTCTTTTACGAGTCAATGAAATCAGTCTTAGTAGACTTTCAAAACGTTCCAGTTATTTAAAACTTGTCGAAACAATGACTGATAAAAATATTTATGTTTTAACAAACCAAATTTTTATTTAATAAAATAATGGGTATATTGAAAGCGTATTAAAGATTTTAGGTAACTGCGCATTTTCAGAAACAAACTTGACTACTAAAATATAATAGGTTGGCGATAAAATAATTTTGGTTTGCACAAATAGATAGCTTTATATTCGTTTTGTTATTTTTCAGTCAATCTTATAATTTCTTCTTTTGAGATTTAGTAGCTGACACTTTTAAATTGTAATATAAACAAGGTATACTTATGTCTACAGCAGTTAGTTTAAGGTCAATTCTTTTTTATTTTAATACAGGCAAGAAAGCAGTGGAGGCTCACAAGGATATATGGGAAATTTATGGTGTTGATTCCTTAACAGAAAGGAAGTATCAGAATTAATTTAAAAATTTTCATTCTGAAGATTTCTCACTTGAAGATGAGAGACGTTCTGACCGCATTTCTGAAGCTGATGGTGACAAAAGTAAAGCCGCAACTAAATCTAATCATCATATAATAGTATGAACGATTGAAAACAAGTTAAATGTATCAATTGCCAACAACAGAAACAACAACTGAAAACCAAACAGGATGTCTAGGACTCGTTAAGAAGCTGGATATTTGTGTTCCGCATGAATTGAAAGAAATTCGTTTAACACAGTGAATCAATATTTACGATACAAACGTAACGCAAATGACCCTTTTTTGAAACAAAATATCTCTGCTGATAAAAAAGGATCGCTTACAATAGCAGTGATAGACAAAGATTATGTTGCAAGCATGATGAATCAGACAAATCGTATCGAAATCTAAGTTACATCGAATAAAGATCATGCTGTCAATTTGGTACGATTACAAAGGTGTTGCTTATTTTGAGCTTCTAAGCAACCAAACGATCAACTCAGATATTTATTGCCAAAAGCGTATGAAACTGGAAAAAGCAGTCAAAGAGAAAAGGAAAGAATTTGCAAATCGCAAAGGAATAGTTTCACCACAACAATGCCACGCATTCCACCACGACAATACGAATCCTCATATAACTTTAACGTACGAAGTTATTGGAGCTAAATTGGGAACTGATGTCGCATCCCCATACAACACCGACCTTGCACCATCGGATTATCAAATATTTAGAAGTTTGCAAAACTTCTTAAGTGGTAAAAATTCCAGTATTAACGATGAGCTCAACGGCTGCTGGTTTAGATTTTTCTGATAACAACCCTAAGTTCTATGAACTCCGAATCATGAAGTTATTAGAAAGATGACAAAGGTTCTTCGAACAGAATGGATGGTATTTAACTGATTAAAGTTTATTTTTATATATAAAAGATTGAATTTTATTTCCCATTAAAAACGGCATTACTTTTTCGCCAACCCGATGCTATTCATTATTAAAATTATATTAAGTTAGCTTTTTATGGGTGAAAGATTTGAAATTAATTTAAGTAGTTTCTACATTTGTTTAAACACAAAATATGGGCTTATGCAATATAAAACTGATACACCAGCTAAGTATTAGCATTGTTTTATGAAAACGTAGAACGGAAATAACGTGGAGTATATGAGCATGATAGCGTATTATATAACAAGGAGAGATAGGTTTTATGTAAAGAGATTCATAAAATTGATGTATTTAGATATCAGTATTTCTGTTCTCCCCATTGCTATTTATACAATCTCAGAAGTCCTCGGTAACGCTGAGGTGGTGGTGGTGGTGGTGGTGGTGTATTTAATTATGGCAAAGCACACGAGGGCTATCTGCCTAAGGGGAGGGGCCTTCGTGCCTAAGGGAAGAGTCCTTCGTATATGCCTTTGTGAAGCACTTTCTAAGGTAAACTGGCTCGTATACACTACACATGGAGAAAACCACGAAAACACCCATGCAGCCAGCCCGTTCGCGGGATTCGAACCTCGGAGCTAACTTCCAGTGTTCAGAGACTTTACCGCTCGGCCGCTGGTGGGCCCGGTAACGCTGAGATTTCGGTAACTTGAATATCCACAGCAAAAACTTCCATACTCAGATGATGGTCTTTCTTACCGTAGTTTACTTCGCCCATATATGTGCGCTGCGCTTTGAGCTGTTAGAAGAAGAAACTTATCAGAGCAAATTCAGTGCATAAACGAATGTAGCTTATCGAAAGGATAGGTACTACGTACATTGATTTACATCTTTTGTTAAAGACGTTTTTAGATATACCACAGGCCCCCTGAATGCCAGCTAAAGCTTTCCTGTACTATTACGAAACCATCATAATTCTGTAGAATCTCACGTTGATATATGTCCTCGGATTTATAGAGATTTTGCTATGCACGTATGCTCTCATTTGCGAAAACATTCTAAATGCTCGGATAGTAAGACCTGGTGATTCGTTTCCAGCCAGTTCAATGTCCTGATTAGTGAGATCAGCTATCTGTACCATAACGCTGTATCGTGCATCATAAGGGGTATTTTGGTTAAATGCCATCTCCTAAAGTCCATACAATAAAGTGGATGCTCTGCAGTCTTTACACTACTATTTGTTGAGACTCAAGCATGGACTTCGTACACTACTTGAGATAGTTTTTCTCCGTTGCCACAAGAAATAATTCTTGTAATCTGATGCTGGTCATGTTCATTGAGAGTCTTTCCCCAGCTACAACATTCTAGCAAGTTTTTTTCAAGATCTTCTTGAATGATATGAAAATCCGAAATTGGCCTCTGTTTCCGAAAGGTTATCTCAAGAAATCAATTATTAAACCACATTCAAAATTAATTAAATTATAAAATATTGTAATCTCAGGGTGGAAGCAGTTCTAGAAGCCTCCAAAAATATCTTTCACTTATTAAACTAGCAAATATTTCAGATTTTTTTTAACCAATGGCGGGCCTTCAGCCGACTTCGGCTTGGCCGCTACTAAGTGGTGGCCACTTTATTATGGAGGCACCTAAATACATTTTACACAATCTCATTTGAACCATTTGATTTCAGTGCCATTTTATTTCAATGTTTGCATCATTTTTCAGTTTTTGCACCATTTTATTTCAGTGCTTCAGACTAAATGTCGCTAAAAGCTTATTTTACATTGAACAGACTTGTCAGCTACACCAAAGATAGAGAAACTCAAAATTGTTAGTACATTTTCATTTTGAAACAGAGCTTCAAGAAACTGGAAGGAATTCGGAGTTAATTGGCTCATTAGTGGTTGAGTGATGAAAGCTGTTGCCCACTAATAATTCTTTAAAGTTTTAAACAACCGTGAATGAGCTGCCTGCATTGGCATTTACATAGTTCTACCAATGTTTAAAGTACATACAAGCCAGTTTTCGTTAAACTAGCTTCCAAAAATGCGTCCTTTCATTGAGGCAGATAGCCCTCGTCTGCTTTGTTGAATTCAAAGAACCAGCTATGTATTTCGAGGTGGAAAAATAATTTGAAATCTGTATACTGTAATTTTTAGTAATTGCCTTTACCAGAAAATTCAAATTCAATAGAAGATTGCATACTACTTCCATAAAATACACGAACTAATACAAAAGTAACGTGCAAACCTGGAATATTCAAAATATCTTAATTTCCAACATCTTATTAGACCAGAGAATTAATGGCTTTGCTCCAAATAAACATGTCTGCACATATAACGTATCATGCATTTTAGGCATGTCACAGAACTTTATAATCTGTGTTATGTATTCTAAGTTATGACAGAATTATTTCATAGAAAGTGGTCAAAGGCTTATATCTTTCCGTAATATGACATCCACCTACGCATTTAGTTAATGAGAAATTAACTAAAGAGTGATACTAAATCACGAAATCTACGGGATATTTGCAGACGCTTCGCCAAACATTGTTATGATACTGAGTAAAATAATGATATAATATGAATGCGTTTGTCCATTTAAAAAACTTTGCTTCATAAATCAAATTCTCTAGACGATTACTTTCCTCTATGAGCCTCCGATTATACTGACGAGTGTATAACCAGTGAAATGAGACAGGTCTTCCGCGTAGATTTAGTTTGAACTTAGCTGAACGCTGTTTATTTAGTTAACCTGTTTCAGGTGTATATAGAGAAGAAATATGCACTAAACGTTTTAACTGAACTGATTTAGAGGTTATTTATAAAGGCAGCAATCATATCATAAACGCTTTCTGACAAAGTCGTAAAAAAAATTCTGAAAGCTTTTAAGTTTTATATTACTCCCAAAGGGATTTTTTTTTCATTTACACATACGTATATGTTTGGAGAGCATTTGGACTAACGTCTCTTTGTGCTGAAATATTTAAAAACAGCACATGTTTTAAAGTTCTGCTAAACAGTCTCGCGCGATGGAGATAATCCGTACAGTGTGTTGCCACTGCTCGCTTTGAAATCGTTGAGTTTCTTAATTCAAACTTAGTTACAGTTTTTAAAAACATTTGAAATAGATAATAAAACAAATTTCAAATTAAAAATTCGGGCTTCTAGGTGCCCATATTCAGATGGAGGACTACATTATTCAAAATTTTATGGCTCTAGGAAACTTTTTTTTTTTTTTTTTATTTTTTTAAAAGGCAAGAAATGTACACACATTCGTGAAGATTCTTCATTATTTAATTTCTTTAAATGTAATACAGGGCGAAAATATTTGGTGGCAACAATTTGAAAAGCGATACAGCCGTTTATAGAGATTCGACACAAAATGCCATTTAAGACCAATAGCCTTTCTGGGCTAACCTCCATTTGGGCTAAAAATATTTAAATAGTTCAAGAGGAAAAAACACATAGTTTCTTAGTGGTTGAATGAAAGTAAACAAATAATTTCCTCTGTTATAAGCTTTACACACAAAATTTATTTTTCTAAGCTTTTATGCAGTTCATTCATGGTATTTGTCGCTGTGATCGGTAGATTGTCATTGATTTTTAACTTATCTCTTGACAATCTATCGAGATGGAATTTTGTATGCATTGCTTGGGGATGTCAATGCAATGTGACGAAGTCAATTTTCAAAATTCCATTCAATTTTTTTTAATTTAATGTTTAAATCTTTTTTCACATATATCTTCAGTTAACGAATATATTAAAACAATCTGAAATTTATTGTTTCCACCATCGGATAGAGCTGGAAAAGTTTTCACACTGGATTGTATCAGAGTTTTAACTTTATTTTTTATTTTTTGTCATTTTCTTATTAAAAAGCAAACTATTTGCCTCCATTTAAAGCAAAAAGGATGGGAGAATTTTAATCACGGTATTTTTCTAATTTTGCTTACAAATATGAAACAGGAATTGAACAGAAACACAGAATTGTGAAACAGAAAGCCATTTTTCTTCAAGATTGCTTAGAACACATAATTTCAAAGTTATGACGTTACAATGAAATCTGTAGTGTTAATTAAGATACTATATTCCATAGTGTTACTTTTAATTTTTTCCATTTCAAAGTTTTTTGAGTAGTTTTATCAGCATTTCATTTTAATATCAATTTTCGTAATTTTATAGCGGTTATGGAAGTAATTTATTCGGTTTATGGAAGATTCAAATTCTAACATCCAAAAATGCATATTTAATAAAGATTTCATATTTTTAACGGTAATGCGAAGAAATTAAATACGCTTTTTTTAAATTAATAATGGCAAAAAATATTAATTAGGCCACTTTATAAGAGAATGTTTTAAAAATCTAGATGAGTTTTTATAAGCTTTTACTTACCTCGCTTATGATTTTTGTCACTACGATTAATAACTTGCTATCAATTTTTAAACTGTTCCCTGATAAGTTATCGAGGTTACATTTTCCACATACATTTTCATTGCGGATGATAATATATTATGGTGAAGACACTTTTTTTAAATTTGGTTTAGATTTCTTAAAATTAAATATTGAAACAATTTTTCTCATATATCTTCGTTTGAGGGGAAAACTAAAATTGTTAGAATTTTACCCTTTAAACCATCATTCAGATCAAAAATATCCTTTAAATAAAATTTATATTAGAATTTTAAAAATTAATTTGACAAAATGGCTGTATTTTTTTCAATCAATTGACGTAAATGTATTTTTTAAATACGTAGAGATGATTTATTGTTGAAAAAACAATTTTTAACTGAATAATTTGAATGACAAACTGTCCCTGAAACTAAAAGGATGAAATTAAAATAAGATTAAATAAAAGATTTTACAACATAAGCATTTATTTAAGACTCATAAAATAATTATTGAACTAAAAGAAGGAAATAACTTATCGTGCAGTTTCATAGGAAAAAGACTTTATATAATACTCTTTACAAAATTCATCTTCAACTTTTACTGGGAATAACAAAATCTTGGGCGTCTAAATAACGCAACATATTAACGTGATTGCAAATCCAAAAATATAAGATGTTATCTTTATAAATTTCGCACAGACGGCCCTTCCTTCTGTTATTACTTGCAAATAGAAAGTTACTGACATTTTAAATACTAGCAAGTTAACATCTCTCTTCGTCTGGAGGAATTTGCATCAAGGTAAGTTAGTTTATCATGTAAGCAGTAACACCGCTAGTGAAAAAATTATGTGATTACAATATGCTAAAGGATGTTTAATACTGCATAAAAATACAGTAATGATTGCGAAAAATGCAGAACCATAAAGGAATCGTCGAAATGAATGAAATTTATTTCACATATTACTGATAGGGGTACAAATAAACGGTCATTTTACAAAACAAAAACAAACAAAAAAGTCGGAAATCAGTACTTTGTGTGTCTTCCACGCAGACACATAAAAGGCTGTACACATCGTGGTATTGAATCATAGAAGTTCTGAATCTGACCTTCCATATCGCTTCGATTTGATGCAAAGCTCAGTGTATTCCTGAATTGTACGAGAGGGTTGCCGACAGATGAACTACCAGACATGCTCTATGGTCGACATATCCGGGAAATAAGCAGGCAAGTGAAACTTGTTGTGCCCTTGTTGAAAGAAGGCTTGTGCAGTCTGAGAAACAGAATCATTCCAGCATGAACGGCCACGTAGGTTTTCAAGAATTACATATTGTGACATTTGGTTATGAGTTATTTGAAGTCATCTAATGTTATTGGCAATTTTAAAAGAAGTTATTTGCCATTACGTGACATGAATTACAGGTGACCATTTTTTAGTGTTATGCAGAGTTTCATGTCATATTTGTTTTTATGAATGATAGTGACCATAATCAACATTTAGAATTCCAGCTGCGTTGAGAACTTTGCTTCGCTCCTGTACGAACACCTGACATAACTGAGCAACACACGCCCGTAAAAAATAGAACTGTTCTGACAATAAAACCGATTATTATTTAAAAAATAAAATCCCATGCGTTTCAGTGCATGTCTATGAATACCACGGCATGCTGGTTTATTTTTGAATAACACAATTCAAATTCGTCCGGTTACTCTTAGATCATCCGGTATATATCACACCGACTGAAAAAAAGGTTTAAGAATTATTTATCATTTTCGTCTTTCTCCAATCCAAGGAAATTTGCAAAATTAAATAAAATAATATGTTATCTATTGTTCTTTCGATTGCGAAAGTCATTGACCAGACGGCTTTCCAGATGTAGACAATTTTTTCAGCTTCTAGCCCGCGCAATAAAATAGCCATGTTGTTGATCCGATAAACAATATAATTAAATACTAGGGAAATATTCCACCTGTTCGCTACATCCTCACTATAATAATAATAACTACAGTAGATATAAGAGGCAGTTGCGATCATAATGACGATTGATTTTATTCTGGCTGTTGGCTAGTATTTCATTTCCTTACATGCATAAAAGTGCTTAAAGTTGCAATTTAAATAACTGATCATATGAAACCAAATACAGCGGAAAAAGTAATGATTTTTAGCAAATTTGACTAAAGTTTGTTGAACTCTTAAAGCCAATGTTAGCTTAAATTTTAAGTAGAAGTTTTGCTGAAATTTCAATTGTAGTTTATACAGCTAACCATTTTGAGTCGAGTAAAGTATCCAAACAATGACTCGAGTTTGCTTTTGCTGTTATTAAAATAATATGTTTGCATAGAAAAAAAATTTTTCACGCATGTATTTTCACATGCATTCATCTGAATGAAAGCAAAGATATATAAGAGCTTCATTCCCATTTCGCCGATAAAACTCATACATGAAATTCGAGAAATTGGTTTCATTTTTCTTAATCTTTGATATTTTCTTTTTAAAGTTTGAAAATAATTAGATGATTTCTCAGTTTTTCACTCTGTAATCCAATTCATTTATGCGTATGCAGTCTGAAATCTAAATTTTTTCGAAAAAATATGAGACAAAAATAACACGAGAATATTTAGCATAAGCCTTTTTTTTTTTTTTTTTTTTCATTTCATTAAAAGTTCAAATTTTTAAAGGGATTTGAATCCCGAAGGACTATTAGTTTCGTTTTGGCATTTTGCGTCGGACTCATAAATGTCGGTTCACTTTTCAAACTGTTGCCACAAAATGTTAGAGTCCTACATTATATTTGAAGAAATTAAATAATGAAACATCTGCATAAATGTATGTATATTTCTCGTATTGTGATAAAACAACGGTACATAGAGTCATCGAATTTTGAATAACGTAATCCTCCAACAAATATGAGCATGTGGAAGACCAAATTTGAAATTTGAAATTTGTTTTATGATCGATTTACTATTTTTTAAAACTTTGACGAATTTTTGATTAACAAACTCAAGGATTTCAAAGCGAGCAATGGCAACGTTGTGCAGAAAAAACATTTTTATCTCCAGCGCGTGAGTCTCTGTATCGGAAATTCTAAAGATATGCTCGTTTTAAAACTATTTTGCGATATTGCTGTTGCACTGGATCTTATGGTTTAAGTGCGAGGAACATGATATTTAATAAAGAAAGGTAACACACAAAATGTTAAAAAACGCTCCTTTGGACGTAATTTAAAATCTGAAACATTTCAGATTTTTTTTTTGGTGTTATTAAATATTAGCTGTTATTAATACTAGTTTTGTTATTAAATAATATTGATAAAATGTGTTGACAAATGCTTTATGCAATTTATCAACTTAGATAGATATAAAAGTTATAGACATAAAAATTGAAAGAAGAAATTATATTATCAATTAATTACTATTTTATTTTATCTTTATATAGATTTACTGTAAATGTCCGTTTCATTTTCAAACTGTTGCCACCATTTATTATCGCCTTATGTTATATTTAAAGAAATTAAATAATGAAGAATCTGCATAAATGTATGTATTTTCCTCCCACTTTGATATAACAACGGTACCAAGAGCCAACAAATTTTGAATAATGTAATCCTCCTGCGAATATGGGCGTCTGGAAGCTCAAATTTGGAATTTGTTTTATTATCGATTTCATATTTTGTAACACTTTAATGAATTTTTCGTAAAGAACCTGAACGATTTCAAAGCGAGCAATGGCAACACTTTACGGGAAAAAAAATATCTCCAACGCGCGAGACTGTGTATTGGAAATTCTAAAGATATGCTCATTTTAAAATTATTTTACGATATTGCTGTTGAATTGAATTTTATGGTTTAAGTGCGAAGAATATGACATTTAATAAATAAAAGTAACATAGAAAACGTTAAAAAAACGCCCCTTTGGGCGTAATGTAAAATCTGAAAGCTTTCAGATTTTTTCTTTAAATTTTTTATTTATTCCTATAAATTACATTTTTAGGTTAAAAAATTATACAGATAAAGAAAGCAATGAGAAACAACACATAATTTTGACTGTAACCTTACTAAATCTTTACCTTAGGAAAACTTATATTTAGTGAATCTAAGAGAAAATTCTTAAGCTTTTACGCGACTAAAGAAGTGCATGGGTTATTTTTTCTGATGAAATTTTATTTACTTTTAGTTGTCATTTATTGGAACCAGCTCGTTTTTAGAAAACTAAAGATTCTGAGTTATTGTATTAGCAATTTTAAGTAATATACAGCTGGAAGA
Source organism: Stegodyphus dumicola (assembly GCF_044657685.1). Lineage (NCBI taxonomy): Eukaryota > Metazoa > Arthropoda > Arachnida > Araneae > Eresidae > Stegodyphus > Stegodyphus dumicola. Next base: position 132,795,681 of record NC_140770.1, read on the forward strand.
AAGAAAGAATATGCAGCTGGAAGAAAATAACTTGATTTGATTAGATGTGTTTTATTTTTGAAGTAAGAGCTAAAACACGAAAATTCATGAATGCTGACCAAAACCACTGCCTAATGGAGCCACATAAACTACATGAGTTTATTCCATGACTAAATTTAGTGATTAAATGCCCTGTTTTTGAGAAGGAGTGAACTACTCCCGTTTTGTAGTTTCTAACATTTTCTTACAATAATCTAACCAACTTATCAAAAAAGGAACCATAATATATTTTCTCGTTTCCTTACTGAGAGATGAAAAATAAGTTAGAATGAAATAATTACTTAGCCAATGAAAATTAAATTATACAGAATAAAAACAAATTTTTATAATTAAGTATTTTGGTATAATTCAAAACAAAAATAAAAGAAAAATATTTAGAAATGTTAAAATTATGTCTATTTATTTGTTTCAGTGTGACAAAGCACAAAAGAATTATTTGCCTAAAGGAAGGGGGTCTTTTTTGAGGAATATCTAAGGGAAACAGACCCATATTTAGATTTTAGAGGGGAGGAATGCGTGGCTCAGAGCCCCACCAGCGGCTGAGCGGTAAAGTCGCTGATCAGTAGTAGTTGGGTCCGAGGTGCGAATCCGACGAACAGACTGGCTGCATGGGCCCTTTCACAGTTTTCTCCATGCGTATCGTGTATATGAGCCAGTTTCCCTCAGAAAGTGTTTCACGAAATCAATCCTTTCCTTAGACAGATAGCTCTCAAGGCTTTGCCGTAATCTCATAAACAAACGAAACCAAACCGTCCCCCCGACGGGAAAGTGGTTAGTGACACTGACTGCTATACCAAAGCGCCTGAGCTCGAATCTCGGAGAAGACATGGTTGTAATTTGCCAATGCCTTCATAGGAGGAGCCCACCAGCGGCCGAGCGGTAAAGATGCTGAACACTGGTAGTTCGGTCCGAGGTTCGAATCCCGCGAACGGGCTGGCTGCATGGGTGTTTTCGTGGTTTTCCCCATGTGTAACGTGTATACGAGCCAGTTTCCCTTAGAAAGTCCTCCACGAAAGGCATCCCTCCCCTTAGGCAGATAGCCCTCGTGTGCTTCGCCATAATTAAATACACCAACACCGAGGTTCGAATCCCGCGAACGGGCTGGCTGCATGGGCGTTTTCGTGGTTTTCCCCATGTGTAACGTGTATACGAGCCAGTCTCTCTTAGAAAGTCCTCCACGAAAGGCATCCCTCCCCTTAGGCAGATAGCCCTAGTGTGCTTTGCCATAATTAAATACACCACACCACACCTTCATAGGAGGCAACTTTGGCCCACCTATGAAGTGCCTCCGTTATAAAGAGACCACCGCTTTTGGCCTTAGTAATGGCCAAGCCTATAAACGGCTATAGCCCTCCATTAAAAAACATAGGAGAAACCACAAAAGTACCCATCCAAACAACTCCGTTCGTCGAGATTCCAACCAGTACCCAACTGCTAGTGCTCAACGGTCTTAACCGCTCCCTAACTGGCAGGTCTTACACGTGATTAAAAATATTAATTATAAAAAATTCACTAATTTACCCAGGAATGACTTTTACTCCGGTAATTATTTTTAGTGTGCCTTTTACAATTTCACTGCTTCCTTAACTCAATGATCTCAAACTCAAATTGCCCGAGGGCCGCATGTATGATCTGAAAACAGCTGATGGCCCAACATTTTGTTAAAAATATTTAAAAAAAAATTTATTGACAAAAAACGACAACTGTAAGTATGTTAAGAAAACAAAAAATCTTTTAAAAAATTTAAATTTTGTTTACTAAATGTAATAAAAAAACATACATAAAGCAACAATAATAAAAATATCTCAAAGGAAAATAATTTAAAAAAATATATTTAATTTCTGTCTGAAATCTACAGTTTGACACCCGAAAGACTTTTCTTTTAGTTACACTTTATAAGACACACCTTGAAAGCTAAATATTAAATTTTTAGATTGATATTTTCTTAAAATGTTTTAACATGTGTAATTGATCATTAAATAACATTCTTTAATTTAAACATAAAGAAATTATGAAAATTTTCTTAACTTTTCAGAGAGCATTTACGAAATAGGACAAATCTTGAAAATATAGACAACTTAGTCCTTCTGATTTATCAATTTTTTCTTCCGCTCATATAATGTTCCTCCTCCTAACGGAGTAGAATTGAAGTTGATTGAATTCCTCTTCTATTACGTTCGTTTTTCTTTAAATTTCTTTTATATTTTTAATTGGGGTTTTGCTTGTTTGCAACGTTTTTGTTTTAACATTTTTTTTAATTCTTTAATGCATATAGAATTGTTTGAAGTTTATTAATTACGAATTTCAATTTTTGGATTTTGTGAAAACTTACTTCTACATTTCTTTCTTTGTCTTTATTGATAATTTTTCAGCAGCTTAATGTGTGAAAATTTTAGGTATATTTATATTTTTTAAATGTTTTGTAATTATATATATTCTAGAGATTAGAGATATTTCTATGGATTAGAGATATTAGAGATCTATCAGAGATTTTCTAGAGATATTTTTAGAAATTATCTTCATTACGGATTGTAGATGCTCATCGTTCAATCGGTTTTTCCTTATTAATTTTTAAATATGAAAAATATCTGTTCTCATGTAAATGTCTTCCCGAACAAGCGATTATTATTAGTGCACAATTTCGTAATTTTTGTTTATTTTTTGACAAATACGAATAAAAGTTAAGCTTCTTTAAATGATATTTATATCACATGTAAATTAGCCAGCTCCATTTACAGATTTTCTACCGCAATATTTATATTAGTTTTTAATGATAATAAAACTAATGTAAATTCGGACTTCAAGTAATTAAAATCTTGACATCCTTGTAACGAAACATATTGATAATTGAAATGTCTTCGAGGACTGCATAAAATTGCTTCAGATGCCACATGTGGGCATGAGTTTAAGACCACTGCTTTAAAGGTTACAGCCGAAAACATCGAGGCAAAAATATCGCATACGAAAAAGTTGCGAAGAAAACAATGCAAGGCGAAAAAATCGTGGTACAAAATATCGTGGTTGAAAATAAAGCGGTTCATAAAATTCGAAGTTTAAAAACATCGCAGTCGAAAATATCGTGGTTAAAAAATAAAGTACATACAAATCGTCGCATTACGATAACATCGCACATATGTGTTTTTCAAATCCCATACTTACGTATTATGTAACTGACATTCATCATAACTAACAAATCAGCATCCAAAAAATTGATGATACATGAAAATATTAATGACAGTTTAAGAATAAACGGAAACAAAGAAAAATACAATTTTCACTAAAACAATATCAGATTAAAAATTGGGAAAGAAAACGATTTGATAATTAACTAAGCAAATTATAGAGGTAACCTCATACAGTTATTTTTCCCCAAGCATTTTTAGACTATTTTTCATAAAAAATATATGAAACTTTATAAAAAAAGGTTAATTCATTAATGACCTTTGTTAATTAAGTATGTAAATTTAAAATTCTATTAAGTTCTATAAGATGCTTAATTTTCTACTCATTTTCAATTTTTAAATGCTTAAGGTTCCTTCTCATTTTTTCAGCAACAATTTATTCGTTCATTCAAAAATATGAAATATAGAAGTAAAAGGATCCTTCTTTCCTTCGTACGCTCCCAAATCATTATGCGCACATACGTTTACAACTTTTAAAACCTTAAAACGCATGTGTGCGATGTTATCGTTACGCGATGATTTGTAGGTACTTTATTTTTTACCACTATATTTTTGACAACGATGTTTTTAAACTACAAAGTTTTTGAATCGCTTTATATTCGACCACGATATTTTGTACCAGGATGTCTTAGAACCACGATGTTTTCTCTTTGCTTTCTTTTCTTCCACGATGTTTTGCACCACTACATTTCGCCTTGCGTTGTTTTCTCCGCGAAACTTTCGTCCGCGATGTGTTTCGCGATATTTTCGGTAGACACCGCTTTAAAGCATCAAATTTTTGAATTACATTCAGCTAAATTTCCTACTTCATCAAACTATGCATTGTAGAGACATTAGGTATTTTTTTGGAAGCAGGAGATGTGAAAAATGAGCAATGGCGTCGCCGAGACTCCAACGACGGCCCTCTCGAATATGCGCCAAGAGTGCTGACCACTACACCAGGAAAGCATGCTAATATATATATATATATATATATATATATATTAAGAAGACGGAAGAAATACCATGTATCATGTTAACATATATTAATTGCATAATGAACACGACATTTTAATATCGCTTTCATAACAAATATTCTTGAAAATATACATATTTATTAATAAGTTTTTCTTTAGGTGAAATTAGTTAGCCACAGCAAGGTCAACCAAAAATTTATTATTACATCTATCACGTCAGAAAGAGGTTTGGACTAATTTAATTCGAATTTCATGTACCTTCAAAGGTTATCTTATATAAATAGCTCATTTTTTTAACGTTACTAACATTCTAATTCCTTCGTTTAAATCGTATTTGAATCTTATTTCTATTTTGAAATTAAGTTTAACTTTACAGCGATTTTATAATTTTCATTCTTCATTTCCCTATTTTAAAAAATGGTTTTATGCTGATGAATGTGTTGCTAAAATTGATGTGTCTTTGAATAAGCTCGTAGTTTCACATGGTAATTTTGCATATTAATGACCTTTTTATATTTTCCAATTAATCACTTTTATTAAAAATAGTTAATGGAAGGAAAGTTTATCCGAAAATATTGACGTGATTAATATTATATTAGCTTTGTCTTCTCCATATTTGCTTCAAGAAAACTGTTATATTGCGAATAGTCTTAAAATGTTATGCGTAGTTCTTAAAACGGGTCACTTTTAATGTGTAAGTTCTTTACGCAGCTCTAATTTTCCCCTTTCACAATCTGACCAAAAACGTTAACTTGAATAATGCAAACTTATAAGGTATTTCTCCCGCTTTCTTGGCATATGCTTTCGTGGTGGGTTGATCTGCACGCTGGGTGCATATTCCAAAGTTCCGCGGTTCGATTCCCGAAGGCGTGTCAAGTTTTTCATTTTTCCTGCTTCCAAATTACCTAATGTCTCTACAAACTCTTCCAGCTAAGAGCATTCCGCGTACATGACTGATACAAATTTGTTAAATTCTGAGATTTTGTCTTACTGCTACTATATCTCTATAAGTTGCTAGCTTTCCCATTTAACATTCTTCGGTTTAATAATATTGCAATGAAATCTTGTCGTCAAAGTATAATTTAATTGCTCTTGAATCATTTAGAACGTAGAAAAATAGCCTAGGAAAAAAAGTAAGTCATCTTTAAATGTGTTTATATTCCTTAAACGAATATGCCATACCCCGTTAATTTATTACAATATAAATAAATAATTTCCCCAAAACTAAAAGATATAAATGAGAACCGTCGGAAATAATTCTTTTCATAAAGCATTTGTGAATTCCACAGGCACAGTGAAATGCTTTGAAATTAAAGTGAACATTACTGCCCATTTTTATTAAATAATTTATGTATAAAATTTAAGTGAATGCTTTATTATATGCATGGGTATGTGAAGATAAATTCCTGCTAAAACTTTGGGCAATAGCATCGTATAAAAAGCATTTACTTCTTTTGGAGTGAAGTAAAACTATCTTCATCACTTTCCCAGGAGTAACATTAGAGTTATTTGAACACAAAAGAAATAATATTTTATTTGCTCAAGCATAAAAAATACATTTGAATAATTTAAGCACAAGTAGCTGTTGCCTCTTAAGAGCTTAAACATCGTAATGCATTTTATTTCTGACAAAGAAACCAAAAGAGTTTAGATGGTCTTCTTTTATTATCTTAAGAATTCCCTTAATGTGCTCGAATTGAAAGTGTTTTTATATCAAATAAAAAAAAGAAGATGAAGAAAATGTTCTGGATGTCAAATGTTAAACAGTACGCTGAAGGACATGTTTTACAAAAACAATATAAATAAATTCACGCAGACAGCACTACTTAGTTTTCATGCAAAAATGTTTTCATTATAGAATTCTTTAAATTATTTTAATAACAATACTAGTCAGAGATGAACCGCAAGAAAAACAGTACAAACTATGTTAAGCATGTTAATCTTCTTTACTGGGAAAAGCTTTTAAAGTTAAATGCTAAACTAGAAAATAATTAAGTACTTTTCGTCTTAATGTACGCATTTCAATGACTTAAAGCAAAATATGCAAGTAAAGCGTTTACTATTCTTTCTAAAGAGAATTACTACTTTATTTTCAAACAGTTCTAAGCTAGCGAAAACTTAATTTTGTTTCATTGCAAAGTCCTAAACACAAGCATTGCGAATAAAACCTTTAATTATCTCCTTAAGACTTTCTTCTGCTTTCAATTTTTTTAATCAAAGTATTTCTAAAATAATAAGGTATAGCAGTTCAGACAGTTTCTTTGAATAGTATTGTAAGGAAAACAGTTTGTGAAACCTTCTCAGTACACCTAGTAAAAATGTATATTCTTAAGAATTTTTTTTTTTTTTTTTTTTTTTTTGCATGTGCTGTCACTTCTGCTTTTATTAGGTGTCACCAGAAAGCAAATTAGTTAATGGATATTAGAGTTCTGAGTACAGAGGTTTCGTCAGCGACTGTTGACCTCGTATTGTTGCAAATGCCCAGCTGCAATAACAGCGTTTCCCCGTAAATCGGGCTTAGAGTTGCGGGAAAATGGGAAGGAAAGTCAGGGTTGCCATATTTGACGCGAAATCACCTATTTGGCAGCACTTGGTGACAAAATTGGCGATGTGCCATAACGGAGCAAGAATATTCTAGAACGAAATCTTACTGGTTTTCCAGAGAATTTTCTCGAAGGCAGGTAAAAGGCTAAATATATACAGGAGTACCGAGAGGAAAGGAAAGTACCTCGAGTACATGGAGTAGGAAAGTACCTCGAGTAGTGCAATATTATGTTGAGTTCAATAGTAGTCTTGATTTCAGAAATTAACTCGAGAGTGATCGACCGAGTCGAGAGCTGTACGTTAGTGCTTTGCCGTGAAGCAATCTTACCGTTATAGCCTGATAGCCTTAAGGTTGCGTTGCTGATTGTTTTAGTGTCTTTATCGTAGTCTTTCAACGAATGTAAACGTGTTTTTCGAACTGTCCTGTGTAGTACTGACGAATAAATTGTGTTTTGATTTAAGTGGTATCGTTAGTCACCCCAAATTCTTGAACCTGTAGAACCCAACAGTATTATTTTCGATCAGCTTTTCAGTATATTTGAATTGACTTCCGCCTTGCTTGCTTTTGCTGGCTTGAACCAAAACTTATGAATGAAATTTAACTTCTGAATATCATATTTTATATTCTTAAGTTCTAGTAGTTTTTTGCGTCAAGTTGCAAGAAGCAAAGCTGTCGTTTATTTACAAGAACTGTGCAAACTGTTCGGCTGAAGATTTACTTTAAAGGCTTATTTTAAACCTTTCTTGACATGTGGTTACTTTACTAAAATATTTGGAGATATTTAGATTCCACACCTATCTAAGGATCGGAATCTAAAATTGCGAGATGTATTGGTACATTTCAAAACATATAATCAACAAATTTTAATTTCAATAGAAATATTTGAGATTTTTCTATCAATTCGATGTAAATTTGCTTTTGAAATTTTTGGCAAATATAACTTCCTGAACTGTTTTACCAAGATGTATCCTTTATCAACTTTGCGATGCGTGAAACGCATTTTTGAAATTGAATTTCTAGTGGATTTCCAATATGTGTTGATAACAGATAATGTTTGAAAAGGATTGCCTTTGAGGAGTTGGGCGTATCCTATGGTTTCTTTCTGAGAACAAATAAGGTACGTCGCTTGGTTATTAGCTAAAACGTGAGATATACCAGGGTTAGATTACTTCACTGCATACTATTCAATAAATCAGCTCCACGTTTAACATCCATTTCAGCTTCAACTAACAGAAATTAGAGCTCTAATAAAATTAAATTACGTTTTCTACGGAAAGGACACACAGCCATTATTCATATTATTTATAAACCACGGTTTTAACTTATATGCCATTCGGAGACCACTAACGTAATGTCAGTCAAAAATAAATTCATCAGCTCTGTTTTACAATGCATAGCAAAACCACTAAACGGATGCAGTAACAGTAGTACTACTCGGACACTGGTGGGACTTCACGGGTGCTGAAGAATTTGTCAGAAAAGATCTTGTTTCATTTTCTGAATTCTGCATGAAATGCTATGAGAAGAGCAATTCAATGTAGACGAAGCAGAAATGAAGTAACATACAAGGCTCGTAGAATGATAAAGAAAATACAAGGCTCGTAAAATAACTGGATTTTAAATAAAATAATGTCTCAAAGCTTTTCAATCAGTTTACAAATTATCACCAAGTGTAGATTTTATCATTTTTCATACATACCCTTACATTAAATAAAGGAAGCTAATGATGTTACTTTTCAGATAATGACAAAAGTTGCCATAGGCTTCATGTTCATGTAGGAATAATTTATACTTAGAATAAAAGCAAGCTTAGAATAAATATATTTTCGATATTCACTAGTAAATGTATACATATTGCTTCTCATGCAATTCCCTTTCGTGACATTACTAATATTATTACTTTGAAGCCTTTTACGTTTCTAGGGAAAATAAAACATGTTTTTAACAGTTTCTTTTGCTATATATTGATTCAGTTGTTTCTTGTGCTTAACACTATTGTTCCCTTCTATGTTTATTCAAAATAGCATACAAAAAGTCAAATAATAGTTGAACACAGATCACTAAAATCATAGCAAGCGCAAAGAAATACTAGCACTGAAATTTCGTTTGACTTGTGAATATTAAAATTCTCTTTAGTCCAGGTTTAAAAAAAAATGTGTGCAGTTAAAAACTGTTATGTTTAAGACCTTCTTTTCAAAAATTTACTAGGCATTTCTTTCTTATTGATCTGTAGAAAGCTTTTAATAAGTTTGAGAAACAATGTGAAAATATGCAGCCGCCAATTTATCATAATAATTAAATTGCTAATAGTTAATATTTAGTCTTCAACTCTTTCTTTCTGCTTTCGCTTTCTAACTTCCAAGCATCATCAAATTCAGAAAAGAATGTTATCTCAATTCATCAAACGACAAGTTTAAATAACTCTGATTCGGAACTGCAACTTATCTGAACCAATTACCGATAACTGGATTTCTAGGATAGCGGTTTCACTTGTCTGTGCTCCAGTTTTCCCTCTTTCTCTATTAGAAATCTTAAGTTATCAGAAGATTATAAAGTGAAACTTGAATTTGAATTTCAGTCGTTAGAGGTAGATTATTTCAAATATTTATTGGATTGCGTAAACTACAATTACTTGGTAGAAGCTTAAGTCACCTGTTTAATGCAGTAACGTAAGTTAGCTATTATTCTAGTTTATTGTAATTTATTTTCTAAGTTTTAAACTTAAAAATAGAAACAAATAAAAGTTAATTCTTCGTCACTATATTTGTTTACCTGACTATGGCAAAGCGCTCCAGGGTTAACGTTAATGTTTATTTACTTACGGCAAAGCACATCAGCGTTACCTACCTAGGAAGAGGGACGACTTCATGGAGAACTTTCTAATGCAAACTGGCTCGTATACACGTTACACGTGGAAAAAAAAACTTGAAAACGTTTATGCAGCCAGCCCGTTCGCCGGGATTCAAGACCCGAACCGAGCTATTAACGCTCAGCTATTTTACCGTTCGTTCGCTTGTAGGCGCCTCGAGGATTCACGTATGTGCTGCCTTCATGAAAAGTTTTTAATGGAAAACTACTTGGTATTTGCTTTACACGTCTAGCTACCATGGAAATACTCATGCAGATAAGCGTATGCCGGGATTAGATCTTAGATGGATTTGTCAGTGTGTTAACAATTCTAGCTCTAGTAGACTATGAATATTTTTTAATGAATCGTTTCTCATTGGCAGGGATAATTTGTGACGAGATACATAATATAGCCAAAGCCAACATGCTATATTGGAGACATACTGTTTCTAGAATTTTTAAATTAATTTTGTTATATTTACGTACTGCTATTTCTCTAAAAACTATATTTAAAACTTCTTAATTGACGTTAATTTGTTGAAAATAAGTGTTTCAAGAAGAATGTTTTAATAACTTTAGATTAATATTAATTTTAATTTTTAATCAGTCTTGTTTTAGATGATAAGTAAAACTGAAATTATTAAATCTGCACAACCTAATTTTAAGAAATAATTCATTTCGTATCCTTTCACTCATTTTTAATAGACTCGTAAAATTACTTAAGTGATATTTCATCATCGCGAGAAATATAAAAACTAAGATGTTATTAACTGGCCAGTTTTAAAATTCTGTTAAACCTTTGTAGAGACATTAGGTATTTTCAAAGCAGGAGTGATGAAAAATGAGCAACGCCGTCGCCTGGAATCAAACGATGGACCTCTGAAATACGCGTCCAGCGTGCTGACCACTAAACTACGAGGACATGCTAAGAAGGCGGGAGAAATACCTTATATACTCCCCCTTTTAAGTGCGACTGGGGGTTTTTAGGGAACCCAGTCGCCAAAGCCTGTGTGTGGAGAACCATCATCCACCACCCTCTTAGTGCGGACGCCAGTGTAGAGACATAAGGTAATTTTTGAAAGCATGAGAGATGAAAAATGAGCAACGCTCTCGCCTGCAGCCGAACCACGGACCTCAGAAATACGCGCCCAGCGTGCTCACCACTTCACCACGCAGGCATGCTAAGAAGGCAAGAGAAATAGCGCCCGGGTTGGTCAATTATTTATCGTAAATGAATAATTATAGGCTCTGAAAGTTCAACGATTCCTTTAACAATTAGCTAAAGCAATCATCCATGAGACTTTCGGTATATTCCAAGAAGTCCGCCATTTCATGATGCTTCTCTGTCACTCTTGTATCGTGGCTGGCGCTGTGGCTTTGTGGCCTCTGAATATCGCAACTGTTACCATTTGCTGATTAATATGCTTAGACATTACCGCAATGGGTGGAGTTTAATGGAGGAAGAAAAACAATTACATTTTATTGTAAAAGTTATACACTTTATTTTGAAAAAGGGTAAGTCAACCTAGTTACAAACGGTTTCTGTTTTTGGCTTGGTAGAAATTTCATACCTCTCGTTTTGAGAAAGGATATGGGGCATTGTTCCTTTAGCAATTTTCCTTGAAACACTGTACTCCTGCAATTTCTTCTACTCTAATGACACACCAGAAGCATATACTTTAAAACTGAGTTTAAAGGGGGATAACAATTTATTCATTAACCCTTTGGGTACATTTGACGAGTGAGACTCGTCATTTGCTTACTTGCGCGAAGTCGCCCAAGAAGTTACTTATTTGGGCGAGACTCGTCATTTGCTTACTCTAACTCGTCCATCATCCACCACCCTCTTAGTGCAGACGCCAGTGTAGAGACATTACGTAATGAGTTTTGTAACTAAAATGCTGTTTCAAAAATATCACTAATATGAGTATATTCCAAATACAATGTATTACTTTTACATGTTAATCCATATAGCGACAAATTAAACCCGCCCCATAGGCATAAAAATCTTCAAACAATTCAGTACTCAAAGGGTTAAGCAGCTGAAACGCGCAACACAACCAAAAGAACAGAGAGTATTAAAACGGTGACTATGGAAAACTTAATATTTGTCATGTGCATGTTTTCCTGAATAACATTTACACCCGTGGTTACCAGAGTTAGGCGTGGTGATTTCTGCTAAGGTGATTGTGATAATACTTAAATGCCAAATATCATTATTCACATTACTCTCCCTTTCATTTCTTGTGTTTTCTTCGCTGCACACTAGCACATGTGGATATTAGCACACCACTTCTACATTGCTATGTAATTACGAATCGTCTTTAAATAACTATCCCCCTCTGAAATGTGCACAAGTTTTAAACGAATATATAAAATTCTGGAACAGAAATTATGAAAAAGTCATCTGTGCTATCCCAGAACTGTAACTCCGGATTTTACGATTGCTATCCAGACATTCTTCAAGTTGCTTTACTACGCGTGCCCAGTTGAGGAAGGAAAAGACTCCTTATACATATGTAACACGTAAGAATGAGTTCAAAAATATATTACAAAAATGCTAACGAAGCAGTTTCTTTGCATTGCTCAAAAATGAATGGGAAGAGGCAAAAATTTAAGCTGAAATATACATTAACTTGCAATATGGCAGACTGCCACGTAATTGTGTTGTTTAACCTCATGGGTAATACTATCTTTCGAAAAGAGCACAAATATGTTTAGAGAAAAAGAGGAAAGTTCATGCAATATTTACAACTGCAAATCTTTTAAAATGCTTTATTATTCTCTTCGTGCTTTATTTCTTATTTTTTATATTATCTAAGTACAAAAATAGAAACTCGAGTAAAGTACGAAATTAACAATAATTTGTTACAAGCAGAAAATCATATTTTTCAGATGTACATCTGTTAACTATTTTCTGAAAATACATCGTACGGTTTTAATGACAACTCTTTACTCGGAAATATTTAGTGCTTTCTCCGAATGCGTCATTAATCTTGCTCTTTACTTTGGTTATCTAGGACTTCCCTTAACTCATTTCAGATATCCCGCTGACGAAATGCATTTCGCAGTAGGGTTTGGATGGCTTCATATTACCCCATTGTTCTCATCGATCCTCTGCTGAGTACGTCAGTCTCTGTCTGCAGAAATTTCACAGCTCAATAAAACTTGTTTTGCGGTATGAGAAATCTAAGAAAAAGGGATATTCCAATGGGAGAACGCATCGACTTTTGAAATAAACTGTCTTAAGTTAACAATGATGCTTAAATACTTTAAGTTAGCGCGAGATAAGTTCTTATTGACTTAGATCGTTATTTGTTTTCTCTAGAGACAGGAACAATGGGCGCACGTTGAATTTTTCCAAATGTAGGCTGATGAATTGTGTTAAAAGAGAAACACGCCGTTGTTTAAGATTATACAGGAACTCCCCTCCCCCCCAAAAAAAACAAATTGCAGATTTAGAGTAAAATTCTATTTATATCGAGCACAATCAGATACGTATTTATGTTTACATGAACAAAGCGGGTCCACCAGTGGCTCAGCGGTAAAGACGTTGAAAACTGCTAGTTCGGTCCTAGGTTCGAATCCCGCTAACGAGCGTTTTCGTGGCTTTCCCCATGTGTAACATATGTACGAGCCAGCTTTCTCTAAAAGGCATATCTTATTTTGGGCAGGTAGCTCTTGAGGCTTTGCCATTTCTACATATAATGAAAGAAAGGGTCTTTCGTTCGTGCTGCGCGTAAACTAATATATCCAAAGCTATGAAATTTGGTACATAGGTGCATCTAGACAAGAGCCAGTGCAACTCGAAGCGACTTTTCGCTTTCTTTTCCAAAATTCGAATCAGATTCTTTTTTATTTTATTTTATCTTTTTTGATAAAAACGCATCATTTTGAATAGTTTCATGCTTTTAGAAATATGGTTTTGGCAACAGGGTCTTCATTCAATGCTTTATATACAGGATTGCTGACTGCTGAAAATCAGCACTGTTGCCACTTGGATAAATGAGGACGATAATTCTGCGCAGATTTTAAATTTGATGTTTCTCTAATTTTTAAATTTCTAATTCTAATTTTTGAATTTAATGTTTCTCAACAAACGTTCGGTTAATGGACGTTTGTTGAGAGAAGGCAAAGGGAAGTTGATTAATTTATTTTATTAGGATAATTAATTTTTTATTAAGGGATTATTGCTTATTTCATTGTAATTTTTTATATGTAATACATTTTTATTGAAATTTGTGTCTTTTTTTTTTTTTGATAACGTTGTTCTGCAGAGTAAAATTCCGTGCAGTTTTTAATGTCTGGTGCTCCCTCTAGGCATATTTCCGTTAGAATTCTTGATACAGCCTTAAATGTTGTATATATTTTCTTTTTTTTCAGTGTTTCTCAATTTATCTCCTAAGATTGCTCTAGGTACCGTTGTTTTATCACAGTGCTAGAAACATGCATACGTTCATGCAGATTATTCATTATTTAATTTCTTATACAGGGCGATCATATTTGGCGCTAACAATTTAAAAAAGTGATCTGCCGTTTATAGTGATTAACCAAAAATGTTATTTCGGGACTAATATACAGTTCGGGTCTAACATTCCTTTTGGGCTAAAAATCAATACTAAAATGAATATATTTACACAATTTTGAAATTATTTCAAATTTTTTTTATATTCACGTTTTGATGAAATTCTATGTCTTACAAATAAATATTCTATCTATGTTGGTTTCAAATATTTCAACATTAGCTTTTCAATTGTATTCTCAACTTCATAAAACTGCTGATAGCATATTTGATCGGTACCTTTCAATGTAAGAACTTTTCTCATAATTTGAAGTGTTTTTCCAGATTCGATTGATAATGGTGTAGCATCGCATTTTCTGTATCACTTTAGCTGTCAGTTTTTGTAGTTCTTTTTAATACTTTCTTAGTCAGTTTTTATACACGTTGTCTCAATATTGTTGTTAGCTGGCACATATTCTGAAAATGATTCTTCATATTTTCACTCATCGATATCTGAAACATTAACTGTAGTTTGCAGTTCCTCTGAGGCTTTATTTACATAAAAGCTACATTTTCAAAAACAGTTGAAGTGATTAATACACTGAATTGACTGTAATATTTATAGTCGATATTTAACATATCTATTTTCTTATTCCCTTTTGAAGTGTTTGCGTTTTCTCAAAATTCAATTCCATTAATCATTTACTGAATGCAATGAAAGGTTTACTGAAATAAATTGCGTTTTCCAAACGAGACACTATTTTTTTTTCAGAAGGCGATCAGAAGTGAGCATGCTGCACTGTTATCTAATTAATAAAGCAATGTTTCATTTTTCAGCTCATTGGACCACTGAAAAAGAAAATCAGTAAAAATACTATTTGTCATAGATGAGTTAGTACTTAGTTCGCTTTGTTTTAGTGTTTGAACATTTGAACGTATTAAGCGGCTACGTTTATTAACCAAAAATGTTATTAGTAGTGAGCACTATATTTATCAATTTTGGCCCACCAGGCGGCCGGGCAGTATAGTCGCTTAAGACTGGTAGTTCGGTCTGGTGTTCAAACGGCTGGCTGCATGGGCGACTTCATATTTTTCCTTATGTGTAACGTTAATATGAACTAGTTTCTTTTAGAAAGTCCTTCACGAAGCCATAATTAAATAACCCAAACCTAATAATTTTTATAATTCTACGTACTTATAAGTTTTGAATAAGCTTGGGATTACATTTAATTGCCAAAAATAACTGAAATAATATTACGAATTTTTTTTTTCGGAATCAATGGATATTTATTATACAGCAACAGCAGTCTAGTGTTTTCTGACATGAAAACTTCCTTTTTAGAATAGGCTGCTGAAATTGATAGGAAAGTCAATAAATACATTAAAGAAAACAGAAAGATATGAAGCCAAGAATGTAAGAAAGCCCTTTAAGCCAAAAACGTAAGAAAGCGAAAATCCAATAAATTGGAAAGGAACAAAGCGATTCTTTTTCTGCTAAGGTTTCGGTTAATTTTTTATACTGCATTTTTGTATTTTACCCTTCACACTATTTCAGAATTTTGTTTGACTTTTTTATGACAAACGTTTTAATGCCATTTGCCTCTGCTTTTAAGATATTCCATTCTGCTTTTTTCCATATTCACCATATTCATTTCTGTCATTTAATTTATTTCGAAATTTTTAGTGGAGTTTTGTTTATAGGTTTTAGACACAACGATTTAAGTTAGTTCAACATCTGAAAATTTTTAAAGTTTATTGGTAAAAATGTATATTTTGAAAACTAATAAATTGAGATTTCATACTGTTATTTGTTTTGAAAATTTAAATTTTTTTCAATACTTTTATCCTAATTACATCAAAGTTAAGATAAATCATTCAAACGCTTTTCTTACTTTCACTGAAAATTTTGAGTTGAAATCCGTATCCTGAGAGATTTAATATAGCAGGTCTGGTAACAGGAAGATCATATTCATAAAAGGACAGTATTACTGCGTCATGTATTCTTGTGGATTTACGTAGTGTATAATAAAAGCCAATTTCGTTCAGAAATATATATATAATATTAAATATATAATAATAATCATTCCTCTTAAGGGAGTTACACCTTAAAAATTATTCAAAAGCTTTCACTGGAAACGCTGAGTTGAAATCTGTTACCTAAAATATTTACTGCTGCATTTCTGATAAGAGGAAGATCATACTCCTAAAAGGATAGTGTTACTGCTTTAGTGTGTTACATGATGTTGTGGATTTACGTAGTTTATAATAGAAGTCAGTTTCACGTACAAATATTTCCCTCAAAACATGCATTCTTGTTAAGGTTATTATCAGAGCGCATTCCTTACGTAATTATTTTAAGTTCATTTTAAAGTTATAGATTGTTTAACGATTTTTAAATTAGTCTTCTTTTAAATTTTGTTAGTTAGTTTAGAACCTAATACATTGAAAAATATAGGAGTTCAGGATTATTTAAGGCGTAAAAAGTTCAAGATTGTGGAAAAAATTATTTAAGCATACAAAGTTACATATTTTGTACAGATGGAAAAAGCATACCAGCTTAAATTTAAATAACTGACTAAATTCAAACAATAGAAATGCTTAATACTTTTCAGAAATAAAACTGCATTTATTCCAGGTAAAATCCATTACGTCTTTCAGAATAATTTTTGCATAAGCATTTTCTTAAAGCGTTCTTCTTAACAATTCAAAACTACTCACATGGATGGGAGCTAAAGAGTACTAATTATAAATTAAAAAAATTGTGAAATTATTTGATGACGAATTTTAACTTCAAAAGATTTCTTTGTTATTAATTCAAAATCCTTTCTGTTATTCAAAAACTTTTTTTGTAGATTTAGCTCAATGCACATTTTAAGTAAATGCTTGTTAAATATATCCCATTAATATGAAACTGCTTTCAAGACTGAATAATGTTTTCTAGATAGCGTTTGTAATCAATTACGTTAAAAATTATTCTTAGCATTTCATGCTAAACTTTGACTGCTATTTTGTGCTCAGAACCTTTCTTTTTCC
Organism: Stegodyphus dumicola; assembly: GCF_044657685.1. Taxonomy (NCBI): domain Eukaryota; kingdom Metazoa; phylum Arthropoda; class Arachnida; order Araneae; family Eresidae; genus Stegodyphus; species Stegodyphus dumicola. Next base: position 132,812,784 of record NC_140770.1, read on the forward strand.
TTACAGTTAACCTATTCTTATTTACTTATTCATAGAGTTACTAAGTCTATAACTACCTTAGAACAATTTATGCTTTAAAGTAAACTTTACTCCAAGTTTGAGATCATAGATGAAACTGTTTAAAGAGATAATTTTATTGGATAATCCTTGGTCTGATGGGAGATTTGAGTGAGCCAAGTTCACCAAAATTCTAAGAGATTAGAATCCCAAACATTTCTCTGCAGTTGTCAAAGCGTGGCCGACAAGATGAGATCACTTAACACTTACAGGAGCAGATCTAGGTCGCACAAACCTTACCTTAATTAGGATGATAAACAACAACAGCAACACAAAATATTTAAAAAGAGCATTATATTGCATAGTATTTTATCATATTTATCTTAAGAATATCATATATACCCATAGAATTTACGATACATAATCTTGCGTACTGGAGATAAAAATGTTTTTTTTTTTTTTTTTTTTTTTTTTTTTTCTGTACAGTGTTGCCATTTCTCGCTTTGAAATCGTTGAGTTTCTTAATTTAAAACTCATAAATGCTTCACAAAATATGGTTTGGTTTATTGAGAATATGGCAAAGCACACTAGGGCTATCTGCCTAAGGGAAGAGATGCCTTCGTGGAGGACTTTCTAAGGGAAACTCTCTCATATAAACATTACACATGGGAAAAACTACGAAAACACCCATGCAGCCACCCCGTTCGCGGGACTCGAACCTCAGACCGAACTAGCAGTGTTCAGCGATTTTACTGCTCGGCCGCTGGTGGGCTCTTTACAAAATATGAAAGATAAAACAAATACCAAATTCCAAATTTGAGCTCCCAGATGCACATATTTGGGTGGAGACATATGTTTTTCAAAATTCGATGTCTGCAGGTAATACATACATTCATGCAGATTCTTCATTATTTAATTTTTTCAAATATAATGCAGGGCTCTAATATTTGGTGGCAAAAATGTTATAGTGAAACGCCGTTTTATAGTGGACAACGCAAAATGCAAAACGAAATTAATAGCCCTTCCGCGCAAACCGCCCCTTTGGGCTTAAAAAAAAAAAAAAAAAACCCTCATTTACAATGTGTTTCACGTTTTCTGAAAATGCATGCCAAGTATATACTTCTGTGTTGCTTGAAATCATTTTGTTATATAATTAGCGTTCTTTCACATATATATTTAATGCTACACTTATATATTTAAAAAAATTAGTAAGTCTTATGTATTTTATTTCATAGAAAATCTTCAAATTAATTCTATTTTGCTTTTCATCATTAGTGCAAGTCAAAAAGTTTCACGGATGCTCTATCAGCTAAGTCTGATTGTTTTTTTAATATTTTCTCAACCTACGGAATTTATTGTACAAGAACATGACAAGAATACGCAAATTTATGATAAGGTTTTCCGTAACTTCCTGCTCTTACAATTCCATCTGTAATTTTTATAATATCTCCTTGGCCACTAAAGCCGCCGCGGTAAGATTTGTTGATACGTCACAATGAATGCGGTATAAATGATGAATACAGTTACAATGAATGCGGTTTTCGAAACGCGTCCGCCTTTATAAAACATATTTTCGACATCATTCTATATTCTTTAATTACAAAAATTATACATGAGTACGTATTTTGGGCGTCGAGTATTATATCAATAAAAAGAATATTGTACAATGTTATAAGGTTTTATTCTACTATTTCAATTAAATAATTTTCTTTTATCTTACGACGGTTGTGAACGAAAACACATAAAGAAAGTTACTTTCTGGCTAGGAAAAATGTTCTCCATACTTTTCAACAGAGTTATTCTCTTGGAACCGAGACATGTTCCTTTTAATATGACTTTATTTACGCAAGTAACAATAAAACGATAATTAAAATGTTTACCTTTGCTTTAACATAAACGTTCTTCTACTCTATAGCAAAAACAGTACACTTATTTTTGGCGTTCACACAGACTTATGGTCACATTATAAGGTATTTCTCCTGCTTTCCTGGCGTGCCTGCGTGGTGTAGTGGTTCTGCACGATGGGCCGGTATTCCAGACGTCTGTGGTTCGATTCCAGGCGAAGGCGGTTGCTAATTTTTAATCTCTCCGGCTTTTTCAATTGACCTAATGTTTCTAAAACATTTAGAACAAGAAACATGTGTTTAAGTATATCAAAAAGAAAATAATGTATATGTAACCTAGAATGTCTACTATTAAACACAAAATTAGCGATTTTGCATACATTAAACTAATTCGCGAATGACAGGAACAGAATTATGCTGATCTGAAATCGCTGAAGCCTTTCGAAAAAAACGTGTATTATGACAGAATACTTCAGTTGCCGCTCTTCTCTTTGGCGCCACACATCTTGACTCCTGCTTATACATTTCACTGAAAAGGAAAGAAAGCGTGAAAAAAGTGTGGTTCATTTAATGTTAGAAATAAAATAACGCAACAGATTATTTAAATTTTGTAGCGCAAAATTGCATTTATCTTTGATTATAAGAAATATCAAAGATAAATGCATTTATTGTAAAATTATTATTATTAAAGTAAATATTAAATTAAGTAAATATTCACTTTCGCTGTAAAATCCCCTTCACTCAAAAATAAATTAAATTCTTCACTATATTATGGGAAGGGGGATCTTAATACGCATTAAGCGTTTGTAGATGCATTTTTGGCATTCAAAACAACCGGGATTAGATATGATTTATTCTTGAATATCAGCTTATAACTAATCAGCCTTTCAATACATTTTAAAAGCAAATTGAAAGATTCAAAATAATTATATCATCATAATATAAACGTTTATTGCTTGCTTTTCATATTTCATATTTTAAACTTGTTTAGATACAAGTGAATGCAAGCATGAGTTTTGCTATTTTTCAGATTTTTACACACACATTAAAGCATTTTTTTTAACTGTGCAGCGGATTAAAATCACCTAGAACAGCATATTATAAATTTGTCATATCTAATTTATTTTCTAAGTAAATATGGTAAATTCTATAGTTTCTGGCAGAAAATTGATTAGTTTAGCTGAAGATGTTCTTATTTGTTTTATGCCATAAAAGGTGTGAACGGTAATGTCGTTGAAAACTAGCAGTTCTGTCCGTGGTTTGTATCCTGGCCAACGGGCTGGCTGCATGGAAGTTTTAATGGTTTTCCCCATGTGTAACGTGTAAACGAGCAAGTTACCCTCAGAAAGTCCTTCACGAAGGCATCCGCTTAGGCAGGTAGTCCTAGTGTGCTTTGCCATAATCAAATAAACTGAATCGAATATTTTAGACTGCAGATGTTATTTTACAGCCTTTTGGAAGACAGGAGTTGTTTATTGAAACTTAAAAAAATTTGCAGAAATACAAAACTTATGCAGCGAATCTGATTTTCTGTCAAAAATAATGCTTGAATTTCCATAAATCAAAGATACTAACTTTGCATTGCCTCAGGAAAAACCAGATTCTATATTAATTAAAAAAAATACTCCGCATATTATTCGGATAAAAAAATAACAGCTTTGAATATTTGCAATGCTAAATGTCTTATTTAGCAGTATTTCCTGCATTGAGTAGAATAATGTTATTCAGTAAATAAATACAAGATGCACTTGTCATATTATTTACTGAAGTTTTTATTCAATGGATGACGAGACAATAAAGGAAACTAGGAAACGTTGTCTATAATAATGGAGTGAAATTGTTGTGCTGTCTTTAGGTAATCCTTAGCTTTGAAAGACAAATGGAGGAATTAGTTTCTGAAAATCTGGCTACTATATCATAACAGCTTTAATAGGAGAAATTTCACAGTTTCCCTTAGAAAATCCTGCACAAAGGTTTTCCTTCTCTTAGGCAGATAGCCCTCGAGTGCTCTGACATAATTAAAAAAGCCAAGTCAAACTTACCTGTTTAATTATTGAGCTTTAATTATTATTTATTTAGATTATTAAGAATTTTTGAGAAAATTTCTTGAGGTATTGCTGGTAATCGAATTACAGATCTTTTGACTCATGGTCTCGCTAAATGTATATTAACAACTTACGCCAACTGAGTACGCACAGTAAATGCGAAAATCCCTATAAAACTTTTAATTTCTTGTATTAATCATATAAGGTAAAATTTTCATTTTAAAGCCAAATAGTAGCACATACAGAGTACTTAAGTATCATCTCGTGAAATTTAGCTGCCATCGAAACATGAAAGGTGACGTATTTTCAAAGTTCTGCCGATCGTTCTAGTGGAAATTTGTAGGAACAAACACATCTTTGTTTAATAAACAATCAAAATTGGACCCATTTTCGCTTTGCACTTCTTAAAAAGGCTTTTGTCGATTTCTAATGTTCTGTTAGACCCTCTAATTTCACAAAAATATCTATTCAGAGCAAATAATTGTTGGTAAGAATTCGTTACAAGTTATCATACTTTTGTAGTTATACTCAGCTGACTATATCCTGTCCATTTATAAGCAGGTCTATTCATACGTACGTTTTGGATAGTAAAATTCCATAACTTTGAAAATAATCCACCGCTTCTTGTTCCATAACGTAGAGCTTCAGGTTTATGTTTAAATGTTGTGAGATTTCTTGCCAGGGGGGACGAGAAATTGGGAAAGAGCGATAAAACGCAGGCTCCATTAAAAGCTTAACAATTAGATTGTGAATAAAGATTCCTTTCGCTTTTTGTGAGTGTTGGGGAGAGACGAAGTGCTTTCTTTTCATTTGACAAGATAAACAAACTACGGGACTGCCTGATTAGGGAACGGACGTGCCTTTTAAAAGACGACGTCTTATGAGTGAATTCCTGAAATAATGGAAAGGAAAGGTAACATTTATGTTGTTGCACTAGGTAATGAAAGTGGCAGCTTTAAAAATAAAGGCTTGGTTTAGAGCATAGTGCCTTTTATTGTTAAAATGGGCCTTAAGCTGTAAAGAGAAAAAAGGGTAGACAAACTTATATTACATCATGTTCGTGACCGATGGTCTGTCGTGAGCGTGAAAATGTTGGGAAACTCCGCTCTGCTAACGAGATGAGAAAAAATGACCTACTTACCTTTTCTTGAAGCGTTGTAGTTAAATATGTGCAGCACCTACTTTTAATTGCTACATGGTTACAGATGGTTCGAGAAAAGCTGTAAAGGACTGTGTTTGACCAATTAGCAAGTGAAGCGCTGTTGTATTATAAGATGTCTTTTACTTAGTAATTAAGAAAGAAGTTAAATAAGGAGTGCATCTCCCGCTGCATGCCAGAATAACCAACAAAGTATCAAAGTATCAAAGCTAAATAGGAAAGCTTTCATTGGAAAAGATAATTTGAGCGCATGATCTTTTGCTTTCTGCTTGGAGTTGGATAAGAAATTTAGCGAAAAAGAAGAAGAAAAAGAGGAGAGAATGCAGATGATAACTGGTAGAAGGATGTGTGGTAAAGGAGAGTATGCTAACGCTCGAGCGTTATCTCTTTTAGTTTATAGATAATGTAAATCTGAAATTTTGAATATGAATTTGTGTTACGGAGTTCAATTCCAAACTTATGACACCGTTATTATATGTGAGTTATTTATTCTGAATTTAATATGTTAATGTGATGTTTAAGATAGTAGTACTTAACATCAGACTAAAAAGTTTAATAATTTGATAACTTTTATTTTGTGTTTATCAGTCTACGACAGTACACTTAAAGAATTTTAAAGCGTTATCTAAAGGAATCTGAGTCAAAGTGTTTGCAGCTGAACTGGATTGCCATTTAGGTAGGCTTCCTTTTATAACAAAGTCTTTCACTTTATTTTACAGATAAAATTTTCAACTAGTAGGCACATTTCGACGACTTTCGAATATCGCTGAGCCGCAGAAACTCATTGAACCAGTATCAGAGAGGGGATTTCAATATTTTTGATAAAATATCTTGTCACGCTCTGATACTTCGTTGCATCATTTCATGCCTGCGAAGTTTCTACCAAACACTGAATAGTCATTTTAGTCAAATGTTGGTCATAAAATTGGATGACTTCTATATTTTTCAGAATTGAGAACTTTTCTTCGAAATATAGTGCCATTTGTTGACAATTTTTTATCATAATACTGTCATAGCAAACTTGTCTTGATTTTAATTTAAGTTAAACAAGGAGAGTTTAATGGTTTTATTCACCCAGCCACTGACGGGCGGCTAAAGGAAATGTGAAGATTCATCACTGTTATTTATCACGTGGAGCTAAATTATAATTTTAGTTAATCAATATCATTCAGTGATGTCAGAAATGCATTATTATTACAATTATAAATCAAATAAATATATCTTTACATCTGCTTGTATTTATGAAGGTTCCGCTTATATAGGTTTATTTCGCTTTACCTGCCGCTTAGACGGTATAGTGGTTAGGGAAGCCTGACTGCCATACCGAAGGGCCCGGGTTCGAATCCCGGAGAAGAAATGGATGTAATTGTCTCTCCTTCCGTAGGAGGCAAAGGTGCCCCACCTAATCAGGTGCCTCCATAATAAAATGATCACAACATCTGGCCTTAAGAGTGGCCGATGCCAACATAGGCAAGTGCCCGCCATTGGAAAAAAAATATACGCATTTAGCTTCAATAGAATTTACTATTATGCTATTCATTCGATTCTTGGTATAAGAAAGATAATTGAAATAAAATTTATTTGTTATAACCGAAAAAATCTAAACTGATATGTTTCTTTCTTTAACCAATGGCCAGATATTTACTTCATTGCATTTGGAAAGAATGGCTGATCCATCGATCATTTAGCTTTCTCACTATTAACATATTTGTCCAGGATTCATAACAGAGAGACATACACTGCGTCGCAAGAAGAGAAAGAAGGCACACACAAAGACAGTGTAAACTCACACGCCAGCCGAATCTACAAACTTGGCAAAAGCTCAGCCACCATTAGCTCTTTAGTGCGGCAAAATGGCTCTTGTAAGTGTTAATGTTTCTCTAAAATTAAGTAAACACTACTTGTCAGTTGGTAGACGAGTCCTTAACCAGATTCCTGCAAAATATTTAAGCATAAAATTTTAATAACTGTTTTTTCATAATCTTAAATATGAGGGGAATAAGTTAGTTCAGCTGATAATTTTTTGTCTAGTAGAAGTCTAGAGTAGCAATTTCTCTTTGTCATTACATGCCATGTGATGGGTGTATTTCTCTTATTCTATGCTATCGATGCCTCAGTAATCAAACACGCAGGTTCATCTTAATCGAACATATGTAATTTATAGCACTTGGTTGCTTTGGTTTCGCAGACTCTCATATCAATGATTAAAATGCACGTAAGCTCTGCGGAACATTAAACTGAGTGCTTGCCACGCTTTCGATTCAGCCAAAGGAATAAACATTCATTGAAGGTTTGCCTCATTTGATGTATATCACAGCGGATAGAATAGTCGTAAATATTTGAATGCTTGAAACACTCAAGGAAATGAAAATCGATCGATAAGGTTATTTAAGAACAAACATGCAATCATTTCCAGGTGATTAGATTACAGGTTGTTGTAGCTCGCAACGGATGACTGAGAAAAGTAAATTTAGAAAAGTACGGTGTTGCAGATATTTTCAGAAACAGAAATGTTAAAGGATAATGCTCCTTCCTTATAAGCACGCAAACGAAATGCTTTTCTAAAATGGTACTCGCATCTGCTAATAAAGAGCTAAATACGAAAGTGAGCAAACTGCAGCGTGCAGAGAAATGGATTTGTACACGAGGATGTATCTATCGACAACGTTTCGAAATGTTTACTTACACTTAATAGTTGGCAATAAAAGAGAACAGCTACGTTATGTATTTTAGCCCGAAATTTTGTTACTCTATAGCAAGGAATCGAGAAGTAATTTGAGAAGCATATTTTAATCCTACAAAATAAATTATTAAATAAATAAAATTCTTTGATCTGAGACACTACATGCATAATGCGTTTGCACATGTCTTCACTTTAAGCACGATAAAGCTCCAATTATCGGAGTCTCAAATATCCGGGACGCAGATTATCCATATCGCTTTATATTCTTTTTTATTTAAATAAATTAAGCTCTTTATTTAATCAATTTAAACTTTTGTCCCAGTAATACAGATTAATAAAAAATTGATATTGTGATTGTTTTTATTGCTTTACATCTATAAAGAATAATGTATTTGAAAGAGAACTACGCCAACACAGAATTGAAAATTAGACAAAAACGACAATTTTAGATTGGCTTAGAGTTTTGTAAAAACGACTATTCATTTCGAGTGCAACATAGGATTTTACTAGGAGCAACATAAATTTGCCAAAAACACAAGAAGCGATTAAACATTTACATGAAAATTAATGGGTGAAAAAAACCGAAAACCATAACAACCATTCATCCTCATCCCATCTGGTCTATGAAGCACCATTTGCACTTCTAATCAGGTTAGTCTAAGTAACTCTTAACGCGCAAGTAACGGTTCAATAAAGTCACTTCAATATGTGAATAAATCACACACGAATTAAAACTATAAACAAAATTTATTTACAACATGTTAGCTATCCTAAATTATTCTCAAAACCCAGAGTTCAAAGTCATTATTACCGACTTAGTCAGTTCTTGCAACAATTCTCTAAGCACATAGTGCAATAGGGCTGCCACAAATGTATGCAAAATTAAGTTATGCACTTAAATTGTCAGTCACAACATGGTCCTTCTGTCATTTACGAACTTGCTGGGAATCTCTACACGTTCATTTCGTTGTTCGAGCCTTGAAGATTTAATCTCTGATTTTAAGTCTCTAGAAGTTTATAACTTACTTTTCCAAAATGCTTTGAAACATATAGTAGCACAAACTAAAAGAGCATATAAACTTCGCAACAGGAAACATTAATCCTATTTTTAAAAAAGACAAATAAACTAATTTTCGTGGTCACATAACCACAATTTTGATTTTAATCGTGTTAAAATTATCCATAAAGCTTCTTAAGTTCGCTAAATTGATTTACTTAAGCTAATACTAAATTCGCTAAATTGATTTACAAAAATTTATCTTCTTTAATCAATGGCATTAATTCCATTCCAACGTGTGCCAATGGCTTTTAAAGTTTTAATTTCTCTGATTTACACGTTTCAATACTACCTTTATCCACAGATGGCGCTATATTCTTTCCCTCTTTGCACCAGCTTATAATTTTTACATAACATATTTATCGCTTCTTCCAACTCCACAAAAGTCATTTTTGATCCTGAAGAAGTCCTAAATCTAATTGTCACCGAAGTCAGTAGAGTTTATTTAAAATTTCTGCCGAACTAAGATTGGTTCTTTTATCTAATTTTAAAGAATAATAGGTACTTTTCCGTTTTACCGGCGCAAGCGATAAAGTCGCTAATAATGGTGCAACCGATGCCAAACGGAACATTCTCGCTGGTAACCTTTTACGCCTCATTTTCAAAACAAGACGCAGCTTTTTCTTATGATTGATTGTTTCTTTCAATACTGACATATAATTACATAGAATTTTTATCAGATAGTTCAGTTTTATGTCCAAGGCCATTTTCGGTAATTAAGTCAATTAGGATGCAATCACAGCGCTTACCCGAAGCCGAAAATATAGAAAAGGTAAAGTCAAGAGTTAAATTCATCAATTCTAATGAGAATGCATTAGCGAAGTAAAGTACTGCAGTTGTACATAATTTCTGAGTAAGCTATTCGTACGAATTGAAATATTTCTTGCATTTAAACTTGTGTTCCAAATTAAGATTTAACTTGAAATTAATGTAGATAATTACTGAGAGCATTAGATTTTTGTAGAGAGTAGTTTACGTGAGAAGAGATCGCTTGGGGTCACGTGATATGAACCATGAAAGCGTAGTAAATTCTTAAATTAATGTCTTTTTACAAATTTATTGTCTTTATTTATCGGTTTTCTTTAAAATTTTAAGCGATATTAAAATGTTTATGCCTTTAAAAAAAGAATTCTTAAAACTAACATTTTTTTAAATATTTTTTATGTGTATACTGTATGTTGACGCCAATAAAGTCTGCTTGGCGAGATTTGCGCCGGCGAAACGGAAATGTACCGAATAATATCTTTATTTAGTTTTATTTTAATGGAAAATGGTTACGTTGTTTTAAGTAAATAAAAGGCTTTCTTAATACAAAATATCGTAGGAAAGCTCTTCAAATTCTATTCTATTCACTTTGAGGACTTATCTTTTTGGCAAAATAGAAAGTACTTTAATGAAAGATTTATTAAAAGCCTCGTGAGGAAGTAATTTAATTAATTACGCAGTTAAGTCTGTAACAATTAAATTCTTCGTTATCAATAAAACAAATGCATTCATCTTCTGGAAATGAAATAATTTTACAGAATTATTATTCTTACTATTTAATCCTGCCATTTAAGACCGTACAGCTCAAATATAGGTTTTTATTACGTATCTATCTTTAATGTCTGAAGGATTAATTGTATCGCAAATAGCTTTTAAAGTTTTAATTTCTCTGATTTACACGTTTCAATACTACCTTTATCCACAGATGGCGCTATATTCTTTCCCTCTTTGCACCAGCTTATAATTTTTACATAACATATTTATCGCTTCTTCCAACTCCACAAAAGTCATTTTTGATCCTGAAGAAGTCCTAAATCTAATTGTCACCGAAGTCAGTAGAGTTTATTTAAAATTTCTGCCGAACTAAGATTGGTTCTTTTATCTAATTTTAAAGAATAATATCTTTATTTAGTTTTATTTTAATGGAAAATGGTTACGTTGTTTTAAGTAAATAAAAGGCTTTCTTTATACAAAATATCGTAGGAAAGCTCTTCAAATTCTATTCTATTCACTTTGAGGACTTATCTTTTTGGCAAAATAGAAAGTACTTTAATGAAAGATTTATTAAAAGCCTCGTGAGGAAGTAATTTAATTAATTACGCAGTTAAGTCTGTAACAATTAAATTCTTCGTTGTCAATAAAACAAATGCATTCATGTTCTGGAAATGAAATAATTTTACAGAATTATTATTTTTACTATTTAATCCTGCCATTTAAGACCGTACAGCTCAAATATAGGTTTTTATTACGTATCTATCTTTAATGTCTGAAGGATTAATTGTATCGCAAATGTTTTGTTCGAGTGTTAAAATGAAATTTGCTAACCAAGCTCAGTTTGCAATTTCTACTTAAAAGCTTTTAGAAAATATATTTTAAACTCTTTATATTTTAAATACAATATTTTATATTTTAAAATTTTATATTCATTTTTTGTATTTTAAACTTTTTATATTTATTTTTTATATTTTAAACTTTTCATATTTACTTTTTATATTTTAAACATTTTCAAACTTAATTGGCCAACTCTTCGAGGCTTTTCATTATAATCTGAAGTTTTCAAGTTTTAATTAAGTTTGCTTTTAAAATCTACATAAATAAAAAGAACAAACTGTCAATCTCATATTTCAGATTATGCTTTGACACCTAAACGAAGATAATTATTATGTTACCTTTATAGTGTGAAATCCTCAATCCAAAAAATTGAAAAAGGCCTCCCCCTTTATTAAATAATTAATTACAGTCTAAATAATTAGTCTAATTAGTCTTAAAACTAATGTAAATAAAATAAAAAATGTACTATTAGATTTCAGATGCTTCCTAGTCATTATACCATTTGGATTTGTAAACATAATACATTAATTAAGAAGGGAGCTACTAAAAGAGGTATGTTTAGATATTAAAGACAACTGGTGGCTTATTGTACACTGACTACCAATAAGTATTTGGACACCTGTGATAGAAAAGAAAAACTAACTTTATTCAAAATCAATAGTTGGTAGAGCCTCTACCAGAGGTAATTACAGCGTGGACCCTCCGGGGCATACTTTCCACAAGTCTTTGTATGACAGCTAGTGGTATTTTCTTCCACTCGGCTTCGAGAAGACATAGAAGTTCCTTTACCGATTTTGCACGGGTAGTGCACCCCTGAATTCGGCGATGCAACTCGTCCCAGAGGTTCTCGATAGGGTTCAGGTCTGGACTCTGGGCAGGCCAGTCCATTCGATGAACTCCATTGGCACCATACCAAGCCTTAGTTAACGTCGAAACATGACAACTGGCATTGTCGTCCTGAAAGTAACAGGGGTCCAACCCGTAAAACTGCTACAACGTAGGAAGCACATTGGTCAGCCAAACTAGTGCAGTAGGCATCGGAGTTGAGCTTACCATGAATGGAGACCAAGGGTCCCAGCCCATACCAGGAGAAACAACCCCAGACCATAATTCCACCTCCGCCGAACTTGACTGTTGATACAATACATTCTGGCAGGAGACGTTTTCCAGGCAGACGCCAGACCCCGACCCTGCCATCCGAACGGTAAAGGGTGAACCTTGATTCTTCATTCCAAAGAACCCTTTTCCACTGATCTACGGTCCAATTTCGATGTGCTTTGCACTACATTAACCGAGCAGCGCGGTTGGACTTTGTGATCAGTCTTATAGGCAGCAGCACGACCATGAAAACCAAGCAGATGTGCTTCCTTACGGATGGTATTCATTGAAACAATACTCCCGGAAGCCTGTTGAAACTCCTCGCGGATGAGGGCCATCGTTTGGGTGCGGTACTTCCGAATTTCTGTGGACAGCACTCGTCGGTCTCTATCTCCCAGTTTCGTTGGTCTGCCGACTCGGGGCACATTCAGACAATCACCGCTCACCTTCCACTTCTTAATCACATAGGCCACTGTCGATTTTGGGTACTTGAGATCGCTAGATATGTCCCTTAAGGATCGGCCACATTTGTGATACCCGATAATTATACCTTTCTCGAAATCAGAGAGCTCCGTACTGCGATGCATCTTGCATGCGACTAAAGCCGATGCTGTTTCCTACAAGATATATACCGGCGGAGTCCGTGACGTACCTTAGGACCGCAGATATCGTCATTTGCATAGGTTTCCAAATACTTATTGGTAGTCAGTGTAGAAGATGAAACGTTTTTCGTTCATTGTAAATAAAAAGTCGTGTTTGGGATAAGAATTAATTTCGCTGATTTCTTTTAGCTGAAATAGAAATGAATTGTGTGTTTAGGCACAAAAAATAACTTCAAATTTTATTTTATTTTTATTTTTTTAAAAGATGTGTTCTGCATTTAAACTCGTGAATGATATATTTAATCGTACTTTCGTTTTGGTTGGTAGTGAGCATGAAATTTGTGAAAAAATAAAATTACTACCTTTCCGTAACATTAACCGTTCTATTTAGTGTGGGTAGTTTGATATTTTTTCATGTAATTTCTATCCACGCAATCACATCGTTATCTGCCCCTACTAATACTTGTAAGTTTTAAGGTCTTGTTGATTATATCCGTACAGTAGTTGTAACTTATTTTCATATTTGATCAAAAAAGGTTAAATATTAACTTAAACATGACTTTGTGATAAGAACAGGCGTGACTTATGACTTATAGTCTGCTTACAGCACTTTGAAAATAAGTGAAATTGCATTAAACCTGAGAAATATGATTTGATCTTAATGGATACCCGTATTTAAAATTTTCTGCGTTCCAAAAATTTGAGAAATCAAAAATTTTAAAATACGAACTCACATGCCGAAGTAAAAGGTATACTTAGTAAATTACATTCTATAATTGTCAGCTATTCATATCCCGATGCCCAGACCGTTTAGTGGTTACTGGAGCTCACTGCAGTACCGAAGGGCCCGATTTTGAATCCTGCAGAAGGTATGGTTATAACTGCCCTCCTTCCCTATGAGGCAACGGGAATCGAATCGGCCCGCCTATCGAATGCTTCCACAATAAAATGGCCACCACTTCAGGCCTTATGAGTGGCCAGTGCCTAATAGGGAAGTGCCCGCCTTTGGATAAAAACGAATTGAAAAAAAAATGGAAACGAATTGGAAAATTCATATCACAGTATTAAAATTAGAAGCTGACCATTTCAGTGTTTCATATGGCTGTGAAAAATTTCTTTTTGTGACCCCTACTAGGATAAAAATTTACCTGTTATAATTAGTTAAGGATATTATACGTAAAATTAAGCACATAATACGAATTCTGATAAAATATGCTTTTAATTATACTCAAACTGCTATATATCTCGTCTCGGAAAACATTTTTGAAAGTAAATCTAAAACTAAGACAATTATTCTTTTAAATTCACGAAATATTATTAAGAGAGCGGTAATTTCGAGAAAGATGTGCGTGAGGATCAAAAATGTGCTTTCTAAAATGTTTAAGTTTCGGTGTAAAGTAGCGAACACACCATTAACAACGGCTGCTGAACTAGGCGGCACATTACAGCTGCACACGCAAACGTGGCTGCATCTTGCCCATTGTGAACGGATTTTGAACCTGAGCATATGTGAAGATGAAAGTAGGCGAAGATAGAGAATAAAGAAGTTCATAGATGGAATACTAATAAAAGTGTAAAAGAGTGGTTAGATTACTCAGTGAACGAATATTCGGTTGCTTATTAATGTACGAATTTGCGTATAAGGCCCTGACTCTTGATGCCACCAAGAGTACCAGAAACTTCTACTGTGCTGTGATATATTATTCTGCTTCGAGATTACTGTGATGTGTTGTTTAGTTCCGAATTGAGCAGAAGTAACAAGAAAACGCTTTATAGATAAGATTTTTAAATTTTTATTTAGTATTTGCGATATTCCTGTAAACGTAAATGATTGTGTTAAATTCCTATACGTTAGCAAAGAATCCGTTAATTAAAAAAAATCTCTCGACATCAAACATATCCAAAATTAATAATTCTAAATAACAGTAAAAAGAACACACGTTTAATTTACACCTGCATTATTTTAGACTACCGCAAAATTTGTCAATTTAACATGGGTTTATTAAATTTCATTTCTAACTTTCTTATTCAGGTTAAACCCTGCAATTACGTTTTTATCTCCTTTTATTAAACTAGTGGGGATTTATTATAATTATCTTCCCTGATTTTGCCACATACTTTTTTTATTATTATTGCTATTACTTTATATATTTTTATTTTCTCACATACATATTTGTGAAGACGATGTGGGTTTTAAATTATTATTATTACTTTATCTATTTTTATTTTCAGACATGCATGTGTAAGATTCTAACCTGTGTACTTTTAAGTTACAGTTAAAGTTGAAGCATCTTAAGAACTGGTAAGCGAATAATCGCTTGAGTTCGTGAGACAGAAACTAAGACTTGGGAAGGGTTCTTTATTATACCAAATTAAATTCCCAGAACTCATTCCTGGAGTTTTACAATAAAGCCTCTACTCGAGCTTGAACTCAGGAACTAAGAAATTAAACTTAACTAACTTTAACTAAAAAGATATAGCCGAAGCTATCAAGGTTCTAACAGAGTTGGCCACTTAAATCTAAATAACGGCGAAGCTATCAAGGGCATAAAGTTTGGCCGAGCGTAATAATAGCTTAAGAGAGAGTAGTCTAAAAAGGTGAACGCGCGCTAGGCAGAATCACTGGTTCTCTCTAACGAAGTCAGTAGAACTTCACAGTTAAATACTTCTCCTCATTTGCATTCAAACGCGATTCTAAAAATACGTTTTGGCCGGAAGTTGTAAGCTTGAAATTAAGAACCGATAGTAATTTTAACTCAAAATTTAACTGTTAGACATATTAAGATAATCCTTATAACATATCTGTGAGGACTATGTGTTTTTTATTATTATTACTTTATGTTTTTTACGACATAAACCTACACACATACGATATAGTTTTTTTATTATTAATACTTTATCTAGTTTTATTTTTTCTCATACGTTTTTGTGAGGACGATGTGGTTTTATTATTATTATTATTATTTTATTATTTACTTTCTCACATACGTATTTTGCGAAGAAGATACAATATTATATTGCCATTGTTTCAGATTTCTTTACAGGTGGTTTTTTATTAGTGTTAAAGTCTTCTCACAAGTCCTTGTTTAGTTGTTACATAATTACCGTAAAATTGGTATCACCATGTCATCGGATATACCTAAATTTATTTTCTAAATTAAATTGTTTGAAATTTTTAATGTAATTTAGCGAATTTCAGCTGTTTTCAGAAACTGTTCTTTTTAATTTATGGTGCTCTTACTATTCATAAAACAATTTTTAAATCAATTGATTTAAGCTTCAGTTGCTAACAGGTCATCCTTCTGAGTGACAGTAAGAGTGGATTTTTAAATCAAAAAATATTTATTCAATTGATTCAGATCTTATCCCAGATTATAAAGAAATATCTTTCGACGTTCTGAGGCGTGATTTTTCATTCTTTACTGCTGTCTCACATTTCACAGACTAAAGGCACAATAATATACAAAGAATTCTTTTAAATTATGCACTTGGAGTGACTTATCAAAATTAATAAATATGAGTTTTGGCTGTCATATTATTCTTTATCAAACACGACTAAAAATAAAATTGTGGGAAATGTTAATATTGCTTGATATTAATTCGAAATTTTCAAAGAGATATACAAAGCTAAACTTGATAAATCTTCTGTGCGTTTTTTTTTTTGTATTATCTATTATCACTTCTATTAACCCGTAAAATTATGTTAATATCTTATAACAATTATCCATAGTTGTCGTCTATAGGCAACAACTATGGAAGCAATCAGATTTTAATTTTGGTCAGGTTAGATAGAAAATACTTTGTTAGCAAAACACTTACTTTTTAATGAATGTCTCAAACTATACAATAAATTCTAAAAAGTTCTTACGATGAATTTTATTCATCATTAGCACACATTAAATTATTGTTTTGCATTTTATCTGAATTCATTACCATAAAATGATTTTTATAATATATCTGAATTGAACTAAAATAATAGCTTTACAGTTCTACTGTTATATCTTTAAGTTGCAAAGTATAAAAATATAAATATTATTAAAGCATCTAAAATCTCATTTAAATGTTATGACGTTCTTTTTCTGAAGGCGCATTTACGTTCCTGCAGTGAAACAGTATACAGTAACTAAACTGAAAGGTAAATCATGAAAAGAAAAGAAACAGCTGTGCGCAGATTTAAATTACATATAATACGTTGAAAGAAAAAAGGTTTTTGCTGCTTAAGAGATGTAAAGACAAATGAAAACAGGATTTTATGCAAATACTTTCGTCTGATTTTGAAACAAAGAGAACTCTATAGAAAACCAAAATGACCAAGCAATTTATAGTGGTTCAAATTCAAAATGGGAATTCATTTTTTTCCACTGCATGTTTTGGAAACGAACGCATAACTCATAGATGAAATACAAAATACAAATATATTTAATGTGGTGGAGCTATGGACTAGTTGTAATAGGGGTAGGCAGTAATAAGCGCGTTCCGAAATGATTTTTTAAATGAAATCAAGATTTTCACTAATGATGAGCATTTTTATGATGGGCTCTGCTTCGTAACCACAGTTAAAGCCCCGCCGAAACGGGTTGTGGGAGGTTAAGCACTAGTGTTTCTTCCTAGCGAGAGTTAAAATGCGGCAAAAATGTTTTCGTGAGCTCTGATTTAAAGTAAATAATCGTTTTCAAAAAGCTTTTACCTGTTCATTTTTTCTATCTATTAAGTTTTAAAATACTGCTTTACTTTTTGTATTAATCACATGTTTTGTATAAATGAGCAAAAATGTCCAAATCACACGATGGGGCAAGTTCTCATGTGATACAACTTACCCTAAAATTTTAATTCATGTAATTAGATTTGCTTCCTTAAAAGTTAAGAGATACAGGCAAAGCCAGTGGGACACTAGAATTTCGCTATAATTTGCATAGCTAAAATCCTCCGGTACTATTTCATCCAAAACCTTCTACAAGGGCACATTTCCTGTACCATTCCTTCTGACGTCCCGTAAGGAAACCTGTAACTGATCGACCATAAGAGTATATTGCAGTAGGGCAATAGAACCCCGGAAATACAAAGCAGTATTGCATTAATTACAAATACTGTGCAACTTTGCTCCAGTTTTGAGGTAGAACACCTCGGGGCCAAGCCGAGGGTCTCCGGTTCTGTTCCCCGACCAGCAGCTACTCGAGAAGGCTTTCAGCTCGTCGTGCATTTCAAATGATGCCTAGATATTAAATTTTTAAACTATGGTGCTAAATTTATGGAGAGATTCAAAAATTTATCTTGGCGCAATTTTTTTCGCAGTTTGCGGCAAGAATAATTCACTTAGCGAACGTTAATATAGCAAATTTTATTTGGAATGAATCGAATTTTCAAAATGTGAAAGGAAGAATCAAATAAGTTTAATAAAAAAAGAGAGATTAATAAATATATACCAAACACAATTAACACTGAGGGGCTAAAATTTTGAGAGCTAATTGTTTAAAAACTTCTCGTGCGCTTTTTACAAAATTTGGCAGTTTAGTATAATTTAAATTGTAGAATGGAAATATGGAAACAAAATTGGTGTGTTATTTCAGAAAAAGTCCGATTTTGGGTCAAAATACCTATATTAAAACAATAATATATATAAATCTAATACATATCCTAGGTCGCGCTTTCGAGACATGAAAAGCGCAAGTTGAATATCGTCAATTGGCACAGTAGAACGGAAGATATAGAACTGTCCTTTACCTTCCCCCCCCTTTTCTTTTTTTCGCAGTGTATATGACTGAAATGAAAAAAAATTCAGATCTAATATACTAGTTACTTTTTGTTCCTTTTAACACACCTGCAAAATTTCAAACGTATTGCTATATTTTATATTCATTCTGCTCAGAAGATGTTTAATATTAAGAATAAAAATATTGCTTGTTAAGGAACTCTTTCTAGGCATTAGTCAAAATATTTCATGGGAGACTTTGCTCGCTAAGAATAAAATTCTTTTGCCTCATTTTTAGATAAGACTGCCCTTTCGAAGAGTCTGCGAAGGCAAAAAGCGATAATTGCTTTAAATGCCTCTGTGAGAAATTTCCTGTCCTGTGAAAAGCCAAGCTGAAAGAAGATATTTTCCTCCTACCAGGAATTTAATCTTAGGTTAAAGAATTTAACGTCTGGATTTGAAAAGAGAGTTAAATTTCTCTGGAGGATATCATTGCTTGGGTTTTAAGTTAAGACTGCAGATACTGACTGTGTAGCTACAGTGAATTTATGCAGTAAAATTTCAAATATCTAAGGTTGCCCTCACGAATATAAACCTCTATTTCGAAACTACAGATCTACATTTTTTATCAAAACTTGTCACAGTAATGTGAGGAGAAAGTAGAGAAATGAGAAAAAAAATTAAAGTAAGAAGAAACTAGGGCGTTTTGAGTAAGACAGAGTAACGAACAAAAAGCTAAACAAAAAGCTACCGTTGTTTTTAGAATCTTAATGTGGGTGAAAATTTTGTTTGGCTGTTACTCCAGAGAAGCACCTCTGAAAAATAGATAAAGGCGGATTCAATATCGTGGGGCAAATGCTATCGTTATCTCATATATGAATTTCATGGAAGAATGGTTGCCAGAGCCTTAAAGAGACTGGACTTTAATTTCCACTCCAATTTAGAGGGAGAGCACCTGGTGTGTAGTCCCAAGATCTCCCACCAATCCACATAAAAAGACTTTATGCTCGCGTATATTTAGAGTGACCCCCATGACGCAAAGACACTATACATTTACAAACATCCATGCCTTCTCCAGGATTCGAACCTGGACCCTCGGTACATTAGTAGGCTCCCCTAACCATTATACCGTCTGGGTTGTGAAAGTAAAGGCAATATAAAGTCTTTGACAAAGAAAACTTTTCTTGCGAATGATTGCATTTTAATCACGCAAAATTTTGACTTCCAACTGCAAGGTAGCTCGAAGCAACATTTTAGCTTTTGATATCCTCTATAAAAATACTCGTATTTGTTGATCGCTTCTTATTATAAATAAATTTTCTTGTAACCAAATGCGCGTTATTCGAATATACCAAGTGCTCCTATACTGTTACATGTTTTTATTGCAATTCACTGAGCAAGTCCTAAAAACAAACATTTTCATACGTTGGAATAAGTCGATCAGAATTTTTATATTTGTCTCTTGAAATAACAATTTCACTTTCCTTACATATTTTAATTCGTAATTTTTAACGCTATTATTAAATTTACTACTACTAATGCATTAATTTAAGTATTGAAATCCCACTAGCGGCCAAGCGGTAAAGTTGCTGAAC
The DNA here is from genome assembly GCF_044657685.1 of Stegodyphus dumicola. Taxonomy (NCBI): domain Eukaryota; kingdom Metazoa; phylum Arthropoda; class Arachnida; order Araneae; family Eresidae; genus Stegodyphus; species Stegodyphus dumicola. Next base: position 132,832,869 of record NC_140770.1, read on the forward strand.
ACTGGTAGATCGGTCCGAGGCTCGAATCTCGAGAACTGGCTGGCTGCATGGGCGTTTTCCTGGTTTTCCTCATGTGTAATGAATATGCGATCCAGTTCTACTTAGAAAGTCCTCCACTAAGGTCTCTCTTCCTTTAGACAGAGAGCTTTCGATAGCTTTGCCATAATTAAAAAAACACGAGAACTATATTTAGATATTATATTAAACAGCAAATAATACACGAAGTAGGTATTCATAATTGCGCTTACATTCAAATCTGTGCTTCACTTTTTAGTATCACGAATGTTTTCATTGTGTTTTCAATTTTTAAACTGGAACAAACATATTTATATTACGCTGTTTAAGGATTTTCTTAAGTATTAAAACATTAAAAATAACTTGGGAAATACAAACTTCCTTAAGTTTTTTTAATTTGTGAAATGATCATTTTTAAATATCCCTTCTCTTCGAAAAATAAGTAAGTAAATAACATGGGTAGCTGCAGTGTATGGATGATTTCATTTCGGAAAAATTTAGATAAATTACTCACACAACTTCATCACTGAATGTGTCATTAAGGAACCCATTTAATGCATCATTGGCAGAGCTCAATTTATGTAAGTTAAAATTTCCTTGATGTTGCGTTCATTAACTATTTGAAACTTAAGTTTAGATTGAGTAGTGTTTCGGAAGCAGTAAATGGCTTCTACAGTTCTTTTACCTTAAAAGAACGTTTTTTTAAGCCTGTTTCACCTTTTTACCTTTTCTGGTGAACTTTACATGTGCAGTTCAAATACATGAGTGATGCATGTAATTCAGACATGCATTTATTTATTATTTGATATGTATTTATTTCATCATTACGTGCTTGTACATGTGATCAATACACAATGATATAAGTTCATAAATGAAGTGAGGCATAATAAAAATTCGTTTACCAGTAATCTATCTTGACTGAAAATGCAAACTAAGGGAGTTCAAAATTTCTCTCCTCCAGTTTTTCTTCAAGCTAAATTTTTCTCGCCTTTATTCTTTTAAAATAAATAAAATGAACTATTTTAAGGTGGGTGCCAGCGGATCGAAGACTTTTAATATTTTTTATTAAAAGATCTTCTTAGAGAGATGATCTTTATTACTGATATTCATTCTTAAGTAGACAGTCTCAGTAAATATACATTTCAAACGAAATATTCAATTTCAGATTATTTTATGGAAAAATAGGCTAATGTCAATGTCTAAGAAATTACTTTTATTCTTGAACATACTTGTTAACCAAACGATAACGTAACATAATTTCTCGTAAGTGTTACTGCACAGCAACTTTCATAGTACTTCAATATTTAAAATCCTATACAAGATTTTGTATAAACAACTTTCCGACTCAAAATTGAAAACAAAGCATAAGTTTTAATAAAACTTTTATTTTACTATCACACAGAACAAAGTTGACTATATTATCATCACTTTGTTTTAAATACAATACCTTCAAAATGCTTCTTCTAATTCTGCAGGATTTGCATGATCAAAGGCTTTGCTATTGCCGCTGCTTCAATACAAATAGCATCTTTCCATCTCTCAAATGCCTGCGGCTTACGTTACATTCCGCTATACTTCAGCTTTTTCGTATCCCTACAGAAAACAGGGATTTACGAGAGAAATATTTCCAGGCAGTCCACTTGCAGTTCATTGATATTGCATGGTAGGTTTGTCACAACTTCATCGTCCTTGTGGTAATTTTTTTTGGAGATATCTAAAATCTCCAAAAGTCTTCAAATGCAGATCATAAATAGCCGAAGAATGGGAATTTGCTATTTGTTTTGAAATCTCCACAATAACCGAGGCACTGACCAGATGCAAACTGCAGAACTTATGGGTGAGGCCTCTGGAAACTATAGCTTGTAAAAGGAGGCATTTTGACAACATAATTTTTTTAATAAAAGTAACTAATAATGTTATGCATTATTCTATATGAACATAAAATACCATTTGCGCTTTGTAAAAAAAAAGAAGAGACTGAAATCGGATGTTTATAACTTTAGACAGTCTATAATAACAAGAATTGAATGTGTCCTTATATGAATTTATAAAAAAATTCTTGATGACAGGAAACATGAAAACTCTCATTATCATCGTTCTGCCGCACAGAACCTCGAGCAACAGAAAATGTCGACTCAGTTGCATCTTGCGAAATGGTCGGTTAACGGTCACACGATTTCTAATTTCTGGGCGAACTAGCAACATTAATTAATCGGAACAGGAACCAAAAATATCTCTCAAGAATCGAAGGTACTAAAGCACTGAACATTATTCCAAAGTATGAAGAAACAGATGCGTGAAGCATTCACAGAAATTGACGTCGCATTTAGCTATGCAGTTGCAATACATGATTGTATTTCTCTGACAATAACGCTTTTGACTGACCATGCTCTGGTTTCTCTTCATTATTCGAGCGTTGCAGAAGTCATTGCAAGATTCTAATGCGACTGTTAGACTGGGGTCACACTTGAATTTTTGTTTTCAAAAATTCACTTACCCGCAGGTTACACACCATGTGGCAACAAATTCAAAAGCCACCACTGCAGCTAAAATTTGTATAATTTAATTGGCCGTGCAAAAAGTCATGTATTATGCACACCAGATTTTTTAAATTACAAATACATGCTATTTCCTTTTCGTGGTTTAAATAAAAGTAAAATATCTGGAATTTGAACTCTATTTTATGAAAAATTATATTAAAATACTATCATTTTCAAAAATTTTTTGTTCAGAAATGAGTCATTTTTTTTTTCCATAAAGATAGGTTTAACTGGTCGATTACACAAAAATGTGTTATCCGAAATGAGTTCACCAAAGCTAATTAGGTTAAACGTGATTCTGCTGTCAGATAGGAAATGTTCAGATAAAATAATTTTCGATTCCGATCACGTTTATGTGTCTAAATAAGAATTTCTCAGAACTAGACGAAGAAAATGATTTGTTGCTAGGAAGCGAGAAAAATGTTAATAATTATTGGGAAGAACTATGCTATATTATTTCATGCAGTAACTTTGAACACAGAGGCAAACCAAAACACCTAAATACTCAAAGGTAGAAAAATAAACGAACACTTTTTGCAAAGATATTTTTAAAATTCTGGAATTACTACCTATATAATAATACTTACGTGTATTTTGCATTTTAAATAGAAATAATTTAAAAGAAATATATGTAAGATTTACAACGCGGTATAACTATTGATTCTATTGGATAATAAACGTACGTTTAATGCAACGAAACATATATTTCTAATTCATCTACAAAGAAAAATAACTAAAGATTGAGAGAATATGGTTTGTCAGACAATGCATCTGAAAAGCGCCAAAAGCAGTGTTCATGTTTGTTTCCATCGTCTTGTACTTTTTAAATGTTATCGAAAGTCTCGTTAACAAACAGATGTATTTCTTTTATCCTCATATTATAAAAATAAACACAAGACGCCTCTGGAAACTCATTCATACAGAATGCTTAACTTTTCTTTAGAAAAGCGACAATGTAAAATAATAATAATAATAATAATAATAAACAAACAGAAAAGTAAATAAAATATAATAAAACTCAATACTTTCTTGACATGAAAGTTGAATTATTATTTGTAACCTATTCTATCTCCACTCAGTCTAAGCTACAAACATCCGGTCGTCCAGGGTTCGCTCGAATTTTCTCTTGAGTTGCCATTACTCCGCTTAGTTTTGTCCTTCAGACGGAAGCCTTCTCAGAGGGTTTACCCTTTACCCTCTTTTTAGACAGATAACCATTGCATGTTTTCCAATATTCAAACTAGCAACACATCGATCTAAATATAGATGGTACAATTTCAGTCCTAAGTATCGACAACTAATAATTTTATATTTGAATACTAAAATCAAGTAAATAACTCTTAACTGTCTAAATTCATAATATATAAATAAATGTATTATTTCGAAGTTATACGGAAACGTTAGCTGGATCACAGTTATGCGGAGCATAGATTCAAAATACAGATTATAAAAAATATTACAATCTGTATTTTGATATTAATTTAATGAAGAACCAGTGTTGGTATGAAATCGAATCTAAATCCATAAAAAAGCAGTGTTAATATGATTTTCATTATTATCAAATACCGAATTCGATCCTTATCCACTTCTCTTCCTTATAATTTTATGGTATTTTCAAAGGTAGTATGCTTTTAAAATAGCAATGCTATGCTTTTGTTTTGATGTAAACAGTTTGAGTAGTTTTATTTAGAAGTTCTAAATTTTCAGCAAGTTCATATAACCAAATTTTCGCTGAACTGGAATATTATTTGTATGACATTTAACACTTCAAATAAACAGATAAATGTATGAGCTTCTTTAAAATTAACGAAATAGGACAAAAATGAAAAAAACAGTAAGAAACTGAAACGAAAATATAATTTTCGTTCGCAAATATAGCGCACTCTTGCATTGCCTCTCAGTCAACCGAAGATTACAAAAGCATTGCGTAAATAAAGCATAATATTTCATAATACGGCTAGACCTGTTGTTCCTGCTGTTGTTGTTGTGATTTAACTCACTTGGCTGACAATACTTGGCTGATAAATATGCTACATATGAACAAGTGAAACATGCTGACGAAATTCATCGCGATAAGGAGCCCAAGATTGCCCATGGCCTTAGCAATAGCCTTGAGCACCATGCAGGTGACAGTACGAATTTGCTCAGTGCCTCCCCGAATTTTGAAGGGGAGCAACTTAGGGGGGAACGAATCCGAGGGTCCCCTTTTCTCCTACCTTCAATCCCTTGAAATTACTTTCGTCTCGCCGCATATTTAGAGTTCTCCCATGTCTCACAGACGCTGTACATTTCGAAACATCCATGCCAAATCTGGGCTTTGAACCCGGGCCCCTCGGTAAGGCAGACATCGTCGCTAACCACTATCCCGCTAGGGTGGAGCGTCCAGACCTTAAAGGCAATATCTAATATTATCATACGTTGTAATATATTATTATAACTATGTCGCTTAAGCAAACGTATAATGTATTTTGTTAAATTTGTTCATTTTTCAGTATTATATACTGATACTATTCCGTTTTGAAGACCGTAAAAAAATGACGGCGAAAATGTATCCGCAAATGCGCCAAATCTAGCAAACGCGCCTATTTTTACAGCGCGCCAAATCTAGCGTACGCCCTGATTTCGTTATTGCGTAAGTTTATATAGTTTTATATTTCTTAAGACGCCATTGAAATACTAGTTTAATGTTTAAATTCTTTTTTTGATATCCTATGGATTTAACAATTTGGGAATTGCCCATGACGAAAAGTGTGCAATAGAATTTTGGTTAAAGTGCAGAATCACCCATTGCTTGACGCGTTTTTAAGAATTGCACATACTCGGTATCCATGTACACATCGACCTATTTTCACTTAAAAAAAATATAAATAAAATAAAAATTAAGAAAAAACCCTCAGAATTGCACAAAACTGGCACTGCGCACACCCTTGACTTTATCTACGTACACATCGACGTATTTTCACTTAAAAAGTAAAAGAAAATTGACAAAAATTCAAATGTTTTTACCCTTGTAAAAAGCGGCAAACAAATAAGTGGGTGATTCTGCACTTTACCGAGAATTTTTGAAGGAAAAGGAATCATTCATTATAGAAAATTATGTTTGAACAACCAACGAGATGAAGCTATGCTTTAGCGATAATTCGGTAGCGAAAAATCATTCAGTTATTTTTAGCAATTTTTATATAAATTATAATAATGATCTGAAATAGGTATTTACTCTTATGCTTCCATTCAATCATGCTTAGCCTTTTTTATATAAATTATAATAATAAAAAAGTATGATATGAAATTAACCTTTCATGTAAATTAAAACATCAATCTTAAATAGTTATTTACTATTATACTTCCTTTCTTGCGTTAGGTTTGCCGCAATTATTTTTGGCAGCACTGGCATCAACAATAGTTTGGCGATTTTTTACGGCCCTCAAAACCGAATAGTACCTATATACTATTATAAAGTCCATTTTTTAGTATTATATATTTTAGTACTGTTGAAATTAATACGCGCGCAGTGCAAATAATTTCTGCTTTTGTTATGGCTCTATATAAATTTGTGCATACGAGGTTATTTACTGTCTTACTAAGTCCCATAGACGTCTTGCGTGGTGAAGCTGCGTACAATTCGCTGATGTATGTTGCGAATAAAAATGCATTGCTTAGAAGGCGAAGTTGCATTACATAACACCCCACTTATATTGCATTTAAATTATACCAGATGGTAAAATAGTGCAGAATACTATACATTATATTACATGAGGAAAAAGTGCAGTATACAATACCTTGATTAGTGTGCAGCTTACAGTTTGACATGTGTTGTTTACATTACATTTAAATTATGCAAATGAGGAAACAATACAGTAAAGAATAAATTGCATTGCTTGAATATACCGTACGGTATACAATACATTAATATCAGGGAGTACAGATTTAACATGTACTCTCTGAGATTATTTAGATTGTTTGCATAGTTGAACAAATGACATCTCTAGATATAATAAAAGAAAGAGTCTGTCTGTGTGTCTTTCGCTCGTGCTGCGCGTAGGCTAATAGATCCAGAGCTACGGAATTTGGTACATAGGTGCATCTAGACATGAGCCAGTGCACCTCGAAGCGATTTTTTTCAAAGTTCGAATCAGATTGTTTTTTATTGTATCTTTTTTCATAAAATCGGAGTATTTTGAATAGTTTCATTCTTTCAGAACTGTGGTTTTGGCAACAGTTTTTCATTCAATGTTTTGCATATTGGACTGCTGACTGTTGAAAATATGAGGTAAAATATTGATTGCTTATTTCACTGTTTTTAAGATACTGAAGAGTTTTTTTTTTTTTTTTTAAACGGGAATTTGGTTAATTTATTTATTAGGAAATTAATATTAAGGGATATTGCTTATTTCATGCCACTTATTTTTATTTATTTATTTTTTATTTATTTATTTATTTGACACGCAACACGCATGATTTTGATTTGTATAACTATTTCTCTCTGTTATGGCCCACCAACGGCCGAGCGGTAAAGACGCTGAACACTGGTAGTTCGGTCCGAGGTTCGAATCCCGCAAACATGCTGGCTGCATGGGCGTTTTCGTGGTTTTCCCCATGTGTAACGTGTATACAAACCAGTTTCCCTTAGAAAGCCCTCCACGAAGGCATCCCTCCGTTTAGGCAGATAGCCATCGTGTGCTTTGCCATAATTAAATAATCCAATCATTTCTGTTATTGAGCATAAGGACCTGATCTAAAATAAACATCAGTAACAGAAATGTTATTATTGAACAAACATTTAATCAATTATGACGAATTAATGTAACTTAACCCATTTTATGAGAACTTAATTGTCTAATTTCTAAGTTAATAATTATTTTTTCCTACTTTCAAGCTGTTGTATTTAAGAAAATGTGTGTCAATTACTTCAGAAAATCTTCGAACAATACTCTAATTTTAGAACATTGTATCGAATTAATGTAGAAATAATGAAACCATACAAAGATAAAATTTAATAGAATAAAAGGAAAAATGATGGTTGAAGTCAAGACAAAAAATTGGTTTCCTTTGTTGTGTTTCTTCAATTATAAATCAAACAAAAATGTTCCATGGATGAATATTGTGCAATAGTTATAACTGTGCTGGATTTTTTACACATAAAGCCGCATATAATTAAAACATATTTTGCTATAATTTTTCTATTAATTCCATTTATTTTAGAGCTATATTTTTCTAATAGATTTAAAATGAAATATGTAAAAAGCATTTTAAATATATTATGTTTGCTTGCAGTTAACAATTAAATGTTACCTTGTATTCCAAAATATATAATACGGTTACTAAAACAGTTAATTCTTCCTTATTCTGTTACATATTGCTTTTATGTTTATACTTAAATTTAAATGCTATGCACTTTCATGTAACTATATGAAGTCTAGCCGCATTTATTTATTTCTTGTTAAATATGACACATATTAAGATTTGTAAAGTCTATCAGGCTTTTAAAGCCGGAGATGTGAAAACTGAGCTATATCTTCACTGGAATTCTAAAGCCATGTTTCCCTAATAGCTATGCAGGCTACCAATTGCATTTTTAAGTTATACAGTGGGAAAGTAAAAAAATTCCTCTCAGTGTGACAGTTTTAAAGTAATTACAGACGTTTCAGCAATTGACGATTAATAATCACACGTAAGAAACATCCATAAGATCAATTTATAAACTAATTGATTATTAAAAATTATACTGTGTATAGTTAACACACGTATAAAACATCCATACGTTCGATTTAAAAAATAACTGATTATTAAAAATCATACTGTGAATTAAGCACATATTTAATATTTTCCTCCCGTATTTCAATTTATTTAGTCTGCTACATTCATTACAAAAATGTCTGTGACATTTGAATTCACAGTTTATATGCATGATAGTACTAAAATTTAAGAAAATATATGCAAAAAGAATAGCTACCACATTTATGTTCTAGAAATGAATATTTAAATAGGAGTTGGGAAAAATTTCAAAAATTGTAAGGTTTGTTCTATTCTCAACGAGCTGTAACGTTTAATTCTGTTTTAATGAGTACCTAAAATTCAAAAAAATATCTACTCATTTTTTTAGATTTTGTTTATGACAAATGTTATGACTCAAGCAGACTAATTACTTTCTAATAATTGAGTTTTCTTCATAACTTATGATCTAACTATAGTAAAATCATTATTTTGATCCTTACTTGGAAAAAAGAAGAAACACTCTTATTTAATTTGATTGTTGTTATTTGATAGCGGATTGGTTTGTTCCCCTTAACAAGTCAATTAATCTACGATTAGTGGAATAACTACCTTTTCAGTACATTAAATTTTACTTTGATTTTTAGTATCTAAAATCTTTCTATACAGCTTGTAAATCATTTTTACTGCAATAGAAATATAAATAACATATTTTTAACTACAACAGAATTCTAAATAACTTTAAATACCGACTTAAAATACTGATTAAAGTTTCTTACTTAAATTTCTGTTCCTTGGAGATGATATATGTAAAACCTTTTCTAATAATAAGTAATTGATTTATTACTTAGCAGATTTAACGCAAGTATTCGGCTTTTTAAATTTTTCATAAATTACTGATATATATATATATATATTTTATGTATATATATATATATATATATATATATATATATACATATATTTCCTATATATAGTAAAAGTAGAAACAGGTATTCAAAATCGAGTGACCTAGTAAGTCAAAATTAGCGTATAAACTTCCATAATATCACTCTAAGTTTCTTTTAAATTTTGTTGATATTTTGTTACACTTTGTATACAAGACTCCTCTTATTTTACTTTTGGTGAAATATGAGTCACAATAATAATATAGCTACGATAATTATTTCTTTAAAATTGTTATTACATTTGATTGAAACATGTAATCCAAAATGTTTATGTATTTTATTTTTTACAGCAATAAAATAACAAAGAAAAATAAATGCTGTAGATTTATAAATCCATCATAATTAGCGAGTATACGAGATCTAAAAAACTTCAGTGATTTTTACTTCAGAGCACGAAGTAAAAAGGAAGTATTGTAATCGCGATAGGTTTCAGGCATCATATTTTAACGCAAATATCCATTTTGACCGCTATGGAATGCAATTTAACAGTGTTTTTGCGTGACATCTGTACGTAAGGACAGGATAAAGGATTCTTTTCCCCCAAAATAATTGTAAAACTAATTTAAAATGAATTCTGAAGAGAATTTTTGTGGCGTGTATGCGTACATACGAATTTATCTCGTATAACTCAAAAACAAGTAGCCTCAGAGCGTTGCAATTTTGTATATAGTATTGCTATAACATGTTAATGTGAGCCTCGCATTTTGGTTACAGTCGGTCGCACCAAAGGTATATAAATATATGTATATATATATATATATATATCCACTCTGTTACTCGGCTCAGTTTCTTTATTCTTATATGTTTGTAAATTGTACATTTTTTGCTTTAAAAATGATTGAATTAAGGTTTTATTATCTTCCCGTTAAGGTTTTTATGCCTTTAGGAAATCTGTATGCAATATTTTTAGAATTATCAACAATTTAAAAGTTGTTTAAGTGCCGCTAAGCCTAATAACTTTTGCTTGTTTACATTTGAAACAACAAAATAGTAGATTTGTTGATCTAGAGAAAGTAAGTTTCGCAATAACAAAGATAACGCCGTTTTTAATTATTGCGAGTTAAATCATGTTTAATATATTGTGGAATTTATTCGAGGAAATAAGTGAAGATTTACTTCATAATTTTCAATACAGACATTTTGAGTTTTTATGTATTTTTGCCTTGTTGCGAAGTGAGATGAGAAATACTGAATCTTCTGTGAAAAACTGTTTTCTTTTCTTTTTTTTTTTTTTTTTTTTTTTTGCTTGTTCTTTCTTAATTTCGTTTGTACCATTGTTTTAGATTTATTATAGTATTTGAATGGAACATGTCGCAACGATTAGATAGTTCTTAAGATGATATAAATTTTGTGCATTCTGAGTTAAAAAATGATTGAAATGTAGCGCTGTTAAATGAACCTAGGGCCAGAGTATCGCTATGGTAAACAAATATAGTGAATTTTAAAGAGTGCGTTTATTCTGTTGTGGTTTATGCGCTATCGAAGTAGATTTAATTCAATTCGATAAGTTTAAATGAAATGCAAGAAAAAATGTGTATAATTTAATATACCGTACAAGGAAGTGATGTGGTGCACGCATCAGATTTTTTAAAAACCCACCAGAATTTAGAAAATTAAGTTAAAAATGTTCCAAGAAAGCTATTTGTTTAGAAGACTTTTTTTACTTCAAGAAAGCTATTTCCAAGAAAGCTATTTGTTTAGAAGACTTTTTTTTTCTATCCAACGATGTAAAGATACACTAACTGTACCGTTAAAAAGCTGAATACCAGATTAAAAATATTTGTATCGACTTTTGAAAAGATTTCTGTAGAATACTGCATTATCCCCTCAAGTATGTGAAACATTTCAAGAAAATTGGATTGACAGAATGAACCACAAATAAATATCAAGACTTAAAAATCAACCAACCATCTAACAAACAAACAGAAAATCTGAAGTTAAATAGCCTTGTAATAATTTGGATTATACTCAAAATAGACTAATCTGTACAAAATACTTTTTCTTCCTTATAAAGTATAAACCATTCTTTCGTGGTATAATTGATAATTTTTCATAAAACATCACAGCCATTCTGCGATATTTTTCGAATTTACTCACTTTCGCGCGTGATTTTATATGATCGCGCGTGATTAAATCGTGCGAGATTTTCGTGCGTGATTTATATTAATCACGCGTGATTTTCGCGCGTAATTAAATTTAATATGTTATTAAAAATAACATATTAAATTTAATGAAAATCACACGGGAAAGTGAGTAAATTCGAAAAATATCGCAGAATGGCTGTGATGTTTTATGAAAAATTATCAATTATACCACGAAAGAATGGTTTATACTTTATAAGGAAGAAAAAGTATTTTTTGCAGATTAGTCTATTTTGAGTATAATCCAAATTATTACAAGGCTATTTAACTTTAGATTTTCTGTTTGTTTGTTAGATGGTTGGTTGATTTTTAAGTCTTGATATTTATTAAAAATGTTATTAAAAGTGTTATTAAAAATAACATTTTATTTTAAACTCAGAGAAACTAAATATAATGTATTCTAAACGAGGCGTATTATAGTTCAGTCATTTGATCTAGGTTAGAATTTCAGCCCGTAAATTTTAAGTAATTTTTAAGTAAGTGCAACTTATTCAGTTTTGCGGATACCTTCCAGCAAAAGTGAATCCGCAGTTTTGCGGGTTCCCTGAACACTTTTTAAAGCAAAATACATTTAGCAAATGTTCTCAAATGAAAGCATGAATAGAAGAACAACACTGACACACAAGTCCTGTTTATACAGTAGTGTCTCTATTATTCCAGTGTTTGTAAGGTCTCAGCTGTCCAAACACGTTAACATTGCAGAACGTAAAAAGAATTTGAAGCATAAAAACACAGCACATAGTTATAGCCATTAAAGTCGAATGTATATCAGAAATTCTACCGAAAAATAAAGGATGTTAGATCAGATTATCCAAATACAGCAAACGTAACAAACTTAACCGAACACAACAGAACTCAAGAGGGTTACCCACTAAGGGAAGAATACCTTAGTGGAGGATGTTTTAGGGAAGATATATGTCCTCATATGTAAGGTGATATTCACATATGAGGAAAGCCACACACACACACACTCACAAAAAAAAAAAAAAAAAAAAAACTCACTCATACAGCTGGCTCTCTTCTCTAAATTCGAATCCGGATTGGATTACTGGTATACGGTAGTTTTAACAAAGGTCTCTAATCTACTTTCCACAGGCCAAAACCAGCCCTCAAGCATCACCAATCGATAGCCTGCGATAGCTTTCTTGACATACCCGGTATGTGGGTAGCGACATTTTATTTTGATTGTATTTTAAAATTCTCACTTACTAGAGAATATCACCTTAAAATCTCCAGTAACAATACTGCATGTTCATGGTAAAACAAAAGCATCTCGCGGCAAGTATCGCCCAGATTATCGACAGGCTTGCAAAACTCAGAGCTGACCTATGCCTCATTATATAATTTTTTAAAATTATTTAATCCTTCTTTTTTGAGGGGAGAGTAGGAGTAAGAACAGTGTCTAGAGAAAGAATTTAATGTTCACTCATTTTCTTTCCAGAAGTTTCTGAACTACTACTGCATTTGGATGTCACGAAATATAGGACAGTAAGTTTTTACTATAAAGTCTACAGACTTTATAGTAAAAACTTACTGTCCTATATAAAAGTGTTATATATATATAACTTACTGTCCTATATATAAGTGTTGCCTTAGTAAAGTGTGTTTATAATGTACGTTCCGCAATAAAGCAATATGAGTATCTGAAATAGTGTAATAATTATGTAAATTATGTCCTGAGCCTCAACGGCTACAGTAGCTTGCAACGTTATTTAAAGAACCTTCTAATGCTAGATATGCGGAGACGAGAGACAATACCACTTAGCCTTTTGGTAAAATTATATGTATCCGTTTCCCGTCACCTGTCAACTACATTTTAAAATTTACAGCAGGAGTAAATTTTACAAAATAATAATCCTAAAAAAAATTATATACACAATGAAACTGAATATTTTAATTGTAATTAGTGACATGGAATTTTTCGTAAAAATTACAATAAGTGATGTACATACGTAATTCACGTAATGGAATTAAAGTTTATACCTATGGTTAATGATATTTATGTAATTGTAACTTTCCATTGATAATTGATTGCAGTTGTGCATCAAGTTGACTTGTCAAAACTATCAGCAGTGACTTCAAATCCTCAGCAGTTAACTTTGATGTGTGGACATTTCTTATATATTTCATTTTGGAGAATGTTTTTCCACACAAATAAGTACTTTTGACAGCAAAAATAAAGCAACGAGAAAATTTATGCAGCTGATCAAACTGTGTGAGTTAAAGATCCTTATAGAATTCCAGCAATGATGAGTTAAAATATTTTTTCTTTAAAAATATCGCTACGCTGCAAATCAATCATTTCCCTTTGAAGTTCTGGGGCGGAGTTTTTATGTCAGCGTTAAAAGGATTTTGATAAATCTTGATTATGCAATTGCTTCCAAATTTGAAAAACGAAACTCAAAATTTCTTTTTAAAGTACGCAAAACTTCAGTTGAAAAATCGACCGAAGACGGAGTCTCAGTTTGCTGATTGAATGTTTAGCAAATATGAAAATGCGTGAGACATTTTCTGTTCAACTGAGATCAAAACATTTTTTTGTCGAAAGAACTTAATAATATGAGTGTATAAATCAGGCAGAAGACGAGTTTCTCCTTGTAATTTTATATTAAGGTTATTCTTATGTTTAGTTAAATATGTGTGAAATAAATTTCAGAACCACCATTGTTTTTCAACTAAGCCAAAAGATTTCTTTCATTCAAGAAAATTTCTATAATAACTCGGAAGTTAGAATCACTTGAGAAAGTTTTCGCAGCTGAATCAGCATAGTGCGCAGTTAAGTTATTTTCTCCAGGCTTTCCAATAAACTCACGGAACTGATGATGGCTAAGCGTATATGATATGATACTATTAACATCTTAATAATACATTATATGATTAGCTTATATGATTAGCTTTTAAACTTTTGACATATCAAAGCATTTTCTGGCCAAAGGCTGTTGATGAAGGACGTAATATACTATTGTAGCTTTTGAACCATCTTCATTTTCTACATCCTTTGATGCGAGAACAACGACACCATCATTTTGATCATACTTATTTTTGCCGCCAAAATTTAATTTTCCCCCCTGAAGATTGTTTTCCTGAAGAGCATTTTCAGTTCCTTTAAATAATCTTCTCCTGTGGTCGTTATGAATGTCAAGAAGCTCTTGATTCACTTCATAATTTTTATCTATCTCTCGAATAAAAAGTAACAATTGAGCAATATCTGAAACATCTGTTGGAACGAGTCACGCGGAAACGCCCACGAATTGCTACTTCTTATTATGCATTTACATTTTTAACGCACAAATTAGATAGTAATTACCGTAGGCTTTACCAAGTTTGGAATAATTCTAAGAATGTTCGTCTCATAATGATGTTTCATATTGCATTCTTTGAGTACTGATATTCTTTTATTACAAATTATACACACTACCTTATTATTTGACTTAAGCACGAAATATTGACATCCCCATTGCTCTTTAAATATTCATTCTTTTCCATATTAATACAAATCCACACTAAAGCCCCTTAACTTCAAATAAAAATAATGTACTTGTCGCTCTGATCTCGGAACGTTTAGTTATCCAGCTCTCAGTTGTCTCCCGTAGCTGTATCATGAGGCCTCGTAACGTATTTGAAAACACTCTGAAGTACTGGAATCTTCCAGTAAAGAGGTCAAGCAGCTGCAGTGACATTGCCTTGACTCGTGCTCTTAAGTGCAAATCTAAATTGCGAAAGGAGCGGTGTCCATCTTCACGCCAGGTGTACAGATCTTATTCGCTGGCTAGTTTCCAAAGGAAAACTGGCGTCCAGTTCACAACTGTACTATATTGGTAGGATGAGTTAGTCAGCAGAGGCGCCCTTTCAGACTTTCCCATGAGGGAGCAAATGAGACAAAATCCTTTACCAGAGAGGAGCCAAGAGGATCAAAATCTCTTGAAAAATAATTAAAGTAGTCCCAAAACCATGTAAAACGGTACATTTTCTTAAATTTCTAAAGCTGTGGGAAGCGCCATTACGATCTGCCCTCTATCAAATTCGCTTAGATCAGCAGCTTTTCCATTTACTCGCAGAAGTAAGCGCAAGAATGGTTCCTTACATTCTCCAAAGAAGCAGTTAAATACCATCCCCAATTAATCACGTGCCCTCCACATCATCTGGACGTGTTCACTGAAAAATGTGGGGATAGTCATAATATTTTCGCTCGTTAGTGTAATAGTATTGCCAGGTATATTTTACTTTTATAACAGTTATTTTAATTTTAAAGTGCTTTCCTATCAATTCTTGTTTTCACTAGCAACTCCTTACCAGAATGAGATTTTAGAATTCAAATATAGGGTTCCTTGTTCTTTAGTTCTCCGATGAACGTCGAGGAACCTAGTGAACTATGTAGCGAGTAATCGCTGAGTTCAAATAACCAAATAACTAAAGAATGATAGAGTTAAACTACCTTTTATTTTACTCAAATAAGAATAACAGTTGGCCCCTTTCTTGGGCTTACAATAAAGCCTCCACTCGGGCTTAAACTTCGAATAAGAAATAAGAACTAAACTATAACTAACTTAGAGAGACTTAGCCGAAGCTAAACACAAGTATCTAACTTAGTTAGCCCTTAATTTAACTTAAACTAGCCGACGAATATCAAAAGGCACGTAATAATAAGGCCGAGATTAATAGCTTCAAGAGAGATTTAGTCCGAAAGCAAACACGCGCTACTCAGGATTACCAGCTCTCTCTCTCTCAAAAAGAAAGTTGAACCTTCGTCAAAATGGTTCTTCTAGCTCATCTGCATTCAATGCTATTATAAAACCTCATTCTGGTAGGGAGTTATAAGTGTAAATAAGAATTGATAGGAAAGCACCTTTGAAATTAAAATAACTGTTATGAAATTAAAATATTCCTTACAGTAGAAAACCTAAAACAATTCAATTTTAGTATTTAAGACTTTTATATTAATTAGAACAACATATTAGATTTTAGCGAAGAAACATAAACCTTAAATGATACGCTACTCGATGTTCTGAACAGATTTTTATGAAAAGCATATATTGTGATACTATCCAAAACTTCTCAAATTTTGTTTTTAAAACTCGTATATGCATATACGATGCAAATAAATCATGATTGAGAAAAACACATTAGAGTTTTTCGATATTGTTGAACTGGAAACAGATTTGCACGAAAAAATATAGAATAACTATACTATGAGTGAATTTAATCTAAACTAATGCAGCGAAAATTAAGGCTATTTCTACGAATATTATATCTTGACATCATATTTATTTATATCAAACTGTAAAAAAGAATGATTTTTAGAGTAGCGTTTCATTTACAAAACTTTAAAACTCTTGAAATCCAGGCATTTTGCAAAAAAAGGCACTTATTATTTGCCCTGCAGATGATGATGGGACACGAGAGCAAAGACAAATTCGAAAAGACCCGTTGCTTTACTTCTTACTGATCCCAGAACGTAAAGCAATCATTATTCAGCCATAATTTTAAAAAAGACCAAGCATTTTTTACTGATGCCTAAACATCGCAGGATATACATGCGGATCCAAATGGCCTTTTTAGATCTGTTAACAGATCTTTACACTATACGAAGCAGTAAAAGAAGTGTCCGTACTTAATGAGCATCTCTAGTAAACAAAATATCAAGGCTTATTAAGTCATACTGTTTTTCTTACTGTCCCATAGTTTTCTTTAAAAACTGATTTTTTTTTATTTATTAATCTCACCCTCCTTGCTGCAACGAATTACATGGAAAACATTTAAGCATAACAAACTTTTCTACCATTTTATAAATGCTAATTTCTTCCCCTCCCCCTTTTTTACATATATTTTGCATTTACAATTCATTTCCGTTTATTAAACACATATTTTTTAATAAAAAACGATTAATTTTTTTGTTATTTAACTGCCCAATAAAACACAATTTTTAATTAAAAGAATAAAGCGGCAAATATTTGATTATGGTTATATTTAGGCAAAGGCGTTTATACACATGGCCAATTAAAACTAATAAAATATAATTCCGTTTTTCGTATTAAACACCTTTCTATTTATTAGAACAATAAATTATATTTTTTTTTACTTATGATCAGTATAATGTGATGTTTTATTTAATACTCGTTGCTATTTGAAATATGGAATTAGCGGTAGATCATATGATATACCATCAGATTTTTCCCGTATGTGTAAAGTCTCCCAAAAAGGCATCCCTTCGCTTAAGAAGATTGGTTTTGCGTACGTAATATAATAAATTAAACTAAACTAAACCCTGCAAGGAATGATAGACTAAAATAAGAACGCACCTATAATTTAGAATCAACTCATAATTACATTTTTTATTAAGATAAAGCACAGGACGTCTACCTTGTGAAAATGAGTACTTTCGTAAAGGCCTTTCGAAGGGAAACTGATCCATATTTGCGTTCCAAAGAAACCATGCGATCACGTTGTGCACTGAGATTTGAACCTGGGCCAAACTTTCAGGGTTCAACGATCTTAACCACTCTGTCACTGGTGGGCACATAACCGCAAGTGTTTGTCATTATCCTGACTTAAAAATTTAGTTAGGGAATTTGACTTAGGGAATGCATGGGATAATTCATAGGAGTGCAAACGTGTAATTCATAAATGTCAATTAATTGCATTCAAACTCATAAATCACAAATGCCAGTTAAATGAAATTTAGAAGTTAATCCTTTTGCAGACAAAATTAAAATTTCGTCCTGTAGTTGCGAAATAAGATTTTTAACTTTCTATGCATAATAATATCTGCTTTCCAATAATTGATAATTATCTGAACAGCACGTTCACGTATTATTTTAGCATTTTAATACTTACGTTACGAAATTTTTCTAGTTATTAAGAAATATACAGAAAAAAATACAAGACATTTACTATTTATTAATAAAACTGATAATATTTTTAATTGTACTTCGGCAAATCTGATAATTATCTTTTCATGAGTACATTATTATGACAGTCGGTGAATTTTAAGCAATTATTTAAGTAAGCATCTTGTTAAATTAATGATTTTATTAAATAATTGAATAAAATATTAATACATTTAAAGAAGCTAAAGCGATCAAAATATTCTCTTTTGAAGAAGTATAATTCTTTCATCATATTTAGCTTTCATAAGATTTAATAAGAAAATTTCATGAATTAAATATCATCGTTAAAATTTGTTTTTTAATTGATAAAGATAGAAAGTATAAAGATAGAAAGCGTAAAAGAGAAAACTTTTCTGAAGTGGGTAACATTATTTAAATTCAGTAGCTATTTAATGTTGCTTAAAGAAGAGAGAAATATTAAAAGTATATTCTGGTTATTATATCTGAGATCTTTTAAGAGTAATGAAGTTTGAATAAATTTTTGCCTTCTGTTCTAAATTTAACGAATTATTTCTAAAAAATTGCTTTAAATATTGAGTGAAAGAGTTATTTTTTTTTAAGGTTAAGAGTCATTTAAGTTTAATAAAATGTTAGCATATTTAATCCAGTTATTTATACTCCAGAATTTTAATAATAAAGTATAATTTGCTTTTACTTATGTAAAGTTTTATTACAAATTTTAGAATTAAATTGAATTAAACTTTTAAATTCAGAATCTTGAATTTGCATTTTTTATTACTGAAAAATTAATTTTGAAACATTCAACTTCATACATTCTCTACCATATTTTTAGAGCTGCTGATTTTGATATGCAGTGATATGCATTATATAGGGCATTAAACAAATGCACAATCAAATATCCTTTGAAATATTGGAGCACGGTTCTAATTTACAAAATGAAATCTGTTAAGTGAAATCTAAGATAAAGCCAGTTTTGGTCAGGTTGGAGAGACATTAGGTTATTTCAAAGCAGAAGAAATGAAAAATGTGCAGTGCTTTCGCCAGGACTCGAACCACGGACCTCTCGAATACGCTTCAAGCGTGCTGATTACTACACCACGAAGGCATGCTAAGAAGGCGGGAGAAATATCTTATATACTCCCCCTTTTAAAGGGCAACTGAAGATAAGAGGACGCAGTCGCCAAATCCTGGTGGTGAAGAAGCATCATTCTCCACCTTTTAGTTCGGGGCCATTGTAGCGTCATTACTATTGTTTTTGAAGCGGGAGAGATGAAAAATGTGCAGTGCCCTCGCCGAGACTCGAACCACGGACCTCTCCGCTACGAGCCGAGCGTGCTGACCAATATACCACCAAGGCATGCTAAGAAGGCGGGAGAAATACCTTATAACCTGACACATTTTAGTCAATGACGTTATATACTTTTATCTTATAGAAAAGAAAATGATACAGGTCAGATTAGGGTACATGAATAAGGCAAAGCCACGAGGGATATCTGCCTCAGAGGTGGGTTTCGTGGAAGACCTTCTGAAGGAAACTGGCGTGGATTCACGTTACACATGGGAAAAGCACGGAACCCAACTGTGCAGCCAGCCCGTTCGTCAGTGATCGAACCCAAACCGCGTGGAACTCCCAATATTCAGCGGTCCTTACTACTTCACTTCTGGTTCTGCCATGACAATATGAATAAAGTCTTCAATAAACGTAAACTCCCATCGTCGTGTGAAAAAAATTCCCATTGTTGTGTGCTTACCTTTGAGTTACTACCAATTAAGTATTTCGGAAAATTGACAAAAAGATCATAGTAATTGCAAAATTTTAACTTATAGTAACTGCAAAAAAGTACAGTATTTAAATATGAATGGGCTGTTGGATTTTTCGACCATTTCACCTTGTTACATACTACCTTTCAGATTTTGAATAATCCGAAGTTCCCTGCCTGCAAAGTGTCACTTATGACGGTTATAAGTCAGATGAAAAAGCAGACATTTTTTCAGTCCATAGAACAAAGGATTATCATTAAATATTTAGATGGAGAAAGGGCGATTACAAGCTTTTTTGATTAAGACAAGGCTTCGGAAGCAGTATAGGAAACAAAGTCTCTCACACGCAGACGAATTGATTACGTTGGTGAACACCTGTTATAATCGAAAATGTAGGCTTTAGTGCTTCACATTGGCATTATACAAATTCGATAGCGTCGACACCAAATGAACACCATTAAAAAACCGATTAATCAGATTCCAGAAAGCTGGGGTGCAAAAAAGGATTACTTACTCGGAATGAACAACTGTTTCTGTATGGTTTGGTTTGGTTTATGCCTCGAGGGCTATCTGCCTAAGGGAAAGGATGCCTTCATGGATTCTATTCTAAGGAAAACTGGCTCTTATACACGTTACACATGGCAAAAACTACGAAACCGCCAGTGCATCCAGCCCGTTCGTGGGGTTCGAACCTCGGACCGGACGACCAATGTTCAGAGATTTTAACGCTTTGGCGCTGGTAGGCCCAACTGTTAATATTTAATGATATCTGAATTTGATGTAATTAGATTAGATTATTTTCTTAACTGAACATCTTTGTAGAAAAGAAATATTTTGTTTTGTTTATAAAATCACGCCTTCTCGTTAAACGTTCTGGGATATGTAATCAATATTCATCTGTATTTTATGTTTCTTTTAGCTGCTTAAGTTAAATTTATAGCGCGAATTAAGAGTAAAGATAGAAATTAGGAGTTACAAGGCTACTTTGGGTAAATAATGTATAGTAATAAAAAAACAAGCATAATTAAAATTTTGCCAAATTTGAGCAAATAAATACTCTGTAAGGTATTTCTCCCACCTTTTGAGCGAGCTTTCGTGATGTGGTGGTCTGCACGCTGGGCGCGTATTCCAGAGGTCCGTGGTTCTATTCTTTGCGAAAACGTTGCTCATTTTTCATGACTCCTGCTTCAAAAAATTCCTAATGTCTCTATAACGCATCTATTAAAACTGCTAAGGCGGGAACATCAATTTTAGTCTGTGAAATCCTATGTCCAGAGAAATGAGACAAACTACCGAAACTGAAGGAGATTCTTTTCTAGCCTTAGACATCCATTTTACTTTCGACAAAAGTATATTTTGTGCAACTTACTAAAATATTTTGTCAGACTTAAATTTTTATTTTACTACTTCACAATATAAATTCTTTCTCAGAAGAAATTATACTGAACTGAACAGTAAGACCTTACATTTACTTGAAAAATAAAATCCAGTTTACTTTGTCTTTAATAAGATGGCAACTGGCAATTAAACTAACAAACGAAACTTTCGTATAATTAAGACAGGGAAATGTAACTTTCAGGCTTTCAAATAATTTCAGTTTATGAAGATATATAGTCAAACTCTGGATTTGTATAAATGTAATTTTACCTTTCTTACTTTGATACAAAAAATGAAATTTCCTTTACCATTAATAAAAGCGTGGCTAATAATAAAACTAAAACATGCTTTTCGAAGAAAGATAAAAATTAACTGTAACTTTCGATTTTTGAATTCTGATCAATTTTTCGATAATTAAAGATTGTCTGACGGTGCCTCTAAAACCATTCAAGCGTAACTCTTTTAATGAATTCCTATAAATTTCCAAACCAGCCTTTCAGCATTTCTGAATAAACAATCCTAAGCAAATCACATTCATGAATCCCAATACTTTACTCCCCATCTTCTGGAAGGAAATTTTTAATGATTTCAAGATAAAAATTGTGACAAAGACAATTTCAACGTATAAAGTTAATTAGCCGATAGCTTTGATTTTTCTAAATGAATCAGTGGATTAAAATTATCTGCAATTTTTTAAAGAATGCTTAGATACAAACTAAAAATTTTAAAATTTCGACTGTTTTATTTTAAATCAAATGCTAAGCGTCAAGAGTTTCATGAACGTTTATGATTTTTTTTTCATGCAAACTGAAAATTACATCGATTTTAAAAATAGAAGCATCTCCCTGAATCTCCATCACATTTGAAATTGCGGTAGTGTTTAGAATAATCATTTCCATTTCCTTTAGTAGAAAATCCTAATTTTGCGTAAGCTTTATTTTATAGATGAGAGGTACCTAGAGTTTCGATGGAATTGCGAATTTGTATAAATGTAATTTTACCTTTTTCTCGACAACAGATAATGTAAATAAAATAAAGAGGTCTTTCAGATTGTTATTATGTTTCAGACTGCTCATACGAGATCTTTTACTTAATAGTGAATTAAAATTTTTATTCATTCTTCATAAAAAAAGTATGAGTGTGAACGAGAATTATTTTTAACATCGGCAGAGGCCAAAATCTCTTTCACTGAAACATCTGAAACGCCCGTATATATGGTTTGATTTGGTTTGGCTTATTTAATTACGGCAAAGCACACTAGGGCTATCTGCCTGAGGGAAGGGATGCCTTCATGGAGGACTTTTTAAGGGAAACTGCATCGTACACACGTTACACATGGGGAAAACCACGAAAACGCCTATGCAGCCAGCCCGTTCGCAGGATTCGAACCTCGGACCAAACTACCAGTGTTCACCGCTCGGCCGCTGGTGGGCCGCCTGTATATATGTATTTTATGGAATGGATTTTCTTCCATGTCATGTAGGTGGAATACCCGTATATATTCCCCATGTTATGTGCTACAACGCTAATAATAACCGACATAAGTGAAGCGTCAACTTCTCTCTTGGGATCTATATACGCTTTCACCACTGTCTGCAGTTTCCCCTTACGACAGGATTGCAACTTCGAACATCAATAACTAAACATTAACTCTAAACAAAGGAGAAGGAACGAGCATTCAAACAACAGAATTACTTTTAGATGCTTCAAAAGAAAATGGCATGTCATTTAACGACTTCTGAAAGCAATGAGCTATGCATTAACTTAATGGGAGAAAGTACCAGACAGAAAATGATTCAGGCGTTCGGGCGACATGTCGATGGCTGAATGGTCGGGCGTTTTGCACGACTTCGATGTGAAAGAGTTAAGCCAATTAGTTATCCACCCAACATCAATGCATTCTCATGTCATCACGATCTCACGAGATATGACCAATAAGGTTTCTGGGAACACTATAAAAATGCAAAAATGCTAAAGATAGGTGTATAATATATATATACATATATATATATATATATATATATAAGAATTTCAGCCACAAATTTCTAGAAGGCGGTTTTTATGTTAAGGCGTCTACTAACCGAAAGACATAGTTTTAAATTCCCATTTTCATATCATGAATATCAGAAATTTTATATCTAACAAAGTTTTATTTTTATACGAACCATAGTATCGTCATCTTTTACTTTTCATATGAAAGAGCTTTTCACAAAGGACTTTCTGATTTTCTTAAGGCGTAATTCTCATATTACCAAGCGCTCTTCATGCTTTCTATTTGAATAAATGCAAGTTATATTTTAAATTAATAAGTCATTTTCTTACTAAATGAGTACACACGTTTAAAGGTGGCGTTAATTTTCAATGCAATAATAGCATAGAACTTTTTTTCTTGTCGTTGTGTTTTGCGATATTCAACAACTCATACTGAGTGTCAAATTTTATAACTCCTGGGAAAATATCTCTTAACCTAGAAGACTTATCTTGTCTGCTTAAGGCAAATATGTACCAAATGTTAAACTGAAATTGCATATGAATGTCAAATTACAGTTTTTTTATACCTCATAATTTTATAACTTTTTTTTGTTACTTTTTCGAGTAGTTTGTAATTTGAAAATTTCAAATCGCATTCTTTTTTTTATAATTTTGCATTTTTTAACTAAATTATGGAATTTGATTTTTATTAATACCCTTTTCTGGAATGTTAACTAAAAAATTCAATTTCCTTCGATTTTTCGTTGTGAATTTAAAAGTGTCATATAGTGCCATAAACTGCTCTAGACCTGATTTTTCAAATGAAACTCTAATTTTCAACAATCTGTTCGAGGAAACTTATCCATGGAATTCATATGAATTAATCTGGACCTAATTAAATGGTGAAAGTACTTTAGCAAAAGATTTAGAAATATTAGTTGCATTATCTTGCACAAAATAGGAAAATAAAGATTCTGAAGCACATTATTAGATCTCTAACAATGAAATCAATAAAGAGGTTATTGCACTTTCTAAGCACGGTAGCAAGCCAATCATAACAATAATTGAATTTCGGTGCTAAGATAGAAATCGGGAAACTTTTTGGAGATAAACTATAAACTGTTACTCGGAAATGTGACATCTATTCCTCATCAATAACGTAGGTAATTTTCTTTCACTTTATTTTAGCATTATTTACCTAAAAGTAAAACGTTACGTATACGTAAATACTTCAAAGTTATTTCAAATACTTTTTGTGAAACACTGAATATCTTGATAATAGCAAATGATTTACACACATATGATTGCTTTAGAATTCTTTTTCAATTTAAACTTTTTTTTATTTTAAGCGAAAATGTCAAAAATGTAACTTCAACGGAAACTAATTCGAACTAATTCGATACACAGGCATTAACTGTTTACCTATTAGACTTATATGAGAATGAAATCTAACTGGAAGGGAGAAATGTTAAATTACTCGAAAAAGCAAATTTGAATTTTTAATGAAATTGTCTCTTTTATAGATAATATTAACATATGCTTTTCGAAGCAGCGCTATGTTTAAAAAAAATTTTAGCTGCACGCAACGCACAAATATTTTGATACAAAGTTGAAAAAATAAAGAAATTAAAGGAAAAGCAAATAAAAAATCTTAAAGCTTTCAGATTTCATATTACATTCAAATGGGATTTTTTTTTAACGCTTTGCGTGTTACCTTCATTTATGAAAAATTATAACATATAGAAAAACCTAAATCATCAAATACAATTAAAAACCAATTTTCAAAAATTAGAGCTTCTACACAAAAACAAGCAATTAGGCCAAAGAGGCAGGAAGACAAAATTTTCGATGCACAAAACTGGAAATTAATTTTTTGTCCCACTGGCAAAGAGGAATGCAAGTTGGTATGTCGATTTACACAATTCACTACTTTACTAAGAATGTGAACTGTAAACAAATGATAGCCTCGTTAGGCCTACGCCATTTAAATTCGTAAATTATTGATAATTCTACAACTATTGCATGCAGATTAACTAGAAGCATAAAAACCTTAACCGGAACATAAGAACAACATAATTTAATCACTTTTAAAGTAAAAACGGCACAATTTACCAACATATAAGAATAAAATACTGAGCTCACCTAAGCGGGTAACAAAATGGGAATATGTATATACAGGGTGTATCAGTATCACATGTCGGAACTTCTACTGGTGATGGGGTGCACACCAACGACTCAGAATCCTAGAGTAATGCAGGGTCTGAAATGCTTTTGTGAAGTGGTAGATGACGTTGCTCGAATATTCCGAGAGTCCTTGCAGGAAATTATCATTTCGCACAAGGAGCAAAGCTAGTAGGACGAATAATTATACGAACGCGGAGTTAGCCGATATGCATCAATGGCGTATACACAGCCATAATTTCTTTGCAAAGCTCCACCGTACGTTAGCTGAAACAGGTTCCTTTCAACGAGCTGTAATGAATCGAGCGCGATCAGCACGGACTCCGGACATCGAAGAGAATGTGCTACATCATGTACACTCTAAGTTCGAGTATACGAAGTAATGCACGCATTCGGGGTTTCCTGTTCCAGCATCTTCAGGATTCTCGGAGAAAACGAAATGCGTCCGTAAGGTTGCTATTTATATTTCTGGCTTTGGCAACAGTAAGTGTTGTTAGATGATAGGCTCTAAAAACTTGTGATACTTCTAACTACTACGATGAATTATGATAGTTTTTATCGTTTCTGTCAAAGATAAGACTTTATTTTTCAAAGCGTGTAGGGCGTAAAACAGTCAAGATAGACTGACTGTTATAATCTGGCTAATAAAGGGCACAGAAAAAATAAAACGTACAATAATATGCAAGGCAAAGTCCGAGACATCAGATTTTTGCCTATCAATTATAAAACAAGTTCAAAAGCTTGGAAAAGTACTACTATACTGTAGGAGATGTTGATTTAAACTTAAGCTTATGGCTATTATTCTTAGCTTCAACAGTTTAATTTGAGTTCAAGCTTGTCCAAACCTTCTTGCCCCGTGTTGCAGTATTCACTAGAAGTTAGAAATTTATCCAAATTAATTTCATTGTTCCATACATCATTGTTTTCATCATTAGTTTTGATTCTGCAGGCTTTTCATACGCTTTTCGTAAAATATACAGACGACTCCAATCGAAAGTTTGGTATTTTTAACCTTACCTTCTTCAGACTGTTTTGCCATTTTATCTAGATTGGCGTTGCTTACAGGGCTGTATACAGTACAGTGCTTACAATAAACTGAAAAATTCATCCCGGGCAAAAAATGGAATTAACTCGTGAACATTTTCGTGCGATCATTTTTCATACATTTCGACGTAGATTACCAAGACGAGAAAACCAGACCGTCTTGGTAATTTACCGAGACGACGTAAATTACCAAGACGACGTAGAATTACCAAGACGACGTAGATTACCAAGACGATTCTTAACTAATACCACTTCACGAGAATATTTATAATATAATTATGGCCCTAGAAACCTTAAATGAAAATTCTTTCGGAATACCAGTTGTAACAAAAATTTAAATTGAAGAATGTTACACACTAGTAAATCAGAAAAAAAAAATTTCATTGAATGGCATTTAAAAGAAAAGCCAAATCTTGAATTATAAGAAAATATTTATGCATTTCATTTTGGCTTTAAAATAATTAATGATGAAAAAATGAAGAAGCTGAGTTATTTTATGACCATTAATTTTGTATTTTTGGAGTAAAGTAAGAAAACAAGCAAAAAAAACAGCAACATTTACAATAAATTAGAAACACTCTGTTAAAGTAAAAGAAAAAAGAAAGAATTCTGTCAAGAAAAAGTATAATATATTTTCATATTTTGTAAAATGCAAACCCATCATAATGATATTCTCAAGGAGGTAGACTATTATTTTAAAGTTAGGAAGTTATTTAAATTTTTTTTTAAGCTAGAATGTGTAATATAACAAAGAAAAAGCATATTTTCTCATTAAAATTCATGTATAACGCATAATAACTTTATAAAAATGCATTTATCATTTAGTAAATAGTCTATCTCTTTACATGAAGTGTTCTAAACATGTATATCAGTTTTCATAAGATATCAATCATAATGTTTCGAGATATTGTGCTTCATGTTAGCATTAAAACACGAAAAATGAAAAACGATAAAAACGCATTTAAAGAATTCAAACACTCGGTTACCTACTTTTGATCAGTTTGTAAACTTAAAATTCCGCTGATTTATAACTAATGCCCTCTTGTGTTTTAGAATTTAATATTTTTTTTTTTTTTTTTTTTTTTTTTTTTTTTTTTTTTTGCTTTCTAGCACCTTTTAAAATTTTAAAAAGCCAAATCAGGGAATGTCGTGTTGCATTGTCGATACGGTTAACATCAAAGCTTTCATACTCGTTTGCAGTGTAGCAACCAATATCATAACTAATTTACTATATCTATACATAATCTATATCAATATATATCTATACCTATGAAAAGTAATGAATATTACGCTGTAATCTTTATATATATAAGCGGCTAAAGTGTGTGTCGCCGATAGTTTATTGTTGCCACTCGGAAAAATGAGCCCCGGAAACTAACATTTCCGCAGTTTTTAATTAATATCTCGGCCGATTAAAGTCGTACGAAGATGAGAACGTTCGGAATGAGAATGGATTCGGATAATTTTTTTTGGAATTTGAGGATACGCGTCTCGAATTTCAGTTCGGTGCCATTCCGTTGATATTCGAGAAAAAAGAATTTGGCACGTAGCCAAATCTCTAATAGGGAAAACACAAGAAAGAAAGTGGAGAATGTAGAGAAAAAGTAGCGGAAAATTAGTTTTTAATTAATATCTCGGCTAATTAAAGTCCTAAGAAGACACGAATGGTCAAATGGCGTGCCACGGACCTGCGGAATCCAATTGTTTTGTTGCCATCATAAAAATACTTTTTGGTCTTTAAAATGCAATTAGATAAAATTTTAACCCCCGAAATTATAAGTAAACAACTCTGACACACCCACTTCGGCCTTTTAAATATTTACGTCTTGTGCAGTTCTGGTATGCTTTTCGAGGACAAGGTGTCAAATAAAGTGTCATAACTTCGGTTTAAATTAACGCAGGAACAAAATTCAAACAGTTTTGAAAAAATAAGAAATAAGACTTTCATCGCGCACAAGAGAATAAAAAGGAGATTTTTGACCAAAATCTCGGTTTCTAAGGTATACAACCCCCTTAAAAACCTTTCACCATTTTTGAACGAACAACCAACTTTATTAGTCAAAACTTACAGAATAACTAGAAAAAAAAATTTTTAAGTGCGCTCATGGTCTGCGGATAATCGTCTGCGGTATTTACATTTCCTAGTGGAATTATGTTGGTAGCGTAGCAACGCAAATACGTTACAAGTGTAAAAGTTTCCTAAATATAAATATAGGAGGCTGGGGAACATATAAAAGTCTAGACTGAATATGTTTTACAAGATTTATTTTTTTAAATTAAAAATACCAAACCATGAATATTTTCATCATTTAAAGCATCTTTGTATTTGAAATATGTACTTGCTACCAAGAGTTATAAAAATAAAGGTCCAGTAAGAGCTTTTCTGACTACGGTGTGTAATTTCCATTTCTACACTTTTCTTTAGTAGGAAAATGACTCCAATAAAATGTGATTCAAGCAAGGGAAATGTCTCGGTTCTATGTAGCACATTTATTTTAATAGTAATTTGAAATGATATGTATAAAACCTACATTATTTATTACGTACGTTTGTTCTAAATTCTTTTTTTAGCTCTTGGTCCTATTCAAACGACTCTTATTTATGTACATAAGATATTAGATTCCGGCAAACGTTAATCCGACTTACGCGGTTTTTATTGGTACTTCCTATTGCGTTACTTCGGGGTGTTACTGCACATGGTCCTGACTTACGGAATGAACTCGAAGCTACGCAGTTCTTTAAATTCCCCTTTAGTTCTTTTACTCGTAGTCTGTTAGTTCTTAGTTCACATTTCTTCGTCCCCACCATGAAGATCATTTTCCGAGCATTTATCACGGTCGTACTTGGAACACAGCACACCAAGGAGTTCCCGGAATTTTTTGTTTGCAACAGCAGGTAGTGATGCGTTTCACTGAAAACTATATAATTTCAACTTGTACAGATAATTATAATATCTACAGCTAAAATACCGCGAATAAAATGTAAATCAAACTAAAGGAATAACTCCATTTTAAGTATTGCAGCTATTTTAATGTAGTTTTGAATATATATGTTAAGAAATTACATATGTTATAAGGTATTTCCCCCGCCTTCTTAGCTTGCTTTCGTAGTGTAGAGGTCAGCAACCTCGCCGCGTATTCGAGAGGTCCGTGGTTCGATTCCCGGCGAGGGCATTGCACATTTTTCATCTTTCCTGCTTCGAAATAACCTAATGTCTCTTGGATCCCCTAATCCCCAGTCGCCCTTTAAAAGAGGGGAGTATATAAAGTATTTCTCCAGTCTTCTTAGCATGCCTTCGTAGTGCAGTGGTCAGCACGCTCGGAACGTATTCAAGAGGTCAGTGATTCGATTCTCGGAGAGGGCACTGCTCATTTTTCATTTTTTCTGCTTCGAAATAACCTCATGTCTGTGCAATGCTACTTTCAAATAAATAGTTTCCTAACTCTTGGCCTATTTAAATATTTTTTTTTAATTTTATGTTTGCAAAGTTAGATTCCGATTGCATGAATCCGACTTTGCATCTGACCCACTTATCGCATAACTTCGTGGCATTACTGAACTTTGAAAACTTAAATGTTAAGAGTTGCGAAAGTACCATTTTCATTGAGAAAAATCTTTCAATTACAAAACTGAAAGATTCCTTCTTTCTATGAGAAATAATTTATTTTAATTCTTATTTCGTCAGGATTTTCTCTCATCTAAAGGCCTAATAAAACACTCTCTTTCTCCATGCTAATATATTACCAACAACAAGCATTTTGATGAAAGTTTTTTATGCCGGCTATGGTATCTCCCTTAAATCTAAAAATATTGTTGACTTGTGCAGTCTCAGTGGTTACACAGGCTTTGACACTGACAAGCAATAATATTTTGTCTAGAGAATAAAGTCCATAACAGATTCTCTGCTACTGAGGATACAAAAATATTCGTTATTTCGCAAGGAATCAAAATTTCGAAAGAGAGTAAATATATATTGCAAAAATAGAAACATATATTATAAGCACTTAAACAAAAAGTCATTTAAGTGTTTTGAAAAGAAATATGAAAAACATATTTTCTGTAAACACTGCTGATGAAACTGAATCCTACTGTGTATATTTTGTTCTTTGTTATGATAAAAATACTTATTTCCTTGGGTAAAAGGATTATTTCATAACTCCAAAGAATCCGTATGAAAGCTGCCATTATTGCTTTCGAATTTCAGTCCAGCCGTTTATTATAAAAGGTAAAGAACATAATTATAAAAATGACAATTTTCATAAATTTTGTATTGATTTAATTGCTGCTGCTTTGAATTACTTGTCAACCTTCAATTCTTTGAATGGTAACAACATAAACAGCAATATACTGCTCATTACTATATTTACCTCTACATCTAAAAGCTCATTTAGAGCATAAGGGCTAGAGCATTTAACATAGTTGAAAAATCTAAATTAAAATAGTTAAAATAGTTGAACACTCCTTGAGTAATTAGCTGTCGTAAGTGGTACTTGTAGAACTTCTAAGGTGTAAGATCACAAAATCTGTTGAACTGAAAATCTCTCGAAAGGTTTATGGTAAGCGAAGAGGAGTGCTAGACTTTCGGATTCTATTCAAGCGGCGATTCTTAGCCAAAACTGAGAAGCAGCTAAGATTTCATTTGCTTTACTTAATTAAAACTATAAATTTCTTCTTCAGTCATTAAATTTATTTATTCAGTTCCAAATAAGCATTCAAAGATTCTATGCTGCGGTGCGGATTCTGATTATATTTAATGTATTGTAATAGGGGGACCGGAAAGTAATGTCGCTTTCTTATATTAAATGCAAACGAATTTAATAAGTTTTAATAAATTTTTATTTTTTATCAATAATATAATAAACTTAATTATTAACAACCTTTTGCCATCTAATTTGCAGATTTTCAATCTCGGACCGTTAAAAATCAATTGCTTTTTGAGTAAAATATCTCGAGAAGACATTTTGGACATCATCCAAATTTTCAAACTTTTTTCCACTAAGAAATTGTTGTAGGGATCCGATGCTGCGATATCGGCCGAGTATGGTGGGTGAGTATGGCGGTATCTCCCACCCCAATTCATTAATTTTTTCCAGTGTTCGTCTTGCACAGTGCGGTCTTGCATTGTCGTGTTACAGAATGACGCCTTTTCTGTTGACAATTGCTATTTTTCGATTAAAGATTGGTTCAAATCATCCAATTGTTCACAATAAAGGTCTGCATTAACAGTTTGTACAGGTTTCAGTTATTCAAAATGAACAATTCCGCGAATACTCCATCAAACACCCAGAAACGCCTTTTCAGGGTGTAAACCCTTTCTAACCCCTATCAAAACTGCCTTTTGAGTTTTGGATTATCATATAGGACTTATTTTTTGTCTCCACTAATCAAACGATCAATAAACAGTTCTGTATGGTGCCTCTGAAGCAATACGTTGCATGTGATGGATCGCTTGGCTTTGTTCTTTTCGGACAGATTATGGGGGACTAAAGCACCTGCTTTACTTATCTTTCCATTCTGCTTTAAATGTTCTTGGATGGTCGACCAAGGTTGGGTAAGAGTGTTTGACGTGGATTTGCTTCCACTTTTGCCCTTAGCATGTTGTTGTCGACATGCGCAGAAACGACATTACTTTCCGTTCCCCCTATTATTAAGGAACTTATTTTATTTACTTTTTATGTGAAAGAAAAGTAGCGTAATGAATTAATGATTTAGAAGATGTTTTTGTCTTTATTATTTGTTTTTTAAGTTTTTTTTCTTCATTAACTGAACAGAAAGGTAATTTGCTTACTATAAAACCTTTTTAAAACCTTAGAAGCTATTTATCCCACTTTCTTAGTATGCCTTCGTGGTGTAGTGGCCAGCACACTCGACGCGCATTCAAGAGGTCCATGGTTCGAGTCTCGGCGAAGGCATTGCTCATTTTTCATCTCTTCTGATTTAAAAAAATACCTAATGGCGCAACAACCTTGCATTTGTAATTCCTAATATTGTGCTATTTTTATTAATGCATGCGGCTTTGATTGCACATTTTTCGATTTATTTATTTTTTTCAAATATTTTAGTAAATCTTTTAAATGATGAACTGTATACATTTCCCCCTTTTTTTATTTGTTTGCTTTAGTCAGTTACGGATGTGATGATTTGATACCTGTTTTATTTCTAGATTTAAATACATGATGTGTGCTTATATTTGGGAGTTCAGCCTTTAACCATTCACGGCGTCTTTTTTGTCGTTCATTAAGTTAATTTTCTCCAGAGATACTTCAAGAATATCTGTAATAAAAATGTCATGAATAATATTAATTTTCATCTTTGATAGCTTGTTTATAAACCCATTTATCCATGGCCTTACGCACATATAAAAGAATATATTGGGTATCGATATTTACTTTGAATAAACTTTCAAATTCTAAGTTTTTAAGGGAGAGGAAGTATGAAAATTTAATTAATATTTCTGGAAATGGAAGAAATGATAAATCTTTATTAATAGGGAAGCAATTAATATTGCTTGCAGAGAAGAGGTCAAAATTTTTTATTTGTTCGTAAGTTCATTTGTTCGTATGTTATTCATCTCGTGTAATCACAAAAAATTTACTCACAGATATGTTCTATCACAAATTATTTTTAAGGACATACAGACTGATGAAAGGTGAAGAGGAACAACTCTCATTTTCAGTGCGAAATGAACTCACTTGCAGTTATTGAATTGTTATAAACTGGTGAAGAGATTCGTTATAAAAAATAATTCACATTTTGATTTCGTAAACTGACTATTAAAAATTTAAAGAATTTATAAAAACGTCATTTTATTTATCACTATAAAAACGTAAATTATTGCTAAAAAAATTCAGCAAAAAGCAAATTACTTCTGAATCGAGCACAACTTATACTATGGATTTGAACGAAATTCGCAGAATAAGACTGAGTGCAAATTACATTAATTATCTGGCAATTATTCTGAAAATACACAACCAGTCTACATGCCAGCTCCCCAGGTTTTCTTTCGTAGTAGAAATCGTCGAGAAACATTATGAGAAAAAAGTCACTATTCACTAGTTAACAGAGACTCATACCTCGAAGCCTAAAAAGGGAAAGCAATTAGCTGGTATTGTTCCCTACATCTCATACACATCATGCTTAAGAAATACAGACATTGTAATATTTGTTCTGTTGTTGATGTTGTTGTTGTCCGTATAATATTGAAACAATGATTACCAAAGCCTATTCGAAAGAGAGGTTGGGCTTCTATTTTCCACCCGCAATTTTGAGGGAGAGCAGTCCACGCCTCTCCCTTTCCACCAATCTACACGAGAGGACTTTCGCCTGGCCTCACATTTCGTGTGCCGCCATGCCGCACCGACACAATACACTTACAAACATCTATGCATTTTCCGGGATTCGAATGCGAGCCCTTCATTACCGTAGTAAGCTCCCCTAACCGCTATACCGTGTGGGCGACATTTGTTCTGTTGAAGCAAATTATCACTCAGCTTTCTGATTGTATCTTACTTACAATAACACTGATGTTTGATGCAAAAACCAATCATGATGACCATAGACTTATTGCTCAAATATACAAATGTGCATATTTTAGAAACTTATGTCCAGGTATATGCCAATTAGAAATCTTATCAGTATTATATGATACCTGTTGATGCTGGTTGAAATTATGTTGATTCGAAATTATGTTGCTATGATCATTGCACATCTCTTTGTCTTCCAGTGAATCAGTGTATGTATCTACTGTTTTGAACTACTTCATAAAAATCATTTCTTAAATTAGGTTAGATTATTTTAATAAAACACATCGGGCTTTTCTTTCCAACAAGAAGTATGCCTTCGTGGCGACATTAAAAAAATTGCTCGTGTGTACACAAATATGTGAAAATATCATTACAGTCAGCCCATTTGCTGAGGTTGAAATCCATTCAAACTTCCAGTATTCAGCATCTTGACATCTCGGTTACTATTGGCTATTAAATAGTTTCTTCTACTCATTTTTAATAGTACGACAAACTCATTCTGTGTGAGGTTCAGAAGTTCTAATGTTACAGAAAAATATATTTTAATGAGATTCATTTCTACCGATATAACAGTAACATATAGACATAAAATTTTGTATTAGAGATGAACATTTTAGTTTTAATTCTGAATGTTACTTTAGATAAAGAGGGATATTTTTATTTGTTAACTTATGAGAGACAATGAATTAATGACAATGAAACTATGCAATTAAAAATGGTTGCAAAAATAATATTCTAAAAGTTTTAGTGACAATAATAGTAAAGTTATTATTATTGTCACTAAATAGGTAATAGAAAAATTCAAAATTTTTCTTTAAATTATGTTACGAATAAACAAAATACACATTTAGCGTATTTATTCATTTTCTGAAGCTGAAAAATCTAAATGATATTTAAATAGCGTATATTTTACAATGCATATGTGCTGGGAAATTTCTCATGGCGACAACCACGCGAAGAAAACTTTTAAAGGCAATCGCTATTCCCATAGAGCATAAAAAAACATCAGATGTAATAATAATAATATCCTGCTCTCTCTTTAATCTTGAACCAAAGCATTACGTTTACTAAGTCGACCAACAAAATATCTAGTATTGGTATCAACCTTAAACATTTAAAGTGATATAAAAAATCATATTATTCATACCTCAACATGATGTCATTTATCGTATAGATTATGCTGTTACAAAGTGTTATTTGAATAAATTATTGCATTTCTAAACTATTTATACTCACTCTTTTATTTACTATCTATGCATGTGGTAAAGTGTACTAAATTAATGCTCATGTAATATAAATTTTTCCCAATTTTGCTTTTGAGTTTACTTGCAGCAGTGCATATATTTCAAATTTGAAATTTGTTGTAAGTATAAATGACATTTTTCCCCTTATGCAAAAATACCATTTAACGTTAAAAATTAAGATTAGCATTCATTAACTCTGTTCTCTTCTTGGTGAATGAAACCTACCTAAAACATTTTTGGTATAGTTTTCGGAGCGTCTTCTGCGCTCCCAAACTCGACGATTTAAAAGCGAGCCATGGCAACACTCTACGGGGGAGAGGGAGGAATCTTTTTATTTGCAGCGCGCGGAACTGTGTATCGGAAATTCTTAAAATCGCCTCATTTTAAAATTATTTTGCGACATTGCTATTAAACTGAATTTTATGATTTTAGTGCAAAGAATATGATATTTAATAAATAAATGTTAAAGAAAAGCCCCTTTGGACGTAATTTAAAATCTGAAACCTTTCAGTTTTTTTTTTTTTTTTTTTTTTTTTTTTTTTACCTACTAAGATCTTCATTTCTTCAAAAATGCAGTGATCATTTAAATAAAATGTATATTTTTTTATATTTATGTTATCAATTCAGGAAGAAACATCTACACTTCAGAAACACAATGCCTATAAAATTACTTAAATATAACCACTATATATGATTATACATATTATATTTTTAAGGCAGAATGCAGCAAAGTCGTACTGTCACCTGTATACTACTTAAAGCTCTTGCAAACGACAAGGGCAATCTTGCACTCCTTACCAGGACGAATTTCGCGGGCTTGTTCCGATGTTACTATTAATGAAGTGACTTAGGTCACAATAACACCACATATATTGTTTTTCAGGAAAGAATGTAGTGAAAATTTAAAACCTAGAATTATAAGTTATCAAGAAGAAAATGTCCGTTTCCATAATTAGGAAAGAAAATCACGATAGGTATAAAAAAGAAGAAGTACATTTAAGAATGTCATTGTTATAGATTTTACAAGTATAAAATAAAAGCAAGATTTTTCTAATGCCTTTCATAATGAGAAATGACAAGTTGGAAGATACAAGAATAAGCAAATTTTTGGTGAATGTCAACCATTCTCATTAAAAGTTCACTTTCAAAATGGCATGCGATGGCATATTTCCCTACGCTTTCTATAACAATAAATCTCAGACACTGAGATCGGTCGAGAGTGACATTAAAGCTCCACGTAAAATGCCTTGAAATTAGGCAGTTATTCATTCCTAAGCTACGAGTATATTTTACCAGCTCCTCCACTAATGGCCGAAATGTGACAAAGTATCTTTCACTCTAATGGCTTTGTCAACAAATTCCAAATTTGTCTCCATGCGATTCAACATTTTTTAAAGCGCCATACTGGAGATATTTTTCTGTCAGAAAATCATTTAACTACTTGCACTAAAAAGACGTGCCACGCACTTGGAGATGCTTTTGTCTCAAACCGAGCGCAAAAATGAAAATAACGTGGTGCACACGCCATCTAACAACGAGATTGTTTATTTCTCGTGTTACAGCTCTGGATTTCACTCGCAGACGCGGAGCGGCGTAAATGAGACACTTGTTACGCTTGACGCTTGATATATTGTAGCGCACGGCACCGCAACCGTGAAGTTTAGTAGTAGCGCAAGTGGTTAAAAATATACGTTAAAATATTATTTAATTTGCAAACGCTATTTTTATTTTATTATATTAATTAAATTGGAAAAAATGTCTTAATTTAGATTTCGTTATATATAAATAGGTTTTGTGAAATATGAACGCTTTCTATAATGTAGCAGAGACAAAAGTAAAACGAGACCTTCTAATTAGTTTTAGGCCATGTTTAAATAAAAGAAGTAATTTAATTTACATAAGAGAAATCATTTTCAAGGCATCTCAAATAGTTTTATGTGCGTGAGGCTTCCCTATATAAAAATAATTATTTTAGATATAAAAATAAATTGCTCTTTTAAACAAATAAAATATTAACTCTGTTATTTAATTTCTAGTTTCTTACATGTTATCCGTCGACCGGCCAAGTAGCGCAATCTAACACCAATTTCGGATGACAGTATCCTTTAGAATCCTGCAGTAATGATTGGCGAGCGTTTCCAAAATTTCCGCTAACAGTCGACGGGCTAATTTGTAACTACCAATTTCGATACAGTTTTTCTGTTTGTTTTATTGAAGTGAAATATTTTAGTTTTTATCGGTACTTCTTTGTCATAGTGGCACACGAGACTGAATCGCCAAATAATCGAGATATCTCACCAAAATCAGCCTCCGTGTTTTTAATTATGGGAATATTAAGAATATTAATATTATCTTCGTGTTCTAATGCCACGTAATCGTATATTAGCACGGTGTTACATTTTTGTTGCCGCCACGTTGTTCATACATTATCCACCTTTGATGAGGTTTTCGAATTCACATTGTTTATTTTAAAATATACTCGTTGCTTTTTTGTGAATGTGACATCAGCAGTCTTTAATTTACCATGTAATAAGGTGGACGCCATATAATTTTCTCAAGAAAGAGCTCTTTTACCTGACAAACCAGTACGGGAAAATGGACAGAACATGCATTAATGAAAAATTAACATGAATTAATTTTATGTTAATGATGAAACCATTTGGAAATGCAGTGTTAGAAACTACAAAAAGAAGAATGCCCTTAGTGTTTGTGAGAACACAGAATTCTCACAGTGAACACGGTGACTTTATCGATTCTTGAATCGTTATCGTGCCCTACCACGTGCGTCGCAGTGGATAAAACCTGGAAGGACTGGTTTATTCTGCCTGTCGTCGTGTTACCCAGTGTGTGGGCCTTCGGGCCACACACAGCTCTCACCATCGTCCACGGAAGAACATAATGTAATCGAGCTGATATTCCTTTGCATAAGATGGAGGATAAAATATGTTCTTGTACGAAGAATATAAGAACTCAGGTAAACTTTGCTGATTATGCTGCGAGGTAAAAAATTGTTCCTGTGCTGTGATTCAACGTGTATAATCCTGATAATTGGATTTTTCGAAGTGCCGACCATGTGCTTCAAATTCAAGCCTATCTACAAGAAATCTTCTCTCTTCTCCTGCGAATAATTGCACTGCCTATTAATTAAGCATCTTGCAAGATGCTGATAAGTAATGTGCCATCGATGCTGTAGGATTAGGAATTACAGTATACCGTAAGAAATGAACGTTGTGAGAGTCCCGTAGGACTAACGAGTAGGACATGCCGAAAGGCATTCATGAATGTAATTTTTTGTAACGTATATAATCTAGGATAATCAAGAAAAGTGTGTTTTGTGATTTAATAAATTGATATTTAAAAGAGAAATACAGACTCATGCATGCCTTATTGGGTAAGTCATCTTATTCTTATTATTAAAGATTATGCAATGTATGCAATGTACTAACCATTAAATTTTAGTTTAACTATTTACGCGGAATTAATTCGCATTTGATACTCTTAGTATCGTTACTTTAATACGATCACGGCCAACAACACCACATTAATGGTGCCGTGACCAGGATAAAACAAAACAAAAAATGAATTTAAGTTTTATCTGTTGGATTTCAGGTAGAGAACCATTTTACGTTTATGCCTAAAATTATAACTACACATGTGATTCCAGTATGAATGCTATTGATAATTGCTTAAATATTTTGAATTTTGTGATTATGTCTGATATCAAATAGGTGAATATTAGTAGTGATTGGATAAAATTTTAAATTTTGTGATTATCTGATATGAATCATTAAGAAAGATTAAGTTGAAAATTGCATATATATATAAAAAAAAAAAAAAAAAAAAGTAGAATTCCATATGACTATGTTTTCTGCTAATGTGAAATAATTTAATGAAAAAAAATAGATATGTGAAAATGGTAATATTAATTCAAAATTGGTCAGTATTTAAGAAATTATTCCTGAATGTATATCATATTGTGTGGTAAGGAGTATGTAATAACTTGTATCCATGTGAAAAATTTCGACAAGTTACAATAGTGTATTTGTGAATGTACTATATATTAGGAGTAATAATAATAGTAATTTATAGTGGTACTAAAGGATAGTAAATTGACTCAGAATGGCTACGAAAAACAATGTAATGAATATGAGTCTGACTACTGCTCTGCCTACTTTTTCAGGGGAGCATGACGAAAATATAACATTTTTTTTTAGATCAGTTATGCCAAATGGCAAATTTAGAGAACTGGAATGAGAACAGAAAAAGTCTGGTGTTAAAAATTCAATTGAGGGGTAAAGCATTAAAATTTGTAATTGATAATGAATCGTGTAAAGATATGTCATTTGATGATTTAAAAGCATTACTAAGTAAAAAAATTGCAAAATCTCAGTCATTTGACACAATTCAAAATAACTTTAACTCAATTAGACAGACCCCAAATCAGTCAGTCGGGGACTTAGCGGAAAAAGTGAATACTTATGCTACAAAATATTTTGGGTGCTATCCTAGTTCGAGTGAAGAGGTACATAACCTCACTCAAAAAGCAATGCTTTCAAAATTCTTAGAATCTCTCAGACCAGATTTAAGACTGGAGGTTAAAAAACTAGGACCTGTTAATTTTGCTACTGCTGTTAAACAGGCAAAGAACATAGAAAAAGCATTGGAGGATTCTGGTAATAGCTCACAGACACATGATTTTTCACCTGAATTAAATACATTAATTATGCAACAAATGCAAAGTAATAGAGCCATTGAGGATTTGTCAAAAAAATTTAATGAAATTTTACCTCATGGTAGTGTAAACAATGTAACTAGACTAGAAAATAATGCTACACAAAGTAGTAATGATAGAGAGTCTTGTCATATTTGCCAACAGAATCATTGGACTACAGAGAGACCTTATTTTCCTTCAAACAATAATTTTCAATATTATACACAGGCTAGAAACAATCACAGAAGAAATATTTTTGGGGGTAACTTTATCAATAGAAGGAATAGATATAATAGTCAGTATGCTTTCACGCGAGGTAATAGACCACAGAACAGTAATAGAAATAAACCACAATACAGAAGATACAATACTCGTAGAAATAATTTAAACTAATGAAGGGTACTTGCAGATCTCCCAGATACACTAAGTATTAATCAAGTGCTCATAAAAAAATGTGGGGGAAACAAGACAAAATTAAGAAAATAAGGAACTCAAATAGGCCAAATACACATGAAAGATTCCGACACAAAATTAAAGAAAGTAGTGAACAAAAATTGGTAGCTTCTTGCCAGACTAATAGTATCACAGAATTACCAGTAATAGAAATCAAATTTGGCGACTTTGTGGTAGAAGCAGTACTCAATACAGGTGCAAATTTAAGCTTAATACAGCCAGACACCTTGCAGGTAATAAAAAATTATACAAAGATTCATTACTTAAGCAGATCTGTAAGAATACATACGCTAAATAATGCTATTATCCCATATTTATCTGCTGTAAACTTAAAATTTCGTTTAGGAAATAAATGGCTTGCCAACCAATTTTTTGTTACACAACATAATTGGAACACAAATTATCAAATGAATTTAGGGTATGATTTCATTCAAAAAAATAAGATACTTATAGATGCAGATAAAAGTCAGCTAATCATTGATAACACATATTTTGACCTTCTGGACAAAAGAAAAAATTGTACTAACATTAATGCAAAAAAGATAGACAAGAATAGTAGACCAGAGGAGTCGGGTATTGTAAGAGTAGTATTAAATACCAGAATTGCGCCAAATTACAGCAGAGATAGTAAAGTTAAGCAATTAATATGCAGAAAGAAAAGCAAATAATGTTCTCACCAGATAGGCAAAAAGTGGGCAAGATAGGTATGACTGATTAAATTCATGAGATAAGTGACAGGCAATATATATTCACCATAATTGAAAACAATTCCAATTCCGCAATTATTCTAAGAAAGGGTGAAAAGATTGGTAAGGTATATAAAGTCGAAGAAAAACAATTTGAAAAACCTAGAGAGCAACA
Organism: Stegodyphus dumicola; assembly: GCF_044657685.1. Taxonomy (NCBI): domain Eukaryota; kingdom Metazoa; phylum Arthropoda; class Arachnida; order Araneae; family Eresidae; genus Stegodyphus; species Stegodyphus dumicola. Next base: position 132,874,198 of record NC_140770.1, read on the forward strand.
AAATTTGCAGATTAACCATATAACTTTAAAAGAAATTAACAAATTAAGAAAGGAGAAATTAAGCCCAGATGATTTTGATTTAAATCATTTAGAAGCAGAACAAAAAAATAAGATGATTGAAATGCTCATGAAAAATTCAGCTGTGTTTTCAAAATCTTACACCACTCTGGGTGAGACTGATGCTGTCGTGCCACAATTTAATTTGTTACATAACTTTCAAATTCAAACTAGACCATACACTATTCCTCGCATTGCTAAAAATATGCCCAAGAGGAGATAGCCAAATTGTTAGAAGCGGGTATTATAGAGCCATCGACATCGAGTTACAATTTTCCAGTAATTTTTGTCAAAAAGAAAGCACCACCTAATACTGATCCTAGCAAATTAAAATTTAGAATGGCAGTAGATTATAGATTGCTAAATTGAATAACTGAATCATATCAAATATGTCTACCTAAGATTTCAGATATTTTGCATAATATAGCAGGTAAAAGTTATTATTGTGTGCTAGATCTTAAGTCAGCATTTTTTCAAGTAAAGTTAGATCAGAAAGATAAAGAAAAATTAGCCTTTTGCACAGAACTTGGCAATTTTCAACCAATTTGGTTACCTTTTAGTGCAAAAAATTCATCTGCTTATTTCCATACTCTAATATCAAAATGTTTAGGTGAATTGCAGGGTCCAAATTTACAACATTTTCTAGATGACGAAATTGTTGCAGCTAACAGTATAAATGAACTAGTAATTATTTTACAAAAGGTGTTTGAGAAGTTAAAAATATTTAATTTAACGTTAGACCCAGCCAAATTGCAGTTATGTAAACAAGAGATTACGTATTTAGGTTTATCGGTTAATAAGAATGGTTTTGCTCCTTCAGAGGAGAATATTCAGAAAGTAGCCAAATTTCCTAGACCAAGGAATGTGAAAGAAGTTCAAACATTCACAGGCATGGTAAATTATTTTCGACACTTAATTTTTAATTATGCAGAAAATGTCAAGCCAATAGTAAATTTAACAAGAAAGAATATACCATTCGTGTGGAACGAGAGATGCCAAAATGCATTAGATAAAATACAAGAATTAATTTTAGAAAAACCCACAATAAAAAACATAGAAAATTATAAACCTTTGTATTTAGTAACTGATGCTTCTAGATCAGCCATTTGTGGCATATTAATGCAAAAAAATGATGATAAGTTTTTCCCAGTACAATTTTACTCAAAAATGTTAACACCTGCTGAGGTTAGATATCCTTCAATTAGGAGAGAATTGTATGCAATCTTCAGATCAGTAAGCAATTTCACGAACATCTGTATGGAAAAAAATTTATAATATTAACGGATGCTAAACCTCTGACTTTCCATATTAGTCTTGATCAACAGCCAGATATTGTAGCACGCTGGTTGATATATCTACAGGAATTCCAATACACGATTGAGCATATTCCTGGTTTAAAAAACCCAGCAGATTACTTGTCAAGAGTTTCAGAGGAAGTAGTGGTAAACAATGTAAATATATTTAGGACCAATGATAATTTGTCTATTCAAATCATAATTAGTAAACAGCAAAGTGATCCAGACATAAAATCAATTATAAAAAAATTACAGGATAACCACAAAGAAAGTGTAGACAATATTTTATTGACAGTCATACAGATGTAGTAATGATAAAATTAAAACCTGTAAATGTTAGAAAGAAAGACAGAAGTATCCAGATTAAAATTCTAATTGCTAAGGCATTAATTAAAGATGTATTACAGACAGTTCATACGCCTCACTTTGGTATTCAAAAGACATATGAGTTTGTAAAGGCAAAGTATTATTGGAAATGTATGTACAGCGATACGAAAAGTTTTGTAGAAAATTGTTCAGATTGCTTACAAAATAAGTCTGGACCTCACAACGTTCTGCCACGTCCAATTCCTAAGAAAGATCTTGCTCCTGGAGAGATGATAGCTATAGACATAGTTGGAAAACTGCCAAGATCCATAGATAATAAGTTTTATGTACTCACTATCATTGATCATTATTCCAGATATTTGGAAACAGTTCCGTTAAACAACTGCACTTCTCAATCCATCATAAAATCTTTAAATGATTATTTTGCCAGATTTGGCATCCCAAAAATTTTGTTATCAGACAACGGTTCCTATTTTTGTTCCACAGAATTTACTCAATTTTTAAAATCGCTTAAAATAGAACACAGAAAAAGTTCAATTTATTATCCACAGTCCAATGGGATGATTGAAAGAGTTCACAGGGTAATGAAAGAATCAATTGCAGCAGTATCAAACAAAATATTTGAATCGCCACAAAAAGTACTGATGTTTAAACTGTATTATAATAATGCTAAACATTCTGTAACTCAATTTTCACCAGCAGAACTATTTTTTGGTAGAACATTAAATACTCCCATTGATAGCAATGATCCTCTTAAATTAGCAGAAGATTTCCAGGATTTCCAAAAGACTAAAGGAACAATTGAGTAGAGATAAGCAACAAGTAAAATTAAATGAGGATGAATACTTTAATTGTGCAAAAAAATATTCGAAATGGAGAAAAATTCCAGAATTGAAATCAGGGGATAAAGTTTTTATGCAGGAATTTACTGATCGAAGGGTGCTACATCCAAAATACAAGGGGCCACATGAGATCATTAAAAAGCTACGAAATGATAATTATATAATACAATTAGAGGATAAAACCACTAAAGTTCACGTAAGTAAATTGTTTTTACAAAAGCCTTCAAGAATAGATTCAACACAAAATGACGATTAGGAGTGTAACACAATTGTAAATTGTAGATCAGCAAATCAAAAAAAAAATGTAAAGAAGTTGTGATTATGATAAGAATGTAGCATGTGTACAAGCTAGATAATGAATGATGATCAGGCGTGGTATGGGTCAATTTAGTGTAATAAAGCGCTAATTGCACGATTTTGGTAGAGTTGGCTGGTCCAGATACCAGAAGAATTGAATTGTACTATGCAGGGTATCATTGATTACTAGGTAGCAGATTAAAAAAGAAAGAGTGTGGTGCAAATCTCCTTGTCTTACTGCTGAGTCAAATTGAAGCTATGTAATTTAGTAGTGGATCTAATACAAATGTAGCTTGTAACAATGTCATGACACATTGGTGTATGAAATGTATATGTGAAATGAATATGATCAAATGATAAAAGTAGCGAAGTAATGAAATAGTGCATGTGATTCTAAAATGTAAAGAATGAGATAATGTAAACAATGGTTAAGAGGAGTAACATCAAATTGATAATGCAATATCATTAGTAATTGATAAATTGATTTTATCACATGTGAGTTATAAATTATATATGTCAAAATTTCTTTTATGGAATCACATCTGTGGTGATATTTTAGGTGAGAGAAGACATGCATGAGTACGTAAAAGAATAATACTAATTTAGGAATGTAAAAAAAAATGTGTATCACAAAGTGTTTAAAGTGCTGTGTTTTTTTTTTCCCAAGCAATGTGAAAAATTAATGTGAATTATGTGTGTATAGTGCATACGAGAGCTCAACTGTGTGCATGTAATGTGAAATGTTTATATAGTGCCAACGAAATGATAAAGTGCAGTGCCTGTGAAGTGATGTAAGGATTGGTGTGAAATGAGTAGGTAGTGCAGACGAAATTTCAAGTGTGTCCAGCAGAGAGGGATTTCATTTGTCCAGTGATCGGACAATTTTTTTTTCTTCGGCCGGAGGGAATGTGAGAACACAGAATTCTCACAGTGAACACGGTGGCTTTATCGATTCTTGAATGGTTATCGTGCCCTACCACGTGCGTCGCACTGGATAAAAACTGGAAGGACTGGTTTCGTCTTCTTTCTGCCTGTCGTCGTGTTACCCAGTGTGTGGGCCTTCGGGCCACACACAGCTTTCGCCATCGTCCACGGAAGAACATAATGTAATCGAGCTGATATTCCTTTGCATAAGATGGAGGAGAAAATATGTTCTTGTACGAAGAATATAAGAACTCAGGTAAACTTTGCTGATTATGCTGCGAGGTAAAAAATTTTTCCTGTGCTGTGATTCAACGTGTATAATCCTGATAATTGGATTTTTCGAAGTGCCGACCATGTGCGCCAAATTAAAGCCTATCTACAAGAAATCTTCTCTCTTCTATCGCGAATAATTGCACTGCCTATTAATTAAGCTTCTTGCAAGATGCTGATAAGTAATGTGCCATCGATGCTGTAGGATTAGGAATTACAGTATACCGTAAGAAATGAATGCTGTGAGAGTCCTGTAGGACTAAAGAGTAGGACATGCCGAAAGGCATTCATGAATGTAATTTTTTGTAACGTATATAATCTAGGATAATCAAGAAAAGTGTGTTTTGTGATTTAATAAATTGATATTTAAAAGAGAAATACAGACTCATGCATGCCTTATTGGGTAAGTCATTTTATTCTTATTATTAAAGATCATGCAATGTATGCAATGTACTAACCACTAAATTTAAGTTTAACTATTTACGCGGAATTAATTCGCATTTGATACTCTTAGTATCGTTACTTTAATACGATCACGGCCAACAACACCACAGTGTTGGAAGTTGGTTCAGTGGTCCGAGAATATCCTTCTATTAGATATATGTATTCTTGGGGTAGAGGAACTGACGTCCACGAAATGGTGTAACAAACATTTTAATATGTGTGAAAGTGCTGCAGTTGACAGGAACAATTACATGATAAAATAATAATAATAAGGATAAGATAATGATTCTTAAAAATATCCTTTGAAAGCAACATGTGAGTATTAGTATAATGATATATTGCGTTGCTTAATTTTACATTCGCTCTTCACGAGCTTGCGAAATTACAGTTGAAATCTTGGCGCAAATATAAAATCGCCAAATATGGTTCGATGCCGCTATAACAAAGAAGTATCCTTTTATTTAATAAAATATTATATTTATTTTGTGATTATCGGTGACTACCAAAGGCATTGCTCACTGGTGACCTACGGGGTTGGTGTCACCAGTACAAGGCAATGAATTATAATTAGATAAATTGCTAAAATTAAGTGAAATCGAAGGACATTATTCACCGCAATGTAAGACCACCACTGATCATTAATCTAGTGTTCGCCAATAAATATTTTGGTAAATTGCCGCCTTTGGTAATCTTTTATTTAAATTTTTAAGAGTTTTGGTAACCTTATATTTTCATTCACAAGCGTAGGTTAATAAAATGCTGTAGTGGTGACACTTGCCATCCATCACCTGTGGTAGAGTTGTTAAAACCGCTATATATAGGGAGTTTGATCCCAGGCGAATAGTTTGATGGCATGTCTGGTTTTCATGCTTTTATCCATGTGCAACGTGAATACGAGCCAGAAATGCTCCACGACGGCATCTCTTTCTTTATGCAGACAGCAATCGTGTGCCTTACTATATTCAAAACAACCGAACTGACTAACCAAGCGGAAGTAATAAATTGTAGGTACCTGGTAACGTAATGTAATTTAATCAAATTTAACTTAAGCTGCAAAAATTTTTAAAGAGCCCTCTCTAAACTTAAATCTTAAAACAAACGCGTAAAATCTTAAAACCTTAAAAAAATATGTTATTGACTAATTGCTCACTTGTCTATCTATAGTCAGCCCAAGCCCACGAAACTCCTTGTGGCAAGGAGTGCAAGATTACGCCTATCGTTGGCAATACCTTGAGCACCTTACAGGTGACAGTGCGATTTAGCTCAGTTCCGCCCCGAATTTTGTGGGAGCGACTGAGCCCACTTATCTTCTCTACCATCTCCCACGCATCTTCTGTACCACTAATCTCTCGAGAGGACTCTCAGCTCGCCACATATTTAGAGTGCCGCCGTGCTGCACCGACACTATACATTTACAAATATCCATGCCATCTCCGAGATTTCGAAACTGGGTCCTTCGTCACGGCAGTCAGCAACGCTAATGACTATACCAGTTGGGCGCCTCAAACAAAATATAATATAAACTTTCTCATATTAAATTCTTTAATGACTAACCTTTTTTCAGGCAGTCTAACAATTTCGCTATTTTTATTGAAGACGATTTCAAATAAAATTTTAAATAAAACTACCAATTTCGAAAGATAAGCATTTGGCATAGATATCTCTCGCTCTTTTTTTAAGAGCACAAAAGATGCCATATAAGTTTTTAAATTATTATTTGAAATCTAATTTAAAGTAATACTATTTTTTTTTTACTTTCATAATTTATTTTACTTAATATTACTTTATTTACTTTACTTGACTTAGTTTGAAAGTTACAAATTTTATTTTGAAGATTAGAAAACATGCATTATATACTAAAAGGGGCATTTCAGTGTGTCATAAAATTCTATGTTTATTTCAAATTTTGTACATTCATTTTAATTTTATTGAAAATTATAGGCACTTTGAAATGAGAACAATTTTTTTTTTGAAGTCAATTCCTACTTAGGTCAACGAAGAAAAATTTTATTTTAGTTACTTTTATTAACATTATTAAAATTTTTTCGTTTCTAATTTATGATGCTGATAAGGTCTATAATTTCTCATTCTATCCATCTCTAATATGTAAGAATAAATAAGTAGGAACTGACTTTAATATGTGAAAAAAAACTTGAACTTGAGTGGATGAATAAAATGAAAAGTATTTTATTAAGGATTGAAAATTTGAGTACGATGTAGGAAGAGTGTCAACTAATAGTAGGAATTTAAAAAAGTAACTTTTTTTCTTTTATTGAAATTTTCGAATCCTACAATACCAAATATCATACCAAGACTACTTAAAAAAATAGTCTCGTTTATATCGATCACAGCAAAGAGTAATTTCTAGATTCGCTACTGAAAAACCTTGCTCAAACATTGGAAAACACTAACTACAGTTTCTTTCCTGTGTTAAGAGACTTCATTCTAGTCAATGCCTGCTTCAGAAATAGAGCAAACGTTAGATGTTTGCTTAAGCAGCAACTACACGAAGCTTTCTCTGACCACAGATTAAAAGTCTAATTTTTTTCAAAAGAAAGGTAAGATGTCTTTTTAGCTGTGAATTCTGCATTCGCTATACATAGTTTATCGTTAAGCAATAAAGTCTGAAGTGAATTTATTTGTGTTATGGAAAATTCTTATGTATTTTTTTGTTGTGTATAATTTTTGCGTATTATTTTACTGTGAATTTGTATTGTGCTTATTTTAAAATTAATGTATAATATTTAATATTGTTATACTTTACGGCAAAGCTCCCTTAAGTTTGGCAGAATATGTGTTACAGTTAAAAGGGCGCGGTTGTATTTCCGTTTCTCAAGCATAGGCTTCTTTGGAGGTTAGAGGTCACTGTCCAGCTGCATTTTTCCCCTTTTTCGCGGGGGTTGAAAACACGTGTTTTGTTCGTTCAGAGTCGAATAGTTCTAAGGGGCGGCGATTTTTTGACAGAGTTATAGGTTGGAAACATTCTTCTGTTGCGTGGGAAAGAAAGGGTCTGTCTTCTTGTAGAAAGTTCTGAATTTCTGAGAATTTCAGTAGCGATTTATGACCTTTCTTCTAGTTGGCGAAAGGGAGTCCATTTTCCTTAAGATTGGCTAAATTTTTAATTTTAGCGTTGTTTGAACCAATAGTAATTTTGAGGCGTTTCTTGGAGAGTTAAACCGAGGTTTCTTAAGCCGTTGCACGGAAGGCAGGAGATCTTTTTGGACTTGGAAAAAAAAAAAAAAAAAAAAAAAAGCGATTTTTAGAGAAGACTTTTAAGAGGTTTTTGGAGCCTTAGGGGTTTGCTACCTGGACGGCGGCCCTTACGGGGCCGGCCGCGGTCAGGAGGTGCTGAGATGGTGCGGAGGAAAAACGCGGCGGTTCTTCGTGGTCGACCGCGGTATACAGTTGTCTTTATCTCCGAGATTTCTGGGTACGGAGGGTCCAAGACAGTGTGGGTGCTCGACATGTTTGACGGCGGCGATTCTTGCGGCCTATTATTTTCAATTTCGTCGCTGAGATTTCTTTTCCCATTTGTGAAACAGTCTGAACTGCTCGTTCGTGCTGGAGTATCTATTTTGCTTTCGAAAAGATGAAAATATGGAAAGTCTTCATCGCCTGAGGTCTGCTTTGGTCTTTTGTCTCCAGTTTCGACCCCCTTCTCTTATCTCCAGTGGAACTTCGAAAACGGGAATTTGATTGAGTTAATGTGCTGCTTAACGGAGGAATTTGAAAACTATGAACTATGAAAAGGCTCCGGTTCCGGAAAACAACAATGAAGTTTTAGTAGTTATTGTTTCGGTGATTTGAAATTGGATCAATGGATTTGGGCAGCTCCCTGAGTCTCTCAAAGGTGGTACGCCGATTTCGTGAGTGACTTTTTATTTTTTGATACATAATCTTTTTAAAATTTGGAAATGTTTAATACTAAGGCAAGAGTTGACATGTTAAGTAGATAAAAATTGAATATTTTTACCAAATTTCCAGCTGAGATAGTAATATTTTATTTAATGTTTAATAGTCAGAAGTCAATTGAACTAATTGGAGGAAGTGAATCTTTGTTTTAATGTTTAAGTGCTATGTTCAATATGTTTTATTCTAAAATTAGTTTTTTTAAATGAGTTTAATATTCTTGAGTTCCTGCTTAAAATGATTAAGAACTGTGAAGTGTTTCACGATGATTTTGTATTAATGGATTAATGTTAAATATGAGATTGATATGGAAAAAAAAACTATGAGTAACTTTAAAAGATTTTGTAGGGGTAGTCTGGCCAGCTATCTTAAGTTATAATGTGTGGGAATTTTCAATAAATGTGTTTATTATCTTTAATATTGTATGTTTTTTTTGTGTGTATTAATTGTGGTCTACTGTAGGTCACCCATGTGATCCTTACGGAAACATGGTTTATCAACCGAACCTGGGTAATTATATTGCGGTAGTAGAAAAAAAAATTAATTTTAGTGTTGGTGACTATACGATCTGTTCACAGAATTTATTTTGATTATGTTGAGTAAACTTCTTAATTGTGAGTTTGTATCTTTCCCCGGTGTTTGAAGAGATCTGTGTGGTATTTGAAATGTTAAAGTTTTAAGGCTATCTCTGGATTTTGTATCCAAATTTATGTGTTTTCAGGTTGGAGATATAAATTAGTTTTCATTTAGTGAGAGATAGCCTGTTAAAGATTTTGTGGTGGATGTGCATAATTAATCGTGATTCTACCAAAACACCAGGGAGGATATCTTTCTTTGATGTCTTTTAGATTTAAAAGTTTTGATTATGTACTTACAAAGTTTAGTAGTTTTTAGTAGTAGTTAGTTTGTTTTTGTTTTTTTATCGCGGCACCAAGCAGTCAGTTGTAAAGAGATAAAAGTTAAATGAAAAATATTAAATTTATTTTTTTCCTACATAACATTTGTCTGCTTATTGGGATTAGCACAAAGCTCTAATAAAAGCATGTTTAGAACTTGTACTTATCCTTGCTTTGTCGGTTAGTTGAAAAAAAAGAAAGCAATTTGAGGGCTAAAGCGATAATTAATATTCACGTTATGCAAGGGGAACTTACGAAAATTTTACTAGCCGAGAATTGAACCCTGTTAGAATTAACTGTGCTCAATAGCTTTACTGATTCGGTCTCTGGTGCGCTTATTATACTTAATTAAAACTTTACTAAAATATTGGTGATTACAATAGAAAGTTTTTCTAAACAATTTTTGTAGATATAACTTTTAAAAGAAAACTTGCAAACTCATTTGTAATTACGGACCTTTAGAGCACCATTCACCAGCGTTCGAGCGGTCAATTCACTGAAAGTCCTACTTGGGCTCGATTCCAGGCGAAAGGGGTGGCTGCATGGACGTTTACATGGATTTCCTGGTGTTTCTGGTTTTTGAATACGACCCAATTTCCCTTAGACAGTCCTTTACAAAGCTATCCCTGTTCCCAGGCGAAATAGCAGTCGAGTGATTTGCCGTAATCAAGTAAAGCAAAATACAAGCTTTCGAGAACACCCCCCTCCTGATAAGTTACTGATTTCCTTTTAAACAAAATTTAGCCATATTTAAGTACATATCGTTACCATTTGAAAGGTTTTTCTCCCCTCTTCCCCCCGGGGGTCAACACAGAGGGCTCTGTTTTGTACTGGCTAGGATCTGTTCCTAGGCAGTCTCGGCCACGGGGGAATAAAATTTATGAACCTGGCGATTCCTCAAGATTCCTGAGGTGGGGCTCTTTTCCACCTTTTGCGGGTCGGGTAACGTAAGTCCCCGGTAACTAGGGTAGATGAATAGCGGCTGTGCCATCGAGCATCCAGTCCCCGCTGTCCTCGGTGTTCTATGTAAAACCTGAAGGGAGGGGCTGTGCGTGTAGCACTGGCAGGTAGCATCAATCATCGGCCAGTCAAAACTCCAAGTCATCATGCCCACCCCACTGTGGTCTCTGCTACTGGGACGATGGTCTTGGCTGGTCAGTGTTTAGCGGTGGGCTAAGAGGGAGTCTAAATTTGCTGATGTGTTTGGGGATGTGTGAGGCCCTGGGCTCTGCAAAAGTGTACAACCAGCTTCGGGTGGCTTTTGACCAATACTTTGTACGAGTTCCAAAAATGTGATTTAGTTCACGGGTTGGGTACAAATAATAGTTAGTTCTCCCCCCTTAACCCTCCCTTAACCTGTTAAGGGGGAAGAACTAACTATTATTGTAAGACCTATCTCTAACTGTCCACATGCATTAACTTACATCCTACGCTGAACCTGGCGAATTCTCGCACAGACGTGAAAATAAATACCAGCACAGAAGAAGGGTGAAAATAACCCTTTATTAACTCAAACTAAAATAACAGACAGCACGGACTTCCTGCTTTACAAAAACACCGTCTACTTGAGGCGATAACTAAACGTAGACTAGAATACAAATCAAAAATTTTAAAACTAAACGAGTGCAAGAACGCACTTCAAAATTGCTCCTACGAAATGGACTCACAGAGATCTAACCGGCGTGATCATAAGGCCAAAAGTCTTACTCGAGTGACCGCGAAATAACAACGAAACGTGTGCTAGGCTAGCGAAACACGCTCTGAATAAACTGAGATAATCACACGTTTAATCACACTTCATTTAACTTAAAATTTATATCCTGGCGAGAGAATGTGAGGGGAAGTTTGAGAAGTTGAGAACAGGTAAACTTAAAATAAATTTGTTATGCAAATTAAGAAAAACCCTACAATATTTGTACTAATATTTGTATTTAGTTCTTCCCACTTAACCTGTTAAGAATTTTTTTGAGCTTACGTTACGTTATCAAAGAGGAATTTTTTGCGATTTTTTGCAATAATTGTTATTTTACAGAGTGAGTGACAAAATAGTATACGTTTCTAATGCATATGATAAATTAAAAACTTTTTTACTAAATTTTGTTCTGACTGCCATATTAATTAAAATAATAATTTAATAATTATGACGACGTTTTGCGGCAATATGTAATATGCAGTCCTGTTTATGTTTGTGTGTATGTTTTCTTTTTTTTATTCTGTTTAAATAGTAATAAACGTTTTTAATACTTCGGCATTCTTCTCGTTAAACAACTTTCTATTAAAAAAAGAAGTACGGAATATAGAAATAAACGTTAATTTTTTTTTTTTTTAAATGGAGTAACATTTTAGTTAAGTATGGTTGTTTTCCAGCAGCAAATAATAAGTGCTATGAATTGGAGATAATATATATTATTTACATTTTCCAAGTGAAGTGAAATACTTCAGTGATCATTTATATACTCAATAGTAACTTTTAATGTGTTAGGGTTTTTAGGATGCAATGTAGCATTATGAAGCACATAGAAATAAACGCTGGAATTCTTAAAATCGAAAAACTTTTTTAACTGAGAATAATTTTTTCGAGCAGGAAAGATTTACTGTTACGAGTTGGAGATAATATATTTGTACTTCCCAAGTGAAGAAAAATATTTGTGATTTTTATATATTAAATGTCACATTGTAGGCTGAAGTTTTGAGCATGTAGTGTGGCATTATTATTATCACTGCTACAACAAACAACATCCAGTTATTTGGCGGCATACTAACAGACTTCGCTTGAAAGAAAAACAACCTGCTTATTGCATAATAAAATAATAATTATTAATACAAACTTTCTGCTTTAAAAAACTGTCTACATGAAACATAAAAAGGAAACACGCTTAGAATAATAACAGTTAATAGTAGACTATGTCATGGTATATAAGGGTTGCTTTTATCCTCAATAATAAATAATATAACTGTACATAACAATCTATAAAATCGTTAAATAATCCTTCTATTTCAAAAATATAAAAGCATGCAACGATTAATCTTTTTTTTTTTACAATCACTTGCTAATAAAATACAAGAGGAATGTAAACCAATGCAAACAACAGGTGCACCGCAAAGTAATGAAGAAACAGAGAAAAAAGAAGTTGAGTACTCATCAGGGAGAGAATTTTGTTAAACTTGTTTTGCTTACTGTTAATAAATATTTGCTTATTGTTGAGCGCTTTCGACTAGACTCCGTTGACTACTTTGTCATTCGCTTCGCTTGGCGATTTATCTCGTGTTTGGTTCACAATTGGCGACATTTGCGCCCGGCTAACAGAAAAGTACCAAAAAACTTAACGGAACCTTCTGAATGACTGTTAAAATCTGAAACCTTTCAGGTTTTGCTTTTCAAAATTTTCCACATGTATGAGAATACACAATTAAATCAAATTAAAAAAATCAACTAAAGTAGAATGATGTCTTTATTGGGTAGTAATGGATGGGTATGGCTCCTCATGCGGAAAATATTACCAATCTGAATGATGAATAACGGGAGTCGACACATACATTTATGTATCTTCACAGATGCTTTTGTAAGTTTATATTTTTAATTCCAAGCTTCCCTAAAAGAACTTTTGTCAATTTGTTTATGGTAAATATAAATTTATTTCAAAATATTATAAAAATTTATATATATTTTCGAAGGAATAAAAATAACAGATTTTCTTCAACTTTGAAATGGGAAAGAGAGCGAAAAATCTGTTAAGGCAACCTAAGAATTATCTCTTGATGTTTTTAAAACTATACTATACATCGCGAAGAATAAAGCATTTTAAATCTCGGAAAAAGAACTTTTTCTAATACACATATTATAATTTAAAACAAAATTGGAAATACATCAAGGTATAGTCTCCATTCTGTATCAACAGAGACCCTCGATACTTTGTAATGGCAAGGGAAGGGATGCCTTCATGAAGGACTTTCTAAGGGAAACTGGTTCGTATACACGTTACACGTGGCGAAAACCACGAAAACGCCCATGCAAGCCATCCCGTTCGTAGTATCCGATCCTCGGACTGAACTAGCAGCGTTCAGCGGCTTTACCGCTCGGCCGTTATTGGGCCTAGAAGACTAAAAGTGTTAACTACTTTTAGTAATACAAAAATGAAATATTAAAGAAATGGCATTAAAAAATATATGGACAGTGTAATGATATAATCTGAAAGTTATACATTAAGAACTGTCCCTTTAAGGGGGAAAACTGAGAAGTAATTTACAAGTAATTTTAAAATAATTTAAAAATAATTTATAAATAATGTTAAATGTAATCGGGAAATTTTGTTATTCTTTTTCACGTAAGTATGGCCCATATATAATAAGATATTCAGCCTTTTACGCTTTATAACGTAACCTATTAATTAACCGACTTAAAATAATATCAGAATGCACACACTATCTTGATATATACTTTGACGTTTCCAGTAATTTAAAAAATAAAGTTAGAGTTTGCGATTAAATATTTTTCTTTTCCGTTTCTTTCGAAATGGAGAAATTATTTGAAAACAAAATTCAACTGTTAAATACGACTGTAAATATACTTTTTCGGAAGAGGAAAAATTACTTTAATGTAAAACATTTTGTTTTTAATATACTTTCATACTCAACCCGAATAACAGAAACAAGCGGTAACTTGTAATTACGTTAATTATTGTAGTAATTAATGTAATGAATTTCCCTGATTACAGAACAAACCACCGCTCTTGTAATTACCGTAATAAGCTATTAAAAGTGCACCGAATCGTCGCAAACTGTATGAGCCGATTTCAGTCGTTTTTGAATTTATTTATTTTTCTTTAACGTAGTTAGTTGTTATCCAGACATTTTTCGTCCAATGTTTTCAGCGTTTCTGCTCTTTCTCTCAGTCTGTTTTAATCCGGTTCTCTCAGTCTGTTTATTAATGAAATAAAAAGTAAACTTTATGATCATTTTATTTATTATAGCTTTTTAGTTCAGAAGGACAAATATAAACTTTGTATTTTCCAACATGTGTCCTGAGGGTGATTGCATTTGCATAATGCCAATGCCAGTGATTATATGTTATGGATTGCCTGACAGTAACTGAGTGATTGAAATTGCATTAATTACAGCTATGTTTCCATTTGTTTAAAGAAGTAAATATCTATTATATTCAAAATTAAAATTATTCCTTCTTTCGAAGAATTCTATGAAGTAGGCTAAATTAGCTAGGTTACGGCTAAGCACAGAAGAACAGTCTGCCTAAGGGATACCTTCATGAAGGATAAATGGCTCATATGTACGTTACGCATGGGAAAAATCCATAATATATGTCAACATTTTCCCTGATATCGAACCTGCTTGAGGTTCCCGCATTCAATGATCATCATTCGGCCAATAGTAGAGCTAAACAATTACATGACCATGTTAATTTAATTTGATTATGGGAAAGCATGTACCCTGATTGGTATAGTCTGTAGTGGTTAGCAATGCTGGCTGTCACATCTTTAAGGCCAAGTGCCAATCTCGGAGAACATTTGAATATTTGTAAGCGTATAGTGCCTTTGCGACTTGAGTCACTCAAAATACACTGGGAACCAAAAGTCCTTTCGAGTGTTTTGGTCATGGAGGAAAGAAAGGAAGGAGCTACCAAACCGGCACTAGAAGTGAAGCACTGCTTCGAAGCTTCGGTCACCAGATGGGGTGTATTTTGTTTACATTCAGAAGCTCGCTTGACAGTGCTCTGATAGTATTTCGACACACGACACGATGAAAAATACCTTACGGTACCTTTAAAATTGTATAAATCTTTCGATACCCTTGATAGTGTATCCGCTACTTTTATTTTATGCTCCAAATGCCAAAATGTTTAAAATAAAATAATTTGTTTTCACATCCACATATTATTGTAACATGTAATATTAAAAGTTTTTTAGAGGAGAGGCTTTACTGTTGCTCATTTTAAACTCATCATTTTATTTTTATATATCTGAAAAATAATCACTTTGGGCTTACAGGTTTTACTTGGTTATTATTATTTATTATCTTATTAGAGAATTGTTAAACTGTGTAAAATTGATAAAAGAGGTATTGAGTGCTCTGGCAAAATATATTTACTAGAAGATTTGAATTTGATGATGAATGTAATCTAAAACGTGTTTTAAGTCAAAAGTTTGAAACTTAATGGCTAAATGTAAGCATAAAATTATGCATGCTAAAATATTTGTAATTAGGTAGATAGGTCAGGTTAAGTTTTTATTAAATACAGTAAAGCATGCAAGGGCTATCTGCCTAAATGGAGAGATGCCATCGTGGAGGGGGTGTTTTCGTGGTTTTCCCCATGTGTAACGTGTATACGAGCCAGTTTCCCTTAGAAAGTCCTCCACGAAAGCATCCCTTCCCTTAGGCAGATAGCCCTAGTGTGCTTTGCCATAATTAAATACACCACCATTGTGGAGGAATTTTGAAGAAAAACTTACCTTTGAGTGGGTATTAAAAATAATGCATATAATTTTCATTCATATTATATTTATACATATTTCTTATGTAGAAATTTCGGGTACATATTAAATTAGTGTAAATTACTTTATTCGAAAAATATAGTGAATGCACAGAAATTAAAGATTTGCACATGCCTGAAATGAAAAATATGAAATATGTATGGGTATTTATGCATGTACTTGCAAAAAGCATGTATCTGCCTTTAACAAAATAAGTAAATATTTATGAAATTATTTGATTTATTCATTCATAAACAAGTGAAGGTTACTGTGAAGAAATATAATTATTAAATGTATCTAAATTTATAACGTTTATAAGATTAAATTTATAATGATTACATTTTATAACTCAGTTACAAGTTTTAAAATAATATTTTTAAATTCAGAGAATTCAGAAATATTCAGAGAATGTTAAGTACTATTTAAAGCATTTCACTATTAAAATAAAAAGTGCTCTAATTTGAATTGGCTCTAATTTGAATCCAATAGAGCATTAATTATAAATTGACTTATGGTTTGGTGGTAGAGAAGAGGTGTGGGTGACCGTCTTACGCCCCCCTGAATTTGTTCTCTCTCGCAAATGGGCGGGACTGCACAATCAGTGTGTGACGAGACTACTTGCACAACCAATGTTGAAACTTTAATGTCCCACTCACTTCTACTTGTACCTGTATTCAAAACAGAAGTACAAGTTTTCAAATTTCTGTTCACAATAAGCGAAAAACCCACTTCAAATAGAACTGTAAACGGATAATAGTACTGAAAATAACTAGAATTTTTAAAAATTCATAAAATTCATTGGTCAGTCCATCAGTTGTGATGTCACTGAAAATGTTACTCGTCACCTCTTTCTAATGACTCTGTTGGGACGTCATTGGTCACGCCTATTGTTCTCCTGATCCTTCTGCTAAACTATCAATGTCTTGGCATTTTTAAATTTAAAAAAAATCAATATTATGAATCACGGGAAACTATTGCTAGTAATAAAAAAGATAAAGATTTCGATGTGATGCTTAAGCGCTGTCTGTAATTGTTCAAATTACTTAAAAGGATTATAAAACATCACTCTTCTTGTTCGCATTTCCAATAAATTAATGATACATGACTGTAATCTCGATTGACAATTATTCACTCAATCTGGTTATTGATTATCGTCTGGTCTAATGCAAGGCTTTGGAATAGTAACTATAATTAAACACCCTTAATGAAGATTGGTCAACAATGTATAGCAGAGATAAAAATGAATGGGTAGGAATATATTCATAATAGCAGAAAATATAAAAAATTATGAGTTTGTTTTTTAGTTACTTCTGATACATTTTCACCTCTTTATTTTTTAACCTAAGAATGAAAAAATGAAAATTGCGAAAAGTGATCTGCTTAAATCCTTTGAACGTTTGGGGTAATATGAGATTAACATAGTATAAATATTACATTGTGAACAAAGAACATAGAAAGAAGTATGAGCAAAATACAGATAGAACATATAATAAAAATCAAATAAATAAAACAAATGTATCTGAAGTGGGAGGATATAAGCAACATTTGTCTCAAAAATGAGAATTGTTCTTGATTAACATAAAATTTCTTCTTTCCAGCTCGAAACAATCCTAAACTCAATAAGACTGACATTCTTGTGAATGGAATTTGTTCCATGAAATTTATTTAAATAAAATAAAATTTAAATTAATTTAAATACAATATAATAATTTATTTAAATAAAATATAATAAATTTCAACTTATCTTAATTTTATTTAAATAACTGCTTTCATAAACATGAATTCAAAACATTGCATAAGAGTTTTCACTTAGACTAGTTTGGTACTTTAAAAGCTATATAAAGTTAGCTTTTCGAAAAATCAGATTCTTAATTGTTTAAAAAAAATCGCTGATGTGGACACCACATGACTTCCTTGTACAGCCTAATTCATCAAAACGTGTTCTATTCATTTACGTTATGTCAGAATTTCTTCGATATCGTTGCGTATATTACCAAACAAGACAATCATGTTATGTTGTTGTTACTTATGTCATTTGTCTGACAGTAACATCAGAACAGGCCCACGAAATTCATCCGGGTAAGGAGAGCAAGATTTCGCCTGTCGTTAGATAGAACCTTGAGCGCTATACAGGTGACAGCATGAATTCGCTCAGTTCCATCACAGTTTTGATGGAGGGCACCTGCGGAGGCGGGATCGAGGGTTTTCAACCCCTCTTACCCTATCAGCAACCTCGCAAGAGGACTTTCGGCTCGCCATGTATTTAGAGTGTATCCATGCCTCAAAGACAATATACGTTTACAAGCATCCATGTGTTCTCCGTGTTTCGAACCCGGGACCTTCGGTATCACAAGAGGATCTCCTAACCACTAAACCACTCAACGGCACAATACAATACACTTTTACTTAACGTTTCTAAAAAATTCTAATTAAGGTATGGGCACAGAAAGTATCAATTAAAAAATTAAACCGAAAATCTCCGGCTCCTATCAAAGCATGGTGACTGTGACTTACAGATTGGTCACTGTGATATATGTGTTGTTCACCAATGAGTTATGGCTTTGGCGGTCAGCCTATTAGATTACTTTTGATTAATAGTTTGGTTAAATTAAATGAAACCGAAGAATATATTTGACCATCAGAACTATGATCTTCAGTAAAACACAAGGCCTTTGGTGTCTAGTGACTTGTGGGCTTTCAATAATCAAAGCTTATGCCAGTCAACTATTCAAATCTTTCCTTTTGAGAATAGAAATAAATCTCGTGTTACCGTAGCAAAATATGCCTTAGTAAACTTTCATGCTGCAATAATACAGGATCTTTTTGTCGGCAACTATATCTTCAGAACGAAATCATGCGACTTTCTTTCCGGAATGTAGAATATTAGCATTTCTAGATAGAGAACTGAGCTAGAATTTCTATTTACGTAACATTTTTGGAATTGCAAATATCATTTTTTTAAAGTATAGCTTTTTACGAACTGCAACGTCTTTGTAGCCAGGAATATTCGTGTATTGTAAAATTTATATTTTTTGTTCTAAATGTTTGTATTTTCTGTTATTTTAATCGGTTACGAACGTTTCACTTCTCTTAAAAGCATGTATGAGAGATATTTGTCCTCCGGTTGAGTTTTTTATTCCCAATTCATCAAATGTCTTCAAAAAATAATTTATTGGTATAAATTCAAAAGGACTATCCCTTCGTTATCTTCTTTAAATGCAAAAAGACTATCTCTTCTATAATTAAGTTATATAATTAAGTTAACTATAATTAAGTTATCCAAACCAAATCTTCTAGTATAACACTATATCTCTCTCACAATTTCATAAAAACTATCTTCGTGAATATCGTATACAGAATTTAAGAAACTGATAATATAAACAGGAATCATTGCAAACAGAATGAACGGAACCGTTATAAAATAAAACAAAAGTATTCTAAGGGAATTTACGTGAGAATTTCAGTATTATGATGCCTAAAATAGTTTATTGAAAGCGATATGATTCTAAGCCCTTAATTTGTATGGAAGATAATATAAGATATTGTTGATTTGAAAAAGACCGCTTTGGAAGTGGATGGTTAAGTACATTTTAAAGCAGTATTTGGGGATAGAACATTTTGAAAAATACGCTGACCAGCTATGATTTATTGTAACTTGAAATAGTATGAAATGCCCTTTTTCAAAAGATGACACATATATTAGTCTCCAAAATTTAATTTATTGCAGTTTATTACAGACTATTTATATTGTAAATGTGCAACATCTAATAATAGTTTTACGTAGCTTAATAGAAACATATAATGTGTACTTAATTTCCAAATGACAACGCTATAAAAGAGTTCAATTTTTCTATGTCAGTGCTATAAAATTCCGAGCATAATGGTTTAAATATAACCAGCTGTAAAACATTTGAACAACGATGGACAATTTATCCATAATGAACCACTTGAATTCTTGGAATTTTATGAATGTTCTGTGTTGGCAGAATATAAGACATCTAGATGTGTGAATGGCTTAAGTAGTTATCGGATAAAGAAGGATAAATAATGGTATTTTATTAATAGCAAAATCACATGAGGGCAATATGTTAAATTTTCTTCCATTTCTTAACGTATATGATGTGGATACGAGCCAGTTTCTCTTAAAAATACTCCATGAAGTCAAACTTTCCCTTAGACAGGTTGCAGAGACATTAGATATATTTTTGGAAACAAAGGAAATGAAAAATGAGCAACCGCCTTCTCCGGGAATCGAACCACAGACCTCTGAAATACCGGCTCAGTGTGCTGACCACTACACCATGAAGGCACGCTAGAAAGGCGGGAGAAATACCTTACATACTACCCCATTTAAAGGGCGACTGGGGTTTTTAAGGGACCCAATCGCCAAATCCTGGGTGTGGAGAGTCATCAACCACAACCCTTTTAGTTCAAGCGCCATTGTAGAGACAATAGGTATATTTTTGGAAACAATGGACTTGGAAAATGAGCAACCGCCTTCGCCGGGAATCGAATCACGGACCTCTGAAATACTGGCTCAGTGTGCTGACCACTACACCAAGAAGGCACTAAAAAGGCTTGAGAAATACCTTAAAAGGTAGCCCTACTATACTTTGCCATATTCAAATCACACACGCTAAACTAGCCTTCCTTACTTCTCCTCCATCCACGCTAGGAGGATTTCCAGATTCATAGATGTTGTGCATGATTTCCTATCGTAATTATATTACACTGTCAGCTGCACTGAAATCTTCTTTGAGAAAAATTATCTAAAAACCATCTGTAAACGTTTCTAATAATAGTTTATAGTATGATGGTGCTAAATAATGATTTAAGTCCTTTATACGTATTTAACAGATATATTAAATTTAAATGGTAAATGTTAAAATCAGTTTCAAATTGTTCATAGATAGTTTTGAAAAAACAAATATTTCATAGAAAACTTCGAATGGAGTCATAAAGTTTAATCCTTAAAACACTTAACGGTTTTTGTCAGATAATACTTCCAGTGTTAAATATTCGTAAGAAGACTATAATAAGCAGGGAAAACTCCTTGAAGGATTAAAGTGAATTATGCTCGTCAGGGAGACAGCATTATCTATCATAATCTGGTCGTTTCCCTTAAACTTAATGAATCCAATCTTTCTGAAACTTAATGCTTCTTATTCAATCTAAAAGAAATCGAACAAATCAAATTTAATTTCAGTATGCAATAATGTTTTATCAAAATGTTTTTATAAAGTGGTTTAAAATTCACCCAGAACCAGCTCTACCTCCAACAGAACCGCCTCGAAATGACATAAGTCACCAAATTTAGAGCTTAATACAGTCATATAGTTTAAAAACTATAAGTATAAAATTAAGTACTATTTTATAGCTACGTAATTTTTTTTCAATGGAGGAATCTAAAAAATAAATAACTTTTTCCTTTTAATACATTATGCTAAAACCGTTTATATATATATATATATATTTAACAATATTATATTCCTCATACAGCATAGCGAGCTGAACATAATTTTCTATTCTTAAGATATCCACATTTCGGGCTGTTTTCGAAAGCTTATATAAATTTTTACAATGTACACCTGTAGCTTAAAAGAAAAAAAATAAATAAAAGATTCAATTTAACAAAAAGCATCTGAAAATTTTCAAGTACAGGGAAGTAATTCGTATATAAGAACCAAGGAAGAACATATTCCACTTTCTTGAAAATTGCTTTCGAAACACTGGTACATTGAAGGTCAAGTTACAGTTTATTCACGGACGAATGATGGAGCGCGAGACAAGCGTAAATATTTAATAGAAACGTATCAGTTTAGGGCAGACAGTTGTCAAACATTTCTCCCGCGAAATAATACTAGAAATTCACTCGAAATATCAGTTGTATTTTCTCTTGTTCCAAAGAAATATTAGAAGAAATGATAACACGATTTTATATCACGATTTCAGTACCGCTTTCCAAAATATTTATTCATACCCAAATTAATATATATATATATATATATATATTTGTAATAATAAAATTCCATTGTCAAGAATAATCTTCAAATTCTAACTGTATGTTCTTTTCTTTTTTAATGGCGACGTTCTCTTATTTGAAAGTACGTGGAATTAAATGCACAGCCCCGTAGCCAAGTTGTTTTTCCCGCTTTTTCTACACGTACAGTTATAGGATGTTCTCGAGATATTTAAAGCGAACTGGATTCTCTGACGAGGCTGACGTCATTTCTTGGAAGCTCCGCCATTCCACAGGCTATAAAAAGACTCGCAAAAGGTATATCGGGGCTTTTTCTTAAATGTCACGATGCAGTAAACTTCATACATTATTAATTCTTTTTATTTACTCCGGATATCTGATTTTTATAACTGCTGTTTCTCCTGAATAATAATAAATGGATCCTGTTTTTTAAACTTATCGTCTGATTATTTAAGCTACGACTACATTTATGATTCTTCAACAATTTATTTATTCCTGACAAAAGCTGGTACATCACACACACACATATATATATATGTGTGTGCGTGATGTATATATATATATATATATTATATATAGTATGCTTTATTTACAGTCAAAGCAAAGGAAAGATGCAGATTTTATTTCTTTAAAATGCTTAATATTATGATATTTTACTTTATTACGATTTAAAGTGAATGAATACATAAAGTGATTAAGACACATCATGTGCGGAATACTTTGCTTGTAAAAGGATATACTTCGTGGAGGACATTTTAAGGGAAAAGGTATTTTGCATTTCTGACTGACTCATCACTGCTGTCGGGGAATCGATGGAAATCCCGTAATGCCAGCTTCTTTGCCGGAAACTGTGTCAGGAATATTTTCCTCCGGAATGTCGGGCACTATTTTGTCTTTTTTCGACATTGGCCACTCCTAAAGCCGGGAAGTGGTGCTCATTTTATTGAAGAAGCATCTAATATGCGGCCACCGTTGCCACCTATGAAGGGGACGGACAGTTACAACCATGCCTTCTCAGGGATTCGAACCAAGGCCTTTCGGTATCGTAGTCCGCCAGTCAGGAATAAACTATCAGCGTTAAATTATCTTACCCATTCGGCTGCTGTTGGGTTAAAATACTTCTTTAAGAAAGTCTTCATTTTGGGTTTTTTCCTTATGAGGTTTTATTGTTATTAATTTATTGATAATATTTTACATTCTCTACTCGTACTTCTGTTTCGTCAGCTTCCACTGGAATGCAAATTAGTTAAAATATACCAAATAAGTACAGAGTTTAGACAGATATTTGGATGATCGTCACTTCGCTTTGCGGCTGGTTGAATATTACATAGGGTCTTAAGGTTTGGATAACCACTTTTGCTTCGTGAATAGTTAAGGCTGTGCCGAGGTTTAGTAGGGCGCGTTGATTTTGCTTTTCGTATTCAAGTGAATTTTAATGTACTTTCTGAACTCGTACCTTCAGGTAGCGTAGTTTTGTTCCTATTAAGCATTTTGAATTCCTGTTCACGATTTAATAAATATATTTTTTATTAAAACTTTACTTTAAGTTATGATAGCGTGATTTTAAGTGATCACTTTAGTTAATAGATAGATGAGACGATAATTCGCCTTACAATCTTTTCCGTTATAGAGGTGATTTTGGTAATTTAAAATAATACACTAATGTTTGTGAAAAGTGCAACACCATAAAGGAAGTGTCAATAATGAATGAAATTTATTCCACATATTATTGAGAGTGATACAAATAAACGAGAGCATGTACACGTCTTGGCATTGACGAGACGTATTGACCACTAAATAAACATTCACCGCAGACAGAGGACGATGAAACAAGAGGACGGTTCTCAATCCACGCGTGCGCAATCGCTTTGTAATTCTAATCATTTGCATGTGTTACCTCACTTTACATTTGCTGTAAATTTAGTTTAATTTTCATAATTCGTTTACTGTATTGCAATTTTCAGTAACATTAGTGTAAAATCGCCACAAAGACAGTTGTTTTTTGCATATTTTCCTTCGGACGGATAAATATATTTTTTTAAATAAAATAATTCGAAATTGGCAATGTTTAATTAGAAATATAGCTATGCTATTGAAATTGGCAGATAACCAAATACACGCTGCTACTCATTCAAATTGCAACATCATGGACGAATTAGCCCATCAATATAAAATCTGCATAATAAATGCAGCACGAGATATGGAAATGTTTTAGAAAATAATATAATGAAATGAAAATAACAGCAAACAATATACCATTAATTTTCCATATTTTTCCATCTAAACCAAAATAAAATATTTTATTTAAATAAGTGATATACATTTCATTAAAATCAGAAAACAAAAAAAATTCTGATTAAGAACAGGTCCTCCTAAAATATTCATTTATATTTTTATTTCTTAATATTTAACCTGAGTTGTCAGATGAAAAGATCTTAAATTAAAAAAAGGCTAACATTTTTTCAGTTATGTACGGCATTTATATTTTCTAACGTTAAAATATGAAGGAGCACAATTTGATGTTATTTAATTGTCTTATTGGTAGCCAAAAAGGGGGAAATTTGCACAAAAGGAATAAAATTTGCAAGAAATTTATTAATTTCATTTTGGTATTTTGCGTTAATTAATTTATAAACGTCTTTTTACTTTTCAAATTGTCGCCACCAAATATTACAGCCCTGCATTATATTTTAAGAAATTAACTAAGAATCTGCATGAATGTATGTATGTTTCTTGCACTGTGAAAACAAACGGTAACTACAGACATAAAATTTTGAATAGCATAGTCCTCCACTGGAATAAAGGCCACCATTTGGAATTTGTTTTATGATCTATTTCATATTTTGTAAAACTTTGACGAATTTTTGATTTACAAACTCAAATATTTCAAAGCGAGCAATTACAGCCCTGTACGCAAAAAAAAAAAAAAAAAAAAAAAAAAAAAAATATATATATCTTCAGCGTGCGAGACTGTGTATCGGAAATTCTAAAGACATGCTCTTTTAAATTTTGTGTCACTGGTGTTGATTTGAATTTTATCGTTTAAATGCTAAGAAAATAATATTTTAAAAATATAAATAACACACAAAACGTTAAAGGAATGGTCGTTTGGGCGCAATATAAAATTTGAGAGTTTTCAGATTTTTTTTATTTAATTACCTTATTATATTATTGTCGTGAGTTATTTAATTCTCTTATCCTTGTGTCTTATTAACACAGTTCTTCTTTATAGGAGAACATATTTACGACACTGGCCACATTTAAATATCATCTTAATAAATTTCTCTTAAGGAAGTATTTTTGATGTAGCAGAGTGTGGAAAAACTAATCTATCAGTTTCCCTTTCTCAATTAAGGATTACCTAAATATAGCACGACAATGACACTCCATTATAATACACAACTTTTCCTAGTTTCCTTTATTGTCTCGTCATCCGTTGAAAGAGAACTTCTGTTAATAATATGACATGCGCATTTCGTATTTATTTGCTGAATAACATTATTCTACTGAATGCAGGGAGCATTAATAAATAAGACATTTAGCATTGCAAATATTCAAAGCTGTTATTTTTTATCCAAATATTATTCTGAATGACTTCCTTTAGTATATACAAAATCATGGTTTTTCATACGCAAGGTAACGGTAGTATTTTCGATTGACGGCAATTCAAGCACACCGTTTTAACAGAAATTTAGCATTTCTGCATATGTTTTGTTTATCTGCAAATTTTTAAATCTCAATAAAAAATCCCCTCTCTTTCGAAAGGCTGTAAAGTAATGACCGCAGTCTAAATTGCTTGATTCGGTTTAGTATATTATAGAAAGCACACTAAATGCTATCTGCTTGAGGAAAGAGATCGCTTCGTGGAGGACCTCTCTATTGGAAACTGATTGGTATGCACTGACACATGCGAAAGACTACGAAAATTCCAATGCAGCCAGGACGTTTGTAAGAAATTTTATGTGGAAATATATTTTAATCACCAAAGAGGGCGTAAATATTTCATGATGTTATACTTCTTGTTCTTGGATCTGGCAGTGCCAGGTGAATGTGTGTTGGACGTGAATAAACTTGGCAGTTTTGAAACCTGATTCGTAATGTCCTTTTACCTTGGTGATTTGTGTTATTTGAATAGAATTAGTGTAATTTGAACCAAGATAACTTAAAATCTTGACGGTTATTATAATATTTTATCAGGTGATTGTGTGTTGGACGTGAATAAACTTGGCAGTTTTGAAACCTGATTCGTAATGTTCTTTTACCTTGGTGATTTGTGTTATTTGAATAGAATTAGTGTAATTTGAACCAAGATAACTTGAAATCTTGACGGTTATTATAATATTTTATATTTTTGGCGCCCAACAGTTGCTCACGAACTGTTTTTGATTTAGAATGCGGTGTTGTCGTGTTAGTGAAAAATTATTCCTCGGCACTGAACATGGCAAGATAAACGTTCAGAATACTTGTGAATGCTTTTCACTAGTAAAGTGAGTTCCTAAATTAGGATTATACCATTTGAAGTCTGCTCCAGGTAAGAGAATAAAATTACTTTTGTTGTTATTATGGCAGACGATATTATTAAATTGAAAGCTACTAGAAAAACTATGAAACAAGCTATTTCTAAAATAATAAATGTTGTAGAACCTGAAATTAAAAAAGGACATTTGGGATAAGAATATGGTAGAAGAAAATGTGTTTTTACTTACTTCTAAATAGTTTGCGTTGAAAGAAATTAATGAAAAAATATTGGATTGTTTTAAAGGGGATGAGCCTGAAATTTAGAAAGAATGTATCTGTGTTAGAGTATGATGAAAAAATGAGTTTATGTATTTTAGGGCTAAAAAGAAACTTAATTTAAATTCTCAGATAGTCAGCATTGAATACGATTCGCCTGATAACCATACTGCTGCCGTAAAGGTCGAAAACAAAACTAAAATTCGGTTACCTAAAATTTCAATTCCTAAATATAATGGTGATCCTAGTTTATTTTTGGAATTTTATAATTCCTTTGAAAATGCTATTGGTAATAATAATGAGTTAACAAAGGTCGAGAAGTTTACCTATCTTAAATCCTTACTCGCAGGACCTGCTTTAAGTGCAGTATCTGGGTTTGCACTATCTAATGAAAATTATGTCACTTCTATAAGTTTAATTAAAGAAAGATTTGGACGATCAGAGTTGGTAATATCTTTGCACATGAATAAACTTTTGAATCTTGAACCGGTTAGAAGTTCGTCCAATGTGAAAGCACTAAGAATAAGATTCTTGTGAAATGAATATAAGAAGTTTAAATTCATTGAGCATTGTGTCGGAAGTTTACGGGTCCCTTTTAGGCCCTTTTATTTTAAAGCTTTTACCAAATGATATGAATCTGGAGTTTAATAGAAAAAGAAACTCTAAACAGCAACATTGCCTAACAGAACTTCATTCGAATTCATTAGATTGGAAGTTGAGAGTCGGCAAGCTTCTAATTTAATAATAAACTCAAAGAAAAGAGACACAAATTACAGAGTTAAGCAGAATAAAAATAATTACTTAAAAGAGGCAAGTGTTCCTACTGCTTCGGCGTTAGCCACAGTGACTAAGCCATATTGTTTCTATTGTAATCAAAATACACATGATGTAGGAAAATGTGAGAAAACAAATGAGAAAAAAAGAGCGATATTAAAATACAATGGACTTTGTTACAGATGTTTTAAGAAAGGTAATGTATCCTTCAGATGTAAAAGGAAACTTCAGACTTGTGAGTTGTGTAATGGTTTAAATCATAATAAGTTATTTTGTAAAAATATTGTTCCTGGAAGCAGTTTCAGATGTTAAATAGAAAGGTAGTAACAGTATCAGATTCTAAGCAGAATGTAGTTGCACCCCTGTCGTTTAACTCTAAGACTGTTTCTGAAATTGCTGATAAAGGTGTATATTTACAAACTTGCACTGTTTACGCTTCAGATACAGATAGTACTAGCCAAATAGTAAAAATCTTAATTGATGGTGGATCACAGAGGTCAGTTATTAGATCTGATTTGGCTAAACAACTAAAATTAAGAACTTTAAAGAAAGAAAGGTTATATATTTATTCTTTTGGGTATATCCAGGGTAGACTAATGGAATATAATGTTGTTCAAATTACCCTGAAACGTATACATTGCCCTAATGACTCAATCACTGTTGAAGCTCTTGTTACAGATACAATTTCTGGAGCGACCATAAAAATTCCCTCCAAAACCTTTTTAGAAATATTAAAATCAAAAATGTCAAATTTAGCCAATTATGGTGAAGCAGCTGAAAGAAAAATATTATTAGGAACTGATTCATGTTGGGAAGTGCAAACAGGCGAAAAGAAAAGAGTAAGTAATAAACTATTTGCGGTGTCTTCTATATTTGGTTGGTCCTTGGTTGGATCTTTGGAAGGTGATCAGTCTAGTGCCTGTAGTTTTACAACTGGTGCTTCTCATTGCTTGAAGAAAAATAATGATTCAGTTAATGACTGTTTGCGGAGGTTTTGGATTTTGGACCACTTGGGTTTAGAGGAAAACGAGAATCCTGATGGTCAGTCAGTCATTCAGAAATTTGAAAAATAATTGCATATTACTAATGGTAGATATGTAGCTCGTTTGTTATGGAAAGCACATCATGAAAACTTGGGTAATAATTTAGAAAATGCCAAGCGACGTCTAGTAGCTTTGGTTAATAAACTAAAAAATGATGAATGACTTAAAGAGAATTATGATAGTATAATAAACGAACAGTTAAAAAATGAAATAATTTAAAAGTGCGAAATTTAAAGTTGTGACTGTAGTAAAATGTATTATATGCCACATTCTCCAGTGGTAAGAAAAATTGTATCAAAAACTAAACCCCGTATCGTGTTTACGCATCTTCGAAGTGTAATGGGGTATCTCTGTACAATTGTTTGATGCCTGGCCCAAATTTGAATCCTTCTGTTTTGGATTTGATATTGCGGTGCAGACAATACAAACATGCGTTCTCAGCAGACATTGAAAAGGCCTTTCTCCAGATTGGAATCTTTGAAATTGATAGAGATGTATTACGGTTTTTATACTTTGATAATAATTACAATTTGAAATATTATAGAATGACTCGCGTTCCTTTCGGTGTGTCATGTAGCCCTTTCATTCTGAAGTGCACTATAAAAAAGCATATAAAGAAATTAGAGTTAGGAAATCCAGATATTTTTGAGATGTTGAACTGTTCGATCTACGTAGATGATGTTTTCTATGAGGCAGATTCTGTAGAACAGGCTTTTAAGTTACGTACTGGAACCTATTGCGTGCTTAAAGATGCCGGAATGAATTTGCATCAGTTTAATACAAATTCAGAGAAACTCAAAACACTTTGGGATGATTGTGGAATAATTAAATCAGAAAATGAACTAAATAGCTCCTTAAAAGTATTAGGGCCTAATTGGTTTACGAGTAAAGATGTAATTTCCTTGAACATAGATAACTTGTGCGAAACATTAAATAGTTGTAGAAAAACCACAAAAATAAATATATTAAAGGTGACTGCTACTATTTTTGATCCAGTAGGTTTCTTGGCGCCATTTGTATTACGTGCAAAATTGATAATGCAAAACCTTTATCAGTTGGGTTTAGAATTTGACGACGAAGTTCCAACAGAATGTAAGCAGTTGTGGTCCGAGTGGAACGGTGAAATCAAAACATTAAAGAAATTTGAAATTTCTCGAGAATATTTCCCAAAAAATTGAATCAAAATAAAGACATCGAACTGCATTTATTTTGCGATCCATCTATTAAAGCGTATGGTTCAGTTGCGTATTTTAGATCGGTTGAAGAAGAGCAGGTAGCATTCATTATGGCAAAATCTAGAATTGAACCAATAAAACAAAAACTCACACTTCCAAGGTTAGAGTTGGCTAGGAGCATTAATATCGGCAGGACTTGCTAAAAATTTTAAAGAGCTGTTTTCAGTTCATGACGAAAATATTTATCTGTGGACTGACAGTATGATAGTTGTTCACTGGATTCATAATGCTCCTGAACGATGAAAAATGTTTGTAAAATATCGAGTATCTGAAATACAATCATTAACTTGCCCAAATAACTGGAGACATTGCAATGGGATGTCCAATCCAGCGGACATTTTATCTCGAGGATGTTTAGCCGAATATTTGTTGTCTTGAAGATTATGGCAGTCTGGGCCAGACTGGTTAGTTGAATCAGTGAGTGCTTGGCCTAATAAATTTATTGCGACAACGGAGTTTTCTGATGCTGAATTAGAGCGGAAAAAGTGTATAAATGTTACCACAATACTACCGTGTATTGCAGAAAAATCTAATTCTCTGTTGAATCTTGAAAATTATAATAAATTAATTAGAGCTATTAGAGTGATTGCATGGATATTTAGATTTATTCACAATCTGAAAAATAAAACTGACCAGAAAACAGGACCCTTGATAGCAGAAGACCTCTTTGCCGCAGAATTATATTTGATAAAAGAAGTTCAATATGAACATTTTTCTGATGAAATTAATAGTTTAAAGTCTGGACAGTTTATTTGAAAAAACTCAAACATTTATGAACTAAATCCTTTTCTAAGTAGAACATCAGTGCTACCTGAAGAATTGGAGACTGTACTGACTGAAATTGAGGCGGTGATAAATCGTCCACCTTTGACTTACGTCCAAGATAATGAGCCCCAAGTTCTGTCACCTGCTCATTTTCTGCTAAGGCAGAAACTTCTAATTTGCCTCCTGTCAAATACACTCATGAAGTGTGCAGTACTAAAGAAATTCTTTTAAAAGCGCATTTATATCGTGAAAAATTATTAAGTAACTTTTGGAAAATCTTTTATAAAGATTATTTGTTTAATCTGAGGTCTGCAAATTGTGTGAACAATCACCGTGCAAAGCACGACTTGAGTATGAACGATATGGTGAAAATATATGATGAACATTTGCCACGTAACATGTGGAGATTAGGAAAGGTTCTCAAAATATTTACTGGTAGAGATGGACTAATTCGCAGTTGTGAAATAAAGACTGAAAAAGGCATTATAAAGAGACCTTTACAATTATTAGTTAAGTTAGAATGCTAAGAGTATTAATATTGTATGATAGTATATTTCTTATTAAAAATGTAATCTTAATGCTACTAATGTTGCATCTATTTTATTTAATTGATATTTAAAATGTTGTATATTTAATATTTAAAGAAATGCATATATTAGAAAATTTTAAGGTTGTAGAAATGTATAAGTGTATTTAAAATTTAATTTAATTCTGAAGGGGGAAAAAGACAGGCTTTTGTAATATTTCTAGTATTTTAGTTGAATTATGATAATCCCGATTTTGAAATCGTTTATTTAATATCTTGAGTTATATAAATTCTTGATTTAAATCTTGATACTTGAACAGGAATGTTATGAGAATAATTTTTGATGAATGAAATTTTACTTGATATTCTTGAAACATATGGTAAATTTTACATGTTCTTAATGTTTATGTGACATTTCTTGATTACAAAAAACTTGAATTTGTATTGAAATGCTTAATGATTCTAGAAAATAATTCTTGAAAATGTTCATGTAACACTGATAATCTTGATTGTTCTGAACTACAGTTCAGCCGGGCCCAGTGTATAAGAAATTTTATGTGGAAATATATTTTAATCGCCAAAGAGGGCGTAAATCTTTCATGATATTATACTTCTTGTTCTGAGATCTGGCAGTGCCAGTTGAATGTCTGCTGGACGTCAATAAACTTGGCAGTTTTGAAACCTGATTCGTAATGTTCTTTTACCTTGGTGATTTGTGTTATTTGAATAGAATTAGTGCAATTTGAACCACAATAACTTTAAATCTTGACGGTTATTATAATATTTTATAATCGCCAAAGAGGGCGTAAATCTTTCATGGTGTTATACTTCTTGTTCTTAGATCTGGCAGTGCCAGTTTAATGTATGTTAGACGTGAATAAACTTGGCAGTTTTGAAACCTGATTCGAAATGGTCTTTTATCTTGGTGATTTTGTGATTTGAATTAGTGTTTCTTGAACCAGGGTAACTTGAAATCTTGACGGTTATTATAATATTTTATATTTTTGGTGCCCAACGTGGGCACAAACCCAAGACCCCGAGATTAAGTGTCTCGTGCTCTACCGACTGTGCTAGCCGGGCAGTCGGAAGATTATCAGTAATACATGAATATTTTCAAGAATAATTTTCTAGAATCATTATGCATTTCAATACAAATTCAAGTTTTTGTAATCAAGAAATGTCACATAAACATCAAGAACATGTAAAATGTACCATATGTTTCAAGAATATCGAGTAAATTTTCATTCATCAAGGATTATTGTTATAACATTCTTGTTCAAGCATCAGGATTTAAATCAAGAATTTATATAACTCAAGATAATATTAAACAAATTACATTTCAAAATCAAGATTATCATAATTCAACTAAAATACTAGAATTATTACAAGAAACCTGTCTTTTTTCAGAATTAAATTAAACTTTTAAATACACTTATACATTTTTACAACCTTAAAATTTTGTAATATATACATTTCTTTAAATATTAAATATACGATGCTTTAAATAGCATTAAGATTACAATATCAGTAAGAAACATACTATTACACAATAGTAATAATCTTAACATTCTAACTCTAGTTGGAAGTAATGATGCTATGACTATGTTACCGTGAAAGACCGAAATTGGAGAATGTCGACTTTCACCGGAGAATGTCAACATTCACCAAATACGTCAGTGAAAGATCGAATATTGCATTGCATTGTTGTACATTTGGACCCTCACCGGTGTATGTCGACAGTCACAGATATGCTCTGTTGTAGGTCGAAAAGAGAGGTCATAAAGTGTCATAATAGTTTAAATTGTTGCAAAAAATAGGATTTGAATCACATAATTTAGTAAGTTTTTATTACTGTTATTTTATTTTCTCATTTAGAACGTACTGTATAATTAAGTAAGTTTTTAACTTCTATTATTTTCCTTTCTCATTTTGAATGTATTATGCTTTTTAAGTTCTTATATTCTAAAGTTCTTATTTTAAATCTCAAGTGCGTTTTTTTCGCGATTGAATTACGAAGAAGAAAGTATAATGTTCTTATATGTTCAACAGTCATCATTAGTACATGGTGAATTTCGACATTTACCGGTGTAAGAGTATTTGGAATAATATTTCGGAATTAAAAAGATTTGAGAAATATTTGGAAAATATTTCGGGCATACACCAAGCGACTATGTGAATGTTGACATTCACCGGTGAAAGTCGACATTCTCCAGATTTCGGTGTTTCACCGTAACAACTACACCTGTATGAACTCGTTCATGTGCATTACGCATCAGACGCTCTCTAAAATGAGTTTTTGAAGGAGTAATTATCTGATGCTTTTCATGAACACTTAAAGTTGATTTTTGTGGTCTTCCCCCTACTAACAAAACTCTGTCCTCACTTAGAAAAGGATTTAGTTCATAGATGCTTCAGTTTTTTAAATCAACTGTCCAGATTTTAAACTATTAATTTCATCAGAAAAATGTTCATGTATTACTGATAATCTTGATTGTTCTGAACTACAGTTCAGCCGGGCCCAGTGCGTAAGAAATTTTATTTAATTATATGGAGTCGAACACAGTTCGGAGCTACCAGTGTAGTGTTAAGTGATTTTAACGCTTGGCTACTGGTGGGCTCTAAATTATTCGATGTATATAGAATCTGATTTATGTTTTAATCATAACTGTTATATGAATTTGGAGGAGATTATGACATCATAATTATCCCATTGTTGCCTTTGCATTTACTCTACTAAAGAAACACTTTCGCAAAATGTATGTAATTCAGTTATGCATTATGAGGAGGTTATTCAGAAATAAAGACAGAAGGAACAAAAGAAAATAAAATTCGTCAAACGAGAGCGAAATGCTTGCAAATAACATAAATAAGTGAGGATATAATCATATGAAAGCTGCATAAACCAAAGTTTTTATCACATAGAAAGCAAATATACAAAACCTTAAATGGACAAAGCTTTAACAATAATAATAATTATTATTATTTAAGCTTTGTCCATTTAAGGTTTTGTTTATTAATTTGTCCATTTAAGGTTTGTTTATATTAATAATATTCAAACAAATTCATCAAGAAAATGAATCAGAAAAGTGGCTGATTTTGTTAATGCTTTCTTTGATAACTGTTGATTAAAAAAAAAAAAAAAAAAAAAACATGTCCGAACCGTTTTCTTTCCTTTCATTTCTTTTCCTACTAATAGTTTGAAATGATAATCTCAGTTACATATGCGTGTACTAATGGCGTTATTAATAAGGCAGTTAATTAAAGTGCTGAGAAGAAAGTACTTGCACTTCACAAATGCAGGTTTCAAGCACTATGGTCTTAATGGAGAATTAAGAATTGTCGTGTAACTGCTCTTCCAGGGATATTTCAGACGCCATTTATGAATTCTATATCAACTGATCTACCTTGTCAATTATTCGGTCAGTTTTTGGGTTCAAGAAATCATCAGTTAGTGGTATTTTGAATGCGGATGGGCATCACAGTTTATAAATAGGTGACAACCTGCATGAATATTCTCAACCTGCCTTCATGTCTTAGGCTACAGTAGTGCTGACAGCTCTTCGGAATTTTAATCATTGAGGGTTATTGATTTTTTGAATGGATTATTTTACAGACAAATGCATGTTAGACTAGTCTGGTTTACATTAATAGCCGAAACAAAAATCTCTGGGATGTTTACAGTTATAGGTTAAACAATCTCAGACAAACTTTTACAGAATTTACAGCGCATTCTTTGTTTGAGCAAAATATGTTTACCATGAACATTGCCAGGGTATATTTACTTAAACTATAGCATAACGTTATAATTCATTATAATCATATGTCTTAATTGATGCAATACATTTCCATATTTAATACATGACGCTATTAGAATGCTACGTTTGATGATGTATTACAATATTAATAAAATGCTTAAAAATATAAATAAATGAGTAATAAATCTAACTAATATATAATGTAGATATATTAAAGGATATGCTATAAAATTCTGCAGTAAAATAACAGACAACACAGAAATGATTAGAGTTTCTGTTATGCTTAAATGCAATTAGTGCCCATGTCAAAGGAATACGTATTGGGCCAATTAGTAATTCTATCAAGATGGCTTATTATGTTAAATATAATGACAGTCGAAGACGTGCATAGGAGCTCCACTGATAATTATTCTGCTTCAGAAAATCATATCTGCGTGATTGCAATAATCATAGTTCCTGAAGTGGTAGAGGTTTTGGTTTTCATCAGTTGCTTCAACTGCAAAAGCGCCAAGAATAACGTTAGGTGTCAACCTCAAGCAAAAGGCAACGCAGGCCATTTTTTACAAGTTATAGCCCTGATTTTATTCTCTGCACTGAGTCAGAAAGGTCTTTCATTTTTAACGTAGTGAAATCCAAACCATTCGCCTTATGGTATAGATTTATTTTCGTTAAATATTTTATATACATTTTTCTTAAATACATATAAAACCATCAACAATTATTCACTGTATCAAAATTAAGTTTTTTGGGGGGTAGCACTATATTTCTGAGTCTAGACAAGGTATGCTTTATAACAAACTTTTTAAACATATTCAGTATGTTAGTTTGTCTCAAAAGTATTGGGTTGTTGCATAGCTGCATGCATTTTTTCCTTCATAGAGTTTTTCTATACATCACTGATGATGGCAAAAAAGTTTATACGGCCAAATTTCAGATAACTGTACTCGCATATCACACTCATATCAATATGGACCCATCAGAGGATGAGCAGTAAAAGGCTGAATGCTGATTAGTTCGACCTTTGTTAATATTACTGCAAACGGACTGGCGACCTTGGAATGGATTTTTCCATGTGTAATGTGAATATGAGCCGGTGTCACTTAAAAGTCCTCCATAAAATCATCTCTTCCCTAAAGCACAGGATTATTCTGCTTGCCATTATCCAAATGATAGAACAAGATGAAAATAAAGGATTTTGTTTCGGCAATCAATTTTCAGTTTTTTTTCCCAGAGACTAGACTATCAAGTGTGAAGCTGGAAGGAAGAAGCATTTCTGACATCTTCTGCATAAGTTCAACAAAGAATGCAGAGTTTTCCAGTCAAAGTTGTGTGGTATAGGAAGCTAGGGTCATTTCAGCTATTGCTGAAAAAATTACCTGAAAACAGGACTGATCAGCTCTGTGATGATTAATTTAACCTAAGCGATCCTTACACTATGGTAGCTTATCTCACGTTGATGAGAAACATTTGAACAACATGAACCATTTTGATCCACACCAAACCGTTTTGCAAATTTATCTATTGTGATCTTGTGAGCAACTCTACGATATTCGTACAGAACATCAAGGAAAACGAATAAGTATGACATTACACATGCACAAAGGCAGACTACGTGCGACAAATCAGATAAAATTTACTCTTGACGAAATTGGTAGGTTCTTCCACGTACGGTATATTTCCCAAGATGCCGTTCTTACAGATTAGTACCTTCGTAAACAATGATAAGCTACAAAATTTTCTGAATGAGATTTATGCTTTCACAACCACCAAGAATTTAAAGAAACAGCATCCAAAGACTAACAGATATTGGAAACAGACAGTGAAGAGTGCAGGAGAATACATCAAAGAGGCATTGCGTTATTAGTTTAACACTGAAAACTATAAATGTACACTGATCGAGAAATATCATGAACTTATGCATATATCAGTAGTTATTTTGTACCTTTCAGTTTTAACCTATTTAAATCATGTGAATAACAAATAACTTTCTTGATGTAAGAAATTTTTATTGGCTGTTCTAAAAGGAAGTCAAAAATAATTTTATCCCTTAATGTGCATTATTAAATCAGAAGTTCGAACTTAATTCTAGCCATATCTTAATTCATGCTTTAAGGATAGACATTATTGGAAATATTTTAGACTATTTGGCTTGATGTATATTGCAAATTATATACCACTAACTCCCTACGTAAATTTTACTGTATGTCATACGTGTAAATTACATCCCCATTACGTACAAATTATATGGTACTATTAAATTTCTGTCAGAAGGAAGTACTTTTAATATTTTTATATTTATTTAAGATACGGGTAATTTTTTTGCTCCTAAGTAAATACTAGTATAAATAGTTGAGTAAAGATGAAAGGATTTTGGAAGCGAGCAATCGTAGGAGGATTTTCTAAGACCTTGCTCTGAGTAGAAATCATAATCCTTGAAGTAACAAACTGAATATGATTACTTTAATTACAACAAATTATGAAAAGGTATCTAGGAGAAAGAATGACTTCGTGGATAATCTTTTAAGAAAACCATATTCATGTTATAAAAGTCACGCTGGTGGAGTCATTATAAAACTGAAAACCTGATTAATGTCTCAAAAATGTTCATGAGAAAAATGCTTTTAATTCTTAACAACTCAATAAAGCCATCTATTATTCTCAGTATTCCTAATAAAAATGTTGCTCCACTTTTAAACTGACTGATAAAACTTTTAAACTGGCTTTGGGCTGATAGCAATCGAGTCCGCTTACAATAGTGATGAGAAGAATCTATGTAAGTGAGCCTTTCCGTATTTTTTCCTCTTTCTAAATATCATAGCTCAATTATTATTCATTAGTTGGCTTGTTATGAGCTTCCATGCCCGATTTACAAATCCCAATGCAAATGATTTCATATTTATTTTGTGGTTTGAATGTATATATTACCTTATAACTACAAATTTAAAAATCTTTCCGGGCTGAAATCTTCCTAAATGCCAATTTTTTAAGAAAGTTCAGATATCTTTTTTCTGCAAAATATAACTAATATATAATGCCAACTAACTTCTTCGCTTAAGTCAAAAAATCTATAAAAATATTAATTGATTTAAACATGGAATATAAAAATATCATAATGACTTCCTCAAGCGTTTATTAATAAAACTAATAAATTTGTTGAATTAAAGTGATTAATTGTAATTTATCAGTCTAAATAGAATATTAACTGATAAAAATTTTACAAGCTAAAAAATAAATAAAAGTGGCATTTTTTTTTGTCAAAACCTTTTGAAACATAAAATTATGCAGGAAAAAACTTAATTTTTGATTGACATTTTATAGCATACTATAGACGCGAAATTAAAAGACAATGGTTATTTAATGATAATAGAACTAATGATCGATTTTTTTATCTTATTTCTTTAGAAGATAAAATCTAATTGCAGTAAGTCATTATCTTCTACCGTAGCTAATCAATCTGTCATTCTGTCTTTTGCTGTTCCATAAAACAGTGCAGCGCTAATAATATAACTGAAATCTTAAATATTCAGAGAGGAATCTCTCCATTTAAGAGCATAGTGTGCGATGAACATATTTGTCAGTTTTGTTAATGTCCACTTTTTTGGCAGCTTCTGGAAATTGTTGCGTATTCTTTAATCTGCCTGTTTTCAAGATATGCTTCGGTTTCAGCATACATTCTAATACTTCCTATTTTTATTTCTGTTCTGGATACTTTTTACGTTTATACCAAATATTCTAGTTAATGTAAACTGAAATTCAATAAAGCGTAACATACTTAAATTTATTGATTATTTAGTAAAGTGTGAGAATCGCCTTTTCGCCAGATATACATAAATTTATTAACAAGAATAATTCATTTATTGACGACGATAATTAATTCGACACTAAAGTTTTTCTTGTTAAAATTATACTCAATATACTTAACTTTATTGAATATTCATATAAAATATCGGCATCGACTTTAATTCGGATTTGTCTAAATAGTGTTACAAATACCCACCTGCATTAAGATAGCTTCCCCACAAAGGGAGTTTAGGGTTGCCATAAAATGAAAAGTAAAGATAAGGTTGACAGATTTGGCAACATTTGGCTACAAAATCGGCAATATATCATAAACAGAGCAAGAACATCCTAGAACGAATTCTTAGCGGTTTCCTCGAGAATGTTCTCGAAGGTAGGTCAAAAGCTATATATACCCTGCCTGTACGCGGAGTAGAAGAGTATGTTGAGTTCAGAGATCAGCTCGAGAGCAATCGACCGTGTCGGAAGCTGTACTTGAGTGATTTGCCGTGGAGCTGTCTTCACGGTTATAGACTAAGGCCATATTAATGATTGTTTCAGCGTGTTTGTCGTAGTTTCCGACGACTTTAACGTGTCTTTGGAACTGTCTTGCGTAATACTGACGAATAATTTGTGTTTTGATTCTTCATCAAGCGCTTTCATGAATCAATCCAAATCCGCGAAACGATATACTGGTTACACAGATAAAACACAATATACCGATTACACACATAAAATTTTGGGTTCAACGAATACGTCGGATAAACCTGAATTTATTGTCTGACTGAATTTTTGTATATCGCTAAATTTATTGATTACTTATATCACTGTATATAACTAAATTTATTGGTTACTTGACTACATTTATTAATTATTTAGATAAAATGTCTGATTCGTCATGCACAACGCATTGACACGTTCGTACGCTAGAACATACCGATACGTCTAACACCTTAAGAAATTAATTACGGCAGTCCTAACATATGCTGTTGTTATGCAATAATTCAGAAATCCTAAAATTTACAATTCAGATGCATGAAAGGACGCTAGTTTTATACACTACTTAAATGCTGAAACAAATATTTTCTCTGCAAATTGAAATAGCAAAGAAATATAAATATTTCATTATCTACAATTGGAACCTTTCAACTCTCGCACATGTGGATGAGGAAAAACACGTATTACTGAACAGTCTACAATCTTATCAGGAATGAACCTTTAGATTGCCTTCCAAAACAAGAAATGGAACAAATTTCGTTGTAGTCGCTCAGCTTTAAATATTGTAAGCAAACAACAATCCTTTCGCAAATGTTTAAACAGCTTTTGTGAATCAATGGAAGCAAACAGAAACAGACTACCGAATCGGAAAGTCAATTTGCAGGAAATAATGAGTGTTGAAGAGTAATACTCTCACATAATGTATCAAAATTTAATAAAATCTCAGTTTCTGAAACATTCATTTCAAAAATCTGAAATCTGAGAAATGTGCGGAATTCTAAATCATAATTAACAGTGATATATTGGAAATAATGATTAAAGATAATGTAGATATAATATACGTCTGATTTTCGAAAACGATTGCCTTTCATATTATTTTTTAATAGTGTGTCTAAATATGTGTTTCCAATGACAAAATTATTTTTAAATGTAGAAAATTTTAACAATACTGTATGTATTTTGTATGAGTAGTCATAACACCGGTAAAATTGTAATTGTAAAGAATAGTCAAATGAAAATGAGTCGAAATCATTAAAGACGTGATCTTTCCAAAAACCTGTCAAATCGTAGCCAGTGCTATTCTCAGAATGGCTAGAGGCAAGAAGTAGACTACTCGTTAAATTTTAGGTTTTGTAAAATTAAACTCGTTAAATTTTGGTTTGGTAAGTTTCGGTTCAAACAACACAAGAGTCGGAAGTGGAAATATTCTTCGCTTTAAAGCTATTTCGTCGGTTTGCAGTTTGCTCTTTGTAGCGGTCTGCATTTATTGTGGGACAAAAAATGGAATTTTTACATTATTTTAAATTAATTTTTCAATTCCAATTTGACTTTCATAGTTTGAAAATCGAATTTATTATTTGTAACAATTATAATGAGAATTATTCAAGATATATTTCTACTAAAAAGGCCTGAAAGATTACGGAAAGACTTGCAGATCTCTATGCAAAAATCAAAAACGGAACTAAAATGATTTGAAAATGAATATAAAAATCTTAGTATCGAAAATACGCACAGCCCAATAGATCAGATCTTGACGGTAAAGAATCACCATACATCATGTTTTTGTTTGGGCTCCCTCCGTGGCGTTCATAGAATTTGGTTTTGAGAGGTACAATTCTTATCATAATATTAAAATTGTCGTTGCTCAGGTTTTCTTATAAATTTTGTAAATTGAAAATTAAATTTAAGTAAAAATTTATCTTATATGTACAATCATATCAGGATATTTAAGTACAGTACACAACATAAATTAAACTGCATTTGTATTATTATATTACTAGTAGCTACGTGACCAGCCTTCGTCTGGCTTTTATATGTACCGGAAAAATCTCTAAAGGGAGCACCAAACGTTAAACTTAAAATCTGTGCAGAATTTTGCTCTCCAAAACAACTTCATCAAAATAAATAAATAAAAAAATTAAATAAAAATGTATTACATGTTACAAAATTACAATGAAATAAGCAATATCCCTTAATACAAATATTAATTATCCTAATAAATAAATTAACCAACTTCCCATTGCAAAATCTTAAGAATTCAAATTGTATAAAGAAGTTAAGAGCTTTGTTTCCTAAACAAATCATACAAAACCTTTTATATTAAAGGGTTTATATTTATTTTAACTAACATTTATTTTAAGTTTAAACTATCTTTCCTGTCAAGCCTTACTTTCCCATGGAACTGCCAATGCCAGAGTATGTCAATTTTAGTAGAATGCGCAAGGATTCAAATTATCAGCGGAAGTATTCTGAGTTAAATAGAAAGGAAACGAGTTCGAAGGTGTGCTTTCTTGCTTCACGAGTGCGGAGGTGGCTAGTTAGAAATTAAAAAACCGCGCGTTTCGGCCTGTGTGCTTGCCTCGGCCAATTGTTAATCTTTCAACGTAATATTCAGAGTTTGCTGAAGTATCAGTGGTAGTGTAAAACGCGGTGAGGTTAGTTACGTTTAGAGAGCCTCGTAGTTAGTCTCTTGTTATTATCTCTTTTTCAGTTTCTTATTTTTATTTTACCGCCGGGTCGGCGTAGTTTGTGAGCGTCAAGAGCACGCATTTGTAATTTCTAAAGTTGAATAAAAAGGGACTTAAACCCTTCTCAAGACTCTGTCTAATTTCCAGTTTCAGCAATCACCACTTTGTTGCGTGCAGGTTGGAGGCGCGCAACTTTACATTGGCGCCCGAACACTTGTCGAACTGAAATGGCCGAAAATCGGATGGAAGCCGCGGGACAACAACAAGAAATGGCAAGCCAATTGGAAGGATTTGGATACCTGGTCCAGACGTTGAGAGCGTCAATCAAGCCAAACGTCAATTTCGACGGAAAAAATTCGGTGGCGATATTTAATACAGTTAACTGTCGAAATACCTTGTAGGACTAAACCGTATCGTTATGATAAACAAAAAGACCTAATCATCGAAGAAAATATTCAGGAAATGTTAAAGAACAAAATAATAACGCCCATAAATAGTGAGTACGCGAGTCCAGTCGTACTATGTACGAAAAAGAACGAGTTTCCTCCTTCGGATAAAAGGGCTTGGAGGTTTGCTATCGATTACAGAAAACTGAATAGTATTACTAAATTCCCAGTTTACCCTTTGCCGGTTATAGAGGAAATTATTAGAAAGATTAAATCTACTAGATACATGACTACTTTGGACTTAACGTCTGGTTACTATCAAATAGCTATGAGACCCGAAGACATACATAAAACCGCGTTTATAACAAAATCGGGCACTTATGCATTTTTACGCATGCCCTTTTTGTT
Source organism: Stegodyphus dumicola (assembly GCF_044657685.1). Lineage (NCBI taxonomy): Eukaryota > Metazoa > Arthropoda > Arachnida > Araneae > Eresidae > Stegodyphus > Stegodyphus dumicola. Next base: position 132,916,512 of record NC_140770.1, read on the forward strand.
GTGTGGGGCCCCATCAACATTCCAGAGAGCTATGGACATTGCTCTAAAGCCTGTCCTAGGAAAATCGACTTTAATCTATCTAGATGATATAATTATAACGAGTAGTACGTTGGAACAACATATCTAGAAGATCTAGAAGAAGTGTTTAAATTATTAAAAAAGGTCGGTCTTACAATTAACGCCTCAAAATGCAAGTTCGCAACTAAAGAACTTAAATATCTGGGTTATAAAATTTCGCAAAAGGGTATAGAAACTCAAGATTAAAAAATAAAAGCAATCAAGAATTTCCCACCTCCCAACACCACTAAGAACCTTTCTTCTTTCCTTGGGTTATGTTCTTATTGTTGGGTGCGTAAGGGTTCGTTATGAAATGAATGCACAAGTCCGATGAAAAATGAACAAAAATTTATTATTATCACAACAAAAATGCTTAAATTTTCTCAAATTATCACGCAGTATTCTAATATTTCACAGTAGTTATCTTTTAACTACTCAAATGTCCAATAGAACGTAATTCAAAACAGCTAAAGAACGCTAATCCGCGAATTCGCTACAATCAACAAGAGCAGTTTTCTAAACAACAACAAACTGAGATGTTTTCCTCCCTTTATAAGATTTTAAAATTACGCCCTAGAATTTTCCAGTACTTTCTGGAAATCAAAAAGATATATTTATTTATTTAATGCACGCGCTCTTGTATTTTCAATTTTCCGGGCTTAGCTTTCTTTTAATAATCGTCACGCGCTGCACTGCGCGAGAAATAAAACCATTTAATTTATAATTGAACCAAGATTAGCTTTTTAAATACCAAATTCGTAACGTTATTATCAGTCATTCATAAAAGATTTCGCTAATATTGTTGAACCCCTGTTAGTAATTAAAAGAAAGAAAAGTAAATTCACGTGGACAGAGGAAGCAAATACCGCATTTGAAAGATTAAAAGAAGCGCTCATCAATGCCGCTGTTTAGAAATTCCCGGAAGGGGACGAAAACCTGGAAATTGCAGCAGATGCGTCGGACTATGCTGTGGGTGCGGTTTTTATGCAAAATAGCCATTCTTTGGCATTTTTTAGTAAAACGTTGAATCATACACAAAGGAAATATACAGCTACAGAGAGAGAAACATTAGCCGTATTAATGGCTGTACACAAATTTCGAGTTTGTTTCGGCAAAGCGCCAGTAACAGTCTCTTCGGATCATGCGGCTGCTGGTAGACTTTACTCGGGGAAAAACCTAACGCCCAGGTTAAAAAGATGGGCTTTAAAGCTCTAAGAATATAATCTAATAATAAAATATAAACCGGGAAAGGAAAACAATGTAGCTGACGCACTCGTATAAAACTGGACGATGAAGGTAATGCACTTAAATGCACTGTGTTGACTTCAAAAATTTTAGATTCTAGAGATACAAGTATCGCTGAACTGAAAGCTGATCCTGAATTTGGAAGTATCTATGCATATTTGAAAGACCCCGAAAGCTTTGAACATACAGATATGGATGCGATAAGAAATAGAGCAGAAAACTGTGAAATAATAGATAATTTATTATTTTATACGAAAACAACAAACGAAAATCTCGAGTACAAACCAGTCATCCCAGCCTCGCTTCGATTAAGCATTTTGAAGGAATTACACGACGCGAAAACAGCGGGTCATTTAGGGGTCAGAAAGACTTTAAAAAGGGTATGCGAGACGGTATATTTCCCGCAATTATACAAAATGGTAACTGCGTATGTGAGGTCCTGCAATCAATGTCAGTTAATAAATGATATTAATTACAGCCCGGCCGGGTACTTAAATAGCATTCGCGCTACATTTCCGAATGAAATTTTAGGCATAGATCTTCTTGGTCGTTTTCCCCAGAGCAAGTTAAATAAAAATCGTTTTCTTTTAGTAATTGTAGATCATTTGGACAGAAAATGGACAGAAATTGTTCCACTTAAACGCGCGTCAGCCAAAACAGTCGCAGATGCATTCTTACACAGATACATTTTAAAATACGGTGCACCGATAAAAGTCATTAGCGATAACGGTAAACAATTCATTAGTCAAATATTTGAAAACATATGCACTGGACTTGGCATACGTCATATCAGAATGGTTCCGTATAGACCACAGGCAAACATAGCAGAAAGAGTTAATAAAAACATTGTAAAAATAATTCGCAGTTACGTTAGCACACATCACAAGCGCTGGGATGGCTACATAAATGAGTTAGCTTATGCTTTAAGAACGGCAAATCACGATACTGCGGGAAAAACTCCAGCAGAATTATTTTTAGGCCGAAAGTTAATTACGCCTTTAGATAAATTATTCTTTGTGCAACAAAGAGAGCAAGAATTTAAAAAGAAAGATGTGCAAAAACTTATTGACCAGGCGCTTAAAAACTCGGATACGGCAAGAAATAAGCAAAACGTATATTACGATAGAAAACGCCATGAAGCTGATTTTAAAGTTGGGGATAAAGTATTGAAGCGGAAATTTTCTTTATCAAGTGCCCCAGACAATTTTACTGCAAAGTTAGCTCCAAAATTTGAAGACCCCTATGTAATTCAGGAAATCAAAGGAGTCGTATTGTACCTTAACAACGAGAGAGGGGAAATCTGTAAAGCAAGTCCCGACCAGGTGAAAAATTACTATAATCAAAATGATTTTGAAATCCTTAAAAGTTTCTTGCAGGACTCAAGCGTAAAAGAAGTAGAAGGTCCAGAAATAACGTCACCCGTTCCACCACCCAAGAAGCAGAGAACTGAAGAGAGACCTAGCCCTTCTACAACCCACGCGACGGTACCGAAAAGAAAAAAACGAAAACTTTCAGACTCCAGCATTTAAGAAAAACAAGAACGCAAAGCCACCGCATAAAGAAAACTTGGTAATGAGGAAAACACCACCTACAACGTATCGCGGTAGAAATTATACATCAAGGAGAACGCTCCCAGGGCCAGAGAGCCAGGTGCAAACAAGGCCGCCGTTCCCGAAAATAAAAAGACAGCAGGAGGAACGAAAAGACCAGCAACAAGAGAAGAAATTCAAGAATGACTCCAGACCGGAGGCGTAATGGCAGACCGCACATTGAGTTGAACAGTGTTAAGCGAATTTCGCTTACTGCGCATGCTTGATGGTGTACCTTTGGCGCGGGAAGAAATATTGGCGACTAAAAGCAACCCTACGCTAGCTCATTCGTGATCTCCATGGCTGTCGAGTGATGTGTACAACTGCAATATTGTGGAACTTTGTTTAGTAGTTATTTTAACGTTCATACCGATTGCACTTGCTTATTTTTCTAATATATGTTTCATTTTAATTTGTCTAACAGTGCATTTAATAATTTTTACCATATATTGTGCTTAATAATTCGTTATTTAGATGTTATTTGTTTACATGTTGTAATTCTCAGTAATGTAAACTGGATTTTCCCGCTTAGTTTGTTAACGTATATTCGCGCTTTTATTTCTTATTTAAAAGAATTAAATAAACAGCATTAAGGAATTGTAAAATTTCTTCAATGTTATTTGCAAACACTTGCTATATTTTTTACGTATGTGTTTCTTTGCGTATGTACGAATGTAACGTATGGTAAATTCTGAATTGTTTTTATTCCTTAAAAGTGTAATTAATATATCCTGAATTTCAGTCTTTTTCTGAGCGAAAATTCGTACAGTTCCAAAGTGAAGTGCAGAATTTCATAAGTATAACATCTTACATTTTGAATGCAAACACTGCTTCACATTATTTCGTAATAATTATTTACATCTTCCCCATCTATACCTGTATCAATTTTTTCATCGGGTTATTTATCAATAATTCCTGGTAGAATTAGAAATATATTATTAGAAAAGGTTTTTCCTGTATCATCTGCAAGGAACAGAAATTTAAAGCTATGAATTATTGGAATGAATTTTAGCCAGCTTTTGAAGTTATTTAGATTTCTGTTGCATTAAAAATTATTTAAAAGCTGCATAGAAATATTATTTTGAAATGCAAACATTTTAAGTGCCAAAATTAAAAGTATTTAAAAGGTAGCTATTGTCATTGATGATAGATTAATTGACTTGTCAAGGGAAACAAACCAAGACTTCAGTACATAAACAATATATTTTTTATTCTGGGGGGGGTGAACATTGTTATTAATGGTGATATAATCAAATAAATAACAAAGAATCTGCAAGTAAAACGTATTTTACCATTTCTTTGAATTTAGATATTTTTCCGAATATTCCAAGCATTTAAAAGAAATATATTTTACGTATTTTGTAACTGTGAATGTATTCGTAGTTCCGGAAGTTCTGAATATCTGCAGAAACACATATTTCGGTCTATGACTTAGCTGGCTTAGTTAAGTTAAGAAATAAATTTTTCTTTAATATTAACAAATGATTATATATTAATAAGAAATTGGTACATTTGTAATTCCCCCCAAAAATTCTTTAAGAGTGGCAAACACATACATAAATTTGATTCCTCCCCAGTATGTGTGATGACTTCCATTAGACTTCTTACGTTCCATTAGACTTCATGATTATTTTGTAACAGCTCTACGTATTGCCAAAATTGGGTCTTTATGCATATATATATGTATAATGCATACAACATACATGCAATTATGATAGCTGTTAATATATCATAAGTGACTAAACACTACGAATACTGTTTCTCTTTCAAGACATGTACTCTCAAATGTTTTCATAACAACTTCTGTATTTATTTAGGAAAAATTCTACTGATAAAATACTACACACAGAAATATTTTTAAAATGGTGTTTAAGAATGCTGTTGATTTTTCAGAGACACAGTAACAATTTAACTGGTTATAACCTTAACAGAGCAGAGATGTCAAACAGAAAAAGAAATGCCATTAGAAATGCTCAAATGCCAAATTAAAATATTTGATCATAAAACAAATGCAATTACAGTTAACTTATTTTCGAACTTGAAGATTGATTTTCAAGTATAAGTTAATGTTTAATAAAAGAATTTCATGAAAACAACCTAAATTTGAAGTACAATGAAAATAGCTTAGTACAATGATTTTGTCAATGTATTCTTTATGTTTATTTATGGGAAATTAACAGTATGTAACCTATGTTATGAATATAAAGTTAATTTTTATTTTAAACTCCGCTAATTAAATATAAAACAGTTACAAAAGTCTGAATATTTGGTGTAAAATTCGATTTTTCATTATTAAGATTAAATGCCTTTTCCACCGATTACTTTTCTTGATTTAATAAATCTCTTTTTGGTCTTTCTTACACCTTATACGAGTTTCACCCACTTTGGTAATATGTACTGTGTGAGAACTCTGGAAAACTTAAGCGACTTCTCGTTATGTTTTGGAAATTACAACAGAGGTTTGGAATAGGTGTAAAAAAAACCTTTTATAGACTCGGACAAATTAACAGAGTGCACAGCTTGTTCATACAGAATCAGCTAGCATTTATGGCGTAAATCAAAAGTAACGAAATGAATTCACCTCATTTGAATACACTCAAAATTAGCATCCTGGCAGGAAAATGGAAAGGAAGAAAGAAAAGCTAATTATCATAAAATAGCTGGTTAATAAAAATAAATGAGAACTCTACAACCTCAATTCACTATTTTAAATTAGCCATTTTCATTTTCATGCAGCCTTTATATCAAAGTATGCATTTGTTTTGGTGTCAATAAACTTAATTCTTTCATTTTTTACCTGATTACATAACATCACATGCAACAGCAGTAAATATGAAAAACACATGCATATATCCAGCAGCATGTTAATTTCTTTTGAATATATGGTGTCTGTCATCTACAAAAGAAAACTAAATTCAAAATATAAGATGCGAACATAGGTCTCCTGTTGGATAATATAAGAAAGTCACACTTTCTGGTATTACTATTATTTTTTATTATTTGTAGGACTTAGGTCCTACAAATAATAAAAAATAATAATTAAAAATTAAACATTGTGTAGAGAGTAAAAAGCATAACGCAGAAACTTGTTGAAAAATTAACATGTATATCACTTTGCCTGAGTCTTATGGTCAGAATCCCATTCTGTATAATAATATATGCATTTGACATTATTAGGTATTGCTAATTAAAATAACATTTAAATACTTCAATGAAATATTAAGAAAATGAGAAAAATTATGAATACTACTTACTATATGGTATGAATTTTTTAAAAGTGAGCTAATTAATAAACAAAGAGCAAAATATATAGTTCCATATTCCTTATGCTGAAGTTATAAGGATCTTAAGTTTTACTAACGTTTATTTTATTTTAAATCTTTTCTATCACTTCTTATTTTCTACTTCGGCCAGAATTAAAAGCTTTAACTTATTTATGCAAATTTGTCTGGCGAACGCCAAGTACTTAAGTTGTGGCTTTTTGACAAGCGAGAGAGAAGGAAGGAGTTAGTCGAAGCAGGCCGCTTGCCTTAGCAGTTTTACTCGGTTGCTGGTTGCCTTCCAGGCCAGAGGTTTAATCCTCTTGATAATTTTAAACGTATTGTAGTGTTAACAGTTATCTGTACTACATACGCCTTCCTGTTAATATACGGCCAATCTTCCACGCAGGCCCTTGTTTGTTATTCCAAAGTTAAGTTAAAGTTTTGTTAATATTTTTATATTCTTACGTTCAGACCACAAGTAGTTGGTCTTTGTACGGAAATTAGTGTAAAGAGTGAAAAATAAAGAGTTTCGTATACCCTTCCTGTGTATCTTGTCTACTTCCCACATTTATTGAACATAGCTTTAGTAAGCTCCCTGTTCCGAGTCAGGGTCTTTGCATGTTCCCAAAGAAAGTAAGGCGGAACATTGAACCTGATAAAGTCTACTTCATGCTGATTATATCATCATTAGTTATGAGGGCAGAACATTTGTGGTCTTCACCTTGCAAAATCATGAGGAACATTTTAATAATATAGGAAAATTTCATATAATGGCTAGTAGCTGAACTGAATGAAATGAGTATTTTAAGTTCACTAGAAATTTAGGGTCGTGTAATGTTTAAATATTTCAATTTTTGGAAGAAACTATTTAAAATGTCTTTTTTTTTTGGAGATGGGCTGCTTTAACTGCTTTTGGACTACAGATTCCAGCCATATAATCTCATAAATAGGATTTAAAGATTAATTTTTTAACCCAGGCAGATCATATTTCTTCATATGAAATTATTGTTCAAAATTTATTCACTGCCTTACTTATTCATTACACACAGTATATTCATATACTAATTAATCATATATTAATACAATATTCAAATACTAATAATTAAATCCTTAAAAAATGTTCCTCTATTAAAAGGAAAAACATTTAAAATGTCCAATTGAGCAGTATTTATTTTATCTCAAAATATGTCACTATTGTATTATTTTTCAAATTCGTTATTAATACATGAATTAAGTAAACTCAAGTATTATTTAGAATTGAGGATTAGTGATATGGGATGTTTAGAATGTTCAGGGTTTTATGGAAAAGTACTACTGAATGGTAAAAAGATTTATTAAAATTCAAATACAGTAATTCAATGAAGTAATATACACATATAATTAATATGCACAACAAACAGTTAGTATGAAATGCATGACAGAGCAATAATGAAAACATACATGAATTTACAATAACATAAGTTGCAAAATAAACAGAATACAGGAAAACTCGCATAAATTTACAATAATACGAAACAATTAAGTGTTATGAGTAATAATATTAGTCAGATTTTTCTTTATAGTTAAATCTTCATTTTCATTGCTCTTTTAATATCTTGTGTTGGTGGTTGGCCTGCACGCATTCTTTAAGCGATAATCTCTGTGGCACTTCATCAAACCCTAAATTGTTGAAACAAACATTATCAAATGCTAACTTGTAATGACATTAATACATGCATCATAACAAATACACAATGAATATTAAGAAAATGTTAATGTACCAATATTTCTTGTTTCAGTAGTATCAATTATTGAAATATCATAAAAGAGGAATTAGACATTTTTGATTAAACATTCAATTATACATCTATCAATTTCAGTGTTATAGTGTGGCACCAGGGTAACTATGCGAGACACACTAATCCCCTCGAAGATTTCTGATTTACAAAATAATTTTGGCAGTAACTTGTAAAGGCTAAATAATATTATCAAAAAGATGCAATTCTTAAGTAATTATGTATATTTTGCAGAAATACTTTGGAACTGTTTGAGCTGGTATTCGTGAGAATCCTTGAGTAATTTTTTGAATGCAGAATAGTTTAACTGAGAAACAACAGAATGCAGCCAAATGATATCCCTAAGTATTATTTCATTTCACTTTCTAATGCATGCATAATAGCATTAATTAAGAATTTAATAAAAACATTAAAAATAATTACATGAAGCAAGATCTCTAAAATTTCAAAATTGCATATAAAAATCTAGTTTAATATCTGCAATACATTTTTAACTCATCATATTTTCATAAATTTAACTTTACAATTTAAGACTAATTACAATAAAGCATACTTTATGACACAAGAATATGAACTTCCAGATAATGTGTATCATTTAGTCTGAGATTAAAAACTATGCTAGGAAACATTCTGGAAAACCATATTTAATACGTTTTAAACTATTTTACTTTCGTAGATAATCTCATCAAAATTATTAAATATTCATCAATTTTTGATCGCCAGTTTCTGTTACCTGCCAGCGAGGTAGAATGTATTCACCAAGAAACAAAGAATATGTATTATATACATGTAAAATATAGAAAATACAGTGGCTTTGCTCTGCGCGAGCATGCAACTTATAATTAACTTACTGCAGTTTCAGGATCTTATCCTAGACCAGTACTTTCGAGAACATTCTGGCATGTTATACAACCGCTAGTACACATACTGAATACGTGCCATTTTTCGTCAGACTGCTTTCTTCTACCGCTGCTACAAGACCTTGCAGCTGCTCCTCCCATCTTGTTCTTTCCTTTGTTAAAGCAGATATGACGTAAAGTCTAAATTTAATCTTACTTAGTTTAAATCAATATTGAATATATAATTTTGAGAATTTCATCTAAAGGCAAAATGATCTGCTGAGAGAATTGAATAAAGATGTGGGATCTAAAAAGCTAAATCCTTCTTTGTCGTCATTTTGCAACCTTCTATCCAGCCATAACAATGCCTGGCCTATGATGTAGTTATATTGTCAAGCTTTGGTCATTCCTGTGCCTGCCAAAATATTACATATACACGTATGAAAATTATTAATATAAGCTACATAATGTAATATTAATAATTTTCATACATGTATAATTTTCTAATGATTGTTTTGTCACATTAATTACAATAAAAGTCTGAAATATTGCCATGTCTTGCAAAATATCAACTAAATCTGTACACAAGATAAGAAATATCAACTAAATCTATACACAAGAATTTTCCATTAAAAATTTCTGTGCAGACCTGATAATCATTATATATACTGCTCTTTGTATTATGTACTGAACTGTAAAGCTCCAGGTATACAAAACATTTCAAGACACTCGATATTTATTCTGTTGCAGAAGCAAACTGTTTATTTTCAATATATATAACAATAAGCAAAGATGATACGTGACAAATCTTTCAGTTCTATAATTTTTATATCTAATATTCAGTGCACTATTATGCTAATAAGCAATCTTTATTCTCAAATCCTTGCATTATATGTTGGTGATTATGGGTGGTCTATTATTCATCTGTTTTCTTATCCGTCATGGCGACTACACTAAGTCTGTTAATCAAAGCTCAAATGTATGCCTGTCTCGTGTAATTTTAAAGAAATATTTGAAGGAAAGATAGGTTAAATTACATAATAATTATACATACTTTGCCTGTGTGTTTACAGTCAGACATAATATTCAACAACTAATATGCTTGAAAATTCCCAAGTGGGATTTGAATGGCTTCAATAGCATATACTGGAAAATTAAATAAAAGTATTATAAAAATATTGCACCCATTTGGATGGCTTAAATAATAGTTGTGTAATAAAAGAACATTTTAGGTTTGATATTAACTAATTAATTGTTTTTTTATTTTATCTCTTTGACCTTTAAAATGAAGAGGTAATGTTTCTAGTTGATATTATGTGAAAACCTGAAAAGCAAACAAAAACTACACTAAATCTAAAAATGTTTCCAAAGTTCACACATCTGCAAGAAACTAATAAGGTCAACAATGCCTGATTAACTGAATTTGTTGGCAGATGATGATTCAAATCTGAATATAGAAGACATGTAAACAGTATAAAAGCATATCAAATTTATATCAGTGTACGAGTCATCATATGTGTGAATGAGTGCGTACTATAAATTAAGTACAAGTCTTACTCTGAACTATTTAGTATGCTTATACACTAATTTTTGCATTTTCTTAATTCATATTTTTAATTAGTATTATTACAAAATTAAATAATATCTGTAATAATTGTAACTGAAACAATTGTATTTGAAATTTCACCTCTTTCATAATAACCACAATTGCCTAGTACATATTCATTAGCAAAGCATACAATTAAGTGCTTCACAGTATTATTAACAGTAAGGATGCTATCACACGTCAGTTTGTTTCGGAAGAATAACTGTTTGGCACAATTCTTCTGCTTTGTCACAACAGCCAATTATCATAGATCACTTTGAAGTTAACATGGGAAACTGGTTCCCCATTACAAACAAGCTGATAGTTGATTGATTGAAAACGAACAATTTGTAATTTTTTTAGAAAGGAAGGAAAACGTTGCATGTCTTTCTTTCAATAGTAAACCAGGCAGAAAAATTGTCCGAAACAAGTTGTTCATGTGAAACAAATGCCGTGTGATAAGGGTCTCAGACATCATTACTTACATCTAACATTTCACTTCCAGAAACAAGGGTCAAAATTTTTCAGCTGCCATTCACTGTGCCAATGCCTGAAATTAAAAAAATCATTTTATAAAAATCTTTAAAAGGATGATTCAAGTATTGAAAAATCTTAGATCATAACTTGGTCATACACACAAAATATATTATTTTTTATACCAATAAAATAATATGTTGTTCAGTGCTGAATGAATTATTTAACAATAGGAGAGGGTCAATGGTTGTGAAATCACATCATAATAATAAGAGAATTTATAAAAAATGAAATAAGGTGTTTTATTTAAATTTTATTATTTAGTTAAGAATAATTATCCTACTAACTTTAATTCATATATTCAACTCTGAAACACACTTTCTACAACTTATCTTTGGCTACTATAGTCTGTGTAGTCAGCTTGACAGATACAGTGAGCAAATGATGATTGACAGTCATAATTGTTATCTTGTCGTCCTGGTACAGTACACGTGTGCAGTACACGTACATGTTTTCCTACAACTTGCATGATTGCATACATACTTTTTCACAGCAGAAATATACAATTTTATGAAGAACTAATTTGCAATAATATATAGCATACATGAAAACAATCCAAGCATACTTTATATTAAAGTGCAATTTTATGTAATCATTGATGAAAATTACATACATCAAAATATACTTTATTGTTGACTTTACTATTACTTTAGGATTATTAAAAATCATCATCAATTCCTACATGCTGTACATCATCTGCCTTTTAAAAATAGAACTTGTTACATTTAATATTTCAACAGGTTTTTCTATTCAATGGATATTTGATAATATAAGGAGTAAAGTAAATTTGAGCTAATTATATTTTATTTTACCAATTCTTTACAGTTATACCACAATACATTACATTATTTTATATTAACTTCAACCAAAACATTTCAGCACATTTTGAGATGAAACACTCAAGTACCTTGCATCAGTTTTAGCTGTAATAAAATTACGCTAATAACTTTCTTCTTGAAGTTTCTCGAAAATGATGTTTCTTTTCGAAAAAATTAAAACAGTAAGGAAACAAATTTCTTAAAACATCTTTCTTAATGCTACATTATATAGAAATTTAGGAAATGTTAAAAAATGTTAATGAACTGTATATGTGTTAAAATACAATATATCACATATTGCACACATAACATATCAAATTTACTGAAATGGGAAAATATATACATACCTGAAAGCAATCTCGCAATAGCATTTGGTTTGAAGCTCGCGCTATCCACTAGAGCATCTGCATTTACGCTACTTCCTTTACCCATTTTGTGCACTCTTCAATCGAATTTAAACTTGATCGTATCGTTCAACTTTCCAGTTGTTGGAGCAGTACAGGAAAAAAATCTAATTTTACACAGTAATTACTTTACATTGCACATATACTCTACGAAGACATAAACGCCGGATTTGTTTACAATCACATGCCGGTACATCTATCACATACCGTATTTATCCTCTTTTCAAATCGCGCCAACATAATAATTACGCCAAATTTTTTTCTGGGCATGCGCAGTATGCGACATTCGTTTAAAACTGTTCAACTCAATGTGCGGTTTGCCATTATGCAGACCGGAGGACGCCAAGACCAGCCGTCCAGGGAAAAACGAGAAAGACAGCATTCCGACGACTACTACTATAAGAGGCCAGCATGCAGAGGACGAAAAAGAAAAACTAATGTAGACGACACTCGGAGGTCATTAAGGAGAAGATTGACGTCCATGAAACCTATAACGTGGGAACAGTCCTGCCAGAAAAGAATGACGGAGTTCCAATCATCGAAAACTCAAAGATAAGTTAAAATCTATAATTTTTTTTTCTTTTGTTCCAAAATGTTATGCGTAAATACGAAGTTCTATGTTTTGACGGAAGTCAATGTGTCTCGGTTAAGACTTAGTTTTGTTTTACTATATTTAGCTAAGGCAAAAGTATTATTTTCTTTAAGTATAAAATCTAATAACAAGCAGTTTCTGTTGGTCGAAAGACTAATTCTGTTATGTTAAAGCCAAAATTTGGCCGAAGATAAAATTAACTTCGTATTCTTGTATTAATAAGAACTTTAGTTTCAGTGCCGCCAGCTTGGCGAAGAATGAGTAAAGTAAAAATTTATTTTTCTCTTATTCATTTTATGGTAAATTGTAAAAATCATATGTATTAGAATTTTGTAAATATACGTAAATACTTGAAAGTTATGTAAAAGTAGAATTTAGTCTAGAAGCATAAAATTTTAGATGCCAAAAGTAAATGCTTAAAAGCAATGAATTCAAATTTAAGTATTAAACTGTAGATAAAATCATGCTTTAGAACGAAAGCCTGCATGTCTAAAGATGAATGAGGGGGAAGTTAGAATGAATGTTTTTTGTAGGGTTCTCCACCTACACTTAAAATTTTAGAATATTAAAATAGCTCATTGAGTTGTAGAATGTCGAGTAAGGTGTGTCTATTTGGTCGTTGAATTCTAACAAATCATGGTGGTTAGGGGAACTGTTATAATACTAAAACACGAATATTCCCGTTTGACACCACACATGGTGGAGAGCCAGGGTAAAGTTAAATTAATGTTTGAATACTTGAATGAATGTGAATTAAGCAGTACTAAGGAAAATAAATCGTTTAAAAACAAAAATTTATTCAGTGTCAAGAAAGTGTAAATTATAATGTATTTAGAAAGATACTGATACTTATTTCTTCCAGATGCTGGAAGGAAAAGAACAAGATTGTTTGCTGAAATCCAGGAAAAGTAGCTGTAAGAAGAGAGATTTAATTAAGTATACTCAGAAATTTTATTATCCTTTTGTGAGATAAGATTTTTTTTATGTAAACGAGGCTCTTAAAATTTAGTTCAGAATTGTAGAAACTTTACAACAGGTCGTTTGCAGGATCAGCTTCCAAGTTTTCCAAATTCTGGCAGCGGCAAATGTAGGGTTTATATTTATATTAACTAAAATTTATTTTAAGTTTAAACTATCTTTCCTGTCAAGCCTTACTTTTCCCTGGAACTGCCAATGCCAGAGTATGTAAATTTTAGTAGTACGCGCAAGGATTCAAATTATCAGCGGAAGTATTCTGAGTTAAATAAAAAGGAAACGATTTTGAAGGTGTGCTTTCTTGCTTCACGAGTGTGGAGCTGGCTAGTTAGAAATTGAAGAACCGCGCGTTTCGGCCTGTGTGCTTGCCTCGGCCAATTGTTAATCTTTCAACGTAATATTCAGAGTTCGCTGAAGTATCAGCGGTAGTGTAAAACGCGGTGAGGTTAGTTACGTTTAGAGAGCCTCGTAGTTAGACTCTTGTTATTATCTCTTTTTCAGTTTCTTATTTTTATTTTACCACCGGGTCGGCGTAGTTTGTGAGCGTCAAGAGCACGCATTTGTAATTTCTAAAGTTGAATAAAAAGGGACTTAAACCCTTCTCAAGGACTCTGTCTAATTTCCAGTTTCAGCAGTCACCACTTTGTTGCGTGCAGATTGGAGGCGCGCAACTTTACAATATAATTAAAATTATATTTAATTAAAACATAATATAAAAAATGACAATGAAATAAGCAATAAATCTAATATTTTCAACAGAAAACTGTCAACAGTCTAGTATCCAAAGCAATGAATGAAAAACTGTTGCCAAAACCACATTTCTAAAAGAATGAAACTATCATTAGAAAGCAATAACCAATCAAAATTGTGCTTTTTGGGGGACAATTCAAAATATACTTCTTTACCATTAACTAAGAAAGAGAGATAAGGGGGGAAAAGGAAAATCTTTCTGTTGTTCCTCGCGAGACACATGCGCGTCAGAAAAATAAGATTGCGATGCGCATGTTGCGTATCCAAAAATCAAAAGTAAAAAGCATCCTTTTATCTCAAATTTTCAACAGTCAGCAGTCCAGTATACAAAGCATTGAATGAAAAACTGTTGCCAAAACCACATTTCTAAAAGAATGAAACTATTCAAAATTTTGCGGTAAAATCGAAAAGATAAAATAAAAAAAAGTCTGATACGAATTTTCAAAAATCTATCTATCTATTCTATTCTCTCTCTCTCTCTGTATATGTATATATATATATATATATATATAGATAGATAGATAGATAGATAGATAGATATAGATATAGATATAGTATGGTAGATTTGTTTGATATATATATATATATATATATATATATATTATAAGATGAACTTGGAGCAAGCTGCAACGGAATGACGATGGTTCTCTGCGTTATCACTTGGAGAAACTTTACTATGTAGACAGAAAGATGAAACTCGTAGGAGAGTTTTGTAGGCAGATGTGGCAGAGCTGAATGTAAATTTTTTGCTGGAAACGAAACAGTTATCGAAAATATATTTTTCGTCATACATGATCATGGGCGCAATACGCACCCCTGCAGTTTTATACAGAGTATGAAATTTTAGATAACAGCGTAGATAGTAGCACGACAAAGTAAAGAGAGCCAAGTAGAGTTTTGATTGCTAGAGAGTCGATGCTATCAAAATGTGCGCAGTTATCCAGTACAGAGGTTCATCAGGAAAATATTTAGGTTAGAAAGATTTTTGTTCTCAAAATTGTGAGTACACATTCTAAAATAGCTATGTCATCAGCTCTACGCAAGCCATGTGACATACATTGATCGAGGAAAAACGCAGTTGAAAAAAGTTATTACGAATTTTAGAATACAGAGAAGAAATATCTAAACTAAAAATAAGGAATTAAGAGACTAAACTAAATTAAATTATAAAGTTGATTTACATATTTTGTATCTTTCTCTCTCACACACACATATATAATATATATATGTATAATAGATTCTGTAGTAGAACGCATGTGGTTTTAAACAGCGAGAATTTTAATGTCGTAGAATGCTGAAACGTCGATCCACAATGAGTAAAAAATTTGACAGTCAAGGTTCATTTAATTCAACTTTCATTTATTTCAGTTAACATGTTGTGGTCACAATCAAGTTGGCACATTAATTATGCCAACTCACATTCTAGATAGTTTACATTCTAGATACATGTGCAGTAAGATAGAAGGAGCAGACAGAATGCGGTCCAGTTAGCCCAAAGGAAAGAAAGCAAGAGCGTTATGTTCAGGGTGAAATCTTAATTCAGACTGAGTTAGTTTTGGTTATCAGTTCATTTTGATTGAATAATTAATGTAAAATTTACAATTGGCTATTTTAGTTCCATTTATATCACCAGAATGATGTAAGAGTCATATGACATGGATTAATCTCGAAATGACGCAGTGCAAAGAGATTACTATTTTTAGAATAGAGAAGGAAAATTAATTTACGCTCTAATTTAACCTTTTACATATTCTTAATTTTTCTTACATATTCCCCACTTCAATGAGAAAAAAGCGTAGCGACAGAGAAGGCTTTCTAAAGAAAAAGCGTTAAAGCGCTAGCAAATGAAGAGAAACGTAAATCATAAAATTTTGATTAGCATAATTAATTAACAATAAAGCATAAATTTTGAATATCAGTTTTTAAAAATAAATTTAATTTTTAGAGCCTTATTAAATTTATTAGCATTTCATTCTAAAAAGTCTTTTTGCTTGAAAGCTCACAAAATCATAATTCTTTAGGGAAGGTTCTTATTTTCACAGAGTACCATTCATAAAACCTTTTACATAATCATTACTTATAATTAAATATAAGACACATAACTATTTATGATACTAATTTCCATATTGATAAATTGTATTTTAACACCATAAATATAAAAGAAGTAATATTTTCAGAAAGTATGGTTTCACCGTTATTATCCTTCATTTGAAATTCTTGATTTTACCAAACTGGAAGGCCCCACAGTACTTCTAAACAAACATTTTCATCAATAGAACCATCCTCTTGGGCTAACCATTGTGTTCATTTGCACTAGTGGCTCAGGGACGCCTAGGCAATAACTTGAAAAGGCATAAGTTCCTGGCATAAGGTAACTGGCCTTTGTGAATTCCATACTAAAAACGTATACTAATATTTATATATAAAAAATTACATTCACTCATAAAATGACAGCGTTCAACATTATCGTATATGAAGAGGATAAAAGGAACAACTGTAGAGGCGTAATAACAGGCCTCTGTTTGGAAACCAGTACTTTCTCTACTCTCTGTACTTAACGCCTTACCTTATATCACGTCTTACCTTCACATTTGCACCTACGCACTATAAATAGTGCTTTGACAGAAACTACGTTTCTTTCCCTAGCTTCCACCATACCAACAAGTTCGTTCTGCTCTACTTTCCTGCTTGAAATGACGTGGCAACTTTTATTTGTCTATAAAAAAAATGTACTGAATTCAACGATGATTGAAAAGCAATTTGTCTGCAAAAGGATGATTTGAAATGTGTAAAAATAAAGATGCTGATTCTTCAATTCAGTTTTGCTATTTTCGACTCTACGCATTCAACCCTCAGCCCTTACGACTGCAAGCTACTCAAAGTACCAGATCATGACTACGCAATTAAAATACTACATATACATACAAAACACACACACACATATATATATATTGTTTCATAAGAATAAATGAATTTAATTAAATATATTTAATAAATTAAATATAAATAAATTTAAATACAAATTTAATTAAATAATGCTTTGCGCCATTGCTGCAAGGAATGAAATTTGCTTTTTTACTTTTATACGTGTTTGTTAAAATTAAAATTTAATTTAGTTTGTTTAAATATATTGAAACTAACAATAGCTGAGCATAAGTCCAAAGTCTTACTAATTCCGAAAAAGGGAGGCTCACTAGTAAGACGCCCCACCATCAAAATTAATAACCAACGTCTGAAGATAGTAAATCAGCTAAAGTACCTAGGAGTTACGTTCGATCATAAAATGACATGGATCCCTCACATTCAGGATGTAAAAATACGGACAACAGCAATTGCTAAGCAGATGAGACTCATCTACGGATATAAATGGGGCCTTAATCCGCATATCCAGAAAGTACTCTATACAACTGTAGTTGAGAAAATAGTAACATATGCCGCCGCAGTATGGGCACACCCAATGCAAGGCAGAAAAGTCAGGCATCTCAACACTATCCAAAGACCCTTTGCATTGGGAATCACCAGAGCATATCGCACCACTTCAACTGATGCCATTAACGTGCTCGCCGGCCTCCTTCCTCTGCACATTCGTGTCGAAGAAGAGGCAGCACGTTAACACGTCCTACAGCTCAAAAGAACAGTCACTTTCGATGAAGAGACTTACTACCCTGAAGACTATGAAACGAATGTCTGCCCACTCAACATCCAGCCAGCAGTGAAGGGCAAGGGAGTTTTTGTCACTATTAATCCTACTACAACCCATCGTCCCGGAGAATTTATCATGTACACGGACGGGTCAAGAATAGATGAAAAGGTAGGATGCCCATATGTAGCCATGACGCACGACACAGTAAACGAGCAATGGAAAGGTCAACTCAGACAGAATAACAGCGTCTTCCAGAGCGAAGCGGTAGCAATCGCAAAAGCAATTCGCTACCTGCACACACATCAGCACAGCCATGCTACCATCAAAATTGATAGTCTATCATCGCTGTATGCCATATGGAACCCGGACCACACATCAGACATCACACAGGGCATACAAAAGGACCTCAGGGAAAACTTTCCTTATCGCACTAAACTGGAATGGATCAAAGCTCATGCCGGCCACCAAGGCAATGAGCTAGCTGATCAACTCGCCAAGGAGGCCATGACAGATCCATCCAGTACGCAAATAACCATTCCATGGCCTCACTCGTTTCTCAAAAAGACACTTCGTTTAAAGGCCACCGGTTTATGGTAAAGTGAATGGGACACCAGCGCCACCGGGAGGCGCACGCACTACTTTATCAGCTACGTGGATCCCAGCAGAAACACTGCCAACACACAGCTGGTAAGATTTATATCCGGACACGGACCTTTCCCGGAATACTTCCACAAACGCGGCATCAGCCACACAAGCCAATGTGCGTGCGGAGAAAATGGCTCACCAGAGCACTATCTTACATCTTGCCTACTTACAGAAGGGCTGCACATCAATCTACCACAGACGAACCGTCAAAATTTTGTAAGCACATGATAAAACAGCGGCACCTAATTAAAAAGATAGTGCAACTGATGGACAAACTGTCTGACTTAAACATAGACCTGTGCCATCCTTAGATTTTTCACTCTACCTGTAATATAACTGCACGTAATATCTACAAGAAGTGTATCAGCATTTACCATGAGTACGATGGTAATATAAAGTAAATATAATAAAATGCAAGCTGCGCCATGCAATGTACTGTAATACGTAAAATAGGATAATGACCTTAATAAGTAATGAACATAATAAGCATTATGAACTTAATAAGTAAATGCATACGAAAGCAGTGTATATGATATAAATATCTTAAATTTGTATATGATGTATGTAAAATGTAAGGAAATGTACTGAAATTTTCAATGTAACCTGTGTTCACAAACTCTGTAAAATGTGCATCCAAATGTATAATTATGCCCTTGTTTGGCCCTGTATTGCAACTAATTATTCTGCCCAAACTCTAGATAAAGGTGGACGTGGCGCTATACCAATTAACCAATTGACAGAGGGATGGTGCCCACGTCCTCCGTCGCATGTCGCATATATATATATATAATATATTATAATATATATATATATATATACACACATATATACACACACATATACATATACATATATATATATATATATATATATATATATATATATTTAAACAAAATATAAATATGCCAGAAAAGCAAGGATTTTTGTAGAAGAGAGAGATTTCAATTTTCCTTTCCCCTGATGAAGTGCCATTGAAGTAGACTGAATTTCTCTTCTGTTATATTCTGTTTTCTTTAAAATTATTTTGGAATTGGGGTATTGGTTGTTTAAAAGTTTTAGTTTTTGCATACATTAATTGCTTTGTCGCATTTATAAGATTATTTGAAATTTAATAATTATGAATTTCAATTTTTTTCTTTGTGAAACATTAATTCTAAATTCCTTATTATATATATATATATATATATATATGTCATATTAAAAGCAATTGAAAATACGGAACACTGTAGATGCATGATTAGACCCATACTGAAGAAGATTTTGATTGCGTAGTATGCTAGTAATGCTAACTTGGTAATATCTAAAGAACTTGGCAGTCGAGGCAGTTTTAATTCCATTTTTATTCGCAACTGATATTTGTGGCTACAATTCCTTGGCGCTCTAGTCGTGCCTTTCCACAAAAGATTTACATTTTTGATATTGTTGAGATAGAAAGCAAGCCAGGGAAATTACATCTTAGCACAGTAGAGAGCAAAAGCTGAAGTGCGTAGTTATGCAAGATGGAAGCACGCGAAGAGAAACGTTTTTGCTTGCAATTCGGTGATTGGTCGTCAAGAGGCATCTGGTATTAACGGTTACGTAAGATCGCATGATTAATTTGAATGACGCAATGCAGAGAAGTTATTACGATTTTAGAATAGAGAGGAAGAATTAATGTTTATAGTTACATTATAATTCTGATTCATATATTTTTATCTTACATAAAAAAAAAAAAAAAAAAAAAAAAAAAACATAAATCATAAAATTTTTGTCCTGTAAAGTATAATTTATAAATATCAATTTTTTTTTAAATAAATTTTTAATTTTTAGAGTTCTATTGAATTTTTCGTATTTTTGTTTGAGAATTCACATAATCATAATTCTTCAGGGAAGGTTCTTGTTATTACAAAATATCACAAAATAAACTTTTACATAATCATTACTTATAATTAAATGCACATAAATATTTATGATACTTATTTCCATACTGATAAATTATAATTTAACATCATAAATAATAGGATTAAGATTTTCAGAATTTATGGTTTCACCGTTATCATCTTTCATTTACAATTTCTGATTTTACCAAACTGGAAGCCTCGCAATACTTCTAAACAAACATATCCATCAATAGGGCTGTCCTCTTGAGCTAACCCGTGTGTTCTCTGCACTGGTGGCCCAGGGTGCCTAGGCAGTTACTTGAAAAGGCCTCCGTTCCTTGCATAAGGTAACTGGCCCTTGCGAACTGCACTAATACATTCCATAATAAAAAAATATAATAATAAAAAAATTACACACACTCATAAAATGAGAGCCTCCAACATTATCTTACTTGAAGAGTGTGAAGGGAACAAATGTACAGAGGTAATTACAGGCCTCTGCTTAGGAACCCAGAACTCCCTCGACGTACACTATACTTAACATACAATCACCCATAAATTTAACACGCATTTACCATAATTTCATATTACGTATCTGTAGTAATTTCACTTATTTTTAACATCTTTATTTTTATAATAATTATAAAATTCGTATTCAAAATTCTCAAAAAAAATTTCAAAAACATAAAAACTTATCTTAACATCCTTCCCTGTGAATAATTTAAATGGCTTAAAATTAATTACTTAATTTTCTCACACATAATTATGAAAAATTAGAAAAATTAATGAACAAGAATTTCAGATTTTCTCAAAACAAATTGCAGAAATTCTAACCAAAGTTGAAATGAAAACTATAGAATCCGCAGCACATTAAATAATTTAGTTCCTGAGCTAGATTCACACGAATGTAATAATTTTTGAGCTGTTGAAAAAGCGGAAGAGCAAATAATTTTCTATCGCGCATACTTGCAAACACTCAGATCGACCTTGAACCCGCTGTAATGCTTAATTCCAAAACGGTAATTCACCGATGATTTTCTTTTCACTAAGCATTCGAACTTCTCAATTTATCGAGAGATCACTTTCAATCTGTAAACACTACGCGTGATTATTTTTTTGAAGCACTTGCAAAACACCACAGCAGAAGAATGATCTGTTATTTTTCAAACATTGAAAAAACAAATTTGATGATTCACTTCTTTCACATTATCTTGGATTTATCACAAAACGATGATTTGAAGAGCTGAACTAAATTTTCCATTGAGGTTTGAGGCTGCAGGAAACTATCCTACCGGCTTAATTGTCATATTAAAAGCAAAGGAAAAGACGGAACACTGTAGATGCATGATTAGACCCATACTGAAGAAGATTTTGATTGCGTAGTATGCTAGTAATGCTAACTTGGTAATATCTAAAGAACTTGGCAGTCGAGGCAGTTTTAATTCCATTTTTATTTGCAACTGATATTTGTGGCCACAATCCCTTGGCACTCTAGTCGTGCCTTTCCACAGAAGATTTACATTTATGATATTGTTGGGATAGAAAGCAAGCTAACGAAATTACATCTTAGCACAGTAGAGAGCAAAATCTGAAGTGCGTAGTTATGCAAGATGGAAGCACGCGAAAAGAAAAGTTTTTGCTTGCAATTCGGTGATTGGTCGTCAAGAGGCATCTGGTATTAACGGTTACGTAAGATCGCATGATTAATTTGAATGACGCAATGCAGAGAAGTTATTACGATTTTAGAATAGAGAGGAAGAATTAATGTTTATAGTTACATTATAATTCTGATTCATATATTTTTATCTTACATTAAAAAAAAAAAAAAAAAAAAAAAAAAACATAAATCATAAAATTTTTGTCCTGTAAAGTATAATTTATAAATATCAATTTTTTTTTAAATAAATTTTTAATTTTTAGAGTTCTATTGAATTTTTCGTATTTTTGTTTGAGAATTCACATAATCATAATTCTTCAGGGAAGGTTCTTGTTATTACAAAATATCACAAAATAAACTTTTACATAATCATTACTTATAATTAAATGCACATAAATATTTATGATACTTATTTCCATACTGATAAATTATAATTTAACATCATAAATAATAGGATTAAGATTTTCAGAATTTATGGTTTCACCGTTATCATCTTTCATTTACAATTTCTGATTTTACCAAACTGGAAGCCTCGCAATACTTCTAAACAAACATATCCATCAATAGGGCTGTCCTCTTGAGCTAACCCGTGTGTTCTCTGCACTGGTGGCCCAGGGTGCCTAGGCAGTTACTTGAAAAGGCCTCCGTTCCTTGCATAAGGTAACTGGCCCTTGCGAACTGCACTAATACATTCCATAATAAAAAAATATAATAATAAAAAAATTACACACACTCATAAAATGAGAGCCTCCAACATTATCTTACTTGAAGAGTGTGAAGGGAACAAATGTACAGAGGTAATTACAGGCCTCTGCTTAGGAACCCAGAACTCCCTCGACGTACACTATACTTAACATACAATCACCCATAAATTTAACACGCATTTACCATAATTTCATATTACGTATCTGTAGTAATTTCACTTATTTTTAACATCTTTATTTTTATAATAATTATAAAATTCGTATTCAAAATTCTCAAAAAAAATTTCAAAAACATAAAAACTTATCTTAACATCCTTCCCTGTGAATAATTTAAATGGCTTAAAATTAATTACTTAATTTTCTCACACATAATTATGAAAAATTAGAAAAATTAATGAACAAGAATTTCAGATTTTCTCAAAACAAATTGCAGAAATTCTAACCAAAGTTGAAATGAAAACTATAGAATCCGCAGCACATTAAATAATTTAGTTCCTGAGCTAGATTCACACGAATGTAATAATTTTTGAGCTGTTGAAAAAGCGGAAGAGCAAATAATTTTCTATCGCGCATACTTGCAAACACTCAGATCGACCTTGAACCCGCTGTAATGCTTAATTCCAAAACGGTAATTCACCGATGATTTTCTTTTCACTAAGCATTCGAACTTCTCAATTTATCGAGAGATCACTTTCAATCTGTAAACACTACGCGTGATTATTTTTTTGAAGCACTTGCAAAACACCACAGCAGAAGAATGATCTGTTATTTTTCAAACATTGAAAAAACAAATTTGATGATTCACTTCTTTCACATTATCTTGGATTTATCACAAAACGATGATTTGAAGAGCTGAACTAAATTTTCCATTGAGGTTTGAGGCTGCAGGAAACTATCCTACCGGCTTAATTGTCATATTAAAAGCAAAGGAAAAGACGGAACACTGTAGATGCATGATTAGACCCATACTGAAGAAGATTTTGATTGCGTAGTATGCTAGTAATGCTAACTTGGTAATATCTAAAGAACTTGGCAGTCGAGGCAGTTTTAATTCCATTTTTATTTGCAACTGATATTTGTGGCCACAATCCCTTGGCACTCTAGTCGTGCCTTTCCACAGAAGATTTACATTTATGATATTGTTGGGATAGAAAGCAAGCTAACGAAATTACATCTTAGCACAGTAGAGAGCAAAATCTGAAGTGCGTAGTTATGCAAGATGGAAGCACGCGAAAAGAAAAGTTTTTGCTTGCAATTCGGTGATTGGTCGTCAAGAGGCATCTGGTATTAACGGTTACGTAAGATCGCATGATTAATTTGAATGACGCAATGCAGAGAAGTTATTACGATTTTAGAATAGAGAGGAAGAATTAATGTTTATAGTTACATTATAATTCTGATTCATATATTTTTATCTTACATTAAAAAAAAAAAAAAAAAAAAAAAAAAAAAACATAAATCATAAAATTTTTGTCCTGTAAAGTATAATTTATAAATATCAATTTTTTTTTAAATAAATTTTTAATTTTTAGAGTTCTATTGAATTTTTCGTATTTTTGTTTGAGAATTCACATAATCATAATTCTTCAGGGAAGGTTCTTGTTATTACAAAATATCACAAAATAAACTTTTACATAATCATTACTTATAATTAAATGCACATAAATATTTATGATACTTATTTCCATACTGATAAATTATAATTTAACATCATAAATAATAGGATTAAGATTTTCAGAATTTATGGTTTCACCGTTATCATCTTTCATTTACAATTTCTGATTTTACCAAACTGGAAGCCTCGCAATACTTCTAAACAAACATATCCATCAATAGGGCTGTCCTCTTGAGCTAACCCGTGTGTTCTCTGCACTGGTGGCCCAGGGTGCCTAGGCAGTTACTTGAAAAGGCCTCCGTTCCTTGCATAAGGTAACTGGCCCTTGCGAACTGCACTAATACATTCCATAATAAAAAAATATAATAATAAAAAAATTACACACACTCATAAAATGAGAGCCTCCAACATTATCTTACTTGAAGAGTGTGAAGGGAACAAATGTACAGAGGTAATTACAGGCCTCTGCTTAGGAACCCAGAACTCCCTCGACGTACACTATACTTAACATACAATCACCCATAAATTTAACACGCATTTACCATAATTTCATATTACGTATCTGTAGTAATTTCACTTATTTTTAACATCTTTATTTTTATAATAATTATAAAATTCGTATTCAAAATTCTCAAAAAAAATTTCAAAAACATAAAAACTTATCTTAACATCCTTCCCTGTGAATAATTTAAATGGCTTAAAATTAATTACTTAATTTTCTCACACATAATTATGAAAAATTAGAAAAATTAATGAACAAGAATTTCAGATTTTCTCAAAACAAATTGCAGAAATTCTAACCAAAGTTGAAATGAAAACTATAGAATCCGCAGCACATTAAATAATTTAGTTCCTGAGCTAGATTCACACGAATGTAATAATTTTTGAGCTGTTGAAAAAGCGGAAGAGCAAATAATTTTCTATCGCGCATACTTGCAAACACTCAGATCGACCTTGAACCCGCTGTAATGCTTAATTCCAAAACGGTAATTCACCGATGATTTTCTTTTCACTAAGCATTCGAACTTCTCAATTTATCGAGAGATCACTTTCAATCTGTAAACACTACGCGTGATTTTTTTTTTGAAGCACTTGCAAAACACCACAGCAGAAGAATGATCTGTTATTTTTCAAACATTGAAAAAACAAATTTGATGATTCACTTCTTTCACATTATCTTGGATTTATCACAAAACGATGATTTGAAGAGCTGAACTAAATTTTCCATTGAGGTTTGAGGCTGCAGGAAACTATCCTACCGGCTTAATTGTCATATTAAAAGCAAAGGAAAAGACGGAACACTGTAGATGCATGATTAGACCCATACTGAAGAAGATTTTGATTGCGTAGTATGCTAGTAATGCTAACTTGGTAATATCTAAAGAACTTGGCAGTCGAGGCAGTTTTAATTCCATTTTTATTTGCAACTGATATTTGTGGCCACAATCCCTTGGCACTCTAGTCGTGCCTTTCCACAGAAGATTTACATTTATGATATTGTTGGGATAGAAAGCAAGCTAACGAAATTACATCTTAGCACAGTAGAGAGCAAAATCTGAAGTGCGTAGTTATGCAAGATGGAAGCACGCGAAAAGAAAAGTTTTTGCTTGCAATTCGGTGATTGGTCGTCAAGAGGCATCTGGTATTAACGGTTACGTAAGATCGCATGATTAATTTGAATGACGCAATGCAGAGAAGTTATTACGATTTTAGAATAGAGAGGAAGAATTAATGTTTATAGTTACATTATAATTCTGATTCATATATTTTTATCTTACATTAAAAAAAAAAAAAAAAAAAAAAAAAAAAAACATAAATCATAAAATTTTTGTCCTGTAAAGTATAATTTATAAATATCAATTTTTTTTTAAATAAATTTTTAATTTTTAGAGTTCTATTGAATTTTTCGTATTTTTGTTTGAGAATTCACATAATCATAATTCTTCAGGGAAGGTTCTTGTTATTACAAAATATCACAAAATAAACTTTTACATAATCATTACTTATAATTAAATGCACATAAATATTTATGATACTTATTTCCATACTGATAAATTATAATTTAACATCATAAATAATAGGATTAAGATTTTCAGAATTTATGGTTTCACCGTTATCATCTTTCATTTACAATTTCTGATTTTACCAAACTGGAAGCCTCGCAATACTTCTAAACAAACATATCCATCAATAGGGCTGTCCTCTTGAGCTAACCCGTGTGTTCTCTGCACTGGTGGCCCAGGGTGCCTAGGCAGTTACTTGAAAAGGCCTCCGTTCCTTGCATAAGGTAACTGGCCCTTGCGAACTGCACTAATACATTCCATAATAAAAAAATATAATAATAAAAAAATTACACACACTCATAAAATGAGAGCCTCCAACATTATCTTACTTGAAGAGTGTGAAGGGAACAAATGTACAGAGGTAATTACAGGCCTCTGCTTAGGAACCCAGAACTCCCTCGACGTACACTATACTTAACATACAATCACCCATAAATTTAACACGCATTTACCATAATTTCATATTACGTATCTGTAGTAATTTCACTTATTTTTAACATCTTTATTTTTATAATAATTATAAAATTCGTATTCAAAATTCTCAAAAAAAATTTCAAAAACATAAAAACTTATCTTAACATCCTTCCCTGTGAATAATTTAAATGGCTTAAAATTAATTACTTAATTTTCTCACACATAATTATGAAAAATTAGAAAAATTAATGAACAAGAATTTCAGATTTTCTCAAAACAAATTGCAGAAATTCTAACCAAAGTTGAAATGAAAACTATAGAATCCGCAGCACATTAAATAATTTAGTTCCTGAGCTAGATTCACACGAATGTAATAATTTTTGAGCTGTTGAAAAAGCGGAAGAGCAAATAATTTTCTATCGCGCATACTTGCAAACACTCAGATCGACCTTGAACCCGCTGTAATGCTTAATTCCAAAACGGTAATTCACCGATGATTTTCTTTTCACTAAGCATTCGAACTTCTCAATTTATCGAGAGATCACTTTCAATCTGTAAACACTACGCGTGATTATTTTTTTGAAGCACTTGCAAAACACCACAGCAGAAGAATGATCTGTTATTTTTCAAACATTGAAAAAACAAATTTGATGATTCACTTCTTTCACATTATCTTGGATTTATCACAAAACGATGATTTGAAGAGCTGAACTAAATTTTCCATTGAGGTTTGAGGCTGCAGGAAACTATCCTACCGGCTTAATTGTCATATTAAAAGCAAAGGAAAAGACGGAACACTGTAGATGCATGATTAGACCCATACTGAAGAAGATTTTGATTGCGTAGTATGCTAGTAATGCTAACTTGGTAATATCTAAAGAACTTGGCAGTCGAGGCAGTTTTAATTCCATTTTTATTTGCAACTGATATTTGTGGCCACAATCCCTTGGCACTCTAGTCGTGCCTTTCCACAGAAGATTTACATTTATGATATTGTTGGGATAGAAAGCAAGCTAACGAAATTACATCTTAGCACAGTAGAGAGCAAAATCTGAAGTGCGTAGTTATGCAAGATGGAAGCACGCGAAAAGAAAAGTTTTTGCTTGCAATTCGGTGATTGGTCGTCAAGAGGCATCTGGTATTAACGGTTACGTAAGATCGCATGATTAATTTGAATGACGCAATGCAGAGAAGTTATTACGATTTTAGAATAGAGAGGAAGAATTAATGTTTATAGTTACATTATAATTCTGATTCATATATTTTTATCTTACATTAAAAAAAAAAAAAAAAAAAAAAAAAAAAAAACATAAATCATAAAATTTTTGTCCTGTAAAGTATAATTTATAAATATCAATTTTTTTTTAAATAAATTTTTAATTTTTAGAGTTCTATTGAATTTTTCGTATTTTTGTTTGAGAATTCACATAATCATAATTCTTCAGGGAAGGTTCTTGTTATTACAAAATATCACAAAATAAACTTTTACATAATCATTACTTATAATTAAATGCACATAAATATTTATGATACTTATTTCCATACTGATAAATTATAATTTAACATCATAAATAATAGGATTAAGATTTTCAGAATTTATGGTTTCACCGTTATCATCTTTCATTTACAATTTCTGATTTTACCAAACTGGAAGCCTCGCAATACTTCTAAACAAACATATCCATCAATAGGGCTGTCCTCTTGAGCTAACCCGTGTGTTCTCTGCACTGGTGGCCCAGGGTGCCTAGGCAGTTACTTGAAAAGGCCTCCGTTCCTTGCATAAGGTAACTGGCCCTTGCGAACTGCACTAATACATTCCATAATAAAAAAATATAATAATAAAAAAATTACACACACTCATAAAATGAGAGCCTCCAACATTATCTTACTTGAAGAGTGTGAAGGGAACAAATGTACAGAGGTAATTACAGGCCTCTGCTTAGGAACCCAGAACTCCCTCGACGTACACTATACTTAACATACAATCACCCATAAATTTAACACGCATTTACCATAATTTCATATTACGTATCTGTAGTAATTTCACTTATTTTTAACATCTTTATTTTTATAATAATTATAAAATTCGTATTCAAAATTCTCAAAAAAAATTTCAAAAACATAAAAACTTATCTTAACATCCTTCCCTGTGAATAATTTAAATGGCTTAAAATTAATTACTTAATTTTCTCACACATAATTATGAAAAATTAGAAAAATTAATGAACAAGAATTTCAGATTTTCTCAAAACAAATTGCAGAAATTCTAACCAAAGTTGAAATGAAAACTATAGAATCCGCAGCACATTAAATAATTTAGTTCCTGAGCTAGATTCACACGAATGTAATAATTTTTGAGCTGTTGAAAAAGCGGAAGAGCAAATAATTTTCTATCGCGCATACTTGCAAACACTCAGATCGACCTTGAACCCGCTGTAATGCTTAATTCCAAAACGGTAATTCACCGATGATTTTCTTTTCACTAAGCATTCGAACTTCTCAATTTATCGAGAGATCACTTTCAATCTGTAAACACTACGCGTGATTATTTTTTTGAAGCACTTGCAAAACACCACAGCAGAAGAATGATCTGTTATTTTTCAAACATTGAAAAAACAAATTTGATGATTCACTTCTTTCACATTATCTTGGATTTATCACAAAACGATGATTTGAAGAGCTGAACTAAATTTTCCATTGAGGTTTGAGGCTGCAGGAAACTATCCTACCGGCTTAATTGTCATATTAAAAGCAAAGGAAAAGACGGAACACTGTAGATGCATGATTAGACCCATACTGAAGAAGATTTTGATTGCGTAGTATGCTAGTAATGCTAACTTGGTAATATCTAAAGAACTTGGCAGTCGAGGCAGTTTTAATTCCATTTTTATTTGCAACTGATATTTGTGGCCACAATCCCTTGGCACTCTAGTCGTGCCTTTCCACAGAAGATTTACATTTATGATATTGTTGGGATAGAAAGCAAGCTAACGAAATTACATCTTAGCACAGTAGAGAGCAAAATCTGAAGTGCGTAGTTATGCAAGATGGAAGCACGCGAAAAGAAAAGTTTTTGCTTGCAATTCGGTGATTGGTCGTCAAGAGGCATCTGGTATTAATGGTTACGTAAGATCGCATGATTAATTTGAATGACGCATTGCAGAAAAGTTATTACGATTTTAGAATAGAGAGGAAGAATTAATGTTTATAGTTACATTATAATTCTGATTCATATATTTTTATCTTACATATATATATTATATATATATTATATATATATTATATATATATTATATATATATATATATATATATATATGTACATATATGTGATATAG
Organism: Stegodyphus dumicola; assembly: GCF_044657685.1. NCBI lineage: Eukaryota > Metazoa > Arthropoda > Arachnida > Araneae > Eresidae > Stegodyphus > Stegodyphus dumicola. The sequence goes on from NC_140770.1 coordinate 132,946,875, forward strand.
ATATAGATATATAAACACCACAATAAGCATTTCACATGTACTATTTGTAGATAAGTTTCCGGGTATTTTATTTAGAAATTCAGTTTATAGTTTTGATGAAATATATATCGCATTATTCCTGAAGGGTTCTGAATGATTATTTAATACATTATCTCCATCATCTATTCGAAATCTGAGGAGTTATGAGAACTACCTTCATTCTGATGAGATTCAGCACTATGATCATGTGTATTCATTCACATGGAATCGTGATTATATTTTAGTGGAAATCGATTTCTTTCATGGAAGATCAGTGTTTTAATGTTTTTAGAATAGAAATAATGTTTTTAGATTTTATTTACCTTTGTCATAGCTGGAGATATCAGTTGCATGTCATAGTTTAAAATATCGGCAACTAAGATAAAGGATTCCTATGATATTTTTTCTCTTTGTAGTCAAGGAATTTGTAATTATATTTTCTGTAATTGTGAAAAGGTTTCTTCACTAATTATCCTCGAGCTTGAATTTGTGACGGGCCTCTATATCCCTTGGAGAATATTAAGTAATAAGCTACTTTATTCAAGCAATAAGGTGCAATTGAATTTTATATTTACTTCGCCAAATAAGGAACTTAAATATACATACTCGGCTGTAGCAGCCCATGATTGTTTTAAGAAAATTAAGGTTTTCTTTGTCAGTTATTTACGATTCACAAAATTTGTTATACGTATTTTTAATCTTAGAGAGGGATTTCAATTTCAGCTAAAGAGGGTGACTTTTATCTGCCACTTGCTATTGAGGTTTAGCATTCTAGAGTTGTTTCTCATCATCGCTTAAAACTTTGGCTACATTTTAATTTTAAATTCGAATTTGGTACAATCCTTAAAATAATCAAGTGGAAATGCTATCTTTTCTTACTCATTTATACGCTACATTTTCTCTAAGAATGGTTAAAATATGGTGTCTAAATCTAAAGAAAAGATGGAGTGAATGACCTCATTTTAGTACACTACCTTCTGAAATTCACAAATTTTGAAAAACGAATGAAATAAAAGAAGTCTAAAATAGTATTTGATCTGTCGCCTGAATTCTAACGGTGGGCCTCCAAGTAGTTCTTTCAAGTAGCCAGCCACTTATATCACTAGAGTACGTAAGAGAAGTATGATAATTCCTTATATAGCTTTCAAATATTATTTTGAGATGGTAATTCAGTTATTATAGTAAACATGCAGACAACAGCATGTGAAAAATACCACATGTTATGAATTTACCATTTTAAAATATGGCCTTCAAGCCCAGCATCCCCATCTGCAATCCTAATGTGCATCCTCGTCATCGCAGAGCATTTATTTTCTCCACGCCATCTGTGGCTTTAATTCAAGTCAGGCTTCATTCACGTGCTTTACGTGAACGGAAACACTCCAAAAGGAAATTAAGTGGGAAAAAAATTAAGCGATACCACTTCTTTCCCCTCAACTCTTATTTCTATAATTAAGAGTCAAACCGGGTTGCAGAAAATTATCTTGACGTTCTTATTTTAATGTAACAGACTGTAATTATCTTCAAAGTTGTGTTCGAATATATTGTTTCTTGAATACGGTTTGCAGAATCATGATACCAAATTTAAGAAATAAGTCAAGGCAGGCTTTCAGACTATAACATTATTATTGAAATTCATTTAGTGAATTCAAATTCCAATTAGTAAATTATCTCTTTTTCTGTCTCTGAAGAACGTCAGGTGGAGGGCAAAAGTTCACTAAGCAAAAATCTTCAGATTTTAGCATTTCTACTAATTGTAGTTACAAAATAATGCTTCTTTCAGACATTCCTATTTAATGTGATCTATGCATGCCTCAAAATATGTTCTTTAATGCATATATTTTTCTAAAACACTGTGTTATGTGATAAAATTGATTTTAATTTTAAAAAAAAATTCTCATAACGTAGGGCGTATTAGTATTTTTTGAAGTCATTTAGCTATTGTATTACTTTTACTGGCATTTGATTTTTTCGAGTTTTAGAGTTTTAAGTTTTTAGTTTATGGCAAAACGTACTAAAGCTATATGTCTAAGGGAAGGATTTCTGAATGGAGAAAATTATGTGTAAAGCCGGATCATCCTGATATTAAGCATGACAAAAACTATGAAAACTCCCATTAAACCAGCCCATATGCTGGAATTAAATTACCCCAACGTTCAGCAGCCTTATCCGCTCGGCAGCTTAAAACCTTATTACACTCTAAAATCACATCTTGCTTAACACATTTCCTTCATTTTAAACCATGGGTCTAAGACCAGGGATTAGAGAGATAATTACCAGCGGACGTTTTTTAAAAACATGCTGAACAAAGTTTGGTTTCACAGCCTGCTTTGTTCTGGCACCTATGTCCAGTAACGGCTATCTAAATTACGTTAGTTAGTGTCTTTGACAACTTTTATTCTGAACGCTCCACACGAAAATACAAAATTCCTTTTCAGCACCATGAATAATGCAAGAAGACAAGAAAAAGAAGAATAAAAATTCTTCCTTAGAAGAGCTTAAGTGCTGTGCACTAGCAAGATATTCTTCCCAGGATTCGGGAGCAGATGTCTTCAGCTGTATATAAAATAGAAAATTTTAGGAACAGTAATGGGTTATCATGTTTATTTTTCCAGATAACGAGGTTCCCAAAGCAAAATTAAAGTGTCTTTCCTTAATTTAATAACATGTGTTATAATGTTAAATTAATTTTATTCTACAAGTAATTACATACCATCGAAGCAAATGGGTTTTAAGAGATAGCTTCTACTGAACTGTTTAGCAAGATAGAAATTTTGCAATTAAATAACTTGTTTTTAATATCAACTTGAAAACATTACGTTTTTGCAAGGGTATTTAAATGTCATGCTTCAATATTAAACGCTAGAGTTTTAGTTGTTTTCTTTAATGTAACTTTTGTTTTCTGTGGTTTTCTCTGGTTGTTAGATTCCTTATTTCTATAAATGTGATACATAAATTAAAAACAGCTCTTCGGAAATATTAATTTCTTTTTTTACTTTAATACACAATGTATAAATAAAATCCACAACAAGATTTGAGAACGTAAATAAATAAATAACTGTAAATAAATTAATGCAATGTAATAGAAATATAAATAAATAAATAATATATCATTGTACTCCACGTAAACAGCTGATGATAAAACGAAAGCATTGTCCTTCATAATTCTGAATAAATTCACAATATCTAACAATAAAAATCTCTCGTTATAGTCGAATTCAATGGATCAAAATTAAATTAAATATTTAATTTGAAACAAAAGATTGAATTACATTGATACATTTAATCAAAGATGATCAATTTCTGTACGTATGGTTGTCTGTTTCAAGTGTGTATTGTTTCCACAGAAGTCACGCACTTTTTCATACAGTCAATACTTAGCAATATAACTTGGCAAAATAAGCGCAAACTTCTCGAGATAGTAGATTATTGATGGAAATTTATCTGTGAATTTTGAAGAATTGTGAATTTGAAATTTTGAGGATAAATAAACATCGAAGCCGAATTTAAAACTACACGCACAAAAATATTAAAATATTTTAGCCCATTAAGAACACAGTCTCTTGAAAATTTAATATTGTCAAGATTAATCACAGGTTCATCACACTTGTGTCTTAGAAAATAAATTTAGAAGAAATAGTCATTATTAGGGATGTAGATTTAATGTAAGCTCATCAGTTGAGAAACGTTTGTAAGGGTCGTTGCACAGGATGACTGCTACGAGATGTGACAGAAGAAAAAAACGAGACTGTGTAGTTTGAAAACAGAGTGGAGTTGGCAACAACTGATTTGTTGACGTCATGCCACATACTTTCTCTTTCTCTATCCATCCGGCCAGTTTTGACTTAACCGACCACGCCACATTGATACTGCGTCATTGAGTGAACAGGTGCAACTGCATTCTGCCGAAAAAATGTATAATGTAAAAACCGAACAGCGAATCAACATTACGTTCCTTGTGAAACTTTAGAAATCAGCCACGGAGGAAACATTTTAAAATGTTAACCAAGGCTTATGGAGATTAAACTTTGCCTCAAGCACGTGTGTTTGAATGGCATAAGCGGTTTTCATTGGGAAGGGTCAGTGCGGAAGATGATGAATGTGCTGAGCACCGAAGGCGCCCAGTACGTTCATCTTGATTGAATGGGTTCCCAGTGGATCAATACGACTACATTGAAGTACTAAAAGAACTTCGTGAAAAATTTAGGAAAACAAAAGGCCACAGCTGTGGAGTGATGGATGGCTGTTGCACCAGGACAATGCAGCCGCCCACACGGCCCTATCTGTCAAGCAGTTTCTGACCAGCAAAAACATTACTGTGATGGGGCATCCTCCGTATTAACCTGATTTTGCTGTATGAGACCTTTTTGTGTTTCCTAAAGTTAAACCTTACTTAATGGTAACCCATTTTACTTCAGCTGAAGAGTTCAGGCAAAAACCGAAAATATCTTGAAGGGCCTTCCAAAACTGTTACCAGCAATGGCAGCACCGAATGCAGAAGTGTGTGAATGCTGAAGGGAATTATTTAAAGTGATAATGTCACAGAGAACTGATTCTGTTAGTACAATGATTTATTGAACCAGTCTCGTTATTTTGTGCTACACCTTGTATTTTCATATCTCATTATTACGACCGTTTATTAGGGGAATTAAAAGGAACAAGATGAAACCTTATACAATCTTCTGAATGTCCAAACGGTATAATGGCTAGAGGAATCTACTGCGGTACCTAAGCAGGGCCCGCGTTCCAGTCCCGAAGAAGACATGAATGTTTGTAAATGCATAGTTTCCGTTCAGCATGGGGGCACTTTAAATATACGTTAAGCCGAATGCGCTGTCTAGAGCTTGATGGTAGAAGAAGAGGTTGTGGGAGACCTTGGATTCGTCCTTCCCGTGGTACTCTCCATCGTAATTAGGGAGGAAATTAGGAACTGAAATTAGGAAGGGAAGTCATACTGTCACCTGTATCGTGATCAAGGTTCTTGGCAACGACAGGCGCAATCTTACACTCCTTGACACGATTAATTTCATGGGATGTCGGAATTTCATGGGCTGTCTAATGTTACTGCCAGATAAGTGAGATAAGTCACAACAACAAAAGACGTACCACTGCCTTCTGAGAACAACAAATGAATCATCAAATCATGCGTTAGAATTTCAATGTCTGGGAACTGGTCATAAGTGACTCAAATGATTTCGCTCAGATAATTTCGCTACCCATCCTACTTTACGTAACTCTGACTTATGGACGTGTTTTCAAAAATGTACGCCATTCGTCTGCTAAAGCTCGCTCAATTTGATATCAGGGACCACAGTTCGGAAACGCGATGCTGTCTTTTTCCTTCTCCTGACAAAGAAACTTTGTAAAGTTATGAAGCTGCCGTTACTCATGTCCTGTTGCTCCAAAATATCACATCAGATATTTCATTAACAAAATGTAAAAGTATACATATAATATAAAATTGAAAATGATGAATTTGGTTTGCCGTGAAGCCCAAGAGATAATCTCAGTGTGCAAACATATTTTGCGGTCCCCCTGGTGGATATCTCTGAGTTAAGTAATAGTAACATAAAACTAGTCTGCAATTTTATCATACTCATTGGCCCTTGGATTGAATCGAAAAAGCATTAATTAAGTTCCAATAAAAAAGTCTTTGTAACGTACAGTATTAGAATTTTTAATACTTAAAAATAACTTTTTTATTATATTTACACGCATATGTATACTAACATATGCCCCACTGGTGGTGCGTATGTATACATATACAAGATCAGGCATTAATTAGAGTGTGAAACTAATGACATTTTATAATTTCAGTGTACGTTCCTGATGTTCTATTTAATGGATAATGAATTCTTTATTTAATGTATAATGATAAAGACTCTTTCTCTTGCAAGGTCACGTAAAAAAAACAGATTTTTTACAGAAGCCTAGCTCTTAGTGAACTGAAACTATTTTAGTAAAATTGCTATCTAAATGAAAAAATTATTTAGATGAAACATTGTATAATTTCATCTACATATGCATGATCAATATTTAAGGCATAATGTCTGCATTCAACTTTTCCCACCATGTAGAGTGTTCTGAAAAGAAGTAATGAAGCAGAGCGGAAGAGGGAGACGTATTGATAACGAGACTTATTTAAAGAATTCTGATGAAAAGAATTGATTACGAATGAAAATCCGGATAATGACTAGTTTGTCACTTAAAAAAAAAGAATGAAGGCCTGTTGTTTTGATGTTTTTGTCTGTATCCAGATTATTTGACTTGAATATTTTTTTCATAAGTTTATTTGTTGGATTGTCATCTATGTATATAACGGCATTCATTCGAATTTTAGATTTGGTCCGAATAATTTCGTTAATCGATATACCAAGGAGTTATCTTTATTGCATGAATTTATTCATATTTATTTTATAAGCGAAAAATTTTATTTTTGTTCAAGGGTATAGCTTTCTATTTTTCAGTCGATATTCAACGAATGTATTTTTCTTCCTTTTTGTTTTAATTTTCTACTACATTAAGAATAATTTTACTAAATTAAACTAAACTCAGTGGTACAACAGCCCCAGTGGGCCAAGACCTGCAGTGCCCTGAAATCTACTTTCTTGAGCGTGGTCCCCGGAGTGCGTGAGCATATGCTTTAGACAAGCGGTCAGTTGGTCGCAGGAACCCCCCGGTGTTTAGTCCCCAAGCGAACTTGGTACTTATTTTATCGACCCACTCAAGAGATGAAAGGCTGAGTCGACCTTGTTCATCCGGGAAATCGAACCCCGGACCTGTGGTGCTGCTATTTTACTAAATTAACATGATTAAATATTTCTAATATAATCGCAGTCATGAGACCGGATTTGCCTTTAATGTAAATATTCGTTTGCTATGGTTCAAAAATATCGGAAATATTCTTCTTCGCATAGAGATTATTCTGCTATGTATTTTTCACATTAGTTGATTAAAATCTTAATACGAGGTTCATGTTTTTAATGAAAATGAATCTAAGTTGCATGATGATATGTTACATAAACGCATCAAGATAAATCAAATAATAAAAGCAGCGAATTCGTGCCTTGTAAGGGATATACATGTGTTTTTCTATAAACGTCGTTTCCCTTCCGCAGCATATGGTATCCTACATAATCTAAAGTAGCTTTACAAGTACACGTTTCTTACATTTATTACAAGTGATTCATGTGATCAGTACTTGTTGCAAGTGATCGGCGATACCGATCATAACTTGCTTATATTTCTTACATTTATTGCAAGTGACTATTCCAAACTTATGCTTTTAAGTATTATTTGATACCAATAAAGAATTAATACATACTATGTCGATTCCACGTTTTGGGTTGTTATAAGATTCAAAAGGATCTAACAATATTTGGAACCACAAATCTAAGATAAGATTGCTTTCCCAATGTCATTTAATGATTAGGTTTAGTTATTGATTCAGAAACAATTTCGAAAATGTCTGAACATTCAATTTGAATGAACAGTATTATATAACATATATGTAAAATTTAAAAAAAGAAAGGAAAAATAAACACTTGTAAATAAATTCTAACTTTAATTTTGAAATAGACTCTTACTGCTGTATTTCAATTTGGTTAATTTAATTTGGTTCTTGTTTCCGTTAAAATTATAATTACTTCTAACAATTTTCTCTACACTGCGTAATTTTAAAAGTAACATATATCAAAAGTAACATATTCAAGTATCATATACATGCTATATGATACTTGAATAACACAAATGATGTAGGAATAAACTCTTCAAACAATAATAATTTTAGACAGTTATTATGTAGCAATTAAAATACGGCTAAATCAAAACTAAAACATTTTAATCGGGGATTTCATCTTAGACAAGTCACATTCCTTCTTCCCCATTCGCTTTCTGTTTCAACTTACTAACGTTTCCTTCTGCTGCTTCAAATATATTTCAAAATTCTATACCGTACCAATATAATTCTTACAAATGGAAGCGTTTATTGACAAGTTGTGGGTAGCTGCATCCATCAGGAATAAAGAAATGTTAAAATAGACCCTGACTGAAGCTATTACTATATGCTATAACATATGTCTCTAGCTTCCAAATTATTTTAATAAGTCAACAAGATACGAACCTGTGCGGAGAATCATCAAAAGCATCTCCACATTAATAACTTATAATTCCCTCTTAATTCACTTATAATCCATCCTCTTTACACTCAACTTATAATTCCTTTTTCTGCAAAAGCCGCAATGCAAAATGTCTTGACCAATCGATGTGCTGGATTAAAACAAAGCTATTTGATGTTATTTATATTTCCACCATGATTTACGCACTCTCTTTTTGCTGCCTACGTTTGCTGGCTAAGAGACATTTCTTGCTTGGCTGCTTCTATTCATTATTAAAAACGTAATGCGTGATAAATGAAATTATGGGGTGCAGATTGCCTCATAAAATATGTTTAGCTTATCAATATTTTGTGTTGCTTCAAAATTTACATCTAGTAAGACACCGCCAATAGTAAAACCATTTCCAGTTATCTACAATGCAACAACATCCATTTATGATTGTTAGGGAGTGGTTGTACTCAGTACAGGATTTACGTATAAGATACACAAGCTATAGCTTAGCACCCTCCACTTTCTTGGGGTTTCCCCCTAAAAATTATATTATAGTATTGTAAGGATCTTAAGTTTTACTAACGTTTATTTTATTTTAAATCTTTACTATCACTTCTTATTTTCTACTTCCGGCCAGAATTAAAAGCTTTAACTTATTTATGCAAATTTGTCTGGCGAACGCCAAGTACTTAAGTTGTGGCTTTTTGCCAAGCGAGAGAGAGGAAGGAGTTAGTCGAAGCAGGCCGCTTGCCTTAGCAGTTTTACTCGGTTGCTGGTTGCTTTCCAGGCCAGAGGTTTAATCCTCTTAATAATTTTAAACGTATTGTAGTGTTAACAGTCCTCTGTACTACCTGTTAATATACGGCCAATCCTGTTAATATACGGCTTCCTGTTAATATACGGCCAATCTTCCACGTAGGTCCTTGTTTATTATTCCAAAGTTAAGTTAGAGTTTAGTTAATATTTTTATATTCTTACGTTCAGACCACAAGTAGTTGGTCTCTGTATTCCGAAGTACGGAAATTATTGTAAAGAGTAAAAAATAAAGGGTTTCGTATACCCTTCCTGTGTATCTTGTCTACTTCCCACATTTATTGAACATAGCTTTAGTAAACTCCCTGTTCCGAGTCAGGTCTTTGCATGTTTCCAAAGCAAGTAAGGCGGAACACTGAATCTGTTAGTATAACAGACTTATAAAGGCTCCATATCTGAAATAGCTTAGGGGTTTATCAAGTCTTAATCCGGCTCTGGTTGTACTAAATTTCCTCCTCGGCCGAATAAATTATTACATATATCAAAAGTCTGACAGTATTAGTACCTAAATCAACCCCAATGGGAAAAGATCAGCCACCGCTTTTCCAACAGACTCTCTGGTTATGTTATTCTTGTATCTATGCTTTACTCCAGTCATCTATACCGAAATACCACAATTGTATATCGCAGCTCGCTTTCCTGTGTTTAGAACTCCAATGGAAAAATTTATCAACCAGCTCATCAAATCTTCAATTGCGTAACGGGACTCAACAACATAAGTAGTAGGGAAAAAAAAAAAAAAAAAAAAAAAAAAAAAAAAAAAAAAAAAAAAAAAAAAAAAAAAAATTTACCTTTCTTGCTGGTGTATTTTACCAGTGGTTAAAAAATTAATCACACGTACTTTTGCAGAATGAAAGTAATCTCCCAATGTGTTCAAAAATGAAGGTGATCGAACTGTGTAGCATCCTCCGACTGTTATGTTAATAAATAAAGTTCTTTTTCTCTCTACTCTTTAGGTTTGAATTGATTGTGTAAGTTCCACTGCAAGTTTTCGGTGTTATTGTAAAGCACAAAATACGTGCCTTTCTGTTCATAGTTGATAACAATAAAGGGTTATTTTTACCCTCCTTCTGTGTTGTTATCATTTAGCCCGCGCGAGAAGTCGCAGGCACCTTAGTAGTACCTCGTATAGTTTATATGGCCAAAATGAGTACGATCCTATATAAGTAAATTAGAAGTGTCTGAATAATAATAAATAGAAATTTTCTAATAATAATAAATTAAGCATTGGTAAAATTCATACATATGTCTATCAATGTGAATTTGCCTTTAAGATGAAAATGTTGGTAATTAGAAGGAGCTCCGGGTCTCCCCGTTTGTATGAATAAGAAAATTAGAAATGCCTTAATAAAAATAAATAACATAATTTCAGTAAAACTACTTCAAATTATATTGAATGGAATTAATTTTGAATTTTTTTGTGATTATGTACAATAATTAATAGACGTATTCAGAAATTTTCTTTAAATAATTATGTAATTTAATATACATTTCTGTTCACAAAATTTATAACTTAATATGATATAACATAACTTGAATGTTATAATTATTCATCTTCATTTGAGTTTTAATTTTCGTATATCTGTTTTTTTATTACAAGTACGTACTCTAATGTTATTTATAGCTACAAAACTAAATCGAAAATTCGCTTTTTTGTTTGGATTTTTCTCATACATTGCTAAAAGCCAGTTACCTTTTGTATAGAAAGGAGCTTATTAGGTCCAGTTGTGTTTAAGCAACTCACAGCCATTAGCCCGTAATTATGCTGATTTCCTTTGTTAAAAATCTGCTCATTTTAATCGCAGTTTACTCTTATATATACTGTACATTTTCATTTCTGTGTATTAATCATTACATTCATCTACAGTAAGCAAATATGGTTTTGTTTTATGATAAATATTAATTTTAACAGAATTTCACAATTATGTACTAGAAAGAAACATTTTGATATTATATTGTTACGAAATATAACCTGGTTTCAGAAGGAAAAAAAAAAAAAAAACGCAACAATTGGTGTCAGAAGTCGGATTTGCGAGTTGATGCAAGTGATCCTGCAGAGGAAAGCCATGGCGGAGGAAACGAAGACTTTGATGACCTTCTTTGTCAAGATCAAAGCCTGACAAGAAGAGATTAAAGCCGGATATGCTGAGATAAAATCTGGATATAAAGAGATGACAGCTGAGATCAAAGCCGCGCAGAAAGAGATGAAAGCGGGACTGGAAGATAAGAAATCCGTACGAACGTGAAGGAAGAAAATATTGTAACAACTGGTGTCAGAAGTGAGATTCGAACCCACGTCCGGAAACCAGTTGTTGCGTTTTTCTTTTCTTCTGACACCAGGCTACATTTCGTAACACTGCGTTTTTTTCTCTTTTCTGACACCAATTGTTACGTTTACGTATATACGAGGTTCGCGTGGATTTGGAGTGAATAACGACGACACTTGATGAAATATCGAGAGTAAGTGCTTCGTCGAAAGGGCGAGTGAGGGTGCCTCGTCGAGTGCGAGAAAGTCAGTATCATGTTGGTGTCTGATCTTGCGAGTCGATTCCCCGAGTTGACAGCCAGGCAGCGAGTGTCGAGTGGGCCGTCGAGTGCACTCGAAGGAGTCTCTTAGTGTATCGCGGTTAGTGCATCGTCGAGAGAGCGTATTGAGCTCCGGGAACGACTGAACCGAAGAGTCGGGAGCTCTGCTCTGTGTGTTGTCGATTGCATCGCGAGTTGTAGCGTGGAGAGTCTCGAGAGTACGTGGAGTTCCGAGAACGACCAAGCAGAATCGGGAGCTGTACTCTACTTCTTTGCCGTGAAGCTGTCTCCACCTTGATAGTCTGATAACCTGAAGGCTGTGTCGCTGATCATGTCAGCGTGTTTATAGTAGTTCATTGACGACTGTAAAACGTGTTTTGGAGCTATCCTGACAATACTGAGTCCTGACAATATATAAAGTGTGTTTCGATACTTCATTAAGTGTCGTCGTTATTCACTCCAAATCCACGCGAACCCCGTATATACGTAAACGTATTTTTTTTTTTTGGACACCAGGTGTTGCGTTATTTTTTTTCTTCAGGTTCGTACGGATTTCTTATCTTCCAGTCCCGCTTTCATCTCTTTCTGCGCGGCTTTGATCTCAGCTGTCATCTCTTTATATCCAGATTTTATCTCAGCATATCCGGCTTTAATCTCTTCTTGTCAGGCTTTGATCTCGGCAAAGAAGGTCATCAAAGTCTTCACTTCCTCCGCCATGGCTTTCCTCTGCAGGCAGGTCACTGGCATCCACTCCCAAATCGGACTTCTGACACCAATCATTGCGTTTTCTTTTCTTCTGACACCAGGTTACACGTCGTAACAATATTAATAACAATACTTACTTTTTATGCAAAATGTTTCACAAGACTGCAAGAATTTCTTATGTGCCTTTTCAACCGCCTCAAAAACGTTAAAAACTTATGTTTTAGAGACTTGTAAATTGGGCTTTAAATTTAACATACAGAATCATATTGTGTTCTAGTATTTCTAATACATCGTGAAGTAATTTATTTGTTTTCCTATCGAAATTGTAAATGTTGCATAAAATTTTCCTTCCTTAACGTAGAATATAAATAAATTCAAAGTCTAATTAGAATAGTGCTGGATTAGTACGCTGAAGTATGGCTAACTTAGGAAAACTCAACAAAGCCTAACAGGCGTGACAATTATCCGAAGTGGCCAAGGCGCTTACTAGCGAGATAGCAACGAAACGTGCTCTGGCTAGCGAAATCACACTCTGAATAAACTCAGATTCACCCCTTCACTTAACTTTACATCCTAGCGAGTAAATGCGAGGCGAATCTAAGGTATTCAGGAAAGGTATCAACTTAAAATTATTTTTTATGCAAAATAAGGGAAACCCTACTATCGAATTAATAACATTGTACTACAGTAACTCTTTATAGACAAAAACATCTACAAGAATTTTTTGAAACTATCGACGAACGGATTCATTAACAAAGTAAAATGTAACAGAATTCGAATTTTCAGTTTTGAAAGACACCAAAGGTCTTTCTCTGGAAACATAAACCTGATACAAACAGCGAAAAATGCTTTCGTTATCAGCTCATTCTGACTGTGGTAAAAGTTTTCTAAAAATAGGAAATGAAACAGTTAGGTTAGTTATTTAAATAAACAAAGAACGAAATAAAATGTTAAGCTTCGGAAATTTGTTTTAATTCTACTTACATTTAGAAGAAAACTATTGTTATTACAGATTAGAAAAACATATTTCAGGCAGAAGAGATGCATATTTCTTTGCTATGAAAATACTTTTGGTGCGTTTTATCCTATTACAAAAATGTGCTAAAGTTCTTACTTGAATTACTTACACGCAATCGAAATTCAATCCAAAATTTGTAAAATCCAAATTTAAAAGAAAAAATTAATGTACACGAAAGCAGTTTTATTTACAATCTCAGTACTTATTTTGACCGTTTTTCCAACAAATACAGGTGACATATAAAAGTGCTCGAAACGGCCTTCGCAATGAAAACTGTAAAAATATTCACACAAATACCAATATCTTTCTCAGGCTTATAGGTTTCTCAGGCCCAGGTTCTATGCCTACATATAGGCATAGAAAGCTCAATTTCCCGTAAACAAAGGATAAATGTCAAATACCAAGGTTATGATATTTTGCAGGTTGATAACAGAGTATGATTCCCTATAGGCGATTAATCTTTAGGTGAAGGATCTAGTATATATGAGGCTGTAGTAAGAAGTGTACGATAAATAATTGCTCTTTTCGGAATTAAAATAGCGACGCAAAACACATTAAAATTCTATATGTGCGTAGAGGTTTTTCTCTTTCCTCCAATCTTATTCATAGCATCAAAAGTGCACAATGTGTTTTAACAAATTTTGCATCTGTTTGTAATATTAAATTGTTACAGTGTTGTATACAATCATAAAAAGTATTATTTTTTTTTACTTCAGAATGCATGACCGAATTTTACCTACATACAGGGCGGTGCATTTTCAATTACCCATTTTGAAAATAATGCACTTGGCCTTGCAAGACAATGATACTCCAAAAATTCTATATCATGTGCTCCGCTACACTTGTCCACCTACATGCAAGCTACGTAGACTTTACTATTGTGCTTTGTGTGAATTTGGCAATGTTATCTGTGAAACACTATCTCTTCCAAATGAATTTTGAAGTTTTGGAAAATTGACAGTAGATTACATTTCGTGGGCGCAAGACTTTTGCAAAATGCTTTGCGGTCTCGACTATCAGTAACCATGGAGCACTGATACCCGACCTAAGTACATCAGACTTCTTTTGGTGTCACCTCAAGGATAAGATGTTTGCAACCATATTAGAACGTACGTGTGGTAATGTTTATTTTCGTTGGTCGTGGTGGCAAACGTATATGTCACATGTTATGATAAACAGGAATATAGTGGCAACTTACCCCAGGACAAGATCCAGGTCTGTGCCCGCCGTGACGAGAGAGTGACAAACACGTGAAAACAGATTTAATTCTTGCTTTATTGGACACCAACAATACTGAAGAGATATTCCTTTTTTTTGTAATATGGTATGTCACATGACGATATGAGTCCTCCTCACTCAGAACAAAAAAGGATAGATCAATTCTTCCACACAGCCCTTCGAAGACTTGGTGTATATCAGCTCAAACACATGCAGGTACTCTTCATCGGGATGCCGGGCGAAAATGCCAAGCCCGGGAAAAAGGAGGTTAGCTTAAATTTTGCAGCTACAACATCAAAGAGAAAGAAACTCGCTTCTTTCATACATACTGGGAGACCAAAGAAAGCTTGCACGATAAACTCCCAAAAGTTTGCATTTTACCCCACTCTTACTGTCTTTCTCTATGCAGCATCTCCACCTCGCACCTTCACAATCTCCTCCTTCTCGTCCCTCCTGGTAGACAAAAAATACCGCCTTTTATAAAGTTCCACAGTTACGTTTTGCCGCCCAATGAAAAAAAATCCAGCGTCAGAAGGGAACCAATCGCAAAATACCTTCAGCTACCCAGGCAAACAGAAGTGAAGACGCTAGTTGTCTGACGCAATACTTTCTTCCGCTTACAACAGTTGTCTGATGAAATCTGTTCCTCACCTTACAACACAAGTTGGCGAAAAAAATGAAACTGTCACCAAGGGAATCTGATGCAAATATCTAAATATTGCCATAACGTAGTAAATAATTAATTCAATGTGACCTCGTCACATATCCACCCCTCCTTCGGAAAAAAAAAGGGTAAAAAAAAAAATTCCTATGTACACGAAGAACATTCCTAGTGTTAAGAGGGAGCCTCATATCAACACATGCCAATTCATGTGAAAGTGCTGGTTGAAAATACATATATTACACACAAATTACTATTTACATAATAAATAAAAGTACTTAGTATACAAATGCCAGGCAAATAACATAATCAAATGTGCTATAAATAAACATACAATTTCTAACATATTAAAACATGGAGATCACTTAATTAAATTGCTATCGTTTAACACCAAAGTATATGGATAATTGTGCAAAGAATCCAATTTTCTACTGTTGGCACAGATGATTAAAGTTCAATTGATAGTCTTCTGTGCATCACGCACAGTAATAGAAGCATTCATTTTAAAAGTCCATGAAAAATATTATAGTCTATAATATCAAAAAGTCTATAAATTTAGCATAATTACCGTACTGAGTATTCAGGCACAGTCTCTAACACGTTACTCAGTAATAAGTGATATAATCATTGCACATTCACATAATTTGTCCAAAATATTGAAGAACTAGGCACATAATTGATAAGTGTGCGTTAAAAAAAGTACACAGTCCACAAAAGTAGTCGAGATGTCAAACAATTTGAACATTGTTCATTCTGTTCTATTTGCACAGAATTCAGCATTTAAGAGGATATATGGATACACAAACACAGAAATATCATGTGTAAACAAATTTAACTTGCAAGACATAAGACAGTTGTGGTGGTAAATGCATTAACAGTGAGTCCTCAAAGGCACAGTAATAGAATATCATGCTATAGTAATTTAGTAGCACTATGTAATATGGTTTAACATTTATTATTTTATGCTACTGCAATGCAGCTAGATATTACCAACATTTTGAATTAGCACCTAAAAGGGAGCAGCACAAACCCTTAGAATAAAGTTAATATGCATCGAACCATTGGACCAAATTAAATATATCATGACATACAATACTTCTCATGCTATACAACAAACAAAATTCACATACCAACTTTTCATGCAAAACATATTTCATGCTATAAATATGTAGTATAACACATACAGTTTCAAGATAAAAGTAGGGCGTATAAAATCTCATGGTGACTAAAGGTTAGAGAACCGTTACAATAAAATAAGAAAACATTCTTTATAAGTTATTACATTTGATAAAGCAAAATTGCAATTTTTACATACTCCTAGTTACACTTAATAAATAGCATTTATGATGACAAAATATTATAAGACAACTATAATCACATAATACAGAGAGATTTTGAAAAATAAAACACCTTTAATCATTTTAAATATGTTAGGCTCAATGTTGTTGAATCTATAATTGATATTTAAGGGTGATCAAGCCTTAAATACTAATGATTATGCCTGCACAATCATAAGAATTCAACAAAAGAGGCGCAACAGAATAAATTTGGTACAATTAGATATAAATACACTACTTAATAATATAATAACTTTTCATATATATCAACATTCTCCAATACACTACTATGTTAAGACGAGAAGAAAATTTAAACGTTCTGTCTTTTTCTTAGATTATACTGATGTGTAACTTGAGGAGCAGGAGGTGGATTTTGAACTAAGTGAGAGAATCGTTTTGGAGCTAAACGAAGGCGATTGATGTGAATTTTGAATGGTTGAGCAAACTCATTGTCAAGAGCTCGAATAGTGTAGTTTACATCACTTGATTTTGAAACAATACAGAATGGTCCAGAAAATCTGGGTTTAAATGTATCCTTAGATTTCAGATACACTACGTCATCAATACTGAATGATCTTAATTTGGCATTTTTCAGTTGACGAGTATT
Organism: Stegodyphus dumicola; assembly: GCF_044657685.1. Lineage (NCBI taxonomy): Eukaryota > Metazoa > Arthropoda > Arachnida > Araneae > Eresidae > Stegodyphus > Stegodyphus dumicola. The sequence goes on from NC_140770.1 coordinate 132,963,886, forward strand.
TTGTTCTACTTGTTTTCGCTCAAGCGTCTCATAGGCATGTTCATAAGTTAATTTCAGCTGCGTTAGAAGATCACACAAATAATGGGATTTATCCAATTGAGCTGGCCTTGGATCAGGATGAAATGTATCAAAAAGTAAAGATAAGTTTCTTCCAAAATGCAAAATATTAGGAGAATAGCCTGTTGAAGGATGAATAGTACCATTGTAAATATTCTGATGGATTAATAAGCTGATACCTCCGATGGCTTTGACCGTAACATGCAAAGTGTCTGTAATCATATTGTACAATGTTTTGCTAAACAAGAAACGAGGCTGCCATTTGGGAGACATAGTGTTTCACAGATAACAAAATGTATATAAAGAAATCGCTCAAGAGATGGTGCCAAAAAGAATTCAAGAGAGAGCCAAAAATTAGCACTTTACAGAAATATGGTTGTTGCCGAAAATTTATGTAGCTTTTTTTTAACAAGATAGGTGACAATTAAGAACAGGATCAGTTAAATAAAAACTGCGAACCAAGATGGCTGTCAAAGAGCATAAGTAAATCGAAAGTATTCTTTGACGAAAATTTATATTGATGGCCTTACGCGATTTAAATTTATCTAATGAATATTATATACATTGGTTACAGCCGAAAACATCGCGGCAAAAACATCGTGGACGAAAACGTCGTGAAGAAAACAACGCAAGGCGAAAACGTCGTGCTACAAGACATCGTGGGAGAAACATCGCAAAGAGAAAACATCGCAGTTCTAAAACGTCGTGGTACAAAACACCGTCGTCGAAAATAAAGTGGTACAAAAACTTCGCAGTTTAAAATCATCGTCGTCGAAAATATCGTGGTAAAAAATAAAGTATCTACAAATCATCGCATGATGATAACATCGCAGACATGCTTTTTTCAGGCATGCTTTAATAAGTGTAAATGGATATTCCCATAATGATTTGTGAGCGCAAGATGGAAAGAAGGATAATTTTTACTTTCATATTTTTTATTAATTAATAAATTTTTAATGAGAAAATAAAAAGGAAACTTAAGCATAGAAAATTAATGCAACTTATAGCACTTAACAGAATTTTAAACTGACATAGTTAACTAACAAAGGCCATTAATAAATCATTTTTATAAAGTTTTTACTGATAATATTTCATGAAAAGTATAATCTATAAATTAAATTTAATTTTCTATGCTTAAGTTTCTTTCTTACGGTTTCAGCAAAAATTTATTAGTTAATAAAAAATGTGAAAGTAAAATTTATCCTTCTTTACACCTTGCACTCACAAATCATTATGGGAATATCCATTTGCAATTATTAAAACCTGAAAAAAGCATGTCTGCGATGTTATCGTCATGCGATGATTTGTAGATACTTTATTTTTTACCACGATATTTTCGACGACGATGTTTTTAAACTGCGATGTTTTTGAACCGCTTTATTTTCGACGACGATGTTTTGTGCCCCGATGTTTTAGAACTGCGATGTTTTCTCTTTGCGATGTTTTCTCCCACGATGTTTTGTAGCACGACGTTTTCGCCTTGTGTTGTTTTCTCCGCGACGTTGTCGTCCACAATGTTTCTGCCGCGATGTTATCGGCGGACACCATATACATTTAACCTTATTATCAATTAGTCATGTATTACTTATTTGATATGGTTTGCCACAAGCGTCAATTTGTTTTTGCTAAATGAAAACGAACTTCTCAAGTGGACCACTTATTACTTCATTCTTGTTACTTTCCATCTTGATCTCGCGATATCTACTCAGGTCAGGTCCAGGAATCTATAATGGTCTGAAGAAAAAAAGCACTTATCTTTGTCAAGGCCTATGGCACTGACAGTACGATTTTCGGCACATCTCAATCCTATTTTTAATTTTGATTTTGACGGCACAGCCTTTCGAAGGTAATTTGGCTAATAGATATTTTAATTATCTTCCCTATGCCGCAAATACACTCTACAATCTACAAACGTGCACATCTTCTCTGAGTTAATTTTGATTTTGACGGATTCAAGGTTCTTCTGCTCCTCTTTCCTTGGCACAGACTTTCGGAGATAATTTGGCTAATAGATATTTTAATTACCCTCCCTATGCCGCAAATACACCCTACATCTATAAACGTGCACATCTTTTCTGAGTTTCGAACTAAGTACCACAATGTGGCGTCTAGCAGCATTTAGAGCCACACCAATCAGGCCGCACTGACTAAATTCAGCCAAGAATACTTTTGTGGATTCTTATAGTAGACGATGCTAAACGTAAAATATAGCATTCAAAGTTATGTTTATATAAAATTATCTGAATCAAGCATGGGGATTATGGATTTAATTTACCGTAATTTAAAGGAGAAATAAATTGATATCGCTCCTTATGGTAATGAATAAAGGCGATGTAAAGACCTGCTAATTACTATGCTTAACGATAGTTATTGGACAAGAAGAGATAATCACTTGATCAAACAGCTTAACTCCTATGCATTATGGTACTAAATATAGCTAACATTCGACGGTATGCCTGTTTCGTAACTTTTAGCAATTATCTGCAACTTAATACGGGAATTTATGATATTGGTTATTCTCTAATCTAAGTAATGAGTTTGGTTTCCATATAATTTAGAATAACTATGAATTAATGTGCAATGAGGTTAAAGACCCAAGCATGCCAAATAATAGAAAACGTAAGCATATAAAGTAAGTTAAGAGTCTCTATAAGCAGTTAAAATAGCTACAGACCATAGTTTCGTTAAATGAAAGGCACTTATTATCAAGTTTTTCTTATCATACAGTGGTAGTTCATAGCTGGAAAATTTTCAATCGCTGGTTTGTTTACATAGTTTTATCTTACACGTTACGTAATATCAGAATCATATTTATTTTGAGAATGTCAAAAATAATTCTAATTAGAAAATAGGCAAGGTGAATAGCAGTTTTATATTTCTATAGATAAAGTATTCAAGGAATGTCTATTAAGGCATTATTTGGTGTTCGATATTGGAGATCTCGTAACATTCAGTTTCTAGTCATTAAATTCACCATTGTTTATTTTTCTTTTATAATAATACTAATTATTACTATTATTTGTATTCAAAGAAATTCCATTTGAATTTTATATTGCATAAGGTAGTGTGCCGATTGACACATTTTAAGTTCTTATAATATATAAGAAACAAGGGGGAAAAACCGAACTTGTCTATAAGCACATCCTAGATTGCTTGCTGTTTATTACGCAACAATTGTAATTTAAATTTTTTAAAAATGCATGAAACCGATTGTCTTCTTTTACACCAACACACTGTTGAAAAACATGGCTTAAAATCACTATACACACAGCCTCAACGAACTCGTTGTTCACGTCGAGGCAATCAGTAGCTTCAAAGTCATCAGTAATGGCTTGCGTGAATTCTTGAATAGTCACGATACGCCTCTGTTCTACATGGCCTATCAGGATTTCCCGCTGGAAAAGGTCTTCACTAGGGTCGGACTTCCCTTACAGTCACAGACGTCATTTCATAATTACTACAATCACTGGGAACGCAGTGTTGGATGTGTAAATGCTCAACTGTGTCTGACTGTATGAAATAGCGTCCTTTCTTCTATTTTATCATTTCGCATCAATCTAAATAAGCTATCATATTTAAATTTTAAATGTATTAGAAGGTATTGCACCAACTTGTATATGTCGAAGGCAATACTGTACCTATCCATATACATAATAAGTTATTTTGCATATGTGGAGACTATTTTTCTAGCAATTAATTTCATTTATTTAAAAGACTGCTGATGAACACTTGCAGTGAATATTTAATTATTTATAAGGAATTGTTACTGGTCACGTTTTCTGAGCACTGCAGCTAATAAAATGTCATTATATCTCAGTCGTTTTCAGATAAAAGGTCTTTGATGAAATCAGTGCGGCAAAGAATCAATTTGTTATGCATGAACCTACCTGTTAATAACACAATAAATTCTCCTTACTTATAATATTTGTAAGACTGATAGATTTCGATGCCAGGTTATTATAATTCATAATTTGCTCAGCTTCGTTTGTGTCACGTTTTTTAAATGCAGGAGATTTTTTTTACCCTCTTCGAAAGTGAAACAATTTCCTGTTAATTTCAATGCAGATATATTCAAAAATTCTATTATTACTGTCTTATTAGACAGATGATGCTTACATCTGCTGCTTACAAATTTTTTTAGCAGAGTAGTATGTGTATTTAAAGCATGTTATATGCATGTAGTGTCTATGTTTAGATACAAAGCATGCCTTTAAAATTATTATCTACTGAAGTACAATGCTACCCACATTTAACAGATCAATTACCCTCTGAAAAGTTTTCAGGGATATGAAGAAGTATAATCACACACGTGTTCAGATTCTTAATGATTATATTACTTACACTGTTTATTTTTTCGGGTAAGTAACCACTAACGCATTTTAGAATATTTAGCTTATGCATTACGTTATAGATCTTTCGATTCCAAGTTGTCAGATGTCTGAATTGTAAATATAGCTCAGACTGAACCAGAGATATAACCAGAAACCACCCTACAATTGTCACCGAGTTGGCGACAAAGTTATAAATATTGTCAAAGTTAAGGCAAAAGGAAATAGTAGTATGTTTTGTACCTATTTACAGGACTAGTTTCGAAAGAATAGAATTTTTATTTTCAGCTTCAGGAGTGAAAAATGACGAAGGAGAAGTTTGTGCTCACGCTTTAAAAATATATAGTGGAACCTCGAGATACGAGTTTAATTAGTTCCACCATTGAGCTCGTATAGCGAATTTCTCGTATATAGAAACAAACTTCCCAATTAAAAATAATGGAAATCCAGTTAATCCATTCCGTTCCCATCAAAATTATGAACATAAAAATCAATTTTTCTAATAAATAACACTGGTAAGTAATATAACCGTAGTTTACCTTTATGATAGCTTCCGAAACCGAATCGCCTTGTACTGCTTCTCGTTAACCCACACCAGCACAGTTTCTCAACATCCTCTTGGAGTTTTGGACTGTGCTTAGTTTCTTAACTTCTATCTTCTTCTTCAGAATAGTGCAAATCATCGATGTCAAATGTAAGTATTGATATCTGCTTTGCTTATGTGCGTGCTCATCATGGTTTCTACGGAAATGAAAGAGCTGATTTCTTAGCTAAAGATGCCTTAATTTTACCCACTGATATCAACATTGGCATTCCAAAGAGTTATTGGAAGTCCTTTCATTATAAAAAGCTTTTAGCTATGTGGAATGAGAAATACATTTCATCTTGTAATGCTGAAGTCACCAAAAAAGTTCCTTTCTTCTATTTACCATAGACTGAATTCCGAGTCTTTCCTCTCTTTAAATTTTAAAGTGTCTCAGTTTTTATCTGGTCACGGTAAATTTGCAAGTTATCTGTTTCGTTTTAATCTACGACCAAACAATTTATGTGAATGTTCAAAAAGAGTTCCTCAGGATGTGGAACATTTGATCTTCTCGTGCTCTACATTTGACGGCCCTAGATTATGCTTACAGAACGATTTGAAAATGTTCGGAGTGACTTGACCAGTGAACCTATCTGTTTTCGTGAAGTCCAGACTGCTGTTCTCTGCTTTTGTTCGCTTTATTTATGCATGTAATTTGAATGTTTATTGATACATGTAACCTTTAATATTCTAGTTAACTATTCTAGTTCTGTAAGCCCCTGTTCTGTTGTACATAAGTTCTGTTGTACATATGTGGTGCACGGGGAGTCTGTATGTTCTCAAAGGAAAAAAAAATAAGTCTTCGCCAATTACGTCACTCTTACACCATGCTTATATTTATCTATGATTTCTTTCTTAATTTCAACGGCCATAGCTTCCTTCTTTTTATTTGCAGCACTAAAACTTTATTTGCAGGTAACAGTGTTCTTGGGAGGCATCGCAAAAAAATTATTTTCAAGTTAAATGTAGAAAAAAAACTATTAACTAACAAGCGCACAAACACGTAGATATAAGAACACTGAGTGATCTGACGAGGAGATTCCCCGAGTCGAGCCGGATCGGGAAATAGCGCCACGCATACCAATAGCCTAGCTCCTTGCTCTTAACTCGAGTCAATGCTCGTATTTAGAGACGAATATTTCGCTCATACCGTATTTCGAATTTCTCGTATGTAGAGGTGCTCGTATCTAAAGGTTCCAATGTATATGAAAATATGAAACCATACATTTAAGGAAACAAAACAATGCTACTGGCCCCATCTATTGATAAAACGTGGGAACAAATATAAAATAATTTCAAATTAAAGATGCATTAGAATTTGGATTCTCAGCTGAAAATGAAACATTTTTCTCATGTAAAACATTTCTAGAAAATTTATTTGGCACTTACGTTTTTGGATAACTTTGTCTCTAGGAAAATGTAACTTTTGACCAGAAATGGCGGGCAACAGAAAGCTTACGTGTTTCTTTTATGTGTGAAATGGGTGATAAGAAGCACATAAAGCCTCTGTTACCCAACACTGTTAATCAAAAGATCACATTTTTCTTTTTCTGAATGCACTAACATTTGAAACACTACCTATATACTACTTTGTAATAAATTGTTTTAATTCGCAGTTTCGTAGCCATTATGTTAGAAAACTCTAGTTAGTGTAATCTAGTTAGTCACTAATTAACTGATATACACTTGAGAAACATCTAGGCAAAATAAGTTAGTAGCGTTCCTTTAGAACAACAATATTAGCATGAGTTTAAAATTGCGAAAATAACTTATCCCGATTTTTAAGTGTTGTCATTCCCACTAAATTTGGCATTCTGTCATGCATGCAAAGTGGATTATGGGGATAAAAATTAATTAGGATATGCATTATGGAAACTGGTGCTTTGAACATTTGAAAATTATGAACAGAAGGATTTTTTTATACATTTAATGCAGATAATTTTAAATTTAAAACTATATCATCTCTAATCAAAAGTAATTAATGAAATTTAAAAAAGAAGAGATTCAGAAATTTCTCATCTTCTTAAAAAAATTAAATATGCTATCAGAAAATATGTTGATTCCTTTAATCTAAAATTCATTAAATAAATTACCAAAAATGGTCTACGAAAGGCTAGAAAGAATAAGTAATTACGAAAAACAGAAGTTTAAAGACCAAAATTTTCTCAGGCAATGAATGCAATTTTAAATTACAAACATCAAACATCCAGAACACAGTTTTTCTTCTCATAAAAGCAAAACTAATGGAATTTTCTTCTAGAGGGAAATACATTCATTGCATCAAAAATGTTGAGAAAACACATCGTAATGAGTTATTTGTGTCTATTTCTTTTAGGGAGACATATGTGAATTGTTTTTTCTAGTTTATTTACAGAAAATCACAAAAGTAGTAGTAAGAGTAAATGTCTTCTACGCCCTCTCCCCCCCCCCAATTTTTTTTCTGTGAAGTAGATTTTTAAAATTATGAAAAGTATTAACATTTTTCAATCTTTTGAATAATTCCAAAAATGCGTACAGGTGAAAATGAAAATGAGCTAAAAATATTGCTGTTTGCTTCTTTAGACAAAAATGTTTCGAATTTTTTTTTTCAGTAAAAAACGTTAGTAAAATTACATTTCGTAAATTTTAATGCCAGATACAGTCGTTAAGAAAACTTACTTTAAAATATATTATGCAGATTATTAAAATCGGGAAGTCTCTAATACTAAAATTTTTAAAATTTACAAAATTAGATGAATTTTATATAAGTACCTAACTCTTTCAGTGCATGGATATAATTAATCATTTTTCATAACAATGGCATGAAAAAAATATCCTGTTATCATCATTTTTAATTGCACTAAACAGAAGCATTGTAGAACTATACTGCAGTATGTTGTTGATCTTGGAATTTGTTGAAAATTAAGGGCTAAGGCAAATGACTTCCAAACCAAAGTTAATATAGGTTTTAATCGCCCTGATAAATATATTGTGCTATTATAATACTGATGGTTGCCACATCGGTGGTAAAAATTTCGAGTTTCGGAGAAGCCTTGAAGCCTCGTTAGCGTTTAGTGTCTTTGCTGCATGGGACACTTAACACATGGCGAGCCGAAAGTCCTATTAAGGGGCTTCGTGGTAGAAGAAGAGAGCTGAGAGACATTTGTATCCGTTCTTCGTGGATTCTCCTTTAAAAGTGGAGCAAAACTGTGCATAATCGGACTGTCATCCCATGCCAATGGCAAGTGATTCTAGTGAGATAAGTCACAACAGCAACAAATAGCTTTATGGGGGTCCTTCACATTTATTCTCTTATGCATCATTGGTAACTTACTATTTTAAAGGCAACCGTGCATTTCACCTTTCTTTCCAACAAATTCAATAATCTGCTTAAATTTACTACTCCAATGACAAATCTATTTTGTGATATTTTCTGTTTATATTCAAGTTAATAATCTAGTAATTCGAAATATATTTAATTTACAACATGTCAACGTAATAACGGTTGTGAATATTTGCTAAATTTTACTAATTATTAAAAGATGTCTCTAACATTACGTTTTATGCACCTGGTTGTTTGTTTTTGAAAGATATCCTGATTTCATCAGACTTAATTAGTAATATTGTAATTTTAATTAGTAACTGGAAATGATTTTGTTTGCATGTAAATTTAAAACGTCTTCATATGAAATCATAAAGAGTAACGAAATCATAAAGAATATGTTTATACATAATCGACATATCGATTATTTATTCATAATCGATTTTATACACACGGGATTCGAAGACCAGACTTCCCGAATACACGTAGAGCGTGCTTCTAGTTTCACCACAAAATCATGCCGAAACCGGGGAGAAAATACCTTACATACTACCTCTTTTAAAAGGTGACTGAGGATTAGGCGACCCAATCGCTAAATCCTGGAGGTCACATATTATCCTTCACCACCTTTTAGTTCGAAAGCCATCTGAGAGTCATTAAGTTATATCGATGCAGGAATGTGAAAAATATGTAGTGCTCTTGCCGGGATTCGAACTCCAGAACTTCCTAATATGCGTCAAGCGTACTTCAGTTGCACCGCGTCGACATGCGGAAAGGAGTAAGGAAGTGCCTCATAATTTCATTAATTAACAAAATAGATGTTTCTTTTTTGTTGCTATGTGATCTTCTTCAATTTTTTTCGTTCTTTGTTCTAGAGATTTAACTCCTATGTAATAATGAAGCTGATATCTACACCCATTTTGTCATAATCAAGTACAAGCAATCAACGTTGATTATATCGGCGAATCACTTTTCCACAATCAATATCAGATTTCAAAATACAATTCCTTCCAAAACTAGAGCTGTAGAGACATTGGGTTATTTGCAAGCAGATGTGAAAAATGAACAATGCCCTCGCCGGGACTCGAACCGCAGGCCTCGCGAATACGTGCCGAGCGTGCTGACCACTAGACTATGAAGGCGGGAGAAATACCTTATATACCTTTTAAAGGGCGACTGGAGATTAAGGGAACCAGTCGTCAAATCCTGGTGTTGGAGAATCATCATACTCCACCCTTTTAGTTCGAGCACCACTGTACAGACATTAGGTTATTTGGAGGCAGGATATGTGAAAAGTGAGCAATGCACTAGCCGGGATTCGAAAGACGGGCCTCCTGAATACGCGCCGAGCGTGCTGACCACTGCACTACGAAGGCATGCTAAAAAGGCAGGAGAAATATCTTATACAGATCAAACTGCATGTATTATGTTTTCCGCAGGAAAAGTTAAAACACTTCTTAATTTCTAAATTCCTCTTAAATTTTAATTTCTGCATCGCTCATATAAATTTCTGTAACATTTGACCATAAAATATTTTAAGAACTTAAAGCAGCTATCTCTTCCTTTCCAAAAATGTACTCATACAGGCTTAGACGAAACTTCATACGTTTAAAATATGTAAAAGAAAATCATTTCCTACTAATTAGATTTGCAAATCTAAATAACTCGGGAAAATAGCCAAACTTTTGCTTATAGGCTTCTAATCTAAACGGCTAAAATACTTTAATTAGTAATTTAGGTAAAATAATGAAATTACGATAACCCCGAAGATTTTTATGCCGAAAAATGGCAGAAAGTGGTAACATATTTTAAAATGTTCGTTTTTGTTTATTATGACGAAGCACACTATCTGTCTAGCCTAAGAGGAGAAATGACTTCATAGAGAACTTCTTAAGCGAATTCTATAAAGTGTACACGTTATAAATGGAGAAAACAACCAAAACGCCCATGTAGCAGCCCGTTTTCCTGGATTCAAAACCAGGATGTAATTACCAGTGTTCAGCGATTTTACCTCTCGGCCGCTAGTGAGCTCACTTCGAAAAAGAAAACCAAATTTCATTTCTCAAATCTCAACTCTGGTACCTCATTTGCTTGAGTAGTATTTAGATTGTGTTTAGTGGACAAAATCATAAGCGAGATTGGGTGTTTACATGCATATTCACAAAGCCTACAGACTATTTTCTACGGGCTGCTCTCATTGGAGGAAACATCTGCTTGGCGGTCATATTTGGAATAGCGAGTTATCGCCTTGTAGGCGTGGTAATTAACGCCAAACAAACGGAAACAGCGTTTATTTCATTCGATATTTTTTTAGTTTATGAATGAAAGCTTAGAGGAATTGTGTAGAATATATTTTAAATAACCCCCTGATCTTATTAATAGTTTATTTGTAATTGAATTCAAACTTTTGAAAGCACGTAATTGTTTTACAAGAAAAAAGATGTTTACCTGGAGATAGCATTTCACTTTTTTGTCATTTCTGTTAGAAAGAGTCTATTGTGTAAATTTCGATAGCGCATTAATTTATACAAATAAAGAAGTATTAAAAAATTAACCAAATGAAAACATTCAGTAAACATTTAAGGGCGTTGAATGCCTATTCTTTTTATCTAAATTATGAGTAAGTATAACTAAAATTATATTTTATTCCATTATGCGCTATTTTTATTGAAACGCTTTTCGGGATCTTGGATCGTAATCTTGCTACTGGTACCTACTACAAAGAGTACAAACCAGTAAATAAAAATAAGAAAGATTAACATTAAACAAAACTAGCGAAAATAAAGGCGTTTAATTTTTAACACCGCACTCTAAGGTCAAAAGACAAATAATGACAAAGTCATTCCATAAAGTTAAAATAAAAATAAATTCGTGCAGAGCAGAGCTTATGAAAACTACGAGCGCGGATAGAACCGGCGACCTAGAAGACTGAGAATTTTTCTCGTGCTCGTTACCGCTGGGTTGTGGTTTTTCCTGTGGGTTATGCACACTTTTTGGTTCACGACGCTAAGATACAAATTGTAAAGGCGATGAACCAAAAGTCGCCAAGCACTATATTCTGTAACCCTACGTTTCTTCCTCTTTTAAACAATCGGAGCAAACAGCAGCATTAACGGTTTGTAGGCTTTGTGAATAAGCTGTTTACATGGTCCAGTATGTTATCGAAAACTGAAAGATGATTAAGTTTCGGAAGGCTTTGCTAAATGGAAAATAGTAATTGACTAAAATCTTAATTTCAGAATGGCGTACTAAACATCAAACTTCCCTTTGATGGTGATGGGCGAAGCCTTCTATGTTATGTGGGTGAAATAAATAACGTATTTTAAGCTTTAAGTACAATGGCGTTTAAGTACAATAACAATTATTTAAGTACAATGAACGTAATATCCCGGTGATAATTAAGGGGCCTTGAGTGCATTTCAATAATATTTAAAAACTAAAAATGGAGAAATAGTGCAGTAAACCATGATGTAGATTCGTTCTCTTTAATGTCAAAAGTACCTTAACTCGAAACTAGTTCTCTTCTGGTATAAATAATTGTAATTCATTAATGCCTGTCGCTCTAGTTCCTGCTATCATAAACTTGATATTGGAGATTTACTATAATGAGAAGGAAAATTGAACGAATGTACGCACTCATGAGGCAAATGGTTTAAGAAGGAAATTGGATAGTTTAACAACCTCTGCGATAGTATTGATGCTCGTGAATTAAACGTTGGAGGATTATGAGACTAGAAGACATAACGTAAAAGGACAACCTTGATTAAATCCTTCATTTTTATGTTGCAGAATAAATGTGTGGACACTTTCTTTAAAATGTTTTTATAAATGTGTTATCCTATTCTTTTAATGGAAAAAAATGGAATAATTCGGTTGAAATATCATCGACTATATATAGATGATTCTTTAGAAATGATAAATATTTGCGACGATAAATTATTGTCAGTATAAAATTCGGTAAAATTATAGTGGATGAAAACGTGAATGCTTCTGCTAGGTGCAGGTGCGTATTTCAGAAATTAGGAAGAAAATCATTACTAAAATGCTGAGAAATATTCATGTTATTCAAATTCTTTCGTATTTTATAATCCCCTGTAACATAATTGGTAACGAATATTGGTGTGAATAAGAAACAGTTTGAATTCAAACATAAGCAGTCCTTTTTCCTATTTGTATGGTTGATATTTTTATTAATGACTTAAAAATTCAGTGAAAATGCCCTTAAGCTCAGAAAATGCACTTAAATGTAAAGCATGCCCTTAAAAATAAACAAAAATTCCCTCCAAACTAAAAAATAATAATATAAAAATGATCCAACTAGCAAACTTTGACAAATGGATAACAACTCAAACAATCACACATACCTGTAATTTGAATTTAATTTTTACTTCCGAAAGTATAGTAACCAAATGTTTTTTGCGTTCACGGTATTAGATAGATAGCCCTTTTTACTTCCTTGTACGAAGTAAAAAGGAAGTGTGGTAATCGAGAAAAGTTTCAGGCAGCATATTTCAACGAAAGTATCCATTTTGACCGCTATCGAATGCAATTTAACGATGATTTTGCATAACATCTGAATAAAAAACTCGTTTCCTCCGAAAAAAAATTATAAAACTGCTTTAAAATGAATTCTAAATTGAAATTTTCGTGGTGTCTGTATGTACGTACGTAAGTAATTACGTATTTATCTCGCATAACTCAAAAACGGGTAGCCTCAGAACGTTGAAATTTTGTGTATAGGGCTGCTATAACATGTAGACGTGCACCTCGTATTTTTGGTTTTGGTTGCAATCGGCCTCACCAAATGTATATAAGTATATTTATATATATATATATCCACTCTGTTACCAGGCTCAGTGATCTCAGTTTCTTTACTCATATATTTGAAAATTATGCATTTTTTGCTTTAAAAATTATTGAATTATGTTGTTCTTATCTCTCGCTTAAGGGTTTTATGACTTTAGTAACTCTGCATGAAATATTTGTAGAACTATCAACAATTTAAAATTTATTTAAGTACTGCTAAGCCTAACATTGGATTTATCTAAAGCAGCTGTTTTGCGTGATTCAAAGATCAGAGTTTCCTTGGATATGAACAGATCTCTGAAGATGGGTCCGTCGATATTTTTTCAGTACTTGGATAAAAGCAAAGTATCGTTTGTTGTGAGCAATTGTTCCAACTTTATAGTGAAAAATCACAAACATGTTTTACAATCTATCATAACTGATGGCCTCGCACAACGATTCTTTATTGAAGAGAGAGTCAGAGGAGTGTAGAAAACTGTTGAAATAACATCTAGAAAAACAAAGGTGCAAAAGTCAACGAAAACAACAATGTCTCAATTTTTTGCCACTGTTAAGAAATCTTTTTCATAGACTTTAGGAAAAGAAGCTGTCTGATGGAACTAAAGAGAAAAGTCATGGAATAGTGTGTGACAGAGTTTGTCTTCTTCATAGTAATGATCCCTTGCATTCAGGCGTCGTTGCTAAAGAAGCACTAAAGAAATGTGGATTTGAAAAGTTTGATTACCAGCCTTACAGCCCATATTTAGCTCATGATCGTTATTTATTCTTTGAACTGAAATCTGGCCTTTGCGGGAGGAGATTTAAGGAGGATAATAGCGTGCAAAGAACTGATAGAGGAAAGCAAATCTTCAGATTATTTCGTCAGAGGCATAAATTTACCCTTTAAACGATGCAAAAAGTATATTATATTGAAAAATAAAATATTAAAATTTCCTTTGCTGCTTTGGAAATATATTAGGCCAAAAACGTTTTGATCTACCTAGGCTTTCTGATATTTTTACTATTTTCGCATGTATTTATTAAATATCCTAGTTTCTCAAAAATGTTTTAAAAAATTATAAACCCTCTTGTTTATGGCTCATCTTCTCATTGCTTAGTGCTTACAAAATAACTTTCAAATAATAGGAACAAGAAAGAAAACAAATAAATTTGAAAGTAAAAATTTAATTTCAATTTATCAAAGGTAAATTGTTCGTTCATTGATAAATTACAGTAATATATTGAGTATCAAATAAATAGAATATTAAATGGAAATTTCGTTTTGTGAAAAATAAAATACCAAACTTTTATAGGCAAATGTTGTCAAAAGTTGTTTAAAAATTTTTAAAAGAAATAGAGATATTTTTTACTAATAACGAGACGTTAATCCCCTATATTAATATTTAAGCTTAATTTCATGTCAGATAACGGTACTATTTTGTACTGAATATCAGGCATTGTGTATATTTATTAATTAACACAAATAAAAGTTTTATTAAGCATGATACTCATTCATTTAGTATGTAATATTTTAGTTTACAAAAATTGATGTAAAGTTAAATTGATAAGTTTGTTAAATTTTTTAAAATATTGCAAAAACATGGATATATTTACCTAAATTTTGAAAATGTTCAGAGGCAAAATGTTAAAAATATATATTTTTCTTTAATTCGAGGAATAAATTACATCTCTTTCCTTATTAAATAATGATGTTAAATAATTTTAAATGAAATAAAAATTGGATAGATATACTTCCCATTTTATGTAACAAATAATTCTTTCACAGTTTCGAAGCAAGTTATTAATTATTTAACATCCAATATATGTCACGCATATTGAGTAACGTTGCGGGGTTTTGTCTCGGCTTAAGATATAATCTTAACTTACCCGTCTTAGAACGTAATCAATAAATTGAAAGTCATTAACTTTGCATATTTTCAAAGTACAGTTTTTCCTGAATCATGGCAAGTTAGCTTCTTTAAATTCTACTTCATATTTATGTGCGATGTGTCACGGAATGTAATTGAAATAACCATCTTTACCCGTGTTGATTTTAATTTAATTGTACACAAGTGTAAAAATTCTGCTTTGATTTCAAGCCAACGATGGATATGTATTCAGGCACCAAGGTTATCGAAGACATTGACATTTATCTTTGTTTTGTGATAAAATTATTATATCTCTGTCATAGAATCGCTTTGTTTTGCTATATACATTTACACGTGTAATATATAAATGAAAGGTTTCTCCATTATTTACAGGCATTTGCCTTTTACATTTAGCCCACCAGCGGTCGAGCGGTAAAATCGCTGAACACTGGTAGTTCGGTCCGAGGTTCGAATCCCGCGAACGGGCTGGCTGCATGGGCGTTTTCGTGGTTTTCCCCATGTGTAACGTGTATACGAGCCAGTTTTCCTTAGAAAGTCCTCCACGAAGGCATCCCTCCCCTTAGGCAGATAGCCCTAGTGTGCTTTGTCGTATTCTCAATACACCACCACACCACACCTTTTACATTTATTGCTTAGAAAACATTTCATAATTTTATGAAAACATTTCCTAATTTGCAATTACGATGGCCGCTGTTTTGTTTAGATTTAAATTCTACACTGGCGTTTCTAACTTCAAATTTTAACATTTCATAAGTTATTTGAGAAGGTTAAAAGAAACAAAGTGCTATTTGAAATCATTTCTGTACATTTGTTCTTTCAGGAGGTATGGTACTACCATGATATTACTTCAGGCCAAGGAAACGCGAGGAGACGGTAATAAAAAAATTGCTTTAATATGAAGCAAAATTTCCATACGTACAGCGTTTAGGTTTAGTTTGTTTAACTACGGCAAAGCACGCTAGAGATATCTGCTTAATGGATGGAATGCTTTCATTGAAGATTTTCTAAGGAAACTTGTTTCGTATCCACGTTATGCATCGGTAAAACCACCAAAACGCCAACCATTTTTTCGGGATTTGAACCCGGTACTTGGCGTCAGCGACTTTACCACTCAAATACTAATATCTCACCATATGTGTAGACTCGCACCTAATGTATAGCTTGGGAATATTGATTCTTGATGCCTGCCAGAAACAGCATATACGCGGTATAGATTGATTCAAACGGGTAAGAAAGAATTGCGGAAGTCCACTAAATGCATTCTTGTCGATAAACATTTATATTAATAATTATAGTCCTGCGGAGATAGCACGGCCACTTGAATGAACACGAGAACTTCTGGGACTATAATGTCGATGACAGAAAAAAAAGCAGATTGAGACGTACGAACAACTATATTATGATATATTTTCGGTGCACATTGTGATGAACACCGCGCCCTCAATACATTCTATCCTGCTCTTATTTTATTTGCTCTCAGACATATCCGAGTGATCGGATGACATATCAGATGACGTATACATTCATGTTTTGACAACTTTAAATTTAAGAAAGAAGTACATGTTGTAAAATAATAAAAATGTTGTATAATAAATAAAATTTTTATGCGGTTCTCCGTTTCTGTAATTATGCTTAGGAAAATTTTCTATTCGTTATAAAACATAAATCTCGAAACGTTTGACTCTTGTACGACAACAAATTACTGAGATACTTAATTATAAAATTTTGGGCGCATGGCGTCATTTTCTTCACGTTTTATTTCTTCGGAATCAAAATCTAAAAATCATAAAAACATTTTCTTAAACTAGAATATTTTTCATTTTAATTCATGCAAATCACTTTACCAGTTGGCTAGGTGGAAAAATTAAAAGCCTGGCAGTACTTTCTAGAAAATGAATTCCGTAAGTTTCTGTGAATAAGATTTCCTTTATATTAATCAGTAAGCTTTACAAAAATCTACGTAGAAATGCTCGTCATTCAATCTATTAAAATCAAAATCCTTTTTCTAAACTAGTATTTTACTTTTAGTTGTGCACAAATATAAACATTTCTCTTTCAATTTGTGTATGGTTCCCTAAATAGGATCTTGACTTTAAAATTAAATATTTCGGTTAATGTCCGTTGTACGGAAGTCAGATGATTCCGTACGAAGTATTTACTTTTTTTAAATGAGCATAATGTTACTATAAGAATCTTAGTGAATTATAAAGAATGAATTTGACAATAATCATGAAATAGTTTTTTTTTAATTTAAAGAAGAAAAAATATGAATATTTGCGTCATGTACCATATTTCAGTAGTGTGAAAATACCTGTCTATGCCCATCGGTTGCGAAAATAAAGACTGCGAAATGTCTTTTATAGACAGGGTATATATTACATTATTGCAATGTATTAATTATTTACATTACAATTACTTTAAATTATTGAAAAAATGTAGACTACAGTACGTTGTTATGGATGTCTTACGCTGCATCCTCATGATAAGCCGAAAATGCCATCCTTTGAGGTCATTAATGTGGCTTTGCGTCATTGAATTCTGAGTACTTCGATTTTAACGTAATATTTGCAATGAGATTTCCTGTTGTGTTCAAGGCCTTATCATATACAGATCATTTCTCCCGGCCCAATAAAATAAATCTATAGGTTTCATATTTGGCCATCTGCAGACAGAACGAACATCACTGAGAGCAAGCATATCAGAGGTATTCTTTCATATATAGATGCTTAAATTAGTAGCAAGTATTTATATTAATACCAAAGCTTTAAGCAAATTGTAAGTGTTTACGAAATCGAGAATTTTACGAAAACGAATTTCATTTCAAATAAGAAGGTATCAGTTACAACATTTTTTTAAAAATAAAAATACAAAATTCTTTTTTTTAATTTAGTCTCCGTGAGTTAAAACTTTTAAATGAAAACAAAATAATAAATTAAATAATAATAAATAATACTACGATTTTTTTTCTTTAATTTACTAAAGAAAAATGGTAAATTTACCTGTAAAATGCGCAGTTTGTTCTAGAGCGGCTTTAATGACTTTAAATTGACTTAAAATTAAGTTTTTCAATTTCAGATAACTACCTGAAAATACTTGTATGTATCTGTGGGTTCTCGAATTAATAGCGAGTAGATTGTTGTTTATATATAATAATTGCATAATTAATACTTTTTTTTTTTTAAATTGAAAGATTTATTACGTAAAGGCAATATACAAAGAAAAACTTTGTTCTTAAATAGTTCTTCACAGTATAAAATTACAGAAGTGCATACAAAGTACACCATAATACAGAAAAGTTTTCTCAAAATTCTCACCGGTATTTTAAGAATTTGTACAAATAAAAATATTCGTATGTCATTAAAGCTTAAAAAATCTGAAGTGCACAGGCGTTGCCCTTGAACACTCCATGTATTCGGCACATATGAATGTTTAGCAGGATCTATGAATGTCAAATATAATAAAAGTCAAATCTGAAATATCAAGTTGGTATTCTGAATTAAAATCGGAGAGGAGTGATAATTCTGAAATAAAATTTCATTTAGGTATTAAATTTGAATAGGTAATCGATTTTAAGAATTAAAATTTGACTATTAAGAATTCTTGAAGAAGAATTCAAACTTTAGAAAATATCAAGAATTCAAACTTTAGAAATTAGGGAAAATAATAGGTTTTTGGGAATTAGGATGAGAAAAAGAAAGTTCCTTTCAGTGGGATCCGAATCCGGGATCTCCAGTTGTTAGGTGGGTAATGGTGGGTGCTCAATCCACTTGGATCACAGAGGACGCAATAAGGAAAACGGTTGTTCCTTGTAACTCTTTCATTCACATTCACAATCTGAGAATATTATGCCACTTATCTTAATTCAAAGTAAGGGTCTTCAACCAGTGGCCCCTTATTTCAATTTGAAGAAACATTGAAGATTTTTAAAAAATTTTAATTTCAAGAAAAATTGCATTTTTGTCCTAAAAAACTCAATTTGTCTTATTCTTGATATTTAAAATATTTTATTGACATGCCTGATATTATTTGATTGCCTGATATTATTATTTTAAAAATTACAATTTTGACTACGCATAAAATCTCAATTCCATAAAAAGAGTAGATTCTTATCTCTGTTGTTAAAGTGGTTAATTTCATTCGGTCTAAAGGACTTAAACACAGGCAATTTCAATAGTTCTTAAGTGATTTGGAAGCTGAATATGGTTACGTTGTGTATAATGCGGAAGTACGTTGTCTAAACCGAGGAAAGATGCTCCAGCACTTGTTTTCTTTGAAGAGTGAAGTTCAACAATTCATGGAATCTAAAGAAAAATGTATTTACGAGTTCATTGATGAGAAATAGTTGAAAGACTTAGAATTTCTTGTCGATATTACAGGTCATTGCAATGATTTAAACTACCTCTTATTACGAAAAAATATACTTGTTCATAATCTTTATTACTTTGTAAGAGCTTCGAAGACAAAATTAATCCTGTGGGAAAGTCAGTTGCTAGATAAAAATTCCACTCACTTTCCAAAACTGATGGAGTGTCTGAAGAACTCTACAACATGGAATTCATTTTAAAGTTGAAAGAGAAATTCAAAAGCAGATTCTCTGATGTTCATGGACATTAAATGTTCATGAGAATGTCGCCATTTTCAGTGGACGTTGGAAGTGTTCCACCTGAACTTCAATTAGAATTTAGAGATTTACAGTAGGACTCTGCAGTAAAATGCAAGTTTCTTGAAAATCCTACATTAACTGCTTTTTATTCGAAGCTCGTGACCGAAGACAAGTATCCAAGAATTCATAAACATGCACTCTTCATGTTTTCTAACTTTGGCAGTACCTACATATGTGAACAACGTTTTAGTAAAATAAAAATCCTAAAATTAAAAACAAGAACACGGCTGACAGACATACATTTAGAGGAAACTTTACGAATTGAGACCGCACAGATTAAACCGGATATTGAGGCTTTAATCAAGCAAAACCATTGTCAAAATTCACGTTAAAACTAAAGTAACTACCAACTCCCGCCAGTAATGTAGGTTTTTTTTTTTTTTTTTTTTTTTTTTTTTTTTTTTCTCAAATGCATTTTGTAACATCGTTCTTTACAATCATCTTTATACCTTTTTAGTTAAAAATGTGACAATCGATTTTAATTCGATTTCGGTTTGAATTTTTGGAACCAATGTATGTATATATATATATATATATACAACATATGTACAAATGTGTAACACTATCTCCTCTCTTGATATTAATTGTAGTCTTACAA
Organism: Stegodyphus dumicola; assembly: GCF_044657685.1. Classification (NCBI taxonomy): domain Eukaryota; kingdom Metazoa; phylum Arthropoda; class Arachnida; order Araneae; family Eresidae; genus Stegodyphus; species Stegodyphus dumicola. Next base: position 132,984,090 of record NC_140770.1, read on the forward strand.
AACAAACCCCTCCCTTTTTCCTGTAAATTTTCTGAATACACTATTTTTGACAGACATGTGGCCCCCACGGATCTTCGCGAATTTATTGATGTTGCCCTCGGGCGAGAAAGTCCTAATTTAAAGCAAGTTTATTTTCAGTCATCAATTACATTATTTAAACATTAAATTACTTTTTTTTCAACAGAGTAAATAGAGGAGTTCATTTGTGTAATTCATTTTTATTACTGAGCCCTCATTTTGGTTAATTTTGAAAGGCTACAATTATTTTATTTTCCGTCAGTGACAGAAAACCATAATCTGATTTCTTTATTTCTATCCATATTATCCTGCACAGTAATTAAGTCCCAGGATTTCCTCAAATAATTATACTATACTGTAACACACAATTCACGATGTCTATTGTAATCTAACGTAATCACATTTTACCGTTCATATAACTAGTAGTGGCGTTTTGAATGCTAATCCTTCATCAGACTTGTAATTTAATTAGTTTGTGTCAGTCTTTCTGATACCTACGATTGTTCAATTTTTCACGCTGCAATTCTCAGCTAACACATTTTCTCTATCAAGGTTTTTTAAATGTCAATAATTACTAACTTGTTAATTAAAGATGTGATTCTTAACGTGTGATGTAATTGTGTAGTTAAGCACAATAACCGAAAATAATGTAGTCACAAAATAATTTTTTCTTATGCAGAACAAAGACCGAAGAAGGCAAACAAAAAATAGGAATAAACGAGAGGTAGAGATACAAGATAATATAAGAGAAGGTAATTCCAGGCATACAAGATAGATAATTGCAAAAATAGTATCATAAAGTGTGCGGTATTTAGCGTTAACTAGTTTCAAAGAAAAGGAATATAATAGTATCTAGCAATAGATACAACTGAACATGGTTGGATAATTGGGGAAATCTCTGATTCACAAAACAAGCCGCATTTCTTCAATACAACAAAGTGTCTAGAAGACGGTATTTAAGGCACTGCAGCCATTTTTCATGCATATTTGCTTTGACGGGACGCAGAAAGATCCCTCATAACATCCACATTCTCCTAAAAAATCGCATTTAAGGCTGAAGCCTTCAAATACCGCTGTAGGAAAAGAATGTTGCATTGTGAGGGTATTGCAACTAAAAAACCTTCAATAGATAAATTGCTGTTAGTTTATATAGAAACTGGTTGGATAAAATATAATTAGAACGGAACAGAGCTATATATAGAAGGATGTGCAGACTGATTCGGCACTATGCGGTGTAGTATATTACTATTTGCTAAAATTATGTTTGTTACTGCTTGCAATAAATAATGAAAAGGCACCTTTTGAGAAATGTTGTTGTGACATATCTCACTTGTCTGATAATAACATCGCATCCCACGAAATTCATCATGGCAAGAATTCAAGACTACGCCTATGTTTTGGCAAGAGCTTTGAGCACCATACAGGCGACAGTAGGAACTTGCTTAACTTCGCCCCCAATTTTGATGGAAAGTACCCCGAGGGAAGGGGTCCGAGGGTCTCCTTTCCCTCTTTCTATACCTCTCGAAAGGACTTTCGGCTTGCTGCATATTTAGAGTGCCCACATACCGCAAGGACATTATACATTTACAAACATCCATGCCTTCTGCGGGATTCCAATCCGGGCCCTTCTTTACGGCAGTCAATGTCACTAGTCGCTACCCTGGTTGGGGGCCCCTTTTGTGAAATAAATGACTCATCACTTCAAACTACACCAAACAACGACTCTCGATTCGGTGATGTTTAACGGCTTTCGTTATACTCATTAGACTTTACTGCATTACAATTTTGAATGAATCTGTTCAAAAGCTTGAAACATAAATTACACATTATATGGTTTCAACAGCCTTAAAAAATAAAATTCTTCAACTGATTGCGATTGTTACGCAAGGCAATCTACTTCCCATCATGCCAATGTACTTGAAAGATAACAGAAATGATTTAATTGTTATGAAACACATTTTCAAGGTAGTATATTAAGGAAATGAGAACTGTTTTTTGGAATCTAAGACACCAGCTTATCTAACTGTATTTAGTTGTATGTATTGCTGTATACTATAAATACATTACTTTACTTTATTATGGGCAATATTTAATGGTCTATTATGTATATATGTAGAAAGATTTAGTTTTATGTGTGCCCTTTAAAAAACACTTTCCCCGCTAAAAAGTTGTTTCTTATGATATTAAAATTTCTTTATTTAAAAAAAAAGGATGTATGTAACGTGTAAAAATGTCTTGAATGTCATGAATGCTGGAGTCCAGAATCTACCACAAAATTCAGCGGTTAGCATGAATCGGGGCACATCTGGGAAGAAATCGGTTTCCCACTAAACGCGCGCTTATCGCGGAGGCCGGCAGTGTCTTCCGCGAGCGTCTCTCCAGGGCCGGGGGCTTTTTTGCTACTAAGCCTAAATCCATGAAATTTCCGAAGTATCAACGCATTGTTTAATAATGCTCTATAGAGTATTTAAACGGCTTATGCTTTATAGATATTTTTATATATATACTTTATTTACCTTATTTTTTGTTTAAATGCATATTTTACACATTTTATTTTAATTACTCACCATTTTATGACTTTTAACATTATAAATCTGAAAACTAAATATATTACTTAAAATTCTCTTTTCATATGAAAAATTTGAAAACAGGGATCTACACACAGTCCTACGTTACATTCCTTGAACTCGTAATAACTCATTTGCCGTTTTGGAGGATTTTTCCGGGAATGTGAACAAACGAAGCATCGTCGTCTCATTTTCTTATCAATCTCTTCTGAACAAAGTTTTGGAAAATGTCTTTCAGTTAATCTTTCAGAATCAATATCTGAAATATTTTGCATCATTTCTGCTATTTCATGCTCTGTTAATCATTTTCGACGCTTCGACATTGAAACGGTAAAAACAGAAAGAATTCACGTCTAACAAGATCTAATTATTTTCTAAAAACTGAACTGTAAACCGAAATACTCAACGCTTTAGCGCACATAAAACTTCTACTTACAATAAACAACTACCACGTGCGAATAAAGTGCGATTTAAAGAGACGTCATAAATCACACCATTCGGAAACATTTAGTTCCCCGTTTGTTTATATAATCAAAAACACGTGTATGTGAGTCATGCTTCTCTCATTTCGAGTAGAAGGTCTAATGCGCATGTATCTGAAACCATATGGACATACAGTGCCATCTTGTGGTAGAAATTATAGTTTGAAAAACGTTCCAAGGTACTGGCACAAATACGTGACAGTCGGTAGAGAATGCAACAATCCTCTGGCACGCCTGCGTGTCGGCCGGTAGATAAGTGTGTTCGTTGCTGGCACGTATACGTGACAGTCGGCGCGAAGGGGCTAATGCTGGTTCTATGGTCGGTTCCCTGCATTGTACTAACTGGTTCTTTTGGCAGAAATGAACGGATCGCAAACAGCAGGTCTTTCATGTAGCCTTTGGGAAGCAGTAACTCTAAAATTCGGTTTCCTGTACAGCATGGAGATAACAAGAGTGTTTAAAGCTGCAGCAGTACTATTACGCCTCGTTGAAATGGATAAATATCGATATAAATTGGCGGTCATATGTCTTGGACCAACATGCTTATATGTTTTTATCTTGGGTTCCGGTATCCATAAAATGTTTCCAAACGTTACACACTGCGGTGGGTGTTGCATTCACGTTTCTTAATGATCTGCGGAGGCATGCCTTGTTCAATCCTCCGCACTTTCACTGTTGATTCTCATCATTATTTCATCATACAAATGTGGGCGATAGCTCATTTAACTCTGATTTTGAATTACCTCAAAAGTTGCAAAATATCATCTCAGAAATCACCGAGGAGTGCTTATTGCACAAAAGTCACCGAGGACGCAAAATGTCAAGTGGGCTTTCAATACACCTTCTGCTAAATATTCCGCTCACACGCACACGCACTTGCATATTCTATACTAATTATGCACTTCATTGTTTGAAAGTATAATTTGTCTTATTCGAGATGATCCGAAATTTATTAAAACGCTCTTTACCCAAGGTATAAGGGGAAAAGCCATAGGCAAGAAAATGCAGCTACGTTTTTTCAATTCCTTGCTTATGTATTTTCCTCTTTTTTTCCTCTGCCAGTTGCTTGTTATTTTCATGCATTTTCTTCTTGGCGTAGTACTTCTGTTTCGTGATAGCATATTCATAAAATAACATTTCCGAAAATAAGCCCCAAAATAAAATATCTCCTTCAAAATTTCAAATATTTTTAATTTCACCCTGTAATACTCGGATGTAAAAGCATTTTATTTTGTGTTAAACTAACTCTTGAAATACCTTTGATCGCACAGTTAAGAAATGGAATAGGTAATTAAAATTTATCATGCTTATAAAACACGCAAATAAAATTGTGATAGTCGAAACTTCTAGAACAAAAATGATCAGAAACTCTAATTCACATCGAAAGAAAGTTTTATTTTAGAAATTTCTTCTAAAGCAGCATATGGCTGTTTCACATAATTACGTATAAGAACGAAAGAGCGAGACTTTATTTTAAATATTACATTAAATCAAAATAAATATTTTAAGAGAGTCTAATGAAAAAATAAAGGTATCGATTAGATTCAAAATAATAGGCAAAATTGTACCATTACTTCCTTACATCCAAAAACTAAAATTCTATAGAGAAGAAAAAGCGTAAAATGGATAAAAATTAATCACGGAAAACTTTCATTATTTCTTTAGGCCCAAAAATAAAAATATGACGAAAACGTCAGTTATATAATTTTTAAAAAATTTGGTTTTAGAAAGAGCTAACTGGAAAATTAAATCTTAATTAAACATTTCTTTTCTCTTAACATGGAAAACTTTCATAAATTTAACGACGAAGTACATTATTTACACTTCCGTTTTGAAACTAAATGAATGAACGTATATTTCAGGGTCTTTTACACAATGCAAAGTTGTTTTAAGTTTTCTTGCAAAGGCATTACATATTATTTCTGTTTAACATCAGCGGTTTTTTTTCAAAACGATATAAAACCCAAAACTCTGGAAAAAATCTCATCCACTGGATAACCACATTAGTCATAGAAGAAAAATCGTGAAGTCAGCAAATGATTTTACTGGAGAGCACAAGTAATCTATACTATTAAAAATCTGTGTTCGTCTGCCTACTTGTTTATTGGTTGGTTGGTTCGTTCGTTTGTTGGTTTCTGGCATTCTCCTCCACAACGGCGGGAAGTTGAGTTTCGAGAGAAGAATCTGCGGATTCCAAAAATTTGTAGAAAGCCATTTCGACCATTCTCATCTTCCTATGACTTTAATCAGCCGATATATTAGCTAAAAACTCTGAACACCCAATTTTCGCCCTCATTTCTCCGAGTAGTAACAGTCTCGCACGCTGGTAATAAAACTCTGCTTTATTTGGAAAAGTATTGCCACTGCTCGCTTTCAAATCGTAAACTTTCTTAATAAAGTATTTGCAAGTTTTACAAAATATGAAAGGAAAACAGCATCGCCAAACATTGAATATATTATTATTATAAAAGGTCATATTCTGACGTTAAAGAAAGCATGCGATTGCATGTAGCGTCATTCTGTGTCGAAAATGTTTCGCATTTCATTTAAACTTATTGGATTGAATTAAATCTACTCCGTCGATATCGCAAAAACTACAATAGAATAGATGCACTCTTTAAAATTCACTATATTTGTTTACTATAGCGACACTCTGGCCCTAGGTTCATTTGACAGCGTTACATTTCGTTCATTTTTTAACTATGTCATAACACAATTAAGAGGCAATCGGCCTAGTGCGGTCTTTACCAATATATTATAAGTAGGGTGTATTAAATGATGAGTAGAATCCAGTAAGATTGAACGTACTTTTTGCACCTAGTGCAGAGTCTCTAGAAGAGAAGTAAATGTGGCCTCACGATGTGAGGATCTGCAGCTTGAGGATTTCTGCCGCTCGGCTATGCTTGTCTTGAGAGAAGCTGCGAATTAATCTTGATCTGCAAAGTTCAAAATCATCTCAATGGCTTGAAAAGCTGGGCAAAGTTCTGCATATTTGATTTAGCTGAATTAATTCTCTGAACTTATTGTGGTTATTGATTTCAAGAGATAAAGGGTTTTCTGATCTTTGAAAATGTTAATGATGTCTGCTAAATTTTCCTGCGGGTTTTTCTGCTTAACTTTGTCACTGTAAAGGCTTTTGGGCATTTCTTCATTTTTAAAGCAGTTATTTTGGGAGTGCCCGAACTCCTGGAAATTGAAACATTGAATTGGGCGTTTTCCGGGCTCATATTTTCTATTGTGATATTGAATCCGAACATATTGTTTAATTGATGAATTTTCTCTCCTGCAGAATTTCTTTTTAGTTCAAGGAAAAATATAGGTAAACGGATAATGTGGTCTTCTGCTTTCTTGGTGAATTGCTTTACTTTAATTATAGGGAAGCTTCTGCGTTCTAGGTCTGCGTGAATTGCTTGCTCTGTGTAGGATCTTGGGATATTCTTAAGTATAACTTTAATTGAAGAGGCTGAGAAAATTTGGTACGTATGAAATCTAATCTATACTTTCTGGAATTTATCAACCGTAGCTTTATAATCGGCTTCGGTGGTAGAGTAAAGGAAAATCTGTTTGGCTTTGATTGTAACTTCAAATTCGTTTTTACATATTTGGGGGAGTTTTCGTTTTATTTTCTGCGTTATTCTGTGTTGTAGTCATCTGCGTTTCATCTGTAACTTCCGTAGCTTCGTTATTTTCGTTAAGAATTTCAAATCTGTTATTTTGCGGAATATCTGGTGGTGGGATAGACTCGGAATTTTTTGCTGTTTTCTTTGGATTTTGCCAATCCTTCTGATTTATTGTTTTATCCTCTGTTTTAGAATTAGCGAGCTTCGAAGTGTTCTGAATGCTTGCTAAATGAACTGATTTTGTTGAATTTCTTCTTGTAACTTTGAACGCATTCTATCGCTGGTGGGGAGGTTAATGTCTTCATAGACTCAATAAAGTTTAATTTATCGGCGATTTCGATTTCTAATTTGAGTGAGAGATCTTTTGGATTAGTCGGAAGCTGAGTATTAAGATATTCTTGCGAGATAGCTTCTGTTAAATTAGGAAAAACGTTTCTGTGTTTGTTAACTACTGCTTCAAAATTTAAAGGGAAGGGTTTGAATTTCTTAGTATTATCGGCTACTTTCTTAGGACTTTCTGCGGTTTTCTTTTCTTTTCTCTGGGACTTACTTTTCTCACTAGAAATTAGAGTAGCAATTATAATTTGAAGCGCCAGGTCATCTGAAGCAATGACAGGCATCTCTTTGGATGTAGTCGATTTTCTTGAATAATTCGAATAAGTAGAATCATTATCGCTATCATAATTGCTGAAAGTAGAAAGCCAAGGAATTTTGCCTCTATCTGGTGGTTCGCTATTACTGGCCATATCGAGGAGAACAAGCAAAAATAATATTTACTAAAAATCAGGAAGAGCAGTCGTCCTCGCAAGAGAGAAACTCACATCTCATGCATGTCATTTTTTAACTCCGAATCTTTATATTTCATATTATATCATTTTTTAACTCGGAATGCACAAAATTTATATCATCTTAAGAATTATCTAATCGTTGTCACATGTTCTATTGTAATACTATAATAAATCTAAGGCGATGTATAAAAGAAATTAAACAAAGAACAACAACAACAACATAGAAACAGTTTTTCACAGACGATTCATTATTTCTCATTCAATTAATTCAGTTCTCACTTAGCGATAAGAGAAAAATACATTAAAACTCAAGATGTCTGTATTAAAAATTATGAAATAAATCTTAAGCACTTATTTCCTCGAATAAATTCCAGAATGGATTAAACATGACTTAATTCGCAATAATAAAAGAAGGCGTTATCTTTGTTATTGCAATGCTTGCTTTCTCTAGATTGGCAACAAATCTACTATTCTGCTGTTTCAAACGTAAACAAGCAATGGCCGCCATGGAAAAAATTATCAGGCTTAGCGGCACTTAAACAACTTTTAAATTGTTGATAATTCTTAAAATATTGCATACAGATTCACTAAAGGCATAAAAACCGTAACCGGAAGATAAGAAAAACATAATTCAATCATTTTAAAGCAAAAAAATGCACAATTTTAAAATATATAAAAATAATGAAACTGAGATCACTGAGCCGAGTAACAGAGTGGATATATGTATACGTATATTTATATACTTTTGGTGCGGCCAATTGCAATCAAAATTTGTGGTGCACATTTACATGTTATAGCAGTCCTATATACAAAATTTCAGCGTTCTGAGGCTACTCGTTTTTGAGTTATGCGAGATACATACGTACGTACGTACGCACGTACGCACAGACGCCACGAAAAATTCTCTTGAGAATTCATTTTAAATTAGTTTTAAAACTTTTTGGAAGAGTCCTTTATCCTGTCCTTACGTACGGATGTCACGCAAAAACATCGTTAAATTGCATTCCATAGCGGTGAAAATGGATATTTGCGTTGAAATATGATGCCTGAAACTTTTCGAGATTACAGTACTTCCTTTCTATTCCGTACAAGGAAGTAATAAAAAGCTGTTGTGAACAAATTTTTTGTTTCGGGTTTGTATACTTGACACGGTATGTTATTGCCATGTTAATTTTTTTACTGATATTTATTGAGAAAAATTTGCTATGTTACATAGAATTGAAATCATGACTTTGTAAACCTGAAGTTTCAAAATTTTGGTTTCCTGCTTTAGCAGAATATATATATATATATATATATATATATATATTTACAGATTGTTTTGTTGTTGGGAAAGTGTCAACTGATTTCATTTATGCTGAATTTTTTTATACATTTTCTGTTCAGGGTTTATAGAAATTATAAATTTTGTTTTGGCACCAGTCTGCTCATCTGACGGGCTTGCCCCTAGTGTTTAACTAAAACATGCATTATCTTGGAGATTTATGATTCTTAAATGAAGAATGCTTTAAAATATTCTTTAAAACATAATTATTTCAAATTCAGAGTAATCTGATTTTTTTTTCCTACGAATTCAGTGAAGGAAACGTCAGTGACAATTTGAAATGTCATCTTTACGTAAAATTTCTAAAAGATCTTCTATGTATATGAAAAACGGAAACTCATTCTGTGGAGCTTAAATAAAGCTTTGTAAGGTCGAAAGCAAGGAAACCGAAATTAGTGATAAAAATATGCCTGCATATGAACTTAAAACTCAGGGCGCATAAGATATTTTCAACCAAATCTGTGAGATTTTAAACCCTAAAGCCTATGATTTGAAGGCCTCATCGTACCTAGCCAAATCAATATTTAGCCATAAGGTCGCATTGCGACCACCTCGTGCAACAAGAAATGGAGGTTAGCCATTTCGTCAATGGATGTTACATAAATTTTAAAGTGAAGTAATTTATCTCAAATTTCACTAAACTCATAATTTTAAAAACTAAAAACAAAATAGGGTACGGAGAACGAAAGAATAAGATCAAAACAAGCGAAAAATATCATTTAAATTAATAATCTTATAGAGCCATTAGGTTATTTTGAAGCAGGAGTACATGAAAAATGAGCTCTGCCCCTGCCGAGACTCGAAGCTAGATCTCTAGAATACACACCGAGTGTGCTATCGTTGCACCACGAAGGCATGATAGGAGAAGTCATAAAGTACCTTATAACCCATTTAACCATTAGATCTGATAACTTACACCCAAATCAATAAATAATGGGGGAAAATAACTGGTGTTAGAATCCATTGATAAATCCAAGTTTCTCATTCTTTAATCCTTACTATTTCTTTGTTGCCACTTATCATTTTCATTATTTCTCTTGAAAAAGTAACACTTTTTACTTCCTTGTACGAAGTAAAAAGGAAATATTATAATCAAAGCATCCTATTTCAACAAAAATATCCATTTTCATCGCTATCGAATGCAATTTACGATGTTTTTGCTTGACATCTGTACGTAAGGATAAAATAAAAGACACGTTTCCTCCCAAAAAATATCATAAAACTAATTTAAAATAAATCCAAAAGTATATAAATATATGAATTAGGCTCAGAAGATCTTAAAGATTTAAATTAATTACGTGTTAACACACTAATTTAAACCAACAGACGTTAAGTACGTGGGATGGCAAACGAAGCTTTCAGAGTGAGCAGTTAATTGGGACGGATACTTATTTTCAAATAAATGTCGAGCGAATCTTTTAAGAGAAAGTCTGTATTACTTTGCGAATCTCGCATCAGTCATTTTTGATTTGAAAACGTTTGTAAAATGGCGATACCAGTTGGTTCCTGAATCCTTCATAGAAATCTGCTGCTGGTCATTGAAATAATCTGTCAAATTGCACGGAATTATCACATTATTCCATAAGAATGATGACCGAAGCACTTAGATAATGCAAACATTTTGGAAGTTAAATGATTTAAATCCTGGAAAAAAGCGAAGCTAATTTTTCCCATTTTCTGCAGTGATAAACTTAATAATGTCCACGGTGGCTATTATGTTTAACTGAGCTCCCACACTAACTGTTAGGGTTAACCATTTATTGGTAACGATACCTCTTCATCACCTGGATTTGGTCGACTGGACCTCGTGTTTCTCTGCAATCGCCCTTTAACTGTGAGATAATGCTAGGAACTATCGCATCTTCGCTCATGCTCTAGCAAATCGAATATGCGTCATTCGAATCTCGGGAAGGGCAAAGATAACTTTCCATGTTTCCTCCTTTGAAGGATACCATACTCTCTGTAATATGGTTTAAATAAAATTAATAACTTTTTCCATCAGCACATTCTCATCAAGGACATCTACTTTCGTCTCGCTTGAGATTTCTGGCACCATTTGCGCGGAGCTGTATCGAAAATGCAGTTTGTTTCGTAAACATAATGCAGTCCGCAATAAAATTTAGTTATGTGTTCATCGTCTTTTACAACAATTCCAATACCTGATGAGATGTTGCAATTGGCCTAAAACATTGATTTTGTCCGACATCTATATGCGCAGTCTACACCAGCAAGAATGGGTGAAATGAATGAGTTTAAGGCAACATGAATCAGCATAATATGCATAAATGTGCAGGACTAATTTCGAAATATTAAATAAAAAAACTTCTTCTGCAGCTGCACATATGCAAAGACGAAAGAGAATCTTGTGCTCGAGAGATAACAATGAGAAGAAGGAAATCAAGGTACTGGCATTATCTGTAATGAAATGTAGCTAAGACAAAAAGGTAGTATAATTGGAATTTAACTTTTAATATTAAAGCTTTTCCTTCAGTCCTAATTCTGTTATGAAGCTGTTAAAAATTTATCTAAAAATTACTGTTAAATGCATCTTGAATAATCCATATACTACATCAAATAATGTTATCCCTAAAATCACTTGTCTAGTTTTTGAGGGAGAATATTGAGTCCTCACTGAGTGAATGCTAGTTTTAAATCCGCCACCTATTCCGCTTGAATGCAGGAAATTGTTCGTGCAGAAATCTAATTTGCAATGGAAAATTTATTTACTGATTATAAAGCTTTCAGATTCTCCTCTTTGCACTAGCTGCTAGCTCATTCAGTGAAAATTTAGATTAGTAAAATGTTAAATAGACAATGAAGGACACTCTAAGGTAAAACAATCCGAATGTTTACAAGTACTGCAGACGCTATATAATCGTCAAGAATTCGCAAAAGTGCACTAACAATAGATTCAAGTCATTCTATAGGAGTCAGACATAAATCTACAGCAAAACATTCTCCATACAAATTTAATTTGTTCTGACTAAGAGTATTGCATTGGGCTGTCGGAGTGGTTCATTGTACGGACGGTTATTTCTAAGATAAAGGTAGAAATCTGAATCCAGAATTGAATTATTAAATCATAGTATCAGTGAAACGGATGATGATGTAAATAGTTTGTAAATTACTTGCATTTATTTGCTTCTGCTCTATGTTTTGTACTATGTATTAAATTATTTATTTAATTAATTAAATTTAATATTACATTTATTTATTCAGTGCATTTTTTGGTTAAAAATCATAGATAATCTCATTAATCAAATTTATGGTGCTTTATTGTGTTTGAAAGATATTATTTTATGTATTATGTTGCATAATTTACAATCTTGTTAAGCCTGTGAAAGATTTTGTCGCGTAGTTGACGAAAATTTGCGATTTATACTCAACTTGATATCTTCCTGGAATTTACCTCCAAAATAACGCATTTCCGAAGCCTTAAGAGCAAATTTTGTCGAAGTTTCTAGAACTGCTAACGCTTCTCCTTCTGCCCTTCTATAAATAGTACACTCTGAGTGTCCGTCAAC